>NC_064627.1:1132756465-1135256465 GCF_023864275.1 Schistocerca cancellata | reverse complement strand
CCTCATCTCTACACTAAAAGAACTAAACCCAGACAACAATATCATAAACCTAATCACAGAAACTGTTACCAACACATTCTCCGAAGCTAAATTAATGTGAGAACTCTGTGACTCTCTTGAGATAAAAACTGTAATACAGCAAGGAGAAGATGGACTCTTCTCCTGCTACTTAACTGTGCCCTACAACAATTAGTCAGAGTGGAACATAAAGAACCATAGTGGAATCCAACTAGAAACACAAAACTAAGATATAGGAGTCAATTGTATAGCCTTTGCAGACAAAATCACTCTACTAGCTGAGACCAAGAAACATGCCAAAGAATAGACTCTCGCACTACAAAAACAAGCAGAAAAATTTGGTCTCAAAATCTCCTCCACAAAGTAAAAAACAAAAAAGATAAACATAAAAAAGCCCACAGGAACAGTTTGAAGTGAGAGAATAAAAAAATAAAAATGGTTAATAAATGCAAACATCTTCAAGAATGGTTCATCTGAAATTCCCTTGAGGAAAAGGCTATGGAATCTAGAAAAAATAAAGTTGAACTGCCCTTCCAACTCACCACAATATGTAGGTAACAAAAAGTCCCTCTCATGGAATGCAAAAATAATGCACTATAATGTGGTAATCAAACTGGAAGTCCTATATGCAGCCAGAACACTGCCCATCACCAATCATGACCCAGTTCAAAGGTTGGAGATCAAAGAAAAGAAGATATTGAGAAAAATCAAAGGTGCCAAATTCCATTACAACATATTAATCCATATCAGAAATTAAATCCTTCACCAAACAATTGAAAAACTCTCAGATATAGCAAGGAAAAGAAGAATTGATTTTTGTGGACACATCCACAGAACGAACCCAAATAGACTAACCAAAAAACTTATTGACCACTTCCATAACAACAAAAAACATAGATAACTGTTTTAAGGAAATGGAGAGAGACTTTAAAAATGCCAAATGACAGAAAATATGGTCATAAATAAAACTGAAAGAAAAATGTCCAACAACAAGAAAGAGAAGTTACAAGTCGAAATCAAAAACAAACAAACAATCCAAATCTTTGAAGCGGAAAGGAAATGAAAGTGATAACAGAAAGAATGGAACCATACTTGGCTAACAGAAAGGCACAGAACATCCAGAAGTGATTGATCTAATGTACCCCAAAGACAGGAGAAGCAGAAGAAGAAGAAGAAGAAGAAGAAGAAGAAGATGATGATGATGATGATGATAATGATTACATGAAAATAAACAGGGTTTAAGGACAGCTTGTTTTAAGAAATATAGGAAAACTATGATCAAACAACCTGGAAATGAAGAACTGGATTTTAAATCTTGTATTGAAAAGCAAACTGAATATTCCAAATTGGTAACTGAACAGACTATAGAAGCAGAGGGCAAAAGTGTGTATTTGGGGAGGCAATGTGGGTGTGGAGAAAAAGACAAGGCTATTCGAATTTCTGTGGCACTACACCACAAAAACATTGTGGATGATTTTCATCACACGTTAAATGTATGATGGGTAGTCAAATGAAAATCTTGAATATTTTTTACTGAATAAAAGTATATCATCTTTTGACATAGTCTGCCTGTCATTCAACACACTTCCTCCAGCACAAATTCCTCTCAGAAGGGAGGATTTCTTTTGGTCGTGTGCTCAGCCACTAGTGCACCGCCTGCTGCACCTCTTCAATGGAATGAAATGTCTTTCCTCCCATCACCTCTTTGAGTGGTCCAAACTTGTGGTCTTCACTCAGCGTGATCACTTTTTACTTCAAAGTACCACAAAAAGTTCTTTGCATACATCAGTGTGTGGCTGTTTTCAGTTCTAGAGGGAGCTGCGGTGACACCCTTCTAGCAGACACTTTGTGAAACTTAAGCACTTCATAAATGATGTAATGTGCTGTGCTGAGCCACACCTAAAGCAAATGTGCGGCTATTTCACCCACCATCACGTGCTGATTTTCCATCATAATGACTTCAACAGTTGCAATACGCAATGGTATCACAACACAGTGTGCTTGCCCCAGGCACTGAGTGATGCCAGTTTCGAACTTTCTGCTCCACACACACAGTTGCTGCAATGAGAGACATGCATCAGCATTCTGGATCCCCATTTGCTGATGAATTTCAATAGGTTTCGTACCTTCACTGTTCAGAAAAGGTATGACAGAATGCTCTTCTTCCTTGGTGCAGATCTCAAGCAGGGCAGACATTTTGGACCTGTATTGCAGCTGCATTTTGCTTCTCTGTAGTAATATGTCACCTGCAAGCATTCCTTACATCACCGGTAACAGTACTGCCATCTTACAGAACAATGACACAAAATGTAGATTTTTTAATTACACTTTTAGGTTTCCCCTTTGTATATCAATTTAAATTTATTTTGAACTTCTCAGTACATACATATTTGGGCACAATAATGATAAACAAAACAAACAAATCTCTGTAACTGTAACTAGGACCAACTACTGTCATCTAATATTTATTTACTCATTTATTTATACATCCAGGGATCATCTCACACTGATACAGGCTTTGTCTTCATCATCATACAATGAAAATACACAGCTCAAAACATACATATAAATAAAATATACAATTATATTTAAAAAGAAAGATGATGAGACTTACCAAACAAAAGCACTGGCAGGTCGATAGACAGGAGAAGGAAAGACCAAAGGATATGGGTTTTAAGGGAGAAGTCATTCCAATCCCGAGAGCGGAAAGACTTACCTTAGGGGGGAAAAAGGACAGGTATACACTCGCACACACACACATATCCATCCGCATACACACATACACAAGCAGACATTTTAAAATGTCTGCTTGTGTATGTGTACATGCGGATGGATATGTGTGTGTGTGCGAGTGTATACCTGTCCTTTTTCCCCCCTAAGGTAAGTCTTTCCGCTCTCGGGATTGGAATGACTCCTTACCCTCTCCCTTAAAACCCATATCCTTTTGTCTTTCCTTCTCCTTCCCTCTTTCCTGACGAGGCAACCGTTGGTTGCGAAAGCTAGAATTTTGTGTGTATGTTTGTGTGTCTATCGACCTGCCAGCGCTTTTGTTTGGTAAGTCTCATCATCTTTCTTTTTAAATATATTTTTCCCACGTGGAATGTTTCCCTCTATTATATTCATATCATTAATTTGAACCCAAATATACAATTATGTTTTTATGAGGATAGGATAGCTGCTGAAGGATTCATCCTGGCATTTGCCTGAAATGATTTAGGAAAACCACAGAAAATCTACATCACTACAGCTGGATAAAGTGAATTCCATCCTCCTAAATATGACATCAGTGTCTTAACAACTACATTGCCTCATTTGGTTGGGCACTACTTTACAATTTTCTTTTGATCATGCAGAGTTTGAATCAGGTAACTGATGATACACAACATAGTGTATCACTGCACATCCTATGGACACTGGAGACTCCTGGACCATTGGACCATGAACATCTAGCTATGCCCCTTGTACTCTCTCCAATCTGTTCAGAAAACTGACTTGAGGCCTCTAAAAATCAAACTATGTCCAGTCTTCATATTCACCCTTTAGGATGTCTGAAAATCTAAGTCAGCATCCCCCAGTTCTTAAGACTGAAGTTACAGCACTGTAAATATGGAGACTGGAAATGTAGTAATGAATGAAGCTGTACAAATATAAGCATTAATTAGCTCAAAAAGAAATTTAGTACATAATCTGTATCAGTGGGTAATTTGATTGAAAATACATAAATGAAAACCTGATGAAACTTCTAGAATGAAATTTTCACTCTACAGCGGAGTGTGCACTGATATGAAACTTCCTGGCAGACTAAAACTGTGTGCCGGACCAAGACTCGAACTCGGGAGTTCGAGTCTCGGTCCAGCACACAGATTTAGTCTGCCAGGAAGTTTCTGAAGAAACTTATTTCCATTGACAGTCTTTGATTAAATATAAATTGTTATTCAGAATGACAGAGTAATGTGAATTGGGTTAGGTGTCACCTGAGTGTATGACTAAGATTACAGTACTGATCATTGGAGAAACTCTAGAAGTTTAGTTGCACACTGACTGTTATGCAAGAGTTCCATCTGGGTCCAAATTCGCCAAGATTCCAGTACTGATAGTATGACAGCACACTGTCAGGAGCAGAAGTCTTATAGCTATTTTCAGTGTCATTCTGTTACTACCGTTCAACACTATTTTGCTCAAAATTTAAAGAATCACCATCCCCCATTAGCTTATTTCACAAATTTGTAGGTTTTAACTTAATAAGCATGCTTTGCTATTTGTGAAGGTCACGGATAAAGCAGGCTCAGACATGGTAATTGGATGTCTTTATAGGCCCCCTGGTTCAGCAGCTGTTGTAGCTGAGCACCTGAAGGATAATTTGGAAAATATTTCGAGTAGATTTCCCCACCATGTTATAGTTCTGGGTGGAGATTTTAATTTGCCGGATAGAGACTGGGAGAATCAAACGTTCATAATGGGCCAGTGAAATTTATTTAAGTGCTTTATCTGAAAACTATCTTGAGCAGTTAAACAGAGAACCAACTTGTGGTGATAACATATTAGACCTCCTGGTGACAAACAGACCCGAACTATTTGAAACAGTTACGCAGAACAGGGAATCAGCGATCATAAAGCGGTTACTGCATCGATGATTTCAGCCGTAAATAGAGATATTAAGAAAGGTAGGAAGATTTTTTTGTTTAGCAAAAGTGACAAAAAGCAGATTTCAGAGTACCTGATGGCTCAACACAAAAGTTTTGTCTCAAGTACAGACAGTGTTGAAGATCAGTGGACAAAGTTCAAAACCATCGTACAATATGCGTTAGATGAGTATGTGCCAAGCAAGATCGTAAGAGATGGAAAAAAGCCACCGTGGTACAACAACCGAGTTAGAAAACTGCTGCGGAAGCAAAGGGAACTTCACAGCAAACATAAACATAGCCAAAGCCTTGCAGACAAACAAAAATTACGCGAAGCAAAATGCAGTGTGAGGAGGGCTATGCGAGAGGCGTTCAATGAATTCGAAAGTAAACTACTATGTACTGACTTGGCAGAAAATCCTAAAAAATTTTGGTCTTATGTCAAAGCAGGAGGTGGATCAAAACAAAATGTCCAGACACTCTGTGACCAAAATGGTACTGCAACAGTGGATAACAGACTAAAGGCCGAAATACTAAATGTCTTTTTCCATAGCTGTTTCACAGAGGAAGACTGCACTGTAGTTCCTTCTCTAGATTGTCGCACAGATGACAAAATGGTAGATATTGAAATAGATGACAGAGGGACAGAAAAACAATTGAAATCACTCAAAAGAGGAAAGGTTGCTGGACCTGATGGGACACCAGTTCGATTTTACACAGAGTACGCAAAGGTACTTGTCCCCCTTCTTACAGTGGTGTACCGTTCATCTCTAGATGAGCGTAGCGTTCCAAAGGATTGGAAAAGGGCACAGGTCATCCCCGTTTTCAAGAAGGGACGTCGAACAGATGTGCAGAACTATAGACCTATACCTCTAACATCACAGTTGTAGAATTTTGGAACACATATTATGTTCGAGTATAATACTTTTCTGGAGACTATAAATCTGCTCTGTAGAAATCAGCATGGGTTTCGAAAAAGACGGTTGTGTGAAACCCAGCTTGCGCTATTCGTCCACGAGACTCAGAGGGCCATAGACATGGGTTCCCAGGTCAATGCCGTGTTTCTCGACTTCCTCAAGGCGTTTGATACAGTTCCCCACAGTCGTTTAATGAACAAAGTAAGAGCATATGGACTATCAGACCAATTGTGTGATTGGACTGTCATGCATGTCATTCTCAATGAAGAGAAGTCTTCCGAAGTAAGAGTGATTTCAGGTGTGCCGCAGGGGAGTGTCGTAGGACCGTTGCTATTCACAACATACATAAATGACCTTGTGGATGACATCGGAAGTTCACTGAGGCTTTTTGCGGATGATGCTGTGGTATATCAAGAGGTTGTAACAATGGAAAATTGTACTGAAATGCAGGAGGATCTGTAGCGAATTGACGCATGGTGCAGGGAATGGCAATTGAATCTCAATGTAGACAAGTGTAATGTGCTGCGAATACATAGAAAGATAGATCCCCTATCATTTAGCTACAAAATAGCAGGTCTGCAACTGGAAGCAGCTAATTCTATAAAATATCTGGGAGTACGCATTAGGAGTGATTTAAAATGGAATGATCATATAAAGTTAATCGTCGGTAAAGCAGATGCCAGACTGAGATTCATTGGAAGAATCCTAAGGAAATGCAATCCGAAAACAAAGGAAGTAGGTTACAGTACACTTGTTCGCCCACTGCTTGAATATTGCTCACCAGTGTGGGATCCGTACCAGATAGGGTTGATGGAAGAGAGAGAGAAGATCCAACGGAGAGTAGCGTGCTTTGTTACAGGATCATTTAGTAATCGCGGAAGCGTTACGGGGATGGTAGATAAACTCCAGTAGAAGACTCTGCAGGAGAGACGCTCAGTAGCTCGGTACGAGCTTTTGTTGAAGTTTCGAGAACATACCTTCACCGAAGAGTCAAGCAGTATATTGCTCCCTCCTACGTATATCTCGCGAAGAGACCATGAGGATAAAATCAGAGAGATTAGAGCCCACACAGAAGCATACCGACAATCCTTCTTTCCACGAACAATACGAGACTGGAATAGAAGGGAGAACCGATAGAGGTACTCTCCGCCACACACCGTCAGGTGGCTTGCGGAGTATGGATGTAGATGTAGATGTAGATGTGGATGTAGATGTGGTACGCTACATGAACCTGGGATATGCAGCACATGGAACAAGAAATGTTGACTTCCACTTGAGCTGTTGTGAATAACCTATTTGTGGTCTAGTAGTCAACATTATGCAGTGTGAATGCAAAATTGTGATATCAAACCTATCCTTTCCCTTTCTTTTTTAAGCTGCATTCTGTCTGTCTGCTAAGAGCATCAGTCTGACAGAAGGTCGGAGACAGTTTCACTCATTTTCTAAGTAGCCAGTACTACTAAAATCTTGTGGAAACATGTTTGTGAAAGGGCTTGTGGGTGTCAGCCATGGTAAGACCAATTTCAGTGCCATCAGTGTGGCTGCTTGATACAGACCAGCATGCGCCCAATTGATCGCAACGCATCGGGCTTTGAGCCTTAGATCTCCAGAAGTCTTTTGGCACTCAAATTACCATGTATAACATTATGAAATGTTGTGTATGATACTGTACTATGTTTCAGCATTTTGTATTGCCTGTTCCTGTGAGAATGTTTAATTATGGTCTCATTAATTCAAGTTTGTAGTAAAACTCATGCCATGACGACTTGAATATTTCTCATCTTTTACATTATGAGGAGCAACGTTTATGCATTAGAAAAAGGAGTCTAAAACACAGTAAAGTCTAGCATTTGTGACATTGTGTTCTGCTTGTATTTAATACAAGGGCAAAAGCAGTGGAGGCAGTTCAAAACATCTGTGCCCTGTACGGAGTGAGCACTATTGAGCAAGTCAAGTTTTATTGATTCAAGTATGATCATTTTGAGATAAATCAATCACCACAGTTAGGAAGACAAACAGGCATTGATGAAGGACGTTTCTGCGATTTGCTACTATTGTCAGTGACAGTATATCCAATAACTGGTAAGTGTGTCAACCAATTAACCTTCGTGCGACACTTGCCTTCAGTAGTCATAATGAGGTTAAAAGAAAAGGAGGAAAATTACAGTACAACGGCTTGTCAAATATGAGATTAGATGCAAAGCAGAATCTTGAACTGGGAAGGATGGGGAAGGAAGTCATCTATGCCCATTCAAAGGGTTGATTGTGGCATTTGTTATAATAGATTTACAGAGGTCACAGTAAATCTAAATTACTGCAGCCTGATGGTGATTTGAAGTACTGTATGGTAACTTCACAAGGAGAAAATAGTGGGTAAGCCATAACAAACATTATCTCAAACAATGGCCTGTATATGTCCACAAAGAGAGAGAGAGAGAGAGAGAGAGAGAGAGAGAGTGTGTGTGTGTGTGTGTGTGTGTGTGTGTGTGTGTGTGTGTGTGTATTGGCACAAAGAAGGTGTTTTGTATTGTGAACTGCTTAACAGGGACACATCCTTCACAGTTGGCATTTGTTGCCAACAAATGAGATGCCTTGCAATTGCAAAGTAACAAATACAACCTGGAAGATGGCACCAAGGAGCTTGGTTGGCAAACAAACCTATTGCATGTCTTCTAATCTGGCACACACGTGTTCACCTTTTTCGCCCCTTATCGATCAACCTCCGAGAATGTTAGTTTTTGTTTTCTTTTGTTTGTCATGTTTCAACACCTGTGCTTCAAACGTGGCTTAATTCGGAATCAGTGAGTTGCTACATGTGTGGGATCGAAAAACTACCTGTGCATCATCAGACTGTCTTCGATAGCGTTGTGGAATATGTTGTTGACAATTTCTCTGATATTTGTGTCTGTTTTGTTCAATAACCTAACGAGAAACATTATTGATATGCACTACACTAATACAACTGGCTTCTCATCATAATACCATACAGCAAATGGCTATCTTAATTAAACATGAACTCTTTTGTCATACTCAAGTAGCTTTACCGCAGTATAACGCAATATGACAATGTGGCTGTGAGAATAGTTGCTGAATGAAACAGTTAACAGAGTATTCAGCGATACAATTTCATTAACAGATTTGTGTATTTTCAGTAGCAGTTTTGCAGTATTTTATGTTTCTTACCTGTAGATTTACTGTGTACTTAATGTAGCGAGACATCTTATGATGACAAAATTTCTAAAGACGTTGTTCCGAGTTTGATACAGCTGTTTGTAGCACTGTCACAGAGAAGGTAAAATGTTACTGTCACACTAGTTTGGAACTGAGAGCTACTGCCTCCTGCTCTCTACTGTGCATCAACATTTTCATGGAGCAACAGCAGAGTTCATTGCCCCCTCATTGCCCCTGTGATGGCTGGTACAAATAATTCGCAATATAGACAGTGAGACTGGTGGTAGTTGCTGCATGAAAGTAAGCCCCATGTCTGTGAACATATATTTGATAAACTGCTGACACATCAAAGTGGAATTAATTCAGAATTGGTATCCCATGAGTATACCAAGTGAATTTTCAAGAAAATTCTCTGTCATTCCAGGACATAACAAAACTATCACAGCATCACCAGACATGTTCCACTATGTTGTCATGACCCTGCCATAGTTTTAGCAGGACGATTATGTTTCTACAGGCAATGTCATTCTTGAGTGGACTAATGATTTAGACATGCATCTTGTGCACCAATGATGCAGTGGCTTAATTACTTTTCGTACAACAGCATGAGGAGTATTCCAGTACTTCTTGTGAGGGAGAAGACCAGACAGTTGCAAACACCACTACAACTTATGAAAGAAAATACATGTAATCCACTGAGTTCATTGACATCAAAATGTAGCAGGACATGTGAACAAACACTTTGTTCCAACATTATGAAATAGTCCAAATTATATTACCTACTGACATGAAACCAGCATGGATTTGAAAATCATCACTCTTGTGAGACACAGCTGGCACTTTATTAGCATGACATACTGAAAACAGGGGCTCTCAAATTGATTCTACATTTATAGGGTTCCAAAAGGGCTTTGCCAGCAGAGTTTCTTGCCACTGCTGTACAAAGATGATATTACAACTGTAATATCATAAGAGAAATTAGAATTCACAAATAAAGATTTTGGCATTCATTTTTCTCAAGTTTCATATATCCGTGGAATGGTAAAGAAGTTAAAGCAATTCTGTGAACCCTTTATGAAACACTTAACTCTGAATTAGAGTGCAATTGTGCATCATTTCAACAGAAATAAAGGGTCATACTAGAATGTAATTTCTGTCGTGCAGCATTTATTGTTTCAGAAACACTGAGTAAACATTATAAGTGCTCAAAATGTGAACAATATCCTACATATACACAATTATTTGGTAAGTTGCCACTAAAACTGTTTACTTTTAAAATACACTTAGTTATCTTGGTAGAACACATATTTCCTTAAAGCAAGATCTAATGTGAATTGCTTACATGAAAGAAAAGTTTCCTGTGTCATGCAATTGCTAGTTGGCTGAAATATTTTGTGGTAGCCGTGTTTATCATGAGTGTATTCTTTAACTTATTTTTTGTTAAATATTTGAATGAAACGTCAAAAGCAAATGTGCCTGCTCATGTTATAGCAAAATAGCTCTAGCTGCGTTAGTTTATACTACAGACATGGGTAGGGTAGATGAAATGTTCGATCCTTCGAAGGATGAGTGGGGCTTTACAGCCTGGGCTTTGCTTGCTGTGGCTTGAGAGCTACGGGCCAGCCAGGCTGGATGGCTGATGGGCTGGCTGGCCAGCTACAGACTGGTGCCAAGACGAGACTGAAGTGAGCGGGCCAGTGGCAGACCAATAGCCCCCCCCCCCCCCCCCCCCCCCCCTTCCCAAGAGACCAGCACGGCTGCAAAGCATGGCTCTGCCTCTGCCTCTCCTTTTGACATAAATATGTTTACTTCCTCTCCTGGCATCAGTATAAGAGTGGCAAGCTGAAATACACATCAGGCTGTCTGTTGCAGTGGTTCACTGGGAGAGATCAACTCAAGACAGAGTCATCACTCTTATTGAAGAAGGTCAATGTTCTGTCAGAGTAGCTGGCAGAAGGTATGGAGCACCACATACCACTGCAACAAGATGGTAGAGGAACTACCTTGGAAGAGGCACTACCAGCAGAGCTCCTGACTCAGACAGGAAGAGGCTGAGCTCACAGCAGGACAGAAAGCTAGTGTCTAAGAGCAGAGAATATCCCTTTCTCAACGTGAAGCAATTACAGTGGGAGACCAACTTCCCTGGCTCCCATGACATGATTCACAAAAGGCTGATGGATGCTGGACTGTATGCATAACACTCCACTGTGAAAGATCTCAGCGAAGACAATGTTTTATACTGACTAGCATTTCTGGAGCTCCATTTGAGTGTGTTGTGGGAAAACACCATTTTCACTGACAAGAAGGTGCTTTCCTTAACGATGGTCTAACAGCGGTTTACAGGCCACAAGGGACTCGGCACTGACATGAATATGTAACCAAGATGAGATGTCGCGTCCCGGCACAGGTCCCGGATGCCAATATAGAGTTGGTCGAGCCTGCGTGGCGCAATCGGGACGTTGACGACAATTATGGGTTTGCGGTTCCCTTTAACTAGTCTTTATTACGGAGATGAGAGGGAGTAGAATCTCCTGGACTGTCTAAGGGCGTGTAGGAGGTGTAGATACCTTATACAATACTTCCACTAGGTAGCGGGTACAATGAGGGAATTGTCAGCACTGAAAGACAGCAAGGTGAGATTTTTCCTTTAACGTAATTTATTAAACTAATATCACAAAACATGTGAGGTGTCAGACCCTTCCCCTTACTCTGTATGCTTCTATAGATTCAGCCAGAATCTCCACTTTACTCTTCCTTTATATGAAGGACCTTTATACTATCCACAGGAGACAAGCACCGGCCAGTGGCTTGTTCCTTCTATTGCTGAACTAGCTGTAGAGGCTACTTGAGACAGAGACAACTGTCCCTGTTCAAAACTATTCCACGGTAAAACTTCTACTTAACTGACAGTTGTAGTTGATTCCACCAGAGCATCACCGTCTTCTCGTAGTTGCAGTTACTATAAACTCATCAGTAGCGGATGCTACCTTCTCGATGCTGCCGGGCCTTGGGCGCTGCTTGTGCCCTCTTCGACTTCTGCGACGACTCTGCCTCTTGCTGCTCGTGGATGCCCTTAAATACCCATTGTGAAGGTCTGCCCTGCTCGGACGCAGCCCTCGCATGCGCTTTCTCTAACTTATTTTTCGGTCTTCCCGGACGTTTCGTCGCTGTGGACCTACATTGGTTTCGATATGTCGGGCCCAGTCCCGGACGGAAAGTTCCTTCTCACCCTCCAAGGTCCGGGAGACGCGCTGTTCGTATCCTCGACGTGTTTACTAGCTCAGGCTAGTTGTACTGTGTGACACTTTCCCTTCCGTGTCTGCGGTACTGCGCGGCGTCCGCGTAAGAAATACTGGCTGAACCTTTACATTATGAATAGCTATGTCATTTTATCACTTAAATCCTCTGGGGACCTGACACCTCCCCCCAAAAGTACATTAATGCGCACTACTCAAAGTGCCGTTAATACATCAAAATTATTACAATTCTTTGTTTTTTCCTGAAAGAGAAACAAATTTACATCGCAATATCACAAAAGTGTTCCTTATATTACCCTGAAAGAAAAATGACTACTTGCTATGTTCTATCGTCTATTCTTTATAAATACTCTGTCATCCGCATCTCGTGGATGTCTTTCATAAATTACTACTTCTTCGTCTCTGTCTCCTGATCGTACAGGTAGTCTGGATGTTTCAGTTGCGTTCACTACCGTTGTTCTTACACAAATTGAGCGACAACAGCTGTCTCCTCCCTTCTCGTCAAACAACTTCTTGTATAAATATTTACAACAATTACACTTCGCACAACACAGAAATACAATGACTATGACAATTAAACTTATACTGATATACGTAGTAATTGAATATGTTTGGACTCTTTTCTCTCTCTCTAATTCAATTTGTTCCTTGTCTATGAATTTACTAATTTCGTCCAGTCTTTTACCTGCTACTCTTAAATCATCTAGATTGGAAGTGACGTGCTTCAAAGGTAAATCAAATCTTATTTCCGACTCATTAATCTTCGTTTTCACTTCCTCACAGCAATCTAAATTAATATCTATGTTAGGTATAATATCTTTCCTAGTATAGTTGCTTTGAATCACTTTGTCTGATTGAATATATATGTGTGTCCCATATCCTTTACAGTTCTTTTTGAATTTTATTATTCCTCTCCCAAGAAGTTTTACGTCCTGTGACGGATGTGAACTGCATAAAATCGTCATGTCTTCCTCCTTAGGTACTATATATAACCATTCATTGGTACTCAAACGAGTCCATAAACTTCGTTCCAAGGAAATCATTTTCTTAACACAATTAGTTGGGATCTGTGACTCTTGTAGTAACTTCACTTCACAGTCCTCTTGGTCATACATTGATATTAGGCCAAACGTCTGTTTGCATATTTTTCTATTCTTATCTATTTCTTTACATTCCAAATGCTCATAGGATACCTTAGCATATAACTTTTTAGAGCTATCTAACAATAAATATTCCTTTTCCGGCTGTATGTAAGTAAACTGTCCTGTGCCAGCCGTTACTTCCACTGGTAGTGATAACATCTTATACAGATTAAATTCCTTATTTTCAATTAGGGGTATATTAATAACATAACCTAATACTTCCTTGGTTACAAATACATAAAGATCCATAACTTTTAAAAGTATATACCCATATTCTTCTACTAGAGGGATGGGAAATCTTACGTCCCTTAAGTCGTTTTGAATTAATCTTAGATTCTGAACAATCTGTACTGGATTCACAATATGAGGTGCAAGGATACCCTTCTGTGCATGAACTATGGCACTTACTAATTGTTCATATTGCGCACCTATCTCATTAAACAAGCCTTGTAACTGTAGGAGCTGCTCATTGATCGTCATGAATGCTGCCATCCGTTTCAAACCATGATCGGTTGTTTTCAACGAATATGTGATAAACTGTTCCAGCTTGGCCATTCCGTTTATGAGCAATAGCTCATTCGAACTGATTGATTCTACCGTTCGGTTTAGACCAGTCAGCGTGGCTCTGACTACAGCCACTTGCTCTTTTGATAACTTCAATAACTGCTCGGATCTTGCTTCCATCCGATCGATATGCGTTTTATAATATGCAGCATCCGCCTCGTCCAAAGTGCCGAACAATATTTTACTGATTTCTCCCACAAAGTTAAAAATACCTCTTTTCTGCTGTCTTCCGGGCCTAGTTAATTGGTGTATAAGTGATTTCATTTCTTGTAACCTTTCTACACTCTGTTCGACTCCATTACTTAATACGTTACACTCAGTTCTGCTAATATTTAAACGCGCTAATTTTTCCCTACATTGTTGCACTGCCATTGTTCCCATCCTTGCAGCAGCATAGAATTTCTCATCTAAGGTTTTAAGGTTAACATATGTTACCAGTTTCCACGTTGTACTAGTAATCTCTACTTCTCCTTCATGGTGGTAGTACAGCCCTGGAGACGCCTTTATCGGGTGAATTTCCACAACATTGTCCGCTTGACCAGGTGCTTGAAAACTGTATGACCACCCCACGCAGATGACCATCCAAATCCAAAACGTCGCGGGTCTGGGCACCATGCTGGGCCTGTAAGCGAAATTTCATAGCCTAATAGTATGGCTTCAGCCTGTTAGCATGTACTTTTAATTGTTGCTTCCTATGCGTTTTCAATACTACATTAGGCAAATCTACTTCCACAACTTCGTAGGGACCTCTAAATTGGGAATCTAGTTTCTTCGATCTCCCGCGTCTCACGGTTTCGTCATGTACCAGCACTCTGTCACCTATCTTAAAGTTTCGGGAATTCTCTGTCTTGTCATAGTACGCCTTGTTGGTTAATTTTGCCTCTTTTATTCTCTTTCGTGCTACCCTATGTGCTTCCTGCATTCTCGTTTTGAACTGGTCTACATAATCATCATAATTGTACCCTGTTGTGGCTGTCTCTTTCTGTAAGATTCCTGGTACATTCACAATTCTCCCAAACAGTAACTCGAATGGTGTATACCCGGTGCTGCTATGAGGGGTAGTATTAAAAACAAACGTACTATAAGGAACCCACTTATCCCAATTGCTGTGGTCCTCGTTTATGAAATGCCTTAAATATTCCACTAGCGTTCGATGCGTCCTTTCTAATGCTCCATTCGTCTGGGGGTGAAAAGCAGTGGTCTGGATCTTTTTGATTCTCAATATTTTACATAATCTCTTAAACACTTGACTCAGAAAGTTTGATCCTTGGTCTGTTAACAATATTGATGGAATTCCGTATCGTAATATAATTTCTTCGACGAATTTCTCGGCTACTGTATCTGCGTCTTGCCTCTCCACTGGAATAGCTACCGTGAACTTACTCAAATCATCCTGAAATGTTAAAATATATCTAGTACCTCCTGTTGTTACGTCTAAAGGACCAACTATGTCCATGTAACACTTCTCAAACACAGTTTCTGCCGTGTCTGTAACAACTAATGGCATCTTTATCTTACTCTGTGTAAACTTATTTCGCTGACATTTATCACATGTTCTAATGTATTGCTCGACGTCACCTTTCATTCCTTTCCATGAACCGTATCTCTTTAAACGTTCTAGAGTTCTGTGAATACCTTGGTGTCCTCCTAGGGGATTATCATGTACCTCCTTCAAAATTTCGGCTTTCTGTTCCTCACTTAGCTCTGCCTCCTCTTCCTCTAACTCATTAGTCTCGGTTATCATTCTTATTGGCTCTTGGCTTTCCTTCGCCCGTGCCTCTTTGTCACTTTGTCTCATTCGGCTTAATGCATCTGCATTGGCGTTCAGTCGCCCTGGTTTATATATAACTTCGTATGAATACTCTTCTAGTTTTAGCCTCCATTTTAATAAACGCGATGATGGGTCTTTTACACTGAAAATCCAAGTTAGTGGCTTATGATCTGTGACAATTGTAAATTTCCTCCCATATGCATATGGTCTGAATTGTTTTGTGGCCCATACTAACACTAAACACTCTAGCTCAGTTGCTGAGTAATTCCTCTCTGCTTTGTTTAATGATCTTGAAGCATATGCTATTGGCAAATCGCTTCCAATCTTCCCCTGAGATAAAACTGCTCCAATCGCTTCGCCACTAGCATCTGTGGTAATAACGAACGGTTTCTCAAAATCGGGATATTGTAATATGGGGGGATTGATTAACTTCTCTTTTAACTGTTCAAATGCATCTTGCTGCTGTCCTCCCCATTCATAATTTTCATTTCCCTTCAGCAATTTGTGCAAGGGTGCTGCAATCTTACTGAAGTCCTTCAGGAATTTTCTATAGTAGCCGATTAATCCTAGGAATCCTTTTAACTCTTTTTTGGTTTTCGGTACTGGGAACTTCTTCACCTTTTCTACGTTCCTCTCGTCCGGCTGTACCCCTCTGTCTGTGATTTTATGTCCAAGAAATACTATTTCTTTACGCAGAAATTCACACTTATCTGGCTGCAACTTTAAGCTGTGTTCCCTTAGTCGATCGAAAATTTCCCTCAATTTTTCATTGTGTTCCACCAATGAGCTTCCATAACAAATTATATCGTCTAAATACACCAAGCACTTGGTTCCTTGTAACCTCGTTAGTGCAACATTCATTAATCTCTGGAATGTACTGGGTGCTCCTTTTAATCCCATTGGCATTCTCTTGTACTCATAGTGCTGATAATTGGCACTGAAGGCTGTTTTCTCTCTGTCCTGAGGGTCCATTAATATCTGATGGTAGCCACTTGCTAAGTCTAACGTGGAAAAATACTTAGCCTTTCCTAACTGGTCCAGTATTTCTGATATATTCGGTATTGGGAACGCTTCCCCTACTGAAATCTCATTCAACTTTCTGTAATCCGTTACCAGCCTGTACTTCATTTGCCCACTAGCATCCATCTTCTTTGGAACTAACAAAACGGGTGCGTTCCAGGGACTCTGACTTTCCACAATAATATCATCAGCCAGCATTTTCTCTATATGTTCCCTCAATATCTGTTTCTGTGCTTCTGGAATCCGATATGGTCGAACATTGATAACCTTGCCTTTATGCTCAGGCAGTATCGGAAGGGTATGCTTTACTGTTTCTGTAAAGGATAACCTGTCCCCCTTTAAATGAAACACATCGCAGTATGCACTACACAATTTCTGCAACTCATGCTTTTCTTCGTCATTTAAATGTTCCGTTCGTAAAGCTTCTCGGACCTGTAAACTGCGATCCCTATAACTTTTTGCCTGTTCCGGCGCGTCTTGCACTCTTCGTATTGTGGCTTCATTGCATATCTTTTCTGCCACTAATTGTATGGAAGTTAAATCACATTCTTCCTCTCTTGTATTCAGTACGCTAATGATACACTTCCCTTGTACGTTTCGTACTATCGCTTCTGGAACATAAATACCCTGTGTTATCTCTTGTTTTGGTACAATAATCTCTTCGCCCTCTGAAATAGCTTCGTGTCCCTTGACGCAAATTCTCATAACTTTCTCCTCCCTTGGTCCGATTGTTCCACTTCTGTCGCTACTTTCGCGTTCCTGGCTGTGAGTCATCCCGCCTGATGGCTGTCTCGGTCCGTTACTTTCACCGACGACACTCTGGTCCTTTAAATTTTCGTTGCGCGGCCTATAACATCGTTTCTTCCTACATTTTCCATTTGTCGGGTCCTTACCCTTCTGATGCGCATTTATCTCTCTCATGCTTTGTACTTCGCTTGTTTCCCTTGTTGCTTCCTCTTCGGGCACTGCTAATAATGGCGTGGTCCATCCATTTATTTCTAACTTTCTATTTCGGTAATCAATGACTGCTCTTTGCTTTTGTAGAAAATCCCTGCCTACCAAGCCATTATACGGGACATCTGTTCCCTTGCTTTACACGTGAAATGTGTGTTTCCCCAACATGGTTTCGCCTATTCTCAGAGTTAATATCACAGTATCCAGCGTACTTACTGTACCATTTGTTACCCCTTTTAACCTCCGTACTTGTGCTCTGTTAACTGGTAATCCTGGGATCATATCTTCTTCCTTAATTAGACTAATATGTGCTCCTGTATCTATTAAAAACTTCAATCCTCTACCGATTTCTTGGCAATGAGTCGTCATAACATCATTTCCTGCGTCGCAGTCTATCACCCTAACCTTGGGCCATTTGATGGTGGTAACACGAGACTGCTCCGTATCCCACCTCCTCAGTTTCCTGGAACCACTTTCTTCTTTCCTGAGGTTACTCCTACTTTCTCCCTACATTTGTATGCGGTATGCCCGTATTTATTACATATAAAACACTTGGGGGTTCGGCATTCCGTCGCCTTATGCCCACGTCTCTGACATTTCTCACAAATTATAATTTTACTACACATAGCATCCGTATGCCCTGACTCATCACAATTATAACAGAAATTCTGGAACCTCCTAGCTTCCTCTGCCCTAGTGGGTGTCTTTACCCATCGTACTTTACTAATCATCTTTGGTTTCCTACATTCTCTAGCAATGTGGCCCTTTTTCCCACAATTATAGCATTTTTCTCCCCAGTTATTTCTAGTTTCCGTCTCTCTACGCGCCCCTTTATAAAATTGTCCCTTTTCTTTCATAGATAGCAGTGCACTTTCCTCCTGCTTCGAACCTCCGGCCAATTATTTGTTCGATCCCTCACTAATAGCTTCGCCCTGGCCTCCCCTGTTATTTTGGATTTTACATATTGGAACAATAACTTCTCATCCTCACTTTTAACAACATCGAATGCAGCATTCACATTCTCAATGAACTCTTGTAATTCACTTCGGTTACCCTCGAAAACCTTAGGAACTAAAACTAAACTAACTGGCTTCTTCTTCTTCTTGCGGTGATACTCAGTGGTACAACTGTCTGCTGCTACTTATCTTCCCCCCACCTTCGTATTATGGATCTACACATACACGGCACCACCCCACATCTGACACCAAAATTTTTTTATGTCGCGTCCCGGCACAGGTCCCAGATGCCAATATAGAGTTGGTCGAGCCTGCGTGGCGCAATCGGGACGTTGACGACAATTATGGGTTTGCGGTTCCCTTTAACTAGTCTTTATTACGGAGATGAGAGGGAGTAGAATCTCCTGGACTGTCTAAGGGCGTGTAGGAGGTGTAGATACCTTATACAATACTTCCACTAGGTAGCGGGTACAATGAGGGAATTGTCAGCACTGAAAGACAGCAAGGTGAGATTTTTCCTTTAACGTAATTTATTAAACTAATATCACAAAACATGTGAGGTGTCAGACCCTTCCCCTTACTCTGTATGCTTCTATAGATTCAGCCAGAATCTCCACTTTACTCTTCCTTTATATGAAGGACCTTTATACTATCCACAGGAGACAAGCACCGGCCAGTGGCTTGTTCCTTCTATTGCTGAACTAGCTGTAGAGGCTACTTGAGACAGAGACAACTGTCCCTGTTCAAAACTATTCCACGGTAAAACTTCTACTTAACTGACAGTTGTAGTTGATTCCACCAGAGCATCACCGTCTTCTCGTAGTTGCAGTTACTATAAACTCATCAGTAGCGGATGCTACCTTCTCGATGCTGCCGGGCCTTGGGCGCTGCTTGTGCCCTCTTCGACTTCTGCGATGACTCTGCCTCTTGCTGCTCGTGGATGCCCTTAAATACCCATTGTGAAGGTCTGCCCTGCTCGGACGCAGCCCTCGCATGCGCTTTCTCTAACTTATTTTTCGGTCTTCCCGGACGTTTCGTCGCTGTGGACCTACATTGGTTTCGATATGTCGGGCCCAGTCCCGGACGGAAAGTTCCTTCTCACCCTCCAAGGTCCGGGAGACGCGCTGTTCGTATCCTCGACGTGTTTACTAGCTCAGGCTAGTTGTACTGTGTGACACTTTCCCTTCCGTGTCTGCGGTACTGCGCGGCATCCGCGTAAGAAATACTGGCTGAACCTTTACATTATGAATAGCTATGTCATTTTATCACTTAAATCCTCTGGGGACCTGACAGAGAAGAAGTGGACGGCAATCTGTTTTCTGCTGGGGATGGATTTCTGTGAGAAGACTAGGAATTCTTCGCAGGTAGAAGGCACTCTCAACAATGAGCAGTTAGCCCACATATTGGAAAATGTGATGCTTCCGTCAGTGTGAATGCTATATGGAGAAGAGGACTTCACATTGCAAGACGATCATTCTCCCAGTCATAAGTCTGCATAAGTTCAGCAGCAGCTCTCCACAATTGGTGTAAATGTCATGGACTGAATGCCACTGGCTGCTGATATGAACCCTGTAGAAAATGTGGGCTGAGGTCACCAGAATGTTAACAGAGAACTGGCCATGAAACCAAATGACTGCAACGGACGCTCTTTGGAACTGTGTTCTTGACATGTAAGAGGAAGTTACTTCTGCAGGCTGTTATGTCTGA
Source organism: Schistocerca cancellata (assembly GCF_023864275.1). NCBI lineage: Eukaryota > Metazoa > Arthropoda > Insecta > Orthoptera > Acrididae > Schistocerca > Schistocerca cancellata. The sequence continues at coordinate 1,135,236,366 of NC_064627.1, read as the reverse complement.
CTGCTTATAGATTCTATGCCAAGACACATGACAGAAGTACAAAATTACTTGGTATTTTGGATAAAATATTAGAGTCCTTAAAACATTTTGTTATGTCATCTTTTTCTCATTTTTCCTCAGTGACAACCAGTGGAAGATCACTTGGGAACAGAAAAAATAAAATTTGAGTTACTTTTCCTTTGAGTTGCCTTTTTAATTGAAGTGAGTTTCTTTTGAATGTACAGTTTGTTACACATTCTTTTTTTATTTCATTTATACTCTGCCTAGGTACTTACAAAGTAATCAGTTAAGATAGACACTTTAAAAGTTTTATTTTTTTATTTTTTTTTCAGACACAGCTCTCTCTTCCCCTCCATCCATTAATACACCCTCTCCCCTGTAAAAATTGTTCAAACAATTTAGTCTTACATTTATTCACTGCCAGTTTCTTCTCCATTCTTTCTCTTACCTCTTTTGCATGATCACCTCAATTATTCTTCTACTTAATTCTCCCAAAACATTATAAACAAATCTAGCAGTTTCCATTGAAACTATATGTTCTCATTTAATTTCTGCTTTTTTTTTTACTGTCCTCTATTATTCCTCTCAAAACCTATGTAACCATATTATTTTATATCCCCTTATTTATAGTCCATTATTCTTTCTGAAAACATTCCTTCCTTCCTCTCTGTACCACGTTAAAATGAACTGTGGCATAGATCTAAGTAAGCAATGCTTTGTAAGCTTTTAATTAATACACTTTGGACTTCTGTACTCCTATCCATTCTTAGATCCCTCCCTCCTTCCTGTTTCCCCTCCCTTAACATTTGCATCCACATCCACATGAATACTCTGAAATTTGCAAACAAGTGCTTGGCAAGAGGTTCTCTGAACCACTGTCACATTATTTCATTACCATTCCACTCTCAAAAAGCATGTGAAAATAATTAACAAATAAAACTTACTGAACAAGCACTGATATCTCTTATCACAATGGTCATATCTCCCTTGTATGTCACAGTAAACAAAATATCGGGGCATTCACCTGAGGAGGCTGACCTACATTCCAACAATTTCCATCCTAACAACGTGAATAAACAAACAACTAAGCAGTTCTATAAACACTGAAAGGTCAGATGGCAAATAAGTGCTAAGTAAAGAAGTGAAAGTTGAAGGGTAAACAGAATATACAGAAGAGTAATACAAAGGAAATAAACTTTAACAGAAAACACACCACCCAGAGTACAAAAAAATACTTCAGGACTACTAAGATCCATGGGAGAACTAATTATCTACAGAGGGTAGGAGAGCTAATCATCCACACAATAATGAAATGACTAACAGATACTGTCCTGAAAGAATAGCAGTTTAGGTTAAAGACACATGCAGGAAAACACAATGCAATATTGACCCTGCAATTTACCTTAGAACACAGATTGAGGAAAAAACATCTACATTTGTAGCAGTTGTAAGTTTAGAAAAAGTTTTTATAGATAAAGTTGACTGGAATACTCTATGAAATTATGACATAAAATACAGGGAGCAACTTGTACAGAAAGCAGACAGTGGTTGTAGGAGTCAAAGGACATGACAACAACACAGTAATTATGGAGGGACTGGGACAGGGCTGTAGCCTGTCCCTCATGTTAGTCAATCTGCACATAGAGCAAGCAATAAAGTAAAGCATGGAGAAATATGGAAAGGGAATTAAAATTCAAGAACAAGAAATGAAACCCTTGAATATTTGCCATGACATCTAAATTCTGTAAAAAGATTGCAAATAAATTGGAAGATCAGTTGAGCAGAGTGGATAGTATCTTAAACAGAGGTTATAACATGAGCACCAACAAAAGTAAAACAAGGGTTCTTAAGTGTTGTCAGATTAAATTAGGTGATTTAATAGAATATTAAGATAGGACAGGATATTTAATATTAGGAAGTAAAACAGGAGACAAGTGGGGGTGGGGGAATGGAATAAGAGACAAATTTTGCTATTTGGGCACCAAAATAACTGAGGGTGGCAGGTGTAAAAAGGATATAAAATGCAGACAGACAATACCTAGAAGAGCTTTTCTGAAAAATGGACATTTGTTAGCATTTAGTGGTATGTAGCCTTAAAAAGAAGTGGCACATGGATGATAAACAGTAGAGTATTTGAACGAAAAATTTTGAGAAAAATATTTGGACCCATAAGAGATAGGATCAGTGATGAATGGAGATTGCTAAATAACAATGAAATTTACAAATTATATAAAGACTCCGATATAGTGGCCAAAATTAAAGCCAAAAGACTGAAATGGATAGGGCATGTCATCAGAGCACCACCAAACAGGACCATCAAGAAAGTGACTGAAGAGATTCCCACCGGAAGACGACCTCTTGTACGCCCACGCATGAGATACTTGGACAATATTCAAGACGATCTCAGAAAACTAGGACATGACAGACAGTGGCAAATTACTTGTAAAGACAGAGCAAAGTGGTTCAACATTGTCCATTCTGCAGCAAAAAGCCTTCATGGATTGTAATGCTTAATAATAATAATAATAATAATAATAATAATGCTGAAGATTTGATTGGTAGAGCAGAAAAATTAATGAAGAAATACTACATCAAACTGGAGAGAAAGGAAACAAACTTGACTAAAAGGAGGACAGGTGTCAGGACACATGATATGGCATTAGCAGACAGTTAATTTAGTACTAGAGTGAAATGCTGGAGGTAAGAATGTAGTGGGAGACCAAGGCTTGATTATAGCAAGTAGATTCAAGTGGAAGTACATTGCAGTATTATTGTGCAGAAATTGACTACCACAGAGAACTGCAACAAACCAGTTCACAGACTGAAGACAGCAGCTGCAGCAACAACAATTACTACTACTTACTACTGCTAATACTACTACTACTACAATTTTAGTAATATATCAAAGTAGATTTAAGTATGGCAATGCCTCATCAAGGCAAAGATTTCATGAGAAGTGTCCTTCCTGTGAACGTTAATTTTTTCAGCAGGAAGTAAAGCCTTAGATTTTTTCTTTGATTGCGTATATGTGGTGTCATTACATTAGCTCTCACTCATAATCTGATATGTGATATAAACCAAGATTTCACCATTGTCACAGCACAATCCAGAAACCTGGCTTCTTTTTCAGTCAAAGAATGAATTTTATATCTGGATATAGCATGCCTATTCTGAACTCACATTTGGCGCACAACAGCACTGCAAATGAAGTGTCGTATCTTGGCATGTCATAGACCATAAAGGTAACAGCAAAGCACTCTACCTGCATCTTTACTTTTACTTTAATTTGAAGTAAAAATGACAGGAACAATCTATTTTATGTTTTCTCTGAAAATTGTGTGTTTCAGACATTATATTATGCCAAATTTTGTTACCTGTTGAAAATGTTTAGTTCATTCTGCCATGCAAGTTTTCCATCTTGTGTGACACTGTCATACCAAATAACCTCCCCAGTAGTGACAGTCTTGTGTAGAGTTTCAACAAATAAGTCCACAAATTTCTGAAACTTTCCCATTAGTTCTGGGGCAATTACATTCTCAATGTTTAAAAGATAACCATCAAAGTTGTAGTGGTGGCATATATCACAAAGTGCTTTTGCAAAGGACTGCCAAATTTCATCACTCTTTAAAATCTCTTCCCACATCTTCTCTCCATCTTTCCATTCAGTTATTATAGTACCTGAAACAAAGAAGAAAAACATAAATATAAGCACAGAGGGTAAGATAACGATTTAATGTGGTGGCAATTATGAGGAAACAGTCTTCACAATTGTATCATAAAATTTCTATATTTCTGCATATCTTAAAGAGTATCAGTTTTTCAAATGATAATACACAAATATTTGGTATAGTGTTGGGCACTTAGGGAGGACATTTGACTAGTAACTTACTTTGAAATGGCATCACATTCAAACATTTGATATTGTATCAGAAAGCAGACTTTTTTAAATTATAAAATTCTAAACTTACTAAGCCGTTCAAAGAACCTGCATGAATACCACTAGCAATGTATCTTTCTCCTACTTGGGACATCATCTGAAACAGTATCAGAGAGGCACGTGATTAGCTCATTTCCTTCTCAAGTGTCAATAGAAGATTTTAAAATTAGAGCATCTCACTCTCTCTTTCTGTTTCAAGTATCTTTAGGTTGTCCTCACAAGGTTAAGAGGACTCGGTTTCATTTTTATCACCACAGAAAATATTAATCAATAATGGGAGTCAATGCTGGGTCTTCCTTACGGCAGTCAATGTAGATAAAGTACTACTTCTTGCATGAAAAAGTGATCAAGGAAATCGAAGAAAAACTGAGAAAGTTAATAGGTATAGGTATAAGTATAAGTGATGTTGATCATTCAGGACATACAGTAAAAACCTTTCGCCAACGACTTTTATTGGTGGCACTGTAGAAATACTTACAATGCTGGTTTCTTGGAGAATGTGGAAGTGTAGACTTGTACACTGTACTGGCAAGAACCTAGAATGATCTGACACTAATGAGAATGGCGAAAAAGTTGCAATTGGAAAAAAAAGTCATATCACAAGATAGATATCTCAGGAATGATTTTTATGTCATTTATTTGGGGGAAGAGGGGGGGGGGGGGTTACAAAAAGACTTAAATGTACAACAATGTCATTGTTTTTTGATATGTCTCCTTCAAATATCCATCACTTCCAGGATGAAAATTTGAGTTATGTTTCACTAGTCTGGAAGAAGCAGGCTCTCTCTTGATACTGTCACAACTTTGTAGTGTCTTCAAGAGCAATATGCAAAGAAACGTTGATGCTCTGAGAAAACTTTGACACCTGACCACTTTCCTCTTGCTACCAAACATACAGCAAGTGCTGAATTGTATGGGAAACTCTGCTTGGTCTCTTGCATTTTATTAAAACACCTGAAGTAGAAGAAAAGCAATATACTAGCTCCCACAGCAATGAGATGTTTTTTAATCATCTATGAAATTGGTGCCTCACCCATCCTATGCACCTGATCTGATGCTGTATCATTATATCTCAATACTTCTGACCAAAAAAAAAAAAAAAATCACAGGCTATGATTCATGTGAGGAAAATGCGTCGAATGTCACTCTTCACAAAGTGCGAGTTACCACCGCTTTCAGGTGTTTTAAGATGTAGAAGTGTTGATGAGACGTAATTTTTTTTTAATGCAGTGCCTGATTATTGTAGCTAATTTCATGAAAAAACTACTGTGTATGGACCTGTAACAAATTGTCAATAAGGATGCAAAACGAAAAGTGTTACAACAGTATTGATGATTTATGAAAGACAAAGGTGTCTCTGTACATAATGTTTGTTGATACATTGTGGTGATATACAGAAAAGTTTGGGTTATATGCATTCTTTTGAATGTTTTTTGTGTGTTTAAAAGGCACTATTCACGGAATAACACTTAAAAACACCATACATTAACAGTCATGGAAAAGAATAGGATATTTGATATCCAAGAATAGGATATTTTACATCCAATACTGATTACAAAACAATTAATCTGTCACTTTTAACTTACACGAGTCACTTCTACAGTTTGGAAAAATGACAGTGTTCTGGTCCACTGTTCCTGATGAAAAAATGCTTGACAGCAGTATAAATTCCAATCCAATGTAGTAAGCTTCCTGGAAGATTAAAATTGTAAGCTGTGCTCAAACTTTTCCACCCACAGCAACATTCTAATCAATTTACCTGTTCCAGGACACATGATCTCACTCAAAACTCAACTCTGTTGATATCTCTCCCCTGCTGTTGTAGTGGCCTTCAGTCCAGAGACTGGTTTGATGCACCTCTCAATGCTACTCTATCCTGTGCAAGCTTCATCATCTCCCAATACCTACTGCAACCTACATCCTTCTGAATCTGCTAAGTGTATTCATCTCTTGATCTCCCTCTACGATTTCCACCCTCCACGCTGCCATCCAATACTAAATTAGTGATCCCTTGAAGCCTCAGAATATGTCCTACCAACCAATCCCTTTCTTCTAGTCAAGTTGTGCCACAAATTTCTCTTCTCCCCAATTCTATTCAGTACCTCCTCATTAGTTATGTAATGTACCTACCTAATCTTCAGCATTCAACTGTTGGCCAACATATCAAAAGCTTCTATTCTCTTCTTGTCTGAACTATTTATCATCCACGTTTCACTTCCATACATGGCTACACTCAGTCCAAATACTTTCAGAAACAACTTTCCGACACTTCAATCTGTACTCAATGTTAACAAATTTCTCTTCTTCAGAAATGCTTTCCTTGCCATTGCCAGTCTACATTTTATATCCTCTCTACTTCGACCATCATCAGTTATTTTGCTCCCCAAATAGCAAAACTACTTTACTACCTTAAGTGCCTCATTTCCTAATCTAATTCCCTCAACATCACCCGACTTAATTCGACTACATTCCATTATCCTCATTTTGCTTTGTTGATGTTCATGTTATATCCGCCTTTCAAGACACTGTTCATTCCGTTCAACTGCTCTTCCAGGTCCTTTGCTGCCTCTGACAGAATTATGATGTCATCAGCAAACCTCATAGTTTTTAATTCTTCTGCACGGATTTTAATTCCTACTCCAAATTTTTCTTTTGTTTCCTTTACTGCTTGCTCAATTTACAGATTGAATAACATCGGGGATAGGCTACAACCCTGTCTCACTCCCTTCCCATCCACTGCTTCCTTCTCATGCCCCTCAACTCTCATAACTGCCATCTGGTTTCTGTGCAAATTGTAAATAGCATTTCACTCCCTATATTTGACCCCTGCCACCTTCAGAATTTGAAACAGAGTATTCCAGTCAACATTGTCAGAAGCTTTCTCTAAGTCTACAAATGCTAGAAACGTAGGTTTAACTTTCCTTAATCTATCTTCTAAGATAAGTCATAGGGTCAGTATTGCCTCACGTGTTCCAATATTTCTACGGAATCCATACTGATCTTCTCCGATGTCGGCTTCTACCAGTTTTTCCATTTGTCTGTAAGGAATTCATGTTGGTATTTTGTGGCCGTGACTTATTAAACTGGTAGTTCGGAAATTTTCACATCTGTCAACACCTGCTTTCTTTGGGATTGGAATTATATTCTTCTTGAAGTCTGGGGGTATTTCCCTTGTCTGATATATCTTGCTCACCAGATGGCAGAGTTTTGTCAGGGCTGGCTCTCCCAAGGTTATCGGTAGTTCTAATGGAATGTTGTCTACTCCTGGGGCCTTGTTTTGACTTAGGTTTTTCAGTGCTCTGACAAACTCTTCACGCAGTATCATATCTCCATTTCATCTTCATCTACATCCTCTTCCATTTCCATGATACTGTTCTCAAGTACATCGCCCTTGTATAGCCCCTCTATATACTCACACTTTTCTGCTTTCCCTTCATTGCTTAAAACTGGGTTTCCATCTGAGCTTGGTATTCATACAAGTGGTTCTCTTTTCTCCAAAGGTCTCTATAATTTTCCTATAGGCAGTATCTATCTTAGCCCTAGTGATATATGCCTCTACATCCTTACATTTGTCCTCTAGCCATCCCTGCTTAGCCATTTTGCACTTACAATTGATCTCATTTTTAAGACGTTTATATTCCTTTTTGCCTGTTTCATTTATTGCGTTTTTATATTTTCTCCTTTCATCAATTAAATTCAATATTTCTTCTGTTACCCAAGGATTTCTACTAGCCCTCATCTTTTTACCTACTTGATCCTGTGCTGCCTTCACTATTTCATCTCTCAAAGCTATCCATTCTTCTTCTACTGTATTTCTTTCCCACATTCTTATCAATCGTCCCCTAATGCTCTCTCTGAAACTCCCTACAACCTTTGGCTCTTTCAGTTTATCCAGGTCCGATCTCCTTAAATTCCCACCTTTTTGCAGTTTCTTCAGATTTAATGTACAGTTCATAACCAATAGATTGTGGTCAGAGTTCACATCTGCCACTGGAAATGTCTTACAGTTTAAAACCTGGTTCCTAAAACTCTGTTTTACCATTATATAATCTATCTGAAACCTTCCAGTGTCTCCAGGCCTCTTCCATGTATACAACCTTCTTTCATGATTCTTGAACCAAATGTTAGCTACGATTAAGTTATGCCTTGTGCAAAATTCTACTAGACGGCTACCTCTTTCTTTCCTTACCCACATTCCATATTCACCTACTACTTTTCCTTCTCTTTCTTTTCCTACTATCAAATTCCAGTCACCCATGACTATTAAATTTTCATCTCCCTTCACTATCTGAATAATTTATTTTATTTCATCATACATTCCATCAATCTCTTCGTCATCTGTGGAGCTGGTTGGCATATAAACTTGTACTACTGTGGTAGGCCTGGGCTTCGTGTCTATCTTTGCTGCAATAATGCGTTCACTATGCTGTTTGTAGTAGCTTACCTGCGTTCCTATTTTTTTTTATTCTTTATTAAACCTACTCCTGCAGTCCCCCTATTTGATTTTGTATTTATAATCCTGTATTCACCTGACCAGAAGTCGTGTTCCTCCTGCCACTGAACTTCACTAATTCCCAATATATCTAACTTTAACCTATCCATTTCCCGTTTTAAATTTTCTGACCTACCTGCCCAACTAAGGGATCTGACATTCCAAGCTCCAATACGTAGAACGCCAGTTTTCTTTCCCTTGATGACAGTGTCGTCCTGAGTAGTCCCGTGCTCGGATATCCAAATGGGGGACTATTTTACCTCTGGAATATTTTACCCAAGAGGACACCATCATCATTTAACCATACAGTAAAGCTGCGTGCCCTCGGGAAAAATTACGGATGTAGTTTCCCCTTGCTTTCAGCTGTTCACAGTACCAGCACAGCAAGGCCATTTTGGTTAATGTTACAAGGCCAGATCAGTCAATCATCCAGACTGTTCCCCCTGCAACTACTGAAAAGGCTGCTGCCCCTCTTCAGGAACCACACATTTGTCTGGCCTCTCAACAGATACCCATCCATTGTGGTTGCACCTACGGTACGGCTATCTGTATCGCTGAGGCACACAAGCCTCCTCACCAACGGCAAGGTCCATGGTTCTTGGGGGAGGGGGGGGGGGGGGGATCTCTCCCCTACTATCTGCATTTGACCAAAGATTTCCTGTATGTCTTACTGTATTAGCAACCATGGAAGAAAGTATATGGCAGAGAGTATGCGATAACAATATGTTATGATGAACTGAAACTGTATACTCAACCAAACACTGAACCTTGTCCTTTGCCTCCTGTAAGCTTAAATGTCACAGCCTACAGTAGCAAACTGCACGAACAGCCAGTGTGTGAAACTGTTCATCATTCAGACAATTCAGACTTTTTCCACAGTCATAAGGGGTTGACAGCTCAAAACTGTGTTCTGCCTTATGCACAACACCCCCTTTCACAACTGGGTTAACAACACATTCTCTGGAAACTGACAGCATTCTGCAATGGCATAATGCAGTGCACCCGAAATGTTTTGAGTTTCTTGCCTTACATTAACTCTGTTTCGAGAAAATCCAGCAGCACGTTAAACTATGAACTGGATAGAGTAACCAAAATTCATATGAAGCAACATACAGAAACCATGGTGATTACAATACAGGATGTGACAAATAAATGTGGCCCTGAGATAGGAGTTCCCAGGTACAAAGAAACACAGCAGAGGAAAGGAAATACAGCACTAACCTGACTATAGCAGATGTTGAAAGTGACTAGCATTCATCTCTTGGCACTCTTGAACCTTGATCAGCAAGTTGCTGAAGGCGGATTGAAGCTGGACTCCTGGAATTGCTGCAGCCTCATCCAAAATGTTCTGCTGCAGTTCTTGAAGACTATGGGGGTTTTTATGATACACTTTAGACTTCAGGGCTCCCCACACAATAACACAGTGTCAGATCAGATCACATGGGTGGCCAGCAAGGGCCACGACCAGACTGACCTCTGCTAACAACTCTGTCAGATATGAAGACTGTGTAAAAGTGCTCCAAGGTTCAGCCAGCTGTATGGACAGTTGGTTCATCTTATTGGAAGTAACTGTAGGTCCTTTCCTCCTCTGTTAATGCTGCCAAAAATGGTTTCAAAATGTTGGCAAAATAACGTGCTGAAGTCAGTGTCTAATTAAAGAAAATAGAATAAATAATGCAGTGTGCAGACACTGCACACCAAACCCTAACCTTCTGATCATGCAAGGGTGTTTCTTGGAAGTTATGCAGATTCTCTGCTGCCCAGAACCTACAACTCTTGAGAGTTGACATAACCACTCAGGTAAAACCAGGCTTCATCACACATAAATATCAAAGCTGTTCATTATTATCTCAGCCAACACCTACTCACAAAACTGGGCGAGCATCTGCTGGTTTTAATGCACGAACAACACACACTCGGTAGTGATGTATGTGCAGATCAAGGTGGAGTAACCGTCTGCATGATCGACATGATAAGACCGTTTCCGAAGCATTTTATGGTGAACTGCAACCACTTTTTGGAATGTTCTTTGACTTGTTCAAAACAGATCCTCACTGGTGCCATTTTCAGACTAAGCATTGCATGGCACTCTTTGTTGGCTGGCACTTTGAAACCATTAAACTTCTCGGCAAACAACTGACCACACCATTTCCACGACTTTGTTGGTCACAAAACTTTCCACAATGAACACCCCATGCTCCACTGTGAGTACCATTGCCCCTTTGCACCGCTCCATTCACAATGACACAGCCCCCACTACGCTCTGAACTGGTGTGGATCATGTGGCAGGCATACAAATGGTGTGTGCATCACAGGGTGTGGTTGTATCAATACATTGACATCCAATCGTATCCACTCATCCGGGACACTTTTATTTGCCCCACCCTGTATTTGAATGCATAGTTTTGTTGCAATATGGCTGGGTAAAATCATTTCGGCTTCCAGACATGTCATTTTGCTAATATACATGCACCAACTCTTGGCTGAGTGCTCCTCAGCCACTGTTAAGTGATAACTCATTTCTCTGTGGTTGCTGGCCTTGTCTTTACATAGCCATGATGCTGGATGTCGTAGCACTGGTGCTAGGTGCACTGCTGCATACAGCAGTGTTTTCTACTTGGGTCTGTCACACCTGCTGTAACTTCGCAATAGTTGGATCCTGAGAGAGGTCACCATCTGTATTGAAGATACTATTAGATATTTTGATCTCAATAATTTTGATTTTATGCTGTTCCAGGAACCACTGGTCTCATGATGATAGAGATGTCATCAAATGCAATTTTATGTCCATTTTGCACAGCATGTTCAGCTACAGTTAATTTTTCTGGATAATACAGTCACAGATACTTCTGTTCAATCTGGCATTGTTCTACTGAGTACATAGTACTGTCCACATTAATATGCTATTTTGTAAATGCCAGGTGCTCTGATATCTATTTAATCTTTCGCAGGTACCATGGGTTGGTGTATTTTAGCTGGAAACATGAAGGCTGACATTATGTCTCTTCAGGAACTGAGATCTAATGTTCTCTGTCACTGAATCACACAATGATCAGACAAAAAATTCTTGCTCATTTGCTTAGTGGTGTTCAGCTGATGTATGCATACTGAAATTGCTTGCAGTATTTGTTGCTTGTTGTAGCCATTCTCACAGAAGACAGATGGATCAATTCGTGTGGTAAGATCTGGCATTAGAAACAACTTCTGTCCTTAAAGGCCTTAACAGAGTGAATTTTTGAACCAAGTGGTGATGGCTACAAGTGTTGTGATACTGATCTATATGAGTGGATTTTGTCAGTCTGTGGTTCAGTAACAGAGAAGATAGCTGGCTCCTGAAGAATCATAATATCAAGTTAGTCTTCAGACCCACAGCTAAAATATATATGCAAACTAATGTCATTGAAAAATAATGTAGACCAAAAATCTTCTGGCATTAACAAAATAACATGTGAAGGTGTACAGTATTAAGTTTGGCAGACCATTCACATGATAGAATAATGCTGGATATATATTTTAAAAAAGATAAAAAAAAGAGATGTCTACAACTACATTATCTAGAGAAATTGGAATAATTGACATAAAATTGCATTGAACAATATATGCATCAAACAGAAAGGGTAAAAATTTCTGGAATAGCATAATAAAAGAAGTTATGAAGATCACAATACCTGATAATACCCTCAACACAGACTGTGAATTGCAGCAAAGACAGCATGGAATATATGCATCACACGGTTGAAGTGGGCACAGCAGATTCAGTATGAAGACATTGCCTTCTATGGTGACTGACTGAGCATCAGCGCTGTCACAGCCAGATGGTAATGACTCTATTTAATGATGAGGCCAGAAACCACAGTCAGTTACCATCTGATAATGGCTGTGGAGCATTAAGCAGAACAGCTTTCAGCCAAGGGCTCATGCACGTGAAACCACTTGATGCAGTTGGATGCCCAAGAGATTTTACTAATGAAGATCATCCTTGTACAAATGGTTTAGAACATAGTATTAAATTATGAATATAGTGTTTTACTGCACTAATACCTCTTTAAATATTGTATAATTAACAGCAACATCTACAATAACAACATTACTAAACACAGGATTTGTAGCAAATTTGAAATATCATTAGCACAATATATATCAATGGAAACAGAATATTATACAGGACATCCCAAATTTAAAAAAAAAATCATAAAAGTGTTAGAGGTTCATACACTGTGTACCATGAGATGTAAAAGGCTTTTACTTCTTAACAAACTGTTTCCTGCATTGACACTGACACTGGCACTATGAAGAATAATAAACAACTGTCTGCGATATATCCACACTGCGATATATCCACATCAATAGTTGTAGAAGATGGAATATTGCTCATTATATGGACCTGCAGAGACACATTTAATCTACTGTCATGTAGGGCCTAGAAAGCGACACATATGTAAAGGCCACTTCTTAACTGAAAGAAATTTACTGTTGTTGACTCAAAGTTGCCCTAGGTCTTGCAAGCAAAAGAGTCTAAGTGATTTTGAGCCCAGCGTTCAGACTGGGCTGGAAAAGATTTATCAATGTGCAGTCATTAACTTTCCTATCAAAGAATACAGTTTGAAGAGTACTGGTGGAGGAGAAATTACTCCATATTACAGCAGTTAGTTTTATGAGACTGTTACTGGAAGGGTGGGAAGTTTTTCAGTTCGAACTGCAGACATGATAGTCACGGTCGAGTCAGCAAGATGACAGCAGCTGAGTCAGACTCTCTCCCAAACAACAGGACTTACAGTACTTTGTTGGAGGCAAACAGGCACCCATGTCCTGCAAGGTGTGGTCTGGCATATGCCGTACAGATCACAGTGGTGGTGCCGCATCGCTCACGGCGAGAAGCCTGAGGGTCCAGAAGGTGGCAGCACTAGGCTGGCTGCATCTTATACACTGCTACACCAGATGCAATTGCTGCTGACTTGGCAGTGGCATTTGGCTATTACGGCCATTCAAATCAGCTCCTGTGCACAGCAATGCAATCTGTGACCACAGTGGTGGAAGCAGCAGAGTGTCAGGATGGCACAGCGGGTATCAAAGTCCAGACCTTGATGTACAGCTGGCAGTTGATGAACAAACAGTGACTGCCTAGTGTAAGAAGAATGGCTACATAGTGGCCCAATGGTGCGACTGAGTGATTTATGCCTTGGTGGCTTGATGGGTGCATAAAATAGCACCTTGACGACCATTTAATTTGCTGCTTCTGGCAGCAGCACCATGCAGTGGGGTGAGTGCTGATTCAGCATCCTGTATGCAAGGTTACTGCAATGCTGTTGCCATGAGGATGATGGCCAGTGCTCTGGTGATGTCACCAGCTGTGACAAAATATTAGTAATAGGTGCTGAAAGCATGTCATACTTTTACACCATTGCAGTATCACAAACAATAAGTGTAATCAATTGCAACAAATAATTTTGAGCCCAGAGTTCAATTCTTTCAATGGGTATTACAGCACGATAATAGAGTGCCACACTTCCTACTGTCTGTATGATTTATGGAGGATGGCTCTTACATTCCTGATAATACAAATGCCATGTCTGGAGTGATGAAATCCTATAATCCAAGATAATCTTAGATCACCAGTTATGACTTTCTACCAACTTGTGGGCTGAAATTATATGAGATACACTTAGAAGATGCAACAAGTCCACTAAAGAGACAGCTTACACTACACTCGTTCATCCTCTGTTAGAATATTGCTGTGCAGTGTGCGATCCTTACCAGGTGGGATTGACAGAGGACATCGAAAGGGTGCAAAAAGGGGCAGCTCGTTTTGTATTATCACGCAATAGGGGAGAGGGTGTGGCAGATATGACACGCAAGTTGGGATGGAAGTCATTAAAGCAAAGACTTTTTTGTCGCGGCGAGATCTATTTACGAAATTTCTATCAACAACTTACTCTTCCGAATGCAAAAATATTTTGTTGAGCACAACCTACATAGGTAGGAAAGATCATCAAAATAAAATAAGAGAATCAGAGTGCGAACGGAAAGGTTTAGGTGTTTGTTTTTCCCGCGCGCTGTTCGGGAGTGGAATGGTAGAGAGATAGTATGATTGTGGTTCGATGAACCCTCTGCCAAGCACTTAAATGTGAATTGCAGAGTAGTCATGTAGATGTAGAGATCAACTACTACGACCTCATTTACTGCTACTCCATCTGAGCGTACTTATTACTTGGTTTTCATTCGAGATGTCACTGGTGTTGGAGAGTGTAAATCTTTTTGTTTATGAGAGGATGTGGATTGAACACCACCTCACTTTGAGATTAATGTTTTTGAGCAACTGATCAACAAATGCAGTCGTAATTGGATTGGAAGAAGCCAGCACTATCGTTGGATCTCTTTTTTTCAGCATTTTTTCAATGGGATTACATGAAGCTTTAGTGCAAATGGTTCAAATGGCTCTGAGCACTATGCGACTTAACTTCTGAGGTCATCAGTCACCTAGAACTTAGAACTAATTAAACCTAACTAACCTAAGGACATCACACACATCGGTTCCAGACTGTAGCGCCCAGAACCGCACGGCCACTCCGGCCGGCAATTTTAGTGCATGAAACCTCAGTAGAAACTGAAGAAGAGCTTGGTAGCTTCCTAGTTGTTTGTCTTATTGTACAGCAAAACGTAAGAAGTTGAGGGTGAGATGTATAATTTCATGTGTCACTTCAATATGTGTTAATGACGAGTAGTTGTCACTTTTAAAAGTTACTATAAAATTAACATGTTTCTTAGTGTGTAAGTTGTTTAAATCTCTTAAAAGAAACTAAGAATTCATACATAACTAATACTTCCTTACTCCCAGATACACAGTCTAAGATCCTCTACCATCTGTATAGCTCTACTCAATGCCCACTGCAAACTAAATAGACAAGTAAAATATTCATCACAGCACTTGTTAAATGCTTAAAATGCTTTTCTTATTTATCAAATCTTACCTAAGATTTTCACTCCATGTAAATGAGCAGCATTGATCCACCCAACTGGAGGTATGGTAACAAAATGATGGCTGAAGTAGACAAATGTATCAATCCCTGTCCAGTGGAAAAATCTGTAACTATCATGTTTAGTACTGTCTGCTAGGAACCTAGAAAAAACAAAAACTTGTAAAACATATAATATTCCAAAACATCTTCTTTAATAAAATATAAGTGGAAAGTAAACAGTGATCAACAGTGAAAGCCAATATTGAACTGGGAATACTAAATGGTAATTAGCTGATAAATGTATCAACTGACAAAACATGACATCAAGATCACACAAAAGTATTTTGAACCATGACGAAAACAATGCAAAGAGGCATGTGAACAGTGATCAGAATATAAACAGTTAACAGAGTTTGACATAAAGTTTCCAGTTCACAAAAGGTTGCCAGTAATAGCTCTCAACAATATAGTGAATATACAAGAAAAACAAGCTAAATCAGGAAAGACTGGACAATAATAACAATTAAAAAGACACAAAAAATAATACAACCAGGACTACAAAATAAGAAAGTAAAGCAAAAGGTGGAAGAAGTGGGACTGTACGTGAAAAATAAAGAGAGGAGAACTATTGTCACACATAGAGATAGGGAAGTAACTGATGTGATACTGAGGAATGGAGAAACTTTCAAACATTGTATTAGCATGAGTAAAGTAACACATTGACAAATAATAGGCAGAAGAAGACACACCAGTCATGTCTAGGCATAAAATAATTTCTGCAGAATATACTCAACAACACAATAGAAGTGATATGTCGTTTGACTCCATTTTTAATACTTATATTTTGCTACTTCTCCAGTTGCCCCTTCTATAACAAGACATACTATATGCTCAGTTCTGGAATATTAACACACAGCTCTCGGGTGATGTCTATATATTCATCAGTATTTCATCTCTCTTTGCAATCCATGTATTGCTTACATTGTCTGTTCTCCTCTTCCCCTGTTTATCTGCTGTACTGGCTTTTTTAACACACAAAAAATTGCACCAGCCATCACCACTTTCATTAGTGCAAACAGAGTAAGATGCTACAGTGTTTAAGACAATGGTTTTGCTTTCATAAAGAAGAGGGGCATGGTGTTAATGGTAGCTAACATATCTCTCAATTTAATTTTTCTTTGCTTTCTTAATCAGTTGAACTGAATACTAAGTTGTCCCATAAAGAAGACAGACAATCTTCATACCTCTGTTAGTCCAATCTGAGCTTACGCTCTAATTATCTTTCCATTAATGGGATATTAAATTTGAATATATTTTCCTTTCTTTGCAGCATTATGGCATTATCTCAGTATTTATTTACACTTTTTTTCCATTTCTATCCGCAATATTTTCATTCTTGTACTTATTTGTTAAAAATGAATAAATACCCATAAGTAACTGTTTTGGTATGTGCACTCTTTCAAGCCCTTGTGCTTCACTTAAAAGTAACAATTTCTTCTTTTTTCAGTACAACTAAAAATGATAAATTTATCACTCATCTTTGCAGTGGTACGGTAAAGGGGTGGTGGTAGTATTTCCTGGTTTATCTTTGTAAAAGAACATTTGACAACAAAATTTAAAACATCCTTTCATTCTAATTTTGTCTTCTTTGATCCCTATGTCATCAGCAAAAGTCTTGTCACACATGATTGTGTCAGTGAGAGATTATTACTGTCTGTATTACTAAACTTTCTTACGATGTGTGGCAGTTATCGACCGCAAGCAATTGAGCGACTCATCTTCGAACTAACTTCATTGAAAAATGTTTATAGTAGTGTTTGCCATGTTGTCAAATCAAGTGACTGTGGATTTTCAATGTGTCATTTCGTGTAGCTATTTCCAGCAACAATAACAGTATTCAATCAATTAAGTAGTATGTTTCGGTTCTACAACCTCTATACAACCCAACGACCACACTGGTGACCCCAAACTTTTGCTTTTTTTGTGTGCTTCTGATACAACTCAGTGTATAAACAATGTGCTGATCAACAACGTGAGTGTACCTACGATTCCACTGTCCTGTGTAAGTGCGAGTGAATCCTCACGAACGGCTGCAAGACAACTACTGTTTACGCCGCATCCTACGTTTGTGTCTCTTACGAATTATTACGCTCCACAGTCGCAGCTTGCGACAGACACTTGTGTTGTGACAATGCCACCTGACAGTGTTCCCGTGAAACAAGACATCGACGACGCATCACGTGCTGTGTATTCTGTGTGACCTACGCCGTACGGCACAAACCCCACTTTCTCGTGGATACAGGCGCGGACTCCAGCGTTCTGCCCCGAACACTTGCTCTGTCGAGCTTGCTACCTACCGTTTCCACGCTCCACGCGGCGAATAATTCCAATATCAGCGTTCACAGAACAGTCTAGTTTCAGCTTCAGCTCGCACCCGACATGCTGTTCCCATGGACGTTTCACGTCGCGGATATCGACGAGTTGCTGCTTGGGATTGATTTCCTCCGTCATTATGGACTTTCTCCAGACCTACAGTCTGCAGCACTGGTGCACCACACTTCCGGCACACCCATCCCTGGCTCCTTCGTGCCACGTGTTACAACTCTACCTCTTAGTTATGATTCACTCATCAACACTTCTGCCGATTGCTCCTACCTGTCGGCTCAATTCGTCGCCTCCATCGCCGAAGTCAACTGCCAACGCCGTGAAATAGATGCTACTCATAACAACAGCAACAGACTATGACATTTGATTGCAGACGCATCATGCGAGCCGGCATGTGCACGTGCCAACCTCACGCATGTTTCCACACCTGTCGCGGGCTCTACTGATGAACTCCAGCTCGAGTTATTCCCTCGCTCTCATGTCGAGCGACCTGCTCACATCAAGCCGACACACGACCCCACCTCATCACAGGTCACAGCCACTGCAGATCTCTTCCTGCGATGGCACTTCGCACCAAGGCCTCCACCGACCACGCCCACGCCCACGCCCACGCAGCTCCTGTTACGACGCCGACTACGTGGCTCCCACAGCCGCCACCACAGGTCAGTGACTCTTCAACTGTCAGGGCTGTGGGTGATTCAACACCCTCCCATTGCCCCATGTCACGATGATTTCGAACGGGACGTGCTACAGACTGAATACTACCAAAGACCCGCCCGTTCGTCACAAAGCCAGGTGCCTGTCGGCCCACAAACTTCGCCAGGCAAAAGCTATCATACAGGACCTATTAGACGCCGGTATTGTCTGTCCATCCTCCAGCAACTGGTCTTCTCCACTTCACTTGGCTTCCAAGAAAGGCAGTTCATACCGTTTATGTGGAGATTACCGCAAATTAAATGCATGCACCATCATTGACAATTTTCCGATTCCGCATATTCAGGACTTTGCATAACAACTACACGGTGCACGCGTTTTCAGCGTTATTGACTGTAAAAAAAGTGTACCATTAGATCCCTATGCACACTGATGACATCCCAAACATGGCTATTATCACCCCCTTTGGCCTTTATGAATACTGTACCATGCCGTATGGTCTCAAAAACGCTGCGCAGACCTGGCAACGCTTCATTGACTCACTCCTTCTCCCACTGCATTTTTGCTATGCGTAGCTCAATGATGTCCTTGTTTTCTCAGCGCCCAAAACAGAACATGAAGAACATTTGTCACGTCTGCTACAAATTCTCTTAGACAATGGCGTTGCGATTAACAAGGTTAAAAACCAGCTCCGCTGCTCTCGTATGACGTTGCTGAGTCATGAGGTCAGCCCTGATGGCATACGGCCTACATCCGAGCATGTTGCCATTCTGGAAATGTACCGTGACCGTCGTTTCTTAGGAATGGTGAACTTTTTCCGCCGACACATTCCGCTCGCAGCTTCACTCCAGGCACCACACACAGATGCGTTGGCAGGCAAGAACACTTTGGGCGCACGCAAAGTAGTTTGGTCCGAGGATATGACACGCGCATTCAACAATCTCAAGGCCACCCTGACCAACACAGTTACACTCGTGCACCCACTTGCCGATGTACGCATCTCTATTACTATGGACGCAAGCGACACCTACACCTGTATCGGCGCCGTGCTTCAGCAACAGATCGGTGATACCTCTCAACCACTCCGATTCTTCTCTAAAAAACTGTCCGCTTCTCATCGCAAGTGGTCCGCGTTTGATAGAGAGTTACTGGCCGTTTATGAAGCTGTCAGACACTTTTGCAAAGATATTGAAGGTCGTGAGGTCACTATTTTCACCGATCACCATCAGCTCAAAGATGCCATTCGTAATCCTGCTACCGACCTCCCACCGCTTAGGTTCCGACATATGGATCTCATATGTCAATACACGATGGACGTCTGCTATATAAAAGGTGCAGACATCGTCGTCGCAGACTATATGTCATGCATAAACGCCATAACTTCGCCTTTTGACATGGCTAATCTGGCGCACCTTCAACAGCAAGATCCCAGCATACAGGACTTACTACAGGACACCAACACATCTCTTACCTAGGAGAACCGCCACCTACCAGGGTCTGACTCACCGGTTATATGTGACACACCGGTATTCCGCGCCCGATCGTACCTGCCTCACTCCGTCAAGCAGTTTTTGATACCCTCCACGACCTTGCCCACCCTGGCATTCGGACTATGACATGCCTTGTTACCGAACGTTTTGTATGGCCTAATGTCAAGTGTGACTGGGTCCTTGTGTCCATACCCTGTCAGCGCAGTAAAGTCGCACATCACGCCCAGCCGGCACTTGGACAGTTCGATGTTCCTAAGGGTCGCTTCCGCCACGTCCACCTCGACATCGTCGATCCCCTCCCCCCTTCAGAAGGCTACAGATACATTTTGTCTATGATCGACCGTACCAGCAGATGGGTGAAAGCTGTAATGCTTATTGACATTTCAGCTGCCTCAGTGGCTCGCGCCTTTGTCCAAACATGGCTCGTCCGTTTTGGCTGTCCATCCGCAATTACTACGGACCAGGGCCAGCAGTTTGAGTCCGTCCTTTCTGCCAGTCTTTGCCAACTATCCGGTGTCAATAAATTCCACACAACCGCTTATCATCCACAAGCTAATGGTTTAGTCGAACGCTGGCACAGAACACTAAAAGCAGCCCTCATGTGCCACACGGAAGAGTGGTCGGAGGCCCTTCCCTGGGTGCATTTAGGCATGCGATCAGCCTTCAAAGACGACCTGTAAGCATCATCAGCGGAAGTGCTCTACGGCGAGCCCCTTGTTCTTCCTTGTCAGTTCGTCAAGGATTTACATCCCCTTTCATCGGACGAGCTCCCCAACTTGGTCGAGCATGTTCGCATGTGTATTTCATGCATCCGTGTACCCCCTCTGCGTGCACACATGGTTCCACATGTTTTCATACATAAAGACTTGGCTCAATGCGAGCATGTAATGCTCAGAGACGACACCGTGCGAGCCGCTTTACAACCTCCCTCCTACACAGGACCTTACAAGGTACTGTCACGCTCCCAAAACACGTTCCAAATCTCCATCAACGGACAACCACACACCGTGTCCGTGAACCGTTTAAAGCCGGCATGGACCATCTCGGAAGCAGCATCCATTACTCCGTGTGACTTCACCACTCCAGATGAGTGTACTCACCCGAGTGACAACAGTGTTCTAAGTGATGTGCTGTGTGATGCCCACACTCTAAGTGAGTGTTCCGACTGAGGTCATAGTGTCCCGTGTGACGTTTCTCCCCCTCAGCGTGACACAGCTATACCCCCTTTAGGTAGAGTGATTGTGTCTCACTCGCACTGTCGCCAGCAACTCACCTTTCACCAGCTCCTCCGTCGAGCATCTACGTCACGGCCGACGTCTCCATGTATACAGCCAACAATCTAGCAGTCCATGTCCGTGAGTGTTCTCTTTTCATCCTCCATGCCCCTCCCCACTCTCTCGACGATTCAAATCCCTCTGTTACACTGCTCAGGCATCTCTTCCTTCCTCCCAATGCCGATGTCGATAGCATTACATTGTTAATCGATACAGCCGGTACCCTCACTGTCACCATCTCCATGCGTCCCTCTTCCTCAACATCACTGTCTCCCTCTCCCCTCCCCCATGTCCAGAGCAGGTCGTCAGCTTCGGCCTCCTCTCTGGCATAGGGACTATACCTTTTCCTTGCCTATCTGCCCCCCCCCCCCCCCCCCCGCGAATCTGGATACCTCACCGATTACACTGTACTCCGCACTACCGGCGGGGGGCTCTGTGGTGGTTATCGACCACAAGCAATCGACTGACTCATCTTTGAACTAACTTCACTGAAAAATGTTTAGAGTAGTGTTCGCCATGTTGTCGAATCAAGCGACTGTGGATTTTCAATGCGTCATTTCGTGAAGCTATTTCTAGCAACAATAAAAGTATTCAATAGATTAAGTGGTATGTTTCGGTTCTACAACCTCTATACGACCCAACGACCACAGATGTTTGGAAAGCTCATTTTCAAATAGTTGGTGACTGTAGTTACTGAAGGATTCAGTATGATTAATACATGTTTTCTGCAGTTTTATGATGTATTTCATGTCAACAGTGCAGTAAGCATGGTTTTTAATTAGTTTACTTTCTTTAATATGTTGCAAGGGGTCTCTTTTAGCTTGACCATTTGTTAGCTCAAATTTGAGTCACAGTGTCTTTCGTTGTTCCATACCAGATTTGTAAATTATCCGCACTGCAGCTGTAAAAATGAGATGGAGCTCTTTATTATTGAATTTACCGAACAAGTAGAGTTTCTAACTGCTTCGTAGTGAACCACATACAAGGGATGCCTTGCCCTGGAATGTTATCATCACCCAGAATATTATAAAGACTATGTCATGGTTCTCTACTGCCAGGGGTATCAACTGATATTCATTCTCAAATTATTTAATTTTAAAAAATGTATTTATCTGTCAGTCTCTTGTTTTCATTTTTAATACACAGTTTTCTCTGATGCACTCAAAAGTGCTGAAAGAGTCATAAGCATCTTCTCAAAAACTAGTGAACAGTTTCTATTCTTCCAGTTTTCTCAGAAGTTTTGAAGTCCCTTGTGTGCAACCAGCTAAATAACTATTTCTACAAGCATGATCACCTCTCTAACAGACAGTGAATTCCAACATAATAAAAATGCTACTTGTACTTCTGTGATCACAGAAACACTTTTTACTATATACCCTTTCACATACTACTTGCAAAACTGGAATTTTGTGGCATCCAAACCCATCTTTAGCTTTATCAAGTCCTATTTCAGCAAAAGGAGACAGTCTGTCTCACTTAAAAACAGATTCTTCATGTTGAAGGAAGTTTGGACTGGAGTGCCACAGGGTGTGATCTTCGTCCGTTTCAGTTCTTCATTGCATTAATGATTTTATTTTTTTTATTTATAATTGCTTATGATTTTGACACATACCACCTGGAATCCAATGTCAGTCATATTTTTGGATAGATACAGAAAGTTGTAATGATTTACTTTACCATGTAGGAGCCAGTTTAGCAGTGTGTTATGCAGGTAACATGACAAGAGCCGGTTTAAGATCCAAGTGACACAAGTTGCCCCTTAAGATATCAAGCTGAGCCAGAGGTGCCCCAAGTGCAAGATTTCTATAGTGGATGTATCACAAGTAGTAGAATCTGTGTGGGGTGCCAAACAGCAAAGTGGAATATTTGCACACAATGTGTCAAACAATGGAAAATCCAGGATGGAATGTAACAATATGAGAGAAGGAAAGTTGCTACTCACCGTATAGCGGAGATGCTGAGCCGCGATAGGCACAATAAAAAGATTCACACAATCATAGCTTTCGGCCATTAAGGGCTTTGTCAGCAGTACACACACATACACACATGCACTGACACACACTCATGCAAGCGCAATTGCACACACGAGATGTGTGAGCAAGTTGTGCTTGTGTGTGTGTGTGTGTGTGTGTGTGTGTGTGTGTGTGTGTGTGTGTGTGTGAGCATCTCCGCTATATGGTGAATAGCAACTTTCCTTCTCTCATATTATTGTGCACAATGTGTATCATAATTAATAGATTTCCTCCATGGCTTAATCGTTAGTTTTGCTACCAATAGTGCAGAATGACTCGTGTTTGATACCTGGTACTGCCTCAAATTTTTTCTGAGAAAGGGAGGTCTGGTATGGGGTCCATTCTGCCACTGTGTAGCCAAATGGAGCTCTTGAATAAACAAGTAGGGTACCATCAGGATTCATCTACTGGCAAATAACGGCTCGACAAATTGGTAACATGATGATCACACATCCCACAATCATAGCTCATTCCTCATATTGAACAGGCCTAAGGCCTAATCTGTAAGAGATGCATACATTATCATATGAACAAAAAGGGGCAGGGCTCCAAAAGACAAAACGCTTTTGTGGAAAAATGTTCTTGAACCAGCCCTGGCCACAACACAGCTCATCACACACTGAGGTGACAGAAGTCATGGGTTACCTCCTAACATTATGTCAGACCTCCTTTTGCCTGGCATAGTGCAGCAGCTCGATATGACATGGACTCAACACGTCGTTGGAAGTCTCCTGCAGAAATATTGAGCCATTCTTAATTGCAAAAGTGTTGCCAGTACAGGATTTTTTGCACACACTGACCTCTCGACTATTTTCCATAAATATTTAATGGGATTCATGTTGAGCAAAATGGTTAGTCAAATGATTCACTTGAAATGTCCAAAATGTTTTTCACACCAATCGCACATGGCACATTGTCGTCCATAAAAGCTGAAGTCCACAAATGGCTGAAAATGGTCTCCAAATAGGTAAACATAACCATTTCCAGTCAGTTATCAGTTCTGTTGGGCCATTCTATGCACACACAGCCAACACCATTATGGAGCCACCAACAACTTGCACAGTGTCTCGTTGATAACTTGGTACAGGGGTTCATGGGGTCTGTGCCACACTCAGATCCTACCACCAGCTCTTACCAAATTCAGGATACATCTGACCAGACTACAGTTTTCCAGTCATTCAGGGTCCAACCAACACGGTCATGAGCCCAGGAGATGCACTGCAGGCGATGTCGTGCTGCTAGCAAAGGTACTCGCATTGGTTGTCTGCTGTCACAGCCCATTAATGCTAAATTTTGCCACACTGTCCTAATAGATATATGTTCATTGCATGCCCCACAATGACTTCTGCAGTTATTTCACACAGTGTTGCTTACTTGTTAGCACTGACAACTCTACTCAAACACCGCTGCTCTCAGTTGTTAAGTGAAGGTCGCTGGGCTCTGTGTTGCTCATGGCAAGAGGGCGGACCGAGCGAGGTGGCGCAGTGGTTAGACACTGGACTCGCATTCGGGAGGACGACGGTTCAATCTCGCGTCCGGCCATCCTGATTTAGGTTTTCCGTGATTTCCCTAAATCACTCCAGGCAAATGCCGGGATGGTTCCTCTGAAAGGGCACGGCCGACTTCCTTCCCCATCCTTCCCTAATCCGATGAGACCGATGACCACGCTGTCTGGTCTCCTTCCCCAAACAACCAACATGGCAAGAGGTAATGCATGAAATTTGGTATTCTTGGAACACTCGACACGGTGGATCTCAGAATATTGAATTCCCTAATGATTTACAAAATGGAACATCCCATGTATCCAACTCCAATTGCCACCCTGTGTTAAAAGTCTGTTGATCCCTTTGTGTGCCCTAATCATGTCTGAAACCTTTTCACATGAATCACCCGGGTACAAATGACAACTACCCTTTTATATCTTGTGTACATGATGTTGCTGCCATCTGCATGTGTGCATCATTATCCCAGGACTTCTGTCACCTCAGTGTACATCAAGACATGTCACCTCAGTGTACATCAAGACATGTCACCTCAGTGTACATCAAGACACAATAGAATTGCATTAGGCAACTCAGAATAATTGCAACTACCTATGGATTGGGTTTTCTCTAATAAACTCCTTCATAATCTAATAATAGAAACTAATTTTGAGGTAATTAACACTGTAGAAAAAATATCACTTAAACTGTTAGGCTTTCACATTAATTACAAATTAAACTGGGATAAATATTTGCCATGTCTACAAGAGAACAGCAGGAGTGTGCTACGGATGCAATCATCAATGAAAATTAATTAAAATCAGAATCAAAGAGCAACTAGAGAAAGAATTAGGTGAGTATCAAGGAGGCTTCAGACCTTGGAAAGCTGTGCAGAACAGATCATCACTTTAAAATTAACCTTAGCATATTTAAAGAAACGAAACAAACCTCTTGTAATAACCTTCATTGACTTTAAAAAAGCATATGACTGTATTCATAGACCTTCCATGCTAAAAATCTTAAGAAATTTCAGACCCCATACAAAATTAATTAGATTGATAGAAGTCACCTTAACCACTGTATCAAAAGTCAAGTTCAGGAGGGAACTCTCTGAGCCATTCATCATAAAAACAGGTTTAAGACAAGGAGATTGCTTGGCACCGCTGCTGCTCAACTGTGCTTTAGAATACATAATGAGGGAATGGTACAAGATTAACCCAAAGAACATCCAAATTGGAAGACTCAAAGACGAAATAAGTTTAAATTGTCTATGATTTGTTGATGACCTTGCTCTCTTGTCCAACAGTAGTCAGGAAACCAAACAACAGTTATCTCACTACAGGAAATAGCACAGAAAACTGGTCTTGGAATATCCTTTGAAAAAATAATCATCATGTTAACTGACCCACCACTCATAAACAAAATTGCCACAGGAAACCAAGAAATGAAAATTATAGATAAATTTAAATATCCGGGAGAAATTATAACATATAGCCTCAATGAAAAGCCAACATGGCATAACAGAAAAAACATATTGACTAGAGCACATTATATCACCAAGAACACCTACAACAAAAAGACCCTGTCAATAGCAAAACAAAATTAAAACACTACGAAACAGTAATTGAACCAGAAATAACAGACACAAGTGAAACCATCTTCAAAACAACTAACACTGCTCAAATACACAAAATACTTAAAATAGAGAGAAGAATCATCAGAACATACAACAGCAAATCATACCAGAAAGATTGACACTGGAGAGTAGCTACAAATGAAACAGTCTACAAGGAAATAGAACCGGTAATGAGTACAATTAGGAGGAAACACATTTCATTTTTTGGACATCTAATCAGAACACCAGAGATCAGGATCATCAGAAGAATAATAGAAAAATTGTGGAATAGTAAGTGCAACATTAAGTGGATTACGGAAATCAAGGAAGATATGGATGAGCTACAGATTACATTGGAAGACCTAAGAAACAAAACTGACAAAAATCAGGAAACTCGCAGACAAACAAACCAGACTGCAAACAAGAATCAACAAACAGACAATAGGAAGGGTGATTTCTGATGAAGAAACAAGGATGAGATCCGAGAGAATGAAGTAATGGGCTAACAGGAAACCGAAAAATTCTTGGTACAAATTTGGCTAGAGTGGTCCAATGAAGGCCATAAGATGTAAATAAATAAAATGAAAATGTGGCATTTTTTAGTTTTTTTTCCAGTCATATATTTCCTGTGGCATACTGACACATGAGTATCAGTGAAATTCTGAAAATAAAAAAATAAAAAAGTAATCACAATAATGAACAAAGTGAACCCTAAGGAACACTATTGACCACTATTTATCAAGCTCAAGATACAGATTTTTGTAAACCTATACATCTATACAGCACCAGTTTATGTCAAAAGCAATTTAAGTGATGTTGATACCACAGAGGAAAGATACTCCTTCATAGCACTAGAGACAAATTGGACTTTGATACATCAAGACTTTGTCTCACAGACTGTAAACACTCATGAAATAACACATTAAAATTTTTTAATAAACTTCCAATATGACTGAGCCCTTGCCCTATAATATTTTCAAGCTAGGATTTAGCACTGGTTACTGAAACACTCATCTTACAACATAACAAAGATATTTGAAATAAACATTATCAACATTAGTTCTTTGTTTTGTAAAAAAAAAGCAATCAAATTGCAATAACTTCTCTGTAAGACCCCAAAAAACAGTTTTTTGACTGAGAAAAGTATGGAGGAAAGCTCAGGAAACGCTACTACCCCAGGTGGTACCCAATCCACCGTCATCTTGGATGACACATGCAGGTCTTCAGAGTCTGGGGAGCCTGCACCAACATGCTTGGCGGTATCGGAGACTCCAGCTAAGATTAAGCACAAACGCCCAAATTACTTTGCCACCTGTAATGCCAACTACTTCTGAAGGCTGGTAAACTAAAACAACTTACAGATATCTTGCAGCAACATAGTACACTAATTGCAGCAATTCAAGAAATGAGATTCACAGATGAACATATCTTTGAGTCAGGGGGGTACAGAATATTTAAAGGTAGAACCGATAAATGCGTTGTAAAAACAATTCCTCATCTTGACATGGGATTTATAGTCAACAAGAAAATTCTAGATTCCATCACAGACTTTAGCTCACCAAATAGCCAAGTATCTACTATTTCTTTCCAAAGCACAAACAAAGTTTACAGCATCATGAATGTTGATGCACCTACCAACCAGGCAAACAAGAGAGATAAGAAATGAACAGATGAATTTTGGGAAGAACTAGAAGACCTCCTACCCAAGATCCCAGATAAACACATCATCACCCTGGCCGGAGATTTCAATGCACAACTTGGCAAGGAGAGAAAATTCCCAGACATTGTTGGAAATTACCCACCACATAAAAGAACAATGGAGAGAGACTCGTGGAATTGTGTAAAGCTTTTAACCTAGTCATGAAATCAACAGCATTCAAACACTTGCCACGATAACAGACAACTTGGCCATGCCCAAATCCAAACCTTGGAGAATATCAAATTGATAACATTGCCATCACCCAAAAAGTACAACAAAAGATCCAGAAAGTTAAAGTTTTGAGGAATGCCAACCTGGATTCAGATCACTAACTTTCAAAGATTAAAATTAAGCTAATTCCAAGGCATTCCAGAAAAACACTGGCAAAGAAGATAGATTTGACATAGAGATGATGATGTCCTATCGAGAACTCGCTCGCAAATTTGAATCCTCAGATCTAGAGTGCTGGGAAGAATTTCAACAAGCCCTGGTCAGAACAGCAAAGGAAACTGTTCCATCTCTGGCTGTGGAGGCCAGACTGCAAGCAGTAGTGCATCATGGGAGAAGCAAGCAGATTGTTGTGCTATGGAGGAGGCTGGGGCATGGAGGGAGAGGAATATCAGATGAGGGTGGGGGGGGGGGAGATGGTAAAATACTGCTTGTGAGAGCATACAGGGGCAAGCTGGGGAGAGGGTAGGGCAGTTAGGTGCAGTTGGTAGGTTAAATGGAGAGCAGGGGGAGGGGGCAGTGGAAAAGGAGAGAAGTAAAAAGACTGTGGGTGTGTTGGTGGAATAGAGGGCTGTCTGGTGCTGGAATTGGAACAGGGAAGGTGCTAGATGGGTAAGGGCAATGTTGGGTAAGGACAATGACTAACAAACGTTGAGAACAGGGGGGGGGGGGGAGGGAGGGTTACAGGAACATAAGATATATTGCAGGAAGAGGTCCCACCTGCACAGTTCAGAGAAAGCGGTTTTGGTGGGAAGGATCCAGATGGCACTGGCTGTGAAGCAGTCATTGAAATGAAGAATGTTGTGTTGGGCAGCATGTTCAGCAACCAGGTGGTCCAGCCATTACTTGGCCACAGTTTGTTGGTGGCCATCCATCTGGATAGATAGCTTATTGGATGTCATGGCCATGTACAATGCAGCACAGTGGTTGCAGCTTAGCTTGTAGATCACATGACAGGCTTCAGTGGTAGCCTTGTCTTTGATGAGATTGGTGATACTTGTGACCAGCCAAACTGGAGTAGGTAGTGTTGGGAGGATGTATGGGACAGTTCTCGCATCTAGCTCTATTACAGGGATATGAGCCATGAGGCAAGGGGTTGGGAGCAGGGGTTATGTAGGGATGGACAAGGACATTGTGTAGGTTCGGTGGGCAGCAGAATATCCCTGTGGGAGAGCTGGGAAGGACAGTGGGTTGGACATTTCTCATTTAAGGTCACAAAAAGAGGTAGTCAGAACCCAGGTGGAGAATGTGATTCAGTTGCTCCAGTCCTGGGTGGTACTGAGTCATGAGGGGAATGTTGCTCTGTGTCCAGATGGTGGGACTTTGGGAGGTTGGGCGGGGCGGGGGGGGGGGGGAAGGGGGGGGAGCAATAAGGCAGGCATCTGTTTTGTACAAGGTTGGGAGGGTAATTAGAGTCTTTGAAGGCCTCAGTGAGACCCTAGGTATATTTCAAGAGGGACTGCTCCCACACTATACATGTGGTTGCCATGGGCAGCTAAGACGTGTGGAATGGACTTCTTGGTGTGAAATGGGTCACAGCTGTCAAAGAAGAGGTATGCTGGTGATTGGTTTGATATGGACGGAGCTTCTTCTGCAGCCATCTTTGAGGTGGAGGTCAACATTGAGGAAGGTGGCTTGTTTGGCTGAGGAGGACTAGACGCAGCAAATGTGGGAGAAGGTGTTGAGGTTCTGGAGGATTGTGGATAGGGTGTCCTTATCTGCAATCCAGATCATGGAGATGTCACCAATGAATCTGAAACAGGTGAGATGTTTGGGATTCTGGGTGTTTCAGAAGGGTTCCTCTAGATGGCCTATGAATAGGTTGGTACAGGATGGTGCCATGCAAGTGCCCAAAGCTGTACACCAGATGCCTTCAAAGGAGAAGTAATTGTGGGTGAGGATATAGGGGGTTGTAGATTTGGAATCCGTCCAGCATTGGGAAGGGTAGTGTCCAATAATGGTAAGATCATGGGCTTTAGGGATGCTAGTGTAAAGGGAGATTGCATCAAAAATGACATGCAAATAACAGTGTGGTAAAGAAACAGGAACTGAGGAGAGTCAGTGGAAGAAACTGTATGTACCTTTTATATAGGATGTTAGGATCGGGGTAATAGGCTGAATGTGTTGGTCTACAAGAGCTGAGACTCTCTCAGTGGGGGGCACAGTAACTCGTTACAATGTGGCATCCTGAGTGGTTGGATATATGGACTTCAGGAAGCATGTAGAAGGTAGGAGTGAGGAGATAGGTGGAATCCACGGAGAAGTTCGGAGATTCTGCTGGATTTCTGGAATGGAGACTGTGACAGAGTTAGTATGTGGATGAATGTGACAGCTAGGGGAGTCCTTCTGCCAGGTAATCTGTGTAGTTCAAAACAACACTGGTGGAGCCTTTGTCAGCAGGTAGGATTTACAGTCAGGATCAGTTTTGGGTGGTGGACTGCAGATCTTTCTGCAGGTGTAAAGTTAGTTGCACATTAAGGGATTTGAGGAAAGATGGAGAGAAGGCTTGAGGTTATGTAATTCTGGAAAGTCAACAGGAGGTGATCTGGGGGCAGTGGGAGTGGATCATGGTTGGTTGGAAGAGTGAACTGAGTCAGGTAGGGTTCAACAATGGTCCTTGGTTGAATCTGATTGGTAGGATTAGTGGCAAAAAGATGTTTCCACTGCAGGGTCTGCAAGGGAGAGAGAAGATCTTTAACGAGTTTTGCATGACTGAATTTGAGAGTGGGGCATAAGGTGAGGACTGATACTTCTGTGGGGCTAAAGCTTTTGGAAGAAAGGTTCATGACTGTGTTTCGGGTCTGTTTGTGTTCTGGATTCTGTATTGTGGTGTGAGGGAGTTTTTGAGGGTGGGGTAAATGGGATATATGTGTGAGGCAGGGTTTGTCAGCTGTAAGAGGATGTGGGAGAGGTCTGGAGGTTTTTGTAGAGATAGCCAAAGACAGGCGTAGGAAATTAACTGGGTGGAGAGTTTTCTGAGGGGGTATTGTGGATGCTCCTCTAGTACCTGGAGGGCAAGAGTTTCCGTGTGTGATATGGGTTCCAGGAATTTGGGATTGTACAGCAGGAAAATAATGTTACGGATGGAGAGGAGGTATTGCAAGGAGGTTTGAATCTGAAAGACTTGGTTCTGCAGGACTGTGTTGGTGAGGATTATGGACTGGTGGAATTTGAACAGATGGGGGTCACTGTGGAAGGAGGGATTGCAGCAGGAGGTGGATAATTTGAAGGTAAGACTGTTTGGGGGGGGGGGGGGGGGGATTCCATGTGCAAAGCAATAACACAGTACTTAACAGTATGGGGGACTGGGTTCTGGCTAGCCTCCTTTCCATCCTACCACTCCCCCCACTCCTACTTCTTAAATTCCATACACCCAACCATCCAGGATGTCACATTGTGGCCAGTTACCGTGCCCCAGTGAGAGAATCTCTGCTATTGTAGGCCAACACCTTCAACCTCTTCCCCGAAACCAACTCTTCTATATAAAAGATACCAACCATTTCCTCCACCGACTCTCCCATGGTTCCTGTCCCTTTACCACATGGTGCCCTGCTCGCCACTGTTGATGCCGCCTCCCTTACATCCATAATGCTCATGGCCATACCACTATTGAACACTACCTTTCCCAATGCCTGATGGATTCCAAACCTACAACCTACTTCCTAGTCACGATAACAACTATATATTTACCCACAATTACTTCCTCTTTAAAGATATCATTTACAATAAAATCTGGGGTACAGCTATAGGCATCTGGATGGCACCGTCCTATGCCAACCTACTTATGGGCCATCTACGAGATGCATTCAAGTTCTAAGGCCACTGATTTTTTTTCTCTGGACTGGAAAGAGATAGAAACATGCGCATTGTTTTAAAATGAGGCTGCGTTCATTGTCAATACGTCCCAGAGATGGCAGCGCCGTACGGCAGATGGAATTTTACCGCCAGCGGCGAGAATGAGAACTGTTCTAAATACTTAAAATGGCGACGTTTTCCT
Organism: Schistocerca cancellata; assembly: GCF_023864275.1. NCBI lineage: Eukaryota > Metazoa > Arthropoda > Insecta > Orthoptera > Acrididae > Schistocerca > Schistocerca cancellata. The sequence goes on along the minus strand of NC_064627.1, from coordinate 1,135,204,146 downwards.
TATTTGAACAGCGTGCAACCATTCTTTTTCTGAATCTGCGTGGTGTGAAACCAATTGAAATTCATCGACAGTTGAAGGAGACATGTGGTGATGAAGTTATGGATGTGTCGAAAGTGCGTTCCTGGGTGCAACAGTCTGATGAAGGCAGAACATCGTGTGACAACAAACCGAAACAACCTCAGGCTCGCACAAGCCGGTCTGACGACATGATCGAGAAAGTGGAGAGAATTGTTTTGGGGGATTGCCGAATGACTGTTGAACAGATCTCCTCCAGAGTTGGCATTTCTGTGGGTTCTGTGCACACAATCCTGCATGACGACCTGAAAATGCGAAAAGTGTCATCCGGGTGGGTGCCACGAATGCTGACGGACGACCACACGGCTGCCCGTGTGGCATGTTGCCAAGCAATGTTGACGCGCAACGACAGCATGAATGGGACTTTCTTTTCGTCGGTTGTGACAATGGATGAGACGTGGATGCCATTTTTCAATCCAGAAACAAAGCGCCAGTCAGCTCAATGGAAGCACACAGATTCACCGCCACCAAAAAAATTTCGGGTAACCGCCAGTGCTGAAAAAATGATGGTGTCCATGTTCCGGGACAGCGAGGGCGTAATCCTTACCCTTTATGTTCCAAAGGGCACTACGGTAACAGGTGCATCCTACGAAAATGTTTTGAAGAACAAATTCCTTCCTGCACTGCAACAAAAACGTCCAGGAAGGGCTGCGCGTGTGCTGTTTCACCAAGACAATGCACCCGCACATCGAGCTAACGTTACGCAACAGTTTCTTCGTGATAACAACTTTGAAGTGATTCCTCATGCTCCCTACTCACCTGACCTGGCTCCTAGTGACTTTTGGCTTTTTCCAACAATGAAAGACACTCTCCGTGGCTGCACATTCACCAGCCATGCTGCTATTGTCTCAGCGATTTTCCAGTGGTCAAAACAGACTCCTAAAGAAGCCTTCGCCGCTGCCATGGAATCATGGTGTCAGTGTTGTGAAAAATGTGTACGTCTGCAGGGCTATTACATCGAGAAGTAACGCCAGTTCTGCCACCCACCAAACCTATACAATATCCTCATCCATCCTCACACACCCCTGCTCCCAGCCCCCTTCCTCATGGCCAATATCCCTATAATAGACCTAGATGCAAGACCTGTCCCATACATCCTCCCACCACCAACTGCATTCTATATCGGCATGACAACCAACACGCAGTCAGTCTGCTTGAATGGCCACCAACAAACTGTGGCCAAGTAACAGCTGGATCACCCAACACGATTTACTGCATTTGAATGAATACTTCACAGCCTGTGTCATCTGTATCCTTCCCACCAACACCAATTTTTCTGAACTGTGCAGGTGGGAACTTTCCCAGCAATATATCCTATATTCCCATAACCGTTTTGCCCTCAACCCTCGTTAGTTATTGTCCTTATCCACCTAGCCCCTTCCCTGTCCCCATTCCAGAACTAGACAGTCCTCTATTCCACCAACACTCCCACATCTTTTCACTTCTCTCCTTCTCTGCCCCCCCCTCCTCCCCCCCTCTCTGCCCACCATCTAACCTCCCAATTGCACTAGTTGCCTTACCCTCTCTCCACCTCATCCCTGTATGCTCCCATAAGCAGCTCTTTACTGTCCCTCCTCTCCCCCCCTCTACCCTGCTATCCCTCTCCCTCCCTGCCACAGCCTCCTCCTTACCCCCAACACCCAATTGCTTTTCCCATAATGCACTCCTGCTTGCCGTATGGCCTCAGCAGTCAGAGACTGTGGTCGCGCATGCGCGAACGCTTGTGTGTGTGTGTGTGTGTGTGTGTGTGTGTGTGTGTGTGTGTGTATGATGCAGGCCTTTTTGGCGAAAAGTTTACTTGCTGACAGTCTTGTTTTTGTGCCTATCTGCGACTCAACATCGCCGCTGTATTGTGAGTGGCTACTATCCTATTCATAACACTGTCATTATTCCACCCTGGGTTATCCATTGTTTTATATTAATAAAAGATTTTAAAGATTGCTGTGCTCATTAAAATCACAAAGAGTATAAAGCAAAACCTAAAAATAAAGAATGTAATAAACTCAAAAAATTAAAATAAAGGAGTTACAAGTAAGGTATTTGGCCAATGCTAAGGTGCTACAGTAAAAAAAAAAATAAAAAATAAAAAAAATAATAATAGCAATATACATAGACAAATGATAAGCCCACCCTCAAAGAATGAAACCTACTTGAGGACCTTACAGATGCATTCCCTCCATTGTACCATATTAATGAGAGAGGCTATCATTTGTACAAGGTGGTCAGAAACAGTATGAAAATCTTGCAAGGGTGTTGCAGCATAGATGGTACTGAGAAATAATTGTTAAGAAAAACATTTGGTACATTGCGATGTTTCTGAGTTAATTAGCATTGAAGTTATCCATCAGGCCAATCTACATGCAAATTCAAGCAGCCTACCAGATACAGACACTGTCAATTGTTCTCAGAGCATACATGATAGCACACGAGACTGCTCAGCCTTTGGCTCGGGTTCGATCTTTACGGTAGTCCCATCCAATTTTTGTTCAGTTTTAGGAAATCAAATGAAGAGCATGTTTGGTGACATCATCTCTGACAGGCCACTTGAATCTTTACTTGCAATGGTCTGATTGGGTACTTCAGTACTAATAAACTCAGAAACAGGGCAATGTATCATTTTTTTTCCTTCTTCCTTCTCATCACAACCCACCCTGTAACATCCTTATAAACTTTACAGACTGTTTCTGATCACCATGTATATGAAAAAGGACATGGCGAAGCATGATACAGAAAACAAAGCAAACATCTGAGAATGACCAAAGGTGATCAGTTGATAAAATTTGAGACTTCTTTATAAGTAACTTCAAACATGTATACCCTCAACAAGATTGTGATGGATGGGCAAGAACCATTTTAGTTCAACAACCATGTTAGAAAGTCGCTACAAAAGCAGAGAGCTTCTTCACCAATTTAAAATAATGGAATCAAAACAGAGGATTACAAAGAGTATGAAATAAAGATTCAGTCTTCCAATTTGTTTCACTAAGGATAATAACACAGTTTATAATTTCAATCACTGCATGAATATGAAAATTACAGTCACTGATATAAGTGACTTGTGGAATATAAAGTCAACCAAACCACTAGAAAAAAGGCAATTGGATTTTAAAGTATACTTAAATAATCCTACACAAATTATGCATAGGAATTTGCTCCTCTTATTACAGTAAAGGGTCATTGGCCAGATGTGAATGACTGTCAGTAAAGTCCTATACTGCTGACATCAATCTGCTGTAAAACTATTTGAGCACTTTTATGCTCACGTATTGCAACCTTTTTTGGTAACCAAAAGTATCCTCTACAGAAATCAACAAGAACTCTGCAGACTAAATTGTGATTTGTTTGAAGCACCCAAAGGAAATGTAATTCAGCCCTGAAACAGGCAACTTCCAAAATCTTCATTTTTTACTGATCATGGAGAATTAGTCATAAGTCTCCGTCCTTTAACACCTAAGATTAACAGAAGAAATAGAGAATAATAAAATGTTTATGTCATCATCAATTCTTAATGTTATTCAGAATCAGGTACCAGAGCAGGGTAAGAACTGCATCATAAACACACTTCAGCAAAGTTGTCAAGCAGCGATCTGGTTAATTCTCTGGCAATCAATGCAAAAATGCCATGAGCCATTTTTATTTACCTCTGTGAAGACCATTGGGGAGGACCAAGGACATTCTGATTGTTTTCACCCACCCTATATGAGTGATGACTGTTCTCTCTCTCTCTCTCTCTCTCTCTCTCTCTCTCTCTCTCTCACTCCCCCCTCCTTTTTTTTTGGGGGGGGGGGGGGAGGGTAATAATCACTGAAGCTGATATGGTGTTTCATGGTATTTCATACTGGGTCTTTTGGTCTGCTTTGTCTCTTCTCCAGCCCTGAATACACACAAAAATTTACACGTAAATGGTAAAATTTGCTGGTGATGTTCCTCGGTCAAATGAGGAACTATTGGTAGCTAGATAATAGATTCCTTCAGTGAAGAGTTGGTAATCGTAGTACAGCACGGTTCCCCATTGTCAGCACTGATATGACCATTCTGAACAGTTTCAGCTGCCCCTATGCATATAAATCTTAGGGATGCATTGGAGCTGCAGACTACTGATCAGAATGCATCTTGTTGTTGATGATGAGATAAGTATATCTTCGATGACAGTTATTTCCTACACCATTCATTGCTGTCAGGACTACAATGAGGAGCTCCCATCTTTTACAGTTTCCAACAGTTGTTCCTAAAACACGGGTTCCTGCTGAGTGGATATATTTTTCATTTGCAACTGCCTTTGAACATCGGGACATAATCTTCTTCTGCTGGCTCATGTTAATAACACTCATAAAGGCAAAACTACAATCACACTTACTTGATATAATACTATGTTATTTTTGAGTAAAGATCATTAATACAAAAATGGTCTCTACTATTGCTTTTTTCTGTTTTAATCATTCCTTAATGACTGACAGATGAATCTGCTTAAGTACAATGGTCTAGGGATAGAAATAAGCAGGACTATGAATGATTTGAGGTGATGAGAATGAGGCAGTAGGCCTACTGTATGTATACAATAATTAATTCCAATTTCAACCATCACAAGAGGAGGAGTTATAATTGGAAACGGCTAGGTAATATGGGAAGATTTTAGTTAGATTACGTCATGGTCAGACAGAGATTCTGAAATCAGATACTGGATTGTAAGGCATAGCCAGGAGCAGGTATAGACTCAGATCACAATATAGTAGTGATGAAGAGCAGGCTGAAGTTGAAGAAATTAGTCAGGAAGAATCAGTACGCAAGGAAGTTGGATACGGAAGTACTAAGGAATGATGAGATACACTTGAAGTTCTCTAAGGCTATAGATGCAACAGTATGGAAAGCTCAGCAGGCAGTACAGTTGAAGAGGAATGGACACCTTTAAAAAGGGCCATCAGAGGTGTTGGAAAGAAAAACATAGGAACTAAGAAGGTAAATGCAAAGAAACTGTAGGCAACAGAGGAAGTACTTCAGTTGGTTGATGAAAGGAGGAAGTACAAAAATGTTAAAGGAAACTCAGGAATATAGAAATACAAGTTGCTGAGGAATGAAATAAATAGGAAGCACAAGGAAGCTAAGATGAAATGGCTGCAGGAAAAATGTGAAGAAATTGAAAAAGAAATGATTGTTGGAAGGACAGACTCAGCATACCTGAACGTCCACACAACCTTTGGTGACATTAAAAGCAAGGATGGTAACATTAAGAGAGCAATGGGAATTCCACTGTTACATGTGAGGATAGAGCGGATAGGTGGAAAGAATACACTGAAAGCCTCAATGAGGGGGTGAAGATTTGTTTGATGTGCTGAAAGGAGAAACAGGAGTTGATTTAAAGGAGATAGGGGATCCAGTAGTAAAATCAGAATTTAAAAGATCTATGAAGGACTTAAGTTCAATTAAAGCAGAAGAGTTAGATAACATTCCATCACAATTTATAATGTCATTAAACGAGTGTACCTGGCCAAGAAAAGTCTACTAGTATCAAACATGGGCCTTAATTTGAGGAAGAAATTTCTGAGAATGTAGATCTGGAGTACAGCACTGTATGGTGGTGAAACGTGGACTGTGGGAAAACCAGAACAGACAAGAATCAAAGCATTTGAGATGTGTTGCTACAGACGAATGTTGTAAATTATGTGGACTGATAAGGTAAGGAATGAGGAGGTTCTGTGCAGAATTGGAAAGGAAAGGAATCTGTGGAAAACACTGATAAGGAGAAGGGACAGGATGATAGGACTTCTGTTAATACATGAGGGTATGATTTCCATGGCACTAGAGGGAGCTGTAGAGCGCAAAAACTGTAGAGAAGACAGAGATTGGAATACATCCAGAAAACAATTGAGGACATAAGTTGCAAGTGCTACCCTGAGATGAAGAGGTTGGCACAGGAGAGGAATTCATGGCAGGCCATATCAAACCATTCATAAAAGTGGTGAACCAAAAAGAAAGGGAAAAAAAGTATATGATGATTAGACATAGCCTAATTAAATATGTTACCTCACTGGGGCATTACCTATTTATTGTTGTAAATACATTTTAAAAACTTGGCCTCACCATCCTTCCCCAGAACACCAATATTTCAGCAGAAGAAAGGACAGCCATTCACAACCTCAAAACAAATCCTGAGCTAGGCTAATCATCCTTCCTGCAGACAAAGGTTCCACCACTGTTATTGCAGTGGCCAACTGACAGAAAGCCTCTGCCAATCATCTGACATCTCTACCTGTAAAACCTGCCAGAGTGATACCATCCCAGAAGTCCAACATAACATCTATCCCTGCTTAAAACCTCATGAACTTCACAGAAGTTCTCCCTTGAATCCACTTCCCTCCTCACAACTATGACATCCCGCATACCCACCTTCTTCATGCTAACCAAAATCCACAAACCCAACAATCATGGACACTCCATTATAGCTGGTTACTAATGCTCCCACTGAAAGAATTTCGGCCATCATTGACCAACACTTCCAACCAAATGCCCCTAATCCAGCCTCCCACATAAAGCACACCAACCATTTCCTTCACCGACTCTCCGCTATCCCCATCCCTTTACCTCCTGGATCCACAATCATCACTTCCTTACACACCAAAATACCTTATGCCCATGGTCTTACCACTATTGAACACTACCTTTCCCAGCGTCCTTCCGAGTCCAAACCCATTACCAGTACCTCATTTCTCACACATCTTACTAACTTTATCCTAACTCACAGCCACAGCTCCTTTGAAGGGAAGGTATACAAACAAATCCATGGCACAGCTGTGGGCACCTGCATGGCACCCTCCTATGCCAACTGTTTATGGACCATCCAGAGGAGACCTTCCTAGCCCCCCAAAATGCGGACTGCTAGTCTGATTCAGGTTCACTGATGGTGTCTTCATGATCTGGACTCAGGGTCAAGTCTCCTGTCCTCGTTCTTTTACAACTTCAACACCTCTCCTATATACTTCAACTGGTCTTCCTCAACCCAGTGTGCCGCATTTGTGGATGTTGACCTCCTCCTGCCTGATGGCTCCATCCACACCTCTGTCCACATTAAACCCACAAACCACCAATAGTACTCGCATTCTGACAGCTGTCATCCCTTCACACCAAAAAATCCCTCTCATACAGTCTGGCCATCTGGGGACAGTGTATCTGCAGTGACAATAAATCACTTGCCTAATATGCTGGGGGTCTCACGAAGACCTTCACAGACAGGCACTATCCCCCAGACCTAGTCTGCAAACAGATATCCCATTTTATTTCTCCACACACCCCTAATTTCCCACCAACCCCAAGAACCAGCTACAAAGGAGTGCCCACTTTGTCATCCCCCTGGACTGGAATACCTGAATCACATCCATCATCAGGGCTTTGATTACCTAACATCGTGCCCTGAAATGAGGGACATCCTACCCAACATTCTTCCCACACCTCCTAAGTGGTGTTCCATCAACTGCTCTGCCTCCACAAAATTGTAGTCCACGCCCTATGTCACTCAACAATCCCAATCCCTTACCACAAGGGTCATATCCCAGTGGAATACCCAGGTGGAAGACCTGTTCAATCCACCCACCCAGCACCTGTGAAAGCAGCCATGTCATATACCATCTCTGCTCACCTCATTGCACCTAGCTATTTATATTGGTATCACTACCAACCACTTGTCTGCCAGGATGAATGGCAACTACCAAGTTGGGTCCAAGAGCAAAGTAGGCCACACAGTGGCACAACATACAGCTGAACATAATGTGCAAAATTTTAATGGCTGGTTCATAAAAAGCACCATTTCAATCCTCCATTCCAACACTAGTTTTTTTGAACTGTGTAGATGGGAGTTACCCTTACAACACATTCTCCACTTCTGAAATTATCCCAGCCTCAACCTATGGTAACCTACTGTCCCCACACCATTCACCCACCAGTTTCTATCCTATTATCTCCTTCCTATTCTCTTCCACTCACCCAGTTTGTGTGCTGCTCTCTGCCAACGCACCTGTCCACCTTTCATCTTCCCCACTACCATCGTTTTCTGCTTCCCCCCTTCGCCACCTCCCCATACCACAGTCTCCCGACACTGCACTTGATGGCAGTCTAGTCCCTGCATGCTCTGTCAGACAGCATTCTTTTCTCATCCCATCTGTGTCTTGCTATCCCTTCCCTTTCCCTGTCCCCTGCATACTGCTGCTTCTGCTCTATGTGTCAGTTGGATTCCAGTCTGAGTTACTGGAGGTGGCAGTCAAGTGTGTGTAAGGTGTGCTTATTTGTGTGTGTGCGTGTGTTTTTCCTTTTCTGAAGAAGGCTTTGGCTGGGAGCTAACTATGTAACTATCTTTTATTTGTGCGTGTTTACAACTCAACGTGTCATCTTTACAGTGAGTTTCACTCTATTGCACTCTATCTTTCCCTTATACTGTTAAAAAAGACACTCCTGTTTCTGTTAAAACATTTTTCTGTATTGTGTGCCAGGCTACATAACTGTCCATAGCATTGTGCAGTATGAACACACTAAAAACACAATTTTAAAAATATCAAGAATAAAACAGCAATATTCAGAGGAAAAATGATCCCAGGTAATAACAACAGTAAACAACTGTCAGTTCATAACTTTGGACTATAATTACAACACTAGTTACCTACAGTAGAGATAAATGAAGGATACTTTCTGTGAAAACAGATTCAATATTTGGATGCGTGGACTTTACAATGGATTACGTTTGTCAACTACAAAGGGCAAAAGACTTTCAAAGAACTTAAGAAATAGTCTTCTCCCTGATAAGATTTCAAAATCTTTAGTTTCTACTTGCACTGTAAGCTACGTTACAAGAACTTCCTTAATTGGAAAGAATCAAGTCTCTGTCTCTTCCTGAACAGTGGTTGCTTTTGTGATAAAGTGTCAGTACTTATGTGTCAGTTATGACCATGGATTAGGCCTAACTTATGTTGTAATAATAATTAATCAGTTATACAGAAACTATAATTTCCTAAAATGAATCCAAATGATGGGATACAGTAGGGACATCAACTAATATGAACTTCAATGAGAAAAGTATATTTTATCCCCTCAGTTTTCTCTTTTTTCTTTGTCCACTTATTTGTATTTACTATTCTCAGTTTTATATTGACTTCAGTCACATGGCTTCACCTCTGAGTTCCTTACAAGGATAACTCAATAGATCAGCATCCACTACAATGGATTTCGCCCAGTTAAAGAGTGGAAGAAAACTGTTTTATGAAGTAGGCCTAATTTACAACAACAGCATACAACTTCTCATGACAGAGTGTGTAATCAAATGTTTTCTTTGTATGAATGACAGTTTTCTTACAGTGTCCATCAGGAGATGATTTATGAAGCAGATGTGGATTGATTGATTTCCACATACTTGTAAAGTGGAAGCATTTGGATACGAAACCACAACATGTAAAATTGAAGACAGCAGTTCTACATACAGATAAGTGGATGAAGAAAAATGGGAAAAAGAGCGTAAAACTGAATAACCCATTTTTACGGAACAAAAGCAGGACAAAAGTTAAGTATTGGACCACATTTGTATTTGTCAACCGAACATAAACATTAGGCACTAGTGTCAGCCAATATGATACTACAAACAGATTTTTGCTTTCACATTCGTTGATTTCACCAGCTCACAATCAAACTGCAACTTTTCAACCTAACCTAGACCTCGGGCCACACTATAGTGATCCACAGACTCGATACGATAAAATAACAGAAAATTCCAGTGTGAAGAATTGTGTCTGATGCCTTTTCTATATCCTTCTAACTTAAATAACTGTTATTTGTAATTTATTTGCCCAAGGATATTTCACAATGTTACAGGATTACACAGAGAAACACAATGGAAAAATTGATGTAACACAATCAGATATACAAACATTAAACATTTATGTATAATCAGGAGAGGACAGTACTGTAACTGATGCACTGGAATGAGTTCCACAAGTGGAATGTTAATCTGAATAATATAGAACTTTCTTTACTAGGTATGGCACTAATGGAGTGACACACTACTGCCTTCTTCCAGTTTGATGTAAGTAGTTCAACCTGGTCACTAACTGGGAGAAGCTGGACTGTAATGCAATATGAAATCACAATCAGTGGATGACTATTTTATCGCACACAAACAATTCAAATAGAACAAAGAATGAATAACTATGGGGGGAAAAAAATCAGCTTTCGAGGATTGAATTTCTAAAATGACGCTTGACTGATGTCACACGTGAGAAAATGAAATACAATACTGTTGCTGGGTTAAAAGTGTGGTAACATGTCAGAGATGTTTCTCATCATAATTTTGATGAATTATTGTTAAATGTAAACCAATTAGCATGAAAGAACCAAAGCATGAAATAAAGATATACCTTGTACTATGATAATATGATTTCTGCCAGAACAGTTATACTAGTTCAGTAGTCCCCTTTGTTCAGAATTTGATTCAGACAAAAGAAATTGGTGGGCCAAAGTGGTAACATTTTATATAATTGATAGTATTTGCTGTACCAGCCGCAAGATAACTAAATAATGGAATGAGTTCGTAATGTATTTTAATTATGTGAGTTAAGTATTGGGGGGAGGGGGCGCATACATATATTTTCTTTATTTCTTTGGGTTTCTTGGTTAAACGTTATATGTGTACGTTATAAGTGAAGTAAACAAATACATACCGGTACTTATGTGTTTTTTTTTTCAAAACTTAGTGCTCTATATTTGTGTCATGCCCAATAAATGACGATAATGTTTTATACGCACCGATCTTCTAAGTATCCTCCTTGCATATCATGACACACTAGCGTTCGTGGCACACTGTTTCGCATGCATCGTGGTTGTGGGCGTAGAACAGGTTCATGACATTTCTGTGTCCCACTTGCACAATGGTCAGTTACTCCAGAAAGTGAGCGCACATAACCAGACCACTCCGTGTTGTAGTTTTTCCATGACAGAACTTGCTCCAGTTTGTCCAGCGGTTCACAAATAACTCCCAAGTTTTCTGTCATTGCCGAAATATTCAACAAGCTTTTGCGAAGAACAATACGTCGTGGTTAACTAACTTAATTGAACCAAATGACGCAATGGTATGTCGAAACACTTCATCGTTTACTCAGATAAAACCGCCTCACACCGCTCTTCTCCCGACGCATTGCATAGCGTCGTGTTTACGCGTCACAAAGAGCTGATTCGGCATGGGTGCCAATCTCCCCGTTGTGCTAAGCATGAAAACTTTAATTCACTGTCGCCTGTCAATATATTACCTTATAAGCTAGCATTAAGATGAAATCAACACTGAATTTGCTCACGCACCTAATTAAAATTCTGTAAGCGTGAAAAATATAGCTGATAAATGCTAATTAGACTTTTCACAGAGCCGCGCAATTATTGCAGCGTACATAGTGGTAGACCTGCAACATATTCCCAAACTTCATGAAACAGCTGATCGTCACATGTATATGAAGGCGGTTGATTTAAAATTTGCTTCGTAAGTGCTCGTTGTTTTCATTTGCCTTAAATTAAAATAAAGAGTGTCCATACTGATTTTAGGAAGACAGTTATTCAGTGGTGAATTATAACGTCGAGAGTTTCAGCATAATAGGAGATTATGATTGCGATCCGTAAAAACCTAGGAAAACACAAGGAAATTCCACAAAAGACATTGTACAACATCTTACTACCACGAAGAGAGGGCAAAAGGGCTAGATCAACTTGAGAGAATATAAGTTAACTGTCTGTCTGCTTCTTCTTTCTTACAGTAATAAGCTAAATATTGTGTCCTACGATTCATAAGTGAGAGGCTTTCGAGTTTTATTTAACATTAGTCTACTGTATGCCCGTATAGAAAAAAATAGTTTTTGTGAATCTGCACAGAAAAAAATAATTGAAGAATATCGATAAATGAATCACACAGAATTCAGATCTGGAATGTATATTTCACATCACAATGAATTCTGATGTGCATTTCGCGTGAGCACTAAATTGTGTTACCCTACCAAAAACACCTCTTTTAACTGCATTCCGAGGTAAACGTATTGTAATCAAGTGCAGATTTAGCGTAAACATATTTGCTGTGTACAATGTGAGTCTCGTTGCTCTTACCATAAAGGTATAAAAGGGGTGTTGTCTTAACGTCACAAATTTCAAGCCATCGTTCGCCAAGACAGTTGCCCCAAACATAAGCTTCTCAGCTTGTATGATTTACGGATATATTAATTGTTCTGCTTATAGACTAAAGTGTAGGGGAATCACATTTCACTCGTAACTGGGCTTGTTCAAGCGTATTTTCTTTTACGTACAAGAGGTCTGGTTGCGCTGTTTACTTTTGCTATAGTGGTTTTATTTCTGTCATTTGACGTCAGATTTATTGGCATTCCAACTTGGAAAGCTCTTTGAGTGAAAGTCGTCGTTGTGAGAATGAAAGATTAGAAACCAACCAAACAGAAAAATATCTCTGAGCATTTTCGGCACGAAAACATAGTCTGAACATAATTTTTATCACCCCGTTTTAAAGAAAATTCTGTATTACTGTGCTTTTCAGAAACTTTGGCCATAGTATCCCCGTTCACAACTACAGACATGTATGTCTATGTTCTCAGCTAATAGTTCCCAAATTTAATAATATATTTACGTAAAAGAGATATATTTTTGAGACGTTTCGTTCGATTACAAAGGTTTTCGTAGTTCAGGGGCGTTTATTTTTTTTTTAATTTCGTAATAAATCAGTGTTTGCGATTTACATTTACTGCAAATATGTAACTTATCGTGTCACGTTAGTTCTCTCTGTTGATAGGAGTGTATACTGTTTACACTGACGGTAAACTAAGGCTACTGCCGAAATTTCTTAGCTACCATGACTTGCAAAGCGCTTAAGAGGAGCGGTAAACCTTGTACCAGTTTTCTGTTGTTGTAACAGATATCTCGTTTATTGCTACAAACTTCTTAAGTTCTAAAACATTACTGATAATATTTGTACCATATCAAACTCGCAAATTAAAATAAATGCAGGAAGCTTGACATAAAGTTATTTGTTTACTGTTCTGTAAAATACTGCACCAGATGAAAGTTTTTTGTTTGATATTCTGTTACCAAACGTAATGCAGCCCCGCTGTGATTGCTGTTCTAGGACAGGGGATGAGTTGGTTGCTATTCATAAACAAATGGAAATCGCCCTTACTGCTGTCACGCGATTACAAGCTGTTACGAGTGGGTGTGATGGGAGAGCTACCACGTGTTGTGTACTTGAGGTATCCTATGGATACTGTCTCTCCTTCAGGAAATCCAAGCCCTATCACTATTTGTCCACCTGACTGCGAGTGGCATGGCAGTGTTGGGTTTAGACGTCCTGTACAGCAGGGACAGAGATCAGGCAGCACTCAGGCTGTTGCAACCATCCAACTGACCAACAAGTTCGAGGTGCTGGCTTCGACTGAAACCGAAACTAAGCCAGTGAGACTCACTTGTTCTGTCTTGTATCAAGGGGCAGCGAAAGCAAATGGGTAGGAGTCTATTAATCATGGTCAGTTCAAACGTATGGCGAATAATGGTACCCCTCAAGGAAATGGCAGCAAGGAATGGGGAGGAACAGTAATTACACTCAGAGTATATACCTGGAGGCTTCACACAGCATGTTGAAAAGGTTATTCCAGCAGCCTTTGAGGGAACTATTTTCCTTGACTTCCGGATGGCGTTCGATACACTTCCGCACTGTCGCCTGATAAACAAAGTAAGAGCCTACGGAATATCAGACCATCTGTGTGGCTGGATTGAAGAGTTTTTAGCAAACAGAACACAGCATGTTGTTCTCAATGGGGAGTCGTTTACAGACGTTAAAGTAATCTCCGGCCTGCCACAGGGGAGTGTTTGGGACCATTGCTTTTCACAATATACGTAAATGACCTAGTAGATAGTGTCGGAAGTTCCATGCGGCTTTTCGCGGATGATGCTGTAGTATACAGAGAAGTTGCAGCATTAGAAAATTGTAGCGAAATGCAGGAAGATCTGCAGCGGATAGGCACTTGGTGCAGGAAGTGGCAACTCACCTATAACATAGACAAATGTAATGTATTGCGAATACATAGAAAGAAGGATCCTTTATTGTATGATTATATGATGGTGGAACAAACATTGGTAGCAGTTACTTCTGTAAAATATCTGGGAGTATGCGTGCGAAACGATTTGAAGTGGAATGATCATATAAAATTAATTGTTGGTAAGGCGGGTACCAGGTTGAGATTAATTGGGAGAGTCCTTAGAAAATGTAGTCCATCAACAAAGGAGGTGGGTTACAAAACATTCGTTCGACCTCTACATGAGTATTGCTCATCAGTGTGGGATCAGATCGGGTTGACGGAGGAGATAGAGAAGATCCAAAGAAGAGCAGCGCGTTTCGTCACAGGGTTATTTGGTAAGCGTGATAGCGTTACGGAGATGTTTAGCAAACTCAAGTGGCAGACTCTGCAAGAGAGGCGCTCTGCATCGCGGTGTAGCTTGCTGTCCAGGTTTCGAGAGGGTGCGTTTCTGGATGAGGTATCGAATATATTGCTTCCCCCTACTTATACCTTCCGAGGAGATCACGAATGTAAAATTAGAGAGATTCGAGCGTGCACGGAGGCTTTCCGGCAGTCGTTCTTCCCGCGAACCATACGCGACTGGAACAGAAAAGGGAGGTAATGACAGTGGCACGTAAAGTGCTCTCCGCCACACGCCGCTGGGTGGCTTGCGGAGTACAAATGTAGATGTAGATGTAGAACAGGGTGCAACCAACTATAGATTGTGGTGAACGCTGGAACAAATGACGCCTGTTGTTTGGGCTCCAAGGTCACACCTCGATCATTCCAATAATTAGGAGAGATGGTTAAGGGTACCATCCTTGGTCTTGAAGTTTCAACGAAGCTCACACTCTACAGCTGTGTCCCCAGAACAGAACAGTGCGCCCTGGTTCTGAGTCAGGCGGAAGGTCTGAACCAGAGACTCCGAAAGTTATGTGACAAGCTATGCTGTCGCTTCCTACACTTGGGCCATGAGGCTGAGAGTTGTAGGGAGTAGTGAGACTAAGGGGGTGGGGAGGGGGGACACCTCATTCTGCGTTTTTGCCAAATTTATTCAAGGTGGCGGATCCAAGATGTCGACCATAGATGTAACGACGTCGCACTGTCGTCATGGCAGGAAGTTAAAATTTTGGCGGGAAAGTAGGTCAATTGGGCCAACTCCACCACCCCTCCCACGTACCCCTTCCCCCTCTCCATGCGAAACTGAAAATTGGTTTGAAAGGGACTCAGTCTGTGCTGAGCTGCCAGATAGGATGGATGTAAGTATTTATTTTGTATGCAGTGTGGTGTATAGTTTATTTAAACAACTGGAGTTGTCATTCATTGAGCACTAGACAGTAGCTCCACCCATATGTTCCCCTTGAAGTGTGGAGGCCAACTGACATAGTTCACACCACCACAGCCAGGCAGCACTGTTGACCCTCCCCCTCCTCTCATCCTTTCCTCCCGTGTCATAATCCAATGTGGTGTCCTCGGGAAAAAATTGCGGGAAATTCGCTCAGTCTGTGTTTTGCTACTGGAGGGAGACGTAATTGTTTACTGCGTACTATGTTTTCAACGGATGAGATGCCTGTGCTGGAGAAAGAGACGTTTAACAGGTTATTAGCTGAAATCATGCAGCTGAGGACTGTGTCCATAGCCACATGCACAATGCCTGGAAAGTGATGGTATTTACTGACTGTATGAAGAAGACGAATATGCTTCATCAAATAATGAAGATGCAGCAGGGTGAGGCAAAGTTACACTTCACAATTCATACTGATAAATAGGTCTGCTGTAACTATAGATCACTCGATAAAAGTCTAGTCAGTCTTCCGAAGCACAAGAGGCAGGACGTTCACCCACTCCGGCAGAAGCATGTGTACAATGGAGGAAATGCTGCTGACGAGAGGGAATGAATTTAATAACTGTACCACTTGCAAGGACTCAGCTGTGGCCTGTATCCATAGCCTCCTACACAATGAGTGGAAAGAAAAGATAATGCATGAGCGTGTGGTGAATACTTTTCGACAATTTGCGATGTCATTACACGTTTTATTCCGAGGAATACCGCCACACTTGAACAATGACTCTAAAAAGATTGAGGCACACTAATGGAACCTCCTAGTCTTCATCGCTGAGGCACTCCGCGCGCTTTTGAGGGAAATAAATCCCGAAACCGGTATCGTCTGCAGTTTCCGATTTTACAAGCCAAAACAACGACATTTGGAAGTCTAAATAAATATCTCTTTAACTTTAAACAGAACGCCCACCACCTTTCAAGTTTTAGCTGCTTGTTTGAAGGCACTGCCAGAGAGAGAAATGAGTCCCACAACTGCTGGGTGTTCATCACTTTTCTGAAACGCTGAGTGGGTTTAGGTTATATTTGCTGCTGGAGTCAGGGACATTAAGCCTCTTATTTTTTATTTTCCTCACTTTTAGAAGCACACTAGTTTCTAAGCGCAGACTGGAAAATAAGAACAGTTACATATATAACAGTTCATGACATATTTAGAATCCCACAAAAGATCGTGAAAAAAAAATCACAAACTCCATTGGAAGCCGACGAGAAAAATGGCTAGAATTTTCGGTGAAATTTCGATGACCTACAACTGCTAGTCTGGGGATACTCTAAAGCCACAATGGCGGCTAGGTGACAGCATCCCAGCTGGCCGAACCTGAGGAGGATGGTCTTCCTTGACTTGTCTACGAACACTCGAAAAAAAGAAGACGTCACGGAACTTTCCATAGGTACGTTGCCCCTGTCTTGTTCGAAGTAGTCTGTAGAGGCTCCTACGCACTGCACAAAGGATGTCTTGTGACTCTCTGGCATAATGGAACTTCCTATGAGTGGAGGATTCTGATTGGTTCTTACTGAATTTACGCCAAATTGCTGCTGCCAGTGTAGGATCGCTGTCCACCGCTTTCTGCAGATGGACAAATTACGAGACTTTCAGCTGCAAACTGTTTCGTACAGGTCGAAAAAATTCAGCACTCATATTGCACTGACAGTTCAACCTTGCAAAAGTGGTCTACAGCCTACGAAATATGGAAACCAAAGCCATAGACACTTCCCCAATTACACTGCTCTGCTACTGTCGAGGAATGCTTGAATTTTTCGGCGTCAACTCGACCTCCAACCAGGATATATCACCACAAACGATTGTTCAATCATACTATATCGATGTAGTACACACTATTCATATCACGCAACATACAAAATCATAACTTCTGCATCCTGGAAACAGCTTTCGACCACCAGACACTCATACGAGTACATATAGCACGAAGAAGGACGGTTCCCCCCCCCCCCCCCCCCCAAAAAAAAAGAAACATAAGCACATGCAGTGTATGCGTCGCAGCAGTCGGTATTTCCTGCAAGGTCGGTCGGTCATTCAGCCACGAGTCAAGTGCCCCCCCAACACACGCTGGTCTGATGCGCGATCAGAGCGCCCTCGGCGGACAGTGGCCACTCTCCGAACTCATGTGCAAGGGCTGGGCTGGTTCGCCCGGCATGAAGGTGTCTGCTGATCGTACCGTTTTCGATCTGGCCTGCTTGCTGCCATGGTTTTCTGCAACGAGTTTCGATCATCCCAAGACTTTGGGATTACAAGAACATGTGTATATCACATGGTTTGTCAGAATACTACACCATTTACGCGATAGTTCTCGATATCAAGCACACAGCAGAATGCTACCAATCGCTCGAATAGTCAAATTCCGAAGATAAGGTGTGGAAATTATGTCTCTAGAAACCCAAAACTTTAGCAAGTCTTTGTGTGGGATGTACTCCAAAACCCCTGAGTAGCTAGAAACTTAGCTTGTCTGCAAAGATCATTAAGTGGAAACTCGAAATTAGAGAAAACTGCCGGCCGCGGTGGTCTAGCGGTTCTGGCGCTGCAGTCCGGAACCGCGGGACTGCTACGGTCGCAGGTTCGAATCCTGCCTCGGGCATGGGTGTGTGTGATGTCCTTAGGTTAGTTAGGTTTAAGTAGTTCTAAGTTCTAGGGGACTTATGACCTAAGATGTTGAGTCCCATAGTACTCAGAGCCATTTGAACCATTTTTTAGAGAAAACTGGTAGTTACAGTCATATTTTTAACCAATGATAATGTCGATGATATAACGGATTTCACATCACCCTTGTACTTTACAAAGTCAACTAAGGTGTTTCTCACGTCTAGCGAACCAGCAAACGTCTCTGCCATCTTTTTCTCACAATCTAGAGGCACACAAAACACATCACAATCGACCTTATCTCATCTAAACAAAGTCGGGGAATGTGCAGAATGGCAATACAAACAGTCAATCGGCCAATTTACAAGTCCAGCGCAAACATTCACCCATATTGAAGCTTCCCAAATGTTCACAGAAAACACACGTTGATCACGAAGACTGATCAAGACATTACTGAGTATTAGTTCCCTTTTCAGCCACCTAGAGGGCGACACCGTTAGGTCAGCTGCATTCTTGTACCCAGCCTTTCTAGGTCGTGTGGCTTGATGACAGCTCCCACCGTAAGCCAGAAATGTCAGTCATTCCGGCCACAGGACGCCCTCCATGCGCTCCTGCACGCCAGGCAGAATCGTCCTAGGACACCAGCCACGTATTTATCACTCTAATTAGAATTGTAAATTACAATTGCAGCCTCAGTCTGATGATATTCGGTAAGGAGCAAAGCATCGATAAACCCCGTCCTGACGGCTACAGCTCTGGAAATATGAATATCTACAGCCCCCTTACGACTGGACATAATTTTCCATGTAAGAAATATTTCATTCCCCTTACGGCTATCGATGCACTGAAAGCTCATTTCCCCAAGTCAAGTCCATACCTGCCCTGAGACAGGACAAAGCTATTTTCTTTTCACATTTTGGAACAATTGCTACAGTAACTTTACACACCAACACATACTTTATAAGCCTGCTGATCACAGCAAATATATCACACATCCCCTAGTAAATATAATACTTCACCAATAATTGAATGGTGGTGACACCAAACAATACTGAGCGAAATTCCTCGGTGGACGAACATGTTTCATTTGTTTTCCTTGCAAGTGGTACCAGTGTGTCTCAGGAAGAGAAATATAATCGTCTTAAAAGCGACCAGCTATTAAAAACACGATATCAACGGCTATGTTACTGTCACCCTGCATGAAAACTGGTCTTAGTTCCATGGGCACACACATGTATCGCTAACGATATCCATGTTAAAAGCTGTACAAGGTTTATAAATCGAGGTTGATATTGCTTCCGAATGAAATTGTCCGCCACACAAATACCGTGACACTGAATATAGATGGTGGTTGTTGGGGTGTGCGTTAACAGACAAAAAGCGTGGGAACATGTCGCCGTCAGTGAAAGCTCTTAATAAAGTCATCAAACTCACCGAATTTAGAAATTGATTCTGTTAAGGAACGTGGTATTAAGCCGATATTTGCTACTTCCTCATGCCACCATTTGGTATTTCTCAGGCTAAAAAACAGTATTTGTATTGCATTCTGTCTTGATGCCATGTCAGAGGTTCAGTGATATACCCATTGGGTTATAGGTGAGGCAGGATGATCACATACAGCAGACAATGTGCTTTGTTTCAATCACTTTAAAAATGCAACGCTAGATTGAAGGCATAACAAATGTATACAATTTTGTGATCAATGCACTGGCTTTTCATATTTATAGTGTTACACTTTGTGGTAGAAATGCTGTCTGCGATTTGGAATCAAGTCTTTCCATTCAACCATATAATTGGATTTGATCCTGTGGAGATGTTTCTTTAGTGTTTACAGCCAAATAGCCAAGTATCTACTATTTCTTTCCAAAGCACAAACAAAGTTTACAGCATCATGAATGTTGATGCACCTACCAACCAGGCAAACAAGAGAGATTAGAAATGAACAGATGAATTTTGGGAAGAACTAGAAGACCTCCTACCCAAGATCCCAGATAAACACATCATCGCCCTGGCCGGAGATTTCAATGCACAACTTGGCAAGGAGAGAAAACTCCCAGACATTGTTAGAAATTACCCATCACATAAAAGAACAATGGAGAGAGACTCGTGGAATTG
Organism: Schistocerca cancellata; assembly: GCF_023864275.1. Classification (NCBI taxonomy): domain Eukaryota; kingdom Metazoa; phylum Arthropoda; class Insecta; order Orthoptera; family Acrididae; genus Schistocerca; species Schistocerca cancellata. The sequence continues at coordinate 1,135,183,958 of NC_064627.1, read as the reverse complement.
TGTAAAGCTTTTAACCTAGTCATGAACTCAACAGCATTCAAACACTTGCCACGATAACAGACAACTTGGCCATACCCAAATCCAAACCTTGGAGAATATCAAATTGATAACATTGCCATTTACAGCCACTGGTGAATCATATTCGTGGCACTCTCATATCTCGAAACGAGTCACCTTTTTCAAACCTATCTGATAAATGCCCCCATACAGCAAAACTCCCATGTGGTTTTCGACAGTCCCTCTGCGTCTTGTAACCATTCCTCGGTCTCTGCCCCCCCCCCCCCCCCATTCCTGTGGCTTTGTTCATGTGATCGTCGCAATTTATGTCAGATCTGAGCAGAAGTCAGAGAGCGCTATTTCTACCACCTTCTCCAACCTGTATAGAAACAGAATGAGCTGAGTTAATGCGACAGGACTTTGATTTTAGTCTGCTCGCTGGAATGGAGAACCTGTCATTGTTCAGCCAATCATGTACAAGCTTTCTCCTGCAACAAGAGGTAGTAGAAAGACATTAAGAGCAGTTATTGGAGCTGGAAGAAGGACGAGGATTTTGCTTCTGCATTATGGTGTGTCTCCAAGCCATTGTTCACATCCAATCATGGTTCAAAAATTATACTATGCTCGCATCAGTCCTTTAAAATCATCATCAGTAAAGGAGAGTGCCTCTTACAAGGAACCAGACAAGTGCATAGCAGTGGTATTTGACATGTGAAATTACAATTACACGCCATGCTGCCACTAACTCCTTATACAGGACATCTGCAAAGCAGTTGTATACACACGGATTGCGGCACCTCACAAACGCTTGCCACTAACTTAGAATTACCATAATTAGTAGTGGGACAACCTTCATACGGCCCCACATTGCATTGTTGCCAAATTTATTCAAGATGGCGAATCCAAGATGGCGGTGGTAGATATGGCCACATCAAAATGTCTTCATGGTGGGAAGTTCAAATTTTGGCAGGAAAATAGGTCGATTGGGCTACCTCCCCCCTGCCCCAGAAAATGGTGGTAGTTCAAATTCCAGCAGGGCAGTGCAACACACCATGGCTACCTCCACTAACTTAAGAAAATGGCGGGAAAAAGGGTCACTTGGGTCGGGTCCACTAACCTAAGTCATCTGACTGCCACCTCTTCCTAGAAATTGGCAGAAAAAAGACTTAGCCTGTGCTGGATGGGATGGAGGTAAATCTTTATTTTGCGTGCAGTGTTCATTTAAACAATTTGAGGCAGTAGCTCCATCCAGTGTGTCCACCATGAGGTCTGGAGTCCAACTGACCTAGTACACAGTACTGCCACCAGAGGGCACTGTCGTCCAATAGCGATCTGGGGGGGGGGGGGGGGGGCGGAAATGGTGGGAAAAGGACTCAGCCTGTTCTGGGCTGCTGGATAGGAATGACTGTACTTTATTTATTTTGGAACAATGTATTTAGGGACGGATTTGACATAATATATTTACTACACTGATACAAAACACTGCCATGCTAGGAGTCACACTACATAGCCCACAGACATGCAAACTATGCGTAAATCACCGCAATAATGCAGCACGATGATGTACAGACACGCAAACAACTCGTAAATTACCGAAATAATGCAGTACAAGACATACAGACCAGCAAACTGCTCGTAAATCACCGAAATTATGCAGTACACCGATGTGAAGAAGCGAAAACAACTCGAAAATTGTTAAAAATAATGCAGTGTAACGCTCTGCAAACATACTCACTAATTCTAAACTGTCCAATTAATGCAGTACATAGCCTAAAGACCTCCAAACTAATCGTAAATCACCAAAATAATGCATGTGAAAGGCTCTGCACATATGTGCACAACACTTAAACAGCCGAAAATAATGCACCACAGAAACACTCATTGCATGTAAAAAACACTTTCAAACTATCGTCAACTGCAACATATCAGAGGCTACAACGCACACGAGCTGACACCATCATGAGCCACCACCAGAGCGCAAGCCACCTCTCTCACACCACTACCGCCTACAGCAAGCAGGTGAAAGTCGCATCTATTTTCAGGCATACAGTTAGAATTCTTTGAGTGTTATACTGAGATCACATTTGTTTACCATTGCTGGTGTGATGCCTCTCTACCTACAGTATAGTGAAGACCTAATTGCTGAGCATCTCATGCTCGCAGACACAGCTAAAAGGTTCTCAAAGTTACACTAATGTCACAGGTCGTGCTATAGAAATCTGTTGCAATGCTTCCCAGAATAGCACAGGGTGCATTGCTCCTAGCAATCCTAACAGGAGATGTCTGAAGCTGCACACATGTTTCCTGTGACTGACATCTACGTGCAAGTCCAGCATCAAGCGAGAGATGGCTGCATAGTGGCTCACCCATGCAGTTGCATCTAGAAGGTTCTTAATGTTATACTGATGTCACATGCCTATGTAAATAAAAGCCAAGTTTACCTCTTGGAAATAGTAAAGTGCATGCAGAAATAGTTAATAGTCGCTTTTGTAGGAGATTTCGTGACATCTCAAAGTGTCTGTATTGAAATTCTTGTCCTCACGAGAGCTGTTTACGAAAATAGCCCAGAATAACACCGATTGTATTCTTCCTGATAGTACTAACGAGGCACCTCATCCATCACGTGTTACCCTTCCTAGAAATTGCGACGTCCTGCTTTCAACATACGTTTCAGAAACGGCAAACGTTCTCGCTGCTATGCAGAGGCTCCTACGTCCCAGCACAAAAGATGTCTTGTGAATGAATGGAGCATTCTGATCTGCTCTGGCTGAATTCACCCTCCAGATTACTGATGATGCCAGTGTGGAAGCACAGTCTGCTAGGTGAGACTTTCAGTGGCAAAACTATTTTGTACAGATTGCCAGATTGCACTGACAGTTAAAACCTGCAAAAGTGGCATACAGATCGTCAAGTACGAAAAGACACTTGCTCAATTACACTGCTCTGCCTCTATGATCGGAAGTTTGAATATTAGAGCGTGAAACCGATCTCCAAGCCAACAATATATCTTCGCATGCTGTATCGATGTAGTAAACATACAATCTGTATCCTGTGCCATACAAAATCGCCCATTTTGCATTATTCATATAGTTAACGACCGCCAGACACTCATACATATACTGTGAAGACAGACATCATAAGCACATGCACCATAGGACTCAATTGTATTGTTCTGCCACTGAGAATGGAAGCTTGAATATTAGAGTGTGAAACCGATCCCAAAGCCGACAATATATCTTCACCTAGCGTATCGATGTAGTAAACATACAATCTGTATCCTGTGCAACACAGAATCGCCCCTTTTGCATCATTCATATAGCTATCGACGGCCAGACACTCGTACATATACTGCAAAGACAGAGAGCATAAACACATGCACTGTATGTATACTCCTCACAGCACTAGATATTTTCCCACAAGGCAGGGGAATTCATCCACTGCAGCCAATGGTCACAAGTCATCCACTCCTTATGCGTGACCAGACCGCCCTCGGCGGACTGAAGTCACTCTCAAAACTGTTGTACAAAGACAGGCTTATTTCCCCTTCCCACCAAGACGTCACCGTTTCTGGCCCTAATCTGCTTGCTTACTTGTTTTCAACAGCAATCTCCAGACTCTGGGCTTACAAGAACATATGTAATTTCACATGGATTGCCAGAATATCATGCCATTTTCGCGATACTTCTCGATATCAAGCACACAGCAATATCGCTTGCATAGTATTGTAACGTCGCTAGTCAGTGGAGTCAATACACAAAGGCATTTATTGCACTACTTTGCAGTACGGCTCATAGCTTTGGAGCCATTGACAGTGACAGAAACAGCCACCTGTATCTTTGCATGACTCATTTTCACCTGTCGCTAGCCAGACGTGGGAGGCGGTACCTGTGTCAATTCGAGGGACAGAATATTCAAGCCCTTAATAATCTAAATAAACTGTATTAAATATTATTCAATTTTTTGAAAAGTCAATATACAGCCTTTTGTTACAGCCTTTTGTTATTAAAAGGAAGGTTTTATTAAAATCTCAGCTACCTAGTTGAGATACTTTCAGAAATAGAGAAAATTATCTAAAACACCCCAAACCGACACTTGCATGATTAAAGTCAGTTAGAATTCATAACAGTTTGTCTTTTAGTGTCATTTGTAATCATTACTGAAGTTCACAAAATGTTAGGTCAATTTGTTTGAATTTTCATAATTAAAAACATTAACTATTTTTAATTTTCGTAATATAAAATTCAGAAAAGATCAGTATTTATTTAATGTGTTGTGTGACTAAATGAGAATGAGTGAGAGTGTATGTGGGACATATGAGAAAATTCAATATTATCTCATGTTAATCATTATCTAACTATGTCATGGGAAAGTGTTAAGCAAGCAAGTTGCAATGAAAAATATAATTTCCCCACTTTGCTAATGACATATGTCCAAGGGTACTTGCTTTTGTAAGAAGGCAACCAGAATAGCCATTTACAGTGTAATAGTTTTCTAAAGTTATTTCAAGATTAGTTATCTTTTCGTTTTGGTTTGTTAAACATTTTATTAATATTTGCGTGATGAAGTGACATTAATGCATCTATGAATGTTGATTGGCGTGAGACAGTTTTAGAGCGAGAAAGAACTTGGACGATTGTTTTGATTGGCTGGTCGTTTTGAACAACCAATCAGCCTTAAGCATTTCCCACGCATTCCAAGTAGTTATAGGCTCTGGAAGGAACGGTAGCGAGTCAGTCGCAGGCTAGCTATCGGACGTGCAGGTCATGTTGGACGTGTCCGTCTACATGATGAGTAAAATGGAGAAGTTACTGGTCTCTCGAGTCCGGATTGTACTGCCATGAAAGCAGTTGCATTTACGGACAGATTGTGAAAATCTGAGCTTTGTGAAGTGATCTGTTGGAAAGATAAACGCATGTGAAGTTTCGGCCTTTGTAGAATTCTGCGTGGCATGTTTCATACCCGTTTATGGAATAGTTGGCGAGCAATCCACTGAAAAGGACTGAAAGTGAAACTCATATATTGTTGCAGAGTATTGACCACAGATCGAGTAACAATTTGGGTTAGACTTAAGTACATTTCTGGCTGCCTAGCGTGTGTACTGGGTTGCATGAACTGTGAGCTGAGGACAGTGATGTTATTCGTTAATTAAATTCGGGCTGATGGCAAGTGTTTAATTTTGAACCTAAAGAAATAAAAGAACTCGACGCCGTACAGAGGTAGGAGGAACTTTTGTAGTGAACAGTAGGACGAGAGACAGTGAACAAACACGGACGACGCATTTTTCTAACCCGCCGTGCCGCAATCGGTGCATCGGCCGGCAAAAACAATAATAAAGTTCGGAAGTGTAGGAACTTTATAAAAGCAGCAGTGTCAAGTGAGACCGTGAAGTGTTCACACGCGTGTGCAAGGGAACTGCAGTAGGACAATACGCGCGAGTGAAATGAACTTTCGTCCAGAAACGACAGTAAGTGGAAAGAGGGGGCAGACTACGTCGGCAACCGCTGAACTACGAGAGGCGGTGTTTCTATTGCAGTGGACCGACACCTGGAGCGGTTGGTAGCCGTGGCCCGTATTCTGGTTCAACCTAGGCAGAGCTTGGTGGACAGACCCGAAGTTTCATCTCGCCGTGCAGTCAACCGGACGAGGCCAAAGATAAGTAGTGTTCTACTTAAAGTTGTGTGTGTGTGTGTGTGTGTGTGTGTGTGTGTGTGTGTGTTGTGTGTGTGTGCCAAGAAACTTTGCAGAATGGCTGAAAACAATCAGAAAATAGTAGATGAGAAGCTGAAGGTAAATTCAGGTAATATAAATTACAAAGATGATTCAATGATAGGTAATTCCAGTTTTGATGTATCACAAACAGAGGACAGTGGTTTACTTGAGTCAATGTCATCTAAATATGGTGTAGATAATGAACTGAGCGAGGTGGAAGCCGATGATAAATATATACCTGTTACTGTTAAAGAAATGAAACGAACCAATGTCAATGGCTTGTGAACCAAAAGATAATGTTTCAGGTATGTTTTCAAATATTCTCAAACATATGAAGGAGATGGGTTCAGGTAAAAAAAATCTTCATTAAGCTCTGATATTTACACCAAAATTAATAAAATGAGTAATGACACTGATACTAAAATGTGTAAATTAGGTAGTGATGCGGATATTAAAATGAATGAAATTGGTTCAGATATAAAAACTTCCTTAAGTTCAGAAGTAAATGAGTTACATACTGATGTAGATGGGTTCATGTTGGAGGTTAACCAGGGGTTCAATAATTTGTCAGCTGAGATCGAATCTAAAATGGAAAATAAAATTTCGAATTTGAGCGATTCCTTGAAGAATGATATGACTGTGTTCAGTAACTATGTTAAAAATGACATTAATCAGGTAGGGCAAGAATGTAATACTCCTATTGTAACGGTGAAAAGTGAACTAACTGCACAGATTGAGCAAGTTGCTGAGGACAACCAACAGTCTAAGCAACAGTTACATTTAGAATTAGACAAATTAATGAACAGGTCCATAATGTAGAAAAGCACTGTGAGGAAAGTCACAATGTATTAGAAAATAAAATCAAAGAAGGAAAAGATGTGTATGCAAAGTTTGGTATGCAAGCTGCTAGTAAGATTACTAACACAGAAACTAACACCCAGCAATTAAGTATCAGTGTGAATGAGCAATTGTGTAACCATGAAAATAGAGTAACCAAAGTAGAGCAGAATGCTAACAGCAATAATTGTTGGGTGGTACCTAATGGTGTCATGGAATCATCTGAAATTGGGTATTTACATCATAGGCAATCTTTGAAATTTGATCCCAGTAAAAATATTCGCCCTAAAGAAGTTTGGAGTGATTTCGATGAGGTTTTGCCAAAAGTATGGAGTGATACGCAGAAGATTGGATTCATTACTTCAAATTTGATGGGAGAGGCAAGAATTTGGGGAAACTTGGCCTTCTTTAAATATGACCGTTCAGTGGAATTCAAACATGCTTTTTTCGATGAGTTTTGGGGAAAGAGAAAGCAAAAGGAGGTTTTAAATAAATTCTGGTTAGAGGAAAAATATGATCCCAAGAGAGGTAGCATAAAAAGATTTGTACAGAAGTGTGTTACGACTTTGTCCTATTTGAATGCCAAAGTAGAAACAGAGCAAATTATTATGGGGATTGAAAATAAATTGCCATTGTATTGGTGAAATAAAATAATTTCTGCACCCAGAGATGACAATGACCGGTTTGCATATTATTTGGAAAGAATTACAAATATTTTAAAAGAGGAAGAAAATACTAGGAGAGATTTTAGGCGTCCCGCTAGACCCAATTACAATAGAGTGGAGTTCGATGTAAATAGAATAGGCGTACAAAGAGGTAATGGTTACTGCGGTAGATAAGGAGGAAGAGGAGGTACTGATGGAAGCAGGTTCATAGACAGAGTACATTATTTTAATTACCATCAGCTGCAGTCTGATGACGTAACGGGTAGGCGCGGCCCGACAGGTGACAGAAACGTCAGATGTATTGACGTCACACAGCAGGGAAACGATTAGCGGTCTGTGATGATGCTAGCGTTTGGAGACTGCAACCGTACACATTAAAGCCGCTAGCGACGCCCTCTGTAAAGAATGCACCTACTAAACAACGTTTTGGAAGTAATGTTAGTGAAGTCAGGAAGGCAGAGGAGAGTGACAATGAAAAGCAATTTATTTATTCAAAAAATGAAGTAGCATTTCGTGAAAGGGAAAGTCCGAATAAAGACTACAAATACTGTGTTAAGAAGGAAGTAAATACTGAAAGGGAAGACTCAGATCAGGAGGTGGGGGTGAATCAGCACCGCGAAACAGACGCAAAGCTACCTGTAAACTGTGGAACTATTACAATAACTTGTGAAGTAGCATCAGAAGTGCAGAAGGAAGAAAATAAAGTGGAAAAAGTAGTGGATCGATTAAAGGAAGTACTATTAGAGGAGGAAGAATGGTCGGAAGAGGAAGAAGAAGAAGAAGAAAATGATTTAAATAATTCCGACAACACCTTGGATAGGGTTGCAGAAACAAAGATTATTATGGAGGGTGAGAAGTTAGAGAGATGTTTTGATTTGTATATAGTGGACCGGAGAGTAAAAGCCGACACTACTAATGAAGTAAAAGGGGATCCCATTTAAACTAAATGTACTTCCCACAGAAGGGCTAGGTTTTTACAGGCGCGAAGTAGTGCAGGATTTGCTAGAAGAACCTGAGTCTGTAGTTAGAAGAGAATATGTTGGACAACGTATCATTGAAGTCTATTTCTTTCTCCAACCAGTAATTTGACAAATACAGAGAAAGTATATTCTTGAATTCTAGCACATATCTAATTTTCTTCCTATAAAATACTTGTTTTTGGCTTTAGCTATTAGCTCTGTTCCCTCCTGCAGTTCTCCTAGGCGAGAGCATTCGGGGATTTTAATTTGTCCTCGTATCTCCTCAATGACGCTATTGTTAAAACATTCCACGTCTTCCTGTGTGTATGTCGGCAACTCTTCTGCTCCACATTCTTGCGGGATTACTGTATGGAACTTTAAGTTTACAACTTTTGCAAATGAGTGGCCATTAAATGTAGTTATTCGATCAGTTTTAGACTCGGCAAATGGCTGTTCTGTTGCTACGTGGACAATATCCAGCTCGTCACACTTAGATAGAATATAACCATCCTTTTTAAGCCGATCCAAATGGGAACAGAGCTTAATAGACACATTTTTCGTGTATCCCTTAATATACTAAACATTCTCGATTCCACTGATTTTGGCCAGTACACCAACAGGTGACCAGTTTGCATGGCTGTTTACTGTAATTGCCAATATTTTGTATTCCCCCTTAGTAGTCAGATTTTTCCATAAAGAATGTTTAAATACACTCCTGGAAATGGAAAAAAGAACACATTGACACCTGTGTGTCAGACCCACCATACTTGCTCCGGACACTGCGAGAGGGCTGTACAAGCAATGATCACACGCACGTCACAGCGGACACACCAGGAACCGCGGTGTTGGCCGTCGAATGGCGCTAGCTGCGCAGCATTTGTGCACCGCCGCCGTCAGTGTCAGCCAGTTTGCCGTGGCATACGGAGCTCCATCACAGTCTTTAACACTGGTAGCATGCCGCGACAGCGTGGACGTGAACCGTATGTGCAGTTGACGGACTTTGAGCGAGGGCGTATAGTGGGCATGCGGGAGGCCGGGTGGACGTACCGCCGAATTGCTCAACACGTGGGGCGTGAGGTCTCCACAGTACATCGATGTTGTCGCCAGTGGTCGGCGGAAGGTGCACGTGCCCGTCGACCTGGGACCGGACCGCAGCGACGCACGGATGCACGCCAAGACCGTAGGATCCTACGCAGTGCCGTAGGGGCCCGCACCGCCACTTCCCAGCAAATTAGGGACACTGTTGCTCCTGGGGTATCGGCGAGGACCATTCGCAACCGTCTCCATGAAGCTGGGCTACGGTCCCGCACACCGTTAGGCCGTCTTCCGCTCACGCCCCAACATCGTGCAGCCCGCCTCCAGTGGTGTCGCGACAGGCGTGAATAGAGGGACGAATGGAGACGTGTCGTCTTCAGCGATGAGAGTCGCTTCTGCCTTGGTGCCAATGATGGTCGTATGCGTGTTTGGCGCCGTGCAGGTGAGCACCACAATCATGACTGCATACGACCGAGGCACACAGGGCCAACACCCGGCATCATGGTGTGGGGAGCGATCTCCTACACTGGCCGTACACCACTGGTGATCGTCGAGGGGACACTGAATAGTGCACGGTACATCCAAACCGTCATCGAACCCATCGTTCTACCATTCCTAGACCGGCAAGGGAACTTGCTGTTCCAACAGGACAATGCACGTCCGCATGTATCCCGTGCCACCCAACGTGCTCTAGAAGGTGTAAGTCAACTACCCTGGCCAGCAAGATCTCCGGATCTGTCCCCCATTGAGCATGTTTGGGACTGGATGAAGCGTCGTCTCACGCGGTCTGCACGTCCAGCACGAACGCTGGACCAACAGAGGCGCCAGGTGGAAATGGCATGGCAAGCCGTTCCACAGGACTACATCCAGCATCTCTACGATCGTCTCCATGGGAGAATAGCAGCCTGCATTGCTGCGAAAGGTGGATATACACTGTACTAGTGCCGACATTGTGCATGCTCTGTTGCCTGTGTCTATGTGCCTGTGGTTCTGTCAGTGTGATCATGTGATGTATCTAACCCCAGGAATGTGCCAATAAAGTTTCCCCTTCCTGGGACAATGAATTCACGGTGTTCTTATTTCAATTTCCAGGAGTGTACGTACGTAAACCTGGCCTGCTCATCGGCAATAGCTTCTTCCTTTTCCAATTGCAGCTTATATTCTTCCTTTATAGCAGTTGTTTTCTCCATATACTCCAGTTTCCTTTTCTCTACTTCGAAGTCCTCCATTTCCAGTTTTCGTTTCTGCACACTTAATACATTAACTGTACATAAAGGAGTAGTTTCTGTAATGGGGAAAGGTTTACGTCTGTTTGATGCATTGGTCCTTTTCTTAAGACTTGGGGTATAACATTATTTGTAGGAACCAGCCCCAATTCGGCAATATCTGTATCGGACGGTATTGTGGGGAACAGGGTTCCAGTCTGAGAAAAATAAGTTTCTCCTGTTTTAACATAACACTTCTGCGTAATACTAATATTTTCTTTGTTAGAGTCTGTGTTAAGAACCTCTACGTAGTTTACAGGTAGATAATTAAAACTGTATGCAGACAGCGCATAACTTATGAGCTTTTCTCGGTCTTGAGAGTCCGGCAGACTTACTTGCACTATACAAATTGCAGAACGTTGTTAAACACCACACAGCAACTGTTATGTGAATGATTAGTTAGCTGACGCCACATATACGCAGCTGGCACACAGTAAAGTGGAGCACATTGTAAATGCTGCTTGTTGGTGTCTAATACACTTAAACACCTTTGCATCGGGTCGAACACACGAACCATTCCGTAGTTGTATATAGTGGCCTCCAGCCCGGTAACGCCATGCTCCTTAGCCAAAGAAGACGTAAAAGTTTCCCATAGTCGCGTGTATGGACTCTTTATAAAGTGTATAAGATGGTTACCGATAACTTTGTTTACTCCTGGACTTGTGATTTGACATATAAATTTGTTGTATACCTTTACTCTGCAACTGGATCTCATCCACGTCAAACAGTCTATTCCAGCTGTCTTATCGTTGTCCACAATCACATTGCTGCTTCCCTGATGGTCTCCTTCCATGCGGAAGTCGTGGGTTGAGATTAAGTAGTCGCACATCTCCATTTTATTAAAAATTCCGGCAAAGTCTTGCGTTATGTCTAAATCCGAAAGGTAATAATCGTCTACAAGTAGCTGCTGCAATATTCCAGGCAACTGTTCCATTAGAACATCAAATTTAACGTCGGCTAATTCCACTTTAATACCTACCAAGCTGAGTGGAATGGACAGTGTCTTGAAAGGAGGATATAAGATGAACATCAACAAAAGCAAAACGAGGATAATGGAATGTAGTCGAATTAAATCGGGTGATGCTGAGGGAATTAGGTTAGGAAATGAGACACTGAAAGTAGTAAAGGGGTTTTGCTATTTGGGGAGCAAAATAACTGATGATGATCGAAGTAGAGAGGATACAAAATGTAGACTGGCAATGGCAAGGAAAGTGTTTCTGAAGAAGAGAAATTTGTTAACATCGAGTATTGATTTAAGTGTCAGGAAGTCGTTTCTGAAAGTATTTGTATGGAGTGTAGCCGTGTATGGAAGTGAAACTTGGACGATAAATAGTTTGGACAAGAAGAGAATAGAAGCTTTCGAAATGTGGTGCTACAGAAGAATGCTGAAGATTCGATGGGTAGATCACATAACTAATGAGGAGGTATTGAATAGAATTGGGGAGAAGAGGAGTTTGTGGCACAACTTGACAAGAAGAAGGGACCGGTTGGTAGGACATGTTCTGAGGCATCAAGGGATCACCAATTTGGTACTGGAGGGCAGCGTGGAGGGTAAAAATTGTAGAGGGAGTCCAAGAGACGAGTACACTAAACAGATTCAGAAGGATGTAGATTGCAGTAGGTACTGGGATATGAAGAAGCTTGCACAGGATAGAGTAGCATGGAGAGCTGCATCAAACCAGTCTCAGGACTGAAGACTACAACAACAATAACAATTCCACTTTATATGGTACAGCCACAGAATTTTTATATTTATTCGAAATGGTTTCCAGTGCTTCCTTGCTGATTTTATCCAATATTCTCCTCTTGCTGTCACACTGTCGCTTCCATGTAGGAGAAATGGTAGCTTCGCCTTGACGCCATGTCTTGCAGTGACGAACTAGGAGAATTTACTATGTAGATAATAATTAAATGAGCCACACATTTCCTTCTTTAACATTATAGATCGACCCTTCTCTAACGCTCCTGACAGTCCCCTTGATCACAGATTTAGCTACCATAATATTATCGCAAAACGGTTCTCTAATAGGAGTAAGCACATTTAAATTCTTCTTGATAAGGAGCGTACCATTTTCTGTGTAATTTATGTTGCCAATGTCAGAAAGAAGAGTGTCCATGTTTTCCAGTAGTAACCATAAACCAAAGCGTTCGTCAGTTGGCCTCGTCCTGCTCCCTAATAGTTGAGGCATGATAAGCACTTTGGAGGAATCCACGTTGAAACTTTCAACTACCACAGAAAACTGATCTGTTGCGGCTGTCATGCATCCTTTTATACTCTAAATATCCACGATAGCGACACTTCCGGTCACGTGATCTTCCGGTCATACATCTCTCCTTACTGAATTGCGTTGTTATGTGTGCGAGGTGTCCATGGGAGAGAAGATGACTGTCGCTCGAAAGTACCACCCTTATGTATGGGGTAGTACTGAAACGTCCTCTTTGAACAATTTATACACGACTGTGGTTAAACTGACACAATATTTTTTAGCGCAACGCAATCTGACTTTCAAAAATCCCTACAAAAGAATGGCCCTGTCCTTTCCTTTTGTGTCATCCCTCTATATGTTTGTGTACCCTTGTGTATTTATATTCTTCCTGTCTTTATACGTTTAGCTAATAAGATTTATGTTGTAGAATTTCTCTAATACTAAGCTATATTCACTGTGATGAGGAATACTGTTATTCTCAAATATAATTGGCATTAATAATATGTGATTTTCTTTGTAAAGATGCTTAGACATTATTTATTCTGTTTTGTTTTAATGCTCATGTGTAAAGTTGATGTTTCAAAAGTTATTCTGATCTTTTATGTATTTACTCATGTCATAATTCCTGTAACACTGATGTATATGTCTATTTCGATTCTTTTGTAAAGCCTGTACTACAAATGTTATCTGTATTGTTATGTTCTTTAATGATGTATTTTGTACCTTTGTAATTGTATTCTCATGTTATAACATTGTAATTGACACCAGTTCATCAAATTAAGTAACTTGTAAGCATTCATTTCACTGCACACATTTCTGTTGGTCATAGTAATGCACAATATGTGAGAAGTTGGGACTGTTAGTGTTTGCACATGTGTTACTAATTCAGCAAGGGACTGGATAACAGCATTGCTGGTTCTAAGGACAATTTCAAAAAACTTTGTGAGTGCACAAGTGGTGATTATGGACTTGCTATATTCTCTGCAAGACTTTTCGATGGTGATTGTGCACCCGCACAGTCACAACAGATGGCTGCTGGCCATCTCTACAAGGACTACAGTGGGTCTGCATCTTTGATAGCCCACCAATACCATTATTTCTACAAATCCCTACAAATGAATGGCCCTGACTAACATTAAACTATACCTTTCACAAATAACTTACCTCACAAAAATCTTCATTACTCGAACTACTGCAATACAGCGAGCGCGACTATTGCCAGCTAAATAAAAGATTCAAACTACAGAAGGCACTAACTACTCATAGGCATAGTTAGCAAATGAAAGATTTTAATAGAGAACAAACAATGTATTTACCTTAATATCATCACAAGTCATAATATATGTAATTTCAAAACTTCGCCATCTCTCTCCTCACATCCACCACTGCTGGCGGCTCACCTCTAACTGCGCAACGCTACGCGCTGTTCACATCCGGCTGCCGCTGCCCAACACTACAATGGCAGACAACAATGCAAACTAGCCACAGACTGCACAAAGCACAGCCAGTGATTTTCATATAGAGCGCTACGTAACGTTGCCAATGAGAAAACATAAACAGCCTACTTACATAAAGAAAATATAAACAGCCTACTTACAGTACCATCACGTCAGCTGGAATGTGTAGTACAGCGCTTTACACGGACGCTTTTTTTGGGCGGTATAGTACAGAGCAATATCCATGCAGTAGAGTAGCAGGCTGTACCTGAATTCGGTTTCGGAGGAGGTTTCGGTGGGATGGTACAGCGCTATAGTTGGACGGAGTAGTGTACCGTAGTATCCAGCGTGATAGCGGTATTGTGCGGCGCGGGATGTCCCCATTTCCACCGAATGGTCAAAACACAGTCCTATCGCACTAACTCAGGTCGCTATGTTCCTACACGGGTTGCAGGAGGCGGTGGGTATAGATCTCTCATACTTCTGCTCAGTTACGACTTAAACTGGAACGATCAGATGCCTAAAGCTGCAGGGCCGCTGTGCCGAGTCTGAGGGAGCAGTTGCAAGATGCACAACGACTATCTAAAATTTTACTGTAGCTGATAGGTTCGAAAAAGGTGAAGCGTTCCGAGATATGAGAGTGCCGGAAATATGATTCACTAGTGACAGTAATCATTAAAGGTCTTCCCCATAGGATCCAACGCAGGTATGTGGTTGAATGGAAAGAGTTTATTCCAAATCCCAGACAGCATTTCTACCAGAGAGTGTAGCACTAGAGATCTGGAAAGCCTGTGGTACCTCTGACATCATGGCATCGAGACAGAATAAGTTACAAATACTGGTGAAATATCTAGTGGTGGCGTGAGGGAATTGCGAATACAAGTTTCATACCACATTCCTTAGCCAAATCACTTTCAAAATTCAGTGATTTTATCACAAGGTTGCATAGCGGGCTATGTGTAACCGCACTATTGGGCTGATAATATACACTCCTACGATCACCGTCTATATTCAGAGTCGCGCTATTTGCCTGGAAAAACCAATTCATTTGGAGGTAATGCCATACGTCGATTTATAAAGCCAGTATAGATTTTAACATTAATCCCTATGTGCACCAATAGGGCCAAGACCGAGTGCGATAGTAATATGGTTGTTGCGATCGTCTTTCTTTTTTTAACATATAGCGGTTTGTAAGACGATTACGTCTCTCTTTCTAAGACACAGTTGTAGCACTCGCAGGAAAAACTTATGAGACATGTCCACCCATCGCTGATTTTCTCTCAGTATTGCTTCGTATCACAAGCAATCAGTTATTGACGAAGTATTATATTTAGTAGTAGAGGATGCATGATAGGTTCACCATGAGCATCAGTCTGTTAAAAGCGTGTGTGTATATTCTACATCTACATCTACATTTATACTCCGCAAGCCACCCAACGGTGTGTGGCGGAGGGCACTTTACGTGCCACTGTCATTATCTCCCTTTCCTGTTCCAGTCGCGTATGGTTCGCGGGAAGAACGACTGTCTGAAAGCCTCTGTGCGCGCTCTAATCTCTCTAATTTTACATTCGTGATCTCCTCGGGAGGTATAAGTAGGGGGAAGCAATATATTCGATACCTCATCCAGAAACGCACCCTCTCGAAACCTGGCGAGCAAGCTACACCGCGATGCAGAGCGCCTCTCTTGCAGAGTCTGCCACTTGAGTTTGTTAAACATCTCCGTAACGCTATCACGGTTACCAAATAACCCTGTGACGAAACGCGCCGCTCTTCTTTGGATCTTCTCTATCTCCTCCGTCAACCCGATCTGGTACGGATCCCACACTGATGAGCAATACTCAAGTATAGGTCGAACGAGTGTTTTGTAAGCCACCTCCTTTGTTGATGGACTACATTTTCTAAGGACTCTCCCAATGAATCTCAACCTGGTACCCGCCTTACCAACAATTAATTTTATATGATCATTCCACTTCAAATCGTTCCGCACGCATACTCCCAGATATTTTACAGAAGTAACTGCTACCAGTGTTTGTTCCGCTATCATATAATCATACAATAAAGGATCCTTCTTTCTATGTATTCGCAATACATTACATTTGTCTATGTTAAGGGTCAGTTGCCACTCCCTGCACCAAGTGCCTATCCGCTGCAGATCTTCCTGCATTTCGCTACAATTTTCTAATGCTGCAACTTCTCTGTATACTACAGCATCATCCGCGAAAAGCCGCATGGAACTTCCGACACTATCTACTAGGTCATTTATATATATTGTGAAAAGCAATGGTCCCATAACACTCCCCTGTGGCACGCCAGAGGTTACTTTAACGTCTGTAGATGTCTCTCCATTGAGAACAACATGCTGTGTTCTGTTTGCTAAAAACTCTTCAATCCAGCCACACAGCTGGTCTGATATTCCGTAGGCTCTTACTTTGTTTATCAGACGACAGTGCGGAACTGTATCGAACGCCTTCCGGAAGTCAAGGAAAATGGCATCTACCTGGGAGCCTGTATCTAATATTTTCTGGGTTTCATGAACAAATAATGCGAGTTGGGTTTCACACGATCGCTGTTTCCGGAATCCATGTTGATTCCTACATAGTAGATTCTGAGTTTCCAAAAACGACATGATGCTCGAGCAAAAGACATGTTCTAAAATTCTACAACAGATCGACGTCAGAGAGATAGGTCTATAGTTTTGCGCATCTGCTCGACGACCCTTCTTGAAGACTGGGACTACCTGTGCTCTTTTCCAATCATTTGGAACCTTCTGTTCCTCTAGAGACTTGCGGTACACGGCTGTTAGAAGGGGGGCAAGTTCTTTCGCGTACTCTGTGTAGAATCGAATTGGTATCCCGTCAGGTCCAGTGGACTTTCCTCTGTTGAGTGATTCCAACATGAGCAAAGGAAATGACTATATCCTGTCGTAAGGAAGGTATGGATTCGATGTGGAATACTGTGATAGCAAAGGGGAACGTATGTCAGGTAACAGGAATGGTACAGATATTTCTATTTCCAGGGCCTTAGCCATCAGCAGGATATATTTCCGATACTTCGCTCATTGTCGAATGTCCTCCAATTGAGACCGCGATCGTAATATTTAATTGTAAGTATAGCGATCAAATATGTATGTGATCTGTTTGCTAGAACGATTCTGTCTATTAGATTAGATTAGATTAGATTAGACTAATACTAGTTCCATGGATCATGAATACGATATTTCGTAATGATGTGGAACGAGTCAAATTTTCCAATACATGACATAATTAAGTTAATTTAACGACATAATTAAGTTAATATAACAACTTCTTTATTTTTTGTTTTTTTATTTTTTTATAACTTTTGTTTGGTTTTTTTCGTTTTTTCTTAATTTATATCTAAAAATTCCTCTATGGAGTAGAAGGAGTTGTCATTCAGAAATTCTTTTAATTTCTTCTTAAATACTTGTTGGTTATCTGTCAGACTTTTGATACTATTTGGTAAGTGACCAAAGACTTTAGTGTCAGTATAATTCACCCCTTTCTGTGCCAAAGTTAGATTTAATCTTGAATAGTGAAGATCATCCTTTCTCCTAGTATTGCAGTTATGCACACTGCTATTACTTTTGAATTGGGTTTGGTTGTTAATAACAAATTTCATAAGAGAGTATATATACTGAGAAGCTTCTGTGAATATCCTTAGATCCTTAAATAAATGTCTGCAGGATGATCTTGGGTTGACTCCAACTATTATTCTGATTACACGCTTTTGTGCAATAAATACTTTATTCCCCAGTGATGAATTATCCCAAAATATGATGCCATATGCAAGCAAAGAGTGAAAATAGGCGTAGTAAACTAATTTACTAAGATGTTTATCACCAAAATTTGCAATGACCCTTATTGCATAATTAGCTAAACTCAAAC
Source organism: Schistocerca cancellata (assembly GCF_023864275.1). Classification (NCBI taxonomy): domain Eukaryota; kingdom Metazoa; phylum Arthropoda; class Insecta; order Orthoptera; family Acrididae; genus Schistocerca; species Schistocerca cancellata. The sequence goes on along the minus strand of NC_064627.1, from coordinate 1,135,165,946 downwards.
GTTTCAGCAGATCATCAGTGTGTTTCTTCCAATTTAAACTCTCAGCAATGGATACACGTAAAATTTTTGAATATTCTACCTAAGCTATATGATTCTAATTAAGGTCTATATTTATTAATGGCGTCATACCATTTAGTGTATGGAACTGTATGTACTGTGTCTTATCAAAAATCAGTGAGAGTCCGTTTACAAGGAACCACTTAGTAATTTTCTGAAAGACATCATTGACAATTTCATCAGTTAATTCTTGTTTGTCAGGTGTGATTACTATACTTGTATCATCAGCAAAGAGAACTAACTTTGCCTCTTCATGAATACAGAATGGCAAGTCATTAATATATATTAAGAACAACAAAGGACCCAAGACCGACCCTTGTGGAACCCCATTCTTGATAGTTCCTAGTTTGAGGAATGTGCTGATCTTTGCATATTATGAGAACTGCTTATTTCAACTTTCTGCACTCTTCCAGTTAGGTACGAATTAAACCATTCGTGCACTGTCCCACTCATGCCACAATACTTGAACTTGTCTAGCAGAATTTCATGATTTACACGATCAAAAGCCTTTGAGAGATCACAAAAAATCCCAATGGGTGGTGTTCGGCTATTCAGATCATTCAAAATTTGATTGGTGAAAGCATATATGGCATTTTCTGTTGAAAATCTTTCTGGAAACCAAACTGACATTTTGTTAGTACTTCATTTTTACGGACATGTGAAGCTACTCTTGAATACATTACTTTCTCAAAAATTTTGGATAAAGCTGTTAGAAGGGAGACTGGACGGTAATTGTTCACATCTGATATATCCCCTTTTTTATGCAAATGTATAACAATAGCATATTTCAGTCTATCAGGGAAAATGCCCTGTTCCAGATAGCTATTACACAGGTGGCTGAGAATCTTACTTATCCGTTGAGAACAAGCTTTTAGTATTTTGCTGGAAATGCCATCAATTCCATGTCAGTTTTTGCTTTTAAGCAAGTTTAATATTTTCCTAATTTCAGAGGGAGAAGTGGGTGAGATTTCAATTGTATCAAATTGCTTGGGTATGGCCTCTTCCATTAACAGCCTAGCATCTTCTAATGAACGCATGGATCCTACTACATCCACAACATGTAGAAATGATTATTAAAATATTTTCAACTTCTGACTTTTTGTTCATAAAGTTTTCATTCAATTTGATGGTAATAGTGTCTTCCTGTGCTCTTGGTTGACCTGTTTCTCTTTCAATAATATTCCAAATTGTTTTAATTTTATTATCAGAGTTGCTGATTTCAGACATGATACACATACTTCTGGATTTTTTAATTATTTTTCTTAATATAGCACAGTAGTTTTTATAATGTTTGATAGTTTCTGGGTCACTACCCTTTCTTGCTGTCAGATACATTTCCCTTTTCCAGTTACAAGATATTTTTATACCCTTAGTAAGCTATGGTTTGTTACATGGTTTTTTACGAGTATATTTAACTATTTTCTTGGGGAAGCAGTTTTCAAATGGGTTTACAAAAGTGTCATGAAATAAATTATATTTTAAATTGGCATCAGGTTCACGGTACACTTCATCCCAGTCTAACTGCTGTAGGCTTTCCCTGAAATTTGCAATTGTTAAATTGTTGACTAAACGTACTACTTTGGAGGACTGTTTAGTACTGCTGAATGGAGCTGTGCACCATGATCAGAAAGACCATCCTCAACAGGTTGAGCATTTATATGGTTAAACTTATCTTGGTCTATAAAGAAGTTATCTATCAGTGAGCTGCTATCCTTTACCACCTGAGTGGGAAAATCAACAACAGGTGTCAAATTGAAAGAACCGAGTAATACTTCAAGGTCGTTTTTCCTATTACCCTCTTTCAGAGAATCTACATTGAAGTCCCCACAAATAATAATTTGCTTCCCCTTGTCTGACAGATAGCACAACAAGGAGTCCAAATTTTTCAGAAACAGATGAAAATTTCCCAATGGGGAGCTATATACAGTTACAATTATAGATGTGCCTTTATTTAATTTAAGCTCACAGGCACATGCTTCTATATGTTTCTCTACACAAAACTTTTTTGTTTCTATACTTTTTGCACAATGATAACTTATGACATATATGGCAACTCCTCCTTTCTCCATATTTTCTCTAATTACATGTGCAGAGAGCTTATATCCACTTACATTTACCTTATCCAGTTTTGCCGCTGAAAGTCTCGTTTGCAGAAAGAAAAAAAAAGTCGTACAGTGCTTCCACCTTGGCGGCATCAGTAATTTGGCGGGTAAATTCAGTAAGAGCCGATCATAATGCTCCATTCATTCACAAGACATGTTTTTTTGCCAGGACGTAGGAGCCTCTGCGTAGTGTTGAGAGCGTTTGCATTTCAGAGATGTTTGTTGAAAGCAGGACTTAACCATTTCCAGAAAGCATAACACATGATGGATGGGGTTCTGCATTAGGACCATCAGGAGGAATGCATCCGACGTTATTCTGGGCTATTTTCCTAAACAGTTTCTGTTAGAACAAGATTTTCGATGCGGACAAGCTGAGACATGATGAAAGCTCAAACAAAACTGACCATTAACTATTTCTGCAACACTTTACAATTTCCGAGAGGTCGACTTGGCTGTTATTTACATATCCATGTGATGACAGTATAACACTGAGAACCTTTCAGATGCGCCTGCATTGGTGAGTCGCTATGCGAACATTTTGTGGCGATGCATCAGCCACGCTTGGCAGATAAATGCATGCACGGCTAGACACAGCTCGCATGTCCCGTTAGGATCGTCAGGAACAATAGACCCTGTGGTATTCTGGGAAGCATTTGAACAGGTTTCTATAGCGCGACCTGTGATGTCAGTATAACATTGAGAAACCCTTTAGCAGCACTTGTGAGCTCGAGCTGCTATGTAAACATGTCTCTTGGCACTGGACTTGCAGCTAAATGTTATCACGTCCACCATGGTGGTTAGGTGACCACGCGCATGTCCAGAGACATAGACATGTGACATCAGCATTACACTCGAAGAATTCTACCTGTATACCCGAAAATAGACGCCACTTTCACCTGCTGGCTGCCGTTGCTAGTGGCGTGAGAGCAATGGATTGCTCTCTGGCGCTGGGTTGCGTCCGGCTGGCCCTGCAAAGCACTTGTCCAGCGGTAGCTAGTGGCAACGTTGGTGCATGCGTGCGTTGGAACAGTTTGCTGATATGTCGCCGTTGACAGCAGTTTGAAAGTGTTTTTTTTTACATGCAGTGAGTGTTTGTGCACTGAATTACTTTCGGCTGTTTAAGCATTGTGAGCGTGTTTGCAGAGCCTTTTGCATGCATTATTTTTTGACAATTTACGAGCTGTTTGCCTTTCTGTACATCAGTGTACTGCATTATTTGGACAGTTTACAATTAGTGAGAGTGATTGCAGAGCCTTTTACGTGCATTATTTTGACAATTTAAGAATTTTTTTCGTGTCTGCACATCAGTGTACTGCATTATTCGATGATTTCCGAGTAGTTTGCAGGTCTGTATGCTGTGTACTGCATTATTTCGGTAATTTACGAGTTGTTTTCGTGTCTGTACATCATTGTACTGCATTATTTCGATAATTTATGAGTGGTTTGCAGATCTGTAGGCTATGTAGAGTGACCCCCAAGCAGGTCAGTGCGAGTGTTTTGTATCAGTGTAATAAATGAACAACGTGAAATCCACCTATAAATAAATTGTTCTAAAATAAATAAAGTACACTTCTTCCTCTCTCCAGCAGCCCAGCACAGGCTGGCATTTTTCCTCCCAGACCGCCAACTTGGATTATGTCACAGAAGGGATGACAGTGCCCTCTGGTGGTGGTACTGTGTACTAGGTCAGATGGTTAAATGTGCATTAAATGGACTGCAGGAATATTTCCCTCTCTCTAGAATGCATCACCAGTCTACAGTTAAATCACACCTCTTAATAACTCCATCTCAACCAATCACTCCATCCACACTCTGTCATCCTTAAATGTAGATGCAAGTCAATTTTGGTGCAGATGGTACTCTTTTCCAGGAAAGGATCAAAGACAGCAGTCCAATTGCATGTATCACTACTACCTCAATATACATACAGTAGAATGTTGTTAAAAAACAATACAGTAACTGTTTTTAATGTATTTTTTAGCTGACGCTGCAAGATTGTGATTTGTGGTGAGTACAGAGAAGCTCATTGTAAATACTGTTTGTTAGGGTTTAGAGCACCTAATCAGTCCTGCACAGGGTCAAACATGCTATCCATTCTGTAGCTGTTTACGGCAGTCACACCAGCTGGTAATACAACACTCTTTAGCTAAGGTGACTTTATAAACATCTGTAAGATGGTTGCCGAAAATTCAGGGGTCACACGTGGGCTTGTGATCCAACACATATCAATTTATTACTAATCATTTAGTGGTCATCCACCTTAAAAATTCTGTTTCAGCCGTGTTATCACTGTCAACTAGAAATGACTGTTTCCCTGGTACATCTACAGACGTAAAAGTAACCTCTGGCGTGCCACAGGGGAGTGTTATGGGACCATTGCTTTTCACAATATATATAAATGACCTAGTAGATAGTGTCGGAAGTTCCATGCGGCTTTTCGCGGATGATGCTGTAGTATACAGAGAAGTTGCAGCATTAGAAAATTGTAGCGAAATGCAGGAAGATCTGCAGCGGATAGGCACTTGGTGCAGGGAGTGGCAACTGACCCTTAACATAGACAAATGTAATGTATTGCGAATACATAGAAAGAAGGATCCTTTATTGTATGATTATATGATAGCGGAACAAACACTGGTAGCAGTTACTTCTGTAAAATATCTGGGAGTATGCGTGCGGAACGATTTGAAGTGGAATGATCATATAAAATTAATTGTTGGTAAGGCGGGTACCAGGTTGAGATTCATTGGGAGAGTCCTTAGAAAATGTAGTCCATCAACAAAGGAGGTGGCTTACAAAACACTCGTTCGACCTATACTTGAGTATTGCTCATCAGTGTGGGATCCGTACCAGATCGGGTTGACGGAGGAGATAGAGAAGATCCAAAGAAGAGCGGCGCGTTTCGTCACAGGGTTATTTGGTAACCGTGATAGCGTTACGGAGATGTTTAACAAACTCAAGTGGCAGACTCTGCAAGAGAGGCGCTCTGCATCGCGGTGTAGCTTGCTCGCCAGGTTTCGAGAGGGTGCGTTTCTGGATGAGGTATCGAATATATTGCTTCCCCCTACTTATACCTCCCGAGGAGATCACGAATGTAAAATTAGAGAGATTAGAGCGCGCACAGAGGCTTTCAGACAGTCGTTCTTCCCGCGAACCATACGCGACTGGAACAGGAAAGGGAGATAATGACAGTGGCACGTAAAGTGCCCTCCGCCACACACCGTTGGGTGGCTTGCGGAGTATAAATGTAGATGTAGATGTAGATGCTTCCATGTCAGATTTTTCTGGTATTTTTCTTGCTTCCACATACTCATTCCCCTATACAAGAATTGTCCTGCACCAAGCAAAAGATATGCAAGTACTCCCTCAATTTTCCTGCATTTCAGGGAATTTTCCCTCAGTTTATATGTATTTTCGTTATTTTATCAATTTTATGTCACTTCTGCCCATGGCATCATGACTTCAGTTCTTGCCACGTATTCTAAAATTACTTGTAGATGTAGTACAGTTAGCACCACCTGGCGCAAATGCACTGTTTTCTTCTGGGCAGATGCTATGTATAGCACTGTACTCGAATGCATCTAGTCACTTCCAACCACATATTCTACATATGCAGTGAATTTGCTCTATTTTCTGTATGTCTGTGCATTTGTGCATGTGTCATGGATGGCTCAGGGAGGAAAGCAGGTCTGCTGTCAGCTCCATGTAGCGTAATCAGTGAGCCACAAAAAAGGAAATGTAGAGGTCATCGTTTCGAATGAAAGACAGTCCACAGTTGCACTAATTATGTTTATACTACATCTTGACTATGGTTTCAGCTATTATAATATAGCCTTCCTCAGAAGTCCTAAAAGTGATCAAAATAATATGTAGACTAGTAATACAATCTATACATAAACTTCTAAAATTTCGTATGTGATAACATATTACTTACATAAGCTTTTAAAAATGAAAAACGTCTTAGCCCAGCGGCTGCGTCACAATGAATAAAATAAAATAATTTCAACAGACATAAGCCTGTTTCGATAATAAGTAAAACTACATATGGCACCATATGTCCTCTGGCACAACATCTGTTACGCTAGGCACATGGTCGTCAAATGTGCTACATCTCGCGCGCCATAGTTGGCACTCCACACATTGAGCTACAACGCACCATTTATCAGGAAAGTAGTCGATATCTACGATAAAATATTAATCACAAGCCTACAAATGCAACTGAAGGACCAGATATTTATTAATATTACTGTCCAACAGATAAAATGCTGTAATTCTTCATACTTTCCCGGCGATCTGTTGACATCTTGGATATTCGGGAATCCAGCCGGATGTTCACGTCGTTCTCGGACGATATTTCAACAGCGTGCCTCGTTTTCTTCTTCAGGTGCTACCTGAGACTGGTCCTTGGGTCGATCGAGTCCAGTATTTATGCCTGGGAGGAGCTGGGCGTTCCCTAATCGGTCCGCGCCGCGTCGTGTGTTCCGTCTGCGGTCCGCGCACGCCAGACTCGGCTTCAATGGACCCCTCCAGTCGCGGATGTTCCGACTGCCGTCCTCAACGGTTGTGGTCGTCATCTGAGGTGTGTCAGACCCGATCTGAGACGTTGAGTACTCTGTCTCATGACTGTTACTACGATTTACACTACCGTTTCGTGCTGGGCGCTCCATAATCGGTCCGCGCCGCTACATTGGCCCTCTCTGGTCACCGGTGTTCCGACCGCCGCCCGCGCCCTGCCTGGCCGTCTTCTGAAGTCGAGTTCATGATCTGGGGTGTGTCAAATCTGGTCTCTAATGTCCAACACCTTGTCTCACAGCTGTTGCATACGATCATTGAAGTGGTCAAACATTAACAAATTCATAAAACGAAGTTTGCTTCACTATTTGAAGCATCATTCAAACACAAGGCTATTATATGCAAATAAAACTCCAGCTTACATCATACACTGTAACAGCTTATAGGGCTAATTCTACCAGCCCACCTTAATCGTACGTAGGCACACTACCAATGAATGATGATAGTATATATGACGGTAGTAACTGTTCCCGAAAGAACAGTTACCGTGGATGACCATGAAGCTTTGCTAGAAATGAAATGATAATTAAATGGACACCATAGCTGCAAACAGGCGTCGATGTACTTCATTGGGGACATGTTGAAAATGTGTGCACCGACCGGGACTCGAACCCGGGATCTCCTGCTTACATGGCAGATGCTCTATCCATCTGAGCCACCGCGGGCACATAGGATAGTGCGTCTGCAGGAACTTATCCCTTGCACGCTCCCCGTGCGATCCACATTCCCCACATGTCCACACCACATCTATTAGGCGCACTACGAATGTAGTGGTGTGGACATGTGGGGAATGTGGATCTCACGGAGAGCGTGCAAGGGATAAGTCCCTGCAGACGCACTATCCTATGTGCCCGCGGTGGCTCAGATGGATAGAGCGTCTGCCATGTAAGCAGGAGATCCCAGGTTCGAGTCCCAGTAGGGACACACATTTTCAACATGTCCCCAATGAAGTATATCAACGCCTGTTTGCAGCTAGGGTGTCCATTTAATTATCATTTCAATGATGATAGTTCTACGAATAGCAGTCTAGTGCGTAAGTACGGTAACATGGCCCAAGATAATGAAAGGCACATTAACATAACTATCTCAACACAAACTACTGTTAACATAATAACAGCTCATGCCTCTTTACGACAATTTCCTACTGGAGCATTGTCCTAAAACAGTAGTTTATCTCAAATAATCATGTAACATTATGTCACAATCGAGTCACCGCTAGTGCCTATCTGCTATGCCCAATACGGGCTGAAAACATTTATGGAAGCTGCAAGTTTTCAAATAACACTGATCATTCAGTAAATTCCTACTTTTACACATTTTGTGCTTATATATCTGCACCGCCTCCAGTAAATCTAATCTTATACCCTTGGCTTCTTTACACAATAGCTCGTTGTCATTAACACGTTGGGGCGTATGTCCTTCTTCAATGATGTGTTCGGCAAATGTTGACCCATTCTTATTCGTACCCATCCTCGACGGCATATGTTCTTTATATCTTATGGCTATAGATCTATCTGTCTGCCCTATGTAAAATGCCGGGCAATCATTACGTTTCAATTTGTAGACTCCTGATTGCAATAGCTTATTATAGCCTAATTGTTATTGCCAAAATGTACAGAATTCCGTTTTAAGCTATTGTTGGTGGAAAATGCTATTCTGCAGTTGTGTTTTTGGAGCACACGTTGCATTTTATACGATATGTTATCTAGAAACGGAATAGCTATAAATCTCTTACGTTCATCCCTGTTGCTCACGGAGCACGTCAACGTGGAAACTTTCTTGTCTTGAACTCAATTATATCATCAACTATTTTGGGGCTATAACCATTATTACCTGCAATCTCTTTTACGGTACACACCTCTTTTTCAAAGTTAGCCTGGGTAAGAGGTACACTTACTGCCCTGTGTACACTCGAATTGAAGAAAGCAATTTTCTGCGCCCACGGATGCGACGACCCGTTGGGAATGACGGAATCCGTAAACGTAGGCTTTCGATAAATATTAAACTCTATCCCATCGTTGACAACCGATAAAGTCAAATCCAAGTAATTAATCTCGCTATTATTATTCTCTAGTTCCATTGTGAATTTAATTTTTTCATGCATCGAATTAAAATGAGCATGTAACTGCTCCAGCGCCTTATGAGACCCATCAGCCACAAATGGTACACACCTCTTTTTCAAAGTTAGCCTGGGTAAGAGGTACACTTACTGCCCTGTGTACACCCAGGAATCATCAACATATCGTGCACAGAATCTAATGTTCTCTTTAACGTCCATGACGCTATTGAAAACGCTGGTTTCTGTTCAGTTGATAAAAATGTCGGTCATAAGCCCAGCGAGCGGGCAGTCCATGTCCAAGCCATACGGTTGTTCATAGATCTTCCCATTAAATTCAAAATAATTGTATTTGAGCGTTATACACAGAAGCGTCATCATCTCAGTGGTTTCCTGCGTTCATTTTTTTTTTTTTTTTTTTTTTTTGATACCGTGGTTTTCGTTCTATGATATCGAGTGTGATGTCAACTGGGACATTGGAATATAAATTAACTATGTCGAGCGACACTTACAGTGTATAGGAGAGCATGAGATAGTTTTAAGCCTCTCTACTAACTCCGAGGAATTTTTTATCGAGTAAACATGTTCGAACACATACACTTCCTTTAACTTATTTTGCAGGAAACCAGCTAATTTATGATGAGCCCTATGTGAACTGTCGACAATCGGACGAACCGGGTGGCTCTTTTTATGAACCTTAAATTGTCTACGTAACTTAGGTGGCTTCGGATTCATGTTAATTAATGTCTTCCTTTGTATTCGCCTATAAGGCATTTTGTGTTACTAAGAGCATCCCTGATGCCTTTTTGCAAACTATTTGTGGGGACTACTTCGAGTTGTACAATGTTATTCGCATTGAAAAATTGCATGGTCTTATCAATATACTCGCTAACATACGCTACAAGAACTGAATTTCCCTTGTCAGCCTTGGTGATGATGGCCTCATGTTGCTTCAACTTCATATTAAAGCCCCTTATAATCCTATATTCTTCTTTACTTTTGCTAACCTTCTTAAGTTCTTTTTCTATTAATTTTGAACATTCGTATGCAATACGCACCTGCTTACTTTTCTCAACTTTGCACAATCTAGTCCGATCTTCAAATCGATCAATAAATTTTCTAGCGTCCGATCGTGATCAAGCTTAGGTGTAACATTATATTTAAGCCCATTGTTTAACAAGTTATTTTCTGTAGAAGAAAACGTGATCTCTGCTTTATTAACAACCCTTTCGTAAAATTTTATCTCACTCCTCTGTACATTACATGGCTTCCTAGGTTCCTTTCTACTAACCAACTGAGCCAGTATTTTTTCCTCATGCCTAATCGCGATTTCCTCCTTACGATTCTACAGTCATTCATTAACAAAAAGCCAGAAATTATCAATTTGAAAATTGTACATTTCCTTGAAAGCTTTCGTTAGTATGTAACTTCATTCAAACCATCCATAATGATATATAACTCAGCTATTCTACTCTCCTTATCCTTAACGATATATAACTCAGCTATTCTACTCTCTAGAACCAAATTCTCCAGTTTAGTTCTTACGTTAGACGCCCCATAAGACCGTTTGTAGTTAACGTATTCCTTCACAAACTTAGGCAACACACCTCTCTCCTTACACTGTTTAATGCATTTTATTGCCATACCTGTTTTCACAATATTTAAAGACGTATCTATATTTTCATTCGAAACAATTTCGTAACGGTTGCTGGTATCGCTGCCATAATGAAAATAATGTAAAGGTCATCGCCTTTGAACAGCTGTTTGGAAATGCTGCACAATGCCGCAAAACTCTTCCAGTTTCCATATGTTGTGATATCTTACACATACTTTGTGACAGTAAGATACACTGCCTCTGTCTTTCATTTCAGTTATCCTCTGTGTGTTTCGGAAGCAGTAGCATAATTTACACAGTGTCATGGACAGTTTTCTGTGAGAGACAAAGGATCAAAACGTGTTAATATCAGCACACAGATGGTATTTATTTCCCAATATTTCGGGAAAGAGAGATCTGGTAAAATCTTATTGAGTTCTGTACTGGCTGACATAAGAGGAGATTTTTTATAGCTCATAGCATTTCTCTGTTGGATGGTACAAAATAACGATGATGAGAGAATGTTTGGGTGACAGACATGAATGCAACCTGCGGAATTTAGATCTCCTATGGACTGCAGTACCTGTATGTAGCTTGGAGACGCACCACAAAGCAGTAGCAAAATCCTCAGCTTTCTTACAGTTCTCGTAACTGCTTGTACTGTCTTTTCTATTACCTCTTGTTGCAGGGGAAAACATGTACAGGATTGGCAGAACTATGACAACACGTTCTCAGTTCCACTGAGTCCTGTCACATTAACTCAGCTCGCACTGTTCCTACACAGGTTGCAGAACTTGGTAGATATAGCGTGCTCCAACTTCTGCTCAGATCTGACATAAACTGAGACGATCACAGGGACAGAGCCCCAGGAATGACGGGCAGAGACTGAGGAACAGTTACAAGATGCAGAGAGACTGTCTCAAACCACGTTGTATTCTTACTGTAAGAGGGTTATTTACCAGATATGTTTGAAAAAGGTGACTCGTTTCAAGATATGACAGTGCCACGACTATGATTCACCATTGGCTGTAAACATAAAAGACATCTCCGTAGGATCAAACGCAAATATGCGGTTGAAAGGAAAGACTTGATTCCAAATTGAGGTCAGCATTTCTACCACAAAGTGTAACACTATAGATCTGAAAAGCCAGTGGATCGATCACAAAATTGTATACATTTGTTATGCCTTCAATGTAGCATTGCATTTTTAAAGTGATTAAGACATAGCACATTACCTGCTATATGTGATCATTGTGTCAACCATCATCATGCCTCACCTAGAACCCTCTGGGTATATCACTGAACCTCTGACATGGCATCGAGGCAGAATGTGTTACAAATACCGTTTCTTAGAGGGAGAAATACCTGATGGTCGCATGAGGAAATTGCAAATACCGGCTTCATACCACGATCCTTAACCAAATCACTTTATAAATTCGGTGAGTATAATAATTTTATCAAGAGCTTACACTGATGGCGACATGTACCCACACTTTCAGTCTGTTAACACACACCCCAACAACCACCATGTATATTCAGTGTCACGGTATTTATGTGGAGGACCATTTCATTCAGAAGCAATATCAACCTCGACATATAAAGCTCGTGCAGTTTTTAACATGGATATCGTTAGCGATACGTGTGTGTGCCCATAGAAACAAGACCAGTTTTTATGGAGTGTGACAGTAAAGTAGCCGTTGCGATCGTGTTTTTAATAGCTGGTCGCTTTTAAGACGATTATGTTTCTCTTCCTAAGACACACTTGTGCCACTTGCAAGAAAAACAAATGAAACTTGTTCGTCCATCCAGGATTTTCACTCAGTATTGTTTGGTGTCACCACCATTCAATTAGTGGTGAAGTATTATAATAACTAGGGGATGTGTGTTATATTTGATGTGGATCAGCAGGCTTATAAAGTATGTATCGGCGTGTAAAGTTACTGTAGTAATTGTTGGTTCAAATGGCTCTGAGCACTATGGGACTTAACATCTATGGTCATCAGCCCCCTAGAACTTAGAACTACTTAAACCGAACTAACCTAAGGACATCACACACATCCACGCCTGAGGCAGGATTCGAACCTGCGACCGTAGCGGTCGCGCGGTTCCAGACTGAAACGCCTAGAACCGCTCGGCCACTACGCCGGCGGTTAATTTCAGAGCAGTTTCTCGTGATGGGTTAAAGTTATTCGAATATATCAACTGATATTCGCTACAGACAGGATTATTCCTAAACTAAAATATTCTCACTCAAACTAAATTAGAATTTTTCTTGGTTTACTTCTATTATACTCTCAGGTTTGGTTGAAATGGCTCTGAGCACTATGGGACTTAACATCTGAGGTAATCAGTCCCCTATGACATAGAATTACTTAAACCTAACTAACCTAAGGACATCATACACATCCATGCCAGAGGCAGGATTCGAACCTGTGACCGTAGCGGTCACGCGATTCCAGACTGAAGCGCCTAGAACCGCACGGTCACACCGGCCTGCTAGTAATTGTTTCAACATGTGAAAAGAAAATAGCTTTGTCCTGTCGTAGAGCAGGTATGGACCTGACATGGTGAAATGAGATTTCAGCGCATCTATAGCGATAAGGGTAATGAAAGATTTTTTTACACGGAAAATTATGTCCAGTTGTAAGGTGGCTGTAGATATTTACATTTCCAGATCTGTAGCAGTCAGGACGGGGTTTGTCGATGCATCGCCCTTTGCCGAATATCATCAGACTGAGGCTGGAATTGTAATTAACAATTGTAAGTACAGTGATAAATACAGGGTTATTACAAATGATTGAAGCGATTTCACAGCTCTACAATAACTTTATTATTTGAGATATTTTCACAATGCTTTGCACACACATACAAAAACTCAAAAAGTTTTTTTAGGCATTCACAAATGTTCGATATGTGCCCCATTAGTGATTCGGCAGACATCAAGCCGATAATCAAGTTACTCCCACACTCAGCGCAGCATGTCCCCATCAATGAGTTCGAAAGCATCGTTGATGCGAGCTCGCAGTTCTGGCACGTTTCTTGGTAGAGGAGGTTTAAACACTGAATCTTTCACATAACCCCACAGAAAGAAATCACTTGGGGTTAAGTCGGGAGAGCGTGGAGGCCATGACATGAATTGCTGATCATGATCTCCACCACGACCGATCCATCGGTTTTCCAGTCTCCTGTTTAAGAAATGCCGAACATCATGATGGAAGTGCGGTGGAGCACCATCCCGTTGAAAGATGAAGTCGGCGCTGTCGGTGTCCAGTTGTGGCATGAGCCAATTTTCCAGAATGTCCAGATACACGTGTCCTGTAACATTTTTTTTCGGAGAAGAAAAAGGGGCTGTAAACTTTAAACCGTGAGATTGCACAAAACACGTTGACTTTTGGTGAATTGCGAATTTGCTGCACGAATGCGTGAGGATTCTCTACCGCCCAGATTCGCACATTGTGTCTGTTCACTTCGCCATTAAGAAAAAATGTTGCTTCATCACTGAAAACAAGTTTCGCACTGAACGCATCCTCTTCCATGAGCTGTTGCAACCGCGCCGAAAATTCAAAGCGTTTGACTTTGTCATCGGGTGTCAAGGCTTGTAGCAATTGTAAACGGTAAGGCTTCTGCTTTAGCCTCTTCCGTATGATTTTCCAAACCGTCGGCTGTGGTACGTTTAGCTCCCTGCTTGCTTTATTCGTCGACTTCCGCGGGCTACGCGTGAAACTTGCCCGCAACGTTCAACCGTTTCTTCGCTCATTGCAGGCCGACCCGTTGATTTCCCCTTACAGAGGCATCCAGAAGCTTTAAACTGCGTATACCATCGCCGAATGGAGTTAGCAGTTGGTGGATCTTTGTTGAACTTCGTCCTGAAGTGTCGTTGCACTGTTATGACTGACTGACGTGAGTGCATTTCAAGCACGACATACGCTTTCTCGGCTCCTGTCGCCATTTTGTCTCACTGCGCACTCGAGCGCTCTGGCGGCAGAAACCTGAAGTGCGGCTTCAGCCGAACGAAACTTTATGAGTTTTTCTACGTATCTGTAGTGTGTCGTGACCATATGTCAATGAATGGAGCTACAGCGAATTTCTGAAATCGCTTCAATCATTTGTAATAGCCCTGTATGTGACTGATTTCCTAGGACGATTCTGCCTGGTGTGCAGGAGCGCATGGACGGCGTCCTGTGGCCAAAATGAATGACATTTCTGGCTTACGGTGGGAGCTGTCATCAAGCCACACGACCTGGAAAGGCTGGGTACAAGAATGCAGCTGACCTAACTGTGTCGCCCTCTAGGTGGCTGAAAAGGGAACTAATACTCTGTATGTGTTGGGCAGCCTTCGTGATCAAGGTACGTTTTCCGTGGACATTTGGGAAGCTTCAATATTGGCGAGTGTTTGCGCTGGACTTGTAAATTGGCCGATTGACTGTTTGTATTGCCATTCTGCACATTCCCCGACTTTGTTTAGTTGAGATAAGATCGATTGTGATGTGTTTTGTGTGCCTCTAGATGGTGAGAAAAAGATGGAAGAGACGTTTGCTGGTTCGCTAGACGTGAGAAACACCTTAGTTGACTTTGTAAAGTACAGAGGGTGATCTGGCATCCGTTATATCACTGACATCAGAGTTGTTAAAAAATACACTCCTGGAAATGGAAAAAAGAACACATTGACACCGGTGTGTCAGACCCACCATACTTGCTCCGGACTCTGCGAGAGGGCTGTACAAGCAATGATCACACGCACGGCACAGCGGACACACCAGGAACCGCGGTGTTGGCCGTCGAATGGCGCTAGCTGCGCAGCATTTGTGCACCGCCGCCGTCAGTGTCAGCCAGTTTGCCGTGGCATACGGAGCTCCATCGCAGTCTTTAACACTGGTAGCATGCCGCGACAGCGTGGACGTGAACTGTATGTGCAGTTGACGGACTTTGAGCGAGGGCATATAGTGGGCATGCGGGAGGCCGGGTGGACGTACCGCCGAATTGCTCAACACGTGGGGCGTGAGGTCTCCACAGTACATCGATGTTGTCGCCAGTGGTTGGCGGAAGGTGCACGTGCCCGTCGACCTGGGACCGGACCGCAGCGACGCACGGATGCACGCCAAGACCGTAGGATCCTACGCAGTGCCGTAGGGGACCGCACCGCCACTTCCCAGCAAATTAGGGACACTGTTGCTCCTGGGGTATCGGCGAGGACCATTCGCAACCGTCTCCATGAAGCTGGGCTACGGTCCCGCACACCGTTAGGCCGTCTTCCGCTCACGCCCCAACATCGTGCAGCCCGCCTCCAGTGGTGTCGCGACAGGCGTGAATGGAGGGACGAATGGAGACGTGTCGTCTTCAGCGATGAGAGTCGCTTCTGCCTTGGTGCCAATGATGGTCGTATGCGTGTTTGGCGCCGTGCAGGTGAGCGCCACAATCAGGACTGCATACGACCGAGGCACACAGGGCCAACACCCGGCATCATGGTGTGGGGAGCGATCTCCTACACTGGCCGTACACCACTGGTGATCGTCGAGGGGACACTGAATAGTGCACGGTACATCCAAACCGTCATTGAACCCATCGTTCTACCATTCCTAGACCGGCAAGGGAACTTGCTGTTCCAACAGGACAATGCACGTCCGCATGTATCCCGTGCCACCCAACGTGCTCTAGAAGGTGTAAGTCAACTACCCTGGCCAGCAAGATCTCCGGATCTGTCCCCCATTGAGCATGTTTGGGACTGGATGAAGCGTCGTCTCACGCGGTCTGCACGTCCAGCACGAACGCTGGTCCAACTGAGGCGCCAGGTGGAAATGGCATGGCAAGCCGTTCCACAGGACTACATCCAGCATCTCTACGATCGTCTCCATGGGAGAATAGCAGCCTGCATTGCTGCGAAAGGTGGATATACACTGTACTAGTGCCGACATTGTGCATGCTCTGTTGCCTGTGTCTATGTGCCTGTGGTTCTGTAAGTGTGATCATGTGATGTATCTGACCCCAGGAATGTGTCAATAAAGTTTCCCCTTCCTGGGACAATGAATTCACGGTGTTCTTATTTCAATTTCCAGGAGTGTATGAGTGTAACTGCCAGTTTTCTCTAATTTCGAGTTTCCACTTAATTGTCTTTGCTGATGAGCTAAGTTTCTAGTTACTCAGTGGTTTTGCAGCACATCCCACATAAAGACTTGCTAAAAGTTTTGGGTTTCCAGAGATATAATTTCCACTCTTTATCTTTGTAATTATACTATTTGAGCAATTGGTAGCATTATGCTATGTGCTTGATATCGAGAACTCACGCGTAAATGGTATAGTATTTTGACACACCATGTGAAAATAGATACGTTCTTGTAATCCCAATGTATTGGGATGATCGAAACTCGTTGCAGAAAACCACTGCAGCAAGCAGGCCAGGTCGGAAGCTGTACGATTAGCAGACACCTTCATGTCGGGCAGGTCAGCCCAGCCTTTGTACATGAGTTCGTAGAGTGTCCACTGTCCGCCGAGGGCGCTCTGATCGCGCATCAGACCAGCGTGTGTCGGGAGGCACTAGACTCGTGGCCGTTTTTCACGCCGGATGACCGATCGATCTTGCAGGAAATACCGAGTTCTGCGACTGTATACACTGCATGTGCTTCTGTTCTTTTTCGGCGGGGTGGGGGAGATGGGGGTGGGGGAACTGCCCTTCTTCGTGCCATATGTACTCGTATGAGTGTCTGGTGGTCGAAAGGTGTTTCCAGGATGCAGAAGTTATGATTTTGTATGTTGCGTGATACGAATAGTGTGTACTACATCGATATAGTATGGTTGTACAATCGTTTGTGGTGATATATCATGGTTGGAGACGAGTTCACGCTGAAAAATTCAAGCATTCTTCGACAGTAACAGAGCAATGTAATTGGTAAGTGTGTATGGCTTTGGTTTCCAAATTTCATCGGCTGTATACCACTTTTGCAGGGTTGAACTCTCAGTGCAATATGAGTGCTGAATTTTTTCGATCTGTACAAAACAGTGTGCCGCTGAAAGTTTCGTAATTTGCCTATCTGCAGAAAGCGGTGGACATCGCTCCCACACTGGCAGCAGCAATTTGGCGTAAATTCAGTACGAACCAATCGGAATGCTTCACTCATAGGGCGTTCCATGATTTCAGAGAGTCACAAGACATCTTTTGTGCGGTGCGTAGGAGCCTCTACAGACTGCTTCGAGCAAGATAGGACAATCTATATACGTACAGTTCCGTGATATCTGAGAGTCACCTGTTGTCTTCTTTGTCCGAGTGCTTGGAGTCAAGTCCAAGCAGACCATCCTCCTCTGGTGTGGACGTCTGAGTAATGTCAGCCAGCCGCCATTGTGGATTTAGAGCATTACCCAGACCACCAGTTGTAGGTCATCGAAAATTCACCGAAAATTCCGCCATTTTTCTCGCCTACTTCGAATGCTGTTTCTGATTTTTTTTCACGATCTCTTGTGGGATTCGAAATATGTCATGATATTTTATATACGCAATTGTTCTGGTTTTCCCATCTGTCTTAGACACTTGTGTCCTAAATGTGAGGAAATTAAAAAATAAGAAGTAGTCCAGCAGTAAATACACTACTGGCCATTAAAATTGCTGCACCAAGAAGAAATGCAGATGAAAAACGGGCATTCATTGGACAAATATATTATAGCAGAACTGACATAACATTTTCAGGCAATTTGGGTTCATAGATCCTGAGAGATCAGTACCCAGAACAACCACCTCTGGCCGTAATAACGGCCTTCATACGCCTGGGCATTGAGTCAAACAGAGCTTGGATGGCGTGTACTCGTACAGCTGCCCATGCAGCTTCAACACGATACTACAGTTCATCAAGAGTACTGACTGGCTATTGTGACGAGCCAGTTGCTCGGCCACCATTGACCAGACGTTTTCAGTTGGTGAGAGATCTGGAGAATGTGCTGGCCAGGGCAGCAGTCGAACATTTTCTGTATCCAGAAAGGCCCGTACAGGACCTGCAACATGCGGTCGTGCATTATCCTGCTGAAATGTAGGGTTTTGCAGGGATCGGATGAAGGGTAGAGCCACGTATCGTAACACATCTGAAAGGTAACGTCCACTGTTCAAAATACCGTCAATGCAAACAAGAGGTGACCGAGACGTGTAACCAATGGCACCCCATACCATCACACCGGGTGATACACCACTATGGCGATGACGAATACATGATTCCAATGTGCTTTCACCGCGATGTCGCCAAACATGGATGCAGCCATCATGATGCTGTAAACAAAACCTGGATTCATCCGAAAAAATAACGTTTTGCCATTCGTGCACCCAAGTTCGTCGTTGAGTACACCATTGCAGGCATTTCTGTCTGTGTTGCAGCGTTAAGGGAAACCGCAGGCATGGTCTCCGAGCTGAAAGTCCATGCTGCTGCAAACGTCGTCGAACTGTTCGTGCCGATGGTTGTTGTCTTGCAAACGTCCCCATCTGTTGACTCAGGGATCGAGACGTGGCTGTACGATCCGGTACAGCCATGCGGATAAGATGCCTGTCATCTCGACTGCTAGTGATACGAGGCCGTTGGGATCCAGCACGGCGTTCCGTATTACCCTCCTGAACCCAACGATTCCATATTCTGCTAACAGTCATTGGATCTCGACCAACGCGAGCAGCAATGTCGCGAGCGATAAACCGCAATCGCGATAGGCTAGAATCCGACCTTTATCAAAGTCGGAAACGTGATGGTACGCGTTTCTCTTCCTTACACGAGGCATCACAACAACGTTTCACAAGGCAACGTCGGTCAACTGCTGTTTGTGTATGAGAAATCGGTTGGAAACTTTCCTCATGTCAGCACGTCGTTGGTGTCGCCACCGGCGCCAACCTTGTGTGAATGCTCTGAAAAGCAAATCATTTGTATATCACAGTATCTTCTTCCTGTCGGTTAAATTTCGAGTCTGTAGCACGTCATCTTCGTGGTGTAGCAGTTTTAATGGCCGGTAGTGTATAAACTAACCCCACTCAGCGTTTCAGAAAAGTGATTAACTCAACAGCAGTTGTGGGATATTTATTTCGACTTCCAAATATCGTTGTTTGGGCATGTAGAATCGGATATTGCTTATGATATCGGTTTCGGGATCTGTTTCCCATAAAAACGCGCGAAGAGTCTCACGAAGGAAGGCTCGGTGGTTCCATAAATGTGTCATGATCATTTTAGCAGAGGTTGAAAATACCGCTTCAGTTGTAAATTTTATGAAAATAAAGAAATTTACAACTGAAGCGGTATTTTCAAATGGTTCGAATGGTTCTAAGCACTATGGGACTTAACTTCTGCGGTCATCAGTCCCCTAGAACTTAGATCTACTTAAACCTAACTAACCTAAGGACATCAGACACATCCACCCCGAGGCAGGATTCGAACCTGCGACCGTAGCAGTCGCGCGGTTCCAGTCTGTAGTGCCTAGAACCACTCGACCACTCTGGTCGGCCGGTATTTTCAACCTCTACTATAATGCTCAGTTGCGGATGTTCTCCCAACAGGATTGTTTGTGATCTTTTTAGTCTGTGTACAAGTGTGACGGTATACACCACGAAGTTGAAGAAAACTATTGTGCTGTGATCTTTTTGAAAGTGTATTTAGAGACATATTAACTTGGATTTAAAAACTCATGAAGCAGATTATGCTCAAAGACAAGGGGAGGCTGTGGTATTTTCCGTGAAAGAGCAGGAAGCGTCTCAGGGATAAGGCTGGAAGGTTACACAAGTGTGCCGCAATCTTTTTAGAGTCAATGTTCACGTGTGGCGGTATTCCCCGGAATAAAACGTGTGATGAGATCGCAAATTGTCGAAGAGCATTGACCTTATCCTCATCTGTTATCTTTTCTTTCCACTCATTGTGTAGGAGGCTATGGATACAGTTCTCAGGCTCATCACTAGCATTTCCTCAAGAGTACATGTGGATGCCCATGCTGGAGTGGGTGGACGTCTTGCCTCTTGTGCTTCAGAAGACTGACTGGTCTTTTATCAATTGATCTGCAGTTACAACACATTCATTTATCAGTATGAATTGTGAAGTATAACTTTGCCTCGTCCTGCTGCATCTTCATTATTTGATGAAGCATATTCATCTTCTTCATACATTCAGAAAATATCATCGTTCTCCAGGCCTTGTACATTTGGCTATGGACACAGACCTCAGCTGCATGATTAAAGCTAATAACCTGCTGAACGCCTCCTTCTCCGGCACAGACATTTCATCCATTGAAGACACAGTACACAGTAAACAATTATGTCCACCCTCTCCAGCTGCGGTGTTGTGAACTAGGTCAGTTGAGCTCCATACTTCAAGATGAACATATGGATACAGCTACTGTCTAGTGCTCAATGAATGAGACCTCCAGTTGTTTTAATAAACTATATTCCACGCTGCATACAACAATGCACAGTGGGGTGGTGCCCCCTTTGTCCTACTACTTTAGGGGTCCCCTAAATGGACCAGGTGTTCACCACACATCAGAGGCAGTTACCCAAGTAGCTGACTGCGTGCTGGCTACACACAAGGGTTTTCTACATTAGACGACTCTCCAGACAATCCAGATAATGACAGTTGTAAGAAACCCAGAAGTATCAGTGTAAGATCCAAAAAATGCCTCCTGGGGTGAGAGTATTAAGATCCTCTTTTCTTTGTAAATTATTTTAGATTTAATATTCCCTGTTTCGATGTTAGTAGAAATATATTTTTACTGATGTACTTTGGAATGATGTTAACTGGGTGCAGCTGGCTTGATGTGTGTGTGTGGCGAGAAGGAAGGAAGGAGAAACGATTAATTTTCTGGAATTGCGTACAAGTGGAATGTATTTCACTGAGTGAATATTGTAAATTTATGGCAGCAAGGCACCTTGGACTATTAAATATGAAAATTGCGTAGGAATCAGTTTTATCCTCTAAATTATTCTACAAACGCGTCAACCTATAGGGCTTCCAGGCCTACAAGGCAACCTGGCTTCCACACAAAAGAAATTCAAGCAACGTACACTCCTGGAAATTGAAATAAGAACACCGTGAATTCATTGTCCCAGGAAGGGGAAACTTTATTGACACATTCCTGGGGTCAGATACATCACATGATCACACTGACAGAACCACAGGCACATAGACACAGGCAACAGAGCATGCACAATGTCGGCACTAGTACAGTGTATATCCACCTTCCGCAGCAATGCAGGCTGCTATTCTCCCATGGAGACGATCGTAGAGATGCTGGATGTAGTCCTGTGGAACGGCTTGCCATGCCATTTCCACCTGGCGCCTCAGTTGGACCAGCGTTCGTGCTGGACGTGCAGACCGCGTGAGACGACGCTTCATCCAGTCCCAAACATGCTCAATGGGGGACAGATCCGGAGATCTTGCTGGCCAGGGTAGTTGACTTACACCTTCTAGAGCACGTTGGGTGGCACGGGATACTTGCGGACGTGCATTGTCCTGTTGGAACAGCAAGTTCCCTTGCCGGTCTAGGAATGGTAGAACGATGGGTTCGATGACGGTTTGGATGTACCGTGCACTATTCAGCGTCCCCTCGACGATCACCAGTGGTGTACGGCCAGTGTAGGAGATCGCTCCCCACACCATGATGCTGGGTGTTGGCCCTGTGTGCCTCGGTCGTATGCAGTCCTGATTGTGGCGCTCACCTGCACGGCGCCAAACACGCATACGACCATCATTGGCACCAAGGCAGAAGCGACTCTCATCGCTGAAGACGACACGTCTCCATTCGTCCCTCCATTCACGCCTGTCGCGACACCACTGGAGGCGGGCTGCACGATGTTGGGGCGTGAGCGGAATACGGCCTAACGGTGTGCGGGACCGTAGCCCAGCTTCATGGAGACGGTTGCGAATGGTCCTCGCCGATACCCCAGGAGCAACAATGTCCCTAATTTGCTGGGAAGTGGCGGTACGGTCCCCTACGGCACTGCGTAGGATCCTACGGTCTTGGCGTGCATCCGTGCGTCGCTGCGGTCCGGTCCCAGGTCGACGGGAACGTGCACCTTCCGCCGACCACTGGCGACAACATCGATGTACTGTGGAGACCTCACGCCCCACGTGTTGAGCAATTCGGCGGTACGTCCACCCGGCCTCCCGCATGCCCACTATACGCCCTCGCTCAAAGTCCGTCAACTGCACATACGGTTCACGTCCACGCTGTCGCGGCATGCTACCAGTGTTAAAGACTGCGATGGAGCTCCGTATGCCACGGCAAACTGGCTGACACTGACGGCGGCGGTGCACAAATGCTGCGCAGCTAGCGCCATTCGACGGCCAACACCGCGGTTCCTGGTGTGTCCGCTGTGCCGTGCGTGTGATCATTGCTTGTACAGCCCTCCCGCAGTGTCCGGAGCAAGTATGGTGGGTCTGACACACCGGTGTCAATGTGTTCTTTTTTCCATTTCCAGGAGTGTATTTAAGGAGATCCTCAAGAAATGAGATGAGTATTTTTTCTTTAAAACTACCGCTAGACCTGGCCAACAATAATTTAACTCCATGTACAATTATTACAATTAATGGTCATTCCATGTGTGTAACAAATGAGGTCGTTAAACACTGACATGTGCGGTATTTTCTCAAGACTTCTGATTTCCTTTTCTACTCCATTTTAGTTTTTGGGATTAACTTAATATTTTTGGTATATGATCAAATTTATTTTTCACCTTTCTTCCTAATCTTTTAGATGCGCTGGATTTAATCATATGACGATTTAATTTCAGATCGTTAAATCAAAGAAGTTGAGATCCATATTCATTCTGATTTTATAAAAAGATGTACATTGCATCTACTAATGAAGGATGCTTACCTGTTACATAGGTATGAAAGTAATTTACCTTCAAAAATATTGATATGAAAGTATCAACCATTTGAAATATAACATATGTTAAGTACTTTTTTTTTAATTTAGTTCTTGGGGCATGATATAGTCTTCAAGTCCTGGAATCAGTCACATAAAAAATGGCAATTTTAGAGTATTGTCCCCTCTAGGGAAAATTTCTAAGATACCAATGCACATAATAGTCATACACGCTGGTGCTTTGTGGTATTAACTGTTTACCCCTCTCACCCATATTCTTTTGACATCACAGCCAGTGACTTCTTCCTCTCCCCTCAGCTGAAGATACTATTGCATGGCAGGCATTTTCAGAATGACAACGAGGAGATTTTCTAGATTGAACATTCCTGAATGGTCACAATTCAAGGTTGTACAATTGAGTAATCCATATTTGGGAAAATGACTGAAGGGTCTTTTTGGAGAGAAGGACTTAGACTCTCACCAAATTTCATAGTCACAGCTTGAATACATTGTTTTGTAGGTAGTAATGTTGTTGCTTTAATTTGTTCTGAAAGCGGTGCTGATATTCAAGACCATAAAAGTGGGTTAAAAGCTGTGAGCTATCTGAGAAAGTTAACCTTGCATTACTGCGCAACTGTTTCACCAGATATCCAGTCTAGCTTATCAAATTCCCAACCAGACTAACATTAATTATCATCTTTTAGTACTCATCTTACAATAACCGGTGATATATATATATATATATATATATATATATATATATATATATATATATATATAAAGACAATTTAAATAAAAAGAAATAAATCAGTTTATATTTGGACATTTATTTTAACATTGATCATTGTTCCGTTAAAATTTCAGCATCTCACACTTGATTCATAACTAAACTGGTGCCTTATTTAGGATTGTGAAAATGTGAGTTTGTAATCTTATGGAACACATCAAATAGGGAGCCAAGATTGGGAGACTGCATACAACACTGCATTCATAAAATAACACACGAAGAACATTGAAACATATGCAAGAGGAAATTAACCACATACAACCGATTCAATTTTCACCCAAAGAAGTTACGTTCGTAGTGCAATCCTGTCCGTCATGAAATTACCACACACTGGTATACTAAATTCATACTATCTCTCTGTGAATTCTTCCCGAAAAGAATAGCTGAGGGCTACTTTGCTGCTTACACCACAAGCTTCACGTGGTCAACTTGGTTTACACAAAGAGTGTAACTCCACAATAATTTTGATAATTAAAATAAATTACATCGAAACGCAATTTCCAAAGGAAAAACCACGAACTGGTTACTATCGTCTGACTATTAACCTGATGGGTCAAACAATTGTATAAGCACGTGGTACTGGTCTCACAAAGGACACCACACGTGGGTTGAACATAAAGAAAAGTTGCTATATTGAAAAATATTGTCAAGACAAGACGTTATAATCTCATGCACATTCGCATTTAAGTTTGATGATCTTAGTTAGAATTACTGATCAACACGTGGTTCCACTTTACTCACAAAGTAGTGACAAAGCAACTAACAGAAGATATTCTGAACTTCACACTCAAATTACACTGCGTTGCAATTTAAGATAACATTAGATATTTTAGATCTAAACCTGAAATAAAGGTGATTAAATTTTCAGTTAGGCTGAACTTTTGAATTCCATTGTCCTACGGACTTAGCAGACATGCGCTTAGTCAGAGATCTTACACT
Organism: Schistocerca cancellata; assembly: GCF_023864275.1. Taxonomy (NCBI): domain Eukaryota; kingdom Metazoa; phylum Arthropoda; class Insecta; order Orthoptera; family Acrididae; genus Schistocerca; species Schistocerca cancellata. The sequence continues at coordinate 1,135,141,035 of NC_064627.1, read as the reverse complement.
TCAGATGCTCGTCGTGGACAGACTGACCTGGGCACCTACCGAGCGTGCTTAACAGATACAAACGGAAGTGACCAGAGTGGCAGCTTCCTATAGCAACATGACAACGGACGGACAGGACCATACTAAGAATAGAAACCTCTCTGCTTTTAGGAAGCGTAGCTACCTGTTCTGATGTTGGTCCTACTGTTCTCTAGCAGACAGTCTTGTCTGCTGCCATCAAGCATGCAACTAGAAATATATTTGCTCATTCATCCTCTCATACAGAAGGGAAGGGGTATGACAGTATCTTATCATATACAGTATATAAAAGAAAGCGGATGTAGGTTCCGTATGAGACTGTGTGACATGAATTACATATAAACTGTGTTTTAAAGTGTAGTAGTGTGACAGATCGTTCTTGTTTATGTGTAAAAGTAACACGTTTCACTGCTCAATCTCCTCCCAGATAGTCAGATACACCACAGTAAATTTAGAAGAGGAATTTATGCCATAAATGACAACAGATTTAAGAAATTAACATGAAAGGAATCCAACAGAGACCTTTCATAACCCCAACGCCCCAGGAAAAGACTGTGCGGGAATTTTCTGGCCATGCTAGGACATTCCCAAGCAGGCTTCTCACACCCAACTTACACCAAAAATGTAAAGAAAAGACAAAAGGTCACCAGCTACTTGCTAAAATAGAATAATTTTAACACGTCTTTCGAATCTACCAATTTCAAAGAGAAAAAAGACAATCTGTGACACCCATTTAAAAGATAGTGTAGACCTAATTTGGTCCGCAAGTAAAAACAATGGTCCCTGTGTCATTAATATGAAAACAATTTCTGGTTGTTACCCTTATGGAGTTCACCAGTATTTGCTCATTGCAAGAGCCAACTGATCACAGGAAAATTTATGACTGTTTATTAACAAGTAAAATTTATGAAAATAGCAAAGGTGCCACACCAGTTTAAAAAAATATGAAAATAACATCAGTATCATAAAGCAGAATATTACAATACACAATCCGCAAAAGCAAAAAAAAATGATAAGAGAAAAACACATGTTTTACAAAGTGGTTATCGCAAAAAAATTCTGTATCTTAAAAAACTAATAATTTGTAGAATTAAAATAACTTTGTGGCACTAATTTAATCACTGTACTATATTTCAGTTAGTTAGCAAACAATGATCACTGTGTTATTATACTGAAACCACAATTAATTATGTGATTGTTACCCTTAAGAGGTTCCTCACTATAAATGTGCCCCATGCAAAGGCTAATCGATCACAGTCCAATGAGAATGAATAGCTATCTGACTGATAAACGAAGCAATGCCACAGGAATGAATTTACGAAACAAAATATCACAAATCTAATACATCACACAAGAACAAACATTGATCATTAAAACAGCTCTGAATGTACAATAGTCAACGTCTAAAAAAGAAGCACCAATAAATAAAACATCTGCAAAATACAAGAGTCAAAGTCTAAAAAAAACAATAAATAGAACACCTGCAAAATACAAGAGTCAGACTAATAAACACCAATAAATCGAACCCCTGTAAAACACACGAGTCAAAGTTTCTCTGACAGAAACACACATATATGCATTGGACTAAGAACTGTATAATCACTGTTCACTGACACACTCAGTAGTTCCGCTGTTCCGAGGCACAATATAAGGGTGGGGGGGTTTGTCGCCGCAGCTGTCAGTAGGGTTTTTTTGTCCATCTGTTGCGTGCAATCCCGCCGTCTCTGCCCTCTCATGAAGTTTCTCTTGGTGGCCGATGTCACGTACATCTCGATTTGGTACCATGTTTTTGTTGTCAAATTCGTGCGGTATCCTCGTTTGACACACCAGGTTGATATTCCTGGGCAAGGATGACACTTAATGGCTCTTCTTTGTGCCACCCTTAGCGACCAGAGAACATCGAACCACGATTTACTGTCGCTTGACAGTGGGCATCCGTCAGGAAATGTTGATAGGCGTCGTTGAAGTCTGCCATTTTCTCTGGACAGTACGTGTCAAAAGGGTCCACGCCCCTTGTGTTGTCAAATTCTTGAGTTATCCTCAACTGGCTCGCAGGTTAGATATTCTTGGGCAAGGATGATACTTAGTGACTCTTCTTTGTGCCACCCTTAGCAACCAGAGAACACCGAACCATGATTTACTGTCGCTTGACAAATGGGCTTCCGCCAGGAAATGTTGATAGGCGTCATTGGCAGTACCTATCAAAAGGCTCCACGCCCCTTTATCCCCTGTTTTCTGTCGTTTCACCGCGGCCGTCTCGTCACGGTCGCGTGTGTGTGGTGCGTTGCCAGCAGATGGATTTCCGCGCGGTGGACCATTCGGCCATCTCAGGTCATCGCCTCCATGAAGGGTCCCACTGGTGCGGCCGGCCATTAGCTCCGGGTGCAAGGGAAAGTGTTTGCCCCGCAGCTCTTCTTTTGGTGGCGAGCGTGCTCCAGAAGTGGCCCGGCTGACAGTGTGTCCTGCTGGGAAACCCGCCTGATTACAACTAGTCCTCCTCCTCGCTGCTCCCGCTGTCTCGTAAGAGTTTAGCCGGTTCGTTTTCACGTTTTCAACTGCATTCACAGAAATTGTTCATCATAGTTATGTGATTACAAAATGTCATACATAATACCACAATTTTTGAGAACAAAAGTGAGACTTAAATTTTTTTTAATAAAAAAGTTACATGAATCGTCAATATAAAAATAAAAGTTAAATGACAATATAAAAAAAATAAAAGTGAAATGACTTGACGGTATAAAAACAAAAATTAAATGAACTGACTATATAATATCTAAATCCACATCACTAATGTGGCTCACTTGCGTTTTAATAAATCGAATGCTACTTATTAATTCACTAAAATGAATAGGATTATGCCTTGTGCAAGTATAGGTCAGGGCAGCATAGGGTTCACATGTTATTTACACACACACATGCACTCCTGTTGTCTATACTACAAACTAACTACCCATAAACATGTATTACTCAAAATTCTACTTCAGTCCACTACTAGTTAATCCCACAAGCTACTTCAATGCTACTTCAACACAGTGTTTATACCACTACAACATTGTTCTACTTCGTCCTCTTCTTGACGCTCGCGGCATATTTCTTGTCACATGATAAATATGGAGAAACTTTCCTTAAACATACATAGTAAAAAGAACAATGGTTATTTACACGCCAAAACATTTATACCAGTTGACACACCTGATAAGAGACTCGAAATTATACATTTATCATACTCATATGTTTACACATAAAACAGTAAGACAATTTCATCTAAGATCACGTTATCACAAGAATTAATCACATAGATGACTCTGAGAAGGGTAAAAATATTTTTATCCTACAGGTTATATTACGTTTTCTTACTCATTTTGTTCCAATTTCGTTCCTTCTTTAAGTTACCTTTCGCTTCCAAATCAGTTATTTCGCCTGTGACGGTTATTCTTGATTCATTTCTTATGAATGGCAAAATTGTGGTCTCCTCTATTCTGTAAAACAGTTTCATCTTAACATCCTATTGAACTTACAACTGACACAAATGATCCGAATCCTCCTGTAGTTTAAATGACAAATGTTTTGCTTCATCCTTATTACCTTAAACCAAGCTTTCCTTCGGTTCCATAATCAAAATTATTTAATCTTCCTCTAACTTCAAGAGGGATATTTCTTCAGTTCAACTCATATAGGCTGCAGTGCATCCCACACCAGCGAAAACAGTAAGCTGTAATGCTCACAGCATCAGCAAAACACGTAAACGTCACTTTTCTAGGACAAGTATTAAAGCAGAATAATTTTTCAGGCTCTGGCTCAACATCAGTCAAGATCCATATTTCCGTTTCATTCTCCATTTGCTGAAAAACTGCTCGTCATTTGACTGCCATAATACTATTTCAGGGCCACGTAAATTACACAAACCACAACTCCTCTCTCACCTTGAAGGTAATCAATCTACTTACGAAATCCACAGACAGCACTTTACGTACTCAGCTATAAAGAACAAAAAAGACATATATCATCAGTATTAACATATTAGCGCATATTGGGAAGCCATTGGTTAAACAATCGTATTATCGCATCCTGTTTTCAAGATTCCAAACTTACTCATTCCTTTCTCAGAGTTCTCCTATCTTAAAATATTCATACAGCATGCATACTTTAGTAAGAGATCCTCATTTATACTGACAGATATAGAATAGTAATAGATAGATACAGAATGAGATTTTAACTCTGCAGCGTAAAGCTGTGAGTACCGGGCGTGAGTCATGCTTCGGTAGCTCAGATGGTAGAGCACTTGCCCGCGAAAGGCAAAGGTCCCGAGTTCGAGTCTCGGTCGGGCACACAGTTTTAATCTGCCAGGAAGTTTCATATCAACGCACACTCCGCTGCAGAGTGAAAATCTCATTCTGGAAACATCCCCCAGGCTGTAGCTAAGCCACGTCTCCGCAATATCCTTTCTTTCAGGAGTGCTAGTTCTGCAAGATTCGCAGGAGAGCTTCTGTAAAGTTTGGAAGGTAGGAGACGAGGTACTGGCAGAAGTAAAGCTGTGAGTACCGGGCGTGAGTCGTGTTTCGGTAGCTCAGATGGTAGAGCACTTGCCTGCGAAAGGCAACGGTCCCGGGTTCGAGTCTCGGTCGGGCACACAGTTTTAATCTGCCAGATAGATAGTAGCACTGAAAGCAGAAAATCGGAAAGAAGGCTTCTAACGGCTGGGGACCTGGGTTTGCCAGACCCATAATACCCACAGATCGGATATTCCTCTGAGTTTAGCATTAATTCAACACAGATCTTGCTTCTCTCAGGAGCGACTCTTTTCAATTTGCACAAAAAAACCATAAACAGCATTTCACTCGTTCACAAAGAAACCTTTTATCTTCACATTTGAACCAACCTAAATCCTAATTGCACAAGGAAAGAAAAAAAAACTAAAAACATCACTTCAATCAATCACATAGAAACATCTTTATCATTATTTTTACCAACATATTATTGAAAATGCATATGTCACAAATGTAAACTAATCAATTCTTTCTCCTCACTGTCCTCTCTACTTCTCACTGTCCTCTCTATATACCCTATGTACTCATTTGCCATGTCGCTCATTTGTTCAGATTGGGCGCCTTCTGCGCTGATCATTTGTCATTGCCGATTTTGTTCATTTCCCTTTGCTGGATTATGTCTAGCGTTAACCGGCCGAATTTCATCATGAGGTGCTCCGCCTACAGTCCTATTCCCACCGTGTTCATCGTAGTATCGATTCTGGTTGCCGTACCTGTTGCGTTCACGATCTTGTCCACGTCCTCGATCATTTCCGTTGTTCCACCTGTGATCGCGACTGTTACCCCAGTTTCTATACGACCGGTCCCGATTATTGTTCCGTTCGCGTCGCGACGACCAGTCACGCCGCTGATTAGTACTACGACCACGACTGCGGTCGCTCTGCTGTGCCCCGTAATAACTTTGTGCCTGATGAGGCGGGCATTCTGCTGTATTATATTCCAACTCTTGGAGAAGTGTCTTAAACGTTTCCACGTCGTCTTTGCATCGTCCCACAAGAATGACGTGGCGCAAGTGCATCGGCAATTTGGTGATGCATATCCTAATTAGTTCCGCAGGCCCGTATGGATCGTATAGAAATTGATTTGCCTGCAGCATGTGGTCGAATAGGCGTGCTGGGCTGCCGAAACCAGACTGGTTCAAATTTGGCAGCATAATTATGCCGTGCTTGACCCTATCTTGTGCCGCTTCCGACCAATAGGTGGACAGAAAGGCTTGTCGAAACTCCCGAGTGGAGTTGCAGTGACGCGCTGCCGACCTCATGTGAATCGCCGGTTCGCCTTCCAAATGGCCACACATATATTCTATCTTTTGTGAACTTGCCCAGTCGGGGGGAAGTCAGAACTCAAATTGCTCGAGCCATGCTTGTGGATGTATTCCTTTTTGGGAATTTCGAAATATCTCAAACTTTCTCACCGTAAGGAAATGTTTGAAATCAAATCCCCACATTTCCTTCCGGCGAGGCCCTTGAATGTTTCTATTTTTCTCATGTCTGCTCCTCAAAATAGATTTTTCCCTGTCGTCAAAATCTCCCTCGTGGCCGGAGTCCCTCTCTGCACTGTTCGTACGGCTATTTCTATTGCTATTGGCGAGTTCGGAATCACACCCCATGCAGCTTTCCAGATGCGCCACGCGTTCTTGTAATTCGCCTGTTACAGCTTTGTGTCGCCTGTTCACTTCGAACTGTCCCTTCTGAAATCTATGAAGCGAATGCACTTCTTCGGTCTCTGCGACCTCTACCAGTGTAGTATAGTTATCGCTCTTCGTCACCTTCATCGTGCCTACGATGTCCGCTAATGCCGCAATCTTATCATGTATTTGTCTGTTGTCCTCCGCCCCAGCCTGCTTGAATTGTTCTACTTGCTGTTCGAGTGCGTGACTCGCTTGAATGTTGTCCGCTACTGTGTTGCTAATGGACGCGGGACAATGCGTTTCCGCCTCCTGGACCCTGGAAAGTACCTGCTGGTGTTCTCTTTGGCATTCTTCTCTCAGCGCTTGGAAATTCCTAAGTAGCTGTTCCTCGCTCTCGTTCGATTCCGCATCGTGCCTCCGCTTGCCCTGTTCTAAGGATTGCAGATGATCATCGATTTGCTCAAATGTATGGCCTAATTCTTTCATACTATCACTTTTTATTTCACTTGCCAGATTGTTTATTCTTTGTGAGATATCATCAGACGCTCTCTGCATCGACTTGTAGACTTCATTTGTCTGCTGGATTAGTTTTTCGTCTATTTGTTCGCCTAGCTCGCGGATCGAATTCTCTGATTTCTGCGTCATTTTTTCGCCTAGCTCTCGGATCGATTTTTCAGTTTTCTCTGCGTTTTCTTTATTTGGTTGCAATAAGGATTTCACGAGTTCTGCCAAATCAATTTGGTTAGTTGGAAGGAAATTAATTTCTGGCTCTGATGTGAGCCCGTTCGTCCTGTTTTGCATTTCCTCTGAAGTATTCCCCAATGCATTTTCGGAACTGTCCGAAGCGTTAATATTCGAAATCAAATTATCCCCTTGGTCCATGGTGCTTAAGTTGTTGGACCGCTTACTTTTAGCTTGGTTACGTGTCTGCATTAGTTCAATTTATACCCTCTACGCAACACACTAATCAGAATAAATGTATCCACCAAAAATTACGACAGTCACACGAAAGGTACCCAACCTAGTACGCACTTTTTCACATGCAAAACAAATTTATATCTTTGATCGAAGTCAGTGCAATTTACAAGCGAGAAAAAAAACACACAAACACACATATAAAACAAACAAATATAGAAAACAAAACAACAAGACAAAAAACACAACGCCGCTCAACAACGCTGTGAATCTTTTGAAAGTCTGCTCAGAAACAATGCAGAAGTTCTTTGAGCGCTACAGGGGGAAAAAAAATTAAGATTACACAGCGCTCGCAATCTAACGTTTCAGAGATTCCAGAGTCTAGCGGAATCACAGAACAGGGTCGCCATGTGTAATATTGTTGCTTTATTTGTTCTGATTGTGGTGCTGATATTCAAGACCATAAAAGTGGGTTAAAAGCTGTGAGCTATCTGAGGAAGTTAACCTTGCATTACTGCGCAACTGTTTCACCAGGTATCCAGTCTAGCTTATCAAATTCCCAACCAGACTAACATTAATTATCATCTTTTAGTACTCATCTTACGATAACCGGTGATATATATATATATATATATATATATATATATATATATATATATATATATATATATATATATATAAAGACAATTTAAATAAAAAGAAATAAATCAGTTTATATTTGGACATTTATTTTAACATTGATCATTGTTCCATTAAAATTTCAGCATCTCAAACTTGATTCATAAATAAACTGGTGCCTTATTTAGAATTGTGAAAATGTGAGTTTGTAACCTTACGGAACATATCAAATAGGGAGCCAAGATTGGGAGACTACATACAACACTGCATTCATAAAATAACACACGAAGAACGTTGAAACATATGCAAGAGGAAATTAACCACAATCAACCGATTCAATTTTCACCCAAAGAAGTTACGTTCGTAGCGCAATCCTGTCCGTCATGAAATTACCACACACTGGTATACTAAATTCATGCTAACTCTCTGTGAAATCTTCCCGAAAAGAATAGCTGAGGGCTACTTTGCTGCTTACACCACAAGCTTCACGTGGTCAACTTGGTTTACACAAAGAGTGTAACTCCACAATAATTTTGATAATTAAAATAAATTACATCGAAACGCAATTTCCAAAGGAAAAACCACGAACTGGTTACTATCGTCTGACTATTAACCTGATGGGTCAAACAATTGTATAAGCACGTGGTACTGGTCTCACAAAGGACACCACACGTGGGTTGAACATAAAGAAAAGTTGCTATATTGAAAAATATTGTCAAGACGAGACGTTATAATCACACAAGCATTCGCATTTAAGATTGATGATCTTAGTTAGAATTACTGATCAACACGTGGTTCCACTCTACTCACAAAGTAGTGACAAAGCAACTACCAGAAGATATTATGAACTTCACACTCGAATTACACTGTGTTGCAATTTAAGATAACATTAGATATTTTAGATCTAAACCTGAAGTAAAGGTGATTAAATTTTCAGTTAGGCTGAACTTACGAATTCCATTGTCCTATGGACTTAGCAGACACGCGCTTAGCCAGAGATCTTACCACTTCAGACGCTTGCTGTGGACAGACTGACCTGGGCACCTACCGAGCGTGCTTAACAGATACAAACGGAAGTGACCAGAGAGGCAGCTTCCTATACCAACATGACAAGGGACAGACAGTACCATACTACGAATAGAAACCTCTCTGCTTTTAGAAAGCGTAGCTACCTGTTCCAACATTGGTCCTACTGTTCTCTAGCAGAGAGGCTTGTCTGCTACCATCAAGCACGCAACTAGAAATACATTTGCTCATTCATCCTCTCACACAGAAGGGAAGGGCGATGACAGTATCTTATCATATACAGTATATAAAAGAAAGCGGATGTAGGTTCCGTATGAGACTGTGTGACATGAATTACATATAAACTGTGTTTTAAAGTGTGATAGTGTGACAGGTCGTTCTTGTTTATGTGTAAAAGTAACACGTTTCACTGCTCAGTCTCCTCCCAGATAGTCAGAAACACCACAGTAAATTTAGAAGAGGAGTTTATGCCGAAAATGACAACAGATTTAAGAAATTAACATGAAAGGAATCCAACAGACCTTTCAAGGTGATAACTAAAACTGTATGATTTCCCCCTACACATCTGAAAATGTATGTCTGATCGTTAATGCAGTTTAGTTGGCATTAGTATGACGTGTATCCACCTTTCGCCTTTATGATGGATTGAATTCTGCTGGAGACACTTTCAATGAGATGTCTGAATAGAATGAAATTTTCACTCTACAGCGAAGTGTGCGCTGATATGAAACTTCCTGGCAGATTAAAACTGTGTGCCGGACCGAGACTCGAACTCGGGACCTTCGCCTACAGGTTCCATGCAAAGGTCCCAAGTTCGAGTCTCAGTCCGGCACACAGTTTTAATCTGCCAGGAAGTTTCAGATGTCTTAATGTCTGTCTGAGGAATGGTAGTCCATTCTTCAAGAGCTGGAACTAGAGGAGGTTGTCTGGTCTGGTGTCTGAAGCGAAATCCAAGTCGTAACTCATCCCAAAAGTGTTCCATTGGCTTCATGTAGGGAAACTCTGGGCTGACCATTCCATGTAAGGAATTTTATTCTCCACCAACCATTTATTTCCTCACATTGGTGCTTTATGACAGAATGTATTGCTATGCTGATACAAAGAAACATCATCCCAGAAAGCAGTGCAAAAGGCTGTAAAATATTTGCATATCCTTCTACATTTAGCGTGGTCTTAAGTGCAACAACGGGACCACAGACTAACCATAAAACATACTCCATATCGTAACGTGACTTCCTCTGTACTTCACTGTCGGTGCTACATATGATGGTAGGTAGCGTTCTCCAAAGATTCGCCTAACCCAAACCCATTAATCGGGCTGCCACATGATACAGCGTGATCCATCACTCCAAATTACTCGTTTCCAGTCACGCACTGTCTAATGGCGTCGCCCCATGTACCACTTCAAGTGTCACGTAGCAGTGAGTACAGAAACGTGCGGCCCTTTTTCGAGCATTGTGCCCTATCCTCCTTAATTAGATATGCACTGTTGCTGTGCTAGTTGGACTGCTGGTAGAACTTTGAAACTCACGAGTGATTCCTTCCGCTGATTTCATGCCAGTTCTTGCATTCTCTGCAGTGGGTTTACCGGTAGCTGGGAGGTCCAGCGTTAGGTGCGTTATGGGGCCACTTAGAGATATGGGTGCCACATTCCAGTTGTAGAAAGGGTGCTTCTGGATGCCATGAAGAGCGCAGGGTGTAGGAAAGTGCAGGTGGTGCCTCATGTCAGTACCAATGATACGTGTTACTTTGGGTTGGAAGAGATTCTTTGTGGTTTTGGCTGGCTAGCTGAAGTGATAAAGACTGCCAGACTTGCTTACGAGATGAAGGTGGAACTCACCATCTGTATTATCGTCGACAGAACCAACTGTGGTCCTTAGATACGCAGCAGTCTTGTTTACCTAGATCAGAGGCTCAGGCAGTTCTGCGACCTTGTAGGTTGCAGATTCCTCGACTTGCGGCCTTAGCTTAATAGGTCTACACACAGGAAATGGCTACACCTGTAGTAGGGGGTGTGTAGAGGCGATTGGGGGCTTTTTAGGTTGGAGGGTCTCAGGGAACTACTGAAATAGTGTGATTCGAAAAGGGTGCAGGGCAAACACAGAAAGGTAGACCTATAAACAATCGCTATTGCAGCTGAAAACTGTTGGGAAAGAACCAGAGCTCCAAGCGCTAATAAGAAGTACCGAAGCTCAAATCATTATAGATTTGGAATGGTGGCTAAAGCCGAAAATTTCAGCCTAAATTTTTATTTTTACAATTAACTTAACCGTGTTCAGAATGGACACATGAAATACAGTTAGTGATGGAGTGCTGTCAGAAGTAGTTTACTTTGTAGCCGCGCGGGATTAGCCGAGCGGTCTCAGGCGCTGCAGTGATGGACTGTGCGGCTGGTCCCGGCGGAGATTCGAGTCCTCCCCCGGGCCTGGGTGTGTGTGTTTGTCCTTAGGGTAATTTAGGTTAAGTACTGTGTAAGCTTAGGGACTGATGACCTTAGCAGTTACGCCCCATAAGATTTCACACACATTTGAACATTTTTATTTTATTTATTTTTTTACTTTGTAGTGAAGCTGAAGTAGATAGTTCCCGTGAGTTGTATGCGTAGTTATACCTGACAAGCGGAATAATTAATTATTGGTTCATTTTACCGACTCCCTGACTCAGATGATACGTTGCTGAACAGTGTTTTATTCCACATTGATACGCCATTCATACAGTTATGCTTGGTGTTAACCTAAATGTACCCTCGATATGTTGGCGAAAATACATGTTTAAGGCCGGTGGTAGGCATAAAAGGTCGTCCGATATTGTAGTCAACGCTTTCACAGAAAATGATTTAGGAAAATTAGTTCTAGAGCCCACTCGAAGTTTAAGTGGTTGCGAAACCATACTTGTCCTCTTAGCAACAAACAATCCTGAACAAACAGGCACCAAGACGCAATCAGTACCGTCACTGATGAGAATGCCACTGAAGCCGAGTTACGAAACGCAGTTTTCCGAGACTCTTTCACCAAAGGAGACACAGCAAATTTTCTGGTTTCTAATCAACAACTGCCAAGATGAGCAACATAGAAGTAGATATCCTCGGTGCAGCAAAGCTGCTTAAATCATTTAATTAATCTGGTCCAGACTGTACACCAGTCAGGTTCCTTTCATCGTATTCTGATATTATAGCTCCTTCTTAGCCATCATGTACAACTGCTTGCTCGTCGAAAGATCCGTACCTAAAGACTGGAAAGTTGCGCAGGTCACGCCAATAACCAAGAAAGGAAATAGGAGTAATCCGATGTATTACAGACCCATATTGCTAACGTCGATTGCAGGAGTATTTTATAACATATACTGTGTTCGGACGTCACGAATTACCTTGAAGAAAACGATTTATTGACAAACAGTCAGCATAGATTCAGAAGATATCGCTCTTATGAGAAAAAAAACTAAGTAATGACTGCTATCGATAGGAGATGTCAAATTCATTGCAATTTTTTTGTTTTCCAGAAGGCTGTTGACGCCGTTTCTTACAAGAGACTTCTAATCAAATTGCGTGCCAGTATAGTATCGCCTCAGTTGTGCGAGTGGAATCATGAGTTCCTGTTGAATGGTAACATTTCGTACTAACTGACGTTAAGTCATAGAGTAAAACAGAAGTAATGTCTGGTGTTCCCCAATGAAGTATTACAATCCCTCTGCTGTTCCTGATATACATATACGACGCAGGAGACAATGTAAGCAGCCCTCTTCGATAGTTTGCAGATGATGCTGTCATTTACTGTCTCGTAGTCATCAGATTATCAAAACCAATTGCAAAATGATTTAGACAAGATACCTGTATAGTGTGAAAAGCGCAGTTGATCCTAAATAATGAAAAATGTGAAACTATCCACATGAGTACAAAAAGAAATGTGCTAAATTTCGTTTACCAAAATAATTACGGATTACACTTACGAATGACTGAAATTGGACAGATCACATAGATATATAATGCTGTGGGGAAATCGATTTTTGGCAGAACGCTTAGAAAATAGAACACTTAGAAAATGCAACAGGTCTACTAAAGAGACTGCTTACACCACTCCTGTGGTCCCTCCTCTGGAGTATTTATTTATTTATTTATTTATTTATTTATTGATTTATTTAACCTGGCAAGATTAGGGCCATCAGGCCCTCTCTTACATCTAACCAGGCATTCTACTTATTTTACATTCATACGTTTTAGTAGGCATGTTAAACTACATCTAGTACTAAAAGTGAAATAAACAATTAGAAATACATACATATAGAGTTTATATTCGTAGATCATAAGTACTGTTATAATTAGACAATTATTGAAGAGACAAATTTTAGATAGGAGTGCTGGCAGCAGGGAGTATGAGGGAGACTCATGGTGAAGGGAGGAGAAGAATAGAGAGACATGATGAAACATAATTAAGGAAATATAAAGGAAAAGAAGATTGCGTGGCTAATAGAGATAGATGAAGAGGATGGCATCTCAAGAGCAAGATAGGAGACGCTATCTTTGCTATTTGACGGATGAGAGGATTGGCCTGGTACATTAATTTTGTGGAGAACTTTATGAAGATGATAGTAGGAAATGCTTCAACTTCTTCTTAAAAGCAGCAGGAGATTGAATTTTGCGCAAGGTAGGGGGCAGTTTGTTCCAGAGGCGGACAGCGGCAACTGAGAAGGAGTTTGCAAAAGTTTTTGTTTTGTGAGTGGGCACAGTTAGGATACCAAATAAGAGTGACCTCGTGTTTCGATTATGATGGCATGACAGGTTTTTAATCTCTGAAGCAAGGTACTGGGGTGCTTGCGCGACGAGGAGTCTGTGAAGTAGACATAGAGTGTGATAGTCACGCAATTTGTCCGGCCGCAGCCACCCTAGCTCGGAGTATGAAGCACTAACATGATCATATCGGCGAATGTTGCAGGTGTAGCGCACACAGGCATTCATGGTTAGCTCTAGCCGTCTTTTATTTTTACTACTCGTGCCTTGCTGAATCACATCACAATAGTGGAGGTTCGGTAGAACGAGTGCTTGCACGAGCTGGCGTTTCAAGTCCTGTGGAAATATGTTCCGAAACTTTTTGAGAGCATAGAGACAAGCAGACGTCTTTCGGCACACTGCGACTGTATTCTCCGCCCAGTTGAGATGCTCATCCAAAGTTACACCCAAGTTCTTCACTGTTTTCTGATATGGTATTGGAGTACCGTCGAGCAGAATAGGAGGTAGCCGTTCGCGGAAATCTGAACTTATTAATTTCTGATGGGCTATTAAGATTACTTGCGTCTTTTTTGCATTTAGTTTAAGCCCCAGGTTTTTCGCCCATGTCACTACTGAAGACAGATCATCATTCATCTGAGCGATTGCAGTGTTTACGTCTTCAGGTCTGACGCTTAGGTAGAGTTGGAGGTCGTCGGCATAGAAATGATATTTACAATAGGACAGAACCGACGAAATATCGTTGACATATAAAGAAAACAAAAGTGGTCCTAAGACTGATCCTTGTGGCACTCCCGAGGAAACATGTTTCCAGGAAGATTTTTCATTTACGCAGACAACACATTGCTGTCTGTCTTTTAAGTAGCTTTCAAACCATCTCATTGCACTATCAGAGAAATTAAGCTGTTGCATTTTTCTGAGCAATATGTCAAAGTTAACAGTGTCAAAAGCTTTGCTGAAGTCCAGTAGCGTCAATACTGTTGCCTTTCGATTGTCGATGGCACATTTCAGGTCATCAGTTACTTTAATTAGAGCAGTGTTTGTGCTGTGATGTTTACGGAAACCGGATTGAAATTTGTCATATAGGCTGAATTCATGTAAGTGTTCAGTGATTTGGTCATGAACAATATATTCAAGTGCTTTGGAAACAGCAGGCAGTATGCTAATTGGTCGGTAATCACTAGGCAGTTGCGGGTTTTCGATCTTAGGGATGGGTCGAATTATGCTTCTTTTCCATGCAGTGGGGTATATTCCGTTCACGAGGGAAAAGTTAAATATGTCAGTTAAGACAGGTATTAAGATATCGGCAACATTCTTAATCATGGTTATACCGATACTGTCGTTGCCTATTGCATCAGAAGAGATTCTCATTATTGCTTTTCTTGCCGTATTTGTTGTTACATGTTTTAGATGGAAGGTATCGTTGTTAGTTATCCTGTTTGGGGACTCTTGTGGACGGTAATTATCAGCCGTGCTGGTATTCAGTGGTGCAGAGAAGAATTCATTTAATTCGTTAGCTGACACATGAAAAGTAGTTTCCGATTTTGCCTTTCCGACCCCCAAGCTACGGAGATTCTTCCATAGAGTCGTGGGCGTCAGATCGCTGCATACAAGGGAGCGAGCGTGCCTGATTTTAGCATTGCGAATGCATTGTTTCACTCTGTTCCGTAGCTTTCTGTATTCTTCGAAACGCTCGGGTTTCGGATCTGCCTTGAAACGCCTGTGGGCAGCATCCCTATTAGTCATCATTTGACGTAATTCAGCTGTCAGCCATGGAGCAGGAGATTTTCTTACACGGATTGTGCGCACAGGAGCATGTTTGTCATAGAGGGCAGTGAGTTTATCACCAAGTTCATTAATTTTGCCGTCGATTGTAGGTTCTCTGATTATTTGATGCCATGAGATTTCTGAGCAATCGGCTGTTAGAGCGTCATGGTCAATACGTTTCATGTTCCTACAAGTTATGTAACGCGATTTGATCCTTGGGGGCTGCACAGAGTAGGCCAGGAATATTACATCATGTGCTGAGAGGCCAGGGGCCGATGTTTGCCCAACATCTCTTACTTTGTCAGTCTGTTTCGTTGCGATTACGTCTATAAGGGTATGACTGTGCGCCGTATGGTGTGTAGGTTGTAATGGAAGAATGTTCATGCTATTGCAACTAAACAGTCTTCTTAGGTTTATTGCGGAGGGAGTGTCTCTTAGCAGGTCTATGTTCAAGTCACCCATTACGATGACATGTTCATATTGACACTGAAGTGAATGTAATTCCGACTGGAAGGAACTCATTGAGTTTATTTTTGGCGGCTTGTACACGACGCCAGTCAAGAATTTCCGACTTTGTATATTTATTTCAATGAACATGAATTCAGCCTCTTTTTCTTCAGCAGGATTTGACGTACTTAAGACTTTCGCTTTGAGATCTGTTCGTATATACGCGCCGACCCCGCCACCTCGCTTTTTTGATCTGTCTGCCCTAAGAAATGTGTACCCTGGGAGATGAATAGATGCAGAGGATATGTGTGGTTTCAACCACGTTTCGGATAAGAGGATTACGTGGTAGTTCAGTTGGTTGAAGAGGAGGCTAAGTTCTTCGTAATGTGCAGGTAAAGACTGGATGTTGCAGTGAGCTGCTAAAAGCTCTGACGCGTTCCGCTGGGCGGCCTGGAGTAGGGTGGCAGACTGGTTTGTCCCTTTGTTGGGCACTACCTGCCGCGAGGGGCACTGGCCGGTGCTTCCGCCAAGTGACATAACACAGGGGTGTCCGAGATTTTGCGCGCCCTGTTTGTGACTCCGCGAGTGCCGAAAGAAAGGCGACTGCAAGAGATTTCCTGAGGTTGCGGGAGTATAGAAAATGGATTAGTGGTATTCGGTGCAAGGAGAATATGACCAAAATAGTGACGGCTGTGTGTCACTGTGTATCCTATGTCGTAAGAGGAGAAATGTAATTAGTGTATTTGAAACAGATTTGGGTGGAAATTAGGGAAAGGGGAGAGATTTAAGACGCCGATGCTGCCAGCAGAGAGAAGTAAGCTTAATAATTAATAGATTATCGTAGGAAGCTAGAATTAAATTGAAATTTACTAAAGTGATACTGGTAGTGATTATTGTAGGAAGCTACAATTGGATTGAAATTAGCTAAAGTGATACTGATGGTGATTTTTGTTATGAACAATTTAAACCTAAGAGATGGGTGATTACTGAACTAAAGGAGAGAGTAATAATTGCAGTAGAACTATTACAGAATGGAAGAGAATAAACTGAGAAAATGAAAAAAGTATTAGCAGTAACTAAAATTAAGTAATGGTTAGAGCTATAGACACAAAAAAATAGTGAAAAGTTAATACAGTTACAAACACAATTAGTTGAAGGTACAAATATGGGTATAATTGAAAAAATTAATACAATTACAAGACTATATCAGAGTATAGGGCTGTTACAATTTGCAAATGGTGTTAAGTTTGCACTTTTGGCTCGAGTAGCTTCACTTAATACTATTCAGTTCTGTCATGTTTGTGACTGTCTTCTTTCCAGCTGCTGTCTTAATGATTACTCTGCCATCCTGGGTCCACACATTCTGAAGACCGAAATGGGATATGGCACTGTTTAAAATCTTTAGCCGTTCGTGTGTCAGATCTTCCCTTATTGTAAGCCCTGTCCTTGCTAACTTCTTCTTCTGGGTAAAGATCTCTGCCCTTTTTCGGTACGAGAGAAATTTAATTATTATTGGACGAGGTTTGGTAGCACCTGGTAGTTTTCGTCCCACCCGATGGCTCCTGTCAATGTCTGCCTTGGTCACTTCAACACCTAATTTTTCACGCGCAACCTCTATAAGCAGGTTGTCCGTGTCTTCTTCCTTATTTTCTGCTACTCCAAACAGTCGTAGACTATTTCGCCTTTGGTACTGTTCTAGCTCGTCTGTTGCGGCAGATAGTTTCACTTCCAACTCTCGTGCCTTTTTCTCGTATTCAGACACAGACTTTTTTAGTGCTGTAATTTCGGCAGTATTGGCCTCAACAGTTTCACGCATTTTGGCCAATACTGCTGCCGTTACAGTATCTGATATAGTGCCTGCTATCAGATCGAGATTGTTTTTATCGCGAAGCGCAGCGTTTACCTCAGAGCGGACCAGCTCCGCTATACAGGGAGCCGCGGCCGCACCTTCCGCCAAGAGCAGACCCGCCGCACCTGCTGCTTCCCCGCTGCTGGGCGCGCTGCTGTTGGCTCTTCTGTTTACCATTTTCTCGAAGATATTGGCGGAGCACAGAAAAAAAAATAGCACTACTGCACAGAACACTGTTGTTTACACGATTTCCACTTGTACTAGACAACACCACCTACGAGAACACCTTCGAAATCAACTAAATTTCGCGAGCCGAGCTTAACACGTGTTACACTGCAGCCGCCATGACACGCGGTGTAGGATCCGTATCAGATGGAACTGACAGAGGACATCAAAAGACTTCAAGGAGGGGCAGCTCGTTTTTTATTGTCACAAATAGGGGGGACAATGCCACTGAAATGACCTGTGAATTGCAGTAGCAGTAATCAAAACGAAGGCGTTTCTCATTGCTGTAGGATATTCTTGTGAAACTTCAGTCACCAGCTTTCTCCTCTGATTCCGAAAATATTCTATAGGCGTCCATCTACATAAGGAGAAATGACCATCGTGATAAAATAAGAGAAATCACAACTCGCACAAAAAGATCTGTGTTCGTTTTTCCCGCGCGCTGTTCGAGTGTGGAAGGGCAGAGAAATAACTTGAAGGCGGTTCGATGAACGCTCTGCCAGGCATTTAATTCTAAATTGCGTAGTAATGTAGACGTGGATGTAGTTGGTTGCTGAACCTCAATAGATGAAGTCTGGCTAATCCTAGGCTAACTGTAGCAGTTCCTTTGCGTTTCCACTTCACAAGCACATGACCAACAGGTAATCTGGCAGTTTTAGAAGGGTTGAAACGTTCTTGGTGGATTCGTTATTCAAGTGACATCCAATCATTTGTCCTTGTTTGAAGTTACTAAGCTCTCCTGGCCGAACTATTGTGCTGTTGCCGCATCTCTATTGAGAACACTACATTCCCTGCGTCTTTTTATACTAGGGGAAAAGGCCTTGCCGCTGTGGATACACCGGTTCCCGTGAGTTCACCGAAGTTAAGCGCTGTCGGGTGTGGCCGGCACTTGGATGGGTGACCATCCAGGCCGCCATGCGCTGTTGCCATTTTTCGGGGTGCCCTCAGCCTCGTGATGCCAATTGAGGAGCTACTCGACCGAATAGTAGCGGCTTGCTGTCAAAGAAAACCATCTTACGACCGGGAGAGCGGTGTGCTAACCACATGCCCCTCCTATCCGCATCCTGAAAATGAGGATGATACGGCGGTCGGATGGTCACGATGGGCCACTTGTGGCCTGAAGACAGAGTGCTTTTTATACTGGCACTCCCGCCTCACATAGAAAGTGGTGGTCAACTCCGCGTGATATGTCTGGATACTTTTCATTTCAGATAGTGCAGAGGCAAGAAAGAGGGACTGTAGTGCTGAAAGTTTTGATGCTTGGTTTAGGGAGGTTGGTTGGTTGTTTCGGGGAAGGAGACCAGACAGGGAGGTCATCGGTCTCATCGGATTAGGGAAGGACGGGGAAGGAAGTCGGCCGTGCCCTTTGAAAGGAGGTTTAGGGAGGATGTAGGGAGGAGGAGGAGGAGGAGGAGGAGGAGGAGGAGGAGTAGGAGCAGGAGGAGGAGGAGGAGGAGGAAGAGGAGAATCAGGTATTACGAACTTTGTATAAACTTGAGCTGTGTGTGGACTCATGTCGACACCTGCGCTTGCGGAACCTCTTTGCTTTCGTTGTTTAGCAGCAGTTTCTATGGTCTCTCACGAGGCAGCGACATTGCAGGGCCTCGAGCGGGATTTAAGATCACCCTTAGTTCACACTGAGGTCTGTCTGCTGTGGCTGAGTAGCTCGAAGGAGCCTCGCTGGATCTCAGACTATGCGCATTAACCATGGACTTCCGCGGTCGCTGTACCTGCTCGGCGCTTGTTTACTTTGGGTAGCGTGTCTACGTCTGCTAGAGAGTCGCTGCTTCCCTTTGTCTGTGCGGCGCCGAACCACACTCTGCAGTTCGACTGGTGCTGTTTCCTGCTGCCTTGGGGGGTGGACGGCGCCAGAAACATAATCTTTGTTTTCCTGGGTCCGACGGAGGAAAAAACGTGAGCACCACGCAGTTAAATAGCCGCTGCAGTTCGTGAAAACGTCTGTGGTTTTCCACTAAATTTCGTTTGATGTTCTTGCCATATGCTCATTTAGTTTACACTCCTAAACCTTGCTTTGATGAAGTCCTTAATGTGGCTCAGCATCTCGGTAGTAATGACGTGCCAGCGCTAAGCGTTTACTCCATTATAAGAGAGCTTGCACATTATCGTGCTCTGGTTGCAAAAACTTTGATAGTCATGCAATTACAGATATCGAAACGAGTCTACATGTTCTACACACTGTACACAAACGAGAAAACATAGATTTACTGGAACAATTAGAGATTTTCGTCCATAATAATAAATCATTCCACACCACGAACAAAGTGACTTAGCAAACAACTCATTCTTTCTAAATTTCAAAAAATCTTTAAACCTGAAAACCTAAACAACTCAGGACAAAAAAGTCTTGCAGAATCCTAGCCACGCGCGATTAGCCGAGCGGTCTCAGGTGCTACAGTCATGGACTGTGCGGCTGGTCCCGGCGGAGGTTCGAGTTCTCCCTCGGGCATGGGTGTGTGTGTATTTGTCCTGAGGATAATTTAGGTTAAGTAGTGTGTAAGCTTAGGGACTGATGACCTTAGAGTTAAGTCCCATAAGATTTCACACACATTTGAACATTTAGCAGAAACCTAACGTTTATTTCGTAAGTAATGATCAGTGTTTATTTATCATGAAGGTAAATGTCGGACGTAATTTCAGCACTAAAATTGTACATGAAATATTATCCAAACTCATCGTGTAGCAGAGTTTATAAATAGGACATGCCAAATTTGTAATATAAATACATGGTGTTTTGGAAATAAGGAATATAATATAAACAGATATATGCTTACTCTCTCCAATGTGCAACCCAAGTACTGAGCAAAGCAGCTCTCTGCTCCAACACAGACTCTTAGAGCATAACTTTTATCACGCTCTTTGGTTTATTTACATTTTGTAAAGCGTGTTGTAGCTGTTACCTGTGGCAAAATTTGTGAATGGTGTAAAATTAACGGCATTGGAAAACATACGTTAAATTTCCCAAACCAACGTGAGCACCAAGAACAAACCAGTAGATACTAATATTGTAAGTAACACAAATAAATTAATGTGAACAACTTTAGCCACATTCAGTGTTTATATGTTTCGTTTATACATTTTGCCACAGTTACACGTCCCCACAGTGCTGAAAACACGCAATCTGATGATGAAACGCTAAGCGATTAGAAACCAGTAATGAAATATAAAAATTGGAGAATAAAACAAAAGGCGACTGGTTGCAGTAATTTCTGGAAACCGTTATTCAGCACAGTCGCAGTGTTCCACTCCATAACGTTTGAAAGGTTTAAGGTTAGAAAAACCCATGTCTGTGTAGTAATTTCTTTTGTTATGTAAATTTTCCCCTGTTAACCGTTTATGAAATGTACAGGGTGTTTCAAAAATGACCGGTATATTTGAAACGGCAATAAAAACTAAACGAGCAGCGATAGAAATACACCGTTTGTTGCAATATGCTTGGGACAACAGTACATTTTCAGGCGGACAAACTTTCGAAATTACAGTAGTGACACTTTTCAACAACAGATGGCGCTGCAAGTGATGTGAAAGATATAGAAGACAACGCAGTCTGTGGGTGCGCCATTCTGTACGTCGTCTTTCTGCTGTAAGCGTGTGCTGTTCACAACGTGCAAGTGTGCTGTAGACAACATGGTTTATTCCTTAGAACAGAGGATTTTTCTGGTGTTGGAATTCCACCGCCTAGAACACAGTGTTGTTGCAACAAGACGAAGTTTTCAACGGAAGTTTAATGTAACCAAAGGACCGAAAAGCGATACAATAAAGGATCTGTTTGAAAAATTTCAACGGACTGGGAACGTGACGGATGAACGTGCTGGAAAGGTAGGGTGACCGCGTACGGCAACCACAGAGGGCAACGCACAGCTAGTGCAGCAGGTGATCCGACAGCGGCCTCGGGTTTCCGTTCGCCGTGTTGCAGCTGCGGTCCAAATGACGACAACGTCTATGTATCGTCTCATGCGCCAGAGTTTACACCTGTATCCATACAAAATTCAAATGCGCCGCTACCATTGCTGCACGAGAGACATTCGCTAACGATATAGTGCACAGGATTGATGACGGCGATATGCATGTGGGCAGCATTTGGTTTACTGACGAAGCTTATTTTTACCTGGACGGCTTCGTCAATAAACAGAACTGGCGCATATGGGGAACCGAAAAGCCCCATGTTGCAGTCCCATCGTCCCTGCATCCTCAAAAAGTACTGGTCTGGGCCGCCATTTCTTCCAAAAGAATCATTGGCCCATTTTTCAGATCCGAAACGATTACTGCATCACGCTATCTGGACATTCTTCGTGAATTTGTGGCGGTACAAACTGTCTTAGACGACACTGCGAACACCTCGTGGTTTATGCAAGATGGTGCCCGACCACATCGCACGGCCGACGTCCTTAATTTCCTGAATGAATATTTCGATGATCGTGTGATTGCTTTGGGCTATCCGAAACATACAGGAGGCGGCGTGGATTGGCCTCCCTATTCGCCAGACATGAACCCCTGTGACTTCTTTCTGAGGGGACACTTGAAAGACCAGGTGTACCGCCAGAATCCAGAAACAATTGAACAGCTGAAGCAGTACATCTCATCTGCATGTGAAGCCCTTCCGCCAGACACGTTGTCAAAGGTTTCGGGTAATTTCATTCAGAGACTACGCCATATTATTGCTACGCATGGTGGATATGTGGAAAATATCGTACTATAGAGTTTTCCAGACCGCAGCGCCATCTGTTGTTGAAAATTGTAACTACTGTAATTTCGAAAGTTTCTTTGCCTGAAAATGTACTGTTGTCCCAAGCATATTGCAAAAAACGGTGTATTTCTATCGCTGCTCGTTTAGTTTTTATTGCCGTTTCAAATACACCGGTCATTTTTGAAACACCCTGTAAATGTAAGGAATTTTCCTGTGAGAGTGTTTCAGCATATCTACTGAACGGAGCAACTGTCTGGGGCGTCGGCCTGGTTACCGTATTTGGCTGATGGGCCCTCACAAGCTCAACATTTATTGCGTAATAATATTTTGTCAATATATTGCGCGAAACTGCGAGGCCAAGAACCGTACAATATTGTTGCGCATTATTTATGTCCCGCGCGTCAGAACTTCGTGTTCGTAGTGAACATGTCGAACCTCGCTGATATATAGCTGGTATGTATTGCGGCTGCAATCGCTTGTGCTGCAAAAAAGAAAACCAAGAGTGTGAGGCAATGGGGTGGGGGGTGGGGGGGGGGGGGGAAGGCTTCGGTTACGTTCTACACACGCTGATGTATTTGTATTTTACACCAGCACTGTATCAGTTGTTTGCATGTCCACAAATCACGAAATCTCGGCAGAAATTACAGTATATTGAATAGTATCGTTCTTAGTAGGTACAGTATATTGCGCAATGTACTGAGCGTGCATTAATATTTTTAACGCTCTGCGGTCTCTTTCCACACACAGTGCAAACCGTCAATTCCGCTCTCAGGCACAATACTCATATGCTTCAGCCCCCTTTACTTGCCTTGAACTTTGTGCTCCTATAAGTAATTGATAACACCTAATGATTTTTAATGCTCTCTTTCGTAATTTTATAAGTCGCTTCTTCTATCATCTTGAGTCTTTTGGCGTTTTACACACATTGTAAAACTGTTTTTAATTCAGTGAGTGCCTCCGAGGACATTTTATAATGTTTATAAATCTTAAAGAATTTGTTTGGATATGATTTTAAAAAGGAATTATTTCCTATTGTAGAAACATTTAAGGTTTTGCTAACATATTTGGGAATTTCCTGGAGCTTAATGGTTCGTAATTTCTGTCTTTAACTTGGCCTGTGTGCCGAATAAGTATTTCTTGTCGTTGTATTTTAAAGTTTGGCCTCTGTGGTAACTAAATAAATTTGTATAAAGGTAATTATATTTATGCTCACCATGCTACCACTCCCAGACCCTAGCTTACTGTCATTTCAAAACCGTAGTGGTATATGATAGAACAGTATAGGCAATAGTGGTGGTGTTTAGAAGGTACACTGAATAGAGAGATGTACAAAGGGCAGTCAAATGAAAACGAGACAGATCGTAAAAAATAAGTAAACTGTTTATTATTTCAAGAGCAACTGCCATAACATTTAATACATTCATCCCATTGTGAAAATTTTCGCGGTTGTCTCCATAACCATGACTGTACCGAGGCGTTCACCTCTTCGACGGGCGAGAATGTCTTTCTTCAGGGCCCCAAACATATGCAAATCGCATGGGGAGAAATCAAGACTGAATGGAGGACGTGTAAGAGTTTCCCAAAGAAACTTTTGCAGCATACTCGGAGCAACTTTAGCAACATGTAGACAGGTCCACATGTTGCCAAGGTTGTTTCGAGTACTCTGCAGAAGTTCTGCTGGGAACGTCCTCCATACAGTCTCGATTTCTCCCCATGTGATATCCGTATTTTTGAAGACCTGAAGAAAGGCGCACGCTTGGTTCGTTAGGCAGCCACAAACATTTTTGTATGAAGGCACTGACCCGCTTGTCTCACCGTGAGATGAGTGTATTAACAGTTATGGCGATTACTTTGGAAATAATAAACAGTTTTCTTACTTTTTTCCATATGTTTCGTTTTCATCTGACTCCACCTTATATACGTGTAAGAATGGATGACCAACAGAGACAGAGAAACAGCTGAAGTCCGGCAAAGGCAAGCACTGCTCGCCTTTCCCGGGAATGCAGGTAGCGATGTGGAGCAAGCTCCTCAGGCGATGAAGCTGTGCAATTTTATTCAACCCGTGTAAGTTGCTGCAGCCTTCTGGAGGTTACTGGCTGCGACCTTCTTAACAATGACAATGACATGCAGTTAGGCACAAGAGAATAGCCACTGAAGTAGTTACCTGGAGCTTAATGGATTCCAAATATTATTTCCCAGATGATTCCCTATGCACGCACTTTACGAGGTGCATTCAAGTTCTAAGGCCTCCGATTTTTTTTCTAATTAACTATTCACCCGAAATCGATGAAACTGGCGTTACTTCTCGACGTAATCTCCCTGCAGACGTACACATTTTTCACAACGCTGACGCCATGATTCCATGGCAGCGGCGAAGGCTTCTTTAGGAGTCTGTTTTGACCACTGGAAAATCGCTGAGGCAATAGCAGCATGCCTGGTGAATGTGCGGCCACGGAGAGTGTCTTTCATTGTTGGAAAAAACCAAAAGTCACTAGGAGCCAGGTCAGGTGAGTAGGGAGCATGAGGAATCACTTCAAAGTTGTTATCACGAAGAAACTGTTGCGTAACGTTAGCTCGATGTGCGGGTGCGTTGTCTTGGTGAAACAGCACACGCGCCGCCCTTCCCGGACGTTTTTGTTGCAGTGCAGGAAGGAATTTGTTCTTCAAAACTTTTTCGTAGGATGCACCTTTTACCGTAGTGCCCTTTGGAACGCAACGGGTAAGGAATACGCCCTCGCTGTCCCAGAACATGGACACTATCATTTATTCAGCACTGGCGGTTACCCGAAATTTTTTGGTGGCGGTGAATCTGTGTGCTTCCATTGAGCTGGCTGGCGCTTTGTTTCTGGATTGAAAAATGGCATCCACGTGTCATCCATTCTCACAACCGACGAAAAGAAAGTCCCATTCATGCTGTCGTTGCGCGTCAACATTGCTTGGCGACATGACACACGGGCAGCCATGTGGTCGTCCGTCAGCATTCGTGGCACCCACCTGGATGACACTTTTCGCATTTTCAGGTCGTCATGTTGGATTGTGTGCACAGAACCCACAGAAATGCCAACTCTGAAGGCGATCTGTTCAACAGTCATTCGGTGATTCCCCAAAACAATTCTCTCCACTTTCTCGATCATGTCCACAGACCGGCTTGTGCGAGCCCGAGGTTGTTTCGGTTTGTTGTCACACGATGTTCTGCCTTCAGTAAACTGTCGCACCCACGAACGCACTTTCGACACATCCATAACTCCATCACCACATGTCTCCTTCAACTGTCGATGAATTTCAATTGGTTTCACACCACGAAAATTCAGAAAACTAATGATTGCACGCTGTTCAAGTAAGGAAAACGTCGCCATTTTAAGTATTTAAAACAGTTCTCATTCTCGCCGCTGGCGGTAAAATTCCATCTGCCGTACGGTGCTGCCATCTCTGGGACGTATTGACAATGAACGCGGCCTCATTTTAAAACAATGCGCAAGTTTCTATCTCTTTCCAGTCCGGAGAAAAAAATCGGAGGCCTTAGAACTTGAATGCACCTCGTACATTGGTCGCAGAGAGTGTTTGCATATTTCGAGTGATCTTTTTTCGTTTCATACACTGTTGATCTTCAGCATACCATCATTAAAATACAAATAAATTTTTACAGTTTAAGCCAACAGCTTATTGAGTATTTAAAAAACGACAATAATCAAACTAATGTTGACTTTCTTACATAAAACACAGCTGACGAAGGAGAGTGCGATGCTCTAATACAGGTAACAGTGCTGTTTCCATTGAGTGAGTAATGCATCTTATTTGGCATAATGGTTACTTTCTAGAACGTGTATTGGGTGTGGGAGGGAAGGACGGTGGGACGAGGAATAATATGGATGGGAATAGCTGTTGAACATTGGGAAGTGTGTGACTAGAATGTTTGAGCTCAAACAGGCAGGTATGGGGTTGGGCAGAGGTAAAAGGAGTGTAAAACCCCAAATGACAAGCTCAACATAAGCCGCAAGAAATTAATAATTGTTGCTGTTTTTATATCTCGTTATTATTTTACATTTAATATTGAGTCGTTCTAGCCAACTACATGTGTTGCTATATGTGTGTTGAATCGACATACTAGAATACAAGGGCAGACACAGATAGAACAGCATTCTTAAAATAATCAATTGGGAGGTCAGCAAAAGAATATGTTGACTTTAACAAAGAGTAATTACATAACGCTAGTAAAGACTTGTATCATTTTCAGGAGAAGAGTAGCTCCAGCAGTTGAAAAAGCGACACTCACTCACAACTTAGATTATAACACACGGAATGACACACGTACTAAATGTCACAAAGAAAAATTGTAGCATTTGATATTTTATGGCCATAACAACCCTTCAGCAAAACATGCAATCAATAAATAATAAAATGGAACAATGTGAAATTGAGCTCCAGTCGTTGAAATGTGCAGTAGCTTGTGTCACCTGAGCACTGGTGCAGTGACACAGAAATCCAACATGTAGTACAACCATTATATCAAAGGACAGACTCTTATGGTAATATCGTAGAACTACATCATATGGTGGAGGATCATGCACTAATGTCATAAAAGGAACACAGTTCAAATCAAGACTTCAGATTAGTACATTAGGTGAAGACAAACATTTTGAAATGTCAACTGTAGAGTTAAAAGGGCTTGATATCATCAAGAAATTAATAATTTTGTGTCTCTACCTATCTCTTAGTAGCGCTTTGGACACTTTTTTCAGTAAATTAAAACAAGTTGTAAATAAAGTCTCAAGTACAAAAGTCTACATAATTATGTGTGTAGACAATTATAAACACAAAAATAGCAAATGGAAGTAGTAGCACCTTCAGAACACATTCTTCAGAGCTTTGTCATGTCCCTATTGGACAATGATTCGAATGGCTCTGAGCACTATGGGAATTAACTTCTGAGGTCATCAGTCCCCTAGAACTTAGAACTACTTAAGCCTATCTAACCTAAGGACATCACTCACATCCATGCCCGAGGCACGATTCGAACGTGCGACCGTAGCGGTCCCGCAGTTCCAGACTGTAGCGCCTAGAACCACTCGGCCACTTCTGCCGGCCCTGTCGGACAATAGTACAACAACAGTTGCTACAATGACTGCATCAGTAGTAGACCATATGGCGACAAATATAGAAAGGGGCATTTGTACTGTAGCCATAAAAGCTCTTGGATTATCAGACAATTTCTGCTAAATAATAACAGTAAAATCGGGTGTGGAAAAATTTCCTAAACAGGAAGCCTACAAAACACATTTATCAAAATACAAATTGTTTTCTACAGAACTAGAAAACGAAACTGGACTGAAGTGTATAGAGAAACCAATTTAAATGTGGAATTCTCAACATCATTTTAGTTAAACTTCGAAAAGACATTTCCAAAAGTGCCGATATCGGTAACAATGCCCCACAAACACAAATGTGTAACAGCAGGTATTATTAAGTTTCCCAAACCCTTAAATACCTCACTTCAAAAAAAAAACTTATAATGAGAGTTATTAAATTATTGGCATACACACAAAAAGATATGTAAGGAGTTGCAGACTGCTGCAAAAAAGTCAGTTTATGAATATACAGTGCAGAGAAGAAAAGAAAGAGGTCTCCAATGTCATAAAAAAAGAAACTAGGGAAATACAAACAAAGGGGTAATAACATACTGGTAAGGGAGGGGGACAAAGTAAGAAATGATCCACACCACCAATCAGACTATGTGAATTAGCATTTTTGCGTGTATTGTGAGGTAGTTACAACAAAAATTCGCAAATACTAAAATAACAGCTGTAAATCATATGCACTTAGAAAAATGATGTCACTGGCACCACAGAGTTTGAAGTCAGTGAAAGTGTACAAAAACTAACAAATGAAAAGTCAATAAGCTTAAGTACCATTGCGTTTACTGAAGCAACGCTTAGAGAGCGTACAAGTACCCTCAACAAATGTAATAAATTAATTCATCGCATCAGGGAAATTTCCAGAGTATTTAAAACAGGCAAGTTGACCACTAAATTCTTTGCCACACTCATATACAAAGCACAAATCAATACGTATTTTACTTACATCGACGAGGTCACTATCCTCCATGCACCCTCAGTGCCTAAAATTCCCCCTCTTGCACACGTATAGTGCCACAATAAACTAACAAATTACTAATGTATCCCCAAGTAAAACCTATAAAATTATCCCTCCAAAATTACTACCACTAATTACAAATTAGAACAGCTTTCCATTTCTCCCCTTTCTGTATATACTCTTGATGGCACCGATCACTGCCTTAAGTCTGTTATGAATATCGACTTCCTCACTCCAACCCTCAGTAACTATGGTACGAGCAATCTGATTTTCACCTGTTAAAAGTCTTTTAAATTTTACTTGCCTTTTTTCATACTGAAATCCAAATTCTAGGAATTTCCCTACACAATTAAGCGAAGTATTGTATTTGCACAGGAAGTCAGTTCCTACAATTACCTCCTTTACTAGACCACTTACTACAAAACATTCAATCTCGAATTTATTTTCTCCACATTTAAATTCTAAAAGTATTTGTTGTCTTATTGGCTTACTCGTACCACCAACTGCCATTTTAATCCGAACGCCAGTGACTGGGAAGATTACTAGTTTCCTATTTTTTGTCACATTCATAAAACTTTCCGACACCGCTGACACAATACTACCTGAATCTAGAAGTGCGTCTTCTATTTCTTTGCCAATTTTAATTTCGATAATTGGCTGTACATTTACCATTTCCTTTCGTTCTAAATATTTCTCCCTTAATAAATAATTTTCTACGCCTTGTCCCTTCTTTTCCAATTCTAGCGTATTCACACCCTGTTCTATCCATTCCTCAATCTCATGCTCATCCCAGAGTAATTCATTAAATATTTCCTTCGCCCCAAATTCATTCCTTCCCTTTTATAAACCCCTAGCAATTTTAAACCTCTCTCTTTTCCACATATGCGGCAGTAACGATCGTAACGTTCTACCATACCAACGCCACTCAGTCACACTAAAATCACATTCCTCCTTCATATAACAATTCGTACGAACTTCATTACACAAACAACCCCCATCCACACAATTTACTTCAGCACTCTCTAAATTTTCTGTTAGTTCTTCCACACCTTTCGCCGATTCACTACCCACAGCAAGCACAACATTACTGTCTTTCCTCTCCAAAATATCGAAACTTGCAGCTTTAACAAAATTACACATCAATTCACTGTTAAACACTTTATCTTCCTCAAATAATACATCGATGCCTAAACCATCATCACCATAAATATTCATCTCAGAAACCTTATCTGCTGACATACCATTTAAATCACGACATAAATTCACATAAGAAACATTTCTTTCCTCCATCGACAAATTAACTTTACTTGTATCAAACACAACTTTATTCTCCACTGCAACATTACACAAATTGCTGCTACCTTGTCGTACAATTTTGGGACTTACAGACTTGCTACATTCCGCTGTGATCGATCAAAAATCAGCACACACTGCCATTTCTACACACTTTTCATCCAGATTAACCCCCGATCCTACTTTAGATACATTCTCACATTCATACTCTGACAAAAATTTTAGATTCACACATTCATCAATAAGTTTCGTTTCGCCTTCATTCGTGATTAGAAACGCTTAAATTCCTTCCTCCGAAGTATCAATACCAGTAGCTTTTACATCATTACATAAATTACCATTACTCTGTTTCTTTAAACAGAAATCATCTACCTCCATCAATACATTTTTAATTTCAACTGCTGGCGAGACCAATGCTAAGTCTCCCTTAATAACATAGACGCTTTTCGCCGAAACACAATCACCCTCACTTGCAGCTGGCGAGACCAATGCTACGCCGTCTTCACTAAAATCGACGCTTTCCGCCGACTTACAAATACCTGCTACTACAACACCTTCCTTACTGCAATTGCTACTTTTTGCTACCACCTCTTCAGAACTCTCCACACAATTTTCTTTCACAAAATTAATCCACTCTTTAACTTCTTTTTGAACAACTGAATCTTTCCATTCATCACCATTCATCATCATTCATTACGCATTCATAGCTTACATCATTCCCCGAAAATTTATTCCCATTACTTTTACTTAAATCTCTCACACATCTATGCTTCCACCGTTCACGCCTGCTTTTATTGAAAGAGCCATCTATATAGCCTTCCTCTTCAATTCCCATTTTGATAATTACAACCCGGTTTGCTCTGAGGTTTGAACTTAAAAGCCCTCTCTAATTTTTCTACGAATTCTAGAAATTCGTCCAAGGAATCACATGGACTATGAACCAGATACCACTGCAAATTTTCGGGTAATCGCCTTTTTAACGTGGTGATTTCCGTTAAAACCCTCAACGGATGTTTCACATTCAAATGCTTGCCAAGTTCGCGCTTGAAAAAATCTCTCATCATCCCATTACTGTACCTGTAACTCAGCCCGTTTAAAAATTCATTTTGAATCTGTTTTGCCTCGCTCCAAAATTTATCGAAAAAACACTTTTAGAACTCTTCGTACGATTCGCACGAACTACATTTAACATTAGCCCAATACTGTGGATCTCCCTCAAATGCCGTTTAACGTATTTTATTTTCGCTTCGTCCGACATGACATGAACAAAAGTGTCCCTACACGCATCCAAGAAATTTACTGGGTGATATCTTCTGTCATCCAATAACACATGTACTATTGAAGCTACATGCCTTTGTAATTCATACCAATTTAGGTGACACCAATAGCTTTCTAAAGACATGTCGATCGGCAAAATCGGATGAACCGTTAGGATTTTGGAAATTAGTTGCTGGGTGTTACTTGTATAGTTTACAGTCAGATACTAAACTTTAAACTAATAAAGATATTGGAAACCTAATTACATAATCAGAATCGTCATGCGAATAATGGTAATATACGTGTTTCTTTTTGAGATATCATGATTCCTCTGGCTATTATTAATTTCTACATGAGCTGTGAAATGTCTGCCATTATGGTTTCACAAAGACTGCCATCTTTGGCACTCCCAGCATACATATGTCCTTCATCGACGCAAATCACAGTCCTCATCACAGCGTCAACATGGAATTCCCAGCCGTGCGGTCGGCCTGGACCACGCGCTGGGTCCGCCCACCCCTCTTGCTCCAGCCGATGCTCGGCACCACGCAGCTGCTGACGAACTGCGGCCCGCCGACAGGCCCCCAAACTGTCACGCCAACTCCGAACTTGGAATATTTTCAGTGCGCAAAACTCGCCTGTTACCTCACAACTGGAAGCACCAAAAATAAAAATAAAAACCGATATTGGAAATCAGGTCGTCAAGAAGATGACTCAGGCAATCTCGGAACCAAAAGATCAGTTAAAGCTAATTGTTCGCAGGTCGCGGAGATAGGAGAGGAACAACATTCACTGAAATGCACAGTCGAGTCTCGGAGAAAAACAGCTTACTTTAGTACTCTTGTGAAAAGAGTAGAAGGTACATTGGAACATGTTGAGTAAAATCTGGCACTTGAGATTTCAAAAATGGTAATAAATTAGAGAGTATTAACGCTTTTGTTAAACAAGAAAATTCCCAATTTAGCGTAAAAGTAGTTGAGAACAACCGAATTTTTGAGGAGAAAGTTTAAACTTTTAAAACTAACACCGACCAGCAAATTTCAGTAATTAGTAATCGCATCAGTGACTAAAAAGTGATGTTGATAACAGAGTGTACAATTTTAGTAAAAAAGTTATTAGAGCTTCAGGAAGGGGTAGTGGTAAAAAGTTTCATTAGCTGTTGTGCATGGGGAATTTACCCATAAAATGCTTCCCCGGGGACGGGAAACTGCACTCTACAGACTTGATCAAACACTGTAACGAAAACGTTTGAGAGTTGGCAATACTCTCTTAGGATTTAAAGGTTGGCTACAGCGTGCATACACAAGCTCTGGAATCTAAGATATTGTTGTCACGCTTCGCAGCCCACGGATTAACTAGTGGCAGTTTGGAAGCCAGTGTAGGAGCCCGCCTGCTGTGCTGCGCACGTGTGTTGGGCGAGGGGTCGTCGCCGAGCTGCCGTACTGCCGTGTCCTCCAGCAGCGACACAGGATTTGGTAGTGAGTAGATATTTTTTATAATTTGCAGCGCGCTTATTAATTTAAAGAAAAGGGTTTGTGTATGTGCATAGCAGCAGACGGTAATTTTGATAATAATACTAGTTGAATTCTTAAGGGAAACCATTGTTAGGCGAATAGATTAAGTATTGATTTTCGTCATTGATTTCTTTTGTAATTGTCAGGGAATTGTTTCACTATGTATTTAATTGAGAAGTATTTCAGTCTGTCTCAAGAGTTTGATTAATTTGTAATATTGCTTTAATGCCACAGGAGGTAGATTTACATACGAAGCGATTTTTCAAAGAGCTTCTAGCGTTTTGTTGACTGAATGAGAAAGAATCGCTTTCAGAATATAGTTTTGGAAAAAAAAGAATTACGTGTTTTGGTTATCATTTATCAGGTTTAGATTTGACCAAACCCTTTCTCTTGAATTATATGTAGTTGTAGTAAGCAGCAGCAGCCGTAGCAACAGCAGGAGCCGCCATACAGAACATGCATTGCACTCAGCATGAATAATAGGTTTTTTTATGTTTTTGTTAAATAATGGAATGCAGCAGATCAAGCAATGACAACAGAAAGACCAAGTAAGTTATTTGTTGCGCAGAGGACCAATTAAAAATACTAAAGTTTAGGCGATC
The DNA here is from genome assembly GCF_023864275.1 of Schistocerca cancellata. NCBI lineage: Eukaryota > Metazoa > Arthropoda > Insecta > Orthoptera > Acrididae > Schistocerca > Schistocerca cancellata. The sequence continues at coordinate 1,135,107,809 of NC_064627.1, read as the reverse complement.
TCTGTAATGGCAAAGTTAACAAGAGTACAAGCACGAGCTTTTCAGTAGAAAACACGAGATAAGAAGATAGAGCTCGCGACTTTCACTTTATGTGTAACATGACCGATGCTTCAAAAATAAAATTTGATAAAAATTTGCCAAACAGAACACCAGTTCTGAAATGACATTTAATGATTTCGAAAAGCGTTTCTTAACGCAATTTTGGTCTGCAGCAGAAGAAGCGCTAATTAAAAGTGAGTTTCTGAACGGTCCAATCTATAGAGAGAGTGATGGTACCATGAAATCGTTCTGTGTAAAGCAGCTCGAAAGTTAATTCATCTTAACTAGCCATTCGACGAATTAACAAAAACATGCACTGAAACGTAGATCACTGAATAGAGTTCAGTGGGGACTGTTCTGTGGGTGAGATGAGTCTGCTGAATAATTTCTCAAATACATGCTCAAGCCAGACAGACCATATGAAAGAAATAAGAGACCAAATTTTAATCAGAATAATTATGAAAGACCGTCACATGGAAGATGGGCTCAGAACTTCAACGGTGGAAACTAGGAGAGGAGAAATTACTGTAGCAATCACAACGAGTTCCATCACAATGAAAACAGACGAAATTCTGATGGCAATGATAGAGTCAGAAACTGGAATAGTCGTTCTGATAACCGAAATAGGTCATTGGGGGGCAGTGAGCAACAACAGACAAAATGATAACCAAAGGCCACATGATGATAGGAATATACCTTTAAACGATTAGACATCCCATTGGGAGCCTATGAATTTGGGGAGAAATACTTGAACAAAAACCAGGCTAGGCGCAACCAGATAAGACATGATAAGAATCAGGGACGTCTGTCTTCTAGACATAATGATTTCAGATCATTACTTAATAGAGATAGTCACAGAACGCGTCAGATGAACAAAGTTCAATTCAATAAATAGTTCTTGGAAGTAATGAGGAAAGGTACAGAGAGTAAAAATGATACCAAACATGAATCAGTAGAAGAAGTAGCTTTAGATGAAGAAATCATTACAAATTTGTACGATCAGAAGAGGAAACTAAAGTAGACAGTGCTTTTTATGAATTGTGGGATAATGAGTAGTGCAGAAAATTTTGCAGGGAGTCACGACGTTGTTACTGGCAGATCAGATGATCTCGTGGAAATAGCAGAAGATGTATTAGTGTTGAACAGTGTGGATGTTGGGAATGTAGTATCTGAGAGTAGTGTTGATGAGTATGATGACGATAATTGTAGTGTAGAAGAGTTTGATGCAGAATTCGATGGAATGATATATGAATTTAATGATTATGAGGTAGGTAGCAGTGACAGAGGCTCTGAAAATCTTCAACTTGAGAATTATATTTTACCAGTACAGTTCAGTAATCCACCAGTGCATAGAAGGTTTAATAGTGCAGACAGTGTGTCTGATGAGTCACTAAAAGCAGTATAGTGACAAGATTAAATCAGAAATAAACTAAAACAATTTGAGAGGAGTCTCGTCTCTTTAAGCCAGTAAAATCTGACCAACATGACTCTGTGGCTACTGACTAACTTATTTCTGACAGTCGTCACTATACAGGGCGATCTTAGCAAAATACAACCGGAAGGGAAAAATGCTGTGACAGATCAAATGGTTGAAATGGCTGTAAGTGTTGTGGGACTTAACATCTGAGGTCATCAGCCCCCTAGACTTAGAACTACTTAAACCTAACTAACCTAAGAACATCACACACATCCATGCCGGAGGCAGGATTCGAACCTGCGAGTGCAGCAGCAGCGTGGTTCTGGACTGAAGCGCCTAGAACCGCTCGGTCAAAGGGGGCGGCTGTGACCGATCAGGATTTTGGAGACACAGTAGATTTGTTACATGAAAACCAGGAAAACAAAGAAACTGAAACTTATGGGAGTCCTTACATTCATAGTAAGACTGAAGGTTGGCAAGGCTGTAGCTTGATTGCTGTAGGTAGTCCCAAAAGTGCCGTATCAAGGAAATTAAGGGAAAAAATAAAACTAAGTACAGATTTCGTAGAATTACCAGTTGTTGGAATAAAAATAAGAGAAGCCACTTGCAAGGTTAGGAGAATTGTAAATAGGTAAGTACTTTTATCTTTCTATATAAAAATATTCAGTTCACAAAGGCTGTTTTGTTGTCTCTGACCTGAATGAAAATGTGTTGTTGGATATGAAGTGGACACTGAAGAAAGTGGCAAGTTTTTATTGGGTGAACCAGAAATTTATATTTACAGAAGCGAAATGGGAAATAAGTTGAGTAACAAATATATTCATTCAAAACTGAGGAGACAGCAGCATTCAAATTCTAGAAGCGAGTTTTGCAGATGACAAGAGATAATGGGGAAAAGTCCGATGATGACGAATCTAGTAGCTTAGTTGAAGCAAAATTACAAGAGCCTCAGAAATTAAGTCCTGATCAAAAATAAATTGAGGGAATTGCTACGAGATTATTATGATGTATTCGAAGGAAATCTGGTAAGGTAAAGAATCATGAGTGTAGACTCAGATTAAAGCCACATGACCCTTTTTTCATAAAGCCATATGGGGTACCAATCTGTAGACGAAAAACTGTAGAAAAGTAATTTTAGAGAGAGAAGTATTAGTGAGTATAACATTACATTGTTACTGGGTTCTAAACATGGTATTAGTGTCAGAGTAGTGTTAGAATCGAGACACCTGAAAAACTTTCTAAAATGAGAAACAGATCTTCCTGAGAGTGCTGACGAGCTCATATATAAATTCTAACATATGACGTTTATGACGACAGTCATACTCATAAATAAAGGAAAACTGCAGAATGTGGAACCCCACAACGTGGCACTACAAAAAACTTGCGCTAATAGCATAGGTACATAGGGAACACACATGACACAAATCTGTAAGTCCACTGTATTGGTGATACATTGAGAAAACCGTCCTGAATCACATGTGCTACAAAACGCCACTGTTTCCTGCGCAGGTACCCCGACATCAATATGGGACATGCTCACCATGCACATGTACACAGGCCATGCAACGGGTTGGCATACTCTGGATCGAGCGGTCGAACATCTGCTGGGGTATAGCCTCTCATTCAAGCACCAGTGACTGTCAGAGCTCCTGAAGTGTCGTAGGGGTTTGAAGATGTGCAGCGATACGTCGACCGAGAGCATCCCAGACATGCTCGATGGAGTTTAGGTGTGGAGAACAGGCAGGCCACTAAATTCGCCTGATATCTTCTGTTTCAAGGTACTCCTCCACAATGGCAGCTTGGTGGGGCCGTGTATTATAATCCATCAGGATGAAGGTGGGACCCACTGCACCCCTGAAAAGGCAGACATACTGGTGCAAAATGACGTCTCGATACACCTGACCTGTTACAGTTTCTATGTCAAAGACATGCAGGGGTGTACGTGCACCAATCACAATCCCACCCTACAGCATCAAACCACGACCTCCATACAGGTCCCTTTCAAGGACATTAAGGAGTGGGTATCTGGTTCCTGGTTAACGCCAGATGAAAACCCGTCGAGAATCACTGTTCAGACTATACCTAGACTTGTCCATGATAGCACTGTTTCAATGACCATGTACCGTGTTCTTGACACCAGGCTTTACGGGCTCTCCTGTGACCAGGGGTCAGTGGAATGTACCTTGCAGGTCTGCGGGCGAATAAACATGTCTGTTCAGTCGTCTGTAGACTGTGTGTCTGGAGACAACTGTTCCAGTGGCTGCGGTAAGGTCCCAAGCAAGGCTACCTGCAATACTCCGTGGCCGTCTGCGGCCACTGATGGTGAGATATCGGTCTTCTTGTGGTGTTGTACACTGTGGACGTCCCGTACTGTAGCACCTGGACACGTTTCCTGTCTGCTGGAATCGTTGCCATAATCTTGAGTGCACACTTTGTGGCGTACAGAGGACCCATTCTACAACCTGCTGTGTTTGACTATCCTCCAGTCGCCCTAGTTATCCACCCCTTATAACGTCACCAATATGAGTTCTTTGAGCCATTTTCAACACATAGTCGCCATTGGCACATCTGAAAACTCTGCACACTTACTCGCTGCACCGTACTCTGACATGCACAAACACACCTCTGCGTATGTGGACAGATGCCAGCGCCACCATGCGACGACCGCAGGTCAAAAGCAGCGCATTTTCATACCCCGAGGTGATTTAAACTCGCAAACCGCCCACCAGAGCGTTGTTTCACCATGTATCAGCATTATCCTTAATTTATGAGCATGAGTATAGTTTGGACCTCACCTCTGGATTTCATCTGCTAGCACTGGAACCAAATTCAAGGAAATTTACTGCATTTTTTAATGGGGAAAGAAGCTGCCAATACTGTATTATACCCTTTTGACTCAATGTTTCTGTTACAGAGATTATTAAGGCTTTAGATTTTGTTTTAGGAAAGGAACTTCTGACTAAATTAACAATTTATGTTGATGATGTTTTGATCACTGGGGAACGTTGGGAGAATCATTTCAATACATAGAGGGAAGTTTGCAACAAATTAAGGCAAGCCTGGGTGCTTCTAAAACAAGTAAAATGTAAATTTACTGAGAAAAACTAAAATTTCTTGGCCACAGCATCTCAGAAGAGGGAATTTCGCCAGACCAAGAGAAAGTCGAAGCCAAAGCAAAATTCCCAATTCCGTAAACAAAGAAACATTTAAGTCTGTTTTTGCCTTGTGTGGATACTACCGAAAATTCCTGAGTAATCGAGCTTTAAATGCATCCTGTTTGAACAAACTACTCAAGAGAAATGCTCTGTGGGTATGGTTACAAGGTTGCCATGAAACCTTTGATAACCTAAAGTCACTGTTGTGTAACAGTAAAATATTATACAGGTCTAATTTACCATTCCATTTCGTATCACGGCAGATAGCAGTAACTATGCTGCGAGCTCACCTTTTCCAAGAAGTAGAAGTAATTTACCATGTAGGAGACAGAGCCATCGCCTTTGCTAGCTGAACGTTACAAAAACACGAGCAATCTGAAAAGGAATTGTTGGCTATTTATTGGGCTTTTGTCATATTCCGGGCCTCAGTCTGTGGTCTACATAGACCATAAAGCACTGATCTAAATACTGGGACGTTAGTTAGACCATGGCTGGACAACTCTCTTCCTCCAACAATTCATTTACATCATTAAGTATATCAAAGGCAGGACAAATTAATCGCCGACGCACTATCAAGACTTCCAGTGGGGGATGATTTTGATGATGGTAGTGGGAAGTGTGAGAAAGACTTCAGGATTATGTATCTAAAAGGGGTAAGTGATGAGCAAGAAATTAGAGACATTTGTAATGACAAGCCATGGGAAGCTAGTTAAGAGTTATCTGAAAAAGTAGGAAAGTATTATAAAGTATACAAACGGATTTTACTTGGGTTAAACAGTACTGACCATGATTTTTGGAAATTATGTTGGCCTGAACAATACATTGATCTCTTAATTAAATATACACACACAAGTTTTGGGCATTATGGAACATTATGAAATGCATATCAGACTCCCGGAAAATGTTTATTTCTATGATATCGCTAGGAGAGTTAGGAAGCTGTTAGCGAACTATAACAGAACCAAAGAGTGAAAGTGACGAATCAAACTTGCAGAAGTTTTCTGCAGAATCTTCTGTGAAAAGACTGACATGAACTTGTCTCAGTAGATCTGTATGGAGCTTTACCAAACACTAAAGATCGTTTCCGCTATGTCTTTGTCATGATTGATGTATTTTTGAAATTTATAAAATTGTACCCACTTAAGAAAGCAGCTAAACAGGAACATTATCTTTAAAATTAGGAGGGACTACTTCATTAATGTGGCAAAACCGAAAAAGATATTGTCTGATTATGGGACACAGTTCACTTCTAGATCATGGAAATCATTTACAGAAGATGAAGGGCTAGACTGTATTTTGATATCTGGCTACCACCCTTCGAAAACCCTACTGAATGATAGAATGATACATATGCAAAATAGAGAGGTTGTTTCAAACTTATTGTAACAGGAACCATAACAGCTGAATTGGTTGTGTAAGCGAGTTTGAAGACATCTTGAACAGTATCCAACACTCCTTGAGACGGTGTTCTCCTTTATGAGATTTTGTTTAGTAGCAGACAAGCCTACATAACTGGTAAAATAGTGGAATTCCCAGCACACAAGTGCATGAGCAATCAGGAGAGAGAATAGGTTGTTAGGAAAACAATGGAAACTTAGGGAAATGTTAGGAGACAGAGACATGACAAAAGACTGAAACCGATACACTTCAGAATAGATGATATGATGCTTTTTAAAACTATAAAGTCCTAATCAATTCTTGACATTTATATTCGGGTATTCAGAGTGCAAGGCAACAACAACCATAAAGCTTATAGACATCTGTATCCAAGATCTGGCAGACTGTTTGGTCTGCGAAATGTGACAGAGTTAATACCCTATAGGCCAGCGAACAATGCTAAATACTGATAAAAACGTGTCGAAAAAAGAGACCATACCTTTTGTAAATAGTAACCTATAATTTTGTGTATAAATTTTGCCTTATTCTGTATGTGTAATTATTGTCATGTGTACCTCAAGAGGACATACAATCTCTGTACGAGTATGTCAAATGCGTGGTGAGCATTACACATCCTAGCTATGTAGCACCTTTCTTCTTTTTGGTTTATCAGTGCTGCATCTTCCCCTCATTCTGTAAATTGGTCAGTGCAATTATCACCTACTGTCATGGTTAGTTCAAGTAATGAAAAAAATTAGTACTTAACTCAGGAAGATTTACTGGTCTTGTTTACAGAAAACTTTGTGCTAAGTTTTCTTGTGTTTCACATGTATCCATAAATACCTTAACTAAGACAAATCTTACTGTAGAACTAGTCGACATTATACTTTTTGAAAAATCATCATAAGACAAGTAAGAACAAATCCTGCAAGTAATGCAAGAGTAAATCTAATGATTTTTCACAAAAATAATGTGTAGCATGTGAGTATAATGAACTGCTACATAGTAAAGAAAAAAAATAACTAACTTGACCTTTGACTTTGACACAGATAAGACAGGTGTTGCATTTAAAGTCTCTTTTGATTTCTTTTGCCTAGATGCATGCATTTTAAAAATTTTTACTTGTCTAATATAAAAATCTGTGAAAAAATTTGACTGTAGAAGAATATTTTTTCTGCATGTCTGCTGTAAGGAGAGAACGTGTTATGTACAGGTTGAGTTGGCGGTCGGAAGTTTCCGTTTCTCCAGCTCTCACAGAACGCCAGGTAAAGTCGGAGAAAACTGCTACAACCTGCGATGAAGACTCTGTCTCTCTTGGTAGTTAAAGTACTCACAATCGCCATAAGATTTTCTGGAAACACTTGCAGAATGAGAAGGTTGAACAACAGTGGCAGTGTGATATCTTCTGACTAACAAACTCGTCGTTTAGGGAATATCTTGAACACATAAGCCGATGGCGAAATGCTGCATGTCGTTCGGACCGTGATAGTAGCAGATTCGCCCAGTAGTGTTAATTTGCGAAGTAATCACCATGAACTGTACTGCTAAACACACTAATCGATTTATGAAAGTCCAGGGATCCAACACCAAATAAAAGTTCGTAGATCACATGTACCTCCTTTTTCACAAAAATAAATTTTCGATACTCGGTAACTGCAATTACAAGTTGTATCTCCTCTGCACTTCAAATTACGTCCATATGCAAACTTATCTGACCTCCCAAAAACAAACAATCTCCAATCGGCATTCCTGTATCCAACAATTACAAAAAGCATATAGGCTCTTTTTTCACAGCAAACTGCATTGTCATCTCAATTATGGTAGCACATCATCGCTGGTACTTGCAGCCAGAATATTACAGTAACATTACATTTCATAGGGACATTACAAGAAGCTTTTGAAATAATGAACTTGATTTTGTAAATTTATCTATAGCATATAACTTCACTTGTGTACCCACAACTTTGACTAAAGACAACATCCAAAGCCAAGAACACAGTCAGAAAACAGGTAAAAACTCCTGTAGCAGCTAATATAGAATAAATGATGGTAAGAATCTAAATATTTTGTTTCTACAATACGACCACTGGTCATAAATTATGTTCTTTTTCATGTATTACCAATTACTTTTTCACACGAATATCTATCTACCCATGTGCTTATCCCAACCCAGACTTAATATGTAATATTGCGCACTCATAGTGGACTGTGCTATTGAAATGATGGTGCTAATAATAAAAGAAAAACTCTGACAGCCTGTAAGTAGGCTGCTTAGGTTTTTATGTTGGTAACGCCACATAGCACTCTGTATGAAAATCACTGACTGTGCTGTGTGTAATCTGTGGCTGGTTGGCATTGTTGGAATATTCGCTATTGTAGTATTGGGCAGTTGGGTGTGAACAGCACGCAGTGTTGTGGTCTGTCTGTACTTTGTCAACTATTCAAATTTTTTCGGAACCACTGCGATAGTATGAGAGTTTTGAATGTTGTATTTGGTAAGGGATCATGATTTTTGATGTACGTATGAGGTAGATGACTTTATTGAAGGTTTTGAAATTACTGAAAGAAGCTGCGACGATTTTGAGATGTGATTGATCTGTTATGATGTTATTATTACGACGACTATGTGTTTTATGCTGTTGAGATATGTTTATGATCAATAAGCTGATGCTATATGAGGAATGTGATTATGTGTTTATATGTATATGAATAATGAACACAAGTTAGGGACTCTGGTTTGTGAGAAAGGATGTTGGAAACCAAGAATCGTACTTTAAGAGTTATGACATGTGTGTCCATGCGTGAATGTGAGTAGCACAACACTGTTGTTCATGAGATTTCGCTTCTATGCATTTCTACTGTAATTTTTCGACCTGTGAAATATTTTAACATGAGACTGTCACTGTAGATGAAAATGTTGTCGTAAATAATTCAGTAAGAAAGCTAAGTGACCTTGACGTAATACACTGTAGGTGCCCAGCTATGCAACAGTTGCCTGGGAAAAAAAAGCCGTGCATTTCAGAGCCACAAAAAAAGGAGAGGCCATTAACCTCGCTATTGACATTTTTTTGTAGAAAGCATTGCAAATACGACACGCTCATACTTGAAAACATATGACTTCACTTTGAAGCTCGTAATTTCTGATATTTACTGAAATGCCTAATGAAATGACGAGAAACATTATACGTCTATTGTCTTGCTAGTTGAGAGATTTTTTACTGCCTTATGAAATGCCATATGGCTAGTGAATGACGATTCACTCCTTGCTTTATGTATATATTTGCTCATTTTGTTTAATATCTAATTTCTAGCTGCACTGCAGCATTGGTTAAAATAAGACTTAATAGATGCACTAATAGAAAAGTTTTCTGTCTACATACCCAGTAAAGAATAACTTCATGATCTACTTTCTTAGAAAAGGGAGCACATATAGACATTTCCCTTCACAATTTTTTCAACGATTTGGTAAATTTTTTGATAGAGTAAGTTTTTGTGATGCATCATTCTAATGTTAAGAGCTGATTTAGATATTAGACATTTCCTACCTTTCCTGTAATATTTTTTCTGCTTAAGCTTTGTTAAGTTTAGATATAAGTTACTGCATTTGCTGCTGAAGTTTACCTGGCATAGTGCTACTGAATTTTACTTTGTGTTACTCTGCTAAGCCAGTTTTACTACTGATTTATTTTTCTTGTTGCTGCACATTGGCTCATATTAGTTGTAATGTTGCATTTGCTTTGCTAATTTAGATATACTGCTGCTTGATTTGCCAGTTTGCATTTTTTTTGTCATTGCTGTTTGTGTTAATTGTTTTGCACTGCTGCATTGCCTTGTCCATTAGTATACATATCTAAGCTCAACAAATTTATGTTAGCTTAAGAGGGGATAGGCTATATAAGAGAATGAGTTGCAATGAATTGGAAGACATGCATTGAGAAGATATAAGAAAAAAAGTTTGAGAAAAAAAGTAGTGTACAATGAAGAATAAGTATTTTGAAAGAGGATATGAACAAAAAAGTAGGGTTAAGGGACAACAGGTACAGATAGGACTTTTTGGGAATAATGATAAAAACTAGGGAGATCTCCAAGAAGTAAAGAAAGTTTTGTTTGCAAATCAAATACAATAAATACTGCAGTACCAAATGTCATACAGAAAACAAACCCTGTCCTTTCTTTTTGTGTTATTCCTCTATGTGTTTATGTACCCTTGTGTATTTGTGTTCATCCTGTCTTTATGTGTTTATCTGATAAGAGTTATGTTGTAGAATGATTCTAATAATATGTTATTTACACGTAAAGACATTATTTATTCTGATCTGTTTTAATGCTCATATGTGAAGTTGATGTTCCGAAAGCTATTCTGATCTTTTATATATTTACTTATGTCATAATTCCTGTAACACTGATGCATACGTTTATTTCTTTTCTTTTGTGAAGTTCTTGTTACTACAAATGTTATCTGTACTATTATATTCTTTAATGATGTATTTTGCACCTTTGTCATTGTATTCTCATGTCGTAAATTTGTAATTGTATAGACACCAGTTCTTCAGATTAAGTATTTTCATTTCACTGCACACATTTCTGTTGGTCATAGTATATGCACAATATGTGAAAGAAAAGGGACTGTTAGTGCTTGCATGTGTGTTGATAATTCAGCAAGGGTCTGGTTACTAGCATTGCTGGTTTTAAGGACATTTCAAAAAATTTTTTGTGATGCACAAGTTGTGGTTTATGGACTTGCTATATTAAGTGCAAGACTCCTCAGTGCTGATTGTGCACCCACACAGTTGCAACAGATGGCTGCTAGCCATCTCTACCAGGACTGCAGTGGGTCTACACCTTTGATGGCCCACCAATACCATTATTTCTACAAGGACTACAGTGGGTCTGCACCTCTGGTGGCCCACCAATACCATAATCTCTACCAGGACTACAGTGGGTCTGTTCTGTGATTACCTACCTACAAACATTCTTCAAAACCTGGACTGACTCTGCTGCGGGTGTGCTCTATTGTGGCCCATTACTTGTCTGCATGTTCCGTTGGAAGGACCACACTACTTCTTCAAGGCTGCATGGAAATCCACTACTTCTGTGTGCATTTTCTTTTACTGATCAGACTTTGTGCAATGTAATTACTACTGTGATGAATGATCAGGACTGTCTTTATGGACAGTGGACAATTTTTGCTTTTGACCAACAGTGTATCAATAATTGTGTGCATTTGATATATTTGTTAGCGTTAATATAAAAAAATTAACAAGTATGTACTGGGCACTGCCCAAAACAATTTGTAAAATTTTTTGTGGGGAGCATGGGGGCTACGTAAGTAGGCTGTTTAGGTTTTTATGTTGGTAACGCCAGGTAGCGCTCTGTATGAAAATCACTGACTGTGCTATATGCAATCTGTGGCTGCCTGACATTGTTGGAATATTCGCTATTGTAGTGTTGGGCAGTTGGTTGTGAGCAGTGTCTAGCGTTGTGCAGTTGGAAGTGAGCCTCCAACAGCGGTGGATGTGGGGAGAGAGATGGCAGAATTTTGAGAGTGGACTATCTGGACGTGTGTCCGTCAGAAAAAGGAAATTTGTAAGACTGGATGTCATGAACTGATATCTATGTTATGACTTTTGAACACTATTGAGGTAAATACATTGTATGTTCTCCATCAAACTCTTTCATTTGCTAATTATGCCTATCAGTAGTTAGTGCCTTCAGTAGTTGGAATCTTTTATTTAGCTGGCAGTATTGGAGCTCGCTGTATTGCAGTTGTTTGAATAACGAAGGTTTTGTGTGAGGTAAGTGATTCATGAAAGGTATAGGTTATTGTCAGTCAGGGCCATTCTTTTGTAGGGTTTATTGAAAGTTACACTGTGTCGCGCTAAAAATATTGGGTGTCAGTTTAGTGATGATCAGAATAAGTAAAGAGAGAAATGTCTAGTACGTTCTGTTTAGCTCAGCTGTTTGAAAATCAAATAACGTAAGAGGTTTACCAGCACAGTAATTTACTATTTTCCAAAGGTGACGTTTCAAGCCATTAGTGGAACAGACAGACAGCAACTGCAGAAATCTACTAAATGTTCCAGCCTGTTCGAGGACAATAGAAGATGCCCAAGGTAAGTTTCATTACACATTTTTATGCATAATGTGTAAAGAGAGACTTTCCTATGTAAATATTCAGATTTTTTTTAAAAAAAGTGGTTATTCAGCTGAAATCTATTCATCTTTGCATTCTTTTGTAAATAGTAGGCTAGAACCAGAAATTTGCTATCTGTTGTAAGTAGCAGCTACGAATTACGATTTTGCAATATTTTGTAAATAATAGAACTCGAGAATTGTGGAACCTCTTTGCTTTTAAAATTTTGAAAACTGGTAGGTTTATTAATTAATAAAGTTTGTGTAATTATCTGTTTTGTCATTGGTTATGTAACTTTTTTGGCACTGCTTCAGACACCATCTCTTACATGTTATACATGGAACTGATGATGAGGATGTTGTGTAATAGGACTTAATGAGGGGCACTTTATGAAATTTTCGATACTGCTCAAGATAGATTTTTGGTATACTACCCAAAACACATTACACAGAACACAGTATGTAATGAAACATCTTTTGCTCCATAATTTATGATATGATAATAATTAATACCTCATGCACTTAGCTTACAAGCCTGCAAAGTAAAAGTAATTAGATAGAATCTGTAATTACCAATAATCCATCATTTTGAAATCAGGCATTTGAGTGAAGATGTCATGATAAAGTTAGCACCAAATTGCAGCGTGTATGTAATCAGAAAATTAATTACTAAGACATGGGTGTTTGGAAAACTGGTTTGTTTGGATAATCGAACAGTACATGTTTATTTGCCAAAAAGAAGTACTGTACAGTAAATTTATTCATAAAAACTGGCATCTCCTTTAGTATTACAAAGTAACATACAAAGGCAACTTCAGTAGGAATATATAATATGTGGCACAGTTTATTAAACAAAAATATATACATATTGGATACGCATTTTGCATGAACAATACACACAGTATACAAAATTAACGTTTAAAAAAATCCTTTATTTTGGACTGTCTAAGCAAGCCTACACGCTTACGAGCAGCTAAGTCACGTACTTTTTTCATTACAGATATCTGAAACTGGTCACTTTCATCTTGGGTTTCCAACCATCGCAAGGCAGTATCTAAACAAGTGAACGCCTCAGAAGCTGTTGGTATACTTTCATCTTCACTTTCTGGAACACTGATTGATGAGATGCTGGCGGCGACATCTTTATCAGTGACGACGTTTACAATCTCGCTGTCCTGCATGATTTGGTGTCCTGGATCTGCATCATAGATATTCATCCATTCATGAACGCCTTCTTCATCACATTCGTGGCAATCTATTTCTTTTAGCATACCGAGAATTTCGGACATATCATTCTGTTCGTCATTTTCAATCATACCTTGTAAATTTTCTTCTGTGTCCAAGATTTTATCCCAGGCTTTCTTCAAATTCTCTTCCTTTACACTATTCCATGCTGCACTGATCATGTAGAACGCGTCTTTCAAGTCAATATTCTTATGATTTCTTAAGAGACTTTCTTCTCCATCCTCTTCTCTTTCTAACAATAACTTACCCAACAATTCTTTCCTGTAATATCGTTTGAGTCTCAATAACGCCTTGGGCGTTAGGTTACGTTAGGTGGAAGAAATATTACCTTTATGAACTCGTCTTTTTCGTTTAAAATATCACATGACGGATGAGTTGGTGCATTGTCAAGGAGAAGTAGTGTTTTCTCCCTCTTCCCATTCTTTAGCTGATGAGCTTTTACAGATGGTACGAAAACGTCCAGAAACCACTTCATAAAAATCGTACTATCCATCGAGGCACTCTTTTGTGAGGTGTACACAGCAGGCAAGGCTGACATATTAACGTGCTTGAAACAACGCGGTTTTTTACTTTTACCAATGACGAACATAGGCAGTCGGTGACTTCCAGAAGCATTAGCACAAGCCAAAGCTCTAATACGACCCTTGCTTGTTTTAGGACTAGGTGCTGCTAATTCATGACGTGAAACAAGAGTTTTTCTCGGTAAAGCTTTCCAGTTAAGTCCAGTTTCGTCAGTATTGTAAACGTTTTAGAGAGCATAATCTTCTTCCCTTAATATGACCCTTAGTTTGACTTTGAAAGAATCAGCTGCTGAAGAATCAGCCGACAGTTTTTCTCGCTGTATTGTAAGCTCACGAATGCTGTGTCTTGACTGGAAGTGTTTTAACCAGCCCGTGCTCGCTTTAAAGTTCGAAGGTCATCCAAGTTTTTTGTTGAACTGCATTGCCTTCTCACACAGAATGGGACTTAAGATAGGTTCTCCTTCCGATCTCTTTTGTGTAAACCACTTGTAAGCAGCATCGTCTAGATCTGTGTTAGTGGCGAGCTTCATAGTTTTATGGCTTGTTGATCCATCAGTAGAATCAAGCATAGCTATAAAATTTGCTATGCTCGTCTTTTGTTTTTTTTTTATATCCGTACTTGTCGACTTTTCCACCTTGTACTCATTGGATAAAGTGGTTGCAGATTCACCTTCTTCTAACATTTTAATAATCTCGTACTTGTCCCTCATAGAAAGGACAACACGTTTACGTTTAAGCATTTTGTATCGTCAAGTTTACTTCTTCACGCAGCAACACACAAGTGGTCGTAACAGAGAACAGAAGGTGACTGTTTGCAACGTGAGAAGCTCTTCTTGGGGGCGTGCAATCTTTTAAACTGCGCGGAGCGCCACGCCTCAACTCTGAATTGGCACAGCTGTTGCTGTGAACAGCTTTGATACTTCCGCTACTTCTGCTGTCAGTGCCAAGCCGATAGGAGTGTGCCGATTGTTGAAACGCAGCGACTGGCGCCTTGGCCTGTCAGCAGTGCCTTGTGAAGGCCCCATTAGAAGCGATGTTTCGCCAGCGGTGGCCCACTGTGGCGACTACTGTGGGAAACTTGGTTTGGGAGTGAGGGGGATGATGGACGGTAGGGGGGGGGGGGAGAGTAACAGGTGTGAGCGAGTATACAGTTCGGTTAAGCGGTCGTTCGGTTGACCGACGTTCGGATAATCGACGCTCTACTGTAATTCGACATGTTTCACGATATCAGATGTACGTACTCACGTAGGATCTTAGGGAATCATGTTATTAAAGATGCCAGACTCAGAATACCTTTAATTAATATTGTATTTACTACCTCCAGCAACTTCCTATACAAACAAACGACCTTCTTGGGCTTTCGACAAAATAAAGTTTCTGCATAAAATGTGAAGCTTGTAATCTTATTCCACAGTCTGCAACGTCCTCCAGTTTATGTTTGCACAAAAGTTATTGAGTAATTAATAAAAAAAAACTGTGATTTTGTGTCAACTATTGTTAATCGCATTTCATCACTTTAGTTTCGTCTCAAAACTAAAAACCTATACTTGAAAGTGTAATCGTTAAAAACGAACACTTGTTTACCTCAAAATTGTGTTAACACAATATTTTTCTAATGAAACTTTCTAATTGTAGTTTGATATATCTATTTAGTAAATAATGTTAGCAAAAGAGCACGTATTGTTGAGGAAGTGTGTAAGCAGTGCCAAATAAAATAAAAAATTCATATTGTGTTGTTAGCTGCGAATGTATTGTTGAGGAAGTGTATAAGCAGTGCCAAATAAAAGAAACAGTTCAGATTATGTAGTTGTTCTGTGACAAAAGGTCTGTGTAACTATGTTGTTTGAGAAAATACGCAACTGTCAAATTGAGTATTTTTGGGGTTGACTTTTATTTAAAACACCAGGTCCTCAATGTTAACTTCTCAGGACTATCTGGAAGTGGATTAAGCAGCCCATTGTACAGTTTCGGCAACGTGGTTGCGACTGACATTATAAAAGATAAGTAGTCAGCCTTCTAAAGTTGACAGAAACTTGTTATTAAGTTAGTCAATTTCTTCAAGCGTTGTGAAGTTTAACTTATTACTCAGATGATGTCTGTATTAGAATGTGTAAGGCCTGGTGAACTGTCTGTTTTGGAGTGTATTTACCCACGATACATCCCAGTATTCACAGTGGTTGGGCCTTCAGTTACTACTTATGCTCACATTTGGTGTTTGCAGGAACTTACCTGTTCTTCAGGGGCTGAAAGAACAACTGACGAATTGCTACAGAAGGTGCAAGATACTTGGGACAATCTTTTGCAGTATCCAGTTCGTCTCCTTTTAGAATGTTTCCATCTGAGAATACACACCTGCATTGCCACAGCAGGAATATATTGTGTATTGATGCTATGTTTTGAGCCCCCTTTACTTTGATGTGTGTTTCACTTGGTCTGAATTTGGTATCATATACAGCTGCAATTATGAACTAACTGTCACCCTACTTGTCAATAAAATGAGCTTGTCCTTAAGGGTGTTACAGATTCTTTTCCAGCAGTGTATTTCATTCTCGACAGCCCCCTTCAGATGCCAACTTCACAATGAAGTTCACAATTACATTCTCTGCTTCCTGTTAGTTAGATAAGGCTCAAAACATTTTATGGGACTGCTTTTGACACCGTAATGTTCTAATTTACTCAAGAGAATGCTGTAATTTGCACAGTCAAAGGGTTTTGACAGGTCACAGAAAATACCAGTAGCCTCTAATTTGTTATTTAAAAAAATAAGTACATTCTCACTGTAACAAATAGGCCTTCTCTATAGTGGAACCCTTATGGAATCCAAACTGTGTCTTGGACAATATATTATTTGTGATCATATGCTTAAGAAGATCCTTGAACACAACCTTTTCAAATATTTTAGAACAAGCTGCAATAATGAAATTGGTCGCTAGTTTCACAGTATCTCTTTATCCCCCTCTTGTAAAGAGGCTTAACTTCAGTATATTTTAGCCAATCTGGAAATGTTCCACTGCTAAGACTAAGAGACTGATTACACAAATGACCTAAGATGGGACTCACTTCACATGAGCACTCTCTGATTAACTTCATTGATATGTTACCATGACCACTAGAATACTTTGATTTTTAAGAATGTTATGGTGGATGTTTGTTCTTTGGAAGACATGAGTGTTATTTCCATTTTACTGAAGTTGTGTGTAGAGACTGGTCTCAGATATTCCATTCTACTGTTTACTGACCTTTTTCTCATAGTAAAGCTGCTCAGATTTCAGGAGTACTGGCTTCTATATATTGCAGTGTTCTTTGAAAGCATTACAATGCTAACATCAGAACTGTTCCTGATATGAGGTACAGTCACCTTTTCCAGTAACTTTATTAATGGAAACTTTGTGTTTTCAATTTGAGTCAGAAGTATTGTAAACATGTATCCAGTTCATGTCTTTGAGAAATCCCCTACAATTCTCGATCTTTGACTGATTTATTACTCTCCTGTACTCATATGTAATAATTTTTATATCTTGACATGTTTCGAAACTTAAAATGAGATGAGACATATAATAATCAGATAAAATAAAATCACTTGTGAACATGCACACGCATGTGAGCAAACATCCTTTCAAAGTTTCGTTATAAGAACAATGTTGAAAGAAACAAGTGCATTATGAATTACATCTGGTCATGTAATCCAGAATTGTTGTTTGTTTTAGATATATATGAGGTACTTCTGCATAAAACTTTGATGGTTAAGATTTAAATCAATGAATTTTAGTTACTAGTGAAAAATGAAACCTCAGTCAAAAGTGTCACATTGAAATATATATTCATTAAAAACTTGTAGTATCTTGCAGGAGAAGAAGACAATACCTATCTTAGAATGATGAATGTGCACTAACAACTGCACACTGCATTTGCTTATGAAATGTGTATCAGCTTTAAAACTTGTTTATTCAGTAGTGTTACAATATCGAAAGTCTGGAAACATTGTGTAAAACGTAATATACATATTAATGAAAGATAATACAATAGCAGCAACTTATGAATTATGGAAGACATCTGGATTACATTATAATGTCACAATTCCTTCACAGTTACTTAGTGCCTCTCATAACATTACCAACACTATTTGCAGGAACATAATATAGCAATGGACATAATACTATAATGTACAATTGAAGAAGTTTTAACATGGTGCTGCTTATTGTATGAAAGACAGAATGTCAAGCAATTTTAGCATTACAAAGTGGTTTTTTGATTCCATACTTTGAGAGTACATAGACTGTTGTTATATTTGCATGTTATATATGCATCATAACTACATGAAATAATTTCTACAGCTACATATTTTACTTATTAAGTTACTTATATTTTTCAGTACACTCCCTTTAAATGAAAAAGTATCACTCACTCTTACTTTTTATTAAATTAATCTTTTACATTAACTATTGGTATATAAACGAAATTATGCACTGATTCTGAAATTTTTTTTTCTACAAAAGAAAAAAATTCTGTCTTCTAGGTTACAGTAAACTGACATACTACCACAGGATAATAAAATATTTGAAAATATATAATAATTTTCTGTAGTTATCTTCAATCATTTTATATATCTTTATAAAAATCAAGGACTGCATGCTAATAACTTGTACATTTTATATACAAATTATATGTCTTATATGACAAGTGGCTAGCTCACGAAGAGCAGTAGATACACCAGTAACACCAACTTCAAATATAATATTGTTTTCTTTTCGAATTATTCCTAAATCTACCTTCACATGAATGATATGAGTGATCATAATGTTGCATCAATACTGTTGCTAAAGAATGATTCACTGATGTCTCTACCTTTTATTTTAAAATAATCTGCACCAATGAGAGTTTATTGTTTTTATTCAATATCAAAAGAGACAGCTCTAAATTACTAGGCATCAACAAAATAAATGACTTCTTATCACTGCTCTATGTCATATAAATATCATCACATTAATCATTTCTTCACATATCTCACATTGAATGAAATGCAGGAAATCTGTCCTAAGAAATGTTAACTCCATCATTTAGTATTTATAAATCTCTTCCAGTAAACAATTAACAACCATTAATAAGTATGTAGCACACTGGTATAGCCTTGGATAAAAACTCTCCAATTGAATTAATGATATCATATACACAAGAATTCACAAACTCATCTATCAACTCTTAAGAGAATGTGAAATATTTGGGGATTAGTTCTTGAGTATCTGGCTGTACATAAATAACTTAATGTTATGTTAAGTATTTCATGCTACAGCTAATGATTAGGTTGACTCTTAGTCATTTTGCTATTAATGATGTTTGTTAAGCTATATCTCCTGAAATGAAACATATTGTTGTCATACTGAACTATGTATGATTGGTTCATATAGTGTATATATGTTAGTACGCATATCACAAAGTATCTAAAACAATGAAGTGTAATACTTTAAAAGTCCTTTACTTTCTTGAAAATCAGTTTTCCCAACTTGTACATATATCACTTCATAATCTGAGAAGTCCATGTGATGTTTATAGCAAAAAATTTACCTTCTTCAATATTTCTGGTATTTTTTCTAAAACTGAAATTTAAACCAGAATCTTTGATAAGTTATCTGTAAATTGCATTTATGATTGTTAGCAGCTTTTTGCTACTGATGTCTACATTAAAGTTCTAAAAAATAATTGTCACCAATGGTATCTGCATTTTTCATGTGTCTACATGTATTTTACATTGTTGTATTTTATCATAATTAAAATCTTCCTTAAAGCTGCGAAACGCCTATTTTTATGCTGGAAAAGTTCTGTAGGAGACATATTTACAGCATTATAAGTAAAATCTGTGCATTCAGCTAAGTCAAATGTAGCTTTCAGAGGTTATATATTCTAAATGCATTTTTTTGATTAAGGTATTATACAAGTTTGTAAATATTTTCTATTTACACAAAATAAAATGTGTATAAATGCTTGTAGTACTTGAAGATAAACTGCAAATTAGTCCAGTGAATCAATGAAGTACTACCTCACTGATATTGTCCTCAAGCATGTGCGCTACATTGTTGCTCTCACTGAAAATATGAACTGCTGATGATGTGTATTATTGTTTCTTCAGGAACTGCAACAAAGTCAAGATCTCTGAAATGCTAACATTTTTTGTTTAAATTGTATTTTTGAAGCGTATTTGCTGTTTGAAGAATTGTGACGTTGTGAAGTCACCAATACAGCGAAAATCTTGGATTTTAATAAAAGTGTTTCATTAAAAGCATATCATCATGTGATCGGAGAACTAAATGTAGTAATTCTGTTCAAATATGATATTGATAAAAGTCTATTTTTTAAAGATGACATATGCTTCAGTGAGTGTGTCCAGTTTCATCATGCAGTGAACATTCATTTTGAGAAAACACTACCTTATACTTTTATACTACTGGTAAACATTTGGCACAAAAGTCAGACACTGTAAAGATTTCACGATAAATATTTCTGGGTTTTCAGTATCTTCAACAACTTTTCTTCTCAGATTGCACTTTAAAACAGAATTTGGATCTTATTTCTAGTACTGTTAATATTCTACAAAAGAAGTATATGGAAAAGATCTAATTTAAGTTTGTTATGGTATGGTATAAACGTCCTATTTTCAAATGTACCTCACTTTCCATATAACAAAATAATTCTGAAGTCTATTTGGTCCTTTTGTCTTTCCTTTCTCTACTTGGTAAAATAGGTCTAATAGTAATAGTTTTTTATTTTATACTGACAAATGTAAAATAGTATTACTCTATTTCCATGTCGCACTTTTGCATACTGGTGTGTGGAACAAGTAATAGAAATGATGAACTCTGGAAAATCATGAAGAAACTGTAACTGTGTTTGTTAACTTGGTAATAAATCTTTGTGAACTAACAGCACAGTATTTTTGAAAATTAGATGTATTTGGTTTTAGTACCATTCCTGACGAAGAAACAGTTCCAGAGTAGTGAACATGACTGCTATAAGTGTAAAGCTAATTAAAACTTTATTTTCTATATTTTCATGTTTATGTGATGATTTATCATTAAAAAATTCAGAGTAACGATGCTTGCAAACGAAAACATACTGTGAATGTCAAAACACTTTGTAACACTGTATAAAATACATTTTTTTTGGAATACACATGAAAATGATGTACCTATCAGTTGGTTTTAATGTCATAGACAAATGATACAGTTGCTTTCAAAAGTTTAATTATCAAGTGACAGTGACAAAATTAAGTCCATAGTTGTATGACTGATTATGAATAAGCATTTTCAACGAAAACTTTGAAATCCAAACATAACCAGCAGTTCTGCCAATAATAGTTGTAAATATTAGACTTTTTGTTGTAACAGGTCATATGCTACATTTCCACTTTTTCTGCATCGCCTGTGTTTAGTTTCATGTTGGTGTTATCCAATAAAAAGTTCTTAAAAATGGGAATTTTATTTAATTGTAAGAAATGTTGCTTTACAGAATGTGTACATACTTGAGAAATTAATTAAAATTGTAATGATCATTTATGATGTTGAAATAAGTCTTTTCTGTCACCATTGCTAAATGCCAAACGTCAGATTGTCTATAGCATTGTATTGTCAGACATTTCAGAGATTTGACAACATAGAAAGAACACTATCAAAATAAGAAGTAGAGACTGTCTGATGTTGGTCAGTTAACAGATTGCAGGTTATGCAGTAGCACAATAGTTTCACCACTGACTGACTCTACCTGTCCCCTTAAAGTTACTGAGAGTCTGTACACATAAAATACATTGTCAAAACTGATGCTTTAAGAGATTTTATTCACAATCCATTTACTGAAAGCAACTTAAATGTGCCATTGTTATAATACCACATTTTGAAGAATTTTCGCATTATGTGTACATTGTCTGAGTCCTTACTGTTGTGAATGGTTGGTTGATGGAATGAGCCGTAAATGACTTTTCTGGTTAATGATGAGACCTTTGTTCTGAAGAAAATTATACTTCTAATCATTCTGATTTTCGAGAAGTAGCTAAAGAATGAATAATTGTGCCTGATTTGTATGTACCATTCATTAATTATATATATTACATACAATGATGTCATAAGGCAGTTGAACATGTCTCAGTGCTATATCCATTGTACACTGAGTGATGTTCTAGGAGTACAGATTGAAAATTAGTGCCATTTTAAACTCACATAATGTGACTGGAACAATATTGTACCACATACACACTTATTAACTCTGTTGAAAGATTTACAGAAAGGCAGTTCAGATACAACATACACACTTTATAGCACTACATATGTGGGCTATCTGAAAGAATATTAGGCAAATAGTAGTCCTAGAATGTATCAACATCAAACATGTCAAGGCTGTTGGCGGCATGGAAATCGTCATGGCTTGCACAGTTTTTAGGTGAACAGGTAACCCTTGCTTCAGAATCACACACACATTCCAGACATGTTCCTGTATCTCGTGGCAGAACTTCACCTATCTTGTATTCAGTTCCTGAAACAAAGAAAGAAGGATTTTCCTTTTAATAACGTCAATAATATTGTGAATTTAAAAATTTTCAGGGGTATGTCCACGGATTATTTCCTAATGGAGTCCCAAAAAGATGTTGCTCTGGTGCAGAATCGTTGATTTATAATATTCCGTTGAAGACCACTGGAAATATAGTGTTCAGTAATAGTGGGCTTGCTTGGTTGCAAAAGGCGAGTGCAGCATTGATGTTCAGCGCAGCGCTCTTTCGCGGTGCATGTCGTCTGACCTGTGTAAACCATACCACACTGGCAAGATACGTTGTAAATGAGGACCATCCACAATTAAAAAAAGCCCTTCACTGACCCCAGAAGATCTGCAACCTCATATGGTGGGCGGAAAACCAATTTCACCTGAATTTAATGGAGGGTTCTTACTGTCTTAAACGATATATCTGCATGTTTTTCTCTTTATACACTTCCTAGTTATTGGTTTTAACTGATATTTGTTTGCTAATATGCAGGGTAGAATATCAGTTTTCTTTTGGTGGGAGAGATTTTTAGGCAAACTGTCTATATCTGACACATTGTGAGCTCTGTGCGCAATTGTTCTAAACACACTCATAGTTTGTGAAGGATGACGACAACTCGACACTCGTAAACACAGATGAGCATGAGTGGGCTTATGATAAATAAAATTTCCCAGAGAGCCATCACTATTTTCTCTAATCAAGGCATCCAAAAACGGCAGACAACCATATTCCTCTAGTTGCACAATGAACCCAAGAAACAGAAACTTTATTAATCTCTCTTCTCCAATAGGCCACACTATGAAGGTATCGCGCAAATACTTTCAACATACGGTTGGTTTAAGGGCAGCTGATTCAAACCCTCTCTTCTTGAAGTCCTCAATTAAATGGTTGGCCACCAAGACAGACAGAGGGCTGCCCATGCCGTCGCCATCAGTCTCTTCAGAATATTCTTCGTTGAACATTGAATAGGTTGAAGAAAGATTGTGCTGAAACAAAGCAGGAATGTCCACGTGAAATGTAATATCAATTAGTGTCTAAATATCTGCAAGATGGACTTTTTTTGTAAAAAGTGATACAACCTCAAAGCTAAGTAAACTGCTTAGTGGGAGAGCCGCCAGTATATTGATAAAGTCAGCGGAGTTACTGATGTTATATGAGCATTTACCTGCAAGCAAGATGTCCTGCTAAGTCATAACAGGAGGACTGATTACGACCCTATACGTGCGACTTAAAACTTCCATATTCCTGAATATCCCCTCCTTCCCTCAATAGATCAATAAGAGGTTAAGACCACATGGTTGTGCTGTGTGAAGACAGTAAGGCCTTCCACAAATTAGTAATGAAAGTCAACCTTTACATTCAAAAGTGAGTAACACTGAAGCTGTTACATATGATTTAGCCAGACATATCGCTTCTTTGCTGAGACCATTGATATGCAGATGCTCACATCACATCCATAACTCAATTGACTTTACCAATATACTGTCAGCTTTCCTCCTAAGTAGTTATGACCAGTTAGTTAACTTTGATGTAGCTTCTTTGCTGAGACCATTGAAACAAAGATGCTCACATCACATCCATAACTCAATTGACTTTACCAATCTACTGGCAGCTTTCCTCCTAAGCAGTTCAGACCATTTAGTTAACTTTGATGTTTTATCAGTTTTACAAAGATCTCTTTTGCAGATTATTTGGCATTATTGGGCACTATAGTCGAATTAAATTTACTTGACAGTTGACAGTTCACGGATTGGAGTTGGTTTCCTCCAATCAGAGCGCTCAACGTGACGCCCAAACCGACCGCCGTTGCCAGGCAACTGCATCAATTGTTTGGTTCACTTTGTTCGACTCTGTTGTTGTGTTTGGATCCAAAATCTTGTATCTGGCCCTTTTATTTCGTATTTCATCACACATGATATCCACAAAAAGCAACACACACACACACACACACCACCATCACCACCACCACCACCACCACCACCACGATGGTAATGACCGATAACGAGATACAAGCGTTTCATACACAGCACTAACCAAACACTATTGATTCCTTCTGCACTATAGGCGATTCAGCGTCACTCATTGAGTTATTGTAATCACAGAGATTATCTTAGATCAGAAAAGTTTTGCTCGACGTTAAAGGAAGCCAAAATTTTGAAGACTGCAATTCATTGTTGCTAGTGGAATACCAGAACCATCACCATTACAACATAGGCGTACTAGTGTCATAGCGCGTAGTATCTTTGGCTAGCAACCAAACAACGCTAATAATTCGGATCGATCTCAAAATTAATTTAAAATGTAGTTATATTATTAACATTTCAACGTTAAACTGTGTTAACTGACAAACAAAATATCTCAACAAGCAGCAAACAAGTTCGTCTGCGACAGCCGTGTGGAGCATTCCGGCTCCGGCTGTCAACACGGTGAATAGTCTTTTTAGTGTGGTCATCTGATCCACGCTCCGTGTTTTGGAGAAATCTCGCTTGTGACCGAATATTGTTCGCCACTGAAGAAAATAGCTGACACCATACCCTAAAATACTCCGGTGTTCTCATTTGAGAAGGAAACTCTTCCGGTTCAACCTAACGCCCCGTAAATCTACGTCTCGCTAACGGAGCTAATTGCAATAAATGATCATTCTGTACACACAACGAAATTAATTCTGATAACTACTGTGTCTTTCTGAAATATCTTAGTCCGCTGACGGCTGATAAGATGTAGGGGAAGCGGGGTAGCGTAGGTGACTCTGTGTACAAAGACAGACTGGAAAATAATGTCTCTATATAAAAAGCTGATAACGCATATAAAACTGTGAGAGTGTTGAGCGTCCCGATCAAAGTTAATAATCAGTTAATTAAATTTACTCTTAAATACGGAGAGGTGAAATCTATAATTAATGAAATATGGTTGGACTGTATAAACTGCAATGTTTCAGCGGTATCCAGCAGTGTCTTACATTTCTGAGCATGGTCACAAAGCTCACATTGTATGTTCTGGTCATGTCCCGGCGTTTCACATTTGCAATGAATCAGGCGACTTCCGACAAGAATGTCTACGCCGTATTCTTATACTGAAAAATAATTTAACTCAGCGCCAAAAAAACTTACACTCAGTGATGTTTTGTTGAGTAACGAAATACCTCGGTTATTAGGGTCATAGCAGCTCGTACTTCTGATATGCTCATCAAATCTGACAAAGATTTTTCTCCCTTGGAAACAGAGACAACTCACGGCTCACCTGTCCGTGAATGCCATCTATAAAACAAAAAGAAGCCGCTAGAAACAACTGGCGACTGTTCAGATGACGACTCCTTCCGCAGATCACACTCCGCCTGTAAACAGAAACGCTGAATGCTGAACAATCTGAGGAAACAGAGAGCACATGAGTGAAACTTACGAGATCAGCAGAGGCAACCAGGTCGGTACAGAATAATGCGTGAAACTGTGACAAGGACGTCGTTCTCAGAAGAACTAGAAATGATACAGCAGAAACAGCCTCGGTTTGTTGTTGAAATACACAATCAGTCCCAGACAGTCCAGTGGAAACTACAAAAGAATATAAACAGCCAAGCAGAACAAAGAAACACGAAACTGTTGCGATCACTATGGAAACAGTGCCAGACGAGGACACTTCGAAGGCAAACACGGTGACTCAAGACGTCGATCGACGCAAGATCAAATCACAACCAAACCCAAATAATTCTGGTAATCAAGAGAAACAAAAACGTGAGAAGGAGAACAAGAAGCCTAAAAATTTACATTGAGATAGTTAAGATAACATCTCAAGAGAGGAATTAAAAAAAAATAGTGACACATAACCCCTCAGTTCTGATGAAATCAACATCGAAAAGAGACATCGAAAGTAATTTAAAACTGAAGTGATGTTTATTCGAGAATATATTATTGTAAACTACAATGACAGAGGGATTTATGATTTATTAACTTCCATTTATTTGTTCATGTATTCATATACTTCTTTATTATTGGAGTAGTTATTTATATTCTTGTTGACTTTTATATTTTTCTCTTTTAAGACGAAATTAAAATGGCGAAAGACTATACGATTACAACAGTAAATTTTAACCTCATAACAGAAGAACTAACAGTTGCTGCTCTAAAAGAATATTTATATTACTCAGTGACAGATATAGCCTCGTAAATACATAAAACTGCAACCACTTTTTTCAATAATTATTTATTATACCATGAACCGGGTTCATCTCCAGATGGTTTCTGGAAGTTACATCATAAGAATAAACATGAGGTAAACATTGCACTATGTCTTCTTCCGCGTCTGCTGGAACCACATTGGCTTTTCGTTTCACGTGGGACTGCAGCCAAGCTGTCTCAAGTACCGTCAAGTACGACAATAAGGGTATGTTTTGTGCTGTGCATTACGCGCACATTGACTTAGCGATAATACGGGACAACAGTTTCATCGGCGCATTCAACTTGGACAGCACTGGCCAGTCAGCTGGTACAGCTAGCCAGCAGTGACGTGGCCAGCTGCAGTTCACACGTAAAAAGAGACGAGCGTTGGAGCAATACAGCTTCGAATACCATTTAATTTCTAAGCAGAATGAAATAGTACACTGCAAATCTCCTACAATACGCCCCTTAGACGACTAGACGAAAACCGCAACACGTTGTCGTTTTTAGCTAACATACTATTGTAATTAAAAACAAGAATGATGAAAATTCCTGACTTAACCACAGGGTAATTTTTCTGCATAAGCTGTGTGTAACGTAAGAGAGTATTGAAGGATTTCACCGTATAGTTAAATATTGAAGCCACTGAAGGTATTACTTACATTCAATCGTCTGGTAATCTCTTAGCTGCTTCCTTATCCGAATCCGAGAAATACGTTTTGTAAGTAGGCTGTTTATGTTTTCTTATTGGCAACGTTACGTAGCGCTCTGTGTGAAAATCACTGGCTGTGCTGTGTGCAGTCCGTGGCTAGTTTGCATTGTTGCCTGCCATTGTAGTGTTGGGCAGCTGGATGTGGACAGCGCGTAGCGTTGCGCAGTTGGAGGTGAGCCGCCAGCAGTGGTGGATGTGGGGAGAGAAATGGCGGAGTTTTGAAATTTGTAAGACTGGATGTCATGAACTGCTATGTATATTATGATTTTTCAACACTATTAAGGTAAATACATTGTTTGTTCTCTATCATAATCTTTCATTTGCTAACTATGCCTATCAGTAGTTAGTGCCTTCAGTAGTTTGAATCTTTTATTTAGCTGGCAGTAGTGGCGCTCGCTGTATTGCAGTAGTTCGAGTAACGAAGATTTTTGGTGAGGTATAGGTTAATGTTAGTCAGGGCCATTCTTTTGTAGGGATTTTTGAAAGTTAGATTGCGTTGCGCTAAAAATATTGTGTGTCAGTTTAAGGACAGTCATGTATAACTGTTCAAAGGGGACGTTTCAGTTTGAGTTCTGGAAGTGTCACCTGCCACGCTGATAACGAGCCTATTAACAACAGAATCCACGGAGCCAACCGGGCGCAGCATTTTCTCTTCTTTCATGACGAGCCGCTCTATATCCCGCCAGAGTTTGGGAGTGACGTGTGAAAAAGACGTGTGCGTTAGTTTCAGTACGTCTGACAGCTTAAGTCTTGCTACTTCTCGGGCCAAATCCCGCAGATCGGTTCCACATCAGTTCTGTTGGGTTCATATTGTAATGGTACAGAATCAAATGTAAAAATGCAGCATTTGTATGATGCGCTCGATGCTGTGAAAATGGATGTTTTTCATGTTTCTGTGGTACTGATCTACCTCTATGGTATAAAACGATGGACATAGTCTAAATAAAGGGGATTTGTTGTTTCATTTTTGCCTTAAAAATTAAATTGTTATGTTTTCTTAATTTAAACAACTTTTATGAACAGTCTTTCATAATAACATCGATAGTTAAGAATTTGTATTTGAAATGGAAACAGGAATTTTGCGTCCAATATGTAATTTGAAACAAGACGACGTGCATTATTCATAAAAAATGATGAAGAGCTTTATAATTACGAGATGTAGGTATTTCAAATTGAACGAGGAGAAAAAGGATTCTGTGGAAATCTGAACCGACGTACGAATAACTGCATTTAGAGCACATTCCATTACGCTACCGACTGCGCTACTGTGGGTTTGTGTATCAACTGTATTATATACAACGCTGAGAAAAGTTCAAAGTCGATTATCTCCATAAATTTATGAAAAACATTAAGAACAACCTATTTCTCGGCACTTTTTAATCGTGTGCCACGCACGTGTTTCACTACACAACAGAAAGCAGCCTCAGCCATTTTCATACTGTGCATTAACAGCGCGACAACGCTGCAGAGGTTATGACTGTACACGATTTTTGAAATAAAAACTATGTAGCTAAAACTTGATTAAGAAAAATGTTGATGGCTGTTAATACATTTGAATGTCTTAAAGTTTCATTTAACGTAACTTAGTAATAATGTGTTGTTGTTGTGGTCTTCAGTCCTGAGCCTGGTTTGATGCAGCTCTCCATGCTACTCTATCCTGTGCAAGATTCTTCATCTCCCAGTACCTACTCCAACCTACGTCCTTCTGAATCTGCTTAGTGTATTAAAGCTGCATGCCCTCGGGAAAAATTACAGGTGTAGCTTCCCCTTGCTTTCAGCCGTTCGCAGTACCAGCACAGCAAGGCCGTTTTGGTTAGTGTTACAAGGCCAGATCAGTCAATCATCCAGACTGTTGCCCCGGCAGCTGCTGAAAAGGCTGCTGCCCCTCTTCAGGGACCACACATTTGTCTGGCCTCTCAACAGATACCCCTCCGCTGTGGTTGCACCTACGATACGGCTATCTGTATCGCTGAGGCACACAAGCCTCCCCACCAACGGCAGGGTCCATGGTTCATGGGGGGGGGGGGGGGGGGAGTAATAATACATCTAATACATAAGTAGGACCTACTTTCAAGAGCGTAACAACACCAGTGTATGTGAGCTACGGCTCCTGACCAATCATCGCGTTTGTGTTTGCTTATACAAGGTTTATTCTTATGATGAACGGATTATAGCATAGTGCTAGGTGCTGGCTCTGTGACAAGAAGATGGAACACGCTTTAATGTATCGGCATGACTATTGTTTATCTGTCGGTATGGATGCAAATTTAGTATTTTACTTACTGTGGCAGTATGGGTGGCTTGTTTCGTTAGTGTCCATCCGTCTGCTTCCATTTTGATGGCCACGTGGATAAAAGTGAGTGAAGTTGTATACTAACTGGCCATGGAAATGAAAGCAGACACATGGACGCTATCGAAAAAAGTCGCCCATACAGTCGCAGTAAGTAAAAAACTAAATTTGCATCCATATTGACAGATAAACAATAGTCATGATGATACATTAAAGCGTGTTCCATCTTCTTGTCAGAGAGCCAGCACCCAGTATTATGCTAAAAATAATTATGTAACTTCCAGATACCATCTGAAGGTGAACCGGAAAAGGTTCGAAAACCGGTTCATGGAATAATAAATAATTATTCAAAACTGACTGTTTGCAGTTTTATGTATTAACATTCAGTTAAAAGTCACGGGTTCTAAAATATCCGTAATGGGTAAGCTTAAGATATAGCCTTGTTGCAAGAAGCAGTTATGTTTGATTTTAAGATTGCAGCAGATGCTGAAATACTTAGCGTTTCACTCGAAACAAATATAGAAACGGTCATTTTAATCAGAGAAGGGATACCTGTTCCTGAAACTGAAAGATTAGTATCTGGTGTAATTATTAATCAGTGTGATCCTACAAGAACTTCAAATAAAAAGTACAGGGCAAGATTTTTTTAAAGACGAAATTGTTTATTTATAACAAAGAAATCCGGAAGATCTTTTTATTGGAGGTGATTTTAGGCGTATTTTAAACAACAAAGATCTGATTCCGAATTTTAAAGTCTCTAATTAATTAAAGCGTCTAGGCAATGACTTAAAACTTAAGGATGTCTCGGAAGTCAAATATCCCACATTTGTTGAGTTCACGTGTGTGATTCCGCAGTATTGTAGCAGAATATACGCTCTACAGAATCTATGTCACAAAGTCTGGAAAGATCTTTGATTAAAGTTTAAACAACTCCTGTGTATTTCACTGACCACGGCGGGATTGCCTCAATCTTGCAACACAACCGACTTGACGGTTCAAGAATCAGCGGAACCTAAGCATGTCATTATTGCATGAAAATGTCTTACAAGGTAGTCTGAAAGAAGCATGGACTTTCGCATTTGGCCAATAAGATTGTAAGTCAACATCAGTCATGTGCACTTGGCAGAACCATATTCCACCGCATAGCAGCATATAGATATATAGTTACTGTAACAGGGATTTTCCCTGCCTCGAGATGACTGGGTGTTGTGTCGTCTTCATCATTATCATCATTCATCCCCATTACGGTCGGAGGAATGCACATCACCATCATCCAGGACTAATATAAAATGTGCACCTTTGTTCACTGATTTTCATAAGGCTTTTGACTGGGTGGACTATAGGTTTTCTATTGAAACTAAGAGAAGAATGGCTTTTCAGGAACGTTGCAACAGGAATCAGTGCTAATATATCAGTCAACTGTCAAAAAACGAAGCAGATGGAATTAAGATGAGGAGTTCCTCAAAGAAGCCCTCTCTCTACGCTCTTATTTGTCCTATACTTAGAGAGATTCCTTCGTAATGTTCGTGCAGGTCTAATGTAGGTGTCGTACTGAGAAATTATGGTGCTATTTGCTAACTATAAAAATCTACTGTCTTACGTCAGGAGCAAACACCATTGAAAATAAAAGCAAACTTTAAATCTGCGAGGCTCCCACCAAATTAACGTAGAATAGCAAAGGTAGAAAGTCAGTGTAAAGCACTTGGAACAACTCCGGCCACTTTTCCAATGGAAATAACAGTTATTAACTGGAGAAATACCTCAGGGAAAATTCAAGGAGTCAAATAATATAAACCAAATTCAGAGAATAAAATTAACCAACAACTGAATTCTCTCGGAAACTTACTAAATGGCGCAGCTGTTTTCGTTATTCAAAATGATAAGAATATTATGTGAACCGTCACCAACTGCCTGCGGAAAGGGGAAGTATTCAGAGAACAGCCACTTTAGATACCAAAAAACGGAGGTTTAAGATTACATGACATAAGAAACAAGGCTCCTGCACTTTTTATAAAAAGGACCGCTGGTTTTTCAAAAGAAAATGCAGACAGTGTTACATCTAAATTATTTGAAATTCTCAGACCCGAATGTCTCCGAGAACCGATAGACGTGTAAAAAATAAACCAACGGCTCCAACATGTAACGACATATTTTGTGGAAATAAGTTACCTCAACAATGATTTTACCGATTCGCAACTGATAACGACCAGAGACATTATACTTCACAGAAAGACTATAAATGGAGAAACTATAAATGGAGAAACGAAACAAAAAGGAAATGCTCAAATATCTAACAGGATGGCTGTATGGAAAAGTATAAACATGGGTGTACTTTCATCTGAAATACGTACAGCATGGTATAAAATATAGTCAGCACAAATGAAACGTTGAATGAAATCGGAATTAGCCAAACAAACTGGTGTGGACACAGTAGTACGTAGATTTACATGTGCTGGCAGTGAACCAAACTGGAAATGGCTCAGAGATCTACTAGCTTTCCATACAAGATCTTCAAACAGACCTTTTTGTAGAGTCTGTGCAGGGTGTGACGGCCGATGCATAGTGACACATTTTCGTTCAAAGGGCTGGGCGAGTTCATTCGTCTGTCTGGAATGGGAGGCTGGCTTAGTCCACTGCCGCCTACCGTCCAGTGCACTTGAGTGTTCGTAGTGTTAAGTCTAGTTTACACGACGACATTGCGTGGAATGGGTTGCACGCAAATGGTTTCAAGTTTGACTGTAGACATGGCGAAACCAGTAAACACTTCAGATTCTTCGTTTCGTGGGTTCATGAGTCATGTCTGAAATGAAAGTTTTGGCAGCTGCACGTCGCACGAGTTGTGATGGAGTTAAAGCTTGTTGTGTGGAATCGCTGCATAAGAAAAAAAATAAGGAACGTGTTTCGATTCGTGACTGGATGAGGAAAAGACGTCAGCTCGGTTGCTCTGCATCCTTGCTGAAATGATTTATAACAAGAAGTTCTTTTAATTATCTTATAATGCCACCAGAACTGTTCACGTTTCTTTCATATAGAGTTATTTATGCGATAAGGAATAAAGATACTGTAATGCATGAAGGGCTGCAGCCAGAACTGAAATTACATATCACATTGCGTGGATTACAATCGAAAACACTCGCCATGCTATAAGATGCGGTTTTAGTTGGTGATGACTCTTTTTCATTAACACCAATACTTATTAACATGAACAGTAATAATTATTGACATTGATAGCATTTATTATTCGAAGCAGTCCGCATTAAGAAGAGAATGGTTAGTAAACTACTCCCTTGAAGATAGATCTGAACAGTGGCAGTATTTCACAATTCTAACATATATGAATGCGGAGCACTGCACCGAAGTTTAAATTGATAAATATTGAATAAAGAATGCAGTTTCTTGAATTACGTAGCCTTCCCTCTTGTCAAAAATAATCCGTAAAAAAGAAAAGAACAAGAGTCGGCCAACTTGAATGATGGGATTTTAGTCTTGTAGACGAGAGCATTTCCGCAGTTAGAATTACATTTACTTCTATTTTTCTTAATTCAGTTGTATATGTGCTCCCAATTCAATAAATTTTGCCCAGCAGCTCAGATATTGTTAAACTATCTATATTATGATCGCACGTGATGGTCTCAGGAGCAGCAATATGTTTCTTATTTTTGTAATCAGCGTCACTGAAATCCCACAAACACATGTGCAAAGCATAGATCTCCAAAAAGCGAACATTATTCTCCGTTCCCAACTTCATTTTTCAGTTTGTCTACACTCTGCGGACACACATAACCTCAAAACTCATGCAACTAGTGTCGCCAAAGTTGGAACACACCGAAAGTGTTTAGTTCCACCGATGTGTTGCGCAAACGCGCGGTTCGCATGCGCAGTGGCCGGTAGGGCAGTTGCCTGCAATCTAGTGTCGTCATGTAAACTACGCTTTATACGGAAAATGGCATCACAGTCTCCGAGCACTGTAGACATAGGAGGAGTTCTGCATAGAGAGGCACGAGAGATTATAAACAATGGAATTAACTTTATGTCAGAAGAGGCAAAAGAGAGGATAAAATTTCCATTAACAAGTATCCTAGAAATAGTGCAGGGTCTACTGGCGTTTTGCTTTGGATAATAAGAGTAAAGAAAGAGGGAGAAAAAGTTATTGGTTGTAGTGCTGAGGGTTTCTGTACTCCAGGAAAAAAACGGAATAAAGAGACAAAAATCATATATTTTGATGAACAAGCTGTGCGGAGACTGATACTCATTTTCCACATTTGCAGAATGGTTTGATAGTGATTGAGTTTGTATCAACTTATGTATAACACTGTAGTCATTGTATTTTAATACAATAAAAGATTTTGGAAAAAAGTAGCACAGTGATTAGCACATTAACCTGCGATGCAGAGGGGTTCAGGTCTAAAACTCGCGAAACTCAACAAAATATTTATTTAAATTTCTAAACCTAATCAAAAGACTTTCATTACTATTTTTATTGGATTAATTAATTTAAAATGTAATTTTTTAAGACTTGTAATACCTTACCACATCATTTTCATTACTGCATTAAATTTCTATTTGCCATTACTTTTCTTCCTATCATTCTTTTTCCATTAGAAATCTGCCGCAATCATCTATAACCTTCAACCAAGTAAAAGCCAGAACTGCTCAACCAGTGGTAAAGCGGCAGTTTGTGTAGCCATTGTGAGGATATTTTCAGGTAACCAATGAAAGATAGCGGGAAATTACAGTTTGTTCCTTAGCACTGAAATTGTACTTCTTCTGTCTTGAGTTTGCTCGTAGATGTTAGCTGTAATGGCTGTAACCAAAATGATAGTGATTTTAGGTCTGTTGTAGATTGTTGACAGCCGTTTTCTCGGATACAGTGCACATCACAAGGTTGTGGTTAGATTAGGACATGAGTTTAAAAATTCAGGGCTATAAAACGTGTCACCACAGTTCGGCAACTGGTCACTTAAAATCAGCTGTCGATGGAGCTCTCGCATATGCGTTATAACTCACGGCCGCAGCTTCCAACACTGGCCTGCGTTACACATTAACAGCATTTGTGAAGTGACCCGCCATGTTTGTGTGTCACCTATAACTGAGAGGTAGCCGGCATCCGATGTGGCAACACTGTAGCAGCAAGTGACAGATGTCAACTATCAAGCAATTTTAATTTGCTTCAGCACGCTCTTTCCTGAACCAACTAGTATTTTATATTCAAGCAAGAAATTTTGAACAGAATGACGGTGTCGTAATGGGCAGCCATTTTGGTGGCCAAACTTTTTAATGATAATT
Source organism: Schistocerca cancellata (assembly GCF_023864275.1). NCBI lineage: Eukaryota > Metazoa > Arthropoda > Insecta > Orthoptera > Acrididae > Schistocerca > Schistocerca cancellata. Next base: position 1,135,072,963 of record NC_064627.1, on the reverse strand, counting down.
TCGAGAAGGCAGCACTTGTAGGGAAGCAGCCTACTCACGCCGTATAAAATTCACATCAGTCTTTCCATTGTGTGCCAGCCTAGTCCGCTGTAAGTAGCTCTGACGTCATAAATGTTGCGCAATACCCTACACGTTTCTAGCATGTCAGGAGTAATACTAAATCAATATGTGTTGAATGTCAGTTCAATAACTTTAACCATTTTCGAAATTTGGACGTTTTTCTGTAAAAATCATTGGCGCAACAGAAAAGAGCTAGAAGCTTAAAAATTTATATTTAGATTCCTTTTGCATAATAATTTAGTAGAAACAGTATTCTGGATCTCACAAATTAAAATTTTAGTTGAAATTCATGATTTTCTGGTTTTTGTCGTAGAAATTAAGGAAGCAAAATAGATTAAGTAGGCGAATAAATAAGGCTAGGATGTTTAAATTTAAGTAGAAGGGAGATCCGCTACAATCATAAAGATGTGAGAAGTTTCAACTGAATAACTATAAGACTATAGCGATAGCGTATCTCCAAAGAGCAAGTTTAGAGCTCGTGTACTGCGTGTAGTGTAATTGCATTAATTCTCTCGCCCAAAATATTTGACTTAGCCACGTCACACTTTTATTATGATTACTTACCTGTGTGCTGATTGCACATTTAAATTGAGAGCTTCATCGGCCATCAGCAAAGGAAGCAATGATTTATTCAATAACTTAAAGTGGTGCATTACTAGCCCAGCGGCTAGTCGGGAGAGCGGAATTGATCAGGCGTTCCCTTAGCCGTCCACACCCTGGTTTTATATGTAAGAACGCAGCGCGAGAGAAGAAGGCCCCAGTTCTCTCCAGACGCTGATTAGCACACCACCTGTGCCAGGAGTCGCGTCGCGTCGGTATCATTGCTATAAACAGCCTCGGATGCCGTAATAAGTTACTCGGGATACGCGCAACCATGAAATCGTTTTCGAGTGAAGTGTTAATTCTGGGATGATTTTAATGATCTATCTTCAGTTGCGTATGTCGTATTTTGACGTGCCGTCGCGGGACAGACATTCTACCATTATTTAGCGTGGCGTTTGATGAACATTATCATCAAATTATGGCGAGCATTCACTTAAACACTTTAATTTGAACCGTTATAGTTGCATCAGCGCATTAGACTCTGAACTGCTCTGTTACTTGAATTGTGTGGATTCTTTTTGGTCTGTGACTTTCAGAATATAGTGAACATTTTTAGAGAATCGTTTTTGATTATGAATCCCAGACAATCTCCTAATTTCTCAGAGCTATAAGCTGTAGCTATAAGTGTATTTCTCAGATGAAGTGGGCACTAGGAATTCTAATTACAGGCTTCACGTTTTGCTAATCACTTTCTGGTTGCCAATATTGTAGTTGGTGAGCCAATGTTGAGAACGGCAAAAGACTGCATAAATGATAGGAACATTTAAATAACAACATATATAATTCCACTGCCGCCCCACATATCGTGAATCGGCTGGGAAATGCATCCTTTCTACATTACACTCTACATTATTATTCTCAATTTACATCCACCCACCGCCCCACATATGTTGCTAATCGGCCGGGAAAAACAAACAAAACATTATTTTAAATTACAATAATTCCACCCGTCGCCCCACACACTGGAATCAGCTGCCTTCAACCAACTGTATTTTGGAGGTATGTGGAAGATACTTTCGTAGCGTGGACTCATGGAGAAGATACATTAATGGAGCTTTTACATCATCTGAACTCCATTCGTAGCAACATTTGGTTCACTATAGAGGTGGAGAAAGATGGTTGTCTGCCTTTGATGTATTGTTAGCCTGAAGAATGTTACCTCTACGGTGCATACAGTTCATCATACGCCCGCTGATACTGATTTGCATTTAGAAGGGTCGAATTTGTTCAGTCATCCCAGACTATGAGCTTTCTTAAAACACCCGCGCACGGAGATCACCCAGTCTCAGATACACTCTGGAAAAAAAGGAAGAAAAAGAAACGACGCCCTACGAAGGAGTTTTGAAGATTGGCCACAAACTGATATTCAGACAGGTTGTTGTTGTTGTTGTGGTCTTCAGTCCTTAGACTGGTTTGATACAGCTCTCCATACTATATTATCCTGTGCAAGCTTCTTCATCTCCCAGTACGTACTGCAGCCTACATCCTTCTGAATCTGCTTAGTGTATTCACCTCTTGGTCTCCCTCTACGATTTTTATCCTCCACGCTGCCCTCCAATACTAAATTGGTGATCCCTTGATGCCTCAGGACATGTCCTACCAACCGATCCCTTCTTCTAGTCAAATTGTGTCACAAACTACTTTTCCCCCCAATTCTATTCAATACTTCCTCATTAGTTATCTGATCTACCTATCTAATATTCAGCATTCTTCTGTAGCACCACATTTTGAAAGCTTCTATTCTCTTCTTGTCCAAACTATTTCTCGTCCATGTTTCACTTCCATACATGGGTACACTCCATACAAATACTTTCAGAAAGGACTTCCTGAGACTTAAATCTATACTCGATGTTAACAAATTTCTCTTCTTCAGAAACGCTTTCCTTGCCATTGCCAGTCTACATTTTATATCCTCTCTACTTCGACCATCATCAATTATTTTGCTCCCCAAATAGCAAAACTCCTTTACTACTTATCCTCCCTTCAAGTCACTGTCCATGCCGTTCAACTGCTCTTCCAAGTCCTTTGCTGTCTCTGACAGAATCACAATGTCATCGACTTTAATACCTACTCCATATTTTTCTTTTGTTTCCTTTACTGCTTGCTTAATATACAGATTGAATAACATCAGGGAGAGGCTACAACCCTGTCTCACTCCCTTCCCAATCCCAGCTTCCCTTTCATGTCCCTCGACTCTTATAACTGCCATCTGGTTTCTGTACAAATTGTAAATTGTCTTTCGCTCCTTGTATTTTACCCCTGCCTCCTTGAGAATTTGAAAGAGAGTATTCCAGTCAACATTGTCAAAAGCTTTCTCCAAGTCTACAAAAGCTAGAAACGTAGGTTTGCCTTTTCTTACTCTAGCTTCTAAGATAAGTCCCAGGGTCAGTATTGCCTTACGGATTGCTATATTTCTGCGGAAGCCAAACTGATCTACCCCGAGGTCGGCTTCTACCAGTTTTTCCATTCGTTTGTAAAGAATTCGCGTTAGTATTTTGCAGCCGTGACTTATTAAACTGATGGTTCGGTAATTTTCACATCTGTCAACGCCTGCTTTCGTTGGGATTGGAATTATTATATTCTTCTTGAAGTCTGAGGATATTTCGCCTGTCTCATACATCTTGCACACCAGATGGTAGAGTTTTGTCAGGACTGGCTCTCCCAAGGCTGTCAGTAGTTCTAATGGAATGTTGTCTACTCCCGGGGCCTTGTTTCGACTTAGGTCTTTCAGTGCTCTATCAAACTCTTCACGCAGTATCGTATCTCCCATTTCATCTTCATCTACATCCTCTTCCCTTTCTATAACGTTGCCCTCAAGTACATCGCCCTTGCATAGTCCCTCCATATACTCCTTCCACCTTTGTGCTTTCCCTTCTTTGCTTAGAACTGGGTTTCCATCTGAGCTCTTGATATTTATTCAAGTGGCTCTCTTTTCTCCAAAGGTCTCTTTAATTTTCCTGTAGGCAGTATCTATCTTACCCGTAGTGACATAAGCCTCTACATCCTTACATTTATCCTCTAGCCATCCCTGCTTAGCCATTTTGCACTTCCTGTCGATCTAATTTTTGAGACGTTTGTATTCTTTTTTGCCTGTTTCATTTACTGCGTTTTTATATTTTCTCCTTTCATCAATTAAATTCAGTATGTCTTCTGTCACCCAAGGATTTCTACTAGCCCTCGTCTTTTTACCTACTCGATCCTCTGCTGCCTTATTTATTTCATGCCTCAAGGCTACCTATTCTTTTTCTACTGTATTTCTTTCCACCATTTCTGTCAATTGTTCCCTTATGCTCTCCCTGAAACACTGTACAACCTCTGGTTTAGTCAGTTTATCCAGGTCCCATCTCCTTAAAGTCACACCTTTTTGCAGTTTCTTCAGTTTTAATCTACAGTTCATAACCAATAGATTGTGGTCAGAGTCCACATCTGCCCCTGGAAATGTCTTACAATTTAAAACCTGGTTCCTAAATCTCTGTCTTACCATTATATAATCTATCTGATACCTTTTAGTATCTCCAGGATTCTTCCATGTATACAAACTTCTTTTATGATTCTTGAACCAAGTGTTAGCTATGATTAACTTACGCTCTGTGCAAAATTCTACCAGGAGGCTTCCTCTTTCATTTCTTAGCCCCAATCCATATTCACCCACTGTATTTCCTTCTCTCCCTTTTCCTACTACCGAATTCCAGTTACACATGACTATTAAATTTTCGTCACCCTTCACTATCTGAATAATTTATTTTATTTCATCATGCATTTCTTCAATTTCTTCGTCATCTGCAGAGCTAGTTGGCATATAAAGTTGTACTACTGTAGTAGGCGTGGGCTTCGTATCCATCTTTGCCACAATAATGCGTTCACTGTGCTGTTTGTTGTAGGAAATGGATAAACTGACTAAACCAGAGGTTGTACTGAGTTTCAGGGAGAGCGTAAGGGAACAATTGACAGGAATGGGGGAAAGAAACACAGTAGAAGAAGAATGGGTAGCTCTGAGGGATGAAGTAGTGAAGGCAGCAGAGGATCAAGTAGGTAAAAAGACGAGGGCTAATAGAAATCCTTGGGTAACAGAAGATATATTGAATTTAATTTATGAAAGGAGAAAATTAAAAAAAATGCAGTAAATGAAGTAGGCAAAAAGGAATACAAACGTTTCAAAAATGAGATCGACAGGAAGTGCAAATTTGCTAAGCAGGGATGGCTAGAGGACAAATGTAAGGATATGGAAGCGAGTATCACTAGGGGTATGATAGATACTGCCTACAGGAAAATTAAAGAGACCTTTGGAGAAAAGAGAGCCACTTGAATAAATATCAAGAGCTCAGATGGAAACCCAGTTCTAAGCAAAGAAGGGAAAGCACAAAGGTGGAAGGAGTATGTAGAGGGTCTATACAAGGGCGATGTACTTGAGGACAATATTATGGAAATGGAAGAGGATGTAGATGAATATGAAATGGGAAATACGATACTGCGTGAAGATTTTGACAGAGCACTGAAAGTTATGAGTCGAAACAAGGCCCCCAGAGTAGACAACATTCCATTAGAACTACTGACGGCCTTGGGAGAGCCAGTCCTGACAAAACTCTACCATCTGGTGAGCAAGATGTATGAAACAGGCGAAATACCCTCAGACTTCAAGAAGAATATAATAATTCCAATCCCAAAGAAAGCAGGTGTTGACAGATGTGAAAATTATCGAACTATCAGTTTAATAAGTCACAGCTGCAAAATACTAACGCGAATTCTTTACAGACGAATGGAAAAGCTAGTAGAAGCCGACCTCGGTGAAGATCAGTTTGGATTCCGTAGGAATTTTGGAAGACGTGAGGTAATACTGACCCTACGACTTATCTTAGAAGCTCGATTAAGGAAGGGCAAACCTACGTTTCTAGCATTTGTAGACTTAGAGAAGGTTTTGACAATGTTGACTGGAATACTCTCTTTCAAATTCTGAAGGTGGCAGGGGTAAAATACAGGGAGCGAAAGACGATTTACAATTTGTACAGAAACCAGGTGGCAGTTATAAGGGTCGATGGGTATGAAAAAGAAGCAGTGGTTGGGAAGGGAGTGAGACAGGGTTGTAGTCTCTCCCCGATGTTATTCAATCTGTGTATTGAGCAAGCAGTAAAGGAAACAAAAGAAAAATTCGGAGTAGGTATTAAAATCCATGGAGAAGAAATAAAAACTTTGAGGTTCGCCGATGACATTGTAATTCTGTCAGAGACAGCAAAGGATTTGGAGGAGCAGTTGAACGGAATGGACAGTGTCTTGAAAGGAGGATATAAGATGAACATCAACAAAATCAAAACGAGGATAGTGGAATGTAGTCGAATAAAGTCGGGTGATGCTGAGGGAATTAGATTAGGAAATGAGACACTTAAAGTAGTAAATGAGTTTTGCTATTTGGGGAGCAAAATAACTGATGATGGTCGAAGTAGAGAGGATATAAAATGTAGACTGGCAATTGCAAGGAAAGCTTTTCTGAAGAAGAGAAATTTGTTAACATCGAGTATAGATTTAGGTGTCAGGAAGTCGTTTCTGAAAGTATTTGTATGGAGTGTAGCCATTTATGGAAGTGAAACATGGACGATACATAGTTTGGACAAGAAGAGAATAGAAGCTTTCGAAATTTAGTGCTACAGAAGAATGCTGAAGATTAGATGGGTAGCTCACATAACTAATGAGGAAGTATTGAATAGGATTGGGGAGAAGAGATGTTTGTGGCACAACTTGACTAGAAGAAGGGATCGGTTGGTAGGACATGTTCTGAGGCATCAAGGGATCACCAATTTAGTATTGGAGGGCCACGTGGTGTGTAAAAATCGTAGAGGGAGACCAAGAGATGAATACACTAAGCAGATTCAGAAGGATGTAGGTTGCGGTAGGTACTGGGAGATGATGAAGCGTGCATGGGATAGAGTAGCATGGAGAGCTGCATCAAACCAGTCTCAGGACTGAAGACCACAACAACAACAACAACATTTCTTCAATTTCTTCGTCATCTGCAGAGCTAGTTGGCATACAGACTTGTACTGCTGTCGTAGGCATGGGCTTCGTATCTATCTTGGCCACAATAATGCGTTCACTATGTTGTAGTAGCTTACCCGAACTCCTACTCTTTTATTCATTATTAAACCTGCTCCTGCATTACCCCTATTTGATTTTGTATTTATAACCCTGTATTCACCTGACCAGAAGTCTTGTTCCTCCTGCCACCGAACGTCGCTAATTCCCACTATATCTAACTTTAACCTGTTCATTTCTCTTTTTAAATTTTCTAATCTACCTGCCCGATTAAGGGATCTAACATTTCACGCTCCGATCTGGAGAATGCTAGTTTTCTTTCTCCTGATAACAACGTCCTCTTGAGTAGTCCCCACCCGGAGATCCGAATGGGGGACTTTTTTACCTCCGGAATATTTTACCCAAGAGGACGCCATCATCATTTAATCATACAGTAAAGCTGCATGCCCTCGGGAAAAATTACGGCCTTAGTTTCCCCTTGCTTTCAGCCGTTCGCAGTACCAGCACAGCAAGGTCGTTTTGGTTAGTGTTACAAGGCCAGATCAGTCAATCATCCAGACTGTTGCCCCTGCAACTACTGAAAAGGCTGCTGCCCCTCTTCAGGAACCATACGTTTGTCTGACCTCTCAACAGATACCCCTCTGTTGTGGTTTCACCTACAGTACGGCTATCTGTATCGCTGAGTCACACAAGCCTCCCCATTAACGGCAAGGTCTATGGTTCATGGGTGGGGTTCTGCAAAATGTAAAATGTGGGGCCGATGGATGAATGTGTGTCACTGCAGCAAAGTTTTACCATGCAGCTAGCAATGGCAGTAAACAAGCGACATGTCGAAACTTCAGTATAACGTCTTTGAGAATTTCATTCTGTTTACTCAGTTGGACAATAGCTATGTCTCTCAGACAGGCGTGTGAACAATACACGCAGTTGTCAGAATTTGAGAGAGGATGTGTACTCGGGATCAAAGAAGCCAGTTGGGGTAATTGGAAAATGGATCGGCATTTGCATAGGAGCAAAGGCACTATTCGATGATGTTCACATGGATGAGTGAAATATGTCTGGGTACTGCATCAAGAAGGAAGCGGTCCACCTAGAGACGACAGACGTGTGGACTAACAAGTTTTCAGAACACCGAATTCATCATTATCACCGATCCGACGTTCAACCTGTGCTTCATGACCACGAGGCCCATTGATAGGCCGCTCACAGAAAGTGGGCTGAGCTCACGGCTGCCCTAGTGCTGACTGCAATTGACCTCCATACACCAACCAGCCCGTTTGCAGTGGTGTAAGGCACATTCGCCCTGGAATTTCATTGACTGGAATAGACTGTCTTCAGTGATGAATCTCGCTTCGAACTGAACCCTGATACCAGTGAAGATGTATGTGGAGACGCCCTGCACAGTGGTGGGATACCAACCTGACTGTCGCCCGACATACTGCCCAATAAGCAGGAGTAATGGTCTGGAGTGCCATTTAATTTCATAGCTGGACACGTTTGGTTGTCATCCACAGCGCCCTTACAGCAGTACGTCTGCGATATTATGGGCCCCATTTTGTTGCCTTTCATGGAAGGCCGCCCTGGGCTTACACTTCAGCAAGATATTGCCTGCTCGCACGCGGAGAGGATTTTTTGCTGCTTGTCTTTGTGCTTACCAGACCATACTTTAGTCAGCAATGTAGCCGGATCTCTCCCCAATCAAGAATGTTTGGAGCATTATGGCCCGAGTCCTCCAACCAGCTCAGGAGTCTGACGATATAACACGCCAGTTGGGCAGAAGCTGGTATGATATCCCTCAGGAGACCATCCAATAACTCTGTCAATCAATGCCAAGCTGAATAACTGTTTACATGAAGGCCAGAAGTGGATGAACACTTTACTGACTTGCTCAATTTGTGAAGCTCTTTCTCTTGAAAAAATCATTCAATTTTTCTGAAATTGTAATCATTTGTTTGTCTGCACACGTGCGTCACATCTCTGACTTCCGTCCCATGCGAATGATTTCTTCGTGGTGGGCATTTATTTCTGTCAAGAATAGAGTTTGCCTAATTAGCTCTCCCACTTTCGAACACAAAGCTTTTCGCTTCGTACGTGTTAAATTTTCTGTTTCCACCGCTAGCTCCACATTGTATTCTTCGGGTACGTTCCGAATTTTCGTAGCTGTGCCTTTATTGAAGTCAGTCTGGTTGTCTTCGTATTAAGCTAAGAAAATCTTCAGATGTTTCCAAATGCTGAAAGAGATTTTCAATCATCTTAAATGTATTATTATTTCTCTCCGAATTTTCGTAGCTGTGCCTTTATTGAATTCAGTCTCTTAAGGTTGTCTTCGTATTAAGCTAAGAACATCTTCAGATGTTTCCAAATGCTGAAAGAGATTTTCAATCATCTTAAATGTATTATTATTTCTAACAGAAGGCATTTTTGTCAGTGATTCCGATACTGTCAATCCTTCGATGCTCATATCACGAGGAGTTGTCACTAACATCCCACAAGCACCAATGCATGACGTAGCTATCCCAAAACCAGAAATTTCCCCTGTTTCCCACTCCATGATGCATTTGTCAAAAGCTCACGCAACCTAAAACCACACGAAACCGGTAGTATCGTGTAGTGAAAGCTGTAATGCCCCGAAACTGAATAGTTTCGCCACCTGCGGGCCGTGCATACGCAGTGACTTGCATTGCAGTTTCGAAACAGTTCCGCAACGCAACGTGTAAACTAGACTTTCGATAGTCTGCAGATAATGCTGTTGTCAAGCGGCTACCAAAGTCGTCAGAAAATCATAACGAATCGCAAATGATATAGACAATATATCTGCATTTTGCGAAATGTGGCAAACGACCCTGACGAATAAAAAGTACTCCAAATGAGTACTAAAAAATCCGTTGAATTTCGGCTGTACAAGTCACACAAATTTAAAGGTTGCCGATTCAATTAAACACCAAGAGATTATTATTGCGAACAACACAGTACACTGAAAATGATGTGGGGAAGGCGAAACAAAGACTGCATTTTATTGGCAGAGGACTTGGAAGGTGTAATAAGTCTACTAGTTTTTTCTAAAGTGCCATATGGGATCCTTTCCAGATAGAACTGAAGGAGGACACTGAAAAAGATCGAACAGCTCGTTTTAAGTTAGCACTAAATAGGGGGGAGTGTCACCAATAAGATAAGCGTGTGACAATAATTAAATTCAAATGGTTCAAATGGCTCTGAGCACTATGGGACTTAACATCTGAGGTCATCAGTCCCCTAGAACTTAGAACTACTTAAACCTAACTAACCTAAGGACATCACACACATCCATGCCCGAGGCAGGATTCAAAGCTGCGACCGTAGCGGAATAATTAAATCAAAGGCTTATTTCATTACAGCGAGATCTTTTCACAAAGTCACAGTACTTTGTTGACTTTTACCTACATAGGTATAAACGTCCATAGTGATAAAATAAAAGAAATCAGAGTCCGCACATAAGGATTTAGTTGTTCCTACGTGCTATTCAGGAGTGGAAGATAGAAAGATAGTCTGAAAGTGTTTTCACGAATCTCCGGTCAAACACTTAATGCATGCATGCACGTCCGAACAAACTTTGCATCGAGCTACACGGACACTGAAAAATACAGACACTGTCCTACTGTATTTCATGCCAAAGCAAGGCAATCTGACAAGCAAATACAGTGTCTTTCCCTGTGCGGTAATTGCGCGATTTGTATGCGAGCACTGTGGGACGTAGACACTAGGACGTATGGAAGTCTGAAGATAGCTATAAGACATGCACGGCTAGCCAAAGCGGTTAAGGTGACCGCTCACGTAAAGCGGAAGATCCGGGTTCGAATCGTGCTCTGGCATAAACTTTCGTATGTTGCAAGTAAATCATGTAGGCAATGTATAATTGCGAATGTATTTCATAACTTACATATTAATCACAGAATAATCATGTAGGTGTAGAGAGGAACATCAGAAATGTATTCTTGACTATTCTGAAGGTGGTTCGAAAATCCTCTCATCATTCATCATTTGCCTGAGGCCTTATTCCCGCTGCTATGCGAAGTCGGCCTTGTGACTATTGATTTGGCAGTGTCAGTTGCAGAGGGTGGTTGGATGCATTTCCTGCCACCACCCCAAACCCCTAAACCCCAGCTGTCTGCATCGAGTGTAAGCCATGGAAAAGTGCGAATGTGTTTCATATGTCTGCGAGGCGCGGATATGAGGCGGAACATGGGGAGCAGCTCAGTATTCACCTAGCAGGATGTGGAAAACCGCCTAAATACCACATCCAAGCTGGCCGGCATACTGGCCCTCGCCGTCAATCCGCCGGGCGGCTTCGATCCGGGGCCGGCGCGCCAACCCGAGTCCAGGAAGCAGCGCGTTAGCGCTCTCGGCTACCCTGGCGGGTGGTTCTATAAATCCCCTGCCTGGCTCTTAAGTCGATTTGCAGAGTAGCCATGGAGATGTAGATGTAAATGCACATACTAGTCAAGTCTGTAGGTTGTACAGTTGTATTTAAGAACAGGTGGCGCCTGGGCAGTGTCTTCAACAGCCAAAGTCCTTGCCACACTGGTAACACCGGTTTATGCTCGATTACCGAAGTTAATCCACATTGTACCCAGCTACACTCCTGGAAATTGAAATAAGAACACCGTGAATTCATTGTCCCAGGAAGGGGAAACTTTATTGACACATTCCTGGGGTCAGATACATGACATGATCACACTGACAGAACCACAGGCACATAGACACAGGCAACAGAGCATGCACAATGTCGGCACTCGTACAGTGTATATCCACCTTTCGCAGCAATGCAGGCTGCTATTCTCCCATGGAGACGATCGTAGAGATGCTGGATGTAGTCCTGTGGAACGGCTTGCCATGCTATTTCCACCTGGCGCCTCAGTTGGACCAGCGTTCGTGCTGGACGTGCAGACCGCGTGAGACGACGCTTCATCCAGTCCCAAACATGCTCAATGGGGGACAGATCCGGAGATCTTGCTGGCCAGGGTAGTTGACTTACACCTTCTAGACCACGTTGGGTGGCACGGGATACATGCGGACGTGCATTGTCCTGTTGGAACAGCAAGTTCCCTTGCCGGTCTAGGAATGGTAGAACGATGGGTTCGATGACGGTTTGGATGTACCGTGCACTATTCAGTGTCCCCTCGACGATCACCAGTGGTGTACGGCCAGTGTAGGAGATCGCTCCCCACACCGTGATGCCGGGTGTTGGCCCTGTGTGCCTCGGTCGTATGCAGTCCTGATTGTGTCGCTCACCTGCACGGCGCCAACACGCATACGACCATCATTGGCACCAAGGCAGAAGCGACTCTCATCGCTGAAGACGACACGTCTCCATTCGTCCCTCCATTCACGCCTGTCGCGACACCACTGGAGGCGGGCTGCACGATGTTGGGGCGTGAGCGGAAGACGGCCTGACGGTGTGCGGGACCGTAGCCCAGCTTCATGGAGACGGTTGCGAATGGTCCTCGCCGATACCCCAGGAGCAACAGTGTCCCTAATTTGCTGGGAAGTGGCGGTGCGGTCCCCTACGGCACTGCGTAGGATCCTACGGTCTTGGCGTGCATCCGTGCGTCGCTGCGATCCGGTCCCAGGTCGACGGGCACGTGCACCTTCCGCCGACCACTGGCGACAACATCGATGTACTGTGGAGACCTCACGCCCCACGTGTTGAGCAATTCGGCGGTACGTCCACCCGGCCTCCCGCATGCCCACTATACGCCCTCGCTCAAAGTCCGTCAACTGCACATACGGTTCACGTCCACGCTGTCGCGGCATGCTACCAGTGTTAAAGACTGCGATGGAGCTCCGTATGCCACGGCAAACTGGCTGACACTGACGGCGGCGGTGCACAAATGCTGCGCAGCTAGCGCCATTCGACGGCCAATACCGCGGTTCCTGGTGTGTCCACTGTGCCGTGCGTGTGATCATTGCTTGTACAGCCCTCTCGCAGTGTCCGGAGCAAGTATGGTGGGTCTGACACACCGGTGTCAATGTGTTCTTATTTCCATTTCCAGGAGTGTAGTTCCTGGATGGGTATCCGCCCGGGGAGAACCGGATGTCGTTGGTTGTAAGGATGCAGAAGTCGCTCAAGCGGCGTCCAATTGAAAGACTTGCACCAGACCGTTGTGCCACACGACATTTTTTTTTAAATGTAATCAGTACGCCCATTGTGGTCAGAACAGTGTCCTGTGTAGTTGTGAGTGCAATGTGTCGGAGTTAATTGATTTCTAACGTGGGAAAATTGTTAGTCGTTGGACGGTAGCTGCTCTCATAATCAAGGTAGCCGAAGCGTTTTACGTTTCAAGACGAAGGTTTATACAGCAAACAGGGAAAGCGAAGAAACACCATCCGCTAATTCACAATGTGGACGAAATTGCGTGTTGAGCTATCGTGATACACAGTCATTAAAGCGGACTGTGACGAAAACTGCAAAAGTCACTGCAGGACAGAATGACGCACCTGTAATCATTGTCAGCACCAACTATCACGAAGGGAGCTCCTTTAACTGGAAATCGCAGTTGAAGCTGAAATTCCAAAACCACACGTCAGTGACGCAAATGATCACAACAGAAAAACGTGGTGTTGAAGCCATAAATCCTAGACGCTGGAGCACAGAAGAACTTCAGTTGGTCCGATGAGTCTTGTTTCACATCGTTTTCAACTTACGGCTGAGTTTACGTGCCTAGACTGAAATAAGGGGGGTGCGGTGTCCTGGTACAGCAAGTTTGATGGTCTACAAGAAGCTGTATGTGGTACGATGTTTCGATACCAATCCATAGCGTATCAAGGTTGTTAATGGAATGGTAAGTTTCCATCTGATGCTGATAGCGGTCGCACGGGCTCTGGTGGAGCCAATGGTGTGCGTCCGCTGAGCCACATCTCCAGTGACGCTGTACTACACTCCTGGAAATGGAAAAAAGAACACATTGACACCGGTGTGTCAGACCCACCATACTTGCTCCGGACACTGCGAGAGGGCTGTACAAGCAATGATCACACGCACGGCACAGCGGACACACCAGGAACCGCGGTGTTGGCCGTCGAATGGCGCTAGCTGCGCAGCATTTGTGCACCGCCGCCGTCAGTGTCAGCCAGTTTGCCGTGGCATACGGAGCTCCATCGCAGTCTTTAACACTGGTAGCATGCCGCGACAGCGTGGACGTGAACCGTATGTGCAGTTGACGGACTTTGAGCGAGGGCGTATAGTGGGCATGCGGGAGGCCGGGTGGACGTACCGCCGAATTGATCAACACGTGGGGCGTGAGGTCTCCACAGTACATCGATGTTGTCGCCAGTGGTCGGCGGAAGGTGCACGTGCCCGTCGACCTGGGACCGGACCGCAGCGACGCACGGATGCACGCCAAGACCGTAGGATCCTACGCAGTGCCGTAGGGGACCGCACCGCCACTTCCCAGCAAATTAGGGACACTGTTGCTCCTGGGGTATCGGCGAGGACCATTCGCAACCGTCTCCATGAAGCTGGGCTACGGTCCCGCACACCGTTAGGCCGTCTTCCGCTCACGCCCCAACATCGTGCAGCCCGCCTCCAGTGGTGTCGCGACAGGCGTGAATGGAGGGACGAATGGAGACGTGTCGTCTTCAGCGATGAGAGTCGCTTCTGCTTTGGTGCCAATGATGGTCGTATGCGTGTTTGGCGCCGTGCAGGTGAGCGCCACAATCAGGACTGCATACGACCGAGGCACACAGGGCCAACACCCGGCATCACGGTGTGGGGAGCGATCTCCTACACTGGCCGTACACCACTGGTGATCGTCGAGGGGACACTGAATAGTGCACGGTACATCCAAACCGTCATCGAACCCATCGTTCTACCATTCCTAGACCGGCAAGGGAACTTGCTGTTCCAACAGGACAATGCACGTCCGCATGTATCCCGTGCCACCCAACGTGCTCTAGAAGGTGTAAGTCAACTACCCTGGCCAGCAAGATCTCCGGATCTATCCCCCATTGAGCATGTTTGGGACTGGATGAAGCGTCGTCTCACGCGGTCTGCACGTCCAGCACGAACGCTGGTCCAACTGAGGCGCCAGGTGGAAATGGCATGGCAAGCCGTTCCACAGGACTACATCCAGCATCTCTACGATCGTCTCCATGGGAGAATAGCAGCCTGCATTGCTGCGAAAGGTGGATATACACTGTACGAGTGCCGACATTGTGCATGCTCTGTTGCCTGTGTCTATGTGCCTGTGGTTCTGTCAGTGTGATCATGTGATGTACCTGACCCCAGGAATGTGTCAATAAAGTTTCCCCTTCCTGGGACAATGAATTCACGGTGTTCTTATTTCAATTTCCAGGAGTGTAGGACGGCCGGCGGCAGCCGCTCAGCCCAGTTGCTCTCGGAGCCACTTCGTCACGTGACGATGCGCAGACGCCATTTCGTCGCGGTTCCAACACCGTAGTTCGTGCTTTGCACAGCGAGTATCTTCCTAGTTGACACTGATGGAGCTGGACTCTCCACCCATTGCAGAGGGGTTGGATTGGGTTGTTTTGGGGAAAGGAGATCATACCGCGAGGTCATCGGTCTCATCGGATTAGGGAAGGACGGGGAAGGAAGTCGGCCGTGCCCTTTCAAAGGAACCTTCCCGGCATTTGCCTGGAGCGATTTAGGGAAATCATGGAAAACCTAAATCAGGATGGCCGGACGCGGGATTGAACCGTCGTCCTCCCGAATACGAGTCCAGTGTCTAACCACTGCGCCCCCTCGCTCGGTCCCACTGCAGAAAGTGAAGTTTGAATATACACGTTTTATTTGGATGTTGTTTAATGGTAATGAATTTGTTGGAGATACTGAACATCTCGCTGTATTTTAAATGGCTGTAATCACAGCGGAAATCTATGGAAACGGAAAATGCAAATTCCGACCTGTGTCAGACCTGACAGAGCGTTGGTTCTGGTTCCGAAGCAGCACATAAAAAAGGGGAAGGCACAGATACCGACTATGAGTGGAGACGAGGGCGTACCCATGACGTGGCAGGCCGTGGGGGCAGTGGAGGCGGGCGCAGGCGGGGGCGGCGCGGCGGTGTCGCTGGAGTTGTCCACGTCGACGCCGGCGGGCGGCGTGCTGTCGCTGCTGGACGCCGCGGCGTCGACGTCCGCGGTGTCGTCGCCGACGTCGGCGGCGGCCGTGGTGGGCCACGCAGCCGCCTCCGTCACCACGTCCGGTCCCGGTGAGCCGCCCAGTAGCGCCATCGAGCTGTTCTCAGCTACAGCTGCGGACACAAGCAAACTGTCATACAACAACAGCGAAGGGCAATTGGGTCAGTTTTTGAGGTGACATAGCAAACTGAATGTTCAAATGTGTGTGAAATCTTATGGGACTCAACTGCTAAGGTCATCAGTCCCTAAACTTACACACTACTTAACCTAAATTATCGTAAGGACAAACAGGCACACACACACACACCCATGCCCGAGGGAGCACTCGAACCTCCGCCGGGACCAGCCGCACAGTCCATGACTGCAGCGCCCATAGACCGCTCGGCTAATCCCACGCGGCGCACACATAGCAAACTGAAAGGGTCGATGTTACACTCTGATGTAAATCAGTTGACATCTGATGTTTAAGGTCCAACGTTACGACATTTCCGCGATAGGTAGTGGGCGCACGAAACAAGTTTGTCTGTACCTGAGCAAACAGTGAAATAGAGAAGGGGACAATGGCAGTGATGGCGGTTAACCACTGGCCATCATAGCTCTGTAGGTGTGGTGCAATTCAACAGCTCAAGGCCTGTCACAAGCAGAATTTGTAAGCTACAGCCAGCCAGTCTACAAAAGACCGTATTAACAGGTTTTGCCAGTACAACACATAATTCGAAGAATGAACAATTTTTGATTAAAAACCATTATGCTGAAATTCCAACCGTGCGGTTCTAGGCGCTACAGTCTGGAACCGCGCGACCGCTACAGTCGCAGGTTCGAATCCTGCCTCGGGCATGGATGTGTGTGACGTCCTTAGGTTGGTTAGGTTTAAGTAGTTCTAAGTTCTAGGGGACTGATGACCTCAGAAGTTAAGTCCCATAGTGCTCAGAGCCATTTGAACCATTTTTTTTTTTTTGGTAATTCAGTGGAGTTTGCAATTATTAACCAAACAACTGAGGTTCAGATGGCTCTAAGCACTATGGGACTTAACGTCTGAGGTCATCAGTCCCCTAGACTTGGAACTACTTAAACCTAACTAATCTAAGGACATCACACACATCCATGCCCGAGGCAGGATTCGAACCTGCGACCGTAGCAGCAGCGCTGTTCCGGAGCGAAGCACCTAGAACCGCTCGGCCACGGCGGCCGGCTAAACAACTGAGGAAAAGTCATTACAATAGCTTATGCAAAGCTCGTTTTAAATGTAAAAATATGTTCAGTATACGAGTACACTTGCAAACCAGTACTAACTCTTATTTCACCAGCTATCATTGGTCCTTAAAATAATTACAATATTTTGATGACTTCCATATAAATACCGTGAGTTCCTCCTAACAGTCGTCAGGCTCACTAGATCTGTTGTTTCGGAGGCAGCTCCGGGCAGAGGTTCGAGTCCTCCCTCGGGCATGGGTGTGTGTGTGTGTTTGTCCTTAGGATAATTTAGGTTAAGTAGTTTGTAAGCTTAGGGACTGATGACCTTAGCAGTTAAGTCCCTTAAGATTTCACACACACTTGAACATTTTGTTGTTTCGGCAGGTATTTACAATTTCGTTCAGGCTGTGTGTAACTGTAGTCAGAAAAACAAATACTGCTCATCGCGTCTTTCATTTGACACCCAGTTTCGACAGATAGCGTAGCTTTCTTTGCCGCAAAAAAAAAAAAAATAAAATAAAATAAAAAAAATAAAAAAAAATAAAATTAAATTAAAGGGGAATTTTACGTACCCTTTCGATAGAGTGGTCGTAAATTAGTATAGTGCGATGTTTGTTTTCTCGATATTTATTAACAGGAGGGACAGTAAAACATGAAGAATAACCAGTAGACTAAACAGCGTTATTCCCGGGTTCGATTCCCGGCGGGGTCAGGGATTTTCTCTGCCTCGTGATGGCTGGGTGTTGTGTGCTGTAGTTAGGTTAGTTAGGTTTAAGTAGTTCTAAGTTCTAGGGGACTTATGACCACAGCAGTTGAGTCCCATAGTGCTCAGAGCCATTTGCCATTTTTAAACAGCGTTACTGCATCACGGCAGCAGAGCAGTCAGCGCGGGTCACGGAGGTGTTATCGCTCCTGGAGTACTGGTTATCTTTGACGTTTTACTGTCCCTCTTAAGCGAGTGTATGCTGAAAAGCACTGTCTCACAATTTTTAATGTGAAAATTCTTAAAGTTTTTCAAAATAAAACAAAAGTTATTAACATCCTACACCTCTGTTATTCATGTCTACAAATTTGCAGCCCTCTGCTGGAAGAAGGCTCAGAATCGTAGCGTACAACAGGGCAGCTTGTAACCTATGTACGTGAGTGAGAAACTACGTGCTATAGTCGAGTTATGAATTCGAAGAGTTTGTCCACACATGCAGTACCCTCTCCTTCAGCATGATAATGCCAGACCGCCGGCCGGAGTGACCGAGCGGTTCTAGGCGCTACAGTCTGGAACCTCGCCACCGTTACGGTCGCAGGTTCGAATCTTGCCTCGGGCATGCATGTGTGTTACGTCCTTGGGTTGGTTAGGTTTAAGTAGTTCTAAGTTCTAGGAGACTAATGACCTCAGAGGTTAAGTCCCATTGTGCTCAGAGCCATTTGAACCATTTTTGATAACGCCAGACCACACAAGCGCACTGCGACATTCGCAGCAACCCGACGCTCTGCGTTCACTGTTATCGATCATCCTGCACGTAGTCCCGACTTGGCACCATCCTACACTCCTGGAAATTGAAATAAGAACACCGTGAATTCATTGTCCCAGGAAGGGGAAACTTTATTGACACATTCCTGGGGTCAGATACATCACATGATCACACTGACAGAACCACAGGCACATAGACACAGGCAACAGAGCATGCACAATGTCGGCACTAGTACAGTGTATATCCACCTTTCGCAGCAATGCAGGCTGCTATTCTCCCATGGAGACGATCGTAGAGATGCTGGATGTAGTCCTGTAGAATGGCTTGCCATGCCATTTCCACCTGGCGCCTCAGTTGGACCAGCGTTCGTGCTGGACGTGCAGACCGCGTGAGACGACGCTTCATCCAGTCCCAAACATGCTCAATGGGGGACAGATCCGGAGATCTTGCTGGCCAGGGTAGTTGACTTACACCTTCTAGAGCACGTTGGGTGGCACGGGATACATGCGGACGTGCATTGTCCTGTTGGAACAGCAAGTTCCCTTGCCGGTCTAGGAATGGTAGAACGATGAGTTCGATGACGGTTTGGATGTACCGTGCACTATTCAGTGTCCCCTCGACGATCACCAGTGGTGTACGGCCAGTGTAGGAGATCGCTCCCCACACCATGATGCCGGGTGTTGGCCCTGTGTGCCTCGGTCGTATGCAGTCCTGATTGTGGCGCTCACCTGCACGGCGCCAAACACGCATACGACCATCATTGGCACCAAGGCAGAAGCGACTCTCATCGCTGAAGACGACACGTCTCCATTCGTCCCTCCATTCACGCCTGTCGCGACACCACTGGAGGCAGGCTGCACGATGTTGGGGCGTGAGCGGAAGACGGCCTAACGGTGTGCGGGACCGTAGCCCAGCTTCATGGAGACGGTTGCGAATGGTCCTCGCCGATACCCCAGGAGCAACAGTGTCCCTAATTTGCTGGGAAGTGGCGGTGCGGTCCCCTACGGCACTGCGTAGGATCCTACAGTCTTGGCGTGCATCCGTGTGTCGCTGCGGTCCGGTCCCAGGTCGACGGGCACGTGCACCTTCCGCCGACCACTGGCGACAACATCGATGTACTGTGGAGACCTCACGACCCACGTGTTGAGCAATTCGGCGGTACGTCCACCCGGCCTCCCGCATGCCCACTATACGCCCTCGCTCAAAGTCCGTCAACTGCACATACGGTTCACGTCCACGCTGTCGCGGCATGCTACCAGTGTTAAAGACTGCGATGGAGCTCCGTATGCCACGGCAAACTGGCTGACACTGACGGCGGCGGTGCACAAATGCTGCGCAGCTAGCGCCATTCGACGGCCAACACCGCGGTTCCTGGTGTGTCCGCTGTGCCGTGCGTGTGATCATTGCTTGTACAGCCCTCTCGCAGTGTCCAGAGCAAGTATGGTGGGTCTGACACACTGGTGTCAATGTGTTCTTTTTTCCATTTCCAGGAGTGTATTTGCATCTGTTTCTAAACCTTAAAGGACACCTCCGAGGACTTTGCTAGAAGTGATAAAGCGATGCAAGCAAAGGTGAGGCTGTGGCTTCGTCAACAAGGACAAACATCCTTCAGTGACGCTGCCAATAAAACTGGTCTCTCTCGCTGGGAGAAATTTGTTCGTCGGGCTAGGGTGACTAGTTGAGGAATAAATATGTAGGCATGAAGAATAAAGAAGTTGAATGTTAATTCCGTTTATTTGATTAAAGATTTTTAAGAGTTTTCAGATAAAAAATTCGGAGGCATTACTTTTCAGCACCCTCTCGTGTATATTGGTAACATAAATATCGAGAGGCAGCACGTTATACCAAAACAAGTATCCTCACAGACATGTATCACATCACACAACAATTCAAGGCCTTTTTGGGGATTTGTGTGATCGCGATTCCTTTCAGACAGATAACGTGCAAGGAGTCGGTGAGCTGTGCTTAACCAGATTTGGAGGATCGGATTCTACTGGATGTTGAGACTGTAATGGTCGCCTGGTCGTAGATATTGCTAATTGTTATAATCGCACTATTTCACTCCCATTTACGGAGCTTGTTAGCACTTGATGTTAGGTTGGCGCCATTAAAATGCATTGTGTTGTGGTAATCGCTGCTACTTGCTGGATCGCTGCCGTGTCTCGATGCTGATGCTGGCTCTAAATCTGGTTGTCTAGGGTTAAAAACATGAGGTCCCGTGTTTTTTATATGCTTTTGATGATAAAGAACGAGCTAAACCAACAAATATGTAAACTTCAAATATTTATTACTCTGGTGGCCATCTTAATTCCACTGTCCACCAAAGACCATGACTCAACACAAAGTAGTACTTCCGTTACATTTTCTTTGCATTGTTTATCCACCTCAAACAATAACACACAAACACACTTTACCAAAGTGACATCCCGACTGCCTGCCGACCGTTCTTGCTGCTTGTATTTATAACATTGTCAGAGAACTACTAAAAAGAGATATAGTTTACAAGTCACATGTACATCTGTTATCATAATTTGTGCAGAAAAGTTATTAATTTGCATCGAGTGACATAATTTAACATGTTATTAAAATGACAGACAGATTTGTTGACTTGACAGAATAATTCTTTGTTCCAAAAAGGCCGTTTTTTAGAAGTTTGTCAATTGACTTCTCTAATTTGCATAAATAAGTAAATAACATGAATTATTAAGAATTACGTTGGTTTTCGTCTAAAATAGGATTGATTTCGTGAATACTGGGTGAAAACGCTCCTAGTGAACAAATAGGTTTCACTGGGTGATTTTTATTTAAGGAGATCCAAAATACCTAAGTTGGCCACTATTTTTCGTACTTCATATTAATTATTTAAGATGAACTTAGTGTTTTTACATGATGACATTTGCTGTATCAGTGATCAAGTGATATTAACTTTTGTGTGGGTTAGTAATTCAGTATAATTTAATGGGTTGACTGTTTATGGAGACATGTTACGCAATCATTGTTAACATACACAATAACTTTTCTATAATCATAAATACTCGTTAAACTGGTTGAATTTGGAGGGTATCGCATACTTCGGTACAGTGAAGCCTTTAATATGTTCCGTTACAAGACGAACTCTAATACAAGCTCCAGGTATGTTGGCCGCTAAGATGGTGTGAGCCAAAGTAGGATTATGTGTATCCAGCATGGCAACCGCTGCTGTACCTATCACCGGCAACCGGTGTAGTGAGTATCAGCAGCGGCTTTCCATCTATGGGAAGGATTTTGTCAATGGTTTTTGCACCAGACCATCACAGTTATGGGATTTCTGTCAACACTTCTCTTTACCGACGAACTATTCTTCCGCTTACAGTACGCTGCGTCAATCACATAGCCTGCAAAACACAAGGAACGCTTGGCACATGTTCAGACAGACTGTCGTTCGTCAGTGCCATCTACTGCGGAAACGATGCATTTTCGGTCACATGCTCATAGGACTTTTTTTTTCTCCATGCCCACTCACGAATCCGTCTCTACAGTTTGTCGGTTTCACTAATGTTCACCCTGTATATGCACTACTGGTCGTTAAAATTGCTACACCAAGAAGAAATGCAGATGATAAACGGGTATTCATTGGACACATATATTATACTAGAACTGACATGTGATTACATTTTCACGCATTTTCGGTGCATAGATCCTGAGAAATCAGTACCCAGAACAACCACCTCCGGCCGTAATAACGGCCTTGATACGCCTGGGCATTGAATCAGACAGAGATTTGATGGTGTGTACAGGTACAGCTGCCCATGCAGCTTCAACACGATACCACAGTCCATCAACAGTAGTGACTGGCGTATTGTGACGAGCCAGTTGCTCGGCCACCGTTGACCAGACGTTTCCAGTTGGTGAGAGATCTGGAGAATGTACTGGCCAGGGCAGCAGTCGAACATTTTGTATATCCAGAAAGGCCCGTACAGGACCTGCAACATGCGGTCGTGCATTATCCTGCTGAAATGTAGGGTTTCGTAGAGATTGAATGAAGGGTAGAGCCACGGGTCGTAACACATCTGAAATGTAACGTCCACTGTTCAAAGTGCCGTCAGTGCGAACAAGAGGTGACCGAGACGTGTAACCCACGGCACCCCATACCATCAGGCCGGGTGATACGCCAGTATGGCGATGACGAATACACGCTTCCAATATGCGTTCACCGCGATGTCGCCAAACACGGATGCGACCATCATCATGCTGTAAACACAACCTGGATTCATCCGAAAAAATGACGTTTTGCCATTCGTGCACCCAGGTTCGTCGTTGAGTACACCATCGCAGGCGCTCCTGTCTGTGATGCAGCGTCGAGGGTAACCGCAGCCATGGTCTCCGAGCTGATAGTCCATGCTGCTGCAAACGTCGTCGAACTGTTCGTGCAGATGGTTGTTGTCTTGCAAACGTCCCCATCTGTTGACTCAGCGATCGAGACGTGTCTGCACGATCTGTTACAGCCATGCGGATAAGATGCCTGTCATCTCCACTGCTAGTGATACGAGGCCGTTGGGATCCAGCACGGCGTTCCGTATTACCCTCCTGAACCCACCGATTCCATATTGTGCTAACAGTCATTGGATCTCGACCAACGCGAGCAGCAATGTCACGATACGATAAACCGCAATCGCGATAGGCTACCATCCGAGCTTTATCAAAGTCGGAAACGTCGTGGTACGCATTTCTCCCCCTTAGAGGAGGCATCACAACAACATTTCACCAGGCAACGCCGGTGAACTGCTGTTTGTGTATGAGAAGTCGGTTGGAAACTTTCCTCATGTCAGCACGTTGTAGGTGTCGCCATCGGCACCAACCTTGTGTGAATGCTCTGAAAAGCTAATCATTTGCATATCACAGCATCTTCTTCTTGTCGGTTAAATTTTGCGTCTGTAGCACGTCAACTTAGTGGTGTAGCAATTTTAATGGCCAGTAGTGTATAATTATTGTAATGGTTATTGCGTGGCTCAATAATGTCGGAAAGGGAACGAAATTTTGGAATAATCTTTTATCTGTTTACATCGAAAATAACTCACTAAACTCGACTTTCTCGCCATTGCCCTGATGAGAACGGGTGGTTTCTCTGCGAAAAATGAACTTTGTACACATAGCTGAGCCGTGATGACTCGTATCAATTTCGTTTTCGATAGGAAATGCGTTCTTCCGTTACCAGCTGTTCGAGTCGGCTGGGTGGCGCTCGGCTACGGCAGGAGGGTTCCGGCGATTACGGACGGCTGGTGAGAAAGTGGACGCGAAGTGAGTAGAGACACGAAGTGCTGTGCCGTGCGTTCATACAGCGCGGTCGCTGCACGTAAGACGCGGCCACCGTCTTCTCGAGCACCGTATGCCAACGCTCCTGTGGCGGCGGCGCGGCATACTTTAAAAGTGCTCACAGTGGGGGCACCACAATAGAGGCAGCAGTCATACCGCTGGAGTCGAAGGATCCAGTCAGGATGCACCCCCACGTGGTTAAGTCGTGTCGTCGCGGCCCGGATGGGGACTCGCCTGGTTGACCTCCTGGAGTACGGAGCAGGTCTCAGAATGATGCTGTTGCTGCGATAGTGCTTACCGGAGACGAACTTCGGCTACGGACCTGGACACGAGTGATTACGCTCAGTTGTGTTTCACCTCGTTTTCAGAATAAATCTTCTTAGTTGTAATTAATTTGCGACCTTTTTCCCGTCATCTGACCAGTCCCCCCCACCTGCTCTTGGGTGAGGTATGTCGTATTAGTGCCAACTTTTAGCGCACTGTTTAAGTGAGTGTTCAGTGTTGTGCGTCCTTCCACAGTGTTGCGAACAGAAATCATGCTGACGCTGGGTGTGCTTTTTATATTTCTTGCGAACAGAACCCAGACTGTCGCCGTGTTTTTTTTAATTGTCTGTCTCTTATTTTTCTGCTTCCTGTGTATTTTATTAGCTTCATCGACCCTGTGTTTTATATTTTACGCTCCAGAATTTTCTGCCATTTTTACCTTTCAGTCACCGATTTTGTCGCCAACTGTTATTAATTTTTATTATCTTCATCTTTTTAAAGTAAATTCTGTAGGCTGAAGAGCAGCGTAATAAGCTGCTGCCAGTCCGCCCCATTTAGGGGGAATCGAAACTCAATAAAGGAAAAAAAGAAATTAATTTGCGACTTCCCATTTGGTAGTTTGCACCTGGGACACAACACAGAGTGCTTCTCCATACAGCTGAGCAGTTGGGTTTGGCATTTGCTTGGCCGTAGTGTGATGCGCCGTAGCTCGTAGTGCTCCTGCCTCTGCGCCTTCTTGAGCATTGCCACGTTGTGGAAGTTGTTTGGTTCCACTTTCGCAAACCTACGTTTCTAGCATTTGTAGACTTAGAGAAAGCTTTTGACAATGTTGACTGGAATACTCTCTTTCAGATTCTAAAGGTAGCAGGGGTAAAATACAGGGAGCGAAAGGCTATTTACAATTTGTACAGAAACCAGATGGCAGTTATAAGAGTCGAGGGACATGAAAGCGAAGCAGTGGTTGGGAAGGGAGTGAGACAGGGTTGCAACCTCTCCCCGATGTTATTCAATCTGTATATTGAGCAAGCAGTAAGGGAAACAAAAGAAAAGTTCGGAGTAGGCATTAAAATCCATGGAGAAGAAATAAAAACTTTGAGGTTCGCCGATGACATTGTAATTCTGTCAGAGACAGCAAAGGACTTGGAAGAACAGTTGAATGGAATGGATGGTGTCTTGAAGGGAGGATATAAGATGAACATCAACAAAAGCAAAACGAGAATAATGGAATGTAGTCGAATTAAGTCGGTTGATGTTGAGGGTATTAGATTAGGAAATGAGACACTTAAAGTAGTAAAGGAGTTTTGCTATTTGGGCAGCAAAATAACTGATGATGGTCGAAGTAGAGAGGATATAAAATGTAGACTGGCAATGGCAAGGAAAGCGTTTCTGAAGAAGAGAAATTTGTTAACATCGAGTATAGATTTAAGTGTCAGGAAGTCATTTCTGAAAGTATTTGTATGGAGTGTAGCCATGTATGGAAGTGAAACATGAACGGTAAATAGTTTGGACAAGAAGAGAATAGAAGCTTTCGAAATGTGGTGCTGCAGAAGAATGCTGAAGATTAGATGGGTAGATCACATAACTAATAAGGAAGTATTGAATAGGATTGGGGAGAAGAGAAGTTTGTGGCACAACTTGACCAGAACAAGGGATCGGTTGGTAGGACAGGTTCTGAGGCATCAAGGGATTACCAATTTAGTATTGGAGGGCAGCGTGGAGGGTAAAAATCGTAGGGGGAGACCAAGAGATGAATACACTATGCAGATTCAGAAGGATGTAGGATGTAGGTTGCAGTAGGTACTGGGAGATGAAGAAGCTTGCACAGGATAGAGTAGCATGGAGAGCTGCATCAGACCAGTCTCAGGACTGAAGACCACAACAACAACAACACCTTCGCCTTGGTCAGTGATTCACTTCTTTGTTAGCTGGAAAGCCAAGTGTGTCGTATTGAGAAGCTGGCGAATTATATGTGGGCAATCTGTCACCTCATGCTCTGTAATTGCCTCTCGTTTCATTTGTGCCGCTGTCCATTATGGGACATAAAAAGCGCCATTTAAGCTATTACACTAGGTTTGAGCCTCGATATATTGTATATTACTTTTTTTTAAAAAAAAGAAAAGGAAAGAAGCGAGAAAAAATCAGCTGATTTCGTTGTGAGTGTTATTTAAACTGCCTGTTGAGCTGGCAGAAACTTGATCTTAATTAGAAAGGAGCTCTTTCTATGATACTGAGAGTAAACTTCGTGCTCGCATTTTCCTTTATTTCTAACGTTAACACTTCAGTGTGTTACAGTCGTTTACCTTCGCGTGCCACTGAGTGTCTTTTCGTGCTAGGGCACTGTCCGATTGAGGCGTCTTCACGCTTTGGGTATGTGTTTGTAACTGCCCGTGCATTGGGTGAAAGGAAGCAGCCTGAAAACTGTAATCAGTTACAA
Organism: Schistocerca cancellata; assembly: GCF_023864275.1. Lineage (NCBI taxonomy): Eukaryota > Metazoa > Arthropoda > Insecta > Orthoptera > Acrididae > Schistocerca > Schistocerca cancellata. The sequence continues at coordinate 1,135,046,491 of NC_064627.1, read as the reverse complement.
TATTAAAAGTACAGGATGACGCAAAAATCTGGATACACCCCTATATAAGTCAAACGATGTGAAGAATCGTAACGGTATCTACACTACTGGCCATTAAAATTGCTACAGCACGAAGATGACGTGCTACAGACGCGAAATTTAACCGACGGGAAGAAGATGCTGTGATATGCAAATGATTAGCTTTTCAGAGCATTCACACAAGGTTGGTGCCGGTGGCGACACCTACAACGTGCTGACATGAGGAAAGTTTCGAACCGACAGCAGTTGACCGGCGTTGCCTGATGAAACGTTGTGGGTGCACGAATGGCAAAACGTCATTTTTTCGGATGAATCCAGGTTCTGTTTACAGCATGATGATGGTCGCATCAGTGTTTAGCGACATCGCGGTGAACGCACATTCGAAGCGTGTATTCGTCATAGCCATACTGGCGTATCACCCGGCCTGATGGTATGGGGTGCCATTGGTTACACGTGTCAGTCACCTCTTGTTCGCATTGACGGCACTTTGAACGGTGGACGTTACATTTCAGGTGTGTTACGACCCGTGGCTCTACCCTTCATTCGATCTCTACGAAACCCTACATTTCAGCAGGATAATGCACGACCGCATATTGCAGGTCCTGTACGGGCTTTTCTGTATATAGAAAACGTTCGACTGCTGCCCTGGGCAGCACATTCTCCAAATCTCTCACCAATTGAAAACGTCTGCTCAATGGTGGCCGAGCAACTGGCTCGTCACAATACGCCAGTCACTACTCTTGATGAACTGTGGTATCGTGTTGAAGCTGTATGGGTGGCTATACCTGTACACGCCATCCAAGCGGTGTTTGACTCAATGCCCAGGCGTATCAAGGCCGTTATTACGGCCAGAGGTGGTTGTTTTGGGTACTGATTTCTCAGGATCTATGCACCTAATATTTTTAATGTGTGCTACTTTTATGTATAAGATCTGTGGTATTAATAGCCGACTAAAGAAGAAGCTTGGGCCAACCATAATTGGAACATTTTATCTTAATTTAGCCCCGCAGGTTGTTAATGAACCATTCTCACAGTAATGATCAAAGTTAGGGAGTAAATTTTATAGCTGCATTGTTTCCATTATTTGTAGCTTGCTTTAACTGACTTTCATGAAACCTGCCAATTCTACTCTGTTTCACATCGAATTTTGTACTGAATAATTATTATTTGTTGACTAAGTTATTTGTTAACCCGTGCCACAGGTGCGCCTAGGCATACATCTGTTATTCAGAGGCTTGATAAAAGGTTATACTGTTACTGCACTTTGACCAGTCTCAGCATTGGATTTTGTTTTGCAATCGCGGTATGCGTTCAGTGCTATAGGCCAGTTTAGACCAGCACCTTGATGTCTGGGCTTGGGCAGCAAATATGTTGACATCTTGGTTAGTTTCGATGTGGTGTCTCTCTTCACACGGGTACCACTGAAGGAGTCACTTGAGCTTATTGGAGAGAAGTTCGATGGGGCTCTCCTTGATCTATTCAGGCATGTACTCACCTCGACGTACTTCCTATATGGGGGTCAATTTTATGAACAAACAGAAGGGGTGGCTATGGGCAGCCCTCTATCACCAGTGGTGGCCAACCTATTTATGGAAAGGTTTGAAGAGGAGGCACTCTCTTCAGCCACATATCAGCCCAAGTGCTTTTTTCGGTATGTGGATGATACCTTTGTCATCTGGCCTCATGGTAGAGAGAAGTTAGATGAGTTCCTGCTACATCTGAACTCTTGCCATCCGAACATTCAGTTCACAATGGAAATGGAGAAGGGTGGACTACTTCCATTCTTGGATGTTCTGGTGAAGAGAATGGCAGATGGCACATTTGGACACAGTGTGTACCGCAAACCTACGCATACTGACTTATACCTACAAACCAGCAGTTGCCACCATCCGGCACAGAAGAATGGAGTGCTCAAAACACAGGTCCACAGAGCACAAACTCTGTCAGATCCTGATAGTCTGGCCACAGAAATAGAACACTTACAATAAGTGTTCAGCAGGAATGGGTACTCCTCTAGAGATATCCAGAAGGCACTTCAACCTGCTAACCGGCCAAAGGATCAAGAAGAAGAACCAGAAGAGGCAAAGAAGATGGCATACCTGCCATATGCCGGACCTATCTCTGCCAAGATCAGCAGGATTCTCCAGAAATATGACATCAAGAGCATATTTTGCCCACCCACCAAAATTGGGGCTATGCTGGGGAATGTAAAAGATGACCTGGGGCTACGCAAGCCAGGTATTTACAGCATACCATGCCAGTGTGGGATGTCATACATTGGCCAGACCACCAGAACTGTGAACATCAGGTGTAAAGAACACCAGAGACATACCAGACTCAGGCAGGCAACTAAATCAGCCATAGCAGAGCATTGTCTGGAACTTGGTCATTCAATGGATTACAATGACACCAAGATTGTGACACAGACCTCAAGATTTTGGGACAGTGTCATTAAAGAAGCCATTGAGATTAAGGTCACAGACAATCTAATCAACCGTGACTCGGGATACCAAATCAGCACTGCCTGGAATCCAGCGCTTGAGCTTGTGAAAACTCAACGCAGGACACTCCGGGATTCTACAAGAAATAGAAGTGGAGACTGAGAGAACAGCCGTGAGACAAGGTGTCTGACATTGGAGACCAGATCTGACACACCCCAGATCATGAACTCGACTTCAGAAGACGGCCAGACCGGGCGCGGACGGAGGAGGGAACACCAGCGACCAGAGAGAGACAATGTAGCCGTGTCTGACGGGCGCGGACCTCAGACGGAACACACGACGCGGCGCGGACCGATTAGGGAGCGCCCAACACGAAACAGAAGTGGAAATCATAGTAACAGTCAGGAGATAGAGTACCCAACATCTCAGACCAGGTCTGACACACCTCAGATGATAACCACATCCGTTGAGGACGGCCAGAACGAGCGCCGACGGCAGTCGGAACATCTGCGACTGGAGGGGTCCATTGAAGCCGAGTCTGGCGGGCGCGGACCACAGATGGAACACTCAACCCGGCGCGGACCGATTAGGGAACGCCCAGCTCCTCCCAAGCATAAATACTGGACTCGATCGACCCAAGGATCAGTCTCAGGTAGCACCTGAAGAAGACAGCGAGGCACGCTGTTGAAATATCGTGCGAGAACGACGCGAACATCCGGCTGGATTCCCGAAAATCCAAGATGTCAACAGATCGCCGGGAAAGCATGAAGAATTACAGCAAATATGTTAGTTGGGTCAGCCTTCATCTGCGTGTATTCTGCAAATAAGTATTTTTTTGGCTGCTCTATTGTCTGATTCTTAAAGGCTACTTTTCTCGGGGGATTCGTATTTTGACTGTTTAATCCTGTTAATTTATTTTTCTGCGGCTTTACCTTGGGAGGAGTTACTACTGTACCTAATTTCAAGTTGTTATAATTTGAAACCACTTCGAGAGTTAAAAGGCTGCGCACGTAATTTCAGGCTGCTGAAATCTGAGTTTACTCACTGTTTTCTTGGATAGCAAAGTGGAAAGAGAATTTTTAACTGAATGTGAAATAAAGATGTTACTCTTTTTAATGTTGAATGATGTTTTAAATTACTTGAGGTCCATTCCTTCCATTCACTGGTGCCGACTAAGGCGCAATTACCAGGCTCAATAGCTTCGATTTTGCTTCTCACTACCTGAAAACAGATTTACGCTCTACTATGGCGTTATCGCTCGAGCTATGGGGGTTATTCGGAAAGTAAAGTTCGATAGGTCGAAAAATGGAAACAACGGTTAATATCCTCCGATGAAGCTTTGCACAAATGTATTGGGCAGTGTCTCTAGTATGCCTGTTGATCGCGTCACATCGCTCTTTTCAGTTCTGAGCACACAGTGAGCACCCAAAGAGGCCTAGAACAACAGCGTCTCCCACCAACTATGGGTGCCCGCTGCGAGGTTTCGCTTGATTTCATACAGCCCACGTAAAGTACCTGTCATGCATTTCCTTCTTCTTAACAATTCACGGCAGCACACTGTAGCAGCATTGGGGACGCACCTGCAGAGTTTTTGATGGGAATCGACTTGGCTCCCTCTGATGTTCATCTCTGCTCACGTGAACCGCTAGCTATGAAGACATTTTGGCGCAGAAAAGGAACTGAGACCAGCGTAGAGAAGTGCTGAAAGTACAGGAGGCTGTCTTCTATCACGAAGATACTGGAAAGTTTGTACAACATGTGAAGCCATGACTAATAACGATATATATATATATATATATATATATATATATATATATATATATATATATATATATATATATATTTCTTTTACTACCTTTTACTTCGTAGGTATATTTCTGACGACGCAGAATATTTTTCATTTGATTGTATAGTGTAGAACATAAAGTGTGACTATGTTTACTTTGGTGTTTTCTGTACGAGTTCCTTATGTAAGGACTGTTGTGGCGTAGCAAGACAGCCACGCCACACGGAAGTAGCCGAAATGCACGCGTTACACGCCGGCTGGCGTGAGGTCTGAAACAGGATACGTTATGAATGCTATAAAGAAAAGTACGTAGCTGCGGTAATACTTATCTTTAATCCATCATTGTGGTACATCGCTCTTGACGATACAAATGAAACTCTTTAAATACAAGCACTGTAAGGCTAATGGCGCCTTGCTAGGTCGTAGCCATGGACTTAGCTGAAGGCTATTCTAACTGTCTCTCGGCAAATGAGAGAAAGGCTTCGTCAGTGTAGTCGCTAGCAAAGTCGTCGTACAACTGGGGCCGAGTGCTAGTACGTCTCTCTAGACCTGCCGTGTGGTGGCGCTCGGTCTGCGATCACTGGCAGTGGCGACACGCGGGTCCGACATGTACTAATGGACCGCGGCCGATTTAAAGCTACCACCTAGCAAGTGTGGTGTCTGGCGGTGACACCACAAGGACTTAGATTTTTTCTGATGATGTTTCAGATAATTTTACTAAATGTATTGTGTGAATCGGAATGCCATAGACAGAAGTGTTGTAAGAACTGTGGAGCGAGAGAGGTATCGATAGCTGTCGGGTCGATCAGTGTGATGCAGACAGTCGCGGATGGCGCGTAAGCGTGGCGGTACGAAAGGAAGTATTCTGTGTAGTAATGGTGTGCGTTTAACGCGGTATTAATACCGAACTTTCGTGTGCTAGACACGATTTGAAATTTTACTTTTTGATGGACATTCTAAACGGACGTTTTACGCAAACGCTGTTGGTTTTTGCAAAACGATGCTTGTCGCAGTGACAATGCAATCGTGAACAGACAGTATTGTCGCCGGTTTAGAATCGAGCTGCGTTACATAAACTGTGATTTTAATATTGCTCATTTTCTTGACTACGATATACACTCCTGGAAATGGAAAAAAGAACACATTGACACCGGTGTGTCAGACCCACCATACTTGCTCCGGACACTGCGAGAGGGCTGTACAAGCAATGATCACACGCACGGCACAGCGGACACACCAGGAACCGCGGTGTTGGCCGTCGAATGGCGCTAGCTGCGCAGCATTTGTGCACCGCCGCCGTCAGTGTCAGCCAGTTTGCCGTGGCATACGGAGCTCCATCGCAGTCTTTAACACTGGTAGCATGCCGCGACAGCGTGGACGTGAACCGTATGTGCAGTTGACGGACTTTGAGCGAGGGCGTATAGTGGGCATGCGGGAGGCCGCGTGGACGTACCGCCGAATTGCTCAACACGTGGGGCGTGAGGTCTCCACAGTACATCGATGTTGTCGCCAGTGGTCGGCGGAAGGTGCACGTGCCCGTCGACCTGGGACCGGACCGCAGCGACGCACGGATGCACGCCAAGACCGTAGGATCCTACGCAGTGCCGTAGGGGACCGCACCGCCACTTCCCAGCAAATTAGGGACACTGTTGCTCCTGGGGTATCGGCGAGGACCATTCGCAACCGTCTCCATGAAGCTGGGCTACGGTCCCGCACACCGTTAGGCCGTCTTCCGCTCACGCCCCAACATCGTGCAGCTCACCTCCAGTGGTGTCGCGACAGGCGTGAATGGAGGGACGAATGGAGACGTGTCGTCTTCAGCGATGAGAGTCGCTTCTGCCTTGGTGCCAATGATGGTCGTATGCGTGTTTGGCGCCGTGCAGGTGAGCGCCACAATCAGGACTGCATACGACCGAGGCACACAGGGCCAACACCCGGCATCATGGTGTGGGGAGCGATCTCCTACACTGGCCGTACACCACTGGTGATCGTCGAGGGGACACTGAATAGTGCACGGTACATCCAAACCGTCATCGAACCCATCGTTCTACCATTCCTAGACCGGCAAGGGAACTTGCTGTTCCAACAGGACAATGCACGTCCGCATGTATCCCGTGCCACCCAACGTGCTCTAGAAGGTGTAAGTCAACTACCCTGGCCAGCAAGATCTCCGGATCTGTCCCCCATTGAGCATGTTTGGGACTGGATGAAGCGTCGTCTCACGCGGTCTGCACGTCCAGCACGAACGCTGGTCCAACTGAGGCGCCAGGTGGAAATGGCATGGCAAGCCGTTCCACAGGACTACATCCAGCATCTCTACGATCGTCTCCATGGGAGAATAGCAGCCTGCATTGCTGCGAAAGGTGGATATACACTGTACTAGTGCCGACATTGTGCATGCTCTGTTGCCTGTGTCTATGTGCCTGTGGTTCTGTCAGTGTGATCATGTGATGTATCTGACCCCAGGAATGTGTCAATAAAGTTTCCCCTTCCTGGGACAATGAATTCACGGTGTTCTTATTTCAATTTCCAGGAGTGTATGACGTATGCTAAAACACTAACATCCGTTGTGGAAACTGTGAACAGTGTTGCTACGTAACTGACTGTTTCGCGGGAACAGTGGTTCAAATGGCTCTGAGCACTATGCGACTTAACTTCTAAGGTCATTAGTCGCCTAGAACTTAGAACTAATTTAACCTAACTAACCTAAGGACATCACACACATCCATGCCCGAGGCAGGATTCGAACCTGCTACCGTAGCGGTCTCTCGGCTCCAGACTGTAGCGCCTAGAACCGCACGGCCAATCCGGCTGGCGGAACAGTGGTATTGTGAATCACCAGTATTAACAGTAGCTGGACTGTCTGACTGCGCAATTGGCAAATTATACCAAATGGAATGTTAATTTAAACATGTCACGTGGACTGTGCCAAACTATCGCGTGTGAATGTTGCAGTTTAACTAATACGACCTTCAGGTGCTGCATAAACAGTTACTTTATTCCGGCCTACGGCAAATGCATGCTACGAAACTTATTGCCACCGCCAGCTGAGACAGGATGTAAGGAAAGAGGATATATTAATGCCAAGGATACGACTGGATGAACTTAAAGGATTCACATCAGCAACTTCAAACTGCTTCTAGGCTAGGGTGACCAAACGTCCCGGAAAACCGATATTGTCCCGGTTTTCATCCTTGTGTTCCGGTGTCCCGAAAATTTGGTTCGGGGCGCTCAAAAGTCTCGGAATTCAGTTTTTAAATAGATTTCGTGAAACTTTCTCAAATTTTTGGGATTTCGCTATATTAAAGGAAATACAACACAAGAAATTAATATATTTTAGCTTATTTGTCTAAAACCTCCATTATCCCATACTAGTAACCACAGTATCAGTATTGATACACTCAGGCAATAATGTACTTTGAGCGGTACTTTGGCCAACAAGTAGTAAGTTGAAACTTCCTGGCTGATTAAAACTGTGTGCTCGACCGAGACTCGAACTCGGTACCTTTGCCTTTCGCGGGCAAGTGCTCTACCATCTGAGCTACCGAAGCACGACTCACGCCCGGTCTCACAGCTTTACTTCTGCCAGTATCTCGTCTCCTACCGGGCGTGAGTCGTGCTTCGGTAGCTCAGATGGTAGAGTACTTGCCCGCGAAAGGCAAAGGTCCCGAGTTCGAGTCTCGGTCGGGCACACAGTTTTAATCAGCCAGGAAGTTTCATATCAGCGCACACTCCGCTGCAGAGTGAAAATCTCATTCTGGAAGTAGTAAGTTGTATTATTGTAACAGAGCTATGAAACCGTCCGATTGTCGCGCCACTTACTCACACACTCGTTGTCAGAACAGTGTAGTAGTTGATGTTTTGTCAGACCAACTGCAATAGTTTTTTCTCATATTAGTGGTATTATTGCTGCAGTACTGTGAAATGCAATGCCGAAACGTGCCTGCAAGTTCATTGACTGTTATTCCAAGAAATGGAATTTCATTAAGAAAGGTCGTTTTGATTACGAAGCAGAGTGTTCTGTATGTAACTGTTTTATTAGTATAAGTCATGGTGGACGTTCCGACATCACTTCAGGTCAAAGAAACACATCAACAGATACAGTGCACCGAGCTGCAGTAAAACTCTACAAAATTATTTTGTGAAACGTCAGTCAAGTGAAGAGACGAAAGTGCGAGCAGCCGAGCTTACACTAGCCTACCACACGGTAAAACATCACCAAACTTATAGATCTAGTGATTGTACTAATAAGCTTAACAGCATTATGTTTGATGATTCTTCTATTGCAAAAAAGTTTAGTTCAGCAAGAACTAAAGTGTCAGTCTTAGTGAAAGGAGTTATTGCTCCCCAGGGTGTAAAGGAAAGCCTTGAATACACCAAAAAGTCTTCGTTCTACGGGATATCCACTGATGCCAACAATCATAAGGCCACTAAAACATTTCCGTTTGTTGTTCAGTTTTTCGATATTAATCAGGGAATTCAGACCAAACTTTTGAAGGTGAGTTCCCTACCTAATGAAACATCTGACAAAATTTCAAGATTTTGTATGAATACTATCAAAATGTTTGATCTTGAGAAAAATAAATGTTTGACATTTTGTGGAGACAACACCAACACAAACTTTGGTGGTTTAAAAAGACAAGGCAAATGCAACGTATTTACCAAATTAAAGGCAACATTGCATGAAAACATTGAAGGCATAGGGTGGCCTGCACATGTTTTACACAATAGCGTGCAGACATCTGCTGAAGTTTAAGCTGTGATGTTGAAACTATCGTCATGAAGGTATACTCACACTTTTACATATACTGTTAGAACAGAGAGGCTTAAGGAGTTCTGCGATTATGTGTGAACTGAATATATGAATGTAACGTGTCGCTCGAAAACTCGCTGGTTATCACTGTTTCCAGCAGTTGAAAGAGTAATCCGCCTCTTTGAACCGTTAAAAGATTTTTTCCTAATGAAGACAAAGCCCCCAAAATATTGGTTCTGTTTTTCAGTAACCCTTTAAGTGAAGCCTAATTATGGTTCATTCACAGTCAGCTTAGCACTTTGCAGCATGGGATAAAGGAAATTGAGGGAAGCACGAAATGTGTAATAGAGGTAAATGATGTTCTGAAAAATACTCTGGAAATTGTTACTAAGAGGAGAGAACAGCAATTCATTTCTTTTAATGTTAAATCTGTCCTTAAAGAGCAGAAGTATCAGAAGCAGTGGAAAGGAGTTTTAGAGAAGAATTTAACAAGTTTTATGACACTTGTGTAGAATATCTCAGCAAGTGGAGTGCCTCATATTTACCCTCATCGCCGGTGTTTGATTGGATGTTACTGAAGAGAGTGCCAAAATGGGAAAGTGTTGAAGAGACAGTTTCTTATTTGAAGAATAAAGAGATTGAAATCGATGATTCCATTCTCTTTGATCAGTTCGGCATACTGACAAATTTTGTTGAAGAAAGTCTTCACAAGTGGAATGATGAGAAAAAAAAAACCACTATTGGAATGTCATGAGAAGTGGGTGAGTTTTTTTTTAAAAGCTGTGACTGTCGTCAGCATTACTCTGAGTTGGTAATAATTGCAAGATATTTATTTGCAATCCCAGCCCATAATGCCAATGTGGAAAGAATATTTTCTTTCATGAATATCCAGTGGACTGATGAAAGAAACAGAATGGAGGTGGACTCTCTTGAAGCAATCCTGCAGAACCTGTACAACTACAAAATGGATTGTGCTGAGTTTTATCGCTGTGTCTCAAAGAACAAAGACATGATCAAGAAGGCTGCAGGCAGTGAAAAATACCCTTTTCTCCAAGGACAGTCAATTCCATCTACAAGTGCTCAGTAATACTAAAGCTCATGTTAATATTGACTGACTAAAAGTTGAATGGCTGTAAAATTTTGTAGAATCGTAATACATTTCTTTATTACTGTATACGTTTATTAAATGTCATGAATTGTACAGATAATCTAGATTATATCAATCTTTTGTATCCTCTTATTAGTTATAATAATCGGGTTAACAAAATGTATCAACAAAACATTAATATTTAAAATTAAGAAACCTGGGTACATGTGGAATGAGGTGTCCATTGGCACCCGGGTAAATGTGTCCCGATTTTCACCGAAAATAATTTGGTCACCCTATTCTAGGACTACCTCCGTCGCCACCTCACCCCGACCCAGAACTGATGAGATTCAAAACTATTCCCCTCTTAGAGAAACTCACAATTGTAAACAAGTTAATTTCTTCTTGCTTTGTAATAGACTATCTCTTAATGTTTCTCTCCGTAAATAAAAATAGTGTATTGTAAAGACTGTTCACCTTCAGTGTTTGTTGACCTACCGCTAACAGTAATTATTGCCATCATTTATTTGTTTTTGCTTTTCGGTGTATTTGTAGTAGTCGTTGCTTGTGTTGCGAGGGAAGAGTGTGCTTCGACGTGCGTATCCAGTAGTTTATGCAGGAGAATTTGTGTGTTATACAGTGAAATGTGGCCAGACGTGTAAGTTGATTCACCTGCCATTGAATTTATTTACACCGAGCAATTACAAAGATGTAGCTTACTCGCCATTGGTTGAAGTTAGCGTATTAGAAGGAACTATGAATCTAACAGCTGTCAAAGTACACGATCTTTCTTTACATGCCACTTAACTTCTTATTTCCATTCATTGGCGTAAATTTAACTGGGTTTAACTGTTACTGGTAAGCAAAATTACAGTATTCTGTGTCCTTATTTATCAAATTAGCTTCAGAGTGTTTTACTGTTTTCCACTATCAAAGGATTTTTATATCAGAATTTTAACAGGATTGGGAAACTTTTCAAACAGAGATTTGCTTTTGAAGTTTCCGGAAGTAAGACGGGTTCTTGGTGTTACCGATGTACAATATTAATTTACTTCATGCAGTTTTTCTTTAAACATTTTCTGATTACAAATTCACGGTCATAGTAAATCTCCAGGAACCGTTTTCTTCACAAACGCTGCGACGAATGTGTAAATCGCAGTGGCGACTATGTAGAGAAGTGGCTGGTAGGTGTAACAAACTCTTGCAAATAAAACATTTTTTATTTTCATTGTGATTTCCATTTCGCTACCAGTTGGAACTTACAAAAGAATAGCCCTCGCAGTTTCCGTGATATCGCTAGTCGGGTGTGGCACGACAATTCTCCCATACTCGGAAGCTAATGCGCAGAGTGGAATATTCTAGGAAATCAGAGATACTGTCGCGTAAGGGTACAATTCGATATGTACTCAAGTACACTTTCAGTCTTAATAGTGAACTTTTAGTCATTTCTAGTAATACTGCATAATACACTTTAATTACTGTGTACTGAGAAAGGACTGGCGGAGTCTTCGCTTCACTTCAAGTTCTGATGTGGCGGAAAGTGGAGTTTAATTAGCACGTGAGTTTGAACGGTTATGGAACAGCGTACTATTTTGGTCTGAGCAAGTTCTGTTTAATTACACGTAATAAGGTCAACTTCAGAACTTCAGTGCACTTCTTACTCGCTCCAGTGCGTCAGATAAAGGAGAGGTGTCTTCAAAGACTTTATGGTGTCCCAAAGGCTCTACTTCCTGTAGTGATGCAAGACACGAATTTTTCTTTATTTCTTCTTAAAAATTGCTTTTAATTAGTCTACAGATAAACTGTGCACTTCACATAATAAAGCACTAATAAAAAATGCGTCTCTGGCATAACTTTTCATTATTGTTCATACAAACACTGTCTTAGTATATAAACTATTTACAGTGCAGTTATAATTACACTGATGCGCTTACAGTAATCTGATTTAGTAGGGCATCCAGACAATGAAACAGCGCATTAAGCTAAGCAACGGCTTCCTGCTGTACTCGGGTTGAGGCATGTTTGCTTCTGAAACGTGGTACAGTGTTTCATTACTAGCAATTTCCAACCCGACAAAAATGTTAGTGTTTATTCATCTCAGTATACGTCGTGTAGCTGAAACCTGAGAGTATAATAGAAGTGAACCTAGAAATATGCTAATGTATTCTGAATGAGAATATTTCAGTTTAGGCATAATCCTGGCTGTTGCGAATATTAGTTGATATATTCAAATGACTTTAACCCATTACTGTACTCTATCCATCTATGTACTACTGATTTTATAGGATTATATCTTCGTTATAAGATGAATGTATTTAAAATGGACGTAAATTGATTGTATATTCATGTAATTTACAATATAGGGCTATTTTAAAAAGAACAGAAAACAGTTTTAGATAAAAAAACATCTCCTAATTATGTCGAATCTAACACTGTATACTAAAACAGATGCTCACTGGTCAGAAACACTATGTGGAAAAAAATAAGTTTTTCGTAAAATTTCCAGCTAATAGATTGTGATACCACTTTTTCAATAACACTATGTTTAATCTTCAGTGAAGTATTCAATTTGTAAGTAGGCTGTTTAGGTTTACTTATTGGTAACGCCACGTAGCGCTCTGTATGAAAATCACTGGCTGTGCTGTGTGCAGTCTGTGGCTGGTTTGCATTGTTGTCTGCCATTGTAGTGTTGGGCAGCTGGATGTGAACAGCGCGTAGCGTTGCGCAGTTGGAGTTGAGCCGCCAGCAGTGGTGGATGTGGGGAGAGATATGGCGGAGTTTTGAAATTTGTAAAAATGGATGTCATGAACTGCTGTATATACATTATGACTTTTGATGACTATTAAGGTAAATACATTGTTTGTTCTCTATTAAAATCTTTCATTTGCTAACTGTGCCTATCAGTAGTTAGTGCCTTCCGTAGTTTGTATCTTTTATTTAGCTGGCAGTAGTGGCGCTCGCTGTATTGCTGTAGCTTGAGTAACGAAGATCTTTGTGAGGTAAGTGATTCATGAAAGGTACAGGTTAATGTTAGTCAGGGCCATTCCTTTGTAGGGATTTCTGAAAGTCAGATTGCGTTGCGCTAAAAAATATTGTGTGTCAGTTTAAGCACAGTCATGCATAATTGTTCTAAGGGGACGTTTCAAATTGTATTCTGGTACATTGAAGGCGGAATTTGTTTACATGGTGAAGAGCTATTATGTTTGGTGCGAATTGATTTGGCACGCAACCGAATCTGTAATTATGTTGTAATTATGTTCTTTGGGATTCAGGTTTGTGTTGTGGACATGTAAGCACAGCTCTGAAACTCAATGTAATGGTCAGAGAGCATCATATTTAGAGGGTCTGGTACAGGAATGGCACTGATATTAATGAAGAAAAAATATTTTTTTCTATTGAGACAAGTCGCACAATAATGTAAATCAAGTGCCAGTTTGCTCTGGCGAATAATTCTGCTCATACGGCTTCCATTCAACTAATTGTGTGTGTTTCGTTCAACTGTATAAATAAGAGTAGAGTACCATTATAAAACTCTTTGTTTTCGGTGGGTTGTAGCCAATGAAAAATCTTTACAAGTGAAGAGATTACTTCTTTACTTCCAAAAACCATGGAATAGTTGTGTCTTGTGGATAATCCACATAGATGCAAAAAATAATAAAAGGTTAGATAGAACGTTACGGCTTTGAGATAGAACAAATATAGCAAATCTGGCATTGTCTTGCCACATTGTAGTCAAGAAAAGTTTGTTTTTTAATATGAGTGAAAATACATTCATATTTGTTGACAGAAAATGTTGAATGCCATTGACTGCAAAAACTATTTATGATGTCAGAACCAGGCTAACTTTTGTAGTGGTGTCGGTGAGCAGGCTGTGGTCGAGAAAATATACGCTTGCTTCCACATTCCACCCACTAATGCGAGCGGTGTCCACTAAGTATGTAACATATTTTTTTTTCTCGGGCAGTTTCGGTTGAAAAAATGCGGAGTTTTTTGCGGGGCATTGTGGAATATTCCCGCTTCAGCACCCATAGTTTCATGATGTTCCGATAAGTGGCAGCGCTTTACGTAGTCTTCAAAATGATGTCTGTTAAGTAAGTGCGTCCCAAGCAGAGAGATGTCATTGAGTTCCTTTGGAGGAAAACGAGAGCATCGCAGATGTCCGTAGCAGCTTGCAGAATGTCTACGGAGACCTGGTAAGGAATAAAAGCACGGTTAGTCGTTGGTTGCCGCGTCTTTCATAATCGCAACAAGGTTGTGCAAACCTGTCCAATCTACCGCGTGCTGATCGCATACAGCTGTGATTCCTGCAGTGTTGGGCTTCAGCATCTTCGTCTCCACAAAATCAAAAAGAACCTCTCCTCCTCCATAACAATGCAAGTCTGCACACGCAAGAGGAGATCACAGAGCTTCATTGAACTGTTCTTTCTCGTCCACCTGTAAAGCTGGAAATGCATATCCCCCTATTTCCATCTATTGCACTATAAATTTTTTTCCTTATTTTGTTACGTGAAGATATGACGTTTCTGTGCCTTTATATATTGTAATTGGTTTACTATATACTTATGCATTTATGTCGATGTGTAATTGTTTTGTTTTGTAAATATTATTTGTATTTTTACGCTGGGTCTGGCCTAGGGAAAACTTTGCTATCAAACGATTACATCGATAGGTCGTGTGGAGAACCTAAGTGTTTAGGATCTTTGGTAGTGTTAACTCTGCCGCGTGGAGCGCGGGCAGAGGGGAGTCTGGCTGGAGTAGGGCGGTGGAACAGGTGTGTTGTGTGACGCTCCCGCGAATTGCCGCGCTTTCGGGGTTTGGCAGCATGTAATTGCGCTCGACTTGCTATGATAGTTTCTGACACGGGAAGTATTAGCTGGCGCACATCAAGAGCCCGTTTCGTCTGGTGACCGTGTCGAGAAGAAGGCGCGCCAACATCCAGCTTCTGCAACAGCGACGGCCGACAATGAGTGACTGTCGCCACCTCCTGGACCGACGACTTCAATCCTTCAATCAACCAACAGGGAAGACTGGAAGCACGTAAAGTTTTAGAACTGTACGAAAGACCTCAATTTTTAAAATTGTTCCATTTGCCTCACAAAATTACAACATCTTAGCATGAACCTTTGTTGCTCATTGTCCCAATTGCATTACCAAGCAGGGTCCCTTCCCTTTCTGAAATGAACCCGAGTGTCATTGAAATTCAAACGCCAGCATTAAAGTAATATCATTCGATTTCACTGCTTTAATTTCAAAGTTCAGTTAAGGTATTCATAGTTGGCTACAATATTTAGATTAAACAAGCACAATTTAAAACTGTGAGTTTTGTTACCATATTTTAGCTTACCTGTGACTGCAGCTCAGCTTGGTACGTACTAAATTTTACTATTGTTAATTGTTCAGAATGATTTAATTCAAGTTCAAAGTTAAATCTCTTATTTCTAAATTGCGTAGATTCAAGTAGCTTTTGAAATGATTGTTGAGGTAGCCCAAGACTAACCTTATTTTATTGAATTTCGTAGTGCTTCAGAAACAAAGCTCACTATTAATTTGAGTCACTAAATTAACTTTCAATTTTCCAGTTTTATTAATTCTTTCGCTAAATTAAGTCAGATTGTAGCGAAATTTATTACTTCTGACAAACATTCAGTTTTCACACAACATGTGTCAACGTTCAGTTTCCACGCTTTTAGTGCTAAATATATGTGCATTAATCTTTCATTTTCAGTTATTATAGTAGTTGTCCATAGGACTGGCGACCGTAATTTTCCCCAAATCTCAAATATCTAATTAACGCCAATTAACTGTTAACGTAACGACCGCTCATTTACTTTCTTTATTAATTTTACCCTTTCCTCAAAATTAATTTCCACCAATTTCATTTGCATTTTTCCTTTCATTTAGATGTAACCCTTTCCTCCCTCTTTACCGACAAATTAACTTCGGTGACGATTGCTTTTCCCAAATTTCCATTAGGTGCACGCGGTTTAATTTTTCACTGTCATTAAGGCCGATAGGTGAGAGGGAGGTTACACACCTTCTTCCTCATTTGCCCTACAGCCTGGATCTCTCACCTTCCGACTTCCATCTGTTTGGTCCAATGAACGATCCACTCTGCGGAAAGAAATACGTGGATGATGGGGAGGTGAACAGCATTTTTGTCATAAAGAATGTGAATGGTGTTCTTAGCTAAACCATGGTTACTGAATTTGAAAATCAATTCCGTTTTTGCCTATTGGGATCAGTTTTCGTGATACGGTACCCTTTAGCCACAAAATAGCTTGAGAATGATGCGTATTGATTACTTTGGTATTATTTAAGTAACTTGTTTTTATTTAATTTTTGGATCGTAGCTTTTGGTAAACAATAGAAATATATCCGAGGAATTCCAAACGTGTTGCTCAGTTCCGACATTCACTGCCAGGATACGGAAACCGATGGGTGTTGCTCACGTTGCAGCGCATTGCTTTGCATTTGTTGCACCAGTCTTAATGGTGACAGAGCTCTGAACTTATGAAGTGAGTTGCTGTAGGATGGTCAAGGTTTGTGTTTTGGGTGAATTCATACGAAAAAAATGCCTCTTAACTATATGAATAACCCACATTATGTTTGTTATATATGTGGTAAGTTAACTCTGAAATAGTAAAATCGAAAATTTAATCCTCTTGTGAAGCAATGCTGTGAACCTTGTATTGGATGCAAGATTGGTGACCAAGACAAAAAATGGGCTCCCTACATATGCTGTTTGACATGTGTTAAAGTCCTGAGTGGCTGGTTGAAAGGATCGCCTCACACGTTTGTTTGTGTCCCCATGATTTGGAGAGAACCAACGGATCACACAACAGACTGTTATTTCTGTGTGCCAAAAACAGCTGGAACCACATCTGAAACAAAGAAATCTTAGCAATCTCCTAATTTACTGATGTATAATATGGCGTATTGGAATCCTGAATAAAATCAACCTACTTTCAGAAAAAAAAATTCCGTTACTTATAGAACGCCCGTCGCATTATTAAGGTGCTCTGCATTCGGTTCGCGTCCCCGATTCGTTTTTTTTTTTGCGAGCGCAAGAGCTCCCTCATTCCGTTTGCTCTCGGAGCAGCAATATTACGTCGCATTAAGTGGGCTTTCGTTTGGGTGTAATAATAAATGTTTTGTTATAACTTTATTATCATTAAATTGTAGTAAATGGAAGAAACAAATTTTCTGGAGGCTGAAGTTACTGTTTTTGGAGTTATTACATGTTTTCAGATGTATCTATATAAGAAGCAAGGAATAAAGATAAAAGGATCATGTTCGGTAGAAGCCTGTAATCTGTCATACGAAACGATTTAATTAGATTTATTCTTATCTGTATACAGTTGGAAACGAGTAATTTCATCAAAAACTGTGATACGAAAATTTTAGCAGAATCAGTGCAGATTATCCAGCTCTTGGTTTTGTCTAGGTTTGAAAATCTCACATGTTTTTACGTCGAAATTATAATGATATGGTACGGCTGTAGGTTATTATAAATTTTTTAGCTATAAACCACCTCTGGAGGACCCTCTCAAAGCAAAGTCACGTTTTTAAAAATGTCCTATCATTTTCTCGAGCAAGATAGAGTGATACTTTTTATTAGGCTTCACTTATGAAAAGATTCTCTTCCCTAAAAAATAAAACTTAGAGTCACTTCAGAGTCCCAAAGGGGAAGGAAATTAACAATTTTAATCATCAGAATGGGTACGGTTTCTAGAGATGGCTGCGGGCACTAATGTTCAGAGCAGGATATTTATTACTCCGGCCACGCGGTGAAGGAAAATGTGGACCCTTAGAGCAGGAATCGTGTTCATTAGCAGATACAGTCTCTACATCTCTCCGCGCTGTACCTCCGATGTGTTAGAGCTTGGCGAAGTTCTCTTTAATTTCTGAACAGCGATGTACCAGTAGAGTGAGGCAGTTTGAGCTTCCTATTGACTGTTATCCCTAATACCAAACGTGTTAACTTTCGCTTGGCATGTAGAATGTTTACACGTGCGGATTGGATCTTCGCTATTACGCTTATTGATGTACTTCCATTTAGGGTCAGTAACACTGACTTCTCTGGCAATAGTTCTTCCGCATTACGTGGTAGTGACGTCGGTGTGACGGACAATTCGTACGCCAGCAAAAAAATGACACAACTAAAAAATGTAGTACTTGAGGAAACTCGACTTAAAGAATTAGTTCTATAAAACTTAATTGAAGTAGTATAAGCTTCCTTTAAATTTCAAGAGAGTATTATTGGCAGAAAAATCCATTACAGTTTTCGTGCACGCTGAGGCACTTCACTTTTCAGTGACATAAATTAAAATTGCCCTTTTTCGATCTGTGTCACTTTCCTTGCTGGGGTGCAGAATGTTGCGACAGTGTAACTAACTCTCCACTATTTACACGGATCTCCAGTATTAAAGGATTTTTTAAATCCTCAGGGCGTCCTTGTTAGTTGCCTGTTTCTCTCATACATTTCGTCAGTGATCACTGACACACATACACTCTGAAACGTCCCCTTAGGTAAATTTATCAATTTTACTGTACTGATAAACCTCTTACGTTATTTGATTTTCAAACAGCTGAGCAGAACTGAACGTACTCAGACATTTCTCTCTTTACTTATTTCGATCAACACTAAACTGACACACAATATTTTTAGCGCAACGCAATCTGACTTTCAATAATCCCTACAAGAGACTGGCCCTGACTAACATTAACCTATACCTTTCATGAATCACTTACCTCACCAAAAATCTTCATTACTCAAACTACTGCAATACAACATGCGCCAATACTGCCAGCTGAATAAAAGATTCTTACTACTGAAGGCACTAACTACTGATAGGCATAGTTAGCAAATGAAAGATTTTGATAGAGAACAAACAATGTATTTACCTTAATAATGTTAAAAAGTCATCATATATATTTCATGATATCCAATATTACAGATTTACTCTTTCTGATGGACACACGTCCAGATCGTCCGCTCTCAAAATTCTGCCATCTCTCGCCGCACATCCACCATTGCTGGCGGCGCACCTCCAACTGTGCAACGCTACGCGCTGTTCACATCCAGCTGCCCAACACTACAGTAGCGAATATTCCAACAATGCCAACCAGCCACAGACTGCACACAGCACAGCCAGTGATTTTCATACAGAGCGCTACGTGGCGTTACCAACATAAAAACCTAAACATCCTACTTACAACTCTTAAGAAGAAAAAAAGACACACCACGAAGGAATTATCCGAATGGGACGGAACTAGGTAGATGAAGCAAATGATTGTAGTTTCAGAGAAACTGGATGATTCGTTCAAGAGAAAGAGCTTCACAAATTGAGCAAGTCAAAGGTAGATGAAACAAATGATAGTAGTTTCAGAGAAACTGGATGATTCGTTCAAGAGAAAGAGCTTCACAAATTGAGCAAGTCAATAATGCGTTAGTTCACCTCTGGCCCCTATGTAAACAGTTATTCGGCTTGGTATTGATTAAAAGAATTGTTGGATGTCCTGTTGAGAGACATCGTGCCAAATTCTGTCCAGTTGACATTTTAGATCGTCAAAATCCGGAGCTTTTTTGAGGGCCTTGCCCAGAAAGCTCCAGATTTTCTCAATTAGGGAGAGATCCGGCGACAGTGCTGGCCGAGGTAAGATTTGGCAGGCTTAAGAACAAGCAACAGAAACTCTCGGCGTGCGGGGGCCGGCATTATTTTGCTGAATGTCAGCCAAGGATGGCTTCTGTGCAGAGGAACGTACCGTTACGCTGTAAGTGTGTGGCAGATGACAACCAAAGTGGTTCTGCTACGAAATGAACTGGCAGCCGGGACCATCACCTCTAGCTGTCGCGCCGTGTGGTGGGTGGCAGTCAGGCTGGTAGCCGGTTTCTGTCCAAAGTGTCTCCAGAAACCTCTTCGGCTTAGAATCTCATTGACTGGAGTAAAACTGTCTTCAATAATGAGTCTCGCTTCGACTGAGTACCGATGACCAGTAAAGACCTGTCTGTAGACGCCCCGGACAGTGTTAGGGTACCAACCTGATTGTCGCCCACTATACAGGTCGACAACCAGCAGTGGTTGGTCTCTGGTGCGATTTCGTTTTATAGCAAGACCCCATTGGTCGTCATCCTTACAGCACAGAGGTACGTCGACAACATTCTACGCCCCATTTTGTTGACCTTCTTGTAAGCCCTGCTGACATTACAGCAAGGCAATGCCCACCTGCACACGGAGAGAGTTCCTGCTGCTTGCCTTCGCGCTTGCCAAAGCATATCTTGGTGAGCGACGTCTCCGGATCTCTCCCCAATCGCGAACGCTTGGGACGTTATGGTCACGGACTTCCAACGTGCTCGGGATTTTGACGATATGACGCACCAATTCGTCAGAATTTGGCACGATGTCCCTAAGAATGACAACCAACAACTTCATCAATCAGTGCACAGCTGAATAAATGCTTGCATAAGGGCCAGAGGTAGGCTAACGCGTTATTGACTTGCACGGTGTGCGAAGTTCTTTCTCATGAATAAATCATCCAGTTTTTTCTGAAACTGTCATCAGTTATTTATCTGTACATGTAACTGCCTACCGATTTCCGTGCCATTCGGATAATTCCTTCGTGGCGCGTCTTTTTGTTCAAATGGTTCAAATGGCTCTGAGCACTATGGGACTTAACAGCTGGGGTTATCAGTTCCCTAGAACTTAGAACTACTTAAACCTAAACGTTTTTGTGACTCTCACTTACACAGGAAGAAGTGACCATGGTAATAAAATAAGGACATCACACACATCCATGTCCGAGGCAGGAATCGAACCTGGGACCGCAGCGGTCGCGCGGTTCCAGACTGTAGCGCCTAGAACCGCTCGGCCACCCCGACCGGCGTCTTTTTCTCTTAGTGGTTATTAGTCCCATGAAATACTATCGATAGTTCTAATCCCCTGACCGACAGAACTCGAAAAATGTTTGTATGATACTATTGCCTACATATAGCTTTTTGTCAGTTCGCGCTCCAAGGAAAGAAGACGGTTTGACTCCTAATTACCTGACTGTTGCAACCAAATAGGCGCTACTGTGTAAAAAGAAATACAGGATGTAAATTTTAAGTTGACAAGCAAGAATAACTCGAAAAATAAGTTTCACCCGAAAAAAATGTGTAGTAACCAAAGTTGATTATTTTTGAGGGGAACATCTGCTGGTGCTCAAATTAGCCCACCACCCCAGCCCCCTGGGCGTGGGGCGGGAGGCAACTTTAAAATTTCAAAGGGGAACCCCCATTTTTTAATTGCAGAATCAGATTCCACATAAAAAACTACGTACTTTTTTTTTTAAACATTTGTTTTGATTCTTGGTAGTTGGCGCTGTAATTCAATAAAATCCATGTTCTCATTTTTTCGTGGAAAATGGTTACGGATAAATAAAATATACTTATTTACTTCGTAAATTTTGATTCGCTAAAACTAAAACTCTCACTCTCTTCACATAGGTTGGGGTTTGAGAGAGAGAGGAATTAGAGTTCTACAAATGTTGGCTCTGAGCACTATGGGACTTAACATATGCGGTCATCAGTCCCCTAGAACTTAGAACTACTTAAACCTAACTAACCTAAGGACATCACATACATTCATGCCCGTGGCGGGATTTGAACGTGAGACCGTAGCTACAAATGTTGACCCAAATATTGATTATTTCCGCAGATTCGGATAAGTTGGGTCAACATTTGTAAAATGTTCTTTGTCGATGTCCACCATACATACACATACCGTGCAAACAATACTCCGCCGGCCGCGGTGGTCTAGCGGTTCTGGCGCTGCAGTCCGGAACCGCGGGACTGCTACGGTCGCAGGTTCGAATCCTGCCTCGGGCATGGGTGTGTGTGATGTCCTTAGGTTAGTTAGGTTTAAGTAGTTCTAAGTTCTAGGGAACTTATGACCTAAGATGTTGAGTCCCATAGTGCTCAGAGCAGTTTGAACCATTTTTTGAACAATACTTCAGGAGAGAATGGGCGAGCGCAGTGAAGGCAGTCTCTTTAATAGATTTGATGCTAAAAAAAAGTTAAAGTAAATAGTTACTAGCATCAGTCACTTTCTGTACTTCATTCCACGACGCGTTTCAAGAATTTGCTTCCTCACCTTCTGGTAGTACAGTGGCGTTGTGCTATATTTTTGCTAGCTGGATGCTTCTCCGCCAACTGCGAAAATGTTTTTGTGACTCTTACTTACATAGGAAGAAATGACCGTGGTAATAAAATAAGGGAAATCAGAGCTCATACGGAGATATTCGTTTTTCGCAAGTGGTGTTCGAGAGTGCAATGATCGAGAAATGTGACACAATATCATTGTTCCATCTGAAAATGAATGTGTAAACTCTCGAAACGCTTCTGTGGAATGAAATAAAAAGAGTGACTAACGTATAGAATTAATTCATTTGAAATTTTATTGTCATAAGCAGTCGCAGTTTCTTACAACAGTCCAACATGGACTACATAAGATTTGTTGCAAACCAGTTCGTAACTATTTGTGTTGAAAATTATTTCCTTGTTCGAGAAACGCATAAAATCTTTGATAGTTTTGTCCCATAAAGAGTTACCAAAACAATGATGGCACAAACCAAAACAATGATGGCGCCGCTGGGCTCAGGTTGCCAACTGTCTCATTAGCGTATATGGCCCTTTGTTTACTGATGTTTTCGGAGCCCCTTTGCTTTACTACACGGTAAAAAAGTTTTACACTACTGCACATTAAAACTGCTACTCCACGAAGATGACGTGCTACAGACGCGAAATTTAACCGACAGGAAAAAGATGCTGTGATACGCACATGATTGCCTTTTCAGAGCATTCACACAAGGTTGGCGCCGGTGGCGACACTTACAACGTACTGACATGAGGAAAGTTTCCAACCGATTTCTCACACACAAACAGGAGTTGACCGGCGTTGCCTGGTCAAGCGTTCTTGTGATGCCTCACGTAAGGAGGAGAAAAGCGTACCATCACGTATCCGACTTTGATAAAGGTCGGATTGTAGCCTGTCGCGATTGCGGTTTATCGTATCGCGACACTGCTGCTCGCGTTGATCGAGATCCAATGACTGTTAGCAGAATATGGAATCGGTGGGTCCAGGAGGGTAGTACGGAACGCAGTGCTGGATCCCAACGGCCTCGTTTCACTAGCAGTCGAGGTGACAGGCATCTTGTCCGCATGGCTGTAACGGATCGTGCAGCCACGTCTCGATCCCTGAGTCAACAGATGGGGACGTTTTCAAGACAACAACCATCTGCACGAACAGTTCGACGACGTTTGCAGCAGCATGGACTATCAGCTCGGAGATCATGGCTGCGGTTATCCTTGACGCTGCATCACAGACAGGAGCGCCTGCGATGGTGTACTCAACGACGAACCTGGGTGCACGAATGGCAAAACGTCATTGTTTCGGATGAACCCAGGTTCTGTTTACAGCATCATGATGGTCGCATCCGTGTTTGTGCGACATCGCGGTGAACACACATTGAACTCGTGTATTCGTCATCGCCATACTGGCGTATCACCAGGCGTGATGGTATGGGGTGCCATTGGTTACCCGTCTCGGTCACCTCTTGCTCTCATTGACGGCACTTTGAACAGTGGACGTTACATTTCACATTTGTTACGACCCGTGGCTCTACCCTTCATTCGATCCTTGCGAAACTCTACATTTCAGCAGGATAATGCACGACCGCATGTTGCAGGTTTTGTACGGGCCTTTCTGGATACAGGAAATGTTCGACTGCTGCCCTGGCCAGCACATTCTCCAGATCTCTCTCCAATTGAAAACGTCTGGTCAATGGTGGCCGAGCAACTGGCTCGTCGCAATACGCCAGTCACTACTCTTGATGAACTGTGGTATCGTGTTGAAGCTGCATGGGCAGCTGTACCTGTACACGCCATCCACGCTCTGTTTGACTCAATGCCCAGGCGTATCAAGGCCGTTATTAGGGCCAGAGATGGTTGTTCTGGGTACTGATTTCTCAGGATCTCTGAACCCAATTTGTGTGAAAATGTAATCACATTTCAGTTCTAGTATACTATATTTGTGCAATGAATGCCCGTTTATCATCTGCATTTCTTCTTGGTGTAGCAATTTTAATGGCCAGTAATATATATATATATATATATATATATATATATATATATTTTTTTTTTTTTTTTTTTTTTTTTTTGCGCCAAAGAATAAGTCGGTCGAAGCGTTAGATAACTGAGACGTAGAGAAGTCGTGCTATGGACTCCGCGCAGTCCTCCGGCTATGTTCGCTGGAGAAATCGCACACTGGCGCAGTACTCGATTGCAGCAGTCGGCTGGCTTTCTTTGCGCTCCCCTCCGCATAGCCGGGGGACATAGAAACCATTTTCAGAGGGAGCGTCTGCAATGGGCCGGAACAAAGACGTCCACCCCTCTATGGAACCGATGCCGCCGCAGCCGCAGTTCCGGCAGATACCATCAGCAGTGCGCCGGTCTCCGCAGTCTCGGCGCCACGAATCGGAGGAGGCAGTGTCATTTGATACGTCGTTTTCTCCGACAAATGGGGAGCAAGCAATTAAACGAAAGATGTACAAATTATTAACAGCGTATGCCTTCCCCAAGGACATAATGATTTTGATTACTTTTCTCCAAGCACGTTTCACTATAATTGTCGTACATCCTTGCTAAAAACATTCTAAAGCCAATACATCATAAATATTTCTTTATTTAAAAACAACCGCTTTCGACAGGTTTTGCTGTCATCTTTAGATCTTAAGGATTTTTTTTTGTTATGAAACGTTCATTTTAACTTGGAACTTGGAACTCACACCAAGTTGCCCTGTGGATAAAAAAATCACACTGTAAAATATTTGTCATTACTAAAATACTAAAATATTAAAAAACACAAAGCCCCTTGTGCAAATGGCCATATATGGACCCACCGATTCCATATATATATATATATATATATATATATATATATATATATATATATATATATATATATATATGGTGTTACAAAAAGGTACGGCCAAACTTTCAGGAAACATTCTTCACACACAAAAAAAGAAAATATGTTGTGTGGACATGTGTGCGGAAACGCTTAATTTCCATGTTAGAGCTCATTTTAGTCTCTTACACCTACGCTCAATGGAGCACGTTATCATGATTTCATGCGGGATACTCTACCTGTGCTGCTAGAGCATGTGCCTTTACAAGTACGACACAACATGTGGTTCATGCACGATGGAGCACCTGCACGTTTCAGTCGAAGTGTTCGTACGCTTCTCAACAACAGATTCGGTGACCGATGGATTGGTAGAGGCGGACCAATTCCGTGGCCTCCAAGCTCTCCTGACCTCAACGCTCTTGACTTTCATTTATGGGGGCATTTGAAAGCTCTTGTCTTCCCAACCCCGGTAGCAAACGTAGAGACTCTTCGTGCTCGTATTGTGGACGGCTGTGATACAATACGCCATTCTCCAGGGCTGCATTAGCGCATCAGGGTGGATGCATGTATCCTCGCTAACGGAGGACATTTTGAACATTTCCTGTAACAAAGTGTTTGAAGTCACGCTGGTACGTTCTGTTGCTGTGTGTTTCCATTCCATGATTAATGTGATTTGAAGAGAAGTAATAAAATGAGCTCTAACATGGAAAGTAAGCGTTTCCGGACACATGTCCACATAACATATTTTCTTTCTTTGTGTGAGGAATGTTTCCTGAAAGTTTGGCCGTACCTTTTTGTAAAACCCTGTGTATCGCTCATACATGATTCTTACATCACAAGATCACAATACACAGCAGCACATCTGCTTACATAAGTTGGATATAATCCAGTTCATAGACGATTATTAGATCACAAAAACACTGTACACAGTAAGGTGTCTACATAAGGTAGACGTATGCCAGCTTATATGAACAGATATGCTACGGTGTACTGTGTTTTTCCACAAGTGTATTATGTTTTTAAATATTTTAGTTATTACTAACTTTTTATAACGTGCTGTTTTTTATTCACATGAAAATTTGGTGTGACGTCCAACTTAAAATGAACACGTTTCATGGCAAAAACAGATTTTAAGACCTGAAGACGACAGCAAAGTTTGTCGAAACTGGTTGTTCTTCATTAAAGAATTATGAAACGTTCATTTTAACTTGTAACTCTCACCAAGTTGTCCTATGTATAAAAAACATCACACTGTAAAATATTTGTCATTGCTAAAACATTTAAAAAAACTTTAAAAAACACAAAGCACCTTATGCAAATGGCCATATATATTCATATATAAAGTGTCTACATAAGTTAGACGTATTCCAGCTTATATGAACAGATATGCTGCAGTGTACTGTATTTTTGTGACAACAATCACCTGTGAGCGGTGTACATATGGACACGGCCATTTGCACAAGTACATTATGTTTTTAAATATTTTAGTTATGACTAACCTTTTATAACGTGATGTTTTTCTTTCATGTGAAAACTTGGTGAGACGTCCAACTTAAAATGAACACGTTTCATGGCAAAAACAGTTTTTAAGACCTGAAGACGACAGCAAAGTCTGTCGAAACTGGTTTTTCTTCATTAAAGAAATATTTTTGCCATCTTGGCTTTAGAATGCAAAACAGATCGCCCCTTATGTCTTCTCACAACGAGAAAATTCAATCAAACTGTAGTACATCCATTGCTCAGACACGAACGATTCGAAAAAGATGAAATGGCTCTGAGCACTATGGGACTTAACTTCTGAGGTCATCAGTCCCCTAGAACTTAGAACTACTTAAACCTAACTAACCTAAGGACATCACACACAGCCATGCCCGAGACAGGATTCGAACCTGCGACCGTAGCAATCGCGCGGTTCCGGACTGAAGCGCCTAGAACCGCTCGGCCACCACGACGGACGAACGATTCGACATACAAAATTATAACCGATATTTAAGAGCGACTAAACGGTTTACGAGGGGCGGTTGTAAGATTCTCTCCACTCCTTTGGCTTGTATCCATAAGAGCTCAACTTGTATTATATCAATATCATGTCATCTCTTCCATCCGAATCCGTACAAAGGCTTGTGTTTATCTAACACGAAATCGACAGCAGTCTATCAATATCTAGCGAATTGTGCTGAGCTTAGTTTTAGAAAACTTAACAGTCAGGCGCTCTATTTCTGCCAGAAAGATATTTCCTTTGAAATTATTGTATTTCTCGGACCATTCTCTAAGACACCTTGCTGTTGTAAGTAATTCACTTTTACTGTACTGGGACAAAGATGAATGACCGCACTGCATGAGTAGTGAATAAGATCCTTGACTCTGTGTTTAATTTCATCTATGCTTGACTTGCTAGTCAATCAGTTGTGCAACGCTGGGATAATCTAATTTGATGCATAGTATTTGAGTTTTTCAGAGAAATAGATCTGTTATTTGTGAATCTGGAGGAAACCGTCTGGAATACTTTATTATGTAGACGGAAATTTATTTATAATACATTCCTGTTCTTTATATTGATGGAGAAGATTTTAGAGGAATTTAAAGATATCTTTGTAATTTTTGTAATGAGAGAATTTTGTAACTATTAGACTCTCCTTATCCTGTGCTGTCTCTTTCTCAGTAATCAGAATTTCATTTCTGAAGATCGATTTTCTTTAGACTAAAACCCAACTCCTTGATTCACAGCAAAGTTGAGTAGATTTTGTCGTGTCTGCATTGCCTCTTACGCCATATGAACTCACACATTGTTTCTGACAAACAAATTTAGAGTAGATTATTTATGTTTAGTTGCCGCATCTGCTGATTTGTACTTGCTTTCGAGAACGCCAGTACTCCAGACACAAGAAACATCATGCTGAGCGAGAGGTAAGTCATTTCTACTTCAGGGCTGATCTCACCTTGTATTCTTGGGCAAACAATGTGTAGTGTGTAGTCTGGATTGTCGGGTATCGTGCTAGCAAGCAGATTAATTTTTAGTGAACAGTATCGGTAATTTCAAGCGTTTACTTTCTTGCGAGTGGAGTAGTGATGTATTTTTTGTGGTTATTCCAAGTCAAACATTGCACCTCATATTATGCAAGGGTCATAATGCACTACGATAGTGAGTTTTAGTTACATAGTTTTCACTTAGCACACAGTATTTTTCTTTTGGCATTTAATTAGACTAATTTGCTTTATTTGAAATCCTGCATTTCATGAAGTTTCAATTTTATTTCAGGAGAGGGTTCACATGCTTTCAAGGGGTCAGCCAACAGTCAGTTTTGCTAAGCACTCGAATGCAATATCTGAAGTACACTTTACATTAGCAGAAAGTTCTTGAAATTAGTATATTCTGTTGTCCCACATACAATTTTTTTATAGAAAGTTTACAACTACGAACAGTCAGTGGCTACAGTGCTATCTTGATCGTTGTGTGCGCTATTGCTGGATTTATCGCTCGATCTTAGTGTTAGGGAACATTGTCGCACGAAAGTAAAGAAGTTCTGATTATTGTGGCACCTCCTTTCTAAATGTAAGCTATGTTTTGCATTTTTATTCATGTTTCCTTTCTCACGAGGAAGAAATTATAATGAATAAAGAGGCAAAGTGCTGGTGACAGTAAAATAAGAGAGCAAAGACCTGTAAATTAACCAGAGAAACGACGCAGAACACGTCATAACAGGTGTAAATTGTTTCTTTTGTAAAAGTATAAATGTGACGAAACAGTATAAAATCATTAATTCCTCTTGCAATTCCTGTTGAGATTGCCATTTTATGGTTCGTTGCTGATTCATGTAAGTATTCAAGTTGAAAATGTAATTTCTTTAATTTATTTAGATACCCTGAGTCTTGTTTCATTTTCAAATAATTAGTAAAAGTGGCCTTCATCAATCATAGCAATGGAACGTACCGTAGAAGGATTTCTTGGTCGACTTCACAGACAGTGAGTCAATTTTATCTGCAAAAAGGGATCTGGAACTCTTCCAAATTACATCAAAGGAGTCGTATAGTTTTTCTACAGGCGACAGGCTAATTACTCATTTCGTAATTACAAAGAAATCCAATAAGCTGAGATTACTCGAACTCTGGCTTTGAGTGGAATTATAGGAATAAACGACAATAACTTTCATAATTCAGTGTATAAAAGTACACTGTGAAAGCATTTATTAATATTCAGACTTCAGAAATATTTTTCCTCCTTCGAACCGTAAGGTACACTATGTGATCAAAACTAGACACCCGTAAAAACGTACGTTTTTCACATTAGGTGCATTGTGCTGCCACCTACTGCCAGGTACTCCACATCAGCGGTCTCAGTAGTCATTAGACATCGTAAGAGAGCAGAATGGGGCGCTCGGCGGAACTCACGAACTTCGAACGTGGTCAGGTGATTGGGAGTCACTTATGTCATACGTCTGTAAGCGAGATTTCCGCAATCCTAAACATCCATAGACCCACTGTTTCCGATGTGATAGTGAAGTGGAAACGTGAAGGGACACGAATAGCACAAAAGCGTACAGGCCGACGTCGTCTGCTGAGTGACAGAGACTACCGACAGTTGAAGAGGGTCGTAATGTGCATGTGCAGTAGGCAGACATCTATCCAGACCATCACACAGGAATTCCAAAGAGCATCAGGATCCACTGCAAGTACTATGACAGTGATAAAACTTGGATTCAATGGTCTTGCAGCTGCTCATAACCCATACACCACGCCGGTAAATAACAAACGACGCCTCGCTTGGTGTAAGGAGCGTGAACATTGGACGACTGAACAATGGAAAAACTTAGTATGGAGTGATGAATCACGGTAAACAATGTGGTGATCCGACGGCAGGGTGTGGGTATAGCGAATGCCCGGTGAACGTCATTTGCCAACGTGTGTAGTGCCAACAGTAAAATCTGGATACAATGTTATGGTGTGATCCTGTTTTTCATGGAGGTGGCTTGCACCCCTAGTTGTTTTGCGTGGCACTATCACAGCACAGGCCTACATTGATGTTTTGAGTACTTTATTGCTTCCCACTGTTGAAGAGCAATTCGGGGATGGCGACTGCATCTTTCAACACGAACGAGGACCTGTTCATAATGCACGACCTGTGGCGAAGTGGTTACACGACAATAACATCCCTGTAATGGACTGGCCTGCACAGAATCCTGACCTTAATCCTATAAAATACCTTTGGGATGTCTTGGAACGCCGACTTCGTGTCAGGCGGCACCGACCGACGACGACACCTCTCCTCAGTGCAGCACTCCGTGAAGAATGGGCTGCCATTCCTCAAGAAACCTTCCAGCACTTTATTGAACGTACACCTGCGAGAGTGGAAGCTGTCATCTAAGCTACGGATGCGCCAACAAAATACTGAATTCCAGCATTACCGATGGAGGGTGCCACGAACTTGTAAGCCATTTTCAGCCAGTTGTCCGGATATTTTTGATAACATAGTGTATCTAGGAATCATATTTGTAAGTTCAAATGGTTCAAATGGCTCTGAGCACTATGGGACAACATCTGAGGTCATCAATCCCCTAGAACTCAGAACTACTTAAACCTAACTAACCTAAGGACATCAAACACTTACATGCCCGAGGCAGGATTCGAACCCACGACCATAGCAGTCGCGCGGTTCCGGACTGAAGCGCCTAGAACCGCTCGGCCACCGTGGCCGGCTATTTGTAAGTAAAACAGTTTCATGCTTCACGCAGAAAACTGATACAACTAAGTAAAATATCTACAGTCTCCTGCAACGCAAAATGTTTAAGAAGTGGTATAGTAGCATATTAAATTTTCTTTGTTTATATTATCACCTCGAAAAAATAATAAAACCCTCCGTCCACGGGCCCTGGTGCGCCCATCGGTACCGACAGATGGCCGCATCTTCCGACGTCAAGGACGTCATTAGAAGCAGTATGGAGGAGCGTGGCATCAGCACACAGCTATCCCTGCCGTTGTCAGTTTTCGTGACCTGGAGCCGCTGTTACTCGGTCAAGCAGCTCCTAGCTGAGGCAGGGAGCATCCTGCTCCACATGCCCTACTACGGAAGAATCCCTTGCCAGTAACTAGAATAGACAAGAGGTTGGCCGCGTGACAGTCAGCCGTGGTAAACACTTTTTTTCACCTTGGATTGGCACATTGAAGGTACCTAGCAAAAGAAAACAAAAAACGTACGACTAACACTACACCCTATGGGGCACCGCCACTTGTGACCCTACCAAACAAAAATAAACTGATTCCTCTTCAGGCGTTGCCATCCTAACTACAGCTAAACCATCCCCACCCTACCCCGCCGGCCGTTGTGGCCGAGCGGTTCTAGGCGCTTCAGTCTGGAACCGCGCGACCGCTACGGTCGCAGGTTCGAATCCTGCCTCGGGCATGGTTGTGTGTGGTGTCCTTAGGTCAGTTAGGTTTAACTAGTTCTAAGTCTAGGAGACCGATGACCTCAGATGTTAAGTCCCATAGTGCTTAAAGCCATTTGAATCATCTTGGTCGTGACCTCAAGATTCGTTTACTGAACGAGTTTACTGTCTGTGATACAGAGTTGCATGCAGTCATGAGGGGCCTGTCCGTATTGAAAGGACAGCTCCGTCCATAATATTCAGGACTTAATTCTCCACCAGCAAAGAGTGAGTATCAGGGCAAAAGGGAATTCAGGGAAATGAATCAGCAGATGTGACGGCCAAGGAGGCGTGCCTTCCAAATTAAGTGACTAGTTGCCATTTTACCTTACATGCTGTTGAGGTACAGGGTCATGTGTCACTGGGAATTAGAGTGGCTGGAAGTGACAGGAGGTAAGCAGTTGCCGGTGTAACCAACTATCAGATAGTGGCGTAACTCCTTCAATCCAATGAGGTAATATGAAGTTTCCAGAATGAGATTTTTACTCTGCAGCGGAGTGTGCACTGATATGAAACTTCCTGGCAAATTAAAACTGTGTGCCGGACCGAGACTCGAACTCGGGACTTTTGCCTTTCGCAGTCAAGTGCTTTACCATCTGATCTACCAAAGCACGACTCCCTCGCCGTCCTCACAGCTTTACTTCCGCCAGTACCTCGTCTCCTACTTTCCAAACTTCACAGAAGCTCTCAGTCGCCTTCAGACAGGACATTCCACTGACGCATGGCTTCCTATTCCGGCAGGAGGACCTTCTAGTGTGTGATCCTCGTGGCGTACAGATTACGGTTCATCACGTTTTAACTAAATGCACTTTGTAATCAGTCAAGAGAGCGGACGCTAGTTTACCAACTGGTTGTGTCCTGTATTTAAGCTGACCATGTGATGAATGTGTTACGGCTTCTCAGAGTTTGTGTCCGCCTCCGTAGCTGAGCGGTCAGCACAGCCGACTGCCGTGCGGACCTGTTTTCGATCCCCGGTGCTGCCAGGAGTTTTTCTTCGGTGCGAGGACTGGAACGGGATGCACTCAGCTCTGTGATGACCACTGAGGGAGCTACCTGACAGAGCAGTAGCGGCTGCAGGTGACGACAACTGACAACAAGCAGCAGAGCGGTGTGCGACCACATGCCCCTCCACACTGAGTCCAACGACGTCATTGGTACAGGATGACAAGGCGGTCGGTCGTACCAATGGGCCTGCCGAGGCCTGTGGACGGAGTTAATTAGTGTTTACATTCTGGGAAATTTCCGATTTGCTCCTTGAACTTTCAGGGAGAAGATTATATCGTTTTCTATAAGTGATCAGCCAGCTACACTTTCCTGAGTTTTTCTATTGCTAATTGTTAACATTGACGAAGTTACATAATTTACATTTTTACTAGTTAGTTACAACTAGGTGGGTACGCATCAACTTCTAAACACAGACTGCAAGGTTTCTAGCCTCATTTCCTTATGACGCACCTTCCTACATATTCATCGAGTTTGCTTACTCTACATTTTTAGCAACTACATGTGGTATAATCGATAAGTATACTGCATCGGACATACAACAGTTCAGAGTGAATGTAGGCTGTCCTGGCGCGCAGTACTGATAAGATGTTCTCGGGATTCCAGCTGGGTGACACTGTTGAAACAGTCGAAGTTTTCGTGTCATATTCATCTTCTTGGAACCTTTTCTTCCACCATTCTTGAACTGCCCCGGAAGAACTTTCCCACAACAGGTCTTCATAAACTTCGACTGTCATTCACTAATCAGAATACTTCATTTCAAACTGGTACATTTACCATCCTCCGTCGTCCTAAAATCTCTGAAAAACTCTATGCAATCAATTTGGTGAGTGCAGAGGTAAGACTAGGGATTCATATTCTGGAAGATGGTGGCTCAAATCCGCCAGTCCGGACACTCAGACGTAGGTTTTCCGCAGTTTAACTTAGGCGGGTGTCAGGATGTTTCCGTTGCAAAGGACAGTGCCGATTTCCTGTTTCATCGTTGCCCAGTCCGCGCTTGTGTCCATCTTTTATGATTTCATTGTCGGCGGTTTATCTTACCTTCTGGGTAGCAGGAAGTCACACATTTATCTGTGTAATCTCAAGGATCGAAGAATGCGTACATTCATCCTGCCTCAGTACAGAAGTTTCAGAGCTGCAATTGCCGCTACGTGACAGGAAGAACTACGAGAAACGTCTACAAATGCCGATCAATCATTACGAATCAAGAGCCGAAACAAGAGAAGCTAGTAATGTTGGGTGCTGGTATTTCATTCGGTACATGTTGGGACTCGGGCAGGTCAATACATTCCGGGAAAGTTATTGTCCATAAACCTTATGTTTTATAAGAGGGTACTATGCCGTAGACTGAAAAACTCACCGTCTCATAATGTTGGAACTGTCGCTCTAATGTACGCAGTGCATAATGCCGTAAAATGTATTCACATCATTCCGCATTCAGCGTTTCCGTAAGCGTAATAAGGGGAACACCCCCTCACCATGAACGACGTCCACTTACCGTAATAATTACCCGAATGTTGCATGTGCACGCACATAACAGATATGTTGTTGTTGTTGTGGTCTTCAGTCCTGAGACTGGTTTGATGCAGCTCTCCATGCTACTCTATCCTGTGCAAGCTACTTCATCTCCCAGTAACTACTGCAACCTACATCCTTCTGAATCTCCTTAGTGTATTCATCTCTTGGTCTCCTCCTACGATTTTTACCCTCCACGCTGCCCTCCAATACTAAATTGGTGATCCCTTGATGCCTCAGAACATGTCCTACCAACCGATCCCTTCTTCTGGTCAAGTTGTGCCACAAACTCCTCTTCTCCCCAATCCTATTCAATACTTCCTCATTAGTTATGTGATCTACCCATCTAATCTTCAGCATTCTTCTGTAGCACCACATTTCGAAAGCTTCTATTCTCTTCTTGTCCAAACTATTTACCGTCCATGTTTCACTTCCATACATGGTTACACTCCATACAAATACTTCCATAAATGACTTCCTGACACTTAAATCTATACTCGATGTTAACAAATTTCTCTTCTTCAGAAACGCTTTCCTTGCCATTGCCAGTCTACATTTTATATCCTCTCTACTTCGACCATCATCAGTTATTTTGCTCCCCAAATAGCAAAACTCCTTTACTACTTTAAGTGTCTCATATCCTAATCTAATTCCCTCAGCATTACCGGACTTTATTCGACTACATTCCACTATCCTCGTTTTGCTTTTGTTGATGTCCATCTTATACCGTCCTTTGAAGACACTGTCCATTCCGTTCAACTGCTCTTCCAAGTGCTTTGCTGTCTCTGACTGAATTACAATGTCATCGGCAAACCTCAAGGTTTTTATTTCTTCTCCATGGATTTTAATACCTACTCCGAATTTTTCTTTTGTTTCCTTTACTGCTTGCTCAATATACAGATTGAATAACATCTGGGAGAGGCTACAACCCCGTCTTACTCCCTTCCCAACCACTGCTTCCCTTTCATGTCCCTCGACCCTAATAACTGCGATCTGGTTTCTGTACAAATTGTAAATAGCCTTTCGCTCCCTGTATTTTACCCCTGCCACCTTTAGAATTTGGAAGAGAGTATTCCAGTCAACATTGTCAAAAGCTTTCTCTAAGACTACAAATGCTAGAAATGTAGGTTTGCCTTTCCTTAATCTTTCTTCTAAGTTAAGTCGTAAGGTCAGTATTGCCTCACGTGTTCCAGTATTTCTACGGAATCCAAACTGATCTTCACAGAGGTCGGCTTCTACTAGTTTTTCCATTCGTCTATAAAGAATTCGTGTTAGTATTTTGCAGCTGTGGCTTATTAAACTGATTGTTCGGTAATTTTCACATCTGTCAACACCTGCTTTCTTTGGGATTGGAATTATTATATTCTTCTTGAAGTCTGAGGGTATTTCGCCTGTTTCATGCATCTTGCTCACCAGATGGTAGAGTTTTGTCAGGACTGGCTCTCCCAAGGCCGTCAGTAGTTCCAATGGAATGTTGTCTACTCCGGGGGCCTTGTTTCGACTCAGGTCTTTCAGTGCTCTGTCAAACTCTTCACGCAGTATCGTATCTCCCATTTCATCTTCATCTACATCCTCTTCCATTTCCATAATATTGTCCTCAAGTACATCGCCCTTGTATAGACCCTCTATATACTCCTTTCACCTTTCTGCTTTCCCTTCTTTGCTTAGAACTGGGTTTCCATCTGAGCTCTTGATGTTCATACAAGTGGTTCTCTTATCTCCAAAGGTCTCTTTAATTTTCCTGTAGGCAATATCTATCTTACCCCTTGTGAGATAAGCCTCTACATCCTTACATTTGTCCTCTAGCCATCCCTGCTTAGCCATTTTGCACTTCCTGTCGATCTCATTTTTGAGACGTTTGTATTCCTTTTTGCCTGCTTCATTAACTGCATTTTTATATTTTCTCCTTTCATCAATTAAATTCAATATTGCTTCTGTTACCCAAGGATTTCTAAGAGCCTTGGTCTTTTTACCTACTTGATCCTCTGCTGCCTTCACTACTTCATCCCTCAAAGCTACCCATTCTTCTTCTACTGTATTTCTTTCCCCCATTCCTGTCAATTGTTCCCTTATGTTCGCCCTGAAACACTGTACAACATCTGGTTTAGTAAGTTTATCCAGGTCCAATCTCCTTAAATTCCCACCTTTTTGCAGTTTCTTCAGTTTTAATCTACACGTCATAACCAATAGATTGTGGTCAGAGTCCACATCTGCCCCTGGAAATGTCTTACAATTTAAAACCTGGTTCCTAAATCTCTGTCTTATCATTATATAATCTATCTGATACCTTTTAGTATCTCCAGGGTTCTTCCATGTATACAACCTTCTATCATGATTCTTAAACCAAGTGTTAGCTATGATTAAGTTGTGCTCTGTGCAAAATTCTACCAGGCGGCTTCCTCTTTCATTTCTTAGCCCCAATCCATATTCACCTACTACGTTTCCTTCTCTCCCTTTTCCTACACTCGAATTCCAGTCACAGATATACCCTAGTAAAATAGGATGTTTCTTTTGATAACAAAACTTTGTAATGCTGTGTCTAAGTATTAATTTATTTCAAGTTTCTATTTTCATCTACGCAGAAGATAAGTAAACTCGGATGAGTCCTTTTAAACACACAGTATACCGAAATTCTGGTTTTGAAATAAAACTTTGGGAATGATTTTCGTAAAGTTGTCATGAGCCGCATAAATGGTTATTAAGCGCGGTATTAAATTTTTTCTCACATGGGATACGAGTAAAAAAATTTTACATTTTCAAAGAGCTGCTTCAGTTCCACCGCCTATCGATAATATTGTTCCGTCAAGTCTTTGGTAAAGCGCGGTTACTTGTGCTTTTGAATCGCGCGTGCGGCTATGAATTATTCATACTTTCTTTCATTCTGCATCAGTATCCACGCGCATGTTCTTTTCATCCTCGCTTATTGATTTATATGGCATACCGCGGAGGCGCCTTTACGGGGAGGGAGAGAGAGATAAAGAGAGAGAGGGTTCGTGTTCGAACAAGACGGTGCGTTTCTCGTAGTCTCTGTCAGAAGTATGACCCGCCAGGGAAACGAGCTGAATTGGTTAAAAGTTGTTATTTTTTCTTTGGTCCCAGCAAAATTTATCATTAGTCTGTATTAAACTCGAAGCCTTTAAAAGAATATCGTTTTTTTAAAGAACATCTCTCTCTCTTTCTCTTTATATTGAGCGATATTCGTCAACCGGACACGGAACTGTCTGAGGAGAGATTAGGCACTTGGATCAGTTTCTAGATCGAGGCTGATGCGAGGTCAGCAGAGGCCTTTGCAAAGCAAAAGTTTTCGATGTCAAGTACGCCCTTAGAACGCCGTAATATAAGAATAACAAGGCACACAATTCGCTTTCAAGATTAAGAATTTTGAGGATTATAGATCGCGTATGACCAGTACCACTTAGACTATAAGGCTCTGATATAAACATAGAATAACGACATTATATTTCTTCTTACCCAACAGGCCGACTGATAGGGTGTTTGTCTCAAATAGAAACAGAAAAAAAATTCGAGGCAATTTGTCACTGGAGGTTATGTGGAGACTGATAGTGGCTGTTGGTAAGACGAGCGATTGTTAAACATTTATGATCAAACGTTAGAAACATTTGACTGCTTTTTTTCCTGAGAGAGTTAATCAACAGAACCCTGCAGTACGCTTACGAGAAGTATCGCTGATCATCTGTTGTGTGTTTCTTAAAGCTGTGAAACTAGAAAAATCGTCCTAGTTTTTTTACTACTATATGATCTCATTTGTCTTACTGCTGCTGCAGTTAGTTGAACGTGCACTGGCTGTAGCGTTAGCCAGTGAGGGTTATGCCCATTTTTCACCATCTTTTCTGTATTCCGCACGCAATCACAGAATTTTTCACTTACGGTGTGGTGTAGTGAATCATTTATAGATGACAAACAAACAGCGTGCTTTGTCAACGTGTTTGAACATAAACATGTACACTAATGGTTCAAATGGCTCTGAGCACTATGGGACTTAACTTCTGAGGCCATCAGTCCCCTAGAACTTAGAACTACTTAAACCTAACTAACCTAAGGACATCACACACATCCATGCCCGAGGCAGGATTCGAACCTGCGACCGTAGCAGTCGCGCGGTTCCGGACTGCGCGCCTAGAACCGTGAGACCACCACGGCCGGCTGTACACTAATGAGACAAAACAAGATTGAATGCCACATGATGACGTTGCGGTAACGTAACGCGGTGACGAAAGTGTACAAGCAGTCTGCAGACGAATTAGGAATCATTCTAGCGACGATATGGCAAGCAAATGGGGAAATCCACTGATATAAGTTACACGACTGGCCATTAAAATTGCTACACCACGAAGATGATGTGCTACAGACGCGAAATTTAACCGACAGGAAGAAGATGCTGTGATATGCAAATGATTAGCTTTTCAGAGCATTCACACAGGGTTAGCGCCGGTGGCGACACCTACAACGTGCTGACTTGAGGAAAGTTTCCACCAGATTTCTCATACACAAACAGGAGTTGATCGGCGTTGTCTGGTCAAACGTTGTTGTGATGCTTCGTGTAAGGAGGAGGAATGCGTACCGTCACATTTCCGACTTTGATAATGGTCGGATTGTAGCCTATCGCGATTGCGGTTTATCGTATCCCGACACTGCTGCTCGCGTTGGTCGAGGTCCAATGACTGTTAGCAGAATATGGAATCGGTGGGTTCAGAACGGTAATAGGGAACGCCGTGCTGGATCCCAACGGCCTCGTATCACTAGTAATCGAGATGACAGGCATCTTATCCGCATGGCTGTAACGGATCATGCAGCCACGTCTCGATCCCTGAGTCAACAGATGGGGGCGTTCTCAAGACAACAACCATCTGCACGAACAGTTCGACGACGTTTGCAGCAGCAATGGCTATCAGCTCGGAGACCATGGCTGCGGTTATCGTTGACGCTGCATCACAGACAGGAGCGCCTGCGATGGTGTACTCAACAACGAACCTGGTGCGCGAATGGCAAAACGTCATTTTTTCGTATTAATCAAGGTTCTGTTTACAGCGTCATGGTGGTCGCATCCGTCTTTGGCGACATCGCGGTGAACGCGAACTGGAAGCGTGTATTTGTCATCGCTATACTGGCGTATCACCCGGCGTGATGGTATGGAGTGCCATTGGTTACACGTCTCGGTCACCTCTTGTTCGCATTGACGGCACTTTGAAAAGTGGACGTTACATTTCAGATGTGTTACGGCCCGTGGTTCTAACCTTCATTCGATCCCTGCGAAACCCTACATTTCAGCTGGATAATGCACGACCGCATGTTGCATATCCTGTACGGGCATTTCTGGATTCAGAAAACATTCGACTGCTGCTCTGGCCAGCACATTCTCCAGATCTCTCACCAATTGAAAACGTCAGGTCAATGGTGGACGAGCAACTGGCTCGTCACAATGCGCCAGTCACTACTCTTGATGAACTGTGATATCGTGTTGAAGCTGCATGGGCAGCTGTACCTGTACACGCCATCAAAGCTCTGTCTGATTGAACGCCCAGGCGTATCAGGGCCGTTATTATGGCCAGAGGTGGTTGTTCTGGGTACTGATTTCTCAGAATCTCTGAACCCAAATTGCGTAAAACTGTAATCATGTCAGTTCTAGTATAACATATTTGCCCAATGAATAGCCGTATATCATCTGCAATTTTAATGGCCAATGGTGTACTTTGACCTAAGTGCTTGAGAACGAGCACCACGGAAACGGTGATGCTGGTCGGCTGCTCCCTTGCTACTGTCACGCGCCTCTATGGAAAGTGGTTGAAGGATGATGAAATCACGAGTTGGCGACAGTGTGTTGGACGTCCACGACTCCTCGCGGAAAGTGGAAGTCGAGACTTGCCCGCTCTGTAAAGTAGGGTAGCTGGTGATCTGTGTCGCATGTGACGACAGGGCACAACGCCGGTGAAGTCATGAGTGTCTTCGACCACACCGTTCACCACAAACTGTTGAACATGGCAACAGCAGCAAACGATCTCTATGTGTTCCCATGTTCACCCTAGGAAATCTTCAGTTACGATTGCAAGGGGCACGGGGTAACAAGAACTGATCGTGGATCTATGCAAATGTGTCACGTCGTCGAATGAATCACTTTTTTTGTTACGCCAGGTTGATGGTCGTGTCCAGATAAGTCGGCGCCCAGGCGGTCGGCTGCTCAAAACATGCACCACGCCACTACAGTATTGTGGATGCAACATAAGGAAGAGGTTCCCCTGGACTCGTATGGGCCCGTCGTACTAATCCGAGACACTGTGATAGCTATGGAGTACTTGGACATTATGACTGCAGCCGGTCAGACTTGATGTTTTCCCCGACGGCGACGGCGTTGGAGTCTTCCAGCAGCATAACTGTTCCGTCACACAAGGACATAATTGTGCAAGTGTGATTCGTGGAGCACGATAGGGAACTCATGTTGATGCCTTTACCACCAAAGTCGCCTTATCTGAACCAGGTGGAACAGATCTGGGACACTATCAGTCGCGAGCTCCGAGTCGAGAAACCGCTGGCCCGTAGTTTAGAGGAACTGAGTGTCCTGTGCTTAAACATCTGGAAGTACGAGGTGCATTGAAGTTCTAAGGCCTTCGATTTTTTTTCTCCGGACTGGAAAGAGATAGAAACATGCGCATTGTTTTAAAATGAGGCCGCGTTCATTGTCAATACGTCCCAAAGATGGCAGCACCGTACGGCAGATGGAATTTTACCGCCAGCGGCGAGAATGAGAACTGTTTTAAATACTTAAAATAGCGACGTTTTCCTTACTTGAACAGCGTGCAATCATTCGTTTCCTGAAGTTGCGTGGTGTGAAACCAATTGAAATTCATCGACAGTTGAAGGAGACATGTGGTGATGGAGTTATGGATGTGTCGAAAGTGCGATCGTGGGTGCGACAGTTTAATGAAGGCAGAACATCGTGTGACAACAAACCGAAACAACCTCGGGCTCGCACAAGCCGGTCTGACGACACGATCGAGAAAGTGGAGAGAATTGTTTTGGGGGATCGCCGAATGACTGTTGAACAGATCGCCTCCAGAGTTGGCATTTCTGTGGGTTCTGTGCACACAATCCTGCATGACGACCTGAAAATGCGAAAAGAGTCATCCATGTGGGTGCCACGAATGCTGACTGACGACCACATGGCTGCCCGTGTGACATGTTGCCAAGCAATGTTGACGCACAACGACAGCATGAATGGGACTTTCTTTTCGTCGGTTGTGACAATGGATGAGACGTGGATGCCATTTTTCAATCCAGAAACAACGCGCCAGTCAGCTCAATGGAAGCACACAGTTTCACCGCCACCAAAAAAATTTCGGGTAACCGCCAGTGCTGAAAAAATGATAGTGTCCATGTTCTGGGACAGCGAGGGCGTAATCCTTACCCATTGCGTTCCAAAGGGCACTACGGTAACAGGTGCATCCTACGAAAATGTTTTGAAGGACAAATTCCTTCCTGCACTGCAACAAAAACGTCCAGGAAGGGCTGCGCGTGTGCTGTTTCACCAAGACAACGCACCCGCACATCGAGCTAACGTTACGCAACAATTTCTTCGTGATAACAACTTTGAAGTGATTCCTCATGCTCCCTACTCACCTGACCTGGCTCCTAGTGACTTTTGGCTTTTTACAACAATGAAAGACACTCTCCGTGGCCGCACATTTACCAGCCGTGCTGCTATTGCCTCAGCGATTTTCCAGTGGTCGAAACAGGCTCCTAAAGAAGCCTTCGCCGCTGCCATGGAATCATGGCGTCAGCGTTGTGAAAAATGTGTATGTCTGCAGGGCGATTACGTCGAGAAGTAACGCCAGTTTCATCGATTTCGGGTGAGTAGTTACTTAGAAAAAAAATCGGAGGCCTTAGAACTTGAATGCACCTCGTACATACTTTCGTCAACCTACCAAAGACGTGGCGAGTCCATGCCATGGCTCTCGGTGAATATCTGGGAGACACTAGAGCAGAGGACTGCATGCTGCCCGAAACAAGTAATCGTGCGGCTCGCGATTCTCACCAGAAGATGCCGTAACATCCCTATGTTTGCATATGACATAATTTATTAATTACACCTGTGGTTGATTTTGCTTGGTGGCCACAGGACACACAGAATGTAAACAAAAGGCGAAGTATATATGCACTTTAAACTACAACTAAACTCGATGTAACACATTTGG
Source organism: Schistocerca cancellata (assembly GCF_023864275.1). Classification (NCBI taxonomy): domain Eukaryota; kingdom Metazoa; phylum Arthropoda; class Insecta; order Orthoptera; family Acrididae; genus Schistocerca; species Schistocerca cancellata. The sequence goes on along the minus strand of NC_064627.1, from coordinate 1,135,004,318 downwards.
AAACCTAAATAAAATCTGTATGTAAGTACTTCAGGAAAAAATAAAAAGAAGAAACTCCACTGAGGATGCCAATACTGTGGTGAAATATATTAGGATATTAAAGCAAAACGTCGACTATGTACTTGGAAAAAGGAAGATCCTCTTCATTTTATTATTATAAGTACAAATACTATTATTAATCAGTGAATCATCAGGTCACACAGACTACACAACGATGTTTTGTCAGGCAATTTTAGTGTCACAGCTTTAGTATCGCCGAGAGGGCATCAATGTGAAACAGGGAATAATCCACACTAAGTTCTCTGCTCGGTGCCAGTTTTTGACTATCAGTACTTTGGCGATGGTGACCGACCTATCGCGCTGTTACTGTAGATTGTCTTTTGGAGGCTCACAACATTCTAATTTGCGTAAGTTAATAATAAGATCAATACATATGAAGGACTTATTTCAATAATGGTACAAGTCCATTTTTGTTCATTGTGAGTTACAGAGTCCTAAAGTTAAATGAGCGCTGATACCAGAAATATTCAAGCATATGGCTTCTTGCTAGAGATGAACCGTTCTTTCTGTTTGTTTGGATAATTTATTTCTGAAGCATTATAAGCAGGAAAATGGAGGTAATGGACATGTGCCACTATTGAAATAAGCCCTTCATATGCAGTCCGAGGTGCCGCTCCACAATCTCAGTCTCGGCTCTTGAGCAGAAACGTCCTGCGACCACTACACTAGAGAGATGATGAAAACAGAACGGAGTTAGCGGCGTACATTACCTCTACTGCAGCACATGAAGCTTCACTACCTGACCGAAATACGCTATATCAGCCAACAATAAAGTTACATTAATACTACCCACATTCGATATTATGCACTACTCCATGACTGCAGTAAACAAATCATTTATAGAGTAAGGATGGCCACCAATCATTTGCGATATAATTTATTTATTCTATTTCTTGTTTCATAAACGTAGTCAGGATAAACCATTTCCTTGTAAATTATTACCTCAGATTCAGTGATGACGACTTCTAACATATAAGCCCATTTCTATAATAAAGAATTCGCGTCTTCTTTCTCATTAGAAACCTCTAATGGTGAAAAAATGTTACTGAACGTGATTGGTTATTGCTCTTATTCAGTAATCAATTACGCAAGCCTCTTATTCTCGAAAGGCTCTGTAGGAGAACACAATCTGATGTGTGAACATGAAACTTCCTGGCAGATTAAAACTATGTGCCGGACCGGGGCTCGAACTTGGGACCTTTGCCTTTCGCGGGCAAGTGCTCAACCATTTGAGGTACCCAAGCACCACTCACGTCCCCTCCTCACAGCCTTACTTCCGTCAGTACCTCGTCTCCTACCTTCCCAACTTCACAGAAGCTGATGTGTCAACATTTGTGTGAGATGATGTAAAACGGAAGACACAACGAGACAAAATCAGTTTGTTGCGTGCTGTGTTCCACTGCAAACGTTTCTGCAGTATTAGCTCTTTACCCCGTCAGTACAAAAATGTTTCGAGATAGGATTAATACAAATAGACAAAAAGTTATGATTGCGGTTTTAATGCATCAGGTGTTCTACATAGGTTTCAACCAATTGAGTACAATACACAAAAAGTCCATATAACCATGTGACACTATCAGAAAAGTTATTCTTTGGAGTGTTGTTCATTAACTCACGTGTCCCATTGGCATGAATGCTGGTTATGGTATCATGTGAATTTTTGCACGTTTTCGTTTTTCGGTAGGTTCGTATTGACAACACCAAGTCTCTTCACCCGTGATGATTTTTTCTAGAACAGAATTTTCCGCTTTTTTTTATCATATAGCGGCAGGCGCCCACGCGTTTGTTCGGGAGTGAAGGTGTACGGGACAGAATTTACACAGAATTTTCTCTTCCTCGACACAGTCTGGAGAGTTTTAAACTTGATTTAAAAATGATTCTCCGTTGCGATTAAAGTTCACACTCTACGTGTGCATGTCCACTGCTTAACCCTATATTACTAAACCTTCGTAAAATGTATGCATTGCAGTTGGTACCAATTCGCCGTTCCCAGCAGTCTGGTATTGTCAGTAAAGAGTATAAAATAGGACATTTTGTACTTATTTTGTATGTGACGTACCATTAGAGACCTTGTAATTAACTAGTACGTGAACTATGACTTCCTTTGAACAAAATACGGAATAGTGGAATTTACGATGTTAAGTAACAATGTAACGCCCCCTCCCCTTAGTACTTAAGGCTTATCACTGCCTGCTCACAACTGAATGGCCGAATGCACATCTGTTGTTTACAGTTGTTAGTTCAAACTGTCTTTGTAGTTACTGCGCTGCCGTTTCATATACACGAGGAATAAAATCTCTCTAGAAACTTTTCTGCCGGGCGGTGTTATGTTTAGGGCTTGTTTTCGCAGTGTGACTTATAAATGAGATTCCTTCTTTACAAGCACGTGTTCAGCATCTTATACAGGGTTTTGTATTGTGAAACTTATAATGTAAAATTGTTAGTAATCCTTCATCCTCTACGGCAGTTATTATATGAAGGGCTCATTTCAATAGTAGTACAAGTCAATTTTTGTTCATTCTGAGATACGGAGTCCTAAAGTTAAAAGAGCGCTGAAAAATCTGCAGTTGAGATACCAGAAATATTCAAGTATAAGGATTCAAGTATAAGTGTTCAAGTATAAGTGTTCAAGTATAAGAATGTAACACTAAAGGTGTTTTGCCTACTAAGATATCTTGCTTGGAAAAGTTGCTAAGTCTTCGTTGTTCACAGTTTGAACGTTTGCTTGAAAACCTTAGGTTTAATTTTGTAAATAAGACGGACAATTCATTCAATATTCAAGTACATATACTTCAATATTTCCGGTATCTCAACTGCAGACTTGCACCACTATTGAAATAAGCCGTTCATATGCACTCGGTGACTTGCCTCCGAAAAGCTTTGTCCTCGGTTAAAAGAAACACTTTCTCTAGTAGGAACGCCAGTGCGAAAGTAGAGAAGGTGCAGTGAACGTGAATTAAGCTCGTTCTCCTTTTTTCATTTTGTTCTAAAAGTAGCCTCATTTCCTCGCAGCCGTAACAAGTTCTATGTAGTGTAACTTATTCATCAAAGAGGTAAGCGGGGAAAAGTGTGGAAATATTGGCATTTTTCGGTTATAGCTCCGTAATCTCTTCCTCCGGGGAATAATGCGGAGAGAGCCAATAGGTACTCTTAGCTGTTTGATGCTCGCCGCGTATGCTCGTCGGCTTACAGTAGAGAAATGATGAGCGGATACAGGTATTTCGTGAAGAATTTTCCGGGTTACAGTACAGTCAGCGCACTGTACGCACTTGCACACAGATGAATGATATTACCGTGCAGCTGGCGTAGATGAGATGGAAACAACTGAAAACAAACGTATTAAATGAAACAACAAGTTTACTGTTACCAGTCACCGTTTTATTTTATTTTTTCCCACGACGCGTTTCGAAGGTTTAAACCTCCATCATCGGGTGGATTTACATTAGTTAGTATTACATATGTGTGTATGTTGTGTTACGATTTTGGAGGAACTTGTGGCACTGCCTAGTGGGGAAACAAGACACTATTTCAGAATATGGTTTTGGATAACTTTTGACAAAAAATAAACTGATATCTAATGGTAAACTTTAATAAGTAAACTAGAGTACCTCCAGTGGTCACAGGTTCCTTTTTCTGTCGTAACACTTCACATGTATACTGCCACATTTGTAAACAAATATGGCGTCTGGAATCAGCTGGGTGCAAGGTTTGTACAGCAGAAGAGAAGACATAATCGCAAAGTGCAAAGAATATAGATCGTAACAACATTATTACAGAATAATCGTTTAAAACATTTGGGGGTGTTTGTTTTGAGGTGTCGAATATATGTGTGTGTACTTCAGGTGGTATATAAATCCAATTTTGAAAGGTTAAAACAGCTAAACATTCGTACTCATTTATGCAATCAGATGAAATGTTAAAATGGCTTAAACTTCATACTTGCTAATAACAATTAGGTGAAATGTTACAGCCTTGAATTACAATGATCATATTGGCTACAGCAGTAAAATCATAAATAGATGACACTCTTTGAAGAAAGAGAGAGAGAGAGAGAGAGAGAGAGAGAGAGAGAGAGAGAGGAAGGAGTGATTATATGAGAGCAAACATTTACATGGCAAGGAGTCTTAAGATTACAAGTTGCATATATTAGCTGCCTAAAGGTTGGGGTAATACACTGGTTAATGTTATAAAATATGCAGATAGATATACATTTGTGCCAGTAGTTGATGTACCTACAGTTTTAAGCTGACAAGGGGTACAAGCTATTGGTGTGATGAAATATCTGTGAATGAGGTCAATCTCTTGTACTCTTGGCGGCTGTCAATATTTATGGTAAATATTAGCGTGTGTGTGTGTGTGTGTGTGTGTGTGTATTTTTAAGAGTGTAGGCAGTTGCTGAAAACAGAGATGATACTGTTGTAAATATTGTCATTTTTGTCATTTAAGATGGATTCTGGTTGTTTCATTTGGTGTTTGTATATTTGGAGTGTTTCAAGGATGTCTAGTTTTCTGCCTTTTGGTTGGATGTGTAGGATGCTAATACTTGTGTTGTTAACATGGTGTTTTGTTTCATGTAAGTGGGTAGCTATTGCTGATGTATGGTATTTTTTGTTTTTTAGTGCTGCCATGTGTTCCTTGAACCTAATCTCAAATGATCTATATTCTTTGCACTTTGCGATTATGTCTTCTCTTCTGCTGTACAAACCTTGCACCCAGCTGATTCCAGACGCCATATTTGTTTACAAATGTGGCAGTATACATGTGAAGTGTTACGACAGAAAAAGGAACCTGTGACCACTGGAGGTACTCTAGTTTACTTATTAAAGTTTACCATTAGATATCAGTTTATTTTTTGTCAAAAGTTATCCAAACCATATTCAGAAATAGTGTCTTGTTTCCCCACTAGGTAGTGCCACAAGTTCCTCCAAAATCGTAACACAACATACACACATATGTAATACTAACTAATGTAAATCCACCCGATGATGGAGGTTTAAACCTTCGAAACGCGTCGTAGGAAAAAGTAAAATAAAACGGTGACTGGTAACAGTAAACTTGTTGTTTCATTTAATGTCAGTAACAGTCACGGTAAAGCCTAACCTAAAAATGTTCGCATTTAAACAAACGTCTTATTTACAGCAATAAGCCTAAGATGTTCAATGAAATTGTGTTTACATTTCCAGTAATGAAAGACAGCAGCTGATTTTCTAGGAAGTGTCTGTTTGTGGACAATACATCTCTGCCATCAAACAATTGTCATTCTCTAATAGTACCGTACTAAGATTAAATTCTCTTTCTCACTGTGTAGTGAACGCTACGTTAACTACACGTAACAAAATCGTGTGGCAAACTGGTGCTCGAGGCCGGATCCTTTCAGGAGTAAGCAGTGCGACAACCTCTACTAAGTGTCACAGTTGATATGAGGCGCTTTATTGTACCTGCCAAAATGAAGAAACAGTTTTAATTTGCTGGGCTGTGCGGCAGAGAGTAAAAACGGAAATTAATGCTGATGAGAAGAATGTAACAAAAAAGGAATATTAATGATGTTTTGCCTATTAAGATATCTTGCTTGGAAAATAAGTTGCCAAGTCTTCGTTGTTCACAGTTTGAACGTTTGCTTGAAAACTTTAGGTTTAATTTTGTAAATAAGACGGATAATTGAAAAATGTAGACATTCACGTTTAGAAAATATTGGGTGCTGTTATGCTATTGTCGAATGAGTTTATTGTGGAAACCTACCGTTTCTTTCCCATCTGCGAAGAACATATTCCAGGGACCGTGTAGCTTATGCAGTGTGAAGAAGATGTGTACCGTTCCGCCACCGTAGAACGATAGCAATATGGGATGACATCAGCTGACAGCGGTAAATAGTGTACAAGTTTTGAAAACATATTACGTCTTCCATCTGCGTGGTGGCATGTAGGAATGAAATTTTAACTTAGTAGCGAGACAGGGTGTGAATTGGATCTTCATAGAAGCAGCAACCCCCTTGAAGATGTGTAAGCAATTATGGACAAAACGATCGGTTTCTACAAGAAATTCTTCATCTACATCTACATCTACGTGGATACTCTGCAAATCACACTTAAGTTTCTTACCGAGGGTTCACCGAACCACCTTCACAATAATTCTCTATTATTCCACTCTCGAAGACCACGCGGAAAAAACGAACTCCTATATCTTTCCGTGCGAGCTGCAATTTCCCTTATTGTATTATGGTGATCGTTTCTCCATTGTACGTCAGGGTCAACAAAATATTTTCGCATTCCGAGGACAAAGTGGTGATTCAATTTTCGTGAGAAGATTCCGCCGCAACAGGAAACGCCTTTGTTCTAATGGAGTCCATCCCAAATCCTGTATCATGTCCGTGACACTTTCTCCCCTTTTTTCGCGATAATACAAAACGTGCTGCCCTTCTTTGAACTTTCTCGACGTCCTCCGTTAATCCTATGTAGTAAGGATCCCAGATCCCGCAGCATTACTCCAAAAGAGAACGGAAAGTAGTAGTGTAAGCTGTCTCTTTAGTAGATCTGTTATATCTTCTAAGTGTTCTGCCAATAAAACACAGTCTTTGATTTGACTTCCCCACAACATTTTCTGCGTTCTTTCAAATTTAAATTGTTCGTAATTGTAATTACTGAGTTTTTAATTGAATTTAGATTTCACTGATTTACCGTGTAACCGAAGTTTAGCGGATTCCTTTTAGCATTCTTGTGAATGACCACACACTTTTCATTATTTAGGGTCAATCGCCAATTTTCGCAGCATTTAGATGTCATTTCTAAACCATTTTGCAATTTATTTTGATCTTCTTACGAGTTTACTAAACGATAAGCGACAGCATCATCTGCAAACAACATAAGACGGCTGCCCAGATTGTCTGCTATATCGTTTATATAGATGAAGAATAGCAGAAGGTCTATAGCAGTACCTTAGGGAACACCAGAAATCATTTCTGTTTTACTCCATGATTTTTCGTCAATTACTACGAACTGTTACTGTCTGACAGGAAAGCCGGCCAGTGTGGCCGAGCGGTTCTAGGAACCGCGCGACCGCTACGGTCGCAGGTTCGAATCCTGCCTCGGGCATGGATGTGTGTGATGTCCTTAGGTTAGTTAGGTTTAAGTAGTTCTAAGTTCTAGGGGACTGATGACCTCAGCAGTTATGTCCCATACTGCTCACGATATTCCATAAGCACGCAATTTCTCCGCAAGCCGCTTCGACCATGGCATAATGGGCCAGCATATTTAATAAATGTTACATTGTCGGCAATGAAAGTTTACTTTTTACAATTAGATGTTTTATTTACAAAATATGCTTGAGGTTTTTGTACAATTTTAGTTCAAATTGCGAAGAACGAAAACTCCGTTGCTGATTTTCCGAGAAAGATATGCAGTAGACATAACATCCGTAATATCAAACAACAGCCATTGACAAATAGTGCTGTATTATGAATAAATTCCCTTGCCCCCTGTATAATGTACGCTAAGTTGATTGTACGTAGTACAACACATCGCCTGACAATTTCAGTATCACAACTCTGGCTCGCTGAGGGTGGCAGCAATCTGAAACAGAGAACGATCGACACGGAGGGTTCCGAGTGTTGCCGACTCTTAACGATTAGTACTTGTGGGGGCCCGCGGCGTACTTATCACGCCCTTACTACGCCTAGTCTGTTGGGGGCTCATAAAAAAACTAATTTATGTAGGCTATCAATTAATAACAAGATCGGACACATAGGCCCCAAGCGCCGGCCCATAATGCCAATAATGGCTCTTGAACAAAGCCGTTTGGCGACCTCCGCTCTAACCCATCCTATCGTCTTTCCATCGTCCACATTCCCGATACCTTCACTAAGCAGTCGACGGAGCCGGATTCTCCTCCTTGCACGGAGAAGACAAATGACTGCACGCATTTCACACTTGATTTTATATTTACCGAAAGAGTTTTTTTAAAAAAAGTACAAACATACGTAAACGTGAACAAATTATTCTGTTATGGCATCTGTGGAGTGCCAGCAGGTGATGGTACCTAGCACGCAGCGCATGCGTATATCGTCGACCAAAGCGCTGCGGTTACCCTACTTAGAAAAGGCACCTACTTAAAAATATACTTTATTGATGAATGCGTTACTGCAGCAGTGGCGTGCGTATGATACCTCCCCGCAAAAAGAACAGCTTGAGATACAATTCCATCATTTACAGCTAATCGAAGGCAGTAGCACACTTTTGAATACATCACTCAAGGCTTTTCCATTAAATTGTTAATGTATGTGCTGAATAGCTCGTATCGTGACTGAAAACAATACCTGCAGGACTTTCCATGCAAATCTAACGAAACTTTATTGTTACTACTCTTGCTCAATGCCATTGTTTTATTTCAGGTGGCCTGGTTTTTGACTGAGTTTAATTCACCCTCCTTCTCTTCATATCTTCTGTTAATATTTTCACCCCTTTGCTTTATATATTCTAATCATCCTTTGTCCTGACAACTTCGGCTCTCTTCTGTCCCCACCAGCACCTTTCTGGATGCCACACACAAGTTCTTTGTTTAAGATTCCTTGTACTCACATAACTTAAGTTCCCCTTACGATCGGTTCTGCTTCCCAGAGGTACAGTTTCAATAACCTGTTACTTAGTCCTTTGGATACAAGTGACGCTCTTTTCTGAAGAAAGCATTATTCTCCTGCGCCAATGAATACGTGGTTTACCTCTTGCATCTGCCAACCTGTCTAATCTCGCTCCTCATATCCCACGGTTCTTTGACTTATTGTACTTAGTATGATCTCGAGCACACCGCGGTGACACTCTCATACGACTCTTCTTCACTTAACCAAGTTGAGTGGCACAGTGATAAGTCACTAGATTGCGGTTAAAATCCCTATCCGGTCATTGAGATTTAGATTTTCGATGATTTCCCTGAATAACTTAAAACGAATACCGAGGTGGTTCCTTGGAAATATCACGGTCGATTGATTACCTTTCCCATTCTTCCCCGAACTTAGCTTGCTCCTTGTCTCTCTCGACGTCAGCGGGTCGTTAAACAGTAATTTTCTTTACTTTTCTTCATCACTTTAGCTTAGATTACTTCATCTATCATTTTAATCTATTCTGAGTAGGCCGTCGATTCTATTCACTAGCTGTTTTAAATATTCCATACTTTGGCTCCGAAGAAAAAACTTGAAAACTTCGAGATATGACTAACTTGAATTATTATTCTGTCTGTGTTTTCAGTTCTTTGATCTTATGCATACTTGATAAACGATAATGATGACTAGCTATAAAGTCCTTAACAAGATATTCTCTGAAACTTCCTGGCAGATTAAAACTGTGTGCCCGACCGAGACTCGAACTCGGGACCTTTGCCTTTCGCGGGCAAGTGCTCTACCACTTGCCCGCGAAAGGCAAAGGTCCCGAGTTCGAGTCTCGGTCGGGCACACAGTTTTAATCTGCCAGGAAGTTTCATATCAGCGCACACTCCGCTGCAGAGTGAAAATCTCATTCTGAAGATATTCTCTGTCTTATAACGAAATGACTAAACAGATTTTGTTGTTGTTTTTATTAGTATCTTGTGTTTGTTTGCTACTGCAAGTCTGAATTTAAACACCGTGTGGCGTGAATACAGATATGGTCGTTTGTAGTTAGCAACATAGCAAGTTACAAATATTTTAAATAACTGAATTATTTAAGGGATTTGCTTAAATACTTGACTTGATATCACAAAGCGAAATATGCATTGTCTGCAATTACCTGAACGTTATAAGAGAAAAAGCACACAGAACGTACGTGTTTCAGTGGGACTGGTTGCTGGTACACTTTTAGTTTTTTGTATACAACGCGATGCTTACAGTCAGGTCACCATCCGAGCCCATGACAATCTTTACACATTATAATTTTTTAAATTTTCATTTACGTTTAACCAGATGGTTAACTATAATTGGTTTGTATTCAAACATAAAATATATAATGTAAAGTTGTTCCTAATAGAGGATTGTCATATTAAAAAATTTGTCAAACTTATTGTATACTCGTAATTTTGAAAAAATCCATAATAATATCCATTATTACTATTTCTTCTCTTTTTATCATCATTTATAACTTTTATAATGTCAGTCATCAAAATCAGAAATTACATCTAAAATTCTCTTTGCTTGTGTAGATCGATTTCAAACAACATCTCTTTGAATTTATGGCGCATTTTCAGTGGTTACGGGACGAGTTTCGTAATATGTGGTCGAAAAAGGTGTGTTTTGAGCCGATATGGTGTTAAGGTGGACATGTTATTGAATTTTTTTTTGTAATTATTCAAGAATTTGCATGTAATGATGTGTTCTTCAAAAGGAAATCTTTAAAGATTGGAATAATAATGAGAAAAAGTTTCACAATCAATCATTACAATAAGTTTCACAATCAGTCATTATTAAAGTCAATGCAAATTGAAGATCATGAGTCTGGATTTGTCCGCTTTAAACAGGAAACATTACTCTAGACATAATGTGCCACTGAGAAACATCGAGGAAACCTACAAAGAAGAGACGAAGATAAGTAGTAAACAATTTTACAAGTTCTGTGAATTATTATACCAGACAACTTTAATCCAATACTCTTTTGAATTCGGAATGTAATGAGAATTCTTTACACTTCCTACACCGAAGTTTGCTGCACATTTTTAAACATACATTCCCGGAAAAATTGCAACGCACTCAAGGACTGCGTTCAGAGTAGGTTCTGTCTGTACACAGGTCATGAACACACTTGTTTATGGCGACGACGCGGTGAGCGACCTAATCTGGAGTGTTTTAGCACACGATACACAGACCCCATCGCAGACTTCACTCTGTAGGGGCCATCAGCTACAGTTAGCGGTGACATCTGGTATTTCCGCAGAGTAATGTAACATTGATCAGATAATTATCTCTGTTCTACTGCCATTTGTTCGATAGGAAGGTGATGTGCTTTTCCAGCAGGACAATTCACCTCCAAATACGACTACGGAGACGCAACGTGTTCTTCGTGGTGTACAACAACTGCACTGACCAGCAAGATCACCACATCTGCGATCAATTTAACACGCATGGAACATGGAGAAGCGGGAACTTACTCGTTCTCCAGAGCCTGGAAAAATCATTACCTCATTGCAACAAAGGGTCCTAGATGCTTGGGGCAATCTATCGCAGGATGCCATTTGGCACCTTTATGATAGTTTACATGCGAGAATACACGACCGCATGTACCTGAAGGGGGTACATTGTGTACTAATGTGATTGCTTGAACACCCTGTACTGCGACATGTGTGTTTCATTAGGTTAGAATTTGTTACGTATAAACCTACAATGATAAAACACCTGTCACATCATTTGTTAATAAGATGATCTAGTCCTTGATGGTGTTTCGTTTCTTTCCGGTAGTGTAATTTTTATCACTTTTCAGAATAGTAGTGTAGACCTTGCAGTGTATAACAGTCCGTCGGACTGAATCATACCGATAGATCACACATGTATTTTGTTTGGTGACTTCAGAACCAATTGTGACTATATGGAATCAGGGAAAACTGTACGGCAAGAAGGCTAGACACGTACTGAGGCGTAGCGCCTCCCATCATGCCTATTTAAGTGGAACATTGCATAATGATTGATTAGACGTGCAGTATGAGTAACGCGCAAGACAGGTGGCGTCAGATGGATCGAGTTTATGTAGTTTCTGTGCGATATGATAAGAAGTCACTAGCTGACGGATACTGTTGGAGCTGCAGTCAAAGTACCGTTAATTTTACTCCCGGTTTTGTTTCTTTAATTTTCTAATTGTTCATTAATTACTACTATTATTGTGTTTTGTTATGGTATTGAGAGAAAGTGTGAATGTGAAATATTGAAGTACTGTTTTATTTAAAGTTTTTATACCATACATTTGAATAACAGGTCACTTGAGGAATGTTAGCGAATTACGTGTGTTAGTCATTCGCACCGGGGAATTTATTATAAACTGTTTCACCCGTTTATGGTACTGGGGAAATGAGATTAGAATTTATTAAAGTAGTTTTGTTAAGAGGGAATTACTTTTGTATTTGTGGGCTTTCAAGATCTGTTTTTGTTATTTCACCTTTCTGATTCAGTGACAAATTTTTATTGGTTCTGTATATATGCGCGGTATTGAGCGGGTTTGACGCTCCATTCCGATTGACTGTGATGTTTCTCAGAAATTAGCATATTCGAGCGTTTTTTGTGGAACTAGAAGGCTCTTTGTCTAGAGAGATGAGCAGAATCGTGGCTTGAATGTCATAGTGATCAGACATACTGGTATGTGCTCAACTGAAAATGATTAATATTGTGATATTTCAGCAATAAAGTGTTTGAGAAGTGCCGTTAAGTGTGGAAGGGAGTCCGATTTAAAACACAGAGTGAAATTCAGAACTTTTATTAATGTTTGAAATAAGTAATTCCGCGTGGTGTTCGCTTACTCCGCGAACTTGAACATTTTGTTCCATGAGACTAATATTAACAACATTAGAGCGGGTGGTTTTAAAAGGAACAATCCGTTAGTAAACTTTCGGTGAAGGATTAAGATAAATTGGCTACTGTTATGAAGGAGATGTGTGTGTGTGTGAACTTTTCAGACTTGGTACAGTTTAGAGTAAAGCTTGGTAGTAACTGGTATATGGGAGCCTATAGTAACAATGTGAAATTTTACGCACACAAATACTTTCATTTAACTATTCATTCCACTGACAAAACAAATGCGGTGCCACTTGAGGTTACGAAGTGTACGGCCGTTTTTCTATAGCTTTTTTCGGCTGAAAACGACATTTCAGAGAATTCAAGGAGGCGTGCGTCTGAGATGAGATTCACCACCAGGTGAGTGGATCTTTGCGAAGCACCGCGTCGCCACAGTATCCCCAAACAAGGACTTCTCAACAAGAACAACGTACAGTTCTATTACTGGTCCAGACGCACAGATTGGCAAACCTTGGAAATTCAGGCAAAGCGTCACCACGAACCATCGGGAACAGGTTCCTGGCATACCTGGAGATGCCGTACTAAAAGCAACAATGACTTGTATGGTATGGAGCAAGAGTCTACTGGAACACTGAGTAGTGTTCTGTGGAGTTCCAACGTGTTGATAGTCGATCTGGTGAAATAAAACAGAAAGCGGCGATTCTCGAGACTTGCACCTCTGCAGATACTTCAATAATACTACTGGAGGCAGTTAGATATACCAGAAGGAGAGAATTGGTAATTGTTGAAGGGAGACTGAATGATCGCTACTTTCTATGTTGTTGTCCTTTTCGATAAATGAGTCTGTCAGTTTGATGAAGTTCTAAGACAGTGAAATATACCAGACAAAAAGCGTGAAGTGTATTCAAGGTCAGAAATGCATGAGATGATGTCCCAAGTTTCATCGGGTTAACTGTTATGCAGTGTGAAGCAACAGAGACAAGCTTATGTGTACTGAAGATTACACTGAGGATGTGAAATGTTTTCAGAAGATGGTGCCCTACAGTTTGTAATTATCTGAAGTACGTCACGAATTATCTCCAAGAGCAAGTGTTAAAATTTCTGCATTGAACAACGAATTCTGATCCAATGGATCATCACCAGGTTCATAAAAATATTTACAAGATATTAGGCAATACAAAATCAATGGCGTCATGAACTCCATGAATCTGACACTGTTATCTCTATTACGGTGCAGCAAGAGTGTCGAATTTAAGGATTTTATTACCTGGCGCCATTGATTTTATGTCACCTAATATGTTGTTGTAAATGCTTTTATGAACCTGATAATGGTCCGTGGACCGAAACTGGTTGTTCAAAAAGAAATTTTACCACTAGCTCTTGCCGGTAAAACTCTTGGCGGTAAACTACAACCTGACAGTTTTCTGACAAAATCTTACTTCATTTAATGTTAGTAGAATTACCTTGATATTCTCCAGATTGATTTTCACAAACTTTGTCGAAATAATCATGAAAGATCTGCTGAGATAGCTGTACATCCCGAGTACAGCCTGCGTGTTATAGGCAACTATTAATATCACCATTGTGTGCCTTGATGTTGTAACCTGTACGTGTCCTAAGATCCGATGATGGCGGCTTTAGTTTCGTCGAAACCGGTAATCACGGAATAAAAAGAACTCCTGCGAGAAAAGTCATGGAATAAAAAGAATTCCTGCGATCTTGGCTACCAGTTTATTGTTTTATATCCCGAGTAGGTATGCTCAGGGAAAATTTACTGCGTTGGTCAAAGCTATGATGAATGGAAAATTAGGGGCGAGTAAATAAGTTTAGTTGACGTGAAGTCATTGTTTATTGAGAGCTAAGAAAAGACGGCTTCAAAAGGGAACGCAAGAGAGAAAGTAGGCGTTCCTGAGCAGCCTCTCTGGAGCCAATGCGTCAGCGCCTCCCAACTGTCAGATTTTTAAAGATGGGCGTTTGAAAGCTGAAAGCGTGGGAGGTAGAGGGGGTGGGGTTAGGACAAAAGTTGGCAGCAGCTAAGAGGCAGCGTGGGGGAGGCGGTGAAGCGAGCCGCACGTCGCTGTCCTCAAGGGAGGAAAAATATCCCATCAGTCTAGAAAATTTCAAGGCTGGATTAATAAACAGAAAGTTAGTTCAACAATGTGAAACTTTCAGAAGAGACCAACTGTAACCTCCCCCTCACTTATCGACCTTAATGACAGTGAAAAATTAAACCGCGTGTACCTAATGGAAATTTGGGAAAAGCAATCGTCACCGAAGTTAATTTGTCGCTAAAGAGGGAGGAAGGGGTTACATCTAAATTGAAGGAAAAATGCAAATGAAACAGATGGAAATTAATTTTGAAAAGGGCTAAAGTTAATAAAGAAAGTAAATGTGCGGCCGTTACGTTAACAATTAACTAGTGGTAATTAGATATTTGAGATTTGGGGGAAATTACGGTCGCCAGTCCTAAGTACAATTACTATAGTAACTGAAAAAGAAAGGTTATTACACATATAATTAGCACTAGAAGCGTGGCAACTGAAGGTTGACACGTGTAGTGTGAAAACTGAAAGTTTGTCAGAAGTAATAAATTTCGCTACACTCTGACTTAATTTAGCAAAAGAATTAATAACACCAGAAAATCTAAAATTAATTTAGTGACTGAAGTTAATAGTGAGCTTTCTTTCTGAAGCACATCGAAATTCAGTAAAATACGGTTAGTCATGGGCTACCTCAACAATCATTTCAAAAGCCTACTTGAATCTACGCAATTTAGAAATAAGAGATTTAACTTTGAACTTGAATTAAATGATTCTGAACAATTGACAATAGTAAAATTTAGTACGTATCAAGCTGAGCTGCAGTCACAGGTAAGCTAAAATACGGTAACAAAACTCGCACTCTTAATTTGTGCTTGTGTAATCTAAATATTGTAGCCAGCTATGAATACTTTAACTGAATTTTGAAATTAAAGCAGCGAAATGGAATGATATTACTTTGATGCTGGCGTTTGAATTTCAACGACACTTGGGTTCATTCCGGAAAAGGAAAGGGACCCTTCTTGGTAATGTAACTGGGACAATGAGCAACAAAGGTTCATGCTAAGTTGCTGTAATTTTGTGAATGGAATAATTGTAAAAGCTGAGGTCTGCCATACAGTTCTAAAACTTTACGTGCTTCCAGTCTTCCTTGTTGGTTGATTGAAGGTTTGAAGCCGTCGATCGAGGAGGTGGCGACAGTCACTCATTGTCGGCCGTCGCTGTTGCAGAAGCTGGATGTTGGCGCGCCTTCTTCTCGACACGGTCACCAGACGAAACGGGCTCTTGATGTGCGCCAGCTAATGCTTCCCGTCCGCGACACCGCGTCGGAAACTATCATCGCAAGTCGAGCGCAATTACATGCTGCCAAACCCCGAAAGCGCGGCAACTCGCGGGAGCGTCACACTACACACCTGCTCCACTGCACCACCCCAGCCAGACTCTCTCTCTGCCCGCGCTCCACGCGACAGAGTTCACTACTAAAGATCCTAAACACTTTGGTTCTCCACACGACCTATCGATGTATTCGTTCGATAGCATAGTTTTCCCTAGGCCAGACCCAGCGTATAAATACAAATAATATTCACAAAGCAAACCAACATAAATGCATATATATATATATATATATATATATATATATATATATATATATATACAAACAGTAAGACAGTTACAATATATAAAGAGACAGAAATGTCATATCTTCGGGTGACAAAATAAGGAAAAAAAATTGCAGTGCAATAAATGGAAATAGGAGGATATGCATTTCCGGCGTTACACAACTCGCGCGTCACATTCGCGCCTTCTTCGGTCTGGATGAACCATCAGAGACCGATCTTTCACGTTTTAGTTCTGTGGAAGCTTCGTACTGATAACACCAAGCCTAGTCATCCACGATGAATTTTACAGAAAAACATTGTCCGCTTTTTTCGCTTCAATCAAGTTGCAGCCGATGTTCACGAATCGTTTCTATTCGGGAATCAAAGTCTGCGGGAAAAACTTTGCACCCACTTTTCTCCAAAACCTACTGGAGTATGACTTGAACACTTTATGTACGGATGTACAGTTAGTTAATCCTTTGCCGTCTGTGGCACACAACGTTGACGCCCACTACTTAAAAATTGCCTGTTCACAACTGTTTGGAAGGATTCACGTCTGTTGATTACAGTTGTTAATTCAATATGCCAGTGTAATTACTGCGCCGACGTCGCTTATACGCGAGGAATAAAATCAGTCTCAGAGCGTTTTGGACGGATGGTGTACTGCTAGTCAATGTTAGAACAGAAAGAGAACTGTCCCAGCTAAAAGTTATTAAACACACTTCGCGAAGCGATCAAATGACTTTTTTACCTAACGTACGACAAAAAATTCTGCGATAGACTATTAACCATGTTGCACTGCTGTACCTTAAAATTCCTTGCTTCCAGTACTTGCAACAACTCTTATATTAGAATAGACATTTATGAATAAATTTGGATGTCACACTTTCCAGTGGTTTTCACCAGGATAGAGAATGGGCTACAGCATGGCGATACCGACAGTCTGCTCAAAACCTTTGTGGTTGAACAGATAATCGGACGAGGCAAGAGCGTCCCGGAACAAATTATTGATTTCCACCTGAAACTTAATAACAATTAATCTCAAACTTTTTATCGACGATTCTGAGGAGGAAGCGGTACTTTAACCAGCAGTATTTGGTCTGTATGTAGACGATACTTTCATAGTGTGAATTAATGTACTTTTACTTTTTACATCACCTCGACTACATTCAGAGGAACATCCCTTCACTGTGCATTTAGAAAAAGATGGTTGTCTGCCTTTCCTGGATGTTCTCGTTAGATGGAAGAACGATAGCCCTCTGGAGCATTAAGTTTATTATCAGCCTATTCATACAGATTTGTCTTTGCAATGGGGGCCAGAGACTTTCAGCACAAGAAGTCGCTCTCTTTCTGCCAACGGCCTTGTCAAAGAGGGCGGAGGAGCGGACAGAGGTTCAGGGCACTCTCTTGCCCTAGGGGTGGGAAATTGCCCCTAAAAGGCGGAAACATGAGGATGCTGAAGCCAATGAAAACTGCTGCATTAAAGACACGTAATGCGTATACAGAGGATATATGGCGTATAGCTGAAAAAAGTGTCATTTCCACAGGCAAGAGACTCCGGAATAGTCTCTCATTCGGATCTCCGGGGGAGAAGATGACCATGAGAAAAAGATCGAATAACCAACGAAAGGATAACGTTCAACGAGTCTCCCGTGGAATTTCAGGAGTTTGAACGTGGCAGGG
Source organism: Schistocerca cancellata (assembly GCF_023864275.1). NCBI lineage: Eukaryota > Metazoa > Arthropoda > Insecta > Orthoptera > Acrididae > Schistocerca > Schistocerca cancellata. Next base: position 1,134,986,487 of record NC_064627.1, on the reverse strand, counting down.
AAACTAGAAAATCTGAAATCGGAAATCCAAATGCTCAATATAGGTATAGTGGGGTCAATGAAATGAACTGAAAAGAAGACAATGGTTTCTGTTCCGAAGAGTGCATGGTAACATCTACAGCGGCAGAAAATGGTATAACGGAAGTAGGATTCTTTACGAATAGCAGGCAGTGATAAGGTTGTTCTCATTAGAATCGACAGCAAACCAACACCGACAGGAATCGTTCAGGAATACGTACCGACGCCGCAAGCAGATGATAAAGAGGTAAAGTGCATAATGATATTGAAAAGGTAATTCAGTACGTAAACGGAGATGAAAACCTAATAGTCATGGCGGGATTGGAATATGGTTGTAGGGAAGGGCCGGCCGGAGTGGCCGAGCGGTTCTAGGCGCTACAGTCTGGAAGCGCGCGACCGCTACAGTCGCAGGTTCGAATCTTGCCTCGGGCATGGATGTGTGTGATGTCCTTAGGTTAGCTAGGTTTAAGTAGTTCTAAGTTCTAAGGGTCTGATGACCTCAGCAGTGAAGTCCCATAGTGATCAGAGCCATTTGAACCATTTTTTTTTTTTGTAGGGAAGGAGTAGATGAAAGGGTTACGGGAGAATATGGGCTTGGTAGTACGTGTGAAAGGTGAGAAGGAATAATTGAGATCTGTAATAAATTTCACCTCGTAACAGCGAATACTCCTCAAGAATCACAACTGGGGGAGGTATACTTGGAAAAGGCTGGGAGATACGGGAAGATGTCAGTTAAATTACATCAGGGTCAGGCAGAGTTTTCGAAATCAGATATTGGATTCTAAGGCGTACCCAGGCGCAAGATGTAGAGTCAGATCACAATTTAGTAATGATTAAGAGTATTCTGAAGTTTGACTAGTCAGGACGAAACGATGTGCAGAGAAGTGGGATACGGAAAGACGAAAGAATGAAGTTATATACTTGAAGTTCTCTGAGGTTATAGTTACTGCGATAATTACTGCGATTACGAATAGCTCATTAGGCAGATTCGTTGAAGACATCTCTAGAAAGGGCATCGCAGAAGCTGGGAAGAAAAACATAGGTACGAAAACGGTGCTGTGAAGAAACCATGAAGGAAGTACAAACATGTTCAGGGAAACTCAGGAATACAGAGATACAAGTAACGTAGGAGTGAAATAGAAAGGAAGTGCAGAGAAGCTAAAGCGAAATAGCAACATGAAAAATGCGAAGAGATAGAAAGAAAATGATTGTCGGAAGGATTGATTCTGCATATAGGAAACTCAGAACAACCTTCGGTTAAGTAAAAAGCAAGGGCGGTAACTTTAAGAGTGCAATCGGAGTTAGACTGTTAAATGCAGTGGAGGAAGCGGATAGGTGAAAAGAGTACGTTGAAGGTTTGTGTTAGGGAGGGGTGTTGTCTGGGGTGTTGCCTGGGGGATGTTTCCAGAATGAGATTTTCACTCCGCTGCAGAGTGAAAATCTCATTCTGGAAACATCCCCCAGGCTGTGGCTGAGCCATGTCTCCGCAATATCCTTTCTTTCAGGAGTGCTAGTTCTGCAAGGTTCGCAGAAGAGCTTCTGTTAAGTTTGGAAGGTAGGAGACGAGATACTGGCAGAAGTAAAGCTGTGAGGACGGGGCGTGAGTCGTGCTTGGGTAGCTCAGTTGGCAGAGCACTTGCCCACGAAAGGCAAAGGTCCCGAGTTCGAGTCTCGGCCAGGCACACAGTTTTAATCTGCCAGGAAGTTTCAAAACATGGATTGTGGGAAAACCTAAAGAGAAGGGCATCAAAGAGGTGGACTGATAAGGAATGATGAGGTTCTCCGTAGAATCGCCGAAGAAATGAGTATGTGGAAAACACTGAGAAGAAGGAAGGACAGGATGATAGGACACCTGTTAAGGCATCAGGGAACAACTTTCATAGTACTAGAAGGAGGTGTAGAGGGTAAGAACTGTAGGGGAAGACAGAGATTGGAATACATCCAATAAGTAACTGAGGACTTGAGTTTCAAGTAATACTCTGAGATGAAAAGGTTAGCACAGGAGAGGAATTAGTGGAGGGTCACTTCAAACCAGTCAGATGACTGATGAGTCAAAAAGACAAAATCACCGAGCTCTCTTCACCCTTCGCAAACTATGGGTGTGCTTAAAACGCTTATACGCAGAGCTTACACAGATGAATGTAGTTTTCCCCAGAGAGGTTGCCCACATAAACACAGTGTTAGGAGAAAACGGATATTCTGCCGGGCAGTTTAACGACGCACTTTCTGTTAAAACCAAGTACCAGTAAGTTGATAAAGAGAATCTAAGAACTGCTACCTGTTGGAATCAGTGAAGGAAATTTGTTATTGACCGTGTGGTATAGCAAAACCAAAGGCAAAACCACATGAACATTGCACTTGCTATTGTAACCAAGCAAGTCTGCTATTGGCGAACATGATATCTGCATCGGAAATTCAATGTAATACGATGAAACAATTTTTGGCCGCAGAAACATCTTTCTGGAATCTGTGGAAATACGGATGTCGGAATGTCTGATGAACCGTGACTGCGGCTACCAGTTAGATAACGTGTGGTGCCTTTTCATTTCCAAGAGTTGCTTTAAGTGAAGACGACAGAGTATACTGATGGCCACGGCAAGCGGCAACGCTCTGGACAGCTGAGTTCCGCAGTTTTACCGCACAGTAGTGTGGTCAGTCTGTTACGACCTTCAAACATGCGCGGACCACTCATAGCGTATTTTATATTGTGGAACGGAGGATGTCTTCGTCTTCCCGTACGTTTCATCCCACTGCAGCAAAGTCCTTCTCCACTCCTTTATCTCCTCTACTTCACTGATATGCCCGAACCACTGTCAGAAGTCCACCTCCCTCAGTATGCTGATGACACCGCTTTCCTTGCTCTCCGCTCTACGCTCCAGAAATCCAACGATCCCTCCAAAACTAGCTCAATGAGTTTACATCCTTGTGCAACCAATGGCTCCTCGAGATCAACCTCTGCCAAACCTCGTCTCCATAACTTTTACTTTACCATTTACGACCACCCTATCTAGTTATCTAATACTTGCACTGACCATCGACCAGTAACTACCATGGAAACGTCACCTACTAACTATCCAAAAGAAAGCCCACTATCGGCTAACACAAACAACTGGCCGTACTTGGGGATTACACTCGTCCACTATTCTCCACACCTACAAAACCCTGATCCGACCCAGCCTCTGTTATGAAAATGATGCACTGTTATCCTCCACAGGAAAGATCTGCAAGTCCCTCCAAATCGTCGAACGTCATGCACTCCAGCTCTTTTTCTAAGCATCCGTCTACCTCCCTTCACATCTCACATGGGTCCTGCGCTATTTCATCAAATTCCTACCTCTCGTCATTAAAATCGAACACCTCTCCATCTTCTATACTATCTGCAAATTATATTTCAATAACCTCATTGCCTCCCCTCTGATCACTACCCCTGGTATGCTGCCGCTCATTTACAAACATATTCCACCATCCCTACACCTACACACACTCCATATTCTGTCCCAAAGAGAATTCAACCACTCCCTCTCCCAGACAGTAAGATCTGCCCCGATATTTATCCCTCATGCCATCTTTGACTCTTCCCTACTTTTCCCTCTCCATATCAAGGCTCCTCTCCCTTTTCCCCCTCCATCCGTCCCCATTCCTTTTCTCTTGTTACCACTACATTACCCACACACCAAACTCTTCCTCACCCTCTGCCTTTTCCATTATCTGTCTTCCCACTCTCTAACCCAACACTTACCTTAATCTCCATAATATCATAATTAACATACTTTAACCTTTTTTACCCATTCCCCTCAACCCTATGGAACATAGTCTTTCCTCCTGAAATCCTTCTCATCCAGTGAAGGTCCTTCAAATTTTAAGTGAAATTGTAGTGCTTTTGTTAGAAGAAATAAATCTATTCTGCAGTGTGTTTTAAAAATGTATATATTTTCGTCATTTTAGCTATCTGTCCTTTGATTTTTAACAGTCCTAACGATTTTTATGTAGTAGTAGTTGTTGTTGTTGTCTTCAGTCCTGAGACTGGTTTGATGCAGCTCTCCATGCCACTCTATCCTGTGCAAGCTTCTTCATCTCCCAGAACATACTGCACCCTACATCCCTCTGAATCTGCTTAGTGTATTCATCTCTTTCTCTCCCTCTACGATTTTTACCCTCCACTCTGCCCTCCAGTACTAAATTTGTGATCCCTTGATGCCTCAGAACATGTCCTACGAACCGATCCCTTCTTCTAGTCAAGTTGTGCCACCAACTCCTCTTCTCCCCAATTCTATTCAATACCTCCTCATTAGTTATGTGATCTACCCATCTAATCTTCAGTATTCTTCTGTAGCACCACATTTCGAAAGCTTCTATTGTCTTCTTGTCCAAACTATTCATCGTCCGTGTTTCACTTCCATGCATGGCTACGCTCCATACTTTATGTATATGGCAACAAAATTCATCCTATTCGTTGTTTTTAAAATCATGTGTAAGGTTCCTCCTTTAACAACGTTTCTTCTCATTTCTATTATATTTTGAAAATGTTCTTGGCTAAAGAGCAGAATATTGTACCACTGACAGCCCCCCCGCCCCCAAAACGCTCACCCACATGGAGCTAGGACAATGAAATAACAATAAAGTAAAAGAAATAGTCTTCGATGGCTCACTTGAGGATAACTGCCAGGTGTGAAGTAGAGCTCAGAAAGGGAGTGCGTGCGAGTGTAATGTTGAGTGATCAGAAATCAAGGTGCCGATTTTAAGTCAGTGCTGCACCGGCTTCCTTTCTTCTCATTACAGTTCCGCAAATTATGACGAGTCTGAGGAACGGTGGTGCTACAGTCGCTTTCTACTCGCCTACTCATTCTCTGTTGCTAAAGAGTAGTGGAGTAAAACTGATCGTAATTCAGTACGGAAGATGAGTGCACGATCTTACCGTCGTAAGGGGAGACGAAATGCCTGATTTAGTTATTGTGGGACTATGAAGGGTGTAAGACGGAAATTAAGCGATGAGGTGTATACAATTCCAGTGTGCTCCATTAGAGGATATCTGCAATACGTTCGATGGTGTAGTCCAGGTTCAGACAGAAAACAAATTTCTTCCAATGCAAACAAAGTGGTCGTATTCTTGTTTATTCCAATATCAAAATAAGATAGCATGTATTCTCCGTCATAAGAAAGCTGGGCACAGAGGTATTATTTCACTACGATCTTTTGATCATGGCAACTTGAGTTGATGGGCGAACAGCGAGTTGTGTTAAGTTATCATTAATTACTGTGACAGGCTGAGATTCATGGGAGAGTCCTTAGTAAATGTAGTCCATCAACAAAGGAGGTGGCTTACAAAACACTCGTTCTACCTATACTTGAGTATTGCTCATCAGCGTATGATCCGTAGCAGGTCGGGTTGACAGAGGAGATAGAGAAGATCGAAGAAGAGCGGTGCGTTTCGGCACAGGGTTATTTGGTAAGCGTGATAGCGTTACGGAGATGTTTAGCAAACTCAAGTGGCAGACTCTGCAAGAGAGGCGCTCTGCATCGCGGTGTAGCTTGCTGTCCAGGTTTAGAGAGGGTGCGTTTCTGGATGAGGTATCGAACATATTGCTTTCCCATACTTATACCTTCCGAGGAGATCACGAATGTAAAATTAGAAAGATTCGAGCGCGCACGGAGGCTTTCCGGCAGTCATTCTTCCCGCGAACCATACGCGACTGGAACAGGAAAGGGAGGTAATGATAGCGGCACGTAAAGTGCCCTCCACCACACACCGTTGGGTGGCTTGCGGAGTATAAATGTAGATGCAGATGTAGAAATGTTAACCATTACACCACCGCAGGACGATTGTCAACATTACTGCACGAACTACCGAAGCTCAGTGCCCTCCCAAACACAAACTTCAATTCATTTTTCCCTAACATATTATCGCATTTCAGATAGATTATATAATGGTAAGACAGAGATTTAGGAAACAGGTTTTAAATTGTAAGACATTTCCAGGTGCAGATGTGGACTCTGACCATAATCTATTGGTTATGAACTGCAGATTAAAACTGAAGAAACTGCAAAAAGGTGGAAATTTAAGGAGATGGGACCTGGATAAACTGAAAGAACCAGGTTGTACAGAGTTTCAGGGAGAGCATAAGGGAACAATTGACAAGAATGGGGGAAAGAAATACAGTAGAAGAAGAATGGGTAGCTTTGAGGGATGAAGTAGTGAAGGCAGCAGAGGATCAAGTAGGTAAAAAGACGAGGTCTAGTAGAAATCCTTGGGTGACAGAATAAATATTGAATTTAATTGACGAAAGGAGAAAATGTAAAAATGCAGTAAATGAAGCAGGCAAAAAGGAATACAAACGTCTCAAAAATGAGATCGACAGGAAGTGCAAAATGGCTAAGCAGGGATGGCTAGAGGACAAATGTAACGATGTAGACGCTTATCTCACTAGGGGTAAGATAGATACTGCCTACAGGAAAATTAAAGAGACCTTTGGAGAAAGGAGAACCACTTTATGAATATCAAGGGCTCAGATGGAAACCCAGTTCTAAGCAATGAAGGGAAAGCAGAAAGGTGGAAGGAGTATATAGAGTGTCTATACAAGGGCGATGTACTTGAGGGCAATGTTATAGAACTGGAAGAGAATGTAGATGAAGATGAAATGGGAGATATCATACTGCGTGAACAGTTTGATAGAGCACTGAAAGACCTAACTCGAAACAAGGCCCCCGGAGTAGACAACATTCCATTAGAACTACTGACGGCCTTGGGAGAGCCAGTCCTGACAAAGCTCTACCATCTGGTGAGCAAGATGTATGAAACAGGCGAAATACCCTCAGACTTCAAGAAGAATATAATAATTCCAATCCCAAAGAAAGCAGGTGTTGACAGGGGTGAAAATTACCGAACTATCAGTTTAAGAAGTCACGGTTGCAAAATACTAACGCGAATTCCTTACAGACGAATGGAAAATCTGGTAGAAGCCGACCTCGGGGAAGATCAGTTTGGATTCCGTAGAAATATGGGAACACGTGAGGCAATACTGACCCTACGACTTATTTTAGAAGAAAGATTAAGAAAAGGCAAACCTACGTTTCTAGCATTTGTAGATTTAGAGAAAGCTTTTGACAATGTTGAATGAATACTCTCTTTCAAATTCTGAAGGTGGCAGGTGTAAAATACAGGGAGCGAAAGGCTATTTACAATTTGTACAGAAACCAGATGGCAGTTATAAGAGTCGAGGGACATGAAAGGGAAGCAGTGGTTGGGAAGGGAGTGAGATAGGGTTGTAGCCTCTCCCCGATGTTGTTCAATCTGTATATTGAGCAAGCAGTAAAAGAAACAAAAGGAAAATTCGGAGTAGGTATTAAAATCCATGGAGAAGAAATAAAAACTTTGAGATTCGCCGATGACAATGTAATTCTGTCAGAGACAGCAAAGGACTTGGAAGAGCAGTTGAACGGAATGGATGGTTTCGTGAAAGGAGGATATAAGATGAACATCAACAAAAGCAAAATGAGGATAATGGAATATAGTTTAATTGAGTCGGGTGATGCTGAAGGAATTAGATTAGGAGATGAGACACTTAAAGTAGTAAAGGAGTTTTGCTATTTGGGGAGCAAAATAACTGATGATGTTCGAAGTAGAGAGGATATAAAATGTAGACTGGCAATGACAAGGAAAGCATTTCTGAAGAAGAGAAATTTGTAAACATCAAGTATAGATTTAAGTGTCAGGAAGTCGTTTCTGAAAGTATTTGTATGGAGTGTAGCCATGTACGGAAGTGAAACATGGACGATAAATAGTTTGGACAAGAAGAGAATAGAAGCTTTCGAAATGTGGTGCTACAGAAGAATGTTGAAGGTTAGATGGGTAGATCACATAACTAATGAGGAGGTATTGAATAGAATTGGGGAGAAGAGGAGTTTGTGGCACAACTTGACAAGAACAAGAGACCGGTTGGTAGGACATGTTCTGAGGCATCAAGGGATCAGAAATTTAGTATTGGAGGGCAGAGTGGAGGGTAAAAATGGTAGAGGGAGACCGAGAGTTGAATACACTAAACAGATTCAGAAGGATGTAGGTTGCAGTAGGTACTGGGAGATGAAGAAGCTTGCACAGGATAGAGTAGCATGGAGAGCTGCATCAAACCAGTCTCAGGACAGAAGACCACAACAACAAATTATTGCTACTGCCAGGGCTCTGCGATATTAGCAGTATCTGCTGCACCGAGTCTAAATTATCAATAGTTTGAGCTGGTTTGGCGTTCCTAAAGAAACTTGTGGACTCTCTTCCTCGCTGAACTGAGGGCAAAATTAGTCCTACGGCATTAATGTGATGTCCCCTATCGGAGCCAAATTTTTTGTGCTGCATGCTTACTAGGTCCTACAGTGTGTGCGGTCAATGGGACTGGTTTCCACTATGGCAACCAGGTGACACAGGATGCCGTATTCCTCTCTCTGTGCTGGAATTTTCTGGAACTAGGCAGACATCTTCCGTACTGGAGAATGAGCAGTACAAAGTGAAAACGTGTGCACTTCATCTACATCTGTCTCAACAAAGACACTCCTCAAGCCACCGTACGGTGCGTGGCGGAGGGTACGCTGTACCACTGCTTGTCATTCCCTTTCCTGTTCTAATCGTAAATAGAATGAGGGGAGAACTACTGTCTGTTTGCCTCAGTATGAGTCCTAATTTCTCGTAGTTCCAAATGCCGGTTCTCTAAATTTTCTCAATAGTGTTTCTCTAAAAGAACGATACCTTCCCTTCAGGGATTCCCATTTGAGTTACCGAAGCATCTCCGTAACATTTACATGTTGTTCGGACCTACCAGTAACAGATTTAGCAGCCCGCCTCTGAATTGCTTCGATATTTTTCTTCAATCCTACCTGGCACGAATCCCAAACACTCGAACAGTTCTCAAGGATAGATCGCACGAGTCCTATATGCGGTCTCCTTTACAGGTGAACCACTCTTTCCTAAAATTCTCCCATCTCATATGGCTTTGAAACGTTATTCAAACGTCCGCCGCTCGTGGTCTCGCGGTAGCGTTCTCGCTTCCCGAGCACGGGGTCCCGGGTTCGATTTCCGGCGGGGTCAGGGATTTTCACCTGCCTCGAGATGACTGTGTGTTTGTGTTGTCCTCATCATTTCATCATCATCCACGAAAGTGGCGAAGTTGGTCTGAGCAAAAGATTGGGTAATTGTACGGGCGCTGATAACCACGCAGTTGAGCGCCCCACAAACCAAACATCATCATCATCACGTTATTCAAACGACTTGATTGTTTCGAGCAGGACACTAGTAATACTGTATCTGAACATTTCAGGTTTGATCTCCCTACTCGTCCGTATTAACTTACATTTTTTCCACATTTAGGGTTAGCTGCCATTCATCAACTGGAAATTTTGTCTAAGTCGTCTTGTATCTTCCAACAGTCACTCAACTTCGGCACCTTACCATACACGACGGCATTATCAGCAAATAAACGCAGATTGCTTCCCACCCTGTCCCCAAATCATTTGTGTGTCTAGAGAACAACAGCCGTCCTATCACACTTCCCTGGGGCACTAGTGGGTTGAAGCAGGGTGGTGGTAGGCACTGTTCTCGCTGAGGTGATACGATGTGCGAGACGACGTGTTGCAGTACAGGTCACACAAAGTGATAGTAATCCATGCAGCACTCGTGTTCCCACAGGAGGGATACAAGAGGTAGCAGACAAAGCAGGCGGCAGTAACCTCCTGTGTGGCGGGTCGCTGATAGCATCATCGTGGACAACTTCCGAAAGTGTCTGCTGATCCATTGTCGACGCGGAATAGCGGCAGGTCAAATATTCGACGAAAAAATTCGCCAAACAGCCATGCAAATTGAGAGTTATTTTATTTTCTCTACCAGTTTCGGCGATTCATTATGCCATCTTCAGGCTCTATATGCACCTGTCAAAAATAATTGATATTGGCATAGTGGGGCCGTTTGTTTCTGGGTTGTGAATTCTCAAGTGCTTGCTTCGAAAACTTGAGTGCAACTGAGCACACCTGAGAGGTCCATATGAGGCCTGAAGATGGCATAATGAATTGCCGAAACTGGTAGCGAAAATAAAATAAAATACCTTCTCAATTTGCACAGATGTTTGCCGAATTTCTTTGTTAAACTTCCAAATGTGTCACGTATTTACTCGAGAGTAGAAAGAGTTGTGACTCTCCTACTAGCGTAACAATGGTTACCACATTGGGCTCGCATTCGAGAGGATGACGGTTCAAACCCATGTCCAGCCATCCTGATTTAGGTTTTCCGTGATTTCCCTAAATCGCTTCAGGCAAATTCCGGGATGGTTCCATTGAAAGGGCACAGCCGACTTCCATCCCGATCCCTCCCTAATTCGATGGGACCGATGACCTCGTTATTTTGTCCCATCCCCCAAATCAACGAACCAATCTGGGGTTAAAACCAATTTCGGTGTGTTGGCTACGTTTGGTACACAGAATTGTATGATCTAATGAGCACCAAATGAAATCGCGGCAGCGACTACAGTTTTTACTTCAAACTACACAGAATATATGTGTGTTTCACTTAATTAGAAAATAGAAAAATAACCACTGGAAACACCTCATTATCAAGCTGCGTTAACAGACTAAGATGCAATAAGAACTCAACTGCTTTTTTATCGAATAATTTCCTCAAAATAGAATGAGAAATATTCCATACTCGGACCACAAGAGAATCGCAAAACAGAGATTTTTAATTTTTTACGCTAATGGTAAAACTTTTACTGAGAAACTAAGTACAAACACAGATGAAGCATTGCTTCACTTACGCTAATAGTAAAACTTTTACTGAGAAACTAAGTACAAAGATAGATATAGCATTGCTTCACATACATAAAACAATTTTTTGAACCACCTGAGATGAGTTGAAATTTCCCTCCCCATGTATCACAGGATACAATTGCACGCAGCAACCAGCATTCCGTGTTGCACTGGGCGATACAACGGAGAACTGTGTAGGTGCCTTTCCAGTTAGATGTGATTAAACCGCTCCAACTATGTTTCTATGCGCTCCACCAATACAGGCTGCTTCTGCGTCGTATCGCAAAAATTGCACTGTATATCTATGGCGTATACGAGGCATATTCGGAAAGTAAGTTCCGATCGGTCAAGAAATGGAAACCACAGAAACAGCTTTGCACATATGTGTTCGACAGCGTCTCTGATATGCCTGTCGGTTGCATCACTTCGCTCTTTTCAGTTCTGAACGTATGGTGACCGCATAAAAATGCGTAGGAAATAGTGTCCTGGTGAGAGATTTCGCCTGATGTTATGCAGCCCACATTCCAGAACTGTCATACGGTTCCTACTTCGTGACAATTCTCGGTCGCAATCTGCAGGGGCAATGAAAATGCTCCTGCAGCGTTTTCGATGGGAAGTATATGATCACCCCACTACGGCCCGTAATTGGCTCCTTCTGTGTTTCATCTTTGCTCACATTAATTACTGGCTATGAAGACAACATTTTCGCGCCGACAACGAGCCACAGATGAGCCTAGAGAGGATATTGGAAAGTTGGTACAACGCTACGACAAATGTCTAAGTCGGAGTGGTGACTATGTAGAGCAGTGGCTGGAAGCTGTAGCTAACTGTTGCAGATAAATGTGTCTGATGATCACAGTGGTTTCCATTTCGCGATTAATCGGAACTTTCTTTTCGAATAGCCTTAGTATTCCAGAATGAGATTTTCACTCTGCAGCGGAGTGTGCGCTGACATGAAACTTCCTGGCAGATTAAATCTGTGTGCCGGACCGAGACTCGAACTCGGGACCTTTGCCTTTCGCGGGTAAGTGCTCTACCAACTGAGCTACCCGAGCACGACTCACGCCCCGCCCTCACAGCTTTACTTCTGCCAGTACCTCGTCTCCTACGTCCCAAACTTTACAGAAGCTCTCCTGCGAACCTTGCAGGCTGTGGCTAAGCCATGTCTCCGCAATATCCTTTCTTTCACGAGTGCTAGTTCTGCAAGGTTCACAGGAGAGCTTCTGTAAAGTTTGGAAGGTAGGAGACGAGATACTGGCAGAAGTAAAGCTGTGAGGACGGGGCGTGAGTCGTGCTCGGGTGGCTCAGTTGGTAGAGCACTTGCCCGCGAAAGGCAAAGGTCCCGAGTTCGAGTCTCGGTCCGGCACACAGTTTTAATCTGCCAGGAAGTTTCAGCCTTAGTACGAGGGCAGTTCAATAAGTAATGCAACACGTTTTTTTTCTCGGCCAATTTTGGTTGAAAAAACCGGAAATTACTTGTCGAATATTTTCAAACATTCCCGCTTCGTCTCGTATAGTTTCATTGACTTCAGACAGGTGGCAGCGCTGTACGGAGCTGTTAAAATGGCGTCTGTAACGGATGTGCGTTGCAAACAACGGGCAGTGATCGAGTTTCTTTTGGCGGAAAACCAGGGCATCTCAGATATTCATAGGCGCTTGCAGAATGTCTACGGTGATCTGGCAGTGGACAAAAGCACGGTGAGTCGTCGGGCAAAGCGTGTGTCATCATCGCTGCAAGGTCAAGCAAGACTGTCTGATCTCCCGCGTGCAGGCCGGCCGTGCACAGCTGTGACTCCTGCAATGGCGGAGCGTGCGAACACACTCGTTCGAGATGATCGACGGATCACTATCAAACAACTCAGTGCTCAACTTGACATCTCTGTTGGTAGTGCTGTCACAATTGTTCACCAGTTGGGATATTCAAAGGTTTGTTCCCGCTCGGTCCCTCGTTGTCTAACCGAACACCATAAAGAGCAAAGGAGAACCATCTGTGCGGAATTGCTTGCTCGTCATGTGGCTGAGGGTGACAATTTCTTGTCAAAGATTGTTACAGGCGATGAAACATGGGTTCATCACTTCGAACCTGAAACAAAACGGCAATCAATGGAGTGGCGGCACACCCACTGCCCTACCAAGAAAAAGTTTAAAGCCATACCCTCAGCCGGTAAAGTCACGGTTACAGTCTTCTGGGACGCTGAAGGGGTTATTATGTTCGATGTCCTTCCCCATGGTCAAAAGATCAACTCTGAAGTGTATTGTGCTACTCTTCAGAAATTGAAGAAACGACTTCAGGGTGTTCGTAGGCACAAAAATCTGAACGAACTTCTCCTTCTTCATGACAACGCAAGACCTCACACAAGTCTTCGCACCCGAGAGGAGCTCACAAAAATTCAGTGGACTGTTCTTCCTCATGCACCCTACAGCCCCGATCTCGCACCGTCGGATTTCCATATGTTTGGCCCAATGAAGGACGCAATCCGTGGGAGGCACTACGCGGATGACGAAGAAGTTATTGATGCAGTACGACGTTGGCTCCGACATCGACCAGTGGAATGGTACCGTGCAGACATACAGGCCCTCATTTCAAGGTGGCGTAAGGCCGTAGCATTGAATGGAGATTACGTCGAAAAATAGTGTTGTGTAGCTAAAAGATTGGGGAGTAACCTGGTGTATTTCAATGCTGAATGAAACAACCCCTGTTTCAGAAAAAAAATGTGTTGCATTACTTATTGAACTGCCCTCGTATTATAGCCTCAGTGAGAGCAGTGCTGTAAGAAGGTGGGCTCCGTTGTGGGTGCAGGCGTCGGCGCGACTGACCTGCGCAGGCGGCGGCGAAGGCGGGGCTCTGCCTGCAGGCGGGCGACGCCGTGGGGCAGTCCTGCCACCAGCAGAACAGGTCCCCCGCCAGGCACAGGCACAGCTCGCAGGGGTCGGCGCGAGCCACCTGCAACAGGCGTGTGCGCGCCGCTTGGTACTCAGCGTGAAGGCAAAATGGTTACACTGCTAGACATTCAAATTAAAACACCAGCAAATACAGCGAATAATGATATTTTGTTCATCAAAACTGGACATGGTTGTCTCACTGGGAATTCCGCGATCGCTCATGAAAAAAAATATGGCGTTTCAGTCTTCGATCGCTATTCTTTTATTTTCAATTACCGGTTTCGGGCTAGCTGCCCATCTTCAGATCTGTTAGACAATGTTAAAAATGTAATTAATAAGAGAGATACAGTTAGTGATAAAAATATCTTAGTTTACAAAAAGAAATTTTGGAACGTATTAAATGCCAACATACCATGTGTTGTAGTTACAGAGTAACTTGTCCGTACAGAACACACAGTTCACTGTCATAAGTAAAGTAAATATCAATCTGTTAAAACATTATATCGCAGTATTTAAGAGTAACCTGATTGGTAACAGTAAAAAGTGCCCTCTACCTAAAGCAATTGTGCATCTGTTATTATTTCGCCGTATATATTAATGGCGAATATTCTTTTTAATAAAACAATTTTTAAGGTAATAACATATGAATAATCTTTTTGAGTCGACCATGAAACGAAAGATTTTTACATTAATTTAAAATTTCGTTATAAAGAAACATAAAATGTAATTAAAATGTAGATATTCTTCCGAAAATGTGCGTTTGCTCTTCTTTGTTTTTGATTGGTGGTGGAGTGGATTTCCCTACGTCAGAAGGTATACAACGCCACGCCGAGTCTTCTTGCGCCGCGCCCAATTCACCTCGCCGCCAGTACGCTGAGGGCCGCTCCGCTGTAGCTGTTTCCTACTGGGGCGTGCTGTTGCATTCAAGAGTGAGCCTAAAACAGGTCTTTAAAAATCTCATAATAATTCCTGTGCATAAAATCACTTTGTTCATTAAGTAGTAGGCCTGGGGTTTTTCTTTGATGTGCGTATATTTCAATCTCTTCGAGCACGTTGAGATAGAGACTTTTTGGAGCTTTATGTAGCACCTCCATTTGTTCATTTATATTACTCACTTCATGTCTACTCTCTTTTACATGTGTTCCAAATGCTGTTCGATTGCTATGACTGCAATGTTCCCCGTATCGAATTTCAAAATTCCGCCCTGTTTGTCCTATATAATAACTGTCACATTCAGCACATTTAATCTTATATACTCCGGAATTATTGTATTTCATTTGTTTCGTCGTTGCTGGTTTATGTCTTAATCTATGTGCCATTTGCCCTTCGTTCTGAAATGCCACTGCGATGTTTTTTGGAAAGCATTTAGCAATTCTTTCCGACACATGCCCTTTGTATGTCAGGGTGACAAACTTCTTCTTAACTTTAATTTTCCTAGAATCGCTACTGATGCCCGCGGATTTGTTTTTGATCTTGTTAAACATACGTGTCTAACATACGTTGTCTAACAGATCTGAAGATGGGCAGCTAGCCCGAAACCGGTAATTGAAAATAAAAGAATAGCGATCGAAGACTGAAACGCCATATTTTGTTTTATGATATTTTGTTCGTTGTGCTTATACAGAATAGTAGGACGAACCCATGATAAAATTTTCAGGTAATTTGGCAGTGTACAAAATTTAGCAGACAGGGGTGCCACCTGTGGCAGCAGTAATCGTTTTAGCCTCGCTGGGTATCTACATCTACATCGCTACTCTGCAATTCACACTTAAGTGGCTGGCAGAGGGTTCATCTAACCATTTTCATACTACTACTCTACCATTCCACTCTCGAATGGCGTGTGGGAAAAAGGAGCATCTAAATCTTTCCGTTCGAGCTCTGATTTCTGTTATTTTATTATGATGATGATTTCTCCCTACGTAGGTGGGTGTCAACAAAATATTTTCGCATTCGGAAGAGAAAGTTGGTGATTGAAATCTCGTAAATAAATCTCTCCGCAAAGAAAACCGCCTTTGCCGGCCGGAGTGGCCGAGCGGTTAAAGGCGCTACAGTCTGGAACCGCACGACCGCTACGGTCGCAGGTTCGAATCCTGCCTCGGGCATGGATGTGTGTGATGTCCTTAGGTTAGTTAGGTTTAAGTAGTTCTAAGTTCTAGGGGACTTATGACCACAGCAGTTGAGTCCCATAGTGCTCAGAGCCATTTGAGCCAAAACCGCCTTTGTTACAGTGACTGCCACCCCGACCCGCGAGTCATATCAGTGACACTCTCAACCCTATTGCGCGATAACACGAAACGGGATGCCCTTCTGTGCACTTTTTCGATGTCCTCCGTCAATCCTATCTGGTAAGGACCCCTTCCGAGCAGCGTTACTCCAGCAGAGGACGGACAAGTGTGATATAGGCTGTCTCTTTAGTGGGTTTGTCGCATCTTCTAGGTGTTTTGCCAACAAAGCGCAGTCTTTGTTTCGCCTTTCCCACAACATTATTTATGTGGTCTTTCCAATTTAAGTTGCTCGTAATTATAATTCCCAGATATTTAGTCGAATTGACAGCCCTTAGATTTGTGCGATTTATCGTATACCCAAAATTTATCTGATTTCTTTTAGTACCCATGTGGATTACCTCGCACTTTTCTATGTTTAGTGCAAATTGCCACTTTTCGCACCATACAAAAATTGTCTCTACATCATTTTGTAATTGGAATTGATCGTCTGATGATTTTACTAGACGGTAAATTACAGCGCCATCTGCAAACAATCTAAGGGGGCTGATCATATTATCACCTACATCATTTATGTAAATCAGGAACAGCAAAGGGCCTATGACACCACCTTGCGCAACGCCAGATACCACTTCTGTTCTACTCGATGATTTACCGTTTATGACTACGAACTGTGACCTCTCTGAGAGGAAATCACGAATCCAGTCACACAACTGAGACGATACTCCATATGCACGCAATTTGATTAATAGTCGCTTGTGAGGAACGGTATAAAAAGCCTTCTAGAAACCTAGGAATATGGAATCGATGTGAGATCCCTTGTCGACAGCACTCATTACTTCATGGGAATGAAAAGCTAGCTGTGTTGCACAAGAGCGATATTTTCTGAATCCGTGTTGGTTATGTATCAATAAGTCATTTTCTTCAAGGTGATTCATAATGTTCGAGTACAGTATATGCTCGAAAATCCTACTGCAAATTGAGGTCAGTGATATGGGTCTATAATTCAATGTGTTACTCCTATTTCCTTTCTCGAATACTGGTATGACCTGTGCTACTTTCCAGTCTTTACGAACAGACCTTTCGTCAAGTGAGTTGTTGTATTTGATTGCTAAGAAAGGTGCTATTGTGTCTGCATACTCTGAGAGGAACCTGATTGGTATACCACCTAGAACGGAAGACTTACCTCTGTTAAGAGATTTGAGTTGCTTCGCAACACCTAAGATATCTACTTTTGTGCCACTCATACTGACAGAAGTTCTGGTTTCGAATTCTGGAATATTTACTTCGTCTTCTTTCGTGAAGGAATTGCGGAAAACTGTATTCAGTAACTCCGCTTTAGTGGCACTGTCATCGGTAACACTTAAATCGCTATCGCGCAGTGACAGTATTGAATGTTTTTTGCCACTGGTGTACTTTACGTACGACCAGAATCTCTTTGGGTTTTCTACCATATTTTGAGACAATGTTTCATTGCGGAAACTATTAAAAGCATCTCGCATTGACGTCCGCACTAAATTTAGAGCTTCCGTGATACTTAGCTGGTCGAAGACAGCCAGGATGACAGATGTGGATACATTCCATGTCCACGCTGTTTCGTGTTAGAGTTTATCAGTCGTAGTGGCGGGGAAAATGGTGGCAGACACTTCGCAACCCATGGCCAGTTGTTTCCAGTGAGAGAATGACCTGGAGATCACGCTGTGCAGGCCAACAACTGAACACCTTCTGCACAGAGTCAGGTCAGGTCAGCACGGCTAACATGCAGTCTTCCTTTATATTCTCGATAGATAACGTCACGGAGACTTCGAGCACAGGACACGTCGGAAATGTAATGGCTGCTGTCAACATTAGTAGCTTTGCGAACCAAAAGTTGATCTTTTTGTTCGGCCCGTATGACGATGAAGAATGCAATATGGCAACGTTCGTTGTACTCAGGGTCTCCACTTCTGCCGTGAAACTGTATGGACGTGGTGCCACTGTTGGTTGCAGTGTTGAGTGACTGTAGGAGGATACAAGATGACTTGGACAGGATTTGTGATTGGAGTAAAGAATAGCAGCTAACTCTAAATATACACTCCTGGAATTTGAAATAAAACACCGTGAATTCATTGTCCCAGGAAGGGGAAACTTTATTTACACATTCCTGGGGTCAGATACATCACATGATCACACTGACAGAACCACAGACACATAGACACAGGCAACAGAGCATGCACAATGTCGGCACTAGTACAGTGTATATCCACCTTTCGCAGCAATGCAGGCTGCTATTCTCCCATGGAGACGTTCGTAGAGATGCTTGATGTAGTCCTGTGGAACGGCTTGCCATGCCATTTCCACCTGGCGCCTCAGTTGGACCAGCGTTCGTGCTGGACGTGCAGACCGCGTGAGACGACGCTTCATCCAGTCCCAAACATGCTCAATGGGGGACAGATCCGGACATCTTGCTGGCCAGGGTAGTTGACTTACACCTTCTAGAGCACGTTGGGTGGCACGGGATACATGCGGACGTGCATTGTCCTGTTGGAACAGCACGTTCCCTTGCCGGTCTAGGAATGGTAGAACGATGGGTTCGATGATGGTTTGGATGTACCGTGCACTATTCAGTGTCCCCTCGACGATCACCAGTGGTGTACGGCCAGTGTAGCAGATCGCACCCCACACCATGATGCCGGGT
Source organism: Schistocerca cancellata (assembly GCF_023864275.1). NCBI lineage: Eukaryota > Metazoa > Arthropoda > Insecta > Orthoptera > Acrididae > Schistocerca > Schistocerca cancellata. The sequence goes on along the minus strand of NC_064627.1, from coordinate 1,134,967,909 downwards.
GTTGGCCCTGTGTGCCTCGGTCGTATGCAGTCCTGATTGTGGCGCTCACCGGCACGGCGCCAAACACGCATACGACCATCATTGGCACCAAGGCAGAAGCGACTCTCATCGCTGAAGACGACACGTCTCCATTCGTCCCTCCATTCACGCCTGCCGCGACACCACTGGAGGCGGGCTGCACGATGTTGGGGCGTGAGCGGAAGACGGCCTAACGGTGTGCGGGACCGTAGCCCAGCTTCATGGAGACGGTTGCGAATGGTACTCGCCGATACCCCAGGAGCAACAGTGTCCCTAATTTGCTGGGAAGTGGCGGTGCGGTCCCCTACGGCACTGCGTAGGATCCTACGGTCTTGGCGTGCATCCGTGCGTCGCTGCGGTCCGGTCCCAGGTCGACGGGCACGTGCACCTTCCGCCGACCACTGGCGACAACATCGATGTACTGTGGAGACCTCACGCCCCACGTGTTGAGCAATTCGGCGGTACGTCCACCCGGCCTCCCGCATGCCCACTATACGCCCTCGCTCAAAGTCCGTCAACTGCACACACGGTTCACGTCCACGCTGTCGCGGCATGCTACCAGTGTTAAAGACTGCGATGGAGCTCCGTATGCCACGGCAAACTGACTGACACTGACGGCGGCGGTGCACAAATGCTGCGCATCTAGCGCCATTCGACGGCCAACACCGCGGTTCCTGGTGTGTCCGCTGTGCCGTGCGTGTGATCATTGCTTGTACAGCCCTCTCGCAGTGTCCGGAGCAAGTATGGTGGGTCTGACACACCGGTGTCAATGTGTTCTTTTTTCCATTTTCAGGAGTGTAGATAAATGTAAATTAATGCAGATGAATAGGAAAAAGAATCCCGTAATGTTTGAATACTCCATTAGTAGTGTAGCGCTTGACACAGTCACGTCGATTAAATATTTTGGGCGTAACATTGCAGAGCGATTTGAAGTGGGACAAGATTGTAATGGCAGTTGTGGGGAAGGCGGACAGTCGTCTTCGGTTCATTCGTAGAATTTTGGGAAGATGTGGTTCATCTGTAAAGGAGATCGCTTATAAAACACTAATACCACCTATTCTTGAGTACTGCTGGAGCGTTTGGGATCCCTATCAGGTCGGATTGAGGGAGGACATAGAAGCAATGCAGAGGCGGGCTGCTAGATTTGTTACTGGTAGGTTTGGTCATCAAACGAGTGTTATGGAAATGCTTCAGGAACTCGGGTGGGAGTCTCTGGAGGAAAGGAGGCGTTCTTTTCGTGAATCGCTACTGAGGTAATTTGGAGAACCAGCATTTGGGGCTGACTGCAGTACAATTTTACTGCCGCCAACTTATATTTCGCGGAAAGACCACAAAGATAAGATAAGAGAGATTAGGGCTCGTACAGAGGCATATAGGCAGTCATCTTTCCCTCGTTCTGTTTGGCAGTGGAACAGGGAGAGAAGATGCTAGTTGTGGTACGAGGTACCCTCCGCCACGCACCGTATGATGGATTTCGGAGTATGTATGTAGATGTAGATGTAGATATAGTGTTCCTGTTCGTCGAACCACTTAAGGCTTCCACTTTCCTGCTGCCGCTTGGTTCGCGTTAGCTGTAACAATGGTCACAGTTCGTGGTGCTCCAGACATCCTCGTACTGCCCTTGCTGATACTTGTCTGGCTCCACGCAAACACCCACTTTCTTATACGAGGTACGTGACGTGCCTGTACGGTCCTTCTGGGCCGAGCCAAAAAAGGAGTATGGGTTTCCTCTCAGGTTCAACTCAAGTGTGGGCATCGACATCTTGCACAACATTGAAGTATATTCAGATCACCGTCATGAGAACCTTACGAACGCTAGCAGCAATATCGCGGAACGATAAACCATACTCTCGACAGAACACGATTCTGCTCGTCACAAGTTGCGACAAGTGCTGGTAGACGGTTCCTTTTGTTACACGAAGCGCAATACAATCTTCTCGCAAACAGATTCCGAATGAGAAACTCACTGTGTAACCTTACATACAGAAAGGCATTACTCCTATCTGTTTTGTATGGTTGCGGTGATATACTAATAATTTCATATTTAACCACATGTTACATCTACATCATACTCCGCAAGCCACCCAATGGTGTGTGGCGGAGGGTACTTTCGGTACCACTATCTGATCCCTCCAACCCTGTTCCACTCGCGAATTGTGCGTGGGAAGAATGATTGTCGGTAAGTCTCTTTATCGGCTCTAATTTCTCCAATTTTCTCCTCGTGGTCAATACGCAAGTTAAATGTTGTGTGTGTGTGTGTGTGTGTGTGTCTGTGTGTGTGTGTGGGGGGGGGGGGGGGGAGTAATATGTTGTCCGACTCCTACTGAAAAGTGCTTTTCCGAAATTTCAATAATGAATTACATGTCAGGTCGATCAGATATTTTGTGGTGTATGCTGACTGCACACATTTTTTTTACCATGTGCAAATTCATTACAGCCGCGCGGGATTAGCCGAGCGGTCTAGGGCGCTGCAGTCATGGACTGTGCGGCTGGACCCGGTGGAGGTTCGAGTCCTCCCTCGGGCATGGGTGTGTGTGTTTGTCCTTAGGATAATTTAGGTTGAGTAGTGTGTAAGCTTAGGGACTGATGACGTTAGCAGTTAACTCCCATAATGTTTCACACACATTTGAAAATTTTTTGAAATTCATTACATCAAGGTACATTATAAAAATCATCGCTAGGCTACTGCATCAATTACACTTTGCTCAGAGAGCCTGTGATAATACCAGGAACCGTTTGAAGCAAGAGCTACGACCTAATAAGTAACCTACTATTACGATCAAGAAGGGGCATCGCTACCCTCTCTCACCAACAACGCTCTGTATTTTCAGATAGTTCCCCGAGTCAGATCTCAATAATTTCTTGGGTATTAAAAAAGTGCTTCAGCTATATTTAGCCCTTTACTTTTAGATCACTGCCTGTTTCATGGTACTAAAAATTATATGCTCAGTTGAACGTATAACAAAAACATTGGTGCTAAATAGCTCGGAACATTCCGTGTCCGTCAGAACAAAACATACCTAAAACGCGGTCTGTCATTGAATAAAACAGCCAAATTGCAGTCCAATTTGATGGACGGGTCCGCTTCTCCGGTGCATACACAATCGCGAACTGGGGACGCGGAAATACTTCAAGAAACAACGGACGGATGACGACACTAACAAAATAAAAACGTTAGCAAAACCAAAATCGAAGAATTCACTGGATCCTCACGGTCATAGTGGATATCAGCCGCGGATGTTGTTGTTAATAACGGCCTATATTAAAATTTGAAGACAAAGTCACAGTGTGATTGAAGGTGTTTTCATGAGGGCCGTAAATACAATAATGGAATGTAAAATGTGCAGAAGAAAGGACTGTCGTGTTGTATTCATTGGCTTCGCCGACAATGTCACCGTAGGCCCCATAAAAAAGTAAATTGCCGACGGTGACATCCTGGGCACAGCAGAGCAACAGAACAGCGATCTTCAACACACTCGCCAACTTCACTACAGTTATCACTACTTTCAGTGGCACACAGGAACGACATCTACAGTTTAAACGCAGAAATAAAAACATAGCATACCCCATCGACGCAAAATATGACGTACCAAAATCCATGTTTCTGTTGGTGGTCCTATCAATTAACACTCCTACGCCTCGCGTTGTTCACTGGGTCCGAAAATGGCTCTCTCAGGGAGTGTGAGAATATGATAAGGGGCCTTAATTTCAAATTTATTGCAGTATTTAAGGGGCTCCGGAAAGGCTCAAAATCATGAAAAGTTCAATTTTTACTTTTTTGCATTTTCTGAATCTGCAGACTATTACCTTTTAATAGATATATAATTTATTCAATTCCGAAGACTACAACTATTTTTAATTTTTTTTGAAATGTGTTCTACATGGGCGTGACCCACTGTGGCGCTGTTAAACTGCTGTCAAATGGTGTTATTATTAACATCCGTGTTCATCAGGTACATTTTAGTGACGTGAGATAAAGTATGTGTTGTGGATAACCTGTGATGGTTCAATATATATCGCTGGTGTGATTGCCGATTGTTTCATGTTTATTTACTCTGTCGTTATCTCGAAAATATTCGTAATTAATTATGTTTCTTAAGTCTCTGTTTTGTTGAAGTATAATAATGAGTAAAAGTAAAGTTGCTGTTGCGACTTTCAATGATGGCAACATTGTAAGGTGCAAGGTATTTAGAAATATGGGAATGAAGATAGGTTCTAACATGGTACGAGCGATGCTTGCTTTAGACAAGGAACGTCTTCGGGCTGCAGACAGGGGTGTAAAGAGTCTAGAAATAAAAGCAAGAGTAAACAGGAGGAGGAACAAGAGGAAGCTGGAGGAGGAGTTTGCAGAGGATGAAGATAATCCATCCTATGGACCTGGAATGCACTAAAAAGTTGATCCAATCTTTGTCACTCGATTCCCAAAACTTTTATTTTCTCATACTAATTACATGTTTTCTAAGGATCATCCAAACATATTTGTTTCAAACTTTCAGTAAATGTTACACAGTACCTTCTGCATAATTTAACACAGCCTTTTTCCAAAAAACTGTATATTTTTGAATATATACATAAAAAATTGTAAAAAAATGTTGTGAATTTTCATTACAATTGAAAAAAAATCATCTTTAATAACTGGACTAAAATTTTGTAAAATCCCTGTGTAGTTGTAGCCCATATTCCAATAAATAATCTGTAAAAAGTTCAACTTCCTACCTCAAATACTTTGTGAGGAAAGATGTAATTTATAAGCGTTATTTTAACATTGCAAGTATAGGGCGTTCCGGAGTCCCTTAAAGTCTAGTTATCAAATGTAAACAGTATCATACTTATACACGAAAAGCGTCTCTTGCTCACTTGTGGGGCGCCACGTGCACGCACTTTGCGCCTGCGTGTTATCAACAAAGGCGAGCGACCACTATCTACGGCGGCAAGGGAAGTTGCGTAGTGCCGAGTACCACGTTTCCGGCATGTGACAGGATAAAACTATTCCACTGTTAAACGTGGCTAAAATTAGCCGTTCTTTCGTGCACATAGTCACGTCCCACGTATAGACGGCTGTTATCAATATTAATGCTGAAATTTCAAAAAATCAGACCTTGACATTCTCAATTACAATATCAGCAATATCTGCAGTCCCTGCTACTGTTACGAAAGACCCTGACAGAATTACAAATGTACACTTAATAACTATAGAATTTATTTATAAAATTAAATGGTAAGGTATCCAAAAAATTAAATCATTACTATTACTGATAAATACTAGGATCAACGATGGCCTTGCATCTCCTTAGAATGTTTGGGTAAGTTAAGCTTGTATGTTGTTTTCAATTTCAGGCACAATTACAGGTTCTCACCTATAACATGACTTACGAATTAACTCTTGATAACGTTCCTGCTTGAATATGATAGTTCGCGTGAATGTGTAGACCAAAACAGGAAAGGCCAGCAAACGCCACTCATTGCAGCTGATTATAAGAATCCGGAATACTATTCGAGGTGTTACAAATCATGCTCATTCTAAAACTCTTTCAAAGCAGACCATCTGAGCTCCAAACTATGTTCACACTTTTTTTTCTCTAATATAGCTATGTCAACGCAAATACGTTCAAATGTCGAGCTCCAAAAGGCTTTATTTTTTAAATGTAGCAATTGAATTTCAAAGTTGCAAATGTCAATATTAAAGGGAAAAATTTAGTTCTGTTATAGTAGTATTAAAAAAAATTTTTTTTAACGAAGGCTAATGTCGCTTTGCTGTTTTTGAATTTCTCAAACACGGTGAGAAAAGCTTTCCTCATATTTAAAATAGGTGTTTGAAATAGTAAATGGCAATGATAGAATTATGATCTTGGCGATGTATCATCAAGCTTGGAAAGGGAACGAAAGTTTCTTTTTTTAATATCTTGAGCAGAAATAGATAATTTGTTTTTGAATGACAGAACTTCTTCTAACAAATCCATAACTTGGCAAATATCTTCCGGAAATATCTGTGCACTACACGTTTCTTCATGGAAGATGCAATGATAAGTAACTATCTCGTTACTCATTTTTTTCTTCAGGCTAGCAACAAACACTTTCCTTACTCTGGTCACACTTTTCGCCTGTCTGGTGAAACAGATACAGTGTTATCTAGTGCACTCATTTGCAGATTCGCCTCTGAGTGCCAATAATGCTAAAAGTTTTTCTTCAGGACCTGTACATAAAATAAGTTGTACAAAATGTGAAACTTGGATTATAGCAATTACGTCTCAAGATTCGTCAGCTACAGCTGACGAAGCTGAAACTAGTTTAAGATCTCCGACTATGCTGGCTGGTTGGATTCGAAGACATTTCGACTTCTGTCTTTCACTGTATTAACAGTCAGTCGTAACTCTAAATTTTTTAGAGTATACATTCTTGAAATCCAGAAACTGCTCTTCGGATGCATTTATAACACAACTTTTTATGTTTTAGCCTTCTGTATATGGTTTTCCTCTTTTAGCAAACAGTCTATCAATCACAAAACTTGCAATATTAACATTGGTACTGAGAACGTTACGCTGCCCGTTATCAAATGTGTGACTTTTCTCCGCAACGTGTTTAGGGACTGTTTTCCCATTATCAGGTGCTATAAAAGAAGAAAACAGATCAATAAATCGCAGTACTCTTGTACAGACAACCATGTCGTTGTTGTTGTTGTGGTCTTCAGTCCTGCGACTGGTTTGATGCAGCTCTCCATGCTACTCTATCCTTTGCAAGCTTCTTCATCTCCCAGTACCTACTGCAACCTACATCCTTCTGAATCTGCTTAGTGTATTCATCTCTTGGTCTCCCTCTACAATTTTTACCCTCCACGCTGCCCTCCAATGCTAAATTGGTGATCCCTTGATGCCTCAGAACATGTCCTACCAACCGATCCCTTCTTCTGGTCAAGTGGTGCCACAAACTTCTCCCCAATCCTATTCAATACTTCCTCATTAGTTATGTGATCTACCCATATAATCTTCAGCATTCTTCTGTAGCACCATATTTCGAAAGCTTCTGTTCTCTTCTTGTCCAAACTGTTGATCGTCCACGTTTCACTTCCATATATGGCTACACTCCATACAAATACTTTCAGAAACGACTTCCTGACACTTAAATCTATACTCGATGTTAACAAATTTCTCTTCTTCAGAAACGCTTTCCTTGCCATTGCCAGTCTACATTTTATGCCCTCTCTACTTGATCACCATCAGTTATTTTGCTCCCCAAATAGCAAAACTCCTTTACTACTTGAAGTGTCTCATTTCCTAATCTAATACCCTCAACATCACCCGACTTAATTAGACTACATTCCATTATCCTCGTTTTGCTTTTGTTGATGTTCATCTTATATCCTCCCTTCAAGACACCATCCATTCCGTTCAACTGCTCTTCCAAGTCCTTTGCTGTCAATGACAGAATTACAATGTCATCGGCGAACCTCAAAGTTTTTATTTCTTCTCCGTGGATTGTAATACCTACTCCGAATTTTTCTTTTGTTTCCTTTACTGCTTGCTCAATATACAGATTGAATAACATCGGGGAGAGGCTACAACCCTGTCTTACTCCCTTCCCAACGACTGCTTCCCTTTCATGTCCCTCGACTCTTATAACTGCCATCTGGTTTCTGTACAAATTGTAAATAGCCTTTCGCTCCCTGTATTTTACCCCTGCCACCTTTAGAATTTGAAAGAGAGTATTCCAATGAACATTGTCAAAAGCTTTCTCTAAGTCTAAAAATACTAGAAACGTAGGTTTGCCTTTCCTTAATCTTTCTTCTAAGATAAGTCGAAAGGTCAGTATTGCCTCACGTGTTCCAGTATTTCTACGGAATCCAAACTGATCTTCCCCGAGGAGTTCGTGTTAGTATTTTGCAGCTGTGGCTTATTAAACTGATTGTTCGGTAATTCTCACATGTGTCAACACCTGCTTTCTTTGGGATTGGGTCAACCATATAAAATATGAAACTTCCTGGCAGATTAAAACTGTGTGCCCGACCGAGACTCGAACTCGGGACCTTTGCCTTTCGCGGGCAAGTGCTCTACCAACTGAGCTACCGAAGCACGACTCACGTCCGGTACTCACAGCTTTACTTCTGCCAGTACCTCGTCTCCTACCTTCCAAACAGAAGTAAAGCTGTGAGTACCGGACGTGAGTCGTGCTTCGGTAGCTCAGTTGGTAGAGCACTTGCCCGCGAAAGGCAAAGGTCCCGAGTTCGAGTCTCGGTCGGGCACACAGTTTTAATCTGCCAGGAAGTTTCATATCAGCGCACACTCCGCTGCAGAGTGAAAATCTCATTCTGGAAACATCCCCCAGGCTGTGGCTAAGCCATGTCTCCGCTATATCCTTTCTTTCAGGAGTGCTAGTTCTGCAAGGTTCGCAGGAGAGCTTCTGTAAAGTTTGGAAGGTAGGAGACGAGGTACTGGCAGAAGTAAAGCTGTGAGTACCGGACGTGAGTCGTGCTTCGGTAGCTCAGTTGGTAGAGCACTTGCCCGCGAAAGGCAAAGGTCCCGAGTTCGAGTCTCGGTCGGGCACACAGTTTTAATCTGCCAGGAAGTTTCATATCAGCGCACACTCCGCTGCAGAGTGAAAATCTCATTCTGGAAACATCCCCCAGGCTGTGGCTAAGCCATGTCTCCGCTATATCCTTTCTTTCAGGAGTGCTAGTTCTGCAAGGTTCGCAGGAGAGCTTCTGTAAAGTTTGGAAGGTAGGAGACGAGGTACTGGCAGAAGTAAAGCTGTGAGTACCGGACGTGAGTCGTGCTTCGGTAGCTCAGTTGGTAGAGCACTTGCCCGCGAAAGGCAAAGGTCCCGAGTTCGAGTCTCGGTCGGGCACACAGTTTTAATCTGCCAGGAAGTTTCATATCAGCGCACACTCCGCTGCAGAGTGAAAATCTCATTCTGGAAACATCCCCCAGGCTGTGGCTAAGCCATGTCTCCGCTATATCCTTTCTTTCAGGAGTGCTAGTTCTGCAAGGTTCGCAGGAGAGCTTTTGTAAAGTTTGGAAGGTAGGAGACGAGGTACTGGCAGAAGTAAAGCTGTGAGTACCGGACGTGAGTCGTGCTTCGGTAGCTCAGTTGGTAGAGCACTTGCCCGCGAAAGGCAAAGGTCCCGAGTTCGAGTCTCGGTCGGGCACACAGTTTTAATCTGCCAGGAAGTTTCATATCAGCGCACACTCCGCTGCAGAGTGAAAATCTCATTCTGGAAACATCCCCCAGGCTGTGGCTAAGCCATGTCTCCGCTATATCCTTTCTTTCAGGAGTGCTAGTTCTGCAAGGTTCGCAGGAGAGCTTCTGTAAAGTTTGGAAGGTAGGAGACGAGGTACTGGCAGAAGTAAAGCTGTGAGTACCGGACGTGAGTCGTGCTTCGGTAGCTCAGTTGGTAGAGCACTTGCCCGCGAAAGGCAAAGGTCCCGAGTTCGAGTCTCGGTCGGGCACACAGTTTTAATCTGCCAGGAAGTTTCATATCAGCGCACACTCCGCTGCAGAGTGAAAATCTCATTCTGGAAACATCCCCCAGGCTGTGGCTAAGCCATGTCTCCGCTATATCCTTTCTTTCAGGAGTGCTAGTTCTGCAAGGTTCGCAGGAGAGCTTCTGTAAAGTTTGGAAGGTAGGAGACGAGGTACTGGCAGAAGTAAAGCTGTGAGTACCGGACGTGAGTCGTGCTTCGGTAGCTCAGTTGGTAGAGCACTTGCCCGCGAAAGGCAAAGGTCCCGAGTTCGAGTCTCGGTCGGGCACACAGTTTTAATCTGCCAGGAAGTTTCATATCAGCGCACACTCCGCTGCAGAGTGAAAATCTCATTCTGGCATATAAAATATTTATGTCGTCGTATAATATAAGATACATCACCGAAGCACTGTCGGGCTGAGCTAGCACTAGGATGGGTCACCACTCGGCCTATCGGGCGCTGTTGGCGAGCGGAGTGCACTCGGCCCTTGTGAGGCAAACTGAGGAGCTCCTTGGCTGAGGAGTAGGGGCTCCGGTCTCATTACCTGAGATATGCCGGAATGGCGGTGTGCTGATCGCATGCCCCCTCCATATCCGCATCCAGTGACGCCTGTGGCTGAGGATGACACGGCGGTCGGTCGGTTGCGTTGGGCCTTCATGGCCTGTTCGGAAGGAGTTTAGTTTAGTTGTATAATGTAACATGCCCTAAAACTTCCGTAGTTGTAAAGTAAAGGCAGCCGCTTTCACCTACCAAATACAGTACGTTCCTGCAGCTCATCGTGACAGTCCCCAACGATACTACTGTCTATCATAAAATCTGTGGACATTAAAAGTTCCGTCCTAGCAAACGAACGTTTACAAAATAAGTGTCAGGATTATGAAAAGAAGTATGTGAGGCAAAAGGAAAGAAACTAAACTAAGGTTTAAAAAGCATTATAACGGCTCATCGGCGGTGGCGAAGTACCTCAATAATGAGCAGCCTTCGTTAGGTAACACCACAATCAGAAAGAGGATATTGTACTTTGAGGATAAAGACTACTTATTATCAAATTTGGAGAAAGTGAACATTTCCTGCTTTTTAAGAATGGAATAAGTGAGCGTCGTACATGAGAAGACAGAGGTGTCTAAGAGATATTTCTTGTCACACTTTACCGATGTCCTCCTTGGGAAGTGACCACCAACGTATTTCAATTAGCGGCGCTTGGTTTGTTTTCCGTTGGTCATGTGGTACGGATACACAATTTGCAACATAGATGAGCTATTGCTTTGTATAATTTACTGGGACGTTACTTTTACTATTCAAAGACTTTATGATAGTAGCATCGTTGGGGGGGGGGGGGGGGGTCCGTGACAAATGCGTTACAGGAAAGTACTATCTTTGGTGCCTTGAGAGATTTTACCTTTGACGATGCCTAATAGCACAGAAGCCTTATCGTATGTTGTAATACAACATTGTATAAATATTTTTATATGGTTATCTGTACGTGTAGTGTTGTGATTTCTCGATTAGCTTCCTTGTTTCATAGCACCTGACAACAGGACAACATAATCCCGAAACGTGTTGCGGTAAAAATATCACGCTGGTGGCGTAACATTCTCAGACCCTATTAATGAGACAGCTGTGCGATGGCTGCACAACGTATGATATTGTTTAAAGGTTGTATACAGTATCTGAATACAGAGCGTGATTTTCCTTGATTCCTCAAAAGTTCCTCAACTGCTTGCTTCCTTGCATCACCAATATGGTATTTAATAGAAACGACATGTTTTTAGCTGTAAGGCGTCACCGCAAGTTTGATTTCTTGCTAGGAACCAAATTCACCTGACAAATAAGACAGGTCAGAATGTTACTTAAGTCCTTAATAAAAGCGGAATCCCGATCCACTCAACTTTAAATTCACTGTTTTCGTCTTCCGTTTTTATTTGCTTTTTCTGTCTAGCAATATGAAACAGAGCACATAAAGTAATTTGATTTTATAATAACAAAGCCACTGGCACAAAATTATTAGTATTCTTAAACTGATGACATAAAGCTCTGTAGAATTTGCAGCTGGTTCGAAAAATACAGGTAACTACAGGGTGAGTCATCTAACATTACCGCTGGATATATTTCGTAAACCACATGAAATACTGACGAATCGATTCCACAGACCGAACGTGAGGAGAGGGGCTAGTGTAATTGGTTAATACAAACCATAAAGAAATACACGGAAGTATGTTTTTTAACATAAACCTACGATTTTTTAAATGGAACCCCGTTAGTTTTGTTAGCACATCTGAACATGTAAACAAATACGTAATCAGTGCCGTTTGTTGCATTGTAAAATGTTAATTACATCTGGAGATATTGTAACCTAAAGTTGACGCTTGAGTACCACTCCTCCGCTGTTCGATCGTGTGTGTCGGAGAGCATCGAATTACGTAGGGATCCAAAGGGAACGGTGATGGTCCTTAGGTACAGAAGAGACTGGAACAGCACATTACGTCCACGTGCTAACACCTTTTTATTGGTCTTTTTCACTGACGCACATGTACATTACCATGAGGGGTGAGGTACACGTACACACGTGGTTTCCGTTTTCAATTACGAAGACTATCTTGTACAGCCAAGTCTTGACGATTTATAATATCGCAAATTTTGTAGGCTTCTGAAAATGATATACGAGGGTGAGTCAAATGAAAACCGTAATATTTTTTAAATATTATTTCTTGTGCATAAGTGGTACAAAGCTCTATCACTTTTCAACATAATCTCCTCCACGCTCAATGCAAGTCCTCCAGCGCTTACAAAGTGCACAAACTCCTTTAGAAAAACATTCTTTTGGTAGTGGTGAGTGGAACAGGGAATTGTATCTATGCTTTATAGATCTAGAAAAGGCATATGACCGGGTTCCTAGGAGGAAGTTATTGTCTGTTCTACAAGATAATGGAATAGGAGGCAAACTTTTGCAAGCAATTAAAGGTCTTTACATGGATAGTCAGGCAGCAGTTAGAGTTGACGGTAAATTGAGTTCATGGTTCAGAGTAGTTTCAGGGGTAAGACAAGGCTGCAACCTGTCTCCACTGTTGTTCATATTATTTATGGATCGTATGTTGAAAACAATAGACTGGTTGGGTGAGATTAAGATATGTGAACACAAAATAAGCAATCTTGCATATGCGGATGACTTAGTTGTGATGGCAGATTCGATTGAAAGTTTGCAAAGTATTATTTCAGAGCTAGATCAGAAATGTAAGGACTATGGTCTGAAGATTAGCATCTCCAAAACGAAAGTAATGTCAGTGGGAAAAAAAAATATAAATGGATTGAATGCCAAATAGGAGGAACAAAGTTAGAACAGGTGGACGGTTAGGATGCATATTCTCTCAGGATGGCAACATAGTGAAAGAACTGGAAGCGAGGTGTAGCAAAGCTAATGCAGTGAGCGCTCAGCTACGATCTACTCTCTTCTGCAAGAAGGAAGTCAGTACCAAGACTAAGTTATCTGTGCACCGTTCAATCTTTCGACCAACTTTGTTGTATGGGAGCGAAAGCTGGGTGGATTCAGGTTACCTTATCAACAAGGTTGAGGTTACGGATATGAAAGTAGCTAGGATGATTGCAGGTACTAGTAGATGGGAACAATGGCAGGAGGGTCTCCACAATGAGGAAATCAAAGAAAAACTGGGAATGAACTCTATAGATGTAGCAGTCAGGGCGATGGTAGGGTCATGTTACACGCATGGGAGAAGCAAGGTTACCCAAGAGACGCATGGGTTCAGCAGTAGAGGGGAGGAGGAGTCGGAGCAGACCAAGGAGAAGGTACCTGGATTCGGTTAAGAATGATTTTGAAGTAATAGGTTTAACATCAGAAGAGGCACCAATGTTAGCACTCTATAGGGGATCATGGAGGAACTGTATAAGGGGGGCTATGCTCCAGAGTGAACGCTGAAAGGCATAATCAGTCTTAAATGATGATGATGATGATGATGATGATGATGAGAGAAAACAGAGACGACCTTAACTGCGTTCCAGCGTCATCGTTCAGTACACCCATCATTAATCTACGAAAATTCACACTTCTGACCGGTTCGTTAGACTTAATAACTCAGATTTCAATACAACTGTTCATACTAACACATTATGAGCCATTTCCACAGTCGCAAACTGTCATGTTGCAAAAGGACACCTGCTGACAGCAATCCACGTCGCTTTGATTTGACTTCAGGCGGCAGATGATTTATAGGAGATCTGTGTATGATGCACTTGTGACAGTGGTCTCTCTAGGCATGTAATGCTCCAAGATAACACCTTTTTTGTCCCAAAAGAGAGTCAGCATAACCTTCCCTGCTGATGGTTCTGTTCAAAACTTCTTTGGTTTTGGTGATGAGGAATGGCGCCATTCCTTGCTCGCTCTCTTCGTTTCCGGTTCGTGGAAGTGAACCCAGGTTTCGTCTCCAGTAACGACTATTGCAAGGAAGCCATCACCTTCCTCGTTCACAGCGCCGAAAATGTTCTTCATAAGCATCAACACGTCGTTCTCTCATTTCAGGAGTCAGCTGCCGTGGCACCCATCTCGCAGACACTTTGTGAAACAGGAGCACATCATGCACAATGTGGTGTGCTGGCCCATGACTAATTTGTAAACATGCTGCAATGTCATTCAGTGTCACTCGGCAGTTTTCCTTCACTATGGCTTCAACTGCTGCAATGTTCTGTGAAGAACACCTGACCTGGACGAGGAGCATCTTCCACTGAAGTCACACCATTTGCGAACTTCCTACTGCGTTCGTGGTCTTGCTGCTGTGACAAACATGCATCACCGTACTGAACCTTCATTCGTCGATGAATTTCTATAGGTTTCACACCTTCACTACGCAAAAACCGAATAACAGAACGCTGTTCTTCCTTGGTGCAAGACGCAAGTGGGGCGGCCATCTTTATACTGATACTGCGACGGTATGTGTGCATCTGCACTATGCTGCCACCTACAGGCCATTCTGCACGCTGTTTGTAGCACGCTTACCAACTTACAGTATAACGGCGAGGAATTTCGATTTGTTATTACAAATTCATGGTTTTCATTTGACTCATATTAATGTGCTGCAACAGGAAAAGCGAAGTAAATTACCTAATTGTGCAAATAACGACTAGATTTAACTCTGGAAAAAGAGCGTGGTCTAATCATTAAATGTTACCTGCGTAACAAGTACATCAAGGATACGTCTACCCTTCTATAGCCGGCCAAGTCGATGTGATGGGGCTGTGTAGTGGTAACGGAACGAACAAACACAGCTAAACCAAGATAAGATAGATTTTAAGCCGTGAGGGACAGGGACGGTCGAGCACTGCAGTCCAGCTAGCATAGTGACTGCGCGTAGGGAGTTAAAGAGAACAGGGTACAGCGGTCGAGCAGCTACTCTCTGTACTCAATGCTAAGGGAACCTTGAGCTGCTGTAAAGGGTGACGTCAGTGAACAGTAGATGGGAAACAAGTGATTTGGAGTAATGAATCTGGCTATGCTTTGTGGCATTCAGAAGGAACGGTCTAGGTTTGGCGAATACCTAGAGAACGTTAACTGCTATCATGTGTAGTGCCAACAGTGGAGTACGGAGGAGATGGTGTTACGATGTGGATATACACTCCTGGAAATTGAAATAAGAACACCGTGAATTCATTGTCCCAGGAAGGGGAAACTTTATTGACACATTCCTGGGGTCAGATACATCACATGATCACACTGACAGAACCACAGGCACATAGACACAGGCAACAGAGCATGCACAATGTCGGCACTAGTACAGTGTATATCCACCTTTCGCAGCAATGCAGGCTGCTATTCTCCCATGGAGACGATCGTAGAGATGCTGGATGTAGTCCTGTGGAACGGCTTGCCATGCCATTTCCACCTGGCGCCTCAGTTGGACCAGCGTTCGTGCTGGACGTGCAGACCGCGTGAGACGACGCTTCATCCAGTCCCAAACATGCTCAATGGGGGACAGATCCGGAGATCTTGCTGGCCAGGGTAGTTGACTTACACCTTCTAGAGCACGTTGGGTGGCACGGGATACATGCGGACGTGCATTGTCCTGTTGGAACAGCAAGTTCCCTTCACGACACGTCTCCATTCGTCCCTCCATTCACGCCTGTCGCGACACCACTGGAGGCGGGCTGCACGATGTTGGCGCGTGAGTGGAAGACGGCCTAACGGTGTGCGGGACCGTAGCCCAGCTTCATGGAGACGGTTGCGAATGGTCCTCGCCGATACCCCAGTAGCAACAGTGTCCCTAATTTGCTGGGAAGTGGCGGTGCGGTCCCCTACGGCACTGCGTAGGATCCTACGGTCTTGGCGTGCATCCGTGCGTCGCTGCGGTCCGGTCCCAGGTCGACGGGCACGTGCACCTTCCGCCGACCACTGGCGACAACATCGATGTACTGTGGAGACCTCAAGCCCCACGTGTTGAGCAATTCGGCGGTACGTCCATCCGGCCTCCCGCATGCCCACTATACGCCTTCGCTCAAAGTCCGTCAACTGCACATACGGTTCACGTCCACGCTGTCGCGGCATGCTACCAGTGTTAAAGACTGCGATGGAGCTCCGTATGCCACGGCAAACTGGCTGACACTGACGGCGGCGGTGCACAAATGCTGCGCAGCTAGCGCCATTCGACGGCCAACACCGCGGTTCCTGGTGTGTCCGCTGTGCCGTGCGTGTGATCATTGCTTGCACAGCCCTCTCGCAGTGTCCGGAGCAAGTATGGTGGGTTTGACACACCGGTGTCAATGTGTTCTTTTTTCCATTTCCAGGAGTGTATTTCGTGTGGTTTCCCTTTATTCCGCTTAAAATACGCTAACTGTGGGAGTATAAGAACACATTTTACGGCATACAATGGAGGTATAGTTCGGAGACGATGATAGTGCCAGCATTAAGTTGCACCCGGATTTAAAGCAGCATCTGTGAGAGAGTGGTTTTTGGACAGTGCTCAAACGGGCTTGCCTTCTCAGAGTCTTGACCTGATCCCAGTGGAACACTTTTGGGATGAGTTGCAACGTCGACTTCGCTCTAGACCTCAGCACTCAGAACATTATTATGTTCTCTGGTTTCGGCTCTTGAGAAAGAATGGGCTGTTATTCCTCCCTAGACATTGAGACCCGTCATTGAAAGCGACCCCAGCTGAGTTCAAGGCGTCATAAATGCTAAGGGTGGACACACCCCATATTAATGTCCACTAAGATGTGTCCGGATACTTTGATTAGATAGTTTATACATCCATCTGCAGCGATCTCAGTGGCCACCAACGAAACGAGAACAGCTATGTACTCCACACAAGTGACCATCGAAGATACTTCAGTGACATCTTATAGACCTGCTACGTATACATCCTGTACGTCATATTTCTTACAAATAAATGCCAATTTCATCTTAGTATTATACATTTTTCCATTTAAAGGAAGCTAGTACCTACGGAAAACTGCAATTTACCTCCGGTTTAGCCGCGCGGTGTAGCAGCACGGTTCGGCGCCTTGCCACGGTTCACGCAGCTCCCCCCGTAGAAGGTTCGAGGCCTTCCCCGGGAATGGATGTGCGTGTTGTCCTTAGCGTAAGTTAGTTCAAGTTAGGTTAAGTAGTGTGTAAGAGTAGGAGCCGATGACCTCATCAGTTTAGTCCCAAAAGAGCTTATTACAAATTTCCAATTTTACCTCCCAAATTCTAGCTCTCACAATGTCTCCTGGAATACCAACTGACCAGAAATCTTCCCTCAAAACTGTTTGGGAAAACTAGTTACGATAAATATTAATTTGGACCAAGGAATACAAACGCTAATAGGTTTCTGTGGACATGAAGATGCAGCTAGCAAATAGTGAGAAATGTGTTGTCACCGCCAGACACCACACTTGCTAGGTGGTAGCCTTTAAATCGGCCGCGGTCCGCTAGTATACGTCGGACCCGCGTGTCGCCACTATCAGTGATTGCAGACCGAGCGCCGCCACACGGCAGGTCTAGAGAGACGTCCTAGCACTCGCCCCAGTTGTACAGCCGACTTTGCGAGAGATGGTTCACTGACAAATTACGCTCTCATTTGCCGAGACGATAGATAGCATAGCCTTCAGCTACGTCATTTGCTACGACCTAACAAGGCGCCTTTATCAATTGCTATTTATCTTGTGATGCATGTACCGTCAAGAGAGTTATTCACCAATTATGGATTAAAGTTAAGTATTCCAGAAGCTCCGTTCTTTTTTTTACTAGACTCAACTCCTTTAACTGTTCCAAACCTCACGCCAGCCTGCGTGAGCTTAACGCGTGCTTTTCGGCTACCAATCATAGTGGCTTGGCTGTCTTGCTAAGTCACAACAAGAAACACGTAGGAAATTTTCTAGTAGGGAGTTTGAGACAATTACTTTTCAGATGTAACAATGTACTGCACGTTTCTGAGGAGGAAGAGAGTGAAGAAGGCGAAATCAAAGACTGAATAAAAACTTTACTGCGGGTATCAGTTTATGACTGTACTTTTCTACAATATGTGTTTCACAAAAAACTTTCATTAAAAATGAATAATAACGTATAAAAATATGTGTTGCAAGTGAAAGAAGGGTTCTCAGTTCAAATCCCAGTTCACAAAGTTTCAAAAGAACGCAACCTCCGCTGTAGAGTAAATGCCGTTATTTCATATTTTCCAAAAGGGCTCATCGCTAAGCGTCGCTGAAGATGGAAACCAAGGCATGATGGTTTTCACCTTTTCTAATTTGCGAGACGGTGGTCATCAAACAACTTTTCGCTATGTACCTGCCAAGGCAGAATGGTTCCGTTGCTTTTAGTATCCCTAACGTGAAGCAGAACAAGCCTCTAGCATGCTACTCCATAATGTCTGCAATGCAAATGATGCTTCCCCGATTCAATACCTAATAACATATGCACGTAGGGGGAGAATACGTCAAATGTACATGTACATGTACAAACACACTCCGCAAGCCTCTGTGCAGGGTGTGATGGGGCGATAGATCGTACCAGTATTAACAGTTTTCTTTCCCATTCCAGTAGCATGTTCACTGATAGAAGAATGTCTACATGCCTCTGTACGTTCCCGAATACACCGTGCTGACAAAGTTCGTGTGATACCTCCCAACGTCACGTCGAACCTCCTTTTTACCGGCGTAGTGCAACAAATGAACGTGCTATGGACTCAAAAAGTCATAGCAAGTCCCCTGCAGAAATAATGAGCCAATCTGCATTACAGCCGTCCAAAATTGCGAAGGTGTTGCCGGTGCAGGATTCTGTGCACCAAATGACCTACCGATTACGTCCTATAAATATTCGATGAGATTCATATCGGAGGGTCAGGAGGCCAAATGATAGGCTGGAACTGTCCACATTGTTGTTCAAACCAGTCTCGAAGAACTGTGGCCAGGTGACATGGAGCATTGTCGTCCATAAAATTCTATCCATGGATGGCTGCAAATGATCTACAAGTAGCCGAATATAACCATTTCCAGTCAATGGTCCAGTTGGATCAGAGGACAAATTCCATTCCTTGTAAAAACGGCCCACACTGTTATGGAGTCACCACCCTCTTGCACAGTGCTTTTCTGACAGTTTATGTTGGTAAGAGCTGATTGTACCGAGCGAGGTGGCGCAGTGGTTAGACACTGGACTCGCATTCGGGAGGACGACGGTTCAATCCCGCGTCCGGCCATCCTGATTTAGGTTTTCCGTGATTTCCCTAAATCACTCCAGGCAAATGCCGGGATGGTTCCTCTGAAAGGGCACGGCCGACTTCCTTCCCTAATCCGATGAGACCGATGACCACGCTGTCTGGTCTCCTTCCCCAACCAACCAACCAACCAACCAACCAGCTGATTGTAGGGTTCGACTGTGGTGCAGACCCAGTCGTCTAGGGTCACGAGGACGCTCCAGGCGATGTCGCCATGTTAGCAAAGGCACTCGCGTCGGTCGTCCACCACCGTAGCCCATTAACGACAAATTTCGTCACACTGTTCTAATGGATAACTTTGCCGTACGCTCCACGTTGACTTCTACAGTTATTTCGCGCAGAGTTACTTGTCTGTCAGCACTGACATCTCCACGCAAACGCTGCTGCTTTCGCTCGTTAAGTGAAACCCGTTGGTGGTGAGAGGAAATGCCTGAGATTTGGCATTCTCGGCACGCTTTCGACACTGTGGATATAGGAATTAGTATTCCGTAACTATTTCCGAAATGGAATATCCCTTGCGTATATCTACAAGTACCACTCTTCGTTCAAAGTCTGTTAATTCCCGTCGTGCGAACATAATCATTTCGGAAACATTTTCAAAAGAATCACCTGAGTACCAAAGGTAGTTTCGCCAACACGGTACCCTTTTATACCTTATAAAGGGTGGTCCATTGATAGTGACCAGGCCAAATATCTCACGAAGTAAGCATCAAAACGAAAAAACTACAAAGAACGAAACTCGTCTAACTTGAAGAGAGAATCTAGATGGCGTTATGGTTGGTCCGCTAGATGGCGCTGCCGTACATCAAACGGATATCAACTGCGTTTTTTTTTTAAAATAGGAACTCCCATTTCTATTACATATTCGTGTAGTACGTAAAGAAATATGAATGTTTTAGTTGGACCACTTTTTTCGCTTTGTGATAGATGGCGCTGTACTAGTCACAAACGTATAAGTACGTGGTATCACGTAACATTCCGCCAGTGCGGACGGTATTTGCTTCGTGATACATTACCCGCGTTAAAATGGAACGTTTACCAATTGCGGAAAAGGTTGATATCGTGAGGATGTATCGCTATTGTGATCAAAATGCCCAACGGGCGTGTGCTATGTATGCTGCTCGGTATCCTGGACGACATCATCCAAGTGTCCGGACCGTTCGCTGGATAGTTACGTTATGTAAGGAAACAGGAAGTGTTCAGCCACATGTGAAACGCCAACCACGACCTGCAACAAATGATGATGCCCAAGTAGGTGTTTTAGCTGCTGTTGCGGCTAATCCACACATCAATAGCAGACAAATTGCGCGAGAATCGAGAATCTCAAAAACGTCGGTGTTGAGAATGCTACAGCAACATCGATTGCACCCATACCATATTTCTATGCACCAGGAATTGCATGCTGACGACTTTGAACGTCGTGTACAGTTCTGCCTCTGGGCACAAGAGAAATTACGGGACAATGACAGATTTTTTGCACGCGTTCTATTTAGCGAGGAAGTGTCATTCACCAACAGCGGTAACGTAAACCGGCGTAATATGCACTACTGGGCAACGGAAAATCCACGATGGCTGCGGCAAGTGGAACATCAGCGACCTTGCAGGGTTAATGTATGGTGCGGCATTATGGGAGGAAGGATAATTGGCCCCGTTTTATCGATGGCAATCTAAATGGTGCAATGTATGCTGATTTCCTACGTAATGTTGTACCGATGTTACTACAAGATGTATCACTGCATGACAGAATGGCGATGTACTCCCAGCATGATGGATGTCCGGCACATAGCTCGCGTGCGGTTGAAGAGGTATTGAATAGCATATTTCATGACATTTGGATTGGTCGTCGAAGCACCATACCATGGCCCGCACGTTCACCGGATCTGACGTCCCCGGATTTCTTTCTGTGGGGAAAGTTGAAGGATATTTGCTATCGTGATCCACCGACAACGCCTGACAACGTGCGTCAACGCATTGTCAATGCATGTGCGAACATTACGGAAGGCGAACTACTCGCTGTTGAGAAGAATGTCGTTACACGTATTGGCAAATGCATTGACGTTGACGGATTACATTTTGAGCATTTATTGCTTTAATGTGGTATTTACAGATAATCACGCTGTAACAGCATGCGTTCTCAGAAATGGTAAGTTCACAAAGTTGCATATATCACATTGGAACAGCCGAAGTAAAATGTTCAAACGTACCTACGTTCTGTATTTTAATTGAAAAATCTACCTCTTACCAATTGTTCGTCTAAAATTGTGAGCCATATGTTTGTGACTATTACAGCGCCATCTGTCACAAAGCGAAAAAAGTGGTCCAACTAAAACATTCATATTTCTTTACGTACTACACGAATATGTAATAGCCGGCCGTGGTGGCCAAGCGGTTAAAGGCGCTACAGTCTGGAACCGCGCGACCGCTACCGTCGCAGGTTCGAATCCTGCCTCGGGCATGGATGTGTGTGATGTCCTTAGGTTAGTTAGGTTTAATTAGTTCTAAGTTCTAGGCGACTGATGACCTTAGAAGTTAAGTCGCATAGTGCTCAGAGCCATTTGAATATATAATAAAAAGGGTGGGGGATTCCTATTTTTAAAAAAGCAGTTGATATCCGTTTGACCTATGGCATCACCATCTAGCGGGCCAACCATAGCACTATCTGGTTTCGTTCTTTCTATTTTTTTCGTTTGACGCTTATTTAGCGAGATATTTGGCCCGGTCACGATCAATGTACCAACCTGTATACGCGATGTTAGCACCATCTACGTATGTGCGTATCGCTATCCCTTGACGTTTGTTACCTCAAGGTATTATTTTCACTATAAATCCGTGGGATCCACATTTCCCGATGAGAATCACTGCCGTTTGTGTGGCTTAGTCCAACTGATGGCTCCATTGCACTATGCGGCATTGTGTTTGATCAATATTCCGCAACAGTTCCGCGGTGAATCAGCGTGTAGTTTACACGAGCTCCCCACAATAACCGTACTGCCCCGCATATTTTAGCTCTGGAGTACTTTTTCAGTTGTTGTCACTCTCGTTGCGCAGTGCTGTAAAGCCGCCGGCACACGGACCGTGCTGTCGAACGTTAACGTAGAGCGTGCCAAGTTCAACGTGCTGCTGAACGCTCAGGAATGATGCGACTTGTTCATACGGTACGTGGGCCCCAACGTGGTATACGCGATCGCGACGCATTCCAGCGGCAGTTGAGCGATGTTTCTAGTTCGTAAATCACACTGATTACTCAACGTGCGCCCGTAAAATTCCCACGTCAGCTCTATTAAAACGCACATTTCCTCCATCGTCCACGACAAGGAAAGTACCATGTCCAATCAATGAGGACACAAGCTAATAAAAGTTCCACTACAAACAGTGCGGTACAAATTTGGAATACTTCTCCGCATAAGATAAAAATTACTTCATCATTCCCACATTTTATTCAAACCCCAAGGTCAGACTTACTTAATCACTATTCCTACCCAATAGCAGAATCATTGCAACGTGTGAATTACGAAGCGTAAAAGAAAAGGAGCAAAATATCTTTATGCAAGTAGCGCAAGCTGTCCTGTAGATTAAGCCAATCGAACAAAGTCACCCCTCAAAAAAAAGGTGAACATATATTTACATAACATGAAATATCATAGTATATACTTATGTTAAACTAATAATAAAGTATCAGAACCAAATAAAAACGCAAATGTTAGGAAATAAAATACAGAAGTGTCAATACGCGAACCACCGCCTCAAGTATCAAATCAATACGAGACAGTTACGCTACTCATTACCCTAACCCAACAACACACAGATACACCTAGCAAGTAATGCAAGTATCTTACCCGTTGCAGAAAACCTTATCGTAGATACATTACTAATTGAAATTTAATTATAACAAATCGTACAAGAACAATGCGGTTTGGGTGGATCTTCCGTGTGTCACTGCTTTCAAATAGCCTACTCTCATAAGACGCAAGTTACAATAATTCTTTTGCCATGAATATGATGTTTCTCACTATTTTATTGGAACGAATCACGCAGTTAACAACGGGTTTTCCAATGATTCTGAATTCGCTGATGCTCAGAAAGGGCATATATACATATAAGCTTGAAATGAATGCCAATATGGCGCCTCACAACTCTGTACTGAAGGGAGACGGCGTGCGTGTGACATAGGTGGCGTTGTGCCATCTCATTGGTCAACGCTCAGACGCAAGTTACAATAATTCTTTTGCCATGAATATGATGTTTGTCGTTATTTTATTGGCACGAATCACGCAGTTAACAACGGGTTTTCCAAAGATTCTGAATTTGCTGATGCTCAGAAAGGGCATATATACATATAAGCTTGAAATGAATGCCAATATGGCGGCTCACAAGTCTGTACTGAAGGGAGACGGCGTGCGTGTGACGTAGGTGGCGTTGTGCCATCTCATTGGTCAACGCTCAGACGCAAGTTACAATAATTCTTTTGCCATGAATATGATGTTTCTCGTTATTTTATGGGAACGAATCACGCAGTTAACAACGGGTTTTCCAATGATTCTGAATTTGCTGATGCTCAGAAAGGGCATATATACACATAAGCTTGAACTGAATGCCAATATGGCGCCTCACAACTCTGTACTGAAGGGAGACGGCGTGCGTGTGACGTAGGTGGCGTTGTGCCATCTCATTGGTCAACACTCAGACGCAAGTTACAATAATTCTTTTGCCATGAATATGATGTTTCTCGTTATTTTATGGGAACGAATCACGCAGTTAACAACGGGTTTTCCAATGATTCTGAATTTGCTGATGCTCAGAAAGGGCATATATACATATAAGCTTGAAATGAATGCCAATATGGCGCCTCACAACTCTGTACTGAAGGGAGACGGCGTGCGTGTGACGTAGGTGGCGTTGTGCCATCTCATTGGTCAACACTCAGACGCAAGTTACAATAATTCTTTTGCCATGAATATGATGTTTCTCGTTATTTTATTGGAACGAATCACGCAGTTAACAACGGGTTTTTCAATGATTCTGAATTTGCTGATGCTCAGAAAGGGCATATATACATATAAGCTTGAAATGAATGCCAATATGGCGCCTCACAGCTCTGTACTGAAGGGAGACGGCGTGCGTGTGACGTAGGTGGCGTTGTGCCATCTCATTGGTCAACGCTCAGACGCAAGTTACAATAATTCTTTTGCCATGAATATGATGTTTCTCGTTATTTTATTGGTACGAATCACGCAGTTAACAACGGGTTTTCCAATGATTCTGAATTCGCTGATGCTCAGAAAGAGCATATATACTTATAAGCTTGAAATGAATGCCAATATGGCGCCTCACAACTCTGTACTGAAGGGAGACGGCGTGCGTGTGACGTAGGTGGCGTTGTGCCATCTCATTGGTCAACGCTCAGACGCACGCTCAGAATATCTGACATGCCAGATATTGCTCTGCACGTTCGGAAAGACCCCCGAGCGCGCTATTCCACGCTATGACGTCAGGAACTCGGCACGCTCAACGCTCAACGTTCGGATGCACGGTCCGTGTGCCGACGGCTTTAGCATGGGAACTACACGTGTAGCTTACTTTCGGAATTACCCCTTGTGTTATTTCTTGGCCTGCCACCTCGTACACTTGCAGCTGTACAGAGCGAGGGCAGCCTGAGGAGTGGCTGAGTGGCGCGTGGTCACGGGATGTTATCTTGCGTCTACTGGCGACCCCTCCCTCCCCTCTCCCCCTGCTCTGGCGCTAAGATAGCGCCAGCGCGGCGAGAACTAATCGGATAGACGAGGCGGCGGCCGCCTAATGAAGCCCTCGTGGGCGCTCGGCGCGTCAATTAGTGGCCATTGTGCTGCCGGGCTTGTTAGCGGCGCGCACCTGCGGGCGGACTCCAAATAGCGCAGCAGCGGGCGCTTACTGGGCACCTGCCCCCGCCCTCCCACGCACCACTTGTGACACTCCGCAGGTCCCTATTACTACCACAGCGACGCATATGACACCAAGACGTGTTGGAATGAAATAAGCCATCTTCATACGAGGGGCGTTAAGATACACTACTGGTCATTAAAATTGCTACGCCAAGAAGAAATGCAGATGATAAACGGTTATTCATTGGACAAATATATTATACTAGAACTGACATGTAATTACATTTTCACGCAATTTGGGTGCATAGATCCTCAGAAATCAGTACCGAGAACAACCACCTCTGACCGTAATAACGGCCTTGATACGCCTGGGCATTGAGTAAAACAGAGCTTGGATGGCGTGTACAGGTACAACTGCCCATGCAGCTTCAACACGATACTACAGTTCAACAAGAGTAGTGACTGGCGTATTGTAACGAGCCAGTTGCTCGGTCACCATTGACCAGACGTTTTCAATTGGGGAGAGATCTGGAGAATGTCCTGGCCAGGGCAGCAGTCGAACATTTTCTGAATCCAGAAAGGCCCGTACAGGAATGCAACATGCGGTCGTGCATTATCCTGCTGAAATGTAGGGTTTCGCAGGGATCGAATGAAGGGTAGAGCCACGGGTCGTAACACATCTGTAATGTAACGTCCACTGTTCAAAGTGCCGTCAGTGCGAACAAGAGGTAACCGAGACGTGTAACCAATAGCACCCCATACCATCACGCCGCGTGATACGCCAGTATGGCGGTGACGAATACACGCTTCCAATGTGCGGTCGCCGCGATGTCGCCAAAGACGGATGCGACCACCATGATGCTTTAAACAGAACCTCGATTCATCCGAAAAAATGACGTTTTGCCATTCGTGCACCCAGGTTCGTCGCAGGCGCTCCTGTCTGTGATGCAGCGTCAACGGTAACCGCAGCCATGGTCTCCGAGCTGGTAGTCCATGCTGCTGCAAACATCGTCAAACTGTCCGTGCAGATGTTTGTTGTCTTGCTAACGTCGATATCTGTTTATTCAGGGATCGAGACGTGGGTGCACGATCCGTTACAGCCATGCGGATAAGACGCCTGTCATCTCGACTGCTAGTGATACGAGGCCGTTGGGGTCCAGCACGGCGTTCCATATTACCCTCCTGAATCCACCGATTCCATATACTGCAAACAGTCATTGGATCTCGACCAACGCGAGCAGCAATGTCGCGATACGATAAACCGCAATAGCGATAGTCTACAATCCGACTTTTATCAAACTCGGAAACGTGATGGTACGCGTTTCTCCTCCTTACACGAGGCATGAGAACAACGTTTCACCAGGCAACGCCGGTCAACTGCTGTTTGTGTATGAGAAATCGGTTGGAAATGTTCCTGATTTCAGCACGTTGTAGGTGTCGGCACCGGCGCCAACCTTGTGTGAACGCGCTGAAAGGCTAATCATTTGCATATCACAGCATTTTCTTGCTGTCGGTTAAATTTCGCGTCTGTAGCACGTCATCTTCGTGGTGTAGCAATTTTAATGGACAGTAGTGTAAATAACGCAGTTTATTTTTCTGTAAGCACGTTGCTTTTATTCAGGATTACAACACACCATGTTATTCCGTACACTTTGGCTACCAAACCCCGTTTTCCAGCATAACCTTCGTTCAGTGCGACGGCCTCACAACAACTTACTGGGAGGGCCTTGTATGCTCGTGTGGTTTTACTCTACTGGTCTACATCGGGGCCAACGTCTTGCTGCATCAATAACCTCCTATCATCCACGTACTGCTTCAAGAGGAGTGAATGCTTGTTTGGTCTAAACGAATTGTCCTTCGTTGCTCTTTATCGTTTTTTTTTTTTTTTTGTTAGGCGGCGAGGAATCCAGGGGGACAGACTCTTCTGAGGACACACACGTCTGAATATGCAACTGGCGAACGTGAGCGCCAACACTACCATCGGAGACGTGTGATTGAGTAGCGTCGTTTTTCGTCGTGATCCGTCGATCACCTCGAATGGGGGTGTGCGCAAGTTCCAAGACTTGAGGAGTTGCAGCTAGGTGCGGCCGACCAGCACCCGGGAGATCTGACGGGTTTGTGCGACCTTCTTGCGATGATCATAGACGCTTCGCCCAACAACTCGTCGTGATTTTGTTCACTGCCTATGAAGCGCCTACGAATATTTGCGAGGGTGGTTTTCCACCAAAATAAAATCAATAACAGCTGTCTGCTTTGGAGGCCTCTCCATTACGGACACGGTTTTCAAGGCTATGTATAGCGTCACCACCTGTCGAAAGTTAAGACTGAAGCGGAAATATTTCACGATGTCCAGCTACAAATTCCACGTTTTTCTACCGGAACTGGGCGAGAACAAATGTGTTGCATTACGTATTGTACACTCCTCGTTCAAATAAAGTTTATACAAAGGTGTCCCATTTCCAGAAGATGGGGTGCGAAAGGAGATCCTATAATATGTGTCGCTCTCCAGCATAATGAAAGCGCCCTGTTTATCCATCCTCCCGCAGTAACCGTTCCACCACTTATCTTATAGCATATCAGGGCTCCACCTTCCGTTTTTATCTATCCCTTTCCTGTCCATAATATGGCGCCGACTGTTATTCCCTTTCCGTCTTCCCACCATCCATTACAACACTTAACCTCCAGCTCCACAGTGCAACGCCCCAACGACCACCTTAAAGTCAATTAAGAAAGAACATGAAGTAGGGAAAGTTATCTTGGCAGTTACGACATCTTTGCCGATGAGCTAACACGAAAGAGTTTTGTCAACGACTACATTGTACACCACTGAGCTTATTTGTTAGCTAAAGAGAAAGAAGAAACATCGTATTTCAGCAATGGACAAATATCCATGTAACAAATGTGAAATTAATATCTCAAAAGTTAAGTCCAAAGTAATGTCATCAGAGATAACTTTTATGTGGAAGAGAGTTGTAAGCGCAACGAAGAAATTCAATGCGCTTACAATGCTCTTCCACAGAAGAAGTCGCTTGCTAGAACTCATCGAGTGCAGATGTACGAGAGCTGTTCTGATCTGAATTATTGAGATTGCGAATCGTGACGAGATTGTTTTCGAGTTTAGAAGTGTTTTTTGCGTGGCGGGATTCACGGCTTAAGAAACTGATTTTATGAATTGAGACAGGAACAGATAGACTCATGTAACCGTGCACTATGGGTTAATTGAAATCTAATAACGGAATTAGTGAACATTGGAGTTGACTTTAAATTAGTTGGACCTTAAGGAGAAGTGAACATTCTATGAAAGAATACACGCAATTAGTCTTGACTAGGACCCAAGTACACGACATCATGAAGATAAAACAATTACGCTGAAGTGTTGAGTTGTGGTAATTGCCAAGAAACTATAACTCAATCGGACTGAGTTAACTAAACTATTCCGTGTGCGTGTGGTGCGGGAGTTATAAGTATTTAGTGACAAAATAACAATAAACTGTTCGTTAGCACTTAAATACCCGGTGTGGACTACATCATTAAATAGTTTGATAAATGACTAAATCAACGACTACTCATGAAAGACTATTTCATTGAAGTGCAAATATTCACGTCATTAGTTGAGAAGTGAACTTTAAAATATTTTCTTATTACGACGCAATCTTACAAAGACTGAATCAAAGAGTATCTCTGGATCTCGCTCGATACCAGCACAACAATTCCAAAGCAACGAAACAACAGCGTAAGAAAAAACTGTTAACTAAAATATTCCTCGCAAACAGTGGTGTGTGCTATTCGAACGAGAGAAGAATTAATAACTACTGCAAATCCGGGCAATTAACAGTACAATATTAATAATAAAAAGCATCAATTATACAAGTTCGCGTAAGTGGATACGCTGCGGACTTGTAATTGAGATACAAAGACTACACGAGGAATGCCTTTTCGGAAGTTGTCCAGGATTTTTCTCCCGTTAATCTACGGGTACTGACGTTATATCGCATCGTGTCTCTCTCTACTCTGCCGCGAGAGCTGTGGCAGTAGTAGCTCTACGGCGTCGACTACATCAGCACGCGGTTGGTTCCGGGGGCACGCGCCACAACAGATACAACATAATTCAGGCCTATCCTCATAAACTGTCCAGTTACTTGTGAAAAACCGGGATAATATCTATTCCAAAGGGCGCCACTGGGAGACGCGCAGATGGAGAGTCAGGTTCTCGAAGGTAAGGATAGTCATGTTCAGCTATGTGGACTCCAGTGCCATGGCGAGCTGTGCTAGTCCCCATCGCGATCGTCCGATGGATTCTCGATTGGATTTAAATCCGGGAAGTTTGGTGGCCAGGTGAGTACCGTATACTCATCCTGGTACTTCTCGAACCACTCACGTACGCTGCGAGGTCTGAGACGTTGCATTGGTCGTGCTGGTAGATGCCATCGTTTCGAGAAAAAAGATACTTGCTACATGTAGGGGTGTACATGGTCCCCAGGGATAGATGCTTACTTGTGTTAATCTTTTGGCCTTCCAGGATGACGAGATCTCTCAGGGAATGCCACAAAAACATTCCCCAGACTATAACGCTCCCTACTCCGACCTGTACCCTTCCGGCGACTCTTGCAGGGTGTTTGCTTTCTGACATTTCACATTTCAGATGCCAATGGCTAACTGTCCGATGAAGCACAAAATGTGACTCACCTGAAAAGGTTAGTTGTCGCCCCTCGGTGGACATCCAATTGCGGCATTGGCGTACAAATGCAAGCCTTCGTCACCATTAAACAGCAATCAACATTAAGTCTCTGTCGGTCCATTATGGCCATGGGACATCGGCTTGTACGGTACTTCTCAACTCTATAGACTTTACAAACAGCCGTGTACTTTAGGTTATTTTATTTTATTTCGAACACAACCAGTTTCCGCAATTCAATTTGCCATCTTCAGGCCCAAAATGCTTTTTTCGAATCAACGAGCTTATCGCATAGCGCCGTAAAACTGGATACCGTGAATGCCAATCGTTGTGCAATTGATTCATACAGAGTTGGTGTTACCCTTTCGTATCACTCAATTGCACAACGATTCGCATTCACGGTATCCAGTTTTATGGCGCTATACGGTAAGCTCGTTGATTCGAAAAAAGCGTATGGGGTCTGAAGATAGCAAATTGAATTGCCGAAACAGGTTGCGTCCGAAATGAAATAAAATAACCTCAAGTATACGGCGGTTGGTAAAGTTTATTGAACAGAGGAGCGGTCAGCATTGGTACATGATCCCGGCGTAGGCTGCAGAGGCCCATATGCAGAAACGTTCGCTAAACGGCCGTCGATGAGACACTATTGATGACCTTGAATCATGTGGGCGGTCAACTGCTATGTTTTAAGTCTGCTCGCTCGTACAAATCTCTGCCGCCGTTGTACACCTCTGTCGTCTACGACCAAGGGTGCACCACCACTGCCTCGGCGCTGATTTTGGATGGCGCCATTTTGCCATGCTGGGATACTTTCACCACAGTGGCACACGAACATTCACAGACTTAGCCATTTCAGAAATGCATGCGCACGTGGCCCGAAAGTCAATGATCATGTTCTTTTATACGTCAGATTAATCAATCCGTTTCCGCATTATAACAGCGTCTGCATTGTTTTCCGCTTCCTCGCCCCCCCCCCCCCTTAACCCCCTCGGACATGCTTTATACATCATCCACTGCTAGTGTTGCCTCCTGCTGACTGCGAGTGGTTATTGGATTTGGATGTTGAACACAGGCGGTGGTCACATTACTGTGACTGCACCGTGTGGATACATCCTGTAACCGTAAAGCACACCTAGCGTTTTCCTCCATTAAATGTTTTCCCGAGTGCAGGTTAACTTTTAGTGAAAGTGACGTATTTCTCTGTTAGATCATTAAGTATCTGAAACGCCTTTGAAATATCATTTTTACGATCCTTTAATTCTTTTGTTTCCAAATGAAAAATTCAGAAAGCCACAGTTTTAATTTTATATAAACATTATCAGATTGATCATTTACTAATTTTAGAAAAATATGAATGTACACTCCTGGAAATGGAAAAAAGAACACATTGACACCGGTGTGTCAGACCCACCATACTTGCTCCGGACACTGCGAGAGGGCTGTACAAGCAATGGTCACACGCGGACACACCAGGAACCGCGGTGTTGGCCGTCGAATGGCGCTAGCTGCGCAGCATTTGTGCACCGCCGCCGTCAGTGTCAGCCAGTTTGCCGTGGCATACGGAGCTCCATCGCAGTTTTTAACACTGGTAGCATGCCGCGACAGCGTGGACGTGAACCGTATGTGCAGTTGACGGACTTTGAGCGAGGGCGTATAGTGGGCATGCGGGAGGCCGGGTGGACGTACCGCCAAATTGCTCAACATGTGGGGCGTGAGGTCTCCACAGTACATCGATGTTGTCGCCAGTGGTCGGCGGAAGGTGCACGTGCCCGTCGACCTGGGACCGGACCGCAGCGACGCACGGATGCACGCCAAGACCGTAGGATCCTACGCAGTGCCGTAGGGGACCGCACCGCCACTTCCCAGCAAATTAGGGACACTGTTGCTCCTGGGGTATCGGCGAGGACCATTCGCAACCGTCTCCATGAAGCTGGGCTACGGTCCCGCACACCGTTAGGCCGTCTTCCGCTCACGCCCCAACATCGTGCAGCCCGCCTCCAGTGGTGTCGCGACAGGCGTGAATGGAGGGACGAATGGAGACGTGTCGTCTTCAGCGATGAGAGTCGCTTCTGCCTTGGTGCCAATGATGGTCGTATGCGTGTTTGGCGCCGTGCAGGTGAGCGCCACAATCAGGACTGCATACGACCGAGGCACACAGGGCCAACATCCGGCATTATGGTGTGGGGAGCGATCTCTTACACTGGCCGTACACCACTGGTGATCGTCGAGGGGACACTGAATAGTGCACGGTACATCCAAACCGTCATCGAACCCATCGTTCTACCATTCCTAGACCGGCAAGGGAACTTGCTGTTCCAACAGGACAATGCACGTCCGCATGTATCCCGTGCCACCCAACGTGCTCTAGAAGGTGTACGTCAACTACCCTGGCCAGAAAGATCTCCGGATCTGTCCCCCATTGAGCATGTTTGGGACTGGATGAAGCGTCGTCTCACGCGGTCTGCACGTCCAGCACGAACGCTGGTCCAACTGAGGCGCCAGGTGGAAATGGCATGGCAAGCCGTTCCACAGGACTACATCCAGCATCTCTACGATCGTCTCCATGGGAGAATAGCAGCCTGCATTGCTGCGAAAGGTGGATATACACTGTACTAGTGCCGACATTGTGCATGCTCTGTTGTCTGTGTCTATGTGCCTGTGGTTCTGTCAGTGTGATCATGTGATGTATCTGACCCCAGGAATGTGTCAATAAAGTTTCCCCTTCCTGGGACAATGAATTCACGGTGTTCTTATTTCAATTTCCAGGAGTGTATTTCACCCTATACATGCAAAGATCCAAATGTTTTTTTTTAACTTTTTGAATGAAGAGCAGCATTTTTGACCGCTGCAAGCCCACATGAAGAACCATAAAGAAAAAAAATTTGCAATGATATGTCCAAAAACACTTTTTGGGACTTGAGGCACTCTGTCCTAACAGGGGCATGACACAACATCAGCTGCTCAAAGTAGTTGCGGCATCTCCCCCCTCCCCCTCTCTTTTATGTGGGCCAGCTACCTGTGTAATTTTACAGGTGGGTGCTGCAATAATGCTGGCATGGCTTGCACAAAGCCAGCTGGATTGCTCATGCTGCAGCATCAAGCAACGTTCCACAGACGGCTAAATGGCGTTAACCGAGTTACCTTCGCAACACAAATAGCCAGTGAATGTATACACATGTGACAAAAGTAATGGAATAGCGATATGCGCATATACAGATGGCGCTAGTATCACGTACACATGGTGTGGAAGGGCAGTACATTGGAGGAATTATCATTTGTACTGAGGTGATTCATGTGAAAAGGTTCCCGACGTGATTATGGCGGCACGACGGTGCTTAACGGAATTTGGACGCGAAAACGGTAACTGGAGCTATGCACGTGGGACATTCCAGTTTGGAAATCATGAGGGAATCCAATATTCTGATCTCTGCAGTGTCAAGAGGGTGCCAAGAGTAGCAGCTTTCAGGCATTACCTCTCCCCACGGGCAGCGTAGTGGCTTCATTTAACGAAAGAGAACAGCAGAGTTTGAGTAGAGGTGTCAGTACTGGCAGACAAGCAACGCTGCGTGAAAATAACCGCAGAAACCAGAGTGGAATGAACGAATAACATGTCCGCGAGTACAGTGAGACGAAGTCTACTGTTAATGGGGTGTGGCAGCAGAGGATGGACGCGAGTGCCTTTGCTAACAGCACATCGCCTGCAGCACCCGTCCTGGGCTCGTGACCACATAGGTTGGAGCCTAGACGACTGAAAAATCGTGGCCCGGTCAGATGAGTCCAAATTTCAGTTGGTAACGGCTATGACAAGGGTCGACTGTGACGCAGACCCGACGAAACTATGGACCCGAGTATCAACAGTCATTGAGCAAGCTCGTTGTGGCTCCACAATGGTGTGGGCTGTATTTACGAGGGTTGGAACTTAAATAGTGCAACTATTTATTCACAACCGATAAAAAAGAGTTACATGTTTGCTCCCGTTATTGTCCTTCAAAGTAATTACCAGCGTTGTGTAGAACCCGTTGCCAGTGATGTGGAAGGCGTAGTATACCGTCAGCAGAGCCTCTTCTGTTGATGGTGCGAATGGAGCGGTCTACTGCCTGTCGAATCTCTGGAACAGTTCTGAAGCGAATGCTATGAAGTGGTCCCTTCATCTTCGGGATCAAGTCATATTCACAGGCACTTATGTCCGAGGAGTATGGTGGACGGTACAGCGTTTCCCAGTCCCATCGACCGAACAGACCAGCCAGAGCTGGCGCTGCATGCGCCCGCACATTGTCGTGCAAAACGATGGGTGGGTTGCGCAGAAAGTGTCGCCGCTTCTTTCGCAAAGCTGGTCGCAGGTGATGCTCCAAAAAACGAATAGTAATACTGTGCACTGACGGTCAGCCGTGGAGGAACGTAATACGTTACGATAACACCATCACAGTCGTGCACGAGAATCAACATAACGTTCACCATACTGGGGCTCTGATACACTTTCCACTTTCGCAGAGACCTATAATGACACCATTTGTTGCATTGGCGTTTCAGTTTTGGTCCGTACGATGTGGCCCATGTCT
Source organism: Schistocerca cancellata (assembly GCF_023864275.1). Lineage (NCBI taxonomy): Eukaryota > Metazoa > Arthropoda > Insecta > Orthoptera > Acrididae > Schistocerca > Schistocerca cancellata. The sequence continues at coordinate 1,134,933,654 of NC_064627.1, read as the reverse complement.
CACCCAGTGTTACGACACGGAGTAAGAAAGCCTCTCCTTCGCGCTCAAAGCGCCCCAGGTACGTCTGAGCAGCGTCGTAACGCATCCATTTCAGCATTTCCGACAAGTCACGCGGAACCCATCGTGATGCAATTTTTCGTATGCCCAGGTGTTCCTTCAGGATACTAAGCACAGTCGTATGCACTAATCCTGTTTCGTGGGCGAGTACACGAATTGTATGGCGTCGATCAGTGTCCACAAACGCGGCAGCAGCATGCACTTCTTCTTCAGAGACGCTAGGACGACCTGCCCGATGCACGTCTGCCACAGTTTGCCGATCTTCGACGAAGGCTTTTACCCAGCGTGCCACTGTTCTGTACGGCAGTGCCGATTCCCCACGCGCTTCTTGAATACGTTGATGACACTGTCGTGCTGTACGGCCTCTGGCACATTCAATCTTGATCCAACTCCGTTGTTCCTCTTTCGAAAACATAGTGACACCGTTACGTTAGACCGCTCGCTCACAAGTGACTGTGTTTCCCTCGATTGTGCGCACGTGGGACGCGCGAGTGCATTTGCTCGCAGGTAAGGATGGTATGACAACAACGTGTGCTATGAGTGACAATTGTAGATTCTTCCTGGCAGATTAAAACTGTGTGCCCGACCGAGACTCGAACTCGGGACCTTTGCTTTTCGCGGGCAAGTGCTCTGCCATCTGAGCTACCGAAGCACGACTCACGCCCGGTCCTCACAGCTTTACTTCTGCCAGTATCTCGTGTCCTACCTTCCAAACTGGTTCGCAGGAGAGCTTCTGTAAAGTTTGGAAGGTAGGAGACGAGATACTGGCAGAAGTAAGGCTGTGACGACCGGGCGTGAGTCGTGCTTCGGTAGCTCAGATGGCAGAGCACTTGCCCGCGAAAGGCAAAGGTCCCGAGTTCGAGTCTCGGTCGGGCACACAGTTTTAATCTGCCAGGAAGTTTCATATCAGCGCACACTCCGCTGCAGAGTGAAAATCTCATTCTGGAAACATCCCCCAGGCTGTGGCTAAGCCATGTCTCCGCAATATCCTTTCTTTCAGGAGTGCTAGTTCTGCAAGGTTAGCAGGAGAGCTTCTGTAAAGTTTGGAAGGTAGGAGACGAGATACTGGCAGAAGTAAGGCTGTGAGGACCGGGCGTGAGTCGTGCTTCGGTAGCTCAGATGGCAGAGCACTTGCCCGCGAAAGGCAAAGGTCCCGAGTTCGAGTCTCGGTCGGGCACACAGTTTTAGTCTGCCAGGAAGTTTCATATCAGCGCACACTCCGCTGCAGAGTGAAAATCTCATTCTGGAATAGTAGATTCCACTGCATAGTGTCTCCATAGTAGTGTTGCCACTCTTTGTGTTCCAACCTACGCACATGGGATGGATTGGATCCTCTGGTCCAACTGAACCGATAATTGGCTGCAGATTGTTAGGTTATATGGAGACCATCCATCTGCAGTCTTCATGGACTTCAGTTCCCAAACAACGATGTCATATCATCGGGCTCCGATTGGTGTGAAGAACATGCTGGATAATTCGAGGGAATGATTTCGCCACCCGGATCTGCCGAAATAATCCAGAGGTCGTTTCGTGCAAGACTTTCCGCAGGTGTCTACAGTTTCGCAGTTATGGGCGGCTATAGAGGCAGCATTTGTCAATATTTCTGCAGGGGACTCGCAACAAGTTTAGTCCATGCCACGTCGGGTTGCTGCGCTGCGCCGGGCCGAAATAAGTCCATCGCGATATTACGAGGTATCCCATGACTTTTGTCACCTCATTATGTATCGTCCCTCTTCACTCCACCAGCGCCGTGCATTTTTACGGCCTATTCTACGCCCCAGTCACCACTCGGACGTGCAGCCAAGCAGCTGCAACTTCATCGAGCTGCGCCACCAGCTAGGCAAAGCCACTGGTCTAAGAGCCATCTGCCAGTCCTGATGGTTCCAGACTTCGAACTGGAACCACCGTGGCGAGGCCTCTCAGTGGGTGCCATTGCTTGATACTCCAACCAGTGTGCAATAGTCCTAGGTTCGACTCGGGTGCGTCTGAAGCCCCCTGCCAGGAGCCTAGGTTGTGGGACGAGTACGTCAGTCGATACGTAAGCTCGCTGTGCTGCGAAGCTGACTTCAGCCTTCCGTCAGCAAGGCGCCGGTACTTGCCGTTGGTAAGCCTTCTCGACATTCCGACACACTCGCTGCTGCCAGCCACAACAGTCGCCAACTGTATGTTACCGTGCAAGGCGGAGGATCGGCAGATTGTTCAACTCCGTCTTTGCCTAACTCACCGGAGCGTTTTTGCCTTCCGTAGTCCTTACCCAGCTTTCCATCAGACAGCAGGAACAAATATATCCCAATAAAATTCACGTGGTTCTTAAAAGTGCAGGACTTTTTCGAAATCTATTAGAATGTGAATAAACAAAATGTTTTACGTTTTCCTTACAAGAGCAAGAATAAATAAAATCTTGGCCGAGCCATCTATTAAACAAGCAACGTAACATTGTGTGTGGGGGAAAGATGAGGATGTCACATTACGATTGATTAAGCTCCACTTTTATCATCGATGAAGGAAGCGCATACACTAGATTCCCAATCAAGTGAACCATGCCCCATTGCACCGTCCACATATTTTCCGTGGCGTCCCTAAGTTGATTATTGCACATACTGGTATGGTTCCTTTGAAAGGACACAGTCTATTTCGTCCCCCATGAAGGAAGCGCATACACTAGATTCCCAATCAAGTGAACCATGCCCCATTGCACCGTCCACATATTTTCCGTGGCGTCCCTAAGTTGATTATTGCACATACTGGTATGGTTCCTTTGAAAGGACACAGTCTATTTCGTCCCCCATGAAGGAAGCGCATACACTAGATTCCCAATCAAGTGAACCATGCCTCATTGCACCGTCCACATATTTTCCGTGGCGTCCCTAAGTTGATTATTGCACATACTGGTATGGTTCCTTTCAAAGGACACAGTCTACTTCGTCCCCCATGCTACCAGTATGGTTCCGTTAAAAAGGACACAATCTATTTCGTCTCCCACGCTTCTCTAGTCCATGCCTGTGCTCCTCCTTTAACGTTCACGTCGCCATCCGGACGTTAAAACCCAATCTTCTTTCTTCCCTCCTTGTTCTGTATATATTTGCACCAAGTGTAGATAAAATTGTTCAGGCATTTTTTTGTGGAAGCCTCTCCCTACACTCCTCCCATTCCTATGGGACTCATAGTCCAGCATATTTTCCTCACATTTTAACTGCCCATAGAAAATATTTTTATATATTACCAGACAAATATCTGGAACACATGTCCATCATCAAGGGCATTTTACATATACAGTACTCCTTTCTTAGCACATCCCAAAGACGTTTGTCAATGACGTACATACAATTATCTCACCATATGCCAGTGGTAATCAGCAGATAGATTTGGAAGGTGTGTAACTGTTAATGGAGATGTGTAATTCATACTGTGTAACTGTCAAAACGCGATGTGTAAAGCGTATCGCCATTGAAAGTTACAAACTATTCGAATCTGTATGCTGATTCCGCTGATGTATAGTATTTTAAAGTTTGACCGAAGTGAAATATTTATTGTCAATGGTCTAAATGTGACCATCTCCAGGCCATGTTACACTGGAATATGAGTACAGAATTGATTTAAAGAGTCATTTGATAACAATAGTAAGATATAAAAAATATAAAACATAGCGAAAGTTAAAAGAAAGAAATTATACCCACGATGGGAGGTGGTGGCGGTGAACGGAGCGGATATACTGAATCCACGGACGTCAACTGTTCGAGAGTAGCCAATGTATTGCTTAAGTATATGAAGCTCCGCCCATCGCATATCACATTATGTCAGTAGAGCCAATTACGTATGCAAAAAGTAAAATTGTTATTACAATAAGATACAAACAGAATAGTTATACAGAAAGATAGTAAAATAAGCTGAAATGGATACATCACAAAAATAGCTTCAATGGCAATCATTTTGTCAAAATGTAATATAAGTATGTACAACAGAGGCAGCCAATGATAAGCGGTTGTGAGGATCTGCAGAACACTCGTAGATCGTATGGAAGCAAAGACAGAGCTTCAGTTACGCCATTGGTTGCCACGGAGACGGCATGGAAGTATCGATGTGCACCATCCAGCGCAAGACACTTTCAGAGCTCGGACAGAAACTGTCGTTAAAATGTACCGGCATGTAGGCAGGCAGGCATTTAGCAGTGCATCTCAGATGTTTCAAAATGCTTGTAAATTGTGGTGCCAGCAAAATAAAGCCATGGAGCTGTCGTAGAAGTGTCGGTGTGCACGTTTCACCGGAAAGTGAATTCAGAATTGCGGCAGCGATTAGCTGTTAAGGAGCACTGGCATGCAGGTAAGAAAGATGTAGAAATGCAGATAGCACAGACGAATGTGACTAAATAACCAACAAGTAAAATAAGTGTGCAAAATATACGTTACTTCAAAAGAAGCACTGTACCAGAAAGCTCGTAAAAATGACATGGACCCATCACGGCGGCCATAACTGAAGACTATAAGCAGTCAAAACTATAAAATAATTGTTTACAGTTACGTATCACGTAGTAGTCAAGAAAAATTCGATAAAAGTAGTTACAAATATGAAACTGGCATAAAACGTCACGGACCCATCAAAGCAGCCAATAATAAAACACATAAGCAGTTGAAACTGTAAAACATACTGTGAAATAGTGGTTTACAGTAACGTAACACGAAGCGACCGTGAAAAAATTCAATAAAATTTCTGTGTTATACGATCTGAAGATGGTTAAATTTTGACCGAAACGGGTTACCATTGGCAACAAATATTTATTACGGTCAAGACTGTTTTTAATTCAGTTTTAAAATATTTTATCAAGACCGCTAATATTCTCCACAAGAAATGTTCTAAAAAATTAGAATAAGGTAATTATATTACGTTACTGGCAAACTTCGTTGGTATATGCTAAGAAAACAGTACACATAAGATGCTGTCAATGATGGGCGTGTGCACTCTATAACAATCTGGAAATAAATAAATAAAAATATCTCTTTTGGGCAGTTATGTCAACATACATACCACTTCCATTTCTACTCACAGAGACGACGGTAGTTTCTTATCTTCACAGTAATTGTTACAGGCGAGTATATGAATACTGATGTACACGAAGGAAGAAATGGGAAAATGAATGGATTAAAACTAGTGACAAGAGAAATCACAAATCTCTATCAGTATAAATGTGAAGAAAAATAGGTTCATTAATAGCAACTGTCTTGATTGATAATTTTGCCCTATTTTCTAAAAACACATGCATAAGAAGTAGTATAAACTTAAGAAAGTCTCCAAAGAAAACTTTAACTTTAAAAGGAATATTAGAGGAAAGAATACTGGGAAATACGAAATGACTAAGAATTAGGAAATTAGTACTTCAAGAAGCAATACTGAAACATCTTATTATACACTGAATCGTAAAAGGTAATACAGAAACACTGTTGTTTCATTTTTATGTAGTAGTATGCCTAATTTTCGCTTTTTCTTCATGTGTGGAACCTCCGTAAAGCGAAATTTTAAAACGCTATGAAATTTCCAGACGCCTCTTTTAAAACAGGGAACCACTATATTGGTGATTGCCTTTTCCTTTATCGCGAATGGCTTGTATTAATGTAGCATTACTTTACTTGAAAGAGTTTTCATCAAAATTGGATCACACAAATTACGTGTTTAAGATCAAAATAATGCGTATTAGTAATTCGACGACTGTGTCTTTCAGAAATTACTAGTTCTCGTCATGGTTATTAGTACTTGAAGAGAACGTTGAGTGGGCAAGTGCCATTGGCGATGAAGTGGTGCGCCGTTCCAATGGGAAGCAGCAGCCCGGCAAACGCGATGAGTTTGGTGGGTTGCCTACCGTATGGATGCCAGGGGAGACGCCATATTGTTGGGCAAAAGAGATTTCGACGAGCGTCTTTGTACTAGTCGGAAAACTCAGAACTGATTCTCGTGAAAGGACTTAGCTCAGTAGAGTTTTATCACTGAAAAAAAAAAATCGAGCTCAAACGTCACGACGCGTCATTCAATTTAGATCTGGTCGAGTAGATAGAACGAGGCGAAATCGATAGAACAGTCGAAAGTCAATAAATTTTAGTTATAAATATCAGGCGTCAACTCTATCGGAGAAAGCTAAGCATTAGCAGGTGAATACACTTGTACGTGTACACTCGTGGAGTTAGCTCGATGTTAAACCAGGCGATGGGCGGTGATCAACGTCCACAAAAAATAAACTACAACGTGAGTTCAATTTTAATTTCAGAATATATGTTTTCACACGGTGTTTTTCATAAAAATCTAGACTTCTTTATTTTAGAGCATTCAGGGTGTATGCATAACAACGCCATGGATATTGAACAGGAGAGCAAATTGGTCGTTTTTCAAGAGAGAACTACTTTACAGAAATGCTACAGACTGCACTGTGGCGCATCGAAGATTGACAATGGTGACGTTGTATCCTAATTAGTTACGTAATTCAGTAGCCATGAGCGTGTAGCGGACAAAATCCGCATCCAGACATGTGCAGAGCGGTAAGTACTATGCACTGATCGAGTACCCCTCCACAAACACAAGTAGCAGAATGTATAACTAATGAGGATGCCAAACACAACCGGAAGAAGTTTAGATGCTACCATTTTCAAGCCTCGACACCCCACAGTCCCAAAAAATGTATTTCTGAACACGATTTACCCCTTGAAAAATGACCAACTGGTCATTCCGCCCGGCATGAGAAACATTTTTGGTACACCTCGTATATGAGAGCGGCTACAGGCTTCCTTACTTGCAAAACTTTGCTAGTAAATATTGATGTTACATTCTTTATTGGTTGTTGAGTGATGTCTGATTAAATTCCTTCGCCACTCGGTGGGGGCTGGTGCGCTATCCACCGGACCGTATATGAGCTCGTTCTGAGTGGATTACCATCGATTACTACAAGATGACCCAGAACAAGTGCTGTCAGTCATGTGGCACGTGGGATACTACAAGCATTTGCCAAAGTTGATTATTACTACAAGTGGCTGTGTGATTCTCTGTTCTATAGATTTGCGAGCGTGAGAAGCACGTCGCTCGTATTTGATGGAAGACGGCCTTAGAACCTTGTCTGCTACATGTGTCTACTGAATTCAGACGGAAAGCGGGATTATTGAGCCGCAGTCATGGGCACTTGTTGCACATACTTGGTGAGCACCTTAGTGTGCAGGCTGCACAAACAGTTTTCAGAGCTATCATCTGTGCCGTATGGGTCTGTAAACTGGGTGTGTTTTCTTGTTTTCGCTTTGAGTTAACCCCGATTTTATTTAAAGAGATTACCAGTTTCTACTTGACGGACTAAAATTGTTGCTAAAAGTGTCTATGCCATAGTTATTCACGACGGGCTGTCTAGTTACTGTCTATTGGGTTTGAACCCTGTTAGTAATTTAAGAATATTATATGTTCTGGTTATCTGTAATTTATTTGCTGCTCTGGATTTATGTAAGTTCAATTTTACTACCTGCTGTTTCAGAACAAATCATGTGGGGCCTGTTGTCACATTTTATTTATACATTCTTTTGTAGGACTAGCCTGAGTTATCACAACTTAAAACCAAGCTACGGACGTTGATACATTCTCTCTTGGCTGATATTTGAATTCTACGTAATTCCATGTATGGCTGAATGTGTGAAATGTGTGTGAAATCTTATGGGACTTACCTGCTAAGGTCATCAGACCCTAAGCGTACACACTACTCAAGCTAAATTACCCTAAGGACAAACACACGCACACCCATGCCCGAGGGAGGACTCGAACCTCCACCGCGACCAGCCGCACAGTCCATGACTGCAGCGCTTCAGACCGCTCGGCTAATCCCACGCGGCTCCATGTATGGCTGTTTGTTTATAATGTCTGCCTCTTCAAGGAGACAACCGCAACCTATTTACGAGAGTTCTGATATACAGAAAGTTGCTCATTGCATGTTGTTACCTTGTCTACTTACGGGTGTTGACTGATGTATTGAGTAAATGTTTGTTGATGATATATTATTATGGAACATTTGTTAATTGAAATGTTTTCCGTCTGTTCCAGTAGCACCTGAACTCATACTGTGCTTTTATTGAATTTGTTTTGAGACGGAACCACCTGGTGAGATGAAGCTCTGCACAAGGTTAAGGTCTGAAATCTCTAATACTGATCACATTTGAAACAGAAAACGTTTATTGCTGTTTGTTTTGAACTGTGGCAATTTTCCCCGTGCAAAAAGAAAAAATCATAATAATGGTTTGCACAACTGGCTGAATAAAATCAGTTTATCTTTTCTGTTTGATGTGCTATGTTTTTTGTGATCTATCACCTTACTGCTCTCAGTTCCTCTGTTGCTACCGTTCTCATATAGAAGTATTTTATTACTGTAATTTGTCACATGATTTTCTATAAAATTGTTCTGGTGTTGGGTAGAGATGCATAGAAAGACGTATAGGGAGAAATATTCTCCATCGAGAATGAAACGCATGTCCTTGATGTACACAGGCATCTACGTTGTTCTCTCGGATACAAGTCCGATCAAAGACTATGACAGTCTTATATATGCTGCTATGCTGCTATGTGTAGAAATCACTAACTCCTCGATTTCTCCGATAATATTAGGTTGAAAACTCGGCATGTAACCAAAACTTGTGATTCTTTATTTCCTTCGTGCTGCAGTAGTAGAGGCCGCACAAATCCGTAGCACTTAGAATGTAGTAAAAAACACCATCTCTGTTTCAATTGATGTGTCTTCACTAACAGACTTGGTTTCAGAATGTGATCATACAATTTTCGAGCCCATTCGCATATTTGTGTTAGAACTTTGTGCAAATAGGAAACAATCATAAAGAGCTCAACACGATAGTGGCGATGCACATGATTATGGAATGAATACATTTTGAGACTGGTTGGTTCAGTAAAGTCATTTCTGTTGCTACATAGGTGGTGTCTTCCTTGATCTTTTGTGTGTCACCTCCAAGGAATATGCTGTGGTAAGTGGAATGCTACTACAGCTTTCCATTTTAGGGCAACCGAAAGTAGTACGGAGCTAACCGGTCAAAAGTTAATAAAAACTGTGAGATACGGTAGGTTTCCGGATCCAAAATTGTCAGCTATTATCAAAAAACTAATGTATAACATTTACATAAAAAAAAGAAACATTACGGAAAAGTGTACAACATTTAAAGTAGAATAGATTCCAAATTATTTATTTAGATGCGAGTAATGTAACCCAAAAGCGTACCTCATTACTGTACTAATTAAAATGTGCTTAGCACATGAGGTGGAGCTAAAATGTCAAAGGGTGACTGATGATTACAGGTAAAGCTTTTGAAGTATTTTCAGGTTACCTGTTTCCAAGTGACCCCCCAGGCCATTGTTGCATTGTTGAAAGTGAGAACTAACTAGCGGGGACTGAACGAATAGTGTGCATTAAGATAGCACTATAGAAGCAGTGTTACATAAATTTGTCCAATCTCAGTCGTTTCTTCGCCACATCACGTAATAACTCGACGAAAGAAGCTCTATCAATGGGAAAGCGCTTGTGGGGAAAGCATTTCAGATTATAGCTGAAGATACAGAGCTTGACACAGAGCATGCAGAAATGTATAACATCAACGTAGTTAAAGGACTAGTAGATTTAAGTTATCAGAGTCATCAGAGCCTGAGACTCCAGCAGCTCTGACGTCACAAGGAGTGACAGACGCTAAATGCAGACACATCCTACTGTATCAATCAGGAGGAGATCACGTTTCACAGCCGTTGGCCTCCTCCAGGACGCCGATATGTAACTTGATGAAATAACCACTAGTTCAGACAATCGAAAAGATCCGGAAGGAGCATAAACCACACTGTGAAAATTTCCATTATCTATTGTTCTAGGTAGTAGGCGTAAAAATAGATGTAGTCATTCAAGAGGATTATAAATAGTCTGAAAAGATTGTAAGGATGTTGCGGGGCAGGTTGTGGTGAGAAACAAGTGTTAAGAAAAAAATTCGGTACATTGCGCCTTCATCGAGTCATTTAGCATTGTAGTTAGTCAGTCAGGTTGGCGCACATGCAAATTCAAGCAGCCTGCCAGAGGCAGTGTCAGTAAATAAATATGTTCTGCGTTTGGTTTCTTCAAATCCAACAGACGTAGCTTTTGCTCACGTAGCTTAAATTTATTACTTCCGAAAAAGGCACACTTTTAACTGCTAACGAGCACTTCAACAAGTGGTTACTGCATTATTGCACTTTAGCGCTTGCAACAGCTGGAATTTGCGTGCACAACGACGTAATTAGCTAACTTCAGTACTAAATAACTCAGAAACAGTGCGAAGTATCGAATTTTTTCCTGAACTGTTATTTCTCAGAACAACCTTCCTTGCACCACACAAATTTTCAAACTGTTTCTGACCACCCCGTATGGATGCACAAGGAAGACTTTGCCGTGGCTTGAGTCGTGCCAAGACACTTAATCCAGAAGCGTCCGTAGGAGTAAAGATGATTGCAGAAGTGGTGCAGCGAGCATCTATGTATATAGGAAGACTTGTAACGTTCCCTGGCAGCACACACACTATTAATAAAATGAAATGACATTTAATTGTACTATGTACGCCGCGATGAAGCAATTCGTATGTACTGTAATTGTTTAACAAAAATATTATTTAATTATGTATAAAGGACGTTGTAATATTTTCTGTAATAATATTCTCGATGTATTTATGATTGTAATATTTCTATACTCATAATGTAATTACGAAATATGTTAGTATCTGCGATGAAAAAATGTAAAATATAGCCACAGAGGAAAATAATGTTGTAAGATTACAAAGAGACATTCACAATCAGCAATAGCATAAATAGCAATACATAATGTGCATTCTTTGTCGTCTTCCTCGAGAGCTGAGAGAGAGAGGAAACTGTGACGTAGCATTATATGGATGAGTAGACTTCTTTTGTCTGTATCTATCTTTAGCCGCCATTAGAGGAGAAATTATAAAGGTGTGTAATTTTAATTATTGTTATGGTCTAAATACATTATAATTTATCAAAATTCTATATTACTAATGTGAATTAGCTTGCCCATGTCATCTATAATATTTCTTTAAAGAATTTTCAGCATTTTTAGTGATTATCGTTGGTGTTGCTGGGCTGTGCCGCGACCGAACGATTTGCAGCGGCGGCACATTTAAAAAATTGTTCCGCTATAAAATTAACCAAACCCGTAAATCGGGAGCAGGTAAAATTAGCAGTGAATTACGAAACATTTTTCTTTTACAGCGATCCTGAGGCTGACGGAATTTATTACTGGTTTTACATTTGTGTATTCATAGGCGGATAATTAACGCTGAAGTTGTTAATCTGTTGGTTCTTTCAATTTCTAAAGCAAATAACTTAAACGTATAGTGAAGTGTGTTTTGTCAACGATAATTAAACGTTTAGGTCGGCTTGGCAATATTTAACCATTTTATGCTAACAGAGACAGTCTTGTGTTCCATAGCTAACGCCGGGAAAGAATTCAGTAAATATTTAAAAAACCACTGCATTTAGAAAATGTGTGCCAAGGCCGAAATACATAAAAAATTTAATTTATATAATTTTCAAAGTCATAAATGTTATTAATCAGTTAGTATGAATTTATCAGCATGAGAGGGTTGCTAAGGTTCACGTAATTTTAAATGTGCTTAATTCTGTCTAAATGAATTTTTATTACCACACGTAAATAAGGGGTTCTACAACAAAGTTCGTACTGAAAGAGTAAATAACTAAAATATTTAAAGCCATTTCTTCCCCATTTTCATCCATTCATTTTTACATAATAAATATGTTATTTTTTCTCATTAAAGACTCGCCGCACAATCTGTGGTAGCCACTGGCTACATAGTCAAATTAAATGTGGAAAAACTGTAGGTTTTAGTTTACTATGATGTGTATATAACATAGTGTGTATTAGAATTAATTCAGTAAACAAAGGAACAAGTAGAAATATTACTTGTTTCTTTATTTTCTGAATTCATTCTAATACACACTATGTTATACATTAAGTGTACCATGTGTGATTGATTCCTCTAGTATGTACACGGCATTATTATCTCTTGTGTTTCAATTTGTACCATCTTCGGAATGTTAGCTGTTTTTTCTCTGCATCTAACAGTCTTCCCGGAAACACTTCACATAATTCACTACCTGACGTTTTCTGCACCGTCGTAGCGCTTGTCAGTATGGATTTCCCATTTGGCGTCCACGTGTCGGCATTTCAACATCTGACCTGTTCGCCAGGGGAAAATAAACATTAATGACGAGCGTGTGCCAAGCGTACTTGGAGGTACTAACCGACCTAAAAACATCCTACTCGTAGTAGCTATAACAGTTAGTCTGCAAGTGAGGTAAATGCTGATGTAATATTGTTCAGTACACTGTCGTCCTCAGTGATCAATAGAAATATCTACACTTATTCCACTAACACCCTTTATAGTTACGACATACTACAGTCTTCTAGAGAGCTATATGAGTAACTATATAAATGGTCTAATGACACCTACAAAAATGAAAAAAAGTATTCAGCGAGATGTCGATGTTCAGCTGTGGTACAGTGATATTAGATTGAGTGGATTTGATGTCGCCTGATAAATGTCTTCGACATTCTAAGGGTGAAATGGACAGAGAGTGAGGGTGAGAGAGACAAGGAGTGGGTTGGAGCGGAGCAAAGAGACTGATCGAAATGGGAGCGGAGGTGGATAAGAAGAAAGAATAAATTCTGACAGCTGGAAAGATTCTTCAATGTGAAACGTGATGGGCATTCAAAAAGAAATATAATTTAGAAGAACTTTAAGGGGAATAAGGACTTTACTGCTCCGAGGAATTTATATAACATTTGAAACAAACCGAGAAACGCCACATTGTACACTGCCGCTTGCGTTACGGCAGCAAGAGCTTCTTCAGAATAAACGAGCTCTTTCATTTTACGCAAACTGGGCCTCTCAATCAACGTCAGAGGGGGCCATTCATCTGCTTTGTAAGCGGCCCGAGTTTTTCGCTACGCACCGGCTACGCTACTTAAATAAAGAAGATAAATTACGCGCCACCACATACTAGCGTTGTGGTTCTTCTGCTCTCGGAGGCCGCGGAAACTAACATTCGTGCAGTAGCACGCACAATGTTTCCTGCTAAAGTTGTTAGCTCACTACTGGTTTTTGTCTTTTAATATATGTGTCCTTGTGCAATATTTTTGTTAACTTACATGACGCACTACTGTAGATATTTTTTGCCTCTTTATACGGCTATATCGCACGCATTATGACGTTTCTGGTGAACTTGCGCAAAATCAATGTTCCGCAAACTGAGGCCTTGCGAAACAACTCTCTCTCTGTTCATCCGCAAGATTCGGAGCGCCGCAGCCAACGGATCAGCAGATTGTGTCCGTGTTCTTTGATTACCGGGTGGTACTCGATACAGTTCCGCACATGTGGTTTAGTATTAAAGATAAACAAATAGTGAGTAACAGATTAGGTTTGTGATGTACTCAGAACTTGCGCAATGACCACGGCGAGAAATTTCTTCATCGGCGCTAGCGATGCATGAAATGGACAAGTCTCTCATATAAGAAAGTCGCACCTCTGTAGCTGTTTCAGAGATTTGGTTCAACACTATCTAAATTCTGATTGAATCATTAATTAATATTTTTGTATGGTTCTCATTGTTGCCCTGAAAGATGGTAATGGAGGCCAGAATTATATTCTGTGAAATTATATCCTTTCTTAAAAATTTTCATCTCCCTCCCCATTTCACACCCCTGTTGTTGATGTTGTTGTTGTTGTTGTTGTGGTCTTCAGTCCTGAGACTGGTTTGATGCAGCGCTCCCTGCTACTCTATCCTGTGCAAGCTTATGCATCTCGTAGTACCTACTGCAGCCTACATCCTTCTGAATCTGCTTAGTGTATTCATCTCTTGGTCTCCCTCTACGATTTTTACCCTCCACGCTGCCCTCCAATACTAAATTGATGATCCCTCGATGTCTCAGAATATGTCCTACCAACCGATCCCTTCTTCTAGTCAAGTTGTGCCACAAGCTCCTCTTCTCCCCAATTCTACTCAATACCTCCTCATCAGTTATGTGATCTACCCAACTAATCTTCAGCATTCTTCTGTAGCATCACATTTCGAAAGCTTCTATTCTCTTCTTGTCGAAACTATTTATCGTCCATGTTTCACTTCCATACATGGCTACACTCCATACAAATACTTTCAGAAATGACTTCCTGACACTCAAATCTATTTTCGATGTTAACAAATTTCTCTTCTTCAGAAACGCTTTTCTTGCCATTGCCAGTCTACATTTTATATCCTCTCTACTTCGACCGTCATCAGTTATTTTGCTCCCCAAATAGCACAACTCCTTTACTACTTTAAGTGTCTCATTTCCTAATCTAATTCCCTCAGCATCACCATTTCCTAATCTAATTCCCTCAGCATCACCCGACTTAATTCGACTACATTCCATTATCCTCGTTTTGCTTTTATTGATGTTCATCTTATATCCTCCTTTCAAAACATTGTCCATTCCGTTCAACTGCTCTTCCAAGTCCTTTGCTGTCTCTGACAGAATTACAATGTCATCGGCGAACCTCCAAGTTTTTATTTCTTCTCCATGGATTTTAATACCTACTCCGAATGTTTCTTTTGTTTCCTTCACTGCTTGCTCAATATACAGATTGAATAACATCGGGGAGAGGCTACAACCCTGTCTCACTCCCTTCCCAACCACTGCTACCCTTTCGTGCCCCTCGACTCTTATAACTGCCATCTGGTTTCTGTACAAATTGTAAATAGCCTTTCGCTCCCTGTATTTTACCCCTGCCACCTTTAGAATTTGTAAGAGAGTATTCATTCAACATTGTCAAAAGCTTTCTCTAAGTCTACAAATGCTAGAAATGTAGGTTTGCCTTTCCTTAATCTTTCTTCTAAGATAAGTCGTAAGCTCAGTATTGCCTCACGTGTTCCAACATTTCTACGGAATCCAAACTGATCTTCCCCAAGGTCGGCTTCCACCAGTTTTTTCCATTCCATTCGCGTTAGTATTTTGCAGCTGTGACTTATTAAACTGATAGTTCGGTAATTTTCACATCTGTCAACATCAGCTTTATTTGGGATTGGAATTATTATGTTCTTCTTGACGTCTGAGGGTATTTCGCCTATCTCATACATCTTGCTCACCAGATGGTAGAGTTTTGTCAGGACTGGCTCTCCCAAGGCTGTCAGTAGTTCAAATGGAACGTTGTCTACTCCCGGGGCCTTGTTTCGACTCAGGTCTTTCAGTGCTCTGTCAAACTCTTCACGCAGTATCATATCTCCCATTTCATCTTCACTTACATCCTTTTCCATTTCCATAATATTGTCCTTCAGTACATCGCCCTAACGTGCTGAATTTCTAAAAGCAGTGAAACACAAATTTTTTAATTTCTGACAGAAAAACCAAATACAAAGATTCATAGATTTAGCTTTGAAAATGTTTTCACAATGAAATAATTTCATAAAACTTTTCATCCTGTATTTGAGACCCTTAGGAGGCTGAATTTTGAAAAAGACTGGAACAAGTATTTTTTTTAAAATTTCTAACCAGGAAAAAATACTCTAATAGCTCTTTAATAATGATTTATATCATTATATCAGAAATCAAATAGCAATTTTCTTACCTTTGTCTTCAAAACTGCCGTAACAGCGCCATATTTTCAAAAAGCTCCTCTTAAACGACTCCTCTCCAAATTACAGGTTTCTGCCCTTAGTGGTTTGGGCTGTACGATGATTTGTCAGTGAGTCAATTAGTCGGGGCATTGTCTTTCATATACACAAATGGGCGTTTCCCGGCGCACTTAATGGCTACGCCTGTTTTGGATAGCTAGAAGGAGCTACTATAGACACATGAAGAGCAACTGGCAGAGACTTAGGCCCCATCGGAGAAACCACCAGAAACGAGAAACTGACCCTCGTTCCATAAAGCAGAGATTTTTGATCGTTCAGAAAAAAATAGTGACTGAAAAACATATTTCAAAAAGACCGAGAACTGCTGATAAAATAGTTCTTTATTATCTACAGCCTTCCATCACTGGATCATGTTCAGGTATAACAAAATTGCTTGCAACAAGGTGTGTGACAACTTCCTAATAGTGTTGTCAAATGAAATAACACCCATCCTTTCATATGGGCTGTTGTAAATGAACAGATGATGGAAACCGGTAGTTAATAAGGAATTATTACATGAGACGCTCTTGCCGTTCCGAAGTAGAACATACACTACTGGCCATTAATATTGCTACACCAAGAAAAAATACAGATGATAAACGGGTATTCATTGCACAAATATATTATACTAAAAGTGATATGTGATTACATTTTCACGCAGTTTGGGTGCATCTATCCTGAGAAATCAGTACCCAGAACAAATACCTCTGGCCGTTATAATGGCCTTGATACGCCTGGGAATTGAGTCAAACAGAGCTTGGATGGCGTGTACAGGTACAGCTGCCCATGCAGCTTCAAAACGATGCCACAGTTCATCAAAAGTAGTGACTGGTGTACTGTGACGAGCCAGTTGCTCGGCCACCATTGACCAGACGTTTTCAATTGGTGAGAGATCTCGAGAATGTGCTGGCCAGGGCAGCAGCCGAACATTTTCTGTATCCAGAAAGATCTGTACAGGACGTGCAACATGCGGTCGTGCATTATCCTGCTGAAATGCAGGGTTTCGCAAGGATCGAATGAAGGGTAGAGTCACGGATCGTAAGATATCTAAAATGTAACGTCCACTTTTCAAAGTGCCGTCAACGCGAACAAGAGGTGACCGATACGTGTAACCAGTGGCACCCAATTCCATCATGCCGGGTGATACGCCAGTATGGCGATGACGAATACACACTTCCAATGTGCGTCACCGCGATGTCACCAAACACGGGTGCGACCATCATGATGCTGTAATCAGAACGTGGATTCATCCGAAAAAATGACGTTTTGCCATTCGTGCACCCGGGTTCGTCGTTGAGTGCATCATCGCAGGCGCTCCTGTCCGTGATGCAGCGTCAAGGGTAACCGCAGCCATGGTCTCCGAGCTGATAGTCCATGCTGCTGCAAATGTCGTCAAACTGTTCGTGCAGATGGTGTTTGTCTTGCAGACGTCCCCATCTGTTGACTCAGAGATCGAGTCGTGGCTGCAAGATCCGTTACAGCCATGCGGATAAGATGCCTGTCATCTCGACTGCTAGTGATACGAGGCCGTTGGGATTCAGCACGGCGTTCCGTATTACCCTCCTCAACCCAGCGATTCCATATTCTGCTAACAGTCATGGGATCTCGACCAACGCGAGCAGCAAAGTCGCGATACGGTAAACCGCAATGGCGATAGGCTACAATCCGACCTTTATCAAAGTCGGAAACGTGATGGTACGCATTTCTCCTCCTTACACGAGGCATCACAACACCGTTTCACCAGGCAACGCCGGTCAACTGCTGTTTGTGTATGAGAAATCGGTTGGAAACTTCCCTCATGTCAGCACGTTTTAGGTATCGCCACCGGCGCCAACCTTGTGTGAATGTAAAGCTAATCATTTGCATATCACAGCATCTTCTTCCTGTCGGTTAAATTTCGCGTCTGTAGCACGTCATCGTCGTGGTGTAGCAAATTTAATGGTCAGTAGTGTATTTTCATATTCTTACGGGCCGTGGGACCGCAGTTGCAAAAGGTATGCTTTTGGTTATCATTTTGCGGAGTGGTTATACGAGGGCTATTCGTTTATTAAGCTCCGATCGGTAGCAAAATAGAACCGCCGATGAAGCTTTGCATTGATGTTTTGAGCACTGTCTCTGGTACACCTTCGAAGGCGTCGGGTTGCTCCTTTCAGTTCCGAACGCGCAGTGAGCACGTAAAGATGCCTATGAAACAGTGTCTCCCGATAAGTGTGACTGCCTGCTGAGAAATTTCGCATGATTTCGTGTTCAAAAAACGTTCAAATGTGTGAATTCCTAAGGGACCTAACTGCTGAGGTCATTAGTCCCTAGACTTAGACACCACTTAAACGAATTTAAACTAACTTATGCTAAGAATAACACACACCCATGTCCGAGGGAGGACTCGAACTTACGGCGGCAGGGGCCGTGCAATCCGTGACAGGGCGCCTCAAACCGCGCGGCCACTCAGTGCGTCGTGTGATTTCATGCAGGTCACATAACACAACTGTCATACATTTATTTTTTCACGGCAATTCTCGGTCGCACACTGCGTTGGCAGTGTACACGCTCCTGCAGCGTTTTCGAAGAGATGTGTTTGTTTAACCACCATACTGCCCGGGCTTGGCTCCCTCTGAGTTTCATCTCTGCTCATATGAATCTGTAACTATGAAATGAACATTTTCACCCACACAACGAGCTGTAGGCCAGCGTAGAGAACTGGCTGAAAGCACCTACTACGACGAGGGTACAGCTGCTAGGTGTAGCAAGCTGTTGCAAATAAAAGAGTTTCGATCTTTACTGGGGTTGCCATTTCGCGACAGATCGGATCTTAATAAACGAGTAGCCCTGGTACTTTTAAATTATTCTCAGGAACCTTCCCAACGATTCTAACTACTTATAGCGTGGGACACAGTTTATTTTTCATGGGGAACAACTTTGTGTGTAGGAAAAATGTCAGCTAATGCTTCCTTGCGAAGCTAGATGCCTGTGAAGCAGCAGAGCGTAGGCACACTGCAGCGGTTGTGTGCAGTGTGTGTTGCCTATCAGCCAGTCATCTGCTCCGCGTGAAAGGCGACAGGCCAAGAAAAATGGAAGTTTCTTATTCGCTTGCAACAAATATCTTTCTTTACTTAGAGCACTCCTTCCTACGGTTTACTTGTTGATCACGCTACGTATTTACTGGGGTAGATCAGATGCTGCACACATGTTTGTGGACCCCGCTAATTCGATGAAATCTCAGCATCACAGGGCTGGCGAATACTGAAGGTTACTCAGTGTTACTGGGAAGAATCAGCGAGTATTTTGCCTCGAAGAATACTTGTTCCTCACGTCGTCATCTACCACCAGTAAACTTACGTCGCAAAGACCTTAAAACAGCCTGAGTACGCTGCGTACACCGGTGAGGAAAAGTAAACGACGATAGCACCTTTCGTGTGATGTGTCAGTGCAAAGTAACATACCTCTATGAAATTTGAATCATACAAAGAAATAACTGCTACATTTCAACACGTAATGTAACTGAAATAAATATGCAATCAACGTAAAGAAGTGGCAGTTTTGATAAAAAAAGAAAAATAATTTATCTGAAGTCACTGCGATTCATGTTCCCCTGGATATTATAAAAAGTGGTGATTAATAGGACGTTCGGCCACCGCGGAAGATAATGCATGCTCTGTAACGTGCTCCTAAGCTGGCCACAACGTTGCTAAGGAGTTACAAAATCCGTGAGAAAACACTCTAGATCGCGATGGTACTTTATTAAGGGGGGGGGGGGGGGTAGGACGTGAAACGGGCCGACTTGGAGAATGAGAGGCACCACAGGACATTTTAATTTCTACTGTCTATATTTCTACAAATAAATTCATAAAACTTTGTCAGCATGACCAGGAAGAATTTTGAATTCACACTCATAGCAGTGGAAGTTAAAAAACAAAACAAAACAACCTTCTTTTTTACATGTGAAATTTCATCATTTTTTCACTTGGTATTGGCTGCATTTGTTGCTGTAGGTACACTTTTCTTCATAAGTAAGAGAGATTCTTCGATGACTTTTGCACAGAATACAAACCATGCTTACAGGTGTATGAAACTCTAGAATTTCCCAAATCTGTTAAAAACTGTGGTAAAAATTGAGATAATTAACTATAAAATTCGAGTTTTCTCTAAACAGGAATTTTAAAACGTAACAGCCCATTCATTTTTTCATTGATTAAATAAATACTAGAGTTTCATACACCTATAAGTATGGTTTGTAAGCTGTGCAAAATTCATCGAAGAATCTCTCTTACTTATGAAGAAAAGAGTACCTATAGCAACAAATGCAGCCAACAGTAAGTGATAATGAAACTTCCTGGCAGATTAAAACTGTGTGCCCGACCGAGACTCGAACTCGGGACCTTTGCCTTTCGCGGGCAAGTGCTCTACCATCTGAGCTACCGAAGCACGACTCACGCCCGGTACTCACAGCTTTACTTCTGCCAGTATATCGTCTCCTACCTTCCAAACTTTACAGAAGCTCTCCTGCGAACCAAGCATTCCAGTAAGTGAAAATAATCATGAAATTTCACATTTAAAAAATATTATATTTTCGTGTTTTTGAACTTCCACTGCTATGAGTGTGAATCCTGAATCCTTCCTGGTCATGCTGACAAAGTTTTATGAGTTTATTTGTAAATGTATAGTCAGTGCAAATTAAAATGTCCTGTGGTGCCTCTCCTTCTCGAAGTCGGGGCCCATTTGATGTCCTACCCCCCCCCCCCCCCCGCCTTAAAATGAGCGGTTTTGGCCAAGGCTTAGACCATGTTCAGACAGCATCATCAACTGTAGTTTACGATGCGTAGAAGAAGCAGCTGACCTCTGTCGCTGAGGTTTCAGCGACTGTGTCAACTGTTAGACGCATCGTCAACTTCAGCTGATGGTGCTGTCTGAACATGGTCTAAGCCTTGGCCAAAACCGCTCATTTTAAGTACCATCGCAGTCTAGAGTGTTCCCTCACTGATTTTATGTAGGTTACAAGATCACCGCTTCCAGAAAATTTTACCAAAAATTTTGGTACTAAGTTGTTGTGGTAAGGCGTTCCATTCGTCCACCGGCGCTGTTCCAAACTTCTCGATGGTCGTAGGTGCATATGGAGGAGCTCCCACACGTGTTCCCAACGCATCCCACACGTCCTCGATGGATTTATCTGGGGAACGGGCAGACCATTCTATTCGCCAAATATTTTGTTCTTCCAAGAGCTCCATCATCTGCCAAGTTCTATGGTCACGCATTCTCATGCACGAAAAGACGCACTTGCTGAAGGAATACAGTGTTAATAAAGCTCTGGTTGGGGAGTTTACCGTGTTGGACGTGCCTACCCATACTGTATCACTTAGACCACAGAAATGATCATGTTCGACAATGTTAATGAGTGCATTACTTTTCCCGCTCCTGGCCCCATGGGTGATCGTTTTGGTGGTGAGGACGGTTACTGTTGCACGGGCGTATTGACATCCAAATGTTTGAAGCCGGTACCCTCACCGGTAAACGCTATTGTGGCAATGTACCCTTTCTCCGTGTGCGTCTGTTCAGGGATGCCTTCGCCACTGACTGCCTTGTTACGGCTGACAATACTCTGCATCGAATGTGGAGAAGCTCCTGTAACGAGAGGATATTAGGCGAATAGACTGGCCGTTCATCCGATTTACATCTCATCGAGGACGTGTGGGATGCGTTGGAGAGAGGTATTGCAGCACGTCCTCATGCACCAAAGACCATCCAGCAGGTGTCAACCACACTGGTGGAGGAATGGAAAGCGCTGCTACAAGGCCAACATGGGACACGTTGCAGAGCATGCACGCATTACTGTCCGTGGTGATCACACTTCATTTTAGGAATCATGTTGTAGCGTCGCAGCTATTACGCGACTGCAGATTTTTTCAGTAAGTTTTGTTACGTTATGGCAAGCTGTTTTGGAAGCCTGTAGCATAGTAGCATTCGGCTGCGGGAGACTTGTGGCCTGCCGTATGCGTCATAGCCACACCTGTCGCTAAAGCGGACCCTGAGAATGCTCTCTGCGGCGCGTACTAAAATCACTTATTCACCTCACCTAAGAAACTAAATAACTACGTTAAATATATTCTGTTTTGTTCCAAATTTGGTACATGCCATTTTGTTATTCAGACGACCTTTGTGTCACAATTTGATATCGCTACCTATAGTAGTATCGGAGATATAGAAAATCCATTAAAAAGTACTTAACTGACACTTAAGAAAGTAAATTCAAATAGGAACGATAACAGTTTATATTTATTTTGTTATTTGAAAACAGTAATAGCACTCTCATTGTGCTCATTTTATAAAGATTTTCAATTCTAAACTTTCGATAATTTATCTTTCGTAATGAAAATAACAGTTAAAAAGTTAATACTTATATTTTGTGTTAGGGTGAGAGTAAATGAGAGTAAATGTGAGTGTGTATGTGGGACATATGTCAGATTTCAGTTCTTATTGTCCTATACCTTACGTAACTAGCAAGTATTACACCACCAGGGTGACGTGAAAAATTGTAAATCCCCCAAACTGGCGGATGACGCATGTCTGCGAGTGTTTGCTTTTGTAATAAGACAGCAAGAAAGGTAATAAGAGGGTAATCAGTTCTGCAGTATATTTCAAGCATAGTTTTCTCGTAGTTTTCGTTTGGTTTGGTTTGGTGGAATATTTTGTTAATATTTTCAGCATGAAATGACGTAAATGCATCTGAGAATGTTGGTTGGAGTAAAACAGTTTAAACGTGAGTATGATCTTGAAAGATTGATTTGATTGGCTGTTCGTTTTGATCAACCAATCAGAGTAAAGTATTTCCCGCGCATTGGCATGAGTTATATGCCCTGAAAGCAACGGCAGTCAGACAGTCGTGAACTAGCTGCAGGACGAGAAGGTCATGTTAGACGTGTTCGGAAAAATTATTTGTAAAATGAAGAAGTAACTTATTTCGCGTTCACTTTATATCGCCGTGCATCTGATGCATTTACAGACAGTTCTGTGAAGTTTGGGAGATTTTGGAGTATTTGTTGTAGAGAAAACCGCGAGTAAAATTATCGGCCTTTGTGAAAAATTCTGCGTGGCGTGTTCAGTATGTATTTACAGAACATTTTTTGGTGAGCATCTTCCTTTGAAGAATCCACTGAAAAGGACCGAGTGTGAAACTCATTTCGTAGCAGAGTATTGACTGTATTAATCTCGTAATATTTCGGGTTAGACTTAGTACGTTTCTGGCTGTCTTGCGTGTAATATAAGCTGCATGAACTAGCAGTGGATGTGCTATCGACCTAAATGTGGGCTTCTTAGCACAATAGCTAAAAGACAATAAGAAGCATTAGTATCAGTAAGCGGACATTTTCAATGATGGAAGGAAGCATCCTCTTATGCCCGTTATTATTAGAGATTTGCAGATTTATTTTGTTACCTGAGAAACGCCGACTGTGCAATAGTAAGCATGAACGATGGTTTTCTTCAACGCTGCTTGCAACATCGTGTGCATACTACCTACGAATGCAGAGCAACGGATGGTGTACGAACACTATACTGAGGTAGGTGTACATCAATTTTGCAGCTTGCTTCACTCAGTGCTAGTGAACGTTTTAACACCGCCACGCCGCAGTGTCATGCCTTTTGTAGTGTCCAGGGGAACATAATGAATCACTATGACTTCAGAGTAATTATTGTCTTCGAGTAAGTCACATCTGTTCGTCACATTGCATATTCAGCTACATTCTGTAGTATGCTATAGCAGTTCTTTCTATGTGTGGTTAGTGTCAAAGAGGTATACTACTTGCGAGTGGCACATCACGTGAAAGTTATTTTGGTCCGTTGTTTTGCACATCAGTGTGTATAGATCTATACTACTGGCCATTAAAATTGCTACACTACGACGATGACGTGCTGCAGACGCGAAATTTAACCGACAGGAAGGAGATGCTGTGATATGCAAATGATTAGTTTTACAGAGCATTCACACAAGGTTGGCGCCGGTGGCGACACCTACAACGTGCTGACATGAGGAAAGATTCCTATCGATTTCTCACACACAAACAGCAGTTGACCGGCGTTGCCTGGTGAAACGTTGTTGTGATGCCTCGTGTGAGGAGGAGAAATGCGTACCATCACGTTTACGACTTTGATAAAGGTCGGATTGTAGCCTATCGCGATTGCGGTTTATCGTATCGCGACATTGCTGCTCGAGTTGGTCGAGATCCAATGACTGTTAGCAGAATATGGAATCTGTGGGTTCAGGAGGGTAATACGGAACGCCGTGCTGGAACCCAACGGCCTCGTATCACTAGCAGTCGAGATGACAGGCATATTATCCGCATGGCTGTAACGGATAGTGTAGCCACGTCTCGATCCCTGAGTCAACAGATGGGGACGTTTGCAAGACAACAACCATCTGCACGAACAGCTCGACGACGTTTGCAGCAGCATGGACTATCAGCTCGGAGACCATGGCTGCGGTTACCCTTGACGCTGCATCACAGACATGAGCGCCTGCGATGGTGTACTCGACGAGGAACCTGGGTGCAAGAATGGCAAAACGTCATTTTTTTCGGATGACTCTAGGTTCTGTTTACAGCATCATTATGGTCGCATCCGTGTTTGGCGACATCGCGATGAACGCACATTGGGAGCGTGTATTCGTCATTGGCATACTGGCGTATCACCCGGCGTGATGGTACGTTGTGCCATTGGTTACAGGTCTCAGTGGCCTCTTGTATGCATTGACGGCACTTTGAACAGTGGACGTTACATTTCAGATGTGTGACGACCCGTGGCTCTAGCCTTCATTCGATCCCTGCGAAACCCTACATTTCAGCAAGATAATGCACGACCGCATGTTGCAGGTCCTGTACGGCGTTTCTGGATATAGAAAATGTTCGACTGCTGGCCTGTCCAGTACGTTCTCCAGATCTCTCACCAACTGAAAACGTCTGGTCAATGGTGGCCGAGCAATGGCTCGTCACAATACGCCAGTCACTAATCTTGATGAAGTGTGGTATCGTGTTGAAGCTGCATGGGCAGCTGTACCTGCACACGACATCCAAACTCTGTTTGACTCAATACCCAGGCGTATCAAGGCCGTTATTACGGCCAGAGGTGGTTGTTCTAGGTATTGATTTCTCAGGATCTATGCACCCAAATTGCGTGAAAATGTAGTTACATGTCAGTTCTAGTATAATATATGTGTCCAATGAATACCCGTTTATCATCTGCATTTCTTCTTGGGGTAGCAATTTTGATGGCCAGTAGTGTAGATACCGCTGAAGAGTTTGTGCGCACGTGAACTGTTTCGACAAGAATCTGCTTTCGGTAATGGCACGGAGTAAAAGAACTATTGTCAGCGATATAAAGGCACAGATGAAAAAAATTGCCTGTAACATTTTTCTTACCATCTGTTTTTGAAGTCGATTAGCAACAGGAGGCACAGCTCAACAAGTAGCAGGGCAACCGTCACGGCGCTGCGCGGTGTTGTTTGAGGACCAGTTGGGCTCGGGCGTTTCCCTTTGCCCCCGAAAACAAGTGGTCTGATCGCGTTATTGCGCCGGCGCGGCGCGCGGCCCCGTTCAGAGCCGTGGAGCGCCTCTTAATAGTCAGCCGCAGGAGCGCACCTGGGCCCGCTCCAGTTAGGCGCGCACTGGCTGCCTGCCGCGGATACCGCCCGGCGGTTTTAATCAAAGCGAGCACCGCCGCTCCCTGAACACTGTTACGTTCGGCCTCACTCCCGTCTTTATTAATGCCGTAATTACTTCTTAATTGGAATTAATTTAAAACGTACATTTGCAGAGCAGGAAGAGGAGAGGGAAAGAGAGAGAGAGAGAGAGAGGGCGGGAGGGAAAGGGGAGGTAATATTCTCCTATTTTACTGCGGCGTCCCCGTTAGAGCGAATTCATTCGCGTCTGGCGCTAGGACGACATTCCGTGGCGCAGTTCCGCGAGAAAGCTCGCCACCGGCTTCAGACCTGATGAGGCCTTGTACGAACAGCTCCGCGGAAACATTTGCAATTAAAGCGGTCCTCCTCTTTGGCGGGGGAGTTGAGAAGAAGCTGTGTCGTGCCGAGCAATTGGCGAACCGGTGCCGGCATTCCCGGAGTAAAGCACACCGGATTAACTTTTGAAGAGTGCAAACGCGGGCGCGATCTGAGTTAACTCTTAACTACTCTCGCACCGGACCGCCCTTTGTACTGCATTAACAGTTGTAAACAGCAAAGACTGAACTGAATGATACAAGAAACTTCGTGAAAAGACGGGGAAATGTCTTCCTTGGATTTAATTCCTGATACTGGAAATTTATGCAGAAAACATCAGAATTTGGGTACCTTCCGTAACATTTCATCATCAGAAAATGTAGGACGTTTACTTACGATTGCTTACTGCAGACGATTGTCATTGCTAGTGATCTCTGTGCTACCAGGATTTAGATCTCTGTTCTCTGAGCACATAACTCCCGCCGGCAGCTGATACTGGTGCTTTGCATTGTCCACCTTGCTGTAATTGGTTAAAACGTTTCGATGTCTGTACGTCATTAAGTGAACAGCCACGTCAGCCGAGAGTGCTGACGCGCTGCTTCGTGGACTCGGGTAGGCGCGCCGGCCCGGATCGAATCCGCCCGGCGGATTAACGACGACGGTCGGTGTGCCGGCCACCCTGGATGTGGTTTTTAGGCGATTTCCACATCCCTCCAGGTGAATACCGGGCTGCTTCCCACGCTGCTTCCCACGTCCCGCCTCAGGTACATCGCTCGCAGACATCTACATCTACATCTACATCCATACTCCGCAAGCTACCTGACGGTGTGTGGCGGAGGGTACCTTGAGTACCTCTATCGGTTCTCCCTTCTATTCCAGTCTCGTATTGTTCGTGGAAAGAAGGATTGTCGGTATGCCTCTGTGTGGGCTCTAATCTCTCTGATTTTATCCTCATGGTCTCTTCGCGAGATATACGTAGGAGGGAGCAATATACTGCTTGACTCTTCGGTTCTCGAAACTTTGACAAAAGCCCGTACCGAGCTACTGAGCGTCTCTCCTGCAGAGTCTTCCACTGGAGTTTATCTATCATCTCCGTAACGCTTTCGCGATTACTAAATGATCCTGTAATGAAGCGCGCTGCTCTCCGTTGGATCTTCTCTATATCTTCTATCAACCCTATGTGGTACGGATCCCACACTGCTGAGCAGTATTCAAGTAGTGGGCGAACAAGCGTACTGTAACCTACTTCCTTTGTTTTCGGATTGCATTTCCTTAGGATTCTTCCAATGAATCTCAGTCTGGCATCTGCTTTACCGACGATCAACATTATATGATCATTCCATTTTAAATCACTCCTAATGCGTACTCCCAGATAATTTGTGGTATTAACTGCTTCCAGTTGCTGACCTGCTATATTGTAGCTAAATGATAAAGGATCTATCTTTCTGTGTATTCGCAGCACATTCACTTGTCTACATTGAGATTGAATCGCCATTCCCTGCACCATGCATCAACTCGCTGCAGATCCTCCTGCATTTCAGTATAATTTTCCATTGTTACAACCTCTCGATACACCACAGCATCATCTGCAAAAAGCCTCAGTGAACTTCCGCCTCTGAACACTTTCGTATTATTCCATGGATTTCACTAGTCACAGACAGCTGGGGTGCACTAATTCCGTCCTTGGGGGGTACGGGGTGGCGGCGGGAAGGGCATCCGGCAACCCCTTCATCTAACATTGCCGAATCCGATTAACCCTGCTGATCATGCGTACCTGCGAGACGAAGTCACAAACGATAGAAATAGCCTGTACGTCATTAACTGAAACAGGAAAGATATTGATCTAGAGGATCGGGACAGCCCTTTGTAATACGACTTTGACCGCTAGGTGTCACGAGAGGCCGACCCGCCAGTGTAAAAGGAGGCCTGGTGTCCTGCGTGGTCAGTGGAGAAGCAGTGACAGCAGTGTGGGTCGGTCAGGAGAGCTCAAAAACTTAGAATGTGGACTAATCATTGGTTGTCACTCAGTAACAGATCCATCACGGAATTACAATCCTTCTACCGCTGCCAAGTCGACTGTTGGCTTTGTGACTGTAAATTGGAAACGCGAAGAAGTAAAGGCTGGTAAACCGACACACAGGCAGACCTATGTACTGACGGTCAGAAACTGTCGACCATTGCACAGCGTGTCTGTAAAAAATCTCATGAAACTAGTTGAAGGAATCATTGATGATAGAACTGCTTGTGGCACTTACAAACATTCAGGCTAGCACAATGTCTGCGCTTAGGAAGTTAAAAAGAATGGGGTAAAATCGTCGAGGAGCGTGTTTATAAGGCACACATTTCTGTCCGGCAACGCTTAAGATGGTATGACGAAAAGCGCAACTGGACAGCGAGATGACTGGAAATGAGTGATTTGGACTGATGAATCACGCTATCCGCTGTGGCAGTCTGGTGAATGGGTTTAGGTTCGGTGAGTACCTGGAGAATGTAAACTGCCCGCATGTGTAGTACCAACAGTGAATTACGGAGCAGGTGGTGTTAAGGTATGGGTGTATTTATTAACAAAATAATAAAGGTCGAAGGATGTGAACACATTTTGTAGCACTGTGTACTGCATAGAGTGGAGGAGCAGTTCGGAGACAATGACACTATTGTCACGACAGTGCACTGCGTCCTAAGGCAGCGTCTATGAGGCAGTGGTTTGTGGACAGTAACATTAACGAAATGGACTGACCTGCCCAGGCTCCCAACCTGATGCCAATGGAATTCATTATCTTGCCTCGTTTCGGCTCTTGAGGAAGATGGGCTGACATCCCTCTACAGACATTCAGGCACCTCATAGAGTTCAAGCCGTCATAATGAAGAAGGGTGGACACGTGCCGTATTAATGTCTACTAACAGATGTCTGGATATTTTTGGTCAGATAGTGTACATAACCAAAATAACTGCTTCCTTTGCGCACACTTGCGAGTTTTCACACTCTCTCGTGGATATTTTCATACAAATGGTAACAGCAAATTTAGTGCGCCATAAATATTTATTCTGTTCTGCATCTTTACTGTCTATATCCTGCAGGAAAACGGCAAACATCTGCTACATCGTCCCTGAAACTTGTCACACTGATGTATCTATGTTGTCAAAATAAACCATATCTTGCCAGATAATTATTTTGAAAACTAGATATTTAAGCCCTGTAGAAGAAGATATGTCGTCGCATTTAGAGTGCGTGTCTCTATGACACTGAATGGCAACATAAATGCCAGTACTTTAATACATTACGTACGATACCAAGTATGTAAAACTGTATTTCGTTTCAGACTGAAGTGTAGGTTGCCTTCCACATTTTAATATCAGTTTATATTTAATTAGTAGCTTCTTTGCACATTCTTTTGTAAAACGATGTCAGCTTTGTTTAAGAGGCGTATGAATTGTTCACAAGACACGTCTTGTAAACAATGCATACGCCTCTTAAACAAAGACACGTCTTGCAAACAATGCATAGGCCTCTTAAACAAAGCTGACATCGTTTTACAAAAGAATGTGCAAAGAAGATTCTAATTAAATATAAACTGATATTAAAATGTGGAAGCAACCTACACTTCAGTGTAAAACGAAATACAGTTTTACACTTATTTAAACGGTCCAAAAAGCCGCTCGCGCAAACTTGATTTTTCAATGGGTCATATCTCGGTTTCTGTTGATTGCAGGGATAAGGAGCCAATCGTTTTCGATAGCCCATGGTCCAGCGACCATTTGCACGCCTGTCGGAAGAACGGAAATACTACACAGGATCAAAATTTGAATATTACACACTTCGTACAGCCTAGGCATATTGAGCAAATCGGTTAGTTCTTTAGAATTAGTTGTGGTCTGTGCTACGGCGTAAAGTCAAGCGCCGGCTCGCCAATCGGGAATGTTGGGGAAGAGGTGGCTATGAGAAGACGCGAGCCAGTCGCACGCTGACCCACTACTTTCCAGGACGACAACGCGACAACAGCGGCCCCTATGCGAAGAGGACATAAGCGCCGCACCCGACTGGTCGCGGTTCAGTGGAAGAGTAGCTTCAAGATTATTGAGTTCTAGAGCAGCATCGAAACTAGTTACTTTGCTTGTACAATCTATGTAACACTGAATTGGGAACTGTTTATACTGAAGAACATTGCTTATTTTGCATGCCACCCTTCGCTTGCGACACTTCTATGTAATCGTCAAAGTTAAGTATTTTCATTTACTTTTTTTGTAATAAAACTCATTAATACGATTTGTTTGAGTGTTGCCTACGGATCGGTGAAAGCGGGTTTCCTAGACACCCCATATTTGACGAGTAGGCTGGATTTAATAGTCTAGGATCGGCCTTAGGCTGTGTATAAAAGCAACATTCGTTCATGTGCGGTTACTGAGAAAATCTTGAAAAACCGTGATTTTTAGCTACTAAAAGTGCCAATTGTGGGTATGACCACTTCTATAATTTCTACTCATAGCAAATCATCAAGATTTTTATCATATGTTCTTAAGACGATATTCTCTGGGAAGCTTGAAACTTTTTTCGATATCATTATCCATTGCCGAGATCCAGAGGTTAAAAGTTATTGTACTTACGTACGTAAAATATGCACGTCATAACTGAACCAAGACGTAAATGCAGTACTAACTAAGCTAGAGAACACATGTAATAGTTCTGGGATCATCGCAAGAGATCTGAAGTCACCAAACTGTTTTTAGTCACAATCGTTTCACCAATAAAGTGTTATGCCGCACTGTTTATGGTTCAAATGGCTCTGAGCACTATGGGACTCCACATCTTAGGTCTTAAGTCCCCTAGAACTTAGAACTACTTAAACCTAACCAACCTAAGGACATCACACACACCCATGCCCGAGGCAGGATTCGAACCTGCGACCGTAGCGGTCCCGCGGTTCCGGACTGTAGCGCCAGAACCGCACGGCCACCGCGGCCGGCGCACTATTTATATGGAATGGGTACTTCACGGTTATAAAGGTTATCTTGTCCTGGAAATTATTTTCACAAAATTTATTTATCGTACTTACAAACGAAATACCGCGGTTTTCGACATACTGTAGATGTGACCACTGCCATCTTGGCCGTACTGGGCGCCTGGGTGCGAAAAATCAGCCTGCACCCCTCAGTCGCGTATGCTAACAAAAGGGAAAAACCAAGAAAATTTAAGTTTTATGATTCATTTTTTTATTTAGTACTTACCCTAAAATATTTTAGGTACATTTTCAATCCCCGAGTTCACTTTTTCTGGCTTTTAACTCGACAAACTTTTTAAAGATATCGTTTTGAAATCTACTTTCGATTCGATTCTTATGATGGCCAAATTTGTCATACTATCTCAGACATGATCGATGTTGACTAGTTTTTTATTATATTCAATTCTGAAAACGTTTTTCGCATTCTGCTATTGCCTTTTAGTAGTCGTTTTTAGATCTAAATCTTTTTTAAAGAAAGTATGTGATTTGAATTCTTTTTATGCCTTTCTAAATTTCTCGACAAGTGCCTCCAGTCCTTAAAACTAATCTGATCATTAAACCCAGTGCTATTTATATTAAAAAGCTTACTGTGAGAGCAAAATGCCGAATCTCCAGATTTTGAATAAACAAGCCAATCACGACGAAAAATTTCGTTACTGTGTAACTTCTTACTATAATGTGTGTCTATAAACGACTTATTGTTGCTATCAGCAGTATATGTAGGTATTTTAATCTGAATTGGTCCATTTTATTTTGAGAATAATCTTACATTATCGGGTATTATTTGTGGCGAGAGGGCAGGATCATTCTCAGGGACTTAGGAGGAGATGTTGAACATTTGTGTACGTGAAGTATGTCGAACACATATATGTCTGATTCGCTGCTGTTTCACACCGTTAGGCTCGAGACACGATGTTGATATGTGAATTGATCTTAGGTTTCCAAATTATTGACATGCTGCAGTACTCATTCTCGCGGCCTGAGTGACACACTGAGCAGTACAAATAAGGGTGAAACTGCACTTTATACTTTCAAAAGTTCTCTGAGTCAAATAAATATAGGAAATAAATCCCAACCGGTCGTTTCTGAGCTTTTTACAGCATCCTTTCTCATACACACCCCCACCCCTAGTAATAGTGGAAAATCTTACTCCTACTGCATTTTTATACAAATAATTAATAATGTATCTAAGAAATTTGGTTTGAAATTGCTCCAAGTTTTCTGAACTATGCTTTAATGTCACCTCCTTCCCATTCTCACCCCTACAGCGTGTGGATGGTTCTTAACTCCACATTGCTTCTTTCGGGATAGTTATTAACCAGTAAACTCAGATTTCATAAAGAAGTGAATTAGCCTGTTTAATGAGCTTCAGTCATCTGATTACTTTGCAGATATGTGAAATACTTGCCACGAAGCATGTAGGCGATAAAAAAATAGAAAATATTTAGAATTATATTTAAAGTTTGTTGAAAGTCTCTAAGTGCTGTCATTATCAAAAACTGGACGAATATAGCCTGGGTAATATGCGCTTCGTTTTAGGTAAACCTAATTTTTCATGTATTTCATCGCTGATGACATTGCATCTCCTGAAGTACATGTGGTACAAGGGTTCAATTCTGAGGTTATTTCAGTGGTATGTATGGATAATGTCTGCAAAGTATGTTTCGAATGGAGTTACTGGTAAAGAAGTAGTAAATTAAAATGTCATAGTTAATGAGGCAGTTTCACTGCAGGAACAGCGAAAATGTAGTAAGCCATAAACTGTTTTCCTTTCATAGTTTTGTGGCAAACGTCAGCGATAAAGTTTTCCTAAACGTTTGATATTACTTGAAATGTTCGTTACAAGCAGTTAAGTGCTCTGATTTGCAAGTACTGTATGAATAAAGTCTGTTTATTTGCGTGCAGAGCATTACGCTCCTTTTTCACTCTCCCACGCATTAACCCCTTAAGAGGTGATGGTTCTTACCCCTATAGTGAAATGCGTACGAAGTTGAGATAAAATCGATCCAATGATTTAGGATGAGATGTGGAACATATGTACAAACATACATACACACTGGGTGTTCCGAGTGCTGCAGTAAAGGCTATATACATTGCAGGACGCTGAAACATCAAAGGTATGTTTATTAATCGGTGATCTCACCGAGTATACGGAAAAAAAGACAATAGTTCCACTTTCTGCAACTAAGTGAAAATACGTGCTGTAAGCAGTCAGAATGTGGTACGGGTGCAGGAAAGTGGGAGGAACTATCAGACGCATGATAAGGGTGGTTCTGGTAAGTTACAACAGGTCTTCAGTATGATTTCCCGACTCAGCAATCTCGCCCAGAGAGCCAACAACCAATGTATTGCTGTTGACCAATAAATGTTGTTATTCTGTCATCAAGAGCCATCCATGATCGCACACCCACCATCCTCCCAATAGAGGTCCCACGTTCGAGTCTGGCGACTGGCAGTGGAGTCTCGTGCCTGTTTAATCTGATTACAGCACATGAGCTGAAAGCTTCAATCTGTACATCGAGGAAGCAATGATGGAAATAAAAGAAAAGCTCAGGGGTGGAATTAAAATACAAGGTGAAAGGATATCAGTGGTACGATTCGCTGATGACCTTGCTATCCTGAGTGAAAGTGAAGAAGAATTAAATGATCTGCTGAACGGAATGAACAGTCTAATGAGTACACAGTATGGTTTGAGAGTAAATCGGAGAAAGACGAAGGTAATGAGAAGTAGTAGAAATGAGGACAGCGAGAAACTTAACATCAGGATTGATGGTCACGAAGTCAATGAAGTTAAGGAATTCTGCTACCTAGGCAGTAAAATAACCAATGACGGACGAAGCAAGGAGGACATCAAAAAAGGCATTTCTGGCCAAGAGAAGTCTACTAATATCAAATACCGGCCTTAATTTGAGGAAGAAATTTCTGAGGATGTACGTCTGGAGTACAGCATTGTATGGTAGTGAAACATGGACTGTGGGAAAACCGGAACAGAAGAGAATCGAAGCATTTGAGATGTGGTGCTATAGACGAATGTTGAAAATTAGGTGGACTGATATGGTAAGGAATGAGGAGGTTCTACGCAGGATCGGAGAGGAAAGGAATATGTGGAAAACACTGATAAGGAGAAGGGACCGGATGATAGGACATCTGCTAAGACGTGAGGGAATGACTTCCATGGTACTAGAGGGAGCTGTAGAGGGCAAAAACTGTAGAGGAAGACAGAGATTGGAATACGTCAAGCAAATAATTGAGGACGTAGGTTGCAAGTGCTACTCTGAGATGAAGAGGTTAGCACAGGAAAGGAATTCGTGGCGGGCCGCATCAAACCAGTCAGTAGACTGATGAAAAAAAAAAAAAAAAAAAAAAAAAAAAAAAAAAAAAAAAAAAAAAAAAAAAACCTGAAAGTAACTGTCGGCCATGTCGTGTTTCGTACGCATGGGGACTGCTCAGGTATCACTTGTTTTGCCCACAGGCTCTGCTTCTGAGGCACGTCATAGTGCTGATGACGAAGTGAATCCGCCCTCACAGCATGGTGAGTGGGTGGGTGGCTACGCGTTCGCGTCGCTCGAGGCGGAGGGTTAATGTAGACGGCGGCCGCCTGACCTCGGCCATTCACTCTGTGAGTGGACAGGTGCCCGCTGCCTCAGCAGGGTCCGAGCAGCCACATGGGGGCACGGGTTTACTGGTAACCTCCGGCGTTAGGCGTGTTAGGAGCCTCTTAGGTTAGAGAGCGTTGAGGCGTGGAAAGAAAGCCAATGTGCACTCGGTATGGCTGTCGGGGGAACTCATCCGAGATGTGGAGGCGGCCTTGCTGGTGGCTATGTACAAGGTTACTGCAGCATTTAAATTCACATAATTTGCTGTCAAATGTACAGTTTGGTTTTAGAAATGGCTTAACAACTGAAAATGCTGTAGTCTCTTTTCTCTGTGAGGTTTTGGACGGATTAAATAAAAGGTTGCGAACGTTAGATGTTTTCTTTGATTTAACGAAGGCTTTCGACTGTGTTGACCACAAAATATTACGGCAGAAGTTGGAACATTATGGAGTAAGGGGAGTAGCTTACAATTGGTTCGCCTCTTACTTTAAGAATAGGAAGCAGAAGGTAATTCTCCGCAATATTGAGAGTGGTAATGATGTTCAGTCCCAATGGGGCACTGTTAAATGGGGCGTTCCCCAAGGATCAGCGCTGGGGCCACTGCTGTTTCTTATTTATATAAATGATATGTCTTCTAGTATTACAGGTGATTCAAAAATATTTCTGTTTGCTGATGACACCAGCTTGGTAGTGAAGGATCTTGTGTGTAATATTGAAACATTATCAAATAATGTAGTTCATGAAATAAGTTCGTGGCTTGTGGAAAATAATTTGATGCTATGTCACAGTAAGACTCAGTTATTACAGTTTCTAACTCACAATTCAACGAGAACTGATATTTTAATCAGACAGAATGGGCATGTTATAAGCGAGACGGAACAGTTCAAGTTCCTAGGCGTACGGATAGATAGTAGCTGTTGTGGAAAGCCCATGTTCAGGATCTTGTTCAGAAACTAAATGCCGCTTTATTTACCATTAGAACAGTATCTGAAATAAGTGACATTTAAACTCGAAAAGTAGTCTACTTCGCATATTTTCATACGCTTATGTCATATGGTATTATTTTTTGGGGTAATTCTTCTGATTCAAAAAGGGTATTTTTGGCTCAAAAACGGGCTGTTCGAGCTATGTGTGGTGTAAGTTCTAGAACCTCTTGTCGACCCCTATTCAATAGTCTGG
Organism: Schistocerca cancellata; assembly: GCF_023864275.1. NCBI lineage: Eukaryota > Metazoa > Arthropoda > Insecta > Orthoptera > Acrididae > Schistocerca > Schistocerca cancellata. The sequence goes on along the minus strand of NC_064627.1, from coordinate 1,134,898,132 downwards.
GAATTCTGACATTGCCCTCACAGTATATATTTTCTTTAATGTCGTTTGCTGTTAGCAATATTAGCTTATTCCCAAGAGTTAGCAGCTTTCACTCAGTTAATACTAGGCAGAAATCAAATCTGCATGTGGAATGCACTTCCTTGACTCTTGTGCAGAAAGGAGTGCAGTATTCTGCTGCATCCATTTTCAATAAGCTACCACAAGAACTCAAAAATCTTAGCAGTAGCCCAAACGCTTTCAAGTCCAAACTGAAGAGTTTCCTCATGGTTCACTCCTTCTATTCTGTCGAGGAGCTCCTGGAAGAGCTAAAAAATTAAGCAAATTCCAGTGTTACATTCTTGATTTTCTTTATTTAAACTAATGACGTGTCACCTGAATACGTTTCTTATATTTCATTTTATCTGTTTCTACAATCATGATATAATTTCATGTATTGACTCGTTCCATGACCATGGAGACTTCTCTTTAATGTGGTCCCACGGAAAAATAAATAAATAAAAAAAAAGTAGTGGCTCACGTCGGCATTAACGACGCCTGTCATATGGGTTCTGAGGCGATCCTCAGTTCGTACAGGCGGCTGCCAGAGGTGGTGAAGGTTGCTGGCCCCGCACGCAGGGTGCAAACAGAGCTCGCAATTTGCAGCATCGTTCCCGGAGTTGACTGGGGTCCTTTTGGTTTGGAGCCGATTGGAGGGTCTCAACCAAGGGGTTCGTCGACTCTGTGACGGTGCTGACTGCAGATTTATGGACCTGCGTTATCGTGTGGGGATTTGTAGGACTCCCCTTGATAGGTCACGTGTGCACTACACAAATGAAACAGCTACTCGGATAGCGTAGTACCTGTGGAGTACACATGAGGTTTTTTTTTAGGTTAGGCGGTAATTTGAGGTGCTCTGGTGAACTCTCACCAGTCGATTCACAGCAAGAGAAGTCAAACGGCGTTCAGAATAAAGACACACAGTTTTATCAGTAAACTGCCTAGGTATTTGTCACAAAGTTCCAGAATTTACTGCCCTCCGGGGAAGTTCTCGCGCTCAAATTATTCTTGGGACTAAGTCGGAAGTTCCGAGATATTTAGCGAGTCGTGGAACGTATATAGATAAAACAGACTGGAGGCCATAGGAGGGGGAGTTTTCATGGCAGTTGGCAAAAATACTACCTCTATTGAATTCGAAGTCACTGCTGTGACAAGGGTCGTGTGGTCGCGTATAAGAGGTCTAGTGAAGTTAATTGTTGGATGTTTTTACTTGCCGCCCTATTACACTTTGGCAGTTGTAGAGTTACTAAAAAAAAAGCCTACGGTCAGTAGTGCGTAAGTATTCAGAACATGCATTACTAGCTGGAGGCGACTTTAACCTACCGAGTGTGGACTGGGACGTCTATGGACTCATTGTAGACCGGATCCAGACAGACAGTCATGCGAAATACTTTTCAACATGTTTTCTGAAAATTGTCTTGAGCAGCTAGGTCGACAGCCCACACGCAATGGAAATAGCTTAGACGTTGTAGCTACAAATAGCCCAGACCTTATCGACACTGTCAATATAGAAACGGGGATTAGCGTTCATGATGTAATTACAGAAACTATGATTACGAAAGTTAATAAATCAGTCAAGAACGCTAGGGCAATGTTCCTATAAGATAGAGTAGATAAGTAGTTATTAATATCTGACTTAGACAGTGAATTGGCATCTGTTATTCACTCTGTGAGTGGACAGGTGCCCGCTGCCTCAGCATGGTCGGAGCAGGCACATGGGAAGATGGGTTTACTGGTAACCTCCAGCGGTAGGCGTGTTAGGAGCCTCTTAGGTAGAGAGCGTTCGGGCGTGGAAAGAAAGCCAATGTGCACTCGGTATGTCTGTCGGGGGAACTCATCCGAGATGTGGAGGCGGCCTTGCTGGTGGCTATATGGGGTGCAGGGTGCAGTCGTCTCCAAGTAGTGGCTCACGTCGGCATTAACGACGCCTGTCATACGGGTTCTGAGGCGATCCTCAGTTCGTACAGGCGGCTGCCAGAGGTGGTGAAGGTTGCTGGCCCCGCTCGCAGGGTGCAAACAGAGCTCGCAATTTGCAGCACCGTTCCCGGAGTTGACTGGGGTCCTTTTGGTTTGGAGCCGAGTGGAGGGTCTCAACCGAGGGGTTCGTCGACTCTGTGACGGTGCTGACTGCAGATTTCTGGACCTGCGTTATCGTGTGGGGATTTGTAGGACTCCCCTTGATAGGTCACGTGTGCACTACACAAATGAAACAGCTACTCGGATAGCGTAGTACCTGTGGAGTACACATGAGGTTTTTTTTTAGGTTAGGCGGTAATTTGAGGTGCTCTGGTGAACTCTCACCAGTCGATTCACAGCAAGAGAAGTCAAACGGCGTTCAGAATAAAGACACACAGTTTTATCAGTAAACTGCCTAGGTATTTGTAACAAAGTTCCAGAATTTACTGCCCTCCAGGGAAGGTCTCGTGCTCAAATTATTCTTGAGACTAAGTCGAAAGCTCCGAGATATTTAGCGAGTCGTGGAACGTATATAGATAATACAGACTGGAGGCTACAGGAGGGGGAGTTTTCATGGCAGTTGGCAAAAATACTACCTCTATTGAGGTCGAAGTTCACTGCTGTGACAATGGTCGTCTGGTCGCGTATAAGAGGTCTAGTGAAGTTAATTGTTGGATGCTTTTACTTGCCGCCCTATTCCACTGTGGCAGTTTTAGAGTTATTAAAAACAAGCCTACGGTCAGTAGTGCGTAAGTATTCAGAACATGCATTACTAGCTGGAGGCGACTTTAACCTGCCGAGTGTGGACTGGGACGTCTATGGACTCATTGTAGACCGGATCCAGACAGACAGTCATGCGAAATACTTTTGAACATGTTTTCTGAAAATTGTATTGAGCAGCTAGGTCGACAGCCCACACGCAATGGAAATAGACGTTGTAGCTACAAATAGCCCAGACCTTATCGACACTGTCAATATACAGGGTGTTTCAAAAATAACCGGTATATTTGAAACGGCAATAAAAACTAAACGAGCAGCGATATAAATACACCGTTTGTTGCAATATGCTTGGGACAACAGTACATTTTCAGGCAGACAAACTTTCGAAATTACAGTAGTTACAATTTTCAACAACAGATGGCGCTGCGGTCTGGGAAACTCTATAGTACGATATTTTCCACATATCCACCATGCGTAGCAATAATATGGCGTAGTCTCTGAATGAAATTACCCGAAACCTACTGCTTCAGCTGTTCAATTGTTTCTGGATTCTGGCGGTACACCTGGTCTTTCAAGTGTCCCCACAGAAAGAAGTCACAGGGGTTCATGTCTGGCGAATTGGGAGGCCAATCCACGCCGCCTCCTGTATGTTTCGGATAGCCCAAAGCAATCACACGATCATCGAAATATTCATTCAGGAAATTAAAGACGTCGGCCGTGCGATGTGGCCGGGCACCATCTTGCATAAACCACGAGGTGTTCGCAGTGTCGTCTAAGGCAGTTTGTACCGCCACAAATTCACGAAGAATGTCCAGATAGCGTGATGCAGTAATCGTTTCGGATCTGAAAAATGGTCCAATGATTCCTTTGGAAGAAATGGCGGCCCAGACCAGTACTTTTTGAGGATGCAGGGACGATGGGACTGCAACATGGGGCTTTTCGGTTCCCCATATGCGCCAGTTCTGTTTATTGACGAAGCCGTCCAGGTAAAAATAGGCTTCGTCAGTAAACCAAATGCTGCCCACATGCATATCGCCGTCATCAATCCTGTGCACTATATCGTTAGCGAATGTCTCTCGTGCAGCAATGGTAGCGGCGGTGAGGGGTTGCCGTGGTTGAATTTTGTATGGATAGAGGTGTAAACTCTGGCGCATGAGACGATACGTGGACGTTGGCGTCATTTGGACCGCAGCTGCAACACGGCGAACGGAAACCCGAGGCCACTGTTGGATCACCTGCTGCACTAGCTGCGCATTGCCCTCTGTGGTTGCCGTACGCAGTCGCCCTACCTTTCCGGCACGTTCATCCGTCACGTTCCCAGTCCGTTGAAATTTTTCAAACAGATCCTTTATTGTATCGCATTTCGGTCCTTTGGTTACATTAAACCTCCGTTGAAAACTTCGTCTTGTTGCAACAACACTGTGTTCTAGGCGGTGGATTTCCAACACCAGAAAAATCCTCTGTTCTAAGGAATAAACCATGTTGTCTACAGCACACTTGCACGTTGTGAACAGCACACGCTTACAGCAGAAAGACGACGTACAGAATGGCGCACCCACAGACTGCGTTGTCTTCTATATCTTTCACATCACTTGCAGCGCCATCTGTTGTTGAAAATTTTAACTACTGTAATTTCGAACGTTTGTCTGCCTGAAAATGTACTGTTGTCCCAAGCATATTGCAACAAACGGTGTATTTCTATCGCTGCTCGTTTAGTTTTTATTGCCGTTTCAAATATACCAGTCATTTTTGAAACACCCTGTAGAAACGGGAATTAGCGTTCATGATGTCACTACAGAAACTATGATTACGAAAGTAAATAAATCAGTCAAGAACGCTAGGACAATGTTTCTGTAAGATAGAGTAGATAAGCAGTTATTAATATCTGACTTAGACAGTGAATTGGCATCAGTTAGTACTAGTAAGATGGATGTAGAGGAGTTATGGGCAAAGTTTAAGCAGATTGTAAATCGTGGTCTAGTGTGTTGCGTGTCTAGTAAGTGGATGGAAAAGACCCACCATGGTTTAATAATGAAATTCATAAGATGTGAGGAAGTAAAGGCTGTTGCACTCTACGTTCAAAAGGGGACGCACAAACGACGACAAGCGAAGGTTAGTAGGGATTCCTGCGTCTGTGTAAAGATGTATGCATACAAGCATACAACTACTACCACCGTCACACCTTACCGAAGGATCTGTCAGAGAACCCGAGAAAATTCTAGTCGTATGTAAAATCGCTAAGGGGGTCTAAGGCTTCCATTTAGTCCCATGTTGACTAGTCTGGGGTCGTAGTTGAAGATAGCAAAACGAAAGCCACAGTTTTAAATTTGACGTTCAAGAAATCGTTCAGGCAGGAGAACCGTACAAACATACCGTCATTTGACCATCGGACAGATTCCCGTATGGACGACATAGAAATAAGCTTACCTGGCGCAGAGAAGCAACTTTAAATCACCAGATCCGGAGGGAATCCCAATTGGATTTTACAGAGAGCACTCTACGGCATCGGCCTCGCCCATAGCTTGCATTTATCGTGAATCTCTCGCCACGCACGAAGTTCCAAGCGACTGGAAAAAAGTGCAGATGACTCCAATAAGTAAGAAAGGTAAAAGAACGGGCCCGCAAAATTACTGACCAACATGTCCAACTTTTGTTTGCTGCAGAATCGTTGAAGACATATTCTCACTTCGAATATAATAACTTTCTTGAGGGTAAGAAGCTTATGTCCACGAATCAGCAAAGTTTTCGAAAGCTTCGCCCGTGCGAAACTCAGCTTGCCATATTCTCTCATGATAGACTAATAACTATGGATTAAGGGTAATAGGCAAATTCCATATTTCTAGATTTCCAGAAGGCATTTTGTCACCAACACTTTTTCTACTCATTCTAGACTCTGTTATGAGAAGAGTCACAGCAGGCAGGAGACGAGGAATCCAGTGGGGGATCCACGAACGTCTGGAGGATTTGGATTTTGCAGACGACATAGTTTTATTAGCACCAAGGCTGACTGATATGCAAGCTAAATTAAGCTTGCTGAAAGAAGAATCAGAGACTGCTGGCCTCAAGATAAATACAGGCAAAACAAAGGAAATGAGAGTAAATTCAGGTAACATGGAGATGCCCCTGTTAATAGGTGAGCAGCGAGTGGAGACTGTCAACTCATTCCTGTATCTGGGTAGTATAGTGGCGGAAGATGGCGGAGCTGGAGATGACGTGAAAAACCGCATTAAAAAGGCAAATGCTGCCTTCATAAAATTGTATCCAATATGGAAAAATAGAAATATCACATACAAAACAAAACTCCGTATTTTTAATACAAATGTGAAGGCCGCCCTTCTGTACGCCAGTGAAAGCTGGAAAATGGATAAAAAGATAACAACCCAGTTACAAAGCTTCATAAATAGATGTCTTCGACGCATCATGAATATCTGGTGGCCAGAAAAAATATGTAATGAGGAGCTTTGGCGAATAACAAACCAGATACCTATAGAAGACCAGATACGAGAGAGAAAGTGGGGCTGGTTGGGGCACACCTTGAGAAAACCAGATGGAGCCATCGAGAAAAAAGCATTGGAATGGAATACCCAGGGAACAAGGAAGAGAGGAAGACCAAGGGGCACATGGAAGAGGACAGTGGAAGGGGAAGCAAAAAGAGTTGGCAAGACCTGGGCAGAATTGAGGCAAATGGCCAAAGACAGAGACGGACGGCGAGTTCTCCTGGATGCCCTATGCCCCCATAGGGGCCAAAGGAATTACGTAAAGTAAGTCGAGAAGGCATTTGACACGGTGCCCCATTGCAGGCTGTTAACGAAGGTACGAGCGTATGGAATAAGTTTACAGATATGTGAGTGGCTCGAAGATTTCTTAAAAAATAGAACACAGTGTGTTGTCCTCGACGTCGAGTGTTCATCAGCGACAACGGTATCCTCAGGAGTGGACCATGCAAGTGTGATAGGACCGCTGTTGTTGTCTGTATACGTAAATGATTGGCCGGGCAGAGTGGGCAGCAGCCTGTGGTTGTTCGCTGATGATGCCGAGGTGTACGACAAGATCTCCAAGTTGAGTGGCTGTAGGAAGGTACAAGACAGTGAGATCAAAGACGACTTAGACAAAATTTACCGTTGCTGTGATGAATGGCAGCTAGCCCGAAATGTAGAAAAATGTAAGTTAATGCAGATGAGTAGGAAAAACAAAGCCTGTAATGTTCGGACGCGGTATTACTAATGTCCAGCTTGATACAATCAGGTCGTTTAAATATCAGGAGCCGAGCGGTCTAAGGCGCTGCAGTCATGGAGTGTGCGGCTGGTCCCGGCGGAGGTTCGAGTCCTCCCTCGGGCATGTGTGTGTGTGTGTGTGTTTGTCCTTAGGATAATTTAGGTTAAGTAGTGTGTAAGCTTAGGGACTGATGACCTTAGCAGTTAAGTCCCATAAGATTTCACACATTTAAATACCTGGGCGTAACACTGCAAAACGATATGAGGTGAAAACAACATATGAGAACTATAATAGGGAAGGCAAAAGGTTGTAACGGAACATATTAAAGGCTTTACTTTACCGAAGTATGCGATACCCTCCAAATTCAACCAGTTTAACGAGTATTTATGATTATAGAAAAGTTATTGTGTATGTTAACAATGATTGCATAACATGTCTCCATAAACAGTCAACCCATTAAATTATACTGAATAACTGACCCACACAAAAGTTAATATCACTTGATCACTGATTCAGCAAATGTCATCATGTAAAAACACTAAGTTCATCTTAAATAATTAATATGAAGTACGAAAAATAGTGGACAACTTAGGTATTTTGGATCTCCTTAAATAAAAATCACCCAGTGAAACCTATTTGTTCACTAGGAGCGTTTTCACTCAGTATTCACGTAAGCAATCCTATTTTAGACGAAAACCGATGTAATTCTTAATAATTCATGTTATTTACTTATTTATGCAAATTAGAGAAGTCAATTGACAAACTTCTAAAAAACGGCCTTTTTGTAACAAAGAAATATTCTGTCAAGTCAACAAATCTGTCATTTTAATAACATGTTAAATTATGTGACTCGATGCAAATTAATAACTTTTCTGCACAAATTATGATAACAGATGTACATGTGACTTGTAAACTATATTTCTTTTTAGTAGTTCTTTGACAATGTTATAAATACAAGCAGCAAGAACGGTCGGGAGGCAGTCGGAATGTCACTTTGGTAAAGTGTGTTTGTGTGTTATTGTTTGAGGTGGATAAACAGTGCAAAGAACATGTAACGGAAATACTACTTGGTGTTGAGTCATGGTCTTTGGTGGACAGTGGAATTAAGATGGCCACCAGAATAATAAATATTTGAAGTGTACATATTTGTTGGTTTCGCTCGTTCTTTATCATCAAAAGCACATAAAAAACACGGGACCTCATGTTTTTAACCCTAGACAACCAGATGTAGAGCCAGAATCAGCATCGAGAGACAGCAGCGATCCAGCAAGTAGCAGCGATTACTACAACACAATGCATTTTAATGGCGCCAACCTAACATCAAGTGCTAACAAGCTCCGTAAATGGGAGTGAAATAGTGCGATTATAGCAATTAGCAATATCTACCACCAGGCGACCATTACAAGGTCGACTTCGGTTTTTGGGAGAATTTTAGGAAAGAGTGGTTCCACCTGTATAGGAGACTACCTATAGGACGCTGGTGCGACCCGTTCTTGAGTTACTGCTCGAGTGTCTGGGATTAGTACCAGATCGTATTGAAGGAAGGAAGACATCGGAGAAATTCAAAGGAGGGCTGCTAGATTTGTTACCGGTAGGTTCTAAAAAAACGTAAGTATTACGGAGATGCTTCGGGAACTGAAGGCAAGGCAGCGTCCTTTTTGGGAAACACTTTTTCCAAAGTTGTTTCACAGAGGAAGATTGCACTGTAGTTCCTTCTCTAGATTGTCGCACAGATGACAAAATGGTAGATATCGAAATAGACGACAGAGGGATGGAGAGTCCGCTCCTCGTGGTCTCGCGGTAGCGTTCTCGCTTCCCGAGCACGGGGTCCCGGGTTCGATTCCCGGCGGGGTCAGGGATTTTTCCTGCCTCGAGATGACTGGGTGTTGTTGTGTCGTCTTCATTATCATCATTCATCCCCATTACGGTCGGAGGAAGGCAACGGCAAACAACCTCCATTAGGACCTTGCCTAGTAAGGCGGTGCGGGTCTCCCGCATCGTTCCCCTACGCTCTGTAAAGAAGCATGGGACTTCATTTTTTTCAGGGATAGAGAAACAATTAAAATCGCTCAAAAGAGGAAAGGCCTCTGGACCTGATGGGATACCAGTTCAATTTTACACAGAGTACGCGAAGGAACTTGCCCCCCTTCTTGCAGCGGTGTACCGTAGGTCTCTAGAAGAGCGTAGCGTTCCAAAGGATTGGAAAAGGGCACAGGTCATCCCCGTTTTCAAGAAGGGACGTCGAACAGATGTGCAGAACTATAGACCTATATCTCTAACGTCGATCAGTTGTAGAATTTTAGAACACGTATTGTGTTCGAGTATAATGACTTTTCTGGAGACTAGAAATCTACTCTGTAGGAAACAGCATGGGTTTCGAAAAAGACGGTCATGTGAAACCCAGCTCGCGCTGTTCGTCCACGAGACTCAGAGGGCCATAGACACGGGTTCACAGGTAGATGCCGTGTTTCTTGACTTCCGCAAGGCGTTCGATACAGTTCCCCACAGTCGTTTAGTGAACAAAGTAAGAGCATATGGACTATCAGACCAATTGTGTGATTGGATTGAGGAGTTCCTAGATAACAGGACGCAGAATGTCATTCTCAATGGAGAGAAGTCCTCCGATGTAAGAGTGATTTCAGGTGTGCCGCAGGGGAGTGTCATAGGACCGTTGCTATTCACAATATACATAAATGACCTAGTGGATGACATCGGAAGTTCACTGAGGCTTTTTTCAGATGATGCTGTGGTGTATCGAGAGGTCGTAAAATGGAATATTGTACTGAAATGCAGGAGGATCTGCAGCGAATTGACGCATGGTGCAGGGAATGGCAATTGAATCTCAATGTAGACAAGTGTAATGTGCTGCGAATACAGAGAAAGATAGATCCTTTATCATTTAGCTACAAAATAGCAGGTCAGCAACTGGAAGCAGTTAATACCATAAATTATCTGGGAGTACGCATTAGGAGTGATTTAAAATGGAATGATCATATAATGTTGATCGTCGGTAAAGCAGATGCCAGACTGAGATTCATTGGAAGATCCTAAGGAAATGCAATCCGAAAACAAAGGAAGTAGGTTACAGTACGCTTGTTCGCCCACTGCTTGAATACTGCTCAGCAGTGTGGGATCCGTACCAGATAGGGTTGATAGAAGATATAGAGAAGATCCAACGGAGAGCAGCGCACTTCGTTACAGGATCATTTAGTAATCGCGAAAGCGTTACGGAGATGATAGATAAACTCCAGTGGAAGACTCTGCAGGAGAGACGCTCAGTAGCTCGGTACGGGCTTTTGTCAAAGTTTCGAGAACATACCTTCACCGAAGAGTCAAGCAGTATATTGCTCCCTCCTACGTATATCTTGCGAAGAGACCATGAGGATAAAATCAGAGAGATTAGAGCCCACACAGAGGCATACCGACAATCCTTCTTTCCACGAACAATACGAGACTGGAATAGAAGGGAGAACAGATAGAGGTACTCAAGGTACCCTCCGCCACACACCGTCAGGTGGCGTGCAGAGTATGGATGTAGATGTAGATTGAGAAAATTTAGAGGACCGGCATTTGAAGGTGACTGCCGAACGATTCTGCTGCCGCCTAAGCTCGTCTCGCGTGAGAACCACGAAGATAGGATACGAGAAATCAAGGCTCATACGGAGGCGTAGAGACAGTCGTTTTTTCCTCGCTCTGTTTGCGAGTGAAACAGGAGGGGAAACGACAAGTAGTGGTTCAGGGTACCCTCCGCCACGCACCTTACAGTGGCTTGCGGAGTATCCATGTAGATGTAGATGTAGACGAAGGGGAAAGTCACGGCATTGAAGCTTATATTGGGCCTTCATTTGGTGCACATTCTGAGTCTTGGAGGGAGAAACAATTTCCGTGACACAGCTCGAGCACTGGCTGCAGAATTTGAGCCACGTGCTGCACAGTCAGCCATAGCTCCAGCATGGGGTTGGCCCGCCTCCCTCTCCCTGCTGCACCGCCTGTCACCTGTTTCTTCATTTTGTCGATCTAATCTTTATTTCTTGATTAAAATCTTTAGTCCATTTATTGGCATGGAGCTTCGTCGCAGCTGTTTCTGTGACGATATTCCCACAATCCCGCGCTACTACTGCGCCGTTTTGATAAAACAACTTTACCGACAGTGCACGTCCTTTCTTGTGAATAGTCATTGCATTTCACACGGATCATTTCAAACCTTCTTAACTCTTTACACCAATAGTCACTTCACAGCACGCATCACCAAGCGATAAACATCATAGTGACGTAAAAAAGGAGATACACTCCTGGAAATTGAAATAAGAACACCGTGAATTCATTGTCCCAGGAAGTGGAAACTTTATTGACACATTCCTGGGGTCAGATACATCACATGATCACACTGACAGAACCACAGGCACATGGACACAGGCAACAGAGCATGCACAATGTCGGCACTAGTACAGTGTATATCCACCTTTCGCAGCAATGCAGGCTGCTATTCTCCCATGGAGACGATCGTAGAGATGCTGGATGTAGTCCTGTGGAACGGCTTGCCATGCCATTTCCACCTGGCGCCTCAGTTGGACCAGCGTTCGTGCTGGACGTGCAGACCGCGTGAGACGACGCTTCATCCAGTCCCAAACATGCTCAATGGGGGACAGATCCGGAGATCTTGCTGGCCAGGGTAGTTGACTTACACCTTCTAGAGCACGTTGGGTGGCACGGGATACATGCGGACGTGCATTGTCCTGTTGGAACAGCAAGTTCCCTTGCCGGTCTAGGAATGGTAGAACGATGGGTTCGATGACGGTTTGGATGTACCGTGCACTATTCAGTGTCCCCTCGACGATCACCAGTGGTGTACGGCCAGTGTAGGAGATCGCTCCCCACACCATGATGCCGGGTGTTGGCCCTGTGTGCCTCGGTCGTATGCAGTCCTGATTGTGGCGCTCACCTGCACGGCGCCAAACACGCATACGACCATCATTGGAACCAAGGCAGAAGCGACTCTCATCGCTGAAGACGACACGTCTCCATTCGTCCCTCCATTCACGCCTGTCGCGACACCACTGGAGGCGGGCTGCACGATGTTGGGGCGTGAGCGGAAGACGGCCTAACGGTGTGCGGGACCGTAGCCCAGCTTCATGGAGACGGTTGCGGATGGTTCTCGCCGATACCCCAGGAGCAACAGTGTCCCTAATTTGCTGGGAAGTGGCGGTGCGGTCCCCTACGGCACTGCGTAGGATCCTACGGTCTTAGCGTGCATCCGTGCATCGCTGCGGTCCGGTCCCAGGTCGACGGGCACGTGCACCTTCCGCCGACCACTGGCGACAACATCGATGTACTGTGGAGACCTCACGCCCCACGTGTAGCAATTCGGCGGTACGTCCACCCGGCCTCCCGCATGCCCACTATACGCCCTCGCTCAAAGTCCGTCAACTGCACATACGGTTCACCTCCACGCTGTCGCGGCATGGTACCGGTGTTAAAGACTGCGATGGAGCTCCGTATGCCACGGCAAACTGGCAGACACTGACGGCGGCGGTGCACAAATGCTGCGCAGCTAGCGCCATTCGACGGCCAACACCGCGGTTCCTGGTGTGTCCGCTGTGCCGTGCGTGTGATCATTGCTTGTACAGCCCTCTCGCAGTGTCCGGAGCAGGTATGGTGGGTCTGACACACCAGTGTCAATGTGTTCTTTTTTCCATTTCCAGGAGTGTATTTCGTATTGTGATTGCCTACAGTGCCATATTTTCATGTGCTGCCAGAAAAATGAAACTACTATTTCTTTTAGCATACTTCATAAGGGCACTGATTAAGGGAGTGGATTAGAGTAAAAACTTTTTTTCAGTCTAATTTTTATTGGCTTAGAATGTTCCTTTGAGAGTCTATTTTTAAGATTCAGTCATATAAAATGTACCATAGGTCTTAACGTATGTTAAAAGTAAGATTTACTGGAAGAGGGTCTGGTGCATCCCAGTGGTCCAATGCCATCTATGTAACACTACAATGTTTACCAATAGAATGAGGGACGTGTTAGTTTCGTATAATAACACAGAGGGCATTTGTAGCAACTGAAATACTACTCTCAACATGATTTCTCGCCGTATCATCATTCGTTTATGGTAAACATTCGGAATGCACGTACTTGTCCTGCGCCTGCTTAACTTGCCATTTCGCTTGTTCTTATATAAGATAAACCACAAGTGCATGAAAATGACAAACTTATTTGTATGGATAGAAAAGGTACGACAAGTAACGCTTCAATTTGTATTCAGTGCCAGTCAATGAATACAATTTAGTCAAAATGAGGGTGTTTCAACATCAGCGAAAAAAGAGACCAGCTGTATGGTGCTGGCACTGCCGATTAAAGTTTTGTTAAATTTCAATGTTAGATAACACAATTTGAAACTTTAAACACTTGTTTTTTCAAAACAATATTTTTCAAGTTGATGGGAGCTGTAACGCGTGAAATATACCTGCAATTATATTAAACCTTTTTGTAATTTAAGAGTCAACGTTTTTTTCTACTGTAGCACGTAGGATTTTTGCGTTACATTTAATTTCGATTTTTGGTGGACGTTTTTAAATTGACTTTTATTTTAGAGTACCATCAGTTTGTTAAAAGCCCTAGCACTCCGTCTTCAGGCCATAAGTGGCCCATGGGGACCATCCGACCGCCGGGTCGTCCTCAGGTGAGGATGCGGATAGGAGGGGTGTGTAGTCAGCACATCGCTCTCCCGGTCGTTATGATGGTTTCCTGTGACCGGAGCCCCTACTATTCGGTCGAGGAGCTCTTCAATTGGCATGACGAGGCTGAGTGCACCCCGAAAAATGGCAACAGCGTATGGCGGCCCGGATGGTCACCCATCAAAGTGCCGGCCAGGTCCGACAGCGCTTAACTTCGGTGCTCTGACGGGAACCGGTGTATCCACTGCGGCAAGGCCGTTGCCAGTTTTGATCAAACAATTTTGAAAAGATATTTCTACGTATTACGTTAGGCAATTTCACCGGTTTCTAAGTGGTTTTTGAAATTTTGTTCTTGGTTGAAAATTGTGGCGTTTGGAGCTCCTTCTGTCAATATCGTGTAGTGTCCCCTGCGTGCGATATCTGTACTTAAAGAAAATACATATTACAATATTAAGGGTATACGCCAAAGACCTTAAGTCAGTTCTGTAATTTGTTATTTTACTGAAAAAAATTCTTGGATATCGGTTCCGAAATCGAGCATTATCGTCGTCTATCCCGTTACTGAACGTATCTGTGGTGTTTAAGCATCCTTGGATGTATACAGCCCGCACTACAACATTCGGAATAGACAGATTGATTACAACCACCCGGTACATCTATAAATGCATGTATATGTCTCAGATGCGTCTAAGGTCTAGGATGGAAACGTTGAAATCCCAAGATGAAATGAAGACCGTTTAATTGAAGTCGGATCGAAAATTCCGTTCCCCTAACTTGCTCCATTGACTGAAAAGGTTTTTACATATTCCGATATAGGGAAACCACGTGAGAACATCTTGCTTTACACGCACGGGTAGTAGGCTACCCGGAGTTGCCTCCAACTAATTCCCAACGTTGCTATTTCCCCCTTCCCTCCCCTCTCACTCCACTCTACCTCCTTTCTCTTTCTCTCAGAGTGAGCGTGTGTGTGTGTGTGTGTGTGTGTGTGTGTCATGCCCTCCAGCATGACCTTCCCCTTGCTCACTGCCGCTGAACTTTATTACCTCCCGCTGTGCACATTCAGCGGAGCGGCTGCAGTCGTTCTCCATAACCTGCCGGCGCCCCGTGGACTCACACCACGGCGGTCCCGCTTTGCCGCCCCCCAGCCACCGCGCCGTCACTGCGCAGATTAAAGCCGGTGATTAACCGGGGTCGTCCGCGCCACGCCGCGCAGACACCGCTCATAATATTTTCAGATCGATTCCTCGTTAGCGCGGATACCCAGCTACCGCCGGGCCGGCTCTGGCTGCCCCAGTGTACCGCCCCCGCCGCTGCGGCTGCGTTCCCACCCTACGCACCAGCCACCCCCTAACCCCCTCAACCTCCTGCCCTCCCCACGCCCTCCTCTGCGGCCTAACTGGGTGCTCAGTTGAGCCGCTGGAACAATGAGCCTATTATGTAAATCTAATTTAACTGTGAGGCGGACCGAATGGGAACTGTGAAATGGCTCTGGCCGAAATACAATGCCACCGCGGGCGCGGTCGCTTCCCCCACTGACACCATTATACGTCAGGCGAGCGGCCCAGCTGGGAAGCGTGCAGCGACCTCTGCTCGCGCTGCGCCGCGGGACTGCCTACCGAGGCAGGGGAAAAATAGCGGCAAAAAGGATTCCGTTTGTTCTGCTTACTGATCACTTAATCCTTTGACCAGCCCTGCGGTCGTAAAAGTTTATCTGTGAGAGCATATAAAGTAGGTCCATAACAGCGCTCGTGAACAGGAGGTCATCACTTAAATTTACGGCCCTTCTCGGGCGTACACTCGCGCACACACACTCAGGCTGACGGAAATGGGAAATGATAACATCACGAATACCTCGACTGAATGTTACTAAGCTGTCATTACACCAATGCATACGGGGTATTCATACAGTTTTCTGAATGATGTTAGTTGTAACATCTCAATGGAAAGAAGTCTTCCGAAGTAAGTGACATTTCAGTTGCGCCGCAGGGGAGTGTCGTAGGACCGTTGCTATTCACAACATACATAAATGACCTTGTGGATGACATCGGAAGTTCACTGAGGCTTTTTGCGAATGATGCTGTGGTATATCGAGAGGTTGTAACAATGGAAAATTGTACTGAAATGCAGGAGGATCTGCAGCGAATTGACGCATGGTGGAGGGAATGGCAATTGAATCTCAATGTAGACTAGTGTAATGTGCTGCGAATACATAGAAAGGAAGATCCCTTTTCATTTAGGTACAATATAGCAGGTCAGCAACTGGAAGCACTTAATTCCATAAATTATCTGGGAGTACGCGTTAGGAGTGATTTAAAGTGGAATGATCATATAAAGTTAATCGTCGGAAAAAGCAGATGCCAGACTGAGATTCATTGGAAGAATCCTAAGGAAATGCAATCCGACAACAAAGGAAGTAGGTTACAGTACGCTTGTTCGCCCACTGCTTGAATACTACTCAGCAGTGTGGGATCCGTACCAGATAGGGTTGATAGAAGACATGGAGAAGATCCAACGGAGAGCAGCGCGCATCGTTACAGGATCATTTAGTAATCGCGAAAGCGTTACGGAGATGATAGATAAACTCCAGTGGAAGACTCTGGAGGAGAGACGCTCAGTAGCTCGGTACGGGCTTTTGTTGAAGTTTCGAGAACATACCTTCACCGAGGAGTCAAGCAGTATATTGCTCCCTCCTACGTATACCTCGCGAAGAGACCACGAGGATAAAATCAGAGAGATTAGAGCCCACACAGAGGCATACCGACAGTCCTTCTTTCCACGAACAATACGAGACTGGAATAGAAGGGAGATCAGATACAGGTCCTCAAGATACCCTCCGCCATGTATAAATTCAAATATTTTTGTATATACAGATACTTAGGGCACAAAATCTAAAGGAAACCAACTCGTGCGGGTAGGTATCTTCACGGACATTCCAGTCGCCATCCCAAGCAGAAAATAAGTCGAAACATTGGCGTATCTAGCTAAAAGTAACTTTGAGACACAGTACTTAGAGGACGAGCTCGATCATTTAAGTACTGCCTTCAGATGAAACAGCTACTCCGACAAAGAGAAGAACTGGGCACGACACCATAAATGATCTGAAGCTTCTACTGAAAAAGAACCAACTAACGGGAAAGTTTTATTCCCATTTGTAGAAACAGTCGCAGATCGCATCATCAGAGTAATCAGAAGGGAGGGGATTGACACTCTCTTTAAACCAACAAGTAAGTTGGGTGAATATATGAACACTGCAAAGGACTGACGTCCGTCGATGCCATAGCAGGGATATACACGATGGTCAGAAAAATTCCCTCCAGATACAACTAGTATCATAGCACAGATAACAGCGCACGAGACTGCTCAGGCTTGTGCTCCGGTCCCATCGTTACTACTGTCAATGTCAAATTTTTTATCGCTCTCTTGTTCGGTACACATTTGACGACTCCGTTTCTGGAGGTCTATTTGAATTTGTTCGCGAAACGGCCTGATAAACTAACTTCAACGCTAATTAACTAGTCTCAACTTTCCTTGACAGTTACACTACCCCACGAAAATGACGTGCTACAGAGGCGAAATGTAACCAACTGGAAGAAGATGCTGTGATATGCAAATGATTAGCTTTTCAGAGCATTCACACAAGGTTGGCGCCGGTGGCGACACCTAAAACGTGCTGACATGAGGAAGTTTTCAACCGATTTCTCATACACAAACAGCAGTTGACCGCCGTTGCCTGGTGAAACGTTGTTGTGATGCCTCGTGTAAGGAGGAGAAATGCGTACCATCACGTTTACGACTTTGATAAACGTCGGATTGTAGCCTATCGCGACTGCGGTTTATCGTATCGCGGCATTGCTGCTCGCGTCGGTCGAGAGCCAATGACTGTTAGCAGAATATGGAGTCGGTGGGTTCAGGAGGGTAATACGGAACGCCGTGCTGGATCCCAATGGCCTCGTATCACTAGCAGTCGAGATGACAGGCATCTTATCCGCATGGCTGTAACGGATCGTACAGCCACGTCTCGATCCCTGAGTCGGCAGATGGGGACGTTTGCAAGACAACAACCATCTGCACGAACAGTTCGACGACGTTTGCAGCAGCATGGACTATCAGCTCGGAGACCATGGCTGCGGTTACCCTTGACGCTGCATCGCAGACAGGAGCGGCTGCGATGGTGTACTCGACGACGAATCTGGGTGCACGAATGGCAAAACGTCATTTTTTTCGGATGAATCCGGGTTCTGTTTACAGCATCATGATGGTCGCATCCGTGTTTGGCGACATAGCGGTGAACGCACATTGGAAGAGTGTATTCGTCATCGCCATACTGGCGTATCACCCGGCGTGATGGTATGGGGTGCCATTGGTTACACGTCTCGGTTGCCTCTTGTTCGCATTGACGGCACTTTGAACAGTGGACGTTACATTTCAGATGTGTTACGACCCGTGGCTCTACCCTTCATTCGATCCCTACATTTCAATAGGAGAATGCACGACCGCAGATTCTCCAGATCTCTCACCAATTGAAAACGTCTGGTCAACGGTGGCTGAGCAACTGGCTCGTCACAATACGCCAGTCACTACTCTTGTTGATCTGTGGTATCGTGTTGAAGCTGCATGGGCAACTGTACCTGTACACACCATCCAAACTCCGTTTGACTCAATGCCTAGGCGTATCAAGGCCGTTATTACGGCCAGAGGCGGTTATTCTGGGTACTGATTTCTCAGGATCTATACAACCAAATTGCGTGAAAATGTAATCACATGTCGGTTCTATTATAATATATTTGTCCAATGAATATCCGTTTATCATCTGCATTTCTTTTTGGTGTAGCAATTTCAATGGCCAGTACTGTATTTCTTAGCACAACCTATCCTGAAACACTCTTACAAGCTTTTCAGACTATTTCAGTCAACCCTGCATATAATCTCTTGCATGTACTCCCAAGTGTACACTGAACCATAAAAAGAGACATTAACACTAGCCCTAAGTAACACTAGAGCAATTGACGTATGGGAAAACAGATAATCGGTAGTAGCAAATCGTATAATGGAACCTGGGACCACCAAATTAATTTCTCTGATACCGTGGTTTTATCAAGAGCTATTCATTACTACGCTAGGATGTAGAGAGAGGCCGTAGGGATTCGAAAACACCAAGACAACTTTAACAGAAAATAAGAAGAACTGAAAGTGGACAAGCTGTGAGACTTAGTAGTAAACAAAGCTCCATGACATAAGTCAGCGTGACTCCGCGATCTTACGCAAAGGTCTGATGACGTCATGAACTGATCGTTCGGTGGACCGTATAAAGAATTCAGCTTGCACAGCTTGTTTGAGACTGTGACTGTTTTCTGTGTTGTCATAGCCTATGATGATGTCTCCAGTACTGGAAGACAAAACGTTAGTCAGGGAATTACGCCTTGGACCACTGCTCAACCCCATGAAACATATGTCAACAGAAAAGGCTGTAAATATAGTGATTAAAATTTCATCTTTATGTGAGTTTATTTTCCGTACAGAGACTAGCCATTCTTTCTGACGAAGAATGGTGTGAGGACATGATGGCTCATTGGTGTGCCGAATGTCCAGAGGAGGTGCACGTGCAACTCATCGTGGGGATGGCGAAATACAAGTTTTCGGCTATATCGGTTCTTTCGGTCTCTAGGTTAACATGAGTGTTAAAACCGCTCAAAATGACCTGTTTCTGAAATAACCGATTTATGGTGTTTCATTCGTATTACTTCTAGTAATAAACGTGGACTTCAAACAAAGATTGAAAAATTTTAACCAAGTTTAAGGATTTATAACCGAGACCAAACAAATACTGAAAGATACCAGTTACTCAGAACTAAAATACCGGTATCATTTTAAACTGGTCCGTTTTCCCCATCCTAGCTCATCGCCGTATTTTGGACTGTGAGAAAGATCGAATCACTGGCGTAAGGTACATGACGGCTTCATTCTGAGAGATCGCACAGACATTTGACTGGAGTACAATGATTGCAGAAGGAATGGTGATGAGGTGAAACAAAATTTGTACAACAGCGTAGCAACAAAAGTGGGCGCGGGTCCTTCCAGAAGGTCGCAGAGCTGTTCGACTGGCCCTGACCAAGAGACGGAAGACAACAAATGAAATCCGAAAAGCATTACTGGAAGCTGGATTGAGGTTCTTTACCGTGTTTCATGTGTTTTTGTGTTAGTGTTGATTTCTGCGCTGAAGCCTTTGGCCTGATTTTACTCCATTTTCCAGCCCTGCACATTTCATGACGTAAGAAACACATCTAAATAATGCATCACTGACGTTTATTTACTTTCTCCTGCGTAAATGCATATTATATATGAGTTTCGTTTGTGTAGTATTGCCTAAAGATGCCTGCATGCGTTTAGCTTGGAAACTCAAATAAACATTAATGATGCAATATTTTGTCATGTTTTAAGAAATGTGAAGTGCTGCAAGCCAAGCGAAATTATGCAAGAAATAAAAGAGTGCCAGACGCAAGAATACTCTACATATACGCAGTCAGAAGAAACATCCACATCCAGGTGAAATCCGACGGAAATGGCTACTACAAATGATGTTTGAAATGAAAAAAACGAAACGCATATGTAAAATACAAATGCGTTGTTTAGAAGTTGCGAAGACGGATCTGAAATACTTTAATCATTTTAAAGGGCCTGCGGACACTGTAGCCATATAAATGGAGGAGTGCAGCCAGCTATTCCTCTGATTAAGAGGGCTATTCGGAAAGTCGGGTCCGATAGGTTGCGAAGTGGAAACCACAGATAAAATCAAAAATGTTATCTGCAACCGTTTGCTACACCTTCCAGCTACTTCTCTACATAGTTGTCACTCCTACTTAGACATTTGTCGCATCGTTGTACCAACTTTCCGACACCCTCGTCGCAGAAGGTAGCTGTCTGGGCTTTCCGCCTCTTCTCTACGCTGGCCTGTGGTTTGTGCAGCCGGCCTCTGTGGCCGAGCGGTTCTAGACCCTTCAGTCCGGAACCGCGCTGTTTCTACGGTTGCAGGTCCAAATCCTGCCTCGGGCATGTATGTGTGTGATGTCCTTAGGTTAGTTAGGTGTAAGTAGTTCTAAGTCTAGGGGGATGATGACCTCAGATGTTAAGTCCCATATTGCTTAGAGCCATTTGAACCATTTTTTGGTGGTTTGTGCAAAAATGTTGTCTTCATAGCCATCGGTTCACGCGAGCCGAGGAGAACATCAGAGGAAGCCAAGTCCAGGTTGTACAGTGGGTATTAAGCAGACCCCATCGGAAAAGCCGCATGGTCCTCCTCACCGCCCCTGCAGTATGCGGCCGAGAGTTGTCCAGAAGAAGGAAATGCATGACAGATACATTATGTGGAAGTGCATGAACTCGGGCGAAACTTCACAGCGGTCACCCACACATGGGAGGAGGCTCTTTACGTGCTCACTGTGCGCTCAGAACTGAAAAGTTCGACTCGATGCTATCGCAAACATACTATAGACACTGCCCAACACACTTGTACAAAGATTCATCGGATTTTCACTGTCGTTTCCATTTCGCGACCTATCGGATCTTACTTTCCGAATAGCCCTCGTACATCAGCTCTTCACAAACAGTCGTTATGTAAACCCCTAGAATAAAGCATAAAGAAGTAAAATCCGTGGACTTTGCTGACCAGGCATGTGGCCCGCCTCAACATATTCACCATTACATAAAAGCTGTGCTGAGGTGCTCAGGGGTGGAGGATCCTGCAAAATGTGCCGGCGTGCAATCAGCGGCACAAACTGCTGCTTGCGGTGCCAGACTGACAGAGCAACCAGAGGCGTCACAGCCGTAAACTTTCTGTACAGGACGTATCTTAGTAGTGGCTGTAACACCACAGCTCTTATGCTGTATGGATTTATTTTGTTTTTTTGTTTTATTTAATGTTACATTGTTGATCATCTGTAAATGTGTTTGAATCGATAACATAAAATTGTGTACTCTTTTCTTTGTCAAACCTTTGATGTCGTGATTTGATTCTATGCAAAGTAGTGTATCTGTAATTTAAAATTCTTTGTCCCATTTGGAGGGAACAAAACTTACTGTATATAATTGTAATTTTGTGTGAATAATTTTTTGTAGAAGTGTCAATATGTGAAAATGTTCTGTTTTATTTAATGTATTTGTTTGCTGTTATGTAAACTGCTGACCTTCACTTAGGGTTCTTAGTTAATTTGTATGTAAAAGGTGTCGTGGTTCCCCTCGGGAACGGAAGTGTGTAGCGCGCGCAAATTGTGGTTGGCCTAGGTAGATAAGGTGGAACTGATAGTCAGTCGGGGACGAGCCAGCAGTAGGGGACGAGCTACGAGTCCGTGCACTGCCATGTAACAGATGCATATTGTGCTGATTCCGAGAGAGGCTTTTCCTGCTTCTTTCCAAAGCCTCGGATGGATGGATAAATAACTGGAATTATTCTGGAATTTGTATTAATCATCGCCACCAAGAAATGACAGAGTCCAGCAATTCTGTATGCGAATCCACCTACCAACACGCAGTTGGCACCACGTTGCGCAATCACTGTAACGTAATACTATAATGATGTACAGTGAAGGATCAGCTTAATGGATGTGTTATTGTGCTCAAATATAAGGTAATTTATATCTGAATTTATGTACCTACCCTGATTTTTCTCCTCATCATAACACCTCTCAGGCTCCTCTCCGTTTGAGCTAAAGTGATTACCGAGTGTCCTTACTGAAAGAAATTAAAGCCTAGAGGTTTGCTAATTAATGCCTCTTGAACTTAGTAAAAAGAAAGTTAAAGTTAATTTGGCAATAGAGTGAGTAAAAGTAAATGTTGTTTGCTGAAAATAATTTTCCCATTAAAACTGCTTATTAAAGTGCTGTTGCCAACTGCAAAATTAAAAGTTCTTAAGACTGAGGCTTCTAAAGTTTTGCTTAGCAAATGATCACCTAGATATCTGTAGTAAATTCAAAAAGGTGAGTCAGTTTCTTGAAATTTTGTCAACATTGTGTTTCGCTGTAGTAAAAGTGGAAAACTGCACTTGTGAAACATTATATGCTCATGTTTGTTAAGTGTATGTCTCTCTTGAGTATAGGAAGTGCATATTAATAATATAACAAGATCCACAGTTTGTCTATTGTATTAATGCTGAGTATCAAGTAACGGAAAGACCACTAATTAGTAAAACCATAATTTATGTAAGCCTGAAAGTAATAGGGTGTTTCGGTACCTCTTATAAATTTTGCAAATAGTTTGTGCTGCTCCAGTTGTTAGCTTCAATCTTAAAACATATTAAACAGTACAGATAGGCAAAATTCCGTTTGTTACTGTTCAAATATTTAAGTAATTCTGACTTTCATTTCCGATAAGCCACCTCCGTTAAGAACAACACGGTCAACATAACAAAATTCCTCTCAGAGGGTAACACTGCTCAGTTGCTTTATACCATAATTGCTATAACTAAATAATTCTGTTCTGCAAACTGCCTCCAGCTTCGAGGTTAAGGTATAGCAGTAGCAGTTAGGGAGTGTTATATGGCCGCTTAAGGCGCCAGTCTGAGAATTGTATACAGTGCGTAGCATAATTAGTAACGAAACTGACACGAATGAAAGTGTACGAGAGGGCAGAGGGGGCTAAATGATAAGCCTTCTCTGTCGGAACGTGGTCCTGAACGGGCCCTATGTACAGTTGCGTGGCTTCGTCGTAAGCTGACGCCAAGTTGTTGAACTGTAAGAATGTGTTTTTAAGGCCTCCGAACTCTGGCATTAAACCTTTTCGTTAAACACAGAGTGACAAGTGGAATGCTGATCTGTGAAGCAGCTTGCAAACAAAGAACATCGTACAAAACAAGTGACTGTTTCTTGTAGACACTGAATGCGAGTAGCCAACGACACAGGAGAAAGTTGTTGGAGACATTAATATTACAGTAGAATTTAAAAATATCGTCGGTTCTATTTTCCTCATTAATGAGCTTATTATTTATTCATCAACATGCCATTGTGATATTGTACATATCAGCTTAATACCATAGTGAAACATAATACAAATTATCAGTAAAGCCTAGTTAAATGTCAGTTCATTCATACATAGGATGTGTTTTTAAGGCCTCCGAACTCTGGCATTAAACCTTTTCGTTAAACACAGAGTGACAAGTGGAAAGCTGATCTGTGAAGCAGCTTGCAAACAAAGAACATCGTACAAAACAAGTGACTGTTTCTTGTAGACACTGAATGCGAGTAGCCAACGACACAGGACAAAGTTGTTGGAGACATTAATATTACAGTACAATTTAAAAATATCGACGGTTCTATTTTCTTCATTAATGGGCTTATTATTTATTCATCAACATGCCATTGTGATATTGTACATATCAGCTTAATACCATAGTGAAACATAATAGAAATTATCAGTAAAGCATAGTTAAATGTCAGTTCATTCATACATAGAGGGATATAATTACTTATCACTATTCTACACCACTTATCACTATTCTACACCATATCTACGAGACGATGCTATGCTGATTATATGTTTTGACTATGCCATTATGGCCGTATCACTTTAGGACATGGTGTAAAAAAGATCTGAGGATGGTCATTACAGACTGAAACCGGTAATCGTCTAAAGAATTCATATTGTGATCAGAGACTGGAATAAAAAAGCAAATTACTTATCAGTCTACTTTCAGAATGATATATACGTAGAGTAAAATATATTTTCTTCAGCTACATGCTTACAAACGAGTTACCTAATAATGACAACACTAATATTTCACAATTAATTCAGATTTCATCTGCAGTATATATACACACTGCACAAGCACACACTGTTTAATCATGATAATACCCTGTATTCTTTTACTTTCTTCATTCTTACCTATTTGACGTAAAAGTAAACTACACTCCTGGAAATTGAAATAAGAACACCGTGAATTCATTGTCCCAGGAAGGGGAAACTTTATTGACACATTCCTGGGGTCAGATACATCACATGATCACACTGACAGAACCACAGGCACATAGACACAGGCAACAGAGCATGCACAATGTCGGCACTAGTACAGTGTATATCCACCTTTCGCAGCAATGCAGGCTGCTATTCTCCCATGGAGACGATCGTAGAGATGCTGGATGTAGTCCTGTGGAACGGCTTGCCATGCCATTTCCACCTGGCGCCTCAGTTGGACCAGCGTTCGTGCTGGACGTGCAGACCACGTGAGACGACGCTTCATCCAGTCCCAAACATGCTCAATGGGGGACAGATCCGGAGATCTTGCTGGCCAGGGTAGTTGACTTACACCTTCTAGAGCACGTTGGGTGGCACGGGATACATGCGGACGTGCACTGTCCTGTTGGAACAGCAAGTTCCCTTGCCGGTCTAGGAATGGTAGAACGATGGGTTCGATGACGGTTTGGATGTACCGTGCACTATTCAGTGTCCCCTCGACGATCACCAGTGGTGTACGGCCAGTGTAGGAGATCACTCCCCACACCATGATGCCGGATGTTGGCCCTGTGTGCCTCGGTCGTATGCAGTCCTGATTGTGGCGCTCACCTGCACGGCGCCAAACACGCATACGACCATCATTGGCACCAAGGCAGAAGCGACTCTCATCGCTGAAGACGACACGTCTCCATTCGTCCCTCCATTCACGCCTGTCGCGACACCACTGGAGGCGGGCAGCACGATGTTGGGGCGTGAGCGGAAGACGGCCTAACGGTGTGCGGGACCGTAGCCCAGCTTAATGGAGACGGTTGCGAATGGTCCTCGCCGATACCCCAGGAGCAACAGTGTCCCTAATTTGCTGGGAAGTGGCGGTGCGGTCCCCTACGGCACTGCGTAGGATCCTACGGTCTTGGCGTGCATCCGTGCGTCGCTGCGGTCCGGTCCCAGGTCGACGGGCACGTGCACCTTCCGCCGACCACTGGCGACAACATCGATGTACTGTGGAGACCTCACGCCCCACGTGTTGAGCAATTCGGCGGTACGTCCACCCGGCCTCCCGCATGCCCACTATATGCCCTCGCTCAAAGTCCGTCAACTGCACATACGGTTCACGTCCACGCTGTCGCGGCATGCTACCAGTGTTAAAGACTGCGATGGAGCTCCGTATGCCACGGCAAACTGGCTGACACTGACGGCGGCGGTGCACAAATGCTGCGCAGCTAGCGCCATTCGACGGCCAACACCGCTGTTCCTGGTGTGTCCGCTGTGCCGTGCGTGTGATCATTGCTTGTACAGCCCTCTCGCAGTGTCCGGAGCAAGTATGGTGGGTCTGACACACCGGTGTCAATGTGTTCTTTTTTCCATTTCCAGGAGTGTATATTGAAGATGAAGGAATTGTTGTTGAGCTTAGAAAGACTGTGGCAGTTTAATATTATCCAGCACAGTAACTGAGTACATGACTCTGATGATAAATATTGTTCTGTTGAAATGTGATGTAGAATAATAAAGATGTTTTATTAGTTACATATATTTGATATTTATGAACTCATCGTTATTTAAATAATAATTTAGTATATAGTATGTCATATTTAATATTTCTGTTTTCCAGAAACAGCGAAAAAAAAACTACTGCACTGTATTAAGAAAAGTTATTAAAAAATCCAGATGTATGTGCATTATTTCTGAGATTAGCACCTCTGATAATAAAATGGAAACAATTTGGAATGTTGTTAAAAGGGAAGTAGGGTACCAAGGGCACAGAAAGACTGTATTTCTATCAGACTGATTAAAAATGTGTTAACCAAATGTCAGAAGTAGGAAACATTTTTAATAATCATTTTTAAGTGTTGTAAGGAAAAAAGGATCCAGCTATTCATCACAAAATTCAAGGCAGTATATGGAAGGGGCAATACATACGCAATTTGTTAAAACTAAAATTTAACTCACCTCTCCCACTGAAATTAGAAAAATAGTGAAAGCTCGCATGGAACTGATGGTATTTCCAACAGAGTACTAAAAGCTTGTTCCCAACAGATAAATAGGATTCTCAGCCACATATGTAGTAGCTCACTGAAACAGGAAATTTTTCCAGGTAGACTGGAATATACTATTGTTAAACCATTGCATAAAACAAGGGATAGTTCTGATGCTAACAACCAACAACACCCAATCTCACTTCTGACAGCCTTATCCAAAATTCTAGAAAAAGTAATGTATTCAAGAGTAGCTTCACATATTTGTAAAAATGAAGTACTAATAAAATGTCAGTTTGGTTTTCAGAATGGCTTTTCAACAGAATATGCTAATGTACTTCCACTGATCAAATAAAAAATGCTCTGAATAACCAAACAACACCCACTGGGATATTTTGTGATCTCTCAAAGGGTTCTGACTGTGTGAATCGTCTATCTAAGCTTACGTATTGTGGTATAAGTGGTACAATGCACAAATGGATTAATTTATATTTACCTGGAAGAATGCAAGAGGTTGGAATTAATAGTATAGATATCTTACAAAAATCGGTAGAGTACTCTAACTGGGTGCGTGTCAAGAATGAATTTCCACAGGGTTCAGTCTTGGGTCCCTTCTTTTTCTTAACATGTATTAATGATTTGCCATTCTATATTCATGATTAAGCAAATCTGGATGTTTTTGCTGATGATATAAGTATAACCATTACACCCAATGTACAAGAATCATCTGACGAAATTGTAAATAACGTCATTCAGAAAATTACTAAGTGGTTCTCTGCAAATGGACTCTCACTAAATTTTGGAAAACACAGTACATACAATTCTGTACAGCAAATGATATAATACCATTGATAAATATAGACTCTGAACAGTAGTGTGTTGCTAAGGCAGAATGTTCTAAATTTCTAGGTATGTGCATTGATGAGAAGTTGAACTGGAATAAACACATTGATGATCTGCTGAAACAGGTTCAGTTACTTATGCTATTGGGAATATTGCAAACTTTAGTGATAAACATTTAAGTAAATTAGCATACTATGCCTATTCACTACTTTCATATGTCATCATATGTGGGGGTAATTCATCATTAAGAGAAAAAATATTCATTGCACAGAAGTGTGTAGTGAGAATAATAGTTGGAGCCTATCCAAGATTATCTTGCAAACATTTATTTAAGGAACTCGAGATATTCACAGTGCTTTTGCAATACATATATTCACTTGTGAAATTTGTTATTAATAACCGATCCCAATCCTAAAATAATAGCGAATTGCATAGCTGCAACACTAAAAGGAAGGATTATCTTCAATGAAAGGGGTGAATTATGCTGCCATAAAAATCTTGAGTCCTTTGGCAAATAGAATTAAAAATCTGACACACAACCAACCAACATTTAAAAACAAATTAAAAGAATTTCTGAATGACAACTCCTTCTACTCAATATTGATGATTTTTTAGACTGAAGTAGTAACTGTAAAAAATAATTGTATTACGTAAAGAAAACGTAACTTAAACTGACACATTTGACACCATTACTAAATATCGTATTCATGACCTATGGAACGAGTATTAATGTAATGTGAATATATTGGGCTTATTAAATCTGCAAAGTCATTGGACATGAATAGTAAACTTTGATTCAACAGTGGAAAATAATGTTTCGAGTTTTTGATTTGTATTTCTCTTGCCAAGTGTAGTGTTTGGGTCTTGTTCATGACTGATAATAGAGCTTCTAATGCAATAACTATTAATGTTTTCTAATTGTGCATAATGGGTCGGTAAATGTACCTATTCTGTGCAGTTAAAATCCCAAACATATCTTACAACAAGCCATTTATGCATAATGGGATGGAAAAATGTAGATAGTCAGAGCAGTTAGAAGTCCAAACTACTCAAGCATATTTTATGATGAGATATATTATTGCTTTTAGTTACTAACCTTGTGCCCATATTTGCCATTTCAAAACAATATTCATATTTTCTTTTTTTTTTACATCTGTCTCACAAAAAGTGATTCATAATTAAGCACATAGTTTACATTTTCTTTCTGAAGCAACACTCTTGTCACTTTCCTTGTCATTGGTCATTTTATACTCATCCTTAATTTTTGTGTTTATTAAACAACCTATGCAGTTGCCATTTGCATTCAAATGCCAGTATTATTTTTTCCACTTTAAACTGAAACGCATGTTTTATTGTGTAACTTGAAAACTGATAGCTTCCTGGAATACTTTTCTGTGTAAAGTTCTGTCTCCCAAGTAACCTTTATATTCTCGAGAAGGATTCAGTACAAAACTTTTCACCCTCTGTCCACTGCGAACAGAATGACCTGAAGTAGCTACGTACACCAAACATTGGATGTACCCAGAAAAGTGTGGAAATGGAATCCATTTCAGGCACGTGCTGTGAAATTAAAACTCAGTGGACTGGGACTCTTTGCATACCGGATTATTCAGAGACAGAGGGTTTCTCATTAACAGAAGTATTACAGAACTTTTATTATTAAATCGCTGTTGGAGAAGAACGTCGCTCGTGTGGCAGAATTTATTACCGATGTAAAAAGTAGTATTTCACTTTTTTACTGCAGAGCATCACATTCCGTATTTCTGTTCACATCTGCGCTCAAGAAAAAAATGCAGTTTCGTCGAAATGACCCCTCAACCGACGGAAATGTGCTACGAATTTTAAAAAAAATCCATCGTAAACAGTCACAGAAACAGGTGCCAGTGTTCTGTTGCTCGTTTATCACCACACAGGGGGCACATGCAGAGTAATTAAAGCCGTCCTCCTGTCCTATGCTAAATAAACAAAACAGAGCCAGTTCTGTTTTCCACAAAGACAACAAAAATGACACAGTGTCGTTTTACTGTGCAATCGAGAACTTTATGACGTTTTAATCACCGTAAATATCTTGATCTTTCTGACTCTAATCAGCACAATGAAAGTACTTATCCACCAAACTATTGGAATGTGAATCTCATGGATTGCAGGTTCCGGTCGTTCAGTATTAAGGGTATAAATCTGAAATGAAATGTTAGGCTGGTGCATAAGTTCGTTGAGTGTTTTTTTTATTTATTTTTTATTTTTTTATTTTGCATGTTGGTATTCCGGTTGTTATGAGTTTGTTTATCGAATGTCGTTTTTTATTTGCAATTCACTGTTGCTATTCAAGATTACATATTTTAATTTCTTCATTCCTATCCTGTATTCAGTACTGGTGACGAGAAACTATGCCTTTATGCTAACTTAGGAAAAAGAAAGGAACTGTTGATACCAGCTAGTCCTCTGATTAAGAGGGCTATTCGGAAAGTTGGGTCCGATAAGTTGCGAAATGGAAACCACAGACAAAATCAAAAATGTTTTATCTGCAACAGTTTGCTACACCTTCCAGCTACTTCTCTACATAGTTGTCACTCCGACATTTGTCGCACCGTTGTACCAACTTTCCGACACCGGCGAGTAGTTAGAGCTCAGAACACTGAACCCAAAAACGGAATTGCAGATGTGAAATACCCACTTACAGAAATGATCAGGACTTTAGGGGCAGAATATCGATACAGTTCCATTGCAGGTACAGCTTGTGTTCAGGGATCCTGCCTATATTGATTCATGTGACACTTCTTAATATTACGTCGCTAATGGACTAAGCGAATGATCATGTTTCACACAACTGTAACCCACTAACCGTGTCTGTGGTTTTTTTTAGGTGCCCACTCCTACCATTACACTTTACAGTCCATTGCGAACTAGCAACTGAATTACCTACTTAGCACAGGTTTAAGTTGCCATCGCAAATCACAGTCTCTAATCTGTGCTAAATACTGCGTATATATCCTGCCACTAAATACACGCTCTAATTGCAGTGTTCACACTGTAATGTTTTACACTGATTATATTGTTTTGTTGATTACTTTTATACTGCCAGTAACGATAAGTCTAGCGCCCCATATTGCGGTCCCTCAGTAATTCAGTGGGTACTCGTATGGATTAAATATTTCCGCGGTAAATTGCTTGATGACTCGAATAAAACTTTAAGCACTTTAGTTGCACTGATAAAAATAAGTCGTTAACTTTCGCGTGACTGTTTCACGATGTGGCTGGTTGTCGAAACATGAGTCAAGCTTGTAATAAATAATCTACAAGCAATGGTACTTCTTCACACGTAGCACCATCATGAACACATCTCTGTCACTAAGCGGTAGTCTGCAACGCGGAAACTCACTACACTTCTTTGTGCGGCAAACGCTCGCTTGTAATTTAGGGCCGGCCGCTGTGGCCGAGCGGTTCTAGGTGCTTCAGTCCGGAACCGCGCTGCTGCTACGGTGGCAGGTTCGAATCCTGTCTCGGGCATGGATGGGTGTGATGTCCTTAGGTTAGTTAGGTTTAAGTAGTTCTAAGTCTAGGGGACTGATGACCTCTGATGTTAAGTCCCATAGTGCTTAGAGCCACTTGAACCATTTTGTAATTTAGGGGAGGTCTTCGGTACAACCAAAGAATATTGCTTCCCGACTGTTACTTACTAAAAAATAACTGCATTTGAACGCGTTCCCTGTGCTGTCGATGCTTCAAGACACAGTACGTTTACGCAGTTATTTCTTAGAAGCCGCTGTCATGTGTGAAGTTTCCCTGCTTGCGTGTTTTCGTGAAGTGGAGAAATAGCGAGCCAAGTGAAGAAGAACAAATATTTTACTGTACAGAATGATAAATTTTAACGGCAGGAATAAAAAAAAAAGTAAGCTGTAGCACGTCGCTACAAACTTTCTTAAGCCGAAACTTTGGTGACTATTCCTAGCTAAAAAGATGTTATCTTGACATCTCTTTAGCAGTCATGCTGAAGGTCAAGCTTCCGTGTAGATTTACACAGTAAATAAAGTCAATAATGTGCTGGGTCTTCTTAGACGTGACAGTTTCAATCGATCGAGGTGCCACACCTGTTACTATACTAGACATGTTTTCTCTGGCTGTTGCTGTGACAAGCTAGTCACACTTGTTAGTGTGAGTTCGTTGATCCTCAGCTGATCACTTTGTCAACCATAGACCGCATATTATTGAAAGCGATTGTCAGATAAAATATTTGTGTGGCATTTATTTAGACATCATTTGTCATTTGATAATAAAAAAGAATAAATCAGTTGTTATTTAGACCACAACTCCTCCCAGTGTTCTGATTTACATCACCCTTGCCATTTTATTAAAGCCATGGATTTGTCAAAAAATCTAGGTGCAGTCGTAATGAAATTGAATATACTCATTAACATTTTTGATATTTTAATTAATATGCAAGAACATTATTTTTATTTCTATTCAAGATATTAATTTTCTATGGCTTCCTGTCAGTCAGATCCTTTTCATTTACACACCAAGCAACAACTTGCAATTTTTGACGGAAACAACCAGCATCTTACAATTGGCACCCACTGCCAGAATCTTACAATTGGCAACCACTGCCATAATCTTGCAATTGGTAAACCACAGAACCTTGCAAACTGCATTAGAAATTGAGGTCTCTCTTTAAATGTCAGGGCTATGTCATGTACTCGCGTGAGACAGTGTTATAAGCACCTCACAGACTTTGAAAGGGACGTCAATGTAGGTCTCCAATTTTCTAGCTGTCGTTAAATATCCGGATTCGTTCGGCATCCAGAAGTTACAGCGAGTGGCAGCGCGGTCCGAGACGCCATTTCACGAATTACGCGGCCCCTCCCGCCTGAGGTTCGACTCTTCCGTCGGGCATGGGTGTGTGTGTTGTTCTTAGCATAAGTTAGATAAGTAGTGTGTATGGCTACAGACCAATGACCTCAGCAGTTTGGTCCCTTAGGAATTCACACACATTTGAACATTTTTTACATTTGAGCATTTTTAGTTACAGGGGCCCGACGTTGGACTGCATTGGAATGTGAAGGTATTCCCACTCGTTATCAAGATTCTCGTCGACTACGTATGAGTACCGCAAGGTTGGATCGTTGTACTCTGCACGAAGCACATCGCAATCCCTTCACATCTGTGCTTGCCAACCGAGAACAAATGATGGACTCCCTGCCACATTCTGTGTCATCCTGGACTGTTGGTCGGAGACTTACAGCAGCCAGTGTAGGGAATTACCGTCCCATGCATGGGCTGCCGTTCACAAAATGAACAGCTATGTTTGGAGCAGTGAAGCCAGCCGTATGCATGGATTCCTGGTGAACGGTGTCTCTTTGTGTTCAGCAATGAATCGCAGACCAACGTCGGCAACTGGGATGGCGACCTGAGCAGATGTCTCATCCTTCGAAAGATTTGGAAAGGCACAATTGTGTCACTCTTTGTATCCTGGTGTTGGGAGCCATCAGGTATGACTTCATCTCGAGCCTGGCAGTCACTGAGAGAGCTCTGATGGCACAGATACATGTGTTACGAGCTTTGAGAGTTTTCAACAGGACAATGCTCATCCATATATGGCACGTTTCTCTAAGAACTTTCTGGGTGATATTGAGGTATTCCCGTGGCCAACAAGATCCCCACATCTGTCCTCGATTGAACACGTGTGGGACATGCACGGATGTCTACTCCGTCTTTGTACTAGTATCCATGATACAAAGGACGAGTTACAAGAATAGTGGGACAATTTGCCTCTGGAGAGGGTAAAATTACTTCATAACTTCCTCCCAACAGAATCAGTGCATACATGGATTCTACTTACAAACTTTAAATTTGTAATTTGACTCGATTTTGTAATAATTGAAATAATTGAAATAACATCACATACTTTCTCAATCCACAAATACGTTTCCTCCTCACCTTGTGGCACCAATAGTCCTCTCTGGTGGCCATTCTAGTTGTCACAGAGAACTGCAGCTCTGATCATTTATGCACCAGCCTATGCTGTGTCCTTCTGCGAATTTGCAGTGTTATCCTAGGGGTCTTCTGGATGCCTCACATTTTTTGTCAGGTAGTGGAATTGGTGCCTGCTGGTGGTCGCTGCTACCGTGCGGCTCAGTGTTCAAGCTCCGCATCCTATCGTTATGACTGAGCAACTCGTCCTTCATTCGCTGCCCGCTAGAACAGATGTAGATGAAAACTTGATGCATGTACTGCGTCCCCCTCCCCTTTCCACGCTAGCAGCGTGATGCTCGAAGTAATTGGGCAAGGGAATATTTGGGGCCGTGCCGCCGAGTACTCTACACTGACGTGTGAAGGTTTTGTCTCACGCCTGATGAAGAAGAATTATTGAGGCTGAAACCAACGCATGTGTCAGACAAGCACTCCATGGGTTCAACTTGGAAATGGTGAAGTCCGTATAAGGTTAGTATCATATACAGATATAGGCCGTCGAGTGCCGAGTGTCTTTTCAAAACTGTGAACTACTGGGACGAAACCTTTCAAGTTATATGCCTTAATGTCAGGCCTGCACTTTCATCTTGATCCTAGCACACGGGGCTGAGTGAGATGATCGACAATACCACTCAGATATTCACATCGGAGGTCTTCTGGTACTCTGTGTGTGCTGTGAGGTGCTCTTCTTCCCACATACGAGTAGAGTATCACGATAATTTACTACTATCTTCGTTTGAAATAGGCTTTACAGTGGAAAGAGGTGATGTTGAAAAAGGGCTATGAAGTATCTGCTAACCTATAAGGAATTTACGTTCTCTGCTGGTAGTCTAACTGTACCATTACTCAAGGGCACCCATACGACAGTCTGTGAGGGGTGTATTAACATTTTGGAAGACGAATGATGACTTTTAAGTAGCCACACAAAATGAGATTTTCACTCTGCAGCGGAGTGCGCGCTGATATGAAACTTCCTGGCAGATTAAAACAGTGTGCCCGACCAAACACAGTTTTAATCTGCCAGGAAGTTTCAGCCACACAAAAGTTCCATTTCCGATACTGTTAAAATCCTGCGTAATACTTATTTTTAAATCATTTTACTGAAGGAAGAACTTATGTCTGCACAATATTTTTACATTATCTGAGAGCTTGGGGGGCGCCCCCGGATATAGGCGCCCTTGCCAACGCTTACTCTTTTTCGGATGCAAAAGGGATGGAGATGGTTTATATCCAGACACTATGGAACTTGGTCACAGTTGTTCAAGGAGTAATTATAACCTTTTAATTACTTTGAAGTTAACTAATTAGGGTTTTGATTGCTGGTAAATATTGATACCCTCATGCTACAGCACCACAGCACTCCGCTAGAAGAGCTAAAACAATATGACGCAGACCATTCGTGAGCAAAGTATTGTGTCGTAATTCGTCCTCCGCATTTGAGGGAGAAGAAAACTACAACAATACATGATTTGTTCTTGTAAAACAAAGCAGTAACCACATGACGCAGTGCTTGTTGGGGCAGATGCGTCCAGAGTGGTCAGTCAATTTGAATGACGAAGAACTACGTGTCAGACCACTACTCTGTGAAACACCATAGTAGAAACAGATGTGCATCTCGAACACCAACGTATCACAGTGGAGCTGAAGTAAAAAATGATAATAATCAGTAACGGATTTGCGTGTACCTTGCACCAGTATGCACTGTATCCCTAATTTATTAGTACTGCACTGTGACCGGCCGCTGTGGACGAGCAGTTCTAGGCGCTTCAGTCCGGAACCACGCTGCAGCTACGGTCACAGGTTCGAATCCTGCCTCGGGCATAGATGTGTGTGATGTCCTTAGGTTAGTTAGGTTTAAGTAGTTCTAAGTCTAGGGGACTGATGACCTCAGATGTTAAGTCCCATAGTGCTTAGAGCCATTTGAACCTTTTTTTTGTCACTGTGTATACAGATAGTGAAATGTGCGTATTGGTAAAAGTAGACGTTTCATTGTATTGAGTTAAAGCATCGCGAATGGCAGTAATTTCTCGTCCGGTCCTGGGCTGCAATGGGTATGCAACGCTTGAGCACATTTCCCTAGAATATTCCTCTTACGTACTGAAACCGTACGTGAAAATAAAAGAGACTGCAATATTACACACGGTGAACATTGAAAGACAACAAGGCTGCCGACGAAGTCACTACGACTAGAATTTTAGAATGTAGAACGCTCCGATCAAGTGGACGTGGCGCAGATTCGTGGCTGAGTCGGCTACTCGCTGGCCACTGTTGGCTTAGCGGAAGCGTTTGGCGGGCAGCCGGCGCTGCAGGCGCCTGACGTAGCGATGACGCAGCCGGGGCGCGAGCGACTGCGGCCGCGGCAGCACGCCGCTAAGTGAATATCGATAATGGAAATTAGTTGGCAGCTGCGGCGGCCGCGGCGGCTGCAGCTCCGTAATCTGTGTGGTCCTCCCAGAATGGGGCCACCGGAACCCCTCCTGCTGCCGCGCCGGGGCCGTAAATTTCCGACCGGTATCAGCGTCAGCACGGCTCGTTTCAGACCGGATGGGGCTATTGTTTGCGATAGAGCTTACAGCTTACCTCCGTAGTCTTAACCTTTCGGGTTTCCTAAACGACGCCATCGGCTAATATAAAACTGAAAGACGAACCCGCCTTCCCCCTCTCCCTTACTGTTGGGCGACGTACGGTTTTTACGCTTTAGTTCGATGTCCTAGCTGTAATTTTCTCCCGCTGCGTGGGATACTGCCAGAGCATACAAAGATAATTATTCTACAATTCCGACGTCAATAAATTTTCAAAGCAAATAAGGAAGTAATCGTAAATATTAAATTACCAGGCAATTTTTAAACTAGGCACAGCTAGTAATTATACATAATTGATTGACCATTCATAGAGTATAACAGGGATGTTTACGTAAAAATCTTAAAACTTTTGTAATAGGAAACTGAACGGAAAGTCCAATAGCGTACAACAGCTGTATCTATTGACGTACAGGGTGATTATAATTAATCTTTCAAAACGATATAGAAATAACACCACCGGTCAGAATGAAGTCAAATTGCAACGGAATATTATCGGAGAAGGGGGAAAACGTATGTCAGAACAAAAAAAGGTGCGAAAATTGATCAATAGGTAGCGCTGTGGGCGTCAGGATATGTAAATGGAAGCACCTGTCACGCGCACGACCCATTGGAGTTGGTATAAACACGCCGGGTACACGGCTACTTGTAAAACTGTTTTACAACAATGATGAATGGACACTGAAGGATTTGAAAAAAGGCGTGGATCTGGAGAAAATGATTCAGAAATTCGAAAAGACGGGTTGTTTTGGCGTTCAACCTGATAGTGGGAGGAAAGGAATTGATTCGACGTCAGGGGAAGCAGTGGCCACAGCAATGCAGGATGAGACGAGTGGTGATGTGCAAACGTGTAGTGCACGGAGAATTGCCCGAGCATTGAACATACCCGTGAGCACGGAGCGTAAAATCCTTCGAAACATCCTTCTTTGCTATCCATTCAAAATTACCCATGTGCAGGAGTTACTTCCTGTTGACCTCTCAGCAAGACAGACCTTTGCTTTAGAATTTCTTGTTCGCATGGAAGTGGGCAATGATTGGTTGTAGAAGATTTTGCGGACAGACGAAGCCCACTTCCATCTGACAGGACATGTCAATACACAGAATTGTCGAATATGGGAAACGGAAAAACCACACGCAAATCAACCACTACCACTTCATCCTGAAACGTTCTGTGTGTGCTGCGGACTGAAGGCATCATTTATCATAGGACCATCTTTTTTCGAAGAGACAGGTGATTTCGGTCCTGTTACCTGTACCGTCACTGGTAAGCGCTATGAGCGACTTTTGCGCAACCTCGTCATTCCAGCTTTCCTACAGCGTTGTTGTGTGGATGGTATCATTGCTGTGCAAGATGGTGCACCTCGGTACATTGCAAATCAAGGTAAGCAGCTGCTGAAGCGCCGCTTCGGAAATGCTAGAATTATCAGCCGGCATTTTCCTACAGCCTGGCCGTCTCGATCACCTGATCTTAATCCGTTTGACTTCTGACTCTGGGGCTGTCTGAAAACGTTGTGTTCAGTGTTCCGATTGCAAACTTAGCAGTTACTCTGCGGCATTCTGTAATAGCTCTTTATACTATATGACACAGCATATGTAAGTATCCACCTTTGGTATAAAATTAGAAATCTGATTTTATTATATACGACTAGGCCCGCTATTTGTGGGTGTATATTATCCTGACGAGATGCTTAATATTTTGTTCCTTATTAAAATCTATTCACTCAGTACCTTGAAAATATCTTAGATAACTTAATTTAGCCATCTTTAAAGTATTAATCTGTAAAAATTTGTCTACAGAAATACATCAAAGGATTCAACTAAAAAGTTGCGAAACCGGTTATATTCCACTTCAATAAACTGAGCTACTGCTGTCTGTTAGAGTTTCATTCAGAATTCAGTTTTAAAAATTTATACAATTGTTTCTAAACACATGTGTTGTACTGTATAAATGATCAGTCAATTACGTATTAAATCATAACATAGAAAATAGCAACTTATGATAGTCCTTCTCTACATATTCACCCATCATAGTTACCTATTTTCCCACAACGATGGATGGTTTGGTGGAGACCTGGCTTTTGGAAGTCTTCATATTAGCTTTTCAGCAAGTGTTCCACCTCCACCCCTCGTCTTTATTGTGGAAATGCATGTCTCAGAATGCTTTCTTAACCGAGGAAAGAAAAAGAAGTCACTGGTAGGTGCCTTGTCAGGAGAACACGGGGGCTAAGGCAAAATTTGATAAGAAACGAAACAGCATATTTGATTGTGTTTCTGCGAAATGAGGAGGGGCGTTTTTGTGGGACAGCTTCCTGCAGTGCTTCATCTTGACTGAGATTTCGGTGGTATGCTCCTCTGACGGTTCGCCTCTACTACTATCCGTTAGTAGTACACATTGGCAGTCCCCAAAGAACAGCGTCATCGTTCCCGATAATGGCTGGTTCTTCGCCTCTTTGGGCTGTAGTGAATCGACGTAATTCCACTATTTGCTTTGCTCCTTCGATACTCGTGCATGGCGAATAACCAGCTAAAGAAGTCGTCTTGGTTGCCCTTTTGAGGGCTCAAGTTAGTTCAGAGTCACACTATATATACATTAAAAAATTGTGTCACATTAAATCAAAATAACACAATAGTGTAATTGCATAGGATTCCGCGGCCAGAGACAGTTAGCAGGAAAGTTTTCTGAGTGTGCTACCTCGTCAGATTGTAAATTCGTCACTGATAAAACCAATGTTAGGGCCACGGTTATAGTGCCTTTCTTCTTATCTACCCAAAATGTGTCCGGTCATACCTAGAAGAAGACCACCGTAACCGTCGCCGAACCGTTGGTTGCATCGGAGATATTTATTTCCGACATGGCGCGGTATGATGTGCAGAAGACTTACATGTTAACTGAACAGCGCTTTGATATTTTAACCCATTTTGCTGTGGGATGTCTTACGGGATGAGATAAGGAACCGGTCAGAACTACCTAACATCAGATTTTTAAACGTGTACGACGACTGAGCCACCTGGTAGCGGGTAGAGGAAAAAACATTCGACTAATGAGGCCTGAGAAAAGTACTATTTAAAAAACAATCGTAGGTTGCAGAGTGCTCTTTATTAACTTAAGAAAGATGCGTTTCGCCCGGATAGAGTATTGTGAGGTTGTCTGAAAATAGAAGAGGACGACGATAGTACAATTAATCCTGTGTGGTCTTATTCTTCTGCCTTGTCAGCCTCAGCTCACAGGCGTCACTGGATGCGGATATGCAGGGGAATGTGGTCAGCACACCGCTCTGCAGGCCGTATTTCAGTTTCCGAGACCGGAGCCGCTACTTCTCAGTCGAGTCCCTCCTCAGTTTGCCTCACAGGGGCTGAGTGCGTTCCCCTTGCCCACAGCTCTCGGCAGGCAGGGTGGTCACCCCAGTGCGAGCCCAGTACGACAGTGCGTAACTGTGCTGATCTGACGGGAACCTGTGTTACCTCTGTGGCAAGGCCGTTGGTATAAACAGAATGAAATCGTTGTTAATTGGCTTCAGTTATCATGTTGGAGTTTGAATATGAGGAGAATAAGGTGTTACTCCATATGGGTTGTGGAACAAATCAGTAAAGTGCGCAACACACTGAAAGGCTGACCTCTTTGAAAGCCCGCAATTGTCTCGTATTGCGATGCAGAAGTTTTAAATTGGGTTCAACAGTGCCCACAGTCTACCTCTGTAATGATGCAGAGGCGTAGTGACGTGCAACATCGCCCTAGGGCTCGACAGTGCTTCAGACAGCCAGTTGTCGTCACATGAACGAAAGCCGGAGCTCAGGAGTTCGTACGAGGTGTAAGGTGGGCTCATAACGTTACGTTTGCACCAAATTTCGCTACACTTCTGCCCAACCCCACCGTTTATATGTCACACTGTAACCTCCCCCTCACTTATCGGCCTTAATGACAGTGAAAAATTAAACCGCGTGTACCTAATGGAAATTTGGGAAAAGCAATCGTCACCGAAGTTAATTTGTCGGTAAAGAGGGAGGAAATGGTTACATCTAAATGAAAGGAAAAATGCAAATGAAATTGGTGGCAATTAATTTTGAAAAGGGGTAAAGTTAATAAAGAAAGTAAATGTGCGGCCGTTACGTTAACAATTAACTAGCGGTAATTAGATATTTGAGATTTGGGGGAAATTACGGTCGCCAGTCCTAAGGACATTTACTACAGTAACTGAAAAAGAAAGGTTATTACACATATAATTAGCACTAGAAGCGTGGCAACTGAAGGTTGACACGTGAAGTGTGAAAGCTGAAAGTTTGTCAGAAGTAATAAATTTCCCCACACTCTGACTTAATTTAGCAAAAGAATTAATAAAACCGGAAAATCGAAAGTTAATTTAGTGACTGAAGTTAATAGTGAGCTTTCTTTCTGAAGCACATCGAAATTCAGTAAAATACGTTTAGTCTTGGACTACCTCAACAATCATTTCAAAAGCTACTTGAATCTACGCAATTTAGAAATAAGAGATTTACCTTTGAACTTGAATTAAATGATTCTGAACAATTAACAATAGTAAAATTTAGTACGTACCAAGCTAAGCTTCAGTCACAGGTAAGCTAAAATACGTAACAAAACTCGCACTCTTAATTTGTGCTTGTGTAATCTAAATATTGTAGCCAGCTATGAATACTTTAACTGAACTTTGAAATTAAAGCAGTGAAATCGAATGATGTTGGCGTTTGAATTTCAACGACACTCGGGTTCATTCCGGAAAAGGAAGGGACCCTGCTTGGTAATGCAATTGGGACAATTAGCAACAAACGTTCATGCTAAGTTGCTGAAATTTTGTCATGCAACGATTTTAAAAGCTGAGGTCTGCCATACAGTTCTAAAACTTTACGTGCTTCCAGTCTTCCTTGTTGGTTGATTGAAGGTTTGAAGCTGTCGATCGAGGAGGTGGGGACAGTCACTCATTGTCGGCCGTCGCTGTTGCAGAAGCTGGATGTTGGCGTGCCTTCTTCTCGACACGGTCTCCAGCCGAAACGGGCTCTTGATGTGCGCCAGCTATTGCTTCCCGTCCGCGACACCATGTCAGAAACTATCATAGCAAGTCGAGCGCAATTACATGCTGCCGAACCCCGAAAGCGCGGCAACACCTGCTCCACCGAACTACCCCAGCCAGCCTCCCTCTGCTCTGCCCGCGCTCCACGCGGCAGAGTTAACACTACCAAAGATCCTAAACACTTTGGTTCTCCACACGACCTATCGATGTAATGGTTCGATAGCATAGTTTCCCTAGGTCAGACCCAGCGTAAAAATACAAATAATCTTTACACAACAAACCAATTAAACTTCGACATAAATGCATATATATATACAAATAGTAAAACAATTACAATATACAAAGACACATAAACGTCATATATTCAGGTAACAAAATAAGAAAAAAAACTGTAGTACAATAGATGGAAATACGAGGATATGCATTTCCGGCGTTATAACACGATGAGAAGGTCGTCATCCCCCTCTTATAAATATTTCACTCCTTCTTTTGACGCTTCCGCGATCGAAGCCAGAACCATGGCTCCCAGTGCTGAAATCATGCGGTTTTCTCATGGGTGATGAAGGAAAAAAATTCAGACACATCGACGCTCAAAATCGATCCTAAACGGCTTCAGGAGGTGGCATAAAGTGAGTCAATGAAACCACCTCTTCCACTGGGACGTTGTTTTCCCACACATTTGGAGGTCGAAAACGATGGGTCACAGTTCGATTAGCGACAGGATGTTGGTCTTGACCACTTTCAATGCGGCTGACACTTTTTGTTAAATTTATTTTCACACTCAGGGTAGAGGCTGGGAAGCTGTTGACATTCAGTGACTAGTCGCTGTATCTTTGCTGTGAAATATGCTTATTCAACTTACAACATCAAAAGAACTTTGTCTGTGTA
This sequence comes from Schistocerca cancellata, assembly GCF_023864275.1. Taxonomy (NCBI): domain Eukaryota; kingdom Metazoa; phylum Arthropoda; class Insecta; order Orthoptera; family Acrididae; genus Schistocerca; species Schistocerca cancellata. Next base: position 1,134,856,315 of record NC_064627.1, on the reverse strand, counting down.
GCTCATTGGCAGTTTCCGTAGGTAAATGTAATTTTCCTGAGTGAGAGATGACGTAACTCGGCAAATAAAAGGAATTGTGTAAGAACGTTTGTGAAATTAATATTATACACAGTCAGATTTGATAGGAATCTAAAAGAGAAATAAAATAAAATAAACATGAAAATACTTGACAAAGAACGTGAAGCACCCAGAATGTGATGTTATTTCAGTGAATACAAAATCGAGTCTCACTTACAAAGAATTTGCCAATATAAGTCCAGTTATGTGTATGACGACGCATCCACGCTGGGCTGGATGCATGCACTGATTCGGTTGGGAAGTGCGTCACAGACCCGTTGCATCCAGTCCTGAGTCAAGCTGACCAACAACTGCTGCAATTGGTTCTCCATATCCCAACGCTGGGACGGAGTTATAATGTCCGAGCTGGTCCCACACACGTTGTACTGGGGACAGATCTAGGCACCTTGTTGGCCACTGAAGTACCTCGGCATCATGCAGACGTTTCATAAAGACACTTTCCACATTAGGACGAGCATTGTCATGTTGAAGAATGGCACCACGATACTGTCGCTTGGAAAGTAACAGATGAAGACGCAGGATGTCCGTAACGTACTATTTTGCCGTCAGAGTTCTTTGACTCTCTACCACCCGTGACCTGAAGTCATACTCGATGCCCCCCCAACCACCACCACCCCATGAGGCCAAGAGTAACATTGCTGAGACTCTCACAAAAGAATAAGGCGACCTCTCCAATTTCGCCGTGATACTCGCTGACTATGGAATTTCGGATAGTACAGAACAGCTATTCATCTGAATACGATGTGATGCCGTTCTTCAGCATTCAGTGCTTCCCCATCACTTCATCACACCTATCACAGCCCCATTATAACGGTAATTCTCTAGTGCGGCTGCTGTTAAGACTCTCGCCAATGGTGCGGGAAGCCACAGAATTACATGAAGACCGTTACGTGTCGGATATCAGGTGCAGGTGTGAATGGTTTACGATATGCTTAGTGTCGCAGTCATACGTGGTTTAAGGTAACCTGAGCGAGGACGCCCGCCCTCGCGTTCTCACTGTGTCCAGCATTCGGACACTGTCACATCTGAAAGCCGCAGAGTCTGAATTTTGCCCGATTCTACCGGCCAGCCAAATGAGGTCCGTTTCAACGTTTGCCACGTGCTGATAAAGATGTCTTACGTGAGTACGCAGCATCTCCGTGTCCTTCACAGAGACCTCTTAGCATCTCACGCGCCCTACATACCATACCAGGCCTGGTAACAACACTAAACACGGACGTACCTAATGCGCTCTGTTGGCCCTTCTATCCGTCACAGAGAACTGCAACTCCAATTCGACCATGCCTTTTGGGTACTTCATTTTTTTTTGTCAAGCAGTGTATTATTCTACGTCAAATAGGAACGTCAAGAAAATGGTCTAGCACCGATTTGTCGATAAAACATTGCAATGATCCATTTTAAGGAATAATGAAAACTTTACAACAGAAGGATGGCTGGGATTATAAACTGGTAATATTCGTGATGACAATAAAATATTTCTGACAACAGTCTACCGAATATCGAATGAGATAATTTTGAACCAGGTCGTTATTACGTTGGTGTCCGGAGAAGTAATGTCTCCGTATTATCTATATGAAAACTCTTAAAACTTTTTAAATAAAACAAACGTTACTAACATATTATGGAAATGGGAGAGGATGTAGATGAAGATGAAATGGGAGATATGATACTGCGTGAAGAGTTTGACAGAGCACTGAAAGACCTGAGTCGGAACAAGGCCACCGGAGTAGACAACATTCCATTGGAACTACTGACGGCCTTGGGAGAGCCAGTCCTGTCAAACCTCCACCATCTGGTGAGCAAGATGTATGAAACCGGCGAAGTACCCTCAGACTTCAAGAAGAATATAATAATTCCGATCCCAAAGAAAGCAGGCGTTGACAGATGTGAAAATTACCGAACAATCAGTTAAATAAGCCACAGCTGCAAAATACTAACACGAATTCTTTACAGACGAATGAAAAAACTAGTAGAAGCCGACCTCGGGGAAGATCAGCGACTTATCTTAGAAAATAGATTAAGGAAAGGCAAACCTACGTTTCTAGCATTTGTAGACTTAGAGAAAGCTTTCGACAATGTTGACTGGAATACTCTCTTTCAAATTCTAAACGTGGCAGGGGTAAAATACAGGGAGCGAAAGGCTATTTACAATTTGTACAGAAACCAGATGGCAGTTATAAGAGTCGAGGGACATGAAAAGGAAGCAGTAGTTGGGAAGGGAGTAAGACAGGGTTGTAGCCTCTCCCCGATGTTATTCAGTCTGTATATTGAGCAAGCAGTAAAGGAAACAAAAGAAAAATTCGAAGTAGGTATTAAAATCCATGAAGAAGTAATAAAAACTTTGAGGTTCGCCGATGACATTGTAATTCTGTCAGAGACAGCAAAGGACTTGGAAGAGCAGTTGAACGGAATGGATGGTGTCTTGAAGGGAGGATATAAGATGAACATCAACAAAAGCAAAACGAGGATAATGGAATGTAGTCGAATTAAGTCGGGTGATGTTGAGGGTATTAGATTAGGAAATGAGACAAAGTAGTAAAGGAGTTTTGCTATTTGGGGAGCAAAATAAGTGATGATGGTCGAAGTAGAGAGGATATAAAATGTAGATTGGCAATGGCAAGGAAAGCGTTTCTGAAGAAGAGAAATTTGTTAACATCGAGTATAGATTTAAGTGTCAGGAAGTCATTTCTGAAAGTATTTGTATGGAGTGTAGCCATATATGGAAGTGAAACATGGACGGTAAATAATTTGGACAAGAAGAGAGTAGAAGCTTTCGAAATGTGGTGCTACAGAAGAATGCTGAAGATTAGATGGGTAGACCACATAACTAATGAGGAAGTATTGAATAGGATTGGGGAGAAGAGAAGTTTGTGGCACAACTTGACCAGAAGAAGGGATCGGTTGGTAGGACATGTTCTGAGGCATCAAGGGATCACCAATTTAGTATTGGAGGGCAGCGTGGAGAGTAAAAATCGTAGAGGGAGAGCAAGAGATGAATACACTAAGCAGATTCAGAAGGATGTAGGTTGCAGTAGGTACTGGGAGATAAAGAAGCTTGCACAGGATAGAGTAGCATGGAGAGCTGCATCAAACCAGTCTCAGGACTGAAGACCACAACAACAACATTAACATTCTGCATCTTTATTGTTAATATCGACATATTTATCTCTCATGACAGTCAGCCTGGCGACAAACACGTTTCTCAACGAGAGAACAGTTTGTTGATACCGTCACTGTAGAATATATCACTTCGTTGACGAAGCTACGCCCCCTGGGCTTGCGCACCATCGTCACTATCAAAGTGAAGTCCTCGAAGATGTTCTTTATGTTTTGGAAACAGGTGAAAATGAGATGGCACCAAGTCGGGAATTCATGGAGGATGATCGATGAGAGTGAACCCAAGGCGTCGGATTGTTGCAGATGTCGCAGCTCTCGTGTGTAGTCTGCCTCTGTCACACTGAGGGAGAGGGTGTACCATGTGTGGACGAACTCGTCAAATTCGAAATGCCATTACAGTAAGCTGTTTCTCATGCACCGACTTAGTTACGTTAACATCGCCATGTTACACGCAACAATTCGGAGCGCTCTAGCGGCAGAGGGCTGCAACTGCGTAGACACGAAGAATGAAGATGTAGAATGTTACTAACCTTTGTTTTATTCAAAGAGCCTTAAGAATTTTCACATAAGAAATTAGGACGTGTTACATTTCAGCACGCTCTTGTACATATGTCAGTAAAGAACTGCAACTCCGTTGGTGTATATTTTCCACATTCTGTAGCACGTGAAATAAGATATTTACATCCCAAAGACGGTAATAGTGTATATAATAATATATCATAATTTATAACCTCCTAGTTAACCGAATATTAATACATTTAATTCAGCGCTTGCATTAAAATTACGCCTGTAATCCTGTGCGATATATTTTATTTCGGATGAGTCACGCGACCGAGAACCAAAGCCCAATAGGGCAAATCCTTACCACTGACGCTGGTTCAATATCTTGACAGTTAAGGCTTACTATAATACAAAGATTAAAGCGTACAGAAATCTAGCTGATTAGTAACAGTCTGACACAGCAACGACATCTCTGCTGCTGCCACGGTTCAACGAGAATTTTGTGTGTACGTGAGCAGTATCGGAGTTCAGAAGGCGGCGACCTTTATCGTGATCAAATTTTCGTGCAAGATTTGGAAACTGATCAGCAGCTGATTTTCCACTATCGCTTCGGTTCTGATACGCCAGTCTCTATCACCAGTGTCTCCTATTCCTCCCGATTTTTCACAGAGAGAGGATGCTCCTCTTCGTTCTTCGTTACTCAAGATTTATTTGACTACAGTAGAATAGTCTGTCCGAATTATATGTCTGTACGTTGTCTCCGTTCACTTGCACCAATTTATCGTGGACTGTTGCAGCTTTTTCTGCTTTCCCCGGAAGACTAATTAGTGAGCGATGTCCGTATCAGTGGTTCGTGCTGTTTGTTTTGGCTGTGTTACGGTACTGAGGCGGGAGGATTTAGTGCGTGCCAGAACTGCTGACATGTTCCTGCGAACAAACAAAAAGTTAATTACGTAACTTTGTGACTAGCCCCCCTAAGGGAGATCGGGGCGGAATGGACTAGCTGGGCAGAACGGTCTCGGTGGTCTAATTTCATCTTGAGTGCCTTCGAACTGACAAGTATTTGTCAAACCACGGTCAGTTATTGTTTAGTAAGTTTGTCACTGTTGCCGCGAACCAGTATGCCTATAAAAGTGAGGGAATTTGCTAGTCTGCTATAGTTTATTAGACCATTTCCAACTGAGATAAGCCTGTCAGTTTTTTTTCTTTACAATCAACGTTTAGTCCACCTAAATAAGCATGTTCTTAGCTATTTTTATGTACAATGCAGCTGGAAAAAATTTTTCACAGTGTTTACTGAATGTTTATTCAGTAAATATCGTTTGGGGCGGAATGGTCTATTAGTACGTTCCGGCCCGGTCGCCTTCTATTCTTCATTTGACAAATTCTACCACATGTCCTTTTCTCGTTTCCAGGTGGTACGTAGTAAGTACTGAAAACGGAGAGACGAAATTGGCGTACAAAGGACATAGAACACGCTGTTGAATCGCTAATTAAAGAAACGACGACTCACGAAAAAAAGCATGGAAACAATATGTCGTGCCTTTGACAACTTCGAAACTATACGTAAAAAATGAAAAAGAACCATTCCCTATCAGTAACTAAGAAAATCTGTGCAAAACACTAATGTATTTTTAATAAGGAGAGAGAGTCAGAATTCATTAAATGTCTCAAGGATTTACAAAAGCGGCTTTGTTGTATGACTATGAAAGTACAGAGCAGAACAATACGGATGCCCGCATCCATTGAACAATGAAACGGAAATGGACTGTGTCCTTGGATTTCTGGCTCGTCGTGCTGATTTCGGTTTCAGGGTACCAGAAACCGCATCATGGGCGCGTGCTGTAGACTTCAAAGTTCCAGTATGACAGGCCTTAGCAGATTGACTAACGTTATCGACAAAAAAAAAATAGCTGGAAAAAGAATTTACGACTGTGACGAGAGCGGTATAACTGTCGTATCGAAACAACGCTCAAAAATTATTGCAAATAAAGGACAGCGCCAAGTTAGGGTGTTTAAATCTTCAGAAAGTGGAAATACTGTGACAACCGAAATTTGTTGTTCCGTGGACGGAAGATTAATGTCTCCAGTCTTGATCTATCCTACGAAAAGGAAACAACAAGAATTCGAATCTGGTTTTTCACCAGAGTTGAGGTTGGGACGAAGCTCATGGATCTGGTTGGATGACAAGTGAAATATTCTTACCCTGCTTCCACAAATTCATCTACTTTTATAAATCAAAGATGGAAAACCCTGGATCAGATTTTCACTCTGCAGTGGAATGTGCGCTGATATGAAACTTCCTCACAGATTAAAACTGTGTGCCGGACCGAGACTCGAACTCGGGACCTTTGCCTTTCGCGGGCAAGTGCTCTAGCAACTGAGCTACCCAAGCACGACTCACGGCCCGTCGTCACAGCTTTATTTCCGCCAGTGCCTCGTCTCCTGCTTTCCAGACTTCACAGAAGCTCTCCTGCGAACCTTGTAGACTCCTGGACACTGCTTCCAGAAGTGCTAGTTCTGCAAGGTTCGCAGGAGAGCTTCTCTGAAGTTTGGAAAGTAGGAGACGAGACACTGGCGGGAATAAAGCTGTGAGGACGGGCCCTGAGTCGTGCTTGGGTAGCTCAGATGGCAGAGCACTTACCCGCGAAAGGCAAAGGTCCCGAGTTCGAGTCTCAGTTCAGCACACAGTTTTAATCTGCGAGGAAGTTTCATAGAAAATCCTGTTCGGCTGTTCCTTGATGGGCATGCCTCTCATACCAAAATCGTGTTGGCGATCAGACTCGATCGAAGCAACGGTGTTGTTTTACTGTGGTTTCCGCCACACTGCTCGCATAAACTTCAGCAAGAGAGAATCCGGTTAAGATCAAGCCCAGGAAAAGTTGTAACTTTCTACATCTACATCTACATATATACACCGCTAGCCACGAAGCGGTATGTGGCGGAGCGCACAATTCGCGCCAAAGTCATATTTCTCCCCTTCTGTTCCACTCGCGGATCGCGCGAGGGAAAAACGACTGTCTGAACGCCTCAGTACGAGCTCTAATTTCCCTTATCTTTGTGGCAAATTCCATCCTTGTTTGGTCAAGCTTTTATGTATGCTGCGAACATGAGAAGTGCCATGGAAGGATTCGATAAAACTGGTATTTGTGAATTTGAACGCTTTCTCAGATTATGACTTTCCACCAGCTGTGACGACGATATTCTGACTGGGGCAGCAGCAACTACCACTGAAAACACTTTAGTCAATCGTTCAGCAGATCTGAACACCACTGCTCCCATTGACTCCTCAAACCCACCTCCTGAAATGCTAAAAACTAACTGCAGTGCCAAATTACGAGCTGCTCATTTGGAACATAGACTTCAGTGTGATTTGATGCCTGATACCCACAGTGCCCCTATTAGTAACTCCACTGGGTCAAGCTTCCTTTCTTTCCGCCCGGAAAATGTTACACCAATATCCAAGTCACACAAGGGCAGAAATCAGTAACAAGTATTAGCTACAAGAAGCGGTCAAAAATTTCCTGGCAATTAAAGAAACTAAAGAGAATACAGCAGAGAAAGGGCTGCTATCTCGAGAAGAGAAGAAACAAGTAATAGCAAAAAGGAAAAGGACTTCAATCACAGAAGAGGAACACTGAAGAGAAAGAAATTGACTTTACAGAAAATGAAACACCAGAAGACGACGTAGATGTATATATTGCAAGGAATTATATTGCATCTCAGCTAAGGGCTGGATTGCATGTCAGAAGTGCAATCAGTGGCCACATAACTCGTGTGCTCGCATGAATGGTGAGGAAGGTGAAGCCCAGCTTATTTTTTAAGACGAATCATCGAAGAAATTAAAAAGCAAGAAAAATAAAGCGATCCATTTCGCACCTTGTGCGAGGCGGAAAGGACTTTAAGACCCTTTTTTAGTTTATTGATATAGAAAACGAAATATGTTATCTTATGTTACCTTCATTTCCAAACTGTGTACCAAAAATGTTTAACTAAACTTTTCCTAATTTTTCTATATTTTTTCGTGATTGAGACCTCGAGAATTTGCTTCAAACGTTAGGAGATCCGATCCGCCCCACTCTCCCCTAATTCAAAATGCAGAGAACCAATTGAAAAGTAAATCTAAAAGCCTCTTAAGTTACAGTATTTAGACAAGAGCATTGTAGTTTACAGCGCCTGATTATGATCGCAACCACCTTCTTTAATGAGACGATGAAGGAAAACTGTTCATCGTTCATGCACCCGTAACGACGCAGCAACTGTGACGGAATCTTACGCTATCCAACGTCCTCGAAACTCACAGTCCAACTGTGTGAACTACCGCTTGCGATTCGGCTGCGTAGTCGTTAGCCCATATAGCTCTGACGTTTTCTATATGCGTTGGATAATGTTTCCGGACGTGGGATTCTATGTTCAGTTCGTTCCTCAAGTCACTCTCTACAGTACATCGAAATTTTAGCGGCACCCTCTTCTTACACAAAGTTAAAAAAAGAGAAGGGCAACCATTACTCTCTGAAATTACAAAATGGACATTGTAGAAAGTTGTCCTTTTGTAATACCTTATGTTTAGAAATGACTGAATTTTTAGAGGTATTTCAGATAGTTGCTACGATCCCGAAGTGAATGTACCCTCCTTCAAGTAAACGGGACGTATTCGCCGGTCAAGGAGTCAGTGTCACGCCACATTAACTGGTTCATCATACTATAGACCTTCCGGAAACCCTGAAGACACACTACTTTTAAATCTACTGTAACTATAGACTGGGAATTTCTAGAAGACGAAATACACATTGTACATCCGATATGCCTCGATTAAGGCAGCATAGTGAGGTGGCATTGACTACGTTAGAAAACGAAAAACTTGTCACAAAGGAACCTCCCCATCGCACCCCCCTCAGATTTAGTTATACGTTGGCACAGTGGATAGGCCTTGAAAAACTGAACACAGATCAATCGAGAAAACAGGAAGAAGTTGTGTGGAACTATGAAAAAATAAGCAAAATATACAAACTGAGTAGTCCATGTGCAAGTTAGCCAACATCAAGGAGAGTCTGAGCTCAGGAGCGCCGTGGTCCCGTGATTACCGTGAGCAGCTGCGGAATGAGAGGTCCTTGGTTCAAGTCTCCCCTCGGCTGAAAAGTTTACTTTCTCTATTTTTGCAAAGTTATGATCTGTCAGTTCGTTCATTGACGTCTCTGTTCACTGTAATAAGTTTAGTGTCTGTGTTTTGCGACCGCACCGCAAAACCGTGCGATTAGTAGACGAAAGGACGTGCCTCTCCAACGGGGACCGAAAACATTTGATCACAAGGTCATAGGTCAACCGATTCCTCCACAGGAAAACACGTCTGATACATTCTATACGACACTGGTGACGGCATGTGCGTCACATGACAGGAATGTGTCGACCCACCTAACTTGTACACTTGGCGAATGGGTAAAAAGATTCTTCTACCTTGCCCGATTTAGGTTTTCTTGTGGATGTGATAATCACTCCCAAAAAGTGATGAAAACATAAGAGTTTGTCACATAAACTACAACAAGTGAATGCAACAGTTTCACAGTTGCACAGTTTTCACTGTGCTCTGTCAAAACATATGTTTTTAACGTTAGCAAAGTTTTCCGTGTCTAGACCGTCAGTTACCTCGCATCGGACGGATAGATAATAGTTGTCTGACAATAAAAAATTAATCTTTTCACTTGAACGAAGGACCTTTCGTTCCGAAGCTGCTCACGCTAACCACGGGACCACGGCGCTCCTGAGCTCAGTCTAACCTTGATGTTGCCTATCTTGCGCATGGACTACTCAGTTTGTATATTTTGCTGATTTTATCATAGTTCCACACAACGTCTTCCCGTTTTCTCGATTGATCTGTGTTCAGTTTTGCAAGGCCTATCCACTATGCCAACTTATAACTAACTCTGAGGGGGGTGCAATGGGGAGGTTCCCTTGTCAACTGCATGCAGCTTTCCTGTGTTAGTAGGAAAAAACATTCATATTCACGGAAGATTTCGGTCATTAAAGTGCGCGACGTTATTCGTAATGGAGTAAAATGTTTCCCAAGGAATCTTCTTTTTCTTTAAGCGTGCTGAAAACATTCTGTACCAAACTTTCGTTATTGCAGTGGAATATTTCAGTGCTCTTGACAGAGTCGACAACCTCCAAAGTACAAGTTGAACACGTTTCACTCAATGTACTCTCAGTTTCACTCCTGCTGTGATAACGCACTGCAGGATGGGGAGGATATGGCGTTTGTTATCACTTTCATATCTGGGAATGTTGTTAGCGACGTTGCGCGGAAATAGTAGAAATGAAATTTCCAAGATAAATGTTCGACGTAAAGAAAGTCGAATTTAGGCGTCGCGGCTGAGAAACTGCGGCACTGTATACTGCACTACACTGAAAGGGGGAACGAGATAGTTCAGAAATATATTCTAGACCAAACGTAAGTTTTCAACACCTTAAAAAAACTTATTGGTGTACGGGGGAGAAACAGCCCACGTTATGAAACGCTGCACGCAGTTTCGTTTTACAAGAACGGTCATGACCGCATATTCTTGCAATATCACGGATGTTTCATATTTTTAGCGTGGATTACAACATCTCAAAGCAGAACGCGAAGTTATGAAAGAAAACGGAGCGCCGCAGGCGTGTTGGGCGGAGTGGTAAAGGGGGGCGGGGGAAGGAGGGAGGGAGAAGGAGGTGATTCTGTACGGAATTGCGCCGCTGTTTCATTAACACGGGGGCTTTATTCTCCAAGAGCTGCCTGTGAGGAAAGGTGCGGGAGGAACCGCAGAGAGGAATTTTGAGTCTCAAAAAGGAAAGGAAAAGAAATCCCTTTACGCGCGAAGTTTATTTGAAAAAGGAAACAGTATAATTATACGGAATCTGCGTCTTGTACATACATGAATGCATGTTTCATGCAAATATTTGTTACGATTATTTACATGTTTTAGTTTGCCACAATGCCTACATAAACGTTGCACATGTGTTTCTGCAAGTTCTTTCGTTAAAGCAAAGAAATTATTCCATGTGCATGTTATACCTAAGAAACACAAGAACAGGAGAGTAAGAGTGTTATTTGAAATCGTTCAGTGAGTAATAAACAGGACTGCATATGGATTCACAATCTGAGAAACGAAGAGCAGGAAATATCGTCCACTTTATGTCTTTTGTTCGAAATCGTCGGACTTATATGAGTAAGTCCACCCAGATTTTCTTGGAAAAGGGTACAATTTTTTGAACATAATATTCGTCTTAGGTACAACATACGAACTGTGTCAGTTACCGCCAAGATCACAGAGTTGCACACAGGAACAGAGAAGCTTGTATTTCATTCCTTATTAATATGAGAAATAGACAGCCAACACCATACCTGTTCTTTTTAGTACTTCCCTTCTTTCTGGTATTTCCAGTCTGTTTTTCGGTATTAAGCATTCACATGCACATAAGAATCCCTGTTTCACTGGCGTTTTGTATTTTAACTTCAAGGTAAACGATTTTTATGTGGATGTTATTATTTCTATTGCGCAGTTTTCCCATCTAGCGTATTCTTTCTTCTATAGCTGACTTTTCTCGACAGTTCCTTTTACTTGTTTTTTTTTAATGTTATTTTAGTTTCAGCGTTAGCTCATTCTAAAATCTGAATTAAATTGCAAGATAGTTTTCTCTATTTAGCCATGGAGCCATTAAGTTAGTAGACTGTTCTGTCTGGCGACATTAGCTCAAGGGTAGTATCTACTATCCCTCTTGCAGCACCGCTGCCAATATCTATGAGGAAGAGTTGGTATCTGTGGGTTGTGTCCTCAAAAGCTCATTGTTTGCCGATGTATATACGGGTTCGCTGGCCCTAGGAGGAGTGAGGCTTCCGGCCTTCCTTCTCAGCCGACAACCAGCTCCTTAACCTTAACTCCCTCCAGCTTAACTCCCGTCGCTCTGCTATCTTTGTTTCCCTTGACCTCCAGAATGCCTACGACCGTGTCTGGCATCCCAGGCTCCTCTTCAAACTCCAGACCTATGGTCTCCCTATCAATTTCGTCCATCTCGTTGCTTCCTTCCTCATCCGTCGTCTCTCCTATGTCACTATCCACAATTCCAACTCCAGTACGTTCCATCCCTCGGCTGGCGTGCCCCAAGGCTCCGTCCTTTCCCCTCTCCTGTATCTCCTGTACACTGCTGATATGCCCAAACCTCCCCGGCCTGTTCGTCTCCTCCAATTTGCTGATGACACTGGTGGTTCCGTTCGTCTGTATCAACCCCCCCCCTCCCCAAGACCCAGCCGGCCGCGGTGGTCTAGCGGTTCTAGGCGCGCAGTCTGGAACCGCGCGACTGCTACGGTCGCAGGTTCGAATCCTGCCTCGGGCATGGATGTGAGTGATGTCCTTAGTTCTAAGTTCTAGGGGACTGATGACCACAGATGTTAAGTCCCATAGTTCTCAGAGCCATTTGAACCATTTTTGAACCCAAGACCCAGGTGATCATCATAGATCGCACCACCTGCTCCTTCCGTCTCCATGATTTCTACCTAAAAATTTATGGCCGTCCTATCCACCTGACTCCTACCCTCAAATACCTTGGCCTCACCCTCGACTGCCACCTCACCTCGACTCCCGAACTCCTTACAATCCAACACAAAGCTCACAATAGACTCCGCCTCCTGAAACTTCTGTCCAGCTGGACATGAGGACTGCATCCTTACACCATCCTTCACACCTACAAATCCTTCATCCGCCCATCCCTTGTTATTCCAGTGTTGCTTGGATTTCCGCCCCTCCCAGGTTCTATAAAGCCCTCCAAATCCTCGAACGCCATGCACTCTGCCTCACCTTCTGTATCTGCCTTCTGTCCCCCACATGCATCCTCTACGACCTCATCCCCTTTCCCCACCTTCTCCATTTCCTTGACCACATCTGCACCCTGTATATTGTCCACCCCCTGGTTTCCACCTTCCCCTCCACCCCCAGTCCACTGCCACACCTTTACTGTTGTGTTCCACCCACTCTCCATCTCCACACCCTCCACCTCCTTTCCCACTACAACTTCCAGCACCTACCCCTCCCGAGTGATGAGCTTCACCTTGACGACTACCCTTCTAACAAAGTCTAACCCAACCTTCGTCCTGCGTCCTCCTCAGGGATCCCTCTCCCCCCCCCCTCCATTCTCCTGAGTGGCTTTCCCACTCCTACACCCCATCCCTCTCTTGTGCTCCCCTTCAATGCCTCTGCACTCTCTCTTGACTTGTCTTCCATCTTCGTCTCCCACCATTCCCATCTCCTACCTCTCGGTGAACCCTCTGCCCCCCTTTTCTTGTTCCTCCCGCCCCCCTCCCCTCTTTCCTCCCCCTCTCCTTCCTCCAGTCCCTCGGCAGTCCTTTGTGAGTGTTCCATCGTTTCCAGTGGTTTTGTTTTTTAAGTGTCTCGCTCTGTGTAATTTTTATACTATGACCAACTTTTAACTTGTCTTTGACTCCAGTGATTTTAAGTGTGCAATGAATTGCCAGCATTGTTCTTTTAACTCTATGTCGACTTTTTAATTGTCCCCCAATGTCCCCATATTATTGTATATTTTAACTCCCATCATCTCTATTTTCTGTATTTTTATGTCCTCCATTTTACCCTCATTTTTTATGTAACAGTTCCCCTTGTATTTATGTTAAAGCCATTTGGCTGAAGAATGGTGGACTGTTTCGCTGCCAGCCCTTCCCTGCCGAAATGGGACAGGGGAAAGAGATTGCAATAAAGGAAAAAAAAAGCCTGAGGAGGAGGCACCAAGTTTGGGGGTGGTCACGAGGACCGAGCAGCCAAAGCTACGAGGCCTGCACAGAAGAAGGATACAAGAGTCCTTCACTGGGGTCAGCAACGACCACAAGTAGCAGGCCGACATCCGGTTGGTTGGTTGGCAACGTTTCCTTGGACGACCGCTCGTGGACTGTGTGACCCCTTCTACCTGGCTGTCATCGGCACCACTCAGCAACTGCCCGACACACTGTGGATACATGTAGCTGCTTGCTGATAAATGGGAGTAACATTATGTAATCCTCATGGTGACTGGTGTCATCGTCTACCTGACCTCCTAATTATTTTCTGGTTTGTACCCGACCCTCAGAGTCTTACTCGGTCGGCTCTTTTGTCGTAAATATTGACTGTAGTATTGTACTAGACACCAGTTGTTTGAAAATTTGCCCTTCCTTTCTAGTTCATACCCGGTCATAAATGTGTAACGAGTCAGCTCCTGGTCGAAAATACAGTCGGTACATTTGTACCAGGGCACAGGTTTCTGTTAAACATACTGGGTTCTTGTGGTTAGATTTATATGTTAATCGGTTCAATTACTTGACTGTAATTGTATTTGAGATAATCTGAACTACCTGTTGTACTAAGCTGTGCCTTCCTGTCTTCGAAAGACCAGGTCATTATTGGTGTATTTTTAAACGGATCTTGTGGTTCCACCGAGTGAGTTCTCTTGTAATAAGTGCTCATAATAATGTTTTAAAACGTTTCTTCAGAGTGGCCTCCTTAACTGAGACGCAATTTACCTTTGGCATATTAACAACCAAATGTCACCAGGGCTTTAGTCAGAAAAGATTGTGAAAATGGACAAGCTGGAATCCAGTGGCACCTGGTTGCTCATTGAAATGAAAAGGTTGCTCGCTTTGAAGGAAGCTTTATCATTGTTATAATTGCTTCCCAATTTGTTTAACCTTTAAGTATAGGTGCGCAACTTAATCCCGAACCTTTCGACAAACAGTTTCCAAATAAAACAAATTTTTTTTGAGTAACTGGAATACTCTTGTCATCGATATTACTTATATGTTTTCATGTGTTGCAGAAGGACATTTACTAAGACAAACTGTGTCCAGCTCGGTAGTAAACACCGTTGTTGCACCCGATAACGGGTGGGCTGCAGGGGCGGTTCAAAAATGGTTCAAATGGCTCTGAGCACTATGGGACTTAACATCTGAGGTTATCTGTCCCCTAGACTTAGAACTACTTAAACCTAACGAACCTAAGGACATTACACACATCCATGCCCGAGGCAGGATTCCAACCTATGACCGTAGCGGTCGCGCGGTTCCAGACTGTAGTGCCTAGAACCGCTCGGCCTCCCCGGCCGGCTGCAGGGCCGGGCCATTGTAGTTATTGTCATGTTGTTCTTGTTTTGATTTCTCTTGTAAAAGCTTATTCATTTCACAAATTTGTTAATTTGTAAAGAAGACAATTTTATGATCACATATTGTTAAATAAACAGGTTGTGTGGAAAGAAAGTTACATTGGTGGGTCCTCCCTTCTACGTTTTCCTTAGTACCAGTAAATACCACGTCTCATCTATATTGATGACTGAATACCAACTATGGAATTACATGTTTTTATAAGTTTCTACGATGATTTAAAGCTATGCTCATGACTACTAATCACGGATAAAAATATGTTTTAGAAACTTCAGTAGAAGCAGATCGTAAAACAAGAATATAATAAAGCGAAAAACTTAAACAAGGTACATCCTGTATCGGGCTCTGACATGAATTTTGTGAAATACGCTGCTGCCTCTCATATGGATCCAAACATCAAGACTGTCAAAAAATGGCTCTGAGCGCTGTGGGACTTAACATGTGAGGTCATCAGTCCCCTAGACTTAGAACTACTTAAACCTAACTAACCTAAGGACATCACACACATCCATGCCCGAGGCAGGATTCGAACCTGCGACCGTAGCAGCAGCGCGGTTCGGGACTGAAGCGCCTAGAACCGCTCGACCACAGCGGCAGGCTCAATACTGTCACCAACAGCTAATGTACAACACTTACTGCAATTGCCACAGCACTGCTGCTGAGAAAAATGATTATTGAACTATACAGCTTCAGTTCTGAGATAATGGGGTAGTTGGGGCGAGGAGATGGGACAGTCTCCTGTCTGATTCCCCTTAGTTTGAAAATAATTTATTGTCCTACATTGATATAAAGACGAAATTATTGGTTTCAAATCAAGTCGCGGTTGATTCCCACCATTATGTAAGCCACACTGTCTGTCCTTAGTTTTTTTTATTTTTACTGTAATTTGTTCAAGTTACTCCATTTGCTTTTTAATTATTAACCCCTTAGAACAGATGTGATGAGCCAAGACTAAGGAAGGTGAAGACAAGGGAATGTCTTTCACGATTTGATCCATAGTGAGGGAAGCACTACGAAGTAAACTGAAAGATACAGGTAAGTGATTTGAGTACTTTTACTGGTTTTTCTGCTATGAGTTTAGGAGGGTTATACCACGATCATTATGTGGATTTATACAAACTCATAACAAACAGACGGACTGTACACATAATTGTTTCTAGGAAGTCTGTCTAACTGTGTTTCTCTTGTTGACAATATATCCTGGAAATGGAAAAAAGAACACATTGACACCGGTGTGTCAGAGTCACCATACTTGCTCCGGACACTGCGAGAGGGCTGTACAAGCAATGATCACACGCACGGCACAGCGGACACACCAGGAACCGCGGTGTTGGCCGTCGAATGGCGCTAGCTGCGCAGCATTTGTGCACCGCCGCCGTCAGTGTCAGCCAGTTTGCCGTGGCATACGGAGCTCCATCGCAGTCTTTAACACTGGTAGCATGCCCCGACAGCGTGGACGTGAACCGTATGTGCAGTTGACGGACTTTGAGCGAGGGCGTATAGTGGGCATGCGGGAGGCCGGGTGGACGTACCGCCGAATTGCTCAACACGTGGGGCGTGAGGTCTCCACAGTACATCGATGTTGTCGCCAGTGGTCGGCGGAAGGTGCACGTGCCCGTCGACCTGGGACCGGACCGCAGCGACGCACGGATGCACGCCAAGACCGTAGGATCCTACGCAGTGCCGTAGGGGACCGCACCGCCACTTCCCAGCAAATTAGGGACACTGTTGCTGCTGGGGTATCGGCGAGGACCATTCGCAACCGTCTCCATGAAGCTGGGCTACGGTCCCGCACACCGTTAGGCCGTCTTCCGCTCACGCCCCAACATCGTGCAGCCCGCCTCCAGTGGTGTCGCGACAGGCGTGAATGGAGGGACGAATGGAGACGTGTCGTCTTCAGCGATGAGAGTCGCTTCTGCCTTGGTGCCAATGATGGTCGTATGCGTGTTTGGCGCCGTGCAGTTGAGCGCCACAATCAGGACTGCATACGACCGAGGCACACAGGGCCAACACCCGGCATCATGGTGTGGGGAGCGATCTCCTACACTGGCCGTACACCACTGGTGATCGTCGAGGGGATACTGAATAGTGCACGGTACATCCAAACCGTCATCGAACCCATCGTTCTACCATTCCTAGACCGGCAAGGGAACTTGCTGTTCCAACAGGACAATGCACGTCCGCATGTATCCCGTGCCACCCAACGTGCTCTAGAAGGTGTAAGTCAACTACCCTGGCCAGCAAGATCTCCGGATCTGTCCCCCATTGAGCATGTTTGGGACTGGATGAAGCGTCGTCTCACGCGGTCTGCACGTCCAGCACGAACGCTGGTCCAACTGAGGCGCCAGGTGGAAATGGCATGGCAAGCCGTTCCACAGGACTACATCCAGCATCTCTACGATCGTCTCCATGGGAGAATAGCAGCCTGCATTGCTGCGAAAGGTGGATATACACTGTACTAGTGCCGACATTGTGCATGCTCTGTTGCCTGTGTCTATGTGCCTGTGGTTCTGTCAGTGTGATCATGTGATGTATCTGACCCCAGGAATGTGTCAATAAAGTTTCCCCTTCCTGGGACAATGAATTCACGGTGTTCTTATTTCAATTTCCAGGAGTGTATATGGGCGTATGCCTAATGGATGAAAGGCTATCGGTTTTTCTGCTGTGGTTTCGGTGGTATTTCAACCGAGTGCGGCTGTTCTAAGAGGGAATAGTTAATGATTGAAACTTTGTCTATTATTAAAGATCATAAAGGTTGCGATGTACAAACTGATATGTATTTTCTACTAACAAACAATTTCTGAGGCAGTTGCTACATTCACCTTACACGTTTAATTACGGTTATATCTTTTATTGGTTGCTTATTTTAAGTACATCGTCACATGGTATGATGATGGTTAACATTTTCAATGATTCTCACTGCAATCCATGGTTGTTGCTGGCCGACGCGAAACACGTGAATCGGCACTTGTCACTTTTGGCTTCATATCACTCGCGAATCGGTATCGATAAGGGTCAAACCCACGACGATCAGGGGAACGCGCTCATTTGTCATACTCCGGTGAATTTACCGTTTACTACTCACTCGACCACCATTCTGGCCCATCTCTCCAGTACTACCGCTCACTCGACACTAGTCTCACTGCGTCCTGCAGCGCTCGACAATCGACTCCTGTCTGCTATCGACCTTGGTGTCGGATACTAGCATCTATGTTTGTGGGATCACGGATCCCTTACATGTTACATCCACTTCATGCACAAATAACCTTACTGTGAAAGTGGTATAAGCTCATAAATCGTTACAAGGTAGATACAACAGCCTCCAAGATATGTCTCGTGTGATGACCAAGAATTTGAACTCAGAGAATATCGGATGTTTATGGAAGCGTTCCAACAATATTCCTTCCCGCACCATCCAAGTATGAAACATTTTGAGGGGAGGGGTGGGGAGGGAAGGCAGGAAGAATGGTTCTCGTACATTACATTCATTGTGCCACACACTGCACGGCATCTTATGGAGGTTAGACGTACCCTCAGATGCAGATACGGTCTTTTCATGCCGAAGGAACTACCATTGTAATGACTCCCTACAACTGGAAGAGCTTTTTACAACTCCTGGTGGTAGTATGGTTTGTCTTTTACACATGCCGCAATAAGCTGCACCAACAAGGGAACTCCTGATCGCACCTGCCTCAGATTTAGTGGTAAAATGGGCCAGCGGATGTCCCGTCAACAACTGAACACACATCAAGCATGAATACAGGAAGAAAGTAAACTGAACTGTGAAAGAAAGAAGCAAAACAGAAACAGCGAGCGATCCAAGCACTGGATGTGCAACATCGAGCGAACTGCATGAACAACGGCGTCGTAGCTGTGTGGTTATGATATTGGACTGTCAAGTGGGAAATGCGTGTTCGAATCTCCCTCGTGCCCCGAACATCTGTGGTTCACGTTAAGAAATGCTCCGTGCAGGGGACTAGCTTGAAATTAAGCCCAACACGGGAATATCGGGGAAATACGTGAGCACACGACACGTACAGCTGCAAGCGTAATTCAATGAAAAACGGATGTAAGTAAAATCCGAACACCACTAGAGAACTGTTTTTAGTATAAAAAGCATAACAAAATCTACAAAAATATTTCGTTGCTAACCAGTAACGATGTTTTATACCAATAAAACAAAACACGGATTATTTAATAGTTCCGAAGAGACGTTTTATACATCTGTAACATTACAGTGAGCTTCCAAATGAGGATAGGCTTTGCTGACAGTAACAAACGACACGATCAACCAACACAAGTCATTTCCGTACACCACATCACACGACTCCATACTGCAGATCTCACGCGCCAGAAATTGGACGATTCGAGATGGACACTACTCGATCCACCTCCTTACCAGCCATACCTGTCGCCCAGCGATTTTCATCTCTCTGGACCACTCGAGACCGTAGAAGTCAAGTGATCTGAGGATGACGCAGTATTAGAACACATAGTGGACATTGGCTTGTGACACAGCCCCACCCTTTTTGTAATGGTGGCTCCAGAAAGCTGCCAGAACTCTGTGGTCTGTGCATTTCTAAATCGGAAAATTTCGTAGAAAACTAATGTACACTTGGTTATGTTGTAACAGCTGATAAAACGGTTATAAGCAGATATAAACATTCGATCTATTCTCGTAATGAAACCAGTTTTTAGTTTTCATAATAGTGATAATAATTCCCTCACTAAAATTACGCCATTTCTCTTCGAATGTCTGCTGGTATGCAAATAAAATGGACGAAAATATGTTTCGTAGCGCTTTTTCCGCGATGATTAGAAATCAGTGTCGAATGCTGAAATGGTGGTCAGCCGCACTAAGACCAATTCGGAGATGGGCTGCAGCTCCCTGTTTGCCCTGAGCGACGTGATTACTCTCGGAACTACGGAGTATGAGGCATAATACAGATCCCATTATCGTAATGGCGGAAAAAAAGAGATACTGTGCTATGAGTGGTAAATCACTGACCTGTGTTCGATTCCTGCTGGTACCAACTTTCCTCTCCTTTTATATTATTCCTTACAATGTTCAACTAATGATTAAAAATTTAAATATATTTAAACAGTTCACTTTATATATGTAAAATTAATACACACAATTTAGTTATAGTTTCTATAGCGTAAATAAAAAGGCTATAGGCTAGCTGATGGTAAAAAAAAGAAAGTAAGCGAGGGGCTTTAGAATGAAACCGTTTTTTTTGTATATGATCTGCTACAGTGCTAGGACGTGGCTCACCAATTTTGATACGTAACACTGAAAATTACGGAGAACTTGTAAAATACTTTTCTCAGCTTCTTATTCGTCCAGAACCAGTTCCTAACCTCGAATACTCAAACACTCATGGAAATGTAGGAGAAGATTTACTGCCAACTATCAAAGAAATTGAAGAAATTATTAAAAACTTAGAAAGCTAATGGAGAAGAGCTAATGTATAACACAGCCAACCACTTGCAATAAATGGTGGTTTTCAATTAGCTTTCACCATGGTTTCAACGGATTTAAACCCCTCTTCTTCACAAGGACAAGAAAGAACATATTAGCAAACAGTCAGTAAGTAAAGCGATGTGACATCTCCACACGAAATGTGTCGGCAACGATCTGTGGATCCATCTGTAAAAGTTAAGACCCCTAAAACCAAGAGCTAGTCACATCAGTAAAATCAATCATATATCACTTCAGACTCTGTTAAGAGCTACATGACGACTCAACTTTACTGACTCACTGACGGTTTGCTAATGTGAAGTTTGTTTCTTGTCCTTCTGAAGAAGACGGGTTTAAATCCGTTGAAACCATGGTGAAGGCTAATTGAAAACAACTGTTTATTGCAACTGATAGGCTATCTTATTCGCCTGCTATTCTGTAACCGTAGCTGATGTGCGGTCATGTTAAAAAGGCTTTTAGAGCAGAACTTTTGAAATGGTTCTAGATAAGAAATTAGCTAGAATTAATATTTGAGACACTCTGGAAGCAGAAAATCTCGGAGGACAGTAAGAAAGGCAATACACAAGTTATTAAAAACTACAGAGGAACGTTTTTGCTGCCAGTGCCATATAATATATTTTCCAAGATTGTACTAAACAGGGCACAAAAACACTTGAGAGTAATTTATGTGAATATTAATGCAGCTTTAGGAAGGGAAGATCTGAAATCAATCGTTTGCTACACATTACTGAGTTACAAAATTGTTTGTTGATTTTCAAAATGCCACTTACTCCGTTGACAGAATCTATAGATAAAATAAAACTGTGTGAGTGAAAGCATATTGATGCCCCTATCGATTTCCTAGAATATTTCGCCTGAGTTGGCCGTAAGAAAAGGTAAAATACTATCTAAACGTTTGTGCATTCAGTGTGAGATAATAATGAGCAACAAAGTTCGGAACGTCGTGATAGATTAGCAATTTACGGGCCTAGATTCAATTTCCTCTCTTATATTTTTTTCGTCTTATTTTATTCATTGCCATCTTACACGATTAATTATAAAATTTAAATGTATTTAAACAGTTCAGCTTACATAGGTAAAATTAACAACTTCAGTTTAGTTACGAATACTGTTGTCATACAGGGTGTTTCAAAAATGACCGGTATATTTGAAACGGCAATAAAAACTAAACGAGCAGCGATAGAAATACACCGTTTGTTGCAATATGCTTGGGACAACAGTACATTTTCAGGCAGACAAACTTTCGAAATTACAGTAGTTACAATTTTCAACAACAGATGGCGCTGCGGTCTGTGAAACTCTATAGTACGATATTTTCCACATATCCACCATGCGTAGCAATAATATGGCGTAGTCTCTGAATGAAATTACCCGAAACCTTTGACAACGTGTCTGGCGGAATGGCTTCACATGCAGATGAGATGTACTGCTTCAGCTGTTCAATTGTTTCTGGATTCTGGCGGTACACCTGGTCTTTCAAGTGTCCCCACAGAAAGAAGTCACAGGGGTTCATGTCTGGCGAATAGGGAGGCCAATCCACGCCGCCTCCTGTATGTTTCGGATAGCCCAAAGCAATCACACGATCATCGAAATATTCATTCAGGAAATTAAAGACGTCGGCCGTGCGATGTGGCCGGGCACCATCTTGCATAAACCACGAGGTGTTCGCAGTGTCGTCTAAGGCAGTTTGTACCGCCACAAATTCACGAAGAATGTCCAGATAGCGTGATGCAGTAATCGTTTCGGATCTGAAAAATGGGCCAATGATTCCTTTGGAAGAAATGGCGGCCCAGGCCAGTACTTTTTGAGGATGCAGGGACGATGGGACTGCAACATGGGGCTTTTCAGTTCCCCATATGCGCTAGTTCTGTTTATTGACGAAGCCGTCCAGGTAAAAATAAGCTTCATCAGTAAACCAAATGCTGCCCACATGCATATCGCCGTCATCAATCCTGTGCACTATATCGTTAGCGAATGTCTCTCGTGGAGCAATGGTAGCGGCGCTGAGGGGTTGCCGCGTTTGAATTTTGTACGGATAGAGGTGTACACTCTGGCGCACGAGACGATACGTGGACGTTGGCGTTGTCTTGTGACAGCCAGAGCGAGAGCACCAGCAGCAGCGAGTACTGTTTGTATAAAGCGTTTATTTTGCATTTTGTTTACGACCTTCCACTAAGGAAGGGATTCTATTTGTGTTTATCTGCTCTGCATAGTAACTAACAGTTCTTGATAAAACTTTACGTAGTTTTCGTGTTAGATTTCTTAGTGTTTTCTTGATCGTTTAGAACAGAAAGCGCCCTAAAACCGTCTTTGTTTGTTTCGCGGCCGTTAGCCACTAGTCACTTGAATCAGCAGTTGTCTTGTGACAGCCAGAGCGAGAGCACCAGCAGCAGCGAGTACTGTTTGTATAAAGCGTTTTTGTACTTATTTGCTGCGCTTAGCTTTTAAATAGTTTTTCTGGGAAAACCTAGCGTAGTTTTCGCGTCTCGTATTTCAGTGAGTGTTTCTTGATTATCAGAGTAGCTCATCAGAAGATTATCTTGGGAATTTGTCACCGTATAGGGTAGGGTAAACATAGTCATGTGTAGGGACTGTGGTTGTTGTGAGCGGACGCAAGGAGAATTGGCCACTCTTCGGGGGCAGGTGGAGGCTTTGTCTGTTAGGCTCATCGAGCTCGAGGCGCAGGCGTCGGCTCGTAGTGGCGTTGGGGCAACTGTGGTGAGACCTATGCCTACTTCGGTGGCCTTGGAATCACATGGAACCCCTGATATCGCTGCGTCTTCCGGCAGTGAGCATCTTACCGGTCAGCCATCACTCCAGGGTGAATGGCGGACAGTGGTGGGCTCGCGCGTGCCTGGCCGAAAGGCGAAGGTGGGATCTGGCCGCGTGGCAGCTGCCTTACCCCTTTCCAACAGGTACGGGGTGCTTCCTATTGGTGATGACATCGTTTCCGAGCCACCACAGGATGCCTCGCCTGTTGGGCCAGTGGCCGATTCTCCGGCAAGGTCCCGACAGTCACAGAGGGCGGGCCTATTAGTTATAGGGAGCTCCAACGTTAGGCGGGTTATGGAGCCCCTCAGGAAAATAGCGGGTAGGTCGGGGAAGAATGCCAGTGTGCACTCGGTGTGCTTGCCGGGGAGTCTCGTCCGTAATGTGGAGGAGGCCCTTCCGGCAGCTATTGAACGCACTGGGTGTGACCGGCTGCAGATAGTAGCACATGTCGGAACGAATGACGCCTGCCGCTTGGGTTCTGAGGCCATCCTTGGTTCCTTCCGGCGGCTGGCTGATTTGGTGAAGACAACCAGCATCGCACGCGGAGTGCAAGCTGAGCTTAATATCTGCAGCATAGTGCCCAGAGTCGATCGCGGTCCTCTGGTTTGGAGCCGTGTGGAGGGTCTAAACCAGAGGCTCAGACGACTCTGCGACTATAATGGTTGCAAATTCATCGACCACCGTTATTGGGTGGAGAACTGTAGGGCCCCCCTAGACAGGTCAGGCGTGCACTACACACCGGAAGCAGCTACTAGGGTAGCAGAGTACGTGTGGCGTGCACACGGGGGTTTTTTAGGTTAGAGGGACCCCCCCTTGGGCGAAACGATAAAATACCTGACGGCTTACCAGAGAGGACATTATCATCGTTGATAAAGAACGTCCGTCCTCAGAGACCAAAAACAGGAAAAGTTAACGTAATATTGGTAAACTGCAGGAGTATCCAGGGCAAGGTTCCTGAATTAGTATCTCTTATTGAAGGAAATAGTGCGCATATAGTATTAGGAACGGAAAGTTGGTTAAAACCGGAAGTGAACAGTAACGAAATCCTAGACACAGAATGGAATATATACCGCAAGGATAGGATAAACGCCAATGGTGGAGGAGTATTTATAGCAGTAAAGAATTCAATAATATCCAGTGAAGTTATTAGCGAATGCGAATGTGAAATAATCTGGGTTAAGCTAAGTATCAAAGGTGGGTCAGATATGATAGTCGGATGCTTCTATAGACCACCTGCATCAGCAACCGTAGTAGTTGAGCGCCTCAGAGAGAACCTGCAGAACGTCGTGAAGAAGTTTCGTGATCATACTATTGTAATAGGGGGAGACTTCAATCTACCAGGTATAGAATGGGATAGTCACACAATCAGAACTGGAGCCAGGGACAGAGACTCTTGTGACATTATCCTGACTGCCTTGTCCGAGAATTACTTCGAGCAGATAGTTAGAGAACCAACTCGTGAAGCTAACGTTTTAGACCTCATAGCAACAAATAGACCGGAACTTTTCGACTCCGTGAATGTAGAAGAGGGTATCAGTGATCATAAGTCAGTGGTTGCATCAATGACTACAAGTGTAATAAGAAATGCCAAGAAAGGAAGGAAAATATATTTGCTTAACAAGAGTGATAGGGCACAAATCGCAGAATATCTGAGTGACCACCATCAAACGTTCATTTCTGAGGAAGAGGATGTGGAACAAAAATGGAAAAAAATTCAGAAACATCGTCCAGTACGCCTTAGATAAGTTCGTACCGACTAAGGTCCAAAGCGAGGGGAAAGATCCACCGTGGTATAACAATCATGTACGAAAGGTACTACGGAAACAAAGAAAGCTTCATCATAGGTTTAAGAGTAGTCGAATCATAGCTGATAAGGAAAAGCTGAACGAAGCGAAAAAGAGCGTAAAGAGAGCAATGAGAGAAGCATTCAACGAATTCGAACATAAAACATTGGCAAACAATCTAAACAAGAACCCTAAAAAGTTTTGGTCATATGTAAAATCGGTAAGCGGATCTAAATCCCCTATTCAGTCACTCGTTGACCACGATGGCACCGAAACAGAGGACGACCGAAGAAAGGCAGAAATACTGAATTTAGTGTTCCGAAACTGTTTCACTGCGGAAAATCGTAACACGGTCCCTGACTTCAGCCGTCGCACGGACGCCAAAATGGAAAATATTGAAATAAACGATATCGGAATTGAAAAACAACTGCTATCACTTAGTAGCGGAAAAGCATCCGGACCAGACGAGATACCCTTAAGATTCTACAGAGATTATGCTAAAGAACTTGCCCCCTTTCTATCAGCAATTTATCGTAGATCGCTGGAAGAACGTAAAGTACCTAGCGACTGGAAGAAAGCGCAGGTCGTTCCCATTTTCAAGAAGGGTCATAAATCAGATGCGAATAATTATAGGCCTATTTCGCTTACGTCAATCTGTTGTAGAATAATGGAACATGTTTTGTGTTCTCGTATTATGACGTTCTTAGATAATACAAATCTCCTTCATCATAACCAACATGGATTCCGCAAACAGAGATCATGTGAAACTCAGCTCGCCCTATTTGCCCAAGAAATTCACAGTGCCGTAGACACTGGCGAGCAGATTGATGCCGTATTCCTGGACTTCAGGAAGGCATTTGATACGGTTCCGCACTTACGTTTAGTGAAAAAAATACGAGCTTACGGAATATCGGACCAGGTTTGTGATTGGATTCAGGATTTCCTAGAAGAAAGAGCACAACATGTCATTCTTAACGGTTCAAAATCTGCAGATGTAGAGGTAATTTCGGGAGTACCGCAAGGAAGCGTGATAGGACCTTTATTGTTTACAATATACATAAATGACTTAGTTGACAACATCGGTAGCTCCGTGAGGCTATTTGCAGATGACACGGTTGTCTACAAGAAAGTAGCAACATCAGAAGACTCGTACGTACTCCAGGAAGACCTGCAGAGGATTAATGCATGGTGCGACAGCTGGCAGCTTTCCCTAAACGTAGATAAATGTAATATAATGCGCATACATAGGGGCAGAAATCCATTCCAGTACGATTATGCCATAGGTGGTAAATCATTGGAAGCGGTAACGACCGTAAAATACTTAGGAGTTACTATCCGGAGCGATCTGAAGTGGAATGATCACATAAAACAAATAGTGGGAAAAGCAGGCGCCAGGTTGAGATTCATAGGAAGAATTCTAAGAAAATGTGACTCATCGACGAAAGAAGTAGCTTACAAAACGCTTGTTCGTCCGATTCTTGAGTATTGCTCATCAGTATGGGACCCTTACCAGGTTGGATTAATAGAAGAGATAGACATGATCCAGCGAAAAGCAGCGCGATTCGTCATGGGGACATTTAGTCAGCGCGAGAGCGTTACGGAGATGCTGAACAAGCTCCAGTGGCGGACACTTCAAGAAAGGCGTTACGCAATACGGAGAGGTTTATTATCGAAATTACGAGAGAGCACATTCCGGGAAGAGATGGGCAACATATATCTCGCGTAATGATCACAACGAAAAGATCCGAGAAATTAGAGCAAATACGGAGACTTACAAGCAGTCGTTCTTCCCACGCACAATTCGTGAATGGAACAGGGAAGGGGGGATCAGATAGTGGTACAATAAGTACCCTCCGCCACACACCGTAAGGTGGCTCGCGGAGTATAGATGTAGATGTAGATTTGGACCGCAGCTGCAACACGGCGAACGGAAACCCGAGGCCGCTGTCGGATCACCTGCTGCACCAGCTGCGCGTTGCCCTCTGTGGTTGCCGTACGCGGTCGCCCTACCTTTCCAGCACGTTCATCCGTCACGTTCCCAGTCCGTTGAAATTTTTCAAACAGATCCTTTATTGTATCGCTTTTCGGTCCTTTGGTTACATTAAACCTCCGTTGAAAACTTCGTCTTGTTGCAACAACACTGTGTTCTAGGCGGTGGAATTGCAACACCAGAAAAATCCTCTGTTCTAAGGAATAAACCATGTTGTCTACAGCACACTTGCACGTTGTGAACAGCACACGCTTACAGCAGAAAGACGACGTACAGAATGGCGCACCCACAGACTGCGTTGTCTTCTATATCTTTCACATCACTTGCAGCGCCATCTGTTTGTTGAAAATTGTAACTACTGTAATTTCGAAAGTTTGTCCGCCTGAAAATGTACTGTTGTCCCAAGCATATTGCAACAAACGGTGTATTTCTATCGCTGCTCGTTTAGTTTTTATTGCCGTTTCAGATATACCGGTCATTTTTGAAACACCCTGTAAATCAAGATCCTAGCGGTCACCGCATTGTAGAGCACCGGTACAATTTTGCAAGAGGCGCCACTGCTATTGAGATGTGCTGAATCAATGTTAGGGAAGTTATTCCGAGAAGCACGTCAAACTGACTGATCGCGGCTGCCGTATTACGCAGTTTTCTGCTTCCTGCGTGCTGGGCGTAGCATTGGACGAGCATCAGTGGAGAGCATTGCTGTGGCGTGGGCCGCGGCCAATCGATGTCCCAGACGACGGAGCGGCCTGCGCCACGCTGATAACGACGCAACTTTCCGGATTAAATCTGGACCCAATACTTCGCGCTTCACTCACTCTGCAACGCGAACGGCGGCAGGAAAGAAAAAAGGGAGGCGGGCGTGACAAGAAACTAAGTGCGAACTCCAGAGTCACCACAAGTTGGTTGGCAGGCACAGCAACTAAAGCTTTTCACTTCTTTCCGCGAGGCGACGTTCATATCACGCTCATTAAAAACTGAATTTCAGACTCTTGGGAACAGTACTTGTGAATAGGACTCCCGTGGTTGTCCTGCTCGATACCGAACAATACTGAATATATCTCATACAGGGTGTTTCAAAAATGACCGGTATATCTGAAACGGCAATAAAAACTAAACGAGCAGCGATAGAAATACACCGTTTGTTGCAATATGCTTGGGACAACAGTACATTTTCAGGCGGACAAACTTTCGAAATTACAGTAGTTACAATTTTCAACAAACAGATGGCGCTGCAAGTGATGTGAAAGATATAGAAGACAACGCAGTCTGTGGGTGCGCCATTCTGTACGTCGTCTTTCTGCTGTAAGTGTGTGCTGTTCACAACGTGCAAGTGTGCTGTAGACAACATGGTTTATTCCTTAGAACAGAGGATTTTTCTGGTGTTGGAATTCCACCGCCCAGAACACAGTGTTGTTGCAACAAGACGAAGTTTTCAACGGAGGTTTAATGTAACCAAAGGACCGAAGAGCGATACCATAAAGGATCTGTTTGAAAAATTTCAACGGACTGGGAACGTGACGGATGAACGTGCTGGAAAGGTAGGGCGACCGCGTACGGCAACCACAGAGGGCAACGCGCAGCTAGTACAGCAGGTGATCCGACAGCGGCCTCGGGTTTCCGTTCGCCGTGTTGCACCTGCGGTCCAAATGACGCCATCGTCCGCGTATCGTCACGTGCGCCAGAGTTTACACCTCTATCCGTACAAAATTCAAACGCGGCAACCCCTCAGCGCCGCTACCATTGCTGCACGAGAGACATTCGCTAACGATATAGTGCACAGGATTAATGACGGCGATATGCATGTGGGCAGCATTTGGTTTACTGACGAAGCTTATTTTTACCTGGACGGCTTCGTCAATAAACAGAACTGGCGCATATGGGGAACCGAAAAGCCCCATGTTGCGGTCCCATCGTCCCTGCATCCTCAAAAAGTACTGGCCTGGGCCGCCATTTCTTCCAAAGGAATCATTGGCCCATTTTTCAGATCCGAAACGATTACTGCATCACGCTATCTGGACATTCTTCGTGAATTTGTGGCGGTACAAACTGCCTTAGACGTCACTGCGAACACCTCGTGGTTTATGCAAGATGGTGCCCGGCCACATCGCACGGCCGACGTCTTTAATTTCCTGAATGAATATTTCGATGATCGTGTGATTGCTTTGGGCTATCCGAAACATACAGGAGGCGGCGTGGATTGGCCTCCCTATTCGCTAGACATGAACCCCTGTGACTTCTTTCTGTGGGGACACTTGGAAGACCAGGTGTACCGCCAGAATCCAGAAACAATTGAACAGCTGAAGCAGTACATCTCATCTGCATGTGAAGCCATTCCGCCAGACACGTTGTCAAAGGTTTCGGGTAATTTCATTCAGAGACTACGCCATATTATTGCTACGCAAGGTGTATATGTGGAAAATATCGTACTATAGAGTTTCCCAGACCGCAGCGCCATCTGTTGTTGACAATTGTAACTACTGTAATTTCGAAAGTTTGTCTATCTGAAAATGTACTGTTGTCCCAAGCATATTGCAACAAACGGTGTATTTCTATCGCTGCTCGTTTAGTTTGTATTGCCGTTTCATATATACTGGTCATTTTTGAAACACCCTGTATCTCGGCAGTGAATGTGTAGTGCTAACATATTTCATCTTCATACATCATCCACCATCAACAAAAGAGTTCAAACACCGTTCGAACCGGCCTCAGAAGGTCCAGCGGTACCGACCGACCGCCGTGTCATCCTGAGCCGATAGGCCTCACTGGATGCGGAAATGGAGAGGCATGTGGTCAGCACACTGCTCTCCCGGCCATTGCTTCTGTTTCTCATCAAGTTGCTTCTCAGTTGCCTTCAGAAGGGCTCAGTATGCCACACTTGTGAACATCGTTTGGCAGGCCCCGACGGTCACCCACCCAAGTGCAAGCCAAGCTCAGCAGCGCAGTGTTTCCACTGCGTGAAGGCCGTTGGCATACAACAGCTATTCTGAAAAGTCTGGCTATGAGCTGTCCACTGTAGTAAAGGGGTCTGCATGTTAGGATTCCAGGCGGAGGACCTGGGTTTGAGCTGGTTGGTAGGTGTAAATACGATTTCTGTGGTGGTTGTGGGGTCAGAAATGCAGCCAGAACTGATACAGCCATCGCAACAACATCTCAGTGGGGTGCAGTGACCATGGACGGCGGAGCTCAACTTCGCAAAACTCATCGGAACCGCAGCGCCAGTGCTGTGGAGAGAGTGTAGCTGCGCCAGGCGTTCCAACTACAGCAGAGTACGAGTGCAATGGCCAGATCGTATAGCCCACGGAGGGTATGATGGCCGATGCACAGTGACCAATTTTCGTCCAAAAAGCTGGGCGATTTCATTCATTTATTCGGAAGGGGACCTTTCAGCCCGTAGTCGGTGACAGAGCCGAGGCGCACGCCCTGCAGTCATTATCAAACGATTTCACGGAAACTAGTTGATAAAAAAACATCATTTTTGCTCTACCTACAGTTTTATATGTCAGGTTCATTATCATGTGCCCAGTAGTTCGTTAACGGTCATAGTTATTGTGATATTTACGTGGAAGTAAGACACTGCGCGAAATTCGAAAAATTTTGTGATGAAAAACAGAGGTCCCTATGATTTTGCGTTTGGTGTGTATTACATAATATATTACAGTCTATGAAATTTAGCTAACATACCAAATTTTTCTTTAGACTTGGTTGGAGGTCTCTGTCTATCACCAATCTGGAGAAAAATGATCTGATGTAGAACCATCATGTGTGATCGCGTGGCGCCAGCGACAATGCCAGTGTGAAATATCCGCAGCATTCCTCATATTTCATAAAAGGTTTGAGATATCGAAATGAGATTTTGGCAAATATTAGGATGCAGAGTATTTTGCCATATGAAATGCTATGAGTTTTGGAACAATGTAAGTGAAGACATTTACTTTGTACCAGGAATGAGCTTTTTCGTAAGATAATGACCTTGATTTTCCTCAGTCCTCCACTTAATAAACTTAGTAAACAGATTTTTCAGGATTGTTTTGCAACTGCATCACCACAACATGTTAGTGTGATGGTACTGTGTAAATTCGCTGTGTTTCGGCAAAAGAAGCAAACATTTAAAGTGGCAACCAGAGAAATGTGTAGGTTTTACTGAAAATTCCCACTCATGATGCTTCTTTGGAGGTTACAAATGGTTAACGAGCCAAGCGAAAATAAATTGCTGCATTTTCGGCAAATTTCTTTTTGGATACTAACAGAAGCTGAGACAACAGTAGATCTTTTTGAATGGCCACCATGCGAAGTGTTGGCACGGAGAGCCTCCACTTTAATATTTACAGGCTTTAGTGTAGAATGGCAGTTCCCCTCCAGCGCTCGGAATTTCCCCTACAGTGTCTGCCCTTAACCCCCCACCCCCACTACCGCTCACCCCACGTGCGCCATGCCATCTGCGCATCTAGCAGCCATGGCATTCTGCGCGAACTGGCAATAGTCCAGCTGCGATATACACCCAGGCACGTAGAAAACGATGGATCTCTAGGATACATCCAGGAATCGTCATGTCTAAATACACTCCTGGAAATTGAAATAAGAACACCGTGAATTCATTGTCCCAGGAAGGGGAAACTTTATTGACACATTCCTGGGGTCAGATACATCACATGATCACACTGACAGAACCACAGGCACATAGACACAGGCAACAGAGCACGCACAATGTCGGCACTAGTACAGTGTATATCCACCTTTCGCAGCAATGCAGGCTGCTATTCTCCCATGGAGACGATCGTAGAGATGCTGGATGTAGTCCTGTGGAACGGCTTGCCATGCCATTTCCACCTGGCGCCTCAGTTGGACCAGCGTTCGTGCTGGACGTGCAGACCGCGTGAGACGACGCTTCATCCAGTCCCAAACATGCTCAATGGGGGACAGATCCGGAGATCTTGCTGGCCAGGGTAGTTGACTTACACCTTCTAGAGCATGTTGGGTGGCACGGGATACATGCGGACGTGCATTGTCCTGTTGGAACAGCAAGTTCCCTTGCCGGTCTAGGAATGGTAGAACGATGGGTTCGATGACGGTTTGGATGTACCGTGCACTATTCAGTGTCCCCTCGACGATCACCAGTGGTGTACGCCCAGTGTAGGAGATCGCTCCCCACACCATGATGCCGGGTGTTGGTCCTGTGTGCCTCGGTCGTATGCAGTCCTGATTGTGGCGCTCACCCGCACGGCGCCAAACACGCATACGACCATCATTGGCACCAAGGCAGAAGCGACTCTCATCGCTGAAGACGACACGTCTCCATTCGTCCCTCCATTCACGCCTGTCGCGACACCACTGGAGGCGGGCTGCACGATGTTGGGGCGTGAGCGGAAGACGGCCTAACGGTGTGCGGGACCGTAGCCCAGCTTCATGGAGACGGTTGCGAATGGTCCTCGCCGATACCCCAGGAGCAACAGTGTCCCTAATTTGCTGGGAAGTGGCGGTGCGGTCCCCTACGGCACTGCGTAGGATCCTACGGTCTTGGCGTGCATCCGTGCGTCTCTGCGGTCCGGTCCCAGGTCGACGGGCACGTGCACCTTCCGCCGACCACTGGCGACAACATCGATGTACTGTGGAGACCTCACGACCCACGTGTTGAGCAATTCGGTGGTACGTCCACCCGGCCTCCCGCATGCCCACTATACGCCCTCGCTCAAAGTCCGTCAACTGCACATACGGTTCACGTCCACGCTGTCGCGGCATGCTACCTGTGTTAAAGACTGCGATGGAGCTCCGTATGCCACGGCAAACTGGCTGACACTGACGGCGGCGGTGCACAAATGCTGCGCAGCTAGCGCCATTCGACGGCCAACACCGCGGTTCCTGGTGTGTCCGCTGTGCCGTGCGTGTGATCATTGCTTGTACAGCCCTCTCGCAGTGTCCGGAGCAAGTATGGTGGGTCTGACACACCTGTGTCAATGTGTTCTTTTTTCTATTTCCAGGAGTGTATGTATTGCACACACAATCACCCAGCTGACGATGACATTTCTCCCAACGAGAGATCACTTTGTTGGTATAGTCACTTTAATAGTCGACCACAGTATTATTGCACCTGGGAGTGAGGTCACGCAGGTCAGCTTATCGCGAGTTAGCTTGTACGAGGCGTGTTTTCTGAGTAAGTACTGTTTTGCCACACCGCGGCCGCAGTGCTGCGGTCGGCGTTCTGCACATGCGCACTGGGTACCTACATCTGTTGTCTACGCACTGTCGCCATTACAGTCTGATACTTACTTGTTTACTTTGTGTTTAAGATGCCTCCGATAATCGTGAGTCCCGCCGACTGTGAAGTACGGGCTGCTATAAGATTTCTTAGTGCTAAAGGCCTAAAAGCGATCGATATTCATCGTGAGATCTGTGCAGTTTACGGAGAACACATGATGAGTGATGGAATGGTAAGACAGTGGGTGAGAGCATCTAAAGATGGTCGCACAAATGTGCATGATGAGCAATGGAGTGGGCGTCCTTCGGTCGTTAATGAACGTTTGGTGCGGGAAGTGGATAATAAGGTGAGAGAAAACAGACGCTTTACGATTACCTCCTTGCGGGATGACTTTCCTAATGTTTCTCGTAGTGTTTTGTATGGCATTGTGACCGAGCACTTGAATTACCGAAAATTGTTGGGTACCGAAAATGTTGACATATGTGCACAAAACCAAACGTTGAGACAGTGCATTGACTTTCCTTGAGCGGTACCACAACGATGGTGATGATTTCTTAAGCCAAACTGTTACGGGCGATGAAACATTGGTGGCCTACGTCACACAAGAATCAAAGCAACAGTCCATGGAATGGCGGCATTCAGATTCGCCCAGAAAAGTGAAGTTTAAGCAAACAATATCTGCCCGGAAAATCATGTGCACAGTTTTTTGGGGCAGAAAAGGAGTACTGCTTGTGGAATTTCTGCCTCGTAATGAGACAATCAATACAGCAGCTTACTGTAAGGCACTGCACAATCTGCGCCGTTCAGTTCAGAACAAAAGACGTGGCAAGTTGTGCAAGGGCATTTTTTTGCTGCAAGACAATGCCCGTCAGCATGTGGCGAATCAGACCAAACATCTCATCACATCTTTTCGATGGTAAACTCTAGATCATCCTCCGTACAGCCCCGATCTTGCGCCCAGTGTCTACCATCTGTTCCTGCACTTGAAGAAACCCCTGGGCGGTCAGCGTCTTCAAGACGATGAAGTCAAAACAGTTGTGATGCAGTGGTTAACAAGTCAGGCGGCAGACTTTTATGAGGAGGGTATTCAAAAACTGGTACAACGTTATGACAAGTGCCTCAATATTGACGTAAATTATGTAGAAAAGTAGATTAAGGTAAAGGCTTTCATGTAAAAACAAAATAATTGAGGTATCTTAGCACGTCTTTTCTTAATTTCAAACCGCCTCGTAATCGGGGTTGTTACTATATGCACAACAGACCTGAAAGCATTGAAAATGCGATGCATTTTTGTTATTCACCGCTGTACATATTTACTGTAACGTCAACGCATCTTTCCCATAACGGCCAAGTGCAGTAATATCGTGGTTGAGTTAAAGAATGTTTGGCTTTGTTGATGCAGCCATAATCCCACCTCATCTTACACCGCTTCATCACTATCAAAGTGAAGCCTTTGAAGGTGTTCTTTAATTTTTGGAAACAGATGAAAATCGGATGGGGCCAAGTCGGAACATTATGAAGGCCGATCGACGACAGGGAACAAAAGCGCGTCGCATTGTTGCAGATGTCGCAGTGATCGTGTGTGGTCTGGTATTGTTATGCTGAAGGAGAGGACGCTCCATACGTGGATGCACTCTTAGAATTTGAAACTATATTATAGCACGCTGTTTCTCACGCATACAGCGCCATTTTACACGCTACAACTCGGAGCCCTCTTGCTGCAGGGTGTGCAAAAATTCAGATATGAAGAATAAAGATTTTGAATATTAATAACCTTTGGTTTACTTGAAAATCTTTCAGAATTTTCACATTAATAAGTTTGGAGAAAATATTTTGAAGCATTCCGTCGTACACGAACCAAGGGGCAGTCAACAACGGCGTCCTGGTTGATGACGTATTCCTTGACACTGAGGAACTTCGACATGAAACACCGGAGTTCCACCTTGCCGTTTAGTGAACAAAATGTAAACTTACCGAGGTGGAGAGGACAATTGTGACGGAGTTCATGACTAGCTAGCAGATAGAACTTAAAGCTTCGTTCTTAACAGTGCTAAATCAACACATAAAATAGCGCAAAATAACAAGGACCGTTACTGTTCACTGGTGGGAAGATCTGTGAGACTGTCTGCAGTCGATGCTGTTGTGCGTGACAAGCTGTAAATGCCAGAACTCTATAGGGAGATGAAGACTTCTAGGGTATCTTCTATTGTTACAGGGGATGGCAGCTTACACTGAACGTAAATGTGAAGTGGCGCATGTAAATAGACTAAGACATTCATTGCTGTTCAGTTTCACAGTTGGTGACAAATAATTAGAAATCAGAATTGCCTGATTACATGACAGAAGAAGAAATTGGAGTCGATATGGAAGAATAGGGGCTCCAGTATTAGAGTCAGAAGTCAAAAGAGGTCTGGAAGACTTGGAAACAAATAAGGCAGAAGCGTATCCATGTAAATTTGTACGACCATTGGGAGAAGTGACAACCAAACGACTATTCAAGCTGGTGTGTAGAGTCTACGAGACTGGTGAAATACCATCAGATTTTCGGAATGATTTCAGTCATTTAACTGCGAAAATAGCAAGAGCAGCTGTAAGTGTGAAAACTATAGCACAATCAGCTTAACAACTCATGCAGGCAGGTAGCTGGCAAGATATACAGAAGATTGGAAAAGAAAATTGAACATATTTGGAGAGGATCAGTCTGGTTTAGGAAAGCTCAAGGCACCCGAGAACCAGACCTGACGCGGTTAATGGTGGAAACAAGAATGGAAAAAAATCAAAACAGTTTAATGGGATTTGTCGAAACCCTGGAAAAAGCGTTAGACAACGCAAAATGATACAAGATGTTCGAAATTCTGAGAGAAATAGAAGTAACCTATAGGGAAATAGAGGTAGAAGTAAAGGTAAAATACAATGTTTAGACAAACCACGAGGGAACAATAAGAACGCAACACGAAGCACGGAGCGTTACGATTAAAAATGGTGTAAGACAGAGATCTAGTATTTCCCCCCTACTGTTTAATCTATACATCAAAGAAGCAATGGCGGAAATAAAACCTAGGTTCAAGACAGGGACTAAAATTCAAGATGAAAGGATATCAATGGTAAGATTCGCAGATAACACTTCTATCCTCAGTGAAAACGAAAAAGACATACAGGATCTGATGAATAGAATTAAAAGTCTAATGTGTATAGAACATGGATTGAGAGTAAATCGAAGAAAGACGAAAGTAATGAGAAGCAGCAGAAACGAGGACAGCGAGAAACTTAACATCAGAAATGCTGAGCGCGAAGTAGAAGTAGTTAAGGAATTCTGCTACCTAGGCATCAAAATAATCCATGTTGGACGTAGGAAGAAGGACTTAAAAAGCTGACCAGCGCTGGTAAAAAGAGCATTTACGGCAAAAATGTGCACTGGTATCAAACACAGGGGTTAATTTGAGAAATAAATTTTTGAGAATGTACCTTTGAAGCACAGAAGGGAGAACCGACAGAGGTACTCAAAGTACCCTCCGCCACACACCGGCAGGTGGCTTGCGGAGTATGGATGTAGATGTAGATACTAGTGAAACATGTACTGTGAGAAAAGAGGAATAGAGTCGAAGCATTTAAGATGTGGTGCTACAGAAGAATGTTGAAAACTACGTGGTCTGAAGAGACAAGGATTGAAGTAGTTTTCCGCAGAATAGACGAGGAAAGGAATGCATGGAAAACATTGACAAGAAGAAGAGACAGGATGATACGACAAATGTTAAGACATCAGGGAATAACTTCCATTGTACGAGAGAGAGAGAGAGAGAGAGGGAGAGAGAGAGCTGTAGAGGGTAAAAACTGTAGAGGAAGACGGAAATTGCAATATATCCAACAAATAAATAATTGAACACGTAGGATGCAACTGCACGACAAGAGAAATTTTTAGCTAACCGTATCAAACCAGTCAGAAGACTGATGACTCAGAAGAGAGAGAGAGAGAGGGGGGGGGGGGGAAGAGGGAAGGACGGAGGGAGAAAGAGCGATAGAGGGAGATGGAAGAGAGATAAATGGCTCTGGGCACTATGGGTCTTAACTTCTGAGGTCATCAGTCCCCTAGAACTTAGAACTACTTAAACCTAACTAAGGACATCACACACATCCATGCCCGAGGCAGGATTCGAACCAGCGACCGTAGCGGTCGCGCGTTTCCAGACTGTAGCGCCTAGAACCGCTCGGTCACTCCGGCCGGCGGAAGAGAGATAGACAGAGCGATGAGCAACATGTTAAGCGACGGGTTCGTTTGATAACTACAAAATCGTTACGATAATGCTCAGTTACTTTCAATGGCAAAATCTGCAAGAGAGCGGTTATGCATCATGGAGATTGTTAAGATTCTGAGAGTGCATCTGCGAAGATGAGTAGAGTGACAGATTACGTCATCCCACATACGTTTCGTGAAATGAGAAGTAGGTCATACAGAGACGTACCGCTCAACGTTCACGTATGGCAGAGAACTGTAAGATGGCTTGTAGAATATACGAGGGCAGTTCAATAAGTAATGCAACACATTTTTTTTCTGAAACAGGAGTTGTTTTATTCAGCATTGAAATACACCAGGTTATTCCCCAATCTTTTAGCTACACAACACTATTTTTCAACGTAATCTCCATTCAATGCTACGGCCTTACGCCACCTTGAAATGAGGGCCTGTATGCCTGCACGGTACCATTCCACTGGTGGATGTCGGAGCCAACGTCGTACTGCATCAATAACTTCTTCATCATCCGCGTAGTGCGTCCCACGGATTGCGTCCTTCATTGGGCCAAACATGGAAATCCGACGGTGCGAGATCGGGGCTGTAGGAAGAACAGTCCACTGAAGTTTTGTGAGCTCCTCTTGGGTGCGAAGACTTGTGTGAGGTCTTGCGTTGTCATGAAGAAGGAGAAGTTCGTTCAGATTTTT
The DNA here is from genome assembly GCF_023864275.1 of Schistocerca cancellata. Lineage (NCBI taxonomy): Eukaryota > Metazoa > Arthropoda > Insecta > Orthoptera > Acrididae > Schistocerca > Schistocerca cancellata. Next base: position 1,134,818,293 of record NC_064627.1, on the reverse strand, counting down.
GTGCCTACGAACACGCTGAAGTCGTTTCTTCAATTTCTGAAGAGTAGCACAATACACTTCAGAGTTGATCGTTTGACCATGGGGAAGGACATCGAACAGAATAACCCCTTCAGCGTCCCAGAAGACTGTAACCATGACTTTACCGGCTGAGGGTATGGCTTTAAACTTTTTCTTAGTAGGGGAGTGGGTGTGGCGCCACTCCATTGATTGCCGTTTTGTTTCAGATTCGAAGTGATGAACCCATGTTTCATCACCTGTAACAATCTTTGACAAGAAATTGTCACCCTCAGCCACATGACGAGCAAGCAATTCCGCACAGATGGTTCTTCTTTGCTCTTTATGGTGGTCGGTTAGACAACGAGGGACCCAGCGGGAACAAACCTTTGAATATCCCAACTGGTGAACAATTGTGACAGCACTACCAACAGAGATGTCAAGTTGAGCACTAAGTTGTTTGATGGTGATCCACCGATCATCTCGAACGAGTGTGTTCGCACGCTCCGCCATTGCAGGAGTCACAGCTGTGCACGGCAAGCCCGCACGCGGGAGATCAGACAGTCTTGGTTGACCTTGCGGCGATGATGACACACGCTTTGCCCAACGACTCACCGTGCTTTTGTCCACTGCCAGATCACCGTAAATATTCTGCAAGCGCCTATGAATATCTGAGATGCCCTGGTTTTCCGCCAAAAGAAACTCGATCACTGCCCGTTGTTTGCAACGCACATCCGTTACAGACGCCATTTTAACAGCTCCGTACAGCACTGCCACCTGTCGGAAGTCAATGAAACTATACGAGACGAAGCGGGAATGTTTGAAAATAATCCACAAGAAATTTACGGTTTTTTCAACCAAAATTGGCCGAGAAAAAATGTGTTGCATTACTTATTGAACTGCCCTCGTAGATACAGAAGTCGGAGGAAAGCCACAGCAAATCGCTTCCACTGCAAGCTGTGTGCAAGAGAGCAGTGAGACTGCCGAGTGATGCAAGGCAGAGAGACAGTAAAGACATCGAAACCGAGCGTACGGGTGCAGTGCAGTCGTATTTACCAGATACGATGACAATTTGCTGCCGTGTATAGCGTCCAGGGGTCAATCCCGCAGTGCGGCGATGCGACCACTGCTGCATCTGTAGTTACGAACATCGGTGGTCCTGCCAGCAATAGCGCGCTATTGCGAACTCGCGCCTGTTAACAGCTGTGAGAAACGGCGTTACAGATGCGAGTTACGCGTCCGGCAGCCTCGGCTATTTGCACTTTCCCGCTCGCCGGAATTCAGACTATTACATCAGTGGCGGGAAACTGAATCAGCGAACGTGCAACCGACCACTGTGCGTCAGGCAGCGGTACAGTAGGTTGTTGGCACTGGACACGGCTCTGCATGCAAGAGGGACAATAGCAGTGTCTGTGTGGTTACTGCGCCGATATCGGCAATCAGTGTGCAGCTGGTTTCTCTGATGTAGCTATTTCTGGTATACATTAACTGAATAAGCATCGGTGCTTGGCAGCGCACTATAATATTCACTAAACCAAAACATAATCCTAACTTTCTGCCATTACATTTGACGTAACATCTTAAAAATCGTTCGTGGATGCAAGGAGGCAACCGTGCTATAATGAACAACAGTTTCTAACTATTTCCAAACTGTCGAAACTCAGCTAAAATATAGATAGAATTGTGATCTTAACTTGATAATAAAAAGGAGAACGGAAGCAGATGCCTGTACCACTTCAATATCCGAGGCACTTAGAACTACCACGTACGTAAAATTATGCAGTGTTTTTGGTTTTACTGATAGTAAATCTGTCAATAAACACTATCATATCTGAGAGACATCTCATATCAGTTAGCCAGTTTTTTTAATAAATAAATTAATTTTTTATCGAACTCTGAGAATTATAAGGTTTTATAAATTTTTATTCACATGCAAAGCAATTAGCTTCCTTCCTTTGCACTTACAATAATAATAATGACAATAACAAAGAGAAGAAAGAAAACAAAGTTAGACCAAAGGAAAATTTGTATCTGTTGCATTCTCTGTATGGTGTCAGAACAGTCTTCCCTTTTTTCTTTTTCTTTGTAAACTTAAAATGATTTTTCGAACTTCTTACTCCATTAGGTGATGATGTTACTGATTAATTCGTTTCTTTTTCCTTTCTTAACCAGTCTCGAGATTCACACGTAGGTAATTGTGCACTGACGGTCCATATCTGTTTCCTCGATGAGGTTTAAGTCTCAATTCTTGCTACTACAAATAGTGGAAAAATTACTGTATATCGGTGACCTTGAGTTTGGTGAAGAATGATATCGAGTGTCCAACAAGCCAGGCAAACGTATAGAGCCAGGGAAAACTTTCTAATCTCGTCACTAAACTCGGTCGAGGTTTATCTCGTTAACGGCGATTCCCCTGATAACAGAGGGATTTTTTTCTGACTCGCTTCTAAATATTTGTCGTTTTCTTGCATAGAGGTATGTGTTCCATGTTCGCTTTAACACTAAGTATACTGTCGAGGTGCGTTTGATTTTATATTTCTTAGCAAGACTTGGGTGGCTTTCCGTGATAATATCTAGCCACAGCTCCTATAACTGTGTGTAAAATCTTAGACAAGGAATTTCTCCAAACAAACGTTCTATCTATAATTATTTCATCCATTGACCTTACGGTCCGGTCTATGATTTCACCTGTTAGTGGGATATTCAGCTGTCTAAGGACGGTGAACTAAGAAGACAAAGCAGATTTGTGAAAAAAGAGCAGTTGTTGAACATCCAGAAATTTTGTGTGTCTGTGTGTTTGTGTGTTTGTGTGCGTACGTGTGTGTGTGTGTGTGTGTGTGTGTCTGTGCGTGCGTGCGTATGAGCTTGCGCGCGTGCGTTTTGATTTGAAAGCTATGCGATGTGATAGTGGTATTATAGTCACCGAAGAGGCAAAGGGCTCTGGAATTACCACCAAGCTTCGAGAAACGAACTACTACAAGTAGTCCACTGATGCTGTGGCTTATACACTGACGGAAAAAAAAATCGCAACACCAAAAAATAATTAATATAGAGTAATGAAAGTTCAGAAATATATTGTAAGTAGGCTGTTTAGATTTTTATATTGGTAATGCCACGTAGCGCTCTGTATGAAAATCACTGGTTGTGCTGTGTGCAGTCTGTGGCTAGTTTGCATTGTTGTCTGCCATTGTAGTGTTGGGCAGCGGCAGCTGGATGTGAACAGCGCGTAGCGTTGCGCAGTTGGAGGTGAGCCGCCAGCAGTGGTGGATGTGGGGAGAGAGATGGCGGAGTTTTGTAATTTGTCATGAACTGCTATATATATTATGACTATTAAGGTAAATACATTGTTTGTTCTCTATTAATATCTTTCATTTGCTAACTATCCCTATCAGTAGTTAGTGTCTTCTGTAGTTTGAATCTTTTATTTAGCTGGCAATAGTGGCGCTCGCTGTATTGCAGTAGTTCGAGTAATGAAGATTTTTGTGAGGTAAGTTATTTGTGAAAGGTATAGTTTAATGTTACTCAGGGCCATTCTTTTGCAGGGATCTTTGATAGTCAGATTGCGTTGCGCTAAAAACATTGTGTTTCAGTTTAAGCACAGTCGTGTATAAATTGTTCTAAGGGGACGTTTCATAAAAGTTCAGAAATATATTTGTCTATGTAACATATTTAAGTGATTCACATTACACGATCACAGGTTAAATGCGAGATAAGTCATTGGAAATCTGTACATTAATAAACGGTATAACCGCCAGAATGTTGAATGCAAGAATGCAAAGGTGCATGCATTGTGTTGTACAGGTGTCGGTGTCAGTTTCTGGGATTGAGTTTCCATGACTGTTGTACGTGGTCAGTCGATACGAGGGCGGTTAGTGCTGGTTGTGGATGACTGTGGAATTCTCGTCCGATGATGTCCAATATGTGCTCGACTGCATACAGATCTTTTGATCGAGCAGGCCAAGGCAACATTTCGTCACTCTGTAGAGCATGCTGGGTTACAACAGCGGTATGTGGGCGAGAATTGTCCTGTTGGAAAACACCTCTAGGAATGCTGCTCATGAATAGGAACATAACAGGTTGAATCACTGGGTTGACGTACGAATTTGCAGTCAGAATGCGTGGAATAACCAGGAGAGTGCTCCAGCTGTCGTACGAAATTGCACCCGTGACCATAACGCCAGGTGTGGTTCAAGTGTGCATAGCACGAAGCCAGATTGGTTGCAGGTCATCAGCTGCCTTGCCCGTAACCAAGATTGGCTTTCACTAACATCGAGGCAGAAATACCTTCCATCAGAAAACACAATAGGCCTGCACCCTGCCATCCAATGAGTTCTCGTTAGCCACAATTGAAGTCGCAAATTGCGGTGGTTTGGGGTCCTTGGGTGGAACGCTGCCCGCATCTCGTGGTGGTGCGGTAGAGCTCTCGCTTCCCACGCCCGGGTTCCCGGGTTCGATTCCCGGCGGGGTCAGGGATTTTCTCTGCCTCGTGATGGCTGGGTGTTGTGTGCTGTCCTTAGGTTAGTTAGGTTTAAATATTTCTAAGTTCTAGGGGACTGATGACGATAGATGTTAAGTCCCATAGTGCTCAGAGCCATTTGAACCATTTTGAGCCATTTGATGGAACGCTGCATTGCTTCTGGCTCTGAACTATCCTTGAAGTAACCGATTTGTAACAGTTCGTTGTGTTACTGTGGTGCCGAGTGCTGCTCAAATTGCTGCTGCATTTGCAGTACGATGCGCCACAGCCATATGCTGAATACGACGGTCTTCCCTCTCGGTAGCGCCACGTGGTCATCTGAAGCCATGTCTTCTTGCGACCGTACATTCTCGAGACCACCGCTTCCTGCAGTCATGTACAGTCGCTACATTCCTGCCAAGTATTTCTCCAGTATCGCAGAAGGAACATGCAGCTTCTCATTTCGCTACCTCGTTCGAACTCAGTGAGGTGTTGCCAATGACGTCTTTGTCGCTTTAAAGGCGTTCTTGACTAACATCAACTCACCACGTCCAAGTGACTAACACGCATGCCCGTTACAAAGTGTATTGAACCCTGTGGCGCAAAGCGTCCACTACAGTGGACAGCTGTTAATGGTCGCTTCTTTGGCGTTTTCAATCAGTGCTGAGGCTGCAAATGCACACAGTTCACTGCAGTTGGCACTCCCTACTGGTGTCGTGTCCTGGATGCATTTGCAGCCACATGACTGATTGAAAACGCCAGAGAACTGACCATTAAAAGTTGTCCACTGCAGTGAAATTCATGCACCAGAGGGTTAAAGCAACTATGATCTGAATCCTCATAGTGGCGCTACTACCGCCACTCTTAACACGACTGGCACGAAATATGGATAGACATCGCATTTTAGATGTAGAAAGACGCCTACCAACCTTCGTTTATGTCGCACAACTCCTTCGTGGTGGTTCGATTTTATTGTACAAGTTTACTTGACGGCCTGTAGATAAATGACGTATAACAATCATCAAGCTACTAACAAGGGAACCTCCCCATCGCACCCCCGTCAGATTTAGCTAAAAGTTGGCACAATGGATAGGCCATGAAAAACTGAACACAGATCAATCGAGAAAGTTGTGTGGAACTATGAAAAAAATAAGCAAAATATACAAACTGAGTAGTCCATGTGCAAGATAGGCAACATGAAGGAGATCCTAAGCTCAGGACCGCCGTGGTCCCGTGGTTAGCGTGAGCAGCTGCGGAACGATAGGTCCTTGCTTCAAGTCTTCCCTTGAGTGAAACGTTTCATTTTTTTATTTTCAGGCAATTATTATGTGTCCGCCGTCCGTCCGATGCGAGGTAACTGCGCCGTAGTATGGGGACGCTACACCTAAACAAACATCGAAACACACGACGTCAGTCGACTATAGCGCACGGAAGAGAGCGTATTCCTGCTAACGAGGCGATCAAATGTTTTCGGTTCCCACTGGAGAGGCACGTCCTTTCGTCTACTAATCGCACGGTTTTGCGGTGCGGTCGCAAAATACAGACACTACACTTATTACAGTAAACAGAGACGTCAGTGAACGAACGGACAGATCATAACTTTGAGAAAATAGAGAAAATAAACTTTTCACTCGAGGGAAGACTTGAACGAAGGACCTCTCGTTCCGCAGCTGCTCACGCTAACCACGGGACCACGGCGCTCCTGAGCTCACACTATCCTTGATGGTGCATATCTTGCGCATGGACTACTCAGTTTGTATATTTTGTTTATTTTTTTCATAGTTCCACACAACTTCTTCCTATTTTCTCGATTGATCTGTGTTCAGTTTTTCAAAGCCTATTCACTGTGCCAACTTATAACTAAATCTGAGGGGGGTGCGATGGGGAGGTTCCCTTGTAAGATGTCATCGGCGTTTTCTTAAGTGCAGTCTAGTTCCTGGCTCCCATTTCCGCCCTCCGTAATTCAGATGAGATAAAAACTCGTGCCTGTCACGGGAGTGAACAAAATTCCTTCGTTTCATTAACAGCCCTCCCCATCTGTGGTCTAGAAGTCGATGAAATTTAGTTTTTTGCTAGTCCTTGGATACAATACTGCTTTCTACTAAAAGGAAAGAAGGAAGATTACGGTTAATATCCGCCGAAGTATAGGTCATTACAGGCTCTACTGGCAATGACATATGCGGCTGGTCCCGGCGGAGGTTCGAGTCCTCCCGTGGGCATGGGTGTGTGTGTTTGTCCTTAGGATAATTTGGGTTAAGTAGTGTGTAAGCTTAGGGACTGATGACTTTAGCAGTTAAGTCCCATAAGATTTCACACACATTTTTTCTTTAATGACATAACCAGAAATCGAGCGAGGTAATTTCAAAAAGAAGTGTCAAAGCCTGAAATGAGTTACGGAATCTGTGGTAATCTTAAATCTGATAGTTCTGGCGGGGATTTCAGCCCCTATTCTCCGTAAACAAATTCGTTATCTTATCCACTTTGTCAGCTGGCTCATCTATTTCATGACGCGTCCCAGTTTCAGTTCACATTTTTGGCGACTAGTTTCGAACCAGTTCATTCTCAAACCTGCCCTACTGAGGCTGCACAGATCCTACCTGATCACAAACATCAAAATGGCAATACGTGTTTGAAGATGACCGTTACAGTCAACATGTGCCTACTTAGGAAGTCAGAATCAAACTCACCAGTCGGTAGTCACTCGTTCCATCAATATGCTGTTTTCGCTGCTGTTAACTTACAGCAATTCTTTCATTTATATTGCATACTTTAAATTCGGTTCTTACGACGCCAACAGAAAATTTCACTTTTATTCAAAATTTCTCATTAGCCAACATTCTTTTTGCCTCTTGTTTTCTTGTTCTACGTATATCATTTGTAAATAATGGAATAGATAATACGCTGCCGAAGAATGTTTTTTTTGCTGTTTTATTATTTACTTCTCACTAACTAAATAACAAAGGTCACTTTCTGCATTTGTATGCTATATTTATTGACAGACTTGCGCGTAATAATCACTTTAATGATCTGTTTCTGATTCTTATAAGCTACATGCAGATCCATTTCCTGGGTTTCTCAAAACATTGTTACTGCTGCGCGCCATTTATAGCCGACCGACCATGGTTTACACCTTAGAGGTGCATTTCGAGCTTGTACGATAACAGCGTATAACAAGTGAGAAACGGATGCGGACCAAAAGACCGTCTTAAGCAAAATTAGTACAGCATCGCAAAATCAGCTGGTCGTAGCTTACTATTTCTGTGATGCGGTCGTCTGAGCATATAAACAACGTGCTTTGATGTGCGTCTTATAGAAATATATCGTTATGACGAGTGATGGTACAAGCACTGCTGTGTCTCTCCCCGCCTTTACTTACCTGTCATCACCATTGGGCTCTTTTCACCTCTCCGTGCGTTTCCCTCGCCGAACGGCGAAACTCCGAAGAAAACTTCTACAAGCTACACACTTCATGTCGACTGCACTAAGATGACGAGTGCTGCCGACATCAGCGATGTAGTAGCTGCAGCACTACAGTAGAGTGATGGCCCTATTATTTTGTATTCTGTGTCAAGTCTACTGACAAGGGAACCTCCCCATCGCACCCCCCTCAGATTTAGTTATATGCTGGCACAGTGGATAGACATTGAAAAACTGAACACAGATCAATCGAGAAAACAGGAAGAAGTTGTGTGGAACTATGAAAAAAATAAGTAAAATATGCAAACTGAGTAGTCCATGCCAAATATATGCAACATCTAGGGTAATGTGAGCTCACGAGCGCCGTGGTCTCGTGGTTAGCGTGAGCAGCTGTGGAATAAGAGGTCCTTGGTTCAAGTCTTATCTCGAGTGAAAAGTTTACTTTCTTTATTTTCGCAAAGTTATGATCTGTCCGTTCGTTCATTGACGTCTCTGTTTACTGTAATAAGTTTAGTGTCTATGTTTTGCGACCACACCGCAAAACCGTGCGATTAGTAGACGAAAGGACGTGCCTCTCCAATGGGAACCGAAAACATTTGATCGCAAGGTCATAGGTCAACCGATTCCTCCACAGGAAAACACGTCTGATATATTCTGTACGACACATGACAGGAATATGTTGTCGACCCACCTAAGTTGTAAACTTGGCGAATGGGTAAAAAGATTCTTCTACCTTGCCCGATTTAGGTTTTCTTGTGGATGTGATAATCACTCCCAAAAATGTGATGAAAACACAAGAGTTTGTCTCATAAACTGCAACAAATGAATGCAACAGTTTCACAGTCGCACATTTTTACCTGTGCTCTGGCAAAACATAAGTTTTTAACGTTTTCAAATTTGTCCGTGTGTACACCGTCAAATCCTTCATATGTCCAAGCAAATATGAACATGTCCTGGAACTTTGGAGAGCGAAGTTGATTGTGTGTGTGTGACTGAACTTTGATAATTGTCTGAAAAATAAATTACAATTTTCAGTCGAGGGAAGACTTGAACCAAGGACCTCTTGTTACACAGCCGCTCACGCTAACCACAGGACCACAGCGCTACTGAACTAGCGGTCTCCTTAATGTTGCTTATCTTGAGCATGCACTACACAGTTTGTATATTTTGCTTATTTTTTTCATAGTTCCACACAACTTCTTTCTGTTTTCTCGATTGATCTGTGTTCAGTTTCTCAAGGCCTATCCACTGTGCCAACTTATAACTATATCTGAGGGGGGTGCGATGGGGAGGTTCCCTTGTGAGAAACACCCCTGTTCTCTTCAGTGCGATTTCACCATACCTTCTTAGTTCCGTGTCCAGTTACACCATATCTGCTGCAGTGCATCAGCAGGCATGCACACCTAAGGTAGCAGCATTGCATGGCAGACCAGTAGCTGTTACAGACAACGCTGCACTTATGAAAAAAAAAACTGCTGAAATCTTATGGATTCGACATTCGCCCTGTTTTACCCACTGAATCAACTTAACAGTAAAAGATTGTTTCAAAGTGGAATCAACGTCCGAAAATTTATTGAAAACAAAGGTTCCTGTTACTTTCTTTCATAACTCTACACTAGCCAGTGACAAACTGCGCAACGCTCAAAAAAGAGCAAACAAAAAAGAATGGAAACTAATACAAGAGGTGCCGACACGATGGAGCAGCTCGTACTAGATGCTCAATAGAATTTTGGAAGTAGGAACTGAGCTTGCTTTTGCTAATCAATGAAACTTGAAAAGCACCGCGTTCCCTCACATCAGAAAATTCTTTAGCTATACGACAGATATTAGGCCTTCTTGAACCTTTCTAAGTAGCAACAACAGCAATCTCAGGAGAGTCATACGTCACTGTGTCCTTAATTATACTTCTTATACGACGTATTTCTGCCAATTTATCAGACTTGGAAAGCACCTTAACTACTAATAAAGCACGAAGTGTTCTGGATTCCTAAATTAAATCAGTCAGCGAAAGACAAACCATTTAACACATGTACTGTTAACATGCTTGCAACATTATTAGATACTAGGTTTAAAAAACTTGGTTTCAGGATCTTTCAAGAGGCAGACAACACGGCGCAATTACTTCAGAAAGAGTATCCTGATATAGTCTCATCAACATAAAGAATAATACCCGAAACAGAAGCATCCACGAGCAGTGCTAATACGTCTATTGGTACATCTACCAGTTTGAAATCGGGTGATCTACTTTCTTTGCCTAATCAGCAACGGCGTAACGTCGATGTCGTTACGCCAGTCAGTGATTCCATATTTTGAAAAACCTGTAATAGACAAATGTAATAGTATGTTGAGTGTAATTACCACTAAATATTTGTTTTGTCCAGCAACTTTAGCTCCTGCAGACAGGGTTTTCTCCAAGGCAAGAGAAATAATTAATGAAAAACGAAACTGACTGAAGGAGACAATTTAAATACCTTACTTTTTATAACACAAAATTTTCTTATCTTGTATTGTTATCTTTAATCAACAAAAATTCTTAGAAAGCTATTTTTCATTTGTTATATTCCACGGAACAATCGATAGTAAATCGACATTTCGATATCTTTTAAGGACAATATCGATAATAGCGTTTGTGTCAGCTATCGATGTTTAAGTAACACTACTCTACCAAGTGTAGACATGTTCCCAGATTGAGATTTTCACTATGCAGCGGAGTGTGCGCTGATATGAAACTTCCTGGCATATTAAAACTGTGTGCCGGACCGAGACTCGAACTCGGGACCTTTGCCCTTCGCGGGCACGTGCTCTACCAATTTTAAATTTTTGTTTTTTTGTTTCTTGTAATCTCATTTTGTTCGTTATTGTTCGTTGCGTTTGTTCGTGGCGGACGTCACCTGACGCCCGTTGAAGTTCGTTATTGATCCACTCACTCAGTTTTTTTATTACAGAGGGCAGCTAACCCGCTGACCGAACACGCTGAGCTACCGTGCCGGCATCCATTTGAGCTACCTAACCACGACTCACGCCCCGTCCTCACAGCTTTCATATCAGCGCACACTCCGCTGCAGAGTGAAAATGTCATTCTGGAAAGATCCCCCAGGCTGTGGCTAAACCATGTCTCCACCATATCCTTTCTTTCAGGAGTGCTAGTTCTGCAAGGTTCGCAGGAGAGCTTCTGTAAAGTTTGGAAGGTAGGAGACGAGGTACTGGCAGAAGTAAACCTGTGAGGACGAGGCGTGAGTCGTGCTTGGGTAGCTCAGTTGGTAGAGCACTTGCCCGCGAAAGGCAAAGGTCCCGAGTTCGACTCTCGGTCCGGCACACAGTTTTAATCTGTAGACATGTTGTCTTGGCCTGGTCGATTGCCAGATCTGTCTCGAGTCGAGCACATATGTGACATCATCGGACGACAACTCCAGCATTAACCGTCCCTGTATTGACTGACCAAGTGCAAAAGGCATGGAACGCCATCCTACAAACTGACATCCGGCACCTGTACATCACAACTCATATACGTTTGCATGCTTGCATTCAACAGTATGGCGGTTACACCCATTATTAATGTACGAGCAATTCACATATCACGCTTACTTAAATCGGTGAACTTCTAATGTTATTTTCTTACATATGTTACGTTGTTGTTGTTGTTGTTGTAGTCTTCAGTCCTGAGACTGGTTTGATGCAGCTCTCCATGCTACTCTATCCTGTGCAAGCTTCTTCATCTCCCAGTACTTACTGCAGCCTGCATCCTTCTGAATCTGCTTAGTGTATTCATCTCTTGGCCTCCCCCTACGATTTTTACCCTTCACGCTGCCCTCCAATACTAAATTGATTATCCCTTGATGCCTCAGAACATGTCCTACCATCCGATCCCTTCTTGTAGTCAAGTTGTGCCACAAACTCCTCTTCTCCCCAATCCTATTCAATACGTCCACATTAGTTATGTGATCTACCCATCTAATCTTCAGCATTCTTCTGTAGCACCACATTTCGAAAGCTTCTATTCTCTTCTTGTCTAAGCTATTTATCGTCCACGTTTCACTTCCATACATGGCTACACTCCATACAAATACTTTCAGAAACGACTTCCTGACATTTAACAAACTTCTCTTCTTCAGAAACGCTTTCCTTTCCATTGCCAGTCTACATTTTATATCCTCTCTACTTCGACCATCATGAGTTATTTTGCTCCCCAAACAGCAAAAAAATGGTTCAAATGGCTCTGAGCACTATGGGACTCAACTGCTGAGGTCATTAGTCCCCTAGAACTTAGAACTAGTTAAACCTAACTAACCTAAGGACATCACAAACATCTATGCCCGAGGCAGGATTCGAATCTGCGACCGTAGCGGTCTTGCGGTTCCAGACTGCAGCGCCTTTAACCGCACGGCCACTTCGGCCGGCCCCCAAATAGCAAAACTCCTTTACTACTTTAAGTGTCTAATTTCCTAATCTAATTCCCTCAACATCACCCCACTTAATTCGACTACATTCCATTATCCTCATTTTGCTTTTGTTGATGTTCATCTTATATCCTCGTTTCAAGACACTATCCATTCCGTTCAGCTGCTCTTCCAAGTTCTTTGCTGTCTCTGACAGAATTACAATTTCTATATGTTATGTATGTAGATATATTCCTAAAATTTAATAAATCGACATTAGCTATTTCTTGGTTACTGATATTTTTTTTCGTCAGTGTAGTGCGTCTCAAGCTGTTGAATTTTGCTCCTGTTTTGTTTAGGGGAGCATCTGAAATTGTACTCATGACAGTAGAAGTACATTTGTTTTTATATTATTTTTTCCAGTTATTTGTAACATTCAAACCAGATACCTCGTAGATACATAATACGCAGAAAGTGTCCGTGTTCCCTCCAGCTGTCGCCTTTTCAGATTTGGGATGAACTGTAGCAGCAGTGAAGCAGCCTACTCAGACTGCGGATCCTGCGTCTTAGAGGCACTTGGCTCGCCCTGGAACTTGACACTAGCGGCTCGTGACGCAGGTGATCCCGGCTGCCGCTGGCGCACTTGTCAGATCAGCAGGGCTGGAGGTTTGGTAGGGGGGGGGGGGGGAGTAATCTGCGAGCCGGTCTCGGCGGGTGAATGGCCAGGTCTGGAAGGAGGGCAAGAGAAGAGGGTGAGAGAGCGCCCCGGAATTACGGGTGAGTCGGCGGAGACTTGCACAAGTGGCCGCGATAATGCGGGGGCGCTGGCCCGGTCTGCGAATCAGCCAAGCGGCGAGACGTGATAAGGCCCACTTCGCCAGCCGGCCCGACAGGCCGCGCAAGTTGCCAACGGCGGGGCTGCAGCCGGGGAACAGCTCCCAGGCGAAGGGCCACCACTGTCCGGAGGGGCCCACTACCTCACACTCATGTCTCGTGTTAACGCCGAAGACCAGTTTACGGAGATTCGTAGAGATTTGGAGTGAATACCATGGGGGTATAATACTACGGGTATATAACAAATTTTCTTGAGACCGAGAAACTTACGCCCACGGATCAACATGGCTTTAGAAAGCAGTGCTCGTGCAAAATTCAGCTTGCCTTTTCTGACATGATGTAGTGCGAACAATGGATAAAGGGTAACAAGCACGTTCCATTTTTCCAGATTTCCGGAAACCAACTGATACGGTGTCCCATTGCAGGCTATTAACGAAACTACGTGGTGCATTCAATTTCTAAGGCCTCCGATTTTTCTTCTAATTAACTGCTCACCCGAAATCAATGAAACTGACGTTACTTCTCGATGTAATCGCCCTGCAGACGTACACATTTTTCACAACGCTGACGCCACGATTCCATGGCTTTAGACGGCACGGTAGCTCAGCGTGTTCGGTCAGAGGGCTAGCTGACCTCTGTAATAAAAAAACTGAGTTAATGGATCAACAACGAACTGAAACGGGTGTCTTTCGACGTCCGCCCCCAGCAGGTACAACGACAAAAATAAGATTTAAAAAATAAAAAGGCAGCGGCGAAGGCTTCTTTAGGAGTCTGTTTTGACCACTGGAAAATCGCTGAGGCAAAAGCAGCACGGCTGGTGAATGTGCGGCCACGGAGAGTGTCTTTCATTGTTGGAAAAAGCCAAAAGTCACTAGGAGACAGGTCAGGTGAGTAGGGAGCATGAGGAATCACTTCAAAGTTGTTATCACGAAGAAACTGTTGAGTGACGTTAGCTCGATGTGCGGGTGCGTTGTCTTGGTGAAACAGCACATGCGCAGCCCTTCCCGGACGTTTTTGTTGCAGTGCAGGAAGGCATTTGTTCTTCAAAACATTTTCGTAGGATGCACCTGTTACCGTAGTACCCTTTGGAACGCAATGGGTAAGGATTACGCCCTCGCTGTCCCAGAACATGGACATCATCATTTTTTCAGCACTGGCGGTTACCCGAAATTTTTTGGTGGCGGTGAATCTGTGTGCTTCCATTGAGCTGACTGGCGCTTTGTTTCTGGATTGAAAAATGGCATCCACGTCTCATCCACTGTTACAACCGACGAAAAGAAAGTCCCAATCATGCTGTCGTTGCGCGTCAACATTGCTTGGCAACGTGCCACACGGGCAGCCATGTGGTCGTCCGTCAGCATTCCTGGCACCCACCTGGATGACACTTTTCGCATTTTCAGGTCGTCATGCAGGACTGTGTGCACAGAAGCCACAGAAATGCCAACTCTGGAGGCGATCTGTTCAACAGTCATTCGGCGATCCCCCAAAACAATTCTCTCCACTTTCTCGATCATGTCGTCAGACCGGCTTATGCGGGCCCGAGGTTGTTTCGGTTTATTGTCACACGATGTTCTGCCTTCATTAAACTGTCGCACCCACGAACACACTTTCGACACATCCATAACTGCATCACCACATGTCTCCTTAACTGTCGATGAATTTCAATTGGTTTCACACCACGCAAATTCAGAAAACGAATGATTGCACGCTGTTCAACTAAGGAAAACGTCGCAATTTTAAGTATTTAAAACAGTTCTCATTCTCGACGCTGGAGGTAAAAATTCCATCTGCCCTATGGTGCTGCCATCTCTGGGACGTATTGACAATGAACGCGACCTCATTTTAAAACAATGCGCATGTTTCTATCTCTTTCCAGTCCGGAGAAAAAAAAATCGGAGGCCTTAGAACTTGAATACACCTCGTACTATAACAGCCCCCTGCTTCCTGGGATTTGCGAAATTACAAGTTAACTATGACCGTGAATTATGAATTTTGACCCGTGTCGGGATAAGGCATCCGAATCCGAAGTAAATAATGATTATTCCATGGGAAACAGGAGACGTTATAACTTGATCGTTATTGAATGAGTAATTTTATTCAATAACGATCGGTAAATGAAATAATGGAAATAATCTGGAAATAAATTTTTCCAGTGGAAATTTTTCCGAAAGAAATGATTAAGTTGTAAAAGCAATTAAAAAATCGGTCGCCAGCTCAACTGATGAGCGATAGTACTGTTAAGTACGTGAAGAATTGTGTCAGAAATAGTTTACCTGTTTGTAGTGCAGCAGGTGGAACGGGAACTTTTACATAAGTGCTGTGTCAGGCTCAGTAGTCATATAAAATAATGTCATAACAATCTAACTACACTCAAACATTAATGGTTAACTTTCAATAAGTATTTTGATAATTATTTTGTTCATAATTTGTCAGCTAAGTGCAATGCTGACAACACAGATAATTATCTATCGAGATTTTGAATAATGGACTGTCATTCTGTCTTTAAAATTACGTAATTTGCACAGTTTAATCTACTGATAATGAAATATATTGCCAGTAATTGATTAACTATGTTTTGAATGATGATAATTCATTAATGGGGCTATTGTCAGGTGGAATAATCTTTATACTGTAGTTTCATTAAATATCCTTGAACTAACTTCAGCTGAATATGCATTGAAATAAATCGTAATAATCAAATTTATTACTTCACTCTATTATTAAATTACTACGGTTGACCGAGCGAGGTGGCGCAGTGGTTAGACACTGGACTCGCATTCGGGAGGACGACGGTTCAATCCCGCGTCCGGCCACCCTGATTTAGGTTTTCCGTGATTTCCCTAAATCACTCCAGGCCAATGCCGGGATGGTTCCTCTGAAAGGGCACGGCCGACTTCCTTCCCCATCCTTCCCTAATCCGATGAGACCGATGACCACGCTGTCTGGTCTCCTTCCTCCAACCAACCAACCTACTACGGTTGGCGTAAGCTTATTAAGTGCAACAATTAAGTACGATAACCAATCGTTCAAAACAGTCTGAAATTTGCTCTTCACCGTCTATGCAAATAATTTGATAATTAACATATTTTCTCTTGATAATGGCGTGACACACTCGCTTCAATAAGGTAAGGATCGGAAGGAACTTACTTGGTGTTACTGTCGGGTGGAATGTAACTGCAACACTTCGATTATAAAGTGCTTGTTATTAACTGTTCAACTTCAGAGAAAAGCGCAGTCACTGGCAAGCCTTCTACAATTTTATCCTACGAAAATTACGTAGATCTTACTTCCCTCGTTGTCGGTGAATCGACGGAAGTCCACGGCGGCGACACAATGTGGCATCGGGCTTTTACTGTTGTGACTTGGGCCCACAGTGCGCTTCATATTTAAGCCCTCGTTTCTTCAGCACTGTGCCCATTAATCCGTAATAACTTGCCCGGCCATGCTTCCAGATATGCCGACCATTACTTTCCCGTCGTTCTTAGATCCACACACTAGCCGTTAGACGTAACACAGCTAGGACTAGCAGCACTCGACTGTACGTCTTACTCCGAGCACGGCGTCACTGCTACTACTGCCCGCTGGCGCGCTCCCGCGCCCAGCGGCGCGACAAAACAATCTCTCTGACTTCAACGTTAACTAAATGTGCCCTGACTTGCCAGTGTTAAATATTACACAATTTAAACATATTATTTACAATACATATTTACACTAGACAATACATCGTATACAAACAGTTTCATTTGTTAAGTAAGCGAAAAAATTCATAGCAAGGACTGCGTTGTAGCGTCACAGTACGTGCTTATGGAACAGATTCCCAGATACGTGAGAGGCTCGAAGACTTCTTAATTTAAGGGGAGCCGGAGGTGGTCAAATCCAAAAAAATACGATTTTTTTTTTGCTACCGAAAATTAATTGGAACATTCCTCTTTAATGTAAACTTTGAATTATTGTTCTACTCGCCCTGGAAGTGGAGTTATTACCATTTTCCCCCACGCCTGCAGAGGAAATGGGCGGGCGCTGAATGCATCTAACACCCTGTCGTGACTTCCTGGCGAACTGCTTGGGATTTTCTCGGCCTGTTACGCATACAGCGCCTTATGTTACGCATACAGCGAGTGTGCGAGGGTTGGCTACATTCTTTTCTGTGACAAATGAAGCCCTAAGAGCGCGGAACATCGTCTCGTTGCTGTTTACGGTTTCGAATTAGTTCAGTGTTGCGCCTGTTGTTGGTAGTATTATACGTCTTGTGTAAAGCGTTGTTCTGGTTACGATGCCTCGTTTTAGTAACCGTGTATATAAGAAGAGGAAGAACGTAGGGAAAAGAAAATTAACACTAATACCAAGTTGCGATACTACAATTACTGAAACAGTGCGTTCTTCTGCTAAGCAACACATGGCCGGCCATAGCCCTGTGACATCTTCTATCAAGAAGCTGACTGGTGGAAGTGACAGATTTCGTGAATATGTTAGTGACAGTGATGATATTTTTCATGACTTAGCACAGCCAGAATTGTTACACAAATGTCTACACGGAAAGACGCAGAATCCTAATGAGAGCGTAAACAATTTGATTTGGAAAGTGATTCCTAAAAGGGTGTTTGTAAGTATAAAAACACTGCACTTTGGCATTTATGATTCAATAGCAACCTACAACCAAGGGAACAGTGTGAAGTGTGAAGTTCTGAAGGCATTAGGATTTGCAGCTGGGGTGAACACTGTACGAGCACTAAGAAATATTGACTGAGAAAGGATAAGAGGAGCAGAAAGAAGAGAAAGGCATATGAAGTATGATGGAACAACAGGCCAGAAAAGAAGACAGAAGAGGAAGCTTTTGGAGGATGAAGAAGAAGACCCTGATAATCCATCCTATAGTGCAGGAATGTATTGAGAAGCTCTGATAGCCATTTCCCGTAAATTAGAATTTTTCGAATATAAGGAACATTTTCTCAAAATCCACTCAAGCTAGAGAGATGAAATTTTTATACAGCACTCCTAGTGGTCAAACTTACATTGTAACACAGCCATTTGGCAATATATTCAGTAGTTTAATTTCAGTTTAATTGTAAAGCAATTATTTGTAAAAAAATTTGGGTCATTAATAAAAAAAATAATTGGAAGGAAACTAGAAAAGGTACTCCAAAATCCCTGTGTGATATCTGCAATAGTAAACCACTCTATAGGTAAAAAAATTCACATTTTTCTATTTGGTTGTTTATTCATAAATGGGCAGCGTAGGCACCTCCGGCTCCCCTTAAAGACTTCAGTGCGTTATCTTCGACGGCGAGCGTTCATCAGAGGCGAGGGTATCGTCAGGGATGCCCCAGGGAAGAGTGGTTGGACCCCTGTTCTTCTACACTGAAGCGCCAAAGAAACTGGTATACAGAGGTATGTAAACTGGCAGAATGCGGCGCTGCTGTCGGTAACGCCATTATAAGACAGAAAATGTCTGGCGCAGTTGTTAGGTCGGTTACTGCTGTTACAATGGCAGGTTACCAACATTTAAGTGAGCTTGGACGTGATATTAAACTCGGCGCACGAAAAAAATGGCTCTGAGCACTATGGGACTTAACATCTGAGGTCATCAGTCCCCTTGAACTTAGAACTACTTAAAGCTAACTAGCCTAAGGACATCACACACATCCATGCCCGAGGCAGGATTCGAACCTGCGATCGTAGCAGTCGCGCGGCTCCGGACTGAAGCGCTTAGAAGCGCTCGGCCGCAACGGCCAGCTCGGCGTACGAGCGATGGGACACAGCATCCCGGAGGTAGTGATGAAAAGGGGATTTTCCCGTACGACCATTTCAGAGTGTACCGTAAATATCAGAAATCCGTTAAAACATCAAATCTCCGACATCGCTGCGGCCGGCAAAAGATCCTAAAAGAACGGGACCAACAGAGACTGAAGAGAATCATTCAACGTGACAGAAGTGCAACAACTCCCTAAATTGCTGGAGATTTCAATGCTGGACTATAAGGAGTGTCAGCGTGCGAACCACCAATGAAACGCACTCTTGTACCCTTGATCACTGCACGACACAAAGCTTTGCGCCTCGCTGGGGCCCGTCAACAACGACACTGGACTGTTGATGATTGGAAACCAGTTGCCTGGTCGGACGTGTCTCGTTTCAAACTGTATCGAGCAGATGGACGTGTACGGATATGGAGGCAACTCCTTGAATCCATGGACCCTGCATGTCAGCAGGGGACTGTTCAAGATGTTGCAGGTTCTGTAATTATGTGTGGCGTTTGCAGTTGGAGTTCTATGGAACCCTTGACACCTCTAGATACGACAGTAACAGATAACACGTACGTAAGCATCCTGTATGATCACCTGCATTCATTCATGTCCATTGCGCATTCCGACGGACTTGGGAAATTCCATAGCAGAACAGTGCGACACCCCAGACGTTCGGAATTGGTACAGATTGGAACGGAATGGATACAGAGTGGTTCCAGGAACACTTTTCTGTGTTTAACCAGTTTCGCTGGCCACCAAATTCCCCAGACTCGAACAATATTGAGCATATCTGGGATGTCTTGCAACGTGATGTTCAGGAGAGTTCTCCACCCCCTCGTACTCTTGCAGGTTTATGAACAGCCCTGCTGGATTCATGGCGTCAATTCCCTCGAGCATTACTTCAGACATTAGTTGAGTCCATGCCACGTTGTACAGATATATATACTGAAGAGTGAAAACTGGTGCATGCAACAGCCAAGATCGCATAACATATTTCTTTACTTAAGACAACTGATTTCAACTTAAGACAACTGGCGATTTTTCACGGTTCTACTGCCACCAACATATATTGCGCCTAAGGACCACGAAGACGTGAGAAATTTGAACTCACACGGAGGGACGTAGGTAGTCGTTTTTCCTCGCTCTGTTTACGAGTGGAGCAGGAAAGGAAATGACCACGCCCCGTCGGGGGCTTGCGGAGTGACTATAAATATGTAGATGTAGGCGGATAACTACACTGGCGTGGAAAACGTAAGGTCGAGAGTAACTTTCATATGATATAACACTGCCAAGCTCGATGAAGCTGGGGCTATACGTAGAAAGAACTCCTACAGTAGATTACAGAAGGGAACTGAACGAAATACGGAATGAGACGAAAGGAAATGACGTTTTCATCCAAATAATTACCCTGCAGTCACCTTGATTGGCGATGATCCTATGGACATTACTAGAAGCAGGGCATGGTTTGTAAAAGGGTGTGTAATACCCAAGGACGGTAATGCATGCTCTGCTGGCCACGCGATTGTTGGGGAGTTCTCGTGTTAGGACTTTCCATTCGCCACCAGCGCGGCTGACAACTGCTGGATATCCTTTCTTTCAGGAGTGCTAATCTTGCAAGGCTCGCAGGAGAGCTTCTGTAAAGTTTGGAAGGTAGGAGACGAGATACTGGCAGAAGTAAAGCTGTGAGGACGGGGCGTGAGTCGTGCTTGGGTAGCTCAGATGGTAGAGCACTTGCCCGCGAAAGGCAAAGGTCCCGAGTTCTTGTCTCGGTCCGGCACACAGTTTTAATCTGCCTGGAAATTTCAACTGCTGAATAGTCGCTGGTACATGTGGACGTGCTGCGTCTCCCGAACGCATCCCACAAGTACTGGATGGTATTTAAGCAGTGGGAACGGGGAAGCCAGTGCGTTCGCTGAATGTCCTCTCTATCTTAGAGATCCTCCACTGCGCTCTGCGGTGCGGTGGTGTGCTGTCACACATAAAAATGAAGTCAGGGCCGCATTCACCCCTGGAAGGAGTACAGTGTCTCACTAAAGTAGACTGGTGAGTGTGCCGTACTGTGGGGCGGCTGGGAGGAATTATTTTGTTTTAAAATGTAAATGTAGAAACATTTGTAGAAAAGAATGTTATGTAGAAACGTTTAACCATATATGGGACGGCGGGTGTAATTTAATTGTTATATAAATGTTCCTACTATATATGCTGTCTTTCGCCGTTCTCAACACTGGCTATCTAACTACAATATTGGCAACCAGAAAGTGATTAGCAAAACGTGAAGCCTGTAATTAGAATTCCTAGTGCCCACTTCACCTGAGAATACACTTATAGCTACAGCTTATAGCTCTGAGGAATTAGGAGATTGTCTGGGATTCATAATCAAAAACAATCGTGAAAAAAATGTTTTCTGTATTCTGCAAGTCACAGATGAAAAGAAAAGAATCCACACAATCTGACTAACAGAGCAGTTCAGAGTCTAATGCGCTGATGCAACCATAACTGTCCAAATCAAATTTTAAATGAATGCTCGCCATAATTTGATGACAATATTCATCAAACGCCACGCTAAATAATGGTGGAATGTCTGTCCCGCGACGGCACGTGAAAGTACGACATACGCAAACTGAAGATAGATAATTAGTCATCCCAGAATTAACACGTCACTCGAAAATGATTTCATGGTTACGCGTATCCCGAGTAACTTAATACGGCATCCGAGGCTGTTTATAGCAATGATACCGACGCGACGCGACTCCCGACATAGATGGTGTGCTATTCAGCGTCTGGTGAGAACTGGGGCCTTCCTTCCTCGCGCAGCGTTCTTATATATAAAGCCGCGGTGCGGACGGCTAAGGGAACGCCTGATCAGATGGGCTCTCCCGACTAGCCGCTGGACTAGTAACGCACCACTTTAAGTTATTGAATAAATCATAACTCCTTTTGCTGATGGCCGATGAAGCTCTCAATTTAAATGTGCATTCAGCACACAGGTAAGTAATCATAATAAAAGTTTGACGTGGCTAAGTTAAATATTTTAGGCGAGAGAATTAATTTAATTACACTACACGCAGTAGACGAGCTCTGAACTGGCCCTTTGGAGATACGCTATCGCTATAGTTTTATAGGTATTCAAATGAAACTTCTCACATCTTTATTATTATAGCGGATCTCCATACTACTTAAATATAAACATCCTAGCCTTATTTATTAGCCTACTTAATCTATCTTGCTTCCTTAATTTTTAAGACAAAAACCAGAAAACTGGCCCTTTGGAGATACGCTATCGCTATAGTTTTATAGGTATTCAAATGAAACTTCTCACCTCTTTATTATTATAGCGGATCTCCATACTACTTAAATATAAACATCCTAGCCTTATTTATTAGCCTACTTAATCTATCTTGTTTCCTTAATTTTTAAGACAAAAACCAGAAAATATTGAATTTCAACTAAAATCTTAATTTGTGAGATCCAAAGTACTGTTTCTCTTAAATTATTATGAAAAAAGAATCTAACTACAAATTTTTAAATCTCTAGCTCTTTTCTGTTGCGCCAATGATTTTTACAGAAAAACATCCATATTTCGAAAATGGTTAAAGTTATCGAACTGATATTCAACACATATTGATTTAGCATTACCCCTGACATGCTAGAAACATTTTAGTTTATTTACTTAATTTTTAAAGTTCTGCGCAACATTTATGACGTCAGAGCTAGTTACAGCGGACTGGCTGGCACACAATGGAAAGAACGATGTGAATTTATTACGGCGTGAGTAGGCTGCTTCCCTACAGTACCCAAAGATTTGCATGACAGTACACCCGTGCACAGTTATGTCTCGCGAAACCATAACATGTGGACAACCAAAACGGTGATGTTCAGCGACGTCCCTGTACGTGGCTCCACCTCTGACCCTATCGCGAAACGTCCAGAATCACTACTCACACTGAATCTGCTCTCAGCCGAGAGGAGCTCGCGACGCCACTCGTCTTTAGTCCCCTCCATGTGCTCTTGGTACCAAAGGAAATGGCGTCGCCAATGTCTGGGTGTCAACGGAACACAAGGTACTGGCCGTCGGGAGAAGATACCACCCGCATGCAGTTGTTGTGCGTCTGCGGGACGGGTGATCGCGCGCCTTGCATTCCTGTTAAATGTGGTCGCAAGTGCACGCACTGCTAGACGTGGGCGCCTCCTTCCCTGCTGCACAGTGTTGCGGTCATCTTCTGCTGTAGTTGACCATGTTTGACGCCCTCCTCTCCTCTACATCTACATCTACATCTACATCCATACTCCGCAAGCCACCTGACGGTGTGTGGCGGAGGGTACCTTGAGTACCTCTATCGGTTCTTCCTTCTATTCCAGTCTCGTATTGTTCGTGGAAAGAAGGATTGTCGGTATGCCTCTGTGTGGGCTCTAATCGCTCTAATTTTATCCTCATGGTCTCTTCGCGAGATATACGTAGGAGGGAGCAATATACTGCTTGACTCTTCGGTGAAGGTATGTTCTCGAAACTTTGACAAAAGCCCTTACCGAGCTACTGAGCGTCTCTCCTGCAGTGTATTCCACTGGAGTTTATCTATCATCTCCGTAACGCTTTCGCGATTACTGAATGATCCTGTAACGAAGCGCGCTGCTCTCCGTTGGATCTTCTCTATATCTTCTATCAACCCTATCTGGTACGGATCCCACACTGCTGAGCAGTATTCAAGCAGTGGGCGAACAAGCGTACTGTAACCTACTTCCTTTGTTTTCGGATTGCATTTCCTTAGGATTCTTCCAATGAATCTCAGTCTGGCATCTGCTTTACCGACGCTCAACATTATATGATCATTCCATTTTAAATCACTCCTAATGCGTACTCCCAGATAATTTATGGTATTAACTGCTTCCAGTTGCTGACCTGCTATTTTGTAGCTAAATGATAAAGGATCTATCTTTCTGTGTATTCGCAGCACATTACACTTGTCTACATTGAGATTCAATTGCCATTCCCTGCACCATGCGTCAATTCGTTGCAGACGCTCCTGCATTTCAGTACAATTTTCCATTGTTACAACCTCTCGATACACCACAGCATCATCTGCAAAAAGCCTCAGTGAACTTCCGATGTCATCCACCAGGTCATTTATGTATATTGTGAATAGCAACGGTCCTATGACACTCCCCTGCGGCACACCTGAAATCACTCTTACTTCGGAGGACTTCTCTCCATTGAGAATGATATGCTGCGTCCTGTTATCTAGGAACTCCTCAATCCAATCACACAATTGGTCTGATAGTCCATATGCTCTTACTTTGTTCATTAAACGACTGTGGGGAACTGTATCGAACGCCTTGCGGAAGTCAAGAAACACGGCATCTACCTGGGAACCCGTGTCTATGGCCCTCTGAGTCTCGTGGACGAATAGCGCGAGCTGGGTTTCACATGACCGTCTTTTTCGAAACCCATGCTGATTCCTACAGAGTAGATTTCTAGTCTCCAGAAAAGTCATTATACTCGAACACAATACGTGTTCCAAAATTCTACAACTGATCGACGTTAGAGATATAGGTCTATAGTTCTGTACATCTGTTCGACGTCCCTTCTTGAAAACGGGGATGACCTGTGCCCTTTTCCAATCCTTTGGAACGCTACGCTCTTCTAGAGACCTACGGTACACCGCTGCAAGAAAGGGGGCAAGTTCCTTCGCGTACTCTGTGTAAAATTGAACTGGTATCCCATCAGGTCCAGAGGCCTTTCCTCTTTTGAGCGATTTTAATTGTTTCTCATTTAGTATTTCGGCCTTTAGTCCGTCATCCTTCGTTTCATTACCATCTCGGTCACAGAGTGTCTGGACATTTTGTTTTGATCCACCTACCGCTTTGACATAAGACCAAAATTTCTTAGGATTTTCTGCCAAGTCAGTACATAGAACTTTACTTTCAAATTCATTGAACGCCTCTCGCATAGCCCTACTCACACTACATTTCGCTGAGGTTTTGCTTACGAGACTGCGCATCGGGCATAGCCCTTTCACACATAGCTTCCTCCTCCGGGGGGAGGATCCACCACTCTGAAGTTTGTGGCGTGCCGCTTTCAGGTCAGCATATTGTGTGTCTTCTATCCTGATAATCGGGCAGCCCTTGGTCTCGCTGGAGATCTGCCCACCGTCCTAGCAGATACCGATACCAGTGTTAACACAGTGGTGAAATTCTGTGAACTATCAGGCCTCATTCCTAAACTGTTGGGGAATGGTGGCAGACTTTAGTACGTTATAAACTGCTCTGCATGTGAGGACAGCCTTCGTCCCCACCAATGAAATTTCCTATTTATTTTTCGTCAGGGCGCTGATGACCGTAATGTCGAACTCCCCTCAACCAAATTCATCATCATCATCACATCCTCTCCTTTGGTTAGTGGTCCCTGTGGTTCGCAACGCACCACATGCAGGTCAAATAATGCTGTGAGCAATTCGAAACTCCTGTACCACACTCGTCACACTCCGTTCTTCTTCCAGTTTCCTGAACATTTTTCACCACGTGGTGTCCTCTAGATATTTTATCTGGGCCATGCTGTAATTAACAACGCCACCGCAGTGCACCATAATTGCTCGCTGACTGACACATAACTATCTTTTCCAGTTCCCCTAACTGCATCGTGTTGCGGGGAGAGCGTTGGGCTAACGCAAGATGACCTCACGCCTTATTGACGTCGCCGGCCGGAGTGGCCGAGCGGTTCTAGGCGCTACAGTCTGGAACCGCGCGACCGCTACGGTCGCAGGTTCGAATCCTGCCTCGGGCATGGATGTGTGTGATGTCCTTAGGTTAGGTAGGTTTAAGTAGTTCTAAGTTCTAGGGGACTGATGACCTCAGAAGTTAAGTCCCATAGTGGTCAGAGCTATTTGAACCTTTTTTATTGACTTCCAGCTTTCTGTAAATATGTTTCTGCACTTTCATTCAATTCCACCGAGTTATTAAAATTAAAGCTTGATGGCGCTGATAGCTTAATGTGGGCTAGGATGCTTTGCTGAGGGAAAACACTGGGCATTGAAGAATGCCCGATGATGGTTGCAGAGTTTATTGAGGCTTGATTGGAATCAATAGTGGACGGCGCGGAGAATATGATGGCGTCTCCCCAGAGGCGACGGACTCCGGCTGCTGACTGCGCCTTCCGCTGCTGGGTGGCTGCTGCTGCGTCCACCGGTTCCCGTGTTTCCCGTCAGTACAGTGGCTACAGGGACGCTGCAATGAGTCACGCTCCCGAGCTCGTGGCGTACTAGTCTTCTGTTTATCCCCGGGAGAAGGGGGGAGGGGCGAGGGAAGGAGGGAGTGGAGATGGCAGGACAGTCCTGAGACGGTGGGGCGGGCGCTGAGGTGCCCGTCGCTCTCAGAGGCTTAGGTGGCAGACAACGGTTCGGGTCCAGGCATCGAAATAAGTGTCCAAGGAATAGAAAAGCAACTGAAATCACTCAACAGAGGAAAGTCCACTGGACCTGACGGGATACCAATTCGATTCTACACAGAGTACGCGAAAGAACTTGCCCCCCTTCTAACAGCCGTGTACCGCAAGTCTCTAGTGGAACGGAAGGTAGTCCCAGTCTTCAAGAAGGGTCGTCGAGCAGATGCACAACACTATAGACCTATATCTCTGACGTCGATCTGTTGTAGAATTTTAGAACATGTTTTTTGCTCGAGTATCATGTCGTTTTTGGAAACCCAGAATCTACTATGTAGGAATCAACATGGATTCCGGAAACAGCGATCGTGTGAGACCCAACTCGCTTTATTTGTTCATGAGACCCAGAAAATATTAGATACAGGCTCCCAGGTAGATGCTATTTCCTTGACTTCCGGAAGGCGTTCGATACAGTTCCGCACTGTCGCCTGATAAACAAAGTAAGAGCCTACGGAATATCAGACCATCTGTGTGGCTGGATTGAAGCGTTTTTAGCAAACAGAACACAGCATGTTGTTATCAACGGAGAGACGTCTACAGACGTTAAAGTAACCTGTGGCGTGCCACAGGGGAGTGTTATAGGACCATTGCTTTTCACAAATATATAAATGACCTAGTAGATAGTGTCGGAAGTTCCATGCGGCTTTTCGCGGATGATGCTGTAATATACAGAGAAGTTGCAGCATTAGAAAATTGTAGCGAAATGCAGGAAGATCTGCAGCGGATAGGCACTTGGTGCAGGGAGTGTCAACTGACCCTTAACATAGACAAATGTAATGTATTGCGAATACATAGAAAGAAGGATCCTTTATTGTATGATTACATGATAGCGGGACAAACACTGGTAGCAGTTACTTCCGTAAAATATCTGGGAGCATGCGTGCGGAACGATTTGAAGTGGAATGATCATATAAAATTAATTGTTGGTAAGGCGGGTACCAGGTTGAGATTCATTGAGAGAGTCCTTAGAAAATGTAGTCCATCAACAAAGGAGGTGGCTTACAAAACACCCGTTCGACCTATACTTGAATATTGCTCATCAGTGTGGGATCTGTACCAGATCGGGTTGACGGAGGAGATAGAGAAGATCCAAAGAAGAGCGGCGCGTTTCGTCACAGGGTTATTTGGTAACCGTGAAAGCGTTACGGAGATGTTTAACAAACTCAAGTGGCAGACTCTGCAAGAGAGGCGCTCTGCATCGCGGTGTAGCTTGCTCGCCAGGTTTCGAGGGGGTGCGTTTCTGGATGAGGTATCGAATATATTGCTTCCCCCTACTTATACCTCCCGAGGAGATCACGAAAGTAAAATTAGAGAGATTAGAGCGCGCACAGAGGCTTTCAGACGGTCGTTCTTCCCCGCGAACCATACGCGACTGGAACAGGAAAGGGAGGTAATGACTGTGGCACGTAAAGTGCCCTCCGCCACACACCGTTGGGTGGGTTGCGGAGTATAAATGTAGATGTAGATGGAGATGTACAGCAGAAGGGTCTGCATCTTCTGTACGGTGCATAGTAGCAGAGGCTCGACGTCACATCACTGGCTACATGGTCGACGTCGACATGATGGTTGGAGAGTTCTTAAATACTGCTTCTCCATGCTGATTTCTGTTCTTTACAGCGGTTAGCGTGCAGGGGAACGTGTCAGTGGCCTGCTGGCTGTCGACCCTGGGTTGTTCTACTGTGCAGGGTGCGTCACTTGTTGGCGGAAAGTGTGATCTGTTGCGAAGCCGCTGACCACACAATCCGTTCGCCGGCTGCGAACAACTTGGCAGTGCCCTAGTCTCGACATGACACTCTTCTTCTGCTTCCAAGACTCGCTCGAAACTCATTTTATTTTATCCATCTCGTCATTAAAGTTTTTGCAGAGTAGTGTATCATCTCGAAAGAATCAGTAATTTAGTTTTAAGTATACCTCGAAAAAATCAAGCTGATAACATGAAACCTGGCGATGATGTTAGATCTTCGTATTAGCTTTTCAATGCGATATATACTTCCCCACGATCGATGAGATGGCAGATACCTCGGCTGCAGAAATCTGCATTTTGGCTGTTCACGAAACGTTCCACCTCGAAAGTCACCTCTTCGTCAGTCTGAAGAAACCTACCCCGCATCTTACATCCTAGGAAAGAGGAACTCTCTGGAAAGAATGTGAGGATAACAGAAGCTCTCCTGCGAGGTTCGCAGGCGAGCGTCTGTGAAGTTTGCAAGGTAGGAGACGAGGTACTGGTGAGCTGTGAGGGCTGGTCGTGAGCCGTGCTTGGGTAGTTCAGTTGGTAGAGCACTTGCCAACGAACGGCAAAGGTCCCGAGTTCGAGACACTGTCTGGCACCGAGTTATAATCTGCCAGGAAGTTTCGCAACTTCATTATGTTCGTGAGGAGAATCAAATGGCAAATTCGTCGCTTCACTCGTTATTAAATCTGTCAATTCGCGAGATTCACATACCGTAGTCGAATATCAGCTGCACGTCAGTTAGTCCTCGCTGTTACATTTTCAGTCCAGGCACAGTGATACGGCTCCCGTATGTACCCACCTCATTCACCACCAGCTGCAGAATCCCACCGCCGTCCTTACTGCGTATATGTAAGTAGTGCCCAGCAGAACCGTCCTGCTCGGGTCGGTGCGCCCTTCCTTGGCGACCACTGTTACTTGCAGTCAGCCACGCCACTCTCGAGCTCGCGGTTCAGACCGCAACTCCGCTCTCCAAATCAGTTCCGTTTCCCGTCTACAACACTCAGATATCCATTGCATAGACCAGACGCCTACCTCAAGTCCCTGGAAAACAGCCAAAAATCTACGCCTCGACCATATCTAGCAAGGTGGATACTTCGACACGTCTCGAAATTCCCTATGTTCTCCCACATACGCTCTAGTTTTCTTAGTAACTAGAAAATCCAATGAAAATTAGTCAAGTAGTTTCGGACGTTGGCGAGTTCACACAGCCAGCCGGTGCGGCCGAGCGGTTCTAGGCGCTTCAGTCTGGAACCGCACGACCGCTACGGTCGCACATTCGAATCCTGCCTCGGCCATGGATGTGTGTGATGTCCTTAGGTTAGTTAGGTTTAAGTAGTTCTAAGTTCCAGGGGACTGATGATCTCATCTCTTAAGTCCCATAGTGCTCAGACCCATTTGAACCATTCGAGATCATACAGACAGCCAGAGTTTTTAACTGTATTCTGTTACACTTCCTACATTACCTGCAATCACTTTTTGACAGATATTTTCAGTGTAATTTTATTATTAGTACAGACACAAGGCTTCAGTATGTTGACAATGAAAAAAACCTGAATCCGAAATTGATATACAGAGCTATTACAAATGATTGAAGCGATTTCATAAATTCACTGTAGCTCCATTCATTGACATATAGTCACGACACGCTACAGATACGTAGAAAAACTCATAAAGTTTTGTTCGGCTGAAGCTGCACTTCAGGTTTCTGCCGCCAGAGCGCTCGAGAGCGCAGTGAGACAAAATGGCGACAGGAGCAGAGAAAGCGTATGTCGTGCTTGAAATGCACTCACATCAGTCAGTCATAACAGTGCAACGATACTTCAGGACGAAGTTCAACAAAGATCCACCAACTACTAACTCCATTCGGCGATGGTATGCGCAGTTTAAAGCTTCTGGATGCCTCTGTAAGGGGAAATCAACGGGTCGGCCTGCAGTGAGCGAGGAAACGGTTGAACGCGTGCGGGCAAGTTTCACACGTGTATCTGGACATGCTGGAAAATTGGCTCATGCCATAACTGGAGACCGACAGCGCCGACTTCATCTTTCAACAGGATGGAGCTCCACTGCACTTCCATCATGATGTTCGGCATTTCTTAAACAGGAGATTGGAAAACCGATGGATTGGTCGTGATGGAGATCATGATCAGCAATTCATGTCATGGCCTCCACGATCTCCCGACTTAACCCCATGCGATTTCTTTCTGTGGGGTTATGTGAAAGATTCAGTGTTTAAACCTCGTCTACCAAGAAACGTGCCAGAACTGCGAGCTCGCATCAACGATGCTTTCGAACTCATTGATGGGGACATGCTGCGCCGAGTGTGGGAGGAACTTGATTATCGGCCTGATGTCTGCCGAATTACTAAAGGGGCACATGTCGAACATTTGTGAATGCCTAAAAAAACTTTTTGAGTTTTTGTATGTGTGTGCAAAGCATTGTGAAAATATCTCAAATAATAAAGTTATTGTAGAGCTTTGATATCGCTTCAGTCATTTGTAATAACCCTGTACATTATCAAGTAAAACAATTGAAAGATAAATAAAATATGTCTCTTTAATGAATTCAACGTGTTTGCCGAAAAGAGCTCCCTTGCCGTTTCCCGTAGCAACGCCAACCGGCAGTTGTCACCGAGACATACGTTAGACGAAAGTATCGGCTCGTTTGGCGCCTCCGAGGTCCAAAACCGCCGCAGCATTTGCCTGCTGATAGCTGACGACTCCCGATAAGAACGTTTTAATTTCCGACGGCGATTTCCGCGGCGTGGCTTTTCGCGGGAACACCTACTTGCCGCCCGTGCTCCCCGCCTCCCTCCACCCGTTATGGCCCAGCGCTCCTTCTTCCATTCAGACGCGGCTGAATACGGCGGGAGGTAGGAAAATGTGGCGGCGCTGGGGAACCTCGCGTTTCCCTCCTATCGAAACTCGCTACCAGCCGGCACTTTGGGCGGGATGCGCGCAGCGGGAGCGGAGCAGTTGGCGAGTGGAGAGAAGGCTCGGGACGAAGCGAACCGCAAATCATTTTGAATAGGGGCGCCAAGTTTAGAGCCACTGCAGACGCCAGTTTCACGGAAATAGCGTAAACTTTTCGCCACGTCAGATTTTATCTCCGGAGCTCTCTCATTTTAATTTCACGAGCTAGGCGAATAGTTCTCGGAGCGAGTGTTCTCGGCGCTTTTTGACGACGGTGAGTTGAGCTTCTGCTGAATGGGAAGAAAGTGAAAAGTTATTAACAAGGTGATAACTTGTACGCCAGACTGCAAGCCAGTGAAGTGTTACGGTTAAAGCGAAACCCGACTCCGAGCAATTTCTTCGGAGACGACCTAATCAATAGGCGGACTTTCTGACCGACTACAATTTTACGGCCATGAAAAACTTTTCTTGCACGGTCCCTTAAAGACTGCGATAAGAAAAAAAGAAAAATAATCGTTAGGTTCACAGCCCATTGTGAGTTCCGCGACATGTAACATCAATTTTATGGGAATTTATTTCGTCGCATCAGCTGCTGTTACGAAGCTGAGTTTATCGTATTCTAAATACACTACTCGCCATTAAAATTGCTACACCAAGAAGAAATGTAGATGATAAACGGGTATTCATTGGACAAATATATTATACTGGAACTGACGTGGGATTACATTTTCACTCAGTTTGGGTGCATAGATCCTGAGAAATCAGTACCCATAACAACCACATCTGGCCGTAATAACGGCCTTGATACGCCTGGGCATTGAGTCAAACAGAGCTTGGATGGCGTGTATAGGTACAGATGCCCATGCAGCTTCAACACGATACCACAGTTCATCAAGAGTAGTGACTGGCGTATTGTGACGAGCCAGTTGCTCGGCCACCATTGACCAGAGGTTTGCAATTGGTGAGAGATCTGGAGAATGTGCTGGCCAGGGCAGCAGTCGAACATTCTATGTATCCAGAAAGGCCCGTAGAGGACCTGCAACATGCGGTCGTGCATTATCCTGCTGAAATATAGGGTTTCACAGGGATCGAATGAAGGGTAGAGCCAGGGTCGTAACACATCTGAAATGTAACGTCCACTGTTCAAAGTGCCGTCAATGCGAACAAGAGGTGACCGAGACGTGTAACCAATGGCACCCCATACTATCACGCCGAGTCATAAGCCAGTATGGCGATGACGAATACACGCTTCCAATGTGCGTTTACCGCGATGTCGCCAAACACGGATGCGGCCATCATGATGCTGTAAACAGAACCTGGATTCATCCGAAAAAATTACATTTTGCCATTCGTGCACCCAGGTTCGTCGTTGAGTACACCATCGCAGGCACTCCTCTCTGTGATGCAGCGTCAAGGGTAACCGCAGCCATGGTCTCCGGGCTGATAGTCCATGCTGATGCAAACGTCGTCGAACTGTTGGTGCAGATGGTTGTTGTCTTGCAAACGTCCCCATCTGTTGACTCAGGGATAGAGACGTGGCTGCACGATCCGTTACAGCCATGCGGATAAGATGACTGTCATCTCGACTGCTAGTGATATGAGGTCGTTGGGATCCAGCACGGCGTTCCGTATTACACTCCTGAACCCACCGATTCCATATTCTACTAACAGTTATTGGATCTCGACCAACGCGAGCAGCAATGTCGCGATACGATAAACCGCAATCGCGATAGGCTACAATCCAACCTTTATCAAAGTCGGAAACGTGATGGTACGCGTTTCTTCTCCTTACACGTGGCATGAGAAGAACGTTTCAGCAGACAACGCCGGTCAACTGCTGTTTGTGTATGAGAAATCGGTTGGAAACTTTCCTCATGTCAGCACGTTGTAGGTGTCGCCACCGGTGCCAACCTTGTGTAAATGCCCTGAAAAGGTAATCATTTGCATATCACAGCATCTTCTTCCTGACGGTTAAATTTCCCGTCTGTAGCACGTCATCTTGGCGGTGTAGCAATTTTAATGCCCAGTATTGTAATTCTGTCACAGCGAAAGGGAGAACTATATGCAGTAGCTGGTGTATTCCACAGATAATATGTGTCTACAAAAACAGCAGTAATCCACAAATCTACTATAAATATGTAAGCGTAGGCTTCCGGTGCCGTTGTCACTGTCAACAAAAATCTTCAGGGTGTGTAACGGAGTTGTCAATACCTGAAATTCTCCGACGTTTCGGCCACCGTTGCAAATGTGTGAAATGTCGGAGAATATTACGTATTGAAAACGCGGTCACTTACCGGTGAAGGAGGTAATTGATACCGTCCAATATCTTTGATGTTTTTCTTGTAGAATCTAGGAACATATTCCGATCTCAGTGATGTATCCGAAACGGAATGAGAAACTCCATGTCAAACATCATGGGCACTAAAACATCCGCTGTGCGACATTCAGTTTCCTCTTTTCTTCGATGCCATACTGAAAGATATGAATATGACAGAGAGGGATTTGCGTATTTCGTCCCTTTGGAAGCGAATTTAACTCCCAAAGAGTCAAACGCTTATTAACAAAAGTACGACTGTGTGCAGCCCCAAACGTAATTTGTGGCTGCACTGAGAATTCCGTATCGGGAGGAAGCAGAGTGCTATCTTGGATGGACAGTCACCGACAGATGTGGCGGTAACTACAGGCGTGCCCCAGGTAAGTGTTCTGGGACCGTTCATGACGTGGGAGACAAACTCAGACTAAATGCAGATGGTGCAGTTCTTTGTAACGAAAAGTTACCTGAAAAAAAAAAAAAGCTGAACAAATATTCAGTAATATCCTGGTATACAGGGTTATTACAAATGATTGAAGCGATTTCACTGTTCTACAATAACTTTATTATTTGAGATATTTTCACAATGCTTTGCACACACATACAAAAACTCAAAAAGTTTTTTTAGGCGTTCACAAACGTTCGATATGTGCCCCTTTAGTGATTCGGCAGACATCAAGCCGATAATCAAGTTCCTCCCACACTCGGCGCAGCATGTCCCCATCAATGAGTTCGAAAGCATTGTTGATGCGAGCTC
The DNA here is from genome assembly GCF_023864275.1 of Schistocerca cancellata. Classification (NCBI taxonomy): domain Eukaryota; kingdom Metazoa; phylum Arthropoda; class Insecta; order Orthoptera; family Acrididae; genus Schistocerca; species Schistocerca cancellata. The sequence goes on along the minus strand of NC_064627.1, from coordinate 1,134,784,334 downwards.
GCAGTCCCGGCACGTTTCTTAGTAGAGGAGGTTTAAACACTGAATCTTTCACATAACCCCACAGAAAGAAATCGCATAGGGTTAAGTCGGGAGAGCGTGGAGACCATGACATGAATTGCTGATCATGATCTCCAACACGACCGATCCATCGGTTTTCCAATCTCCTGTTTAATAAATGCCGAACATCATGATGGAAGTGCGGTGGGGCACCATCCTGTTGAAAGATGAAGTCGGCGCTGTCGGTCTCCAGTTGTGGCATGAGCCAATTTTCCGCGGGCTACGCGTGAAACTTGCCCGCACGCGTTCAACCGTTTCTTCCCTCACTGCAGGCCGAGCCGTTGATTTCCCCTTATAGAGGCATCCAGAAGCTTTAAACTGCGCATACCATCGCCGAATGGAGGTTGCAGTTGGTGGATCTTTGTCGAACTTTGTCCTGAAGTGTCGTTGCACTGTTATGACTGACTGATGTGAGTGCATTTCAAGCACGACCTCCTGTCGCCATTTTCTCTCACTGCGCTCTCGAGCGCTCTGACGGCAGAAACCTGAATTGCGGCTTCAGCCGAACAAAACTTTATGAGTTTTTCTACGTATCTGTAGTGTGTCGTGACCATATGTCAGTGAATGGAGCTACAGTGAATTTATGAAATCGCTTCAATCATTTGTAATAGCCCTGTACTTTCCAATATGTGTAGACTGCTTTCAGTGTTCAGAAATGTGAAATTATGCACTTAAAAACAAATGTTGCTACAATAACAAATTCTTACACCTGTAATCAATCAACCTATGCCAAATACGACTTATGAGGGATACTGGCCTTCTGCAAAGAAGGGGAAAGGGGAGCATGAATGATCACCCGTTTATTTAAACACTGGGGGAGCGTCAGGGAGATGCAGGAAAACTTTGACTGGCAAACGTTTCAAGATAGACGCCGATTATCCAACAATCACAATTAAGTAAGTAATCTAGGAATGTAGTACAAGCCTCCGTGCTTCACTCGCCTGAATAATTACAGAGGCGATTAAGCAGCCACTGTTCCCACTTATCAAACGAGAAGAAGCTGTAACTCTTGTTACAATCGGAATTACCCTCTACCACGCACTTCGGGGTAGTTTTCGAAGTGTAAATGTTATTGCAGATGGATATGTTACAGGGTAATTGAGATTACATCACCGGATCTCCGAATTAGGGCGATGTTGCTGTGAATATAGCCAAACGTCCCTATTATGTGTGCTTCGAACTTAGTGTGAATCGTTCCGTCAGAGGTGAGGCGAAGTGGGGCATGGCAACAGATGATCAGTCGTAGAGGTACCGATTTACGGGAGGGGGGAACTTGCATGTGTTGTTGCATAATAGTGTGTAAGGATCAAATACGCGAAAAATGATTTCCTGATCTATTGAGAGTTCATCTCTGCTACAGCTCTAAAGCCTGCACGTAAGGAGCTGTAGTGACGGAATTTCCCCTGCATCTGTACTAACTTCATATTTTTTTACTTGGCCGCTGTACGCAGACAACAAGGGAGCGATTCTTACGATCACCTCTAGAGCATTGTCTGCTCGGACAAGCTCCACCTCCTTCCCCCATGGCAGCCAGGTTACTACTTATAAAAGAAACAAACTTGTAACTGGTTAATGTGTCGCAGAAGCGACACGAAAGTTCATGTCGAAACGATGTAAGGACCAGCAACTGGGAAAGATTCTTTGCTAATTTTTGCAAATAATACTGACGATCACAAGCAACGACACCGCACACGAATCAACACTAACCACTCCTTGGCTGCTTATTGCTCCGGCGCACGGTACTGCCTCGTAGCTAATGTTGGCAGTGACCGTAAAAAAAAAAAAAAAAAAAAAAAAAAAGGTTCAAATGGCTCTGAGCACTATGGGACTTAACATCTGTGGTCATCAGTCCCCTAGAACTTAGAACTACTTAAACCTAACTAACCTAAGGACATCACACTCATCCATGCCCGAGGCAGGATTCGAACCTGCGACCGCAGCAGCCGCGCGGTTCCGGACCGTAAACATTCCGAACTTTCACCGATCAAGGAGGGACAAAATAAAAGTGTCCGATTGGCAGTCTATGTCTAAATCTCTTACTGTCTGGAAGGTAGGAGATATTGTGTACAATAGCAGGGTATACAGTGGACAGCGTCAGTGGTCTGTTAGTCTTACTGCGACTCCGCCACTTTATTAATCAGGCTTTCGTACCTTATTGGCCAGTTTCAAACGGACACGTTTATAATCAGGAAGAAAAGTGCTAAAGCGGCAAGTGTTAGTTATGGTGAACCTAGACCTACTGTCAGCGATATTATGTCTGAAAACGAAGACAAAAGTATTCACGAAAATGTAGTAGTTATAGGGGAAAAAAACCTCGCAATTATCATCGGTCATGAAGCCAGCATTTTGCGTGGATCGATTGCAGTAAGGTAAAAGACGTAATTTTTTTGCAAAATTTGCCAACAAATATGTGTACAAAATCGTTTACAGTTTTCCCATAAAATGGAAAAAATTTCATGAAAACTGGCTTTTGGAACTGGAAGAAAGTGGTAAAAGAGTGGAAAACGGTTGACAAATCAGGCTGCCACGCAGAAGCTCTACTGAAATTAAAATCCTAAAAATCGAATGTCAATGTATTTAGCCAGATTTCAAAACAAAAACTGACACAAATGAGAGAAAATCCAGTTTTTTGCTAAAAATCATATTCTCCATCCGTTAGTTAGCAGTGCAAGTGCCTCCAATACGAGGACATACTGGTGAAACACCTAAATTTGACGATAGTTTATTACACCTTCGATGTGAAGATAATCAGCCATTTCAATGTGACTTATAAATGGACATCCCATAATGTAAAAAATGAAGTCTTGGCTATTTTAAGTCATACATTTCTTAGAAAATTAATGGATGTTACCAAAAGTTCGGAGCATTTTGCAATCATGGCAGATGAAACAAAAGACATAGCCACCAAAGGGCAATTTGCTGTGAGTACAAGATTTGTTGGTTCTTTCTTAGAGCTAGAAGAATGTTTTCTAGCGGTATACTGTGCACAAAATACTACAGCTAAGGCTCTGTTTGATACTATTATCGATATTTTAAGACGGTTTGATTTACTTGCGTCTAATTGCAGAGACTAGTGCTATGATGGTTCAGCTAACATGGCCGGATTGTATAATGGCGACCAGGCCAAATTTACGGAAATTGAGAAGAGAGCTGTATTTGTGCACTGCCTTGCATACTCTTTAAACCTGACACTAAAAGACGCTGTGAAAGTCATCCTGGAATGTTGAAAGGCAATGAATTTTGTGAAGGGCTTAATACATTTCGTTAGACTTTCATCTAAAATATTAGAGCCTTTTGTTCACATAAAGGCAGATGCCTCTACAAATCTGAAACGACTTTGTCGTCTAGGTGGACCATACGGTACTTAGCAATGTCTTCAGATTTGTTCATTTAAACAAAACTTCAAGAATGTTTTTCTAAATATTTCAAAAAATGACAGTTTACACACTGGGGCCAAAGCAAACGGCTTTTTAATCAACACACATACTTTTGATTTGTATTTCACGTTATAAGTTTTCGTAAAAGTGGTCTCATACATACGGTAAATATACAACTATGGAGCAAGTCCTTACAATTAGTGGAGGCCATTAAGATAATTTGCCTGCTTGTAACATCGATTAAATTTATGAGAAATAATCTGGAATCATTCTGGGCTGAAACCATTTAAAAACGGAAAGCTATGGATACTAATTCCCTAAAACTGCCCCGTAAAAGAAAAATCTCTTAAGAAATACGATGACGCCAAACATTTATTGAAGTGTGTGATAAATATAGAAGATTTTATTACGAGACAATGGATTCGTCCCTCAACTTCTTGGAATTACGCTTCGACACTCACTCATTCATCTTTGTAAACCAGATTGAACAGTTTCTTCTTGGTGATAACAAACATTGAGATTATATTTCATCTTTCTACAAATCAGGTATAGATAAGGAACGCTTGCTTCTACATCGAAGCATGTTTCATTAAATTACCCACAACAGTAATTCTGCAAGCGTTAGTTCATTAGATGAAGTGGTGAAATACCCAAAAAGGGAAAGACACGGACTTGAATTACTGCCGGAGTTTGTGAAATTCATACTGACGCTTCCAATAACATCCTTTACCACAAAACGATCATTTTCTTGTCTGCGAAGAGTGAAAACATACTTTCGGTCTGTAATGCGGCAGGATCGTCTTAATACCATTGCCCTGCTCAACGCCCATGGAGATTAATCGATGAACCTTGACCTGGATGCCACATGTAACGAGTACATATGCATGAATGAACTGAGGAGTGCATTTGCGACCAAAAATAAAGCTATACCCCTTCAGATTTATTTACTTGCAAAATTAGTGATCTACTTCATGGAACATAAATAAATTTCTTCACCATTTGGTAGTGCTACTAATGTGTTTACATGCAAATATTTGGTTGGCGCGGACGAACCGATAGCTGCGGAACGAACTGTCAAAAATGTGTGTGAGGATTCCTAAGGGACCAAACTGCTGAGGTCATCGGTCCCTAGACGCACACACAACATAAACTAACGTATTCTAAGAACAACACACACACGTGCCTGAGGGAGGACTCGAACCTCCGGCGGTTGTGATAATGCAGTCCGTCACATGGCGCCTCAAACCGCGTGGCCACTCGCCGCTGCTGAACGAACTGTAGACTTTGACCCGCGACATAGCTGTGTTGTGTTGTTCGACGTTATGGTGACACGGGGTAAGTGAATCTCGTTTGTAGATGGCATTTTGTACTATTTTGTGGCAACTTCTTGTGCTGGATGTTTACGTTTCGAATTGGTTGTTAGTCATTTAACGTTGTCAGCTCGGCGTGTAATATTGTAGTTGGAATTGTTTTTGTCGGTTCGCTAGTGAGTTACTTCGAATTTCCATATTGTAGCTAGTGGATTTGTGCTTGTATTTGGAGTTATTAGTGCCGTGTGTTTCTTTTTTGTCAGTTATGAATATGACAAATAAATTTACTAGGAGGTTATTGTACGCCGGTGTGGTAAAAGATATGTTGCCGACTATAAGTTCTTGGAGTTATGTGGACTGTTTACACGTAAGGTGTCGTGTGTTGTGAGGGAATAAGGTATGTGTGTTTACGTTCGTAGCTTTGTTAGTATATCGAAATAACGAACTGACGAAATGAGTGTTACCGTTTTCGGTATCGTGCGTTTCATTTGAGCTATATCGCTCAGGCTAAATTTGCTATTTTTCGAATTGTGCGTACGTTACTGGAATCGCGATCTACGTTTGTGCTATATAGGGTAAGCTAAATTTATGGTACTAATTATTTTGCTTCCTTTGGTTGTCGATAACTGAAAATTTTGTGTGCTCGATTTTTGGGTTAATATTTATTTTGGGATCGTGCTGTTAATAGTATTGTATTTTTAGTTTGCCCCGCCCAAAACCCCCTGCTTTCAGCGGTTGTTCCGTTGGTTTCATTTTTTTTGCTGGTGTTAAATATTTCACATGATTTTTATGTTTGTTCGCGGGTGCTATAGGTGGTGTCATTGTAGCCAAGTTGGCTATGTTTGAAATAAGTGTGTCCACCATCCACTTGATGAAGTCAAGGATTAAAGCAGATGGGTGGTATCACAGATTTTGGTTTTGCTGTTGTAAGCATTCATAACACTGATAAAATACAGTCCACAACCAATCAAAAGAATTTATCTGCCACATGCAGTACCTTACAAAATGTCTCTTGTCCCCCAATAATATTTTCAAGTCGGCGCATCCGGTCGTAGAGACTTTGTAAAAATAAGTGACTCATACCCAGTTAATTGTTTAATTTAAACTACCTTCAATGTGAATGAAGCTCTGACAGTGACAAGCTGATCCTCTTCAAACAAGGTAGAAAAGTGCATAATATAACTGAAGATAAGAAATATTCCATGCATCCTATGTTTTACGTTGTACGTACATATCTAAAATGATGAATTGCTGTATCTTTGTAATGAAGACGAGGTGCCTTTGTATTTGAAATGTTATTTGTATTGCTTTCATGTACCGATTCCCTTGTGTGTATATTTCAATCTCGTTTATTCGAAATATGGAGAGGCCAGTAACCACCGGCGATACATTTCCGTATCTTTTGTAGAAGTAATTTTGCCTCTAGGGTGTTATGTAAATGAGTCAGTTTGGCAGGTTTCTATGAATTGTGTAAAACTTCATAATATAATGTTTTGTTGACGTCAATTAAGCGAAAAATAAACTATTTGAGTTTATATGTAGTTACAAAATCATAGAATTTTCTATTTTTATACGCATTACTGTATAAGGTGTTAACCGTAACCTAATAATTTGGTTTAAAGTACAAATACTGACTCGTATTTCAGAGATTTTAACGACCTGTCAACTCCGAAGCCTTTATACAATGCATGTAAAATTTGCCCAGCACGTATGAGTAAAACGTACTAGCGTCCACCACGGAAGACGCAAATCACGATGATGGGTCGGTGAATTCGAAACTTGTTCCTCATCAATGCGTGGGGAATAAGTTAACCACTAGATAACCTCGTTCGGTCTCTGCTGCTATGTCAGTAATTTGTAGTGTTTACTGTCTGGTCTACACAGGCATTCAGAATCACCAATGAGGAAACTTTACTAGCTCAGATACTGGATACGAAATACGGAAACATGAACAATTTTCTGGGTTGGTTCGTTTCATTTATCTGCCGTCTGACAGGGATAGTAATATATCAATAAGCCTCACTGAAATACTTCAGTTGAACGCAGACATAACAACTGAAAGGTGGGTGACAATAGAAACGATACCTACACTCACGCCTAAAATGGCGTTATTGTTATATACAGGGTGTTTCAAAAATGACCGGTATATTTGAAACGGCAATAAAAACTAAACGAGCAGCGATAGAAATACACCGTTTATTGCAATATGCTTGGGACAACAGTACATTATCAGGCAGACAAACTTTCGAAATTACAGTAGTTACAATTTTCAACAACAGATGGCGCTGCGGTCTGGGAAACTCTATAGTACGATATTTTCCACATATCCACCGTGCGTAGCAATAGTATGGCGTAGTCTCTGAATGAAATTACCCGAAACCTTTGACAACGTGTCTGGCGGAATGGCTTCCCATGCAGATGAGATGTACTGCTTCAGCTGTTCAATTGTTTCTGGATTCTGGCGGTACACCTGGTCTTTCAAGTGTCCCCACAGAAAGAAGTCACAGGGGTTCATGTCTGGCGAATAGGGAGGCCAATCCACGCCGCCTCCTGTATGTTTCGGATAGCCCAAAGCAATCACACGATCATCGAAATATTCATTCAGGAAATTAAAGACGTCGGCCGTGCGATGTGGCCGGGCACCATCTTGCATAAACCACGAGGTGTTCGCAGTGTCGTCTAAGGCAGTTTGTACCGCCACAAATTCACGAAGAATGTCCAGATAGCGTGATTCAGTAATCGTTTCGGATCTGAAAATTGGGCCAATGATTCCTTTGGAAGAAATGGCGGCCCAGACCAGTACTTTTTGAGGATGCAGGGACGATGGGACTGCAACATGGGGCTTTTCGGTTCCCCATATGCGCCAGTTCTGTTTATTGACGAAGCCATCCAGGTAAAAATAAGCTTCCTCAGTAAACCAAATGTTGCCCACATGCATATCGCCGTCATCAATCCTGTGCACTATATCGTTAGCAAATGTCTCTCGTGCAGCAACGGTAGCGGCGCTGAGGGGTTGCCGCGTTTGAATTTTGTACGGATAGAGGTGTAAACTCTGGCGCATGAGACGATACGTGGACGTCGGCGTCATTTGGACCGCAGCTGCAACACGGCGAACGGAAACCCGAGACCGCTGTCGGATCACCTGCTGCACTAGCTGTGCGTTGCCCTCTGTGGTTGCCGTACGCGGTCGCCCTACCTTTCCAGCACGTTCATCCGTCACGTTCCCAGTCCGTTGAAATTTTTCAAACAGATCCTTTATTGTATCGCTTTTCGGTCCTTTGGTTACATTAAACCTCCGTTGAAAACTTCATCTTGTTGCAACTACACTGTGTTCTAGGCGGTGGAATTCCAAGACCAGAAAAATCCTCTGTTCTAAGGAATAAACCATGTTGTCTACAGCACACTTGCACGTTGTGAACAGCACACGCTTACAGCAGAAAGACGACGTACAGAATGGCGCACCCACAGACTGCGTTGTCTTCTATATCTTTCACATCACTTGCAGCGCCATCTGTTGTTGAAAATTGTAACTACTGTAATTTCGAAAGTTTATCTGCCTGAAAATGTACTGTTGTCCCAAGCATATTGCAACAAACGGTGTATTTCTATCGCTGCTCGTTTAGTTTTTATTGCCGTTTCAAATATACCGGTCATTTTTGAAACACCCTGTAGATACAACAGTAGCGTATTAATCAGTGTAATTTATCTTTATAGTATGAGAAATCCGCCCTGCTGAAGCTCAATGGGTAGAAAATATTAGTACCAATACAATACATTACTGTCACTACGTTCGCTTTCTACGTTGGTCGTTAAAGTCTGCCATCGTACAGAGAACAATAGCGCTGAAACAGCTATTTAATGTGGCAACGACAGAATTTCCATTTCGAAATAATCTGAAAATGTAAATAATAAATATATGATGTGTTAGGAGTATTTACTCTCGGGCGTAAAGTATTCTTACCAACTGTATTTTATACGAAACGTGAATCAGGCTTTCAATTTTTCAGAGGAAGATAACCCCCTAAAGGCAAAAGAAACGCGAGTGGCAATCATATTATGATTAGAAGGGCGAATTATTCTCCTAAACTGCAGAATTGTATAACACCATTACTTAACAAGTATCAAATAGTTTGTGATTGCCAAAGAATGAGCTTTCTGATAATGATTACAAACTAATGTCCCAGTAGCGTGTACGGCAGGAATTCTAGCTGGATTCGTATGACAAATAAAATGGATACTGTCCTGATTGTGTGTACAAGAATCCGCAACGTGCTTACGCCTTTTAATTCCACACATTTTTTATTACTGTTCCCATCAGTGTTTATTTTTATTTGTATTGCAATTATTTTTATCCATCAGTCTGAGGTGGTCTGAGAAAGTTACAAACTGTGAAGTCAAAGACATTCTCGTTACGAGCTTACGCATTTGCATTATGCAAGCGTGTAGGCACTTTATTCCTGATAAAATACGCACTCAAATAAGAAGAGTACAATACAAGGTTATTTAAAATGCGAAGTAGTGTTAGACGTTGTGGCTCTTTCCATTCTAAACTGCTAAAACATTTACTGCTGCTCCTCCTAGTTTCTGATTCTGAGATTATATTACCTCTACCCCTGCTACAATCCCAAGCATTATCTACGGTTGCAACGTGAGATACGTTTCCTTGAATGCTAAAGCATAGGTCACGTTATTTACGGTCCATGTACTAAGCCCTAGATAGTGAGTTTCTGCAATTACAGTGGTTGATCACCTCAAGGAGACTAATAAAAAAACTTATTTATTAAGGCAATTAAATACATGCACCGTATTTAGTCACTAGAAGAGACTACATTAGCAAGGAAATTAGCTGTTAGTACTTTATTGAGATAGTATGCAAATATGCAGACAGAGTTTAACATAAATGGCACATTTGTCTCTTTTTCTCCGACAAAGGTATATATATACAAAGGTATATATATACTTACTTATCGCGAATGGACCCAGAAGGATCACGCAAATCTTTCTGACGTCGTTTCTTCCATACTTCTTTCATTCGTTCTCCATGTTTTCTTTTTCTTTCTTCTGTCCATTTTGTTCCTGGTCTCTTTAGTGCTTCCTTCTCCGACAATACAATCCACTTTTCCACCTTATTTCTAAAAGTTTTTCTATCTTTGACATCTTTAAGTTCAATATTTGCTTTTTGTAAATCTAATTTTACTTGGCTAATCCATGGTGTTGTTGATTTGACTTTTTCTATGTAAGTGAGAATTCTGTTGGTGAGTCGTGTGGGGGGAAGTCTAGTGACATGTCCATAAAATTTTTATCTTCGCCTTCTTATGTCTGCTGCCAGGTTTGATATAGTTTCTGTGGTTCTTCTTGATTGTATCCGGTATCCTTCTTCTGTTAATTTTGGACCTAAAATCTTTCTCATAATTTTGCGTTCTTCTTTTAGTATTTTTTCTAAGCCACATTTTGTGTGGAGTGTGAGCGTTTCACTAGCATATAGTGCTGCTGGCTTAATTACTGCGCAGTAGTGTCTGATTTTTGTGTTCGAGGAGATGCATTTTTTATTGTATATTTCATGTGTCATACTATATGCTCTCTTCATTTTCTGTTGTCTGATCTTCTGTGCAACTTTCTCTCCTCCGGTTGGCTCCAAAATTTCACCTAGGTATTTAAAATGTTTTACTCTATTTATTTTTCCATATTTTGTGTTCAAACTGTGTATATGGAATTTCGTACAGAAAAATTCTGTCTTTTGAAACGAAATTTGTAAACCTACTTTATCCGCGCATTCCTTAAGGATCTCTATTTGTTTGGTGGCGATTTCTTCATCATCTGCAAGTATGGCCAAGTCGTCCGCGAATGCTAAACAAGATACCTCCACGTTGTCTTTGGTTCTACCAAGATGGATTATATATATATATGGTGTAGCCTCACATATCCTTAGAGCATTTTTATCACCTGAAAATGACCTGAAAAGATGTAGGGGACAAGGAAAAAAGCTTTCTTAAAGGGAGGATTTGGAAAATGATGCAAAAATTTCATTGTATCAGTCACTTTTACAACGGATTCCAAGCTCTATACGAGGCACACCTGATTTTTACTGATAACGAACGCTCTCTGGACATCACGAGGAGCCCTTCAGAAGATGCGTGAAGCAGAAACGTGCACGTAAAGAAATTTTGTTTCTGGTTGTAGATAACGGTCCGATCGATCGAAACGCATCGTGGATGTTGATAAAAAAGTGACTTAGACAGAGAACTATTTGTTATACAGAGTTGCGTCTAAAAAAGCAGTCCGAAATAAAGCGAAACTCCTTTCTGGCTTCAATTGAATAAAAGTGCTCAGAATGTCTTAGAAATGCCGTAAGACCAAGGGTTGACTCTCTCTCTCTCTCTCTCTCTCTCTCTCTCTCTCTGTCTCTCCCCCCCTTCCTCACACACACACACACACACACACACACACACACACACACACACATACAAACACACACACACACACACACACACACACCTGTCCGCAGCTCCTGGGCTAGTGGAGGCTAGCGTTGCTGCCTCTGGATCACGGGGTCCCGGGTTCGATTCCCGACTGGGTTGGTGATTTTCTCCGCCCTGGGACTGGTTGTTTGTGTTGTTCTCTTCATTTCATCATCATCATCATCATCATCATTCGTGATAGTCGATGGAATGGATTGTGTAATAACTGGACTATGTAAAAATTGGGACTCATCATCGTCATTCGTGACAGTGGCTAGACTGGATTGTGTAAAAACTGGACTGTGTCAAAATTGGCACTTTGTACGGGCGCTGATTACCTCGCAGTTGAGCGCCCCACAAGCCAAACTTCATCACCACGTACACTCGCAGAACATATTTAACACGACGCAATTACAAACCCACAAATGTTTTACTCATAATTCTCACATTTGTCCTGTTAAATGTTCTCAGATATATTTTACGAAACAGAAAACTCCTAGCAAATGTGATCTGTATATAAGGGAACACTCAGAGCATCGCGATGAAAAGAGCGATATGTAGAAAAAAAATAAACTGGATTTTAGAACTATCATTCTATTACAGAATGAGATTTTCACTCTGCAGCGCAGTGTGCGCTGATATGAAACTTCCTGGCAGATTAAAACTGTGTGCCCGACCGAGACTCGAACTCGGGACCTTTGCCTTTCGCGGGCAAGTGCTCTACCATCTGAGCCACCGAAGCACGACTCACACCCGGTACTCACAGCTTTACTTCTGCCAGTATCTTGTCTCCTACCTTCCAAACTTTACAGAAGCTCTCCTGCGAACCTTGCAGAACCTTGCAGAACCTGCGAACGAGATACTGGCAGAAGTAAAGCTGTGAGTACCGGGCGTGAGTCGTGCTTCGGTAGCTCAGATGGTAGAGCACTTGCCCGCGAAAGGCAAAGGTCCCGAGTTGGAGTCTTGGTCGGGCACACAGTTTTAATCTGCCAGGAAGTTTCATCATTCTATTAAGCACACTTGCCACTAAGCATACGAAGATGCAGATAAAGCACATAAACACGGTTCGCATTTCGCTCACTTTTGAAAGTCGTTTGATCCATTGATACCTAAGGCAAATTGCGTGCCACATTTTCCTGCTAGCAGGGAGGTGCCAAGTGTTGAGTGTCCCACGTGGTCAGTGATAAGCCCTGCGTCTAATGCATCAATCATTTGTCACGTCTCACATTATTGCATTACGCATCAATCTCTGCTGCGCCCTAACATGCTGGCAGAGCCATAAATCTCTGTGTGCCCTGCGCTAATTAACCGCAAGCTGTGAATTATTTGCAACATTACGGCCCGGAGTCTCCTTCAGCGTCGGAACACCGGCGTCTCGATACGTATGTTGCTAATAATAATATGTTTTGTCACAGTCGGTATCTGATTTAATTTCACGAACTGGCCCACAGATAATTTACATGTTGTTAGAGTTCGTGGGAGAAGCTACATTCGAGTTCTACTCTAAACTGAGCTACACGTTATACTAATTTCGTGCAATACAATCACAATAACAGATTATGACACTGTTCTTGTACCGTAGCTTCTTTAAAATTCAACCCCGAAAATATTACATCTTTGTAAAGGTTTTCTAGAGACCCCTCCCAATCACAAAATTTGTTGACTTACTTAAATTTGTCATTGAAGCAACATGTTTTGAGGTATACACCTCACGTTTTGGCCAAATGACAATACAAAAACATTTAACCGAAGTACTCATAGATATTAAAGTGGTGCTGTACAGTTATCGCCATGTTCAGTGGTCAGCCTGTAGGGAAAGAGAAACGTAACGTAATAACAGAGAAGTTCATTTCGTAATTTGGGCTGATGTTCACTTCTTTTTGGAATAATCACTTCCTTTGTTCTTTCCGGCCGTTGTGTCCAAGCGGTTCTAGGCACGTCAGTCCGGAACCGCGCTCCTGCTACTGTCGCAGGTTCGAATCCTGCATGGATGTGTGTACTGTCCTTAGGTTAGTTAGGTTTAAGTAGTTCTAAGTCTAGGGGACTGATGACCTGAGATGTTAAGACCCATAGTGCTCAGAGCCAACGTAACCAACATTGTTCTTATGACATGGCTGTCTTGTTGTAGTCAGACACTTCCATTCCTATGGGTTTTGGAGCATGTTTCACCACTGTTCATAAACTTTCAAAAGATACTTAAAACACGACATTACCATAAGCTGTACTGTGAACTGGAAATAAGATGGAAGTCAAAACGAAGCTTATATAATTCCGTAGGCTTCCGCAGCCAGAGTAAGTTTACTTAGTATTGTACCGCGTCATAATATTGAAAACTAATATTAAAAACTGTTACTGGAGAAAGCAATGTTTCGGCCGCGATTACAGTGGCCTTCTTCTGGGTCATCGATACGTTACTGAGAAAACTCTCATGTCAGAATAGTGCTTGTTTCTTTGTGCTGTTCTCAAGAGCCGGCCGTAGTGGACGTGCGGTTCTAGGCGCTACGGTCTGGAACCGCGAGACCGCTACGGTCGCAGGTTCGAATCCTGCCTCGGGCATGGATGTGTGTGATGTCCTTAGGTTAGTTAGGTTTAAGTAGTTCTAAGTTATAGAGGACTGATGACTTCAGAAGTTAAGTCCCATAGTACTCAGAGCCATTTTTTTCTGATAAAGACACTCATAGCAATACCGAAATCTCGGTCAAAAGAAAACCTGGGTCAAAAGACTCCTTTTGCGACCGAGGGCTGCTATTGCTGTCAGTTTTACTTTGTATACGGTCGTTGACCACGCAACAATGTCCAAAGCTTGAAAAGGAGTTCAGTTTCGAAATTACTCACCATCCTTAGATTAGTCTGTTCCTCCAGTCTCTTCACATGTTCCACCTTTATTCATTGTACTCCCTAGGTATTTATGTGTTTCACAAATACAGATGGTTAATTGTCTCGTATTTCAATGATGACGTTACTATTAATGGTGTTCCTGTTGTTTTCGATAGGAAAGAATGAAAATAAACATTGATGTTCTAACAGTGTCAAAAAGAAAGAGTCAATGAAATGAAAGAGTTGGTCACTATATATGATTTACTCCAGGGGAAAATATGCTATCGTTCTCACCTACCCTTCGGAAATGAAGTAATCGTGGATATACATCTGCCGCAGTGGAGCCTATGACGAAATTAAGTTTTGTTAACTGGATTACATTTCGTGTTCTACAGTCTTCTGCTCGTGAGATGTCGCCACTGCCTTAGGTTGTGGTCAACATAATTTATGGTACTGGACAGAGATCGGCTTGCCATTCCAAAGTCTGCAACGCTAATTATACCACACACATCAGCGAGTGCTCCCAACGACGTACGGTAGACGCTCCTGAAAACCAAGCTTCCCGTATCGACTCTGCAAGGTCCTCACGTTGAGGTCAGTATAGTGTTGTGCATGCCAGATCACGCCGAGTTCGAAACCTCAGCAACAGCAGTCAACATCGTAACATAAGGCCAACGTGTCGTTAAAGTTTCAGAAGAACTTGCAGTGTTTTTAATGTGGATTGGTGCACCAACAGATGCTTTTTCAGTCAGTGGCAGTTATAAATTATACAGTACTCCTGCATCAAAGACGTATGTCAGAGTTCAGTAAATCTTCTATTCATTTACGTAATAAAGTGAACTAGTATTTCATGTGTTCTCGACTGACGTGCCACCTCACCGAGCAACCAAACAACCCAAGCTGTGGACGGACTAAAGTGGTTTATCCCGGTCACAACGTAACTAATTCTTGAAATTGTTAATAGCACTCAAATGATTCATGCAGTATATATACTTATTCCCAACTCACTGCTTCTCACAATCTTAAGGAAGGCAGGGAGTGTGGCTTGTCTGTATTATACTCCGTAGTACTGCAGCTGCTTTCAAAGCGAAATTTAGGAAGCTGCCTCTTTTTCTTAAATTAGGAATTACCAGCGTAGAAAAACAAAGATTATATCGAGATAATGACTTATTCCGCTTGTTACTGTCTTGTCTTTATTGCTACTTTCTAGCAAAGGAAGTCAGAGGGCGGATAAAATCGCAATTATTTCGTTTCTTGCGGCAGCATCAAGTAATGGAAATTATGAATGCTCCTACAGTTAGGATCTGGAAACTGTAACGACTTAAGAAGGACCTCTGGACATAATTATGTTATGATTTGATATTTCCCGTCCCACTTACACCACTTGGGTCTCGAATGGCTATAATCGACGCCATAGTGGACACTGTAAACGTGAATTCCAACTCTACATTTTAATAGTTTAGTAACTGTCTCAACAACGTTGCAATTATTTCTTTGCATCATGAAGAAGGGGTAAACTAAGAAGCCCTCAGACTGTTTCTTAACAAAAGGTCTCCAATTTCCTGATTAAATATCTTAATGCAGCTATTCACAGAACTATTACAACTTTTCTTGTGTCACATGCTGCTTTATTAAAGTAATACTTTTATCAGATTTTTGTTTTGAATGGGAAACACTTCAGTGCACACACTATGTGTTACGTTTTCTTCCGATGGTTTTCGATATGAAGTTTTAGTAGACGATGGACATTGGCGCGGGTTCAACCATTGCTGCTACGAAAGTTTTTATTGTAATGATTTGGCGTGCAATAATGCATACTATGGAGCAGTTGTGTGCACTAGTTTGCAGTACAGGGATCTCTCGGCAGAAGCGCTACTCCTCCAATCAAGCTAACAGGAAATTAGAGGACTAAAGTGCTTGAAGTATTTACACTGTTCATTCTACGACAGTGGAAGTGAGTGCGTACAAATAAGCCGTGTCGTTCGTGGAGGGCAGTCTTCTCAAATGTGAAAATATTGTTACTAGACGAACTACTCAGTTACTTGTTCAACTGTTCATATTCGTGATAAACGTAGAACACACAAATATGTGTATTTCAAAGTAATATTGAACAAATATTTATGTGGCTACATGTAAGGAATTCTTTTCTGTAAGAATGACTATTTTCTAACGAATAATTCCAGGTAACCTGCAATAGTTTACTTATTACAACCTTGATTTCGATTATGGTGCCGGCAGAAGTTCGAGTCCTCCCTCGGGCATGGGTGTTTGTGTTTGTCCTTAGGATAATTTAGGTTAAGTAGTATGTAAGCTTAGGGACTGATGACCTTAGCAGTTATGACCTATCAGATTTCACACACATTTGAACATTTTTTGATTTCGGTTATAGCACCGTTCTCAAGTAAACCATTAGATTTGTACATTTATTAAGTCTACTTACGTTTGTAACAATTGTACACAAAGGTCAGTTTACACATATAGTTACATCTACTTGGAATGGATGTTCATATAACATCAGTGAGTAAACAGTCGGCTGTCTCTCTGTTGTTACATTGTTATTATCAATTAATTTCTAATTGTATACAATATTTTCGTGAAGTACTTTTGACAGCTGGACTGACAGTTTATTCTCGTTGATACTTTATGCTTACAGTGTAATCTTTGCTAATCGGTGATGTTAGTTGTGTTTCATTGATATTATAATTCTGTTGTGATTTGTATCTATTACTATCTGCTCTTTTTCGTTTACTGTGTTTCTATCTGTTTTCGTTTCCCAATATATCAACAAAGTTTTCTAGATAATTTTTATGTTGAGATCAGTTAATTCACTAATGATACCGTTTCATGTGATTTTTGTGTAAGTACGTATTTCTAGTTCTTCAAGATGTTCACGGCATGTTATTTTAGTGTTCTGTGGAATTTATAATGATTTTTCGATATGTTCTGCTTTGTAATTTTAGTTTTTGAGATAAAGATAAAAAGCTGAGTTGATTGCCGCCGAAATTTCTTGCGTGTTCTTTGAGTCTAATGCTTTATTTCACCAATTTGCCCGATATGGAATTTTGTGCAGTCGTTACATGAAATTTTGTGTTTGCCTGGGTCGCAAAAGCGAGGATTTTGGTTTTTCTAGATCGAATTTTTGTTTTTAGATTGTTATTTGTTCGGAAAGATAGTTTTAAGGTTGATTTGTTTAAGGTTTAATTCATTCGATATTTGTCCAGAGTATGTTACTTTTCGTTTAGTTTTATTTGTTAATTTCAAGTCTTTATGTGTGGTTTGATTTTTAGGTTTTGTGTGTTTTTCATACAGTTCTTGAATATATTCGGTTTGACATTTATCAAGAACCCACCAACTTGCATACAAAACTAAAATTTACAATGCAAACGGAAACAAACAGATCCATAAGCTCTCTTGACCTTAAAATCAGCAGTGACAACGATCATCAATTTTCTTTTTTTTTTTTTTTTTAATCTATACAAAACCAACTACCACACACCGAATAATCAAGAGAAGTTCTTGCTATTCCAAACCGCAAAAAAAAGCCTATTCCAACTCAATGAGCAACAAACTAATCAGTTTACCTTCACAACATCAAGCAATGAAAATGAACGTAGAATACCCCAATATATATCCCAACAAAGTAATTTCTACCTCAGTGTAGTTACCAAACTGTAAGAAAGCGCACTATACTTGAAATGGAAACCATACACAAATAAAATTAACAAGAGAAATCAAAACTGAACCAAAAGCAACCTACTTATCAAACAAAATAAACCAAATCTTAAACAAAACAATAAAAAAGTTACTTTTCCGAGAAATAAAAATCTGAAAACGAAAATTGGATGCGGAAAAGCCAAAATCCCGGTTTTTGTCAACCCAGATACACACAGAATTACCTGCAACGACTGCACAAAATTCCATATCGGGCAAGTGGGTCGAAATTTTTGGAATTAGACTCGAAGAACACACAGGGAATTGTGACACTAATCACTAAAGCTTCTTCCCTTCATCGCAGAAACCAAAACCACAAACGCAACATATCGAAAGTACATCACGAGTTAGAGTCAAGACGAATATTCGATAGAGTCGTCGGCTTTGGCCACTGACCCAGTGACGTAATGCAAATGGCTGCTGCCACGTCACGATTTGGTGCATGTATCTACAGTTTTGGGTTAGTTGGCGAAGCCAACGAATTTGAAAGCAAATAAATAAATGAATCTAGTTGTGGTGATGCATTGATGTGTAGTTTAGCCCTAGGTATAGGTCAGGTTGGAAAGTAACAGTTTGAATATATATATATATATATATATATATATATATATATATATATATATATATATATATATTTATACACATATAAGATCTGGTTGTGGTTACACACTGATCTGTACCTTAGGCCGTTTGTAAAATCACTAATAACATCACTTTATAGTCGCCATATTGTTTTCGGCGCTCGTCGATTTTTTTCGTATGTCACTGGTCAAAGACGACGATTCCTATCGAACATTCGTCTATATCAGAAGTTTTCCACAGAACAATAAAAGAACATGCCACGGACGTAATGGAAGAATTACTAATATATACAAGCACTAAAAGATACGCAAATGATTTTCTTAATAAAGAAACCGATCTTAAACAAGAACACTATCTAGATAATGTTAATGACATTTTGGGAAACTAAAACAGATAAAAACACAGTATACAAAAACAAAAGACATCATAGATACAAACATAACAAAATTATAATATCAGTGAAACAAATAACATCACTGCCTAGCAAAGATTACATTGCAAACGAGAATAAAGTCTCAATCCAGCTATCAAAAGTATTTCCCTAAAGTATTCTATACAAATGGAAATGACGTGGTTAAACACTTAACAACAAATACAGTCGACTGTTCACTCACTGGTGGAATATGGGAATGTAGGTGGCAGTGTGAATTTGACCTTAATTTCCAACGAACACATCATGTACTTTACGGTTACACTGTTCCACAGGAATAATTTTGTTAAGAACGCCATTATGCAATACACAACTGTGTCTGTATATTTTATGACTCGATCGATTTCGTTCTAGGACAGACAATCATCGGATCTAGAAACTATCTCAGTTATGGATTTGCGTCATTATAACAACAGTTACTGGATGTACATTATTTCGTCACTGGTATTAGCTGCACATAGGTAACATGAGTTACATCTAACCTTATTACGCAAATGCATAGTTAAGATCGACTATATCTAATGAAATACACTCCTGGAAATTGAAATAAGAACACCGTGAATTCATTGTCCCAGGAAGGGGAAACTTTATTGACACATTCCTGTGGTCAGATAATCACATGATCACACTGACAGAACCACAGGCACATAGACACAGGCAACAGAGCATACACAGTGTCGGCACTAGTACAGTGTATATCCACCTTTCACAGCAATGCAGGCTGCTATTCTCCCATGGAGACGATCGTAGAGATGCTGGATGTAGTCCTGTGGAACGGCTTGCCATGCCATTTCCACCTGGCGCCTCAGTTGGACCAGCGTTCGTGCTGGACGTGCAGACCGCGTGAGACGACGCTTCATCCAGTCCCAAACATGCTCAATGGGGGACAGATCCGGAGATCTTGCTGGCCAGGGTAGTTGACTTACACCTTCTAGAGCACGTTGGGTGGCACGGGATACATGCGGACGTGCATTGTCCTGTTGGAACAGCAAGTTCCCTTGCCGGTCTAGGAATGGTAGAACGATGGGTTCGATGACGGTTTGGATGTACCGTGCACTATTCAGTGTCCCCTCGACGATCACCAGTGGTGTACGGCCAGTGTAGGAGATCGCTCCCCACACAATGATGCCGGGTGTTGGCCCTGTGTGCCTCGGTCGTATGCAGTCCTGATTGTGGCACTCACCTGCACGGCGCCAAACACGCATACGACCATCATTGGCACCAAGGCAGAAGCGACTCTCATCGCTGAAGACGACACGTCTCCATTCGTCCCTCCATTCACGCCTGTCGCGACACCACTGGAGGCGGGCTGCACGATGTTGGGGCGTGAGCGGAAGACGGCCTAACGGTGTGCGGGACCGTAGCCCAGCTTCATGGAGACGGTTGCGAATGGTCCTCGCCGATACCCCAGGAGCAACAGTGTCCCTAATTTGCTGGGAAGTGGCGGTGCGGTCCCCTACGGCACTGCGTAGGATCCTACGGTCTTGGCGTGCATCCGTGCGTCGCTGCGGTCCGGTCCCAGGTCGACGGGCACGTGCACCTTCCGCCGACCACTGGCGACAACATCGATGTACTGTTGAGACCTCACGCCCCACGTGTTGAGCAATTCGGCGGTACGTCCACCCGGCCTCCCGCATGCCCACTATACGCCCTCGCTCAAAGTCCGTCAACTGCACATACGGTTCACGTCCACGTTGTCGCGGCATGCTACCAGTGTTAAAGACTGCGATGGAGCTCCGTATGCCACGGCAAACTGGCTGACACTGACGCCGGCGGTGCACAAATGCTGCGCAGCTAGCGCCATTCGACGGCCAACACCGCGGTTCCTGGTGTGTCCGCTGTGTCGTGCGTGTGATCATTGCTTGTACAGCCCTCTCGCAGTGTCCGGAGCAAGTATGGTGGGTCTGACACACCGGTGTCAATGTGTTCTTTTTTCCATTTCCAGGAGTGTACATGAAATACGCCATTATATATGTGTATTGCATAGTGCCGTTCTTAACATTTGTTAAAGCTGTACAACAAAGTCTGCATAAAATATCTCTAACAAATTTTTTGTTTGAGATATTTACAAGGTATAGAAATAAATTTTTATTTATCAGCCCGAAAACAAAAATTTACTGATTTAATTTTTTGTTCATTAGGAAGCAATGACTACAGTACTGCTGCACATTGTCGTCAACGCGCCACACTATCACAGCAGAAAGATAGTTCCGCCGATTGGCACTTGATCGATGGAATGAGTCATTTTGTGTTCGAACCACTAACGATGAGCTGGGATACTGCTACGTGACGATTTCTATCTTTACTATGAAAGGCATGTACCAGTAACCAAACAAAGAAATTAGTTACATAAATTTATTTTTTCGAGGTTATAGTGAAATTTTAGCACATGTAATAGCCAAGAAAAACTTTAACACAGGGGCAGATTATGTTTTATCCATCACGGGAAGAAACTTCCAGACAAGAACAGTTTTTGCTAACGCCGACGGATTCAATTTAGGTGAGTGCAAGAGTGGAGGGGCGTCCAAATTAAATACGAGGCCTATTCTGAAAATAAGGAACCATCAGTCGCGAAATCAAAACCA
Organism: Schistocerca cancellata; assembly: GCF_023864275.1. Classification (NCBI taxonomy): domain Eukaryota; kingdom Metazoa; phylum Arthropoda; class Insecta; order Orthoptera; family Acrididae; genus Schistocerca; species Schistocerca cancellata. Next base: position 1,134,763,007 of record NC_064627.1, on the reverse strand, counting down.
CAGTGAAAGATCTAATGGAGCTTTGGCATGTCTCTAGGATGGCTGTAGTCAGTGTAAAGTTAGTCATCTGAGTTCTGAGGGCACAGTGAACGCCTAAAAATGCCTAGAAAATAGTGTCTCCCGTCATGTATAGGCGCCTGCCGAGAGATTTCGCCTGATGTCATGCAACCCCACATAACATAGCTGTCATGCCGTTCCTTCTTCATGACAGTCCTCGGGCGCAAAGTGCAGGGGAAATGAGGACGCTCCTGTAGCGTTTTAGATGGGAAGTGTTTGATCAGCCCGGACTTGGCTCCCTCCGCTTTTCATCCTTGTTCAAATGAACGGCTGGCTATGAAGGCAAAATTTTGGCACCGGACAACGAGCTGCAGTCTAGTGTAAAAAATTGCCTTTTGTTACGAGGTTATTGGAAAGTTGGTACAACGCTACGGTAGATGTCGAAGTCGGAGCGGTGACTATGTAATGAAGTAGCTGGAAGTTGTAGCTAACTGTGACAAATAAAACAGTATTGATTTTCATTGTGATTTCCACTTCGCGACCGATCATTCCTTACTTTCCGAATACACCTCATACATAAAAAAGGAAAAATAAATGATTTTTCCTTGGTGGGGAGAAATGTCATCATATACAGGGTGATTCAAAAAGAATACCACAACTTTAGGAATTTAAAACTCTGCAACGACAACGAATTAAGGGAGCTATAAAGTTTCATTTAGTTGTATATTTGTTCGCTTGAGGCGCTGTTGACTAGGCTTCAGCGTCAGTTGATGCTAAGATGGCGACCGCTCAACAGAAAGCTTTTTGTGTTATTGAGTACGGCAGAAGTGAATCGACGACAGTTGTTCAGCGTGCATTTCGAACGAAGTATGGTGTTAAACCTCCTGATAGGTGGTGTATTAAACGTTGGTATAAACAGTTTACAGAGAATGGGTGTTTGTGCAAAGGGAAAAGTTCTGGACGGCCGAGAACGAGTGATGAAAATGTAGCACGCATCCAGCAAGCATTTGTTCGCAGCCCAGGAAAATCGACTCGCAGAGCTAGCAGAGAGCTGCAAATTCCACAATCAACTGTATGGAGAGTCCTACGAAAAAGGTTAGTTATGAAACCTGAACGTCAACTACCCGAGGCGATGGATCGGCTGCCAGGCAGCCCGTGACAGAGCACTTCATCACTGGCCTCCAAGAAGCCCTGATCTTACCCCCTGCGATTTTTTCTTATGGGGGTATGTTAAGGATATGGTGTTTCGGCCACCTCTCCCAGCCACCATTGATGATTTGAAACGAGAAATAACAGCAGCTATCCAAACTGTTACGCCTGATATGCTACAGAGAGTGTGGAACGAGTTGGAGTATCGGATTGATATTGCTCGAGTGTCTGGAGGGGGCCGTATTGAACATCTCTGATCTTGTTTTTGAGTGAAAAAAAACCTTTTTAAATACTCTTTGTAATGATGTATAACGGAAGGTTATATTATGTTCCATTCATTAAATACACATTTTTAAAGTTGTGGTATTCTTTTTGAATCACCCTGTACTTAATGAATGAAATCATTGCCACCATTTGACTGTAAGTTTTTGTTATTTGTTAATTCACTACCACGGTTATGGCTGTAGAGACATTTCAAACGCAATGGTGAAAAGTCCAGCGGGCGCATCGCCACTTTTGATACTGCCTTGATATTCACCCGAATATAAAAGCTTTCAAAAAGATTCACCATTCCACAACGGTGGTTTCCGACAGACATGCTACCCCACACACCATTCTTTATTCTCTGGTGGATGTCTATCGGCGTTTGTCATTCGGCATGCAGGGAAAGAATAACAGCAGGCATGTCACGTTTGGAAACATTTGATAAGAACGTCGCCACAGTTCACGTCTCCGCATTTATCGCACGCACATCCGAAAGACACGAATGCCACACTAATCCTTCGCGTACATGTCGATGCTTATATATCGGCATCGGAGTCGCGATACGTCGCATTTACGCTGAAGCAATGCCCTCAAACGGAAACTTTTTGATAGCCCTCTATATTATGATACACATGTATCCGCAAGCAATTTTTTCGACGTGATGATAAAACTTTACCCCACGTAGTCGTCAAGAAACACATTAACGCAAGGGCATTTTATGTTTTATGCACCACTGAAAAAACTGCTTGAGAAGAATATTTCGTTAGTTTATGCTAACTCCGGAGGTTCTGAATATGATGAATGCAAGAGGGGAGGGGCTGAAAGATTGGAACGAGGGTCTATAGTACGTACAAAAATAAAAAAAAATATATAATTTTTTCCTTGGTTTGGGCAACAGTTTAATATACTTGTTGAATGAAATCATTGCTGTAATTTTTCTGTAAGTTGTTATTATCTATTTATTTGGAAATAGCGATTTCGGCTTTAGAGCTGTTTTCAAATGCATTGGTTAAAACTCTAGCGTTCGTTTCGCCACTTCTAATGTCGCCTTGATATTCAGACACATGTAAATTTAGGAATCACATAATTAGTCCTATGCTTATTGTTGAATCTAATAAATTCCGATTTAATTAATTCTGTGTTCGTTCGTTGCTATCGAAGTAAAGTAAACAGCGTTAATGGTTTCATTAAAAAATAAATGTTTAAAGAAGGATCAGTGCGTAAGAGGATTGCTCGTCAAAGACAATGGTCCGAGATAGACTTCCTGTCTGTCTCTCATTTTTTATCTGCTAATTATTTAAAACATGTATTTCTAAACATTTTATTTATTTATTTACTTATTTTAGGATCCCAGGATACGAAATTATTGTAATACTTTTAGAGCAGAAATAACACACACAAAGAGATAAGTAATATACGAAGAATCAGTTACAGAATGAAAACAAAGCGATTAATGTGTACAACAAGGATACTGTATAAACTCCAGAAGCGAGGAAACAAAAAGCAAGATAATTCTCTTCAAATTCTGTGGAAGGCCCACTATTTGGTGTTGTTGACTGCTGATTCGTTAGCTGCCTCGAGATCAATGAACAAAATGAGATTTCATACGATCAGATATATCCTGAGAAACGTTAAGAAGAATCTTATCGGCAGATTCTTCTACTACCAGGACAAAAAGGGCAACGATTTTTCCAAAGCTAGCCCTTAGAATATTATAAATGGGGGTGCACGTAAATTTGGTCAAAAATGTTAAAGCTTTTTGCCGTCATTTAGTTCTGCTGCGTGTTAGTAATTATGTCTGCAATTGTTAGAGTTTACTTCCTACCGAAAGTGATGTAAAAGCCGTCTTGTTTCCACTTACGTGTAGCGCCACGCCTCCTCCTCTACACAACTCAGTCCTTGTTTGCGATATTTTATTTTGTCCTGCGGTCAGAGAAGCGTCTGACGAGCGTAAAAGGCAGTGAGCCAGTTTACGACGCGTTATCTTTCCCTGCCGTTAGTTATTTTTGCCTGAAGTTTGCCATTTGAAAGAGCTGCCCAAAGACGAAGTTTTGCTCATCTACTATTGTTAAAATTGCCTCATATGATGCTTGTCTGGTGTTCAGTCACGGTAACACTGGAAGAATGAACACACTTACGAATTTACGATTTGATGCAAGTTGCTTCACTGAAAACCTATTGAAGAGGATTGATGATATCTGAAACGTCACTGAAGGGTATTACCAAAAGGGTACGCAGCAAAGGCTTACAATGGAAGAAAAACGCTAAACGAAATCGAAGAAAACCAAATGTATGATTATGGCCAACATTAAGGTTCTTATTTATGTCTTAAATCCTAATAGAATCTCCTTTTTGCATTTCCTGCAACTTACATTTTTCAAGGTGTAGGTTGCAGTAGGTATTGGGAGATGAAGAACCTTGCACAGGATACAGTAGCATGGAGAGCTGCATCAAACCAGTCTCTGCACTGAAGACCCCAACAACAACAAGGACCATTTTCTGCTGAACCATTGCAGATAAAAAAGGCTGAAATCACTTGTAAATACTTTGTAAATACTGTAACAAAACTTTCTGTGGTACGAAATTTTTCAAAATGCATTATTGCCAAATTTATTTAAAATTTTGAGAAATAAAAACTGCTGCGAACCAGCCACATAAATATAAAACTAAGAATAATGGTAGAAAACTGGTACACAGATTTTCTTGTCTAATCACTAAGAATAATCTATGACATTGTGAGAGTGATAGGCAAAGTAATCTTTGAGAAAATGTTTTTCATGTGGAAATATTCGTTGAGAAAATATCCACCATCGCCATGATCAATATAATTGTCGAAAAAAAAAGATTGGAAGCTATAGAGACTACCCTAATGACAACACTGTACTCCCCCCTCAGTAATCTGAACAAGAGTGATAGGCAAAGTAATCCTTGAGAAAATGTTCCTCATGTGCCAATATTTGTTGAGAAAATATCCAGCACTGTCATTATAAGTTTACTTGTAAAAAAAATTAGAAAAAGAAACAAACATTGTAGGCTATAGAGACTACCCTGATGACAACACTGTACTCCCCCCCCCCCCCCATTAATCTGAACAAGAGTGATAGGCAACGTAATCTTGGAAAAAATGTTCCTTATGTGGTAATATTTGGTGCGAATTATCCATCATCGTCATGATCAATTTAACTGGCAAAAAAATTGAAAAATTGCAGACTATAGGGAATACTTTAAATGACAGCACTGAGAGTGATAGGCAAAGTAATCTTTGAGAAAATGTTCCTCATGTGCCAATATTTGTTGAGAAAATATCCAGCATCCTCATTATCAATTTACTTGTCGAAAAAAAAATGGAAACATTGCACACTATTAAGAATACCATAATGACAACACTGTACTCCCGCTTCAGTAATCTGAACAAGAGTGAAAGGCAAAGAAAAACTCGAGAAAATGTTCCCCATGTGGTAATATTTACTGAGAATATATGCAGCATCGTCATGATCAATTTAACTGTCAAAAAAAAAAAAAAATTAAAAAATTGCAGACTATAGGGAATACTTTAAATGACAGAACTGAGAGTGATAGGCAAAGTAATCTTTGAGAAAATGTTCCTCATGTGCTAATACTTGTTGAGAAAATATCGAGCATTGTCATTATCAACTTACACGTAAAAAAAAAAAAATGGAAACATTGCAGGCTATAGAGAATATCCCAAGAACAGCAATGTACTCCCTCCTCAGTTATCTGAGCAACAGTGATAGGCAAAGTAATCTTTTGAGAAAATGTTCCTCATGTGCTAATATTTGTTGAGAAAATATCCAGCATCGTCATTATCAGTTTACTTGTAAAAAAAATTAACCCCTGATGACAACCCTGATGACAACACTGTATTCCCCCCTCATTAATCTGAACAAGAGTGATAGGCAACGTAATCTTTGAAAAAATGTTCCTTATGTGGTCATATTTGGTGAGAAAAATCCATCATCGTCATGATCAACTGTCAAAAAAATTGAAAAATTGCAGACTATAGGGAATACTTTAAATGACAGCACTGAGAGTGATAGGCAAAGTAATCTTTGAGAAAATGTTCCTCATGTGCCAATATTTGTTGAGAAAATATCCAGCATCGTCATTATCAATTTACTTGTCAAAAAATAAATAAATAAATAAATAAAAATGAAAACATTACACGCTATTAAGAATACTATAATGACAACAGTGTACTCCCCCCCCCCCCCCGCCCTAATAATCGCAACAAGAAAACATGTTATTCTTTTTTGTGTCCATTGAATGATAATGCATGTTGCTTATGGATAGTGAAAACCAATCCGTACGCGTTTGCAAAATGCGGAGTGCGCCACGCGGTTAGAAGTGTGCCGATGCGGAAGCCACGTGCTGCCTGGCCGGCGCGCCCTCGTCCCCGCTAATTAGCGAGTTAGCGGCCTAATCAGAGGCAGCTTCCCCGTGGTGCTGGGTTCCGGTTACCTGCCACCCAGGGGCCGCGCGCCACGCAAATCTCGCATGACCTGTGCCGGCGCTTTGACGCGCCCGCAGCACGTCAGGACCACGAGCCGGGTGGGTCGCATCTCTGAAGAGTTTACTTGCCCAAACATCTGCGGTGGGATGGCTTCATAAGTGTAGCGGCTCCGTGTACACTAGGTCTCTACCAGTTTCAGTTTACGCATTGCTATCCAGAGAAACGTAGATAAGTAGAGGACGCAAGTGTGTCACTACGAAATAAAACTGCAGATCAGGTGTCTGCAATGGATGATGGTTCAGTACACTGTAGTTCTAATCCTTCAGTGGCCGCGCGACGGGAATTAAAAGTGTCTGTACGCGGAAGGGTAGTGGCAGCTAGACACATGAGACATTCCATTTTGTAAATCGTCAGGGAATTCAATATTCCGAGATCCTCAGCGCCAAGAGAGTGCCCAGAATATTAGCAGTAAATTTTCAGAGTGTTCGGAATAAAGTTCCTGAATTTACTGCCCTCCAGGAAGCGTGTGGCCCTACTCCGCAAACCACCTGACGGTGTGTGGCGGAGGGTACCTTGAGTACCTCTATCGGTTCTCCCTTCTATTCCAGTCTCGTATTGTTCGTGGAAAGAAGGATTGTCGGTATGCCTCTGTGTGGGCTCTAATCTCTCTGATTTTATCCTCATGGTCTCTTCGCGAGATATACCTAGGAGGGAGCAATATACTGCTCGACTCTTCGGTGAAGGTATGTTCTCGAAACTTTGACAAAAGTCCGTACCGGGCTACTGAGCGTCTCTCCTGCAGAGTCTTCCACTGGAGTTTATCTATCATCTCCGTAACGCTTTCGCGATTACTAAATGATCCTGTAACGAAGCGCGCTGCTCTCCGCTGGATCTTCTCTATATCTTCTATCAAACCTATCTGGTACGGATCCCACACTGCTGAGCAGTATTCAAGCAGTGGGCGAACAAGCGTACTGTAACCTACTTCCTTTGTTTTCGGATTGCATTTCCTTAGGATTCTTCCAATGAATCTCAGTCTGGCATCTGCTTTACCGACGATCAACATTATATGATCATTCCATTTTAAATCACTCCTAATGCGTACTCCCAGATAATTTATGGTATTAACTGCTTCCAGTTGCTGACCTGCTATTTTGTAGCTAAATGATAAAGGATCTATCTTTCTGTGTATTCGCAGCACATTACATTGCAGTTGACAAAAATATTGTGTCTACTGAGATTGAAGTAGAGTGTGATTGTGAAGTTATCTGGACACGTTTAACAGGGCTAGGCGAAATAAAGGTAATTGTGGAGTATTGTTGCTGGCCACCAGGTTCCACCGCGACATTTATAGAATCATTCAAAGGGAGTCTACATTCTGTATCGCAGAAGTACCCGGATCATGCTATATTAGTCGGAGGCGACTTCAACCTACTTAGTATAGACTGGGATGTCTATGGATTCAGTACAGGTGGTACAGACAAGCCGTCGTGTGTATTACTTTTGAACACATTATCTGAAAACTGTCATGAGCAGCTAAATCGACAGCCAACGCGTAATGGAAATATTTTAGAGCTGGTAGCCACGAACAGACCAGACATCATCGACGGTGTCAGTGTTGAGACAGGGATTAGTTATCAAGATGTTGTCATTTCGACTATGGTTACGAAAGTTAACAAGTTTCTGAAGCTGTCTCTCTTGAATAAATCATCCCATTTCTCTGAAACTGCAATCATATGTTTGTTTGTGCATGTACATCAGATATACCTATTTCCGTCGAAGTATTATAATTCTTGAAACTTCCGGCAGATTAAAACTGTGTGCCGGACCTAGATTCGAACTCGGGACCTGTGCCTTTCACGGGCAAGTACTCTACCAACTGAGCTACCCAAACACGACTCACGCTCCGTCCTCACAGCTTTCATATCAGCGCGCACTCCGCTGCAGAGTGAAAATCTCATTCTGGAAACATTCCCCAGGCTGTTGCTAAGCCATGACTCCGCAATATCCTGTCTTCCAGGAGTGCTAGTTCTGCAAGGTTCGCAGGAGAGCTTCTGTGAAGTTTGGAAGGTAGGAGACGAGATACTGGCAGAAGTGAAGCTGTGAGGACGGGGCGTGAGTCGTGCTTGGGTAGCGCAGTTGGTAGAGCGCTTGCCCGCGAAAGGCAAAGGTCCCGAGTTCAAGTCTCAGTCTGGCACACAGTTTTAATCTGCCAGGAAGTTTCATATCAGCGCACACTCCGCTGTAGAGTGAAAATTTCATTCTGTTATTATTCTTCTTGGTGTGTGTGTTTTTTTTTTCTTTAACTATGTACAAGCGTGCTTGCGCGAGCGCGCGCTTGTGTGTATGTAAATAAATATGTCATATAAAATCGTTTTCATTATATATCTTCAACCTTGTCAACCACTAACAGCACAGACACTTGCAGTTTGTAAAATACTAGCAGCTGACCTTTCAGCAGCAGATTCTCGTAACTATCATCTGTATGACGTTATAATACTGTTAGGACGTTGGTAGTTGAAATGCTGCGCTACCAGGACAGAGCAGATTAGGTTGTGCAAAGAGGCCAAAATGAGTTCCTGTCAGTTGCACTCAACATACAAACTTTATTTGTCCACACACAATATTACACAAGGATTAAAAACACTCAAAGTTTTAATCGATCTCCTCTGATTAAGTTTAGATCGGCTGAAGGCCATATTCAGAATCCAAGGCGCAAGGCTTAAGCAAGAAATTAAAATACAAGGTTCTTCTGAAGGTTTAACCTTTTAAGCCCAATTTTTTTTTTGAAATCTTGAATCCAAAAAGGCTGAAGACTTTAGCAATTTAATTTTAATGGATCTTGGCTGAAGGTCGACTATTTATCAATAATTTAACGTCTTAGGCCTAGAAAGAAGAATTTTAATTTCAAAGGTAGAAGGCTTTATCTTAAAACATTTCATGTTCAAAACAGAAACATTAATTTAAGTGATATTAAAACTCGGCTGTAGGCCACACATCAACCAAATAACTAAAACTCAAAGAGAGAAGTTACTATGTAACAGACACGGAACGGCTCTCAGAAGTTTAGAAGGGTTGGCCTGGGATACTAAGACTAACGCCTGTTTAGGTGAGACAGGCAGCCCGTCCAACGACTACTTAATCTGAAGGCAACCCAACCGACAGACAGCCAACGAACCGACCAACTACCTGAGTTCGGTGAGGCGAAGAGACCAGTAACACTCGCCTTCAAATATTGGTGTATTAATAAGCAAAAACATGGTTCAAATGGTTCTGAGCACTATAGGACTTAAAATCTTAGGTCATCAGTCCCCTAGAACTTAGAACTACTTAAACCTAACTAAGCTAAGGACATCACACACATCCATGCCCGAGGCAGGATTCGAACCTGCGACCGTAGCAGTCGCACGGTTCCTGACTGAGCGCCTAGAACCGCGAGACCACCGCAGCCGGCTGTTAATAAGCCAAGGCACAATAAATACTTAGATACACGAACATCGCCACGGTTGTGGAACTACACGCCATGGCGGACAGTATGAACAAGGTAAGAAAACACTCACTCGCTGCTCTGTCGCAACCGACCAACTGGCTACTGCAGTACGCAGACAGCTTTACGGCATTTAAGGCATTGCTCAGTCCAACTGACACAGGGTGCACAGTGTTCCACGAAACACTGCCACAAGAAACTCGAACACTCGTGAAACGAATCACTGATGAACGACTGGAAGAAATCACAGGCGGACACACACACACACACAAAACCGAAGGACGGTCGGTGATGAAACACACGTCGTCTGACCAGACGACTGACCAACAACCAACCAAGGAAGTTGCCACTGAAACCACGTGTGTCAGTTTTGGTCGGGCGAGTCTGACTACCCGGGCACACTGGCTCAGACCCGTTAGTCGCTTTGAGAGAAGTGGTTTGGAGACTGTGGTACTGAAACGGTACGTAATTAGTGTGCCATCAGAGGTAACTCTTGCCGATTGGCCACGACGTCTCCGCACAAGAAGGAATCTAGCCACGTCCAGCAAGATGACCCTGTGACGAGGCCCACAAACGGTCAAAAGATCAAACACACGTCGCCCAAAGAGGCGACCAACTGAACGACCGACCAGCGGTCGATCCCGCTGCCATCTCCGTCCATGGGACAGTTCATCGTGTGTCGCGAGCGATCGGCGAGTACTGGCTGTCCGCGCCTCCTCCCTAGCGCTATGGCCGGCCGGGGTGGCCGAGCGGTTCTAGGCGCTACAGTCTGGACCCGCGCTACCGCAGATTCGAAACCTGCCTCGGGCATGGATGTGTGTGATGTCCTTAGGTTAGTTAGGTTTAAGTAGTCCTAAGTTCTAGGGGACTGACGACCTCAGATGTTAAGTCCCATAGTGCTCTGAGCCATTTGAAAAAAATCCTCCGTAGCGTTCCGTCCCCGACTGCTGCTACGTGCCGACTGCACTTCTGCAGCGTTCCAACCCCACGACTGCCAGGTGCGATCTCACCTTCACGATACACGACGACCGGGAAGTAACAGCCGTCCAGCAAAGATAATACGGCAGGGCTAATATCGATACGCACTGCTGCTGCCACTCATGGGCAGGCAAGACAGCAATTCAGTGACACCAGTAATTGAAATTAAAATGACGTGTCAGCCGAACGTTAAAAAACAGGACGTTAAATATTAGATGTCACGAATATGAGCAACGCACGGCTCAGTAGTATTGGTTTTACAATTAGAAAACTAGTAGGACAACAAACTCAGCTTATGGTAAATCTGGCAATTTGGTAGGGCGATAAAACGGTAATTGGTATAACTAGCAGGATAAACCAAAATACAGATGCAGTGGCCAAAAAAAGAATTGGTGGGTGTGTAAATACGTCAATTCTTGTCGGAAGTCGGTAAATTGGCTGTATGATTGGTATACTGGTAGGATGCTGTCTGGAAATTGGTAAAATTGTTTGTGAAATTGACAGTCTGGTAGGACACCAAATTCGGAAACTGGTAAACGGTATCTATAATTGGCAAATCCGGAAAATGTTAAAACAGGTTATAAAATTTGGAATTTGGTAAGACACAAAATGGGGCTGGTAAAATTGCCAGTTTGACAGGACGCTAAAGCGGAAACTGGTGAAACTGGCAGGATAAATCTAAATGCAGATGTAGCAGCAAAAAAAGAATTGTTGGATGTCTAAATAGGTCCATTCTTACATATGTGCGTTTATATTAAAATATTACAGTGCTGTGTATTAATGACTGTTGAACCACAACAGTCCGTATGCACTGTACTGTATTGCTTTTTTTTCCTTTCTTTCTTTCCATCAGTCTTCTGACTGGTTTGATGCGGACCGCCACGAATCATTTGCTGGATGTATTCCAATCTCTGTCTTCCTCTACAGTTTTTGCCCTCTATACAGCTCCCTCTGGTACCATGGAAATCATACCCTCATGTCTTAACAGATCTCCTATTATCGTGTCCCTTCCCCTTGAGCTGGCCGTTGTGGCCGAGCGGTTCTAGGCGCTTCAGTCTGGAACCGCGCGACTGCTACCATCGCAGGTTCGAATCCTGCCTCGGACGTGGATGTGTGTGATGTCCTTAGGTTAGTTAGGTTTAAGTAGTTCTAAGTTCCCTACAATATATGGGACTGATGACCTCAGATGTTAAGTCCCATAGTGCTCAGAGCCATTTGAATCATTTGAACCTTCTCCTTGTCCGTGTTATCCACATATTGCTTTCTTCTCCGATTCTGCTTAGAACCGCCTCATTCCTTACCTTATCAGTCCACCTAATTTTCAACATTCGTCTGTAGCACCACATATCAAATCCTTCGATTTCTTGTGTTCCGGTTTTCCCACAGCCCATTTTTCGCTACCATGCAAAGCTGTACACCAGACGTACTTCCTCAAATTAAGGCCGGTATTTGATATTAGTAGATTTCTCTTGGCCAGAAATGCCTTTTTTGCCATAGCGGGTCTGCTTTTGATGTCCTCCTTGCTCCGTCCGTCATTGGTTATTTTACTGCCTAGGTAGCAGAATTCCTTAACTTCATTGACTTCGTGACCATCAATCCTGTTAAGTTTCTCGCTGTTCTCATTTCTACTACTTGTCATTACCTTCGTCTTTCTCCGATTTACTCTCAAACCATACTGTGTACTCATTAGACTGTTCATTCCGTTCAGCAGATCTTTTATTTCTTCTTCACTTTCACTCAGGATAGCAATGTCATCACCGAATCGTATCACTGATATTCTTTCAATTTTAATCCCACGCCTGAACATTTCTTTTATTTCCATCGTTGCTTCCTCGATGTAGAGATTGAACAGTATGGGCGGAAGACTACATTCCTGTCTTACACCCATTTTAATACGAGCATTTCGTTCTTGTTCGTCCACTCTTATTATTCTCTCTTGGTTGTTCAAATGACTCTGAGCACTATGCGACTTAACTTCTGAGGTCATTAGTCGCCTAGAACTTAGAACTAATTAAACCTAACTAACCTAAGGACATCACACACATCCATGCCCGAGGCAGGATTCGAACCTGCGACCGTAGCAGTCCCGTGGTTCCGGACTGCGCGCCTAGAACCACTAGACCACCGCGGCCGGCCTCTTGGTTGTTGTACATATTGTATATGACCCGTCTCTCTCTATAGCTTACCCCTACTTTTTTTTACAATTTCGAACATCTTGCACAATTTTATATTGTCGAGCACTTTTTCCAGGTCGACAAAGCCTATGAACGTGTCTTGATCTCTTTTTAGTCTTGCTTCCATTATTAACCGCAACGTCAGAATTGCCTCTCTCGTGCCTTTACTTTTCCTAAAGCCAAACTGATCGTCATCTAGTGCATCCTCAATTTTCTGCACTGATAGGAAGAGCTAAAACATGACGAGGTGAGAAACATTGACACTGCCGTGTGTGTTTGACGTCAGAGCGCATTCCGCAGGAAATGGTTGTAAATATTAACGTATGATACTTTACATGATGCTGTGTGTGTGAATTTCACAAAAAATGTTAGTCCTCTAGGCGAACTGTGTGTGACTGCACCTAAAAGATGGTAGCCAGCATTATTGCATTAATGCCTGTAATAATAAGCAGTTGGACGTTTTCTGTAAGCACTTAACAAACATCGAGCGTGTTAATTACATTTACGTTAAATATTTGGATACTGTGAATACGAAAAAAAAATGATTCAAATGGCTCTGAGCACCATGGGACTTAGCTTCCAAGGTCATCAGTCCCTTTGAACTTAGAACTACTTAAACCTAACTAACCTAAGGACATCACACACATCCATGCCCGAGGTAGGATTCGGACCTGCGACCGTAGCGGTCACGCGGTTCTAGACTGTAGCGCCTAGACCGCTCGGCCACCCGGCCGGTTGTGAATACGAGCTAGCTTGATTATCTTAAACTATTTGTTCGACGTAATATTTCTGTTGAGTCTGGAATGGATAATAGTGATTGGTGCAGCTACTCTTCCAGTGTGCGGCGCTTGGAGGAGTTCCCTCGTCTCATCGTTATTATAGCAAATGTGTGCTCGTGGTTGGGGGAATCACAATAATCCAAAACTTTGTAACTAACACAACTTGTGTTGTTGTAAGTATTGTGTTACTGTGCGAGGATGTAATATTAGTGCATGAAAATGTTGTGTAAAATAGTCAGGTGGCGACCATGCTTTGTTGTGCTTACAGCAGTGGGTCGACTCTTTGGTGGGTAGTAAATTTTTGTCTTTCTTCCCTTCTACTGCACAGTGCAGCGGAGGCAGTGCCCCTAATTGTGTCAAGACAGCCATGCAATTACTCAGACGGTGATATCTTAACGCCAAGTAGCAAATTGTACCTTTTTTTACGCTTGTATTGTGGTTTATTCCATCACTTTTCACCGTTTGTCACACTTGGCATCGTAACTTGATTTTCGGTGCATCCACAGTGCAGTATTACAATATCTAAAAAAATGTAACTAGCAAATTACTGTATTCTTCGTATGTTTAGGATAAATATTGTAGCTATAAATTGAAAATTAACGCACGAAACCGATTAGTCATGTGTTGCAAGACGTGATAACACCTCCTGTAAAGGAGTGTCTTGATTCCCTTGTTAAATAATTAAAGCTATAGACAGATAGATAATTGTTTGCGTTTGATACACTGGTTCTTTTTTTAAGACCAATGTAATAACAATGCCTGACGATAATGCGGTTAAAAAGTGTTTCTCCTGTTGTTTTAATATAACACTTGCGTAGTGGCGTAGGAGCTGATTTACTCTCGACAGTAAACAGACTGTTCGTCCTGACAAGATGGGGCTTGCAAAAGTACGTAGATAATATTTTTAGTAATGTCCGACTCAGTAGAAATAATGTGTGCAGCGACACCAAAAATGCAAGCTGCCTAGTGGAAATGTGTGTCGAACAAATGCTCTAACCTACGCGATAGCTAACACATATTCAGAGCACCCGAATATTTCATGGAAATGCATTACACAGTCTTAACATTTGTGGACTGCTTACATAAAATATTCAGTACCTTGCTGCTAGACACGAAATTCATTAGTTAGGCAAATACTGGCTGTCATTTTTAGGTCACGAACCATTCGTCTAGAGGACTAACACATTTGTGGAATTCACACACACAGCTGGCACGTTCCCATAGATATATCGTGGAGAAGCCAGCGGCGGTGCCTAGAGTTCTTTGGGGTGCGGCGACAGCACGCTGTTTCTGGATGGGCTATCCTTACAAGGGAACCTCCCCATCGCACCCCCCTCAGATTTAGTTATAAGTTGTCACAGTGGATAGGCCTGGAAAAACTGAACACAGATCAATCGAGAAAACAGGAAGAAGTTGTGTGGAACTATGAAAAAAATAAGCAAAATATACAAACTGAGTAGTCCATGTGCAAGATAAGCAACATCAAGGACAGTGTAAGCTAAGGAGCGCCGTGGTCCCGTGGTTAGCGTGAGCAGGTGCGGGGCGAGTGGTCCTTGGTTCAAGTCTTCCCTCGAGTGAAAAGTTTATTTTCTTTCTTTTCGCTAAGTCATGATCTGTCCGTTCGTTCATCGACGTCTCTGTTCACTGTAATAAGTTTAGTGTCTGCGTTTTGCGACCGCACCGCAAAACCGTGCGATTAGTAGACGAAAGGACGTGCCTCTCCAATGGGAACCGAAAACATTTGATCACAAGGTCATAGGTCAACCGATTACTCCACAGGAAAGCACGTCTGATATATTCTATACGACACTGGTGACGGCATGTGCGTCACATGACAGGAATATGATGTCGACCCACCTAACTTGTACACTTGGCGAATCGGTAAAAATATTCTTCTATTCTTGTGGATGTGATAATCACTCCCAAAAAAGTGATGAAAACATAAGAGTTTCTTACATAAACTGCAACAAATGAATGCAACAGTTTCACAGTCACAAAGTTTTCCCTGTGCTCTGTCAAAACATGTTTTAAACGTTTTAAAATTTTTCCGTGTGTAGACCGTCAAATCCTGCATATGTCCAAGCAAATCTGAACTTGTCCTGGAATTTTGGAGAGCGAAGTTGATTATGTGTGAGTGCCTGAACTTTGATAATTGTCTGAAAATAAAAAACTAAACTTTTCACTCGAGGGAAGATTTGAACCAAGGACCGCTCGTTCCGCAGCTGCTCACGCTAACCACGGGACCACGGCGCTCTTGGGCTCACAGTATCCTTAATGTTGCCTATGTTACGCATAAACCACTCAGTTTGTATATTTTGCTTATTTTTTCATAGTTCCACACAACTTCTTCTTGTTTTCTCGATTGATCTGTGTTCAATTTTTCAAGGCCTATCCACTGTGCCAACTTATAACTAAATCTGAGGGGGGTGCGATGGGGAGGTTCCCTTGTTAGATGCCGAGAGAGCGCGATAGTTAAGCCTGAGGTGGCTCAGTAAACTTTCTCACCGTAATGATTGGTTGTATTCATGTCGGGAGCAGCACTTTCGTGGCGAAATATCCGTGCTTCGCCGGGTTTACTGCTCTGTACCAGCACTGGAGATGCCACGAACGAAATCGCGTTGCCTCTGGCTACCCTTCACGTAGCTCCCTTGAAAACATGATGCCCTTCCACATCAAAACTCTCCATCGTCCAGGACAACCTTCACGTGCTCCTGCTGCTAGGGACTAAACTACCACCTCCCGCCCAGGCCCCAGGTTCAAATGGTTGTATTTATGTCGGGTCTCAACCCGGAACATATCGTTATCTGGACACAATATTTCGGCGGTCCACCTAGCCGCCATCTTCGGGTGTGTAGGCCGTCGCACTAACTCGGCGAGAACTTGTGAAAACACATCACTGTGCGACACATAGTTTAGGAGATATGACGTCAAAAACACTGAGACGCGTGAAAAATTACCGCATCATGCTTAACGTTTTAATTTATTACTTGTTTACCATTCGCCACAAACAGTTCCCACGTACACCACTGCCTGCTCCTGCAAAATTATATCATTGTACTACACAAAGTTCAGGAGCTATGACATCATAAATATTGAGCTGCCTGAAAACAAAACTGCAGGGCGAAATTTACTGGGCATACAGGTGAAATACGTGTACAAATATGTGTGAAGTATCCAGAATGAGATTTTTACTCTTCAGCGGAGTGTGCGCTGATATGAAACTTCTTGACAAATTAAATAAAACTATGTGCCGGACCGAGACTCGAACTCGGGACATTTTCCTCTCGCGAGCAAGTGCTCTACGAACTGAGCTACCCAAGCATGAGTCACGCCCCTTCCTCACAGCTTTACTTCCGCCAATACCTCGTCTCCTACCTTTCAAACTTTACAGAAGCTCTCCTACGAACCTTGCAGTTCTGCAAGGTACGAGGTACTGGCAGAAGTAAAGCTGTGAGGACGGGGCGTGGGTCATGCTTGGGTAGCTCAGTTGGTAGAGCACTTGCCCGCGAAAGGCAAAGGTCCCGAGTTAGAGTCTCGATCCGGCACACAGTTTCAATCTGCTAAGAAGTTTCATGTGTGAAGTATGTTAAACATATTTCATATGGCCGTACGTGGGCAAAGCTATGGGTGAAAAGCTACGCCAAAAATCCTGGATAGAAATCAACCCAACGTGTTACACTTATTACTTACTATCTAGAAAGATATATTGTGGGGGTAACAACCAGCAACTTCCTATTGGGATGAGGCTGATAACACGGAGATAGAAGTTGGGAGGTGAGATGAGCACAAGGAGTGGAGGAGACGTACATGGACACAGATAGGAGGAGGGAGGACAAGGACGGAAAGAGTGGGAGGAGTAGATGGACAAAAGAAAGAGGAGTGTAGGAGGTGGAGAGGGGGTGTTCAGGTGGAAATAGATGGGTGGGGAGGGAGATAGAGGGGAGGGGGAAAGAGCTGCTCAGATGGGGAAGAAGATGGACAGAGGGAGGAGAAGCAGATGGAGAGAGAGAGCGCGAGGGGAGAAGCAGATGGAGAGAGAGCGGCAGGATAGAGACTGGCAGAGATAGGTGGAGGAGGAGATGGAGTAATAGAAGACTGGAATAAATAAATACCCGGCCAACGCCAGGTACTACACTAATTTTTTAAATAAGACACCAAACACATTAGGTGAGTTCCATTTAAGCAGCAAAGTAACTGACGAAGGCCGAAGTAGAGAGGATATAAAATGTGGACTTGGTAACTGCGAGAAAAGCGTTTCTGAAAACATGAAAGCTGTTGACATCGATTGTGAATATAAGTGCTGGGAAGTTTTTGTGAAAGTATTTGTTGTGTATTTGCATGAAAGTGGAATGCTGATGTTAAACAGTACAGGCACGGGGATATTATAGTAGACAGGCCGACGCTGACAATGGTTTAAATATTTCGTGGCTGTTTCGCGGTGTGGGTGATTGTAGCGTTGTGCTGGCTTCCCCTGTTGCTGCGCGTAGTGGAGTTGCAGCGTCGCACCGTATCACTTACGGGTTACTGCAAACGCCACTTGTAATGCGATTACGGCTGCAGTTTGCGGAGCCAAATGGGCGCCCATTCCACCGGTTTAAGTGGGTCAGTGGCGCTGCTAACGATGACACAGGCCCCTGACAGCTCACAACGCGCTACACAGCGCAGTAATTACTTTATCATAGAGCGACGTTTCAACTAGAAAACACTGTAGCGTCGTTTTCATTTACCCAAGGGAAATTTTTCGTATAATGCCAACAGCAAACTTGCACTGTATCGGCGTATTTTCGAGAGTACTATGTACGAGTTTGCCGGTTATCGGAATGATGTTATTTAGTCTCCAGTCTAATAACGGATACGAAGCATACTCCGAGGTTTGTCTGCCCTCATCTTTGCACAGCTACTGCAAATCACATTCACTTAATCTGATTGCTGTATCCATGTCTCGATATACCTCATTAGTTTTTACCCCCACCCTCTCCCCCGTGCACCCTCAGATACTTCCGTCCATTAATGCATCGACCATTCATTGATAAATCTGTCCTTTTGTTCAGCCACGTCGGACCATAAATTTCTCCCCAGTTCGATTCAGTACCTTCTCATGTTGACCGATGTATCCAACTAACCATCGGCATTTTCCTTGAACACAACATTTCAAAATCTTGTGTCTCCTCTTGCCTGCGCTGATTATTGTCCACGTTTCACTCCCATATAAGGCTGCAATCCAGACAAATACTTTCAGAAATTGCTTCCTAACCTCTAGATTTATGTTTAACGACAATATTCCGTATAAAAGCTTTTCTTACCATTTCTATCCTAAATTTTTAAAGGTCATTACCTAAGTAAAATACGTTTTGATGTGATGAACTGTGAAATTCAAGCCCACCCTCATCGCCGTTTAATGGACTGAAGTGTAATGAGTAATAGGCGGCACGCAGAATCTGATGTTTTCTCAAGCAGCATGTAAGTGACATTTTATTAACACAAGGATAAAGTTTCAATACAGTGTAGATTCCGATTGATACATCTGAAATGGATCTTCGTGATCAGATATGAATGTGGCGAAGCCAGAGTCTGTCGAAACGTAGATCGTGACGAAGTCGTGTCGAAGGTTATCACAAGAGTCCGTTGCGACGTAGATCGTGACGATAACTGCTATGCTAGATACAGGTAGACATAGAAGAATAGCAGTTCCGGGGATACTGAATCAGGGGAAGGCCGTCACCAGAGTGGGCGAAGACTCAGAGGCTGACGACTGGCGGACCGACTCGGTTGCTGCTACCTATCTTCCACAGATGGCCACTGGGGTACCGATCCGGGGAAGGCTAGCGTCGAATGAGGCGAATACCCCAAGAGTGACGACTGGAGGATCGGTGAAGTGCGGAGGACGTGAGCTGCCATAGATGGGCCTCTGGCACGACCACCGTAAGCCCGGAGCTGACGATGTCCCTGAACCAGACGCAGTTGCTCGCCCTGTTCTGGAGGAAGCCTGTCGGTCCGCTGTGCCTGGGCATTCACAGAGGTTGGTTTCTAATAGTTGGGAGCTCAAACACATCCACATTAGGGATGTGGTTGCCAAGGAGGGAAGAAACCCAGTGTTCACTATTTGGTAAGCCAATGGAGTCATTCAAGATGTGGAAAGTTTGATTGAGGGTGCCATGAAGAGCATAGTGTGCAGCCAACTGTAGGTGGTGGCTCATGTCAGTGCCAACGATGTGTGTCGTTTTGAACTGGAAGAGTTTATCTTTCGTTTCGGGCGGCTGGTTGAAGTGGTTAAAGCTGCCAGTCTGGCTTGCGAGATAAAGCCCACCATCTGTAACACTGCCGACAGAACCGATTGTAGTGTTTTGGTACAGATCTGGGTGGAGGATCTGAATTAGAGGCTCAGACGGTTCTGCGACCGTGTAGGCTGCAGATTCCTCGACTAGCGCCATCGGGTCGTGGGTTCTGCCAAATAGGTCACGGGTCCACTACACAAAGGAGGCAGTTACACGGTTAGTAGGGGTTGTGTGGAGGGGACTGGGCCGTTTTCTGGGTCAGAGGGCCTCGGGCACGTGCAGAAAGGGCATCAAAGAGTGCATGAATAACACAAGATGAGGGTACACATATCAAAAATCTATATTGTAGTTGTAAACTGTCGTAGCTGTGTTGGAAAAGAAGCAGAGCACAGAACGCTATTAGAAAGCATATAATCTCAAATCTTTAGAGTACAGAAGGTTGCTAAAGCAGGAAATAAGTTCAGCTGACATTTTCACAAAAGACGTAATCGTGTTCAGAAAGGATAGATTAAATACAATTGATGGTGGAATGATTATTGCTGTCAGAAGTAGTTTACCTTGTAATGAAATTGTAATGGATAGTTCTTGTGAGCTCGTAGTTTGGGTAGAAGTTATACTTGACAACCGGAATAAATCAATAATTGTTTCCTTTTGCCGACCCCCTTACTCAGATGATACAGCTGTTGAACAGTTCAAAGAAAACTTGAGTCTTATTTCGACTGGTATCCAGTTATAGTTGGTGGGTTTTTAATCCACCCTGAACATGTTGGCGGCGGTAGGTATAAAACGTAGTCCGAAATTGTACTGATTGCTTTCTCAGAAAATTATTTTGAACAGTTAGTTCTCCTTTCCTTCCGATCTCACTATGTAAGCGTAGACCGGATGTCGTATGAATTCAACGAAATATTATCGATGGCAATTGAGAGAAATATATCAAATGATTTAATAAGAGAGGATACTGATCCCCAGTGTTACACGAAAACTATCATAACACTGTTGCAAAAGCTACGAAAAAAGCATGCCAAATTTAAAAACATGCAAAAATCTCCAAGACTGGCGAAGTTGTACAGATTTTCGAAACTTATCCCATACTTCAGTACAATATGTTTTTAAACAGTTTTCACATCGAAACTCAATACCGATATCTCGCAGAAAACCCGAAGAGATTCTCGTCATAAGTGAAGTAGCCAACGGCGAGAGACAATCAACATCGTCACTACGCAACAGCAGTTGTGATGTCACTGATGACAGCGATACTATTTCGTAAAGCATAGTTATTAGTCATGGTTTTTCGAAACTCGTTCAGCAAAGAAGACGAAGTAAATATCCTGGAATTTGAATGTACAACAACTGCCAACATGAGTAACTCAGATACGAGATGGTACAAAAAAGAAACCGAACAATTTTTTGGTTGGCAAAGCTACTATAGTGCCGCGTGTTGCCGCTAGGAGCGCATAGAGCGAACATTTCAGAATCACTAAATGAAGTGCCGTCGCTGAAGGCGGTTGGGGCTATTTTAGGCAGAGATTACAGTGAAAACTTTTTTGTGTGATTTTCGTTTTTGCAACGGCTGATTTTCGTGAACAATATGCGGCGATGAAATTCTGCTTTTTGCTCATAACAAGTGGAAAAATCTCTTTAAATGTTAAAACTGATGTACAAAGACGATGCTATGGGGGAAAACTCAAGTATTTGAGTGGTTTACCGCTTCAAATTCATGCAAAGTTCGTCAGATGATATCAAACATTAGAACAATGCTAATTTGTTTTTTCGACGTAAGAGAGTTTTTCTGACAAGAGTTTGTTCCTCTGGGTCAGAGAGTTAACCAAGGTTTATGCTTAGAAGTTTTGAAAATATTGCGCAAAAGCGTGCGGTGGAAACGGCCTGATGTGTGGCAGATGGGTGACAGGTTTTTCCATCATGACAATGCTCCTACTTACACAGCCCTGTCTGTACAATAATTCTTGAACGGAAATGGTATGACCCCTGTTCCTCAACCCATTCTGAGCCCCACCCCCTCCCCCGCCGCACTCATCCGACAGTGCCAGTGCCCCGTGCGACCTTTCTTTTTTGTTCCCGAGAATGAAAAGAGACATGAAAGAAAAGCATTTTGTTTTGCTGGTGTTACAAAGGTGAAAGAAAACTATCGCAGAAGATGAATTTGAACAATGTTTTGAAAAATGGAATAAAAGATTAGACAAGTGTACTAGAGCAAGTGGAGAGTACTTTGGAGGGGATTGAACGTTTGTGCTTTAAATGGGAATAAAAAGTTTTAAAAATGTTCGGTTTCTTTTGGGTACCCTTTCGTATCTTCGATGTACCGAAGAAGCTTCAGTTACTTAATAAGGGTAAGACCTCCGGTTCACATTGTATATCTGTCAGGTTCCTTTCAGAGCTTGCTGACACAATAGATCCATACCTGGCTATCATACACAGCCGCTCACTCGTCTAGCAATCCGCACCTAAAGACCAGAAAATTGCACAAGTCGCACCAGTATGCAAGAAAGAAGCTGGAAATAATGTGTTGAATTACAGACCCATATCACTAACGTCGATTTCCTATCAAAACTCTGTGATTTACCTCGAAGGAAATAATCTGTTGACAAATAGTAACACTTATTTAGAAAATATCATTTCTTTATTCCCATCAAGTAGGGAGTGCTATCGAAAGGAAATGTGAGATTCATTGCATGTTTTTAGATTTCCATGAGGTTGATGACACCGTTCCCAACGAGCGACCTCTAATCGTACTGTGTGCCTATGGAATACCGCCTCAGTTGTGGGACTGGATTCGTGAGTTCGTCTCAGAAAGGTCATGGCTCGTAGCAACTGACTGAAAGTCATGGAGTAAAACAGAAGCAATGTCTGGCGTTCCTCAAGGAAATGTTTTAGGTTCTCTGCTGTTCCTGGTCAACATAAAGGACATAGGAATCAATCTGAGGAACTCTCTTTCATTGTCTGCGAACCATCAGAACCAACTGCAAAGTGGTTTAGACAAGATATCTGTATGGTGCGAAAACTGGGAATTTACTCTAAATAATGAAAAGTATGAAGTCATCCAAATACGATAAATTTCGATTACACAATAAATCACACAAATCTTCAGCCTATAAACTCAACAAAATACTTAGCAATTACCAATACGAATAACTTAAATTGGAACGATCACGTGGAGAACGTGGGAAAAAGAAATCGAAGAATATGATTTCTTGGTACAACATTTTTGAAAATACAACAGGTCTACTAAAGAGACTGTTTACCCTACCCTTGCCCGCACTCTTCTAGAGTACTGCAGTGCGGTGCGGGATCCTCTTCAGATGGTACCGACAGAGGACATCGAAATGTTCAAGGAAGGGTAGCTTGTTTTGTTGTTGTTGTTGTTGTTGTTGTTGTGGTCTTCAGTCCAGAGACTGGATTGATGCAGCTCTCCATGCTACTCTATCCTGTGCAAGCTTCTTCATCTCCCAGTACCTACTGCAACCTGCATCCTTCTGAACCTGCTTAGTGTATTCATCTCTTGGTCTCCCTCTACGATTTTTACCCTCCACGCTGCCCTCCAATACTAAACTGGTGATCCCTTAATGTCTCAGAACATGTCCTACCAACCGATCCCTTCTTGTAGTCAAGTTATGCCACAAACTTCTCCCCAATTCTATTCAATACCTCCTCATTAGTTATGTGATCTACCCATCTAATCTTCAGCATTCTTCTGTAGCACCACATTTCGAAAGATTCTATTCTCTTCTTGTCCAAAATTTTTATCGTCCATGTTTCACTTCCATACGTGGCTACACTCCATACAAACACTTTTAGAAACGACTTCCTGACGCTTAAATCTATACTCGATGTTAACAAATTTCTCTTCTTCAGAAACGCTTTCCTTGCCATTGCCAGTCTACATTTTATATCCTCTCTACTTGGACCATCATCAGTTATTTTGCTCTCCAAATAGCAAAAATCCTTTACTACTTTAAGTGTCTCATTTCCTAATCTAATTCCCTCAACATCACCCGACTTAATTCGACTAAGTTCCATTATCCTCGTTTTGCTTTTGTTGATGTTCATCTTATATCCTCCTTTCAAAACGCTATCCATTCCGTTCCACTGTTCTTCCAAGTCCTTTGCTGTCTCTGACAGAATTATAATGTCATCGGCGAACCTCAAATTTTTTATTTCTTCTCCTTGGATTTTAATACCTACTCCGAATTTTTCTTTTGTTTTCTTCACTGCTTGCTCAATATAGAGATTGAATAACATCGGGGAGAGGCTACAACCCTATCTCACTCCCTTCGCAACCACTGCTTCCCTTTCATGTCCTTCGACTCTTATAACTGCCATCTGGTTTCTGTACAAATTGTAAATAGCTCTTCGCTCCCTTTATTTTACCCCTTCCACCTTCAGAATTTGAAAGAGAGTATTCAAGTCAACATTGTCAAAAGCTTTATCTAAGTCTACAAATGCTAGAAACGTAGGTTTGCCTTTCCTTAATCTAGCTTCTAAGATAATTCGTAGGGTCAGTATTGCCTCACGTGTTCCGATTTTTCTACGGACTCCAAACTGATCTTCCCCGATGTCGGCTTCTACTAGTTTTTCCATTCGTCTGTAAAGAATTCGCGTTAGTATTTTGCGTCCGTGACTTATTAAACTGATAGTTCGGTAATTTTCACACCTGTCAACACCTGCTTTCTTTGGGATTAGAATTATTATATTCTTCTTGAAGTCTGAGGGTATTTCGCCTGTCTCATACATCTTGCTCACCAGATGGTAGAGTTTCGTCTGGAATGGCTCTCCCAAGGCTGTCAGTAGTTCTAATGGAATGTTGTCTACTCCCTGGGCTTTGTCTTGTATCACCGCGAAATATGGGAGAGTGCGCTACGGATGTACTGCGTGGATGGAGGAGGCAATCATTCAAACAAAGGCATTTTTCGTTGCGGCAGGATCGTTCCGTGAAATTCCAATCACCATCATTCTCCACCAATTGCGAAAATTTTCTGTTGGCGCCTACCTACATGATAAATCAAGAGAAATCAGGGCTGGCACAGAAAAATGTTTGCACTCGCTTTTCCCGACTGCCGTTCGAGATTGGAACGGTGAGAAATAACTTGTAGGTGATTCAGTGAGCCCTCTGCCAGGTACTTCCTTGTGTACTTGTGAACTACAAAGTAACCATGTAGATGTAGATGAAAGCGTGAGCTCATGCGCATGTTTGGCGCCTCTAGCGGTGCCTGTGAGAGGTTGGCGTATCAACAGGCGTGCTTATGTTTGTCGGCTGTAGGACGCCAAACACGCGGCGTGCTTGCGTTCTCCGGTGGGGCAGCGCCTGCAGGACGACTACCCGCTGGTCGCATGTGTTGTGCTTGAGGCAGAAGTGACTGGCGCATATGCCAAAGAGACCTCTAGTCGTTGTTGCCACTTTGGTATTGAAAGTGAGCACGAACCGTTTATTTGTTCGATTTTAAAATATGTGCCAAAATAAAAGATCACGTTATGTTTGAGGATCGTAGCCTAATTTACGAATTTAAGAAGAGTCTGTCCTATGAAAATGTACGTACAGCCAACGTTTATGGAAATGTGTTGAAGGAGTGTTCATTTCGAAAAATGATGCATCAAGTTCAGTGGCAGAGGAATTAATTTTTATGATGAGCAATCCGGCAGAGCTCCAGTTGTCACTGACGAATTCAACTCAAGGAATGAAGAAGGACTTCAGCGGATAGATCTGTCACAGTTGATGGACAGAACTTGTGCTTTCCTGAAAATTTTCTATGAGTTCGTTTTCAAATTGCGGGTGGTGATTTGAACTGTAGAAAAATGTACACCAAGTGGGTCCCTCGATTTCTGACAGACGAACAACGAGTTAGAGCTGCACCAACTTTTCTCACTACGTACGATAAGGATGGCGACGAGTAATTGAATCACAATTATCTGTTACTTGACATGGGTTTGGCATAAAAAATCCAGAAACAAAGCAGCAATGGAATAACATCATTCACGATCCCCAACAAACCAAAGCTATACAAATACTGTTGACGGAAGAGGTTACGGCCACAGTGTTTTGGAACTGGACGGGCTTCTTACCCATCGACTTTATGCCTGAAGGAGAGAACATTGCAGTAGCCTAATACCAGATCCTCTCCGACTACGCTGAGCCGTTCAAAACAAATGGCTTGTTTGGTTGTCCGGCACCATCGTGTTTCTTCACAATAATGCTTACACGCATTTGCTGTGGTGACGCACGGATTTCCTTCGGCAGTTTAAATAGGAGGTACTTGGAATTCTGGACTTGACCCAAAGTGATTACCGTTTCGTTCCAAAATTTAAGGATTTTTTGGTTGAAATGCACTGTGCAAATGGTAAGGAACTGTAAGATAAATTTAATGACAGGTTCGACAACCTGACGGCAATTCAGCATGTGGAAGATATAAGCAAGCATGCGGAGCTTTACAACAACTTAAAGGGCTAATACGTATAAAAATAGCTAAGACTTCAAAACATGTAGTAAAATAAATTTCCTTTCATTACCTTGACTAAAGGTAAACGGTGTTTATTTTTAAAAAGACTCTTGTAGACCCCCCTTTACGTCCTCCAACAACCCTTGAATTAGTTCGACTGAACTTCACTACTCTCGTCTCACCTTTATCTATAATGATTTTATAACTTCTTTTCAATACGCTTTCAATACAATTTCGCTTCAGTGATCTTCCAAAACCTTTGCCTTTTATGGCAGAACTAAAGTTTTTATTTCTTCTCCCTCCTTTTCGAGATGTCTCTTTAAGTTCCTTTACTGCTTGCTCAGTATACAGACTGTACTTCATTAAATGTAAGCTATAGCCCTGATTAACTCCGTTGGGACAGAAAGTGCCCTAAAACTTTGAATTTAGTGCGTGTCCGACACGATACGAACACAGGCGTCTATCACAGTTATGTCCTGAGAAAAATACTGTGGCTGTGAAATTCGCTGGGTTGTCTCGTAATGCATACATTTCAACTCTGATACTCACTAACTCCAATATTGCCTGAAATGTTTAAATATTTACACTAAAATCTGGTCATTTTCTGAGTGGCTTTTTTCATCCTGAAAATATTTGTATGCTAGGCAATGAATCATGCATAATGTTTTAAACATCACGAGTCAATAAAGGCCTGTTAAGAGAATGTGATATGATGCTTGTTATAAAGTAGAACGACTGTATCATTTCAAGACAAGTGCAGTAAATGACAGTTATGCGTTACAAGAGGTGAAAACCATGCCTATTGTCAGCAACACCTGGCTCGTCATTCACTCTACCTTGTTGTTGTGCAGAAGACATAACATTTTCTGAAACGGTGAATTTTGGTGCGTATGGTATTTCATGATATCATTTGGCGTTACATGTGTGTGTAGCAGTCCTTGTTTGTCTCCAAGAATGAAGGAACCGCAAACCCAGAAACACCTTAGTTACTCCTCAGTAGGATTTATATCGTACAGCTCTTTCTTTAAAATGAGTGTCAAAATATTTTGTGTGCTATACACCATCTACGAATTACCTCAAGTGTATCCCTTAGCCAGATACTTAAGTGTTCGTAACGTGGGAGTTTCGGCCTTATATACCGATCCAAAGCCTACTGAAGTTCGGTTGCTGATGCAGTATCCAAGTACATCTGGACTATAGGTTGGATATTGTGAAAACGGACTGGGTATGGACTGAGCTTCCACAGTAAGCGCGATGCAGCCCAAATTATGCAGCCAAGTGAGCTGCCACCTCGGTAAGACACTACGCTCTTATTTGAGATGATAAAGGTTTATATCCACATATTGACATCTAGATTTACGTTTTCCGTGATATCGCCAAATCGTATGAGGAAAATATCGGTATGTTCATTTGGAACAGAGAGTTTGTCTTCAGCACAAAATAAAACCCTTAACTTCCTTTTTTCAGATCTTGCAGTTCATGAGCTACGAGCCTAGCACTTACATTGTTACTATAATCCTACTGCAACTGTGTGACATTGCTACAGCCAACATCTAGTAAAATTTGTGTGTTGTTTCTAACCTTGTTTTACGTTTAGGCATTGTATCACAAACAAGTTAATATTATGCTCTGTTTTTTCAACGTCCCTCACGCAAACGGTTACACACTCTAAATGTTTAGAAAGAGCCACTTACTTTAGAATTTACTTTCACTGTCTAACTTCGGAATCAGCTTTTATTCTCGTGTTATTAATGAAGAAACGATATATGAAACACAAGTTCCAGGTTGTTTGTTGGTGGTCCTGCTTGTGGGAAGCGATGCTTAGACATCCTGCCTTTTGTCGTGCTGTACAGAGATAGCTTTGTCCCTTCCTTCTACAGCCCACCGACAAAGTCAAAGAGAAGACGCACGGTAGAGCTCTTGTGAGAGACCACGATAACAACCTACACTCCTCTGATGCAGTGGAGATCAACACATCTGCAGAGATTAACTCTGTTGCATTGGACTATTCTGTGTTTAAGCAATCTGCCAAATTTGTTTCTGTGTGATGGTCCTTTCGCTCGTAAAATTGTCTTGTGGCTGCTTAGATTTTAGATGTAGGCGTGAATCTTTACGTAATTGTTGAGTAATATTTTGTTATTTTGTTCCATTTTTACCGTTCATTAACCTTGGTAATTAAACTGGGATGTTACTGTCCTATTTTCAGCTTCTTGCAGAAAAAAAATTGTATTTCTGAACACAACTTAATCCCCTATTGTTAATAAAGGCTCTTCTTTTAATGTGTTTGGTTGGTTGTTATTTCTCGTGCACAAGGTGATTCTGCTAAGCTGTTCACATCAAACAACTCGGAAACCGTGTAATGTAATTCCGTTTTTACCCACATGAATTGTGAGACAATTCCCGCTATGTCACGTATAGTCTGTTTTCATAGCTGTATTAATAAGAGAGATATCGGTATCAATTTCGATTTTTCAAATAGAAGTATAGTAAGCTTTGCTAACAGCACCGTAATTCTAAAAGAGGCAAGTTCAAAGGCGTTTCACTCGTCACCATCTCATAGCTACTTTACTGGTAATTACTATATTTAAGATGTGTCTGTTATGAACATGAAATCGACTGCTCTCTTCTGCAGAAGTTCGAGATTTCTTACAGCTGAAGACTCGTTTAACATCCGGTATTCATCCTGGGAACAGTGAGAGGTAGACGTTACCAACACCACGCTTCAGCTTCACCTGGACA
Source organism: Schistocerca cancellata (assembly GCF_023864275.1). Taxonomy (NCBI): domain Eukaryota; kingdom Metazoa; phylum Arthropoda; class Insecta; order Orthoptera; family Acrididae; genus Schistocerca; species Schistocerca cancellata. The sequence continues at coordinate 1,134,734,245 of NC_064627.1, read as the reverse complement.
GTTTACAGCACCAAATCTTCGAGTGGAGGTAGTCGTGCTGCGAGGACGCCATGATATGCTCTGTCCTGCCCGGGGCCCATACATTTTTCACCGTGAACTGTACACTTCACTGTGAGAAGAATTTGAGAATTTTAAAATTTGTCTAATCTGTTGGATGATAACATATTTATTTGAAGATGATATTCTGCAACGGGTCAAGAATATGAGCTGTTAAGATTTGCGTTCAAAACATTCCCACAAATCAGTCAGTCCCAGTATGCAACAGTCACCTACCTCAATAGTGATTTTCTTTGTTATGCCATGGAAATTTTGTACGGCATGTCATACATCGTGAGTTTTCAGTTCTGCAAGGCATCAAAACGTTATGTCACACAGTTTACGGAAATCTGTATGTATTGTTCTGAGGTTACTTTTCGCAAGCTCGCAAACAACACGTCGCGAGAACATAAAATTTATTGCTCTTCACGCGTTGACAATACAGAGATTTCGTTGAGCTGCTTCGTGTAAAAGTAACATACTGGATTCAAAATGCACTCAAACCTTCAGTACTGACCCAAGGATAGCAGCTTTGGAAACAGCACTCTTCCTCTAGGCACTTCCTCCAGGCTTCGATATGGGCCATACTTCAGAAATTCGTCGAACGGATGTGGCGTACTTCTTCTTTTACGTAATCGCCGCCTATTGTCAACGAGAACCAGAAAGTCTACCACGTTGATGCTCTTTCCGAAACGAACACGCAGCTGCCTGTTCTGGCGGTAGGTCATATTCGAAGGTTCTTTCTATAAACAAGAAACTTCGACTTTAATTACTGACTAAACCACTTGTCAAACAAAGAAGAAATAACGGAAATTTCCGTGTTGACAGATGTGAAAATTACCGAACAATCAGTTTAATAAGCCACAGCTGCAAGATACTAACACGAATTCTTTACAGACGAATGAAAAAACTAGTAGAAGCCGACCTCGGGGAAGATCAGTTTGGTTTCCGTAGAAACACTGGAACACGTGAGGCAATACTGACCTTACGACTTATCTTAGAAGAAAGATTAAGGAAAGGCAAACCTACGTTTCTAGCATTTGTAGACTCAGTGAAAACGTTTGACAATGTTGACTTGAATACTCTCTTTCAAATTCTAAAGGTGGCAGGGGTAAAATACAGGGAGCGAAAGGCTATTTACAATTTGTACAGAAACCAGATGGCAGTTATAAGAGTCGAGGGACATGAAAGGGAAGCAGTGGTTGGCAAGGGAGTAAGACAGGGTTGTAGCCTCTCCCCGATGTTATTTAATCTGTATATTGAGCAAGCAGTAAAGGAAACAAAAGAAAAATTCGGAGTAGGTATTAAAATCCATGGATAAGAAATAAAAACTTTGAGGTTCGCCGATGACATTGTAATTCTGTCAGAGAAAGCAAAGGACTTGCAAGAGCAGTTGAATGGAATGGACAGTGTTCGAAAGGAGGATATAAGATGAACATCAACGAAAGCAAAACGAGGATAATGGAATGTAGTCGAATTAAGTCGGGTGATGCTGAGGCAATTCGATTAGGAAATGAGACACTTAAAGTAGTAAAGGATTTTTGCTATTTGGGGAGCAAAATAACTGATGATGGTCGAAGTAGAGAGGAAATAAAATGTAGACTGGCAATGGCAAGGAAAGCGTTTCTGAAGAAGAGAAATTTGTTAACATCGAGTATAGATTTAAGTGTCAGGAAGTCATTTCTGAAAGTATTTGTATGGAGTGTAGCCATGTATGGAAGTGAAACATGGACGATAAGTAGTTTGGACAAGAAGAGAATAGAAGCTTTCGAAATGTGGTGCTACAGAAGAATGCTGAAGATTAGATGGGTAGACCACATAACTAATGAGGAAGTATTGAATAGGATTGGGGAGAAGAGAAGTTTGTGGCACAACTTGACCAGAAGAAGGGATCGGTTGGTAGGACATGTTCTGAGGCATCAATGGATCACCAATTTAGTATTGGGGGACAGCGTGGAGGGTAAAAATCGTAGAGGGAGACCAAGAGATGAATACACTAAGCAGATTCAGAAGGATGTAGGTTGCAGTAGGTACTGGGAGATGAAGAAGCTTGCACAGGATAGAGTAGCATGGAGAGCTGCATCAAACCAGTCTCAGGACTGAATACCACAACAACAACAACAATAATCGACACTTTTATCAGGCAAAGCTTCTATACGGATCAAAGTCCCATGATAGACTAGCTGCTTATCTGAAGCCGCACTCTTTAGTAAGTGACTAGTTCCGAGTGAAAACTATGTTTTCTGATTCGGTGCATTATTACTGATATACTCAAAATTAGTACATCTCTCTTATACATGATTGCTTCTTAGTGTTTTTGTAGTACATTTTTTTGTATACATCGGCGTCATCTGTAAGATTGTGTAATGTTGACGCTGGTTATTATTAGTTACCCGTGTAAACATAGCTGCTTAGCATATAAAGTGTTTCTTCTTGCATATTTCAAGCTAAGGTCAATGTTTAGACAAATTGCATATCTCTTTTTAAGCAGTAAGAACAAACTGAGGTTTCTAATATCGTCGTAAAATATGATACGTGGGCATATAACTGCAACTAAAAGTACTGCTACTACTAAAACTACTACTACTGTAGGTACCTCCAACAACATCTTGGGTGTCAGACATGGGAACTTCGTTTTAATCAGAGTCAAATACCGGAAATTATTCGTTCATGTCCGTTTTGTATCCGAAATATTTCCTCTACACGTTCCAACCAGTGTATTTCTACGACTAGAGGATCTCGTTACTTTCAACGATGCTGGGAGTTTTGGACGTCAGCTGTGAAGTGCTTTCTCCTGGGGAACAAAAGCTATTCTCTTAATACCTGTTTACACAGCTGTCTTTATTGTTTTAATGTATTTGCAATAGACCGTGACACAACAACGGCTTTATCGCTACAAGACATACAGTTATCACGTTAGAGGATACTGGGCTAAATTGAAAGAATGTACGAGGAGGGATTAAAAAGTAAAGGCAAGTTTTGCTTTTCTTGAAGAATCTTCTTTTATTCATCAACATCAACTTTATCCCCTTGAAACGCTCAGATATGGTAGACTTGTGTCATTCCGTTTTCCAATCTTGGAAGTACTTCTGAAAATCACTTTTCGTTATGATGTTCAGCTCCTTCAACGATTCTCTATTTACCTCATTAAAACTACGTCTTTTCATGGTTCTCTTCAGCCTCGGACATAGAAAGAAGTAGCAGGGGGCTATGTCCGGCGAATACGACTGCTGAGGCATCGTAACGGCTCTGTTTTTTTGCCAAAAAATCACGAACATTGAAGTGTGAGCGTGAGCATTATCGTGTGGCCGTTTCCACCATTGGTTCTGCCACAGTTCTGGTCGTTTTCTTCGGATTGCTTCTCGCAAAGGGTGCATAACGTCCAGGTAGTATTTCTTATCGACCATACGACCATAAGGCAGAAAGTCATGATGCGTCATTCTATTGTAATCGAAGAAAACAGTGATGAGATCCTTCACACATGATCGAACTTATCGAATGTTCAGGTCTTGGCTCTTCAGGCAGTTTCCATTGGGACGATTGGGTCTTGGTTTGGACATCATAGCTTTATACCTATGGGCAGTCACCTGGTAAAACCTTCTGTAGACGTTCGGTTCGTTTCCGACTTCATTAAACAATTCCTGAGCGATGTCTACGCAACGTCGTTTTTGCTCCAAATTTAACAATTTCGGAACAAACTTTGCTGCTAAAGGTTTCATGCCTAAAACATGCAAAAAATTGCTTGTCATGAGCCAAAAGATGTACCAACATCAACAGCTTGCTCTCCGATGGTGATTCGGCAATTTTCTAGAACCGTTTTCTTTACTTCTTCCACATTTCGTCAGTAACTGGTGTGCTAGCGCGACCAGGGCGGTTGTCAACTTCAACGCCTTTTCGGCCCGTTTTGAAACGTTTATACCGTTCGCAAACTCTTGTCATACTCAGTAGATTCGCCAAAAGCCACAGTCAACATTTCGAATACAGTGCTGCACTTTATTCTATTATTCAAGCAAAACTTAGCGCAAATTCTTTGCGATATCTTTCTCGAAAGTGAAAATTCGTCGCGCACTGAAAAACACATATAACCTTCTCGACCGTGCGGTCTAACGCACGGCTTTCCGGGCGGGAAGGAGCTCCTGGTCCCCGGCACGAATCCGCCCGGCGGATTTGTGTCGATGTCCGGTGAAATGGATGGTTTTTAGGCGGTTTTCCATCTGCCTCGGCGAATGTGGGCTGGTTCCCCTTATTACGCCTTAGTTACAGTATGTCGGCGACTGCTGCGCAAACAAGTTCTCCACGTACGCTTACACCACCATTGCTCTACCACGCAAGCATAGGGATTACACTCGTTTGGTATGAGACGTTCCTTGGGAGGTCCACCGGGGGCCGAATCGCAACATAACCCTGGGTTCGGTGTGGGGCGGCGGAGGGGTGAAGTGGACTGCGGTAGTCGTCGTGGGGTTGTGGACCACTGCGGCTGCGGCGGGGACGGAGCCTCTCCGTCGTTTCTAGGCCCCCGGTTAACATACAATACAATTCAATACCTTCTCGACTGTCAACCATAGAGGTAATGTTCAAAAGAGCTGAAAATGCAAACATACATCGGGAGCGTGGGTACTAACAAGATGAATAAACTTTCATAGAGGGATATATAACGCTGCGAAAATACCTTTGTATCGCACCTCGTTTGTGTGTTACTATACGACATCCACCGCAGTGCTAAAGCGCCTGAAGGTGAAACTGTCGTGTCACCGCGAGACACCACACTTGCTAGGTGGTAGCTTTAAATCGGCCGCGGTCCATTAGTACATGTCGGACCCGCGTGTCGCCACTGTCAGTAATCGCAGACCGAGCGCCACCACACGGCAGGTCTAGAGAGACTGACTAGCACTCGCCCCAGTTGTACGACGACTTTGCTAGCGACTACACTGACGAAGCCTTTCTCTCATTAGCCGAGAGACAGTTAGAATAGCCTTCAGCTAAGTCCATGGCTACGACCTAGCAAGGCGCCATTAGCCTTACAGTGCTTGTATTTAAAGAGTCTCATTTGTATCATCAAGAGCGATGTACCACAATGATGGATTTAATTTAAGTATTACAGAAGCTACGTACTTTTCTTTATAGCATTCATTACGTATCCTGTTTCAGACCTCAGCAAGCCTGCTTGAATTTAACGCGTGCATTTCGGCTACTTCCGAGTGGCGTGGCTGTCTTGTTACGCCACAACAGAAACCGTGGTTGCTTCGGACGCAATCGCAAACAAATTGAAACAGCAGACACAGCAGAGTGGAAAAGGAGTAGGAGCATAAACCAGTTTCCAACGAACGAGATCTTGTGTACCCAGAGCAACACAGAGGCCACTGCCACACAAAGTGGGAACAATACTGTGGCACTTCTCAGCAGCAAAAGTGCAGCAGAAGCCGCACAACGAAGCGCGACCCTGCAGTTTCACGTTTCCACTGAGAACGCCGACTCAGCGCCGGGGAATCCCAGCTAATTCCGGCGCGCGCCGCGTGTGCTGGCGCCGCGGTACGACCGGCAGGGCGACCGCCGCGCCGCAGCGCACCCTGCCGGCCGGCACGTTAATTAAAACGAGCCGCGGGGGCGGAGGCGGAGGCGGCGTCGCGGGCCGCGCAGAGTCCGGCCCCCGGCTTCGGTAAGAAGCGGCGGGCCGCCTGCCGCCATGCATATTCAAGGAGGCGCGGCGGATTCAATCTGCGCCCTGGCGGCCAGTTTACGACGGCGCGGCGCCGCCCCCGGGCGCCCGTTTACGTCCGCCGCAGACGCCGGCGCCGCCTCTCAATAATGCACGGCGCGCGCCCCCGGCTGCCCCTGCGTTACGGGCTTCACTGGCTCCATGTAGGGGGGCGGGGGCTTAGGGGGACGCCGAAAGGCACACCCTTCCTACTGCGCCGCACAGCTTCCTGCAACGATTGCTCATACGAGGCTGGCTGGCGGGTACTTACGAGAAGGGTGACAAGTACTTTATAAAAGTTCGAAATTTCCTGAACTTAAGTAGCGGAGAGTGTTTCATCTCGGTAGTCTTGTCGGACTTACACCCGTAGTCAGCAACAGAATTTTATTACGATTTTTTATTCCATTTTTAAATTGTGGCATTCACTTTTTACAGTATGTAACTCATTCGCTGAAGTTCGTACGTCGTACAAGAAAGTCAAAGTCATTTCGGTGTAACATTTAAAACAGCCGCTTCTTTACGTAAATGGTACACTTTGATACCTTTTCGAACAAGTTTTGAAGATGGTGAACGGATTACCAAATGAAAATGCACGGTGTCAATTCAAAAATATGTGCTTCTGTTTCTATCTTTGTAACAAACGAAGTTACAAGAAAAGGATAGATTGCTACTCACTGTATAGAAAACACACTGAATTGCTGACAGGCACAACAGAAACACTGTTACACAGTGAACTTTCGGCTAAAGTTTTCGTCAGAAAGGAAAACACAAAAGGAAAACACACACCATAAATGAGCACTAGCAGACATACCTCACGGACATATGACCATTCTCTGCAGGTGCTCTGGCGAGGTATTCTGGTGAGAGCGGATGGAGATAGCAGTCTTATGTTGCGTGAGGCGCATTGCTTCTGTGAATATGAAAAAGGTTTTGGCCGAACGCTCCGTGTGTCAGTCTTTTTGTTGTGCCTGTCTGAAACTCAATGTGTTATCTTCAGAACGGGTAGGAATCTATCCTGTACATAATATTGTTGATATTTCAGCGTGAACTTTGCATTGCCGAGTTCTTCTCGGCAATGTTTCGACAAGTTTCCTAATCGTAACCTTTACGTGACCACTTCACCTGAAGATGATGCGTAGGAAACTTGTCGATGCGTTGTCGCAGAATGTCTTGACTAGGCTGTTAACCTGGGAAGAGCTCATCATCTAAATTCACCGAGAAAGCCTGCATCTCATATGGACTTTCGATTTAAGTCAGTCATACTGGTTAATTTCCCACTCGTAGCTAAGCAACAGTCGTATGCTACATTTTTCAGTTCGCTTCCAGACAAAAAATTATTCTTGGCGATCAAGATAAATGAGAAACCCTGTATATACGCTTTTACTAAACTGATTTTTTTTATCTGAATCATACTCAGCAAGCCAGCTAAAGGTGTGTGGCGAAAGGTACTTTCGGCACCACTATCTAATCTCTCCAACCCTGTTCCACTCGCGAATAGTGCGTGGGAAGAATGATTGTCGGTAAGCCTCTGTACTGGCTCTAATTTCTCGAATTTTCTCTTCGTGGGTAATAGGCGAGATGCATGTGGGGGGGGGGGGGGGGGGGGAGTAATATGTTGTCTCACTCCTCCTGAAATATGCTGCACCGAAATTTCAATAGTAAATCTCTCGATGATGCACAATGCCTCTCTTGTAATGTCTGCCAGTGGAGATTGTTTAGCATTTCCGTAACGCTCTCTCGCCAGCTAAACGATCCCGTGAGGAAACGCGCCGCTCTTCGTTGGATCTTCTCTGTCTCCTCTATCAGTCCTACCTGATAGGGATCTCAGGCAGATGAACAATACTCAAGAATCGGGCGAACAAGCGCCTTATAAGCCACTTCTGTCGTGGATGAGTTACATTTCCTTAAGATTCTTCCGATGAATCTGAGTCTGGTGTCTGCTTTTCCCACTATCTGTTTTATATGGTCATTCCACTTAAGGTCGCTCTGGATATTTACGCCTCGATATTTTACAGTAGACTCTGTCTCCAGCTGTTTGTCATCAAAAGTGTACCTGTACAGTAGTGGATTTCTTTTCCTATGTATGCGCAATATGCTACATTTATTTACGTTCAGGGTTACTGCTAGAGTTTGCACCATTCATCGATTCTCTGCAGGTAGTTCTACAAATTCTTGCTATCTTCTGGCGTTGCTACTTTGGTATGAACAACTCCATCATCTGCGAATAGCCTTAAAAAGCATCCGACGCTTTCTGCTAGATCATTTATATACAATGGTCACTTATTCTGCATGTATGAAAGTTTTACAGTGTGTAGATACATCCTTCGCGCTTGTTTTATAACTTAGTTCAACCTGTTCCCGTGATTGGCGCCGTCACAGCATGACTTCAAGATGGCTGCTACACTTGACGTTCGTCAGAAGTAACGTGCTGTCATAGAATTCCTGTGCTGTGAGAACGAGACAGTGGGAAGCACCCACAAGAGGTTGAAAAAGGTGTATGGAGATGCTGCTGTCGATCGCAGTACAGTTAGTCGGTGGGCAAGCAGGTTACGTGATGAAAGCAGGCATGGAAATATTGAGGATTGTTCTCGCAGCGGCAGGCCTTGTACTGCACACGCTCCAGATAATGTGCAGAGAGTTAACGGATTGGTGACTGCTGACAGACGCATCACAGTGAACGAATTGTCACGCTACATTGGGATAGGGGAAGGAAACGTTGACAGAATACTGAAATTGTTAGCGTTAAGAAAGGTTTGCGCCAGGTGGGTTCCCAGGATGTTGTCCGTGGCTCACAAAGAATCAAGAAAAACGGTATGCAGCGAACTTTTGGAAAAGTACGAGAATGGCGGAGATGAATTTCTTGGAAGAATTGTGACAGGTGATGAAACATGGCTCCATCATTTTCCACCAGAGACGAAGAGCCAATTAACTGAGTGGCATCATGCAAATTCACCAAAGAAAAAAAAAATTCAAAACCACACCTTCTGCTGGAAAAGTAATGGCTGCGGTGTTTTTCGATTCCGAATGACTCTTGCTTGTGGACATCATGCCAAGTGGAGCCATCATAAATTCTGTCTCATGTGTGACGACACTGAAGAAACTTCAAGCTCGACTCGACATCGGCAAAAGCAGGATGTTTTGCTGTTGCACGACAATGCACGGCCACATGTCAAAAAAAATGGTTCAAATGGCTCTGAGCACTATGGGACTTAACATCTGTGGTCATTAGTACCCTAGAACGTAGAACTACTTAAACCTAACTAACCTAAGGACATCACACACATCCATGCCCGAGGCAGGATTCGAACCTGCGACCGTAGCGTCCAGACTGAAGCGCCTAGAACCGCACGGCCACACCGGCCGGCACGCCACATGTCAGTCAAAAAACCATGGAAGCGATCACAAAACTCGGATGAACAACACTGAAACACCCGCCTTACAGTCATGACCTGGCCCCATGAGACAATCATCTCTTTGAGAAACTGAAAGACTCTCATCGTGGAACAAGGTTTGAAGATGATGACTCCCTTGTGCACGCTGCCAAACAGTAGCTCCAACAGGTTGGTCCAGAATTTTAACGTGCCGGTTTACAGGCGTTGGTTCCAAGATGGCGTAAGGTAGTTGAAAGGGATAGAAATTATGTGGAGAAATGAAAATATTGTTCCTAAAGGATGTATCTACACACTGTAAGACTTTCAAACATGTAGAATAAAAGATGGATTTTGTGAAGGCATTGCTAATTACGCATATAAAATTTTTTCGTGATTTTCTTTAGATTTCTATTCTTTTTCTTTTATTCATATGGGCATTTCTAATTGTGATTATGTAACATTCTACTGTGGTTTTTAAATATAAAGATGTAATTGTGATTATTTCGTTTTCCAATGGATAAATATGTTTCTTGCTTTGTACCTGTGGTAAAGTTTGTAAAGTTCTCTTTTGGAATATTATTAATTGCGAAAAATGCAGTCAATAACATTTATAAAGATTTATGTAATTTACGATAACGATTTAACATCTATAGACAGGGGACAGCGATAGTGATATCGATAGTCGAAAGGTGGTTGTGTAGTAGAGGGGATGGTGGATGGTGTGTCTGTGAAGCGTGCGCGGAAAAGTAGTACTGTGTTTTATGAAAAGCATACGTAATTGTATGGAAAGTGATACCGATCTATCAGATTGTTAATTCTCTTCACCACTGCGGTATGTAATGCCATCGCCAGCGAACTTTAAGAGCAAATAAACCGGACTTTGAAAGTGCCGCTAACAATAATTTGTTGTGGCCGACACGAACAGTGCTTTTATGCGAATGAACTTTACTGGTATTGGTTTTGGGTGGTGGAACTGTTGTCTACCACATTCTATCAAGCCGTGAAAGTGAAGAATTTAATTAACTGTGCAATATAAATGATTTTCAGTGACATTGTCGAAGTTTGAAATGCGAGAACAGAGTGGACATTGTTTACGATGTGCTTCACACACAAGAACAATTCTATGAACTGTGTGTTTGTGGCTAAGACTATATGAATGTGACGAACTGTGTAATTATGGACGATAGCGTCACGGACAGTGCATAAAGTGTAAAAACGAGCGATGTCTACGTAATGTACTTTGAAAGAGAGGACAAGTCAACAACGTTCGTATACTGGCGTTTTGTGGTTTGTTAATCACCACGGGGTTAATGGTACAGCTGTGCCGGAACTTTATTTGCTTTTCGCCGGAGAAGATTAACCAGCGGAACTGTCTGTATCCTGCTCTCATCATCGTAACCCGCCGACATCGTGCTGCCCAACGCAACGCTTCGTATGCAACAAAAATTTAAGAGATTTCGCCGAACGCAACCCCCTGACCTAGGAACTTTCTTTCTCTATTAAAAGTATAAGAATTACAGACTCTATTCAAATAAATTCTTTGTTTAGTTTATGTTTGCTTTCTGCTAACGAAAATAAAATTACAATCAGTGCTCTCTGCCTCGTGATGGCTGGGTGTTGTGTGATGTCCTTAGGTTAGTTAGGTTTAAGTAGTTCTAAGTTCCAGGGGACTGGTGACCATAGATGTTAAGTCCCATAGTGCTCAGAGCCATTTGAACCATACAATCAGTGAATTAAAAGTTGTCTGGTAGTCATTGTTGTAACACCAGTAAATATAAACTTCTTCCTCTCCTTAGAACTAATTCTCCTTGCATGTCAAAAGTATTGTAGTTATTTTACATAGTTTTATGTATTGTTATGAGACTAGATATATGACAGTGACTAATAAAAGTATTTTGTCACGGAATATGGCGTCGCGCGAAAATTACGGTGACCGCCATAATTGCTTGCGTTCTGACCAATAACGTTAAAGCTGCTATTCCCGTATTGGTGCATTTCCTGACGTGAGCGTGAATTATAAATGTCAGCTGTCAAATCACGTAGGGACTGTTTACCCAGTAATAAAATTTTTTGATTTTGTATTGCTACGAGTCGTAGTATTAAGAGACATTGGTTATACTCAAAAGTGGCTAGATGTATGGTGAACCCCCCCCCCCCCCCCCCCAAGTGTTCATGCAATTATTAACAGTATCGTGTGTGATTCACGTAATTTTGTCACTTTTTCTAATTCCTTTCAGATATTGTCTTAGATGTCTTTGAAGTTTCAGAGAATATATACACAAATTCAGGTTAATTTCAGAGCAGTTTCTCGTGAATTTTAGTTTTCAGTTCATAAACAAAGTGGAATCGTGACCAATTGAGAAGTATAACAAAGAGTGTCATTTTCCAACTAGAATTTTGGATGACTTCACAGTTCAGATTTTGATAATTATTTTTCCTGTGGATTGAGCTCATCACAATTTTCAAAATATAGTGTGCTTTTCTTTTGGAGTAACCCTTGTATATTGTAAACAGCAATGGTCCTAACACAGTTCCCTGTGGTACTCCGGATTTTACCTTTACATCTGTCGATTTAGTTCCGTTAAGAGCGACGTATTGAGTTTGATTTTTGGGAGATCATGATCTCTGCTGAGACACTCCCCCGCCTCACCATCCTTTGGATCTGCCCCTGCTAAAGTGTGCGTCATTTACGGCAGTGGCCTAGTTTAGGTTCGTTCTGCGCATCTGACGTCACAAAACAGAGTCAGCCAATGAACAGAGAACGACGTTGCCAGATCTCGACTGCAGTGCAGAGCACAGGCGAGTGTCTTCAGTTTTAGAAACGTCCAGTCATAAATAAAGTAATTGAACAAAAGCAATGTCTTGATAGCAGACTTTCTATAAAAGAAAGTTTGGAAAAAGCATTCTTTATACCAACTGCTTCATATTCTATTAATTAATTAAACTAAACAAGTAATAAGCCTCCTAATTCAGGCGATAGCAAGGAAATTCATTCTCACTAACCGCTTTTTGGCAATTAAGAACAGCGGTAATTGTTTATTTCCTATTGTACTTCGACGAAAGGTGAGTAATTCATAGTCATACCAACAGTGTTTGTCGGTATTTTGCGTGATTGTTTAAAATCCTCCAAGAACTTTGTTCAATGACGAGCTGCGTTAGCGTAATGGTTAAGGTTTTAGGCTGCTAAGCAAAAGGTCCTCAGCTCAAACCTTGTTCGAGGCTTAATATTTTCTTTATTTAAAAACAATATCGAAGTGTCTTCCTTCATGAATTTTATTCGTTTGAATGTAATTTTTTTGAAATTTATACTGGCAAATAAAATCGACCATACGGAAAGTGTACGCTGTTGACTTTTACCTCTGCAAACTCTTCAAAATTTCGTGCAGTGGTTTACCACATTTAATGCTGCATAATAACTGCATTGAACTTCGAAACAAAATTAAGTTATTTATGGGGAGAAGGTATCAGTCAAGAAGATGTATAAAAATGAAATTTTTGGGCCAATAGTTTTTGTGAAATCGAATGACAAGTGTGTCAAAGCAGTCGGAACACCATGTGTCTGCACAGGCGAGCAGTGCAGTGAAGACAGAACCGTGCACAGCTGGGAATGCGCGGAGCACGTCTCTGTAGCAGCGAAAGGGTTAATGCGGCCGTGCTGGCTTCACTTCATAAACTGCGCGCTCCCCCCTAATCGTTAGGTTTGCGAACTATACTATACTATACTATGGCGCTGGTTCTCTTGGCGTGTGCAGCTGGCAATATATCAATCTCCTGCGACTGGGCGGGCATGCGCGAGCCGCCAAGATACAGGGTGTTTCAAAAATGACCGGTATATTTGAAACGGCAATAAAACTAAACGAGCAGCGATAGAAATACACCGTTTGTTGCAATATGCTTGGGACAACAGTACATTTTCAGGCAGACAAACTTTCGAAATTACAGTAGTTACAATTTTCAACAACAGATGGCGCTGCGGTCTGGGAAACTCTATAGCATGATATTTTCCACATATCCACCATGCGTAGCAATAATATGGCGTAGTCTCTGAATGAAATTACCCGAAACCTTTGACAACGTGTCTGGCGGAATGGCTTCACATGCAGATGAGATGTACTGCTTCAGCTGTTCAATTGTTTCTGGATTCTGGCGGTAAACCTGGTCTTTCAAGTGTCCCCACAGAAAGAAGTCACAGGCGTTCATGTCTGGCCAATAGGGAGGCCAATCCACGCCGCCTCCTGTATGTTTCGGATAGCCCAAAGCAATCACACGATCATCGAAATATTCATTCAGGAAATGAAAGACGTCGGCCGTGCGATGTGGCCGGGCACCATCTTGCATACACCACGAGGTGTTCGCAGTGTCGTCTAAGGCAGTTTGTACCGCCACAAATTCACGAAGAATGTCCAGATAGCGTGATGCAGTAATCGTTTCGGATCTGAAAAATGGGCCAATGATTCCTTTGGAAGACATGGCGGCCCAGACCAGTAGTTTTTGAGGATGCATGGACGATGGGACTGCAACATGGGGCTTTTCGGTTCCCCACATGCGCCAGTTCTGTTTATTGACGAAGCCGTTCAGGTAAAAATAAGCTTCGTCAGTAAACCAAATGCTGCCCACATGCATATCGCCGTCATCAATCCTGTGCACTATATCGTTAGCGAATGTCTCTCGTGCAGCAATGGTAGCGGCGCTGAGGGGTTGCCGCGTTTGAATTTTGTATGGATAGAGGTGTAAACTCTGGCGCATGAGACGATACGTGGACGTTGGCGTCATTTGGACCGCAGCTGCAATACGGCGAACGGAAACCCGAGGCCGCTGTCGGATCACCTGCTGCAGTAGCTGCGCGTTGCCCTCTGTGGTTGCCGTACGCGGTCGCCCTACCTTTCCAGCACGTTCATCCGTCACGTTCCCAGTCCGTTGAAATTTTTCAAACAGATCCTTTATTGTATCGCTTTTCGGTCCTTTGGTTACATTAAACCTCCGTTGAAAACTTCGTCTTGTTGCAACAACACTGTGTTCTAGGCGGTGGAATTCCAACACCAGAAAAATCCTCTGTTCTAAGGAATAAACCATGTTGTCTACAGCACACTTGAAAGTTGAGAACAGCACACGATTACAGCAGAAAGACGACGTACAGAATGGCGCACCCACAGACTGCGTTGTCTTCTACGTATATTTTCACATCACTTGCAGCGCCATCTGTTGTTGAAAATTGTAACTACTGTAATTTCGAAAGTTTGTCCGCCTGAAAATATACTGTTGTCCCAAGCATATTGCAACAAACGGTGTATTTCTATCGCTGCTCGTTTAGTTTTTATTGCCGTTTCAAATATACCGGTCATTTTTGAAACACCCTGTAAAAGGATTGAACTATACTTGTACATCATGGCGAACTGAATGAGCTGCAGCCAGGCAATAACGCTACTCGTGCGTGTGTGTGTGACGATCACCGGTAAAACCTCTCTCTCACTCCGCCACGACTCCGCGCTGCGCTACCGGTCCTTGTGTGGGATTATGGGATTACTGGGAACAAAGTCGCGGAGGTAGACGTAAAGGGGCGCCTCTTTAAGGGCGCCGGCGGCCGGTCTTGTCTGGCAGATCAGCAGGCGGCAGGCGGCAGGCGGCGGCTGAGACTCTGCGGCCGAGAAGCGAGAAGCGAGCGTCGGTCTGGCCGGCCGCAACGCCGCCGGAATTAATCAGCGCCGCAAACACAGCGCCGCCCCCACCCCGACCACCGTCTCCTCCTCCCCTGCTCCACCTCCTCCTCCTCCTCCTTCCCCACCGCCACTCGGCGCCACCTCCACCATCTTCCACTACTCCTGCCCCCATCCCCTCTGACGACTCATTATTTCCCGGGCGCCGTCATCCTCCATCCTATTCCGCTTTCTTCTTTCTCTCTGTTTTCATCCCTCTCGTTCCCCTTCTTCTCGCTTCCTCGCTCTTCCCGTCTGACTCTTGTCTTCCCTCTGCAGCAGTTATAGGGAGTCGCAAAGCTCTTCCGCGTAGAGACAGATGTGTTTTACACCGTTCCGTGATACCTCCAGCTCCGTCCCAATGGCCGGTGCTTAAATCTGTCTCTAGGGACGACCAAATAGAATGCTCTCATTTCGTCCACTTAGCGTTTTTTCCCCCCTCCCTCCCCGCGCCGCTCCTCCCTCTCTGCCACTGCAGCGCTGGTGACTAAAGATCTCCTCTCATGTTTCCGACAAGTGAAGGTGCTTTCAGACACACGTCGGTTTGTTCCAACACACGTCTGAGTGGTACACAGATTTAAAGGACCAAATTTCACGTAACTCTAGACTTGATTTCGAAAAGAAAAACACTGGGGAACAGTTGGCGCAAATTTTCAAGTCAAACTCATAAATTGACACCATTACCGGTGTGTTCCTTTAATCAACGACGAATCAATGCAAATACTGTTACCCTTCATTGCTGTATCAACGAACGCTACGAATATCGTAACATCACATTTCGACGATGTAACTGAAATAGATATTGCCTCAATGCAAACGTGAATTAATGCTACTAATATATGGCGAGTTCTGTCAACGTTACCGCCATTCCACGATGAGGAAACTGCAACCAAGCTTCCAAAATGATCGGTGAAAAAAAAAAAAAAGTTACGTGGATATAACGCTCGGAAACGCTTTACGAGTAGTAGCAAGGTTTTAATTACCGCTACGCAAAAGTAAACGTACGTAATTAATTTTTTGTTTGCAAGTATAACTCAGCAACCCTGATTATCCATGCGCAAGTGTCCTTGGAGGACGGCTTAAACTTCCGGATGGTATGTCATTCAACGGTCGGAGCATTTGCCATAAATACCTATATTTAATGTATTTTTATTTCGTGATTTCTTATTAGATCTACAAAAGAATCATATCAGTAGATTTGATTCGATGTCTACTAGTGTGGTGACGGAAAACAGCATACTTCCATTCTCTTTGTTTCGTTGGCCCCTGGTCACTGTTCATCTGGATAACAAAAATAAAAGAAAACAACAACAGATTCCTCACCCTGAGTATGAAAATGGAAACACAAGGCTGTCGCTACTAACCTAGTGAAAATGGGTAACGGTAAACCATGTATGTATTTCCATTTATGCAGTATTTGTGTTAGTTCAAAATGTTCCAATGTGTTTGAAATCTTACGGGACTTAACTGCTTAGGTCATCAGTCCCTAAGCTTACACACTACTTAACGTAAATTATCCTAAGGACAAACACACACACCCATGCCCAAGGGAGGACTTGAACCTCCGCTGGGACCAGCCGCACAGTCCATGACTGCAGCACCTCTGACCGCTCGGCTAATCCCGCGCGGGTTGTGTTACTTGTACATCTACTTTCATAGTTAAAATACAGAGTGTCAAATTTTACGGATTCATTCTTGACCTCAAAACATATCAAAAAGTTCATACCAACATAAGTTCGTAAATCCTTCGAATGGAAGTTATAAAAGAAATTATCTGTAGTGACTCCTGGTTTTATAATGTACCTCAACTGCGAAATTTTACTCATATGTATTAAGTTGGTTGTTGTATTTGTTTTGTTTTGCCTGAGGGTCACTGAAACAAAGGCGGTTTTCTTTGCGGCGAGATCTGTTTACGAAATATCAATCACCAACTTTCTCTTCTGAATACGAAAATATTTTGTTGACACCTACATACGTTGGGAGAAATGATCATAATAATAAAATAAGAGAAATCAAAGCTCGGACGGAAAGATTTCGGTGTTCCTTTTTCCCACGCGTCATTCGAGAGTGGAATGGTAGAGTAGTATGAAAATGGTTCGATGAACCCTCTGCCAGGCACTTAAGTGTGAATTGCAGAGTATCCACGTAGATGTAGATGTAGAAGCATCCTTCATTCCGTTTCGGAGTAACTTCCATCACAAAATATCACACTAATGTATTCATTGTCTGAAATGACTTATATGGGGTCGCACTACGTCGACTTTGTGCTGAAAGTTACCATGGGAGGCACTTATATCGTACCAAAGTATCTGACATCTTTCCGTACTAAAGCCCTTGAAACGTCTGTAGAGACATTTTTGGTCCAAGTACTGTAGTCAAGACTTCCGCTCTTTCTTGAGGAAAGGAAATATTAGTAACAACAGATTATATTTTTAAATTGTTTTCAGACTATTGAGATCTGTGATGAGGTGACTCCAGGATCTTCTACAGGGTAAACTCGAAATCCGCTGATAAGTTTGTAAGTTCCTGCACAATAATCACATAATTGTTCTGACAAGATTCTGCATTCTGACAATATATTCCTGTGAGTTGCGTTTCCAAATAATGTGGCAAAGAATAGCCTCTCCCTGTTTTTAATTTCTTTTTGTCGTCAGTCTTCTGGCTGATTTCATACGACCAAAACGACTTCCTCTCCTGTCCCAACCTTTTCATCCCAGAGGAGCGTTTACACCCAAGATCAATTATTTATTGGATATATTCCTCCCTCTCCCTCTCCATGGAAATTCATCCTCTCTAAGGCTAATGAATTTATTCCCTGATGTGTTAAGATACAACATTTGACCAAAAGTATCCGGAAACCTCCAAAACATAGGCTTTTCATATTAGGTGCATTGTGCTGCCACCTACTGCCAGGAACTCCATATCAGCGACCTCAGTAGTCATTCGACATCGTGAGAGAGCAGAATGGGGCGCTCTGTGGAATTCACGGACTTCAAACGTGGTGAGGAGGTTTTGTGCCACTTGTGTAAACGTGTGTACGCAAAATTTCGACAATCCTAAACAACACTAGGTCCACTGTTTCCGATGTGACAGCGAGTGGAAACCAGAAGGGGGACGTACAGCAGAAGAGCGTACAGACCGACCTCGTAAGTTGACCAACAGACACCGCCGACAGTTGAGGAGGGTCGTGATGTGTAATAGGCTGACAGCTATCCAGATAATCACACAGGAATTCCAAACTGCATCAGGATCCACTACAAGTATTATGACAGTTACGCAGGGGTTGAGTTAACTTGGATTTCATAGTAGAGCGGCTGCCCATAAGCCACAAATCACGCCGGTAAAAGCAAACTGACGTCTCGCTTGGTGTAAGGAGCGTAAACATTGGACGACTGAACAGTGTAGAAACGTTGTGTGGAGTGACGAATCATGGTACACAATGTGGCGATCCAATGGCAGGGTGTGGGTATGCCGAATGCCCGTGAACGTCATCTGCCAGCGTGTGCAGTGCCAACAGCAAAATTCGGAGACGGTGGTGTTATGGTGTAGTGTTTTTCATGGAGGGCGCTTGCACCCCTTACCCCTTGTTTCTTTGCGTGGCACTATCACAACACAAGCCTACATTGATGTTTTAAGCACCTTCTTGCTTCCCACTGTTGAAGAGCAATTCGGGGATGGCGACTGCATCTTTCAACACGATCGAGCACCTGCTCATAATGCACGGCCTGTGGCGGAGTGGTTACACGACAATAACATCCTTGAAATGGACTGGCCTGCACAGAGTTCTGACCTGAATCCTATAGAACTCCTTTAGGATGTTTTGGAATGCCGACTTCGTGCCAGGCCTCACCGGCCAACATCGATACCTTTCCTCAGTGCAACAATCCGTGAAGAATGGGCTGCCATTCCCCAAGAAACCTTGCAGCACTTGATTGAACGTATCCCTGCGAGAGTGGAAGCTGTCATTAAGGTTAAGGGTGGGCCAACACAATACTAAATTCCAGCATTACCAATGGAGGGCGCCACCAACTTGTAAGTCATTTTCAGCCTGATGTCCGGATAATTTTGATCACATAGTGTATGTCCTACCGTCCTATGGCTTTCTCTTGTCAGGGCTATCCTTATGTTTCTATCTTCGCTGATTCTGCAGAGAACCTGTTGCCCATATAGTTTTCAGCTTATTTCTATAGCATTACACCTCAAACTCTTCGATTTCCTTATATTTTGGTTTTCACACAGTCCGTGGTTCATTTCTCCGCTATGCTGTGGTCCAAATATACATTCTCAAAAATTTCTTTCTCAAATTAAGGTCGACATTCGATATTAGTAGATTTGTTTTGGTGAGGGATGCCGTTTTTACCTGTGATAGTCTGCTTTTTATGTCCTTGTTGCGTCAATCATTTGTTAGTTTGCTTCCAACACAGCTGTATTTCTTCACTTCATCTACCTCGTGATCACAAATTTTATTGTTAAATTTGTCGCTGATCTCATTTCTGCTGCTCATTATTTTCATCGTTTTCGATTTACCCTCAATCCCTATTCTGTACCCATGTTACTATTGAATCCATCCAGGGTGTTGTTGTTGTAGTGAAAACAACATACAATAGGTCTTGTAATTCCTCTTCGTTTTCACTGGGGACAGCAACGTCACTGATGTTCCTTTACCTTAATTTGTAAACATCTGAACATTTCTTTTATTTCTGTCATTGCTTTCCGATGTATAAAGTGAGCAGTAGAGTTGAAATACGGTACCCCTGTCTTACACCCTTCAACTCTAATCATTTCGTTCTTGGCCTTCCGAGCTTATTGTCCCCTACAGCTTATTCCTGTTTGTCTCAGAACATCGATCACTTACGTATTGCATATTTCCCATCTTTCCCTGTAGCTGCCGCCTATTATTCTGAGAATTTTGAACAATTTGCACCATTTTACATGGTCTAGGGCTTTTTCTAGGCCAATAAATCCTATGAAAGTGTCTTGAGGTTCCATCATCAAGCGTAACTTCAGAACTGCCTCTCTGGTGCTTTTACATTTCCTAAGGCCAAAGTGATTGTCATCTAACAGTTCCTTAGTTTTCTTTACCCTATTCTGTACATTATTATTAATCACATCATCTTACGTATTTTAAGTGTGGCTGAAGTAAGGCGCTTCGTTAATTCTAGGACTTGGGCTTTCCAATTAAGTAAACTCTGTTTCATTGTCTGAGTAAAAAATGTTACAGCTTCTAAAGTTATTTGAGAAGTATTTAATTGTATATTTCCTTTATTCTCACATTAGAGATATTTATTGCTTGAGAACGTTACGGAGAAGGACTGATGTAACCATTGATGGATAGTTTGCAGATATTTCGGAACAGCACTTTAAGTACTGCATCTGCTCGCTGGTAGAATATCGAATTAAGTGCATTGACCAGAAAGGAAAATGCACCGAGTACAGTGTTAAGATTTCTTTAGTAAGTTACCCTCGCAGAGAGAAAAAAGGAAAAAACGATTGATGTAAGAAATATACGGTGTACCAGAAGAACCAACGATAATAACATGATACACACTGACAGGGGTCCACGTTGTGTCCATGTTGGCATGTTTTGTATAATGTATGTGTCAAACTTACCATATGACCACAGAGTTATAACTTAGTAGCATGTAGAACAATTTTTCCGTAAGATCGCTGGCACCAAGCGATCAATAATATATTCTGGAGCAGCATAGCATGGCGAAAACCAAAGTGGTGAAGTACATTCTTTGGTGGGGCAGTTGGCAGATGTGAGACAGCGACAAGTGAAGTATTGCTAGCGATGTATTACTTTTTCTCTTTCATTCTTACAGGTCGCCTTTCGTACTCAGATGTATTATTGGAACTTAGATATGGCTATTACTTGGGTTGGTCGTATATTAACATTTCGTGAAATATATTTAATTTTTGATTGGACAAAACATCTTTGTGCTACACGTGGGTGTCTATACAGTACTCTGCAGGGCCTTGAATAAATTGAGAATAACTGCCTGATTTTAATGTCCCAACTGGGTTCTTTTTATTTGTGTCAGTGAAATCAAGACTTCAACAACCAACGGTGGCACTCCATCCATCGAGACAACCGGTTCTTCTCCAAACTGGATTCTCTACGAAGCAACGTTCCTGCATACGCATAGAGCATTTAGCTTTCGGCGTGCATTACGATTTTCAGGAATGGTTAAGACGATACACTGGATAAGCGGTAGGATCAGAATGGAAAAACAATTACGGACGGATGTAGCTGACAAGCAGAAGTTAAACTGTTATCCCACACTAAAAAAATCAAATTAGTCAAACAAAAGTTGACTTAAGGGGAGTTAGAATCGGAATTTTTTTTCGCATTTTCGGGTTTTTATCTCATTATAAAATTTGTAATTTTCCGAATAAACTCACATGGGAAGTATTTTATTTTATTTTTTAAAATATAGGCCATACCGGTTGAAAGTGTATTACTTCAAGATCTAATAAAATCGGTAATTTTGTATATCGAAGGCTGTGGATTGCTGTGTTATAAAGGTTAAATTACGTGTCTGCATTGGTAGCACTGTCATAAACGGAATCGTTTCATAATATAAACACGCTTTGTATGTCGAAGAGCTAACGTTTTTCGAAGGAAAGTTAAGTATGATGCCAAAACGATGTGTTTTTAAGAAACGTAGGTTTCATGGTAATAAATTTTCGAATAAAGGGAAGCATTGTGGCGTGTAAAGTCACAGACAAAGAAATACAGGAAACTCTTCAGTATCTAGAGAAACACCCATATGTGCTTCGAAGATTAAAATAAAATGTTGTGATACACAGTTTTGACAAAACGAAAGTGACGTAAATGGTAAGTTAGTTTATATTCTGATATAGTTACACATCCTAACAAGGGTATTAGGTGAATACGTGTGTTGTAAAATCTGTGGAGGGACAGTTAGCTCATATGAAGGCTGTGAATACTGTGAAGTATCAAATGGACTAGCCAGGAAACATATCATTAATTGTGCCAGTTGTAAATATACTCATTCATTTCGGAATTCTTGTGAGTGTAAAGCTAATTATTTTGAAGTAAATGTTAGGTGGTTTTATGGCTTGAGAGCTATTGGCAAAGGACACACTGCAGCAGTAACAATGTGTGCCACGATGAATATGCCATGCCCACCTTGTAAAATCGACAAGTTTTCAGGATTTATTGGAGCTGCTGTGGAATCTGTTGAATGTGACTCAATGAAGGGTGCTGCAAACGAAGCTGTTGAAATAAATTATGGTATGACTGACGTACCAGTAGCTTTTGATGGCAGTTGGCAAAAGAGCGGCTACAGTTCTAAGAATTCTGTTGCTACGGTGACCAGTGTAGATACTAGAAAGGTAATAGATTTCCAGATTTTAACCAATCATTGTCATAAGTGTAAATCAGGGAATGAAGAAGGGCGTATCTGTGACAGAAATTAAGGAACAAGTGGTGATATGGAGGCCTCTGCAGCTATTGAAATTTTTAGTCGGTCTGTGAATGAAAGGGAAGTGTGTTACATTAAGTACTTAGGTGATGGAGGCTCAAAAGCACATAGTACTGTAGTAGCCGCTCAGCCTTATGGTGAGAAGGTTATCACAAAACTGGAATGAGTTGGGCATGTCCAGAAGAGGATGGGCACCAGATTGAGGAAGTTGAAACAAAGTTTGAGAGACAAGAAGCTTTCTGATGATAAAACCATAAAGAGGCAGGCTGACAGACAAAATGATTGATGAACTACAGCAGTATTATGGGAAGGCCATAAGAAATAATATTGAGGATTTGTTGAAAATAAATCAGGCAGTATGTGCTACCTTCTTCCACAGACTGTCAACTGATGAAAAACCAGTACACCACCTTTGCGCCCCTGGACCTGATTCATGGTGCAGTTACCTCAATGCCCAGTACTCAAACAAATCGTATAGCCATAAACATTCCATCCCAGCAGCAGTCATGGATATCATACAATGTATTTACAGAGACCTGGCAAATTCTGAATTTCTGACGAAGTGTCTGCATGGTCACACTCAAAATCTCAACGAGTCGTTCAATAATCTTATATGGACTCGCATGCTAAAAAATGCTTTTGTTGGAATGAAGACACTAAAGTGGGGGGTCAATGATGCTGTTACTGCTTTTAATGATGGCAACGTTGGTAGGGTGAAAGTGCTATAGCATATAGGAATTAATCCTGGAGCAAATTGCATCAGAGAACGTGAACGGATGGACAAAGTTCGCATTGATTAAGAAGAGAATGCAGCACATTTGGACACTAAGGAGTCCAGAAAGAAGAAAAGAAGAAAAAACTTGGAAAAAGATTAAGAGGATGATATACAGTATGGTGCAGGGTGCTTCTGAGAATAAAAATAAAAAATTAAGCACATATTTAGTGAGTTAGAGTCTTTTGAAACCTTAGAAGCCGTTCCCAAAAATTTACATTTTCTGTAGCATTTTTCCCTAAATCTCAGAAACCATTTCGAGTAGAGTATTAAAATTTTCAGGGGGTACCAACATACATATCCTGAGTCTACTGAACTAAAAGTAGAGCGTAATGTTATCTATAATCAAAATTATTTAGGATAACGTACAAAAAAAGTACGCAAGACTTTAACAGTGAAATTAAAAAAAAAATTCCGAAAGCAGTGGCTGAAATGCAATTGTTTTAGTTCAGTACACTCAGAACATACAGTTTAATGTCCTGTAAAAGTTTCATGTCAATGGCTACAGTGGTTCCTGAAATACAGGGAAGACAAGTCACTAAATTTAACATTGTCGGGATAGGTCGTCCCAGCCCCCCTTAACGAATAACTTGTAATTGTTTGTAAAGATAATATCTGTAACTCGATCCAACACAATAATGATTATTCGCTTCATTAAAAAAAAACTGTGCGGTATAGTGCAGCAGTACGGAATACAAAAAGGCAACAATGTGTGTACGTGCCATTGTGGGAGTTGGGAAAATAAATCTTTGTGCTACAATGCGGAGAAGTGTTTTTCCCATCTTTTCCTCCCTCGCTCTGCATCCCAGTAACGAATGTTGATTGGACCACATTGTCCGTGGCATATTTATTACGCAGACACCCTCGTGCGAGCAGGTCAGTTTTTGTGTGCGTACTCCCATTGTGGGACGGGGCAGAAATTTGTGAGTGCTGGGAGTCGACAAAAAGAGAAGGGCTAGGCGCGCACACAGACTGCCTGTGGCGGCAGCGGGAGAGCGGGTCGGAGCTCCTAACGAGCACCGCGGGCCGGTATCCCTGCCCCTGCGGCGTCCGACCTGCCTTCCGCGCTGAATAATGCGGGCCTGCACAGCCGACACCGCCCCTCCCGGGTCCCGAGGGATAGCGTATGACGCTATCCCTAACTGTGACGAAGTGGCTGTAGGGAAGAAGGAGCAGCGCCCCGCCGGTTGGTCAGCAATTTCGCGTGGCCGTCTAACATTTGCGGACGAAGAAATACGTGACGTGACCGCTAATTGGAAACGACGGTGCTCCACTAAATCGAAATATTGGAGTATGAGACGTGTCGTGCATGTGAAACCAGATTTTTTGTTGTAACTGCAGGACAAAGAGTTCATTTATTAGTCTTCTGCATACAAACTGGAGTTTTACGGTTGTGTATTTCAGTCTTGTTTCCGTTCTAGTCAACTCTTCTACGTTCCAACTCCCATCCTCTGGGTCACTGCTTTTCATCATATATCATTTATTTCATAATTTTTCTTTCATTTAGATTCCGTCCAGTGTAATACACCACTTCAGTTAACATCTTTTAGTTTTTTTGTGACTGATGTTCTGACTATATATCTCCTTTCCCTTCCAGTTGTTTATTGAATGGTATCTCTCCTTAAATTTGGAGAAATGAGAAAGAGGCAAAGCCAAAGAACGAAATAACTTTAGGTTTACAGCATTTGCGATTAACTTATAAAGCCTTTCAGATGCACTGAATAATTAGGTCACGAAATCATCAGTAAGAAACTTTATTAAAAGACGTATTCAAAAAGCGCAGTATCGCCACAATTCATATCATTGGTCTTGACTGTCCAACGTTTTAGACTTTGAAGCGGGTGCACACACGCACACACACACACACACACACACACACACACACACACAGACAGACACACGAAGAAACAGGGGGCGGGGGAGGGGGGGGGGAAGAGGAGAAGCACGAAAGACACAATTCGAACAACGGGAAAGTAAATTTGAATTTTGAATAATGTCGCACCCATATATAAATTATATTTTTTTTCAATCAATGCATGTACAAGATCCTCAAGCTATTAAACGACGCAACATGTAGAACATGTGCTCAAGTTCACAATATGAATTTCTACTATGTTGCACAATAATGATTTTATTTATAATAAATAAAATTTTACTGGTTTGCTTTTGTTTTACCTAAATTAAAACGTTTATGCACACTGATTTAAGTATTTGCAACAGTTTTCAAAATATTCTCTTCAATTTTTATTTACAGAATATATTCAAATGGACTCAGAAAACGATGTAATTAATATATAAAGGTCTTAAAACCAGCACTTATATCTTAGCAAAGAAGGGACCCGCAAAAACAGTGCAAGACAAATTGATTCATCTTTCTAGTGTTTTGATGTGGTCCCACCTCTCTTCTCATGGACTGATAATATGAATGTTACATGTCCACTGTATCGAAGATGCTGTACCATCTATTGTATTTCTCCGTCCTGCAACTTTTCTCTTTCAAGCTTCCTTACAGTGACAACTTTTTCTAAATATCACAGTAAGTGTCCACTAACCTATTGCTTTTTGTAAAGCATCTCCTCAAACACCTTTCCTAAGCTGTTATTTATGATTTTCTTCTTTAGCGCCAGCAGCGTAAAATATGTCTGAGAACGACATGATTGTTAGAGAAGATACATCAAATAGCTGCTTATAATAAGTAATCTTGATTTGCGACAGGCTGTTTAGGCTTAATCGCCATTATCAAGTACTTGCAATTACAATTTTGGTGAGAATAGTTATGGATGCTAATGTCATTCATATACAGTAGATGTCTTGTACTCACTTATAGATTGATGTGACGTCCATATTGTGTCGTTAATGGACTGTCTTGTAACTGTCACCGCTTCAATAAGATCGTAAACGATGTCAATATGTTGAAATTAAATGTTAATTACCATGTGGCAGCAGCTTGACAGGTCCACTCTTACGACGCTATATGTTTACAAAGATTGTGAACAGGGGTATTATTTGACTAACTAAAATGTGTTAGGATTATCTTAGGTTACTTCCGATTTATCCACTTTCGTCTTCTAGCGGTTCAATAAACATTTTAAGGTAGTTCTTATGTCTAAATTCTTTATGTTCGTTTAATATTTTTGTGGGTATTTTCTCGTGTACATATAGCGTCGTAAGAGTGGAACTGTCAAACTGCTGTCACGTCGTAATTAACATTTAATTTTAACATCATGACATCATTTACGGTCTTAATAACACGGTGACAGTTACAAAACCGTCCAATAACGGCGCAATGTGGACGTCACATCAGTCTAGACGTGCGTACAAGACAGCTACTTTAATATGAATGAGATTGGCATCCATATCTGTTCTCACCAAAATTGTAATTGCAGATACTTGAAAATGACGATTAGGGCGAAATAGTCTCTCGTAAATAAAGATTACTTATTATAAGCAGCTATTTGGTGTATCTACTCTAGCAATCATGTTGTTATTTATGACTGCTCACTTTGTGTTTAATCTGACCATTACCTTGTAACGTGACGCACTTTCTTCGTAACCCCGTTTCCAACTGTTTTATTTTACCGCCTGTATGGACATGAATTAGTAAGTCACCAAAAGAAATGAATTCAAGCCATCTTTATTTATGACCATCATACTTTTCGGTATCTCTACATACACTCCTGGAAATGGAAAAAAGAACACATTGACACCGGTGTGTCAGACCCACCATACTTGCTCCGGACACTGCGAGAGGGCTGTACAAGCAATGATCACACGCACGGCACAGCGGACACACCAGGAACCGCGGTGTTGGCCGTCGAATGGCGCTAGCTGCGCAGCATTTGTGCACCGCCGCCGTCAGTGTCAGCCAGTTTGCCGTGGCATACGGAGCTCCATCGCAGTCTTTAACACTGGTAGCATGCCGCGACAGCGTGGACGTGAACCGTATGTGCAGTTGACGGACTTTGAGCGAGGGCGTATAGTGGGCATGCGGGAGGCCGGGTGGACGTACCGCCGAATTGCTCAACACGTGGGGCGTGAGGTCTCCACAGTACATCGATGTTGTCGCCAGTGGTCGGCGGAAGGTGCACGTGCCCGTCGACCTGGGACCGGACCGCAGCGACGCACGGATGCACGCCAAGACCGTAGGATCCTACGCAGTGCCGTAGGGGACCGCACCGCCACTTCCCAGCAAATTAGGGACACTGTTGCTCCTGGGGTATCGGCGAGGACCATTCGCAACCGTCTCCATGAAGCTGGGCTACGGTCCCGCACACCGTTAGGCCGTCTTCCGCTCACGCCCCAACATCGTGCAGCCCGCCTCCAGTGGTGTCGCGACAGGCGTGAATGGAGGGACGAATGGAGACGTGTCGTCTTCAGCGATGAGAGTCGCTTCTGCCTTGGTGCCAATGATGGTCGTATGCGTGTTTGGCGCCGTGCAGGTGAGCGCCACAATCAGGACTGCATACGACCGAGGCATACAGGGCCAACACTCAGCATCATGGTGTGGGGAGCGATCTCCTACTCTGGCCGTACACCACTGGTGATCGTCGAGGGGACACTGAATAGTGCACGGTACATCCAAACCGTCATCGAACCCATCGTTCTACCATTCCTAGACCGGCAAGGGAACTTGCTGTTCCAACAGGACAATGCACGTCCGCATGTATCCCGTGCCACCCAACGTGCTCTAGAAGGTGTAAGTCAACTACCCTGGCCAGCAAGATCTCCGGATCTGTCCCCCATTGAGCATGTTTGGGACTGGATGAAGCGTCGTCTCACACGGTCTGCATGTCCAGCACGAACGCTGGTCCAACTAAGGCGCCAGGTGGAAATGGCATGGCAAGCCGTTCCACAGGACTACATCCAGCATCTCTACGATCGTCTCCATGGGAGAATAGCAGCCTGCATTGCTGCGAAAGGTGGATATACACTGTACTAGTGCCGACATTGTGCATGCTCTGTTGCCTGTGTCTATGTGCCTGTGGTTCTGTCAGTGTGATCATGTGATGTATCTGACCCCAGGAATGTGTCAATAAAGTTTCCCCTTCCTGCGACAATGAATTCACGGTGTTCTTATTTCAATTTCCAGGAGTGTATTAGTATTCTTCAAAGAATCCAAAGCCGCTTAATTTCCCATGTCTTTGTGCAATTGAGCACATCTTCCTTTCGTTTACTGGCTGCTATGTCGACGGCGTATTATACTGTAACAATTCTTCATTCAGTCTAATCAAAAATATTACATTTCGGGTGATGTATAGAACATAAATGTAGAATCTTACAAGATTATGTGCTCAAATGAAAACGGGAGTTCGATAACAACAAAGGAAACATGTTTTATAAAAGAACAAATGGTCCGTTTGATCCTGGAGACATTTACAGCCACATGAATTTTAGGTTTGCGCGGCCGATGTCGATGTCGATGTCAACGTCAATTGAAATCCTTCTGGGTGGCTGCCACCTCATCAACATAGTAACTTAAAATACTAAAAAAGCTCGAGTGTGTTGCAGCGACCTACCCTGTGACATAGACTGTCTACATCTTGAGGAAAGCGATGCAGTGTGACAAGAACCTCAACGGTTTCACGTGATGTTGTGGAATTATACATAGAATGATTTTGATGAAATGAACAGTTATAGCTTACACCCATATTTTCTAAGAATTTCTAACACCTTGCACCATTTTACATTGTAAAGTGGTTTTACTATATCGACAAATCCTATGAGCATACCTTGATTTTTCTTCAGTCTTACTTCTGTTATCAAGCTTGACGTCAGAACTGACTCTCTGGTGCCTTTACCATTTTTAAAGCCAGATCAATCGGCATCCTCAATTTTTTTCCGTTCTATTCTTGTCAACTACTTGGATGCATGAACTGTTAAAGCCGATTGTGAGGTAATTCTCGCGCTTAACTGCCTTTGCTGTCTTCAAAATTGTGTGGCTGATATTTTTCCAAAAATCTGACGGTACTTCACCAGTTTGATGTATTCTATACACCAACTTGAAAAGCCATTTAGTTGTAATTTCTCGCAATGATTCTTGAAATTCCGGCAGAATATTATCTGTCTCTCCTGTTTTTACTGGTATCATGTCTTCCAGAGCACTTACTTGATCGCTATGCCTTCCGTATCGACTCCAATTTCTTTTTCTATGAAATCATGAGACAAGCTCTCTCCCTCATACAGATCTTCTATATACTCTTTCCACCCATCTTCTCTTTCCTCTGCCTTCAAGAGTGGAATTCCCATTGTACTCTTGACATTACCACCCTTGTTGGTTCGCACTGTATAAAGCAAAATTTAAAGCGGTAAAACATGAATATTACTGTTAAACTCAATTTCCTTTCCCGAGTCCAAATATTCTGATGAACTGTAGAAGAAGTGGATTATCAGCTACGCTTTTACTTTTTTTTTACATTTGATAATTTCTAATTTCCAGCCGCCTGCTTACGAGCAACATGATATAAACATTTGTGATATGATGTGATGAGGTCCATATTCCGAGGACCGTAGGGAACCATTTCTGAACCCTAGACGGCGACACATATACTAAATAGAAATTATTTTCGTTCCTAATACTGTGACTAGAAATTACACAGTTATTCCTAAATTCACTCTTATAATGAACTGCAAATTTCACTAGGGAGTAAATGCCACGTGAGTGTATGAATCCCAACGTCTGTCGAAAGGGATATGCAAAATGTGTGGTTAACAATCTTAAAAAATATTCTTACTACATACTTCTGTAGCATAAATGCTGTTTTGACCTTAGCTTTACTTTGTCAGGTGATTATACTGTAGGTTATGCATTTGTGGAAAGTGTGAAAAGTAGGCTAATAATACAGTTTCCAAGTCAAACGACTAACAGTAATTTCCAACTGAAAATACATGAGCATTCTGCAGCTCATAGTACAGACCTTGGGATGCAGAATTAAGATTTTTGGTTAACTTATAAAGGTGATGGCACCGTCACAGTTAGTTATCCATTGGGATGAATAGGAAACTCATACAACTTCCTTTACTTCCGGCCTTCTTCTTCTTCATCTTGCTTAGAACTTGTCCCACATGCTGTTTTGGTTCTCTGTCGCCATTTTATACGTTGTTGTGCTGCAGACCTGGGATCTTGAGATCTTCGTGCAGGTTATCAATCCGTAGCTGCCCGAATCGTCGTACTGGCTGTCTCCCATTTGCTCTCAAACTAAAACCAGAATTTTTCAATATTGCGTTTGGTCTAAGAACATGGTCGTACTATAGTAGACGGCTTTCTCTCATATTGTCTTCTACTGATGATACTCCATATGACTTACGAACTTCCTCTTTTGTAACAAGATCGTGCAGCGTTAAGCCAGATGTCCACCTGATAATCTTTGTTTCCATGACAGCAAGACTTTTTTCTCTTCTTTTTGTAAGATTACCGGTTAAACAGTTTAACTATAGAGATTAACATATTCCTCGAAGAGTGTTTCTATAAATGTTGTATAACCTTTAGACGCTTCGTGACGAATGTACGTCGAAGCCACGGGGATGCCGTCCCACTGAAGTGATAATGTCAGAAATTACGTAACAGTTCCATTTGTGAACAGGCCAATAAACAGCCAAGTGGCTAGACCACTGCACTCACCTAGCCTGAGATATCTGGACTTCCTTCAGGGGTCTTCTCAAGTAACATGCATATGAAAGAATCATTGATCCAACCGACGATTTCGTCACAAGAATTTTGTTTACTTTTGATATCATTCAGTGTTTGTAGCGAGTCTTCCAACGTACGTAGCATTCAATATTCCGATGTTGGGTTGCTGGTGGTGAAACGAATGTTTGAGCGGTCCTATAAAGTTAAGAAGCAACACCGCTAGGCACACAATAACATAACTGTTAATTTAATTGGAAATGAGGTTCAACAGTGGGATTAAAAATCAGGGTGAAATGATATCGGCGATAAGATTCGTTGACGATATCCTCAGTGAAAGTGAAGAATTACAGTATCTGGTGAGCAGAATGAACAGTCTGATGGATGCAGAATATGAAATGTGAATAAACCTATAGAACTCGCAAGTGATGAGAAGTAGCAGAAATGAGAATTGCAAAAACTTATCAAAGCTGGTGGTTGCGAAGTAGACGATGTTAAGGGATTCTGGCACATTAGAAGCAAAATGGGCGGATGGAGCAAGGAGAAAATAAAAAGCACACTCAGACGCCATCTAATCGTATCAAAGATAGGTCTTAGTTTGAGGAAAAAAATTGTGGGAATGTACTTTTGGAGTACAACATTATATGGCAGTGAATCATGGACAGTGGGAAAAGTGAAACAGAAGAAAAGCCTGACAGGTGGGGCTACAGAAGAATGTTGAAAATCAGGTGGACTGATAACGAATGAGGGCGTTCTTCGTAGCATCGACGAAGAAAGGAGCGTATGGAAAAGCCTGACAGGAAGAAGGGATAGAATGGTAGGACATGTATTGAAGTGTTTTGGAACATCGTCCAGGAAAAGAGCGACCTATATAATATTAATATTTATTTAGTAAACACAGCTGTGGTCGCATTTAAGTTTTTATTTTCATTTCAAAATGAACGGATTCGATCTTATAAAGAGATCATCGTCAGATCAGCATTTTTTTAGGATAGTAGGGATCGCTGGTAGTGGTCTCCATGCCAACGACTCCTGCTGTCATCAACGAATGTAGATCTGATATCTTTAGAAGACCAAACCGGTCGTCTTAACATGAAAATTAAAATCTTAAATGCGACCACTACTGTGTTTACTAAATAAGTCACGAATTAAAGCATTAGGGAAAAACCTTCACGGTGTTAGAGAGAACTGTAGAGGGTAAAAACTGGGAAAGACAGAAACTGGTGCTAGAGCTACTTTGAGATGACTGTGCTCCGACCGTCAGTTTTTATTTTTGTGCATCTATTACCCTGTAAATATCTACACTACGTTGTAAATTTCGACGGTATGTGTTATGCGTCTTGTTTCGAACGAAACGTATTCCATTTACTCATCAATGGTACTCGCTGTTGAAAATAGTAATGACAGATTTACTATTTGCCCTCATTTTGCTTTCTGTAGGCTACCAATCGCTTTTGTCTCTTTATTTCGGGCAGTCTGAATTGCATATCTACTGTGATACACAGAAGCATTTATTCGTTTACCGATGAAGGGTTGACCGAAATGTACATCATCTATGGATTGACCGAATGCATTGGACGAGCCTGTGCGGCTGGTCCCGGCGGAGGTTCGAGCCTCCCACGGGCATGGGTGTGTGTGTTTCTCCTTAGGTATAATTTAGGTTAAGTAGTGTGTAAGCTTAGGGACTGATGACCGTAGCAGTTAAGTCCCATAAGATTTCACACACATTTGAACTTTTTTTTTCTAAACATTGGACGAGCGGCATAACCGCACTAAGCTGCTGTGTCCTCGCAGCGACGGTGACCGAATCAGGTCAGTCTTTGATCACTTACCAAATAGTATCAAAAGTCTGACAGATAATCAACAAGTATTTAAGAAGAAATTAAAATAATTTCTGAATGACAACTCCTTCTACTCCATAGAGGAATTTTTAGATATAAATTTTAAAAAAATATTAAAAAAAATAAAAAATAAAAAATAAAAATAAAAAACACAAAAAAATGAAAGAGTTCTTATATTAACTTAAGTATGTTGTTAAATTAACTTAATTATGTCATGTATTGGAAAATTTGACTCGTTCCACATCATTACGAAAGATCGTATTCATGATCCATGGAACTAGTATTAATCTAATCTAATTTAATCTCTGATCTAGGGCACTTTCGCAGCTGAGGGTTTGCACCACTCTGTGGTTTCTCTTGTACTATTTGGCAATTTCATATTACAGGCTTTTTGACTGTTTATTAAGGTATTTCCACATGAACAAAGGTTTCTTTCTGCCTAGGCTAACCACTGTACGAAAGACGCCTGCCTTCTAAAACCTGCGCCAGCGGGCCTTACGTTCCTATATTCTCCTGGTGTCGTCTACGTCCTTTAATTATTCGGACGGATAATTTTGTCACTGATCTAGCGTCGTCACCAGCGAATTTGTGCGATGCGCTGACCGGTGTCCGGGCACTCAGCCAAGCGCAGTGGTGGAAATCACGCCAGTTACACTTCCCTCCGACCTCGGCCACGTCCAGCCGCGTCTTTTTGCGCGTTCGTCGCAAAATGCGACTGGCGATTTGTTACGGGAGGGCACGGCCCGTCCTGCAAAAAGCGTCAGCTCGAGCGCCGGCGGCGGCGCAGAGATTTATGCGGGGTGGGGGAGCGGGGCGAAGGATGAGGGGTGGCTGGGGGCAGTGGAAGTGGAGAAACGTGGATTATGCGCGGTTCGGCGCCCGCGGCGCGAAATACGCGCGGCCCTGCGGCTGCCGCCACTGTGTCACTGCTGGATACCCGGCGGACCCCCTCCCCTGTGGTGAGCTGCCGGACTTGCAAGCGCTTGTAATCTGTGGGAGCTGTGTGTCAGAACCAGTGATCTCTACCTAAGCCGGATGTAGAACTGCAGCTGAGCTCCCAAACTAAACGTCCTCTCACTTCTTCTATTTTTTATTTACGAGGGGAGTCCAGTAAATAATGCAACACAGATTTTTTTTTTTTTTTGGTCGGCCAGTGTCGGTTGAGAAAATGCGGAATTTGTTGTGAGACATCATGGAGTATTCCCACTTCAGCCCCCATAGCTTCACGTAGTGCCGATAGGTGGCCGCGCTGTATGTGGTTTTCAAAACGGCATCTGTAAAGGAGATACGTTTGCAGCAGACAGCTCTCAATAGGCACTTGAGGTATGTCTACGAGACCTGGCAATGAACAAAAGCACGGTGAGTCGTTGGGCGATGCGTTTATCAAGACCGTAACAAGATCGTGCACACCTGTCTGAATTCCCGAGTGCTTGTCGGCCGGACACAGCTTTGACTCCCACGGTGTCGGAACCTGAGGATACTCTCATTCGTGGCTGTCGACGAATCATAATCACATCGCTACATGACTGGACGTCTCTGTTGGCTGTGATTACACACCCGTCCACCAGTTGGGGCGCTCAAAGGTGTGTTTTTTAATTATTGGAGAAATCAGTGATTACAATAACATATTTGAAATTAAATACAACGGTCTAGCTCACAAGGCACGCGTATTAAAAGGTAACCAGTTTCGATCGTCACATGATCATCTTCAGACCTGTAACCATCTTGATGTACAATGGCTGTGAATGGAAGCAGGAACATGTGAATGACAATAGATAACTGCTCAGTCGTCATTCAGCGGTTTCCTACCAATTCAGAGCCATTGTCCATCAATATGATTGTACGTCTAAAGATGATCGTGTGATGGTCGAAACCGGTCACCTTTTAATAAACGTGCTTTGCGATCTCGACCGTTATAATTAATTTCAAAGATGAGTGCCGGCAAGATTCCTTGCCGCCTAAAAGACGTTACAGATGAATGTAGGACAATCTGTGCGGGA
This sequence comes from Schistocerca cancellata, assembly GCF_023864275.1. Lineage (NCBI taxonomy): Eukaryota > Metazoa > Arthropoda > Insecta > Orthoptera > Acrididae > Schistocerca > Schistocerca cancellata. The sequence goes on along the minus strand of NC_064627.1, from coordinate 1,134,699,762 downwards.
TTGCTTGCGCGTACGGCGAGAATGCGGAGGTAATTTATGCAGAAAAACGCTGGCACCGACGTCGACCAGCACAGTGATACCATGCGGGCTTACAGGCTTCCCTAGTAAGATGGCGTAAGGCCGTCGTACAGAACAGAGATTATGTTCACAAATAGAATTTCGTAGCCAAAAGAGTGGGGAATGAATTAAAACAATCCGCTTTCATAAAGAATACGTGTTACTTTATTTACTGAACGCCCTTTCGTACTTGTGCAAATAACTGTTATTCTCAGTACATGCATTATACACAAGATGCTGGAAAGAAAATCTTCTTTTATCCTGGTTTTATTGCAGTTAGTAACTTAATTGTTTAGAATAAATCAAAAATTCTCCTTTTCGATAAGCCCGCAGCACGTTTCCAAGTTTTTGCTTTTGACGGTTCATTGATTCGTTATATGTATATTGAGGCGAGCTCTTTTCGGGGTTTTTCCGATTCTCAGGTGAGTCTATAATGATGGTACATTTTTTTCGTAAAAACGTGCAATAAAAGTATGTTACTTACATGTATGATACAAAATTGTATAGCTTACATGCATGTCAGTAGTTATTTAAGTCTCAGATGTTATGACGTCTTTTATGTATTGCATCGTGGAGCGTGTTTCTGATTATCTCTCAGTGATGTTGGTCACGTTTATAATAGCATTTGTATGAGAATGAAATTTTCATTCTGCAGTGGAGTGTGCGCTGATATGAAACTTCCTGGCAGATTGCAAGTATGTGCTAGACCCAGACTAGAAGTCCGGACGTTCTCCTTTCTCGAGCAAGTTTTCTACTGCCTGAGCTACGAAAGGACGACTCAGGATTCTTTCTCACAGCTTCACTTATGCCAATACTTCGTCTCCTACGTTCCAGACTTAACAGAAGCTCTCCAGCGAACTTGCAGAGCTAGCTCTTCTGGAAGAAAGGATATTTCGGAGACAAGAGAGCAGGAGAGGTTCTGTGGAAGGTAGGAGGCGAGCTAAAGCTGTGAGAACGGGTCGTAACCCGTGCAGAATGAAACCTTCATTCTGAAACATCCTCCAGGTTGTGGCTAAGCCATGCCTCCGCGATATCCTTTCTTCCAGGGGTGGTAGTTCTGCAAGATTCGCAGGAGAGACTCTGTGAAGTTTGCAAGGTAGGAGACGAGGTACTGACGGAAGCAAAGCTGTGAGGACGTCTCGGGAGCCTTACTTGGGTAGCTCAGCCGGTAGAACACTTGCCGGCGAAAAGAAAACGTCCCGTGTTCGAATCTCGGTCCAGCACAAAGTTTTAATCTGCCTGGAAGTTTCAGAATTTATATGACTATTATAAACGTGACTAATAGCACTGAGAGACAATCAAACACACGCTCCAGCATGCAATATGTGACATGCTTTTTCCAAAGCTGTTTCACAGAGGAAGACCACACTCCAGTTCCTTCTCTAAATCCTCGCAAAAACGAAAAAAATGGCTGACATCGAAATAAGTGTCCAAGGAATAGAAAAGCAACTGGAATCACTCAACAGAGGAAAGTCCACTGGACCTGACGGGATACCAATTCGATTCTACACAGAGTACGCGAAAGAACTTGCCCCCCTTCTAACAGCCGTGTACCGCAAGTCTCTAGAGGAACGGAAGGTTCCAAATGATTGGAAAAGAGCACAGGTAGTCCCAGTCTTCAAGAAGGGTCGTCGAGCAGATGCGCAAAACTATAGACCTATATCTCTGACGTCGATCTGTTGTAGAATTTTAGAACATTTTTTTTCTCGAATATCATGTCGTTTTTGGAAACCCAGAATCTACTATGTAGGAATCAACATGGATTCCAGAAACAGCGATCGTGTGAGACCCAACTCGCTTTATTTGTTCATGAGACCCAGAAAATATTAGATACAGGCTCCCAGGTAGATGCTATTTTTCTTGCCTTCCGGAAGGCGTTCGATACAGTTCCGCACTGTCGGCTGATAAACAAAGTAAGAACCTACAGAATATCAGACCAGCTGTGTGGCTGGATTGAAGAGTTTTTAGCAAACAGAACACAGCATATTGTTATCAATGGAGAGACGTCTACAGACGTTAAAGTAACCTCTGGCGTGCCACAGGGGAGTGTTATGGGACCATTGCTTTTCACAATATATATAAATGACCTAGTAGATAGTGTCGGAAGTTCCATGCGGCTTTTCGCGGATGATGCTGTAGTATACAGAGAAGTTGCAGCATTAGAAAATTGTAGTGAAATGCAGGAAGATCTGCAGCGGATAGGCACTTGGTGCAGAGAGTGGCAACTGACCCTTAACATAGACAAATGTAATGTATTGCGAATACATGGAAAGAAGGATCCTTTATTGTATGATTATATGATAGCGGAACAAACACTGGTAGCAGTTACTTCTGTAAAATATCTGGTAGTATGTGTGCGGAACGATTTTAAGTGGAATGATAATATAAAATTAATTGTTGGTAAGGCGGGTACCAAGTTGAGATTCATTGGGAGAGTCCTTAGAAAATGTAGTCCATCAACAAAGGAGGTGGCTTACAAAACACTCGTTCGACCTATACTTGAGTATTGCTCATCCATCAAAAATGGAGGTGGCTTACAAAACACTTGTTCGACCTATACTTGAGTATTGCTCATCAGTGTGGGATTACCGTGGAACTGCTACGGTCGCAGGTTCGAATCCTGCCTCGGGCTTGGGTGTGTGTGATGTCGTTAGGTTAGTTAGGTTTAAGTAGTTCTAAGTTCTAGGGGACTTATGACCTAAGATGTTGAGTCCCATAGTGCTCAGAGCCATTTGAACCATTTTAGTGTGGGATCCGTACCAGATCGGGTTGACGGAGGTGATAGAGAACATCCAAAGAAGAGCGGCGCGTTTCGTCACAGGGTTATTTGGTAACCGTGATAGCGTTACGGAGATGTTTAACAAACTCAAGTGGCAGACTCTGCAAGAGAGGCGCTCTGCATCGCGGTGTAGCTTGCTGTCCAGGTTTCGAGAGGATGCGTTTCTGGATGAGGTATCGAATATATTGCTTCCCCCTACTTATACCTCCCGGGGAGATCACGAATGTAAAATTAGAGAGATTAGAGCGCGCACGGAGGCTTTCAGACAGTCGTTCTTCCCGCGAACCATACGGGACTGGAACAGGTTGGTTGGTTGTTTTTGGGGAAGACCAGACAGCGAGGTCATCGGTCTCATCGGATTAGGGAAGGACGGGGAAGGAAGTCGGCCGTGCCCTTTGAAAGGAACCATCCCGGCATTTGCCTGGAGCGATTTAGGGAAATAACGGAAAACCTAAATCAGGATGGCCGGACGCGGGATTGAACCGTCGTCCTCCCGAATGCGAGTCCAGTGTCTAACCACTGCGCCACCTCGCTCGGTGACTGGAACAGGAAAGGGAGGTAATGACAGTGTCACGTAATGTGCCCTCCGCCACACACCGTTGGGTGGCTTGCGGAGTATAAATGTAGATGCGTCGTAACGTCTGAGTCGTAAAACATGTAACTACTAACAGATAAGTAATCTGCATAATTTTTATTATACTCTAGAAGTAAACAACTTACTTTTGTCGTACACTTTTACGAAAAATTGTACCATCATTACAGGCTCACTTGACAGTGGCGAAAATTTCGACTCTGTGGAATTTCTGTTCCTAAATAGTCTGCGAATAGTATTATTAAATTGAAATGGCTCGCAGGTGTTCTAAAAGTTTGCGTCCCAGCTTGGCATTTGTCTAATTTGATGTACTAAATCGCCTAGTAGTGGCATCGAGTCTAGCCGGCACATTGACCCTGGTTGTAAACCCAACGGGTGGATTCGATCTAGGGCCAGGCGGTCATACCCATCCTGAAAAAGACGCTTAACACGCGCGTCTGTGCGTATAAATAAGTTGGATACCGTATAATGAAGATCACGTTATGTAAGAAATTACATATACTCTACACTTATAATTCATATACACAACTAACTTCCTGCCCTCGGCCAAGCCCATGTACGCATACGTAATAATTATTTTAGACTCATTTAATACATTTAACACTTACACTATGTGATTAAAAGTATCCGGACACCCCCAAAAATATACGTTTTTCATATTAGCTGCATTGTGCTGCCACCCACAGCCAGGTACTCTATATCAGCGACCTCAATAGCCGTTAGACATCGTGAGAGGGCAGAATGGGGTTCTCCGCGGGACTCACGGACTTCGAAAGTGGTCAGGTGATGCGGTATCACTTGTGTCATACGTCTGTACGCGAGATTTCCACACTCCTAAACATCCGTAGGTCCACTGTTTCCGATGTGACAGTGAAGTGGAAACGTGATGGGATACGTACAGCACTAAAGCGAACAGGCCGACCTCGTCTGTTGACTGGCAGAGACCACCGACAGTTGGAATTATCATTCGTGCATTGGATTTTTCGTGAGGGTACAAAGGAGCTCCACCATTTTAGCGCAAGGAAAAATGTAAATGTTGTTTGAAACTGTTGATTGTGGTCGGTCAAGTTGCTTGTCGGAAAGAATGTTCTTCCTATGCGCACATTGACCCCTTTCTTTTACAGATAAGTTATAATTACGTTGTATGTGTATTTGAGGAGTGAAAATGGAAAACGTACTAAATTAAAATTCTTTCACGAATCTCGTTTTCAGTGTTATTGTGCTCGCGGTACTCTGTTGCATTTCCCTAGGCTTGTTCCAAGTATTAAATCATGCAAGAATTGTTTCTCATAAATATTCGACGGGAATCAGTTCGGGCGATCTGAGTTGACAAATCATTCGCTCGAATTGTTCAGAATGTTCTTCAAACCAAACGCGAACGTTTCTGGCCCGGTGACAATTCCATCGTTGTCTGAGACCATGAAATCCATGAATGGCTGCAAATGGTCTCTAAGTAGCCGAACATAACCATTTCCAGTCAGTGATCGGTTCTACTGGACTAGAGAACCCAGTTCATTCTATGAAATTAGAGTCCACTCCATTATGGCGCCACCAACAGCTTGCACAATGTCTTGTCGACAGCTTGGATCCATGGCTTACTGCAGTGTGCGCCAAGCCCGAGTCCTATCATCAGCTCTTACTAACTGAAATCGGGACTAATACGACCAGGCGACGGTTTTATAGTCGTTGGTTGGTTGGTTTGGGGAAGGAGACCAGACAGCGTGGTCATCGGTCTCATCGGATGAGGGAAGGATTGGGAAGGAAGTCGGCCGTGCCCTTTCAGAGGAACCATCCCGGCATTTGCCTGGAGTGATTTAGGGAAATCACGAAAAACCTAAATCAGGATGGCCGGACGCGGGATTGAACCGTCGTCCTCCCGAGTGCGAGTCCAGTATCTAACCACTGCGCCACCCCGCTCGGTTTTCCAGTCGTCTATGGACCAACCGATGTCTTCACGAGCCCAGGAGAGAATTTGCAGGCGATGTAATGCCGTTGGCAAAAGCACTCGTGTCGATAGTCTGCTACAATAGCCGATTAATGCCAAATTTCACTGCACTGTCCTTTTTTTTTGGGGGGGGGGGTCATCAGTCTTCTGACGGGTTTGATGCGGCCCACCACGAATTCCTCTCCTGTGCTAACCTATTCGCCTCAGAGTAGCACTTGCAACCACGTCATCAATTATTTGCTGGATGTATTCCAATTCCTGTCTTCCTGTACAATATTTGCCCTCTACAGCTCACTCGAGTTCCACGGAAGTCATTCTCTCATATCTTAACACACCCTGTCCCTTCTCCTGACCGTTCTCATCCTGTCCCTTCTCCTTATCGGTGTTTTCCACATACTCATTTCCTCTCCGACTCTGCGCAGAACCTCCTCTTTCCATAACAGCCCACCTAATTTTGAACATTCATCAGTAGGACCACATCTCAAATTGCTTTTATTCTCTTCTGTTCCGGTTTTCCAACAGTGGATGTTTCACTAGTATACAATGGTGTACACCAGACGCACATTCTTAGAAATTTCTTCCTCAAAATAAGGCCTATGTCTGATGCCAGTAGACTTCTCTACGCCAGGAACGCTCTTTTTGCCAATGCTAGCCTGCTTTTGATGTCCTCCTTGCTCCGTCCGTCATTGGTTATTTTACTGCCTAGGTAGCAGAATTCCTTAACTTCATCTACTTTCTTGATCATCAATCCTGATGTTAAGTTTCTCGCTGTTCTCATTTCTGCTACTTCTCAATTATTTCGTCTTTCTTCGATTTACTCTTAATTCATATTCTGTACTCATTAGATTGTTCAAGCCATTCAGCAGAAATTTTGATGAGATGCTATCTGTCCCTTGCCTTATTTGATCTTAAGTCCACCAAAGCTCGTTTAAATTCTGATTCTAGTAATGGATCCCCTATCCCTTCTAAATAGACTCCTGTCTCTTCTTCTATCACATCAAACAAATCTTCCCCCTCGTAGAGGCTTTCAATGTATTCTTTCCACCTACCCGCTCTCTCCTCTGCATTTAACAATCGGATTCCCGTTGCACTCTTAATGTCATCACCCACACTTGTAATGTCACGGAAGGTTGATATGACTTTCCTGTATGTTGAGTCTGTCCTTCCGGCAGTCATTTCTTTTTCGATTTGTTCACATTTTTCATGCAGCCGTTTCGTCTTCGTATTTATTTCATTCCTCAAAGACTTGTGTTTCTGTATACCTGAGTTCCTGGAACTTTTTTCTACTTCCTCCTTTCATCTATCAACTTCAGTATTTCCTGTGTTACCCGCGGTTTCTTCGCAGTTACCTCCTTTGTAGCTACGTTTTTCTTTCCAGCTTCTATAGTGGTCCCTTTTAGAGATGTTAATTCCTCTTCAACGGTACTGCCTGCTGAGCTATTCCTAATTGCTGTATCTGTAGTCTTAGAGAACTTCAAGCATATCGCGTCATTCCTTAATGCTTCCGTATTCCACTTCTTTGCGTATTGATTCTTCCTGATGTCTTAAACATCACTATACTGTTCATCACTACCAAATTGTGATCTAAGTCTATATCTGCTCCCTGGTACGCCTTACAATCCAGGATCTGCTTTCGAAATCTCTGTCTGACCATGATGTAATCAAATTGAAATCTTCCCGTATCTCCCGGCCTTTTCCAAGTATACCTCCTACTCTTTGTGATTCTTAAACAGAGTATTTGCTATTACTAGCTGAAATTTACTACAGAGCTCAATTAGTCTTTCTCCTCTCTCATTTATTGCCCCAAGCTCATATGCTCCTGTAACCTTTTCTTCTACTCCTTTCCTTACAACTGCATTCCAGTAACCCATGACTATTAGATTTTCGTCTTCCTAAAGGTACTTTATTACCCTTTCAGTATACTCATATATATTCTCAATCTCTTCGTCTTCTGCTTACGACGTCGGCATGTATACCTGAACTATCGTTGTCGGTGTTAGTTTGCCGTTAATTCTGATAGCAACAACCCTATCACAGATCTGTTCACAGTAACACACTCTCTGCCCTGCTATTCTTAACGAAACCTATTCCCGTTATACCATTTTCTGCTGGTGTTGATGTTACCCTATGCTCATCTGACCAGAAATCTTTATCTTCTTCCCACTTCACTTCACTTCACTGACCCCTACTATATCGAGATTGAGCCTTTGCATTTCCCTTATCAGATTTTCTAGTTTCCCTACGACGTTCAAGCTTCTGACATTCCACGCCTCGACTCGTGGAAAGCTATCCTTTCTTTAATTATTCAATCTTTTGCTCATCGTCACCTCCACCTCGTCAGTCCCCTCTCGTAGATCCGAATGGGGGACTATTCCGGAATCTTTTGCCAAGGGAGAGTTCATCATGACACTTTTTCAATTACAGGCAACATGTCCTTTGGATACACTTTACGTGTCTTTAATGCAGTGGTTTCCATTGCCTTCTGCATCCTAATGCCGTTGATCATTGCTGATTCTGCGCCTTTAGGGACAGTTTCCCACCCCTAGGACAAGAGACTGTCCTCAACTTCTGTCCGTCCCTCCGCCTTTTTTGACAAGACCGATGGCATAATGAGGGTTACTTCTTATGTTGGGAGTATTCAGCCGCCAATTTTGAATATTGATCAAATTTGAGCAGTGTCGGGTGTATAACCCGGGAGCGAAGGCGTTTTGGTTACTAATCAAAGACGCAAAACCACGCCCATCCCCACCCCCACCTTTTTTTTTTTCTTTTTTGCCGGCACGGTAGCTCAGCGTGTTCGGTCAGAGGGCTGCGTTCTCTCTGTAATAAGAAAACTGAGTCAAGAAATCAATGATCACCTTGAAAGGAAGTCTTGTGACATTCGCCCAGACGAAACACAACGAACTATATGGACCAAATGAAGGAAAAAGAAAACCCTAGACCACAGGTGCCGTGTCTTCACAGATACGTTTGTCGTACCTCTCATACTGATTTCTGCTGTTATTTCACGCAGTCTCGCTTGTCTGTTAGCACTGACAACTCTACGCAAACGCCGCTGCTCCCGTTCATTAAGTGAAGGCCGTATGTCATTGCGTTGTCCGTGGTGAGGGGTAACATCTGAAATCTGATATTCTCGGTACAGTCTTGAGGCTGTGTACCTCGGATTGTTGTATTCCCTAACGAATTACAAACTGGAATGTCCCATGTGTGTTGCTCCAACTACCATTCTGCGTTCAAAGCCTGTTAATTCCGTGGTACGGCCATAACTTTTTGACATGTATCACCAGATTACAAATGGCAACTCCGCCAGTGCACCACCCTTTTATACCTTATGTACGCGATACTATCGCCATCTGTATGTGTGCGTATCGCTACCCCATGATTCCGTCACCTCAGTGTAAAGATATAAATAAGGTCCACAGAATTACAAGCGAATCAAACATACAGTATAAGGTCCATTATCTAGAATAATCATATATTATCTACTCAGAAGAAATGCCTTTAGTGTCAACTCATGACAGTGGTTAACAGATCATGATTTTCATCTCTATGGCTGTATAAGTTCCATGTTCATCAGCCACTTTAAACGCCACTTTTCAATATTACTAGCGACGTCAGTACAGCACGACAGACTTACTTTGGTTCAGTATATATACATTGTGAAGAAAAATTCACGCACTCGGATTTCGCAGCACAATTTGTCACATACTAGCAGTACAAAAACGTCTTTTACAAAATTTCGTCCAGCACATGTTTTCAGAAGTAAATGGACGTTAAAGATTGGTGATCTGGCAACACTGTAATCACATGTATGGTAACTACCTCTGTCAGCATATAGGAGTAGCGTTGTGCAGTTGGTGCTGCGGACAGCGTTTTGGATTAGCATGCAGGAAGTGGAGGGTTACATTCTGGGTCGAGCCGTGTTTGCTTTTATCTGCCAATTTCATTCTGCCATATAATACTGTAGTATACACCGATTCTTAAGCCACACGTATCCGACTTTTACATGGTACAGTGTTTTTTAACGGCAAACATAACAAATGCGTGGTCAGGCAAGTCAGAAATACACAAGTGAAATAAATGACCTGTTATAGGACAAAATAACAACAAAAACAACATCAATTTCGTGATGCTAAAGGTAGTTGGCGCAGTTAAATAACTAAACATCCATCAGTCATTTATACTACTTGCAGTAAGTCCGCTCAGATGTAATGCATTAGCACATAATGTCAGTAATAATATTCATGACCACATAACTTTTTCAAAAGAATATGTTGTCCTCAGAGCAGATGCTTAAAACGAACTCTCTGCACGTCCAAACACTGTGCGACCTGCTGGATCGTACAGCTGTGGACTCTCTGCTGCAAGGCTGCGCCACAGACACAAGAGCAGCTAGAAAACGCGGTACCAGTTCTTCTACATGTGTCGAAGGTCACGTGGTGCTTCGAGCGTCCCCATAGCGAGAAATCCAGGGGATTTAGGCCAGATGAGCGCGGAGGGATACAACTGGGCCTCCCCGTCCCAGCCATTTTCCCTGGAAGTGTTCTGTATATTTACTGTCGTAATTCAGAAGTATGGAAGTGCACCATCATGTTGGAATCATAACCCCCGACGAACATGAAGTGGAACACCTTTGAGGGTGTAGGGCAAATGTTTTGAGACAAATGCTTGATACCAGAATGAGAATTTCACTCTGCAGCGGAGTGTGCGCTGATATGAAACTTCCTGGCAGATTAAAACTGTGTGCCCGACCGAGACTCGAACTCGGGACCTTTGCCTTTCGCGGGCAAGTGCTCCACCATCTGAGCTACCGAAGCACGACTCACGCTCGGTCCTCACAGCTTTACTTCTGCCAGAAGAGCTTCTGTAAAGTTTGGAAGGTAGGAGACGAGATACTGGCAGAAGTAAAGCTGTGAGGACCGAGCTGAGTCGTGCTTCGGTAGCTCAGATGGTAGAGCACTTGCCCGCGAAAGGGAAAGGTCCCGAGTTCGAGTCTCGGTCTGGCACACAGTTTTAATCTGCCAGGAAGTTTCAAATGCTTGATGCCTTCGTGCAGGGACCCAAGCACCATCCTGTTGAAAGATGAAGTCGGCGCTGTCGGTCTCCAGTTGTGGCATGAGCCAATTTTCCAGCATGTCCAGATACACGTGTCCTGTAACGTTTTTTTCGCAGAAGAAAAAGGGGCCGTAAACTTTAAACCGTGAGATTGCACAAAACACGTTAACTTTTGGTGAATTGCGAATTTGCTGCACCAATTCGTAAGGATTCTCTACCGCCCAGATTCGCACATTGTGTCTGTTCACCTCACCATTAAGAAAAAATGTTGCTTCAACACTGAAAACAAGTTTCGCACTAAACGCATCCTCTTCCATGACCTGTTGCAACCGCGCCGAAAATTCAAAGCGTTTGACATTGTCATCGGGTGTCAGGGCTTGTAGCAATTGTAAACGGTAAGGCTTCTGCTTTAGCCTTTTCCGTAAGATTTTACAAACCGTCGGCTGTGGTACGTTTATCTCCCTGCTTGGTTTATTCGTCGACTTCCGCGGGCTACGCGTGAAACTTGCCCTCACGCGTTCAACCGTTTCTTCGCTCACTGCAGGCCGACCCGTTGATTTCCCCTTACAGAGGCATCCAGAAGCTTTAAACTGCGCATACCATCGCCGAATGGAGTTAGCAGTTGGTGGATCTTTGTCGAACTTCGTCCTGAAGTGTCGTTGCACTGTTATGACTGACTGATGTGAGTGCATTTCAAGAACGACATACGCTTTCTCGGCCCCTGTCGCCATTTTGTCTCACTGCGCTCTCGAGCGCTCTGGCGGCAGAAACCTGAAGTGCAGCTTCAGCCGAACAAAACTTAAGAGTTTTTCTACGTATCTGTAGTGTGTCGTGACCATATGTCAATGAATGGAGCTACAGTGAATTTATGAAATCGCTTCAATCATTTGTAATAGCCCTGTATGTACGAATGTACATGGAGTCGTCACGGGCGCGTTGCTCCGCTAGCTAGCGGTCACCTTCTGGTGAACAGCGTATACAGTATACACACGTCGGTAATCGCAGCGGGCTGTTCCACCTAAGGAGCATCATCTCTCCTACAGCTTTTGTTCTGCGTGATTCATCCCGAGATTGAAATGTTCGTTTTCGAATAACACTTTTTTCCTAACGATAATGGACATGGTGCATCCACATTTCCATCGATAATAACAATAGTAATAATAACAAATCGAATTCTTACTAAACAGCATGCGCGTATGAGTCTTAGTGTTGAAAGGCATAATTAGCGTTTCCATGGTGATAATATATGTAAAGTGTAACCGTTGCTAGCCCTAACGCTGATGTAAGGTCCTAATGAAATATAATGAACCTGAATGTGGCAAGAATAATAGTTGGTACTAATAGATACAAGCATCGGGGGAGGATACACAGAAAACAGGATTGTCATCTGGTACATGAAGTGCTGCTAAACAATTCGCGTCCACGACGTGCAAAAGGGTTGTGTAAAAGCTCACCAATGAAAACAACTATCCTTCAGTTCCTGTGTTCGTAGTATGTAAGAGCAAATGTTTTGTAGAAGACCCAGTCTAATCGCTGTATCACGATTAAGACACCAGATACCGTACCACGCAAGCTGCATTTAGCAAATAAAAGAAGATACGCCTCGACCTAGAATCGAATCCTCGACAACTCAGCATGCTAACCCAAAACGCTAGCCACTGCAGAAACAGCACAGCACGAGTACAACCTCCTAAAAGAGGTAGTTACCGTACATGTTATTACAGTGTTCCCAGATTGTCAGTCGTTAACGTCCATTTACTGCAGGAAATATGCACACAACGAAACTTTCTGACAGACAATTCTGTATTGCTATTGCGTTAGGAATCGCACTGCGAAGTCCGAGTGCGCGAATATTTCTGCAGCATTTATATCCAATCAGTTATCCGATAAACGTATCTGGAGACTTTAGATACCACAAGAGATTCACATAAATCAAATTCAAATGGCTCTAAGCACTATGGGACTTAACATCTGAGGTCATCAGTTCCCTAGATTTAGAACTACCTAAACCCAACTAACCCAAGGACATCACACACATCCATGCCCTACGCAGGATGAGCGGTTCCGGACTGAAGCGCCTAGAGCCACTCGGCCACAGCGGCCGGCTTCACAGAATCACATGTTCTCTCATATCAACTTTTACTATTTTCGCTTGATGAATTAATATTTCAGAAGGGTTAAATCGACTGAGTCTGGCTCAACAGATCTAGTAGATAGAAGGGAGAACCGATGGAGATACTCAAGGTACCCTCCGCCACACTCCGTCAGGTGGCTTGCGGAGTATGGATGTAGATGTAGATTATTTCAAAGAAAAAACACTTGCCTACTGTATTTAAGTTTTGCTTTTCTGTAGTTGAGTAAGATAATGCCGCAGTATAGGTAATTTTGCGTATTGTGTTATAAGCTAGCTGTGATGATCCCATTCAGTTTAGTGTTTCCTAGTTTTGGCAACAGATGGCACAACAATGTATTCTCGAGCAGCGTTACAGCTGCGCTCTCCGGTGGTGAAGCTACTGTTGTGTGGCGCATTTTTCAGTGGAAGCGGAGCGGTGGTTTTCTTCATAGTTGTAAATCCATGTTAGGTCTGCAATAAGCAAGTGTGGTGTCACCGCCACACACCACACTTGCTAGGTGGTAGCCTTCAAATCGGCCGCGGTCCGTTAGTATACGTCGGACCCGCGTGTCGCCACTATCAGTGATTGCAGACCGAGCGCCGCCACACGGCAGGTCTAGAGAGACGTCCTAGCACTCGCCCCAGTTGTACAGCCGACTTGCTAGCGATGGTTCACTGACAAATTACGCTCTCATTTGCCGAGACGATAGTTAGCCTAGCCTTCAGCTACGTCATTTGCTACGACCTAGCAAGGCGCCATTATCGTTTGCTATTTATCTTGTGATACATGTACTGTCAGACCGATGTTCACCAATTATGGATTAAAGTTAAGTATTCCAACAGCTACGACCTTTTTTGCTAAAGTCTAACTTCCTTAAATGTTCCAGACCTCACGCCAGCCTGCGTGAACTTAACGCGTGCCTTTCGGCTACCAATCATAGTGGCTTGGCTGTCTTGCCAAGTCACAACAGCAAGGAACGTACATTTTAATTATACCGAGTAGGTATCACGAGACATACAATGTACGAGCGACGCGAAATGGAACATTGCACCTCTATTTGTGAAATATGTGACAACAGGTAACTGACGATGTCAACGCTTAGATTTGCGACAATCGGTCTCCGTTTTGGGTTACTCGTTTGTACGATTGTCGTAACGTTGCTCTTCCATCATTTCTACACCTTCGTACAAAACAATTATAGCAAATGTTATTGGAGGTAAGTATTTCATACACATAACTGCCGTGAATAAAAAAAGAAAAATCCATAACGGAATTTCTCTAGGAGCTCCATTCCACAGAGAAAAGATGTGAAGCAGTGACGGGAGATCGGTCGAGTTAAAGAGTACTCACTGTCTCGGTACTCCGGACAGAGTAAGTGCAGATCTGCACAGCTGGTCAGCATGACTCGAGTTCGATTTCGCGACTTAACGGTATTTCCTCCACGGCTGAGCTTATCAAGTAGACAGCAATCCAAATTGCAACCTACAATTGCTAATAGCTGACTCCACATGAATTTACTTCTGATTTACTTCTGGGATTCTGTAACGAATTCTCTTACTCGATCACTGTACCACAAGTCAGCGAATTAGAAAACTGTTAGGGCGACCAGCTCACACGCAGTAGACGAAAGTGAACTGCAACCATTTGACAGGCTCCCTCATCAACTTCGCCAACTAATTATTCATGGAAACTCACTGTACTTATCGTCTATTTGAGTATCGACGTATTTTCGTAACAAAGACTGGATTTATTGTTGTTAAATGAACATACCTCATTATGATATTACATCCCGCTATCATTTCAGTAATTAACAACCAAATTTGAATGTCCTGCAATTAATCACATTAATGGGGGAGATTATTCAATATATTGTAAATTATCTAAAGGGGTCAACTTTTGTTGTTGTTGTTGTTGTTGTGGTCTTCAGTCCTGGGACTGGTTTGATGCAGCTCTCCATGCCACTCTATCCTGTGCAAGCTGCTTCATCTCCCAGTACCTACTGCAACCTACATCCTTCTGAATCTGCTTAGTGTATTCATCTCTTGGTCTCCCTCTACGATTTTTACCCTCCACGCTGTCCTCCAATGCTAAATTTGTGATCCCTTGATGCCTCAGAACATGTCCTACTAACCGGTCCCTTCTTTTTGTCAAGTTGTGCCACATACTCCTCTTTTCCCCAATCCTATTCAATACTTCCTCATTAGTTATGTGATCTACCCATCTAATCTTCAGCATTCTTCTGTAGCACCACATTTCGAAAGCTTCTATTCTCTTCTTGTCCAAACTATTTATCGTCCATGTTTCACTTCCATACATGGCTACACTCCAGACAAATACTTTCAGAAACAACTTCCTTACACTTAAATCTATACTCGATGCTAACAAATTTCTCTTCTTCAGAAACGCTTCCCTTGCCATTGCCAGTCTACATTTTTAATCCTCTCTACTTCGACCATCATGAGTTATTTTGCTCCCCAAATAGCAAAACTCCTTTACTACTTTAAGTGTCTCATTTTCTAATCTAATTCCCTCAGCATCACCCGACTTAATTCGACTACATTACATTATCCTCGTTTTGCTTTTGTAGACGTTCATCTTATATCCTCCTTTCAAGACACTGTCTATTCCATTCAACTGCTCTTCCAAGTCCCTTGCTGTCCCTGACAGAATTACAATGTCATCGGCGAACCTCAAAGTTTTTATTTTTCTCCATGGATTTTAATACCTGCACCGAATTTTTCTTTTGTTTCCTTTATTGCTTGCTCAATATACAGATTGAATAACATCGGGGAGGGGCTATAACCCTGTCTTATTCCCTTCCCAACCACTGCTTCCCTTTCATGTCCCTCGACTCTTATAACTGGCATCTGGTTTTCTGTACAAATTTTAAATATCCTTTTGCTGCCTGTATTTTACCCCTGCTACCTTTAGAATTTGAAAGAGAGTATTTCAGTCAACATTGTCAAAAGCTTTCTCTAAGTCTACAAATGTTAGAAACGTAGGTTTGCCTTTCCTTAATCTTTCTTCTAAGGTAAGTCGTAAGGTCAGTATTGCCTCACGTGTTCCAGTATTTCTACGGAATCCAAACTGATGTTCCCCAAGGTCGACTTCTACTAGTTTTTCCATCGGTCTGTAAAGAATTCGTGTTAGTATTTTGCAGCTGTGGCTTATTAAACTGATTGTTCGGTAATTTTCACATCTGTCAACACCTGCTTTTTTTGGGATTGGAATTATTATATTCTTTTTGAAGTCTGAGGGTATTTTGCCTGTTTCATACATCTTGCTCACCAGATGGTAGAGTTTAGTCAGGACTAGAGATGGGCAAAACTGTTCTTTTCAGAGATTGGATCAGAACTGTTCACTCCCTGAAATGAATTAGCTCTTTTTCATGACTCACTACTCATTTACAATAGAAAATAAATGGAAGGCACATTGCCCTTTAAACTTGGTTTATTCCAGTACTATACCTGTATTTTGATATTATTTGATCCTATTTTGAAGTAACACAGATAATGAGTAAGAATTTTGTATTGTTTATTGAAATTTCCATGATATGACAAAGTTTTTGATTATTGATTTATTTTGCACTATCGTGGTTTTTTGGGTGATCGGAAAATGTTGTAACTTGAGATTTACATTAACAATATATTTGGCTATAATGTATTAAAATTTCATTAACCTCATACAAATACATCGCAAGCCATATATTTTTAAAGTGAACGTTTCCTTCCGAAGACGCCTAAAATAGCAAAATGCGTAACAGAATAAGAAAAAAATATATAAATTTGACTGTAAAACGAAAGTGCTACATATAGCCTTATGCAGAATAAAACAAGGAAAATATTGGTGTATCACATTTTGCGATATGTTTATCGGTTCGCTCGTAATTAAAGCGTAAATTCGAGTGTCTATAATAAAAATCCTATAGTAAGAGGAGTCATCAGGAACCTAATCTAATCAGTTTAAACAAATAAAAATAAAATAAAAACAAATGATATATACATAACATAATAATGTAATATACATAGCGGTATTACTACGAAGAACAATATCCAGTAGGGACGAACTCCGATGCAGAGGCGCTGAGTCGAGCAGGTTGAGCCGCGAGCTGGATTACTGCGTGAGCTGAGACCGCAGAGACCAGTGTGACACCTGAGTCACTTTGCTCAAAGCTCTGGCTAGAGTCGAGACGGTGGGGTGAGCGTTGAGCGGGCGAGTTCCGAGGGTGGGGGGAGCGGTGAACTCACCCACTCCGAGACAAATCGTCCGTTCCCTTGTGAGCAGGTTGTTGCAAGTAGTTCCTATGTTATCCACTAGGTGGCTCTGTCCTGTTGCTCGCATCAACTGCCCAGAGGGCAGGACGTGCGACTGAAACGATCGCCGACAGAGTGCAATGCGAAGTTAAGCTGCACCAGACACTGCACGCGGCAGACGACGCACAGAGACGGCACGGCATATGTGAAACACAAAATCCAATGGGGCACTGCACAATGCAGGCAGCCAAGGTAGAAGCAGGGCAGAGGCTGGCGCTGGCTGTGTTGTGTGGCGTGCACTGTGCTCTGACCAGCAGAGGCGCTGCTGATATGCTCCGTCTCTCTCTCTCTCTCTCTCTCTCTCTCTCTCTCTCTCTCTCTGCCATGGGAAACGTTTGGAGCTACCGTTCTTTTTTTCTGAATCACTGATTGTTCACTCCTTTGAAAGATTCAACTCTATGAATTAGTTCAAGAGCGGATCCCCCATCCTCTAGTCAGGACTGGCTCTCCGAAGGCCGTCAGAAGTTCCAATGGAATTTTGTCTATCCCGGGGGCCTTGTTTCGACTCAGGTCTTTCAGTGCTCTGTCAAACTCCTCACGCAGTATCGTATCTCCCATTGCATCTTCATCTACATCCTCTTCCATTTCCATAATATTGTCCTCAAGTACATAGCCCTTGAATAGACCCTCTATATACTCCTTCCATCTTTCTGCTTTCCCTTCTTTGCTTAGAACTGGGTTTCCATCTGAGCTCTTGATGTTCATACAAGTGGTTCTCTTATCTCCAAAGGTATCTTTAATTTTCCTGTAGGCAGTATCCATCTTACCCCTAGTGAGATAAGCCTCTACATCCTTACATTTGCGCTCTAGCCATCCCTGCTTAGCCATTTTGCACTTCCTGTCGATCTCATTTGGGTCAACTCATAAATTTTCGTTAAACTCAGGGCCAAATATATTGTTTTGTAGTCAGACATCCGTGCACAGGATAGGGAGGGTGACAATTCCTGAGAGTGGTGTTTATCTTCACAACGTTGGGACACAGGTTTTACTGAAGTCGGGGGATTAGTTTCACTTCGCTACCAGGCATCCTTCCAAAATCTCGACTGATTATTAGTTGGGCACAGTTTGTGCCTTATACCGGATGTTTTCGTAGCCTGAATGTACAATTATTCAGGTCGGATACACTAGTTTGAAAATCCAAATTTCATTGTTAGTGCTAAATGTTTTCACCGCCACGACTTCAAGAAGTGGAGAGGGCCACAGAGCAGCAACCTCTCTCGCCGGTGCTACGGTTTGTCCTCGTTTGCGACGGCGGCGCGCGGAGTGGGCGTGGTCGGAGGCTGCGGCCAAGTTTGGCGGCGCTGGCCCCTCCTTGTGACCCTACCGGAGTTGCTGCTGGGCTCGTAACTCTGCGGCGACTCCCGGCTCACGGCTCGCCCCGCCTCTTGCTTCTCTCTTACGACCCGCAACACGCCCTCTTGTCCCGCACACGACTAGGCGGCAGCGGAAGTTGTGATCTGGACACTGAGAGCGTACTCCGGGCAGCTTCGCTAAGAAGTTAGCTACTTGCTTGTGATAGTTGCGTTGGTCTGTTGCACACACACACACACACACACACACACACATAAAACCACGAAAATACCTTTGTAGTTTTACTGACAACAGCGGTCTTCTGAATGTTGCTCTATTCATCCATGAAATCCAGAAGGTAGTGTAAAGCAGCATTTAGGTTGAAACAAAGAGTTTTTTGATTTCCCAAAAGGCATTCCGTAGTGCTGTGTGCGAGCATAACGAATATTGGGTCAGCTGTACTGGCAAATAGAAATCAGCACCTCGTTCCTGTGGGAGTTAACAGTTACATGTGAAAATAAGTTCCTGCATTCTTCCGAGAGTGTGCTGTAGCGTCGTTGCTGCTCAAGGTGGTGTTCGCTGCAGGGTCTGGACTTGACCCTAATGTACGTTATTGATTAATACATTGTAGGTTACGCCTTACAGTAGATCACCCAGATGTAGAAATCGATTATTGCAGTAGATATTGTAGGATATCTCGGAGAGACCACGTAAAAAGTATTAAGATTACGCAAATGACCCGGTCTCAAGATATCATCACAGAATTAAAAAAAAAACTAAAGCTCGCCAGGTATGGACTTACAATGCAAGTTACAGATGAGATCGTCAAACAAGACTTTGATGTAGTGTCTTCACGGAAGAAAGAGAAGAAAGAAACTGAAGGTTGCCTGGTTATATCTGGTAAAGGAGGCCATGATGAGAAACATAAAAAGACGAGCGAGCATGGAAAGATAGAAACAAATGACGACAGATACGGAGATGCAGTGACAACTATAGGAAAGCCGGTTCTATTACCGGACATAGGCAAAATCACTGGAAACACAGTCCTTAAACATCTGGAAATTGTCGTCTGGATTGATTTAAAGTAAACCACATGAAACTAGTTGTATGAAAGGCATGTTGCACAGTTAGGAAATGTAAGTCATCCACGAACGAGAAATTCAAAAACTCTCGTTCGAGCGATTTGTGACGACTGCTCGTCAAACTCCTTACCAAATAAAGCAGAGAAGATCGGAAAGCGAGTGGCGTATTTTTTCATGACTTTGTAGAAATCTCTAAAGATTCTGGTAGATAATCAGACCTAATGGCAGATCTTACAAGAGACCAACTGTACCACCTGGAAAAGTTTAATATAAAAATTCCGATATGTACGGTCGAAGAAAGGTCTGTCAGCATGTCCCTTCATCCCATATTCATCCTCACGATCACCAAGAGGGTAAAGTTAAAGAAATACTTTCTTCCAATGTACCAGTAGGTAATGAACAGCCCGACGAGGCCTGCGGTACACACCGTAAGCTATTTTAGTCACTACATATGTAGATGTAGTAAGTTAAATGAGATCTGTCGTTTCATATTGATTTCTAATTTTTTTATAATGATGAATGAAGAACATTTATAACAATATCCAGCAGCAGTGGCTGTTCTTATACGGGGTTTTCAAAAAGCCTCTCCGCAGTGCCGTATGATAGTTAGCCGCGCATGCCGTATGCCGCAGTGAATATACCGAAATGAAACTCAGTGAAATGCAAGTTATTAATTTATTGAATATTCATTTTTACTTACACATTTTCGCATTAAATGTTGAAAGTTTCCCCCCTGTTGTTGACTACACAATTAAATTCGTCTAGTCATGTTTCCAAACACAACCTGTAACATTTCTTGTTTAACAGAAGCAGTGAAAGTGGATATTGCCGTTTTCAATTCATCGATGGATTTTGGACAGTTCTTATAGACAGTTGCTTTCGCTGCACCCCAGAAGAAAAAGTAAGGTGGTGTTAGGTCAGGCGATCGTAGATGCCAAAGTCCATGTGAAATATGCGATCACCAAAAACATCAGCAAGCAGTGACATTGAAAGGCGAGTTGTATGCACGGTTGCACCATCTTGTTGAAAATAACCGGCTAACAATCATATGGCACTGCGGAGAGACTTTCTGAATGTTGGGAGAGTCCACTTGAAGGGAAGTAACCCAGGCAGGCGAACAATCATATGGCACGCGCGGCTAACAATCATAGGGCACTGCGGAGAGACTTTTTGAACACCCCGTACTTTGGTGTGCAAAACTTGAGGACGAAAACCACTTTCGTGTCGTGTGGCACGCCTCGCTCAAACTTGGGTCGTATGTAGATAGAACTGCTACAGTATAGTAACATGGCAATGTATAGTCTGCAAAGTGCTCCCACGCTGCTCACAAGTTTGGCAAGGAGTTGAAACTTCCTGGTAGTTTAAAACAGTGTGCTGGACCGAGACCCGAACTCGGGACTTTTCCATTTTGCGAGCAATTGCTCTACCAACTGAGCGACCCACAGCTTTACTTGCGTAAATACCTCGACTCGTTGGTAAGGAGTTATTGTTATAGAACGTTTTATTCTTCCACCAGCTTCGGGGGAGTAGGCCGGCCAGTCCATTCACCGAGTATCCTCTCGTTCCTAGAGCTCCCCTACATGTTATCTATAAAAATGCACTCCTGAAAAGGTGGTAAGTAGTACAGTGTCACACTTACTTTTACCGGTAAGTGTAGCGAGTTCAAAGTGCTGGAGGTCAGTACACCCGTACAACATTATGCTTTCCACACCATAACACCTTGACCACACCTTGAACAATTATGTTCGACAAACTTCCTGGACGCGCTCGCCATATGATGATATGACCAACTCAGTCCAATATGATCGTGCCAGTTTTATGGTGTGTGTGTGTGGGGGGAATAATGTTACATGGTCGTGTTGACCTCCAAATCTTCGAACACGATACACTCACTGTTCAACGTTAGTGTGACATTATGCTACTTCCCCAATTGCCTCCTGTCCAGGATACACTCGGCCCTGACTTCACTTTTATGGGTGACAGTGCCCGACGGCATCGAACGTCACAAGTAGAGGTCTCCTAGAACGCTAGGATGTTCGCCGTATGGGCTGTCCATTGCCCAGTCTTTAATCCCATCGAACACGTTTGGAATGCGTTGGGGAGACGTACTACAGCAGGTCCAGACGCATCAACGACCATCCACCAGTTGCAGCCTTGCTGGTGAAAGAATGAAAGTCCCTACTGCAAGAATTCCTTGGGAAGCTTGCGGCCAGCATGCGAGCACGTTTCAGAGCATGGCTCTGTGGTGATCACACACCCTATTAAGAACAATGTCCCGTCTTTTGGACCGTCCAGGAGGCCATCACGAATCACACTGACTTCAAAAAAAGAAAGGAAGAGATCGGGTTTCACGCCCCGTCGACACAGAGGTCATTAGAGACTGAACACAAGCTCGAATTGTTTCACGGATGGGGAAGAAAATCGGCCGTTCCCTTTGATAGGAACCATCCCGGTAAATGCCTGGGTCTTTTAGAGAAATCACGGAAACGTAAAACTGAGTAGCCGGACGTTGATTTGAACCGTCATCCTCGCGAATGCGAGTCCAGTGTATGGTGACTTCAGAGTAATTATTGTCACTGAATAAAAGCGTCGTTCCCGTGCGTCTAATTGCGTATTTCTTTCTTTTAGTTACCTTCAGTAATATACTGTAGAATTTGTATGTTTCGAACGTGCGTTACTTGACGGTAGCCCTGATATGTTCTATTTCGATTTATCAATCGTCAGTCTCACTGAGATACTTTGGACAATCGCAAGAGGGCGCGCCCGGCAATGTAGAGGGGCTTCTTGAGGTATGTGCAAGCCCAGAGTGTGGAGTCGGATAGCAGCAACCTGGACGAAGCGAGCACGGGGCTGGTGTGCGGTGGCCAACTTGTACGCCCGGCGCGGCGTGTTCCAGAGGCACCTGACGAATCAGTTTTGGCAACATGTGGCTCCCGGATGAGAAACGTCCGGACGACAGTAGTCAAACTCGACCCATCCTTTATTGACAAAAGTCCGGAACTACTGTACTCATTGTTGTTACTACAGACTGGGGCAAATAAAACAGAATAGAGTTTCAAGGTGAAAAGAAACAGAGCAGAGGAAAGAAAATACAGTACTAACCTGTCTGTGATGTTGAAAGTGACCGCCTTTCACGTGTTGGCACTTTTGGCATCTGGTCAGCAAGTTGCTGAAGACGTATAGAAGCTGGACTACTAGAATTGCTGCAGTCTCATCCTAAATGTTCTGCTGCAGTTCTTGATGACTATGAGGTCGTTGCGATACACCCTAGAATTGAGGGCCCCCCACACAAAGTAACCGCACACTGACAGATCAGCTGATCAGGGTGGCCAGCTGGGGTCGCCATCAGACTGACTGCCAACAACTCCGTCAGGCGTACTCGCATTCGGGAGGACGACGGTTCAATCCCGTCTCCAACCATCCTGATTTAGGTTTTCCGTGATTTCCCTAAATCGCTTCAGGCAAATGCCGGGATGGTTCCTTTGAAAGGGCACGGCCGATTTCCTTCCCCATCCTTCCCTCACCCGAGCTTGCGCTCCGTCTCTAATGACCTCGTTGTCGACGGGACGTTAAACACTAATCTCCTCCTCCTCCCTCTTCCGTCAGGCGTGAAGATTGCGTAAATGTGCTCCAATGATGGGCCGTCTATGTGGGCGGTTGCCCCAACCTTTTGGAAGTTGTAAGGTGTCAGGCAAATCCAACACCTTCCATGAAAACCCTGACATGATAAGCAAATACAGTAGTATGTCACGTAGCTCCGAATAAATCGTGACATTAAATTAATCAAAGTAATACGAGTAACGAGTGAGCAAATGGAATACCACAGACTAACACAAGAATGCCTAAATGCATGTCATACCTTCCCACCGTGAGACAGACGCAGTTCCGAGGGGAGAAACGAGAACAGAAGCCGAGAGCAGAACCGTGTTAAGCTGGAAGGCCCTACGATAAGGGACAGACACCCACGTCGCCAGCTAACCGCTAGGACCACCCCCCAGCCCATGTTAAAAGCTAGAGCCCTCCAGAAGAGCACTATACATCTTACGATAAAACAAAAAGGGCTACCCCAGCCGCAATTTTTAGCGTGAGACTTTTTCGCGTCTCTGTTACGTCAGGACCACACCTCCAGAAGAACAGTATAGATCTTACGATAACACTAAAAGGACCACACCAGCGGCAAGTTTTAGCGTGAGACTTTTTCGCGTCTCTGTTACGTTATAAACTTTAAAAAAATTGCCCCACCACGAAAAGTATAACGTTTCTCATTGGATAGACAGAATTTTTGTAGGTGGAGCTTAAGGTTGACATTGAGACCCTGATTGGTCAGATGAAAACACAGCCAGATAGTTTTTTTTTAAAACCAACTTCGGTAAATTCTAGTAACGAGAAGTTAGGAGAGAGTTGCTTCCGAGACGGCGAGGTGAGCAGAGCTGTGCTGTCCGTTGCCCCCTGACGAACACCGACAAGGTAATGAACGCACGCGATGCCGCATAACAGCGCATAAGGCTTTACTCAGAACTGGAGAAGTCTCATCTGTTACATCCCCTTTTTGCGTAATACTAGTGCCGATCGTCAATTAAAGCTCATGGTGTTCACATTTGCCACTTGAAGTAAAAATCTGAAACGGGATGATTTTTTTGTTATATAGTTATTGAGAAGCCACATCAGCCACTGTAATTTACGACAAGTTAGATAAGTAATTAAAGATAATTGAGGGTCACTGTAGACCATTTTGATAGTCTTCTCTTTTGTGAAACTTAATTTAAACCTAGATTATAGATGTGATATGGCATAGGTCATCCTTCGATCCATTCTAGAACTTGGAAACCCATTCAGGGAATATTCGTTCACATTTTTGTTGAACGCAGTTGGTTTTTACTATCCTGTATTGAAACATTTCCTTTTATCAATAGTGCAATTTATAAACGACGTTTTGTGAGTAGAATAAAATTTCCAATGGTAAACTTAACTGCTTTTTCGAAGTTATTTTACCAGCTAACTAAAAATAGAAAAGCCTTGAACCCCTTCCACTAAATGTAGTTAGTATTAAGATTCTTTTACAGGGAGTGCAGCGGAGCTGACGCTGAAATCATTAAGTATTTGGTTATATCATCGCTAGGCGCACTGAACTCTTCTGAATTCTACATGTCATGTGTGGTCTGGCGTCTCCTTACCAGCAACAGGTCCCAGGTTCAAACTATTCAATTTCCTAAAAAACACGCTCAGAGCGTCGTTGCGCGAAAGTGGTAGGGAGACTCGATATAGAACAAACAGACACCGCGCAGAATGTTTAGAAAGTAACTGCACGTCTTTTCCTCCTCCGTTAATCCTGCCACAAACGATTTCAAAAAGTTCGCAATGTAATGAGCCGAAGTCACCGTCTGATGAAGGAAGATGGGACCAGTAATGCGTCCTGCAGACACTGCACACGAAATCCCAATCTTCTGACCATGCAATTATGTTTTATGGAAGTTATGCGGATTCTACTCTGTCCGGGACCTGTGATTCTGTTAGTTGGAGTAACCACCCAGATGAAACCACGCTTCATCAGACATAACGAACAGATCCATATACAAACCATTCATTGTTACCTCAGTGAGCAGCCACTCACAAAGCAGGAGAAACATCTGCTGGTTTTAATGCATGAACAACAGATTCTCGCTAGGGTTTCGTGTCCAGGTCCAGGTGGAGTATTCGCCCGCGCGTTCGACAAGACACGCCGGTCTCATGCGAGGGGCGTCGGACTGATTTTGTAGGGCTCTGAAGCATTTTCTGGCGAACTCCAGCCACATTTTCTAATGGGCAGGCACGTTTCGGACGTTTTTGACTTGTTCAAAACAGATCCTGTCTGACGCCATTTTCATTTTAATTTATGTTTCCTGAGGATCCGTCCTATTTTTGGCGACAAGCTTCCCACATATGGCAGGAAAGCCATGGATTGAAAGTTACTTTGTGCGCTTCAGCATTCCTTATGCCCACCGATAGTTTCATTCGTAATGGTTGAAATGGCTCTTAGCACTGTGGGACTTAACATCGAGATCATCAGTCCGCTAGAACGTAGAAATACTTAAACCTAACTAACCTAAGGTCATCAGACACATCCATGCACGAGGCAGGATTCGAACCTGCGACCGTAGCAGTCGCGCGGTTCAAGACTGAAGCGCCTAGAACCACTCGGACACCACGGCCGGCCATTCGTAATGCCTTAAGCATCTGCTGGATTCAAAAACTCTGTTCAAGTGTAGAAGTTCGTCCTCCAGAGTGCTCACGTCAGCGGTGATATGTGCTGCGTGTATCAGAATCCTGAGAACACTGTTAGTCTGGGAAGAATAGTGGCGACTGTTTGCACATAAATCTAAATACGTGTGAGTCGGTTTCTGATATACTGCATGGCCCCGAGTGCCATAATGTTTTGATTGTACCAAAATATCCAAAAATGGAAGGCATTCCTCTTTTTCGATCTGCGTTGTAAACTGGATGTGACTATGGATGCAATTCAGATGGTCAAAGAATTTGTAATTTGTTTTCACCATGGGGCCCACACGACAAACTTGTCATCAACATAGCTCCAAAACACTGTAGGCTTCAAGTTAATTAATAACGATAGCGGTTTCATCTTGGACAAATCCTGCAATTCGGAACTTTCTGTAAGAAACTTACGAAGACGTCGCCACAGTATAGCTCGCAACGGCTCAGCGATATCGCTACGTGGGTCGACTGTGCAGCCGCAGATGTAATTCACGCACGTGTTGTACGTCTCTGGGGCCTTGTGTATCTATGGCCATACGTGCAGTGGCGCGGTCCTCGAGTTTAAAAAGACGCAGCGAATGCTGGAACGTCAGTGGAGATACTATCGAAGACAGTGCTGCCAAAGCAGATTTACTAAACACAGCCTTCCGAAATGCCTTCACAAAAGAAGCCGAAGTAAATGTTCCAGGATTCGAATCGAGAGCAGCTCCCAACATGAGTGACGTAGAAGTAAATATCCTCGGAGTAGTGAGGCAACTCAAATCACTTAATAAAGGCAAGTATTCTGGTACAGATTGTATACCAATTACGTTCTTTTCGGAGTATGCTGATGCATTAGCTCCATACTTGACAATCGTATACAACCGTTCGCTCGACGAAAGATCCGTACCCAAACACTGGAAAGTTGCACATGTCACACCAATATTCAAGAAAGGTAGTAGGAGTAATCCGCTAAATTACAGGCCCATATCGTTAACGTCGATATGCAGCAGGATTTTAGAACATATATTGTGTTCGAACATTATGAATTACCTCGAAATCCGCGCGGGATTAGCCGAGCGGTCTAGGGCGCTGCAGTCATGGACTGTGCGGCTGGTTCCTCGGGCGTGTGTGTGTGTGTTTGTCCTAAGGATAATTTAGATTAAGTAGTGTGTAAGCTTAGGGACTGATGATCTTTGAAGTTAAGTCCCATAAGATTTCACACACATTTTAACATTTTTTGAATTACCTCGAAGGAAACGGTTTATTGACACATAGTCAACTTTTTTTTTGGAGAACATCGTTCCTGTGAAACACAAGTAGCTCTTTATTCACATGAAGTGCTGAGTGCTGTTGACAAGGGATTTAAGATCCATTCCGTATTCCTGGATTTTCGGAAGGCTTTTGACACTGTACCGCACAAGTGGCTTGTAGTGAAATTGCGTGCTTATGGAACATCGTTTGTTATGTGACTGGATTTGTGATTTCCTGTCAGAGAGGTCAAAGTTCGTAGTAATTGACGGAAAGTCATCGAACAAAACAGAAGTGATTTCAGGCGTTCCCCATGGTAGTGTTATAGGCCCTTTGCTGTTCCTTATCTATATAAACGATTTGGGAGACAATCTGAGCAGCCGTCTTCGGTTGTTTGCAGATGAAGCTGTCTTTTATCGAGTAGTAAAGTCATCAGAAGATCGAAACAAACAGCAAAACGATTTAGAAAAGGTATTTGTAAGGTGCGAAAATTGGCAGTTGACCCTAAATAACGAAAAGTGTGAGGTCATCGACATGAGTGCTAAAAGGAATTCAAACTTCGGTTACACGATAAATCAGTCTAATCTAAAAGCTGTAAATTCAACTGAATACGTAGGTATTACAATTACGAACAACTTAACTTGGAAAGAACAGAGGAAAGGTTGCGGGGAAGGCTAACCAAAGGCTTCGTTTTATTGGCAACACACTTAGAAAATGTAACAGACCTACTAAGGAGACTGCCTACACTGCGCTTGTCCGTCCTCTTTTAGAATACTGCTGCGCGGTGTGGGGTCCTTACCAGGTAGGACTGACGGAGTACATCGAAAAAGTTCAAAGAAAGGTAGGAAGTTTTGTAGTATCGCGAAATATGGGAGAGAGTGTCACAGAAATGATACAGGATTTGGGCTGGAAATCATTAAAAGAAAGGCGTTTTTCGCTGCGACGGAATCTTCTCGCGAAATTCCAATCACCAACTTTCTCCTCCGAATGCGAAAATATTTTGTTGACACCGACCTACATAGGGCGGAACGATCACCACTATAGAATAAGGGAAATCAGAGCTCATACGGAAAGATATAGGTGTTCATTCTTTCCACGCGCTATACGAGATTGGAATAATAGAGAATTGTGAAGGTGGTTCGGTGAACCCTCTGCCAGGCACTTCTGTCGTCGGTTCTGACCTATTGCAAATATTATATGTATGCTGATGACCTTCAGTTGTATCTAAGTGCGAAACCAAGCAATCTTAAGAAAGCTATTGAAAATTTCAATACTGACCTCGATGGGCTATAAAAGTGGGCACAGGACATAGGACTAAAAGTAAAATCCAAGCGGTACTTGTTGGTCACTTGTTAGCCCAAAACATCGGGAATCCGTACCACCTCTTATCATAAATGGAACAAATATTAACTTCTCTCCCTCAGCAAAGAGTTATGAAAATCTTAATTGGACAGAGCACGTAACTGCAGTGTGCAAAAAAGCATTAGCATCCGTTGATGTCCTACAAAAATATAAAAAAAAACTCTTCCCTTTCGATCTGAAAAAGAAATTAGTACAAACGATTATACTCCCAATCATTGACTACAGCGATATTTTCCCACAACGCCTCTCTCAAGAAAATTCGCGACGTCTGGAACTGGTCATGAATGCCTGCGTGCAATATATCTGTGACGTTCGACTTTCTTTATCACGTTTCACCAGCATATGCAAAATTGTCCTGGCTGCGTGCAGACAAACGCAGAGATTTCCATAAACTCTGTCTCATCTACTGCCTTATAAATGTACACTGTCCCTCATATCTCTCCTCGTCCTTAACGCTGACAGAAACACACGTTCCCATCATAATAAAATCCTCTGTTCCACTGCACCGCTCAGTCACCTCCTCCAAGTCCTTTACAATAGCGAGAACCCGACTCTGGAATAACCTCCGTCGTTATGTTAGAGAACTTAAAAACATGTCCGGCTTCAAAAAACAGTCAATGACCCTCATTACTTCTTTCTCCCTCCTTAAATCTCCCTTCCCCAAAACTCGCTACACTAGTAAACATCTACTTCACACACCAAGATATTAATGTACATCTGCACAAATCTTCATTACTATTGCCAATTTTTCTCATGTTTATCATTATTATTTGATTTTTTTTACTGTTATTATTATTGCTTTTATCATAATTTGTATGTATAGCACCTGTTGTAAAAATACTGACAGTGTTTACTTTATTAGGTCTTAGTCATTACTCTTAATTCATATTGTCACTAGAGTAATCTAATTTTCTTATTGAAGCTATTGTCATGATGTAACTCTGATGTGTGAAATGCTGCATGTGTGGAACACTGGCCCTAATCTGATCAGGTTAAATAATAAATAAATTTGATTTGCAGAGTGTCCATGTAGATGTATATGTAGATATGTTGTGTACATAGTTCTGCGTAGTCAGCGCATACACAACTTTCCCAATAGAGCACGCCCCGCTATGCACAACTGCACAGGTGCAGCGCTCGTCCGTCTCCGCACTACGAGATGGCGCTACCTAAGAGACGGACCAAATTCTGTTTCAATCGATCCGCGTATTAATATGTTATGCAGCCAATGAGATTGCTGCTAAGGTAGAACCTTTTCTCCTCGCGGATCACACTCGCGCAGTGATACCTGAACGCGCGAGGTATTATAACAAGTGTACAGGCCTCAGTCAGTCTGCATTAGTCTGCATTTGTCTGTACCAGTCTATAGTCAAGTTTCAGTCTGCGCCAAATATTTTTTTTTTTTTTTTGGTCATCAGTCTACTGACTGGTTTGATGCGGCCCACCACGAATTCCTTTCCTGTGCTAAAATCTTCATCTCAGAGTAGCACTTGCAACCTACGTCCTCAATTATTTGCTTGACGTATTCCAATCTCCGTCTTCCTCTACAGTTTTTGCCCTCTACAGCTCCCTCTTGTACCATGGAAGTCATCCCTCATGTCTTAGCAGATGTCCTATCATCCTGTCCCTTCTCCTTGTCAGTGTTTTCCACATATTCCTTTCCTTTCCGATTCTGCGTAGAACCTCCTCATTCCTTACCTTATCAGTCCACCTAATTTTCAACATTCGACTATAGCACCACATCTCAAATGCTTCGATTCTCTTCTGTTCCGGTTTTCCCACAGTCCATGTTTCACTACCATACAATGCTGTACTCCAGACGTGCATCCTCAGAAATTTCTTCCTCAAATTAAGGCCGGTATTTGATATTAGTGGACTTCTGCGCCTAATAAGATTACCATATTCCTGTACATAGCCATGGAGATAAATGAATAGACACTTTGTCAAGTATCAGAGATATCTGAGAATAAGATTAACGTACCAAGACCAAAGGAACTTCAGATTGTCAATTGTAAATAGCATCCAGAACCAAGTAAAGTTATTTTTATGCTTGTTATTATTTTAATAAATGTGTTCGAAAATTAATCAAGTTCTGTTTGAAGTTGGTCACCGTCAATCTGCTACTCTAAGCGTGCAAGTGGCATTTCTATCGTCTGACCTAACGGCAGAAGATAAACACGCGACGATAAGACCACGAGACATATTGCTGACACTCGCCTACTACGTTAGAGCGACAAGTCAAATAATCTGATGGTATGTGTGTGTAGCGAAGGTCTTACAGTACGCACACCACAAGATGTAGATGTCAGTCATGCGGCCCTAAGTTCTCCCAGCTCAGACTTCGCGACGCGCGCCGTAGAACGGAAAAAGAAACGGTGGGTTTCGGTGGGGGTGGCCACGCGGCTATCGGCGATCGACATCCATTACGGGCTGCAAACACGGGCGTCAGCGGCGCCCGGGGAAAATAGCCTCGCGCGGGCGCTATCGGCGGGGATCGCGGAACGCAGGGGGAGCGTGCGTGCGGGCCAGTCACGGCAGCGCAGCACGCGAGCGCCGGCCAATCAGCGCGCGACCTCGTAAATATTTGATGCGCGCCGCGCCGCGCCGCGCCGGCAACGACCGCCGTGGGCCGCGCGACAGCTTCTGCGCGGCTGTACGGCTGTCGGTCTGCGCCAGACACTGTGTGCGCCTGCCCATAACGAGGGCGGCGCGGGCGTTCGCCAGCGTCGTTAGCTCTGGGAATAGCTGCTGACGAGTGCGCAGTATTGGCAGCGAACGGAAATGTTGTGGCACATATGTTACACGAAATGGACACGTCAAATCAAATGCAGTGTCTGGTAATGTGCCAGATCAAATAAGGGACTTTGCATGGGGGCTTAATTAAATTTATGATTATGCAAATAATTTTAACTGTCTGTCCGGTTACGCTATCTCGTAAACGGTTGGCCCTGACTAGTTTTAGTAGGCAATCTGACTGCATAGAATAACAACAAAGAATGAAACAAAACTTCCGTTAACACAATTAATTAATTAAGTCCCCAGCAACTATAAAACCTACGAAACAACAAACACCAGTGTAGCTGTTCTGTGTGTGGAAGTGTGACTCAACGTACACATCTGGCACGGTTCTTCTCCAATAAGACTAGAAATTTCAAGTACCATTTATATTGAAGTAATTAAAAGAAAATAGAAATACTATAACTGTGGAAGAAAACCAGGATTACACTCTAATACAAGAACACCAGCCAGATGCTTTGTTGACTGAACCTGTAATGACGCATTATTTAAGACATTGAAATAATAAAAAGAAAGGGGAATTTTTTTTTTTTTTTACCTCATATATGTTGACGAAAACCACTCTGATCGTTACAATATCTCCATTCGAACAACATCTGCTATCTAGCCCATCAAAACTGCATAAAACATGGAACAAGCACTCCTTACTACAACATCTCAACAACAACTCACCACTCCGACTTCACGACAAGCACTGCCTACCACCGCATCTGAACGACTACTCTCCACTACGACATCTCGACAAGAAAAAAATTCAAATGGCTCTGAGCACTATGGGACTCAACTGCTGTGGTCATAAGTCCCCTAGAACTGAGAACTACTTAAACCTAACTAACCAAAGGACAGCACACAACACCCAGCCATCACGAGGCAGAGAAAATCCCTAACCCCGCCGGGAATCGAACCCAGGAACCCGGGCGTGGGAAGCGAGAACGCTACCGCACGACCACGAGATGCGGGCTCTCGACAAGAACTCTCCACTACATCTGAACAAGAACTGCCTGTGGAGGCGGCTGAATAATACTCTCTGGCGCAATCTCTGGCGCTGTGGCTCAGTGTAGCCACCTTTCAACTTTCAAAAGCCTTCTGGAATAGTTAATAAAGGAAATGCGCCTAATGTCATGTGGCGTAACTTGTGAGTCACGTGTCGCTAAACACACTCATGGGGGGGGGGGGGGAAATTTAGAAAGGATTGTTGCATACCCTTAGAGGTATTGGGGCAACAGCCTTGCCGCAGTGGATACACCGATTCCCGTCTGATCACCTAAGTTAAGCGCTGTCGGGCGTGGCCGGCACATGGCTGGGTGACCATCCGGGCCACTATGTGATGGTGATGTTGCCATTTTTCGGGGTGCACTCCGCCTCGGGATGCCAATTGAGGAGCTGCTCGACCGAATTGTAGCGGCTCCGGTCAAAGAAAACCACCGTAACGACCGGGAGAGTGGTATGCTGACCACACGCCGCTCCCGTCCGCATCCTCAGCTGAGGATGACACGGCGGTCGGATGGTCCCGATAAGCCACTTGTGGCCTGATGACGGAGTGGTTAGAAGTTATCAGTTCACTGAAGACAGCAACAGTACATAAGGAGAACACTGAATCGTTGCATTTACAGATCAGTACCACAAGTGGTAGTGAGCACTCCTGCCGAAGTGCCCACACTTGTATGTGGTGTAGCCTCCGT
Organism: Schistocerca cancellata; assembly: GCF_023864275.1. Taxonomy (NCBI): domain Eukaryota; kingdom Metazoa; phylum Arthropoda; class Insecta; order Orthoptera; family Acrididae; genus Schistocerca; species Schistocerca cancellata. Next base: position 1,134,667,216 of record NC_064627.1, on the reverse strand, counting down.
AGGCGGCAATGCAGTCCCTGACTCTGTCATCCAGTCAATCATACTGACAGTGAATACTTTCATGGGATACGTTATACCACATCTACTGGACTTGTTCTTGTAGCTCTGCAACAGCTGTTGGTTGACGAGTCGCATGAGTCACTTCTCGTCCCATTAGATTCCACACGTGTCGACTGGACACAAGACCGAGATCTTAATGGGCAGGGAAGTTGCGCCACGTCTTTCAGACGGCGTTAAATTTCACGAACAGTGTACGGACGAGCATTATTCTGTTAGAACAACACATCACTTTACTGCTGGAAGAACGGAAAAAAGAATGGGTCTGCAGTACTCTGCATGTACCGGCTGCTGCTTGACGTCCCCTCCAGAAACATCAAACGTGAACGAGAATTGCAGCTTGTTGCACAGTAAGGTCTGGGGTGCGTGGGACCAGTGAGTCGTGAACGAACTGATTCTACGAAACAGAACTCACCAGATCCACATCATAAACACAGACTGTAGTATCATTGCCACAGATACTACTAGAACGCCGCGCCAACACAAGGTTAGCAGCCCGTCGTCTGCACTCTAGCGGGCTGTGCAGCTCGACGGAACTGGAGTGTGCCTCGTTCACTTCTTAGCTAGATCTCAACCTAGGCAGACGCACTTTCATAATCGGCCCTCAGCCAGTTCTGTAATATTTGCATTGATTCTCTAAAAATGGTTCAAATGGCTCTGAGCACAATGGGACTCAACTGCTGTGGTCATAACTTAGAACTACTTAAACCTAACTAACCTAAGGACAGCACACAACACCCAGCCATCACGAGACAGAGAAAATCCCTGACCCCGCCGGGAATCGAACCCGGGAACCCGGGCGTGGGAAGCAAGAACGCTACCGCACGACCACGAGATGCGGGCGCATTGATTCTCTGAGGAGGGCCCATCACGCTTAGTCCCTGAGAATATGTTGTATTAGTTATTAGCCGCAGCTACAGTCCTTTTTTTTGGGTCATGAGTCTACTGACTAGTTTGATGCGGCCCGCCACGAATTCCTTTCCTGTGCTAACCTCTTCATCTCAGAGTAGCACTTGCAACCTACGTCCTCAATTATTTGCTTGACGTATTCCAATCTCTGTCTTCCTCTACAGTTTTTGCCCTCTACAGCTCCCTCTAGTACCATGGAAGTCATTCCCTCATGTCTTACCAGATGTCCTATCATCCTGTTCCTTCTCCTTATCAGTGTTTTCCACATATTCCTTTCCTCTCCGATTCTGCGTACAACCTCCTCATTCCTTACCTTATCAGTCCACCTAATTTTCAACATTCGCCTATAGCACCACATCTCAAATGCTTCGATTCTCTTCTGTTCCGGTTTTCCCACAGTCCATGTTTCACTACCATACAATGCTATACTCCAGACGTACATCCTCAGAAATTTCTTCCTCAAATTAAGGCCGGTATTTGATATTAGTAGACTTCTCTTGGCCAGAAATGCCTTTTTTGCCATAGCGAGTCTGCTTTTGATGTCCTCCTTGCTCCGTCCGTCATTGGTTATTTTACTGCCTAGGTAGCAGAATTCGTTAACTTCATTGACTTCGTGACCATCAATCCTGATGTTAAGTTTCTCGCTGTTCTCATTTCTACTACTTCTCATTACCTTCGTCTTTCTCCGATTTACTCTCAAACCATGCTGTGTACTCATTATACTGTTCATTCCGTTCAGCAGATCTTTTAATTCTTCTTCACTTTCACTCAGGATAGCAATGTCATCAGCGAATCGTATCATTGATATCCTTTCACCTTGTATTTTAATTCCACTCCTGAACCTTTCTTTTATTTCCATCATTGCTTCCTCGATGTACAGATTGAAGATTAGGGGCGAAAGGCTAGCCTTGTCTTACACCCCTCTTAATACGAGCACTTCGTTCTTGATCGTCCACTCTTATTATTCCCTCTTGGTTGTTGTACATATTGTGTATGACCCGTCTCTCCCTATAGCTTACCCCTACTTTTTTCAGAATCTCGAACAGCTTGCACCATTTTATATTGTCGAACGCTTTTAATAGGTCGACAAATCCTATGAAAGTGTCTTGATTTTTCTTTAGCCTTGCTTCCATTATTAGCCATAACGTCAGAATTGCGTCTCTCGTCCCTTTACTTTTCCTAAAGCCAAACTGATCGTCACCTAGCGCATTCTCAATTTTCTTTTCCATTCTTCTGTATATTATTCCTGTAAGCAGCTTCCATGCATGAGGTGTTAAGCTGATTGTGCGAAAATTATCGCACTTGTCAGCTCTTGCCGTCTTCGGAATTGTGTGGATGATACTTTTCCGAAAGTCAGATGGTATATGGCCAGACTCATATATTCTACACACCAACGTGAATAGTCGTTTTGTTGCCACTTCCCCCAATGATTTTCGAAATTCTGATGGAATGTTATCTATCCCTTCTGCCTTATATGACCGTAAGTCCTCCAAAGCTCTTTTAAATTCCGATTCTAATACTGGATCCCCTATCTCTTCTAAAACGACTCCTGTTTCTTCTTCTATCACATCAGACAAATCTTCACCCTCATAGAGGCTTTCAATGTATTCTTTTCACCTATCTGCCCCCTCTTCTGCATTTAACAGTGGAATTCCCGTTGCACTCTTAATGTTACCACCGTTGCTTTTAATGTCACCAAAGGCTGTTTTGACTTTCCTGTATGCTGAGTCTGTCCTTCCGACAGTCATATCTTTTTCGATGTCTTCACATTTTTCCTGCAGCCATTTCGTCTTAGCTTCCCTGCACTTCCTATTTATTTCATCCCTCAGCGACTTGTATTTCTGTATTCCTCATTTTCTCGGAACATGTTTGTACTTCCCCCTTTCATCAATCAACTGAAGTACTTCTGTTACCCATGGTTTCTTCGCAGCTACCTTCTGTGTACCTATGTTTTCCTTCCCAGCTTCTGTGATGGCCCTTTGTAGAGATGTCCATTCCTCTTCAACTGTACTGCCTACTGCGCTATTTCTTATTGCTGTATCTATAGCGTTAGAGAACTTCAAACGTATCTCGTCATTCCTTAGTACTTCCGTATCCCACTTGCTACAGTCCTACAAACAACTGAAGATAAGTAATTTCATTGTACTATGTGTTTCTTGAATAATAATCGTTCTCTCTAACAGTGTGCCGTACCGCATATTATTGCAACCTGGACTCCTTCAGCTCCTATCAACTCTGCCTCCTGCTTATTCGCATTTAGTAACGAGCTGAAAACACCCACTCCTTTTGTGCCTCTAAACCATGGCCGGCCAAACGCTGCACAGTGTGCAGACGTGCGGAAGTGCTGCACATGTGCGCACGTGTGCGACAGCGACATCTGTTAATAGACATGTGTCCCAAATGAACGGCGGCGACTCCACTTCCCTGTTTATGTGGTACAAGCAAGAGCGCAACATACCCAGTCTCGTTTACCCTTGGTAACCGCAACCTTAACGGAGAAGTACTGAGAAATGGCAGGTACTGTGAAAAAGCAAAGGACGGGAGATCTATGTTCTCAGTCGTTTAAAAATGACAGAACTGCAATTCTTTTTTGTAGCCGTTGGTGAAAACTCACAGTGTTTGCTATGCCGCCGAATAATAGGCGGCCAGGGTAAGTTTTCAATTGAAAGACACTGCAATACATATCACAAAGACGAGTGTAGTGTACTCAAGAGTGAAGAACGGCAAGCTAAATTAAATGTCCTTAAGAAAATGGATGAGATACATCAACTCTATTATCATTTCTCACGACCAGTGATAAACGTGTTTGGATTTATTCCACTCATAATTAAAATTATTGTTTACTAACTGTGCATTAGTGTCTCATTCTGCTCCATGTTACATTATCATCAGGAAAGTTGGTCATTAAACCGATTGTTCCAATTTATACTTATATTTAGGTTTTTTTTATGTGTGAAGGGCTACGCTCAGCTGAAGTCGATAAAGCATAACATTCATCTAATTTTCGGTTATTATGCAGATTTCAGACGTAACTGATGAAAGGTATAGCAATAATGGTATTGAAATAACAGGTGATTATCGAGAGGTCTGCGGTTATCATTCTGTTCAGAGGTCAGTGAGACAGAAATTATGTGGGTGTAACTGAGGGCACCGAGAATTAGTTATACGAAACCTTGCATTAGTTCAATGTTATCTGAAATCATGAATAAGTGCTCTCTTTCTTAAATACTAGATCAAAAACGTTACGCGTGTTTACGTGCTGCCTTAATAAAAACCCACGGCTGTTAACTGTATTACTTGTCTTACTGGGTTACACTGTTAACATAAAAGTAGACGTCTCAATGAGTAGACTGTGACAGTATTTCAAATGTTTAATACGCGAAATACCTTCCCATGGTTGGCTTGCAAGCTGTGGAAAGAGCAGTAGAATGCGCCGGTACAGAGTATCCCAGCAAGTGGATAAAGCGACACCTGTGCGATAGAAACATGCACTACATGAACACTGATGGCTGCGGCGTTCACGCTGTGACCCGGAAGTTGCACATGTGCAGCAGCACCGCACGCGTGCAGAATTTCTTGCCGGCCCTGCTGTAAACAGTGAGACACAATACAAACGACCATCACTTGTGTGCAAGCCATCTATCTTCCAAGTGATCCTCTGACGGCACCAGTCGAGTTGTGCACGTCGACGCTGCAGCGTGAGTGGAAGATGGACTGGAAGAGCGTGTGCCCGTAGTGCCACTGGTGCGCAACGGTTCGTGTCGACACGTCTGCGCTCACAATCCCTCTCACCTGTGCTGTGCTAGCTGTAAGATCTGCCACTGCTGCCCTTACAATACGACGATCCTGGCGAGAGTCTGTACTGTATGGACACCTAGAATCCTGTCTGTGTGCTTGACAATGACCATAGATACCAACATCGTTTCACAACTGACACAGCAAGTCCAACTTATGTTGCAGTCCTCTGAATCGGCTATCCAGCCACAATTTGACCCAATTTAAACTTACTCAGCTGCCTGTAGGAAGAACGAATAGGTGTCCGTCGCATGGTTGCTGCTTACTTTACATCTTTCTACCACACTGAGCCTTCTGGCTGCGAGTATTCTCTATTAAAGTGAAGAGAAACAATTAAAATCGCTCAAAAGAGGAAAGGCCTCTGGACCTGATGGGATACCAGTTCAATTTTACACAGAGTACGCGAAGGAACTTGCCCCCCTTCTTGCAGCGGTGTACCGTAGGTCTCTAGAAGAGCGTAGCGTTCCAAAGGATTGGAAAAGGGCACAGGTCATCCCCGTTTTCAAGAAGGGACGTCAAACAGATGTGCAGAACTATAGACCTATATCTCTAACGTCGATCAGTTGTAGAATTTTGGAACACGTATTGTGTTCGAGTATAATGACTTTTCTGGAGACGAGAAATCTACTCTGTAGGAATCAGCATGGGTTTCGAAAAAGACGGTCATGTGAAACCCAGCTCGCGCTATTCGTCCACGAGACTCACAGGGCCATAGACACGGGTTCACAGGTAGATGCCGTCTTTCTTGACTTCCGCAAGGCGTTCGATACAGTTCCCCACAGTCGTTTAATGAACAAAGTAAGAGCATATGGACTATCAGACCAATTGTGTGATTGGATTGAAGAGTTCCTAGATAACAGGACGCAGCATGTTGTTCTCAATGGAGAGAAGTCTTCCGAAGTAAGAGTGATTTCAGGTGCACCGCAGGGGAGTGTCATAGGACCGTTGCTATTCACAATATACATAAATGACCTGGTGGATGACATCGGAAGTTCACTGAGGCTTTTTGCAGAATATGCTGTGGTGTATCGAGAGGTTGTAACAATGGAAAATTGTACTGAAATGCAGGAGGATCTGCAGCGAATTGACGCATGGTGCAGGGAATGTCAATTGAATCTCAATGTAGACAAGTGTAATGTGTTCCGAATACATAGAAAGATAGACCCCTTATCATTTAGCTACAATATAGCAGGTCAGCAACTGGAAGCAGTTAATTCCATAAATTATCTGGGAGTACGCATTAGGAGTGATTTAAAATGGAATGATCATATAAAGTTGATCGTCGGTAAAGCAGATGCCAGACTGAGATTCATTGGAAGAATCCTAAGGAAATGCAATCCGAAAACAAAGGAAGTAGGTTACAGTACGCTTGTTCGCCCACTGCTTGAATACTGCTCAACAGTGTGGGATCCGTACCAGATAGGGTTGATAGAAGAGGTAGAGAAGATCCAACGGAGAGCAGCGCGCTTCGTTACAGGATCATTTTGTAATCGCGAAAGCGTTACGGAAATGATAGATAAACTCCAGTGGAAGACTCTACAGGAGAGATGCTCAGTAGCTCGGTATGGGCTTTTGTTAAAGTTTCGAGAACATACCTTCACCGAGGAGTCAAGCAGTATATTGCTCCCTCCTACGTATATCTCGCGAAGAGACCATGAGGATAAAATCAGAGAGATTAGAGCCCACACAGAGGCATACCGACAATCCTTCTTTCCACGAACAATACGAGACTGGAATAGAAGGGAGAACCGATAGAGGTACTGAAGGTACCCTCCGCCACACACCGTCAGGTGGCTTGCGGAGTATGGATGTAGATGTAGATGTAGATGAAGTGTAGACACAGATGGCGCTCTTGTAGCTATGCCACTACGCTCTCAGTGGCGGGCCACACTGAAACCATTATCAGTACATCTACTATTCCCCCCCCCCTCCCGCCCCCCCCCCCCACCCGCCGGTGGCATATGCCATCATCTGAACAAAATCGACGTTGTTTTTCTAGGTGTACTACTTTTTTCCGACAGTGTAATTATTGCTGTTGTTTTAGCCGAAATTTTGTGGATGGATGAGCAGAGTTTGTGAAGTTTTGAGTATTGAACTCTTTTCATTCACCGTTGCTGGAAAGTGGTGAGAAAGGTAAATTGCAAACTTAGGACGTAGGGTGACAGAGAAGTGAATTTCCTGGACGTTTCCTGAATTCCCTCAAGGACATAACAGCTGAGAATGCTGGCGCAGGTAACGATCCAGCCAGGCCGTGGTACCCCACCACACCTTCTCAGAGCTGTGCGAAAGGCGAGTGGGGATAAATAGAAATGGCTTTGGTCTTTTATACCAGTCCTGCCTGGATATCTGCCCCTCCCCCCATAATTCTATAAGTCCCTCCAGATTCTTGAGCGTCATGCACTCCGCCACGCCTTCCATATACACCTCCCGTCCCCCACGCGGATCCTCTATGATCTCATTCCTTTCCCCCATCTGCTCCTATTCCTCGAACATATCCGCATCCTCTACACCTCCCGCCGTCTTGAACCCCCTCATCCCCTGGTTGTTCCTCTCCTCTCCCATCCCCGTCCCCTGCCACGTCTTCACCGTTGTGTCCCCCCTACCCTCCATCTCTACACCCTACATCTCCTTTCCGAAGGTGGCTTCCCTCAACTCCCCCTCCCAGATGATGCCCTCTCTCCCTCCATTTATCCTTTCTATCAACTCTGACCCTCACTCCCCTCCTTTCCTCCGTCCTTTCCCTGGGCTCCCTCTTCCTTCCCCCTTCCATCCTGTGTTTTCTCCCCGCCTCTCCTCTCCTTATCTCCTTTCTCCCCCCCCCCATGTCCTTTTGTACTCCCCTCCTCTGCCTTCCCCACTCCCTGGCACGTCTGCTCAGCACCCCTCACCCCTCTTATGGATCCTCCTCTTCCATTGGCTCCTTTCCCCCCTCCCCCTTCATTTTCCTCTCCTTCCACCCCCTTTTTTCCCGTCATCTGCCCAGTTTCCCCCCACCTGCTCTCGGGTGTGGTATGTCGTATTTGTGCCACCTTTTAGTGCAGTGTTTAAGTGAGTGTTCCGTGTTGTGCGTCCTTCCACAGCGTTGCGAACAGAAATCATGCTGTCGCTGGGTGTGCTTTTTATATCTCTTGCGAACAGAACCCAGACTGTAGCCGTGTTTTTTAACTGTCTGTCTCTTATTTTTCTGCTTCCTGTGTATTTTATTAGCATCGTCCACCCTGTGTTTTATGTTCTAAGTTCCAGAATTTTCTGCCATTTTACCTTTAAGTCACCGATTTTATCGCCAACTGTTATTATTTTTTTTATTATCTTCATCTTTTTACAACAAATTCTGTAGGCTGAAGAGCGGCATAATAAGCTGCTGCCAGCCCGCCCCCTTTAGGGGTAATCGAAACTCAATAAAAGAAAAAAAAGTCTTTTATAGAAACATGGGCAGAGAAAGAGCCACTACTATACTGCCGTAGACAGTGTGTGACCTATCTGCATTTTGCGTCCAGACGAATTTTTAGCCAATCGGGGTGAAAGCCCATCCAATACCAATTCCTAGTCAGTTTAAGAGAATATTAGAAGCACCTCTGGAGAAAATGTTGCTGACTTCTCTTGCATTTATGAACGTGAGGAGAAAATATCGGCTGTCACGATGGCAAAACATGAGATTCCTCCCATCGACCAGTAGCGAAGAAGAGCGGTGAGGAACAGACAGAGTAGAGTTCACCATTTGGGGGACGTTACATCGTGAACATATCGCGAGATCTTCAGCCAGCCTGCCGCTTCTTTCCCTGTTCTGTTTGTCAAAGTGTCACGGTTTGCGTTTGCGGTGTCTTTCTTCTGAGCAGCTCGCAACTTTTGTGTTTATTCCACGACGCCAGCTTCCTTTTTATGGTAGATATCTTGTACCTGGAACGAGCCGGCCAGACTTCGAAATATGATTAACTTTTCGAGTAGCAGTCTTCCACAGAGCATTCAGGTGCGTTCAGCACTTATTCAGTGCACGGAATGTATACAGGAATTTTATCTCAACAATGGGTAGTTTGTCCGTGCCTATAATTCCATGTGCAGTAATTTCATTATCGATGACATGGTGAACTTGTAATGCCGGAAATGCATATCCTCCTATTTCCATCTATTGCACTGCAAATTTTTTTCCTTATTTTGTTACCTGAAGATATAACATTTCTGTGTCTTTGTATATTGTAATTGTTTTACTATCTGTATATATATGCATTTATGTTGATGTATAATTGGTTTGTTTTGTGAATATTATTTGTATTTTTACGCTGGGTCTTGCCTAGGGAAAACTATGCTATCGAACGAATACATCGATAGGTCGTGTGGAGAACAAAAGTGTTTAGGATCTTTGGTAGTGTTAACTCTGCCGCGTGGAGCGCCGGCAGAGCAGGGGGGTCTGCCTGGGGTGGTGCAGTGGAGCAGGTGTGTTGTGTGAATCTCCCGCGAGTTGCCGCGCTTTCGGGGTTTGGGAGCATGTAATTACGCTCGACTCGCGATGATAGTTTCTGACACTGTGTCGCGGACGGGAAGCATTAGCTGGCGCACATCAAGAGCCTGGTGACCGTGTCGAGAAGAAGGCGCGCCAACATCCAGTTTCTGCAACAGCGGCGGCCGACAATGAGTGACTGTCGCCACCTCCTCGATCGACGGCTTCAAACCTTCAATCAACCAACAAGGAAGACTGGAAGCACGTAAAGTTTTAGAACTGTAAGCAGGCCTCAGCTTTTCAAACTGTACCGTTTTCGTAACTATAATTACAGCAACTTAGCATGAACGTTTGTTGCTCATTGTCCCAATTGCATTACCAAGCAGGGTCCCTTCCTTTTCCGGAATGAACCCGAGTGTCGTTGAAATTCAAACGCCAGCATTAAAGTAATATTATAGCATTTCACTGCTTTAATTTCAAAGTTCAGTTAAGGCATTCATAGCTGGCTACAATATTTAGATTACACAAGCACAAATTAAGAGTGCGAGTTTTGTTACCGTATTTTAGATTATCTGTGACTGCAGCCCAGCTTGGTACGTACTAACTTTTACTATTGTTAATTGTTCAGAATCATTTAATTCAAGTTCAAAGTTAAATCTCTTATTTCTAAATTGCGTAGATTCAAGTAGCTTTTGAAATGATTGTTGAGGTAGTCCAAGACTAACCGTATTTTACTGAATTTCGATGTGCTTCAGAAAGAAAGCTCACTATTAACTTCAGTCACTAAATTAACTTTCGATTTTCCGGTTTTATGAATTCTTTGCTAAATTAAGTCAGTGTGTAGCGAAATTTATTACTTCTGACAAACTTTCAGTTTTCACACTACACGTGTCAACCTTCAGTTGCCACGCTTCTAGTGCTAATTATATGTGTAATAACCTTTCTTTTTCAGTTACTTTAGTAATTGTCCTTAGGACTGGCGACCGTAATTTACCCCAAATCTCAAATATCTAATTACCGCTAGTTAATTGTTAACGTAACGGCCGCACATTTACTTCCTTTATTAACTTTACCCCTTTTCAAAATTAATTTCGACCAGTTTCATTTGCATTTTTCCTTTCATTTAGATGTAACCCTTTCCTCCCTCTTTACCGACAGATTAACTTCGGTGACGATTGCTTTTCCCAAATTTCCATTAGGTACACACGGTTTAATTTTTCACTGTCATTAAGGTCGATAAGTGAGGGGGAGGTTACAAACTGTCATCATGGCTTTCCTTGATCTGTGAGTCATTTCATTTTCTGAATCAGTCAGTTAACGAGTAACTTTAACGAATACAAACGTTTCTGTCTACTAAAATAATTTGGTGAGTTGACCCATTTCTCTGAATAAATCGTGCGGCTCTATAAGCCTGTGCATTCAATGTGTCCGCCTTCCAGGTCCCATTATCTCGAACATTTCTTGATTTTCCAGGAGGGATAATAAGTTTAATTTCTTTTGATTGCGAATTTTTTGGGGTTTAGTTATTGGTAATTGAACTCTACCTGCTATGGCAGTGAGCAGCGTGAGTGGATACTATTGTCAGCGTCATTCGGTGTTGTAAGCCTACAAGGTATGTAACAGCTGCTGGAATTAATCGAGTTATGAGTTCGATAGTGTGGCAGGCAGAATGCGCTTACTCTTGCCGAATCCCAGAGGGCTCACACGAATACCGAAGTATTACACATAAAAAGCACACAACATTACAGTCTCACCGAACTGTCGTCAAATGCCCTTTCTGTACGTAACATAAGCAGCCTGTGAGCAGACCAGCAGAAATATGTCTGTCTACACACTCGTCGAACCACTTTCAGACTATTTTTCGATGGCATCACTCTAATAGCAGACGGGAAAATTGAACAAACTTTCTGTTCCATATCTGATTTCCCGTGTGCTGTAACGTGGTATTTTCTTCCCATTAGGTGGTAGTCTACAAAATGTTTTTGGATTGGAGTTGAAGGTAGATACTGAAACATCTCGCCGCACCGAAAACCGCCTTTCTTTTGTTGATTTCCACCTCAGCTCGTATATCATATTCGTGATTCTCTCTCCCCTATTTCACAGTAAGACAAAGCGAACTGCCCTTCGTTGAACCTCTTAAAATGTCTTCCGTCAAATAAGCCTGGTGACGATCTCATATCGCAAAGCATTACCCCAGAAAAGGACGGAAAAAGGAATCGCAGGCACGCTTTTTAGTAGATTTCTTGCGTCTTCTAAAGGTTCTACCAGTAAAACTTGCTCGTTTTTGGTTCGTCTTCACCCTATGTTCTGTATGATGGTTCGATTTTAAGTTGGTCAAAATTGTTATCTCTAGGCATTTAGTTGAATCGACAACCTTTAAAGTTCTGTAATTTATCGTGCAACCGAAATCAAACGAATTTTTTTAGAGGAGAAAATGACATTCAACTGTGAAAAGGGGTACAAAAAACAGTGGATATAACATCCATATAATGCGAAGTATGAACCACAAAATCAAAACACAGCTAAAGAAAAATTAAAATAAGCAGAGGACACACGCCCAACAAAACTCTGCAAACAACATAGACACTAAAGTATACACAAATACACAGAACGGGAACATTCACGAAATAACAAAAAGAATGGCACACCTTAACATACAAACGCAAATAAATCAAGTCAGAGAATGGCAAATATTTTGTTGAATCAAGGATTAGACCTTCCGCACAAAACAAGAGAAAATTCCAGACACATTTATATACTACAATAGAAAAACCAGACAAATACCATGAGGGTGGTATACACGAACTAGAATGTTACGATTGCGAATAAGTCTGTCTGGGGATGACAGGCACGAACTTTAGTACTAGATACAAAGAACAGAATGGCAAATATTTTGATGAATCAAGGATTAGACCTTCCGCACAAAACAAGAGACAATTCCAGACACATTTATATACTACAATAGAAAAACCAGACAAATACCATGAGGGTGGCATACACGAACTAGAATGTTACGATTGCGAATAAGTCTGTCTGGGGATGACAGGCACGAACTTTAGTACTAGATACAAAGAACACATAAGGAACTGGAAGTATCACAGTAGCCAATCTACCTCTCCTGCACACCTGATAAAGCATAAGCATTAACTACTTAACATGAAACAGGATATGAAAAGTATTTGATTGGACGGCTACAACAGAAAACTTCTAACGTTACAGAAAAACTCAGAAACCTCGCATTCGGGAGGACGACGGTCCCAACCCGCGTCCGGCCCTTCTGTTTTAGGTTTTCTGTGATTTCCCAGAATCGCTCCAGGCAAATGACGGGATGGTTCCTCTGAAAGGGCACGGCCGACTTCCTTCCCCATCCTTCGCTAATCCGATGGGACCGATGACCTCGCTGTTTGGTCCCCTCCCCCAAACCAACCAACCAATCAACCAACCAACCGACCAACCAAAAACAAAAAATGATATACAGCATAACCAGAGTAAATAGTGACTTTATCTGCGGAGACGATCTATAACCGCTTCAAGTGATTTTTTTGTCCCCTCGCTTGACGTTTCGCTCGCCGCTGGGTGGAGAGCATTGAGAGCCCAAAGCATGAAGGGATGAGACACAGACCATCTGGGGAGAGTGGAGCTCTGGACGGTTAAAGAGAATGTGACAGTTGGGAGACATTTTAAATCAACTTCCAATCTCCAATCTTACCTTAAGTTTGAAAACACATCAAAAATATGTGTGAAATCTTATGGGACTTAACTGCTGAGGTCATCAGTCCCTAAGCTTACACACTACTTAACCTAAATTATCCCAAGAACAAACATGCCCGAGGGAGGACTCGAACCTCCGCCGGGTCCAGCCGCACGGTCCATGAGTGTAGCGCCTTAGACCGCTATTTTTTCCCATTTTCTTCGTTGTTGATCGTTATGTTTGGTCATTGCGGACGTCACATGACATCCGTTCAAGTTCGTTGTTGATCCTTTCACTCAGATTTTTTATTACAGAGGCCAACCAGCGCTCTGAGCGAACACGCTGAGCTACCGTGCCGGCGACCACTCGGCTAATCCCGCGCGGCGGAAACAGATCGTAACCTAACTAATCAATACAGGGTTATTACAAATGATTGAAGCGATTTCACAGCTCCACAATAACTTTATTATTTGAGATATTTTCACAATGCTTTGTACACACATGCAAAAACTCAAAAAGTTTTTTTAGTCATTCACAGATGTTCGATACGTGCCCCTTTAGTGATTCGGCAGACATCAAGCTGATAATCAAGTTCCTCCCACACTCGGCGCAGCATGTCCCAATCAATGAGTTCGAAAGCATCGTTGATGCGAGCTCGCAGTTCTGGCACGTTTCTTGGTAGAGGAGGTTTAAACACTGAATCTTTCACATAACCCCACAGAAAGAAATCGCATGGGGTTAAGTCGGGAGAGCGTGGAGGCCATGACATGAATTGTTGACCATGATCTCCACCAAGACCGATCCATCGCTTTTCCAATCTCCTGTTGGAGAAACGCCGAACATCATGATGGAAGTGCGGTGGAGCACCATATTGATGAAGTCGGTGCTATCAGTCTCCAGTTGTGGAATGAGCCAATTTTGCAGCATGTCCAGATACACGTGTCCTGTAACGTTTCTTTCGCAGAAGAAAAAGGGGCCGTAAACTTTAAACCGTGAGATTGCACAAAACACGTAAACTTTTTGTGAATTGCGAATTTGCTGCACGAATGCGTGAGGATTCTCTACCGCCCAGATTCGCACATTGTGTCTGTTCACCATTGAGAAAAAATGTTGCTTCATCACTGAAAACAAGTTTCGCACTGAACGCATCCTCTTCCATGAGCTGTTGCAACCGCGCCGAAAATTCAAAGCGTTTGACTTCGTCGTCGGGTGTCAGGGCTTGTAGCAATTGTAAACGGTAAGGCTTCTGCTTTAGCCTCTTCCGTAAGATTTTCCAAACCGTCGGCTGTGGCACGCTTAGCTCCCTGCTTGCTTTATTCCTCGACTTCCGCGGGCTACGCGTGAAACTTGCCCGTACGCGTTCAACCGTTTCTTCGCTCACTGCAGGCCGACCCGTTGATTTCCCCTTACAGAGGCATCCAGAAGCTTTAAACTGCGCATACCATCGCCGAATGGAGTTAGCAGTTGTGGATCTTTGTTGAACTTCGTCCTGAAGTGTCGTTGCACTGTTATGACTGACTGATGTGAGTGCATTTCAAGCACGACATACGCTTTCTCGGCTCCTGTTGCCATTTTCTCTCACTGCGCTCTCGAGCGCTCTGGCGGCAGAAACCTGAAGTGCGGCTTCAGCCGAACAAAACTTTATGAGTTTTTCTACGTAGTGTGTCGTGACCATATGATAATGAATCGAGCTACAGTGAATTTATGAAATCGCTTCAATCATTTGTAATAGCCCTGTATATTCAATTAAATATTACAGCTGGCCAGAGATCAGATGTAACCATACACGCAGAAGGTATGAAGGGAAGAACTGTCACATCACTCTAAGTTAAATTGCCATCTCTTGTTTCTTCCATTACGTACACTTTCAATAAATTTAAAATGCATCCAAAAAATATTATTTATCTTATTTATTATCACTATCTAAGTTAACAACAAATATTATTTATCTTATTTATTATCATTATCTAAGTTAGCAACAAGTTTAAACATAATTGTGTTTACCCATTTGTATTTACATATATGTTTTTTTAAATTTTTTTATTTTATCCTTTTGTAAAATTTCTCTACAAAAAAATTACTAGTAATAAAACTGAATTTGTATAATATAACATGTAAAATCACACAATGTACGATGTGCTATATAACAACAGGCAGCAGGTCTTTACCTGAGAAATAAATAAAGTAAGTAAGTTGGGAGATCGAGCAGCTTACTGTGCCCTCCTAGATTATTGGTTTAGGGGCGGGCACTAGATGGCGTGGCTTGGAAATGTGCCCTAATGATGTTGACAGACAGCAATCAACGTCGAGCATTGTGTGTGGATACATATGGAACGACGGCTGTGTTGGCGGTGTGATGTCTGAAGTGTGTATCAGCGGAAGTGCACGTTTAAGAATGTGAAGTGTTATTTAACCGTCTTACACGGACTTAGCTCACACAGGCTTGTATTGGGATACACCGTCCCGTATGGAACTAAGGTCCACGTTGCATCGAGTTGAGTCGGCCCTTGTAACGGCACTGGGCTGTGGAATTGGGTGCTTCGCAAAGTACAGTGTACTGTGGATGCTATGCTTCTTTAGTTGGCTTCACGCAGTCAGGTGTTTTGCCTGGTGACGGCAAACCTCACTATGCAGTTATAAGAGTGAGCATCTGCAAGTCTATGAAATAAACTCTTTTCCTTGCCAGTAGTTTGATTGTTTGAGTGGAATCTCGTCCAGTGTTCAACTCTCATTGACGTTTATTAGTTTTAAGTATGTATCTTTTCTTGTTTGTTACGTTTACCAGCTAATATGACCAAATGTACAAAAATGATTTTGCTACTAAATGTTGTTTTTAAGATTTATTTAAATTGCCTTTTAGTGGTTTAGATTTTACAGTGTGTTTCAAGCGGTAATAAGGTACAGGGTGTTTCAAAAATGACCGGTATATTTGAAACGGCAATAAAAACTAAACGAGCAGCGATAGAAATACACCGTTTGTTGCAATATGCTTGGGACAACAGTACATTTTCAGGCGGACAAACTTTCGAAATTACAGTACTTACAATTTTCAACAACAGATGGCGCTGCAAGTGATGTGAAAGATATAGAAGACAACGCAGTCTGTGGGTGCGCCATTCTGTACGTCGTCTTTCTGCTGTAAGCGTGTGCTGTTCACAACGTGCAAGTGTGCTGTAGACAACATGGTTTATTCCTTAGAACAGAGGATTTTTCTGGTGTTGGAATTCCACCGCCTAGAACACAGTGTTGTTGCAACAAGACGAAGTTTTCAACGGAGGTTTAATGTAACCAAAGGACCGAAAAGCGATACAATAAAGGATATGTTTGAAAAATTTCAACGGACTGCGAACGTGACGGATGAATGTGCTGGAATGGTAGGGCGACCGCGTACGGCAAGCACAGAGGGCAACGCACAGCTAGTGCAGCAGGTGATCCGACAGCGGCCTCAGGTTTCCGTTCGCCGTGTTGCAGCTGCGGTCCAAATGACGCCGATGTCCACGTATCGTCTCATGTGCCAGAGTTTACACCTCTATCCATACAAAATTCAAATGCGGCAACCCCTCAGCGCCGCTACCATTGCTGCACGAGAGATATTCGCTAACGATATAGTGCACAGGATTGATGACGGCGATATGCATGTGGGCAGCATTTGGTTTGCTGACGAAGCTTATTTTTACCTGGACGGCTTCGTCAATAAACAGAACTGGCGCATATGGTGAACTGAAAAGCCCCACGTTGCAGTCCCATCGTCCCTGCATCCTCAAAAAGTACTGCTCTGGGCCGCCATTTCTTCCAAAGGAATGATTGGCCCATTTTTCAGATCCGAAACGATTACTGCATCACGCTATCTGGATATTCTTCGTGAATTTGTGGCGGTACAAACTGCCTTAGACGACACTGCGAACACCTCGTGGTTTATGCAAGATGGTGCCCGGCCACATCGCACGGCCGACGTCTTTAATTTCCTGAATGAATATTTCGATGATCATGTGATTGCTTTGGGCTATCCGAAACATACAGGAGGTGGCGTGGATTGGCCTCCCTATTCGCCAGACATGAACCCCTGTGACTTCTTTCTGTGGGGACACTTGAAAGACCAGCTGTACCGCGCGAATCCAGGAACAATTGAACAGCTGAAGCAGTACATCTCATCTGCATGTGAAGCCATTCCGCCAGACACGTTGTCAAAGGTTTCGGGTAATTTCATTCAGAGACTACGCCATATTATTGCTACGCATGGTGGATATGTGGAAAATATCGTACTATAGAGTTCCCCAGACCGCAGCGCCATCTGTTGTTGAAAATTGTAACTACTGTAATTTCGAAAGTTTGTCTGCCTGAAAATGTACTGTTGTCCCAAGCATATTGCAACAAACGGTGTATTTCTATTGCTGCTCGTTTAGTTTTTATTGCCGTTTCAAATATACCGGTCATTTTTGAAACACCCTGTATATCAAAAGAGACTGTAAATTAATTATTGTATGAATCATTGGTTCATTAATTCACGGCAGTGAACGTTCGTAAACTGTTTTGGTACTGGACGGTTACCGCTATGTTCGATTTCTTAGGAGAAAATTAACAGCTGCATCGTTATTGCGACACCATTTAGGAAAAGCCGTGTTTTTTTTTAATTCAATGCTTTATTTTAAAGAAATGTAATGGTTCTGATTGTGCTCAAGACATTCTTTAATTAACAACTGCTAGAATTTAGGTCCATCATTTTTTCATTCTGGTGGGCTTCACAATAATTGTGTTTTGGTGGTTATAGTATGTTCGTTTCTTGTTTTACAAGTCACCTACACCATCCTGTAATCGAACTGCCAGTGCAAGCGGCCCCTGTCAGCTTAACACTGGGCTTGGGTGCGTATTGTGGCCGTCTCTTGTAACAGATGGTCGAACAGTGTTTTAATTAATGATGCTTTTAGTTACGGCTATTTAGTTAATGTAAAACCTTTGCAATAAAGTGTTGTGAGTTTAAAAATATTTACCTTTAGGATACGTTCCTAGTACTCCAGAATTTGAACGTAACTTATCCTTTTCCTTGTGTTTATGACTGCCCTAATGCTGTGTTTTATTTGTTTGAAATGTAATCCTAAATCAATAGAGAATACAGATACACAGCTTGGTCTCAAGGAAGTCTCAAAATTTCCATATTCAGCCGGGGCTGGGGACGATATGGTGGGAATGGGAGGGGGCACAGCCAATTCATATACCACGACAGACATTAAAATAATTAAATAACTGCGACTCCCTCCACTCAGAATTCGACCTTTTTCCTAACGCTGAACATACCACATACAATAATACACGCTCACATCTAACAAACGAATATCAACCCATATACAGACGCAATAGGACAATCGGAAGAGGAATGCGCAACACACAGCTATAGTTGGCAACACTACATAGAGCGAACGAACAGAACTAACACAGTGAAAGAGTGAAGGTGATATGTCCAATCGAATTGTGCTCGAAAATGTGAACATCGGACATCCTGGCGTTAGGAGGTCAACTAAGTGCAATTCCGGGGTGATAAAGAAGAATAATAAGATCACGAAATCGTAAGTAGAACCATGAGTTAAACTTTACGAATCTTACACTCCAAAATATTGAGTGTTACTTAAAAATGAGAGAGTAACAAAAACTATAATACTGCAGCATAGCTCGAATTTTCATGCAAAGCATTTGTTGTATACATGAAACAAATAAGTATCAGCTTTACAGACCACTAAAGATACTTCATAAAAAGTGAAAAGCGTATGGCATGAAAAAAACATTCTTCCACTTAGTTGCCAGACGGACCGCATATAAAAGAGTCTTATTAGTGTATACAAGTCCAGCCTACGTGTAGAAACAAATTTTTTTCTGATGTGAGACTAGTTTGTCGAATGCATTTTCATTACTCCATCCACAGGCGTTGTAAATACCATTAAACTTGAAAGAGGTCTGATCCGCGATCAAAGGAGTTCATCACTACAACATCGTGTCGGATAATCAATTGACATAACTAACATCTGGGAGCAAAGTCACTTTCTAAGTAGGCTGTTTATGTTTTCTTTATGTAAGTAGGCTGTTTATGTTTTCTTATTGGCAACGTTACGTAGCGCTCTGTATGAAAATCACTGGCTGTGCTGTGTGCAGTCTGTGGCTAGTTTGCATTGTTGTCTGCCATTGTAGCGTTGGGCAGTTGGCTGTTAACAGCGCGTAGCGTTGTGCAGTTGGAGGTGAGCCGCCAGCAGTGGTGGATTTGGGGAGAGAAATGGCGGAGTTTTGATATTTGTAAAAATGGATGTTATGAACTACTATATATATTATGACTATTAAGGTAAATACAGTGTTTGTTCTCTATTAAAATCTTTCATTTGCTAACTATCCCTATCAGTAGTTAGTGCCTTCTGTAGTTTGAATCTTTTATTTAGCTGGCAGTAGTGGCGCTCGCTGTATTGCAGTAGTTCGAGAATGTCAGATCCCTTAATCGGGCAGGTAGGTTAGAAAATTTAAAAAGGGAAATGGATAGGTTAAACTTAGATATAGTGGGAATTAGTGAAGTTCGGTGGTAGGAGGAACAAGACTTCTGGTCAGGTGACTACAGGGTTATAAACACAAAGTCAAATAGGGGTAATGCAGGAGTAGGTTTAATAATGAATAGGAAAATAGGAATGCGGGTAAGCTACTACAAACAGCATAGTGAACGCATTATTGTGGCCAAGATAGATACGAAGCCCACACCTACTACAGTAGTACAAGTTTATATGCCAACTAGCTCTGCAGATGACGAAGAAATTGAAGAAATGTATGATGAAATAAAAGAAATTATTCAGGTAGTGAAGGGAGACGAAAATTTAATAGTCATGGGTGACTGGAATTCGAGTGTAGGAAAAGGGAGAGAAGGAAACATAGTAGGTGAATATGGATTGGGGCTAAGAAATGAAAGAGGAAGCCGCCTGGTAGAATTTTGCACAGAGCACAACTTAATCATAGCTAACAGCTAATTGCTGATCATGATCTCCACCGCGACCGATCCATCGGTTTTCCAATCTCCTGTTTAAGAAATGCCGAACATCATGATGGAAGTGCGGTGGAGCACCATCCTGTTGAAAGATGAAGTCGGCGCTGTCGGTCTCCAGTTGTGGCATCAGCCAATTTTCCGCGGGCTACGCGTGAAACTTGCCCGCACGCGTTCAACCGTTTCTTCGCTCACTGCAGGCCGACCCGTTGATTTCCGCTTACAGAGGCATCCAGAAGCTTTAAACTGCGCATACCATCGCCGAATCGAGTTAGCAGTTGGTGGATCTTTGTTGAACTTCGTCCTGAAGTGTCGTTGCACTGTTATGACTGACTGATTTCAGTGCATTTCAAGCACGACACACGCTTTCTCGGCTCCTGTAGCCATTTTGTCTCATTGCGCTCTCGAGCGCTCTGACGGCAGAAACCTGAAGTGCGGCTTCAGCCGAACAAAACTTTATGAGTTTTTCTACGTATCCGTAGTGTGTCGTGACCATATGTCAATGAATGGAGCTACAGTGAATTTATGAAATCGCTTCAATCATTTGTAATAGCCCTGTACATCCAACTGCACCAGATCTTAAAGGCATTTCTGGCAGGTCTTGAAGCCTGAGTGCGCCACGTCATAAGTCTAATCTTGAACTGTAAACAGCGCAAATTGCTCTGCAGAGAGGTCACAGCCGTCTGTGTGCTGTTTCTCAGGTTGCTCATTCAACACCGCATTCCAACGAAATAGTCGTTTCCCAGCGTTGGTTCCGTAACTCAAGATAATTTTAGGTCATCTAACATCTGGACATCTGGCACAATTCTTACACCGAAGATCTGGGATACTTTTCATCCGTCTGCCATGTAATTCGCCTGCTAATACTTAACGTCGTACATGTTGTTGTTGTGGTCTTCAGTCCTGAGACTGGTTTGATGCAGCTCTCCATGCTACTCTACCCTGTGCAAGCATCTTCATCTCCTACCCCCTACTGCAACCTACATCCTGTTGAATCTGCTAAGTGTATTCATCTCTTGGCCTCCCTCTACGATTTTTACCCTCCACGCTGCCCTCCAATACTAAATTGGTGATCCCTTGATGCCTCAGAATATGCCCC
The DNA here is from genome assembly GCF_023864275.1 of Schistocerca cancellata. Lineage (NCBI taxonomy): Eukaryota > Metazoa > Arthropoda > Insecta > Orthoptera > Acrididae > Schistocerca > Schistocerca cancellata. The sequence goes on along the minus strand of NC_064627.1, from coordinate 1,134,646,224 downwards.
ACCAACCGATCCCATCTGCTAGTCAAGCTGTGCCACAAATTTCTCTTCTCTCCAATTCTATTCAATACCTCTTCATTAGTTATGTGATCTACCCATGTAATCTTCAGCATTCTTCTGTGGCACCACATTTCGAGAGCTTCTATTCTCTTCTTGTCTAAACTATTTATCGTCCACGTTTCACTTCCATACATGGCTACACTCCGTACAAATACTTTCAGAAACGACTTCCTGACACTTAAATATATACTCGATGTTAATAAATTTCTCTTCTTCAGAAACGCTTTCCTTGCCATTGCCAGTCTACATTTTCTTTCCTCTCTACTTCGACCATCATCAGTTATTTTGCTCCCCAAGTAGCAAAACTCCTTTACTAATTTAAGTGTTTCATTTCCTAATCCAATTCCCTCAGCATCCCCATGATTTAATTAGACTACGTTCCATTATTCTAGTTTTGCTTTTGTTGATGTTCATCTTATATCCTCCACGTCGTACATAAAAACTACAAAACTATTGTTCATACACCTGAGATGCTTATTTTTTAGGTGTAAATTGTGAACTGGTATTGTTTCATACGAAGAGGTTCTTATTTCGGAGACAATAAGCTTAGTGTTGAAGTACTTCATGAAGAGTGCCATTTGCCCGCAGCTTCGTTTGTTGCTGTTAAACTTGATACATTAATGAAGAGTAATGATTCATTCTAGCCTTAGGAAAGTCTGACTTGCAGAATATTATTCTGTCTCATGACGGGCTAACTGACTATTAGACTTAAAATTAGATTTTTTTTTTCAATCTTCCTGCTGTTAATACTGCAACACCCTCGAAGTATTCAACATGCTACTTTTATAGGGGATGAAACGGTAGTTCGTAGGCTCTGGGAATATTCCTGCAGCCGTGAATCATCTTTATCAACTATGAAGCAGCGCTTCTCTGGTGAAATATTAAAGCCCTTAGCGTATAATCTGCATGCACCACTTACAAGGCAGCCCGAGTGGCTAATGCAATGATTTATAAATAGAAGATTATCCTCTAACGTCTCTTGGCGTCTAGGATACCGGAAAGCTCTCCGGCGCCTTTATCGATTATGTGTGAAGGGCCCTTCATTATGGCTAATCAGCCAAGAGGTCAGACCGCCCTTCAGTCGGAGGAAAAGTTAAAAGCGAGCTCGGGGTCTCTCTGAGGAAGACGACGGGCAGCTCATCGGAGGACGTTCGTACAGTTTTTGGTTCAGTTTATAATTTTAGGAGTCAACAATAACACCGTTTACCATTGTGCATCCTGAAATTTACTTACTTAGAACTAGATAACGTTTCGGAAAGGCTGCCGATCGTTGTTTACTACCAAGCACGATATTTCAATTAGCAGCCTACCACTCATCCCGTGCGTCGACGAGAAATGACGTAAGCTGCCCAGGTAGCACTCTTTATTAGGGTGCATTTTAAGCATCCGAATTTTCCTTTCAGTGTGTTGGCTCCGTTTCGTCTAACAAGTCCAGAATTCTCACAAGGGAACCTCCCCATCGCATCCCCCTCAGATTAAGTTATAAGTTGGCACAGTGGCTAGGCCTTGAAAAACTGAACACAGATCAATCGAGAAAACAGGAAGAAGTTGTGTGGAACTATGAAAAAGATAAGCAAAATATACAAACTGAGTAGTGCATGTGCAAGATAGGCAATATCAAGGAAAGTGTAAGTGCAGGAGCGCCGTGGTCCCGTGGTTAGCGTGAACAACTGTGGAAGGGGAGGTCCTTGGTTCAAGTCTTCCCTCGAGTAAAAAATTTAACTTTTTATTTTCTGACAATTATTATCTGTCCGTCCTATGCGAGGTAACTGCGCCGTAGTATGGGAACGCTACATCTAAACAAACATCGAAAGACACGACGTCAGTCGACTACAGCGCACGGAAGAGAGAGTATTCCTGCTAACGAGGCTCTCTGACTGGCAGTTGACTGTTCGCTACTTTGAACGAGAGTGCATTAAATAGGTGAGATGTTCCCAATGGAGAGGTACGTCCTTTCGTCTACTAATCGCACGGTTTTGCGGTGCGGTCGCAAAACACACGCACTAAAGTTATTACAGTGAACAGAGACGTCAATGAGCGAACGGACAGATCATAACTTTGCGAAAATAAATAAAGTCAACTTTTCACTCGAGGGAAGACTTGAACTAAGGACCTCTCATTCCGCAGCTGCTCACGCTAACCACGGGACCACGGCGCTCCTGAGCTTGCACACTCCCTGATGTTGCTTATCTTGCGCATGCACTACCCAGTTTTTAAATTTTTCTTATTTTTTTTCATAGTTCCACACAACTTCTTCCTGTTTTCTCGATTGATCTGTGTTCAGTCTTTCAAGGCCTATCCACTCTGCCAAGTTATAACTAAATCTGAGGGGGTTGCGATGGTGAGGTTCCCTTGTCAGTATACCTATCAAGAAAGTCACTTACGCACCCGCCGTATAATACTCCAAACATTCTGAGACTGGTAAAGCATGATTTACTGCTGATAAAGGCTGGAGTTCATAAAAGAAGTTCCCAGCGTGATGTATCTAATGTTGGACACACCTTACGCACCGTGTGGAAGAGAATCCTAGACACTACATTCTCCTATTGAAATCAATCAAATTTGTTAATGCTGAACGTTGCATCTCGCCCGAACATTGATTGAAACATAAGAAAACAACACTTAGGGCCATAGCAACTTTGCTTGGGGAATACTGTACTTCAGAATTCAGGGACGCAAGCAGTGTGGAAAACCTCAGTAACGGTGATCAGATGGATCAAGTATGAATACTATTAATTGCTATATCTTCGTAAATCCCCAGAAGCTCCTTAGACAACGTAACGCTCTTTCCGGTATCCTGGTCACAGTAACTGCTCCCTATTATTGCCCCCACTTATCGTCGAGACATGATCAAGTGTGATATTGTCGCACAGAAAGTACAAAGGTCCAGAGATATACTAATGTTATAAAAGCCAAGGTATCTCTGTTACGCTTCCACGAGTAAATCGCTGAACTGATTTTGGGGATGGAAGTAGCTTGGGTATGGAACTAGCTTGAACCCTGAGAAAGGCCATAGGCTACATTAGAAATTTGTATCTTTTTGAGTATTATTAAGATACTGGCGCGATGCTCGGCGATTCTTTGTGTCTAAAGATTATTCTGTGACAGTGCAAATACAATTTTATTGTGGGCGTGGTTTATGATATGAGTTCCTACACCTACTGGCATAGCTGGAAAGTTTTGGCTGGAGAGTTTTGGTCGAGATACGACAGTGGAATCGGACAGTAAGTCCTAGATCCATATTTAAAACTATTACTACAAGCCTCGGAAACCTAAGAGGGATTTAGCGGATGGTTCTAACAGGGCTCGAGCTGCGAAAGTTCCTCGAATCCAACAAACGTCAGAGCAATCTCATGTCCGCCGGAACTTGGATGCAGAATGTCAGGAGACCTTAAGAGCTGAAGACGTTAGAACAGTCACGAGCCCGTCTCATTTTAGATGCTGAGCATCAGGCAACTCTCACAGCTTCCAAGACGCTTCAAGGGGTAGGTGGAGATCAGTGTTTAACGTCCCGTCGACAACGAAGCCACCAGAGACGGAGCACAAGCTCCGATTAGGGAGGGATGGGGAAGGAAATCGGCCGTGCCCTTTCAAAGCGACCACCCCAACATTTGCCTCAAGCGATTTAGGAAAATCATGAAAAACCTAAATCAGGATGGCCGGTCGTGGGTTTGAAACGTCGTCCTTCCGAATGCGAGTCCAGTGTGCTAACCACTGCGCCACCTCGCTCTGTAAGGCGCTTCAAGAGCCGGCCGGAGTGGCCGTGCGGTTTTGAGCGCTACAGTCTGAAGCCGAGCGACCGCTACGGTCGCAGGTTCCAATCCTGCCTCGGGCATGGATGTGTGTGCTGTCCTTAGGTTAGTTCTAGGCGACTGATGACCTCAGAAGTTAAGTCGCATAGTGCTCAGAGCCATTTGAACCATTTGAACGCTTGAAGACGCACAGCCACGGCGTCATTTAAAGGCTGCAGAACAAAGTCGTACCTTTACGCGTGCAATATGAGAGGATTTTGATCTGTTAACTGACTACGTTAATCATGGATCCAAAAAAACAGGCACTATAATGCATTACAATGGAAGGGGAAAACGGTTTGAATATGTTGCTTTTGGTGGCAAACCGTCACACCCAGTCCTAGATGAGCCAGAGGAACCCTAAAATCTCTACTTCCGCACGAATTTAATGAATCGAGGTATCTTTAAATATAATTATAAAATACAATGCATGCTTTCAGATTCGACATCCAGCAAAAGAGTAGAAAACATTACTTATGTTTATGTATGTTTGCAGGTATGGATATTCAGCCACCAATCGTTAAAATTAATGGTGAAAACTTCATCTGTCATTTATTTTGCATAATTCGCTACTAGTTTCGGTCAATGACCATTATCCTGCCGTTTATGCCAGCTAAGCTTGATAATGACGTTCAGCAGCACTGAATCACAACCGTCTTGTTGTCTCCGATACGCGCATTCGTTCTGTTTGCACACGTAACACCACAGATGCGAACATTTCGTAATTTGTTGCATTTTACCTATCCTAAATTCAGTTTCACCTTAGATACTGTGAGGATGGTCTCTCGCTGCATGTCTATTGGCTTACAGGTCTGGCAACACTCCGCGACAGGTTACACGGAACTCACATTTAAACACGTAGATGTTTGTATGCCATTTCGTACTAGCAAGCAATGCTGGAAAAGGTGTAGTCTCAAGTGTCTGTATAAGTGACAATTACATGGATAGCTAACTGACTTCATAAGAGAAATGGTGATGGCCAACTGACATGGGATCGTTTCCACAGCGCCTATAAACAGTGTCCTGCTAAAAGAGCATATAAGGACGACATGGACTCTCTCTCTCTCTCTCTCTCTGTCTCTGTCTGTCTCTCTCTCTCTCTCTCCGTCCGAGCAGGCCTTGGGAGGCCCAACGATGCGGAACGACCGCTGTGTCATCCTCAGCCGACATGTGTCATTGGATGCCGATGTGGAGGGGCATGTGGTTAGCACACTGCTCTCCTGGCCGTTGGCAACTTTCGTGACCGGATACACTACTTCTGAATCAAGTACCTCCTCAATTTGCCTCACAAGGGCTGATTCCACCCTGCTTCCTAACTTCCGGCCGCTGTGGCCGAGCGGTTCTAGGCGCTTCAGTCCAGAAACGCGCTGCTGCTACGGTCGCAGGTTCGAATCCTGCCTCGGGCATGGATCTATGTGATGTCCTTGGGTTGGTTAGGTTTAAGTAGTTCTAAGTCTAGGGGAGTGATGACCTTAGATATTAAGTCCCATAGTGCTCAGAGCCATTTGAAACATTTTTGCTTCCTAACCTCTCTCGGAAGAACTGAACGGTCACCCATCCAAGTGTAGAGCCAAGCCCGACAGCGCTTAACTTCGGTGATATGACGGGAACCAGTGTCACTACTGCCGCAAGGCTGTTGGCTATATAATGGACTGGAAAGGTAAAATTATTCGTAAATCGTTTTGAAAAGATCATTTTTCAGTCAATGTTAGAGAGAACCATTTTACCCTTCCTAATACGGTTCGTTGGTTTCTCTCCATACTGTAGTCGTTCATTAAGCAACTTGTATATGTGGCGAGGTATACGAGGTGCATTCAAGTTCTAAGGCCTCCGATTTTTTTTCTAATTAACTACTCACCCGAAATCGATGAAACTGGCGTTACTTCTCGACGTAATCGCCCTGCAGACGTACACATTTTTCACAACGCTGACGCCATGATTCCATGGCAGCGGCGAAGGCTTCTTTAGGAGTCTCTTTTGACCACTGGAAAATCGCTGAGACAATAGCAGCACGGCTGGTGAATGTGCGGCCACGGAGAGTGTCTTTCATTGTTGGAAAAAGCCAAAAGTCACTAGGAGCCAGTTCAGGTGAGTAGGGAGCATGAGGAATCACTTCAAAGTTGTTATCACGAAGAAACTGTTGCGTAACGTCAGCTCGATGTGTGGGTGCGTTGTGGTGAAACAGCACACACGCAGCCCTTCCCGCATGCTTTTGTTGAAGTGCAGGAAGGAATTTGTTCTTCAAAACATTTTCGTAGGATGCACCTGTTACCGTAGTGCCCTTTGGAACGCAATGGGTAAGGATTACGCCCTCGCTGTCCCAGAACATGGACACCATCATTTTTTCAGCACTGGCGGTTACCCGAAATTTTTTTGGTGGCGGTGAATCTGTGTGCTTCCATTGAGCTGACTGGCGCTTTGTTTCTGGATTGAAAAACGGCATCCACGTCTCATCCATTGTCACAACCGACGAAAAGAAAGTCCCATTCATGCTGTCGTTGTGCGTCAACATTGCTTGGCAACATGCCACACGGGCAGCCACGTATTCGTCCGTCAGCATTCGTGGCACCCACCTGGATGACACTTTTCGCATTTTCAGGTCGTCATGCAGGATTGTGTGCACAGAACCCACAGAAATGCCAACTCTGGAGGCGATCTGTTCAACAGTCATTCGGCGATCCCCCAAAACAATTCTCTCCACTTTTTCGATCATGTCGTCAGACAGGATTGTGCGAGCCCGAGGTTGTTTCGGTTTGTTGTCACACGATGTTCTGCCTTCATTAAACTGTCGCATCCACGAACGCACTTTCGACACATCCATAACTCCATCACCACATGTCTCCTTCAACTGTCGATGAATTTCAATTGGTTTCACACCACGCAAATTCAGAAAACGAATGATTGCACGCTGTTCAAGTAAGGAAAACGTCGCCATTTTAAGTATTTAAAACAGTTCTCATTCTCGCCGCTGGCGGTAAAATTCCATCTGCCATACGGTGCTGCCATCTCTGGTACGTATTGACAATGAACGCGGCCTCATTTTAAAACAATGCGCATGTTTCTATCTGTTTCCAGTCCGGAGAAAAAAAATCGGAGGCCTTAGAACGTGAATGCACCTCGTAAATAAATGAAAACTGGAAGTCGGAAATCTTTCCAATAACATTCAAGCATGCATGTCTGAAGGAGCAGACATTGTAAAAATTGATATTATATACTACACGGACGAAAATGATCATACTACTAACATTGAAACCTGTTGCGGGAATCCAGGTAAAGGTACGAGCACTATGGGGCGTAGAAACTGTGGCATATAGAAGTTTGGAGCAGTCCTGACAACGTACACGGAAGACCGAGATGGTTAAGGCGATCGCCCCCGATAAGCAGCAAATCCGGGTTAGAATACCGGTCCGGCACAAAGTTTCATGTGTCAACAATATACCTAATGCAGCTGACGTCAAAATTATTCGCAATTGTGACTAATTTAACGGAGTAATGGTTCCGGGCTCTGGGTTCTTGGCCTCCAGTAATCAAGGAAGTAACTAACAAGCCACGACGCTAGGGAATATAGAGTAAGCCCCTCGACACCTCAATAAATGTAACATTTTTGTTTCTGATACCTTCCCGAAGATTTCCTCCGTTTTGCTTGCCATTAGTACCTAACCAATAACGACGACGTTATCTGAGAACGTGAGACAGTTTTCTTCTGGGATAACGCCGGAGGGCACACTTCAATATGTGGACGCTTTCAAGACTGTGGACACAAGAACACAGTTGAAGAGAATCTCAGCAAAGGAGTCGAAAGTTAAAATTGCTCATGACGGGGGAACGTGTTGACCTATTTATACAAATGACTTTACTTTCATTGCCTGTTTATATTGTACTGGAAACATTGCCAGACAAATCTCTCAAACAACTTGTTAAACATTCCAAAAGCGATAGAAATGTGTCAGGCTATATGGAAACACTCAGATCGCTATTTTCTTGAATATCGCTAGTGAGAGAGCGTACAGTGACCACTGCACTCTTAGAGGGACATTCACCATCGGAGACGAAAAGATTATCAAAAAATCCAGGAAAATATCTTCATTTATTACCAGTCGCCACCGACATACTTAAAACAAAGATCGAGAACATTTAATTCAAATTCGACAAACACAGTAAAAAGAAAACATAAACTGGTAAGAGATCAGGAAAGAAGTAACCGTTCTATTGCTTGAATGTCTTTCGTGGTACCGTACGGTGCCAACACTCGCATTTATGGTACGACAGAAGGTAAGTGATCTTGACTTAATCTAACAGATTAGGAATAAACCTAAATTTTCCACCAGTGGGATTAAGCTTTGAAAATGTTATCATATGCGCGCGTAATTACTGCACGACTTGCTGTTAAGGCTTCATATTTCGCAAGCCTACTGAAAGATGACAATACTGTTAGCCGTGGCTTCCAGACACGCAATACAAAACTTAGCCATTCCGGTAGAAAAAGTTGCAGCGTGCACAAATGAAGTTTCCAAGTAGATTTGTGAGAATATCTCTTTTTGATTACCAGAAGGGTGAAGGTAAAGAAAGAAACATCATTTTTGGTTAGGGACATGCGACAGTACTTACGTGGACGGTGAGTTGGAGAGTTATCAGATTAAATCTAATATAAAAACACTTTAGTCCAGGACATTTCCAGTCGATGAGGGAAAGAGCAAGAAGAGAAAACAGTTAGTGTTGTTACTCCAACACTTGTTTATATCAGTGGTCGAAAAGGAAACATATAGTGTTGTTAATGCCAGTGGAATTTCGATAAAGCAGCGACTAGAAGGAACTGTATCCAGGTAACTTCAACAAAGAAGATATTCGCAAACTGTTAGATTTCCTGCATGAAGTTGCCTTTTAAATAAGAAAATCTCGACGCGTGTATTATCCTCATCACACTGGTCAATAGTTATTTAAATATTGTTAAATGCGTCGTTACATCAGCCGGAAATGATACTATTTCCTGTTTGTCGTCACCTAGTGATTACTGAGCCTCTCGTAAACAAAGTGCCCGAAAAAAAATGCAATACCTTCAAACACAAGTCTATTTTATTGGCAAGTGATGTAACAGGTAGTCCATCATTCCATGAGCATATGACGACAAATTCAGACCTAATGAATATGGGGACCAAACAGTGCCATCTGTACATCGTTTACCTCTCTCCCTCTTTTCTCTGCCGGCTACGCAGTTATACAGGGTGGTCCATTGATAGAGACCGGGCCAAACATCTCACGAAATAAGCGTCAAACGAAAAACCTACAAGGAACGAAACTTGTCTAGCTTGAAGGGGGAAACCAGATGGCGCTATGGTTGGCCCGCTAGATGGCGCTGCCATGGGTCAAACGGATATCAACTGCGTTTTTTTTAAAAATAGGAACCCCCATTTTTTATTACATATTCTTGTAGTACGTAAAGAAATATGAATGTTTTAGTTGGACCACTTTCTTCGCCTTGTGATAGATGGCGCTGTAATAGTCACAAACATATGGCTCACAATTTTCGACGAACAGTTGGTAACAGGTAGGTTTTTTTTAATTAAAATACAGAACGTAGGTACTTTTGAACATTTTATTTCGGTTGTTAGAATGTGATACATGTAGCTTTGTGAACTTATCATTTCTGAGAACGCATGCTGTTACCGCGTGATTACCTGTAAATACCACGTTAATGCAATAAATGCTCCAAATGATGTCTGTCAGCCTCACTGCATTTGGAAATACGTGTAACGACATTTTTCTCGCATGCAAACAATCGTAAAGGTGCAGAATGAATCCTGCAATGGATTGTCCCAAGCATCTTACACCATTTGTTGTAATTAGGCTATGGCTCTTGCAGTCTCTGGAGAACGATTAAGTTCTCGCTGCACCATGGGCCATACGTGTTTAACTGGTGAGAGATCTGGTGATCCAGCAGGCCAGGGCAGTTGGTATACACCAATGGAAACACGTTGTATTGCAGCAGCCGTGTATGAACGTACATTGTCTTCGTGAAAATTCACATAAACTTCCCGTCGAAGAAACAGCAGTCACAGGGGGATAACAACCTGCGCACGGTACAAGGTACTGGTCACTTTCCCTGCGGAAATATCGGATGTGAGCGCGAATTGTAACTGATGCCCCCCGCCTCCACAAACCATGAAGCCTGGGATGGGATCTGTGTGTCGTTTGCTAATAGGTGCCGCAGTCACCAGGTGAACAGTGTACAGGCGTTCGTCCATCACCAGCTTACAGACAGAGCCTGCTCTCTTCACTAAAGACAACAATGGACTCTTTCACGGCACGAGAGTTGCAGTGCTTGGAGGTGTAGCGGTGTCATTAATAGGGCTGCCTAGAGCCACATGCGAGCTTAGTCCTTCTGCAAGCGGGCGATTGCCAGCGGTCTTTGGTGACTCATCAGGCGCTACATGTGCCACATTTCTTCTTTGGATGATGTTCAGTCAGTCACTACCGCTCTCACAACGATTCGATCTTCTGTACGTCAGCACTGCTTGAATGTCCGAGACCTGGAGTGATGAGGAAAAGTTCCACAGCCCGCCGCTAAAACAGCGGTCCCATAATGCTGTCCTTTTTAAATGGCTGTGGTTGTTCACCAGGAGTGCGTACTCGTCTGTGGGGCATGGTTGTACCCTATAATGAATGTAGCACACACTGTTCTCCTCCAAACTCAGCACAATTACTGCCTACAGAGTCAAAACATAGGGCAGGCAGGCCTCCAAAGGGCCATCTGAGCGTGACAAATGAATCACTAACACTAATCGCAGTGTACGCACATATTATACCATGCTGCCACTGAACACAGTTCTTCAGTGTGTTGCGTATTTTTGCGACTGTGTAAGACACCGAGAATCATGCCTCTACTGAGCCATCATACCATGCATTGGTTACATCACAAGCCACGTCTACGTTTGACAGACAAAATTGAATCTTTCTGGTAAATAGGGGCTCAGCTCGGAACCATGCTTCACACGGGGCCAGTGATTTTACCGATCCAGTGAGTGAGGTGTTGGCGGAGTGTAGAGACGGCATAAGGGTTGGGCAGGGGGAGGGAGGGGGGAGGGCGAGGAGGTGCACGGGCGTTACGCAGCCGGAAGCTGTGTTCAGAAATGGTTCAAATGGCTCTGAGCACTATGGGACTTAACTGCTGAGGTCACCAGTCCCCTAGAACTTAGAACTACTTAAACCTAGCTAACCTAACGACATCACACATATCCATGCCCGAGGCAGGATTCGAACCTGCGACCGTAACGGTCGTGCGGCTCCAGACTGTAGCGCCTAGAACCGCTCGGACACTCAGGCCGGCGTAGCTGTGTTCAGTTGGTAATACCACTGCACTCTTCCGGGTTCGCGGGTTAAATCTGCTAGAAAGTCCCAAGAAGAGAGAGAGAGAGAGACATTCTGGAGACTCTGAACTGCCGACAATCGTCTCGTGGCGCCGTTCGAAATTCGTACTTTACGTTGCTCGCCTAGCTATATGTAAGGCATCCTAACGTAAGCATCCGACCGCCAAACGAGCTGCAGTCGTGCTTGGACGCAGGTACCTAATAGGTTGGAACAGATTGATGCACAGTTCGTCAGTTATTGACTAGAATTATGTTAAATTTGTAACCTGCCCTGCCGGTTCACCATAAACTTCGAAATGTTGGTAGCGCAAATGGTTCAAATGGCTCTGAGCACTATGGGACTTAACTGCTGAGGTCATCAGTCCCCTAGAACTTAGAACTACTTAAACCTAACTAACCTAACGACATCACACACATCCATGCCCGAGGTAGGATTCGAACCTGCGACCGTAGCGGTCGTGCGGTTCCAGACTGTAGTGCCTAGAACCACTCGGCCACACGGGCCGGTGAAATGTGGGTAGCAATTAATCATTTACAAGAAGGTGTGAACCCAATTTATGCGATATGAAGGTCCATAACAGCAATCAATGGAGATGTAAAAACGCACGTAATATGGATTAGGTGACTGTTCCCTGATGCCATGAAGACTTCGCATTCCTAACATCCTCACAATCCATTTTAAAAATGCACATCATTTCGTAAGCATTGTTTTGTCATCGAATTTTATTTTTTTATTGCCTTCTGCTAGTGATCCTTCATCAAGTTTGCTTGAGAAACTTTGCGTTCTGCCTTACGACAGGCCTTGTCACGGGGGAAGCCTCGTCAGAGAGGTCCACCACATGAGCGTCTAGGGAAGGGATTCGATTGGTGGTTTCCGGTTGCCTTCCACTGATGATGGTGAAATGATAGTGAGGACAACACAACACCCAGTCCCTGAGCGGAGAAATTCTCCGACCCAGCCGGAAATCGAACGCGGGCCCTTTGGCGTGACAGACCGCTTCGATGACTACGCAGCTATTGGGGCGGACTTTGCCTGACAAAAGAAGATATAATGTTTTGGAGAAAACGAGATCGCCAAAATTACCTAAAGCTTTTTTCGTGTAGCTTACCACAACGGGTTGCGTTGATTACTACCTTGGATACCATACTTCATCAATTTTCAGGTCTACTTCCAACCAAGTAATGTGTGCTACAGTCCGCATGCATTCAAAGTCGAACGTGAGGAAGGACGGTAGACTTGTGGCGACAAGGTTGCTACAGGTGGTCGTCAGCTTTGGTTTGGACGTTGGTAGAAAGGGAAATCATCGGGGAAAGTAGGGAAAAAAAACGACTGTTCCCGCTGGTGGGTACTATGTCTGAGTCTGGCAGTCCATACCATTTGACTTTCGGTAAAATATCACCCACACAATTCCGAAGACTGCAAGAGATGACAAGTGCAAGAATTATATCACAATCAGCTTAAAAGCTCATGCATCCAAGTTGCAGACAAGAATAATATGCAAAAGAATCGAAAAGAAAACTGAGGATTTGTCAAATGACGATCACTTTCGATTTAGAGAAGGTAAAGGCGCCAGAGATGCAATTCTGGTGTTATGCTTGATAATGGAAACAAGACACGTTTATAGAATTTGTCGACCTGAAAAAACAGTTCGACAATGTGAAAACTGTAACATGTTCGAAATTCTGAGAAAAATAGGGATAAGCAGTAAGGAGAGACGGGTAATATACAATAAGCACAAGAGCCAAGAGGGAATAATAAAAGTAGACGACCATGAAGGAAGAGTTCCAATTAAAAAGGGTGTAAAACAGGGAAGTAGTCTTTCGCCCCTACTGTTCAATCTGTACAACGAAGAAGCAATGATGGAAATAAAAGAAAAGTTCAGGAGTGGAATGAATGTTCAAGGCGAAAGAATATCAATGATACGATTCGCTGATGACTTTGCTATACTGAGAGTTACGTGATCTACTGAATGGAACGAGCAGTCTAATTAGTGCAAAATATGCATTGGGAGTAAAGTGAAGAAAGACGAAAGTAATGAAAAGTAGCAGAAATGGGAACAGCGAGAAACTTAACATGGGGACTGATTGTCACGAAGTAGATGAAGGAACTCTGCTACCTCGGTATCCAAATAACCAGTGACATTATATATCATTCAAGTTATAGTTGCAAATGTCTACTGTTAGGCTCATGCTTCGGCAAAAAAACATGACCTCCTGGAGTCGTAAATGCTGGAATGCACGTGACGATTACTTCTGTTCGCTGACCCTCAACGTACACACATTTTCTGCCGGAGAAATGGGCTGGCAATTTCTTTCCTCAGAACAATCATTTCAATGGTTTCGCCATAGTTCTGTTATATCCTGTGTACGGTAGCAGCTAGAAAATACCGAGGGTCACATGGGCTGTTTCGGAGTCAGATCTAGTTGACGAGTTGTCAGAGGCCTGTTGAGTACTTATTCGCCGTTGTTCAAGTTCATACGTTGAGCAGTTAATACAGAATTATATAGCTCTGAGCACTATGGGACTTAACATCTGAGGTCATCAGTCCCCTAGAACTTTTGAACTACTTAAACCTAACAAACCTAAGGACATCACAAACATCCATGCCCCTGGCAGGATTCGAACCTGCGACCGTAACAGTCGCGCGGTTCCGGACTGAAGAGCCTAAAACCGCTCGGTCACCGCGGCCGGCTACAGAATTATAATAGGTGGCATGTTCTCATGAGAGATGCCACAGTTGTACACTTTGTAACAAAATTGTTTCACCAGTCTCACTTGGAAATTCTCACAAATAATTTGTGACAGTTTGCTACTGAGACTGTTAAAATATTTAATGAAGAATACTCTTCATTCCTTCTCATGTGATTCTAACCACCATGAGCAGCATAAATTTCTGTTTGTCGGACATCCATAACACTTACATATATTGTTCACAATTGAAACTTGCGCTACAGTTGAACAAAATTTTCATTACTGAAGTCTTACAGAACCTAGTTTCGGGGGTCTCAGCTCCATCCGCAGGTGCAACTGAAATCAGTACAAAGTGTACGTGACCACGCTATAAAGAAAGCGGCAGCTTGTCCCGCCTACCAACGGCGAGTAATTGTCATGTTACTTTGCGTGCTGCCTAGCAGTGATAGCGCTGTGCAAACTTGGCATCAGCTGGCTCTCCACACTAGGCCCTCGCTGGCGCTTGCAACATGTGATTGACATACGTCAGGCGCATTTGAAAAGCGGTTTTAGCTTGGTCACTTTCCCATAATCCCTCTGGATGAGCTACGCATAGCAGATGTGCTGCCTTTTAATTTAATTTAGGTTGCACCTGAATTAGGTGCTCAGGTGATGAAACTGGACTGTGCACGACTTCAGTAACAAAAATGTAGTAAAGTTGTTTCAGCTAGGAATAATTCCATGAATAGGCCCGAAGTAACAGGTAGTAGTCACCAATGACTCCAGCACCCATTTTAATGCGCCATTGGACTTAATATGGAGTTTTATATGGCTAGCCGACGCTCTTTTACAAACTGAAGACACTTCGTATCCTGAGAGAAGCATCTCAGTTGTTATCATTACGCGAAGAGCAACGTATTTGACTCCTTAGACTAACAAAGCTCTCCTGACACGACCACTAATCAGATTCGTATCAGTCGCATGGTTGGCCTACACTTTGACTTCAACTTCACAGGCAGAATTCAACAAACATTGTTTATTTTAAGTCACCATACGCACATCAATTTGCAAAATACATTTAATAAGAAACTAAAACTAAACTCCTCCCGAAGGGGCCATGGAGGCCCAACGGTACTGAGGGGCAGCCGTGTCATCCTCTGATCATAGGAGTCACTGGAAGAGGATATGGAGGAGCATGTGGTCAGCACACCGCTCTCCCGTCCGTACGTGTTTCCGAGACCGGAGCCGCTACTTCTCAATCAAGTACACTACTGGCCATTAAATTGCTACACGACAAAAATGATGTGCTACAGACGCGAAATTTAACAGACAGGAAGGATATGCTGTGATACGCAAATGATTAGCTTTTCAGAGCATTCACACAAGGTTGGCATCGGTGCCGACACCTACAACGTGCTGACATGAGGGAAGTTTCCAACTTATTCCTCATACACAAACAGCAGTTGACCGGCATTGCCTGGTGAAACGTTGTTGTGATGCCACGTGTAAGGAGGAGAAATGCGTATCATCACGTTTCCGACATTGATGAAGGTCGGATTGTAGCCTATCGCAATTGCAGTTTATCGTATCGCCACATTGCGGCTCGCGTTGGTCGAGAACCAATGACTGTTAGCAGAATATGGAATCGGTGGGTTCAGGGGGGTAAATTTAGCAAATTTAATGGCCAGTTTTGCCACACAAGAGCTGAGTGCACACCGCTTGCCAACAGCGCTCGGCAGACCGGATGGTCACCCATCTAAGTGCTAGCCTAGTCCGACAGCGCTTAACTTCGGTAATCTGCCGGGAACCGGTGTTACCACTGCGGCAAGGCCGTTGGCAAAATACGGCTAATAACAGTAAGTAAAAGCGAGTTCGTTGTGAAGTGTTGTAGCGCAATGCACTAGACCAGGGGTCTCCAAACTGCGGCCCCGCGAGGTCCGGCAAATCGGCCCGCGTTAGCTGGCTGGACACCCCCGTTATCCAGCCCGCCAAATATTTGAGGTGGTACCTATACTGCCGACAATTGAGTTTTGAGGCCTAACGCGACGGATACGGTAGATGGAGTTTCAGAGAGTCATACATTTCTAATCGTTCCCATCCTGTAAACTTGGTGTAATTCTGAGAATGCTTAGTCTCATAATGACGTTTTACATTGTATTCTTTGAAGACTGATATTGCTTCATTGCAAATAATACACATTGGTTTGTTGCTTGGCTCCACCACGAAATATTGACATCCCCATTGCACTTTAAAAATTCTACATTCACTCTCAAGCTTTCGTTTCTTTTCCACATTTGTACAGAACTTCACAAAAGATTGTAACCTGAAAATAAAATTATGCTATTTAATACTAATAAAACTAGGGAGTAGTCTGCCTAAACAAAATGCAATGAATTTATTTTTAAGATACTTTAATTACTAAATTAAATACTCATAATTACACTGTAGTTACACTAAAATACTGTGAAAAAATACTCAAGTCGTGCTATACGTATTTAGATTTTCAGATTTTCCTTGTCTCTCCGAATTCAGACTTTGAATTGTCCCACACTTCGTCGTCTCACCTACTAGTACAGCGAATAAAACACTAAAAAAAACTCGTGAGACACTCGCAACATAGACACAATCACGCAACAGAACTTTCAAATATATGCTCTGGTTCTGCTACTCGCTACAAGACTACATAACTAAACTTACTGTTGCGCCGCTTGAAATAACAATGCGTTGACATACTCTACCTCTGTTACGTCTTGCAGTAATAGTGCTGCTAGCAATGATTTTGAGATTTCGTTAACTTTGCAGGATGCTTTCGTGAAGAATGTGCAGTGACATACTTTTTTGTCGGTGAAATTCGCCAGAATAAAATACGCCAGAATTTCGGTCGGGTACGTCCACCTATCAAAATTATGTAATTAAGTAAAAATCGTAGTTCGTTTCGGTGCTAGCTATTCCCACAACCTTAGATTTTTGCGATTTCATCTTCCCTTTAGCCTTACATTACGGTGATCGTGGAGTGATAGGCTGTTTTAATCCCACTAGGTAGATCTTGGCCCTTATGACTTCGCGGAGGAGTCAGAGTGGCCCGCGGACTAAAACGTTTGGAGACCCCCGCAGCACTAGAGTGCCGCCGTGCAGAGGGCCAGCTGGCGGCGGCCGCCTACCTGCTGTCCGTGCTCGTACTCGACGCCGGCCACGGTGCAGACGGCGGACTGGCTGCGGTTGGCCGCTGCCGGCGCCTCGGCGTCCAGCGACACGGCCGCGACGACCGCCTCCTCGGCCTCCGGCGGCGGCGCCGCCGCTGTCGTCGGTGCTGCAGAACAATGATGGTGGGTTATCTAACGAGACTCTGAGTGTTTACTTTTATCCTTATCATCTAACTGTAACAACACTAACGTTATCCTACTGTATATGTAATAAAGTTTTGTCCCCTGAATTTCAATAAATTAGCCTAATCGATGTTCTGATTTCATTTCTTTTTTGTTTCATGCCATTATGGTAAAGCAACTGTAAACAATATTCGATGTAAATTTTAGTATTTATGTCAAATATCAAGCAATGTTGTAATCAAAGTGAAGTGTAACTAATGTAGGAAATATTGTAAGATGTGGAAGTTGTATTTGTACGCCTGGTCCATACGTAGGTAATGTATTAGGACAAGTAGAATGTAAAACCTTTGGTGAATACCCTGTCTGTAGGGGAGCGGTAAAAGGTGGAGGTAGGCGAGCGCGGGAAAATGCACACGGGCACGGTACGGCATAACGGGCTCAGCAGTAGTACTCGGAGTTGGGCATCGATCTGAGAAACACGTGCTAGATCGAGGAGGCTCTCCTGGAAAAAGTGGTTTCGTTGAGCCTCGGATGCGCTGTTTCCGATGTCTATACAGCATGACAATATTCCCTAGGCACTAAATGGAAAAGCATTGCGACGCCATGAAGAAGTAAAGTGCAGATATTTCATGAGCCATTGCTGTAATTGCACGTGTGCTTTGTGCCTCGCCATCTCGCCGCCTGCCGACCGCCTCATCGATACGAACAGGTTGAAACTTTCAGTACTGTATTCGTGTGGACCAGTGTCACTTTTGCTACATACTGTTCAATAATAAATTTTACCAGAACTGTCCTATCAATTAATTATCCTCACAACTAACCTAGACAGGGCCCTTTCCACATGTTGTGCAATCCGAGTATCCCAAGATGAAGATTTAAAGTTTATGTTAATAATAATTACCTGCAGACCTATCTATGTTAGAATGATGTTTAAAGAACTTTGTTGTTAATGAAATACTGGACGAATAATATAGGTCTGACCAAGTTGGAAGATAATATTGAAATTGGTTTAATAATGAAGTTTATTTAAATTGAGACAAAAATAACGGTAGTTAAATGAGCAGGAAATAAGACAAAAAGAGTGGTAAATCATATATTGGAAATCTAGAATGCTTAAGGCTCTCAATGATCAAACTTTCACTACAGTGATCATAACAGTTTCAGGGCTCCCCCCCCCCTTTTTTCTTCTTTCTTTTCTATTCATTTGAATCCTGAAGTGTGCTGAACTGCTTTGACCAGCAAAGTTAAAGTCAATATAAAACCTACATTTATCAGTGTTTTACCCTTCTTAAAATTGACATTGTATGTGTGTTTCAAAAGTGCTGTTTCTAGGATAACCTATGCCCGATTTCAGTCGGATCAATAGACAAAACGCAGTTTGTAGTAATCATTATAGTGTAATGTTGTGTATTTATAGCTTGTCTAAATTAGTACAGAAAGTGAAAATATTAGTTCAGTAGATTTTTCTGGTTCTAAAATTTACCATATAATGCAGTATTACTACGGGTTGTTATGCTTGTACGTACATCCACTTGTACAAGGAAAAAACTCACTTAATGCCTAATTAGGCTGGCGACCGTATTATTAACAATTGGTAGCATCTACTGTGTGTGTTTCTTGCCCGTCCTAACGTGTAGTTGCACTTTAGACTTGCTTGACGTATCATTGTTGTTACTGAGTGGGTGTAAGTCTGATTTTGCCTCCATTCAGGTACACGCGGTCAACATATTTACTAAAATCCTTTCTTATAAGGTGAAGCCCGTCAACTTACCATAGTACAGGCTTTAAAGAGTTAACGTACGCCTGAGCGTAGGCGTTACATAACTGATACCCATAATGCTCCATTCTAAACTGAAGCGCTAAAGGAACTGGCGAAGGCATACGCATTCAAATAGAGAGATATACAAACAGGCACGATACGGCACTGCGGTCGGCAACGCCTATATAAGACAACAAGTGTCTGGCGCAGTTGTGAAATCCGTTACTGCCACTACAATGACAGGTTATCAAGATTTAAGTGAACTCGAACGTGGTGTTATAGTTGGCGCGCGAGCGATAGGACACACATCTCCATGGTAGCTGTGAAGTGGGAATTTTTCCGAACGAACATTTCACTAGTGTACCTTGAATATCAGGAATCCGGTAAAACAACAAATCTCCTACATATCTGCGGACGGATCCTGCAAGAACGGGAGCAACGACGACTGAAGAGAATCGTTCAACGTGACAGAAGTGCAACCCTTCCGCAAATTGCTGCAGATATCATTGCTGGGCCGTCAACAAGTGTCAGTGTGCGAAGCATTCAACGAAACATCACCGATATGGGCTTTCGGAGCCGAAAGCCTACTCGGTACCCTTGACGACTGCACGACACAAAGCTTTACGCGTCGCCTGGGCACGGCAACACCGACATTGGACTATTGTTGACTGGAAAATGTTGCCTGGTTGGACGATTCCCGTTTCAAATTGTATGGAGTGGAAGGGCATGTAGGGGTATGGAGACAACCTCATGAATCCACGGGCCCTGCATGTCAGCAGGGGACTGCTGAAGTTGGTGGAGGCACTATAATAGTGTGAGGCGTGTGCAGTTGGAGTGATATGGGACGCCTGGTACGTCTACATGCGATTCATGTCCATTGTGCTTTCCGATGGACTTGGGCAATTCCAGCAGCACAATGCGACGCCCCATACGTTCAGAATTGCTACAGAATAGGGACACACTTCTGATTTTAAACACTTCAGCTGGCTACCGAGCTCCCCAGACATGAACATTATTTAAGATATCTGGGATACCTCGCAATGTACTGTTCAGAAGAGATCTCCATCCATTCGTACTCTTACTGGTTTATGGACAGCCCTGCAGGACTTATGGTGTCAGTTCCGTCCAGCACTACTTCAGACATTAGTCGAGTCCATGCCACGTCGTGTTGGAGCACTTCTGCGTGCTCCTGGAATATTAGGCAGGTGTACCATTTCCCTTGGCTCTTGAGTGTAGAAGATGAGTGATGTTCCACTAAATATTATCAGACCTGGTCACTACAAAGTTGTATGCCTTCTATTGGCGTTGTGGGCGCGTGACACAGTGAGAAAAGCACGTACGCCGAGCAGAGACGGAAGGGGGAATACCCTAGCGAAGATATGCGCTGCATATGGAGAAATCCGTAGAGATAATCGAATTCCCCAAAGTCAGATCATTAAGCATCTACGGAATGTGAGGTAAAAGGGCAGTGTAACTAATACAAGGCGCTAAGAAGTTGGACGTCCATGACTCTTCACAGAAAGTGGGGTTTACAGGTTTGTCTGTTCTGTAAAGTAGGACAGATGGCGATATGTGGCACCTCTCGCGAAAGAGCACAGTGCCGGTGGACACACATTGTGTTTCGGAGCGCACCAGTCACAGCACATTGTTGGACTATAGGTTCCGCAGCAAAGGACCCCTGCGTCTTCACATGTTGCTCTAACAACTGACACCACTCGCCATTAAAATTGCTACACCAGGAAGAAATGCAGATGATAAACCGGTATCCATTGGACAAATATACTATACTAGAACTGAAATGTGATTACATTTTCACGCAATTTCGGTGCATAAATCCTGAGGAATCAGAACCCAGAACAACCATCTCTGGCCCTAATAACGGACTTGATACGCCTGGGCATTGAGTCAAACAGAGCTTGGACGGCGTGTACAGGTTCAGCTGCCCATGCAGCTTCAACACGATACCACAGTTCATCAAGACTAGTGACTGGCTATTGTGAAGAGCTAGTTGCTCGGCCACCATTGACCAGACGTTTTCAATTGCTGAGAGATGTGGAGAATGTACCGGCCAGGGCAGCAGTCGAACATTTTCCGTATCCAGAAAGGCCCGTACAGGACCTGATACATGCGGTCCTGCATTATCCTGCTGAAATGTAGGGTTTCTCAGGGATCGAATGAAGGGTCGTAACACATCTGAAATGTAACGTCCACAGTTCAAAGTGCCGTCAGTGCGAACAAGAGGTGACCGAGACGTGTAACCAATGGCACCCCATACCGTCACGCCGGGTGATACGTCAGTATGGCGATGACGAGTACACGCTTCAAATGTGCGTTCACCGCGATGTCGCTAAACACGGATGTGACCATCGTGATGCTGTAAACAGAACGTGGATTCATCCGAAAAAATGACGTTTTGCCATTCGTGCACCAAGGTTCGTCGTTGAGTACACCACCGCAGGCGCTTCTGTCTCTGACGCATCGTCAAGGGTAACCGCAGCCATGGTCTCCGAGCTGATAGTCCCTGTTGCTGCAAACGTCGTCGAAGTGTTCGTACACATGATTGTTGTCTAGTAAACGTCCCCTTATGTTGACTCAGGGATCGAGACGTGGCTGCACGATCCGTTACAGCTATGCGGATGAGACGCCTGTCATCTCAACTGCTAGTGATACGAGGCCGCTGGGATCCAGCACGGCGTTCCGTATTACCCTCCTGAACCCACCGATTCCATATTCTGGTAACAGTCATTGGATCTCGACCAACGCGAGGAGCAATGTCGCGTACGACAAACCGCAATCGCGACAGGCTACAATCCGACCTTTGTCAAAGTCGGAAAGGTGACGGTACGCATTTCTCCTCCTTACACGAGGCATCACAACAACGTTTCACCAGGCAACGCCAGTCAACTGCTGTTTGTGTATGAAATCGGTTGGAAACTTCCCTCATGTCAGTACGTTGTAGGCGTCGCCACCGGCGGCAACCTTGTGTGAATGCTCTGAAAAGCTAATCATTTGCATATCACAGCATCTTCCTGTCGGTTAAATTTCGCCTTAGTTGCACGTCATCTTCGTGGTGTAGCAACTTTAATGGCCAGTAGTGTAGTTAATTACGGTTGTAGTGGGCTTAGGATCATCGAGATTGGTCCGTGTATCACTGGAAATGTGTCGGCTCGTCCTATAACTCATGTTTTTCCTACTCCAAGTCGATGATCGTCTCCACAAAGGCTGTCATCCAGGCGAACGGCTGCTGGAAACATGCACAGTGCCACAGACGCCGGCTGATGGTTGAAGCAGTTTTATGCTACGATACCCTCCTGCGCTTGCATGGAACCTGTGGTAGTAATCGAAGACACCGTGTCAGCTGCGTACCTGCATCTCTTCGTACTTGATGTCTTTATCAAGTTACCTACCACTAAGAATGTGGCTGCACTCAGCGACTGTGATCTGATTTATAAATTATAGAGCGCAGCAGTCTGGCGTCGTTCTTTGCTGGGTTCATTTAGCAAATCTAGATTTCGCCTAGTGCCTACTCATTATCAATGCACTATTTTCTATTCTCAATGCATGTCAGTTCCCTGTTGTTCGGGCGTCAGTCACAGTTCTTTGAAGACAATCGTCTTTGCTGACGACGATGTCGTCTTTCAGTAGTGCAATTGTCCGTGTCTGGACGCCAAAATCGTGATACAGTGGTTCGAGGAGCATGACAGTGAAATCACGTTAATGCCTTGGCCATCAAATTCGCTTCTGGGTCACTATCGAGCTCCATCGCCGCGTACACAAATCAGCGGCCATTAATTTACCGGAATTACAAGACCTGGACGTAGACACCTGGTGCTACATAGCTCCATAAATCCACTAACGAACTTTAGAACGCACAACACGCAGAATCGCTGACATGCTGCAAGACAAAGATGGCCCAACAAGCTTGGTGATCGCAATATTTTGGCTCGTCAGTGCATCTGATAAAACATGTCATTATCTATGAACCACTAAACGCTTTTTAAACCCAGTAAACACGTATAGTGGGAGAATCTTCCAGACTTGTAGGACAAGCTGAAGAAAACGTCGCTGAGAAAAAAAGATATAGACGATTTCACTTCTCTTCGTACTTCCATTTTGTCTTTCCTTGATGGTAGCTTGTACAGAACAGACGTAAGTTAAGTTGAGTGTGATTTTGCTGACGTAATAATTATCTACTTCACTATAATTAGTTGAATTCGTTATTTCACATAGACAGGGACAGCCATCCTATTTCCACACCATTAACGCAATTTATATTGCATTTTAAATGAATTTCGGTGGAAAAATGGGAGAGAATGGTGGCGGATTGTTCGGAGGTGGACAACCGACCACTGACCGTGTTCTTTTTTAACTGCTTTGGAACAAAATGCCAGAGTCCCACCGAGATATTTTATTCCATCATTTCCCTTCCTGTACGTAACATTTTATTGTAAGTATTGCTTGGGTCTCATCGAACAATCACGCCGGCCAGTCTGGTCGCTGCGCTGATGCAGTCCCATTTATAAGAAAACGATCAGGTGGTGGACCATAACAAGCTAATCTTTCGGTTAAAGAAAGAGAAGATCGAATGCGCTGCACTGCACGGTGCTATCTAAAGAGATTGTCCATCATGAACTCGGGCTGCCACCTCGTCGCGACTTTTAATTTATGCAAAATCATATACCTTGTCGAGTACTACTTAATGTCGCTGTTTGGAGAAACAATTCCATTGAATATCTCTTTGAGAGACTGGAGGTAACGCTACATATCACAGTGGAAGGCTGGAAACTGGAAACAATTTGTACACACGCGGCTCCCCCTGTCGCAGGTTCGAGTCCTGCCTCGGGCATGGGTCCTGTGTGTGTCGCCCTCAGCGTAAGTTAGATTAATTAGTGTGTAAGCTTAGGGACCGATGACCTCAGCAGTTTGGTCCTATAAGACCATACCACAAATTTCTAAATTCCTAATTTGTACAATGTCCTTTTTAATGCCCAAACATTTGTTCCAAGCATTTGTACTATCACCAGTCGGTTCTTAATTTAATGAAATCATAGTTACTCGTTGGTAAGGCTTTATACGACCTTCACTGTCTGGTTCAATAACTTGTTATAATTTGTTTTGACGTTTGGATCATCATGCATATATTTCTCAGGGCGATGAAGATGTGGAAACACTGCTTATGCTATTTTCAGTAACATTACTCATGATGATGACGATTATGATAATGTGTTGGCTTCGCTGCATGACAGTAAAGCCTTTAGAGCCAGTAATCATATTTTTTGTGCCAAGTATGGACAATAAACAATAAACTGGGGCTACAGTTAAAATATAAAAACGAAGTAAAAGCGTGCACACTCTCTCTCTCTCTCTCTCTCTCTCTCTCTCTCTCTCTCTCTCTCACACACACACACACACACACACACACACAGACAGACAGAGAGAGAGAGGGGGGGGTGTTGGAGAGAGAGAGAGAGAGAGAGAGAGAGAGAGAGAGAGAGAGAGAGAAATACGAAAACCACTTATTTTGTCACATCCAAAGCTTGCAATAAAAATTGGAATGAATTAAAATAATGTAGGATATATCTCTGATTGGCTAAAGGCAGGAATAAAAAGAATGAGCCAACCACTCGCCAACAGACTAAAATCTCCCACCTAAGAGCTTAGACAACACAAAAAAAATTTTAAACCTTTTACCACACTTGTTTTGTCATCAACTAAAATAGTGGAAAGATCAACACCTAAATTTGCTTCTGCCCTCCCGCACAGTATAACGCGCAATCTATTAAAATGTGGAGTACAGGGAGTTACCACCAGTAGGCATCACTCTGCTAACAATGTAACTGTACGTCACATGACCACGCCCAATCGTGATTGGTTCTGGGTTACGGCACCACAGGGGAATGACCGTACTGTTGTGAGGTACAGTACGGCCAGGTAGACTGTTTCTCCGACTGCGGCCTATTGTCCCTCATGGTCAGCCACTCTTTTTTTCACAGCTGTGTGGCTCCCTGACTCAACATCGGAATGAGAATCTAAGTTTGTTAAACGTTAATTTCAAACACAATTTATACACTCGTGGCCTACCAGATTTGATATTCGTTACTGTTTATCTACATCCATATTCGGTGCGTAGCGGAGGGTACCCTATAACATGATTAATCATATCTTATTCTGTTTCTCTCGCCAGTAGATCGAGAGAAGGACGACTGTCTCTATGCCTCGGATGAGCCCTAATTTCTCTTATCTTCGTGGTTCTTACGCGAAGTGAATATTGGTGGCAGTACAATCGTTCTGCAGTCAGCTTCAAACGCCAGTCCTCTACATTTTCTGGATGATGTTCTTCAAAATGAATAACTTCCCACCAGGGATTCACATTTGAGTTCCCGGATCATCTATGTAAGACTTTGGTGTTACTCGAATGCAACGGTACTAATCTAGCAGCCGGCCTCTGAATTGCTACGATATCTTCTTTTAATCGGACCTGGTGCGGATGCCAAACACTCGAACAGTACTCAAGAACTGGCGGCGCTAGTGCCCCATATATAGTCTTTTTTACAGCTGAACCATACTTTCCCAAAACTTTTCCCACTTTGGTCTAAAGGTAGCGTCATTGATTACTCACCAAAATGCCCTCGATCGCCACCACCGCTTACATTTTGAATAACAGTCTCAGCAATGGCGGCCAAAGACTTCCGCCATAAGTCAACCTCCTTCTGCTTACTGCCCCGTCAAGGAGGGCGGAAGAGCGGACAGGGATTCGGGTCACTCACTTGCCCTAGGGTGGGAAACTGTCCCTAAAAGGGGGAAGAATCAGCAATGATCAACAACATGGGGATGCATAAGGCAATGAAAATCACTGCATTAAAGACACATAACGATTATCCACAGGACAGGTGGTCTTTTCAGGCTAACGCGTCGCGGCTTTGATTGTCAGAAATTTTAATATGGTAGGGAAGCTAGAAAATCTGAAAAGGGAAATGCTCTCAATCTATATGTAGTGGAGATCAGTGAAGTAATATGGAAAGAAGACAAGTATTTCTGGTCAGATAAGTATAGGGTAACATCAACAGGAGCGGTAACGGTATAACATGAGTAGGGCTCGTTATGAACAGGAAGGTAGGACAGAGTGTGTCTTATTGTGAACAGTTCAGTGATAGGGTTGTTGTCACCAGAATCAACTAACACCGACAATAAGAGTTCAGCTACACACGTTGTTATCCCAAGCTGTAGATGAATAGATAGAGAATGTATATGAGAATACTGAAAGGGTAATTCGTTACGTAAAGGGAGAAGAAAATACGATAATCATGCGGGACTGGAATACGACTGTAGATGAAGGAATGCAAGAAAGGATTGTGAGAGAATATGGGGATATCTAAGCAAAGAGGGGGAAGCAGAAAGGTGGAAGGAGTATATAGAGGGTCTATACAAGGGCGATGTACTTGAGGACAATATTATGGAAATGGAAGAGGATGTAGATGAAGATGAAATGGGAGATATGATACTGCGTGAAGAGTTTGACAGAGCACTGAAAGACCTGAGTCGAAACAAGGCCCCGGGAGTAGACAACATTCCATTAGAACTACTGACGGCCTTGGGAGAGCCAGTCCTGACAAAACTCTACCATCCGGTGAGCAAGATGTACGAGACAGGCGAAATACCCTCAGACTTCAAGAAGAATATAATAATTCCAATCCCAAACAAAGCAGGTGTTGACAGCTGTGAGAATTACCGAACTATCAGTTTAATAAGCCGCAGCTGCAAAATACTAGCGCTAATTATTTACAGACGAATGGAAAAGCTGGTAGAAGCCGACCTCGCAGTAGATCAGTTTAGATTCCGTAGAAATGTTGGAACACGTGAGGAAATACTGAATACTGAATACTTAGAAGAAAGATTAAGGAAAGGCAAACCTACGTTTCTAGCATTTGTAGACTTAGAGAAAGCTTTTGACAATGTTGACTGGCATACTCTCTTTCAAATTCTAAAGGTGGCAGGGGTAAAATACAAGGAGCGATAGGCTATTTACAATTTGTACAGAAACAAAATGGCAGTTATAGGAGTCGAGGGGCATGAAAGGGAAGCATTGGTTGCGAAGGGAGTGAGACAGGGTTGTAGCCTCTCCCCGATGTTATTCAATCTGTATACTGAGCAAGCAGTAAAGGAAACAAAAGAAAAATTTGGAGTAGGTATTAAAATCCATGGAGAAGAAATTGACGTTCGCCGAAGACATTGTAATTCTATCAGAGACAGCAAAGGAATTGGAAGAGCAGTTGAATGGAACGGACAGTGTCTTGAAAGGAGGATATAAAATGAACATCAACAAAAGCAAAACGAGGATAATGGAATGTAGTCGAATTAAGTCGAGTGATGCTGATGGAATTAGGTTAGGAAATGAGACACTTAAAGTAGTAAAGGAGTTTTGCTATTTGGGGAGCAAAATAATTGATGATGGTCGAAGTAGAGAGGATATAAAATGTAGACTGGCAATGGCAAGGAAAGCGTTTCTGAAGAAGAGAAATTTTTTAACATCGAGTATAGATTTAAGTGTCAGGAAGTCGTTTCTGAAAGTATTTGTATGGAGTGTAGCCATGTACGGAAGTGAAACATGGACGATAAATAGTTTGGACAAGAAGAGAATAGAAGCTTTCGTAATGTGGTGCTACAGAAGAATGCTGAAGATTAGATGGGTAGATCACATAACTAATGAGGAATAATTGATAGGATTGGGGAGAAGAGAAGTTTGTGGCACAACTTGACCAGAAGAAGGGATCGGTTGGTAGGACATGTTCTGAGGCATCAAGGGATCACCAATTTAGTATTGGAGGGCAGCGTGGAGGGTAAAAATCGTAGAGGGAGACCAAGAGATGAATACACTAAGCAGATTCAGAAGGATGTAGGCTGCAGTAGTTCCTGGGACATGAAGGAGCTTGCACAGGATAGATTAGCATGGAGAGCTGCATCAAACCAGTCTCAGGACTGAAGACCATAACAACAACACATGGGGATATTACTGGGAATGCGAGGGGAGTCTTGCAATAAATTTCAAGTGGTAATGGCGAATACCATATGCAACGATCAAAAGAGGACAAGTTATATTGCGAAAATGACCGGAAATGTGGGAAGATTTCAGTCAGATTTCATCATGTCAGGCAGAGGAATGAGATACTAAATCGTAAGGCGTACCCAGGAGCAGATATAGACTCAGATCACAATTTAGTAGTGACGAAGAGTAGGCTGAAGAGATTAGTCAGGAGAAACCAATGGACAAAGAAGTACGATAACAATGTACTAAGAAATGACAAGATACGTTTGAAGTTCTCTGAGGCTATAGATACTGCTATAAGGAACAGTCCAGTAGAGAATGCACATGTCCGCAGCTCGTGGTCTAGCGATGATATCACAGGTTCCCGGGTTCGATTCCCGGCCGGGTTGGGGATTTTCTCTGTACAGGTGTTTGTGTTGCCCTCATCATTCTATCACCATTCGTGAAAGTGGCTAGACTGGGCTGTGTACAGATTGGGAATTTGTACGGGCGCTGATGATCGCGCAGTTGAGTTCCACACAAAGCAACCATAATCATAATCATCTCACTAATGCACATCTCAAAAATTGTCAATCACAGGAGCTGGAAACAAAAATTAAACCAAGAAACCGAAACTTTGCAAGGTTACGTTTATTTTGTCACAAAAAGTGACAGTAAAGTAGAAACAATATAAAGAATACAGCACGTAAACAACTCCAACGTGCATAACGGTACAAAAAATGTTCTTCGTTTTTTCCAACTGGTTAATGCGCTCAGTGTGGGGTGTCTTCCAGTCCTGTGGAAATGTCAGCTGTTCCAGTGATCTCTGATAGATGATGGATACGAATGGTGCTATATTTGTAGCATAGGCAACATATAATCTTACGGGGATACCGTCTGGCCCAGATGCCTTCCTGGCATCTAAGGTGTTAACTGTTTTACAATCCCAGATACACTAAACACTATGTCAGCCATCCTTGGTTTGTTCGGTACAGAGGGACAGATGTTTGCTTCTCACTGTGTTAATTTTCTTTACAGTCCCCACGCGAAAGTTATGAGGAACTGAAATAAATTTTCTGTGCGTGACCATCTTTAAAAGAAAACAGGAATTTGTGAACCTTCTTCATTGAACTGAGTGACGTAAAATGTTTATACGTGAATGACGAGGTAGATCTGAATATAGAGGAAACATACAAGAGATAAACTCTCATTTCAAAAATTTGTGTTTATTCTTCGAATCGCAGCATGCATCTGTTGGCTGTTTTGTAAGTAAAGCTTTGGAAACGTGAATATGTACACATTCATAGAAACTTTAGGACCTTACAAAACAGTAATCTATTCCTATGAAGTATGAGTCGGTGGGACGAAAATATAGTACACAATTTATGGAAACATTTCCTTGAATTGGTGTCGAGCAAATAAAATAAGTCTGTACGCTGTATGCAATACCTGACACTTTAGGAGAAGAACAGAAAGCGAAAATATGAAAAAGAAGACCTGTCACGAGGATCGTATATCTGGATGCACATGTTTCTGGCGTTTGGAAACCTGTCCACTAGTATAAAGGTCAGCCGCATAATTTTATGAACTGAATCCGTTCGTTAACCCCTCACAAACTGCGTTTACAGGCCAAAGGGGAGCAGCGAAGTTTGAATGAGCAAAGAGAATTCGCAATGAGGCTGCTGTGCGCTGTGCGAGTGGCGTTGTAATTAGCAGATGTTACGCTTAATCAACATTTTATGAGTGTTTATTTCAACCGTCGAGATCACAAGAAGGTTCGTCGTTTGAGTTTAAATTAACATTTCGGTGGGACCACGGTATGCGTATTTGAGAGGTCATGCAGCGTTTCGATATGCTGGTTCCGAATAGCCTCTGAGAGCATTATAACGATAGCAAAATTGAAAGGCTTTTACGTCAATGAATAATGAACGTACATGCCTTATCACAAGTGTAACATACTTTTAACGACGGCCTTATTTATGTATCATACAATATCAGGTTATACTTCCACGGTAAAATAACGGATGTCCCAGGAAGGACATTAGTCGTCTGGGCGTTATGCATAGATGCTTGAAGTATTCAGTTACCTGTGGAAACAGCATATACGAGCACATAACAGATCTGTTTTTACGTTAACAGTGCTGTGTTAATGATGATTTTCGTCAGGTAAGTCCCGCACTCTGACACGTTAAGAACCACGTGTCATTGAAGAGAAGATCTGGTTCAGGTGACAAACTGAATATTCCTTTAGATTTAATTACAGCAAACAGAAACACTTCAGTGCCTACTCTGAGCTTTACAGTTAGTTTCATGTTCCATAGGTCATTTGGACGATTCTTCTATCGAAATGATGTGCAACGAGTCGGTTTACAGAAATTATAGTGGGTTGGAAACTTGCTTTGCTGCCTGTCAGGCAATTTACGATTTTTTGTTGCAAATGATGATGAAGTTTTCTGGCTGTTTGCTGAAGTACTTTCGAGCCTATGAAGGGTTTAATAATGGGTAACACAGCGTTTTAGATGTGGATATCATTGTTCTTCTCAAATTGTGATTGGTTATTTACGAAGAATGTCGTTAGCTAATGTATGTATTGTTACGGTGCAGTTAAAATCCCTAACTCCTAGAATAGGTACCTACATGACAACTGCCAACGAACACCACATATTATTTTTACTGGTCCCCATTGTGAAATCAATACTTTCTAAGTAGTGAGTTACCTCAGAAAATTTTTCATAAAACATTATTGAGTGAAAATATGCAAAGCAAATCAAGAGGTCAATTTGTTTGTTTCCAAGAATAGCGGTTATACCAAGAACGAAATTAATTGAACTTAACTGTTTGAGAAGCTCAGTAACAAGCTTTTCAAATTCAAGTTTCCATCAACATTCACGTTTAGAACAATACATCCAGTTTCCTGACTCCTGTTCATGCGCTATATCAACGCTCATGCTATGACTATTTGTTGGAAGGAACTGAATCTAGCGTGTTTTCTCAACTTAGAGGGAGATTGTACTTTCAGAGAATCGTTTAATAATTCTTTGAAAAAGACAATTAACAATCACTCTGTCGCTTTCTCTCTAATGGGATTTATTATAATACCAGTATCATCTGCCGAAAGTACTAATTCTTCTTGTTGGTGTACGTGGAAGGTCATTTACATATACAAGGAATAGAAGTGGAATTAAAATTGAAGCCTGTTGGGCTCCCTTTGTGATTTCTCCCCGGTCAAGAAAATTTTCTGCCCCTCCAACATCGTTCGAGTTGTTCAGCACAACGTTTTACATTCTGTTTGTTAAGTATGATTCAAACACGTTTTGTGTAAAGCCATCGATTCTAAGAAATTAGCATGGTCTGCATAATCATCACCTTAGGAAGATCCCAAAAACTGCCAGCTGGCGACATTTTGTTACTGAAGATTTGTAATATTTGATAAGTTCGTGTGTAAATAGTATTCTCAGTTCGGCAATTCTTGTAGAATCAAAACTGTGATGTGCTGAGTAAATGGTTTCTACTTAAATGTGAGACTGCTCTTGAGTACATTTCTTTTTTGAATATCTTAGAAAAAAAGTTCGTAAGGAAACTGGAAGATAATTATTTACGTCTTTCTTGATACATTTGTTTTGAAGAGATTCAATAATCGCATATTTTAATCTATCTGCAATAACTCATCGTGCCAGTGTTGCATTACACACATCACTATAGACGAATATTTCGCCAAGTTATTAACCTAGAACAGATTTTAAATTCCATCAATACGGTATGAAGTTTTGTTTTACAGAATTTTTATACCCCTATGAATTTCAATGGAGGGTGTTGAAGCTACTTCTAGTTGCTTCGACTTTTAACTTAATCTCGTAAATTTGATGTGGACTCAAAAGACGAGGTACAGGCTTGAACTGTCACATACGGGTGTGGTCTTACGAGGTAACTCTCAATACCTAATATGTTTCCTTCAATTACTATACGAAGTACCCTGTATTCGGTGGTTCGGCACACTTTGTACATTGCAGATTAATTGACAGAAATAATTGGACTTAAGGTGCGTTATTACAACAGAAAATTTTTTTCATTACGTCGTGTGACTGCTCCGTGTATCACAATTATAGAGAAAAAAATATTTTTGACACGGCATAAAATTTTCTTGTGTTTCTTCGATTGTCCGGCAACATAATTAGGGTTTTGGAAAATTGTTTCACTTTAGCTTTTGACCGAGAGCAACACACTCTGTTGAGGTATGCTGAGTATATGATTATTTCCTTAGATGAAATGAGTATCCCACATGAGAAAGATATTTTACGTTTTTGTTAGAAGCTGAGTTGTGTTCGCTTTCGGGTTAGCAGCAACTGAAGAGGTCAGTAAGACCGGACGGTGCAAATGCTCAGTCACGTTTGAAAGAATACTTGTATATAACCAGCACTCACTATCGAGAACGACATTTAACAGCAGTGTGTGTGCACGCACACACACACACACACACAAACACACACACACTCAAATAATTTCGATTTTTGAGTGGGACTATGGTCAAAATCCTTCCAGAAATAGATTAGAATGGTTCCAGTCTCTATATTTCCAACCAGTGTGGCCGAGCGGTTCTACGCGCTTCAGTCTGGAACCGCGCGACCGCTACGGTAGCAGGTTCCAATCTCGCCCCGGGCATGGATGTGTGTGATGTCCTTAGGTTACTTAGGTTTAAGTAGTTCTCAGTTCTAGGGGACTGATGACCTCAGATGTTAAGTCCAATAGTGCTCAGAGCCATTTTTGGACCTCTCGGTTGTCAGGGGACTGCCGGAATTGGAAATCTACTCCCAAAAATTTCCAGCTGAAAATGTCACTCCCAGTCTACTGGAATGCTCGGATAGAAAATAGTACAAAGTTCTACATTAGCCTACTCAGATCGCATGAATAGGGAAACGAAAAAAAAAAAAATTAACGTCTGTCGTTCACCGAAAACAAACCAGACCTCCCTTGCAGTAGGAAACACCTTTCACTACGCTAGCAGGCAACCCAGGAAAACAGCCCTCTATTATTACCCCACTCATGAATAAGCAAGCAATTTCGCACTGAAAATGGCAAAATGATCCGCATTTTCTGTTGCATAGAGCTTTATGTACTCAAAAACGTGAATTTTCTACCTTTATGTCACCGCTTATGTGACAATCATTCGGGATGTTTGTCGAAATAACAAAATACTGTTATTAGCGAGAAAATTTAGTAGGATAATTCTGCACCACCCCAAAAAATAAACGGCTAGAATAGCTGCCAAACGTATTCAAGAATGTTTCGAATTCTCCATTAGACTCGCCACAGGCAGAAAACGTTCATTACCCGAAGTGTTTCTTAAGCTAGCTAGCAATGGGAATGCTCGCACTTCTGAAACGCGGTGGCATTAATACTGGGATCTGCCACATACCACATGTATAGGCCAATGGATTTTATTTGCTTTTCTGTAAACGTGATTTCGATCGAAAGCGTAGCTACGGTTAATATGCTGATGTATCGACTGCAACTAGAACATTTCGAATAAAGAGTAGGGGGAATTATTTATGCGGCCCTCATCTGCATTAACTGCTGTAGCTATTTTCGTTGTTAGGATTTCGTCACCAAAATCGGTAAAATTGGAACCCTACTAGTCTCACTTTCCTGACCGCGTCTCTGTCTACCCAACCCTTAAAACCCGTTTACCTCGAGTACAGGTAGAACTAACAAGCGGAAATGCATCGCACTTCCTGCGGTATACGGTCCCTTGGTGCTGTACAAAATTCATTTTTATTAGTACAGTTCATACTAATTAGCGTTTCTTCTTTCATTTATATCTTCTATTTACGTGTTGTGTTTAACACACTAACCAGCATTAATATAGTCTTACACGTGACTGAAAACTGTCTGACAAAGTTCGGATAGTTTTTCAATTACACGCCTGTGCATAGTATGTTGGTAGCACTTCGTCTCCTTGCCTTGTAAGGCAAATGCCGGGATGGTTCCTTTGAAAGGGCACGGCCGATTTCCTTCCCAATCCTTCCCTAACCCGAGCTTGCGCTCCGTCTCTAATGACCTCGTTGTCGACGGGACGTTAAACACTAACCACCACTAACCACCACCATCCTTGCCTTGTATGCTGTGTACCAGAATTTAAAGCTGTGCGGATCAGCATAACGAAAAGGCGAGGGGTCTCGCTCGTTTTGTCCACGACTGTACAACCTTGGATTGTGAAGAAACAGACTGTCGGTCTACTTGAAGCTGTTCGAAACTGACAATATCAGTAACGTTTCTGAAGTTTTATTCCAAGTAGTATTAAAGTGATAGGGAAAATGTTGAACACTCTTAACAATTAATTACATTTGCCAGTCCGAAAAAAGAATGCAGACAAAACGAATCTTAAATGTAATAAATCATTCTGATGTGAAGAGAGACTGTGAACGAAATTCTCCTGAAATCAGAGCCAGGAACTGATTCGCTGCGTTGGCTACTCGCTTCGGAAGCCTCTGCGGGATTTCTCCTTCAACTGCGGCGACGGGAGAAGTACTCCGGCAGACCTCATTAATTCAATTTTAATGAAAAGCGCTGGTGCGGAGGAAAAGGGCAATTTCTCCGGGACAAAATGGAAAACAATCGTAATGTATTCCAGACCTTCTCAGAGCAGCTGCGTCCCCAGCGCATACCACAAATGTCCGTTATTCGCATAGGTCCTAATTTCGTTAGACCTTGGCATGAATCAATGTTACACATCTAAATAGATCTATGCTATGCATAAAAGTTTCCAAATATATATAAAGCATACTAGTTTCAGTTCCAGTTATGATTTATTAAATACCAGAAGGTGATTTAGAAACAGCTCAGCATTTTCTAGGAAAGTGAGCATGAATACTCGTTGACGCTAACAAAGAAAGTTAATTTATTCGACTCACGTAAAGACAGATTCTTCATTAATCCGTTTATGTTTGGATTCTGCTAATGAAATGATAATTAAATGGACACCCTAGCTGCAAACAGGCATTGATGTACTTCATTGGGGACATGTTGAAAATGTGTGCCCCGACCGGGACTCGAACCCGAGATCTCCTGCTTACATGGCAGACGCTCCATCCATCTGAGCCACCGCGGACACAGAGGATAGTGCGTCTGCTTGGACTTATCACTTGCACACTCCCCGTCAGATCCACATTCCCAACATCTCCACACCACTACATTCGTAGTGCGCGTAATAGATGTTTGCCCATCATACTCATTACTCGTGGCAGATTAATCTACCAAGTCCCGTACGAGTTCGGGCATAGCGTGTGTGTTCGCACAAGAAGGTCAATGGCCGGGAAGCCATGTCCCCGATGAAGTACAGCAACGCCTGTTTGCAGCTAGGGTGTCCATTTAATTATCATTTCATTTCTATCAAAGCTGCATGGTCATCCACAGTAACTGTTCTTTCGGGAACAGATTCTACCGTCATATATAGATTCTGCTAGACTTAAGAAGACTGCATATTCTTCTTTTATACGTCTCCCTAAGAGTCCACGTTGCCTTCCAAGCCGTCCATAGTCCGCAAATGCTTCAGTACACGATATAAAGATATTTCTACGTATATAAGTTTGAAATTTTCCTATGTCTAAATTATCTCTCAAAGATTCTTACCTGTAATAACAAATTGTGTAAACCCAGTTCGACAGTCAAACGTGTCACTACAAAGAATGACTTTTTGATCACATTACAACACTACTACGTAAACGAAAATTCAGGAATATTATATCACACATTCGTAGACAGAAAGTGCCGAACGTACTCATGTCTTACATTCTTATTCTTTTATTTTTTCTCCATGCACACTTGATGAGAATATTATACATTGCAGTTACGATTGTGCAATCTAACCTGCTGAACCATACTTCTCTTTGATCTGCCAACATTTTTGTTTCCTCTTTGTGGCAATATTTCTTTGTGTATTCTCTGCACGTAGTGTAAGTAGATAGTTTAGGTTTTTATGTTGGTAACACCACGTAGCGCTCTGTATGAAAATCACTGACTGTGCTGTGTGCAGTCTGTGGCTGGTTGGCATTGTTGAAATATTTGCTATTGTAGTGTTGGACAGTTGCATGTGAGCAGCGCGTAGCGTTGGGCAGTTGGAGGTGAGCCGCCAGCAGTGGTGGATGTGGCGAGAGAGATGGCAGAATTTTGAGAGCGGAAGATCTGGACGTGTGTTCATCAAAAAGAGTAAATTTGTAATACTGTATATCATGAACTAATATATATATATATATATATATATATATATATATATATATACAGAGTGTTTAAAAAATGACCGGTATATTTGAAACGGTAATAAAAACTAAACGAGCAGCGATAGAAATACACCGTTTGTTGCAATATGCTTGGGACAACAGTACATTTTCAGGCAGACAAACTTTCGAAATTACAGTAGGTACAATTGTCAACAACAGATGGCGCTGCGGTCTGGGAAACTCTATAGTACGATATTTTCCACATATCCACCATGCATAGCAATAATATGGCGTAGTCTCTGAATGAAATTACCCGACACCTTTGACAACGTGTCTGGCGGAATGGCTTCACATGCAGATGAGATGTACTGCTTCAGCTGCTCAATTGTTTCTGGATTCTGGCGGTACACCTGGTCTTTCAAGTGTCCCCACAGAAAGAAGTCACAGGGTTTCATGTCTGGCGAATAGGGAGGACAATCCACGCCGCCCAAAGCCCAAAGCAATCACACGATCATCGAAATATTCATTCAGGAAATTAAAGACGTCGGCCGTGCGATGTGGCCGGGCACCATCTTGCATAAACCACGAGGTGTTCGCAGTGTCGTCTAAGGCAGTTTGTACCGCCACAAATTCACGAAGAATGTCCAGATAGCGTGATGCAGTAATCGTTTCAGATCTGAAAAATGGGCCAATGGTTTCTTTGGAAGAAATGGCGGCCCAGACCAGTACTTTTTGAGGATGCAGGGACGATGGGACTGCAACATGGGGCTTTTCGGTTCCCCATATGCGCCAATTCTGTTTATTGACGAAGCCGTCGAGGTAAAAATAAGCTTCGTCAGTAAACCACATGCTGCCCACATGCATATCGCCGTCATCAATCCCGTGCACTCTATCGTTAGCGAATGTCTCTCGTGCAGCAATGATAGCGGCGCTGAGGGGTTGCCGCGTTTGAATTTTGTATGGATAGAGGTGTAAACTCTGGCGCATGAGACGATACGTGGACGTTGGCGTCATTTGGACCGCAGCTGCAACACAGCGAACGGAAACCCGAGGCCGCTGTTGGATCAATTGCTGCACTAGCTGCGCGTTGCCCTCTGTGGTTGCCGTACGCGGTCGCCGTACCTTTCCAGCACGTTCATCCGTCACGTTCCCAGTCCGTTGAAATTTTCCAAACAGATCCTTTATTGTATTGCTTTTCGGTCCTTTGGTTACGTTAAACCTCCGTTGAAAACTTCGTCTTGTTGCAACAACACTGTGTTCTAGGCGGTGGAATTCCAACACCAGAAAAATCCTCTGTTCTAAGGAATAAACCATGTTGTCCACAGCACACTTGCACATTGTGAACAGCACACGCTTACAGCAGAAAGACGACGTACAGAATGGCGCACCCACAGACTGCGTTGTCTTCTATATCTTTCATATCACTTGCAGCGCCATCTGTTGTTGAAAATTATAACTACTGTAATTTCGAAAGTTTGTCAGCCTGAAAATGTACTGTTGTGCCAAGCATATTGGAACAAACGGTGTATTTCTATCGCTGCTCGTTTAGTTTTTATTGCCGTTTCAAATATACCGGTCATTTTTGAGACACCCTGTATATATATATATATATATATATATATATATATATATATATATATATATATATATATATATATATGATAAGTTTTGAATATTATTAAGGTAAATACATTGTTTGTTCTCTATCAAAATCTTTCATTTGCTAACTATGCCAATCAGTATTTAGTGCCTCCAGTAGTTAGAATCTATTGGCGCTCGCTGTATTGCAGTAATTCGACTAACGAAGATATTTGTGAGGTGAGTGATTCATGAAAGGTATAGGTTATTGTTAGTTCAGTATTGAAAGTCAGATTGTGTGTCAGTTTAGTGTTGATCAAAATAAGTAAAGAGAGAAATGTCTGAGTACGTTCAGTTCTGCTCAGCTGTTTGAAAATCAGATAACGTAAGAGGTTTACCAGCACTGTCAATCATAAATTTTCCTAAGGGGAAATTTAGAAGAAGAAGAAGAAAGAAGAATTCAGTAGTTCCGGCACTCGTTTCAGTAATCAAAAACTTTTCTTCTAACGTCCGCATGTTTTATTGTTGCCTATGTTCACATTCATTATTCTCAAAAATTTGCAGCCTGCACTTCTTTTTATACCTTGTTTGTTTTCTAGGATTTCATCATTTTATCGTCCTCCATTTAATACTCTCATATTATCAATTTTGGTTACTCCACGCTGGTGTTACCACACTCTTCTGTCCCTCGCCGTCTGTGTCATCAGTTGTGTTTCATTCCTTTGGCTGCGCTAACTATTTAAGAAGGTGTGTGTGCAGGGTCTTTTCCTGTGAACTGTCAGGGTGTTGGCATATAAGCAGATCATAAATACAGTGTTTGCAAATTGAATTGTTCGTCACCGTTAAGATAAAAATCGCCTGTGTGAAAGACGGAATATGTAGCAGTCTAACTTACGGGGTGACTGATGACCTGAGTAATGGGACAGTGTACCTCCTCTTCGGATATGGTATCTCAGATTTTTTGCAGCAGGCACCAGCGAATTACTAAAAATATGGAGAGTGGAAACCACAAGGAAAGACAAACTTAGAAATCTGTCGTACACACTGATGAATAATTTGTATTTTGCGA
Source organism: Schistocerca cancellata (assembly GCF_023864275.1). Lineage (NCBI taxonomy): Eukaryota > Metazoa > Arthropoda > Insecta > Orthoptera > Acrididae > Schistocerca > Schistocerca cancellata. The sequence continues at coordinate 1,134,607,374 of NC_064627.1, read as the reverse complement.
GTTTGCAAGGGTTCAGAGACAGGCGCAGAGTATAACGAAGGACACCAATAAGCAATCGTTAGCGACTAATTCAACGAAGACAAATACCCTCACGAGTAGTAGAATTAGGTATGGCAGCTAAGCTTAAAACAGGTCACTTTTTACGCTTTAAAGTGGGAAGTGTTGGGTAGATTCAAGTGGCGGGTGTCTTCAGACTATCTTACAACACAGTGATCAGCATAACACAGAAACGCCTTCACTGGACAATCGAAAGAAGCCTGGGTGTAAGTCACGACAGAGGCCGATGGCATGAATATATGCAACTGTTGCCAGCCGGACAACGTTCAGTCACATGAAAGAGGTATTCTTGGAAGGAGGTGTTCTCCGCACGGACGTAGGGTCCCTACGTCACCTGTCCTAAATACACAGCCTGACAAGATAAATGAAGCGCCCAGAAAGGGAGGAGGAAACGAAATGAAACTTTTCGGGTTGTGAGGATGTATGATATTATTGCAGTCATTACAAAATTAAGTCAGATTTACAAAGAATTTGGTAGTATGAATCCACTTATAAGTTTAACGTTTCAACCCTTCTGGCCTAGGTAAATGCACTGAATCGTTTGGGAAGCGTGTCATAAATCAATTTTATCCTCTCCCACGGCACGTTGACCCTCAACTGTTGTAACTGGTCCTTGAGCTCATGCATACTGGCACAGGTATGGAGTTGACGTCCGAGTTGATGCCACACATGTTCTACCGGGGACAGATCTGGAGATTCTGCCAGGCACGGCAATACCTCCACATCACACCTCGTAGACACACATGTCATTTGTGGATGAACATTTGTCCTGCTGAGAAATGGTGCGACGATACCGTCAGATTGTAAGTAGACTGTTTATGTTTTAAGTAGACTGTTTATGTTTTCTTATTGGCAACGTTACATAGCGCTCTGTATGAAAATCACTGGCTGTACTGTGTGCAGCCTGTGGCTAGTTTGCATTGTTGTCTGCCATTGTAGTGTTGGGCAGCGGCAGCTGGATGTGAACAGTGCGTAGCGTTGCGCAGTTGGAGGTGAGCCGCCAGCAGTGGTGGATGTGGGGAGAGAGATGGCGGAGTTTTGATAATTTGTAATACTTGATGTCAATTATGAATATTAAGGTAAATACATTGTTTGTTCTCTATTAAAATCTTTCATTTGCTAACTATCCCTATCAGTAGTTAGTGCCTTCCGTAGTTTGAATCTTTTATTTAGCTGGCAGTAGTGGTGCTCGTTGTATTGCAGTAGTTCGAGTAATCAAGATTTTTGTGAGGTAAGTGATTTTTGAAAGGTGTAGTTTAATGTTACTCAGGTCCATTCTTTTGCAGGGATCTTTGATAGTCAGATTGCGTTGCGCTAAAATTATTGTGTGTCAGGTTAAGCACAGTCTTGTATAAATTGTTCTAAGGGGACGTTTCAAGATAAGACTCAACACATAAGGACTGTTCCTCCAGAGTTCCCTCAGTCACTAACAGACGTGACTTGAAGCCATATCCGATGGCTCCCCACTGTGTGACGCCGGTGGTAGCACCACCGTGCCTCTCCAAATAACTGGAAGAATTGAACTTGTCCACCAGGTCGCCGCCATATTCTCCGACGATGGTCCTCCGGGGTAGTGCAGAGCCGCGATTTAACGCTGAACACAGAGCGTCGCCATTCATGACCGGTCCACGCTTTACGGTCGTGGCACAACTCCAGACAGAGCGGTTTGTGTTGCCGTGTTAACGGCGACCTATACTTGGTACGGAAATTCCCTTGTCCACCTGCTGCTAGTCTCTGGTCCACGATGACCCATCCAAGAGCAATAGGCCTCATTACCTGGCAGCCGTAGATGTGAAGGGAGGCTACGATGTGCTTGATGTATAATGCGGCGAGCCTACCTTGTGATGGTCAGATGTGTTCGACTGGAGCCTTAACGACTGGACGCTGCTCTCACATTAAAATGCTACCAACATCTGGCCGATGTCACATCCGGATAGCTCACCCAAAGCTAACTACTGCGCGATTTGACCAGCCGGTCAAATGGAGACTACCAGTGAATCCGTTTAAAACGCTTTGCCACTTCGTGTCACTTCACAGTGATCACTCAACATCCGAAATTATTCGCGCCCCTTATATACCCTTATATACCCTAGAGACAGCAAAGGACATGGAAGAGCAGTTGAACGGAATGGACAGTGTCTTGAAAGGAGGATATAAGATGAACGTCAACAAAAGCAAAACGAGGATAATGGAATGTAGTCGAATTAAGTCGGGTGATGCTGAGGGAATTAGATTAGGAACTGAGACACTTAAAGTAGTAAAGGAGTTTTGCTATTTGGGAAGCAAAATAACTGATGATGGTCGAAGTAGAGAGGATATAAAATGTACACTCCTGGAAATTGAAATAAGAACACCGTGAATTCATTGTCCCAGGAAGGGGAAACTTTACTGACACATTCCTGGGGTCAGATACATCACATGATCACACTGACAGAACCACAGGCACATAGACACAGGCAACAGAGCATGCACAATGTCGGCACTAGTACAGTGTATATCCACCTTTCGCAGCAATGCAGGCTGCTATTCTCCCATGGAGACGATCGTAGAGATGCTGGATGTAGTCCTGTGGAACGGCTTGCCATGCCATTTCCACCTGGCGCCTCAGTTGGACCAGCGTTCGTGCTGGACGTGCAGACCGCGTGAGACGACGCTTCATCCAGTCCCAAACATGCTCAATGGGGGACAGATCCGGAGATCTTGCTGGCCAGGGTAGTTGACTTACACCTTCTAGAGCACCTTGGGTGGCACGGGATACATGCGGACGTGCATTGTCCTGTTGGAACAGCAAGTTCCCTTGCCGGTCTAGGAATGGAAGAACGATGGGTTCGATGACGGTTTGGATGTACCGTGCACTATTCAGTGTCCCCTCGACGATCACCAGTGGTGTACGGCCAGTGTAGGAGATCGCTCCCCACACCATGATGCCGGGTGTTGGCCCTGTGTGCCTCGGTCGTATGCAGTCCTGATTGTGGCGCTCACCTGCACGGCGCCAAACACGCATACGACCATCATTGGCACCAAGGCAGAAGCGACTCTCATCGCTGAAGACGACACGTCTCCATTCGTCCCTCCATTCACGCCTCTCGCGACACCACTGGAGGCGGGCTGCACGATGTTGGGGCGTGAGCGGAAGACGGCCTAACGGTGTGCGGGACCGTAGCCCAGCTTCATGGAGACGGTTGCGAATGGTCCTCGCCGATACCCCAGGAGCAACAGTGTCCCTAATTTGCTGGGAAGTGGCGGTGCGGTCCCCTACGGCACTGCGTTGGATCCTACGGTCTTGGCGTGCATCCGTGCGTCGCTGCGGTCCGGTCCCAGGTCGACGGGCACGTACACCTTCCGCCGACCACTGGCGACAACATCGATGCACTGTGGAGACCTCACGCCCCACGTGTTGAGCAATTCGGCGGTACGTCCACCCGGCCTCCCGCATGCCCACTATACGCCCTCGCTCACAGTACGTCAGCTTCACATACGGTTCACGTCCACGCTGTCGCGGCATGCTACCAGTGTTAAAGACTGAGATGGAGCTCCGTATGCCACGGCAAACTGGCTGACACTGACGGCGGCGGTGCACAAATGCTGCGCAGCTAGCGCCATTCGACGGCCAACACCGCGGTTCCTGGTGTGTCCGCTGTGCCGTGCGTGTGATCATTGCTTGTATAGCCCTCTCGCAGTGTCCGGAGCAAGTATGGTGGGTCTGACACACCGGTGTCAATGTGTTCTTTTTTCCATTTCCAGGAGTGTAGTTTGGACAAGAAGAGAATAGAAACTTTCGAAATGTGGTGTTACAGAAGAATGCTGAAGATTAGATGGGTAGATCACATAACTAATGAGGAGGTATTGAATAGAATTGGGGAGAAGAAGAGTTTGTGGCACAACTTGAAAAGAAGAAGGGACCGGTTGGTAGGACATGTTCTGGGGCATCAAGAGATCACAAATTTAGTATTGGAGGGCAGCGTGTAGGGTAAAAATCGTATAGGGAGACCAAGAGATGAAGACACTAAGCAGATTCAGAAGGATGTAGGTTGCCGTAAGTACTGGGAGATGAAGAAACTTGCACAGGATAGGGTAGCATGGAGAGCTGCATCAAACCAGTCTCAGGACTGAAGACCACAACAACATATACCCTACCAAAACTCGAAACAGCATTAAACATAAACAACACCAAAGCACTCTGTTGGCCGTTGTACCTGTCAGCTCCAGCGGTTTACATACCCAGCGACGGCGTGTATTTGTATGAAGTCAGACTGACATCCGTCCATGTATTCTGCGCACTTCAGTTGTATTTGTCTGGCAGTATATAACTGAGAATTAGGAAGTTATTGACTCATACGTGGAAAATGGTTACGACAGTTCCCTAGTCCAAATACACTCCTGGATATGGAAAAAAGAACACATTGACACCGGTGTGTCAGACCCACCATACTTGCTCCGGACACTGCGAGAGGGCTGTACAAGCAATGATCACACGCACGGCACAGCGGACACACCAGCAACCGCGGTGTTGGCCGTCGAATGGCGCTAGCTGCGCAGCATTTGTGCACCGCCGCCGTCAGTGTCAGCCAGTTTGCCGTGGCATACGGAGCTCCATCGCAGTCTTTAACACTGGTAGCATGCCGCGACAGCGTGGACGTGAACCGTATGTGCAGTTGACGGACTTTGAGCGAGGGCGTATAGTGGGCATGCGGGAGGCCGGGTGGACGTACCGCCGAATTGCTCAACACGTGGGGCGTGAGGTCTCCACAGTACATCGATGTTGTCGCCAGTGGTCGGCGGAAGGTGCACGTGCCCGTCGACCTGGGACCGGACCGCAGCGACGCACGGATGCACGCCAAGACCGTAGGATCCTACGCAGTGCCGTAGGGGACCGCACCGCCACTTCCCAGCAAATTAGGGACACTGTTGTTTCTGGGGTATCGGCGAGGACCATTCGCAACCGTCTCCATGAAGTTGGGCTATGGTCCCGCACACCGTTAGGCCGTCTTCCGCTCACGCCCCAACATCGTGCAGCCCGCCTCCAGTGGTGTCGCGACAGGCGTGAATGGAGGGACGAATGGAGACGTGTCGTCTTCAGCGATGAGAGTCGCTTCTGCCTTGGTGCCAATGATGGTCGTATGCGTGTTTGGCGCCGTGCAGGTGAGCGCCACAATCAGGACTGCATACGACCGAGGCACACAGGGCCAACACCCGGCATCATGGTGTGGGGAGCGATCTCCTACACTGGCCGTACACCACTGGTGATCGTCGAGGGGACACTGAATAGTGCACGGTACATCCAAACCGTCATCGAACCCATCGTTCTACCATTCCTAGACCGGCAAGGGAACTTGCTGTTCCAACAGGACAATGCACGTCCGCATGTATCCCGTGCCACCCAACGTGCTCTAGAAGGTGTAAGTCAACTAGCCTGGCCAGCAAGATCTCCGGATCTGTCCCCCATTGAGTATGTTTGGGACTGGATGAAGCGTCGTCTCACGCGGTCTGCACGTCCAGCACGAACGCTGGTCCAGCTGAGGCGCCAGGTGGAAATGGCATGGCAAGCCGTTCCACAGGACTACATCCAGCATCTCTACGATCGTCTCCATGGGAGAATAGCAGCCTGCATTGCTGCGAAAGGTGGATATACACTGTACTAGTGCCGACATTGTGCATGCTCTGTTGCCTGTGTCTATGTGCCTGTGGTTCTGTCAGTGTGATCATGTGATGTATCTGACCCCAGGAATGTGTCAATAAAGTTTCCCCTTCCTGGGACAATGAATTCACGGTGTTCTTATTACAATTTCCAGGAGTGTAGATTTACAGAACTGCGTTGTTTAGCAGAAGTATGTAGAGCCTGGAACTCCGGTTTTTGCACCTTGAAAGGAATCTGAGCTTCAGAGGGGGCGATACAGCGGAAAGCGACCACAGGAAGCTGCTCCAGCGCGCAGAGCCAAACCACAAGAGCGGAGGTCGTGGCGCTGGAAGTGGATACCTGACGCTCCTCTGCGAGAGAAAGTCCATCCTACGTAGTGTCAGCTTAACACCTCTTGAACTCTTACGCGCCTAGTGTTATTCAAGCAAGTGGATATTTTTACATGGTGGAGAAAATGCTTTTGTGTATCACAAAGGCATTTCAAGCAAATTAGAGTATTGTTGTGTCACAGGAAATTCTGCAGAATAATGCACGTCGTATCTTCTGAACAGGAAAGAAGCAGTATCAGTAGAAACGTGTGATGTGGTGCACTATCAGTCCTCATCTTAACTAATTACGCAGGGCGTCCCACAAGATTCCATCTAAGGGTCTTAACTTTTTTTAAGGTTTTTATTAATTACGTTTCAGCAGTGATATTATCAGATGTTTATTGTTTACAGATGATTAAAACTTGTGATAATTGTAAATTAACTGTAATTTAGAAAGATCTGGTCATTGTCTTTACATTTAGAATAAGAAGAGGCACCTTGGTATGAGCAGTTCAGAACCTGCAAGAGGTTTCCATCCAATATACACATAAAATAAGAGGACATGCAGATAGAAGTGGTTGGCAGTGATCAAGTATTGAGATTAAAACTTGACAGGAAATTCGATTGTGCGGAGCTTACAACAGAACTGCTGTAAAGTCTGTCTTCTTCTGCAAAGTGGGTGTTGTCAGATATTGTTCTTGTAAAATTGAAAAAGCTAGAATTCTTTCCTTTCTGTCATTCTAGAATTTCACACTTTATCATATTTTGGGATAACTCACTAAGTCTAACTTACGTTTTTCCGAGTCCAGTACGAATCATTTGGTGTGTGAATCTAAGGATACCTTTCAGAATCCATTTTAAAGAACTGGGTGTATTAACTAGTCAGAGGTAATTTATTTAATAATGGTTTTATAGTCCACTGACGACTTGTTTAGCAAAATTATAAGAACTATTTCCTCTGAAACAAAACAACACATTGCATTTTTAATGATTAACGTCAAATGTTACGATAATTCCATACATTTTGTATGTTGTTAAATCCTTCACTTTAAACGTTTGATTCAAGTGCAAATGAAATTTAATCCATCTTATAAATTTGTTGTAATATTTCATATAGTTTTACTTGTACACAGTTTCCATGTAAAGAATATTATTTCTGTTTTTAGTGTACATGAAGTTTATAATTGTACCTGTATTCATGTAAGGACGAATGTATGCGTGCGTGACAGTAGTGTTGTATTGAATTACTTTAGTGAAACAGTGGGAAGCGAAGATGTAGGTGTTGGTTATCGTAGTGAAAGCAGATAGTCAAGTGTACATATGTATTACATGAACATAGAGACGAAATAATGCAGCGTGCTTAAGCTATTATTCAGTAATAGTGCAACATAATATTACATTACCCTCCAATTTCAACCGTTGTTTTATTTGCTATCGACAGTGACAGGGACAGCAAACGAGGGTTAGTGGTATTTCAATGTCGTTTAGTCCAGCTTTCTTCATATTATTTGGCCCTGTTGTTATGTAAGCAGACAGTAAATGCCTATAATTTCAAGTAAGTATATTTACTTATACTATATATAAGTATATGTACTTATACTGCAGCGGTTACTGCATCGATGATTTCAGATGTAAATAGAAATATTAAAAAAGTAGGAAGATTTTTCTGTTTAGCAAAAGTGACAAAACGCAGATTTCAAAGTACTTGACGGTTCAACACAAAAGTTTTGTCTCAAGTAGAGATAGTGTTGAGGATCAGCGAACAAAGTTCAAAACCATCGTACAATATGCATTAGATAAGTATGTGCCAAGTAAGATCGTAGGAGATGGAAAGAGCCACCATAGTACAACATCCGAGATAAAAAAACTGCTGCGGAAGCAAAGGGAACTTCACAGCAAACATAAACATCGCCAAAGCCTTGCAGACAAACAAAAATTACATGACTCGAAATGTAGTGTGAGTAAGGCTATGCGAGAAGCGTTCAATGAATTCGAAAGTTAAGTTCTGTGCACAGACTTGGCAGAAATTCCTAAGAAATTTTGAACTTATGTCAAAGCGGTAGGTGGATCATAACAAAATGTCTAGACACTCTGTGGCCAAAATGGTACTGAAACAGAGGATGGCAGACTAAAGGCCGAAATACTAAATGTCTCTTTCCAAAGCTGCTTCACAGAAGAAGACTGCACTGTAGTTCCTTCTCTAGATTGTTGCACAGATGACAAAATGGTAGATATCGAAGTAGATGACAGAGGGATAGAGAAACAATTAAAATCGATCAAAAGAGGGGAGGCCCCTGGACCTGATGGGATACCAGTTCAATTTTACACAGAGTACGCGAAGGAACTTGCCCCCTTCTTGCAGCGGTGTACCGTAGGTCTCCAGAAGAGCGTAGCGTTTCAAAGGATTGGAAAAGGGCACAGGTCATCCCCGTTTTCAAGAAGGGACGTCGAACAGATGTGCAGAACTATAGACCTATATCTCTAACGTAGATCAGTTGCAGAATTTTGGAACATGTATTATGTTCGAGCATAATGAATTTTCTGGAGACTAGAAATCTACTCTGTAGGAATCAGCATGGGTTTCGATCGTGTGAAACCCAGCTCGAGCTATTCGTCCACGAGACTCAGAGGGCCATAGACACGTGTTCACAGGTAGATGCTGTGTTTCTTGACTTCCGCAAGGCGTTCGATACTGTTCCCCACAATCGTTTAATGAACAAAGTAAGAGCATAAGGACTATCAGACCAATAGTGTGATTGGATTGAAGAGTTCCTAGATAACAGAACGCAGCATGTCATTCTCAGTGGAGAGAAGTCTTCCGAAGTAAGAGTGATTTCAGGTGTGCTGCAGGGGAGTGTCGTAGGACCGTTTCTATTCACAATATACATAAATGACCTTGTGGATAACATCTGAAGTTCACCGAGGCTGTAGTATATCGAGAGGTTGTAACAATAGAAATTGGTACTGAAATGCAGGAGGATCTGCAGCGAATTGACGCATGGTGCAGGGAACGGCAACTGAATCACAATGTAGACAAGTGTAATGTGCTGCGAATACATAGAAAGAAAGATCCTTTATCATTTAGCTACGATATAGCAGGTCAGCACCTGGAAGCAGTTAATTCCATAAATTATCTGGGAGTAGGCATTAGGAGTGATTTAAAATGGAATGACCATATAAAATTAATCGTCGGTAAAGCAGGTGCCAGACTGATATTCATTAGAGGAATCCTAAGGAAATGCAATCCGAAAACAAAGGGAGTAGGTTACAGTACACTTGTTCGCCCACTGCTTGAATACTGCACACCGGTTTGGGATCCGTACCAGATAGGGTTGATAGAAGAGACAGAGAAGATCCAACGGAGCGCAGCGCGTCGTTGCAGGATCGTTTAGTAATAGCGAAAGCGTTACGGAGATGATAGATAAACCCCAGTGAAAGACTCTGCAGGAGAGACGCTCAGTAGCTCGGTACAGCTTTTGTTGAAGTTTCGAGAACATACCTTCACCGAGGAGTCAAGCGGTATATTTGCTCCCTCCTACCTATATCTCGCGAAGAGACCATGAGGATAAAATCAGAGAGATTAGATTCCACACAGAGGCATACCGACAATTTTTCTTTCCACGAACAGTACGAGACTGGAATAGAAGGGAGAACCGATAGAGGTACTCGAAGTACCTTACTCCACACACCGTCAGGTGGCTTGCGGAGTATGGATGTTGATGTAGATTTAGATTCAACTTTTTTTAATCATTTCACAACTCTGAACTAAGTCTTCCCTTTTGTCTTGCCTCTGATACTAGTGACAGTGGATACGGTGACAATCGTGTCAGAACAGAAGAGAACATTGAAAAGTAACAAAGAACAATAACCTTTGCCCGCTGCAGACTGACGAACTGCGAAAAGAAATAGGCCTACATCATAATAGGTAAGGAAGCTCTAGCAATTTTTTCGGGTCTGAAGAAGTTCGTTTATTATAGTCTGAGGACATCATACAATTGTTATCACAGGTCATAAAGACTTAATACATCTGTAGTAGGAACACCGACACCTTCGTGTTAGATTTAAATGGTGCTCACTGATTCTGTACCAATTTGACATCAAAATAAGGTAAGGGAAAAGAGACGGGAATGTGGTACCGGATTCAATTTCCCATATGCCAATAGACATGGAAGAAAAACAAAACTTTTTGGAACCAAACAGAAGATACAAATTATGTCTATCAAAGGTATTTCTCAGAAAGCGGAGGTTAAGAAGACATATCAGAGATTACACCAACTGCAAGAGGGGGAACCGCATTTGAGACTGATGCGAGATGAAATTGACCAAGAAGATAGTAAAATATTAAAGAACGAATCCAATATAGAAGAAGAGAGAAGAAAAATCAGCGTTGAAAATTTCTTGACCCGAAAAAGTAATTGATAAATTAACTTACTACACTTATATCGGTCAAGGACATTTCAGGACGCGGAAAGTTGAGGTAAATAGTTTTTTTCAGTAGCAGAGCAAATGGGCTACTTTATCAGATAAGTTAATGGTGTGATCATAGTTATGAGACACAGTAATGGCCACAGAGTACGTTACGATGAGTTGAAATAATGCGATTATGGTAGCTTACGTTCTCAGACCACCAGCTGATGTTAAGAACAGATAACTAAATTAGTACCTAAATATCAGATAAATAATAGTTAACAGAATACTAAAGCTGCCTAGCATAGCAAAGTAAGGTAAAAGACATTTTTCACTTGTAATATATCTTCTCCATTTAAACTATTTGTTCTGTTTAATTCGTATCTTTGCCACTGTAAATACTGCATGTATGCTGGTGATATGTAGTCCCACATGAAAGTAAAACTAGCTATCTTGAGCAAAGCTATTGAAAATGTCCATTCTAACTTGGGTTCATTATCAAAATGTACACAGAATACAGGAATAAAACTCACTCCGTCAACACTCCCAGCACTCCTAGATGATCATTCAAGACTCGCAGAAAAATTTCGTGAAACTCTCATATATTTTGTTAGAAAGCGGAACACCACGAAGAATACAGAAGGCTGAGAAACACGGTAAATCATTGCGTTCGTAATGCGAAAACTAAGTACGCTCGTAAGTTTGTGTGCTGCGACACGACACCTACGATTCTGTGGAAGACTTCCGTAGCTTGGGTGTTGGCAAGGAAATATCAGAAACTGTTTTTCAGGCCTAAGCTGACGAAATGGATGGATTTGTCTCAGCTCCAGAAACCCTTACGTTGCAGAGGACTATCGCCCACAAGAATCCCCAGGGTAAACAAGTACACCCGTCACTTTCCAGATAAAACACGCTACAATAAACACAACAAGAAAAATAATAATGAATATCTCTTTTGAAGTGATAGGAACGACGATATCAGTAAACAGTACTGTGTTTGCGACGGGTACACTGCGGGAAACACCGCTTTCAACTTTTTGAATCCTGAGAGGGGAAAAACGCTACATTTTATTTATATTCATAGCAGAAGTATGTAATGATATTAGATTTTGTGTATGTCTGGGGCATTTGTAAATAGTATCTTGGTATTCCTTGTAGGTGTCATGCCTACTAAACTCACAGCATTTTCGAAACGTGACGAGAATATCCAACTGTACAATATTACTGTAATCGTTTCACAAGAATATGTTAAGAGCCCCACAAATAATTATAGTCTTGAAACTTCCTGGCAGATTAAAACTGTGTGCCGGACTGTGACTCGAACTCGGGACCTTTGCCAGAAGAGCTTCTGTGAAGTTTGGAAGGTAGGAGACGAGGTACTGGCAGAACTGAAGCTGTGAGGACGGATCGTGCGTCGTGTTTGGGTAGCTCAGTTGGTAGAGCACTTGCTCGTGAAAGGCAAAGGTCCCGAGTTCGAGTCTCAGTCCGGCACACAGTTTTAATCTGCCAGGAAGTTTCATACCAGCACACACTCCGCTGCAGTGTGAAAATCTAATTCTGGAATTATAGTCTTATGTGGACAGATTTTTAAATACTTTTCGAGAAAGCACTGCTTGTACTGTAAAACGTAACTTTAACGACCGGAAATGTCACAATTAATAAAATGTTCCGAGATGTTACGCTGTTGTCGAATGGATTTCACATTAAAACCCAACGTTTCGTCCCCGTCTGCAGATTACATTTTCAACTTCTTCGAATGTCCGATCAATTTACCGTGGAGGAGGAGGCAGGCGGAAGTCTAAAATTTCCTGAAGTACTAGTTTTCAAGAAAGAAGATTGTAGTTTGGGTTGCACGGTTTACCGAAAACCCACGCACACAGACCGTTACCTACACCGGGATTCGAACCACCACCCACAACAAAAGCGAGGCATCTTAAATAACGTTGGCGGATAGATCAAGGAAAATCTGCGAACCAGAGCTACTTTGCGCAAAATTTAAACATCTCACCAATGCATTTCTCAAGAACGGTTTTTCCCTCGCTGAGTTCAAAATGGTTCAAATGGCTCTGAGCACTGTGGGACTCAACTGCTGTGGTCATAAGTCCCCTAGAACTTAGAACTACTTAAACCTAACTAACCTAAGGACATCACAAACATCCATGCCCGAGGCAGGATTCGAACCTGCGACCGTAGCGGTCGTGCGGTTCCAGATTGGAGCGCCTTTAACCGCTCGGCCACTCCGGCCGGCCCTCGCTGAGTAACAAGGTCTTTACGACGACCGCATAGATATCATATAGATGCTCAATCGCCGGTGAAATCGAAAGCTGTCCTGCCTTTCATTAAGGATATTACTGACCGCTTAGAAAAAATCCTGAAAAAGCAGAACATCGCATTAATCTACCTCCCCCCCCACACACCGGAAAATACAAGAATACCAAAATCCGGCCAAGGTTGTCCGGCAACAGCGGAAAAAAAACAGTAATTTATAGGATTCCGCGTTATTGTGGGGAGGTGCACGTGGGCACTACAAGAAACTGTCAAAAAACAACTATATGAACACAAGGGCAACTGCAGAAGCCACTTCAGCATACTATCGAAAATTTTGACAGCCGCCTTTTTCCGAGCGGGATGTCAAACTTGAGGCGTTAGTATTAGTATTGTGGCCTGACGATTTTTCGTCACGTATTTCAGGTCATGAGTTTCGTTACTCAACCCAATGTGCGTGCTACGGTGTTTACGAAATACGAAACAGCAGTGCCTGTTTATTGAGAAATACGGATGAGTTGTTGCGGAACATGCTTTGCAGCCAGGGATCCCACATTCATTTTTATAGGACTCAAGTAATGGCAGATACAGTGGATCCTACGAATGGCTATGCAGAGAAGGCATATGAATTGTACAACTCCCCCGGCAAAATCAGTAAGAAGGAGGAGGGCGTGATACCGGCAAAATCAGTAAAAAGGAGGAGGGCGTGATGTTGAATAATATCTGGATTCCGATTCTGAACAAGATGTGTACAAGTCTCCCACCATGTGGTGTTAGGAACAATCGGACGACGGCAGTCGACAGCGGCCAGTTGCGCTCGGGTATTCAAAACAAGTGACGTCACGTCAAAAAACATACGATCCCCCTTGAAAATGTCCTCCGCAGATGGGAACAAAACGTCGCGTTTTAATGTTAAATCCATTCAACCACGACGTAATAGCCTGGAGTATTTTATTAATTGTGTCTGCTTGTACTGTTATGCAGTGATGTAAAGGTATTTGTTCACTTCCGTATAAAATACTGAAGACGTTTAAGCGAACTGTGCAGTCCTATTAGAGTTTCGGAGTCAAAAGCAGAATTTCTCAACCTCAGTGAAAAAACGATTAGGTTGTTTGAGGGAGACGATGAAAATGGCAGTGATAATAAAAGTAAGGAAGACAATAGGAATGAAATCGCGTGTGCTGAAAACCTCGTGTCATTCACGTGCGGACCTACTTCTCCAATGAATGGTTCATAGTAAAAAAAAAACAACCTGTGTTATTTTCATGCTTCGGAGAAAAGCAAAACATACAAATGACGTCTCTGCAAACGTAAATTATTAAACTCAAATATGCACATTTGGATCCTGCTTTAAACAATCACGTTCTTCTACAAGGCACCTCTTTTTACTTTAATTTTAGATATTACATACAAATCTGAATTCTTTGCTTACTTTAAGATACGTGTTAAAAGTATGTTATAATTTCTTACAGAAGTAATTTTCAAACTCCAGACGTTGGCTGCAGAAAACTAAGAGTAGCACCTAACGTCTTTCCAGAATATCAGCAATGAGTACAACCATCAACAAGAATGTTGTATATAGCTTAGTACCTGTCTAAATAGACATATTTGATCTGTCTTTCTTGCCAAAGTAATATGACGAAGTATCATAATCGAACCTTCCCTAAGAACGGGAACTCACAATCATCTAATGATTACCGACGAATTAGCATCTTGCCTACCGTATTCAATGCTCTGCAGTACATTGTTCACGTCAAAATTACTGAATAATTACGAAAATACAGCTAAGCTGACGAATACCACTCCAGTTTTCGTAAACACATGAAATATACTGGCAACTGCGAATATGAACCACCATCAGCTGTATATTGGATTGACAACAATGAAAACTTGTGCCGGACTAGGACTCGAACGTAGATTTCCCGCTTTCCGCGGGAGGTCGCCTGGCACACTTCGGCTGTCCGTGCACTAATCACGGCCAGACGCAACCTTCCACATGTCATCGGCCACTTGTCACAACCTGTACTCGTGCGTTATATATACTCTCGTACGATACAATGTTCCTTCGCAAATGCATGAATATCTGAAGGAACATTGCATCGTATTTCTCAATAAACAAGCACTGCTGTTTCGTATTTCGTAAACACAGTAGCACCCACATTGGGTTGAGTAACGAAACTGATGACCTGAAATACGTCACGAAAAATCGTCAGCCCACAGTACTAATACTAACGCTACCACTTTTCAGTATAGCATTTGATAGCCTCAAGTTTTTGACATACCGCTCGGAAAAAGGCGGTGTTAAAATTTTCAGATAGTATGCTGAAGTGGTTTCAACGGTCCTTGAAAAATAAACAGCAAGGTGTAGTCTGGGGGAATGAAAAGTCATCGTGAAAGCATGGTCCCCCAAGAGTGACACCAGAGATAATCTTGTTTTCTTCGTATGTAAACGGTATCTCGTCGGTTCTTTCCTGAAAATATCATTTCTATGACGAAGACCTCCAGCTTCATTTAAGCTGCAGACTTGAGATATTAATAATGCCATCGTCCAGATTAATGATGCCCTCTCTTTAGTTTAAGATAAGAACAAAACCTGGCACTCAAAGGAAACGCGAAAGAGTCCCATGTAATCCCAATATACCACTAGGAATAAATAAGCGCAGAATTCACGAACTGATTCCTCTTGCTCCTCTCGACAGTATTCCAATATCACATCAAAAAGTTTGAAGAACTTGGATGTAACCTAAGTTGAACGCCTAAACTGGGCAGAGAATTCTGTCGCCAAGAACAGGAAGACTACCACTTGGCTCCAGACCTTCAAAAAGTTTCGGAACATACTTCTACAGGATGTGGAGGATAAATTTGAACTATCATTGCCGCGCGGAGTGGCCGCTCGGTTAGAGGCGCCATGTCACTGACTACGCGGCTCCTCCCGCTGGAGGTTCGAGTCCTCCCTCGGGCATGGGTGTGTGTGTTGTTCTTAGCATCAATTAGTTTAAGTAGTGGGTAAGTCTACGGACCGATGACCTCAGCAGCTTGGTCCCTTAAGAACTCACACTTATTTGAACATTTTGAACTATCATTTGTGCTAGAGAGTCCGCATGATAGTGATCTAATCCAAAAGGACACGAGCAATGATAACACTAGACGGTTAATACTAACTAATCATGAATGCTTGTGCGAGTTAAATCTTCGATATCTGTCTATTTGACGATATCGGTCCTTCATACGACCAGGGGCTCATCCCAGTAACTGCAACTTTCTTCTCATCACAATATAAACACAGGTCAAAACATAACAGGTCAGAACGCTGTTGTAAAAGCAGCGAAAAAGGTATGCCAAGTTTAAAAGAACCCAAAATCTTAAACGCTTGGTGAGTTCTACTGAAATTTGAAACTTAGTGGGAACTTCCATGCGAGATGCTTTTAACAGTTTCTACAACGAAACTCTGTCTCAGAATCCGTCAGAAAATTCATACGTAAGGCACTCCAGCGCCAAGACACAATCAAACTTTCTGGAGCACAATTATTCAAATAAGCGTCAGGTCACCCAGGTTAAGGTTTTTCGTGATTTCCCTAAATCGTTTCAGGGAAATGCCGGGATAGTTTCTTTGAAACGAGACGGCTGACTTCATCCGCATCCTCGAATCTTTTCGAGCTTGCTCTCCGTCTCTGATGACCTCAATGTCTACGGGACGTTAAAAAAAAATTTATTTTTACTTACCCTTATACCTTCACTACGTGACAGAAGTCTCAACGTTACCGGTGACGGTATCAGTAAAGCGGCGTTCCAAAAATAGTTTTTAGGAATTCCTTCATCAAAGAAGACGATGTACATATTCCAGAATTTAAACCAAGAACGGCTTCCAACATGAGTATCTTAAAAATAGGTATTATCGGCGTAGCGAGGCAGCGTAAATGATCTGATAAAAAGCAAGCCTTCTGATTCAAAGTTTTCAGGACTTAGATTTCTTTCAGAATATGCTGGTATAACAGCCCCATATTTAGCAATCATATATTACTGCTCGCACGACGGAAGATCCGTACTCACAGACTAGCAAGTTGCACAGGTCGCATCAATGCTTAAGAAAGAAAGCAGGAGTAACACCCTAAATTACAGACTCGTATCACTGACGTCACTCTGCAGTAGCGGTTTGGAAAATATACTGTGTTCGAACATCATGAATTGCCCGTCAGAGAGGGCACAGTTCGTTGTAACCGACGGAAATTCATCGAGCAAAACCGAGGTGATATTTGCTGTCCCCCAAGGAAGTGTTATACGCCCTCAGCTGCTCGTAATCTACTCGTATATAGACGATTTAGGAGACAATCTTAGCAGCACCGTTAGATTGTCAGGAGAGCGTGCTGTTATCCACCGTTTAGTAAAATCATCAGCAGATCATAAACAATTGCAAAATGATTTAGACAAGATGTCTATATAGTGCAATAAGTAAGTGGCTGTTGTCCCTAAATAATGAAGGATGATGATGATGTTTGGTTTGTGGGGCGCTCAACTGCGTGGTTATCAGCGCCCGTACAATTTCCCAACCTTTGCTCAGTCCAATTTCGCCACTTTCCTGGATGATGATGAAATGATGAGGACAACACAAACACCCAGTCATCTCGAGGCAGGTGAAAATCCCTGACCCCGCCGGGAATCGAACCCGGGACCCCGTGCTCGGGAAGCGAGAACGCTACCGCGAGACCACGAGCGGCGGACAAATAATGAAGGTATGGTGTTATTCACATAAAAACGAAAAGTAATCTGCTAAATTACGGTTACACGATAAATAACACAAATCTAAACACTGTAAATTCAACTAAATAACTCGGGATTACAATTACGAATAACTTAAACTTGATTACATAGAAAATGAAGTGGGGAAAGCAAACCAAATACTGTGTTTTATTGGCAGAATACTTAGAAGCAGCAACGGGTCTACTAAAGGGACTTCCCACACTACCCATGTCCGTCTTCTTCTGCAATACTGCTGTGCGGTGTGGGACCGTACCAGATAGGATTGATGCAGGACGTGGAAAGAAGATCAAAGAAAGGCAGTTGGATTTCTGTTAGCGTGAAATATGATAGAGAGTGTCCTGGATATGATGCACGAGTTGGGATGGCAATCATTAAAACTAAGGTGTTTTTCTTTGTCACGCGATCTTTTCACGAAATTTAAGTCACCAACTTTAGTGCGCCCATCTACGTAGGGAAAATGACCATCGTATTAAAGTAAGAGAAATTACAGGTTGCACGGAAAGACGTAAGAGTTCGATTTTCCTGCGTGCTATTCCAAAGTGGAATGGTACTGTCATAGTTTGAGAGAGGTTCGATGAACCCTCTGCCACTCACTTAAGAGTGAATTGCAGAGTAGGCATCTAGATAGTGTCCTAGCTCTACACATCCATAAAACAGAAATGTTCACACTCTCCTTCTCTATTGTTGCTGTCCGCCTCTGGAACACATTATTATGCATTCTGCGTGCAATTTAGTGCCCTGTTGCTCTTTAGAAGAATCCAATCGCACACATAACTTTTCACTAAACTTAACGTTTATGGCCGGATTACCCTCTGTCAAACAATAAAGCAAAAGTTTCCGTTCTTTCAGTCACGTTACTATTTTTTCTCCCATCTTCATTTTCTTTTTTTTTCTGCTTCTTCCATTTCTTTTTACACGTCTAGTACTGTAGGACCAAATTGAGAAGCAAATCTCCAAGGTCATGAAACTTGTCAGTACACGAAATTACAATTTAAAAGTAACAGCAGATAAAATAAAAGGTTTATGAACCCAAAAAAAGACAAACCGTAAATTTATGTAAAGGCAATCAACAATATAACACAGGAAGTAGCTTATGTTTTAAAGAAATTCCTCGACAGAATAAAAGGAGTGATCCATGAGGAAACTCTTCAGTTTCGATTCGAAAGAGCGTGGATTACTAATAAGATTTTTAAATTCTTGTGTTAGCTTATTGAAAATGGATGCAGCAGTATACTTTCAGCACAAGAGTTACTGAAGTGCGATCCAAATGGATTTCTGCCTAGTAGTAGTTGAGTGAATGCTGCTAATTCTAGAAAATAAGCTGATATCGTTAACAAGAAACGACAGTAAAGAATATGTATATTGAGAGGCCACTGTCAGAACACCCAGGCTAATGAACAGGGGTTGCCCGAACCACCCGTTTCTGAGCCAAAAATATCCTTTGAGAATGGGAAGAGTTACCTCAAAATATAATATCACACGTCGTAAGCGAATGAAAATAAGCAAAGCGAGCTACTTTTCGTGTCAAACAATTACTTGCTTCAACTACCGTTCGAATAGGATAAATGACAGCATTAAGTCTTTGAACAAGATCCCGAAGTCGGCTTTCGGGGGAAGTTTACTATTTGAACGTCCAGAAATTGGAACTGATCATTTTCACTAATCATATGCCAGTTTTGTGACATTAAAACGTCGTGTTCTGATGGATTGTGTGTTAGAAGCTGTAAAAACTGAGTCTTACTGTGATTTAGCGTTATCCATAAATTTATGCCGTGAAGTGCTCCATTTGAAACAGTGACAATGTTGCACACAACATCCTTTACTGCCAAGCTTATGTCATCAGCAAACAGAAATATTTTAGAATAACCTGCAGTACTAAAGAGCATATCATTTATGTAAATAAGGAACAGGAGTGGCCCCAGCTCTGTCCTTGGGGCACCTCCATTTGACCGTGCCCCACTCAGACCCTACATCATAGCCATTCTCAAATGTCTTGCCCTTAATTTAAATATACTTTACTGTAAATTGTATTCATTGTTGTAATTCTGATGACCGAAAGTTGTTGTTGTGGTCTTCAGTCCTGAGACTGGTTTGATGCAGCTCTCCATGCTACTCTACCCTGTGCAAGCTTCTTCATCTCCCAGTACATACTGCAACCTACATCCTTCTGAATCTGTTTGGTGTATTCATCTCTTGGTCTCCCTCTACAATTTTTATCCTCCACGCTGCCTTCCAATACTAAACTGGTGATCCCTTGATGCCTCAGAATATGCCCAACAACCGATCCCTTCTCCTAGTGAAGTTGTTCCACAAACTCCTCTTCTCCCCAATCCTATTCAATACTTCCTCATTAGTTATGTGATCTACCCATCCAATCTTCAGCATTCTTCTGTAGCACCACATTTCTAAAGCTTCTATTCTCTTCTTGTCCGAACTATTTATCGTCCACGTTTCACGTCCATACATGGCTACACTCCATACAAATACTTTCAGAAACGACTTCCTGACACTTGAATCTATACTCGATGTTAATAAATTTCTCTTCTTCAGAAACGCTTTCCTTGCCATTGCCAGTCTACATTTTATATCCTCTCTACTTCGACCATCAACAGTTATTTTTCTCCCCAAATAGCAAAACCGAAAGTAAACTGTGTTTTTTATGCATTATAGTAATTTCTAAATGCTGTATTCTGTGTTAGATCATACATTTGTATCGATAGAGCGGCATCCAATAACGCTGACAAGGCAGTTGCTTTTCCTGTTGGTGTGGTGAGAGGGCGCGCGTCACTGAAAGGACGATTTGAAGGCGGAGCGCGAATGCCAAAGGAGCGGTTAGTTGCTGGAGGGCGTCGGGCAATGACGTCTTGAGAGCAGCCACTGCCACGTGAACGCTACCATGTCCATGTTGACGTTGACGGATATGGACAGAGAGCGAGGCTAACAGCCTGGAAACCGCGAGAGTTGGGCTCAAGCGTCTCGGGAGGGCACTGCGTGTTGTTGCTGGCCTGGAAGGTCGTCGTGTGCGGGAGCAAGTATCGCATCGTGCTACGAATCCGTGGTGGGTGCCTCCATCCACACAATCTTTTTAGGGAGGGGAGGATCATTGATATTGCATCACCTTAATTGCGGTTGTTTGTAGAAGCTTATTCTTCAACTGATGTACTAAACTGTACTACTTGAGCCTTGGCGCTTCAAATGGCTTCAAATGGCTCTGAGCACTATGGGACTTAACTTCTTAGATCGTCAGTCCGCTAGAACTTAGAACTACTTAAACCAAACTAACCTAAGGACATCACACACATCCATGCCCGAGGCAGGATTCGAACCTGCGACCGTAGCGGTCGCGCGGTTCCAGACTGTAGCGCCTAGAACCGCATGGACACTACGGCCGGCAGTCTCTTGGCACTCCTCGTGAAATTAAATGTTAATATCTGCCCTGCTAATTATCAGTGTGTCGGTTTACATAAATGATCTGTGAATATTGAGCTGCAGGCATACGTCCTGTCACGTGCGGGTTTTAATGTGAGCACGTCGTGATTTCTTTTATGGTTTTTGACTGAAGAGCCAAAGAAACTGGTGTAAGTAGGCTGTTCATGTTTTCTTATTGGTAACGCCACGTAGCGCTCTGTATGAAAATCACTGGCTGTGCTGTGTGCAGTCTGTGGTTAGTTTGCATTGTTGTCTGCCATTGTAGTGTTGGGCAGCTGGATGTTAACAGCGCATAGCGTTGCGCAGTTGGAGGTGAGCCGCCAGCAGTGGTGGATGTGGGGAGAGAGATGGCGGATTTTTGAGTACAGAATGGATGTCATGAACTGCTATATACATTATGACTTTTGAACACTATTGAGGTAAATACATTGTTTGTTCTCTATTAACATCTTTCATTTGCTAACTATGCCTATCAGTAGTTAGTGCCTTCCGTAGTTTGAATCTCTTATTTAGCTGGCAGTAGTAGCGCTCGCTGTATTGCAGTAGTTCGAGTAACGAAGATTTTTGTGAGGTAAGTGATTTGTGAAACGTATAGGTTAATTTATTCAGGGCCATTCTCTTGTAAGGATTACTGAAAGTCAGATTGCGTTGCGCTAAAAATATTGTGTGTCAGTTTAAGCACAGTCTTGTATAATTTTTCTAAGGGGACGTTTCATGTACACCTTCCTAATATCCTTTAGGGCCGCTGTGAGCACGGAAAACTGCCGCCACACGACTTGGTATGGACTCGACTAATGTCTAAATGTCTGAAGAAGGATGTGACACCATGAATCATGCAGCGTTGTCCAGAAATCCGTAAGAGTACGAGGAGGTGGAGATCTCTTCTGGTAAGCTCGTTGTGAGACATCCCAGATATGCTCAATAATGTTCATCTCTGGGAAGCGTGGTGGCCAGCGGAAGTGTTTAAACTCAGAAGAGTGCTCCCGAAACTACTCTGTAGCAATTCTGGATGTGTGGGGTGTCGCGTTGCCCTGCTGGAATTGCTCAAGTCCGTCGGAATGCACAATGGACATGAATGGATGCAGGTGATCAGACAGCATGCTTGTGTACGCGTCACCTGTCAGAGTCACATCTAAACGTATCAGGTATCCCATATCACTCCAGCTGCACACGCTCCACACCATTACAGAGCCTCCACCAGCTTGAACAGTCCCCTGCTTACATGCAGAGTCCATGGATTCTTGAGATTGTCTCCATACCCGTACATGTGCATTGCTCGACACACTTTGAAACGAGATTCGTCCGACCAGTCAACGTTTCCAGTCATCAACAGTCACATGTCGGTGTTGACGGGCCCAGGCGAGGTGTAAAGGTTTGTGTCGTGGATACTAAAATGTAAACTTTCAAGGCCGGAAATATCATGTCCATTATAATTATCTGGGCTGTTATGCCGTGGTCGGTTATCAAGACGTTAGCGGACAGAGCTAGAAATATTTGTGAACCTGAGTTGCTCGACGCTGAGATGGAACATCTCCACAATGCACTAACGAAGAACGGATATTCGTCCGCCGAAATAAAACGTGCGTTGAGGCAGCCACGCAGAAATCATACTGACGTACAGGCTACTGCAAAATCTAAGGTTTTCCTGCCGTTTGTTAAAAATGTAACGGAAAGAATAGGGAGGATCTTGACGAAGCGGAATATTATCGTAATTTACAAGCCCACCAGGAAGATACAGGAATACCTTAGGCCTGCCAAGGACGCTCGCAAACCATTGGAAAAATCTGGAGTGTATAGGATCCCATGCAGCTGTGGTGATGTTTATGTGGGTACCACTAAAAGAACTGTTTCTAAACGTTTGGAAGAGCACAAGGGAAATTGTAGAAGAGGAGAAACGGAACGATCAGCTGTTGCGGAGCATGCTTTCCTGCCAGGGAACCACAATATTCGTTTCGAGGAGACGCAAGTACTAGCGGCCACGAGCGGATATTACGAAAGGCTCTACAGGGAGGCAATCGAAATCGCTAAACACCCAAATAATTTCAACAGAAAGGAGGAGGGCGTCAAATTAAACGGTATGTGGATGTCGCTGTTAAAGAAGATGTGTACCACCCGTCCACTACTGGGTGATGGCAACGGCGATCGACGGCGACGGACAGCGGCCAATTGCACTGACGTTTTCAAAACACGTGACGTCACGCCGCGGTGCGGGAGCGCGCGGACACGGAATTTAGCGGCAGTCAGTAGCGGGCCAGTGTGTTTGCAGCATTCATCAACCGACCACGGCATAACAGCCCGGATAATTATAATGGACATTGTGTCGTGGAGTCATCAAGCGTACACGAGCGGTCCTTCGG
This sequence comes from Schistocerca cancellata, assembly GCF_023864275.1. Taxonomy (NCBI): domain Eukaryota; kingdom Metazoa; phylum Arthropoda; class Insecta; order Orthoptera; family Acrididae; genus Schistocerca; species Schistocerca cancellata. Next base: position 1,134,584,155 of record NC_064627.1, on the reverse strand, counting down.
CTCCAGAAGCCCACATCGATGATGTTTCGTTAAATGGTTCGCACGCTGACACTTGTTGATGACACAGCATTAAAATCTGCAGCAATTTGCAGAAGGGTTGCTCTTCTCTCCCGTTGAACGATGCTCTTCAGTCGTCGTTGGCAATCTTCTTGCGGGATATTTTTCTGGCCGCAGCGATGTCGGAGATATGATGTTTTTCCGAATTCGTGATATTCACGATGCACTCGTGAAATGTTCGTTGGGGAAAATCCCACCTCGTAAATGCTGTGCCCCATCGCTCGTACGCCGACTAATAACACCACGCTCAAACTCACTTAAGTCTTGATAACCTGCCATTGTAGCAGCAGTAAACGATCTAACAGACACTTGTCTTATATAAGCGTTGCCGTATTCTGCCTGTTTACATACCTCTGTATTTAAATACGCATGCCTATGCCAGTTTCTTTGGCGTTTCAGTGTATCAGTTCTGAGTCAGTTTTGTGGAGTTTGTTAAGGAATCAGTTTCTTGTAAGTCCATGTGAAGCTATTTGTCACAAGGATGCATCTTTGGGAACATGCATGATTATTTTTCCATGTCAGACCGTACGTGTCTATATTTGTTTCTCTTTTTTTTGTACAGTTAAGATCTGTTATCTGTGTGTGCTAAGTTAGGCTGGCGAGCGACCTGTTTGGACCAGTGGATTTTGTACCATACAAGGCTGGCCGGTGTGGCCGAGCGGTTCTAGGCGCTACAGCCTGGAACCGCGCGACCGCTACGGTCGCAGGTTCGAATCCTGCCACGGACATGAGTGTGTGATGTCCTTAGGTTAGTTAGGTTTAAGTAGTTCTAAGTTATAGAGGACTGATGACCTCAGAAGTTAAGTCCCATAGTGCTCAGAGCGATTTGAATCCACTTGTACCATAGAAGTGTTCCCGAATGTGTTGTAACGGTCAGGCGCCACTGGTCAAGCGCTTGTATTGCAAATTTTTTCACATTGAGTTGTTTACCTCTGCCCGTTGTTAAAAGTTTGCTGTTGCAAGACATGTTTTTGAAGTGAAATTATTATATTTAGGTCATGTTTTGATTGTAATGTTCCAGTAACAGCGTGCTTTGAGATTTTTATTAATGCATTGCTTGTACTCTAACCGTCAAGTGTTGTAGAGTTTGGTAAAATGTGGGCGGGTTTAGGTAAAATATCTTACGCTTTTGGTTGTGCACCATTGTTCTTGAATTTGCGTTGTGTGGCATACTAACCGTTATCCAGGTAAATTGAAATAAGTCAGGAATACGTGAAAATCTCTTTCTTTGCTGGTCCTCTTGCAGCATTCAAGTTGTTTAGTTAAATGAAACAAGTTCCCCTGTAAACACTTAGGGCCGCCACTCGTTAGAAATTGCTTAAGTACTTAGTACTTTTTTTCTTTTTTTGAGTACATGTGATTTTAAGAAACTTTTTGCTGTTGCTGGCAACTCTCTGCTTTATAATTCTGTGAATGTGTAAAAGCTATCAGTCGTAATTTAAACTGTACCTTTGTAGTTGGGTTGTTATTTGCGCTAAAATTTTAAAGGCTAGTGATGATTGCTGTCTTCAGTACTTTCTTTAATATTTTAATTATAAAATATCAGTTGACATTGCTCCTGTTCTCCAAGTACCAACGTGTTGCATGTGGAATTTGTGTTAGCGAACAAAATCATTTACTGTTATTTGATGAAACATGCCCAGTAGATTCGCACACCCAGAGCCTTGTGTCCTACCGATTTCATGATATGTTACTTATAACATGCTTATCATAATATACGTAATGTGAAATATATATAATGCCTTGTTAGGTATAAGAGAAGACCTGAGACCCTAATTTTGCCAGGTTAAAATAAACAAATGGGACAAGCAGACGTTTATTTCCTGCATCGAAAAACGAACGACCAATAGTAGATGAAAATCGAAATCAGTTTTCTACTCGCTGAACGTCATCAACATTTTCCCACGCCCTACAAAAGTCTAGAAAGAACATCCCTTTGAATCTGAAAGAAGGATCTTTTACATGTGATCGTAATTCAGTTTCCTGATTACAGCAATACCATTCTGAAAGGCGTTTCTCAGAAAAGCTCCTGGGTTTTTGGAGATGGTGAAGAACGACTGCGTACGAGGTTTATGTGACGTTCATCATATTGATCAAATTTCACCATACTGTTCTCAGCGCTATCCAGGATACGTTCCTGGAAGCGTAGAGATTTATATACAAGCAGTTTTATTTATGATCTTATCAACGCATATAGTGCTTCCTATCTCTTCTCGATCTTGACTCTTACCTGAACACTGTGAGAATACATGTTCTGAGTATAATAGTAATTATTTCAATGACAGTTCATGTTAAGGTCCCTAATTGTTCCTGAACTTCCAGTATTCATCCCCACTCACCCGAGGTTCTGATTATTTCATAGGTAAGCTAGTGGAAAATGCTGTCACTCAACTAACGTCGAAGTAACAGTTCCTCTGCTGGAATCTCCAGCTCGGTGAAAATTGATTAGTTAAGGTAAATGGTGTCGAATCGTTTGCACTGAAAACGTTAGAACAATTGATATGAGAAGATAGAGTATCTTAGTTTCAGCCAGATATAGTTACACGAAACACAAACATGATTTTATTACACGGGAATAAAGTGTTTAAATAAATCGTGTTAATAACGTATGCAACTTACATAATAGCTGTGTTACGGAACAATCATTTTACGGGACACACTGATAGAGCACGAAACGTTAATGTAGTTATAAGGAGCACGGTGAGTAAGAGAAACAGCAAGCAGAAGCGAAAATTTTGACCCATGGAAGAACGGCTGAATGTATCCATATAGGAGTATGGCGAGAACTGTGTACCAGATGTACGTGATTGACATGCGTAGTTACAGAGACCTTTCTTGTGTGACTTTAAAGGTCAGCCGTTACGTCAAACTCATTCACTTCAAACGAAGTGACAACATGAAAGCAAATAACAAAATTGCCTGTCAAGCTCAAAGGACTCAACAATGCATGTGCTCTCAAAGGGACAGTACAATAAGTCTCTAGGAAATAGGTTTGTTGTACCATGATATACCAGCTCGAATGCTGAATTCTGTTTAAAGTGATAAGCGTATTATATCCGCCGATAAAAGACATTTGTACGGAACGTCATTAGAATTTGTACCTATTTTTATATACATTTTTCCAAAACTGACTATACAGTGCTTGGTGACGAGCACTTCGCACTTATGCTAGTGATTTCCACTTATATAGCCGGCCGGAGAGGCTGAGCGGTTCTAGGCGCTACAGTCTGGAACCGAGCGACCGCTACGGTCGCAGGTTCGAATCCTGCCTCGGGTGTGGATGTGTGTGATGTCATTAGGTTAGTTAGGTTTAAGTAGTTCTATGTTCTAGCGGACTGATGACCTCAGCAGTTAAGTCCCATAGTGCTCAGAGCCATTTGAACCATCCACTTATATACAGGGTGTTACAAAAAGGTACGGCCAAACTTTCAGGAAACATTCCTCACACACAAATAAAGAAAAGATGTTACGTGGACATGTGTCCGGAAACGCATAATTCCCATGTTATAGTTTATTTTAAGTTTCGTTCTTCCACCTACGCTCAATGGAGCACGTTATCATGATTTCATACGGGATACTTTACCTGTGCTGCTAGAACATGTGCCTTTACAAGTACGACACAACATGTGGTTCATGCGCGATGGAGCTCCAGCACATTACAGTCGAAGTGTTCGTACGCTTCTCAACAACAGATTCGGTGACCGATGGATTGGTAGAGGTGGACCAATTCCATGGCCTCCACGCTCTCTTGACCTCAACTCTCTTGACTTTCATTTATGGGTGCATTTGAAAGCTCTTGTCTACGCAATCCCGGTACCAAAATTAGAGACTCTTCGTGCTCGTATTGTGGACGGCTGTGATACAATACACCATTCTCCAGGGCTGCATCAGCGCATCAGGGATTCCATGCGACAGAGGGTGGATGCATGTATCCTCGCTAACGGAGGACTTTTGAACATTTCCTGTAACAAAGTGTTTGAAGTCACGCTGGTACGTTCTGTTGTTGTGTGTTTCCATTCCATGATTAATGTGATTTGAAGAGAAGTAATAAAATGAGCTCTAACGTGGGAAGTAAGCTTTTCCGGAGACATTTCCACATAACATATTTTCTTTCTTTGTGTGTGAGGAATGTTTCCTGAAAGTTTGGCCGTACCTTTTTGTAACACCCTGTATATAGTAAAAAAAAAAAAGCACTTCGGAGCCATTGTCCGATTGCGACGGAAATCGTTGTATATGATGTAGATGTACAGACAAACAAATGATTATCATTTCAGAAAAGTTGGGTGAATTAGTCTAGAGAAACAATTTCACAAACTGAGCAACTCAGTAACGCGGTGGTCCAACCCTGGTCCTTATATTTGCATATATTCGGATTGATTGATAGAGTGATTGGATGTCCTCCTGAGGGATATCGTGACCAATTCCGTCCGACTGGCGAGTTAGATCGTCGAAATGCCGAAGTGGTTGGAGGTCCTGCCCATAATATTCCGAACGTTGTCAACTGGGGAGAGATCCGACGACTTTTCTGCCCAAAGAATGGCTTGGAAAGCACGAAGGGAAAGGAAGACACTCTAGCCGTCGGGCGGGCACTATTTAGCTGAAATGTAAGCCTTGGATGACTTGCCACGAAGGACATCGAAAGCGAGTGTAGAACATCATCGACGTACCAGGAATGACAACCAAATGGGCGCTGCTACGAAATGAAGTGGCGCCTCAGACCATCACTCCAGGTCGCTGGGCCGTATGGCGGGCTTCACTGAGGATGATATCCCTCTGTGGTTGGGGCGTCTCCACACACGCCAGCCAGCAACCTAACAGCACCGAATCGATGAGCTTTTATCGACGTCAAGATGTATTAACACGGCTTGTCGAGACTTGGGAAGAAAGCGGTAGCGGGTCAGACGAACGAGGCAGCCCTGTACAAGGATCAGTTATTCAAAATGACTGTCACAATCGGACTATTTATTTTGCCGCCAACCGGTATCAACCCGCGATGGGGTCATCTTCAGGGCAATTTACACCATTCGGTAGCTCGCTGCCTGTGCACGGTTGGTAACTATCAGGCAGGCAGGGTGACGACTCCAGCGTGCGACCAAATGGTGTAAATTGCCCTGAAGATGACCCCATCGCGGGTTGAAACCGGTTGGCGGCAAAATAAATAGTGCGATTGTGAGTGTCATTTTGAATAATTCATTATAAATAAACCAATCACTGTTATCTCCACACAACTATGCTGTCTTAAAAAAAAAAAAATCTCTACAAGTAGTCAGCTCCCCAGTACCGTCCAGCCACAACGAACCTCCAACTGTGAATACTACCAGTTAACAAGATCGTTAATATGGAAAGAAAGACTTCTCATGAGTTAAATCGAAGTATTTTTTTGTTAATTACTAATTTGTATGTGTAATTTTTGCTATTTTTTATTATTTGTTTTCTCCATTACTGTACCAAGTGTCAAAACATTTCTGCTGCCCTGATTTAACACGTTGAGCTAACTATTGTAACGCCGGAAATGCATATCCTCCTATTTCCATCTATTGTACTATAAATTTGTTTTCCTTATTTTTGTTACCTGAATATATGACATTTCTGTGTCTTTACATATTGTAATTGTTTTACTATTTGTGTATGTATATTTGATGTCGATGTATAATTGGTTTGTTTCGTAATTATTATTTGTATTTTTACGCTGGGTCTTGCCTAGGGAAAACTGCTATCGAAGGATTACATCGATAGGTCGTGTGAAGAATCAAAGTGTGTAGGATCTTTGGTAGTGTTAACTCTGCCTCGTGGAGCGCGGGCTGAGCAGAGGGAGTCTGGCTGGAGGGGTGCAGTGGAGCAGGTGTGTTGTGTGACGCTCCCGCGAGTTGCCGCGCTTTCGGGGTTGGGCAGCATGTAATTGCGCTCGACTTGCTATGATAGTTTCTGACACGGTGTCGCGGACGGGAAGCATTAGCTGGCGCACATCAAGAGCCCGTTTCGCCTGGTGACCGTGTCGAGAGGAAGGCGCGCCAACATCCAGCTACTGCAACAGCGATGGCCGACAATGAGTGACTGTCGCCACCTCCTCGATCGACGGCTTCAAACCTTCAATCAACCAACAAGGAAGACTGGAAGCACGTAAAGTTTTAGAACTGTATGGCAGACCTCAGCTTTTCAAACTGTTCAAATCACAAAATTACAGCAACGTAGCATGAACCTTTGTTGCTCATTGTCCCAATTGCATTACCAAACAGGGTCCCTTCCTTTTCCGGAATGAACCCGAGTGTCGTTGAAATTGAAACGCCAGCATCATTCGATTTCACTGCTTTAATTTCAAAGTTCAGTTAAGGTATTCATAGCTGGCTACAATATTTAGATTACACAAGCACAAATTAAGAGTGCGAGTTTTGTTACCGTATTTTAGCTTACCTGTGACCGCAGCTCAGCTTGGTACGTACTAAATTTTACTATTGTTAATTGTTCAGAATCATTTAATTCAAGATCAAAGTTAAATCTCTTATTTATAAATTGCGTAGATTCAAGTAGCTTTCGAAATGATTGTTGAGGTAGCCCAAGACTAACCGCATTTTACTGAATTTCGATGTGCTTCAGAAAAAAACCTCACTATTAACTTCAGTCACTAAATTAACTTTCAATTTTCCGGTTTTATTAATTCTTTTGCTAAATTAAGTCACAGTGTAGCAAAATTTAATACTTCTGACAAACTTTCAGTTTTCACACTACACGTGTCAACCTTCAGTTGCCACGCCTCTAGTACTAATTATATGTGTAGTAACCTTTCTTTTTCAGTTACTATAGTAATTGTCCTTAGGACTGGCGACCGTAACTTCCCCCAAATCTCAAATATCTAATTACCGATAGTTAATTGTTAACGTAACGGCCGCACATTTACTTTCTTTATTAACTTTACCCCTTTTCAAAGTTAATTTCCACCAGTTTCATTTGCATTTTTCCTTTCATTTAGATGTAACCCTTTCCTCCCTCTTTACCGACAAATTAACTTCGGTGACGATTGCTTTTTCCCAAATTTCCATTAGGTACATGCGGTTTAATTTTTCACTGTCATTAAGGTCGATAAGTGAGGAGGAGGGTACACTATGTTAAGTTTATAAGATAAAAAGTTGCTTAAAAATTTACGATCGTTCCAGAGCGTCTCTGAACTCGATGACTGGTGTCAAGCTACTTTATACAGACTCGAAAAGCTCAAGCAGTGCTCGAGAACTAAGCCCACCGTACTTTCCCCAGAACACTTCCAACAGATCTGTCTTCCATACCACGCTATCGTTCCACTTTATACCGACATGTAGTACTATCCTCGAATATACAAACGATGTTACGAATTCCAGACTTTTACCATTACTTTTGCAATCGGGTACCATCGGACTCTTTCTCTTTGCTATGGGCACTACCTTGGATCTATCCGTACTTCAGGGAAGATACAATTCACTACAGATAGCAACGGAAGTTGTTGTAGCCTTTCAGCATTTCCTTACGATCATCCAGCGACTTCTGTAGAGCCGGCCGGTGTGGCCGAGCGTATCTAGGCGCTTCAGTCTGGAACCCCGCGATGTCTACGGTCGCAGGTTCAAATCCTGCCTCGGGCATGGATGTGTTTGATTTCCTTAGCTTAGTTAGGTTTAAGTAGTTCTACGTTCTAGGGAACTGATGATCTCAGATGTTAAGTCCCATAGTGCTCAGAGCCATTTGAACCATTATGAACTTCTGTAGACAACAGCAACGTCAGCTAACAATCGTTGGTCCTGGTGTATTATGGTTATGCTTTATACATATCGCGAACGTTATTGGTTCTGTAACACTGTTTTAGGTCACACCGGAAGTTTCATTCGGCTCTGTTGAATACTCACTGTCCAGCGTAAAGTACTGCGGAGACTAAGAAACATTCTTCGAGTCATTGGTGTATCTGTGAAGATATTCCTCATGGTTCTATCTCAGTTATTAGTGAACTATGCTTGGTGAATCACCTGAAACGTGCACCACAAATACTGCGGAAATGGGAAGTTCTACTGATGCTCGGTTTTCACAGAATCGATTAGTAGTCAGGGGCTCCTATTGCTAGCCAAAATATACTTTTTACATGGAACAATCCATACTGACACTAAAAAACTAAAACTACGGTAAATTAGAAAATCAGTGGTGTTTGTTGCAGCAGTCTAGTACGAGTCATTTACGAGATATCGTAATTTGAAGTTTCCACACCGACAGTGCTTTGTGTCATTCAACCTGCGTAATTGCTAGGTATGTTCTTATATTTGCTTACAGTATGCTTGTGTGTTCCTTCAGTACATTGCGACATTGTTAGTGTGTGACAGTGGAAGCAGTAGATCGTGAGTGGATAATGGGATTTACCAGCGCAGAAAAAGCCGACATGGTCATGGCGTATGGGGAGTGTGGGAAGAATGCAGTTCGTTCTTGCACGGTGTATGCGGCGAGATGTCCCAATAGAATTCAACCGATATCGGCAGTTACTTATCAGCTTCTTCAGTCAATTACGTTTAAATGGTAGTGTAACACCTAGAAAACGCAACGGAGGGAAACATATGACAACGGAAGAGGGGCCAAATTAATGTTCGTGCTGCTGTTGCATCTGATCAGCACGTTAGCTTCCGCGAAATAGCACGAGCAAGTGGTATCAGGCCGGCAAATGTCCTACGAATTCTCCGTCGACATAGGGTCCATCGCTGTTACATCTCTCTCCATCAAGATCTGCATGGAAACGATTACGAAAGTCGTCTTCTGTTCATGGGCAGTACAGGATACTCCAGATGCATCATGTGTCTTGTTTATGAAGACACATTTACCAATCATGACCAAGTAAACCGCCGAAACATGCACTATTCGTCTGTGGACATTCCCCGTCGTCTTCGTCATGTGGAACGTCAGCATCATTGGAGTGTAAACGTGTGGTGTGGCACAGTGAACCATCAGCCCATAGGCAGGTTTGTCATAGACGGAACCCTGAACGGGCACAAGAATCTCAGGGTCCTAACAGACCAAAAAGCATCATTGGAGTGTAAACGTGTGGTGTGGCACAGTGAACCTTCAGCCCATAGGCAGGTTTGTCATAGACGGAACCTTGAACGGGCACAAGAATCTCAGGGTCCTAACAGACCATCTCCCACGGATGCTAGAAGATATTTTTTCTGCAGAATACGAGGAACATGTGGTACCAACATCATTTCTGTCCAGCCCATAGTGCACGAAGTACCACAGCATGTCTTCATGAACTGTTTCCATATCGTTGGACTAGGCACAGAGAACGAGTACCTTGGGCAGTGTGTTTCCTGGATTTGACGCCCATAGAGTTCTTTATGTGGGAAATGTTGAAAGACGCTGTCGAAAAGGATTTACCAACTACAACCGATGATATGCAACGACTTATTACTGCAGCCTGCTTGGACATCTCCCTTAAGATCCTAGCACTTGTGAAGCAATCGTCCCATACCAGACTGGAAGCGTATACTGTTGTTGCCGGTGGTCATTTTGAACATAACCTGGTAAGGTCAGTTGTCTCGTTACTGGTCAGAATCCACACAGCTATTGTAAATGCTTGTGTTGTTCTTTAGTGTGTGCTACCACAGGTATAGCACAAGTTTCGGTGTGGGAACTTCTCAAAATAGGATAACTCGAAAGCAGCTCGCACTAGACTCCTGCAACAAAAACCAACGATATTCTAATTTACCATACGTTTAATCTGTTAAAATCACTAGGCACTGTTCCACTTAAAAAAATTAAAAAAATTAAAAAAAATGTTTGCACAAAAAATACATTTTCTGAGTATTATTACAATCTGTTCATTGGCTAACAATACAATCCCCTTACCACCAATGCATTTTATGAAAACCGCACGTCAATAGCACTTTACATTTCCGCAATATTTGCGCTGCAAGTTTTAGGTGGTTCGTCCTATATAGTAGAGTGTCGAAAGACTTACGAGAATATAGCGAAAGTTCCAAGAAGGAAGAAACGGAGCACGATCTAGGATATGGTTAAGATGGGTAGTGGAATCACCCGTGTACTGTTTAAAGAAGGTATCCTAGCGTTCTCCTTCATAGCTCTGGAAACAGCAGATAAACTGAGGTGGTCGGACGGTGATCTGGACCCGCAGTCCAGTAAGGTCGTGCACCTTTACGAATGGATACTGGATCATCTAATGTGACTACATTACGTGGTAACCGCCAGCTTGTCTACATGACAGTAAAGCCGTCGGCACACGGACCGTGCATCCGAACGTTGAGCGTTGAGCGTGCCGAGTTTCTGACGTCACAGCATGGAATAGCACGCTCGGGAGTCTTTCCGAACGTGCAGAGCAATATCTGGCATGTCAGATATTCTGAGCGTGCGTCTGAGCGTTGACCAATGACGTGGCACAACACCACCTACGTCACAAGCAGGCTGTCTCCCTTCAGTACAGAATTGTGAGGCGCCATATTGGCATTCATTTGAATCCTATATGTACAGGGCTATTACAAATGATTGAAGCGATTTCATAAATTCACTGTAGCTCCATCCATTGACATATGATCACGACACACTACAGATACGTAGAAAAATTCATGAAGTTTTGTTCGGCTGAAGCCGCACTTCAGGTGTCAGCCGTCAGAGCGCTAGAGAGCGCAGTGAGGCAAAATGGCGACACGAGCCGAGAAAGCATATGTCGTGCTTGAAATGCACTCACATCAATCAGTCATAACAGTGCAACGACACTTCAGGACGAAGTTCAACAAAGATCCACCAACTGCTAACTCCATTCGGTGATGGTATGCGCAGTTTAAAGGTTCTGGATGCCTCTATAGGGGGAAATCAACGGGTCGGCCTGCAGTGAGCGAAGAAACGGTTCAACGCGTGCGGGCAAGTTTCAGGCGTAGCCCGCGGAAAATTGGCTCATGCCACAACTGGAGACCGACAGCGCCGACTTCATCTTTCAACAGGATGGTGCTCCACCGCAATTCCACCATGATGTTCGGCGTTTCTTAAACAGGAGATTGGAAAACCGATGGATCGGTCGTGGTGGAGATCATGATCAGCAATTCATGTCATGGCTCAACGCTCTCCCGACTTAACCCCATGCGATTTCTTTCTGTGGGGTTATGTGAAAGATTTAGTGTTTAAGCCTCCTCTACCAAGAAACGTGCCAGCTCGCATCAACGATGCTTTCGAACTCATTAATGGGGACATGCTGCGCCGAGTGTGGGAGGAACTTGATTATCGGCTTGATGTCTGCCAAATCACTGAAGGGGCACATATCCAACATTTGTGAATGCCTAAAAAAACTTTTTGAGTTTTTGTATGTGTGTGCAAAGCATTTTGAATATATCTCAAATAATAAAGTTATTGTAGAGCTGTGAAGTCGCTTCAATCATTTGTAATAACCCTGTATATATGCCGTTCCGAGCACCATCAAATTGAGAATCACTGCAAAACCCGTTGTTAACTGTGTGATTCGTTCCAATAAAATAATGAGAACCATCACATTCGTGGCAAAAGAATTATTGTAACTTGCATACAATGAGAGTAAGCTATTTGCAGGCAGCGACTCACTGAAGATCCACCCAAAACGCTTTGTTCTTGGTACAATGTGTTATAATTAAATTTCAGTCAGTAAAATATCTACGATTTAGGTTTTCAGCGAGAGGTAAGATACTAGGATTGGATAAGAAAAGTCAGTTGTTGGTTTAGCGTTGCCGGCACGGTAGCTCAGCGTGTTCGGTCAGAGGGTTAGCTCCCTCTGTAATAAAATAAAATGAGTTAATCGATCAACAACGAACTTAAACGGATGTCTTACGACGTCCGCCCGAGCAGATGCAACAAACAAAATCGAACAAAATGAGATTAAAAAAAAAGCGTAATGAATAGCGTCACTGTCTAACAATGAGTTTTGTTGGGCCCGTGGTTCACGTCCTGACACAATCAATTTTTTTTCGTGACATTCGCGTTTTTATTAGGTTCTGATACTTTATTATTAGTTTAATATAAGTATAGACTATAATATTTGATGTTATGTAAGTACAAGTTCACCTTTTTTTGAGGGGTGACTTTGTTTGATTGACTTAATCTAAAGGACAGCTTACGCTACTTGTATAAAGATATTTTGCTCCTTCTTCTTTTACGCTCCGTAATTCACATGTTGCAAAGATTCTGCTACTGGATAGGAACAGTGATCAAGTAAGACTGACATTGGGTTTTACTAAAATGTGGGAATGGTGAAATAATGTTTATCTTAGGCGGAGAAGTATTCCAAATATGTACCGCACTGTTTGTAATGGAACTTTTATATGCCTCTGTCCTTATTGATTGGACATGGTACTTTCCTTTTCGTGGACGATGGAAGAAATGTGCATTTTAATAGAGCTAACATGGGAATTTGACGCGCGCCCGTTGAGTAAACTGTGTGATTTACTAATTAGAAGCATCCCTCAACTGCCGCTGGACTGCGTTGCGATCGCGTATACGACGTCGGGGCGCACGTACCGTATGCACAAGTCGCATCGTTCCTGAGCGTTCTGCATCACGTTGAACTTGGCACGCTCAACGTTAACGTTCGGCAGCACGGTCCGTGTGCCGACGGCTTAAGGGATTGCAGAATTACTTCGACAACGTTGAACGGCGCTGTACAATAGCAACAGAAGTAAACCATTCTTGGCTCGTATTACGGAACAAACTGAAAGCCTGTTTCGTATTTTTTTTCCTGTGAAGCATCTTCACTAGCTTGTAATACATGTTTGTTTTTGTGTATAATAATTTCATTAAATGATAATTACAGATTTGTTACTACGTTAAGCTATTTTGTTATTCTGTTTTCGTTGTATGAGAAAAAAAATCTTTGTAATACAAGTTTCGTGAAGTTAAATTACTATTTGTTTCTGCTTACGATCTATGACCCAATTAGTGCTGTTCCGGCATTGTGATTAGTTGGTCTGCGAACCCTGGCTGTCCGATTTCCGTCGTTTTCGAACTCATTGACTTTCAGTTCTGACATTCTAGTGGGAATGATAGGCAGAAATTTTAAAACTAGGTGTAAAGAACACATATGAAGCTGGAAATATGATAAGAGCCATTCTACCTTCACTGACATCTAATAGAGTATGTGCATGTACCATACAATATACAACAGGATATGGAACTTCTTAGGATGAACAATCACAAGAGAAAACTCCTAACATTATAGGATAAGTCTCACATACAAACAGAAACTGCAATGATGAAAAAAGTAAATAATAACTCATTGATCACGTTAGCCTCTCATTGAACATGTTAGCCACCAAAAACGATAGTAAACACAGATATAAAAAGTAATCGGACAAAATAATAACTTAATATAAAAATAGCATACTCGCACACGCATGCATGCACAATGCACATACACACACATTTAACAAACAAAATAATTTTAAGCTACATACCCACACCACAACACAAATAACAGACGAAACGAAAACACAGAATTACAGTTGGCAACACTACATACAGAAAGCACAGCAAATGAAACTCAGTTAATAGTGAAAGTCAGACGTGAAGTCGAAATGTGTTCGAAAAATGGCAAAAATCGGACGTCCCGGGTACACTGCCCAGCTATGTAGAACTTCAGGACGGCATACATTCATCAGTAAGGTCACAAAGCGTGAGTAAAAACAAATAGTAATTTAACCTTACGGAACTTGTGCTACAAAAAGTTGTTTCTCACAACTAGAGAATAACAAAAACTGTAGTGTAATAGCGCATCTTGAACTATTATGCATTTCTTATACAAAAAAACTTGCACGTATAATAAGCAACTGAAGCTGTTTGACAAATAAAAAGAAACGACTATGAACAGCATTCAGTCACATTTAATAAATCACATCTAAAAAGAATATAGAAACAACTAAGGAAAGACGAGAAGCATAAAAAAAGACGAGAAGTGGACTTGTTTGTATTGAAGAACAGAAGTCATATCTGTATCTGTATTGATATTCTACATACCACAATGAGATGCGTGGCAGAGGGTACTTCCTACAGACCACGATTAGGGACTGTTCCTGTCACACTCACTTAACGAGCGCAGGAAGAATGACTACTTGAGTACCCCCTTCGGTTGGCGCTAACTAGCCGTATCGGTTCTTTGCGGTCCGTACGACATATGAGGGGCTATAGAGGACTTCTAGATTCCAGACTTATTACTGCTTCTTGAAACTTTGTAGGTGGACTTCCACTGGATCTTCCAGTCTTTGTTACTTCACGTCTTGCAGTATTTCCGTGACGCACTCCCGTGGATCAAACAAACCTGTGCCAAGCCGTCCACTCCTCTTTGTTGTTGTTGTTGTGGTCTTCAGTCCTGAGACTGGTTTGATGCAGCTCTCCCTGCTACTCTATCCTGTTCAAGCTTCTTCATCTCCCAGTACCTACTGCAACCTACATCTTTCTGAATCTGCTTAGTGTATTCATCTCTTGGTCTCCCCTACGATTTTTACCCTCCACGCTGCCCTCCAATACTAAATTGGTGATCCCTTGATGCCTCAGAACATGTCCTACCAACCGATCCCTTCTTCTGGTCAAGTTGTGCCACAAACTTCTCTTCTCCCCAATCCTATTCAATACTTCCTCATTAGTTATGTTATCTACCCATCTAATCTTCAGCATTCTTCTGTAGCACCACATTTCGAAAGCTTCTATTCTCTTCTTGTCCAAACTATTTACCGTCCATGTTTCACTTCCATACATGGCTACACTCCATACAAATACTTTCAGAAATTACTTCCTGACACTTAAATCTATACTCGATGTTAACAAATTTCTCTTCTTCAGAAACTCTTTCCTTGCCATTGCCAGTCTACATTTTATATCCTCTCTACTTCGACCATCATCAGTTATTTTGCTCCCCAAATAGCAAAACTCCTTTACTACTTTAAGTGTCTCATTTCCTAATCTAATACCCTCAACATCACCCGACTTAATTAGACTACATTCCATTATCCTCGTTTTGCTTTTGTTGATGTTCATCTTATATTCTCCCTTCTAGACACTATCCATTCCGTTTAACTGCTCTTCCAAGTCCTTTGCTGTCTCTGACAGAATTACAGTGTCATCGGCGAACCTCAACGTTTTTATTTCTTCTCCATGGATTTTAATAACTACTCCGAATTTTTCTTTTGTTTCCTTTACTGCTTGCTCAATATACAGATTGAATAGCATCGGGGAGAGGCTACAACCCTGTCTTACTCCCTTCCCAACCACTGCTTCTCTTTCATGTCCCTCGACTCTTATAACTGCCATCTGGTTTCTATACAAATTGTAAATAGCCTTTCGCTCCCTGTATTTTACCCCTGCCACCTTTAGAATTTGAAAGAGAGTATTCCAGTCAACAATGTCAAAAGGTTTCTCTAAGTCTACAAATGCTAGGAACGTAGGTTTGCCTTTCCTTAATCTTTCTTCTAAGATAAGTCGTAAGGTCAGTATTGCCTCACGTGTTCCAGTATTTCTTCGGAATCCAAACTGATCTTCCCCGAGGTCGGCTTCTACTAGTTTTTCCATTCGTCTGTAAAGAATTCGTGTTAGTATTTTGCAGCTGTGGCTTATTAAACTGATCTCTTTAATCTGCACCACTAAACGTCTTCGTCATAGATGGTGTATTGTTGCATAGACTTCCACCAATTCTGCAAGGCTGTTGCAGCTAATCGAGCCTCAGGTGGAGGAAATTCCGAAACAGTCTAGCACAGCGTCGTCGCGCAACTTTTCCACTACATGCAGAGTACCCAAACACGAGGTTGATATCAGTCAATTCATCAGTAAACGTATCCGGACTGTTGTGTTTAATTACTGGAAAACCACCTCGTCGTGCTGTTAAAGATTTATGGACAGCCCTGCAGAATTCGTGGTGTAAATTCCCTCAAGCACTACTCAGACATTAGTCGAATCCATGTGACGTCGTGTTGCGGCACTTCTGCGTGCCCGCAGGGATCCTACACGATATTAGGCAGGTGTACCAGTTTCTTTGGCTCTTCAGTGTAAAAAATGTACGTGTGTATGTATGTGTTTGTGAATATTCCACATATCCTCATGAACCACTGAACCGATTTCAACCAAACTCGGTTCAAATGGTTCAAATGGCTCTGAGCACTATGGGACTTAACATCTGAGGTCATCAGTCCCCTAGAACTTAGAACTACTTAAACCTAACTAACCTAAGGACATCACACACATCCATGTCCGAGGCAGGATTCGAACCTGCGACCGTAATGGTCGCGCGGTTCCAGACTGAAGCGCCTAGAACCGCTCGGCCACTCCGGCCGGCAAAAAAACCATTTAAATTATTTTTTGTAATTTAAATTCTTTTGGAGGCTAATATTGTGAAGGCCTTATTTTCTAGAATTTTGCTTTGAGGCCGTTAGTATTGTAATTCAATGACTGTGTCATCCACCATTTTGAATGCCGTCATGTCTGTAAGCTGAACATGGCAAATGGACTTGGAATTTTCCTACCTGTTTTCCTTAAAGGGGACCTGATGTTATTTAAATAAATAAATAAAGGTTTATTGTCAAAAGCATAAAAGATGGTAGTTAAAAGGGCCTAGACCTTCCATGTCATTTCCGTGATCGTACTAGTTCTCGTTTTTAACTTCAATTTATTACTTCGTTGTTACTAATTCCTTCCCCAATGCATATTGGATACAATATCCGCATATGCCGCTCAATGTACCTACAAAATTATATCATTGCACGAGACATAGTTGAGGACATATCTCGTTGTCAAGGCGCTGCGTGGTATGGGCGGGGACGCGCAGCTGTAAATAAATACCTGCAGAGCGTCGCCTTTCTCCGCTAGTGTCACTACAACCTTTTGTTTCGACTCAGCCTTGTCGATTAAGTCAGTAAAGTTTAAAGCGAATGTGTCAGAGAGATGACAAGTCAGTCTCTCTGACAACAAATTTTCCACTTTGTAGAAATCTTTGGTAGTTGATTAGAGGCCATCCTTTATTATACAGGGTGATTCAAAAAGAATACCACAACTTTAAAAATGTGTATTTAATGAAAGAAACATAATATAACCTTCTGTTATACATAATTACAAAGAGTATTTAAAAAGGTTTTTTTTCACTCAAAAACAAGTTCAGAGATGTTCAATATGGCCCCCTCCAGACACTCGAGCAATATCAACCCGATACTCCAACTCGTTCCACACTCTCTGTAGCATATCAGGCGTAACAGTTTGGATAGCTGCTGTTAATTCTCGTTTCAAATCATCAATGGTGGCTGGGAGAGGTGGCCGAAACACCATATCCTTAACATACCCCCATAAGAAAAAATCTCAGGGGGTAAGATCATTGCTTCTTGGAGGCCAGTGATGAAGTGCTCTGTCACGGGCTGCCTGGCGGCCGATCCATCGCCTCGGGTAGTTGACTTTCAGGTAGTTACGGACAGATAAGTGCCAATGTGGTGGCGCTCCATCCTGCTGAAATATGACTTGTTGTGCTTCTTGTTCGAGCTGAGGGAACAGCCAATTCTCTAACATCTCCAGATACTGTAGTCCAGTTACAGTAGCACCTTCGAAGAAAAAGCGACCAAAAACTTTATTGGCTGAAATCGCACAGAAAACGATCACCTTAGGCGAGTCACGTTCATACTGAGTTGTTTCCCGCGGATTCTCAGTGCCCCATATACAGACATTGTGACGGTTGACTTTCCCGTTAGTGTGGAAAGTTGCTTCAGCACTAAACACAATCTTTGAAACGAAAGATTCATCTGTTTTCATTTGAGCTAGGATAAAATCACAGAAATCGATTCTCTTAATCTTATCAGCTGCAGACAGTGCTTGAACCAATTTCAGACGATAAGGTTTCATAACTAACCTTTTTCGTAGGACTCTCCATACAGTTGATTGTGGAATTTGCAGCTCTCTGCTAGCTCTGCGAGTCTATTTTCCTGGGCTGCGAACAAATGCTTGCTGGATGCGTGCTACATTTTCATCACTCGTTCTCGGCCATCCAGAACTTTTCCCCTTGCACAGACACCCATTCTCTGTAAACTATTTATACCAACGTTTAATACACCACCTATCAGGGGGTTTAACACCATACTTCGTTCGAAATGCACGCTGAACAACTGTCGTCGATTCACTTCTGCCGTACTCAATAACACAAAAAGCTTTCTCTTGAGCGGTCGCCATCTTAGCATCAACTGTACAACTAAATGAAACTTTATAGCTACCTTAATTCGCCGACAGATAGTGCTTAGCTCTGCCTTTTGTCGTTGCAGAGTTTTAAATTCCTAAAGTTGTGGTATTCTTTTTGGATCACCCTGTATTACGCACCTCATCTCTTAGCAAGGAACAAGATCATAGGTGTGTTCCCTCTTTCCAGACGTATGAAGTGATCCCTGTGCGGCTGAACCCAGCAGTGGTGGCGCGTCTGAGTGAATAGCGCGGCGGCTCTCGTGAAATGAGTAGCGGGGCCGGGCGGCTTGAGTATCACGGGCTTTCTCATTAAGCGCCGCCTGTCGGGGAACTGGAAGGCAGCCAAAAGTGCAATTTGGAGGGGGCGGGGTCCGCCGTGTGCCCTGCGCAAGACGCGTCACACGCTGCGGGCCCAGGGGCGAACTAATTAAAGGGCGCAGCCTGGGCGGGAGGTGGGAACTTCTTGACGGACGCACCGCGAGGGCTGCTGCGGGGACGGCCTTCAGTCTATCTTCGGGGTGGCAGCTCCGGTCTGTCTGTGGCGTCCAAGAAAGAGCGCCCCAATTCAATCAACAGTAGTTGCAAGTTATAAGGTTACACGGAAAGTGTTCTTCATCAACGCTGAAAATTAATACATAGTATTTTCACTATTTTTCTCATTTTCGGGATGTCGTGTCATTTTAGCTACATGAAATATGCCAAATTCTTTCGCATAAAGTGTACTCCACCATAAATTACGTGATTCTGGGGCATGCAATGTGTCTTCTTCTTCTTCTTCTGCTTTTACGGCCTCATTGGACCACTTCAGTCAATCATTTCTGGTCCTCTTCTTTGGTATTTTCCCCTTCCGAGTGGCCCAGTATCTCTTCATTCGTTCCGATGCTTTTCGTCGTTCCTCATCTGTAAATACCCTTTTCATTGTATGTCGTTTGTCAATTTTTGGTTTAAATCTTATTTCTGTGTCCCTCAACTTCTTTAAATTTGGCGTTTTGTTCTGCAAATCATCTAGAGTTATTTCCAGTTCTTCCATATCCTCTCTTATTTCCTTAAGCCATCCTCCTTGTTGTTTCAAATTCCAGAGTTTCTCAATAATTTTCCTTGATAATCTGGTTTCTGGTGTCCTCAGAATGTGACCACAATGTATAGTATCGGTGATGGGCTCCAGTTCTCTGTATACCACTTCATTTGGAACTATCCGCCATTGCCCAGCTTTTTGATATTTCTTATTTATGCATGTTCTAGCAATTCTTCTCTCTACTTTTAAATTTTGTCAATTCTGTTTTTCTGGGTGACTTTAAAAAGAGTTTCACTTCCGTACGTAACCTCTGGTTGAACCATTGTCTTGTAATGTTTTAATTTTGTTTTAATTGATAGACATTTTTTATTGTACGTAGACCATGTTAGTTTTTGAGCTTTTATCATTTTATTAGTTCTTGCTCGCCATGCAGGTTTCTCGTCCAATTTATGTGTTATAATTTCACCCAGGTATTTAAATTGTTTCACTATTTTAATTTCCCTATTGTTCACTGTGATGTGATCTATTACAAGTGGATCCGTTACCATTATTTCAGTCTTTTCAAATGATATCTGGAGTCCTAATTTTTGTGCTATATTTTGTAAGCTTGTTATTTGTTTCGTGGCTTCCTGAATATTATTAGCTAGTAATGCTAAGTCATCAGCAAATCCCAAGCAATTTAGGTTTATTTTATCTTTCTTAGTTCCAATGTGTCTACAGTGTCAAAGTATTTTAATTGTATTAGAAATGTTTCCACGGTACAACGTCCTTTAAATGTGGAAGAGCTGAAATAGATGGGTGCCACAGCTGGTGAACAACGTGGGTATCCTGTAGTTCAATTTGTATGAGGGGCATTAAATAACAAATGCAACACGTTTTCTCTCTGGGGCAATTTCGGTTGAAAAAAACTGCGGGATTTGTTGTGGGATACCATGGAATATTCCCGCTTCAGCCTCTACAATTTCATGAAGTTCCGATGGATGCCTGCCTCGTGATGACTGGGTGTTGTGTGATGTCCTTAGGTTAGTTAGGTTTACGTAGTTCTAACTTCTAGGGGACTGATGACCATAGATGTTAAGTCCCATAGTGCTGAGAGCCATTTGAACCATTTTAACCGATGGATGCCGGCTCTATGCGTCACCTTCGAAATGGCGTCTGAAACGGAGGTGCGTTCCGATCAGAGAGTTGCCATTGAGTTTCTTTGGCGGGAAACCAGAGCGCCGCAGATATTCATAGGCGCTTGCAGAATGTCTACGGTGACTTGGCAGTGAACAAAAGCACGGAGAGTCGTTGAACAAGGATTCTGTCATCATCGCAACAAGGTCGCGCAAGCCAGTCCGATCTCCCGCGTGCAGGCCGGCCTCTGTGACTCCTGCAGTGTTGCAACATGCATTCGAAGTGATCGACGGATCGCAGTCAATCACCTCGTTACACAACTGGATATTTCTGATATACACTCATGCTCATAAATTAAGGATAATGCTGATACATGGTGAAACAACGCTCTGGTGGGCGGTTTGCGGGTTTAAATCACCTCGGGGTGTGACCATGCGGTGCGGTGTATTGGTGCATGTCAGAGTACGGTGCAGCGAGTAGGTGTGCAGACATTGTCAGACGTGCTAATGGTGACTGTGTGTTGAAAATGGCTCAAAGAGGGCTTATTAGTGCCGCTATGAGGGGTACAATACTAGGGCGACTGTAGGCTGGTCAAACAAAGGAGGTCGTAGCACGGGCCCTCCGTGTGCCACAAAGTGTAATCTCAAGATTATTTCAACGATTCCAACTGACAGGAAACGTGTCCAGGCGCTACAGTACGGGACGTCCACAGTGTACACCACGACAAGAACACCGATATCTCACCATCAGTGCCCGCAGACCGGCACGGTGTACTGGAGGTAGCGTTGCTCAGGACCTTACCGCAGCCGCTGGAATAGCTGTTTCCAGACACACAGTCTACAGACGACTGAACAGACATGGTTTATTCGCCCAGAGACCTGCAATGTACATTCCACTGATCCCTGGTCACAGGAGAGGCCGTGAAACCAGCTGTCAAGAACACGGTACTTGGTCAATGGAACAGTGGTCCCAGTTTATGTTCACGGACGAGTACAGGTATAGTCTGAACAGTGCTCGCCGGGTTTCCATCTGGCGTGAACCAGGAACCAGATACCAACTCCTAAATGTCCTTGAAAGAGATCTGTTTGGAGGTCGTGGTTTGATGGTGTGGGCTGGGATTATGATTGGTGCACGTACACCCTCGCATGTCTTTGACACAGGAACTGTAACAGGTCAGGTGTATTGGGACGTCAGTTTGCACCAGTATGTCCACCTTTACAGGGGTGCAGTGGGTCCCACCTTCCTCCTGATGAATGATAACGAATGGCCCTACCGAGCTGCCATCGTGGAGGAGTACCTTGGAACAGAAGATATCAGGCGAGTGGAGTGGCCTGCCTGTGCTCCAGACTAAACCCCATCGAGAACGTCTGGGATGCTCTCGGTCGACGTATCGCTGCACTTATTGAAACCACTAGGCGACTTCAGGAGCTCCGACAGGCACTGGTGCAAGAATTGGAGGCTACACTGCTCGACCACCTGATCGAGCGTATGCCTACCCGCTGTGCGGCCTGTGTACGTGTGCATGGTGATGATATCCCGTATTGATGTCGGGGTACGGGTTCGATTCCCGGCGGGGTCAGGGATTTTCTCTGCCTCGTGATGGCTGGGTGTTGTGTGCTGTCCTTAGGTTAGTTAGGTTTAAGTAGTTCTAAGTTCTAGGGGACTTATGACCACAGCAGTTGAGTCCCATAGTGCTCAGAGCCATTTGAACCATTTTGATGTCGGAGTACATGCGCAGGAAACAGTGGCGTTTTGTGGCACAAGTGTTTCGGGACGGGTTTCTCAACTTATCACCAATACCGTGGACGTACACATCTGTTTAGTGTGTGTTCCCTATGTGCCTAAGCTATTATCGCCAGTTTTGTGTAGGGCCACGTTGTGTGTCACCACATTCTGCAATTATCCTTAATTTATGAGCATAAGTGTAGATCTGACACACTTCTCTATCTGTTAGAGTACTCTAAGGTGCGTGCCCGCTGACTTCTTCGCTGGCTAACAGAAGATCATAAAGAACAAGAGAGGACCATTTGGGCAGAGTGTTTTGCCTGTTATGACGCTGATCTTGACAAATTTGTTAAACATCGTCACTGGCGATGAAATATATGTTCATCACTTCGTACAGGAAGCAAAACAGCAATGCATGAAGTGGCGCCACATCACCTCTCCTCCGCAGAATAAGTTCAAAGCCGCACCCTCAGCCGTGAAATCATGACGACGGTCTTCTCGGATTCGGAAGGGCCCGTTGTGTTTGATGTCCTTCCTCGTGGTGCGACGATCAGCTCTGAAGTGTATTGTGGTACAATTATGAAACTGAAGAAACTATTTCAGCTTGTTCGTAGTCACAAAAATGGAAACGAACTTCTCCTTCTCCACGACAATGCAAGACGTCACACAAATCTGCGCTTGCGAGAGTAGCTCACAAATCTTCATCGGACTGTTCTTCCTTATCCACCCTACCACCCGGATCTCGCACCTTCCGACTTCCACCTGTTTGGCCCAACGCACTCCGCGGGACGGAATACGTGGATGATGGGGAGGTTGCCGATGTAGCAAGACGTTGGGTCCAACGTCGGCTAATACAGTGGTGCCAGACAAGCATACAGGCCCTCCCAGTAAGGTGATGTAAGGCCGTCGCATTAAACGTAGATCATGCTGAAAAACAGGATTTCGTAGCCAGAAGCGGGGAATAATATGACGTTTTTGTATTCACTTCTTCGAAGGAAGTACTTGAGAATTCACGACATTCAGAAGCAGATGGACCCAGTATGCCAATATCGATAATTTCTGAGATGGGTATATAGGACCTGAAGAGGGCATACTGAATTGCCGAAACTGATAGCGAAAGTAAAATAAAATAACTTCTTAATTTGTATTTGACCAGCCGCTGTCCCGTGTCCACAGTGCTACAACAGAGGGTATTCGAATAACAATATCAATTAATCAATGACGTTCGATATAAGTGTTACTCTGAAATGAAAACGTTGACACAAGAAAGGATGCCGTGGTGGGACGTCAGAAGACTGATATTATATAGTAAAAGTGGTTTACCTGCAATTCATATCGTCGTAAATCCTTCCGTTTTTTCATTGCCAACTTATGCTTCTGGGCATGTGCGTTGCCCTTATAAAGTGCCGTCCTCCTATTGCAATAACGATCGCTTCTGTAGTATTGTTTCATCCAGTTAACTATGCCTTAACACAATATATTAATTTAATTTTTATTTTATCCAAGCACGTTTCAAAATACCTTGTTTTGTTTGTAAGAGAGAATATTACATTTTGAATGTTTTTCCATCGATTTTTTGCCAATTTGTGACTTAAAGAATATCATCTGCAAATGTACTAGGAGTAGTCATTTTTCCTCCAAATATCAATTACTTTTGTAAAAATTACTTCCGATGGAAACAGAAATGACAAAATTGGTTCAAATGGCTCTGAGCACTATGGGACTTAACTTCTGAGGTCATCAGTCCCCTAGGACTTAGAACTACTTAAACCTAACTAACCTAAGGAGATCACACACGTCCATGCCCGAGGTAGAATTCGAACCTGCGACTGCAGCGGTCGCGCTGTTCCAGACTGTAGCGCCTAGAACCGCTCAGCCACTCCGTCCGGCCAGAAATAACATACTGAAAATTACGATTTCACCATATTTGATTCTTTGTTGTTTAATGTGAAATCATTATTATCAACACTCGTCAAATCACATTAATTATCTCTTTTCGTCACCTTACAACAACAAAACCAGTGGAGAATAGACAGCACACCCGAAGGCAGATGTAACTACTGATGACCACTTATTCGTCATGTTCTTTAGTCAAGTGTGGCAATAGTTTTGCAGTATGCCTATTAGGAAACGGAGGGAATCATGTGTTGTGAATGTGTGTGTTTTCTGCATGTTAAACTGAAGTAGGGTCTAACATGGAAGCGCTCTTAACTACTTCAGTATCATAAGTATAACTCTGGGATCAATAATTGTATTGCGTTTTATGTTAACCGGGGGCCTAGAAACGACGGAGAGGCTCCGTCCCCGCCGCAGCCGCAGTGGTCCACAACCCCACGACGACTACCGCAGTCCACTTCATCCCTCCGCCCTCCCCATACCGAGCCACTTAAAACGTTCAAATGTGTGTGAAATCTTATGGGACTTAACTGCTAAGGTAATCAGTCCCTAAGCTTACACACTACTTAACCTAAATTACCCGAAGGACAAACGCACACACCCATGCCCGAGGGAGGACTCGAACCTCCGCCGGGACCAGCCACACAGTCCATGACTGCAGCGCTCAAGACCGCTCGGCTAACCCCGCTCGGCGTGCCATTTATTGTGCGATTATTATGGACAACCCCGACTGTGACCATGCAGAGCTTATTTGACTGACAACTATACCCTGCATCTTTCTCAGTAGATCTTCAGCTTGCGACTCCAAGTTTAGCTGCAAGATTTTGGTTTAGAGTAGTGTAGCTTGATAAATCTTTCTTTCACTTTTGTTAATGGTAGTTACCAAGTACTGTTTTTGTTTATAACTCAAATAAAAAAAGCACATAATTTAGGTACCCAGAGTGATCAGTGTGTGTTTTCTTTGTTTTCATTTGTGTATTGTCACCCACTCTGTGTACCAGCACTGTGTGCTAGTAGAGGATAGTCAAAGTCAGCTTAGTGTTACGTTTTTATAATGTCATATTTTCACGAAAGGTGTACCGTGATACAGTTTTGACCACACACTGAGGAGATGAAGTGGGTTACCAAATAAAATACAGGGCACGGTTTTAAAAAGACGTATTGCTGTTCATATTTTAGTAAAGAGCAAAGTTACAAGGAAAGAAATCTGGTAGATAAACAACATTCACATAATACAAGATGTGGTTTGATTGTGGCTATAAAGTTATTTTGGATGGTCAAGACAAATGGTAACACATATTCTTTCCACAAAGAACGATAGTTTCAAGTAAATAAATGAGCAACTTATGTGATACCAATTACATTATTACCTACGTCAGTGCTACTAAAATAGAGATGCTAAACATTGTTTCTCAACATTCTTTCATCTAAGAATACAATTTAAATATCCGAGAATTCGCATCAACATCTGCTGCCAAGATGAGTGTCATGGAAGTATATATCCTCGGCGTAGCGAAACAGCTTAAGTCACTCACTAAAGGCAAAGCCTTGTGATACACATTGTACCAGTTAGTTTCCTTTCGGACTATGCTGATACAACATGTGCACACTTAGGAATCGTGTATAACTGCTCGCTCGATGATAGATCCACACCTAAAGACTGGAAAGTTGCACAGCTGAAACCAGTCCTCAAGTAAGAAAATATGAGTAATCCGATGAATTACATATCTTTGACGTCGATTTGCAGTAGGATTTTGGAACACATGCTGTGTTCGAACATCATAAACTGACTCGATGCGCTCTATTCAAAAGTAGCACGGATTCAGGAAATATCGTTCCTGTGAAATACAGGGTTATTACAAATGATTGAAGCGATTTCACAGCTCTACAATAACTTTATTATTTGAGATATTTTCACAATGCTCTGCACACACATACAAAAACTCAAAAAGTTTTTTTAGGCATTCACAAATGTTCGATATGTGCCCCTTTAGTGATTCGGCAGACATCAAGCAGATAATCAAGTTCCTCCCACACTCGGCGCAGCATGTCCCCATCAATGAGTTCGAAAGCATCGTTGATGCGAGCTCGCAGTTCTGGCACGTTTCTTGGTAGAGGAGGTTTAAACACTGATTCTTTCACATAACCCCACAGAAAGAAATCGCATGGGGTTAAGTCGAGAGAGCATGGAGGCCATGACATGAATTGCTGATCATGATCTCCACCACGACCGATCCATCGGTTTTCCAATCTCCTGTTTAAGAAATGCCGAACATCATGATGGAAGTGCGGTGGAGCACCATCCTGTTGAAAGATGAAGTCGGCGCTGTCGGTCTCCAGTTGTGGCATGAGCCAATTTTCCAGCATGTCCAGATACACGTGTCCTGTAACGTTTTTTTCGCAGAAGAAAAAGGGGCCGTAAACTTTAAACCGTGAGATTGCACAAAACACGTTAATTTTTGGTGAATTGCGAATTTGCTGCACGAATGCGCGCGAGGATTCTCTACCGCCCAGATTCGCACATTGTGTCTGTTCACTTCACCATTAAGAAAAAATGTTGCTTCATCACTGAAAACCAGTTTCGCACTGAATGCATCCTCTTCCATGAGCTGTTGCAACCGCGCCGAAAATTCAAAGCGTTTGACTTTGTCTTCGGGTGTCAGGGCTTGTAGCAATTGTAAACGGTAAGGCTTCTGTTTTAGCCTTTTCCGTAAGATTTTCCAAACCGTCGGCTGTGGTAAGTTTAGCTCCCTGCTTGCTTTATTCGTCGACTTCCGCGGGCTACGCGTGAAACTTGCCCGCACGCGTTCAAACATTTCTTCGCTCACTGCAGGCCGACCCGTTGATTTCCCCTTACAGAGGCATCCAGAAGCTTTAAACTGCGCATACCATCGCCGAATGGAGTTAGCAGTTGGTGGATCTTTGTTGAACTTCGTCCTGAAGTGTCGTTGCACTGTTATGACTGACTGATGTGAGTGCATTTCAAGCACGACATACGCTTTCTCGGCTCCTGTCGCCATTATGTCTCACTGCGCTCTCGAGCGCTCTGGCGGCAGAAACCTGAATTGCGGTTTCAGCCGAACAAAACTTTATGAGTTTTTCTACGTATCTGTAGTGTGTCGTGACCATATGTCAATGAATGGAGTTACAGTGAATTTATGAAATCGCTTCAATCATTTGTAATAGCCCTGTACAACTAGTTCATTATTTCCATCAAGATATCAGGAATAACGACAGGGAATCTCAAATTGATTCAAATATTAATATGATTCCAGAAGGTTTTTGACACTGTTCCTCCCAAGTAGCGTGTAACCAAATCGCGCGCCTGTCGAGTATCAATGCAATTGGGCGACTAGATTCGTGATTTTCTGTCGTAAAGGTCACAGTTCGTAGTACCTGACTGAAAGACCGAAAACAGATGTGAGGTGAGGCTTTCGCCAAGGAAGTGTTATACGGATTCTGCTGTTCCAATATATGTTACGAGGGGGAGTTGGAAAATAAGTTTCCCCTGTCGACCGTGGGCAGAGTTGCGTGATATGGGCGAAAGACGACTCGGTAGGTGAACGCGCACGTGCCAGACACCGATACACCATTGGGTAGAGGTCGGCCGCTATCAAGCAGATGGCGCTGTCGCAGTGCCAGCGCGAAGTGAATGCCAGCCGCTCGGTCTTTTCCCGGAGCTATGGAGAGAAGGTGTGTTCTGGAGTCTTGGTCAAAGGCGGAAGTGAGAGCTGTTATCCGCCATCAATGGACACGTGTAGTATCAGGCACGAAAATTCATATCCGCTTTGTTGAGGTGTATGGGTCAGGTGTGATATCGAGGCAAATGGTGCGGAGATGGTGCCAGCGATTCAGTGATGGACGTCAGCAAGTGCAGGACATACCGAGACCTGCATGGACGCGCACGGCCACTACAGATGCAAATGTCAGGAAGGTGGATAACATAATTAAAGCGAACCGACGTATCACCATCGATGGAGTAGCGGCAGAACTTGGATTCGGACATGAGCGAGCTCACAAAATCATCCACGACATTTTTCGGTACAGGAAGGTGTCAGCACGATGGATGCCCCGCCAACTGACCCCGACACGCATGGAACAGCTCATGACGTTCAGCGTGGAACAGCTCGTGCGTTACCATGAATCTGGCAATGACCTTCTCTTTCGGATTGTGACGGAGGATGAAACGTGGGTGCACCATTACACGCCCGAATCGAAGGCCGCATCCATGGAAAGGAACCATCCGTCTTCACCTGTTCGAAAGAAGTTCAAAAGCACTCCGTCTGCAGGTAAAGTGGGACGCCAAAGGAGTTTTGCTGCTGGACTTTCTGGAGGTTAGAACCATCAATGCTGAGCGGTACTGTGCCAAACTGTCGAAATTTAAAGACGTGATTCGGAAAAAAATGACCTGGGCTTCTCAGATCTGGCGTTCTGCTGTTGGATGACAATGCGAGATCACACACGGTGACGGCAACGCAAAACCATATTGCTACTCTTGGTTGGGAGCGCCTACACCATTCGCCTTACAGTCCGGATGTCGCACCAAGCGCCTTCCATCTGTTTCCTGCTTTGAAGAAGACTCGCGGCGGAAGGCGCTTTGGGAGCAATGCTGACGTCAAACAAGCCGTTCAACGCTTCTTCCGTATGCAACGCCCTGATTTTTTCCTGAAAGGCTTTTTGAAACTTATAAAGCGGTATAGCAAATGTCTCAATGTACTTGAAAATTGTGTAGAAACATAATGATATGTCTTATCTTTAATATCTCATTCTCTTTTTATTTCCTTTCACACACGACTCTGACCACAGTCGACGGGGAAAACTTATTTTCCAACTCCCCCCATATATCAATAACTTAAGAGAGAATGTGAACAGCTAACTTAGATTTGTTTGCAAATGATGGTATCATCTACCATCTAGTCAGGTCATCGGAAGAGCAAAATCAGTTGCAAAATGATTTAGACAAGATATCTATATGGTGCGGAAAGTGGTAATTGACCCTAAATAAAGAAAAGCGTGAGGTCATCCACAAGGTTACCAAAAGGATTCTATTATATTTCAGCGAATCACATTGAGGCGTTACTTTCGTTTTGCCTCAGGTTACAATAGGAAGTAATTATGTTTTCTATATCGAGATATATAAGTTTTTCTTTGATTGCTAGCAGCTTCAATACTTCGCTGGTAGAAAGGAATATTGGACGCATTTGTTTACTTCTTTTCATCATTTCACAAAGAGGTCACACGCCGTTTATATGTATACTCCTTGTTCCATCCGTATGAGTCTGCATGGGTATGAATGGAAGTCAAAACGTAGCGGGAGCATGGGCCAAAGGGAACAGTTTAAGGGAATAGCAGTCATTGCCAACATTACAAGCATAACGGCATTTAGGCCAGAGCAGCAGGCAAAGATGAAAACAGGCACGAGGGTAGGTTACAAAGTTGGCGCTGGGGTGGGGTGAGTCTCCCCACCACCGCGTCTGAATAGGAACGTTGGTCGGATTTTGGCGCGTGGAGAGCACTGTGGGGCCAGCCGTGAGGCGGACCGGAGGCGGGAGCGCAGCAGCTCGCAGATTTGGTGAGACAGAAATGAGGTAATGTGGCTAAAAATTCACGACAGGGTATGCTCATAGCACGCATTCAACATACCTTCATCGGTACAGGTTATGGTTTTAATTTATTTGCAATAGTTTTCTCTTAAATGTGTTTGTGAAATTTTGCTTTGTGGTAGTGAGCATGCAACAGGAAGCATCAGTTCATGTAGCTACTTCCCGAGTTATAAGCTTCAGTTTTAGCTCAATGAGTGCAGATTGCGTATCGGATGGTAGATCGAGAAATTTCTGTCGCGAAATTTAGTTATTTTTGGTACTTTCTTTGTGAGTTCCGTTCGCACTTGATTTTGGCGCCAATAGTACACCATTTTTGCCCAGAATCTTTTCTCTGATGGAGGTTATCTACCTTCAGCAGTGGCCTACCTTAAATTTCTAGTGGTGTAATTCATGCATGACGATAAGTGAGTCTTAAAGAATGAATGACGATTTTCCCACTAAAGACGGTGTGGCCCACTTATGTATTTTTTGTGTTATTATGAAATTATGTGTCATATATTTTTTGTGTTATTGTGAAATTATGTGTCATATATAAAATTATTCGTGTAGTGTTTTAGTTTTGTCATTGTCCTACCCATGAGAGTGTATATATATATATATATATATATATATATACACTCTCATGGGTAGGACAATGACAAAACTAAAACACTACACGAATAATTTTATATATGACACATAATTTCACAATAACACAAAAAATATATGACACATAATTTCATAATAACACAAAAAATACATAAGTGGGCCACACCGTCTTTAGTGGGAAAATCGTCATTCATTCTTTAAGACTCACTTATCGTCATGCATGAATTACACCACTAGAAATTTAAGGTAGGCCACTGCCTGAAGGTAGATAACCTCCATCAGAGAAAAGATTCTGGGCAAAAATGGTGTACTATTGGCGCCAAAATCAAGTGCGAACGGAACTCACAAAGAAAGTACCAAAAATAACTAAATTTCGCGATGGCGTCCTCTTGGGTAAAATATTCCGGAGGTAAAATAGTCCCCCATTCGGATCTCCGGGCGGGGACTACTCAGGAGGACGTCGTTATCAGGAGAAAGAAAACTGGCGTTCTACGGATCGGAGCGTGGAATGTCAGATCCCTTAATCGGGCAGGTAGGTTAGAAAATTTAAAAAGGGAAATGGATAGGTTAAAGTTAGATATAGCGGGAATTAGTGAAGTTCGGTGGCAGGAGGAACAAGACTTTTGGTCAGGTGATTACAGGGTTATAAATACAAAATCAAATAGGGGTAATGCAGGAGTAGGTTTAATAATGAATAAAAAAGTAGGAGTGCGCGTTAGCTACTACAAACAGCATAGTGAACGCATTATTGTGGCCAAGATAGACACAAAGCCCATGCCTACTACAGTAGTACAAGTTTATATGCCAACTACCTCTGCAGATGAGGAAGAAATAGATGAAATGTATGACGAGATAAAAGAAATTATTCAGGTAGTGAAAGGAGACGAAAATTTAATAGTCATGGGTGACTGGAATTCGTCAGTAGGAAAAGGGAGAGAAGGAAACATAGTAGGTGAATATGGATTGGGGGGAAGGAATGAAAGAGGAAGCCGCCTTGTAGAATTTTGCACAGAGCATAACTTAATCATAGCCAACACTTGGTTCAAGAATCATAAAAGAAGGTTGTATACCTGGAAGAATCCTGGAGATACTAGTAGGTATCAGATAGATTATATAATGGTAAGACAGAGATTTAGGAACCAGGTTTTAAATTGTAAGACGTTTCCTGGGGCAGATGTGGATTCTGACCACAATCTATTGGTTATGAACTGCAGATTGAAACTGAAGAAACTGCAAAAAGGTGGGAATTTAAGGAGATGGGATCTGGATAAACTGAAAGAACCAGAGGTTGTACAGAGTTTCAGGGAGAGCATAAGGGAACAATTGACAGGAATGGGGGAAAGAAATACAGTAGAAGAAGAATGGGTAGCTCTGAGGGATGAAGTAGTGAAGGCAGCAGAGGATCAAGTAGGTAAAAAGACGAGGGCTAATATAAATCCTTGGGTAACAGAAGAAATATTGAATTTAATTGATGAAAGGAGAAAATACAAAAATGCAGTAAATGAAGCTGGCAAAAAGGAATACAGACGTCTCAAAAATGATATCGACAGGAAGTGCAAAATGGCTAAGCAGGGATGGCTAGAGGACAAATGTAAGGATGTAGAGGCTTGTCTCACTAGGGGTAAGATAGATACTGCCTACAGGAAAATTAAAGAGACCTTTGGAGAGAAGAGAACCACTTGTATGAATATCAAGAGCTCAGATGGCAACCCAGTTCTAAGCAAAGAAGGGAAGGCAGAAAGGTGGAAGGAGTATATAGAGGGTTTATACAAGGGCGATGTACTTGAGGACAATATTATGGAAATGGAAGAGGATGTAGATGAAGACGAAATGGGAGATAAGATACTGCGTGAAGAGTTTGACAGAGCACTGAAAGACCTGAGTCGAAACAAGGCCCCGGGAGTAGACAACATTCCATTTGAACTACTGATGGCCTCGGGAGAGCCAGTCATGACAAAACTCTACCATCTGGTGAGCACGATGTATGAGACAGGCTAAATACCCTCAGACTTCAAGAAGAATATAATAATTCCAATCCCAAAGAAAGCAGGTGTTGACAGATGTGAAAATTACCGAACAATCAGTTTAATAAGCCACAGCTGCAAAATACTAACGCGAATTCTTTACAGACGAATGGAAAAACTGGTAGAAGCCGACCTCGGGGAAGATCAGTTTGGATTCCGTAGAAATGTTGGAACACGTGAGGCAATACTGACCTTACGACTTATCTTAGAAGAAAGATTAAGAAAAGGCAAACCTACGTTTCTAGCATTTGTAGACTTAGAGAAAGCTTTTGACAATGTTAACTGGAATACTCTCTTTCAAATTCTGAAGGTGGCAGGGGTAAAATACAGGGAGCGAAAGGCTATTTACAGTTTGTACAGAAACCAGATGGCAGTTATAAGAGTCGAGGGGTATGAAAGGGAAGCAGTGGTTGGGAAAGGAGTAAGACAGGGTTGTAGCCTCTCCCCGATGTTATTCAATCTGTATATTGAGCAAGCAGTAAAGGAAACAAAAGAAAAATTCGGAGTAGGTATTAAAATTCATGGAGAAGAAGTAAAAACTTTGAGGTTCGCCGATGACATTGTAATTCTGTCAGAGACAGCAAAGGACTTGGAAGAGCAGTTGAACGGAATGGACAGTGACTTGAAAGGAGGATATAAGATGAACATCAACAAAAGCAAAACGAGGATAATGGAATGTAGTCAAATTAAGTCGGGTGATGCTGAGGGAATTAGATTAGGAAATGAGACACTTCAAGTAGTAAAGGAGTTTTGCTATTTAGGGAGTAAAATAACCGATGATGGTCGAAGTAGAGAGGATATAAAATGTAGACTGGCAATGGCAAGGAAAGCGTTTCTGAAGAAGAGGAATTTGTTAACATCGAGTATACATTTAAGTGTCAGGAAGTCGTTTCTGAAAGTATTTGTATGGAGTGTAGCCATGTATGGAAGTGAAACACGGACAATAACTAGTTTGGACAAGAAGAGAATAGAAGCTTTCGAAATGTGGTGCTACAGAAGAATGCTGAAGATAAGGTGGGTAGATCACGTAACTAATGAGGAGGTATTGAATAGGATTGGGGAGAAGAGAAGTTTGTGGCACAACTTGACTAGAAGAAGGGATCGGTTGGTAGGACATGTTTTGAGGCATCAAGGGATCACAAATTTAGCATTGGAGGGCAGTGTGGAGGGTAAAAATCGTAGAGGGAGACCAAGAGATGAATACACTAAGCAGATTCAGAAGGATGTAGGTTGCAGTAGATACTGGGAGATGAAGAAGCTTGCACAGGATAGAGTAGCATGGAGAGCTGCATCAAACCAGTCTCAGGACTGAAGACCACAACAACAACAACATATATATATATATATATATATATATATATATATATATATATATATATATATATATATATATATATATATATATATAAAGGAGGATATAAGATGAACATCAACAAAAGCAAAACAAGGATAATGGAATGTAGTCGAATTAAGTCTGGTGATGCTGAGGGAATTAGATTAGGAAATGAGACACTTAAAGTAGTAAAGGAGTTTTGCTATTTGTGGAGCAAAATAACTGATGATGGTCGAAGTAGAGAGGATATAAAATGTAGACTGGCAATGGCAAGGAAAGCGTTTCTGAAGAAGAGAAATTTGTTAACATCGAGTATAGATTTAAGTGTCAGGAAGTCATTTCTGAAAGTATTTGTATGGAGTGTAGCCATGTATGGAAGTGAAACGTGGACGGTAAATAGTTTGGACAAGAAGAGAATAGAAGCTTTCGAAATGTGGTGCTACAGAAGAATGCTGAAGATTAGATGGGTAGATCACATAACTAATGACGAAGTATTGAATAGGATTGGGGAGAAGAGAAGTTTGTGGCACAACTTGACCAGAAGAAGGGATCGGTTGGTAGGACATGTTCTGAGGCATCAAGGGATCACCAATTTAGTATTGGAGGGCAGCGTGGAGGGTAAAAATCGTAGGGGGGACCAAGAGATGAATACACTAAGCAGATTCAGAAGGATTTAGGTTGCAGTAGGTACTGGGAGATGAAGCTTGCACAGGATAGAGTAGCATGGAGAGCTGCATCAAACCAGTCTCAGGACTGAAGACCACAACAACAACAACCCATGAGAGGTAACGCTGATTCAGACATAAGTTTTGTAACCAAACAAAAATCGTAATGTGTCGACTTCTAAAGTTTTCATCAAAGCAGAAAATAAATCTATTAAATGAGAGTCAGTATTTCAGTCAAGAAATATTCCCCCAGTCACCTGACACATGAAATTGGTAGGATGTATCTTATTCAATTCGATTTTCTAAAGTTAATGAAAGACAGAAATAATCTGCAATGTGAATTTAGATAGGCTACCATCTGCTATAGTGACGGCTTTGAGTTCAACCACCCCAGAACCTGTTATCTTAGAGAAACTCGCACCAGTTTCCGTTGCGCACATTTTAAAAATAATTACTTTGTTTATCAGGTTCTTCAAATAAGGGTCACAATACAAACACCATTTCTTATGGGCCTGGTATATTAGCAGCCAGGACGCAAAGTCGAGTACAATTCTCTGAGGTAACGTGAGGAGATGGTCACTCAGAGTCTATATACAGGGTGTTTCAAAAATGACCGGTATATTTGAAACGGTAATAAAAACTAAACGAGCAGCGATAGAAATACACCGTTTGTTGCAATATGCTTGGGACAATAGTACATTTTCAGGCAGACAAACTTTCGAAATTATAGTAGTTACAATTGTCAACAACAGATGGCGCTGCGGTCTGGGAAACTCTATAGTACGATATTTTCCACATATCCACCATGCGTAGCAATAATATGGCGTAGTCTCTGAATGAAATTACCCGAAATCTTTGACAACGTGTCTGGCGGAATGGTAAAAATAAGCTTCGTCAGTAAACCAAATGCTGCCCACATGCATATCGTCGTCATCAATCCTGTGCACTATATCGTTAGCGAATGTCTCTCGTGCAGCAATGGTAGCGGCGCTGAGGGGTTGCCGCGTTTGAATTTTGTATGGATAGAGGTGTAAACTCTGGCGCATGAGACGATACGTGGACGTTGGCGTCATTTGGACCGCAGCTGCAACACGGCGAACGGAAACCCGAGGCCGCTGTCGGATCACCTGCTGCACTAGCTGCGCGTTGCCCTCTGTGGTTGCCATACGCAGTCGCCCTACCTTTCCAGCACGTTCATCCGTCACGTTCCCAGTCCGTTGAAATTTTTCAAACAGATTCTTTATTGTATCGCTTTTCGGTCCTTTGGTTATATTAAACCTCCGTTGAAAATTTCGTCTTGTTGCAACAACACTGTGTTCTAGGCGGTGGAATTCCAACACCAGAAAAATCCTCTGTTCTAAGGAATAAACCATGTTCTCCACAGCACACTTGCACGTTGTGAATAGCACACGCTTACAGCAGAAAGACGACGTACAGAATGGCGCACCCACAAACTGCCTTGTCTTCAATATCTTTCACATCACTTGCAGCGCCATCCGTTGTTGAAAATTGTAACTACTGTCATTTCGAAAGTTTGTTCGCCTGAAAATGTACTGTTGTCCCAAGCATATTGCAACAAACGGTGTATTTCTATCCCTGCTCGTTTAGTTTTTATTGCCGTTTCAAATATACCGGTCATTTTTGAAACACCCTGTATATATAAAGAACCAGCATACAAGCAACGATCGGTCCTATAGCAACATAAATCTAAAGGCATCCTGTGGTAAGTCATGTAGATATAATGCAACGTCTAACATATCGCACAATGCACTGCAGATCTGGGCGCATGTGTATACACAACAAATGAGTGCGTGCTAACATTAACGCGGTTGCCAACCCCATTGTGAAAATTCATGTTGGTCCGTCAACATTTTTCGAGTGTACTTTCGACATGCTTCTGTACAGCAAGGTCAAACGCCGAGTCGTCCAGCATCTGTCGCGGAGTTGAGGTGAAGGTACGCCCCACGCACTGGAGAGGGCCCAACACTTGCCGGCCACGCAATAATGGAATCGGCTGACGCAGCAATCAGTGCTCGGGTGGGTGTTGCGCCGGCCAGCTGAAGCCTGATTGGGACCACCCTGCGCCCCCCCCCCCTCTTGCCCCTCGACGTGGTCCACGCCCGTCCTAAACCACCCCTCTCCCCCGCCCCTCCCCCTCCCCCACTGTTCCCTCCCCAAACGCTCCCTAATCCAGATGGCAGAGCCGGCGTCCTCGTGCCTATTACGCGGACGACGACAAAGGCGAAATTGTCAATCGTGTTCGACGAAAGTCATCAGTGAAAGCCAATCGGCAGCCTATTTCGCGACTGACTTGCAGCGCATCCACTCTGCGAAATGCGCCGGCGGCGAGGGCTCCGGCCGGCACTTTGTGGCGGGGCGTTCCTTGATGCGTGTCCACTGAGAAGCGGCCGAGCGTGCCAAGTGGTCCGGTGAGCAACGATATGCTTATCCATCCGAAAACGAGGCAGCAACTGAGCGTGGCACTGAGGGAGAAATAAAGGCGTGACATGGTGCGTTTTGCACAAGTACAAGATCACGAAGAACTCTGAATTTGTGAAACGCACTACAGTTCCGAAAATGATTACACGGGGCACCGAGCAGCGTGCGTAATAACTGAGGCGTTAGGATAATTATTTTTTGTGTACTAGTACGCCATGGCAATTTTCAGGCGAATATACAGGGTGAGGCACCTAACATTACCGCTGGATATACACTCCTGGAAATTGAAATAAGAACACCGTGAATTCATTGTCCCAGGAAGGGGAAACTTTATTGACACATTCCTGGGGTCAGATACATCACATGATCACACTGACAGAACCACAGGCACATAGACACAGGCAACAGAGCATGCACAATGTCGGCACTAGTACAGTGTATATCCACCTTTCGCAGCAATGCAGGCTGCTATTCTCCCATGGAGACGATCGTAGAGATGCTGGATGTAGTCCTGTGAAACGGCTTGCCATGCCATTTCCACCTGGCGCCTCAGTTGGACCAGCGTTCGTGCTGGACGTGCAGACCGCGTGAGACGACGCTTCATCCAGTCCCAAACATGCTCAATGGGGGACAGATCCGGAGATCTTGCTGGCCAGGGTAGTTGACTTACACCTTCTAGAGCACGTTGGGTGGCACGGGATACATGCGGACGTGCATTGTCCTGTTGGAACAGCAAGTTCCCTTGCCGGTCTAGGAATGGTAGAACGATGGGTTCGATGACGGTTTGGATGTACCGTGCACTATTCAGTGTCCCCTCGACGATCACCAGTGGTGTACGGCCAGTGTAGGAGATCGCTCCCCACACCATGATGCCGGGTGTTGGCCCTGTGTGCCTCGGTCGTATGCAGTCCTGATTGTGGCGCTCACCTGCACGGCGCCAAACACGCATACGACCATCATTGGCACCAAGGCAGAAGCGACTCTCATCGCTGAAGACGACACGTCTCCATTCGTCCCTCCATTCACGCCTGTCGCGACACTACTGGAGGCGGGCTGCACGATGTTGGGGCGTGAGCGAAAGACGGCCTAACGGTGTGCGGGACCGTAGCCCAGCTTGATGGAGACGGTTGCGAATGGTCCTCGCCGATAATTTGCTGGGAATTGGCGGTGCGGTCCCCTACGGCACTGCGTAGGATCCTACGGTCTTGGCGTGCATCCGTGCGTCGCTGCGGTCCGGTCACAGGTCGACGGGCACGTGCACCTTCCGCCGACCACTGGCGACAACATCGATGTACTGTGGAGACCTCACGCCCCACGTGTTGAGCAATTCGGCGGTACGTCCACCCGGCCTCCCGCATACCCACTATACGCCCTCGCTCAAAGTCCGTCAACTGCACATACGGTTCACGTCCACGCTGTCGCGGCATGCTACCAGTGTTAAAGACTGCGATGGAGCTCCGTATGCCACGGCAAACTGGCTGACACTGACGGCGGCGGTGCACAAATGCTGCGCAGCTAGCGCCATTCGACGGCCAACACCGCGGTTCCTGGTGTGTCCGCTGTGCCGTGCGTGTGATCATTGCTTGTACAGCCCTCTCGCAGTGTCCGGAGCAAGTATGGTGGGTCTGACACACCGGTGTCAATGTGTTCTCTTTTCCATTTCCAGGAGTGTATTTCGTAAACCACATCAAATACTGACGAATAGATTCCACAGACCGAACGTGAGGAGAGGGGCTAGTGTAATCGGTTAATACAAACCATAAAAAAATGCACGGAAGTATGTTTTTTAACACAAACCTACGTTTTTTTAAATGGAACCCCGTTAGGTTTGTTAGCACATCTGAACACATAAACAAATACGTAATCAGTGCCGTCTGTTGCATTGTAAAATGTTAATTACATCCGGAGATATTGTAACCTAAAGTTGATGCTTGAGTACCACTCCTCCGCTGTGCCATCTTGTGTATCAGAGGGCACCGAATGACGTAGGGATCCAAAGGAAACGGTGATGGACCTTAGGTACAGAAGAGACTGGAGCAGCACATTACGTCCACTTGCTAACACCATTTTATTTGTCTTTTTCACTGACGCACATGTACATTACCATGAGGGGTGAGGTAAACGTGGTTTCCGTTTTCAATTACGGAGTGGAATAGAGTGTGTCCCGACATGTCAGGCCAATAGATGTTCAATGTGGTGGCCATCATTTGCTGCACACAATTACAATCTCTGGCGTAATTAATGTCGTACATGCCGCAGTACATCTCGTGTGATGTCGCCGCAGGCTGCCACAATACGTTGTTTCATATCCTCTGGGGTTGTAGGCACATCACGGTTCGCTTTCTCCTTTAACGTACCCCACAGAAAGAAGTCCAGAGTTGTAAGATCAGGAGAACGGGCTGGCCAATTTATGCGTCCTCCACGTCCTATGAAACGCCCGTGGCCCGTGTTTGTTACAACACGCAACTGAACGTCGGAGGGTTCAAGCGTCAACTTTAGGTTACAATATCTCCCAATGTAATTAACATTTTACAATGCAACAAACGGCACTGATTACGTATTTGTTTATATGTTAAGATGTGCTAACAAAACTAACGTGGGTCCATTAAAAAAATGTAGGTTTGTGTTAAAAACATACTTCCGTGCATTTTTGTATGGTTTGTGTTAAACAATTACACTAGCCCCTCTCCTCACGTTCGGTCTGTGGATTCGGTTCGTCAGTATTTGATGTGGTTTACGAAATATATCCAGCGGTAACATTAGGTGACTCACCCTGTCTATTATCGTAAGCAGCAATGGAAAATATAAGTTAAGAAAGCATAATAATTATGTGGGTTGTGATGCTCCTGATATCTCCAGAAACGATTATGGAAATAGGTTTCCTCAGTTTTTTGGAAGCCATTACTTCCTGCTTACTTTTCTTGACTAATTATGTTCCAGCACTTCTGTGCCACCATCTAATTTCGTTGTTGTTGTGGTCTTCAGTCCTGAGATGCAACTCTCCATACTACCCTATCCTGTGCAAGTTTCTTCATCTCCCAGAACTTACTGCAACCTACATCCTTCTGAATCTGCTTAGTGTATTCATCTCTTGGTCTCCCTCTACGAATTTTACTCTCCACGCTGCCCTCCAAAGCTAAATTTGTGATAACTTGATGCCTCAGAACATGTCCTACCAACTGTCCCATCTTTTGTCAAGTTGTGACACAAACTCCTCTTCTCCCCAATTCTATTCAATACTTCAACATTAGTTATGTGACCTACCCATCTAATCTTCAGCATTCCTCTGTAGCACCACATTTCGAAAGCTCTTCTTGCCCAAACTATTTATCTTCCATGTTTCACTTCCATACATGGCTACACTCCATACAAATACTTTCAGAAACGACTTCCTGACACTTAAATCTATACTCGATGTTAACAAATTCCTCTTCCTCACAAACGCTTTCCTTGCCATTGCCAGTCTACATTTTATATCCTCTCTACTTCTACCAACATCAGTTATTTTGCTCCCCAAATATCAAAACTCTTTTCCTACTTTAAGTGTCTCATTTCCTAAACTAATTCCCTCAGCAACACCCAACTTAATGTGTGCCTCGGTCGTATGCAGTCCTGATTGTAGCGCTCACCTGCACGGCGCCAAACACGCATACGACCATCATTGGCACCAAGGCAGAAGCGACTCTCATCGCTGAAGACGACACGTCTCCATTCGTCCCTCCATTCACGCCTGTCGCGACACCACTGGAGGCGGGCTGCACGATGTTGGGGCGTGAGCGGAAGACGGCGTAAGGGTGTGCGGGACCGTAGCCCAGCTTCATGGAGACGGTTGCGAATGGTCCTCGCCGTTACCCCAGGAGCAACAGTGTCCCTAATTTGCTGGGAAGTGGCGGTGCGGTCCCCTACGGCACTGCGTAGGATCGTACGGTCTTGGCGTGCATCCGTGCGTCGCTGCGGTCCGGTCCCAGATCGACGGGCACATGCACCTTCCGCCGACCACTGGCGACAACATCGATGTACTGTGGAGACCTCACGCCCCACGTGTTGAGCAATTCGGCGGTACGTCCACCCGGCCTCCCGCATGCCCACTATACGCCCTCGTTCAAAGTCCGTCAACTGCACATACGGTTCACGTCCACGCTGTCGCGGCATGCTACCAGTGTTAAAGACTGCGATGGAGCTCCGTATGCCACGGCAAACTGGCTGACACTGACGGCGGCGGTGCACAAATGCTGCGCAGCTAGCGCCATTCGACGGCCAACACCGCGGTTCCTGGTGTCTCCGCTGTGCCGTGCGTGTGATCATTGCTTGTACAGCCCTCTCGCAGTGTCCGGAGCAAGTATGGTGGGTCTGACACACCGGTGTCAATGTGTTCCTTTTTCTATTTCCAGGAGTGTAGTTTGATTTTTCAAATTCAATAACTCGAGAACTCTACCATCCGACATACGCAAAGAATTCCGTCTTGATGTTGGCGTAGCCGGCTGTTGTAGCCGAGAGGTTCTAGGCGCTACAGTCTGAAACCGCGAGACCGCTACGGTCGTAGGTTCGAATCCTGCCTCGGGCTTAGATGTGTGTGATGTGCTTAGGTTAGTTAGGTTTAAGAAGTTCTAAGTCTAGGGGACTGATGACCTCAGATATTAAGTCCCATAGTGCTCAGAGCCATTTTGTTGGCGTAGCCGGGTAAACGAGGAGTGGGAGTCACACACCTGTAGGAGCTCTTTCATAAAGTGGTATAGCACTGCACGGTTTCAGTTTATACTTTGTTCTACTGGGCTATTCTTTAAAGGGAGAAATAGTGCGAATACATACAAGCATATAAATCGTGAACAGCTGTGAATTGGATTTTACACCATTCCTTGTGTAATTTTTTCAGAGGCATTGGAGCACAATAATGCTCTTGCAGTTACGTTTGTGCAACTACTAGTAAGTACGCACTTTCCTCACCAAACGCTTTTCGTTGTATTGATGTATAACATAATCAGTTTATTGTATTCTTTGTCCGACTTTGTGTTGTGTTTCTCTTCAAGAAATGTGCATTTCTGCAAAGAAATTTGGGAAAAGGCAGAAAATAAAGTGCCAAACAAGGCAATATCTTCAAAACATGCAAGCAGACGAGAGTTCCTGACGTGAACGAAAGTCGGACATAAAATATCACCACTGATAATGTTTTACATCTACAAGACGAATTTTGTACCTCGTCAAGAAATGCATAGGGTTTCAAAACATTGGAGGACTGGGAAGAAAACAACAGTGCCAGACGTGGGAATACGTGCATAATGAGCAAGCAAACGTCATTTCCTAATGAAAATCATCAAGGATAACTTTTGATAGCAATAAAATGAAACAAGTTTGGTGAGAAATAATTATTAAAATAAAAATTAATTTTAGTGTAAACGCTTTTAAAGCGGATTAAAACAAATAACGGATTCTTGGGCCCACTCAAATTGTCCTGAAAATTGTGCTTGTGAATTTTTGATAGCTGTGGCCGTACTTCTAAGATTTAAAAGGAAAAACATGAACGCTTGAAATTCATGAACGATACGTCAGTGGTTCGCTTCCTAACAACTGTATACAGCACGCACTCCTTTTTTCTGCTCCAGGACAGCCACATTCAGAGAGCTACTCGAGAGTTAGATTAAGTTCCTGGCGGAGTCACCTAAGTAACGCAGGTCTGTTGGCAAGGAATCAGAGACGAAGAGCAGTCCGTAATGTTAGGGACAGGGGTGAGCAGCTGTTAGGCGTAGGCAAGACACGATCCTCCTATAGGAGACAATCTTGATGAAAAACGGGAAAGAACATTGTACAAAACTTGGAGAGAGCGACTGAAGGCAACCATCCGAGGGTGATAGCTCCGTAAGAAAAACAGGTGTTCAGGACACCTGAAGGATGCAGGCCCATCACATAGCAACCCTGGTTACAGGTCGGCATCCTGTACAGCGGGAATTATAACATTACTCACAAAAATCAAGTACAGAGACGGACTGATCTTTTGATGGCGACCAAAGAGAGGAGAATGATTAAGAATAACCACATTTCATGTGGGTATTTTCAAATTTTTTAGAAAAATTTTGAAGACAGCCACATGAAATGATAGGTGAATGAGCACTAACAACAGCTAAAGAGGGAATTAAACACTGCAAAAATTGATGTAATTGTAATATCGCAAGCAAGAGAGTCCTCATAAATTAATGGTTGTATTAAGTTACGCAATGGAGTCATTAGAACTGGAAGAGGAACACTGGATTTGCAATTACGATCAAAATATGAACAGCAAATGGTTGCAATCATATACTTTCGAAGGACTAATACATTTAAGGTTAAAGATATTTGGTCAGCTGATGAATGTAATTGGTGTATATGCACAGGAGAAGGGGAAGAGAGAAAAATGCATGGAACCTACCAATGCATTCAGATTACGATTAATGGAAGACGTAAAGCAGAATAGAAACACATTATAAAAATATATACATGTATTTGTGTAAATTCCACATCTTCTCCTAAACACCGAGACAGATTTCAACTAAACTTCCTACACGTGTCCCTTACTAGCACGCAACAATTGCTCTGGGCGTAAGAAGCATCTATCAAGAAATTTCTATGTCAGTTCAGGAGACATGACAGCAGAGATGTCATCATAAACAGTAAGATGCGTGAAAAACTGCCACTTTTTGTATGACTTTTAAATGCATTACTTCTTTGCTACTAACCTAGTCGTAACACATTAATGAGAGGTGGAAAGAATTAGTAAGAATAATACAATGAGCTGCTGGCGAAGCTTTAGGGAAAAGAATGAAATATAGAAGCAAAATGTGACTCCCAATCTGGAACCGAGAGCTAGCAGATATCACAAATTATAAGCAAAAGGCATACATGAAATATCTTAGATCAAGGAAACATGAGAACTATATCGAATACAAGCGACGCATAGCAGTGGTCAGAAGAAAAACAAGAAAAAATGAAGCAACAAAGCTGGGAAAGTTTTCTGAGTGAAATGGAGCATACTGTACATGGGAAATATGTTAAAGCTTTTAAGATCCTAAAACAATTAAATAAACATGGCTGAGTTATTTCCGAAGTTCATGGACCAGCGTTGCGGAAAATGTGACAATTGCAGGTAGTGACGAGCATGTTGATGTTACATCAACGGAAAAACTAAAGTCTGAGTTAAAGACATTAAAAAAGAAAAAAATACTCACGGGAAGGAAACCCCAACTTGAAATTGTTTAAATATGCTTCAGAATCATTAACATTC
This sequence comes from Schistocerca cancellata, assembly GCF_023864275.1. Taxonomy (NCBI): domain Eukaryota; kingdom Metazoa; phylum Arthropoda; class Insecta; order Orthoptera; family Acrididae; genus Schistocerca; species Schistocerca cancellata. The sequence goes on along the minus strand of NC_064627.1, from coordinate 1,134,540,274 downwards.
GTAAAAACTTACTGAAAATACAGAAACATACCAGACAATAGGCACACTGCAGTTGTTATCTCATTATTGAAAACAGGGGAGTGCAAGGTGTGTGACAGTTCATGAGATATTAGTCAATTGAACTGTGAGTTGAAGATATACGCAAAATTAATAACAACAGACTAAAGATACTTTCGAAAATGTTTCTTACAGAAGGGCAGAATGGGTTTCGGATGGGAAGATTTTGCTTGGACAGTGTTTTTCCAGTTTGCTAAATTATTGAAAAACACAGAGAATATATCATGCCATCTAGACAGCTTTTGTCGACAATAAGAAAACTTACACTACAGGTAACAAAGTTAAATTATGGGAAATTTTAGGAAGGAACGGATTACTTACGCATCCAATAAGTATAATACAAAATACTTACAGAGACAAGAAAATCAAAATAGAAAGTTAAATCCATTTGCGGCAGCTGTCTCTCAAGGAGCCAGGTGAGAGTGTTGTCTACTACCCACGTTATGTAAATTTGAAAGGTCTCTGTTGGATTTCTTTCATGTTAATTTCTTAAATCTGTTGTCATTTATGGCATAAATTCCTCGTCTAAATTTACTGTGGCGTTTCTGACTATCTGGGAGGAGACTGAGTAGTGGAACGTGTTACTTTTACACATAAACAAGAACGATCTGTCAAACTACTACACTTTAAAACACAGTTTATATGTAATTCATGTCACACAGTCTTATACGGAACCTACATCCGCTTTCTTTTATATACTGTATACGATAAGATACCGTCATCCCCCTTCCCTTCTGTGTGAGAGGATGAATGAGCAAATGTATTTCTAGTTGCATGCTTGAGCGTAGCAGACAAGCCTGTCTGCTAGAGAACAGTAGGACCAACGTCGGAACAGGTAGCTACACTTTCTAGAAGCAAAGAGGTTTCTATTCTTAGTATGGTCCTGTCCGTCCCTTGTCATGTTGGTATAGGGAGCTGCCTCTCTGGTCACTTCCATTTGTATCTGTTAAGCACGCTCGGTAGGAGCCCAGGTCAGTCTGTCCGTAGCGAGCGTCTGAAGTGGTAAGATCTTTATTTCAGGTTTACCTCTAAAATATCTAATGTTATCTTAAATTGCAACGCAGTGTATTTGGAGTGTGAAGTTCAGAATATCTTCCAGTAGTTGCTTTGTCACTACTTTGTGAGTAAAGTGGAACCACGTGTTGATCAGTAACTCTAAGATCATCAATCTTAAATGCGAGTGTGCGTGAGATTATAACATCTCGTCTTGACAATATTTTTCAATATAGCAACTTTTCTTTATGTTCAACCCACGTGGGGTGTACTTTGTGAGACCACTACCACGTGCTTATATAATTGTTTGTCCCATCAGGTTAATAGTAAGACGTTAGTAACCAGTTCGAGGTTTTTCTTTTGTAAATTGCTTTTCGATCTAATTTATTTCAATTATCAAAATTATTGTGGAGTTACACGCTTTGTGTAAACCAAGTTGACCACGTGAAGCATGTGGTGTAATCATCAAAGTAGCCCTCAGCTATTCTTTTTGGGAAGATTTCACAGAGAGTTAGTATGAATTTAGTATACCAGTGTGTGGTAATTATATGACGGACAGCATTGTGCTACGAACGTAACTTCTTTGGGTGAAAATTGAATCGGTTGGTAGTGGTTAATTTCCTCTTGCATATGTTTCAACGTTCTTCGTGTGTTATTTTATGAATGCAGTGTTGTATGCAGTCTCCCAATCTTGGCTCCATATTTGATGTGTTCCGTAAGATTACAAACTCACATTTTCAACAATCCTAAATAAGGCACCAGTTCAGTTATGAATCAAATTTAATATGCTGAAATTTCAATGATCAATGTTAAAATAAATTTCCAAATATAAACTGATTTATTTCTTTTTATTTAAATTCTCTTTTATACATATATATCACCGGTTGTCGTATGACTATTAAAATATTATAATTAATGTTAGTCTGGTTGGGAATTTGGTAAGCTAGACTGGATACCTGGTGAAACAGTTGCGCAGAAATGCAAGGTTAACTTCCCCAGACAGCTCACAGCTTTTAACCCGCTTTTATTGTCTATCAGTACCGCTTTTATAGTAAAATAAAGCAACAACGTTATAAATTATACACAGAATTCATAACGACATGGCAGAATAAAGTAGCGTACCATTATAATCTTAGTGCAATTCTGTTTGTAGGTGATCAAATAACGTTAATGGACTCTGAAGATAAATTAGGCAGAACAGTTTGGTATTCGTACCATGTGGCAAATGTCTATAATATGACAATATCTAAGATACACATTGTGTAGTAAGGTGCATGTAAGAGCAAAAATAATAATACACAACAAACCAAGAGAACAAAATAAATACTTCCGAATAACTGCAGCTTCATCAGTGAACGACACTGCTGTCATATACGTTGCACACATTACCCTCTATCTCCTTAACTCCCCCCCCCCCCCCCCCCCACCTTTCACTGTCAGCAGCTGTCCCCATCGGCTCGCATAACTCCTGGAACACATTCCGATTCTATTCACAAAACACGTCGGTCCTGCAGGGCAGGCGAGACATCAGATGTTACCAAACGTTTTCACTCACACCCGTCTACATCTACATATATGCTCCGCTATCCACCAAGAGGTGTGTGGGTGAGGACACAATTCACGCCAAAGTCATATTTTCCCGCCTCTGTTCCACTCGCGGATCGAGTCTGAACGCCTCAGTACGAGCTCTTATTTCCCCTATCTTTGAATGATGATCATTACGCGATTTGAAAGTTGGTGGTAATAATATAAGCTCTACATCCGTGGTTAAGATTGGATTTCGGAATTTAGTGAGCAGCCCCTTCTGTTTGGTGCGTCGTCTATCTGCAACTGTGTCCCACTTCAAACTTTCTATAAGATTTGTAACGCTCTCGCGATGGATAGATGTGCCAGTCACGAATCTTGCCGCTCTTCTTTGGACCTTCTCAATCTCTTGAATCAGACCCAACTGGTAAGGGTCCCATACAGACGAACAATACCCTAAGGCTGGACGAACTAACGTATTGTAAGCTATTTCCTTTGTTGAAGGACTGCATCGCTTTAGGATTCTACCAATAAACCGCAATCTAGAGTTTGCATTACCCGTTACTTGTGTAATCTGATCATTCAATTTGAGATCATTTCGAATAGTCACACCCAGATACTTGACGGAAGTTACCGCTTCTAAAGACTGGGCATTTATTTTGTACTCGTACATCAATGGGGATTTTCGCCTTGCTATAGGCAGTAGGTTACACTTACTAATATTGAGAGACAACTGCCAGTCACTACACCATGCATTTATTTTCTGCAAATCCTCGTTGATTTGTTCACAACTTTCGTGTGATACTACTTTCCTGTAGACTACAGCATCATCGGCAAACAGTCTAAGGCCGCTGTCAACACCATCAACCAGATCGTTTACGTAAATCGTAAAATGCAGAGGACGTGTTACTCTGCCCTGTGGCACACCTGAAGTTACTCTTGTTTCTGTTGAGGTTACCCCATTCAGGACGACATACTGCTCCCTGTCTGTTTGAAAACAAACTGATAAGAGAGCTAATATTACTTTGACACCCAGTTCTAAACTGTGGTTGAAATTTAAAGTCTGTAGCTCAGTAGGAAGTTAGTTTAAAAGGTACTGTTAAATTTTTACCGAACAGATAGACAGGAAAGGGGCATAATAAAAATACGAGGTGTGGCTAGAAAAAAACCGGACTAGTACTGGTGAAACAATAAAACGAATGCAATAAGGCAGAAAGTCGCGTGGCCTGTCACGTGACTCTCGCTCCGCCTACTGCTCGAGTTTCATCTGCCTCCTGCACTCAATCTGCCCGTGGCGTCTGTTTTAAGTAGTTGACGTTTTGTCTGTGCGTCGGAAAATGTTGAGTGTACAGAAAGAACAGCGTGTTAACATCAAATTTTGTTTCAAACTAGGAAAATCTGCAAGTGAAACGTTTGTAATGTTACAACAAGTGTACAGCGATGATTGTTTATCGCGAACACAAGTGTTTGAGTGGTTTAAACGATTTAAAGATGGCCGCGAAGACACCAGTGATGACACTCGCACTGCAGACCATTATCAGCAAAAACTGATGCAAACATTGAGAAAATCGGTAAACTTGTTCGACAAGATCGCCGTTTAAAAATCAGAGCAGTGTCTGAGTTAACAGGAGTTGACAAGGAAAGTGTTAGGCAGATTCTTCATGAAAGTTTCAACATGAACAAAGTGTGCGAGTGTCATCACTGGTGTCTTCGCGGCCATCTTTAAATCGTTTAAACCACTCAAACACTTGTGTTCGCGATAAACAATCATCGCCATAAACTTGTTGTAACATTACAAACGTTTCACTTGCAGATTTTCCTAGTTTGAAACAAAACTTGATGTTAACACGCTGTTCTTTCCGTTCACTCAACATTTTCCGACGTACAGACAAAACGTCAACTACTTAAAACAGACGCCACGGGCAGACTGAGTGCAGGAGGCAGATGAAACTCGAGCAGTAGGCGGAGTGAGAGTCACGTGACAGGCCACGCGACTTTCAGCCTTATTGCATTCGTTTTATTGTTTCACCGGTACTAGTCTGGTTTTTTTCTAGCCACACCTCGTACGATAACGATATGTAGTTCCCCAGAGTTGCACGTATTGATTTAAAATACCTTTACTAATTTTAAAGCTACAGCGAACACTATGGTCACAACAGTGAAGGCGATACAAGCAAGTAGGTCAGTAGCGGCGTGTGTCGGGTGTGAGTGACGCTCGCGCCGTCCCCAGCTGGCCGTGTCCCGCGGGCTGGAAGTTGCCCGCCGGCTAATCGCAGCAGGCAGCCGCCCTATCTCCCGGAGGCCCTCCTGCAGCCGTGTTTTGTTTCGGCCCGCCTGTGATGAGCCCCGGCCGCGAGTCCTGCGCCGGAAGGACCCTCCTCCCTCCAGTCGCCCTACACCACCCCACCCCCTCCTCTCCACCCACTCAACGCACCCCGCCACCCTCTTCTCCCGCTATCAGGCGCGCTGGCCCTCTGACAGCCTGAATAGGTGGCGCCGGCCCACAAAGACTGGCCCGGTCTGCTGGCGCCAGCTCAGCTCGCCAGCTCCCTCTATTTGTTCCTGACAGGCCGACTCAGCGAAACCGCGTTTAATTTCCGCGTCCAAATCGGGGCGCCCGAGTACGCCCACGGCACATTGTTTTTCTTCTTTTTCTTTTTTTTTTAAATTTAGGTAGTGCCTTTCCCCGTCGTTTTGAGCTCTGTGAAAAGATCCTACCATAAAGTCTATTTATGTTCGATAACAGTTTTTCTCACCAATAGCATTATCTGGAAGTTTTCGTTGCAGTGCCGTTTCAGAACGTATAAAAGGTTTATAATATATGAGGGTCGTTTGAAAAGTCTGTGCGAAAATAAAAACTACTTACGTGTTTGGGGTAACACTTTTTTATTTTTTCGCATAGTCTCCTTTTAGACTTATACACTTCGTCCAACGCTGTTATAATTTGTTGCTCCCTTCCGAATAACAGGAATTGTCAGCAAAATACCTATTAATTGCTGCAATCACCTCCTCGTTTTTATAAAATCTTTATCCCGCCAGCCATTTCTTTAAATTGTGGAAGAAACAGTAGTCCGGAGGAGCCAAGTCTGGAGAATAGGGGGGGGGGGGGGGGGGGAGATGTGAAACGAGTTGGAATCCTATTGCCATTAATTTTGCGAGCACAACTGCCGAGGTCTGTGCTGGTGCACGGTCGTGATGGAAAAGGAGTTTTTTGGGGTCCAGTCGCCGGCGTTTTTCTTGCAGCTCGGTTTCCAAACGGTCCAGAAACGATGAATAATATGCACCTGTAATAGTTTTACCCTTTTCCAGATAGTCGATGTGGATTATCCCTTGCGAATCCAAAAAGACAGTCGCCATAACCTTTCAGGCCGAAGAAATGGTCATCGCCTTGGTAACTCATTGTTTAGATTGCTGAATGGTCTCAGGTGTATAGTAATGTAAGTAGGCTGTTAAGGTTTTTATGTTGATAACGCCATGTAGCGCTCTATATGAAAATCACTGACTGTGATGTGTGCAGTCTGTGGCTGGTTGGCATTGTTGAAATATTCTCCATTGTAGTGTTGGGCAGTTGGATGTGAACAGCCCATAGCGTTGCCCAGTTGGAGGTGAGCTGCCAGCAGTGGTGGATGTGGGGAGAGAGATGGCAGAATTTTAAGAGCGGACGATCTGGACGTGTGTCCGCCAGAAAGAGTAAATTTGTAATACTTGATATCATGAACTGATATATCTTTCATTTGCTATATATGCCTATCAGTAGTTAGTGCCATCAGCCTATCAGCTGCAGTAGTGGCGCTCGCTGTATTGCAGTAGTTCGAATAACGAAGATTTTTGTGAGGTAAGTGATTCATGAAAGGTATAGGTTATTGTTAGTCAGAGCCATTCTTTTGTAGGGATTTTTCAAAGTCAGATTGCGTTGCGCTAAAAATATTGTGTGTCAGTTTAAGCACAGTCATTCATTAATTTTTCTAAGCGGACGTTTCAGTAATGTATCCATTTTTCACCCGCAGTGACGAAACTACGCTTAAAGTCCTGCGGATTCTTCCTGAACAGCTGATAACCATCCTTGCAACACTTCACAAGATTCCGTTTTTGGTCAAGCGTGAGCAATCGCGAAACCCATCTTGCGGATAGCTTTCTCATGTCAAAATGTTTATGCAAAATATTGTGTACCCGTTCATTCGAGATCCCCGCATCACGAGCAATCTCACGCATCTTAACTCTTATGTCATCCATCACCATATCATGGATTTTATCAATGATTTCTGGAGTCGTAACGTCCACAGGGCGTCCAGAACGTTCAGCATCATTTGTGCCCATATGGCCACTCGAAAAATTCTGAAACCACGTATAAACTGTTCTAATCGAAGGTGCAGAGTCACCGTAATGTTTATCAAGATTCTCTTTAGTGTTCTGAGATGTTTTGCCTTTCATAAATTAATGTTTAATCGCCACACAAAATTCTTTTCATCCATTTTTTGACGATCACTCGTCTTCCTTGATTTACACGAATGCCAAACGCAAAGAAATAGACCAATATGGCTGAAACTTGGTGTGCGTTCTTCCAAAGATGCTACTAACTAAACTCGATATGCGCCGGTGATGCCATCTGTCAGACTTCTCAAACGCCCCTCGTAAGGGTAATCAAAGAGTTTCCGTTCGAAGGCCACACTAACTCCTTACATGCATGTCGGTGCTTATACACCTGCACTGGAGTCGCACTGGATTGCATAAACACTGCAGCAACGCACTGAAACGGAATTTTTTTGATCTCCCCTTAAATCCATACATATTATTATAAAGCTGACGTACATATACTTCTATGTATGCTTCTACATTCCACATCCCCTCCTAAAACACTGGGCGGTACACATAGCATTTACTGTCCGTAAATCATTGCTGTGGGTGAAAAAATGACCTTCCTACCAAAGGGGTGGGAGTGTGGGAGAAAAACCAGTGCAGCGCTAGACGCGCGAAAATTCCCATACTTTAGTCATCCAGTATTTGAGAACTAGAGCACTTACAGACTTTGCAACAAACTTTACACACAATGTCATACCTTTATCATACATTTTCTCGGTGATGGCCATAAAATAATGAAAATAAAAGGAGTTTATCGCTTACTATATTTCCACTTTTCATGCAGTAAACCTGCTGCATGAAGAATGACACACAGTGTTCACATACTACTCAGTGTAACTCAAGGATTATATCATTGTACGATACACAGTTCAGGAGATATGATGTCATTAACACAGAGCCAAGTGAAAAATTGTCGCATTCTGCAATGCATTTAAATTTATTATTTCGTTGTTACTGATTCTACTCACAACACGTTTTGTAGACAGCATCCATATCTTCCGCTGAATGTACCTACAAAAATATATCATTATATGATAGACAGTTCAGAAGTTAAGACGTCAAATACTGAGATGCGTGAAAAACTGCCGCATCATGCTTGACGTTTTTGTTTATTACAACTCTACTGCTAACTCTTTTCACAACACATTTTGCAGACAGTAGCCACATATAGAACATGCAAAATTATACTGTTGTACAGCACATTGTTCAGGAGATACGACGGCATAAACACAGAGCTGTTGGAAAATGAAACAGCAGAGTGAATGTCATCAGAAATGCAGGTAAAATCGGTAAGAAGCTCATCCTACATACATGGAATGATTTGAGCCATATGTGACACACATTAGCTACAATCTATGAAGAAATGGTGTGGAATTAAGGGCCGTTCGCGCGTATAGTCCCGTAATTCGCGCGGACGCCGCAACAAGCCACCGCGCCACTTGCCGGCATCCTTCCCGTTCACACTGATGCAAGTTGCAGCTCTGTAGCTGACGTGTACGCATCGCTGTGCTACTTTATTATGTTTACGATTATTGAATCGCCCGCCGCGTGTGAGATATGGTCAGTGATACGTTTTTTGAGCGCGAGAAGCCTATCAGCTGCAGAAATTCATCGTCAGTTAACAGAAGTTTATGGCTTGAATGCAGTGAGTAAAGGTAAAGTGCGTCAATGGGTTAGAGAGTTTAAAAATGGCCGTCAAAACGTCCATGACGAAGAACGCTCAGGCTGGCCCTCTGTGATCACTGATGATTTGGTGGCTGCAGTCGAAACAAAGATTCGTGAGGACAGAAGATTCACAATTTCCACTCTTTCTTTGGAATTTCCACAAGCTTCAAGATCTGTTTTGTACAAAATTGTGCCTGAAAACCTAAACTTTAAGAAACTGTGTTCTCGGTGGGTACCCAGACTCCTCACAGAGGACCACAAAGGGAAGAGATTTGCCACTTCGTTGGACTTTTTGATTCGTTACGAGGAAGGAGGGGATGATATGTTGAGTCAAATTGTCACTGGAGATGAAACGTGGGTATCCCATATCACTCCCGAAAGCAAGCGACAATCGATGGAATGGCGACACACAACCTCACCCGTCAAGGTCAAAGCCAAACAGACGCTGTCAAAGCACAAGATTATGGCAACTGTGTTCTGGGACCGGCGCGGTGTTTTGCTAGTGGACTTTATGCCACGAGGAACGACTATTAACTCAGATGCGTACTGTGGAGCTCTAAAGAAGCCCCGCAGAGCAATTCAAAACAAAAGGCGCGGCATGCTGACAAAAGGAGTTTTGCTCCTGCACGATAACGTTATGCCTCACACCTCTCAAAAGACTCGGGATTTGATTGATTCTTTTGGCTGGGAAGTTTTGGACCATGCACCATACAGCTCCGAACTTGCTCCTAGCGATTTTCACCTTTTCCGGTACCTGAAACACCATCGTGGCGGGCAGCACTTCAATGACGACGATGAAGTGAAAGCGGCCGTGACCTGGAGCAGGCGGCCGAATTCTTTGAAGACGGAATTAAAAACTTAGTTGTAAGGTATGACAAGTGCTTCAATAAACAAGGCAACTATGTAGAAAAATAGGTAAAAGTGTGTAGAATCAGAAAATAAAAGTATTTTTACTATAGTATTTGTATCTTTTTTAAAAAATAAAAATGGCCCTTACTTAAAAAACAACCCCCGTACATGTGAAATCGGTAAGAAGCTCATCCTACATACATGGAACGATTTGAACCATATGTGACACACATTAGCTACAATCTATGATGAAATGGTGTGGGATTAAGGACAACTGGCATCCTTTTGGGATGAGAGTGATAACACACAGAGAGGAGGAGGAGAAGGCCAAACTTCTATGGGGAAGGAAGAAATTGGCACAGACATGGGAGAAGGAGGAGAAGGCCAAAGAGAAAGAGAGGGGAAATGGACAGAGAGAAACAGGAGAGATCGACAGAGAAAGGAAGAGCGAGGAGATGGACAGAGACAGTGGAAGGAAAGAGGTAGGCAGAGCAAGGGGAAGGAGGAAAAGGTGGAGGAGATGGAGAGAGAAAGGGATGAGGGTGGAGACAGACAGAGAGAGGGTGTCGAGGAGATGGACAGAGAGGGGCTGAAGGGGGAGATGTACAGGTAGTGGTGGGATGAGGAGATGGACAAATAGAAGGCTGCAATAAATACATCCCCACGCAACGACAGGTACTCTCTGCATTATAAAAGTGACACTACCATGGAATTAGTGGTTCAGCATACACCGGGTGATGAAAAAGTCAGTATAAATTTGAAAACGTTATAAACCACTGAATAATGTAGATAGAGAGGTGAAAATTGACACACCTGCTTGGAATGACATGGGGTTTTATTAGAACAAAAAAAAAACACTGCATATTGTTAGACGCGTGAAAGATCTCTAGCGCGCGTCGTTTGGTGATGATCGTGTGCTCAGCCGCCACTTTCGTTATGCTTGGCCTCTCCAGTCCCCAGACCTCAGTCCGTGCCATTATTGGCTTTGGGGTTACCTGAAGTCGCAAGTGTACCGTGATCGAGCGACATCTCTAGGGATGCTGAAAGACAACATCCGACGCCAATGCCTCACCATAAATCCGGACATGCTTTACAATGCCGTTCACAACATCATTCCTCGACTAAAGCTATTGTTGAGGAATGATGATGGACATATTGAGCATTTCCTGTAAAGAACATCATCTTAGTCTTACTTTGTTATGCTAATTATTGCTATTCTGATCAGATGAAGCGCCATCTGTCGGACATTTTTTCAACGTTTATATTCTTTTAGTTCTAATAAAACCCCATGTCATTCCATGCATGTGTGTCAATTTGCACCTCTCTATCTACACTCCTGGAAATTGAAATAAGAACACCGTGAATTCATTGTCCCAGGAGGGGAAACTTTATTGACACATTACTGGGGTCAGATACATCACATGATCACACTGACAGAACAACAGGCACATAGACACAGGCAACAGAGCATGCACAATGTCGGCACTAGTACAGTGTATATCCACCTTTCGCAGCAATGCAGGCTGCTATTCTCCCATGGAGACGATCGTAGAGATGCTGGATGTAGTCCTGTGGAACGGCTTGCCATGCCATTTCCACCTGGCGCCTCAGTTGGACCAGCGTTCGTGCTGGACGTGCAGACCGCGTGAGACGACGCTTCATCCAGTCCCAAACATGCTCAATGGGGGACAGATCCGGAGATCTTGCTGGCCAGGGTAGTTGACTTACACCTTCTAGAGCACGTTGGGTGGCACGGGATACATGCGGACGTGCATTGTCCTGTTGGAACAGCAAGTTCCCTTGCCGGTCTAGGAATGGTAGATCGATGGGTTCGATGACGGTTTGGATGTACCGTGCACTATTCAGTGTCCCCTCGACGATCACCAGTGGTGTACGGCCAGTGTAGGAGATCGCTCCCCACACCATGATGCCGGGTGTTGGCCCTGTGTGCCTCGGTCGTATGCAGTCCTGATTGTGGCGCTCACCTGCACGGCGCCAAACACGCATACGACCATCATTGGCACCAAGGCAGAAGCGACTCTCATCGCTGAAGACGACACGTCTCCATTCGTCCCTCCATTCACGCCTGTCGCGACACCACTGGAGGCGGGCTGCACGATGTTGGGGCGTGAGCGGAAGACGGCCTAACGGTGTGCGGGACCGTAGCCCAGCTTCATGGAGACGGTTGCGAATGGTCCTCGCCGATACCCCAGGAGCAACAGTGTCCCTAATTTGCTGGGAAGTGGCGGTGCGGTCCCCTACGGCACTGCGTAGGATCCTACGGTCTTGGCGTGCATCCGTGCGTCGCTGCGGTCCGGTCCCAGGTCGACGGGCACGTGCACCTTCCGCCGACCACTGGCGACAACATCGATGTACTGTGGAGACCTCACGCCCCACGTGTTGAGCAATTCGGCGGTACGTCCACCCGGCCTCCCGCATGCCCACTATACACCCTCGCTCAAAGTCCGTCGACTGCACATACGGTTCACGTCCACGCTGTCGCGGCATGCTACCAGTGTTAAAGACTGCGATGGAGCTCCGTATGCCACGGCAAACTGGCTGACACTGACGGCGGCGGTGCACAAATGCTGCGCAGCTAGTGCCATTCGACGGCCAACACCGCGGTTCCTGGTGTGTCCGCTGTGCCGTGCGTGTGATCATTGCTTGTACAGCCCTCTCGCAGTGTCCGGAGCAAGTATGGTGGGTCTGACACACCGGTGTCAATGTGTTCTTTTTTCCATTTCCAGGAGTGTACATTATTCCGTGATTTATTCAGTTTTCAAATTTATACAGACATTTTGATTACCCGGTATATAAAAGGGCAGAGCATTGGATGAGCTGTCATTTGTACTCAAGTTCTTCGCTTCAAAACGTTTCCGACGGGAATTAACTGACTTCGAACGCAGAATGGTTGTTAAAGCAAGACGCATGGGACATTCCATTCCGGAAATCGTGGGGAATTCAGTATTCCGAGATCCACAGTCAAGAGTATGCCGAGAATACCAAATTGCAGGCATTACCTCTCTCCACGGACAAGGCAAAGCCCAACGGCCTCCACTTAACGACCGAGCGCAGCGACGTTTTCTTAGAGCTGTCAGTGCTGACAGACAAGCAACGCCGAGTGAAATAACCAGAAATCAATGTGGGACGAACGACGAACGTATCCGTTAGGGCAGTGCAGTGAAATGTGGCGTTAATGGTCTATGGCAGCAGACGATCTACGCGAGGGTCTTTCCTGGCAGCACGACGTGGCCTCCAGCTCCTCTCTTGGGCTCTTGACCATACTGGTTGGACAGTAGCTGGCTGGAAGAAACCAGATTTCAGATGGGAAGAAGTGATGGTAATGTTCCAGTGTAGCGCAGACCAAAGGGACGGTGAAAGCTGCTGGTGGCGCTACAATGGTGTGGACTGTGTTTAGCTGGGAAGGGCGGATTCCTCTGCTCCAACTGAACCCATCATCGACTGTAAATGGTTATATTCGGCTACGTGGAGACCAGCTGCACCTATTCATGGACTTACAACGATGGAATTTGTAAGGATAACAATGCGCCACGGCACAGGACCACAATTGTTCGTGATAGATTTGAAGAACATGAGGCACAGCGCCGTGTAACGATCCTGCCTTGGAAGATGTGTCTCAGGGCTGGATAGTCACAGATGGTGACGCGAGTCTGGACGCGCACGTAGTTTATGTATCAGCCGATAGAAGACAGGATTGGATAGGGCGACTGTGAATTTAGTTTCGATTGTGCCCACTAGAGTGTACTAAAGTAATAGAATGTTTTTCATAAACTGTTCTAGCATTTTCATAAAGTGTTGCTATGTCTTTTTGTGCATGTAAAATGTTATAAATGTTTTTTAGCAGTATGACTGATGCGTGAGTGTGGTTTAAGGTTAATAGGGAGATAATTGTTTAACGAGTTTTGTAGTAGGATATAGTGTAGGAACATTTCGAAGAAGTATGGATATGGACAAAGGGGATTTTTGTAGAATAGATTTGTAAAGTAAGTTTATGGTAAAGGGAAAGTTATTTCAGGTATAAATAACAACAGTTGAGAGGTGGCATGAGCCCCCTCTCATATTTCTATCTTACGATTCTCCTCTCTAATTGCATGCGGTGGAAAGTTGCTATTCCTTCACACGCGGACTTCCCACGCAGCGTCTCTCGTCACCCGGGTGGTCCAGTGACAGGCGGGCTCGGCTGACTTTGAAAGGGTAAGCCGACAGGTGTGAGGGAGTCGAGTGAATGCTTTCCAGACGCCGACATTGTCAAGAGGCATGCCTGCAGGGCCTGAAGTAGCGGCTGGGCTAGAGGATCCGTTACTTCGCAGAAACTTTGCGAAAACACTTTCTGGCGGGCTACCAGCGAGGCGTGGGAATGACTTGTGTACCCAGGCAGCTGTAGCGGAAAAATTCCCGCGCTTTCTGCAAAATAGTAACTGTGATTGGCTTGCTCAGGGCATAGCTCCGTGACGTAGCAAGATCGGCGCAGAAATTGGCGCCAAGAATCTCCATTGGTGGAATTGTAGTGTTCCGGCAATGGAGTGGAATTTTCCGCCGGTTTTAGAGTTGCTGATTGGCATGTTTAACCACGGCCACTGTCGTGGGGGCGGGAATGTTCTGTGTTCGGTTTTGTACGGGTGCTCTTGTGGGTAGTCGGCTCTCGCCTTTCGGTCGAGGACGTCGAAGCAACCAGCCATCGGCTCCGGTACGCCAGATCGTTTTCTGGCAGTTAAGAAGACAGTTTGGTAAGGTATGTCCACAGCACCGGCAGACAGGGATTTTCCTAGGTGATAATCAGAGCTCAGCAGAGCGCGCCTGTTCGTCCTTTTTTAACTTTGTTCTGTCTTGGGTAGCAGGAATTAATGTTGGGTTGGCTATGTGTTTTCTCTAAGATTTGAGTTGCAAGGAATTGGCTGCACATACCACTTCGTCATAATCCTCACAATCTAGTTTAGGGACAACTTCACAGCGTTTGTTTGAGTCTCCAATTTGAGCCAATTTGATGTATTATAAATGTTTCATGTGTTTTTGTTTATTATTTTGTGTTTAGTCTTAATAAATCATATTGTTATTTTGGACAGAACTTTCATTCTGTTAATCGGTAGAGCAACCCCATCATTCCTCACTATGTTAATGAAACCTTCGTTTATTTAACTTATTTATCAAATTAAATTATTGCAGGTGCCAAACTCTCTTCTACTCCACTGGCAGGGTTGATTAGAGTCAGTTCGCGTATTTTTTTTATCCTTGTCCAACAGCAAAAGTTGGAGTTAGAATAGGGGGGGCTTAGAGCATCATGTACATATGTAGATTCTAGAAGAATTGAGTGTTAAATACACTGCTAGCCCCGGCACCTCGCACAGTAAATAACTTTATGCATAAGCAAAACTTCAGCATATTAGATAATTACGTCGGTAAAAAGTGCAGTCGTGAGGTTTACTATTTTGCTATTGGTTATGAATGAAAAGCGCGGACTGACGCGGGAGAATGTTGTTTTCCTATTGGCTGTTGACCATTGGTAAAGCAACATTCTTCGCGCGCCTCCCTCTGCTGGTAAAGTAAGACTCAGAGTATTCTAGAGAGGAGCCGGAGCCTAGCCATGAAAGAAATCGGACGTGTGTAGTAGTAGTTCCGATGGAAACGATAAGTTGCCGGATCTATCAGTGTTTTATACATCAAAATTGTTGGAAAGTGACGGTATAATTATTCCGATGTGTGTGTAGAAATTTCGGAATTTTTCAGTGAATTTTGCGAAGAGAAAAGACATATTTTCCGCGTGGCGTATTGAGCAGGTCGGTGGCTAAAAACTGTGACTGCGTTAGGTACCGACAGACTTAATATTTGGCGAGCGTTCCCAATCAAAAACAATTAGTATTTTTGTAGCTATTACGTTTTCGGGAAATGCAACACCATAAACTTGCTAACGTGAGTGAAAGGGATTATGAGTGACTGTGTTAAGGGTACCACGGGCTTGGCAGTGACATTTGTTCACCTAAGTTTCAGAATATATTAATTGAGGACAAAATTTCCAACCTTTCATTTCGTGTTTGTCCCGAAACGTAGATTAGCGACTTTAATTGCAACCTGGTTCACGTCGAAGTACAGTAGGTTTCACTCGGCTTTCCTACTGATGATCTGCTGAGACAATGTTCACAGGTAGGTGGAGGTCCGTCGTAAAGGGACGGAAAGAACTGCGCCGCCGCAAACACTTTGAACAGTTCCAATGAACGATATGACCACCCAGAACGACTGACATAAATCCCATGGAACATTCATGGGACACAATCGAGGGGTCCGTCAGTGAACAAAATCCTGCATCAGCAGAACTTCCGGTTACCACGAGCGGTTTCCTTACCACTTACCGGCCCGAACACGACTCACGGACACACCCCAACATCCACACGGCTTCCATCATTTCTCTACAACATGTACTCGTACATCCACTATGTATATTCCCTTACAGCGGAGACATTTTATTTGGACGTCGCTCGTCCGCTATCGGCTCATAGATACGATACTTAGAGATAGCTTTTAACAGTGTTAACTGGAACACCCTCTTTGAAAATCCGAAGGTAGTAGGGGTAAAATAAGAGAGCGAAAGGCTACGTACAACTTTTACAGAAACAATACAAGTGTGGAGGGCTATGAAAGGGCTACAATTGTTGAAAAGGAAATGATACAGCATTGTAGCCTATTCCCCAATGTTTTTCAATCTGCACGTTGAGCAACCAGTAAAGAAAACCAAAGAAAAATTTGGAGTAGAAATTCAAGTTCAAGGAGAAGAAACAAAAGCTGTTTGGTATGCTGATGGCCCTGTTATTCTCTCAAAGAAAGCAAAAGACTCGGAAGAACAGTTGAACGGAATGAACAGCTTTCTAAAAGGAGAATATGAAATGAACATCAACAATATCTAAACAAGTGTAATGGAATGTAGTCGAATTAAATCAGGTGATTGGATTAGGAAATGAGACACTGGAAGTAATAGATGAGTTTTGCTATTTGGGGAGCGAAATAACTGATGATGGCAGAAGTAGAGAGGATATAAAATAGACTGGCAATGGCAAGAAAACCTTTTCTGAAGAAGACAAATTTGTGAACGTCTGCTACAGATTTGAGTATGAGGAAATCTTTTCTGACCATGTATGGAAGTGAAACACGGATGAAAAACGGTTTAGAAAAAAAGAGAATAGAAGCTTTTAAAATGTGGTGCTATTGAAGAATGCTTAAGGATAAATAGGTAGATAACGTAACTAATGAGTAGATATTGAGTAGAACTGGGAAGACAAGAAATTTGTGGCAAAACTTTACTAAAAGAAGGGATCAATTGATTGGACGCATTCTGAGACATCAAGGCATCACCAGTTTAGTATTGAAGGGAAGGGTGTGTGTGTGTGTGTGTGTGTGTGTGTGTGTGTGTGTGCGTGTGTGAGCATGTGTGTGTGTGTGTGTGTGTGTGGAGGCGAGGGGAGGACAAATATTTGAGAGAGACAAGAGATGAATACAGTAAGCAGATTCAGGACTCAGAAGGATGTAAGCTGCAGCAGCTATTTGGAGATGAAGAGACTTGCACACAATAAAGTCTTCGGAATGAAGACCAGAACAACAAATAACAGTAAATACAGGGTGTTTCAAAAATGACCGGTATACTTGAAACGGCAATAAAAACTAAACGAGCAGCGATAGAAATACACCGTTTGTTGCAATATGCTTGGGACAACAGTACATTTTCAGGCGGACAAACTTTCGAAATTATAGTAGTTACAATTTTCAACAACAGATGGCGCTGCAAGTGATGTGAAAGATATAGAAGACAACGCAGTCTGTGGGTGCGCCATTCTGTACGTCGTCTTTCTGCTGTAAGCGTGTGCTGTTCACAACGTGCAAGTGTGCTGTAGACAACATGGTTTATTCCTTAGAACAGACGATTTTTCTGGTGTTGGAATTCCACCGCCTAGAACACAGTGTTGTTGCAACAAGACGAAGTTTTCAACGGAGGTTTAATGTAAGCAAAGGACCGAAAAGCGATACAATAAAGGATCTGTTTGAAAAATTTCAACGGACTGGGAACGTGACGGATGAACGTGCCGGAAAGGTAGGGCAGCCGCGTACGGCAACCACAGAGGGCAACGCGCAGCTAGTGCAGCAGGTGATCCAACAGCGGCCTCGGGTTTCCATTCCCCGTGTTGCAGCTGCGGTCCAAATGACGCCAACGTCCACATATCGTCTCATGCGCCAGAGTTTACACCTCTATCCATACAAAATTCAAATGCGGCAACCCCTCAGCGCCGCTACCATTGCTGCACGAGAGACATTCGCTAACGATATAGTGCACAGGATTGATGACGGCGATATGCATGTGGGCAGCATTTGGTTTACTGACGAAGCTTATTTTTTCCTGGACGGCTTCGTCAATAAACAGAACTGGCGCATATGGGGAACCGAAAAGCCCCATGTTGCAGTCCCATCGTCCCTGCATCCTCAAAAAGTACTGGTCTGGGCCGCCATTTCTTCCAAAGGAATCATTGGCCCATTTTTCAGATCCGAAACGATTACTGCATCACGCTATCTGGACTTTCTTCTTGAATTTGTGGCGGTACAAACTGCCTTAGACGACACTGCGAACACCTCGTGGTTTATGCAAGATGGTGCCCGGCCACATCGCACGGCCGACGTCTTTAATTTCCTGAATGAATATTTCGATGATCGTGTGATTGCTTTGGGCTATCCGAAACATACAGGAGGCGGCGTGGATTGGCATCCCTATTCGCCAGACATGAACCCCTGTGACTTCTTTCTGTGGGGACACTTGAAAGACCAGGTGTACCGCCAGAATCCAGAAACAATTGAACAGCTGAAGCAGTACATCTCATCTGAATGTGAAGCCATTCCGCCAGACATGTTGTCAAAGGTTTCGGGTAATTTCATTCAGAGACTACGCCATATTATTGCTACGCATGGTGGATATGTGGAAAATATCGTACTATAGAGTTTCCCAGACCGCAGCGCCATCTGTTGTTGAAAATTGTAACTACTGTAATTTCGAAAGTTTGTCTGCCTGAAAATGTACTGTTGTCCCAAGCATATTGCAACAAACGGTGTATTTCTATCGCTGCTCGTTTAGCTTTTATTGCCGTTTCAAATATACCGGTTATTTTTGAAACACCCTTTATATTCATGGGTATACATAGTTTCCTAAGCAAATATAGGTTATCCTGTGAATGAGCTGTTGATGCTATTGTACTTCGTAGTTTATGTGCATTTTAAGTCAGTTTAGTAATATAAGACTGTACGAGCAGACGTTGACTAGAGTAGTACCTCATGGGCAGGGCAAAATAAGTCGTGGATTTAACAAGTTATTTTAAATTGCAATTTATAGCGTAAGTTAGTTATCTAAACGACGTGATTTGCAACTGTACATAAATTTAGTCACTGCATTAATGGGATCTGAACGAATTATCAGATTGTATATTCTATTTTTAACGTGAAATATATTTAATTTTTTTAAATATTTGCAGTGGTGGTATAGAAGTTACGAGCTGACGATATATTTGAGGACGGAGGAAGGTTTTTCGTTTGCTGTGCTTCGAAGGCTTAAAATTTCGCGCGGCCTACGATCCACTTGTGGTAACGTGGTGTGCAGAAAGTTGGACATTGTTATTTCAATGCAACAGTTTGCGACTCTGGAAATGTCTCATAGTGTGTTAGTATGAACACTTGAATTGAACTTCGTGTTATCAAACCCAACGAAGTGTTTAGAAGTGAAAATTACCTTATATTAATGAATTAGTGAAGTGAACAAGCTTCTGGCACATAGTAAAAGTTATTTGTGTGCGCTCTGCTTGCTCGAACTGCAATGCTGCTACAATGAACTCCATGCTTGAACTCTAACGGAAACTGGCGAGATGCCGCGAGTAACGTGGTTAACGGACAGGGGCTGCTACATCGTTAGCGTGTGGATAATTTAAGTATTTTGGTCTAACGGTAGGCCTGCTAGGGTAGTTCGTACAGTTGCGATGAGCATTGTGTCTGGATGGAGCAGTGGTCAGCAAATCTGCCTTGTAAGCAAGAGACCCAGGTTCGAATCCTGGTCCTGCACAAATTTTCGACTTTCCCCTTTGGTTTTAATCGGTGCCCACTGACAGCTAAGGTCACTGACCCCACTGTGTCTTGAAAATGGGAATAATCCCTTAGCACAAAGAGGTACCCTGACACCAGACTTACATTAAGTGTTGAATTTATTCAGACTGAAAAAAAGTTACCTAAAATGGTGGTCTTATAATTCTGATAATTTTTACGACAATTAGATAGGTTTTGTAGTAGTACACCATTTTGTGCGAGTAGAAAATACAGAAGGAAAGTGCGAGTATTAGTTGAGGACCAATTGTATGAAAGTCAGTGCGGGTTTAGGCCTCTTAGAGGTTATCAGGACCAGATCTTTAGCTTACGGCAAATGATGGAGAAGTGTTATGAGTGGAACAGCGAATTGTATCTATGCTTTATAGATCTAGAAAAGGCATATGACCGGGTCCCTAGGAGGAAGTTATTGTCTGTTCTACAAGATTATGGAATAGGAGGCAAACTTTTGCAAGCAATTAAAGGTCTTTACATGGATAGTCAGGCAGCAGTTAGAGTTGATGGTAAATTGAGTTCATGGTTCAGAGTAGTTTCAGGGGTAAGACAAGGCTGCAACCTGTCTCCACTGTTGTTCATATTATTTATGGATCATATGTTGAAAACAATAGATTGGCTGGGTGAGATTAAGATATGTGAACACAAAATAAGCAGTCTTGCATATGCGGATGACTTAGTTGTGTCGGCTGATGCGATTGAAAGTTTGCAAAGTAATGTTTCAGAGCTAGATCAGAAATGTAAGGTCTATGGTATGAAGATTAGCATCTCCAAAAGGAAAGTAATGTCAGTGGGAAAGAAATATAAACGGATTGAGTGCCAAATAGGAGGAACAGGTGGACGGTTTCAAGTACTGAGGATGCATATTCTCACAGGATAGCAACATAGTGAAAGAACTGGAAGCGAGGTGTAGCAAAGCTAATGCAGTGGGCGCTCAGCTACGATCTACTCTCCTCTGCAAGAAGGAAGTCAGTACCAAGACTAAGTTATCTGTGCACCGTTCAATCTTTCGACCAACTCTGTTGTATGGGAGCGAAAGCTGGGTGGATTCAGGTTACCTTATCAACAAGGTTGAGGTTACGGATATGAAAGTAGCTAGGATGATTGCAGGTACTAGTAGATGGGAACAATGGCAGGAGGGTGTCCACAATGAGGAAATCAAAGAAAAACTGGGAATGAACTCTATAGATGTAGCAGTCAGGGCGAACAGGCTTAGATGGTGGGGTCATGTTACACGCATGGGAGAAGCAAGGTTACCCAAGAGACTCATGGATTCAGCAGTAGAGGGTAGGAGGAGTCGGGGCAGACCAAGGAGAAGGTACCTGGATTCGGTTAAGAATGATTTTGAAGTAATAGGTTTAACATCAGAAGAGGCACCAATGTTCGCACTCTATAGGGGATCATGGAGGAACTGTATAAGGGGGGCTATGCTCCAGAGTGAACGCTGAAAGGCATAATCAGTCTTAAATGATGATGATGATGATGATGATGATGATGAGAGAAAACAGAGACGACCTTAACTGCGTTCCAGCGTCATCGTTCAGTACACCCATCATTAATCTACGAAAATTCACACTTCTGACCGGTTCGTTAGACTTAATAACTCAGATTTCAATACAACTGTTCATACTAACACATTATGAGCCATTTCCACAGTCGCAAACTGTAGCTCTGAAACAACGAAGTCCAACTTTCTGCACATCACGTTGGCACAAGCCCCTCATAGGCAGCGCGTTATTTCAACCACCTTAAGGACAGCTAATGAAAGATCCCATAAACAGACTCTGTTTCCGCCGCCTTCAACTACATCACGTAACTGTTCCTGTAGTCACGTCAGCTCTTAACTTCTATACCATCATTGTTATTATTTACCAATTTTAAACATATTTGATATTAAACATAGAATATACAGTTTGATCGTTTACTATTTATTTAATATTTAATATTTATATGTATTTGATATTCATTTACAGTTCCTAAGACTGGCTTACTACTATTTAAATAATTTAAGGACACAATGCAGCAGTACACAATCGGACCACTCTGTTAGCAGACGAGCCACTAAATTTATTAAAAGGTAGTGTGTTTGCCCACCTTTGGGAAAGAGTTATAGAAGCAAGATTACGCAAGGAGACTGTGGTTTGAGAAGAACAGTTTAGGTTCATTCCTGGAAGAGGAACGACTGATGCAATACATGCTTTGAGGCGGATAGTGGAGAGACACGGGGAACTAGAAGCCGATCTACATACGGCTTTCTTTGATTTGGAGAAAGCATATGACAGAGTCCCAAGGGACGAAATATGGAGACACAGGGAACTAGAAGCCTATCTACATACGGCTTTCATTGATTTGGAGAAAGCATATGACAGAGTCCCAAGGGACGAAATATGGAGAAGCATGAGACAGCAGTGCGTGACAGAGAAGTATGTTAGGTTAGTGAAGGAAATGTACAGAGTAGCAATGACACAGGCGAGAAGTAGTGTGGGCATGACAAAGGAGTTTTCAGTAAAAGTAGGGTTACATCAAGGGTCTGCGCTTAGTCCCTACCGCTTTGACCTGATTATGGATGTGCTGGTGAAAGATGTGAAGAAGGAAGCCCCGTGGAATACGATGTTTGCGGATGATGTGGTTCTTTGTGAGCAGAGCATCGACAGACTTGAGGAAACGCTGGAGGACTGGAGGAAGGCACTAGAAGAAAGAGGGATGAAAATTAGCAGGACAAAGTCAGAATATTTAGCACTGAAGGATGTGCAGATGAGGTCTTGCAAGATCCAGGGTGATGAGCCGAAATCGGTCTGCAAATTTGAATATCTGGCGTCGTACATACAGAGGGATGGAGGACTGGAAAGCAAGATACAACACCGAATAAATTGCGGTTGGAACAACTGGAGGGGAATGAGTGGAGTGTTGTGTGACAAGAAGGTAGGCATCGGTTTGAAAGGGAAAGTGTGCAAGTCGGTGGTAAGGCCTGCTGTAATGTACGGGGCAGAGACATGGCCAATCACAGTAGCACAGGAAAGGAAGATGGAAGTGGCGGAAATGAGGATGCTGAGGTGGATGTGTGGAGTAACAAGGAAGGACAGAATTAGAAATGAATTTGTTAGAGGAGCTGTGAAAGTGGGACCCATGGGGGAAAAGATACAAGAGAGCAGACTAAGGTGGTACGGACACTTACAGAGAAAAGGGGAAGAGTACGTCGGAAACAGAGTTGGGACCTAAGGGAGAAAGGATGGAAGAAGGAAGAGGCAATGGATAGAGAACTATGGAGGAGAAGGATCAAGAAGAGCAACGCCTACCCTACGTAACGTGGGACAAGGCGACGATAAAAAAGAAGAAAAGAAGTGTGTTTGCCCACCTGTTGTTGGGTATCAGCAACGGCATCGTCTGACATGTGGTGTGTATAAAATTCCATGTACCTGTGGTAAAGTTTACATTGGTACTACCAAAAGAAGCGTAAACACGCGACTGAAAGAGCATAAAAGTCTTTGTCGACTTGGAAAAATAGAAAAGTCAGCTGTAGCGGAACATGCTCTTCAACCAGGCAACCACCAAGTGAAGTTTTCGGATACCGAAGTTTTATCTACAACGTTAAATTACTATCCACGGCTTTATAGAGAAGCTATCGAAATTTATAAACATAACGGTAAGTTTAATAGGAAAGACGAGGCTATGAAACTTAGCGATATATGGACAGTGGCTCTACAAAACTACTAACAATTTTTATCTTTGACAAGGTGGTAATCGATATTCAACCTTATCTTTGCTGTGGATTATCACTGCTCATCACGTGTCACCTGAACAACGCCCCCCTTTCTCACAATATATAAGTCGCTCTCAGACACCCGACCAGTCAGTCGGCAAGACTCAGCGGAGCAGCGCCTCTGAGGAAGTCCAGCGCAGTCCTGGACGAAACGTAAGGAGCAGAAAAGTTCTTGGACCACGACCTCACATCCCGGAAAGTATATCAACAGCCATTATGGTCACAGTTTTCCTTGCTTTTCTCAATGTCTGTTATCAATTATTTTGGTAACTTCAGCAGAGATACCACTGTGCACATCGATTTATAGGTTGTAGCAGTAATACCAACTTACGACACCTTTCTTCTGTTACCAAAATGGAGTTTATGTATTATTTGCGTATTTCTTCCGTCTACGGAGACGTCCACTGCGCGTGCTTGAAAACAGAGGAAATGATATCGAGAGCAGGCATTGAGAAGCAAACCGGCGTAGCGCTGCCGGCAACTTGGCGACGCAGGAAGCGTTGCGGCGTGCCTCCGGTTTGCCGCAGCCTCTCGGCCATAGCCGTTTCCGGGCGACCGGGCGCCCTTTGGATTTCGCCGGAACTCAGACCGTTGTCGGCGGCATCTGTGAGGCAGAACGGGCCCTTGTTTTCGGCGGCGGCTAAGTCTCGCGGGGAACGCCGGTAAATTCACCTGCCTTGTAAGGTATGTTAGCCGCCCCCCCCTCCCCCCACCTCCTGCGGCTGCTATCGAGCTAATGGTCGCGCCTCCCGAGCGTGGCTAGCTGGCGGGCAAACGCCTGCTCGCACGTGAGTACCTCCAACCGAACGTCTGCACTCATTTCTGCTGCTTGTTCTCCGATTCCGTGAGTTTGACTACGTTATTACATCAATTTCCTTTTAATTTCTCATATGCCATAGTTTCAAGGTAGCTAATGTCGTAAACTGTGTGTTTGCATATTCAGCAACAACTGTATAGTATGAGGTGCATTCAAGTTCTAAGGCCTCCGATTTTTTTTCTCCGGACTGGAAAGAGATAGAAACATGCGCATTGTTTTAAAATGAGGCCGCATTCATTGTCCATACGTCCCAGAGATGGCAGTATCGTATGGTAGATGGAATTTTACCGCCAGCGGCGAGAATGAGAACTGTTTTAAATACTTAAAATGGCGACGTTTTCCTTACTTGAACAGCGTGCAGACATTCGTTTTCTGAATTTGCGTGGTGTGAAACCAATTGAAATTCATCGACAGTTGAAGGAGACATGTGGTGACGGAGTTATGGATGTGTCGAAAGTGCGTTCGTGGGTGCGACAATTTAATGAAGGCAGAACATCGTGTGACAACCAACCGAAACAACCTCGGGCTCGCACAAGCCGGTCTGACGACATGATCGAGAAAGTGGAGAGAATTGTTTTAGGGGATCACCGAATGACTGTTGAACAGATCGCCTCCCGAGTTGGCATTTCTGTGGGTTCTGTGCACACAATCCTGCATGACGACCTGAAAATGCGAAAAGTGTCATCCAGGTGGGTGCCACGAATGCTGACGGACGACCACACGGCTGCCCGTGTGGCATGTTGCCAAGCAATGTTGACGCGCAATGACAGCATGAATGGGACTTTCTTTTCGTCGATTGTGACAATGGATGAGACGTGGATGCCATTTTTCAATCCAGAAACAAAGCGCCAGTCAGCTCAATGGA
Source organism: Schistocerca cancellata (assembly GCF_023864275.1). NCBI lineage: Eukaryota > Metazoa > Arthropoda > Insecta > Orthoptera > Acrididae > Schistocerca > Schistocerca cancellata. The sequence goes on along the minus strand of NC_064627.1, from coordinate 1,134,515,254 downwards.
AGCACACAGATTCACCGCCGCCAAAAAAATTTCGGGTAACCGCCAGTGCTGAAAACCTGATGGTGTCCATGTTCTAGGACAGCGAGGGCGTAATCCTTACCCATTGCGTTCCAAAGGGCACTACGGTAACAGGTGCATCCTACAAAAATGTTTTGAAGAACAAATTCCTTCCTGCACAGCAACAAAAACGTCCGGGAAGGGCTGCGCATGTGCTGTTTCACCAAGACAACGCACCCGCACATCGAGCTAACGTTACGCAACAGTTTCTTCGTGATAACAACTTTGAAGTGATTCCTCATGCTCCCTACTCACCTGACTTGACTCCTAGTGCCTTTTGGCTTTTTCCAACAATGAAAGACACTCTCTGTGGCCGCATATTCACCAGCCGTGCAGCTATTGCCTCAGCGATTTTCCAGTGGTCAAAACAGACTCCTAAAGAAGCCTTCGCCGCTGCCATGGAATCATGGCGTCAGCGTTGTGAAAAATGTGTACGTCTGCAGGGCGATTACGTCGAGAAGTAACGCCAGTTTCGGGTGAGTAGTTAATTAGAAAAAAAAATCGGAGGCCTTAGTACTTGAATGCACCTCGAATGTTTTATAAATGATAATCATGCTAAATAACAACATAAGCTTTTCATTACATAATTTCTACTTTCGGCTTTGCATTAGAATTGTGGCGATTCGTGAATGAGTCGTTCATTTGAACGACTCTAAATAAAGAATCGTAAGAATCGAATCGTGATACGGACGAATCGTCGTTCAAAAGAATCGTAAGAACGATTGCTTGTTTCCGAGTCGTGACGATTCCAAGTTCCAACGATTCATCGATTCTTAGTACTCTATGCTTCGAAGGAAACTTCTGAATCATTCCGAGTCGTGCAGAATGATTACGACTGCCAGATAGCAGTTAAGTGGAGGATGCGTGTGAACAAAGGAAGCTCAAAACGAACAAACGAAGTTCGTGGGCCGTAATATTGCTCGTGAAAACCAAGTTGACACTTGGCAGTGGCCGACGGGAACGAGCGTAAAGGCATTTCCCATTTACTACAGCTACCATCAGCCACCGCGCCGACGTCAGCTTAGTTTGCGAGAGTAATACACTAACAAGTGATGACAGAAACGATATACACCGAGTACACAGCTCCCAATACACACGATTAAAATCAAGAAATCCAAGTATGATGAATAAATACGTACCCTTTTATTAGTTGCAGCTGCAATGCAAAACACACACACCTTCTTTACACACCAGTGCTGCCACTAAATGGCTGTCGTACTAGACCAGTATAACAGAGCCTATAGAGAGAGAATATAGGCTCTCTAACCAATACCTTTCTTGGCGGATCGCCCTGTAATACCGTCTTTAAATAAAAACTTTTTAACTAATAATGTCAACTTCGAGTTTTCGAATGTTGTCGTGTTCAGATTCATATTAAATTTTAATGAAGTAATGTCGCTGTATACGATTGAATCCTACTGTTTAGAAGTATGTCGTCTTCTCACGTAAATAGTAGTGACAGCGGCAAGTTCTCAGACAAAATACCTTTGCTTTGTATTTAGAAGAAATGAAAGTTTTGCTAAATTTGCTGTATGGGGGGCTGTCAGCTGGGCTTGGAAAGACATCTTAGCACATAGAATGATATGAGCCAAACCACGTCTGCCTCACTGCTAGATTTTGTTACTATAAAACAGACGTCTGTAGTTAGATACGTTCAAGCCACACAACCAAACTGGCGTACCATGTAATTTTGCACCACCTCTCGCACAAATCGACTCCTCTTTCCTGTCATACCGAAATAAACAATAGATGCTATCAAATCAAACGTGACCTTTCATCAATTAAGGCATTACACGTATAAATCGAGATCACACTTGTAACGTCATATGCATGTTTACTCATAAATAAACTATTTCTGGCATATCTTATCATGACACAGTTCGATTCTAACCCCATTGACAATTTCAGACATGTCCTGCTATCGGTGAGTAAGATGTAGAACTTTTTGCATTCCGTAAAAATCGTGCCATCGCAGACTAGAATGAATCGTGAAAGAATCGTGAACGAATCGTAGGAATCGATTCGCAATTTGAGATTGAATCGTAGGAATCGAATCGGGAAAAAGAATCGTGTTGCCCAACTCTACTTTGCATTATCCTATATTAGGGCAGTTGCATAACGCAAAGCCTGTATACCTCTCTTCACACCAAAATTTTAGTTGAAAACGTCTCATATAACTTCGCACTGCAACTGTTCGTAGTTTTCCACAATGTGATTTTAAAGACATTTGGTTTAAAAATACACAAAATGAAGTCCTGAAGTGCCACACATAACATACATGAAATATACTAACATCATATCGAATTTTTGTAAAAATTATCATATTCAGCAGTTCAGTTCATCCTGTGTGCAAGAACTGATTAATGTGTCTTAACCAAAATATTTTCAGTCGTAAAATTTCGAAGTAAATAATTTTTCTAGATTAAGTTCTATATGGCTGCAGGTTACAAACTCAACAAAAAGCAACTATGGCGCAAAACATGAAAAACCAGGAAAACCATAGCATGCGGTAACATGGTATAAATGTACAACACTTCGTTTGTTTTTCATATCTCTAAACACTCTATAAAATACTAAAATTTGTATATGTACAAGTAGTAAAGAGAATTTTTTCTATTTAATAGCCCACTGATGATTGTGAAACTTTCAGCGAAACATACCTGTGCAAAGAAGAAAAAGATAAAATTGCGTTTCACTCGAGGCGGACTCCTCCAAAAACAAGCAAACACGGTCGGAAGAGCTTCAAACTCAAGATGATGAAAATTCGTATACTCATCAGAAACATTGAAATCGCTTCCTTAAGAGCGACATAAAATCTAAAGACAGCGTTGAAATCACAACAAAGAGGCGATTGCTACAAAATTGTCACAATGTTTGAGCCTTATTTATCAATTACGTTATTAACATTACATGTGAAAATCTTTTAACAGTAACAAAAACTACAGACACACTACAAGTACATACGATACCTGATCTGTTACCACTTGAGAGTAGCAATAAAACGAGCATACCTGACATACTCATAAACAGACCATCTATGTATCATAAATGTAAAGCATATATTGTTATTAGCGTGTGCCAAAAGAGAGTTCTCCAGCTAAACGATAATGTTAGCCATTGCCTGAATTATTGACACTACTGTTTTTAGTTGTGTACGCTTATTCAGCGAAAAATTTGCTGATTCATATTTGTAAAGAAGACATCTGAGTAACGTCGCGTCGAACCGGCAAGAGAAAATGAAGTAGCATGTTTGAGTAGCGATTGTGGTTCTGGTTTGTGCTTTGTCAAAAACGAACTAAAACATTGATCACATCATAATATCCGAATAAAATGAAATGATATTCAAGTTTATTTGTAAATATATACGTATATAATTGGAATATTTAGAATTTGTAAAATGTCTGTGTACACGAATTATAGACATAGATGTCTTTTTGACCAAGGTACATAGGTACGTGATAAGCTGAGACGGGAGCAGGGATTGTCTGACATGGAGCCTTTTACTGTTTGTAATTCGTTGAGTAAGGTCAGGAAGCTATTGGGGGTCCAGTAAATTCGATGTGTTTTAAGTGATGCCATGGTGTATAGCTCGCTTGGGCTTAGACATCTACATCGACATCTACATTCATACTCCTCAAGCTACCTGACGGTGTGTGGCGGAGGGTACCTTGAGTACCTCTATCGGTTCTCCCTTCTATTCCAGTCTCGTATTGTTCGTGGAAAGAAGGATTGTCGGTATGCTTCTGTGTGGGCTCTAATCTCTCTGACTTTATTCTCATGGTCTCTTCGCGAGATATACGTAGGAGGGAGCAATATACTGCTTGACTCTTCGGTGAAGGGATGTTCTCGAAACTTTAACAAAAGCCCGTACCGAGCTACTGAGCGTCTCTCCTGCAGAGTCTTCCACTGGAGTTTATCTATCATCTCCGTAACGCTTTCGCGATTACTAAATGATCCTGTAACGAAGCGCGCTGCTCTCCGTTGGATCTTCTCTATCTCTTCTATCAACCCTATCTGGTACGGATCCCACACTGTTGAGCAGTATTCAAGCAGTGGGCGAACAACCGTATTGTAACCTACTTCCTTTGTTTTCGGATTGCATTTCCTTAGGATTCTTCCAATGAATCTCAGTCTGGCATCTGCTTTACCGACGATCAACTTTATATGATCATTCCATTTTAAATCACTCCTAGTGCGTACTCCCAGATAATTTATGGAATTAACTGCTTCCAGTTGCTGACCTGCTATTTTGTAGCTAAATGAAAGGGATCTATCTTTCTATGTATTCGCAGCACATTACACTTGTCTACATTGAGATTCAATTGCCATTCCCTGCACCATGCTTCAATTCACTGCAGATCCTCCTGCGTTTCAGTACAATTTTCCATTGTTACAACCTCTCGATACACCACAGCATCATCTGCAAAAATCCTCAGTGAACTTCTGATGTCATCCACAAGGTCTTTTATGTATATTGTGAATAGCAACGGTCCTATGACACTCCCCTGCGGCACACCTGAAATCACTCCTACTTCGGAAGACTTCTCTCCATTGAGAATGACATGCTGCGTTATGTTACCTAGGAACTCTTCAATCCAATAACACAATTGGTCTGATATCCATATGCTCTTACTTTGTTCATTACACGACTATGGGGAAGTGTATGGAACGCCTTGCGGAAGTCAAGAAACACGGCATCTACCTGTGAACCCGTGTCTATGGCTCTCTGAGTCTCGTGGAGGAATAGCGCGAGCTGGGTTTCACACGATCGACTTTTTCAAAACCCATGCTGATTCGTACAGAGCAGATTTCTAGTCTCCAGAAAAGTCATTATACTCGAACATAATATGTTCCAAAATTCTACAACTGATCGACGTTAGAGATATAGGTCTATAGTTCTGCACATCTGTTCGACGTCCCTTCTTGAAAACGGGGATGACCTGTGCCCTTTTCCAATCCTTTGGAACGCTTCGCTCTTCTAGAGACCTACGGTACACCGCTGCAAGAAGAGGAGCAAGTTCCTTCGCGTACTCTGTGTAAAATCGAACTGGTATCCCATCAGGTCCAACGGCCTTTCCTCTTTTGAGCGATTTTAATTGTTTCTCTATCCCTCTGTCGTCTATTTCGATATCTACCATTTTGTCATCTGTGCGACAATCTAGAGAAGGAACTACAGTGCAGTCTTCCTCTGTGAAACAGCTTTGGAAAAAGACATTTAGTATTTCGGCCTTTAGTCTGTCATCCTCTGTTTCAGTACCATTTTGGTCGCAGAGTGTCTGGACATTTTGTTTAGAGCCACCTACCGCTTTGACATAAGACCAAACTTTCTTAGGATTTTCTGCCAAGTCAGTACGTAGAACTTTACTTTCGAATTCATTGAAGGCCTCTCGCATAGCCCTCCTCACACTACATTTCGCTTCGCGTAACTTTTGTTTGTCTGCAAGGCTTTGGCGATGTTTAGGTTTGCTGTGAAGTTCCCTTTGCTTCCGCAGCAGTTTCCTAACTCGGTTGTTGTACCACGGTGGCTCTTTTTCATCTCTTACGATCTTGCTTGGCACATACTCATCTAACGCATATTGTACGATGGTTCTGAACTTTGTCCACTGATCCTCAACACTAACTGTACTTGAGACAAAATTTTTGTGTTGAGCCGTTAGGTACTCTATAATCTGCCTTTTGTCACTTTTGTTAAACAGAAAAATCTTCCTACCTTTTTTAATATTTCTATTTACGGTTGAAATCATGGATACAGTAACGGATATATGATCGCTGATTCCCTGTTCTGCGTAAACTGTTTCAAACCGTTCGGGTCTGTTTGTCACCAGAAGGTCTAATATGATATCGCCACGAGTCGGTTCTCTGTTTAACTGCTCAAGGTAGTTTTCAGATAAAGCACTTAAAAAAATTTCACTGGATTCTTTGTCCCTGCCACCCGTTATGAACGTTTGAGTCTCCCAGTCTATATCCGGCAAATTAAAATCTCCGCCCAGAACTATAACATGGTGGGGAAATCTACTCGAAATATTATCCAAATTATCCTTCAGGTGCTGAGCCACAACAGCTGCTGAGCCAGGGGCCTATAGAGACATCCAATTACCATGTCTCTCTGCATTACTTTTCTGCTTTCAAAGTGCGTAATCACAGAGAGAAAGTAGAGACGTGTGTGTGTTTTAAAAATTGGGACATCGCAAATAGTCTAGAGTGAGCTGTTTAAGTGTTAGGAAATTGTTCAGATGTTTCACTCTGTATGTTATTCGCCTATGTAAGGCCATCATTCTTAATAAACTTTTTCTTTAAGATAAATAAAGTGAGAGTGATTCTTGATTCTGTAGTCAGGGCACATTTTTGTCGGGAGGGAAGATACCTGCATACTGTACTTTTTACCTCATAATTCACATTTATTTGTTTAATAAGTATTCCTTGATAGTCCATTAGGCCAGCCTATTATTTATTAACAGATTTCAAAAGGAACAGTGCAATGATTCATAACCGAGCCCTTACGTCACGAAACACGCAATTAAAATGATGTTTGATGGTGTATACAGCCTCCGGTGGTTATATAACAGATAATTAGTTATCTGGCAATTAATTTTACTACATTCATCTGTTACCCGGTACAGCTAAAATTTTTTGATCTCGTCATTGATTGAAACAGTTTTAGGACGGGTACGTTGTAAATCTTACAGCTTTCTTTTTAACTCAACAGTTTACTTTCTTGTGCGTCTTCTTGTTTTCACAGCAGAGTGATCGATGTGTTCAACTTCGGGAATGCAGCTGCATAAATTCCTCTTCTTCTTTTCCTAATATTTCGGCCGTACACCTTCCGGCTGCCCTCAGAGTCATCCGAAAGACTGAAGCTGTAGTACTCGTTCCCTCACTTTAGACCACTTTTGCAGAGGCTTTTGTAAATACCAGACTTGCTGGGCGTTAATTCATCTTAGATGGAACCTAAAAGTGCTACTGTCTTTGAGAGGGTGAAAAATCATTTTAACTTTGTGCTTGGTGGGGTTTCAACCTATTCTTGACGACAGGTTTCCCATAATTATGTGGCAGGTATAACGACGGAACGAGTGCTGTAGCTTTAGTCTGTCGGCTCAGAGCGAAAGGGGTACGGCCAAAATTATCGAGAAGAAAAAGTTTATGCGGGGGCAGTCCCGAAATTAAGATCTATGTTCTTTACTAAACGCGCTTCCACATCAGTCTGTCTCACAATACATTTGTTTTCCCATCCCTCCTTATAATTCCCAGCGTGCAAATTCAAATAACTCACTGTCCTATCTTCAGATTGTAGACTGATTACGTTAGGTGCGCTTGTCTCTCTGCCATAAGTCAGAAGTTGTATTAGATACTAGCTATAAACTTCCTTTTTCAAATATAGCGAAAGCCGTGCTTAGAATTCTCTGTTTCATTTACCTAAAGAATTTTAGGTTTTTTTAACATTTGTCTTTTTTCCAATTTCCTGCCCAGCTGTCTCTTCAACTTTCCTAGATACAAAATAGTTATGGCCTAATCATATGAAATCTTTAATCTGCATATTTTTCTTTTTAATTTGTAAACCATAAATTATTTTTACCATATTATGTTTGACAATCAAGTCCACATACAAACTTGCTCCTTTTACGTTTATCTGGGACAGAAGCAAACACTACAACTACGCGGTCCAAATGATGGTAATTCAGCTGTGTAGCCTAGATAAAACTATAACAACTCCTGATTCAACATCTCACCTGTCAATGAACTACAGTGCACTAATGTACAAACCAAACCTCTCCTCAAAACAGAAATGTGAAATTTGTACGAGAAATCTTCACTGCCGCCTGATGGTAAGCTAACTCAGAAGCCAGTTACGGTAAAATAAATCACTCATTAAAAAAGTAACCGGTTGCAGTTTTGTCTTCAGGGATAGAATATTTAAATGCGAATCTTTGAAAGAAAGGTGGCGTAGTTCTCGCTGAAATCTATTGTAAAAATTTAGCTGACTTGTTTTCGAAGAACATTGTGCGTCATTATACTGCTACAAACGTGTATATTGCGTAGGAATCAAACGAAAAGATAAGATACGTTAGGACACGTACGGAGGGATGTGGGGGTGTCATTTTTTCTGCACTTGATATGCAAATGGAACAGTAGAAAAATTGAAACTTCCTGGCAGATTAAAACTGTGTGCCCGACCGAGACTCGAACTCGGGACCTTTGCCTTTCGCGGGCAAGTGCTCTACCAACTGCAGGGTTTTCAGGAGAGCTTCTGTAAAGTTTGGAAGGTAGGAGGCGAGGTACTGGCAGAAGTAAAGCTGTGAGGACGGGGCGTGAGTCGTGCTTGGGTAGCTCAGATGGTAGAGCACTTGCCCGCGAAAGGCAAAGGTCCCGAGTTCGAGTCTCGGTCGGGCACACAGTTTTAATCTGCCAGGAAGTTTCATATCAGCGCACACTCCGCTGCAGAGTGAAAATCTCATTCCAGTAGAAAAATTGCTAATATTAGTTCCACATAACCCTGCTATCCACTGTCCAGTGACTTGGGAAGTTTTACGCAGCTGCAAATGTGGAAAACAATTTTAATGTTGACGTCTAAACATTTACTAAGAGTGTGCCTGATCCGGCTACGACGATACACATGGCATCGTAATGGAGAAGATTCGCTACACTTCAGAGTATTGTTATTTTATTCAGAGACCTAGCGTGCAAAACGTTTCGAGTTACCACAGTCACGAAATTATACACTCCCTTCTATAAGCCAAGGTGCAGCACAGAATTAGGTTGTTGTTCCTGTGCACACCAGCCTATCTGCCGATAAATCGAGGGGGAGGGGTGGATGGGGGAGGGGGGATGGGGGGGCGGAAGGGGGTGTTACTTGGGGCTGTGGAGCCACGCAGCGGGAACAGCACGTGCACGTTGCGTGACCTCAGCAGGGCCGCACTGCACGGGGGAATTTAAGCACGTGCCACGTCCAGCCCACCCCCAGTCTCGTAAGTTGGTGCCACTGACTACCGGCGCCAGGTGGTCCCCGGGAATCCCCGACAACGGTTGCCACAACACAGGCGGCTCTGCTACTCCCGCTCTGGCGCCGAAGCTGTCACTTACACGTTCCTTCCTTCTTCCGGTTAGCAGGGCCGCTTACCACTCACTAATTTAGATACGGCGCACTCTTCTCTTTGAGAGAACCTTTTCTTCAATTTAGAGGGCTCGAATAATTGATCTGACACTGATCGATTCGTTTACAGGTACCACTGACAAGTGCGAGGCCTCAGATGCGCCCAATCGAAATGGTTCAAATCGCTCTGACCGCTATGGGACTTCAGGGGCTCCGGAACGCCCTATACTTGCAATGTTAAAATAACGCTTATAAATTACATCTTTCCTCACAAAGTATTTGAGGTAGGAAGTTGAACATTTTACATATTATTTATTGGAATATGGGCTAGAACTTAACACAGGGATTTTACAAAATTTTAGTTCAGTTATTAAAGATGATTTTTTTTCCAATTGTAATGAAAATTCACAACATTTTTTTGCAATTTTTTATTTATATATTCAAAAATATACATTTTTTTTGGAAAAAGGCTGTGTTAAATTATGCAGAAGGTACTGTGTAACATTTACTGAAAGTTTGAAACAAATATGTTTGTTAGAAAACATGTAATTAGTATGAGAAAATAAAAGTTTTGGCAATCGAGCGACAAAGATTGGATTAACTTTTTAGTGCATTCCAGGTCCATAGGATGGAGTATCTTCATCCTCTGCAAACCCCTCCTCCAGCTTCCTCTTGTTCCTCCTCCTGTTTACTCTTGCTTGTATTTCTAGACTCTTTACAGCCCTGTCTGCAGCCCGAAGGCGTTCCTTGTCTAAAGCAAGCATCGCTCGTACCATGTTAGAACCTATCTTCATTCCCATATTTCTAAACACCTTGCACCTTACAATGTTGCCATCATTGAAAGTCGCAACAGCATCATACACACCAAAGTGAAGTGTTTCTATTCCAACAAATACAGTCTTGGGGATTCTCGCCCATATAACACTATTTACACTTTCATTGGGGTTTTGAGTTTTTCCGTGAATACACTTTTTCAACAGTTCAGGTGCTGCTAAGTCTCTGAAAATAGGTTAGCCACAACACATACTTTATCTCACATCACTAAAATGTACCTGATGAACACGGACGTTAATAACAACACCATTTGACAGCAGTTTAACAGCGCCGCAGAGGGTCACGCCCATGTAAAACACATTTCAAAAAAAAATTTAAAAATAGTTGTGTCTTCGGAATTGAATAAATTATATATCTATTAAAAGGTAATAGTCTGCAGATTCAGAAAACGCAAAAAAGTAAAAATTGAACTTTTCATGATTTTGAGCCTTTTTGGAGCCCCTTAACATATGAGGTCATCAGTCCCCTAGAACTTAGAACTACTTAAACCTAAGTAACCTAAGGACATCACACACATCCATGCCCGAGGCAGGATTCGAACCTGCGACAGTAGCGGTCGCGCGGTTCCAGACTGTAGCGCCTAGAACCGCTCGACCAGCCCGACCGGCCGGCCAATCGATTCGGCTCATATTTGGCAGGTCGCCTACGAACTACCTAATACGGACGACTTTAAGATTTTTCACTCAGTACTCGCCCATTCTCATCCCATTTTTGAGAATGTCAGCCCTTCAATCCATGACGCACAGTCGACTAAAAATTGAGACAATCGATAAATAATTAAATACTAACCGTTTTTCATAACGTATCGGGTCCATAACCACATATTTACCCAAATAACGGGGAAAGAAACTGTTAAGACTACCGCTTACAAAACCTCAAGGCAAAAGGTGTTCAACGGAAGGAGGAGGAGGGAGGAGATTCGTGTTTAACGTTCCGTCGCCAACGAGGTCATTAGAGAAGGAGCACAAGCTCGGATTAGGGTAGGACGGGGAAGGAAACCGGCCATGCCCTTTCAAAGGAACCATCCCGGCATTTTCCTGGAGTGATTTAGGGAAATCACGGAAAACATAAAGCAGGATGGCCGGGTGCGGGATTGAACCGTCGTCCTCCAGAATGCAAGTCCAGTGTGCTGTCACTTCAACACCCCGAAGTATCACTGGCGTAGCGATTGAGGCACCTGGCTGGTAAACAGAGAACATGTTAGATTTCCAAATGCTTTCTGCAGTTATTTTTTTAATTTGTATTTTTTTCCTTGTCGTGACTGGTAGCATTGGAGGGTTAATGAGTTAAGTAAATCCACAAGGAATAGTAACAAGGTGGGTGACGAAAGTTTGTCAAACGACTTCCATGAGTAAAAAATAACACTTTCAATCCTAGTAGCTTTATAACGACTCTCTCAGTCACTCTGTTACACGTCCTCAGTTTCCTGTGAACAACTTGAGATTGGCACTTGCTATACAGGGTATTGGGAAATTCCTGTTATGAACTTCAAGGACTTGTAGAGGCGAGTGAGTACATGACATTCTGAATAGGAACCCATGTCCGGGGTCTACCGTTCCCATTCTACGACAGTTACAGTTCAGATGTTCAACTCATCCACTTCTTCTTGAGGAACTGAATTAGGCGTGGCGCTGAACAAATAGCACTTAAGCACATTTTGTGTATTAGCACTTTTACATTGAGCGTTTACAGCATTCCAAAAAAAAAAAAAAAAAAAAAAAACCCTAACATACTGTACGTACAGAGCGGTACCGAAGCATTGTAATAACGGCTCTAAATGCCATTCACGGATGTTGTTACAGACATTGTACGTACGAAGCATATTGTGGTACACACTCTCCATCTCACCTGGTGCCTTATCAATTTATGGTGCAGCGGCCAGAACTCGTGCCAGCAGATCTATACAGGAGTCTCGTAAGGGCGGACGTTAGGAGGCATCAGGTAAGCGTCTGACGTAGTGCACGTTATCCTGTCTACCCTACTACATACCAGGGCAAGTAACTCTCAGACTGGTCTCTTTCCTTCAGCAGACGTGGACGCGTTACACAATCTGAAATGAAACCCTCGTAGAACGGAAACCGTACATTTCCTGACATGAGCTCCTATTCAAAGTGATATGTATTCACTCCCATCTACAATTACTAGAAGTTTGGAACCGGAATATCCAAACACCTCAAAACAAATATACTCACGACACTAAGAACATCTATTGAATGCAGTCTTAGCGAAACTACATCGTTCCTGCGGAGATTCGACGGAAAACAGACTTGATTTACTTTTAAAAAGTTTTTCTTTCAGGAAATAATGTTCATGCATACCACGCATACGGTAACGCGCCGTCAAAAACCGGAGCTGAACATTAGTAATGAATTATGGTATGAGCTATTACTGCATTCGCGCGGTTGTTACGTTATTAATCCTCCTATTCCAACCGATACCGGGAAATAGGAATGGACATCTCTAAAAAGGGCCATCACAGAAGTTGGAAAGAAAAACATAGCTACAAACACGGTAACTGGAAAGAAACATGGGCAACAGAAGAAATACTTCAGTTGATCAATAAAAGAAGGAAGTACAAAAATGTTAAGGGCGATTCAGGAATACAGAAACCCAAGTCGCTGAGGAAGGAATTTAATAGGAAGTTCAGGGAAGCTAAGACGAAATGGCTGCGTGATAAATGTGAAAAAATCGAAAAAGAAATGATCGTAGGAAGAACTGACTCAGCATACAGCAAAGTCAAAACAACTTTCGGTGACATTAAAAGCAAGGATCCTAACATTAAGAGTGCAACGGGAATTCCACTGTTATATCCAGAGGAGAGAGCGGGTAGGTGGAAAGATACGTTGAAGACCTCTATGGAGGGGAAGATTTACCTGATGTGACAGAATAAGAAACAGGAGTCGGTTTAGAAGAGGTAGGGGATCCAGTATTAGAATCAGCATTTAAAAGAACTTTGGAGCGCTTGTGATCAAATAAGGCAGAAGGGATAGATTATATTCCGTCAAAACTTCTAAAATCATTGGGGGAAGTGGCAACAAAACGACTATTCACGTTGGTGTGTAGAATGTATGAGTCTGGCGACATACCATCTGACTTTCGGAAAAGCATCATCCACACAATTCCGAAGACGGCAATTGCTGACAATTGCGAGAATTATCGCACAAGCACCTTAACAGCTCATACATCCAAGTTGCTTACAAGAATAATATACAGAAGAATGGCAAAGAAAATCGAGAATGTGCTAGATGATGATTGGTTTGGCTTTAGAAAAGGTAAAGGCACCAGGGAGGCAATTCTGATGTTTCAGTTGTTAATGGGAGCAAGACTAAAAGAAAAATCAAGACACGTTCAAAGGATTTGTCTACCTGGAAAAAATGTTCGACAGTGTAAAATGGTGCAAGATGTTCGAAATTCTGAGAAAAATAGGGGTAATCTATAGGGAAGACGGATAATATACACTATGCACAAGAGTCAAGATGGAATAATTTGATTGGACGACCAGCAACGAAGTGCTCGGCTTAAGAAGGATTTAAGAGAGCGATGTAGTCTTTACATCGAAGAAGCTTCCGTAGTGGAATTAAAATTCGAGGCCAAAGGATATCAATGATACGATTCACTAATGACATTGCTATCCTGAGTGAAAGTGAAGAAGAATTACATGCTCTGCTGAATGGAACGAACATTTAATGAGTACAGAATATGGACTGAGAGAAAATCGAAGAAAGACGAATGTAATGATAAGTAGTAGAAATGAGAACAGGAGAAATTTAACATCAGGATTGGTGGTCACGAAGTAGATGAAGTTAAGGAATTCTACTACCTAGGCAACAGAATAATCAATGACGGACGGGCCATGGAGAACATCAAAAGCAGACCAGCACTGGCAAAAAGGGCATTCCTGGTGAAGAGAATGTATCATACCTAGGCCTTAATTTGAGGAAGAGATTTCTGAGAATGTACGTTTGGAGCACAGCATTTTATTGTAGTAAAACCGGAACAGAATGGAATCGGAGCATTTCAGATGTGCTACATACAAATGTTGAAAATTAGGTGGACTGATGAGGTAGGGAAAGAGGAGGTTCTGCTCAAAATCGGAGAGGGAAGGAATATGTGAAAAACATGTGTCTCCAGGAAATTCACCAGCCCTGTCATTCAGCTAGACGTCAGTTTCCAAGAGATAAATTTTAGGAGAGTCACACAGCCCCAGTCAGTGAACCAGTAAATCAACGTGAAGCTAAACTTCTTAAATGGGAAGACCACCATTGTAAGGCAGCGTACCGTTTGCCTGTGCCTCCTGGATTTCTGAGGCAGCCAGTTGAGGGGGCGAAAGTTTAACCTGCAATCTGAGAAACGGTGTCATTTGCTCAACGTAGTGCAAGACTTAGGAATCACCTTTATGTCCAGGAAATTGCTATTTCTCACCTCCTGCGTGTCTAATCGTGACGAGCCCAGATCAATCGTTACTGCAACGCAGCACGAATACATCCTGTGGAAAGTATTACACATATCAAAAAAAGTTTTGCGTCACCCCTTTTCCCAGAACTCCTGAAGATAGACGTTGACTGTGGATAGTGTATCACAGACAAAGTCCCATTGACTGTTCAGAGATGTCACTAAACACGCCCAATGACGTGATTCTTGAGTTTCTCCCGGCGTATTTGATAATCAAAATATCCAGGGGTGTGCTGTCGGTCTATAGTGTCCAACGGGCACAATATTTCGGCGATCATACATGTCGCCATCATCAGGTGAACTGACGGACTGAGCTCCTGTGAACGTGCCGGCACGGAGATCCGTACGCTATGGCTGCTCAGAGGGAACTGGGTTCGGTCGCGGCGGCGGCCGATTTAAATACCCTCCGCCCGCGGCGCGCTCCCTCCGCCGTCCGCGCCCCGCGCCAAGGTCGCGCGGTGGAACAGATTGCGACGGCGTCTGAGATGACGTCGGTGTGATGGCTCTGTCCGCCGTGGTCGGCACAACTATACGTTTGCTCGATTTACTCTTGATTAACCCAATCGCTGGTTCCCAAGCCTTGCTAAGATTATAGCCGCAGTCACGGTTTATGAGGTCGTCATTGGTGCGAATTTCGATGGCCTCTCTAACAACGCTGTCCCAGTATCTCGACGTCTGTACCAGAATCCTCGTGCGGTCATACTCCATGGCGTGATTTTCCGACAAACAATGTTCAGCGACCGCCGACTTGCCCGGATACATCAGTCGAGTGTGCCTCTGGTGTTCACGGCATCGATCCTCGACGGTACGCATCGTCTGACCAATATACGACTTGCCTGCCACATTGACACGGAATCTGGTACACGCCGGCCTTCCTCAAACCGAGGTCATCTTTGGCGCTCCCCACCAGTGCACGAGTTTTACTTGGAGGACAAAACACAGTTCCGACCTGGTGTTTCTTCAGAATGCGGGCGATTTTCCCCGAGAGTGCGCCTGTGTATGGAATAAATGCAGTGCCTACCTCCTCCCTCGTGACTTCATCCATCTCAACAGGTTGTGCTGCAGTGGTTGGGCGGAGAGCACGTTGAATCTGCCACTCTGAGTACCCATTTTGTCGGAATACAGTTCTCAGGTGTTCCAATTTCTCGGGTAGACTCTCTGCGTCAGAGATAGTGCGCGCCCTATGTACCAGTACCCCGTTCCTCTGTGAAGGGTGGTGGCAGCTGTCTGCGTGCAAATACAGATCAGTGTGCGTTGTCTTCCGATACACCCCATGACCTAGGGTGCCGTCAGCCCTTCTCTTGACCAAGACGTCAAGGAAAGGTAATTTACCCTCCGTTTCAGTCTCCATAGTGAATTTGATGTTGGGGTGTATGGAGTTTAGATGTGTAAGGAAGTCAAGGAGTTTATCCATACCATGTGGCCAGATGACGAACGTGTCGTCCACGTAACGGAAAAAGCAAGTAGGTTTCCATACGGATGACGACAGGGCTTCCTCCTCGAAGTTCGTGGATATTTTGACGCCCAATGATATTAGACGGAGGGGGTGCGACAGCCTGTCAGTTGCAGTTAGTCCGCCAGGAAAGAGGTACACGGCTCGTGTAGTCTGTAGTCCAACCATGCGTTGAAGGTCAGTACAGCGGTTTGACTGCGTCCGCATTGTTACTTAGCGTCAGGAAGCGCTCTCAGCAAGAGAAGTGTCGAGGCGTCTCGGAGTAATCCAAAGCGATGTTGTTCGGACACGGAGGAAATAGAGAGAGACAGGAACTGTCGATGACATTCCTCGCTCAGGCCGCCCAAGGGCTACTACTGCAGTGGATGACCGCTACCTACGGATTAAGGCTCGGAGGAACTCTGACAACAACGCCACCATGTTGAATAATCCTTTTCGTGCAGCCACAGGACGTTGTGTTAGGACTCAAATTGTACGCAATAGGCTGTATGATGCGCAACTTCACTCCCGACGTCCATGGGGAGGTCCATCTTTGCAACCACGGTACCATTCAGATGGGCCCAACAAAGTGCCGAATGGACCGATCAGGATTGGCATTACGTTCTCTAACCGATGAGCCGGCCGGAGTGGCCGTGTGGTTCTAGGCGCTACAGTCTGGAACCGAGTGACCGCTACGGTCGCAGGTTCGAATCCTGTCTCGGGCATATATGTGTCTGATGTCCTTAGGTTAGTTAGGTTTAATTAGTTCTAAGTTCTAGGTGACTGATGACCTCAGAAGTTAAGTCGCATAGTGCTCAGAGCCATTTGAATCATTTTTACACCAATGAGTATCGCATATGCCTTCAACCAGACAATCGTCGGAGACGTTTTTGGAGGCAACCCGGTCAGGCTGAACGTCTTGGACACACTGTCCGGCCAGTGTAGCAAGATGGAGGTTCCCTATTGTTTTGGGGTGGCATTATGTGGGGCCAATATACGCCGCTAGTGGTCATGGAAGGCATCGTAACGGCTAAAGACACTTGAATGCCATCCTCCGACCGATATTGCAACCATATCGGGAGCATATTGGCGAGGCATACGTCTTCATGGACGACAATTCGCACCCCATAGTGCACGTCTTGCGAATGACCTCCTTCAGGATAACGACATCGCTCGACTAGAGTGGGCAGCATGTTCTCCAGACATGAACCCTATCGAACATGCATGGGATAGATTGAAAAGGGCTGTTTATGAACGACATGACCCACCATCCACTCTGAGGGATCTACGCCGAATCACCGTTGAGGAGTGAGACAGTCTGGACCAACAGTGCCTTGATGAACTTGTGGATTGTGTGCCACGACGAATACAGGAACGCATCAGTGCAGGAGTAGGTGCTGCTGGGTATTAGAGGTATCAGTATGTACAGCAATCTGGATCACCATCTTCGAAGGTCTCAATGTATGGTGATACATCATGCATTGTGTGGTTTTCATGAAGAACAAAAAGTGTGGAAAGATGTTTGTGTTGATCTCTATTCGAATTTTCTGTAGAGCTTCCGGAACTCTCGGAACCGAGGTGATCGACCGCTACGGTCGCAGGTTCGAATCCTGCCTCGGGGATGGATGTGTGTGATGTCCTTAGGTCAGTTAGGTTTCATTAGTTCTAAGTTCTAGGCGACTGATGACGTCGGAAGTTAAGTCGCATAGTGCTCAGTGCCATTTGAACAATTTTTGAACCGATGTGATGCAAAACTTTTTCTGATGGTTGTATATTAACATTGTTACTGTAGACGAGCGGTAAGGCCTACAATGTGGCCGGTCCTTCATATCTAGAACAGTTTTGCGGCTTACAGTGTCACGCTTGCCGTTATATGGGACGATCAAAAGGTTTATGTTTGAGGGCGCTGCTGCAGCTTATATCCGTCGTAGCGCAACTCCGATGCTGGTGTATAAGCACCGACGTGTACGCGACGGATTAGGTGGCATTCGTGTCTTGCCGACGTGCGTGCGGTAAATTCGGAAATGTGAACCATGACGAAGTTATTTGTAAATGCTTCCGAACAGGACCAGCGTTCTGTTATTCTTTTCGCGACTGCCAAAGGGCAACCACCGGTGAATGAAGAATGTGTCTGGGGAAACACATCTGTCTCGAAAATCGCTGTTGCGAAGTAGTGCGGCGAGTTCAGTGCTAGTCGCGATTCGACTCAAGACGCCAGCCTCATCAATCCTTGTGTCTCCATCACTGGGGAACGTAACTGCGCGGCGCTGGAGAAATTGTGGCGTTCATTAAGGCGAATTGTCTGGGAAAACTGCGACAATGGTAACGTACGTCCCCACATCACAAACGTCGTAACGCAGTAGCTACGCCAACTGAAGTGGGACACACTCGATCACCCGCCCTATGTTTCAGATGAACATGCCATTATAAAACGGTCGGTCCTTTAATAAATGCCAGGCAGGTTCTATTATTCCAGTCGGACGAGGACGTACAGGCAGCCACAGACTTTCTCTCTCAGCAGGACACGGTATTTTACCGCACAGATTTCTTCAACCCAGTGCGTAGATGGATGATTGCTTCAGTATTTAAGGCGATTTTGCCTCACTGGCATACCGATTCTGGACTGTACGACCTTCGAAAGGATACTTTTTGATTGCGCCTTACACTTTATTCAAACACTAACGGCATCGAACATTTCTTAGAAGAGAGAAAAAAAAAAAACATTCTTTTATGGATATGGTCACTTCGTACGTTGATTATAAATGCTATAATAAATCATGTGTTAATTTAATGATGAAAAACCGATCGCATGCCATTTTTAGCCAGGAGTCCCCTCCTGGGGAAATTCTGCAAGTCTTTTCATCTGACGCCTCGTTATGTAACTTGCGTGTGGATGACGATGAAATGACGATAAGGGAAGAACGTCGCCCAGCCCTCGAGTGGAGGACATCTCCAAGACTGCTGCCGGCCGCGGTGGCCGAGCGGTTCTAGGCGCTCAGTCCGGAGCCGCGCGACTGCTACGGTCGCAGGTTCGAATCCTGCCTCGGGCATGGATGTGTGTGATGTCCTTAGGTTAGTTAGGTTTAAGTAGTTCTAAGGTATAGGGGACTGATGACCATAGATGTTAAGTCCCATAGTGCTCAGAGCCATTTGAACCAAAACTGCCAGGAATCGAAACCGGGCACGATGCACAGCAATCAGACGGACTGACCGCTCAGCTAAGGGGACGGTTATATAATGAAAGCAGGAATATATCCAGGGCAACATGCAAATGTTAAGTCAGTTTGTCTTTCACAAAACGTCTCTTTTGTCTTTAACAAAAATGTGGAACGTATTCTTCGAATACAGTAAAACTTTTACAGCTGTCACTAGCCGTCCAAATGAATTTTATCAAGAACGTTTTGGGGAAACATCATAAGCAATACCCCTAAACGAGAAAAAAACTAATTTTATGCGCAAAGCCTCTTTTTATTTTCGAATACATTTTCTTTAGGTTTTGAAGCTCCGAAATCAGCACTGATCTACTTGACTTTAGACACGTAACCAAAACCTTTTTCATCTAGAGTATCTCTTGCTTTTTAATGGATGTTATTTTCACTATGAAAACAGACAAACAAACAA
The DNA here is from genome assembly GCF_023864275.1 of Schistocerca cancellata. Taxonomy (NCBI): domain Eukaryota; kingdom Metazoa; phylum Arthropoda; class Insecta; order Orthoptera; family Acrididae; genus Schistocerca; species Schistocerca cancellata. The sequence continues at coordinate 1,134,495,770 of NC_064627.1, read as the reverse complement.
ATGAGTAAAATATAGAAAACAGTCTGCTTTTGGCTGCCCACTGTTCGGCAGCACAGAGAGAGACAGCAGAGTTCCACCTACAAATTTGGACGTTTTTCAGGGATATTTTCTGAGTGAGTATTTTATCTTGAGGGACACGTGGTCTCCAGTGGCTCGATACAGAACGACAGCATTTGGTTTGATTTCTTGCTACCGTTTTTCGAACGTGTATATTTCACAGAAGAAGCTGCACAACAGTGACAGTACGTACCTGTTGTGTTGTTTGGAATCGAACTTGTCACATTCACTGACTGTACGTGCAATTTTTAACTAACGATTCTGTCAACACATGCAGTAATTATGTAAGGCGACTAGTTTCAAACGCTAAAGGTTCATTTTCAAACCTGGCCTACTGAGGCTGCTCTGACATTGCCTGATCTTAATATTAAATGTCGATGTGGCAGATTATCCGTTGGAAATGTATGCAGAATAAGTACAACAATCCACAAGTGACTTTATCAAGTCAAACGTATTTCACGTGTATTTGGACAGATAATTTACTTGCATCTCTAAATGTCGACAGCTTCATTTTCGTGCAGCTTAATGTTTGTGACGTTGCGTCTCCTGAACTATAATTTTTCAGTTACATCCTGTGGTATATGTAGCTGCTGTCTGTGAAATGTGTTGTTACCGGAGTTAGTAGTAAAGAGGTGGAGGAGGTGAAGACAGAAAGGTGTTGGAGGAGATGGACAAAGAGGGATTGAAGGAGAAGATGGACAGAGAGGGGGAAAGGAGGAACAGACTAACAGAAGATTGGGATAATTGCATAAACAGGCAACGCTGGGTACTCAGCTAGTCATGGAATAAGATACAAGCTTCGGATTCCTAAACAGCGTGTTTAATAAATCTGTAGAAATAGAGTGTGTCCCTGTTTTCACCAAAACGTGTGGTCCAACACTTCATTCCTTATGCTTTACAAAATGTGAAGGGAATATACATTTTACGTAGCGTTTAAGCACTGGAAACCAAAATTGCTGCAATGAATCGCACTTTTTAGGCACCAGAGTAAGGGGTCTGCAGTTACTCATTTATGTTACGTAGAGATAGGCAGGGAGGAGAATCTGCTGTGCCGAAAAGAAATATGTCTTCAATTTCGTTTCGAACTGATAAAATTATTATGTCTTCTCGTTTAATTCCCGTTTCCAACATGCAACCAAACATAAAGTATGGCTAGAGGCAGTGCGCTCTGCAAGGCTGTAGACGGCACTGTACTAAAAGTACATCTACTCAGTCTCTTTATGTACCTCTGCGATTTCTTGCAGCGAAATGGTAAAGGTATTGTATACCCAAACAGTGTACATTCTCTCGGTTTTACGAATCTGTGCGAACAAATAGAATAGTGGGGATGTATCTGTTTTGATGCTGTTATTGTTGAACATTCATGGTCTGACCACAGGGCGTGATATACTGGCGGAATCCTTCGACTGCCTCTGTAGCATCCATGACCACATCAGGATCACGTTGGAGGCTGAAAAAGACGATACTTTGGCATTCCTTGATGTACTTATTCGCTGAAAACTCAGTGGGCACCTGAGCCACAATATACACAGGAACACCACTCAGACGGTCATATATCTGTACTCGTTAACCACTACTGCCCGACCCGAAAACGCACTGTTCTAACGATATCCGTCCATCGAGGGGAGCAGCCTCCGATGCCCCCATCTCGCCACAAGAACTGAAACGTGTACGGAAAAATCTTCCGTGATGATAGGTACAACACCAAACATACATCGCTAGCAATTTCATAACGTAGCTACAAGCAGAACGACGGAGAAGAAAGTAAAAAACTTTCGTTTTAGCGATTCTTCGATTCAGTGACAGGGAAGGTTAGCTGTCTCCGGAAGACATGTAATACTGAGTCGCCTTCAGGCCTCCAGCTCAAATACACCACGTAATGAGGCCTGTGAAAGATTACCTAAGCCTCTGAACTCCTGATGTAACAAAATGCCCTGTAAGTGTGGCAACTACACTCCTGGAAATGGAAAAAAGAACACATTGACACCGGTGTGTCAGACCCACCATACTTGCTCCGGACACTGCGAGAGGGCTGTACAAGCAATGATCACACGCACGGCACAGCGGACACACCAGGAACCGCGGTGTTGGCCGTCGAATGGCGCTAGCTGCGCAGCATTTGTGCACCGCCGCCGTCAGTGTCAGCCAGTTTGCCGTGGCATACGGAGCTCCATCGCAGTCTTTAACACTGGTAGCATGCCGCGACAGCGTGGACGTGAACCGTATGTGCAGTTGACGGACTTTGAGCGAGGGCGTATAGTGGGCATGCGGGAGGCCGGGTGGACGTACCGCCGGATTGCTCAACACGTGGGGCGTGAGGTCTCCACAGTACATCGATGTTGTCGCCAGTGGTCGGCGGAAGGTGCACGTGCCTGTCGACCTGGGACCGGACCGCAGCGACGCACGGATGCACGCCAAGACCGTAGGATCCTACGCAGTGCCGTAGGGGGCAAATTAGGGACACTGTGGCTCCTGGGGTATCGGCGAGGACCATTCGCAACCGTCTCCATGAAGCTGGGCTACGGTCCCGTACACCGTTAGGCCGTCTTCCGCTCACGCCCCAACATCGTGCAGCCCGCCTCCAGTGGTGTCGCGACAGGCGTGAATGGAGGGACGAATGGAGACGTGTCGTCTTCAGCGATGAGAGTCGCTTCTGCCTTGGTGCCAATGATGGTCGTATGCGTGTGTGGCGCCGTGCAGGTGAGCGCCACAATCAGGACTGCATACGACCGAGGCACACAGGGCCAACACCCGGCATCATGGTGTGGGGAGCGATCTCCTACACTGGCCGTACACCACTGGTGATCGTCGAGGGGACACTGAATAGTGCACGGTACATCCAAACCGTCATCGAACCCATCGTTCTACCATTCCTAGACCGGCAAGGGAACTTGCTGTTCCAACAGGACAATGCACGTCCGCATGTATCCCGTGCCACCCAACGTGCTCTAGAAGGTGTAAGTCAACTACCCTGGCCAGCAAGATCTCCGGATCTGTCCCCCATTGAGCATGTTTGGGACTGGATGAAGCGTCGTCTCACGCGGTCTGCACGTCCAGCACGAACGCTGGTCCAGCTGAGGCGCCAGGTGGAAATGGCATGGCAAGCCGTTCCACAGGACTACATCCAGCATCTCTACGATCGTCTCCATGGGAGAATAGCAGCCTGCATTGCTGCGAAAGGTGGATATACACTGTACTAGTGCCGACATTGTGCATGCTCTGTTGCCTGTGTCTATGTGCCTGTGGTTCTGTCAGTGTGATCATGTGATGTATGTGACCCCAGGAATGTGTCAATAAAGTTTCCCCTTCCTGGGACAATGAATTCACGGTGTTCTTATTTCAATTTCCAGGAGTGTATTTAGTCAAGGAAGCTGTACAACGGTGGTGGCCAAGATTTCGACTCGCGGGGCACCTACGCTGGCGCAATTACCGTAACGCTGTAAACTGCGAACGAGCCGCATTTAAATCGCAGTGCAGTCGGAATGCACAGAACTTGGTTTTGTATTTCACATTCCACAACATTATAGGTCCTAAAAAAACAAGTTTTTAATATTATGTAATTATTTTTGGCGCGTTCGCGACATAATATAGCCTAATTTTTATACGGTACAGCCTGTCGCCATATCGACGGATGCAGACAATTTCACATATTTTCGAAGTCATGTTGCAGGAAGGAAATGTCTTTCACATTAATATATCGATCGAAATATTGTAGCACGTTTGCAGTTTCATTATGCAGACATGGAAACTCTACCTGAGGATAGCAATGTAGATATTCTGGACTGTCTTAACGTAAAATGATTTATCATTAAAACGGGAATTACCTTGCAGCTCAATCAGCTACATCTGTAAATGCACAGGGGCGCTTTCAACTGAAACGGCAAACAGTCTCAAAAACAGAACTAAGAGTAACAGCGTCCTCAAAACGTTTAGGAAACTATCCTTGTAATTCTTTCAAGCTCACAACGAGTTCTTGAAACGTTTCCTTTCCTTTAACGTCATTGAGCCTGGGGAATGGACTGTATTCGGCAAAACGTGTCTCTTGTACGACGTGATTTTCTTTTTATACGCATTCCTTTCAAAAGAGAAAGAAGTTATTGTGGGCAATGTGCAGTCAAGTCCACTTAAAGCGCGAGAACTGCAATCCATTCCGAATATTCTGATTTTCGTTCCTGCACTCATTTTTATTTCATAAATTCAACAATAGACAGTTTTAAACCCAAAATTCGATCCAGACATGCCCCTTGACTGAACCAACGTACTTTGCAGTAATATATGAAGTCTTCATACTTCTTCTTCTTCTTTCGATTTCGGCCATCTTTGGACCACGTTCAACAATTCACTTGCCCGGCTTTTTGATCTTTTTTTCTCTCTTCCCAATATTTCCTCATCATTTTCGAGTGGTTCCTCCTCCGCTCTTCCGACCATTTCCTGTTATTATTCTTTAGTTTCGTTTCTTCTGGAAAACACTTAATTTCGTTCACTATTTGTCTAAACTTTTCCCTGTCCCTGATTGACTCACGGGTGACATTAAAATAGGCCAAATCCTTTTTCACCATCTGTATCCATTTATTGTTGGTTTTTTCGTTCCTGTTACTATGTTCAAACACTTTCCTTGTTAGTCTGTTTCCATCCATCCTCGACAGGTGACCATAAAACGTTAGTCTGCGTTTACGCATTGCCTCACTCACTTTCTCAATAGTTTTGTATATTTCCTTATTACTCTTTAGCTTGTACTCTTCTCCAATCTTCCTCGGTCCTAATATTTTTCTCAAAATTTTCCTTTCTTTCTTTTCCATGTTTTCTATTTCCCCCTTTTTGTTAAGAGTTAGGCACTCCGATGCATACAGGCATTCTGGTCTAATGACAGTTTTATAATGTCTTAATTTAGCTTGAATCGAAATGTTTTTTTTGTTATATATGTCTTTGGTTTTTTGAAAAGCAAATTCCATTTTCCTTGCTCTCGCCTGGTTTGCACTCTTGTCTAAACCATTCACTTGAATTATTTCACCTAAATACTTAAATTTTTCTACTCTCTTAATATTGCCGTATTTAGTAATAAGATTTTTCTTGTTATTTCTATGATTAGACATATACACGGTTTTTTCAAATGAAATCTGCAGTCCAGCTCTGGCCGAAACTTCTTGTAGTTTCTCCAAGTAGTTCTGAGCTATTTCTTCGTTTTCTGTAATTATTGCCAGATCGTCTGCAAACGCTAAACAGTCCACTTCTATTTTTTCTTTTTTTGTTCCAATTCTGATGTCATTCTTGGTGCCTTTGAGTTCTTCTTTCCATATTCTCAATATCTTTTCCAGTACGCAGTTGAAGAGGATTGGGGATAAACCATCACCTTGTCTAACACCTGTTTTAATTTCGAACTTCCTTGAAATTTCACCCATAAGTCTTCATACTATTTGTTCAGTTTCACCGAAAACTGTTGCAACTGACAAAGCTATTCATACCACCAATACCTTCACGCTCTCCCTGCCTGCAAATTCAGCGCAAAGTGCTTCTTGATGTGCTGATCAATGAATCCCGTCTTTCGATCGTTGAATTTTTTTGCTCTTTCATTGTCAATTAAATCTTTATTTTCTTTCTTTCTGGTATTGTAATATCGCTTCATAGCAAATTTGGAGTAAACAGCCACTGGACCTGTGGACGTCCCATCAACAAATAGCTGAGGATAAACAGCGCTGAAATGAAAAGAGCTGCACAAACCGAAAAATTCTCGTGTTAAGGCAGAAAAATTAAATAGAAGAATAATAAGAGCCCGTGGAATAGTGTTATTGCAAAGTAGCAAGGGGCTTTATTCAACGAATTTCTAGCAAACGTCCCTTTTGTTTCATAACAATTACATAAACGCAGCCGGCCGCGGTGGCCGTGCGGTTCTGGCGCTGCAGTCCGGAACCGCGGGACTGCTACGGTCGCAGGTTCGAATCCTGCCTCGGGTATGGGTGTGTGTGGTGTCGTTAGGTTTAAGTAGTTCTAAGTTCTAGGGGACTTATGACCTAAGATGTTGAGTCCCATAGTGCTCAGAGCCATTTTGAACATAAACGCAACGCACGTATTGTTAACGCCTTTGCGTCTGTTGGACTGTAGCGTCTGTGAGTCTTCAGTATCTGCGAGTCTTTGTGATCGAGATTGTAGTGTGTAAGCTGTTAGTGTTGTGGTTCTGGACATTCGCGACTCTTAAGTTCATGCGCCACTGCGTGAAATAGTTAACCTCATTGGAAGCCTGGATGGTTAGAAGTAAATTTCTTTGACTTTCGATTATAGACCCTGTTTGGTCTTTCTTCTGCTAGCGCCTTTATCCAGGAACTGTGCGCAGGGTTGGCAGGGGTAAGTAGGGATTTGGCATGGTTAATTGTAAGGGGTGGCCGAATGCCCTTCCTGCCGCCACCCTATACCCCCCAGGACGGAAGTAGTGTAACCCAGCTGTCTGCGTCTAGTGTAGATCGTGAAATAGTGTGAATGTGTTGCAAATGTCTGCGAGTCGTGTAAATGAGGTGGGACGTGGGAACCAGCCCGGTATTCACCTAGTAGGATGTGGAAAACTGCCTAAAAACCACATCCAGGCTGGCCGGCACACCGGCCGTCGTCGTCAATCCGCCGGGCGGATTCGATCCGGGGCCGGTGCGGCTATCCGAGTCCAGGAAGCAGTGCTCTCGGCTACCCTGGCGGGTAATCAAAGACATCACTTCATTTTGAAGCAGGAATCGGCCGCCTGGTAGCTGTTTATGAGCATCTCTGGCGGCAACCGCTAAACAACACAGCCACCTGATGGTAATAGTATGAAATTAAGCTTATTGATCAACAAATATTGACTGCAATGACAGGTAGTGTCGTATCGCCTCGCTTTCAAGTATCTCGACTGCGTGAAAAACAATAGCTGGGCATAGAAAAAGGTCGTTACACCTTCGTTGATCGTGGAAGAGCCAGTAGGCAGCAATAGGAAGCTTATAACTGTTTCAGACGAGTTTAATAATTCTTGGCTGCGAGTTTCAGTGCATGCAAGTTATCGATAGTATACGACAAGAGTAAAACCTTTTCAATTAAATACTGGTTTTCCGTGGGGCGTACACTAGCCGAGCGTTCCCGAAGTGTGCCGGACAAGCCTACTACAGTGACGTCACAAGATTGTGGCAGAGCCCGTCCGTATATGGTTCAAATGGCTCTGAGTACTATGGGACTTAACATCTATGGTCATCAGTCCCCTAGAACTTAGAACTACTTAAACCTAACTAACCTAAGGACATCACACAACACCCAATCATCACGAGGCAGAGAAAATCCCTGACTCCGCCGGCAATCGAACCCGGGAACCCGGGCGCGGGGAGCGAGAACGCTACCGCACGACCACGAGATGCGGACAGAGCCCGTATATCTCGTTGGACCCGCGCCGTGTGAAGTTGGGCACGTTTTGGCCGGCCCTGCTCTGGAACAACGCCGGTTTCGGCATAAAGGTCGTTTGCTACTAAGGTGGTTAGGTAACGATATGGCTGAACGAAAAACTGTTGCTGTGTGTCCTTATTGCAGAAAACCACAGAAGATTACTGGGAGCGGGCTGAAATTAGGAAGCGGGCGGACAGCATTCCACGGCAGAGTGGAATGTATGAAGAAGGATCGCACGCTTCCGAGGAGCAGCGGTGCCCGGGGAAGTCCGCGAGGCGTGCGCTCCTCCAGAGGGATGACCACCGCCAAGTGTCATTTCGCGGCGCGGCGCTGAAGAATGCAATAACGCGCGGAGGAGGGCCGGCCCACCGGCCGAGCAGGGCCGAGGGGCCATGTTAATTTTTTGCTGCGTGACAGGCCGCGGCCCGCATTCCGGCCATAGCTGCGCAGATGGCCGCGGGTGATGGATGAATGGCGCCCCCGCAAGCGGGCCGTCGACGTCGCGGTCACCGCTGCCCAGAGCAGAGGCTCTTCTGCCCGGCCCAGTTCGGCCCACGCTGTGGCAGCTGCGTGATGGATCCGCGGAGGACAAGTGGTCAGGCTCGCTCTGGACTTGCTTTTGCTCCGACAGAGTCGTGGGCAAACACTTCGCTTCTCTATGTGGATTATTTTCATCAGGAACCTAAATCCGTTACGTAGGGAAGGGCAGCTTCGCGTTGGTAGCCGCGTCAATTAAAATGCCAAATAGCTTGACGAGAAACTCCCTGTCCATCGTGGACTCCTGATGGACTGCTGATACCGCCTCACGTGCTCTAGCTGTCGACTGTGACGTCACTGGTGCCAACGGGATTCACATATACGGACGTACATTGACTCCGCGTTCGATACGCACATCTCAAACTCGCGATCGCTAGATCCCAAGTTACCCTGAACTGTAGGCCGCCGCCTCCCTTGAGAGCACGTTATTAAGAATTATTATTTCAGTGGTTTCCTCAGTTACACTGTCCAGAGGTAGCTGAAAACAGGACAATTACCTGCTACTGTGGATCTATGTCAAAACACGTGCGTCAGCCTGAACAAGGAAGACAACAAGCAACTACTGATAGGTAAGTCGACGAGGAGGAGGAGGAGGAGGAGATAATAATTAACGTCCCGTCGACAACGTGGACATTAGACAGGGAGCACAATCGCGGATTACGGAGGGATGGAGAATGAAAGCGCCCGCGCCCTGGACTGAAGCAAAATTTGTGCAGAAACCGTACTGCGAAAGTCAGCTGTAGGAGGAAACAAGATGATTTAGACTAAATTTCTAGCTGGTCTAATGAATGACAGCTAGCTCTAGACGCAGAAAAATGTAAGTTAATGGGAAAGGGGTAGCGAAAACAAAACTCATAAGCAGTAGTAGTGTCACGCTTGGCGCAGTCACGTCGATTAAATATGTGAGTCTAACGATATGTGCGTGTAACAAGGCAGAGCAATATGAAATGAAATGGGCATGTATGGATTGTAGTGGGTAAGCCAATTGGTTGACTTACTGGGAGGTTTTGAGGAAAGTGTTGTTCATTGTAAAGGAGATCGCATATAAGGCACTCGTGCGACCAGTTACTGAGTACTGTTGGAGTGTTTCGGATACACAGCAGGTCGGATTAAAGGACAACATCGATGCAATTCATACACGGACTCCTAGATTTGTTATCGATAGACTCGAGCAACACGCAACTGCTACGGAGATGATTCGGGAACCCAAATGGCAGTCCTTGGAGGGAAGGCGACGTTCTTTCTAAGGAACACTATTCAGAAAATTTACAGAACCGGCATTTGAAGCTCACTGCAGAACGATCGTACCGCCGCCAAAGTACATTTCGTGTGAGTACCACGAAGATAAGAGAAATTAGGGCTCATACGGAGACACATAGACGTATCTTTTTACTCGCTCTCTTTGAGATTGGAACAGGAACGGAAATGACTATTAGTTGTAAAGGTTACCCTCCGCAGTTCACCTTACGGTGACTTGCCGAGTATGTATCTGGACGTAGATGATGTGTTACAGAAAGACCAGCTGAGGCACTCTACGGAGCTGCCATTATCATCTTCTTTTACGGATCCGAAACAGAGGTGGCTCTCCAATATTGTCGGCTACTGCCTACTCTGAAGATTCCACTACACTCCCTCGGTCTCTGGAACCCTCAGTATAAGTACCTCCGCGGTTCTAGGCGCTTCAGTCTGGAGCTCCGCGACCGCTTAGGTCGCAGGTTCGAATCCTACCTCGGGCATGGATGTGTCTGATGTCCATAGGTTAGCTAGGTTTAAGTAGTTCTAAGTTCTAGGGGACTGATGACCTCAGATGTTAAGTCCCATAGTGCTCAGAGCCATTTCAACCATCTGAGCAGGGAATGAGATCAGGTGATCGTGCTGGCCAAGCATTTGGAAACGATCGGCTATTAATTCGATGATTTCCAAATGTGTTTCGGAGAAGCAGCGAACTTCACGAGGGATGTACGATGGGACACCATCTTGCATGAAAACTGTTGAGTTCAATCTGTCTCTCTCTCCCGTAGGGCGGATGTGATATGCTGGCGAAGCATACGCAGTAACGCTGACCAGTCACACTGCACGTCTTTGGTCCCTGAGCGCCAACCTGTTCAAAAAAGAATGGGCCAATGGTGAACGTAGCCGTGAAGCCATACCGTTAGGTGGCACGTTCACCATCAAAGGAAATTTATGCAAATTGACTGGAGGTGAAGATCTCCACACGCGGCATTTCTGTGTGTTCACCTCACCCGTCAGAGGAAAATGAGCTTCGTCTGCCCATAGGATGGTCGAAGGCCAGACGTCGTCAACTTCCAATCCTTGCAAGGAAGTGGAGAGCGAAATCAACACGTCGTTGCGCGTCCTGTGCTGCAAGCTGCTGTACGATGTGGATCTTGTACAGATACCATTTGAGAATTGTTCGACGCACCTTCCCTACAGCGGACTATGGGATGTTTAACTGTCGTGACACAGCACGCGCACTGCCTGACAATCGTAAACTGCGCGCAGCGTTGTCTGCCACAGCAACAGCGATTTCACCAACCACCTGTGGTGCAACCGGTCGTTGGCCTCTTCCCGGAGCGACGTGCAGTTCTCCTGATGATTCGAACTTCTTCATCATGCTTCGCACAGCTGGTGGAGAAAGAAGAGCCTTCCGTAATCCTTTCGCTTGCCGCTGCCATCCCAGAGTTCACATCCTCTTTTCACCTCGAGAAAGTTCCGCTGCACTCGTCGCTCAGCCTCGTGATCTCCGCTACTTCTCGTCTGCGTGTACGTTCTCGATGGCTGCTGGCGCCCAGCAAGCGTCACGCGGGTGGCCTGTGACTAATATTTGCCAACAATCTGGACGCATCCGCTGTCTGCAGAGCCGCCCGGCCTGCTTTGCCCCAGAGCGCACACCGTGTCGTAAACTACAGCTCAGCTGCTTGACTTTGATTCTCACAAAGCTCTCCCAAGCTCTCTCTTGTTCCCCACAAGCGACGAGTGCGAGCCTCGAAAGTTTCAAGTTTACACACCCTTCTCTTTCCTGTTAGCTGCTTAATTGTGTTCTTCTAGTAATAAAACTTCTTAGTGACTCATACTCACTCACTTAAGAAATATTCAAATGTGTGTGAAATCTTATGGGACTTAACTGCTAAGGTCATCAGTCCCTAAGCTCGCTCACTACTTAACCTAAATTATTGTAAAGACAAACACATGCCCGAGGGAGGACTCGAACCTCTCCCGGGACAAAGCCGTACAGTTCAGGAATGCAGCGCCTGAGACCGCTCGGCAAATCCCGCGCGGCTCACTCCCTTAGCATTCTTGCTTATAAAGGTGTGACATAGATCACCTAGGAAGCTAGCGACCTTCCTAGTATATACGCATATAGCTGTAGCTAAGCTGGATGGGTCACATAAAAGCTCATACAGAAAGTGAAGAATAACTTTATTGATCACAAAGTACGAATGAGGCGTGTCGGAATTATTTCCATCGGCGTAAATGCAATTGCGTTACCATTCGTGCACGTAACGTGAGACGGCAGTCCGTCTACTCATGTTACATGCACGTCTGGTAACGCTCTCTCATTGTGCTGTCATTGCACCTCGATTTCTCAAAATGGAAATAATGTCGAAGCACGTATCGCATACCTTGTCATCAATAAAGTCATCTTCGCCTGTTGTATGATTTTTTTGTGCTACCTAGACAGCTTAAGTACAGATCTTGCATATATTTTAAAAAATGGTTCAAATGGCTCTGAGCACTATGGGACTTAACATCTGTGGTCATCAGTCCCCTAGAACTTAGAACTACTTAAACCTAACTAACCTAAGGACATCACACACATCCATGCCCGAGGCAGGATTCGAACCTGCCACCGTAGCGGTCACGCGGTTCCGAACTGACGCGCTTAGAACCGCACGGCCACACCGACTGGCCATATATTTTACATTCTGGTTTCAAAACATTTACTCGCCTATAATTTTCACCCTGTTTCTAGCGCCTTTTTTGTACATAGGTGTAACTTGGGCATGTGACCAGGATATTCTGTTTTATATTAATCAGAAACACGTACAGGATCATTTACTCCGCCCAATATTACGGATACAAGGAAACATCAAGCAGAATATGAGCAACATATTTACAATGGAACTCAAAGAGTGCGATTCGCACAAGAAACCATAATTGGTAACACAATGGGATGAAATCAACTTCTGTTTTGAACGAAATTAAGACAAATATGGTAGACTTTAAATCAGCTAATAAGAAAGAGATAACTATGCAGTGATTCAAGTGGTCTGACAGCGAACCAAGATCGTGTTACCGGAAGTCGCCGTATGAGTTTCATCAACGTGGTATCCTACAGTGCCTCTTTATAAGTTGCCGCAAGCAGAGATCCAGAGAAGAATCGCAGAAGACACAGTGAAGACAAAACGATTCTTGAAAATCTGTCATCGATTCTTGCGCCACAACCCTCAGTTACTAGAAGCAGCTACTCAGAACCAAGGACAGTATTCAGTGAGACATACCACTGTGAATCTAATAGAAGAAGTTAAGTATTTTTACTTGTTTTTATCAGCTTTGATTACATGTCAGTATTGTAAATATGTCTGAATTTAAACGCATGCGATACTATATCTTTGTACATGTTGTCTTCTTTGTTCTTTGGCCTCTTTTTTCCGCAGTTGCACATATACAACTTGTATAGATTAACTGCCGAATTTACCTAGCTCAGTGAAACTGCTATGTGCAAATGCAATTACTCAACATACACACAGGGAAGACAAAGAAGAATGGAGTAAGAACCGTGAGTAATGAAAATAATAAAAACTTTTTTATAATAATAAGTAAAGCACGCGGACTGTTAATAATCAAAACGAACAAAATTGTAATACAAAAATCCGTATATCATTCAAGATAGTTTAAAAAATCGAAATGCGTCTGGTCTTAATAAGACATTTATTACATTTGTTAAAGACAGCAATTAACCTACAAAACTACGTCTTTATGTTTGTAGTATAAAAAAGTACCCCTATCCACCGCCTACAACTGCAGATACAGTTATAGTCTAATGGGTTACTTAGGAGGAGCTAATTATAGAGTAGTAATCTACACATACATTTAGAGACAAACTCCGCAAACGACCGTATGGTGGATGTAGAGGGTGTCAGTCATTTCCCTTCCCAATCCACTCGCAAATTGAGAGAAGTAAAACGACCTTCTATATACTCGCGTACGAGCCCTAATTTCTCTTGTCTTCACGGTGCTTATGCGAAAAGTACATTGGCGGCAGTAGAATCGTATTGCAGTCAGCGGCAAGTGCTTGTTTTCTATGTTTTCTCAAAAGTGTTTCGCGAAAAGGTCATCTTCACCTCCACGGATACCAATACTACTTCACGAAAAATTTCACGAGTTATCAGCAAACAGTCGCAAACTGCAGGTCACCCTACCCCTCAGACTGCAACAAGTGTTCTGTCACATTTCTCTGGGACACTGCTGATGATTCCGTCGTCTCTGATGAGCACTCGCCGTGAGGAAGACGTTCTGATCTCTATCGCTGAGCCTGAAATGTAACCACGGACGCTACGAAGAATCATATGCAATGACATAGAAGAAATGGACTGCCCCTGCTGCAAATGTGGAGAAGAAAAAGATCTCCATGGAAACAAGCGACGGTCCCCGAATGTGGGATGTAGTGGACCGTTCAGTGTGAAAGAAATAGTGTACATCAACATATTCAGATTATAGTCGAATTACCTTCAGATTCTGGAAATCTGACAGTGCCTAGCTCTCCCACAGCAGAGAGAAGAGCCCTTAAAGGAATAGTATTTTATTAGCGAAGTTGTATGTTTTCATAGCTGCTACATATCGGGTTAGTACGAGATAACACGAAACTAGCCAGTGTTGTTCAAGTTCATAATGGCATACTCGCTATGCAGATTCATTACCAGCATGCGTGTGACTTGAATATGTTCAAATGGTTTTTATTTATATTGTCTCAACTGCATAAATTAATAAGAAGGATGGCCAGTTTAAATTGTTTAGCAACAACGTGTGTCGAAAACCGACGCACACGGATTACCCTGCACAAACTATCAAACGACCACCCGAGCCAGAAATGAGGCATGATTAATACGCTCGTAACGCGGGCGGGACGAATATGTGAGCCGCAGCACCTCAGACGCGAAATGCAACACCTGGAAAGTGTTCTGAGGAGCAACGGGTACTCCAAAAATTATATTAGAAGTGTAACAGAGACAAACACTCGGTGAAGTAGGGAACCAGAAAAAGAAATGTCGGGTACGGCCTTTCTGCCATACATTCCCAGAGTGACGGACAGAATCGGCCGTATATTACGCAAACATGGCGTAAAGACGATTTTCAAACCGACAAGGAAGACTAAAGAGTGTCTTAGATCGGCAAAGGAGAAAAGGGAGCCACTTGCAATGTCGGGAATATACCGTTTACTATGCACATGCGGACAAGTTTACGTCGGAATGACTGGACGATCAGTCAACACTAGGATCAAAAAACATATGCGACATTGCAGGTTGGGGCAGATGGAGAAATCGGCCATGGCAGAGCACGCACTGAGTGAGACCGACCACGTAATAAAATTCGCCGACACGGAAGTTCTGGCTGTAGAGAAGCACTATCACACGCGCTTGTTCAGAGAAGCTGTAGAAATACAAAAGCACGCGAACAGCTTCAACAAGAAAGAGGAAAGCCTTAAGGTAAACGGATCCTGGCTTCCCGTACTGCAGCGAACGACCGTCGCAGGTAGCAAGAGGAGAACCGCACCGGAAATGACCGCGGAGAAGCCCTCGGACGTTGGCGCGCCAGGTACATATAGTCTGCGGCCTCGAGCTCGGCGCCAGTTCATCACCGGCAATGGAGGGTGAAGCTTTGACAATGCCAGCCACTCGTGCTGGCGAAACGTCCGTAAAATCATCAGATGAACGTCGGCCGATGAACCCGAGACGGAAGCCAATAGGCAGTTTGACAACAAGTGGCCACGAAAGCCTTAACAATTTTGAACAGCCATTAAGCCGGCCGGAATGGCCGAGCGGTTAAAGGCGCTACAGTCTGGAACTGCACGACCGCTACGGTCACAGGTTCGAATCCTGCCTCGGGCATGGATGTGTGTGATGTCCTTAGGTTAGTTAGGTTTAAGTAGTTCTAAGTTCTAGGGGACTTATGACCAAAGCAGTTGAGTCCCATAGTGCTCAGAGCCATTTGACCCATTTGAACAGCCATTAAGTTTGTTACAGAATAAAGAGTCAGCATCAGTACCATTAAGCTTGCGACGGAGCACATATCATCATCAGATCCAATAATCTTGTTTCAGTACTGGTGAAAACGTACAGAGTTTCACGTATCGGAGTAAAGGTCAGAGCATACTTGTTTGATGTGACCATTATAGTGACGTGTTACTCCACAACAAGCTTAACGGTTCTGATGGCGGCTGCTTAGCAGTTGAAACTTCGTGAATATTATATAATGTGCTCCATAGAGAATGTCTAGTTTTAAGAAATTTGAATATGTGGTACTATGATTTTGTAAGAGAATTAAAATATTTTTTTTACATACAATGTGATTCAGCTGCCCCTAGCTCAGGGAGTTACGCAGCTTGCGATGCCTTCAACTACCACGTGCAAGATTTGTACATTCTCTTGCTCGTTGCACCCAAACTATTAGTCATACAGAAAAAAATTAACTTTACTTTTCCGTAGGAAATTTAATGTTGTTATATCGTGTATAGGGAAACTTTTTGGCTTGAGGCCATGGTTTTCAGGCTCTTCAAGAAAAACATGTTTGATGGTCACTTTTGTACGTTTCTCTTGAATAATTCGAAAACTGCGACCTCTATCGGAAACGAATCCCAGCAAGAAAGTTAACAAGATTAAATTTCCTACAAAAAGAACCTGTTCATTTTTGCTACAGGACTGACAGTTTGCATGCAGCGAGTGAGAGAATTTGAAATTCTCGTGCATGGTGCCGGCCGGAGTGGCCGAGCGGTTCTAGGCGCTGCAGTCTGGAACTGCGCGACTGCTACGGTCGCAGGTTCGAATCGTGCCTCGGCCATGGATGTGTGTGATGTCCTTAGCTTAGTTAGGTTTAAGTAGTTCCAAGTTCTAGGGGACCGATGACCTCAAAAGTTAAGTCCCATAGTGCTCAGAGCCATTTGAACCATTTTTTTGAACTTGTGCATGATATTTGAAGGCGTTGGTGGTTGCATAAAACCAAGTAGCGGTGGCAACTATATCACCCTGCATTGTACGAGTGCCTGTGAGGTTGTAAAAATCAAAGCAATAATTTAAAAAAAAATCCTAGTCTTTGTTCGTATGACAGCTCATGATCGAAATCCTGAAGGCGGGGGATTAATTTATCGAAACCGGCAGCCTTAATAAGGAATATTATGGCAGAGGCGATTTTCAGTTACTGATATTACTTCATTTTCCGAGTATGCGTCCTGTGCGCGTATCAGCAGTAGTTTTGAACAAAGCTGTTTTGCAGTAAATACGTACAACCCAGTTCCAAATCGAGTGAACACCACTGTCAACACAACGAAACGTCCACAGAGCCATGGCATCTGTGTCTACGTATGCGTTCTCCCGAGCGGTCTGCATTTCAGGAACGATTTTCGCTGTGTGACGAACAGTATGGACAAGGAAGGAAAACAAAAACGTGTCTCTAGTGAAGTAGAGCGAGGGCAAAAAGAGAGAGAAAGGGAGAGAGAGAGAGAGAGAGAGAGAGAGAGAGACAGGAAGATAATTCCGCTAGATTTATGCGAGTCGTGAAACGGCGAACGGATTTTTGATGGCATTAGGCAGCTGCGCGCGCTGCTCGTTAGCGTGCGACGGGCAGCGCAGTATAAACAGAGAGGCGGCTCTTGCCGGGGCGGGGGCGGGGGCGGAGTATCTGGCGGCGTCGGCCGGCGCTGCGCATCAATCACGCGGACAGACGGCGGATAGCGCATCCCGCGAGCCGCTGCCGCGGCAGACTCCGGCCGCCGCGCAGAAAAACGAAGCGCGGTTGCGGTTGCGCGAGTCACGCTTCGCCCCCGCTCGGCTTCTGGGCGTGTAGCGGGCCCCAGCCATCGCCGCACTGGCTGTCAGTGGTCGGAGAGTCAATTTCCAGGACAAGTGAATTAACGAGGGAACAACGTGTTGGTCAGTCTGGTCGGTTGCACTTGTTAACTGATGCGTACGGCGTGCGAAGGAGTATAAAACTGCGCAGATGCATGCAGGACTCCCGCACTGAGGGTCTGGTACAAACTTAATTACATATACACACTGAAGAGGCAAATAAACTGGTACACCTGCCTAATGTCGTGTGAGGCCACCGTTAGCACGCCGAAGTACCACAACACGATTTGACATGGACCATCCGGGTCTACATGCGCTGTTGCCATTTTTCGGAGTGCACTCAGCCTCGTGTTGCCAATTGAGGAGCTACTCGACCGAATAGTAACGGCTCCGGAGAAAGAAAATCGTCGTAACGACTGGGAGAGAGGTGTGCTGACCACACGTCCCTCCTATCCGCATCCTCAACTGAGGATGACACGGCGGTCGGATGGTGCCGATGGGCCACTTGTAGCATGGAGACGGAGTGCTTATTACCAACATCTGAAGTAGTTCCGGAGGGGATTGACACCGAAGTTAGGCGCCGTCGGACGTGGCCGGCACTTGGATTGGTGACCATCCGGGTCTACATGCGCTGTTGCCATTTTTCGGGGTGCACCCAGCCTCGTGATGCCAATTGAGGAGCTACTCGACCGAATAGTAGCGGCTCCGGAGAAAGAAAACCGTCATAACGACTAGGAGAGAGGTGTGCTGATCACACGTCCCTCCTATCCGCATCCGCAACTGAGGATGACACGGCGGTCGGATGGTGCCGATGGGCCACTTGTAGCCTGGAGACGGAATGCTTATTACAAATATCCGAAGCAGTTCCGGAGGGAATTGACACCATGAATCTTCCAGGACTGTCCATAAAATCGTAACAGTACGAGTGGGTTGAGATCTCTTCTGAACAGATTGTTGCAAAGCATCCCAGATATGGTCAATAATATTCATGTCTGAGGAGTTTGGTAGCCAGCACAAGTGTTCAAACTGAGAAACGTGTTCCTGGAGCCACTCTGTGGCTATATTGTACTGCCGGAATTGCCCAAGTCCGTCGGAATGCACATTGGACATGAATGAATGCAGGTGATCGGCCAGGATGCTTAAGCACGTGTCACCTGTCAGAGTCGTATCCAGATGTATCACGGGTCCCATATCACTTGTAACGCCAGAAATGCATATCCTCCTATTTCCATCTATTGTACTATTATTTTTTTCCTTGTTTTGTTACCTCAAGATATGACATTTCTGTCTCTTTATATATTGTAATTGTTTTACTGTTTGTATATATATATATATATATATATATATATATATATATATATATATATATTTATGCACTTATGTCGATGTATAATTGGTTGTTTTGTAAATATGATTTGTATTTTTACGCTGGATCTTGCCTAGGGAAAACTGCTATCGAACGATTACATCGATAGGTCGTGTGGAGAACGAAAGTGTTTAGGATCTTTGGTAGTGTTAACTCTGCCGCGTGGAGCGCGGGCTGAGCAGAGAGGGAGTCTGGCTGGAGTAGCGAGTGGAGCAGGTGTGTTGTGTGACGCTCCCGCGAGTTGCCGCGCTTTCGGGGGTTGGGCAGCATGTAATTGAGCTCGACTCGCGATGATAGTTTCTGACATGGTGTCACGGACGGGAAGCATTAGCTGGCGCACATCAAGAGCCCGTTTCGCCTGGTGACCGTGTCGAGAAGAAGGCGCGCCAACATCCAGCTTCTGCAACAGCGACGGCTGACAATGAGTGACTGTCGCCACCTCCTCGATCGACGGCTTCAAACCTTCAATCAACCAACAAGGAAGACTGGAAGCACGTAAAGTTTTAGAACTGTATGGCAGACCTCAGCTTTTCAAACTGTACCATTTTCGTAACTATAATTACAGCAACTTAGCGTGAACATTTGTTGCTCATTGTCCCAATTGCATTACCAAGCAGGGTCCCTTCCTTTTCCGGAATGAACCCGAGTGTCGTTGAAATTCAGACGCCAGCATTAAAGTACTCTAATTCGATTTCAATGCTTTAATTTCAAAGTTCAGTTAATGTATTCATAGCTGGCCACAATATTTAGATTACACAAGCACAAATTAAGAGTGCGAGTTTTGTTACCGTATTTTAGCTTACCTGTGACTGCAGCTCAGCTTGGTACATACTAAATTTTACTATTGTTCAGAATCATTTAATTCAAGTTCAAAGTTAAATCTCTTATTTCTAAACTGCGTAGATTCAAGTAGCTTTTGAAATGATTGTTGAGGTAGTCCAAGATTAACCGTGTTTACTGAATTTCGATGTGCTTCAGAAAGAAAGCTCACTATTAACTTCAGTCACTAAATTAACTTTCGATTTTCCTGTTTTATTAATTCTTTTGCTAAATTAAGTTAGAGTGTAGCGAAATTTATTACTTCTGACAAACTTTCAGTTTTCACACTACACGTGTCAACCTTCAGTTGCCACACTTCTAGTGCTAATTATATGTGTAATAACCTTTCTTTTTCAGTTACTATAGTAATTGTCCATAGGACTGGCGACCGTAATTTTCCCCAAATCTCAAATATCTAATTACCGCTAGTTGATTGTTAACGTAAGGGCCGCACATTTACTTTCTTTATTAACGTTACCCCTTTTCCAAAATTAATTTCCACCAGTTTCATTTGCATTTTTCCTTTCATTCAGATGTAACCCTTTCCTCCCTCTTTACCGACAGGTTAACTTCGGTGACGATTGCTTTTCCAAAATTCCCATTAGGTACATGCGGTTTCATTTTTCACTGTGATTAAGGTCGATAAGTGAGGGGGAGGTTACACACTCCAACTGCACACGCCCCACACCATTACAGAGCCTTCACCAGCTTTAACAGTTCCCTGCTGACATTCAGGGTCGATGGATTTATGAGATTGTCCCCATACCCCTACACGTCCATCCTCTCGATACAGTTTGAAGGTCGTCCGACCAGGCAACATGATTGTAGTCATCAAAAGTCCAAAGTCGGTGTTGACGGCCCCAGGCGAGGCATAAGCACGAGTGGGCCTTCGGCTCCGGAAGTCCATATCGATGATGTTTCGTTGAATGGTTCGCACACTGACACTTGCTGATCGCCCAGCATTGAAATCTGCAGCAATCTGCGGAAGGGTTGCCCTGCTGTCGCGCTGAACGATTCTCTTCAGTCGGCGTTGCTTCCGTTCTTGCCGGATCTTTTACCGGCCACAGCTATGTCGGAGATTCGGTGTTTCCCCCACTTCATCGCTACCTCGGAAATGCTGTGTCCCATCGCTCGTGCGGCGACTGTAACAACACGTTCAAACTCACTTAAATCTTGATAACCTGCCATTCTAGTAGCAGTAAACGACATGAGAATTGCGCCAGACACTTGTCTTATATTGGCGTGCCGACCGCATCGCCGTGTTTTGCCCTCTTTAAATATCTCTGTATCTCGATACGCATGCCTATACCAATTTATTTGGCGAATCAGTGTAGATGGTTCAAATGACTCTGAGCACTATGGGACTTAACATCTGAGGACATCAGTCCCCTTTAACTTAGAACTACTTAAACCTAACTTACCTACAGGGTGTTTCAAAAATGACCGGTATATTTGAAACGGCAATAAAAACTAAACGAGCAGCGATAGAAATACACCGTTTGTTGCAATATGCTTGGGACAACAGTACATTTTCAGGCGGACAAACTTTCGAAATTACAGTAGTTACAATTTTCAACAACAGATGGCGCTGCAAGTGATGTGAAAGATATAGAAGACAACGCAGTCTGTGGGTGCGCCATTCTGTACGTCGTCTTTCTGCTGTAAGCGTGTGCTGTTCACAATGTGCAAGTGTGCTGTGGACAACATGGTTTATTCCTTAGAACAGAGGATTTTTCTGGTGTCGGAATTCCACCGCCTAGAACACAGTGTTGTTGCAACAAGACGAAGTTTTCAACGGAGGTTTAATGTAACCAAAGGACCGAAAAGTGATACAATAAAGGATCTGTTTGAAAAATTTCAACGGACTGGGAACGTGACGGATGAACGTGCTGGAAAGGTAGGACGACCGCATACGGCAACTGCAGAGGGCAACGCGCAGCTAGTGCAGCAGGTGATCCGACAGCGGCCTCGGGTTTCCGTTCGCCGTGTTGCAGCTGCGGTCCAAATGATGCCAACTTCCACGTATCGTCTCATGCGCCAGAGTTTACACCTCTATACATACAAAATTCAAACGCGGCAACCCCTCAGCGCCGCTACCATTGCTGCACGAGAGACATTCGCTAACGATATAGTGCACAGGATTGATGACGGCGATATGCATGTGGGCAGCATTTAGTTTACTAACGAAGCTTATTTTTACCTGCACGGCTTCGTCAATAAACAGAACTGGCGCCTATGGGGAACCGAAAAGCCCCATGTTGCAGTCCCATTGTCCCTGCATCCTCAAAAAGTACTGGTCTGGGCCGCCATTTCTTCCCACTTTTCAGATCCGAAACGATTACTACATCACGCTATCTGGACATTCTTCATGAATTTGTGGCGGTACAAACTGCCTTAGACGACACTGCGAACACCTCGTGGTTTATGCAAGATGGTGCCCGGCCACATCGCACGGCCGACGTCTTTAATTTCCTGAATGAATATTTCGATGATCGTGTGATTGCTTTGGGCTATCCGAAACATACAGGAGGCGGCGTGGATTGGCCTCCCTATTCGCCAGACATGAACCCCTGTGACTTGTTTCTGTGGGGACACTTGAAAGACCAGGTGTACCGCCAGAACCCAGAAACAATTGAACAGCTGAAGCAGTACATCTCATCTGCATGTGAAGCCATTCCGCCAGACACGTTGTCAAAGGTTTCGGGTAATTTCATTCAGAGACTACGCCATAGTATTGCTACGCATGGTGGATATGTGGAAAATATCGTACTATAGAGTTTCCCAGACCGCAGCGCCATCTGTTGTTGAAAATTATAACTACTGTAATTTCGAAAGTTTGTGTGCCTGAAAATGTACTGTTGTCCCAAGCATATTGCAACAAAAGCTGTATTTCTATCGCTGCTCGTTTAGTTTTTATTGCCGTTTCAAATATACCGGTCATTTTTTAAACACCCTGTAAGTACATCACACACATCCATGCCCGAGGCAGGATTTGAACCTGCGACCGTAACGGTCGCCCGGTTCCAGACTGTAGCGCCTAGAACCGCTCGGCCACATCGGCCGGCCGCCACTAGCCGATATTGCGCTTCTTCAGAATCCTGCCATGCAAGCGATACACACTGCAGGTGTAACACGGTCCGTACCACGGCAGCTAACAATGTACCAGTTGCTTTCAATTAAACTTTCTTATTTAACACGTTATAACACGGAAACTAATCACCGTACGAGGACCAAACTTGTACACGGGGAACAGAAATAATGCAGAATTATTTCATTTGAAACACTTTTAATGCGCTCCTACGGTACTTCATACCATTACATACCGGTATCGTTTCATACCGAAAGGGGCTCAATATGGCGCCCATCGGTGTCCAGAAGAGCCCGAAAGTGCAGGATTGCATTCTGCACAGCAGAATGAAGCATGTCGGTAGGTATGCTCACTACCTCTCTTGATATGATGGACTTCAAATGAGCACATGTGTGAATGTTTCCTTGGTAAACGCTGTCCTTCAAGTAGCTGTACAACCAGAAATCACAGGGAGTGAGCCGGCCGATGTGGCCGAGCGGTTCTAGGCGCTTCAGTCTGGAGCTGCGCGACCGCTTAGGTCGCAGGTTCGAATCCTACCTCGGGCATGGATGTGTCTCATCTCCTTAGGTTAGCTAGGTTCAAGTAGTTCTAAGTTCTAGGGGACTGATGACCTCAGATATTAAGTCCCATAGTGCTCAGAGCCATTTGAACCATCTGAACAGGGAATGAGATCAGGTGATCGTGCTGGCCAAGCATTTGGAAACGATCGGCTGATAATTCGATGATTTCCAAATGTGTTTCGGAGAAGCAGCGACCTTCACGAGGGATGTACGACGGGACGTCATCTTGCATGAAAACTGTTGAGTTCAATCTGTCTCTCTCCCGCAGGGCTGATATGACATGCTGGCGAAGCATACGCAGTAACGCTGACCAGTCACACTGCACGTCTTTGGTCCCTGAGCGCCAACCTGTTCAAAAAAGAATGGGCCAATGGTGAACGTAGCCGTGAAGCCATACCATTAGGTGACACGTTCACCATCAAAGGAACTCTGTGCAAAGTGACTGGAGGTGAAGATCTCCACACTCGGCATTTCTGCGTGTTCACCTCGCCCGTCAGAGAAAAATGAGCTTCGCAAACTCAGCGACGCGGGATTCCTCGACGGGCTGCTGCGTCCAATACACTCATACCTCACAGACAGGAGTTTCAACACTGACGTGCAGGGAAAACAGTCAACACGACACGGTATACACGCGGGAGTACCCCAGGGAAGCATCCTAGGGCCCCTACTGTTTAACCTCTACATAAACGATCTCCCAACCACACACAACACAATGATGGCAATCTACGCGGATGACACAGCCATCCTTGCGCAAGATTGGAAACCATCAAACATTACGTCACGCCTACAGACTGCACTCAGAGTGGCCGAGCCTTGGTTGCAGAAATGGCGTGTTAGAGTAAACGTCGACAAGTGCGAAGCCGTTCTGTTCACGAGAAGACCGAAGCAACTGCGCAAACACCGCTACTGCAGACCAATAACTCTACATGCACGTCCAATACGTTTCCGCGAGAAAGTCAAATACCTCGGTGTCTGGCTGGACCGGAAATTACTCTGGGGGGACCACATACAACACATGACCAACCGAGCTAGCGCGAGGCTCAAACAGCTCTATCCTATGCTCAACAGGCGTAGCACACTGAACAGAAGGGTGTCGAGGTCCATGTACATGACACTTATCCGACCCCTGATGACGTACGCAGCTCCCGTCTGGGGATACGCTGCGCCTACACGCCTGCGCCGTCTGCAGCTCATACAAAACAAGGTACTCAAATTCATAAGCGATGCTCCACGATACACACGCATCGCGGACCTACACCGGGAATACCGATTTGAGACTCTCACGGAGGTAATCCACAAACTCACCACAAGACTATACAGAAACTCCAGACATTCGCAGAACCCGTTTATTCTGAATCTCGGGAACTACGACCTCATCCATAGATGGAAACATAAAAGACCAAAAGACATACTTGTAAGGACATAACATCTATGGCCAAGCATACGCAAACATAACGGCACAGGCGAGCCCCTGTTAGACAGACGCCATTATTGGATATCCAGCTGAAATACACTGTCGAATAACTGGCACCACACAGGGAAGCCGTACCGTACACTGCATGCAAACAAGCTCCACACATCCCCCACACAATGAGATGATCTATGGCCGATCTCCCACTACTGTATAGCGATCTTGATTGTTCCAGGAAAGTAGCAGCCGCAGCAACTGGGACACATCGCCATCGCCTGTCAAGGTAATGATGCATGATACCTATACTAACAAATCCAACCTTGCATGAGCTATCGCAGCTAGTAAGCCACTACTGCTCTTACTACCCATCCCACTGTCGCAGAGGTTTTTTCCCACGGCACGAGCCATGGCACTTTTTTCCCTCTGCTCTTCAAATCGCTACCCTCACTCGCGTTTCGTCCACTATCTATCACCTGATGGACCGTGTTGATGCGTAGCCTTACCCAGACGCACGGACAACATCACAGCCCAGCATCCTGTGATCCACCTACTAGATAACTAACATGTTTACGGAGGTGACAGTAGAACTTATGGTTTGGTCACCACGTTGGTGCGGGCGTGGAGGGGCCCCATCTCTATTTAAGCTTCGTCTGCCCATAGGATGGTCGAAGGCCAGACGTCGTCAACTTCAATCCTTGCAAGGAAGTGGAGAGCGAAATCAACACGTCGTTGCGCGTCCTGTGCTGCAAGCTGCTGTACGATGTGGATCTTGTACAGATACCATTTGAGAATTGTTCGACGCACCTTCCCTACAGCGGACTATGGGATGTTTAACTGTCGTGACACAGCACGCGCACTGCCTGACAACCGGAAACTGCGCGCAGCGTTGTCTGCCACAGCAACAGCGATTTCACCAGCCACCTGTGGTGCAACCGGTCGTTGGCCTCTTCCCGGAGCGACGTGCAGTTCTCCTGATGATTCGAACTTCTTCATCATGCTTCGCACAGCTGGTGGAGAAAGAAGAGCCTTCCGTAATCCTTTCAGCCGGCATTATTCTCGAGGTGCAGCTGCAGCTTCACTATAGTTTTAATAATAGAACTTCACCAGTAATGGCCTGCTCCTTTTGTCCAGGCTCGTGTTGAGACGTCAACAAATGCACTGCGACTGGCCAGGTGTGGGAGACTATTAATCAGGATGACTGATCACAGCATGGAACTGTACGTTGGCGCTGTGACACATGGATATCATGCACCCCATACTCTGGACATTAATGCTACCAAGTTCGGTACTAGTACAGTATTAGTTTCCATGTTATAACGTGCTACATAGGTAAAGTTTACTTATAATAACCACCAGGTATATATGTGCGGAATTGGTCGATAAAAGTAATATAAACTTCATTAGCCTTATTAACTTCACTACTGTTGAAACTTCCTGGCAGATTAAAACTGTGTGCCGGACCGAGACTCGAACTCGGGACCTTTGCCTTTCGCAGGCAAGTGCTCTACCACGTGAGCTACCCAAGCACAATTCACGCCCCGTCCTCACAGCTTTACTTCTGCCAGTACCTCGCCTCCTACCTTCCAAATTTTACAGAATCTCTCCTGCGAACCCTGCAGAACTAGCACTCCTGAAAGAAAGGATATGCGGAGACATGGCTTAGCCACAGCCTAGGGAATGTTTCCAGAATGAGATTTTCACTCTGCAGCGGAGTGTGCGCTGATATGAAACTTCCTGGCAGATTAAAACTGTGTGCTGGACCGAGACTCGAACTCGGGACCTTTGCCTTTCACGGACAAGTTTCTACCAAGTGAGCTACCCAAGCACGACTCACGTCCCGTCCTCACAGCTTTACTTCTGCCAGTACCTCGCCTCCTACCTTCCAAACTTTACAGAAGCTCTCCTGCGAACCCTGCAGAACTAGCACTATTGAAAGAAAGGATATTGCGGAGACATGGCTTAGCCACAGCCTGGAAGATGTATCCAGAATGAGATTTTCACTCTGCAGCGGAGTGTGCGCTGATATGAAACTTCCTGGCAGATTAAAACTGTGTGCCCGACCGAGACTCGAACTCGGGACCTTTGCCTTTCGCGAGCAAGTGCTCTACCAACTGCAGGGTTTGCAGGAGAGCTTCTGTAAAGTTTGGAAGGTAGGAGGCGAGGTACTGGCAGAAGTAAAGCTGTGAGGACGGGGCGTGAGTCGTGCTTGGGTAGCTCAGTTGGTAGAGCACTTGCCCGCGAAAGGCAAAGGTCCCGAGTTCGAGTCTCGGTCCGGCACACAGTTTTAATCTGCCAGGAAGTTTCATATCAGCGCACACTCCGCTGCAGAGTGAAAATCTCATTCGCTACTGTTGCCTAATTGGAAAATCCTTGACACACTCAGCAATGGTGGGAGACGTGTCCACCTCTTAAAAATTGCATAGACCCTTCCGTCTGCGCTGCAATTCGTCTAATCTTGCCTCCGCGGTCCGAATGTCAGCTGCATATAGCGTGGGATAGTTGGCCTCTATCTTCAAGTGTCTGCCAGTTCAGTTTTTCCAGTGTCTCCGCTACGCTCACCCACGAGCCAAACAGACCTGTGTACCTCCAATATTCCCTGTGAGTCCTCTCTGGTGTGCGTCCATCACACATTAGCAATAAGCCACTACGGGTTGAATGAGTGTTTTGCAAGCAGTCTCTTTTGTACACTGACTGCATTATCCCAATATGCTGCTTTACCTGCAACTAAACCTATGTGATCATTTTAAAAGAAAAAGATCATCATCATCATAATCATCATCATTTAAGACTGATTATGCCTTTCAGCGTTCAGTCTGGAGCATAGCCCCCCTTATACAGTTCCTCCATGATCCCCTATTCAGTGCTAACATTGGTGCTTCTTCTGATGTTAAACCTATTACTTCAAAATCATTCTTAACCGAATCCAGGTACCTTCTCCTCGGTCTGCCCCGACTCCTCCTACCCTCTACTGCTGAATCCATGAGTCTCTTTGGTAACCTTGCTTCTCCCATGCGTGTAACATGACCCCACCATCTAAGCCTGTTCGCCCTGATTGCTACATCTATAGAGTTCATTCCCAGTTTTTCTTTGATTTCCTCATTGTGGATACCCTCCTGCCATTGTTCTCATCTACTAGTACCTGCAATCATCCTAGCTACTTTCATATCCGTAACCTCAACCTTGTTGATAAGGTAACCTGAATCCACCCAGCTTTCGCTCCCATACAACAAAGTTGGTCGAAAGATTGAACCGTGCACAGATAACTTAGTCTTGGTACTGACTTCCTTCTTGCAGAAGAAAGTAGATCGTAGCTGAGCGCTCACTGCATTAGCTTTGCTACACCTCGCTTCCAGTTCTTTCACTATGTTGCCATCCTGTGAGAATATGCATCCTAAGTACTTGAAACCGTCCACCTGTTCTAACTTTGTTCCTCCTATTTGGCACTCAATCCGTTTATATTTCTTTCCCACTGACATTACTTTCGTGTTGGAGATGCTAATCTTCATACCATAGTCCTTACATTTCTGATCTAGCTCTGAAATATTACTTTGCAAACTTTCAATCGAATCTGCCATCACAACTAAGTCATCCGCATATGCAAGACTGCTTATTTTGTGTTCACATATCATAATCTCACCCAGCCAGTCTATTGTTTTCAACATATGATCCATAAATAATATGAACAACAGTGGAGACAGGTTGCAGCCTTGTCTTACCCCTGAAACTACTCTGAACTATGAACTCAATTTACCGTCAACTCTAACTGCTGCCTGACTATCCATGTAAAGACCTTTAATTGCTTGCAAAAGTTTGCCTCCTATTCCATAAGAAAAAGAATAAAATTAAAAGCCGATGCACCTGGAAGGAATTATTCAAATAGGACGAAAATCGGTAGACGTGGTGTACATGAACAGACAAATAAATGAATACAATTGGATGATTTATTCAAGGGTAAGGGTGTCACAAACTGAGCAAGTCAATAACGCACTGGTCTACCTCTGGCCATTATGCAAGCAGTTATTCGGCTTGGCGTTGATTGACGGAGTTGTTGGATGGTCTCCTGAGGAATATGGTGTCCATTGGGAGCATTATATCGTCAAAAGGCCGAGACGTTACAGGGCTACGCCCTTAATGCTCCAAACGTTCTTAATTGGGGAGAAATCTGCAACCTTGCTGCCCAAGGTAGGGCCTAGCAAGCACAAAGACAAGCGGCAGATATTATCGCCATGAGCCAGGGGCCTCCACCTCGCTGAAATGTAATTCCACTACGGCCTCTCATGAAGAGCAACAAAATGGAGCGTAGAATATCGTTGACGTACCGCTGTGTGCTGAGACTGCCGCAGATTTCAACCAAAGCGGTCCTGCTATGAAATGAAATGGCGCCCGAGGCCATCACTCCTGCTTGTCCGGCCGTATGGCAAACAACGATCAGGTTGGTATCCAGCCGCTATCCAGGGCGTCTCCAGACACGTCTTCGGCCTGGAATCTCATTGCCTGCAATATAAGTGTCTTCAGTGATAAGTCCCGCTTCGAACTGAGCCCAGATTACAGCGAATAAACCTTAGTATAATGACAAAACATGGATAACGCGTTATTCACTTGCTCAGTTTGGGAAGCTCTTTATCTTGAAAAAAACATCCAAATTTTCTGAAATTGTAATATTTTGTTTTCCTTTACATGAACATCACAAATATCAATTTTCGTCATCTCATGACAGTTGTTGCACCCATGCATTTGTTGATTTTTAACTGTCTCTCCTCGATACTGTAGTCACAGGATAGTACGTTAACTCCTGTTTTGAAGTGAACGATTATTGATTTATGATCGTTTAAAGCAAGTTGTCAGTCTTAGCACCACTTTGAAAACTTATCAAGACCTGACGAATTGCGCATGTTGGGCAGCCATACTGGATATTTTTTTAGAGATGCTGTAAAACAGTTCATTCGAAAGGTGCAAGCTGTGACTTTGTGTCAGGGTGTGTCCTTTGTAATCAACACTTCAGTCAAGTCGTGTTGTAAATTTTTATGATGTTAGGATGCTGATAATTATGGATAATTATATGTAATGCTTTTACGAATTTTAGCGGAGGCTATGCAGGTAATATTAACACTTTAAATACCTGGCTGCTGTAATATATGGATAAAGTACAAAATGGCATGGTTTTAGATGGTTTAAATTAATCAGGACGGCAAGTTCAGCTAAAATGCAATTTTTCTGTTGAACGTATTGAAGACGTTGTGGCGAAACATGCGGTGTATCGTGTGTGAGATACGCATCTGTGCGTAGCACACAAGTATGGAACCGTTATTTAAGAATGAAATTAAAAATTAAAGTCGCTTTTCCAAACTTTCTCAGCATGTGCTGTAGTATATTAATTTTTAACTGTCAAATCTCAAATTGATCAGATTAATATTTTTCCCTAAATACATCGTTTGAAGAAAAAAATAAGTGGCGCTAAATAATAAGGCGAGGAACCAAAAAACTGGTCATAATGTGCAGATGTAAGTCAAAATTAACTGGTACAGGTCTCAACGTGATTAAAGCAATATTTTGGTCAGAATCCACGTTTTTAAGAAAAATTGAAGGCGCTAAATATTGAAAGGTGGCTACACTGAGCCACAGCGCCAAAAATCGCGCCAGAGAGAGTATTGTTCCGCCGCCTCCACTGGCAGTGATTATTGAGGCGTAGCGGCAAGCAGTTCTTGCGGAGAGTTCTTGCCGAGCAGTCGTGGTGGACACTGCTTTTATCGGAAGTTGGAATGAGATGGGTAGTAGTGAGTGTTGTTCCATGTTGTGCAGCTATGTGATGGGAGAGATAGCAGATGTTATTCTAATGGAGATATTGTAATGATCTGAGTGCTTTTCGTCAATATAAATTAAGGTAACTAACTACTGTTCTTTATTTTCTTATATTTGTGTGTCCTGAATAATGTGTCATTACAGGTTCAGTCAACAAAGCATCTGGCTTGTGTTCTTGTATTAGAGTGTAGAGTGATTTTCTTGCGCCATTATAGTATTTCTAATTTTCTTTTTCACGTCAGTATAATTGGTATTTAACATTTCTTGTCTTGTTGAAGAAGAACCGTGCCAGATGTGCGTTGAGTCACACTACCACACACAGAACAGCGACACTTGTGCTTTGTTGGTTTCATAGATTTTATAGTTGCTGGGGACTTAATTAATTAACTGTGTTAACGAAAATTTTCATTTCATTCTTTGTTGTCATTCTATGCAGTCAGATAGCGTAACAATTAGTTGTCAGGGCCAGCCGTTTACGAGACTTGCGTAATCGGACTTACAGCTACCAAAAATATTTGCATTTCATTTTATTAAGCCCCCATGCAATATTAGACTTACAAATACGAAAATTTGTATGAAGCTGCAGTTCAACATAAAATTAATAACTACGTGACCCCACTGAGCCACCTCTAATAGTATTTGAGTAATTTACTGAAAACTAAATTTGGAACAAAAGTCCGCATTTGTAGTAGATTAAGTATCTGTTATATTAATACTAGAAAGTTCTGATTACAGCACGTGATGATACCTATTAAATAATAAAGCTAAAAAAAATTTCAAGGTCTGCACGTAAATAATAACAAACACAATGTATTTCAGAGATCATTTTCTACTGTTAGTTCCATTCTAAAAATTCTAGATGGCTAAATTTAAATACAGGCGAGCTAAAAATATTTCTGTGATTTTAACCAACATAACTAAATTAATATAATAATTACGAAAATTCAAAATTAATACACAACAGTGTTATAAAATATTATGGGTCTGAAAAGGCGGCCGTTTAGAGGGTACTACCAATGCCCATAGAGCGGATGACAGCAGGTGTTCGCTTGGCCGTCCGCTGCGCCCGTATATTAATACGGCCTGAGAGGCAAGGTTTCACTTCACTTTGCACACAGCCACCGTACGATCTGCGTCAGTCAAACGCCGGAGTACCTGCTGCCTCGGATGACGTCAGAGACAGGTTGTTACTAAATGTATGCTTTCAGTAATAATAGAATGTGAACTCGAGAGGACTGTAAACCATCGTGGATAGCTTAGATTTCGTGAAAGTGTCTGTTAGTGTGCTGCCCATAATCTTAACAAACCTCGTGGCAAGTGGTGACAATTATTATCCACTTTTGGGGAGAGTATTTTTATCAGAAGGCAGGGCGAAGGGCAGTTTAATAGGAACTTACAATATAGGTCGCCAGTGAACTGGTCATAGTGCTGCTTAGGATAGAGAGATTAACATAGAGAATACTACAATGTTGTGTGCGTGTGATACTTTACCAAATACACCTATAATTAGAAAATATCTTCATTTATAATCATACTCCTGATCCCGCTGAGCAAATAGAGAATAGAAATATTTCAGTGGGCTGAACAGGAATGTTGACTTGCAGTCTGGAAACTATAGTCAGTATGTTTTCTATCGTTTTCTGGCTGACAAAAGAAACAGTTTCGAGGCTCTCGTAAAAGACGGCAAACAATATTCTAATATTTCCTCCTATTACTTTTGATTGAATATTAAATTTATTATTAACATACCACCCCACAACGTGTACATTAAATGACAAGAAAAGTCAAAATTTATGTTAGCAATGACTATAAAAGTAATTAAATTTGACGGATTATGACGAGTCGGTACCCTTTAACGATATTCGTTGGGGCTTGTAAATATATCACACGTGGATTAGCTTCCTGCATCTTCTGCACTCAGATTCATCTCTCCATCGGCGTAATGTGGAGCGCGTTACGGTATAACACCATCCATGTGCTATCGGTACTATCAACATGGCTCTTTTTGAATAATTGATAGGTGTGAAGCACCACTTGTCAGTAATGTATTGTGAAAATAACCATCCATTGGTGGAACGACGAGTCGCGGCTGAACAAGGAAGTGGTCCTAGCTTCTAGGACCTCAGTTTAATTGTATTCCATAGATACCTCTGTTACTCTTCAAAGAGCAAGAGCGATGGCAATCTAGTACGACCACTGTACTGTTTTCTCATAAGGATAATTTTATAGTCGGTAACAATACCCATCTCCCGCTATTAGGAATATTCAGGAGTCACAATTCCTGAACATTCCTAATAACAGGAACTCGGTATGATGTACAAGCATGCGGATACTAGCGTGACGCGACCTCCATCCACCGTAAGAGTCATATAACTTTCCGTATTTCTTATCTTCTTTCGAGAGGAGGGAGTTGGAAATGTCTGTCATTTCACATACATTTACTTTTACATGGTTGTCCTAAATTATTTGACGTAACTACCTACGTGGATTCTTCTACGACACAGCTGCTTTGGTTCCTCATCTTTGTCCAGTCGAAGCTAATGATTCCGACATAGACGAGATGGTTTCGTCCAGCTTCCATTTTGAGAATATTTCAGTTCTGCCTCACGCTATGCTCATATGAGTCAGTTAGAATGTTTGATTCGATTGAGAATCAATTCCCAAACGCAACGTTTATTCTGCAGCATAATGGCGAATAAGAGAACCTCCCTGTCATGGAAATAGTTTTCCTGAAAGTGGTTCGAACTTAGTACATTTCCCCGTGGAGCGAAGAAGCCGTAATTCAGATATGAACAAGCAATTTAATGAACACAAGAAGTCAGAAAATGAGCATGTAATGTGTATCAGAATTTCACGTTTCTTCTGGTATTCAGTCTTTGTGGTAAAACCTACAAACAATACCGGAATATGTGAGAAGATCGTCTTACAGAACTAAGAGACTGGCATCTAGCAACGTTTAAAAGCAGATATTTGTGAGTTAAGCAAATTAATGTAATACCTTCATTATTCTGCCCCTTCTTTGTCCAGAAATGCGACATAGTTAAATAAAATACAGACAAGTAAAAATACTCCATTTCCGCGGCACGGCACTGTCGAGGTGAAGAAGTAAACTAGATGATGGCTAAAGTGGAAGCATTGAATAAGAAAACCCACAGACAAAACTTTTAGACAGAGTGACATAAACGCCTTGAGAACTGCGTTGATGGGAACAATCTAATTCGGCAAGAACGATGTGGTTGGGACAAGTCTTTCTCATATAGCGCTATGAATCGTGAAGGGGAAATGTAAGAAGCCAAGAAGAGCCTGGAGGAGTTGTCCCCCAGGGAACCTGGCCGGCGGCAGTGAGGAAGCCATATTCCAGTGAGGTCGGAACTTTTATTCTGTTCGCTAGAAGCAGCTACGTCGTTTCCCCGAAGTACCTTGCGGACAAATAATTTATTATATGAAGGAGCGACCTGTGCTGCTCGTTGGTCGCTGCTCTTCTTTTTTCGCCATTGATCCTCGCTGACACTTGTAGCTATGAATACCAAAGCGGATAACACAATACACTTTCAGTTTGCGAATGTGACCTGCAGCAGTCGACGGTTTTCCTCGTATATTGAGGCTGTTTCTTCATCGCATTGTGTTTGCTGACTTATACTTCACAACACTATAGTTTTCCACATAATTTTTATCGTTTGTTTCATTCAGCAGTCATGTCTGATTTAGATCATGGAGCACGTAGATGCTTATCACAGTAGTGGTTACATCTCAACGTGTACATTAACGATGCGTTGGGATAAACTACATGACAATAACGTAGTTCGGTTACATATTGAAACGTCCCCTTAGAAAAATTTTACATCACTGTGCTTAAACTGACACACAATATTTTTTAGCGCAACGCAATCTGACTTTCAAAAATCCCTGCAAAAGAATGGCCCTGACTAACATTAATCTATACCTTTCACAAATCACTTACCTCACCAAAAATCTCCGTTACTCGAACTACTGCAATACAGCGAGCGCCACTACTGCCAGCTAAATAAAAGATTCAAACTACGGAAGGCACTAACTACTGATAGGCATAGTTAGCAAATGAAAGATTTTAATAGAGAACAAACAATGTATTTACCTTAATAGTCATAATACAGGGTGATTCAAAAAGAATACCACAACTTTAAAAATGTGTATTTAATCAAAGAAACATAATCTAACCTTCTGTTATACATCATTACAAAGAGTATTTAAAAAGGTTTTTTTCACTCAAAAACAAGTTCAGAGATGTTCAATATGGCCCCCTCCAGACACTCGAGCAATATCAACCTGATACTCCAACTCGTTCCACACACTCTGTAGCATATCAGGCGTAACAGTTTGGATAGCTGCTGTTATTTCTCGTTTCAAATCATCAATGGTGGCTGGGAGAGGTGGCCGAAACACCATATCCTTAACATACCCCTATAAGAAAAAATCGCAGGGGGTAAGATCAGGGCTTCTTGGAGGCCAGTGATGAAGTGCTCTGTCACGGGCTGCCTGGCGGCCGATCCATCGCTTCGGGTAGTTGACGTTCAGGTTTCATAACTAACCTTTTTCGTAGGACTCTCCATACAGTTGATTGTGGAATTTTCAGCTCTCTGCTAGCTCTGCGAGTCGATTTTCCTGGGCTGCGAACAAATGCTTGCTGGATGCGTGCTACATTTTCATCACTCGTTCTCGGCCGTCCAGAACTTTTCCCTTTGCACAAACACCCATTCTCTGTAAACTGTTTATACCAACGTTTAATACACCACCTATCAGGAGGTTTGACACCATACTTCTTTCGAAATGCACGCTGAACGACTGTCGTCGATTCACTTCTGCCGTACTCAATAACACAAAAAGCTTTCTGTTGAGCGGTCGCCATCTTAGTATCAACTGACGCTGACGCCTAGTCAACAGCGCCTCAAGCGAACAAATGTACAACTAAATGAAACTTTATAGCTCCCTTAATTCGCCGTCAGATAGTGCTTAGCTCTGCCTTTTGTTGTTGCAGAGTTTTAAATTCCTAAAGTTGTGGTATTCTTTTTGAATCACCCTGTATATATAGCAATTCATAATATCCCGTATTAAAAATTTCGAAACCCCGCCATCTCTCTCCCCACATCCACCACTGCTGGTGGCTCACCTCCAACTGCGCAACGCTACGCGCTCTTCACATCCAGCTGCCCAACGCTACAATGGCAGACAACAATGCAAACTAGCCACAGACTGCACACAGCACAGCCAGTGATTTTCATACAGAGCGCTACGTAACGTTGCCAATAAGAAAACCTAAACAGCCTACTTTGTCTCTGTGTAGTTTCATAGAATTTTTTCTTGTTCTAATACTAAGCTACATTCACTATGATGAGGAATACTGTTATCCTCAAATATAATTGGCATTAATAATATGTTATTTACCTTGTAAATATGCTTAGACATTATTTATTCTGTTTTGTTTTAATGCTCATGTGTAAAGTTGATGTTTTAAAAGTTATTCTGATCTTTTATGTATTTACTTATCTCATAATTCCTGTAACACTGATGTATATGTTAGTTCAATTCTTTTGTAAAGCCTGTACCACAAATTATATCTGTATTGTTATGTTATTTAATGATGTATTTTGTACCTTTGTAATTGTATTCTTAAGTTATAAAATTGTAATTGACACCAGTTCATCGTATTATTAACTTGTTAGTTACATTTCACTGCACACGTTTCTGTTGGTCATAGTATATGGACAATATGTGAGAAGTAGGGACTGTTAGTTTTTTCACGTGTGTTAATAATTCAGCAAGGGACTGGATAACAGCATTTCTGGTTCTAAGGACAATTCAAAAAACTTTGTGAGTGCACAAGTGGTGGTTTATGGACTTGCTATATTGTCCACAAGACTCTTCGATGGTGATTGTGCACCTGCACAGTCGCAGCAGATGGCTGCTGGCCATCTCTACAAGGACTACAGTGGGTCTACACCTTTGATAACTCACCAATACCATTATCTCTACAAGGACTACAGTGGGTCTGCATCTTTGATGACCCACCAATACCATTATTTCTACAAGGACTACAGTGGGTCTAACCTTTGCTGACTCACGAGTACCATTATTTCTACAAGGACTGCAGCGGGTCTGCACCTCTGGTGGCCCACCAATACCGTAATCTCTACCAGGACTACAGTGGGTCTATTCTGTGATGACCTACCTACCAATATTCTTCAAAACGTCGAATGACTCTGCTGTGGGTTTGCTCTGTTGTGGCCCATTACCTGCTGCATGTCAAGAGTCAGCACTGTCTTTCCGTTGGAAGGACAACACTACTTCCTCAAGACTGCATGGAAATCCACTACTTCTGTGTGCAATTTCTTTTACTAATGAGACTTTGTGAAAAAAACTGTAATTACTATTATGATGAATGATCAAGACTATCTTTATGGACTGTGAGAAAATTTTAGCTTTTGACCAACATTGTATCAATAAGTGTGTGCATTTGATGCCTTTGTTATTGCAATTATGAAAAATTTTATCAAATCATTATTGGCCACTGCCCAAAACTATTTGTAAAATTTTTTGCGGGAAGCATGGGGGCTATGTAAGTAGGTTGTTTCTGTATGAAAATAACAGGCTGTGCTGTGTGCAGTCTGTGGCCAGTTTGCATTGTTGTCTGCCATTGTAGTGTTGGGCAGCTGGATGTGAACAGCGCATAGCGTTGCGCAGTTGGAGGTGAGCCGCCAGCAGTGGTGGATGTGGGGAGAGAGATGGCGGAGTTTTGAAATTTGTAAGACTGGATGTCATGAACATGTATATTATGGTTTTTCAACACTATTAAGGTAAATACATTGTTTGTTCTCTATTAAAATCTTTCATTTGCTAACTATGCCTATCAGTAGTTAGTGCCTTCCGTAGTTTGAATCTTTTATTTAGCTGACAGTAGTGGCGCTCGCTGTTTTGCAGTAGTTCGAGTAAGGAAGATTTTTGGTGAGGTAAGTGATTTGTGAAAAGTATAGGTTAATGTTAGTCAGGGCCATTCCTTTGTAGGGATTTCTGAAAGTCAGATTGCGTTGCGCTAAAAATATTGTGTGTCAGTTTAAGCACAGTCTTGTATAATTTTTCTAAGGGGACGTTTCAATATTCAGAGCATTCTCTTGTCCTTAGGGAAGGAAACTGTCCCTAAAAGGCGGAAAATCAGGAAACATCAACGGCAAGAGGATTCAGAGGACAATGGAAACCACTGCTTTAAAGACACATAATGTGTACCCATAGGTCATCTGGCCTGTAACTGAAAAAGTGTCATGAGTACCTCTCCATTGGCAAAAGACTCCGAATTACTCCTGACTTCGGATCTGCAGGAGGGGACTGCCAAGGAGGAGGTGACCATGAGAAAAGACAGAATAACCAACGGAAGGATAACATCCCTCGAGTCTGAGCGTGCAATGTCACAAGTTTTAACATGGTAGGGAAACTAGAAAATCTGAAAAATGAAATCCTAATGCTCAATCTAGGTAAAATGTGGTGATCCGTGATTTGAAATGTAAAGAAAACAAGGATTTCTGATCAGACGAGTGTAGAGTGATATCAAAAGCAGTAAAAAATGCTATAACGGGAGTAGGGTTTTTATGAATAGGAAGGTAGCGCAGAAAGTCAGTTACTGCGAGCAGTACTGTGATAGGGTGCTTCTCATCAGAATACATAGCAAACCATCCCCGAAATCAATATTTCAGGTATACAAGTTGTAAATAGAGGATGAAGAGATAGAGAATGTATATGAGGACATTGACGAGATATCGTTAAGATTGTAGTAAGATTGCATAATCGTCAGGCATTCCGAAAACAGATACTGCATTATAAGGCGCACCCAGGAGCAGATGTAGACTCAGATTACAATTTAGTAATGATTAAGAGCACGATAAAGTTTAATATAATATTCAGGAAGAATCAAGACGCAAAAATGTGTGATACAGGAGTACTAGGAAATGAAAAGATACGCTTGAAGTTCTCTCGGGATATATATGTTGCGATACGGAATAGGTCAGTAACCAGTTAAATTGAAGAGGAATAGAAATTCTAAAAAGGGCAATTACAGATGTTGGACAGAAAAACATAGATACAAGGAAGGTAACTGCAAAAAAACGATGGGTAGCAGTAGATACACTTCAGTTGAAGTACACAGATTTTCAGGGAAGCTCAGGAATACAGAAATATAAGTCGCTTATGAATGAAAAAAAATTAAGTGCAGGAAGCCAAGGCGAAATGGCTGCTTGAAGAATGTAAGAAGCAGAAAAAGAAATGATTGTCAGAAGGACTGACTCAGCATGTAGAAAAGTCTCAACAACCTTAGGTAAAATTAAAAGCAAGGTCAAAAGAATCCCACTGATAAATGTAAAGGAGATAGTGAACAGGTGGGAAGAGTATATTGAAAGCCTCTATGAAGGGGACGACTTGGCTAA
Organism: Schistocerca cancellata; assembly: GCF_023864275.1. Taxonomy (NCBI): domain Eukaryota; kingdom Metazoa; phylum Arthropoda; class Insecta; order Orthoptera; family Acrididae; genus Schistocerca; species Schistocerca cancellata. The sequence continues at coordinate 1,134,457,232 of NC_064627.1, read as the reverse complement.
CGACGTGATAGAAGAAAAATGAGGAGTGGACAAGCAAGATACAGGGCACCCAGTGTTACACCAGAATTTAAAAGAGATTTGGACGACTCAAGAGCAAATAAGACGGAAGGGATACATAACATTACATTAGAATTTACATAAAACTTCATCATAATTTCTAAATCATTTGGACGAAGTGACAACTAATCGGCTATTCACATTGTCGTATAGTATGTATGAGGCTAGCGATAAACAACCTCACTTATGGAAGAAAACGTCATCCACAAAATTCCGAAGCTTGCAAGGGCCGACAAGTGCGAGAAGTACCGTACAGTCAGCTCATTAGATCATGCATCCTATTTTCTGACAAAAATAATGTACTGAAGAATGGAAAAGAGAATTAGGAACCTGTTAGATTGCGATCAGTTTGGCTTTAGGAAAGGTAAAGGCATCAGAGAGGCAGTTCTGACGTTGTACTTCCTGGTGGAAGCAAGACTGAATAAAAATCGTGAGACGCTCCTTGGATTTGTCGACCGGAAAAAAGTGTTCGACAATGTAAAACGGTGCTAGATGTTCTAAATTCTAAGAAAAACAGGGTATCTGTAGCGAAAGATGGGTGATTTACAAGAACCAAGAAGGAACAGTAAGACCCAGAACTAAGGGCCAGGAAGATAGGACATTTGTTTAAACATCAGGGAATAACTTCCATGTTCTTGAGGCAGCTATGGAGAGTAAACACCATAGAAGATGGGAGAGACTGGAATACTTCCAGAAAAGAATTGAGGACTTATGTTGCAAGTGCTACCCTGAGACGAAAACGTTGGCAGAGGAGAGGAGCACTCTTTGAGTGGCAAAAAAGAATGGAACATACAGTCTTTCTTAGGGCGAAAACATTACAGAGATATCCAGTCTGTAGTATTGCCACAGTAAGGGCACACTTCCATTATCACAGAAAGGGAAGTCCCACTGTTCAAAAATGGTTCAAATGGCTCTGAGCACTATGGGACTCAACTGCTGTGGTCATAAGTCCCCTAGAACGTAGAACTACTTAAACCTAACTAACCTAAGGACAGCACACAACACCCAGCCATCACGAGGCAGAGAAAATCCCTGACCCCGCCAGGAATCGAACCCGGGAACCCGGGCTTGGGAAGCGAGAACGCTACCGCACTACCACGAGATGCGGGCAGTCCCACTGTTGTTAGGATAAGGTTTAACCATGCCAGTTTACCTTAGCATTTCAACAGAATTCATGTATTAAATTCCGCCAGCTGAGATAATAGTTCGATGGGAGGTTTTCATTTTACGACAGTCGTTCAGCTAACAACGGTTCACAGTTTTTTTTTGTTTTTTCAGAACACATTTTCTTCATTACTACCTCTACATCTAATCTACATCTACACTACGTAATCCACCGTATGGCGTGTCGCGGAACGTACCACCTACCACTACTTGTAATTTGCTTTCCTGTTCGACTCGAAGACAGAACGAAGGAAAAACGACTGTTTATATGTCTCCGCATGAGCTCTGATTTTTGGTATCCTATCTTCGTGGTCCCTACGCAAAATGTACGTTGGAATCAACAGAATCGTTCTGCAATCAGCTTCAAATGGCGGTTCTCTAAATTTTCTCAACTGCGTTCCCTGAAAAGAACGGCGCCTTCCATCCAGGGATTTCCATTTGAATTCCCGAAGCATCTCTGTAACACTTGCGTATTGTTAGAACCCACCACCAACAAATCTAGCAGCCCGCATCTGAACACTGCTACTGTGTCTTCGTTTATCCGCCCTGGTATGGATCACAAACATTTGATCGCATTAGTGTCCTATATGTGATCTTTACAAATGAACAACACTTTCCTAGACTTCTCCCAATAAACCGAAATCGACCATTCTCCTTTATTACCACAATCCTCATATGCTCGTTCCATTTCCTACCGCTTTGCAACGTTTCGGCAAGATATTTGAACGACGTGACTATGTCGAGCAGCAGAATATTAATGCTGCATCCGAATAATATGGGTTTGTTTTTCCTACTCATCCGCAATAACTAACATTTTTATACATTTAGAGCTGGCTCCCATTCATATCACCCTCTAGTTTGTCACTGAACTAATGGATGAACTAAAATGCAACACATCCGTGAGAATGACATCATCACTATCTCGAAAGACTGCTAGCAGAGGGAGCTGACTTTAATTGCTTCTGTTATGGTACCTGTAGTAGGAAAGATGTAATAAGTAGAATAAATCAGGCAAAGATTGCATTCTATAAAAGGAAAGGAGTCCTCACATCAAATATGATAAGTCTGTCGTTAAGGAAGCGGTTAATAAAGACCTTTGTTGGGAGTGTGCTTCTCTACGGCAGCGAAACCTGGACACTTGGAGAGGACGAAAGAAGAAGGATTGAAGGATTCGAAATGTGGTGTCTGCGAAGGATGTTAAAAATTCCATGGACGGCCAGGATGACAAATGAAGAAGTCCTGCAGAGAGCGGAGGAAGCTCCAGTTCTTTGGAAGACGGTCAAGAAGAGGAGAGATATATGGATGGGACACATTCTGAGACATGAAAGTCTTCTCCACACTATAACGGAAGGCCTTGTGGAGGGCAAAAGGGCAAGAGGCAGACCTAGAAGAAAGTACATAAGCCAGATAATGCAGGACCTAGGATGCGGAAGTTTCACGGAATTGAAGAGGCTGGCCGACAATCGCACTGAAGGGAGAGCTGCTGCAAATCAATCTTAGGATTGGCAACTTAAGAAGAAGAAGTATCGCCAGTTCGCTGACTGCCTTTTTATTTCCGTCTCAAAATGATGCACCTAGGGTTCGTCAACTGTAAAGATCCGTGACGTGGACGCCTCTCCATTAGCCTCAACCTGCTCTTATAGTTCAGGTTAAACGGCATGATTTTGAAATCTTGTTATTTGCTCTGAGCGTCTGCGGAACACACCGTGGGGTCACCTCTGAATATCCTAGATCTCAGTCATTGCACACGCCCTCCCAATGGTCACCGAGAGTCAAATACTGAGTTGCGATGCGCCGATCTGCAAGAATATCGGCATCCACTCGAGTCACCATGTCGGGAGTAGTGACTGTGGCAGGTGTCCCTAATGTGGCCGATCGTGGAGTTTCGTTTCCGCACCATCTGTCGCTTTAACTCTCTTTACCCATGCTCCAACAATACTCCTATCTCCTGCATCATTACCAAGCATCCTTTGGGGAGCCTATAACGTCTCAGAAAGCTCGCAACACGTATCATGGCGATGGATAAAGGCTTTCAAGGGTCTACATCTACATCTACATTTATACTCCGCAAGCCACCCAACGGTGCGTGGCGGAGGGCACTTTACGTGCCACTGTCATTACCTCCCTTTCCTGTTCCAGTCGCGTATGGTTCGCGGGAAGAACGACTGTCTGAATGCCTCCGTGCGCGCTCTAATCTCTCTGATATTATATTCGTGATCTCCTCGGGAGATATAAGTAGGAGGAAGCAATATATTCGATACCTCATCCAGAAACGCAACCTCTCGAAACCTGGCGAGCAAGCTACACCGCGATGCAGAGCGCCTCTCTTGCAGAGTCTGCCACTTGAGTTTGCTAAACATCTCCGAAACGCTATCACGGTTACCAAATAACCCTGTGGCGAAACGCGCCGCTCTTCTTTGGATCTTCTCTATCTCCTACGTCAACCCGACCTGGTACGGATCCCACACTGATGAGCATTACTCAAGTATAGATCGAACGAGTGTTTTGTAAGCCACCTCCTTTGTTGATGGACTACATTTTCTAAGGACTCTCCCAATGAATCTCTACCTGGTACCCGCCTTACCAACAATTAATTTTATATGATCATTCCACTTCAAATCGTTCCGCACGCACACTCCCAGATATTCTACAGAAGTAACTGCTACCAGTGTTTGTTCTCCTATCATATAATCATACAATAAAGGATCCTTCTTTCTATGTATTCGCAATACATTACATTTATCTATGTTAAGGGTCAGTTGCCACTCCCTGCACCAAGTGCCTATCCACTGCAGATCTTCCTGCATTTCGCTACAATTTTCTAATGCTGCAACTTCTCTGTATATTACAGCATCATCCGCGAAAAGCCGCATGGAACTTCCGACACTATCTACTAGGTCATTTATATATATTGTGAAAAGCAATGGTCCCATAACACTCCCCTGTGGCGCGCCAGAGGTTACTTTAACATCTTTAGACGTCTCTCCATTGATAACAACATGCTGTCTTCTGTTTGCTAGAAACTCTTCAATCTAGCCACACAGCTGGTCTGATATTCTGTAGGCTCTTACTTTGTTTATCAGGCGACAGTGCGGAACTGTATCGAACGCCTTCCGGAAGTCAAGGAAAATAGCATCTACCTGGGAGCCTGTATCCAATATTTTCTGGGTCTCATGAACAAATAAAGCGAGTTGGGTCTCACACGATCGCTGTTTCCGGAATCCATGTTGATTCCTACAGAGTAGATTCTGGGTTTACAAAAACGACATGATACTCGAGCAAGAAACATGTTCTAAAATTCTACAACAGATCGACGTCAGAGATATAGGTCTATAGTTTTGCGCATCTGCTCGACGACCCTTCTTGAAGACTGGGACTACCTGTGCTCTTTTCCAATCATTTGGAACCTTCCGTTCCTATAGAGACTTGCGGGACACGCTCAGTAGTGATCGCGGCGCTGTTCCATCGGGCGCGGAAGCAGGGGCACATCATGCACTTCATCTCGGTCGCTATGCTCCACAGCACTAAAATGCTACGTTTCCCGACACTCAATCAAAGGTACAAGGTAATAGTAGTTACATAGAAACTACTGTTAGTAACTTTGTCAAATCCTAGCCTCGCCATTCCTGCCACCTAATCAAAATACAGTTATGAGAAGGACGACATTTCAGTCGTACTGGAGACGCCACTGATTGTCTAGATTCTTGTTCTGAAAAAAAAAATTATTTTCAGCGCAGTGACAACAATGTGCTGTTATGGTTTCGGACGTCATTTTCCATCTGAGAGAAGTGCTGTAATTTACACCAACCACTGAGAAAAACCTCACTGTCAATCAGCTGCCAGTGAAAATGAAATTTTTATCATTCTGGTTTTGTTTCGTTCGTATTTAGAACTTACACAAATCAAAGTGTTATGCTTGCTGCTCACTTTACTTGTGATAACTCTTATAGCCTAAGGCACAATGAAAGCGCATAGCCGAAATTTGTTCCTAGGATAACGCTTGTAAGTTACTGACCTGAACTCAAGGTTATCTGGATGCACTGAACTTTAACAGTGAACTTACTGAAAAAATTATGCTGTGAAATTGAAACTATTTTTTTTTCTGGGCCTGTTAAAACGTTCAGCGGACGTTATCTGTTCCCTGTCTGTCTTGCTTCTCGTAGAATCGTACGGTGAAGAACGTACCTGGTGCGATACAAATGAACACATTTTGATTTCCAATGGCAGTCTGTGTAGCGTTGTGTGTTGTAAACGTGTGTAACCGTAAGTTTGGGGAGTCATGGCAGGAAAGGTACGTAAAATTATTCGCTTGGATACGAGAAACCGCTAACGATCTATAAATCACAACACCGTAAGTCAAATTAGAAAAAAATAGTGTGGGTTGTACATACAGACAGTATACATACACATGTGGCCAAATTGTGAGATGTACCAAGTGTGATCACATATTAGTGAAAGTTCAAGTCTCAGGCAATCATACGTTAATTAGAAATGTAAAATGCACTGAGAGAGTATAAAGATCTATAAGGAAAAACGTCGGGATGCAAGGACGTCCTTGTGGGTCTCAATAAGCCTTGAATTATTAGATGACAGATACATATGGTGAGATTCAAGTGCAAGAACCACAAAACTCAACTAATCGAAATTTCGCGGCCATAATACGTCCAGAATGTGGCTCTTATCTCGAATGATAATTAACGCAAAGAGTGGAGACGATTACGGAAAATACAAGCCCCACAAAACGTAGCAACATACTGCCAAGTGCTTGCTATAATTGGCTTATGACAAGGCTGCAGCGACAGTAAAGTCGTATTTCCAAAAACCTGACATTCACTCGATACATGTACAAGAAAAATGAAATCTTTTGTCTGTAGTTCAACTGCGCGAACCGCTTTTAAGGCGACTTTAAAAGGACTGGCTTGAAAACGAACTTTATAGTTTCAAACTGGTGCCCAGCATAATCTAACACAACTGAGACGGAATTATAATAAAGAATATGCAAGGGCTGGAACTTTAATAGTGGCAGCTATTTATTTACACCCCGTACAAAATAGATCGTGTTTCAAAGTTTTACTGACCTTCAAAGTAGTCACAAGTATTGTGTAGCACCCGTTGCTAGCAATGTGGAAGTCGTAGTATACTCTAGGCAGTGCCAGCTGTGTTGACAGCTCGAGCGGCGCGGTCTATTGCTCAACGAATTTGTAGCAGTTCTGAAGTGAATGCCGTGAAGTGCTTCCTTCAGTGTATAAATCGAGCTGAACTTAAGCCCCGAGGGCTTAAGTCAGGGGAGTGTGGTAGGTAGTACAGCACTTAGCAGACCCATCAGTCAAAAAAATGGTTCAAATGGCTCAGAGCACTATGGGACTTAACATCTGAGGTCATCAGTCCCCTAGAATTTAGAACTACTTAAACCTAACTAACCTATGGACATCACACACATCCATGCCTGAGGCAGGATTCGAACCTGTGACTGGAGCGGACTAAAGCGCCTAGAACCGCTCGGCCACACCGGCCGGCAGTCAAACAAATCAGTAACAGCTTGCGTTATATGTGCTTGAGCATTTTCCTGCAAAATAATGGTCAGGTCCTGCAGAATGTGTAACCACTTCTCGCTCTATACTGTTCATTTTTAGAACACAAACTACGATCAGCTTAGAGACAGAAGTGATTACACTTTCTGCAGGACATGCCCTTCATTTTGCAGGACAATGCTCAAGCACGTGCAGAGCAAGCTGTTACTGATTGGTTTGAATGACAGGTCTGATAAGTGAGTTCAACTCGATTTCTAAACTGAAGGAAACACTTCACGGCATTCGCTTCAGAACTGCTACAAATTCGTCGGGCAATAGACCGCGCCGCTCGAACTGTCAACACAACTGGTACTGCTAAGAGTATCCTACGACTTCCACATTGCTGGCAAAGGTTTATACCCAATGCTGATGACTACTTTGAAGGTCAGTAAAACTTCGAAACACGTATTTACTTTGTACGAGCTGTAAACAAGTAGTTGCCACTATGAAAGTTCCAACCCTCATATACATCCAAGTTACTGGTTCTGCCTGACTTTGTGTCGGAAATGCGTAATAACAAAGTTTTCTGCTACCACCTCCACAGATCGCGCCATGGTCCAGCTGACATGCTGCCAACCAGTTTTGTTTGTCTCAAGATCTAAACACAAATGTCCGCTCAAACAAAGAGTGTTATCTGCGTTTCCAATAATGGAGTTCCCGACTCATGTCTTGCCGAACTTCAGCAGAGAAAACAAAAGTACCCTCCACCTGGCCTGGCCCCAAAAGTCTTTCCTGCATCAGGTACACCTCAGGTGTATCGACAGTGTCAGGTTATCTTTGCTTCAACAGATACTTCATCTGCTGGTGGTTGAAACAGTACTGACAGCATGATGGAAATTAGGATGATAAAATTTGTTGCCGGATATACAGGCTACTCAGGCAACTTTCAGAGCACAGCGTTTGCCTTGTTGTTGTTGTGGTCTTCAGTCCTGAGACTGGTTTGATGCAGCTCTCCATGCTACTCTATCCTGTGCAAGCTCCTTCATCTCCCAGTACCTACTGCAACCTACATCCTTCTGAATCTGCTTATTGTATTCATCTCTTGGTCTCCCTCTACGATTTTTACCCTCCACACTGCCCTCCAATGCTAAATATGTGATCCCTTGACGCCTCAGAACATGTCCTACCAACCGATCCCTTCTTCTAGTCAAGTTGTGCCACAAATTTCTCTTCTCCCCAATCCTATTCAATACCTCCTCATTAGTTACGTGATCTACCCACCTAATCTTCAACATTCTTCTGTAGCACCACATTTCGAAAGCTTCTATTCTCTTCTTTGCCTTATCATCTGAAGAATGCTTATGACGGACAAAATTTCCAACATCAGACTGGAGTACTTGTGTCTCGGCTGAAAATAAGCTATTTTCAGAACAAACAAAAAAAATATTTCAGTTATGTTCTTGATCAAACGACTCTGCGATCAGGGTTAAATTACACTACATGACATTTCAACAGGGCTCTGACCCAGTAGTAACACGGAATCCTGATGAAGGCCAATTATACACAGCTGGCCATTAAAATTGCTACACCAAGAAGAAATGCAGATGTTAACGGATATTCATTGGACAAATATATTATACTAGAACTGACATGTGATTACATTTTCATGCAATTTGGGTGCATAGATCATGAGAAATCAGTACCCAGAACAGCTACCTCTGACCGTACGAACGGCCTTGATACTCCTGGTCCTTGAGTCAAACAGAGCTTGGATGGCGTGTACAGGTACAGCCGCCCATGCAGCTTCAACACGATACCACAGTTCATCGAGAGTAGTGACTGGCGTATTGTGACGAGCAAGTTGCTCGGCCACCATTGGCCAGACGTTTTCAATTGGTGAGAGATCTGGAGAATGTGCAGGCCAGGGCAGCAGTCGAACATTTTCTGTATCCAGAAAGGGTCGTACAGGACCTGCAGCATACGGTCGTGCATTGTCCTGCTGAAATGTAGGGTTTCACAGGGATCGAATGAAGGGTAGAGACACGGGTTGTACCACATCTGAAATGTAACGTCCATTGCCGCCAATGCGAACAAGAGGTGTCCGAGACGTGTAACCAATGGCACCCCATACCATCACGCTGGGTGATACGCCAGTATGGCGATAGCGAATACACGCTTCCAACGTGCGTTCACCGCGATGTAACCAAACACGGATGCGACCATCATGATGCTGTAAACAGAACCTGGATTCATCCGAAAAAAATGACGTTTTCCAATTCGTGCACCCAGGTTCGTCGTTGAGTACACCATCGCAGGCGCACCTGTCTGTGATGCAGCGTCAAGGGTAACCGCAGCCACGGTCTCCGAGCTGAATGGCCATGCTGCTGCAAACGTCGTCGAACTGTTCGTGCAGATGGTTGTTGTCTGGCAAACGTCCGCATCTTTTGACTCAGGGATCGAAACGTGGCTGCACGATCCGTTACAGCCATGCGGATAAAATTCGTGTCATCTCGACTGCTAGTGATACGAGGCCGTTGGGATCCAGCACGGCGTTCCGTATTACCCTCCTTAACCCACCGATTCGATATTCTGCTAACAGTCATTGGATCTAGACCAACACGAGCAGCAATGTCCCGATACGATAAACCGCAATCGCGATAGGCTACAATCCGACCTTTATCAAAGTCGGAAAGGTGATGGTACGCATTTCTCCTCCTTACACGAGGCATCACAACAACTTTTCACCAGGCAACGCCGGTCAATTGCTGTTTGTGTATGAGAAATCGGTTGGAAACTTTCCTCATGTCAGCACGTTGTAGTGTAACCACCGGCGCCAAACTTCTGTGAATGCTCTGAAATGCTAATCATTTGCGTATCACAGCATCTTCTTCCTGTCGGTTAAGTTTCGCGTCTGTAGCCCATCATCTTCGTGGTGTAGCAATTTTAATGGCCAGTAGTTAGTAGGGGCCAAAACATTAGTCTATAAACAACAAGTCAGCCCTGTCCTTTACACGGAAACATTTCACTGAACTTCAGGCACGTTTCAGGGCTATTTATGTTTTTAGCAGAGGGTGAACTTGAGCCCTGATAAACATGCAATGCATCTGCATCTGGCAGTATGACGTTCTGGCCTTCGACATGACGAGACACAACACCCTATTACGAAGATCTTCGCTGTCGTCTGTTAGAAGGCCGATGACGGAGTAGAGGACATTCCCAAAGAGCTCCGGAGTGCTTTTTGTAGGGCCTCTTCTCTCCTTGGAGAGGTACAAGCACCTTCGGCAGGCAATCTGCATAAAACGCGAGCGCTCTGTCAGGCGAGTGCTCCAGGGCCGTCCTTCTGTTGCCTCATTCACTCCGACCGCCCTCGGGCTCTGCACTCTCAGAGCGAACAGCAGGCTATTCTCTGGTGGGCATTACACAGACCTCTTGTCACAGATAATGTAGCAAAATGGCAAGAACACTGCTGACGCCACAATCTCTCTGCGATAATCCCTGTTTTAATATTGTGTGTTGTTTGCTCTCAACTGAAATAAAACAGTATTTATTGTGTTAAATGGTCTTCTGTACTGATCTTTCACGAAAATTTGGCGCTGGAACCTGAGATGGGGACAGAATTTTTTTTTTGTGAGAGAGCAGTACGGAAGAGGTTTTAACACAATACTTAGAGCAACCAATGCAGATTCACAACAATAACAAAGCTTCGATGTCAGAGAGGTTCCATCATTGGCGATATTCTTGTCATTCTTCACGATCATCCCTGACACTGCCTGAACAAGTAGAGTAGTATAAGCAGCGCTTCTAGATTGAGTTTTGGAGACTCCCTCGTAGCAGATAAAAAAATTTCCCAAAATGATAACACTTGAAGCAGCTTTTCCCTAAATATCTTAAACCTACATATTTCTTTGAAATATTATTTGTTATCGGGCTTGACAGCTTGAAGAGCTGGAACTATTTGTTCAGGGCTATATGTCAAACAAGTGTAGTACATAAACTAAAACTTTTAACTTGTAAATAAAACCAATAGACTGAATCGAAAAAAAAGTCTGCTCTAGGTCACCATCTTTGCTTTAGTCTTGCTTTATTATTGTTCTATTGATTTACCATTACTGCACCACTTATATCTCCAGAACGAGATTTTCACTCTGCAGTGGAATGTGCGCTGATATGAAACTTCCTGGCAGATTAAAACTGTGTACCGAACCGAGACTCGAATTCGGGACCCTTGCTTTTCGCGGGTAAGTGCTCAGCTTTCTGAGCTACCCCAGCAGGACTCACGCCCCGTCCTCACAGCTTTACTTCTGCTGGTACCGCTTTTCCTACCTTCCAAACTTCACAGAAGCTCTCCTGCAAACTTTGCAGAAATAGAACTCCTGGAAGAAAGGATATTGCGGAGCCATGGCTTAGCCACAGTGGGGCGTGTTTACAGAATGAAAGTTCATAAGGTAGGAGACGAGGTACTGGCGGAAGTTAGACTGTAAGGAGGGGACTTCAGTCGTGTTTGGGTAGCTGAGACAGTAGAGCACTTGCCCAGGAGAGGCAAAGGTCCCGAGTTCAAGTCTCGTCCAGCATACCGATTTAATCTGCCGGGAAGTTTCACTTAGATCTCATTTAACAACTCGAGAGCCCTTATCGACTACACTATTGTGAACGTATAAAAATCCGGGCCTGTGTTTTCTACTTACACATCCCGAAGGCTCTTCGCCGCCGATCTGATATCACCCAACATTTAATTTTAACAAATGATATCAGCAACGATGCGTTTTCGGGAGAGCCAAAAAAGTTTTGAACAGCATGTATTCATATGACATATGTTATAGTCTAAAACCCATCAAATACAAGTTTCTACTTACACAACTAAATTCAAAATGGCGTCTCCCCAGAAATGTATAATACCACGAAAGCCAATAGATATCCCACACGATTTTAAAGTTGCATGTACACGTCATAGTGATGTCACGGAGAAATATCAGCCCGGTGAGACTAACGCCCCCTGTGGAAGGAAACCTGTATCGATTGATCTGCAGAAAGTGACGGCTAGTTAATATCTAGAAAACCAGTTATTTATTATCTGAACTAAGATATCAGCGATGGCATTTCTAGTAAGACTAGGCACATCAAATACTTCCCATATTTCCGGGATAGCAATATTTTTTCCCCAAACATTTCCCCACGGTTTCCATTTCCCCAAAAATACCCTCCACCCAAAAAATCCGGAGTCGCTGAGGTCAAGCGTCATGTCAAGAAATTTCGGGCTTTCCATGAGCTTTCGATTGACGCCCAATATAGTGACCCGCGTTGGTACTATACGCGTGACGTGTCTTGTGTTATTAATGTACTATGGATTTTAATAAAAAATCTTACACAAAGTGTAATGCCTTCGAGGATGCAGTTCATATGATTAAACAGCAACTAAGGAATACATAAATATCGCAATCGTTATTCATCCCAAGTCTCAAGGAAGTGGTACCTGATGGTAACATTTCCACGACGGGTGCTGCCACTGTAACGTATTCTCGCGATTACAGTTACTTCCAGTTCAATATAATTTATTGCGTTTATTATTCATTTTATGTCCAATTAATTTGCTTTGTTGTTTCAGCTGAATGTTATCATTATGTTTCCAAGAAGATTAAAAGATGAAAACTTTAACCACTTGCAGTAGTAAGTGAATTAGGATCGAAATGCTCATTTGAAACCCGCTTTTTAAATCATTATAGTCAAATGACTTGCGATTCTTCGAGGAGCTCTCGATACCGTATCTATCACAGATCTTTCACAAAAAAATTTGATACTGAAACCCAGCCACGCGGTCTCGGGCGACTTGCCACGGTTCGCGGGGCTGCCCCGCTATCCTTTTCGGAAGTTAATTAGAGTGTAAGCCTACGGCCCGATGACCTCAGCAGTTTGGTCCCATAGGAACTTACCACCACTGAAATCCAGTATCGAACGGTGGGAGCAGAAAAGGATTCAACACAACATTCGAAGCAACGAATTATTTCGGTTGGAGCGAAGAATTCTGGATAACACTGAATGGATAACGTTACGAATACCTTGCGCTGAAGAGAACTTGAAGATATTTATGGGCTGTACGGTAGTAGCCTGGCACGGAAGTGACCTGCAGGTCGGTCGCTCAGTACTCAGGTAATACCTGCATTCCCTACTGCGGCTGTTCTTCTTCATTCGTTTTTGCGTACACCGCTTAGGGCATGTAGCCAGTAGAGTGTCGCTTGTCGCTGCGTACCTGTACTGCTGGTGTGTACTGCTTTCCGTTATCGGAAAACTGTTGCAACTAAAGCGAAGGATTTATTGACTTATGAAAGAGTGCAAGCAAAGAGTAACGAAATTCCCACCGCTTCTCTGCAACTTCAATACTGCAGCGCCGCCAAGCGGCTGGTATGTATAAAAACAATGCGAAACGAGACTATATTGTTTATATAGAGTGGAGAAGCACATTCAAAATGTAGATGAGGTCGCCTTTCTGAGTTTGTGGTGGCGCTGTAAAGGGGTTTTATAGTTGAGATAAAGTTAAATAATTTTCCCATTTTTACGTAGTCTGGTATCGATAACAGTCTTCCTTCAAAGGGAATTGCCATATTTGTATAAGAAGTCAAAATCAGAATAGGAGTGAGGCACGTTCATTGTCATACGTCCAAGAAATATTTGTGAAGATCCGTGGCAGACTGAAAGGACCCAATCTGGTCAGGTGTGTACCAGAGAGTAACATCTGATGCACCACTAGCAAGATGCGCTGACGGCAAAAACAAAAATCCAAATGGTAGTTAGCATAGTGTAATTTGGTCCGCATGTCCCAAAGAAAAAAGAGAAACTTCTGGATCTTGTAGCAACTGTTACTCAGTTCAGCGTGAGATGTCTGAAGGATGAAGAAAGCAGGAGTTCCAGCACTCCTTTGTGATCCTCCCAAAAGATATTCTTATGTAGAGATCAACGACGGATCGAGCAGCGTACAAGCTAAATTTTTGGGTGGAGTCTCCCCTTAAATGTGACACACAAACATCACTTTACAAGAACTGCTACTAACGTGTAATGTGGGACCACGTTGGAAGCGGCTGCCGCGATGTATGACGGAAACGCGAAACACTCGGTCGACAGCTTACTTTAAGTTACCAATGAGTGAACTGCGGCAGACGACGCGTTTTGTAGTTCCAAATTTACACTCAGGTCATAATTCAGCCACAGTCAATTGATGTGCAGTGTATCCGAGAAAAAGGGAGCCAACAAACTACGGAAGCATTATTAATCACTTTCGCTTTGTTCACGGCGATCATACTTAGCCTTTACGAGCAAAATCACGACAGAAAAATTTCAGTTCCAGTGCTAAGAGAAAACTGTAATTTCTTGCCTTCATTGGTTACTTGAAACTATCTTCATACAAACAACTCTACCTGACGCATTATCAACCGATGAGCAGTATTGACTGGCATTAAGTTACACTGGTTGTAGGTGAGATTCCAACATTAAAAAAAAATGATAGGAGGAAAAGATAAAAGCAAATAAAAAAAAAACACTACGATGATGAGGATGACGTGGCAAAGGATTAGAAATAAAAAATATGATAACGAATTAACTGAATAAAAACATCAATGACATTTTGATAAAGCTTTAAAAATGAAAAAAATCATGGCGTCTTACTAGATTTGAACATGTGAACGACCATCTGTGGGTCTGGAATGTACGTGGGCCAAAATCGCCATGGTACGCGATCACTTTGCACTACATTCTCACATTTGTGACTGGTCAGAACCAGTTGCAACGATGATTTGCTGCCTTCCAAAATTTCGATCTCATGCAGTGTCCTGTGAAACTTATCTAACGTAGGCTGCTCTCTGTGTTGAGAATAGATGTATATGTGAAGCCTAATCTCGTCTTGTGCGAAAGGAACCAGTGCTATTTCGCTAGTGCTGTGTACAAAACTTGTGTATTTCTTTACCATCGTTATGAGTGTGTTGTTTTTGACGTGGTTATCATGTCTCACGAGATGCGAAATAAAATGATTAGACAGTACTCTACTCTACCTGTTATGAAATTTTGAATGTTGTTGGTAATGACTGAACAAAATTAACTGAGAAAGGGCAGATTACAACTGACTGATGGAGAGGACAAGGATCAGTGTAAATAGTGGTTGTCGTTCCGTCGTCAATAAAGTGCAAAGTGATGCCTGACCGTGAGAAGACAATAAAGTATTTCAATGCCAGTATTGGCTTTATAAAAAAAAGACTCTTCAAAATAGTATCGGACTTCGTAGAAAAACGCTAAGTGAAAGCAAGTACTCACATTGATTTTGTGATACAAAGTAAAAGTTGCTACAGTGGTTGCTGATCAATGGCATCACCATATTAAGACGACCGACTTTATTATCGTTTTCCAACAATTTTTACTACAGAAATATTTAGAAAATAAGTTAGAACAAGGAGATGTTTAAATTAGTAATTGATTAGCAATTACATCTCATTAAATCTGTAGCTATCGTAAAATATACAACAAAGAATGATATCACTTTCTGCCTAAGGTGCAGTCAGAAGGAGCGCCAAGGGAAAACAGAGCAACAGATACTGTGGTTCTAGCATTTTTTCTTTGAACAAAATGCGAATGAAAAGTTAACACAGAGTACTTTTACACTACATATATATATATAATCATATTTCCCATGAGCTTGGGAAGCTGTCAATTGTCAACATTAGTCTCTAATGTTTTCTTACAAGATCCAGAATTATATATCCAAACACATGGGGCAAGAAATAAAGCCGGACAAGGGACTGGAAATTAAATGAGCATTTGCTGTCACAGTCTGGCAGCGGTGAGTATAATAGACTTGACGTTGAGGCCTCTGATTGGAGGCAACCAGCTCCAGCGTGAGAAATGTCAACCAACAAGTAACTTTAATCTGACTGTAGTTACTGTGTTGTTTCGCCCATGGAAGAACTGCAGCTTTATGCGACACGGTCAGAAATCCCCTTACGACTGCGTCACAGGTCCCTTTGCAATATTCGCTCTGAAACTGGTTGAGATGGACCTGCAGTTACTGACAGTAGCTATTCCTATAGGATGTGAAACTTTTTAACTGACACGCGGTCGGGAGTCAGACCAAGACCAAATATCCGGAACCCGAGCTGATGCGTGAGAGACCTGGAAATATTTTGGCTGATCTGGACTTAGCCGCTGTGAAGGGTCTCTGATTCAGCCATTGATCGATCCTGCAGGCGTTTCAGTCACCACCTACAGTATTATCGTGACATTGTGCTGCAGCCGCGAGAGATTTACGGAAATTAGAGTCACTTTTTGCAGTCTGATTATTTCCAGCTTTGTTCTGAATATTTGCATTTTTACAGTAATGAACAGTTTGCTTTCAGCTTTGCCCACAGGTGTGACGTATTCCTTCCTGCAGTACTACCACATTTTACAGGACGGTAAGGCGAAATGTTTTCTTCGAAAAATTGCCTCAAAAATTCAGGTGCCTCCTATACTCCAAATTAAAATGAAAATGTTCTGCGTTTAATTTAAAATTGCCGCCAGTCTTAAAAATGACCGTATACTCGACTCCGCGGTAAACCTAGTTCTATCTAGCAACATTAGATTCAACTGGCAGCAGCAGTGCACACTGTCGATGGAAGTGATGATAGTTTTATACAGGGTGATTCACGAAGATATGCAAATATTTTAATATATTATTCTACAACTAGAACTAAAGAGAAAAGGTCCGCAATTGTTTAGTTACAGAGCTATGGCTGCAGTAGTTTTCCAGAACATCCAGAGAGGCAAAGATTATTACACAAGTAAATTTGTTTACTTTCCATTAACAATGTAGAAACATTTATGTCATTGTTGCTAACATTGAAACTAGTTACTTTTCTGTATTGTCCAGTGACAGAACATAATAAACTTCGTTTTTTTCCGGTTTAACATGAATTCACGTGTGCTATTTATCAATAAAAGCATGTTATCTGACATCATACAGTTTCAGTGAATGTTATTACCATCACTTTTCTAAAATTAAATTCTCTACAGCTTCTGTTCAGAACTTTGTGCAATTGTCTGGAATTAAAAAAAAAAAACAAATTGGGCCAAATAGTTAACAAATTAAAATTTTTAAGAAATTACCTCTTTGCTTCTCTTGATGTCCTTACTGCAGGTAAATACCTAAGTCATGATTTATTAGATTCACCATACCAATAGCAACAAAATAAATGGAAATCGTGCTTTACTTTAACCTTGTAGAGTTTTGCAATAGCTTCATATTAGCAAAGTTGCTGAATTTCAGACAAAATCTTTTATTAGCCATAACTCTGTAACTAAACATATGCAGCCTTTGTTTATATCAACCTTTTTCTTTAGTTTTACTGGTAGAATAACGTATTAAAATATTTGGTTATTATAGTGGGTCGCCCTGTATATGAAGACAAGGATGTCAACGAAGAGGAAGAAGAAGAAAAAGAAGGAGAAAATTCAGATGACGGTTTTTCAGGTATTTTAACCGGCCGGTGTGGCCGTGCAGTTCTAGGAGCTTCAGTCTGGAACCGCGTGACCGCTACGGTCGCAGGTGCGAATCCTGCCTCGGGCATGGATGTGCGTGATGTCCTTAAGTTAGTTAGGTTTAAGTAGTTCTAAGTTCTAGGTGACTGATGACCTCAGATACTAAGTTCCATAGTGCTCAGAGCCATTTGAACTATTTGAACACGGTCTATTTCTATTAAAATTATGACAACCACTCCGTCTTCACGCTACGAGTGGCCTACCGGGACCATCCAACCGCCGCGTCATCCTAATGGGAGGATGCGGATAGGAGGGGTGTGGGGTCAGCACACTGCTCTCCCGATCGTTATGATGGTATTCTTGACCAAGGCCGCTAGTAATCGGTCGAGTAGCTCCTCAATTGGCATCGCGAGGTTGAGTGCACCCCGAAAAATGGCAACAGCGCATGACAGCCTGGATGGTCGCCCATGCAAGTGTCGACCACGGCCGACAGCGCTTAACTTTGGTGATCTCACGGGAACCGGTGCATCCACTGCAGCAAGGCCATTGCCACTATGCAACCTATGAGTATAGAAAATTTTCTTTTTCATTATTGGCATATTTAAACCCGAACCTCTACGTCAGATACACCAGGGATTTAATGTTGCGACGTGTTGCCATATATTTGTCCATGGTTGTATCATGTTAATGTTGTCATTGTTTGCCACTTACTTCGTAATCGTCTTTTCTGTTATAAATCATAGTCTTATAAACCCTTGTTTTCGTTTTATAGTCGTAAGTTGCCTCCTTTACAGTTTTGAAGAGTACATATGCATACGTTTTTCGACGCCTACCATAATAGTTTTGAACTTTCAACCCCACCCCCAGCACATTTTTATCGGCACCTGTCATGATTCATCTTACTCCAGAGCACCCTATCTATAAAACCCATCGTCCATTCACTTCTAGTACTAGTTCATCATCACCTACAGTGGTCCAAAGTGTTGTGTTGGCAGAAGAGCCAACACCGTTTTACGAGGGGAGGCCGAAATGCACGCGTTTTAACTCACGCAGGCTGGCGTGAGGAGGGAAGGACTATACTGACGTGAGGTCTGGAACATGACAAGGAATTAGAATTCAGAAAGCGGACGGAATTAGTTTGATACTTAAGTTTAATCCATTAATGATGAACGTCGCTCTTGACGGCACATGATTCACAATATTATCTGCTCAGAAGACATAGTAACTCGTAATGGCGCCTTGCTAGGACGTAGCAAATGACGTAGCTGAAGGCTATGCTAAACTGTCGTCTCTGCAAATGAGCTCATATGTAGACAGTGAACCATCGCTAGCAAAGTCGGCTGTACAACTGGGGCGAGTGCTAGGGAGTCTCTCTAGACTAGACCTGCCGTGTGGTGGCGCTCGGTCTGCAATCACTGATAGTGGCGACACGCGGGTCCGACGTATACTAACGGACCGCGGCCGATTTAAAGGCTACCACCTAGCACTGGGCTGGCCAGAAATTGTGCACGCGTGCGGTGCTCTTGCACATGTGCAACTTCCGGGTCACAGCGTGCACGCCGCAGCCGTCAGCGTTCATGTAGTGCATGTTTCTACACACAGATCTCGCTTTATCCACTTGCTGGGATACTCTGTTCCACAGCTTGCAAGCCAACCGTGGGAAGGTATTTCGCGTATGAAACATTTAAAATACTGTCACAGTCTACTCATTGAGACGTCTACTTTTATGTTAACAGTTTAACCCAGTAAGACAAATAATACAGTTAAACAACCGTGGGTTTTTATTAAGGCAGCTTGACTGAAGGCATGTAAATACGCGTAATGATTTTGATCTAGTATTTAAGAAAGAGAGCACTTAGCGACTTCCAATGAACGTTATCCATGATTTCAAATAACATTAAACTAATGCCTGGTTTCCTGCAACTAATTCTCGGGGCCCTCAGTTACACCCACTTAATTTCTGTCTCACTGACCTCTGAACGGAATGACAACCGCAGACCTCTCGATGATCACCTGTTATTTCAATACCATTATTGCTATATCCTTTATCAGTTACGTCTGAAATCTGCGTAATAACCGACAATTAGATGAATGTTATGTTTTATCGATTTCAGCTGAGCGTAGCCCTTCGCACATTAAAGAAAAAAACCCTAAATGTAAGTATACATTGGAACAATCGGTTTAATGACCAATTTTACTGATAATAATGTAACATAGAGCAGAATGAGGCAATAATGCACACTTAGTAAACAATATTTTTTAATTATGAGTGGAATAAATCCAAACACGTTTATCACTGGTCATGAGAAATGATAATCGAGTTGATGTGTCTCATCCATTTTCTAAAGGACATTTAATTTTGCTTACCATTCTTCACTGTTGAGTACACTACACTCGTCTTTGTGATAAGTATTGTAGTGTTTTTCAATTGAAAACTTACGCTGGCCGCCTATTATTCGGTGGCACAGCAAACATTGTGAGTTTTCACCAACGGCTACAAAAAAGAATTGCAGTTCCCAGTCATTTTTAAACGACTGAGAACATAGATCTCCCATCCTTTGCTTTTTCACAGTACCTGCCATTTCTCAGTACTTCTCCGTTAAGGTTTCGGTTACCAGGGGTAAACGAGACTTGGTATGTTGCGCTCTTGCTTGTACCACATAAACAGGGAAGTGGAGCCGCCGCCGATAATTTAGGACACATGTCTAACAAGAGATGTCGCTGTCGCACACGTGCGCACATGTGCAGCACTTCCGCACGTCTGCACACTGTGCAGCGTTTCGCTGGCCCTGACCTAGCAAGTGTGGTGTCTGGCGGTGACACCACACAAGACGACCAGTGTGCTGCTTCGGGGTTGTGCCTGACAGTTTGTTCGGTGAGCTCGTGTGCCTCCCGTCGTCCCTGTCGCGCAGTGTGTGTCTCACGTGCACCAGTAGTCTGTGGCCCGGCTCGGCCCGTGCCGGTCCCACCTCCTCGCATTGATCCCGGACCGGCGGCGGCTGTGATGCTGCTGCCGGTGGGGGCGGCGCGCTCCCGCCCCGGGCCTCCGGCGCCCGCTGCCGCTGACAGCGCCGCCGCGCCGCGCTGATGGATGCGTGGCGCGGCCCGCGCGGACGTGCGCCGCCGACCGCAGCCCCCACACCCACTTCGGCGCCGCCTCCCGTATCGGAAAGTGGCGGTACGGCCGCGTGACCGGAATATGCCGCTCGATGGAATATGTACCGAATACTGGAAAAGGCAGCAGCTGGGTATATCCCGTTTCGTGGTACTACGTCGTACGTAGAACAATCTAGCGCGATTCATTTTCTGACAAACACGCTAAACACGATGCGTATTCGAAAAACAGATGACCTTCTGCCATATACAGGGTGTTCCTCAGTGTCGATATTCATGGATATGACAGAAACGAATAGTATCAGGTGATCAAAAAGTCAGTATAAATCTGAAAACGTTATAAACCACATAATGATGTAGACAGAGAGGTAAAAATTGACACACATGCTTGGAATGACATGGGGTTTTATTTATTTATTTATTTATTTATTTATTGTTCCTTGGGACCAAATTAAGGAGAAGTCTCCATGGTCATGGAACGAGTCAATACATGAAATTATAACACGATATTAGAAACAGATAAAATGAAATATAAAAAAAAAACATATTCAGGTGACAAGTCGTAAGTTTAAATGAAGACAATCAACAATGTAACACTGGAATTTGCTTAATTTTTTAGCTCTTCCAGGAGCTCCTCGACAGAATAGAAGGCGTGAGCCATGAGGAAACTCTTCAGTTTAGACTTAAAAGAGTTTGGGCTACTGCTAAGATTTTTGAGTTCTTGTGGTAGCTTATTGTAAATGGATGCAGCAGAATACTGCACTCCTTTCTGCACAAGAGTCAAGGAAGTGCATTCCACATGCAGATTTGATTTCTGCCTAGTATTAACTGAGTGAAAGCTGCTAACTCTTGGGAATAGGCTAATATTGCTAACAACAAACGACATTAAAGAGAATATATACTGTGAGGGCAATGTCAGAATTATTAGAACAAAAAAACACTGCATATTGTTAGACGTGTGAAAGATCTCTTGCGTGCGTCGTTTGGTGATGATCATGTGCTCAGCCGCCACTTTCGTCATGCTTGGCCTCCCAGGTCCCCAGACCTCAGTCCGTGCGATTATTGGCTTCGGGGTTACCTGAAGTCACAAGTGTATCGTGATCGAGCGACATCTCTAGGGATGCTTAAAGACAACATCCGATGCCAATGGGTCACCATAGCTCCGGACATGCTTTACAGTGCCGTCCACAACATTATTCCTCGACTACAGCTATTGTTCAGCAATGATGCTGGACATATTGAGCATTTCCTATAAAGAACATCATCTATGCTTTGTCTTACTTTGTTATGCTAATTATTGTTATTCTGATCAGATGAAGCGCCATCTGTTGGACATTTTTTGAACTTTTGTATTTTTTTGGTTCTCATAAAACCCCATGTCATTCCAAGCATGTGTGTCAATTTGTACCTCTCTATATACATTAGTCTGTGATTTACTCAGTTTTCAAATTTCTACTGACTTTCTGATCACCTGATATATGACATCTGAACATTTCCTAATGTTTCCGAGAAAGGACACATTTAATGTATATTATTATCTATTTTCTATATTATACCTGTTCTACAATGACACGTTCTACAATGAAGAGCCAAAGAAACTGATACTCTGGCCTAATATAGTGTAAGACCCCCGCGAGCACGCAGAATCTCTGGAGCATGACGGCACACACACTCGACTAATGTCTGAACTCTTCGTGCATCCATAGTTGAAATGGAGGACAGTGGGACATCAGATGGTATAAATTTATATTAAAAATGAAGAAATTAGTTGTTATCTCACCACTGACTTCATGCATCAGCCGCACGCTGTTGACGTCAACAAGCGTATGAGCCTGAAAATAACGTTGTTACAATGTTGAAACTAGTTGCCAAAATAAAATCAACACCTTAAATACAACTGGAGGAATTTATTCTTTTTAAATATATGTCTGTACTAGTGCTGGAGGGAACTGACACCATGACTCCTGCAGGGATGTCCATAAATCCGTAAGAATACGACAGGGTGGAAATCTCTCCTGAACAGTACGTTGCAAGGCATCCCAGATATACTCAATAATGTTTATGTCTGGGGAGTTCGGTGGCCATTGGAAGGGTTTAAACTCCGACGAGTGTTCCTGGAGTCACTCTGTAGCAATTCTGGACCTGTGGTGTGTCTCATGGTCCTGTTGAAATAGCCCAATTCTGTAGGAATGCACAATGGACATGAATGGATGTAGGTGATCAGACAGGATGATTACGTACGTGTCGCTCGTCAGAGTTCGTATCTAGAGCTGCGCGTGTTTAGCTGAGCGGTCTTGTGCACTGCAATCATAGATTGTGCGGCTGGTCCCGGTGGAGGTTCGAGTCATCCCTCGGGCACGGGTCTGTGTGTTTGTCCTTAGGATAATTTAGGTTAAGTAGTGTGTAAGCTTAGGGACTGATGACCTTAGCAGTTAAGTCCCATAAGATTTCACACACATTTGAACATTTTTTTTTCGTATATCGATGTATCAGGGGTCCTACATCACTCCAACTGCACACGCCCCACACCATTGCAGAGCCTCCACCAGCTTAAAAAATCTACTGCTGACATGCAGGGTCTATGGATTAATGAGGTGGTCTCCATACCAACACACGCCCATCTGATCGATATACCTCTACATATACATGGTTACTGTCCAATTCACACTTAAGTGCTTGGCAGAGGGTTCATCAAACCATTTTCATAATACTTCCCTACCATTCCTCTCCCAAAAAGCACGTGCGAAAAGGGAACACGTAAACCTTTCTGTTAGAGCTCTGATTTCTCTTATTTCTTTACGATAATCATTTCTCCCTATGTAGGTGGGTGTCAAAAAATGTTTTCCCATTCGGAAGAGAAAAGTGGTGATTGGAATTTCGTAAATAGATCTCGCCGCAATGAAAAACGCCTTTGTTTCAGTGACTCCCAACTCAACTCGCTATCATATCAGTGACACTCTCACCCCTATTGCCTGATAACACGAAACTGGCTGCCCTTCTTTGCACTTTTTCGATGTACTCCGTCAATCCTACCTGGTAAGGATCCCACACCACGCAGCAATATTCCAGCAGGGGACGGACAAGTGTAATGTAGGCTGTCTCTTTGGTGGGTTTGTCGCATCTTCTAAGTGTTCTGCCAACAAAGTGCAGTCTTTCTTTCGCCCTCCCCACAATATTATCTATGTGGTCTTTCCAATTTAAGTTGGTCGTAATTGTAATTGCTAGGGATTTAGTCGAATTGACAGCTCTTAGATTTGTGCGATTTATCGTATACCCAAAATTTATAACATTTCTTTTAGTACCCATGTTGATGACCTCGCAATTTTCTTTGTTTAGTGTCAATTGCCACTTTTCGCACTGTATAGAAATTCTCTCGAGATAATTTTGTAATTGGAATTGATCGTCTGATGATAATTATTTTACTAGACGGTAAATTACAGCATCATCTGCAAACAATCTAAGGAGGCTGCTCAGATTATCACCTAGATCATTTATGTAAATCAGGAACAGCAGAGGGCCTTTGACACTACCTTGCGGAACGCCAGATATCACTTCTGTTCTACTCAATGATTTGAAACGAGACTCGTCCGACCAGGCAACATGTTTCCAGTCGTCAAAAGACCATTGTCGGTGTTCACGGGCCCATACGAATCGTAAAGCTTTATGTCGTGCAGTTATCAAAGGTACACGAACGGGCCTTCGACTTCGAAAACCGATATCGATGGTCTTTCTTTGGTTCGCACTCTGACACACGTTGATGGCCCAGCATATAAATCTCCAGCAATTTGCGGAAGGGTTGCACTTTTGCCACACAGAACGATTCTCCTCAGGTGACGTTGGTCCCCTTTTTGCAGGATCTTTTTCCGGCCGCAGCGATGTCAGAGTTTCGGTGTTTTACCGGATTTCTGATACTCAAGGTACACTGGTGAAATGGTCGTACGGAAAAATCTCCACTTCATCACTACCTCGGAGATGCTGTGTCCCATGGTTAGTGCGCCTACTGTAACACCACGTCCAAACTCACTTAAATTTCTGATAACCAGCTATTGAAGCAGCAATAACTAATCTAACAACTGCGGCAGACAGTTGCTGTCTTTTACAAGTGCTCCCGACCGCAGTGCCATATTCTCCCTGTTTACGTGTCTCTGTATTTGAATGTGCATACCTATATCAGCTTCTTTGGCACTTCAGTTTATATACGAGGGCTAATCGGAAAGTAGGGTACGATGTGTTGCGAAACGGAAACCACAGTGAAGATTCGATGTAGCTTTTCACAGATGTGTTGTGCAATGTCTCTAGTAAACTTGTCGATAGCGTCACGTCGCTCTTTTCACTTCTGGGCACACAGTGAGGGCTTAAGATGCCTAGATAAATAGTGTCTTCCACCAAGTATGAGAGGCTAGTGAGAGGTGGCGCCTGAGATAATGAAGCACACGATTTCGTAACTGCCACACGTTTCCTCATAAAAGTTTATCTGCCGCACTCTGCACAGGCAATGAAGATGCTCCTGCAGCGTTTATGATGGGAATTGTTTGATCACCCACACTACAGCTCGTAACTGGCTGGCTCTCCCTGCTTTTCGTCTCTGCTCACGTGAATCATTGGCAATGAAGACAACATTTTGGCACAGACAACGAGCTGCTGGCCAGCGTAAGAACTAGCTGAAAGCACAGGTGGCTGCCTTATACGACAAGGTTATTGGGACGTTGTTACAACACTAGGACAAATGTCTAAGTCTGAGCGGTGACTATGTAGAAATGTAAGTGGAAGATGTGGTTAACTAGTGCAAACAAAACATTTTTGATTTTCACAGTGGTTTCTACTCCGTGACTTACCGGTCATTACTTTACGAACAGTCCTCGCATACAAAATATACGGGCTGTTTCAAAATGAATTACAGGATTTAAGACTTTGTAGGATTTATTATATTCAACTTACAACTATAAACAATACATCAAATGAAAGAGCAAATAAAATAATTTTTTTTGTGTACCTCTGCGAGAGAGGGAAGACCCAGCAGCGACTGAAGAACACGTTGAGCGGGTGAGTGTTCCACGTGTAGACCCAAGAAATCGTTTTGAAATGCTAGTCGTGAATTAACAATTCAGGTGACGCCTATATGGAGAGTTGTTAAGGAGACGCTTACAGGTACCTCCTTCTCGTCTGCAGTTGTTACAAACTCTAAGCTCTACACACTACGGTTTAAGTTCCACCTTTGCAGACGAAATGTTGGTCCATAATGATGCAGTGAGGAATCGACATTTTGCTTAACTGGAAGTGTGAACACACACAATCTGGGCATCTGGAAGTTGCAATGTTTTTTGTGCTATATCCCAACGGAAAGTTTATGGGCCTTTATTTTTCGGTGAAGAGCAACAGTAACTGTTGTTCCCTGTCTTGATGTGCTACAACTACGGCTCTTTCCTCAGTTAGAAGAAGCTGAACTACATAACTTTATTTCGCAGCGGGCTGGTGCGCCGCCTCGCTGTCATAACTCAGTACGCGATTGATTAAACAACGTTGTACCCTACCGCTGGACTGCCGCTAGAGGCCAGATCACTCAGCTTGTTTTGTATAACCACCACGGCCACATTCGTCCTGACTCCACAAGCAGCTAATCTACCCGACTTTTGAAACAGAACTGTTGCAACAATTACTCCAGGCACGCTGATCAAGGTTTGGGAAGAAGTCGCCTATAGACTCGAAGTCTATAGGCTGACATTGAAACCTTGTAAGAAAACCTCTTTATGTTTATTTTTCATTTGACGTATTATTTATAATTGCAAGCAGAATATAATAAGTACTATATATTCCCAAAAATTCATATCGAAACACACTGTGTTTTGTGTTGTATTATAATCTGTAACAGTAGGTGCAAATGGCTCTGAGCACGATGGGACTTAAACTTCTGAGGTCATCAGTCCCCTAGAACTTAGATCTACTTAAACCTAACTAACCTAAGGACATCACACACATCCATGCCCGAGGCAGGGTTCGAACCTGCGACCGCAGCGGTCGCGTGGCTCCAGACTGTAGCGTCTAGAACCGCTCGGCTACCCCGGCCGGCTCTAACAGTAGGGAAAGGATCAACACATACAAAGTAAGCGAGAATTAGACAGTAGCTGCCAGTGGCCATCGAAAAAAGTGAATAGGGAAAGATATACACATGTGCCGGACCAGAACTCGAACCAGGATTTACTGCCTCTCATGAGCAGTTGCCTCATCCGTTTTGGCCATCCGGACATGGTCCCTTGATCGATTCATATTTTCCACTTATCCACACACTACTGACGTCGTGTCCCTGCACATTATCCTCAATACTCGACCATGTCGCTTGTTCCCCTGCGAGGTCGAGAGATCGAGGGATCAGCAACCGTCTCGCAGAGAGAGAGAGAGAGAGAGAGAGTGAGAGAGAGAGAGAGAGAGAGAGCAGCAACTAAAGAAGTACAACAGAGGCACCTAGCAAGAGCCCATAACAGTCAAACGCCTAATTCTTCAAGAAAGAAGTAGATATACAGGCCATTCGGTCATTTTGTATGTACACCATATGTCTCTTCTAAGTCTCCAGGAGCATTTTCGCTGGTGTTTCGGAAGATATTGGAATTTAGTTTCTCAAGTGAGTAGCTGGAGTCGGCCGAAACAACTACTGCTAATAACATGGTTCATGCGATATCCATTGTCAAGGCAAACCGTTGGTTCGTTTCCCATTAGAAAATAACAATTTTTAAAGCGGAATTTTACGTGATCATTCGATAGAGCGGTCGCAAGTTATTCTAGTGCAATATTCCTTTCAAGGATGCGTATTATCAGGGACAGTAAAAAACAATGAATAACCAGTGCTTCTGCAGAGATAGCATCCCAGTACCCTGCACTGACTACTACCATTGCAGTAGCGCTACTCAGTAGCTGGTGGAGTAGTGGTAATTCTTCGTGTTTTAATGTCGCTGCTAATACATTAAGCAAATATCAGATTGTAAGTTCCCCACTACGTGTTCCTGTAGAAATTTAGCCCAGATGTACATCCCCATCTATAAAATGTGCAAGCGAAATAAAACAGTTATCTAGCCTTAATCGAAAATTTCACTTACCTCGCGTCTTGACAACAATATTTTAGGAGATTTCTCTAAAGCACAACAAAACTGCAATCAGACAAATACTAAGTAGATTTCTATTTTTAAATAAGATTTCCAAACAATATTCATACTGTTCCATACCATATGGCGCACGGTGGTAAAGCGTAATGATAAAACTTCTTCCAATAGTGCGATAGAGAGAGTAAGTGTTTCTATGAAATGATATTCCAAGATAATGATATTAGAATGAAGTATGTGTTCAAAAAGATAGGGTAAACTTCGCGTGATCCTCACACATACATTGGGCTGCTTGACAAAGTGAAAAATGAGTTAAAAATAGTATAATGTTAGCAGAGAATTTCTATGAAAACCAAACAGCCTGATCAGTTGATGCGTTATTGTATGGCTCAGGGAAGTTGGGTGGTCTTTCTCACAGCTCTGAGCTAGGAATATATTTACACATCAAGTTTCGTAGGACCAAATTGCGGAGCAAATCTCCGGGGTCATGGATCGTGTCATACATGAAATTACATCAGAAAAGAAATAACAGATAAAAATAAAATGTTTATGAACCCAAAATAGTCAAGCCATAAGTTGAAGTAAACGCAATCAACAATACAATGTAAGTATCAGCTCAAATTTTCAAGCAACTCTCCGACAGAATAGAAGGAATGACCCATTAGGAAACCATTGTTTCGATTTGAATGTGCGTGGATGAATGCTAAGATTTTTGAATTCGTGTGGTAGCTTGTTGAAAATGGATGCAGCAGTATATTGCACACCTTTCTGCACAAGAGTTACAAAAGTCCGATCAGGTTTGATTTCCGCCGAGTATTAACTGAGTGAAAGGTGCTTATTCTTGGGAATAAGCTGATATTATTAACAAGAAATGACAGTATATATATATATATATATATATATATATATATATATATATATATATATATATATATACACTCCTGGAAATTGAAATAAGAACACCGTGAATTCATTGTCCCAGGAAGGGGAAACTTTATTGACACATTCCTGGGGTCAGATAGATCACATGATCACACTGACAGAACCACAGGCACATAGACACAGGCAACAGACCATGCACAATGTCGGCACTAGTACAGTGTATATCCACCTTTCGCAGCAATGCAGGCTGCTATTCTCCCATGGAGACGATCGTAGAGATGCTGGATGTAGTCCTGTGGAGCGGCTTGCCATGCCATTTCCACCTGGCGCCTCAGTTGGACCAGCGTTCGTGCTGGACGTGCAGACCGCGTGAGACGACGCTTCATCCAGTCCCAAACATGCTCAATGGGGGACAGATCCAGAGATCTTGCTGGCCAGGGTAGTTGACTTACACCTTCTAGAGCACATTGGGTGGCACGGGATACATGCGGACGTGCATTGTCCTGTTGGAACAGCAAGTTCCCTTGCCAGTCTAGGAATGGTAGAACGATGGGTTCGATGACGGTTTGGATGTACCGTGCACTATTCAGTGTCCCCTCGACGATCACCAGTGGTGTACGGCCAGTGTAGGAGATCGCTCCCCACACCATGATGCCGGGTGTTGGCCCTGTGTGCCTCGGTCGTATGCAGTCCTGATTGTGGCGCTCACCTGCACGGCGCCAAACACGCATACGACCATCATTGGCACCAAGGCAGAAGCGACTCTCATCGCTGAAGACGACACATCTCCATTCGTCCCTCCATTCACGCCTGGAGGCGGGCTGCACGATGTTGGGGCGTGAGCGGAAGACGGCCTAACGGTGTGCGGGACCGTAGCCCAGCTTCATGGAGACGGTTGCGAATGGTCCTCGCCGATACCCCAGGACCAACAGTGTCCCTAATTTGCTGGGAAGTGGCGGTGCGGTCCCCTACGGCACTGCGTAGGATCCTATGGTCTTGGCGTGCATCTGTGCGTCGCTGCGGCCCGGTCCCAGGTCGACGGGCTTGTGCACCTTCCGCCGACCACTGGCGACAACATTGATGTACTGTGGAGACCTCACGCCCCACGTGTTGAGCAATTCGGCGGTACGTCCACCCAGCCTCCCGCATGCCCACTATACGCCCTCGCTGAAAGTCCGTCAACTGCACATACGGTTCACGTCCACGCTGTCGCGGCATGCTACCAGTGTTAAAGACTGCGATGAAGCTCCATATGCCACGGCAAACTGGCTGACACTGACGGCGGCGGTGCACAAATGCTGCGCAGCTAGCGCCATTCGACGGCCAACACCGCGGTTCCTGGTGTGTCCGCTGTGCCGTGCATGTGATCATTGCTTGTACAGCCCTCTCGCAGTGTCCGGAGCAAGTATGGTGGGTCTGACACACCGGTGTCAATGTGTTCTTTTTTCCATTTCCAGGAGTGTATATATATATATATATATATATATATATATATATATAATTTTTTGTCAAACACACAGACCACTGAACACGGTTCGACAAGAGGTTCGAGAACTTACACTACTTATTGCCCGAACCATCTGTTGTTGAGCCAAAAATATCCTTTTAGGAATGTGAGAGTTACCTCAATGTATAATACCATATGACATGAAAATAAGTAAAGTAGACTAACTTTCGTTCCGAACGAACACTTACTTCAAATACCGTTCGAATATTAAAAATGGCAGCATTAAGTATTCAAACAAGATGGTGAACATGGGCTATCCACGACAGTTTACTATCTATCTGATCACCTAGGACTTTGAACTGTTCAGTTTAATAATATACGCCCGTTCTTTGAAATTAAAATGTTAGGTTTGGTTGAATTATGTGATAGTAACTGTAAAAACTGCGTCTTATTATTATTTAGCGTTGGTTTATTTTCTACAAGCCATGAACTTATGTTATGAACTGTGCTACTTGAAACCGAACCAGTGTTCGACACAACATCCTTTACTACCAAGCTAGTGACATCAGCAAACAGAAATATTGTAGAGTTACCCGTAACACTAGTGGGCATATCATTTTTATAAATAAGGAACAGGAATGGCCTCAACACTGAACCCTGGGGCATACCCCACTTTACCATACCCCACTCAGACCCCACATCACAGCCACTCTCAACACTGTGAATAATGACCTTTTGCTGTCTGTCCATTATAATTATACGGGCTGTTATGCCGTGGTTGGTTGATGAATTCTGTGTCGATTCCCAACGTTTCGTCTCCGACTGTGGGAGACATCTTCAAGGGGGTCCGTAGCTCAATGGAAGGTCCAACACACCCATTGGCTCGCTACAGCATTATTCTGTGATCAACACAATCAAACGCCTTAGTTAAATGAAAAAAAAAAATGTGTCTATCGTTCGAAACCGTTTGTTTAACCCACCCAGTGCTTTACAGAGAAAAGTGAATATAGCATTTTCAGTTGTTAAACGACTCCTAAAGTCGAACTGTACATTTGATAGCAAATCATGTGATACAAAATGATCAATTATTCTAACGTACAAGGCCTTTTCAATAACTTTACCAAAAACTGATGGCATAGAAATAGGTCTAAAATTGTCTACATTATCCCTTTCTCCCTTTTTATAAAGCAGCTTTACTACTGAATACTTTAATCGTTCAGGAAACTGACCAGTCCTAAAGGAAAAAGTACAAATATGGCTAAATATCGGGCTAACATGTGCAGAACAGTACTTTAATAATCTGTTAGACACTCCATGATATCCATGAGAGTCCTTAGTCTTCAGTGATTTAGGTATTGACTCAATCTCCCTCATGTCTGTGTCACAGACGAGTATTTCAGACATCAATCTTGGAAAGGCATTTGCCAAGACAGTTATATGATTCCTTGCAGAAAATGAATTCTTATTTAATTCACCAGAAATGCTCAAAAAACGATTGTTAAATACTGTACATGTTTCTGATCTATCAGTAACAGAAATATTTTTACTACGAAATGAATTTATATCATCGATCTTGTGCTGCTGACCCGACACTTCCTTCAAAACTGACCATATGGTTTTATTTTTATCCTGTGAATTAGCTATTCAATTTGCGTACCACATACTCTTTGGTTGCCTAATAACATTTTAAAGCAACTTACAGTACTGTTTGTAATGGGTTACTGTAGCTTGATTCTGACTGCTTTTAACATTTTTATATAATTCTCGCTTTGCTCTATGTGACATCCTTATTCCAGTAGTCAGCCAATCATGCTGCCTTTTACTAGTAGTACTCCGTTTAGAACGTTTCAATGGAAAGCAACTCTCAAAGAGCGTGAGAAATATGTTAAGTAAAGCATTACATTTGTCATGTATGTTATCAGCACTATAAACATCCTGCCACTCTTGTTCCTTAATGAGGTTTAAAAGTCTCTATTGCCATTGGACTAGCTTTCCTACATAGTTTGTAATTGTATGTGACATTTCTTTGAGCACAGTAGCCTTTTAGTGTTAAAATTTGTGCATATGGTCTGAAAGGCCATTCACACTTTTAGTAACACAATGCCCATCTAGTAACGAAGTATGAATATAAAAATATTGTCTATGGCTGTGCTGCTGTTCCCCTGCACCCTAGTGGGAAAAAACACAATCTGCGTCAGATCGTGTGAATTTAGGAGATCTACCAACATCCTTTTTCTCGCACAATCATATACAAAATTAATATTGAAGTCACCACATATAACTAATTTCTGGTACTTCCTATGAAGTGAATCAAGAACCCTCTCTAGCTTGAGCAGAAATGCTCTGAAGTCAGAATTAGGGAACCTATAAACAACAAAAATTAGAAGTTTAGTTTCACTAAATTCAACTGACCCTGCGCAACATTCAAATATCTGTTCAGTGCAGTGCTGTGATACGGCTATGGACTCAAATGGAATACTGTTTTTTACGTACATGGCTACGCCCCCACTCCGCAAGAAACAGTTTGTAAAACAGGCAACTAATCTGTATCCTGGTATATGAAGCCTCTGAATTGTCACATTATTCAAGTGGTGCTCTTATATAACAATTATTTCAGAGTCAAGATCTATAAGCAGTTCACTATCCTTATCTGTAATATCTTTTATATTTTGATGAAATATGCTAATTCCTTCTCTAGTTGAAACGTGACGTCCTCTGAAAGTGAATCCTTAGTTAGAGGGACCTCCTGTAAGCAGGTATACCTATCAACTGACTTCAGTATGTAAAAGGTGCAGCTGTAACACCAACTACCACAGGAATTTTCCCTTGAGTGATCCCACCGCCACCCACTACACAGTCACCTATATCCTTTAGCCGTTGCCAGCCTCCCCTTCCATGCCTACTGAGGTGCAGGAGATATATATTTAATTTAACCTTTCAGTGTATACATCAGATTCGATCAGATTCATCCTTGCTGACCTTTACAATAAATACTACTGAATACGCCTATCACCTACTACATGTCAACTAAGAATGTGTGTATCAGATTGCGCAGAGGCAAAGACTGTGCCACAACAAGACCAAAGATTGTTTAACAGTAACATAACCTGCTCTCTCTCTGACGCGCACGTTGATAACTTACGAAAATCAAAATGAAATTCCCACCTTCAAACGTAAAAATGTCTTGTACGGCATGGAAGCCAACCAACGTTATCTGT
Organism: Schistocerca cancellata; assembly: GCF_023864275.1. Taxonomy (NCBI): domain Eukaryota; kingdom Metazoa; phylum Arthropoda; class Insecta; order Orthoptera; family Acrididae; genus Schistocerca; species Schistocerca cancellata. Next base: position 1,134,424,258 of record NC_064627.1, on the reverse strand, counting down.
CGACACAGGTGGTCGCATGATAGACGTGGTGAGTAGTATTTATTTGGGCCGACTTCAGTTACACATTGCAGAAACCAAGTTGCAGATAACTGCCAAAATACGAGGGAAAACCCATCTCATGACTGTTAGGAGAGACACGCGGTAGATACAGGGTGTCGCAGGAGAAACAGTCAATATTCAGGGATATGAAAATAACGGTCGTTCGAAACAAAAAGTCGAATAAAATGGCTCTAAACGCGTAGCTTAAGAGCTGTGAGCACTTTCCCATCTTCACAATTGTGAAACACATCTCTGCTAACGCAACTTCTTTGCCATTACGAACTCCTACGGAATGCAGTAAACAAATAGATAGTCAAACAAGAGCTCAACGTTCTATTATTGTGAAACAGAAGAACTTCTAATAAAATCTGTTTGCTATCACATTCCGCCAGCTCTTCTGTGGCATCGCTAAACAAGGTGTCCAAAACGCTATCGTCCCAAAGTGTGGCATGTTTCTGTTCTACGTCTTAGGAAACCACACACTCTCTGAAAAACTCCAGGTTGGTCGCGGAGGCATTGATAACGTGGTCCTGTAATGTTTATACATCGTTGATGGGGCTTACATACACCATATATTTCAAGACCCGACAACCAAAATTCCAAGGGGTTAAGACCGGGTTAACGAGATGGCCAATGTACTGGTCCTCCACGACCAATCCACTGCCCATTGAATGTGTGTGTGTGTGTGTGTGTGTGTGTGTGTGTGTGTGTGTGTGTGTGGTGTTCTTGGGCAGTTTGGAGAAAATGGTCTGGTGCTCCGTCAAGTATGAAGTGCATCACCAGCCGGTTTTCGAATGGTACCTCTTCTAGTGGGATGGACAAGTTATTTGGAAGGCACTAACGATACTTTGCACCAGTCAGTACGTTTGGCAATAAGAACGACATTGTAGTAGAATAGATGTGTCTCACAGAAGGAAGACGAGCTGGTGCTCATGGCTTTTAAGGTATGCATTTTACAGCCCACGTGTGGTGCAAATTTTTGTCTTCTTTTGGTCTGTACCACCACTTCTCACAATATCAATTAGTTTTTTAACATTTTTCTACGTTTGTAAGCCATCCACAAAAAAAGTCATTACATTACATTATTAGATGAGAATGTTGCCCTACACTGATGTGTGACTATGACTTTTAAAAAATAAATCCTAGACAGCCGATATGGACTTTTCATCACCAAAAAGGAAGTTCGTGCGGTCTGCAGACCACTGTGGGTACTTTGCTAGCGGTGAATCGATCGTAATTGTTTCACTAATACTGCTTTGACGAATGGTGTACAAAATATTCTGCTCTAATTCAAGTGGTTAGCCATCATTTATTCTTAATAACGTGTTCCATCACACATATACAAAAGATTGTTTGTAGCACATGTCTGAAAGAGCGTTCATATGACACGATACTCACGGATTGTATGTGCGTGAATTGATAAGGGACCAAACTGCTTAGGTCATCGGTCCCTAGACTTATGTTGTTGTTGTTGTGGTCTTCAGTCCTGAGACTGGTTTGATGCAGCTCTCCATGCTACTCTATCCTGTGCAAGCTTCTTCATCTCCCAGTACCTACTGCAACCTACATCCTTCTGAATCTGCTTAGTGTATTCATCTCTTGGTCTCCCCCTACGATTTTTACCCTCCACTCTGCCCTCCAATACTAAATTGGTGATCCCTTGATGCCTCAGAACATGTCCTACCAACCGATCCCTTCTTCTGGTCAAGTTGTGCCACAAACTTCTCTTCTCCCCAATCCTATTCAATACTTCCTCATTAGTTATGTGATCTACCCATCTAATCTTCAGCATTCTTCTGTAGCACCACATTTCGAAAGCTTCTATTCTCTTCTTGTCCAAACTATTTACCGTCCATGTTTCACTTCCATACATGGCTACACTCCATACAAATACTTTCAGAAATGACTTCCTGACACTTAAATCTATACTCGATGTTAACAAATTTCTCTTCTTCAGAAACGCTTTCCTTGCTATTCCCAGTCTACATTTTATATCCTCTCTACTTCGACCATCATCAGTTATTTTGCTCCCCAAATAGCAAAACTCCTTTACTACTTTAAGAGTAGACTAGACTAGACTTACACACTACTTAAAGTAACTTATGCTAAGAATAACACACACACACACACATGCCCGAGGGAGGGCTCGAACCTCCGGCGGGAAGACGATACTTACTTAGCGCTGCTGAAAATGACAACATTGTCCTACGTTAGACTGAGAAATTTTAATAGTAACCCTCGTAAATCCAGTGCATCCAAAGTCGACATTTAGTGACAAAACATTAAGTTTCAGAATATGGCGACAGCAGCAGACAACCGCGTATATAAAATACGTGTTGTCAAATGTAAACGACCCAGAAACGTTCCTTTGTGGCATTCAGAATTTCGGCCACGTCTGAATATCTTGCCCCTCTTAAGAAAGATGTGTTGTGATCTATTCACTGTGAAGTTCCTAATTCAGCCGCCAATCTGATTCGATATTCCATAAGGTTACATTTTGATTAATAACATTGTGCGGCCTTATCGGACGCATTTAGTAAGTTAACAAACACGTCATCAGCATCAGCGTCGTTATCTACGGCACTGTGAGTCTCACAGACGAGGAGAAGGAGAAGTTTCACGAGATCCCTGCTTGTGGAATCCATTTTGATTCTTACGGAGGGGACCTACGAACTGTGTTCGAAAAACGTGTTCCACAATTTTATAAAAGATGACGTCAGCGACATTTTAGGCTTACTCTAAGCTCTCTGAAATAATTTACAATTCAGTTTTATTCACATGTTAGATTCAGTACAGATACTTATAGTCTACATTCTGCTCCGTCGCACTGGTGTTTTAGCAATATGACAAACGCGTATGTGCCGATGACTAAGCACTCTCTCCGGAAAGGAAGGGTGAGTCGTTAATGAGTCAGGGGAAACGAGACCGTGAAATTCATTGCGTCTGCTTGCTGCTTACGAAGAAAATCTTCCTTTGACGGCGGAAATGTTCATGCATCACGCAGTGAAGATGACTTATTCAAAAGTTATACCTTGAAATATAAAACGAAGTAACACAAGACACGTCGATGATCTAAGGGAAAAGGCTATATATTTGCATTTGTGAGAGACAGGTTTTGCCTCAAAATATATGTAGAAAATAATTATGTAAGGCAAAGGTCAACTCTTCTCGTTAATTAGTCTTTTTCTCAAAGTTGCCTTTATAGATTATCCATTAAGTCGTCTACTACAGTATCTCCACTACCTAAAAATAATGCATCACACTGTGTGGTTTTAGTACCCTCCTATTCACGTGTGCCGGCCGCGGTGGCCGTGCGGTTCTAGGCGCTTCAGTCCGGAACCGCGAGACTGCTACGCTCGCAGGTTCGACTCCTGCTTCGGGCATGGATGTGTGTGATGTCCTTAGGTTAGTTAGGTTTAAGTAGTTCTACATTCTAGGGGACTGATGACCTCAGAAGTTAAGACCCATAGTGCTCAGAGCCGTTTTGTCCCTATGAGGCGCACAGGTGAGCATGGCATGGCTACGACGAAATGCCCCGATATTCCTGGTGTTGTTCAACTTGTGCACGATAGTCGCCTGACGATATCCCAGTCACGTGACATGGTGAATGGCGCCTCTTCACTACGCGGCAAGGAAGGTTCGTCGCCGACACTGCAGCTGTCTCTACTTCAATCGCTCACGCCTGTTACGACTACAGCGTCTCGTGTTTGGACAGTGCGATTTTGCTGGCCACCATATTGACTGCAGCAGATGAGACGCACAGATGTGAGGCGTGCTGCGTGCTGCGGCTGCAGCGGCGCATAACAATAGGCGTGGGCGCAGCGAGCATTGATCCCCGCTCCGCTCTGCGCCACGGACCCTCCTGTCTCTCTCTCTCTCCCTCTCTCTGCCTCTCTCTCTCTCTCTCTCTCTCTCTCTCTCTCTCTCAGCCACTGCGGCTCCACCGGCGGTCTGCGCACAAACGTGGAGGCGAAGAAGAGGAGGCAACATCCAGCTGTCGGAAGCTACTCAGCAAAATTTAAGGCCGAGGTTGATAAAGTAACATATTAACTACACATTGAAACCGAATGAACGTGCGGGAGCGTGTCGACAGGGTCAGAACGTAAGCGTGACTATAGCGCCAAATACAGCAGACACCGCAATATGACGCAGCTGAAGGAACGGGGAAAGAGAGCTTGTGTCAGTCAGCGAGCAGTTACCGTGCTCTGTGGAGGTGCTCTCCATCATTGCAACATGACCTGTAGACAACATCTGGATGGCTTCTGAGGAGACAGAATCACTGGGAAAGGTGAAAGATATGTGACGAGTGTAGCCCAGGAGTATAGTATTGCGTCAGTCTGGAACCGCGAGACCGCTACGGCCGCAGGTTCGAATCCTGCCTCGGGCATGGATGTGTGTGATGTCCTTCGGTTAGTTAGGTTTAAGTAGTTCTAAGTTTTAGGGGACTGATGACCTCAGATGTTAAGTCCCATAGTGCTCAGAGCCATTTTTAGTATAGTATTGCTGGCAGCTATGTTTCACAGGCATGGAAGAATTGCGAACCACAGGCATTGCTACTCGAAGGAGATGAGGTGGTCGACCACGGTCAGTTACAGCGTGAGTTGTAAAACTAGCAGAGCTAGCGTAGACTACAGTAGTTTACCTAGTAGGTTTCACCGGTTAAGTTCGCATTGACATTACTTCTATGTTAGGTGTGTTGCATACATATCGGGCGTTAGGTCATAACGATTTCTTTCTTCAGCTAAGCGATCAGTGTCTTATGAAATTCCCCAAAAAATCCGGATATGAAGAACCGTCAAGAAACTGAGTAAGCATGTATAAAGGGCTAGGTAATCTACGGAACACTTTTGTTTTACACAATATGGGGTATTTATAGCAAAATAGAAAATTTCCGTCTTTAATTCAAAATTTATTCGAAAATTGGTGATATGTAACGTGAAACAGAGATATATTGAAGTAAAAATAAAGGAAACAATACAGATTTGTCACATAGCGCCACTAAACGCAATTTCCTCAACAAAAAGGTAAAATAGGAAAGAAAACGCAAAAATATGTCAGGTATCTCTTGAATACTTCGTCGAACGTACATAAAGCATGTTTCTGTGATTCATAAACAACATTCGCATTTTATCAGTAATAAGAAATTCTTGCTCTTCATCATGACTAAGAACGTTCTATTGAGTGTAAAATAATAACAGTAATGATATAAAAGTTTATGTCCATGGTGTAAGCTGCACTTACATCAAAAGTAATTGCTTTGGTTACATAAAAGTGCAGAAATTAGGCGATCAACAGGATAAGCGCCATTTATATATGTAAAGATGTAAAATACACAATGGACTACTGCTAAATGACGTACAGTTCTCATGATGTGCTAAACAATCAAACGAACATAAAACAAAGAGGACTTGTCAGTTTCCGGCTTCTCTCTTACACATTCATTTACGTTTCTTTCCTTACCAATACTACCAGTAATCTTCCCATTTACTGCGTCATTCATGCAGTATACCGAAACTACTAAAACCGTGGTTCTGGTATAGCGCAACTCTTAACTGCAGCAGCAGATGACAGCTTCATTGCGCAACAGGCAAGAAGGAACCGACAACGAAGAACAGCGTGTACAATTCCAACCACATTTAACAGTAAATTAAGGCACGCAATCTCACGTTTTGCAGTGGCACGGTGACCGCATGGTGGTTTCTCTCTTCGTCCAACGAGCAGCATATTGTGTTCCGTTGACAACGGCACATCGGCGCACCGTTTGCGACGCTGGCAAGAGCAGTGCTGGTTCGACGAAGAGTCAGGTCGCGTTCTCTTCTCGCTTGAGACCAGATTCAGTCCGAGTATTAGTTGTGGATGTATCGTCATATGGCAAGCAGTGGGAAAACCTAATACACCCGGCAACATTGCCGAACCTGGCCGTTTTCGTGGTTCAGATCATATGGTGTGACGTAATATAAAGTTGCGCGGGCGCACTGAGCTCCAAATCTTCAAACACTGTACATTCACAGGTCAACGTTATTGTGACTGTGTGCTCCTTCACCATGTCCATCTTTCCATGGGTACATTTGGCTCTGGTATCAGTTTTACAGATGAGAATTCGTACCAGGAGGTTGAAAAGTTGTAGGAACCGAGGATATTCGTTGAATGGAGTGACCTGCCCGTTCCACCGACTAAAATCCCATCGAGCATGGGTGGGATGCATTGGGGAGATGTACTGCAATATGTCTACATGTGCCAACGAACGTTCAACAGTTGTTAGTCAAAATGGTTCAAATGGCTCTGAGCACTATGGGACTTAACATCTATGGTCATCAGTCCCCTAAACTTAGAACTACTTAAACCTAACTAACCTAAGGACATCACACAACACCCAGCCATCACGAGGCAGAGAAAATCCCTGACCCCGCCGGGAATCGAACCCGGGAACCCGGGCGTTGTTAGTCGTCCTGGTGCTTAGCATCTGTTGGCCAGTGTGAGGGCACAGTACAGAGGATGCTTTGCTGTCTGTGGTGATCACACAGCCTTTGAAGAACCATATCCTGCCTTCTGTAATGTCCACAGGACTATCATAAATCGCGGTATTTCTATAAAAGTTCCATTTGTGTTCGTGTCGCAGCGTATCTCTGTCAATTACCTTCTGTGCTATGCTGTAGCAATCCTTTGTGTGTATGGACCCAGTTCCATTCAGCTATGTTAATAGGAGATGACACATAATGTGGAAGGTTCGGGTGTTAGTGTAGTTTAGTGGTTCGACTTGGTCATCATTCTTGTCACTTGCAAGTGTAGGCTTCTGCGACCATTGTAACAGTCAGTAAAATTCTTCTGAGTGTGTGACCACATGGTAAATTTGTAAAATTCTCCAATTTTCGGCCACTGTTACAAATGGCTATCGCCAGGGTCTTATTCCCTTTAGCAATAACACCCATAGGATGGCCATTTACAGCAGTTGCCGGAACGCCAGGGAATTTTAAACATTGACGTTGCAGCCTTATACCCAGGAGAATTTTATTGTCTCTTCCCACTCATTTGACGCTGTCAGTCACGAGTTTATCTCCGCTGTCAAGCCGGCCGCGGCGATCTCGCGGTTCTAGGCGCGCAGTCCGGAACTGCGCAACTGCTACGGTCGCAGGTTCGAATCCTGCCTCGGGCATGGATGTGTTTGATGTCCTTGGGTTAGTTAGGTTTAAGTAGTTCTAAGTTCTAGGGGACTGATGACCACACCTGTTAAGTCCCATAGTGCTCAGAGCCATTTGAACCATTTTTCCGTTGACAATTTCTTACTCTCTTAGTAACACTAACATCAACTGTCGTCAATAATTTGTTGGATGTAGTTCAAAGTCATTGCCAACGACCTTGCCGAAGTGGTAACGCCGGTTCCCGTCAGATCGCCGACGTTAAGCGCTATCGGGCTGGGCTAGCACTTGGATGGGTGACCATCCGGTCTGCCGACCGCTGTTGGCAAGCGGGGTGCACTCAGCGCTTGTGAGGCCAACTGAGGAGCTGCTTGACTGAGAAGTAGCCGCTCCGGTCTCGTGTATTGACTCACGGCCAGGAGAGCGGTGTGCTGACCACATGCCTCTCCGTACCCGCATCAAGTCACACCTGTGGGTAGGACGACAAGGCGGCCGGTCGGTACCTTTGGGCCCTTCGAGGCCTGTTCGGACGCAGTTTAGGTTTTAGTTCAAACACATTCTCCCGTTACAATTTTTCTGTAACTCCCTCTAGTGACACTGCAGGTGTTCCCCAACATGTTAACGTATTTTCCATACTCTTGTTCTTTTTATACACAAAGTTTTCCATATATCCCTTTCCTCCTCGGTACTGCAGAGAATCTCCTCTTTTGTAATTACTCCACCTCGGATACAAAATATCTAATAAACCGGTACGGGGGTTTCAGTTTGAAACAGTGCTGGGGCCAGACGGTCAGTTTTGGGGGACCTCATTGCCCATCTCACCAACGAGAGCTGGAAAACGCTGGATGTGTCTTTTACGGAATACGAGTGCGGGCTGTGAAAATAAAAACGATATTGCAGGTGCCAGGCGCAGAACTTAGATATAAATTGAAGCGCAACACAAACAAGGCATTCCGGCTTGAGTTCAGTGAAGGATACGCGTCGACCAAAGTCGCAGAACCTGGAGAAGACAACGGGGACGGCCTTTGAGACACTGTGCGTAAAATGCAATAAAATGCTACGGTATACACTCTAAAGCTCACGACTAAGATGTTGTTGTTGTGGTCTTCAGTCCTGAGACTGGTTTGATGCAGCTCTCCATGCTACTCTATCCTGTGAAAGCTTCTTCATCTCCCAGTACCTACTGCAACCTACATCCTTCTGAATCTGCTTAGTGTATTCATCTCTTGGTCTCCCCCTACGATTTTTACCCTCCACGCTGCCCTCCAGTACTAAATTGGTGATCCCTTGATGCCTCAGAACATGTCCTACCAACCGATCCCTTCTTCTGGTCAAGTTGTGCCACAAACGTCTCTTCTCCCCAATCCTATTCAATACTTCCTCATTAGTTATGTGGTCTACCCATCTAATCTTCAGCATTCTTCTGTAGCTCCACATTTCAAAAGCTTCTATTCTCTTCTTGTCCAAACTATTTACCGTCCATGTTTCACTTCCATACATGGCTACACTCCATACAAATACTTTCAGAAATGACTTCCTGACACTTAAATCTATATTCGATGTTAACAAATTTCTCTTCTTGAGAAACGCTTTCCTTGCCATTGCCAGTCTACATTTTATATCCTCTCTACTTCGACCATCATCAGTTATTTTGCTCCCCAAATAGTAAAACTCCTTTACTACTTTAAGTGTCTCATTTCCTAATCTAATACCCTCAACATCACCCGACTTAATTCGACTACATTCCATTATCCTCGTTTTGTTATTGTTGATGTTCATGTTATATCCTCCCTTCAAGATACCATCCATTCCGTTCAACTGCTCTTCCAAGGCCTTTGCTGTCTCTGAGAGAATTACAATGTCATCAGCGAACCTCAAAGTTTTTATTTCTTCTCCATGGATTTTAATACCTACTCCGAATTTTTCTTTTATTTCCCTTACTGCTTGCTCAATATACAGATTGAATAACATCGGGGAGAAGCTACAACCCTGTCTTACTCCCTTTCCAACCACTGCTTCCCTTTCATGTCCCTCGACTCTTATAACTGCCAACTGCTTTCTGTACAAATTGTAAATAGCCTTTCGCTCCCTGTATTTTACCCCTGCCACCTTTAGAATTTGAAAGTGAGTATTCCAGTCAATATTGTCAAAAGCTTTCTCTATGTCTACAAATGCTAGAAACGACTAAGATACTTTGCACGTTTTCATTGACAGATGTTGTGCGGTTTAATACACTAATAGAAAAGAAACTGCAATACCAAGAAATAGATGGACGACATAAACGAAAGTTGGTAGGCGTCTTTCTACCTCTGAATGATGATGTCTATACAGATTTTGACCAGTCGCTTAGGAGTGGCTGTAGCAGCGCGCCAAAGAGAATGCAAATCACGTTTACTTTATACCCCGCGATGGTCGTGAGCGTTAGTTACTTTTGAGACTAGATGTAGTATGTAGGCGCGCTAATCAGCTGCCCCATATTCGTAAGAGGTGAGACCAATTTGTTGTGTGGCTGAATGCTGGCGCACCCATGGCTCATGGCGCGCTGAAGGAGGTCCGGCTAGGTGACCGGTACGTGCAAGTCCAGGTACCAAGACGAGCAGCGCGTCCAGAAATGGGTAAATGAAAAGCCGGGAATCTGGACGCCCGTTACTCACATATCCTTTGTGCAGGAGAGGCATGAAAAACAGGGGAGTGTCAGATAAGGTGAAAGAAGGCTACGCACAGCTCTTTCAGAATCTGTAACAATTTACAGACAAGTGTTAAAGCTAATCTGAATACAACTACGGTCTCAGACCCCCAGTGACAAAGCAAAATTTCAATGTCTTTGAAACTGCAGAAGTTAATATTTCATAGTGAATAAATATTTTCGCAATGAACCTCTGAATTAACAGCTTTTAAACGCTTCATGCAATTTCAACATAGGATATCTCAGAGGACAGCATTGCACTATAACTATCGTCTCTGAAATCTATGTTTTTGTATCTATTTTATTTATTCATTTATTACGTTTTTCCTACCTTTTTATTACGCAAATGTTTGTCAGAATATCGTATTCACCACAGTCACACAGCAAATGAATACACCACGAATATCTTATATTTTGTCATACTTGGGTATTTATTTAATGAACAGTTTAATATGTTGCCAGTCCCGTTATTCGAATACTGATTGCAAGTGCTATTATAAAGCTGTACTAGTTTAAAAGTGATCAGTCGCACGTATTAGCGTAGACCACAGTTATAAAGAAAACCGAAAGACGCTTCTGCCAAGAAGCAGAACTCCGCAGCTTGGTGCTAAGACTACATCCACCTAATCTTTCAAATAGAGCCGTGCATAGCCCAATTACCTGGGAGCAATACCAGGCAAAGCAGCAACAGGTTCGCTCGCATGGACTGTTGTTTAGGGACAGCAACTACACTAGCAGTAGCCATTAGGTACCGTCGTTAAGTTGTTAATCTCGATTGCCTTGAAGGTGACAAAGGCGGCATCATCGACACCTCACTCAGTTTGAGCAAGATCATACAGAACGGCTATGAGAAGATGTATGTTCCTTCTGCGATACCGCATTAGGACTCGGCAAGAATGTATCAACCGTACATGTTTACTGGCACCGGTGGTCACCAGAAAGTATGATCGCAAGGAGACCGTGTTCCGGGCGGCCACTTGGCATAACCGAGAAGGAAGACATTGTATTCGGCGTGTGGATCTGACACGTCGTACTTCATCTCCAGCGACATAACGAACTGTTACAAACAGGTTACTTGAAGGACATTTGTGAGCCAAACGCCCTGTAGCGTGTATTCCTCTGACCCCATTTGCGACTTCAGTGGTGTCAATCGAGAGTGGAGGTCTGTTGTGTTTCCTGAGGAAAATTGGTTCTGCTTCGGTATCAGCAATGGCTTCGTGTGGTTAGGAGGAGGTGAGTTGGGGTCCCTGCAACCAACCTGACAGCATGCTACATGCTGGACCTATAACTGGAGTTGAGATCTGAGGTGCGATTTTGTATATCAGCAGGAGCACTCTCATGGCTGTCCCATGCAGCCTGACGGCCCAAATGCTCGTCAATCGGGTGATTCGACCTGTTATGCTGCCCCGTTCGTGAGCAGCATTCCGGGGAGTGTTGCCCAACAGGACAACGCTCGCCCACATACCAGTGTTGTAACCCAACATGCTCTACAAAATGTCGACATGTTGCCTTGGCCTACTCGATCACAAGATCTGACTCCAATCGAGCACATGAGGGACATCATCGCACGACAACTCCAGAGTCATCCACAAACAGCATTACCAATCCCTGTTCTGACCGACTGAGTGCAACAGTCATGGAACTCCATCCCACAGACTGACATCCAGCATCTGGACAACACAACGCTTGCTCGTTTACACGCTTCCATTCAACTTTCTGGTGGTTACACCGGTTGTTAATGTACCAGCATTTCCCATTTGCAAAATGGTTCAAATGGCTCTGAGCACTATGGGACTTAACTTCTGAGGTCATCAGTCCCCTAGAACTTAAAACTACTTAAACCTAACAAACCTAAGGACATCACAAACATCCATGCCCGAGGCAGGATTCGAACCTGCGACCGTAGCGGTCGCGCGGTTCCAGACTGAAGCGCCTAGAACCACCCGGCCACACAGGCCGGCTCCCATTTGCAATGTCCTATCTCACGCTTACATTATCCTGCGATCTTGCAATGTTGTCACTTACGTCTTATTTAGAAAGATCTGTTCCATAAATTTCATTACTCTGCATTAATTTTTTTCGTTTCTTTTTTTGTTTTTGGTTGTGCTATTTTTTTACATTAGTGTATTTTAAGGAAACGTTTCACTTCGGCGAAAGGATCCTCTGCAGAAAATGATTTATTAAAAATAAGGTATTGGGTTTTACGTGTACATCTCGCTCGCATTTATTGAAGAAGTGGGGAATACTGCCTTACAGTATATTTACAGTAACACACAGACACAGGTGCACTTCATATGTCAAGCAAGTTGCGGAGTTTCCTCTCTATCCACACTAATAAACACATATCCAGATGCACTTGGCTTAAACATTTTTGTTTGGAACGTGTCGTCACAGAATATTAAAAATAGTTTCCATCCCCTGCTTCTGACCAAGGAGTTCGGAACGCCACCCTCCTTATAAGACAGATGCCAGAAATGTAAAGTGTAGATTCACAAGAACATTTATCCTCGATCAGTTCTTCTTTGAAGTGAATACATCCAAAGGGACTGTCAGGCGTACCGTGACGTCTGCACCTTCTCCAGACCTCTTCCTGATTCCTGCTTTGGAAGAGTGGGACTGTATGGAAACCACTCCAGAGGTTATGCAGATGCATGACCTGCAAGATCACCTGCTCTGAATCCATGTGACTTTTGCCTCTGGGTATACCTATAAGATTACGTTTGCTGGGTACACGTCTGCTCTCTAACTGATCTGAAGGGCAGTATACAGGAAAGCGTTGCTCACATTCAGCCTGAACTAGTGCGAGCAATTGTGGATGATTTCGTTTTACGGCAGCAGCAACTCTTCGACGTCTCCGGTGCTCATATTCAAGAGACTGTGTGAGCAACAGTTGATAATGAAATCAACTGTATGCTTTTCTCACTTCTGCCCACGTACTTTTTAATACGTATTCTATGCATCTTTCTTCCATTCACAGCTCCAGGTTCGCACCTGCTGGTCAAAACTGTAACTAATATTTTTCCAGCGTAAAACGGTTCCGCATTAAGTCATTAGAATATCTACCAAGTTTCGCCGCCATACGTTTATTACAGCCCACACTGGAACTTTGTGAATAGCTGCACTTTAATTGTAGCCATTCAGTATGTGAATGACGATGTACCATAGTGCTCCTAAAGATGTTATCATTCACTAAAAGGTCTCAATGAGTACACTTGCCTCTAATATTGAAACATATTATTGCTTGTCATCATGAACTGAAGACGCCTGATGCCAACAGAAACCGATCACTACTTGCATGATGCTATCAAGATCCTGCATTGCGTCATGGTCCACGTGATTCCACTGATTCCATAATTCCGTGGCTGTTGTAGGAACCAGACCAAGGCAAGCAACAATATCGCCATACGATAAAGGGCAGGGTCGACAGCCTCCAGTGATGATGCTCTTCTATCCCATCATGTGCAGGTACACATTTCTCTTTTCTAGACAAAATACCGTCTTCTTTTAAGCAAGCAACATTCAAATGTGATTTCTGAAATGCACTGCGTAATGTTTCTTTATTTACAGACAGTAGGTAACTTACTCCTACATGCTTTGTCTGGTTGCGCTGGAATGGAAATTATGTTAATATCCAAGCACGAAGAACAATTCATGATTCAATGAAGTTTGTTATATGCTGTTGCCTTCACAATTTTTTAAACATTCAGCAATGTACTACTCTATACGACAAACAAGAAGTATTTATAGGATGGTGTCCGTACGTAAGAACTATTACTTCTGGGTATATTACTCAGATTGTTGATAGTTGGTTTTTCCCATCACGTGTGCAGGTTTGATAAAAAAGTATTTGTTAAGCTATGCAGTGGTCGTGAAGATGGTATCATTCAATAAAAGGTCTTAATGATAGCATTTGCTTCTAATACTGAAACATAATATTACTCATCCTCACGAACTGAAGATACCTGATTCCAACCTAAACCGATTCATTTATGAAATATTTCGTGTTTATTCTAAAAAACGTTGTGTTTAATAATTCTGGAAATCACGATTTTTGTCTCCACTATGACGAAAATATGTCTCAAAATTTCGTCTCCACCCTGAACCATTTAAATCAAACATAGACATTTAACGCAGTTCTCTACACGTAGAGTTATATTTCCGAAACAAGAGTCCCTAGAAAATAAAATGGATTTCTGTCCTAATTTTCATAGCCGAACAACACTGTGCAAAGATATCAAACTGCGTGATACCCAGACCTGAAAAAAAAGTCTGAGCATCTGTAAAATAATCAGGGTGATTAAGACAAACTAAATCAATAATTCGAGGGAAAATTGGAATATTTCGCTAACAGCTGCTGCTAGCCATGAAAATGAAGTGTCGAAATGTCATCTCTTCAAGGCCTAGCTCTACTGCGCAATGAAGCCTTTTGAGTAAGATACTTTGGAATTCTTTCTTTCTTGCAAAAAAAAAAAAAAAATAAAATAAAAAATGAAAATCAAAGTATTAACTGAAACTTCTCTGCTCTTTCTTGATCTGTATATCGAACACCTATATCTTTTTGAGCGACTTCTGATGTCCTTTATTTTATTATTATGATCGTTTTCCCTTGTGTAGGTCGGTGTCAGCAAAATATTTTCGCATTCGGAGAAGGTTGGTGATTGAAATTTCGTGAGAAGATTCCGCAGAAACGAAAAACGCCTTTGTTTTAATGACGTCCGCACCAAATCATGTATTCTGCCAGTGACACTCTCTCCCCTATGTCCTGATAGTACAAAACGTGCTGCTCTTCTTTGAAAAAAAAAGTTCACATGTGTGTGAATTTCTAAGGGGCTAACTGCTGACTTCATCGGTCTCTACACTTACACACTACTTAAACTAAATTATGCTAAGAACGACACACACACACACACACACACACAACACACACACACACACACACACACACACGACACGACACCGCTAATCGCGCGGCCACTGCACTCGGATCTTCTTTGAACCTCCTACATGTACCCCGTTAATCCTATCTGGTAAGGATCTCACACCGTCAGCAGTACTCCTAGAGAGGACGGACAAGCGTGGAGTAGGCGGTTTATTTAGGAGATCTGTTGCATTTTGTATGTGTTCTGCCAATGGAACGCAGTCTTTGATTCACCTTCCCCACAACATTTTCTGTGCTTTCTTTACAATGTAAGTTGTTCGTAATTGTAATCCCTAGGTATTTGGCTGAACTTACGGCCTTTAGATTGACAGATTTATCGTATAACCGAGGTTTAATGGATTCCTTTTAACACTCATGTTGATGATATAATACTTTTCATAATTTAGGGTCGTTGCCAATTTTCGAACCATACAGATATCATTTCTAAAATATTTTGCGATTTGTTTTGATCTTCTGATTACTTTACTAGACGATAAACGACAACATCATCTGCAAAAAACTTAAGACGGCCGCGCAGATTGTCTCCTAATTCGTTTATATAGATAAGAAACAATAGAGGGCCCACAACACTATCTTGGGGAACGCCAGATATCACTTATGTTTTACTTGATGACTTTCCTTCAGTTACTACGAACTGTGATCTCTCTCACAGGAAATGACGAATTCAGTCAAATCAATGACACGGTATTCCTTAAGCACGCAATTTGACTACAAGGCGCTTATGAAGTACAGTGCTAAAAAGCCTTCTGGAAATTTATCAAATGGAATCAATTTGAAATCCCATTTCAATAGCAGCCAAAACTTTGTGTGAGTAAAGGGCTAGTTGTGTTTCACAGGAATGATATTTTTTAAATCCGTGTTGACTGTTTCAATAGACAGTACTCTTTAGAGCTAATTCATAATGATCGAACACAATATACGTTCCAGAAACCCGCTCAAAACGGACGTTAATGATATAGGCCTGTAATTTAGTGGATTATTCCTACTGGCTTTCTGGAAATCTAAAACTAAGGAATAAAGTAGACTGGAGAAACATTTGTCGAATCTCATTTATTGTATTTGATTTCGAGTATCATTTGTCACATGTCTAATCTCTTTTATTTCTTACTTTTAGGCGATTTCACGAAGCATTTGCCCATTTTCAATTTTTTCCAATGAAAACAGAAATGTGTGTTACTACAATACTCCGAGACCACGGTATTTCGAATCACGACGTTTTCCACACCACAGCAGGCAAACTTCCTACCAGATAAAGAGTCCACATTTGGTGGGTGGGTGCAGCGGCAGTGCCCATTTAGAGCGGTAATAGCAAAATCAGTTTCTTGCTAAGCTGCTCTACGCATACTGACCTGTTACGTAAGCATAGTGACAGTCTCCCCTCCACTCTCACTCCCCATCCCACCCCCCCTCCCCAATAAATCACTTGTTACATTGTGGATAATCTTTGCATATCCTTGAAATTATCGACTATGTTTACCATTCTCTGTGTGATTTCTTAACAGTTATTTACAATCTAATGAACAATTTGTGTGGGCTATGCAATCCAAGAAAACACTAAGGAAATTGACTGTAACTCTAAATAACGTGCAGTTTTATAATGAGGTCTCGGAACTGTAAGTACGCTCGCAGACCTGTGAAGTGGATATTACAGATGATTTCCTATGCCTCTTCTGTAGTGAAACTAGTCTATCTATCACCGTAGAGCGACGCTGAGACGATTCGTCTTTTTGGGGATTCAAAGTGCGTCCCTTTAAAGTAGAATTA
The DNA here is from genome assembly GCF_023864275.1 of Schistocerca cancellata. NCBI lineage: Eukaryota > Metazoa > Arthropoda > Insecta > Orthoptera > Acrididae > Schistocerca > Schistocerca cancellata. The sequence continues at coordinate 1,134,407,694 of NC_064627.1, read as the reverse complement.
ATGTTCGTGGAACACGATTACAGCGACGGAGAGAAGCAGCAGAGCAGAAAACAATGTGCCACGCCCTTCCCTTTGGGACTGAAGCGAACTCAATATTCGATGCGCCCTCTTCCGTCTGAGCTCAGAGTTATGAAATAACTGAATTAAATTCTTGGAGGGATGCAGCGAGCGAGGGAATTTTCAGCACCGGGAGACACACAGCACGTGATGGCTGCCTGTGTATTTTACTACCAGTCAGCGAAGCGGCGTTTCGAACGTTGTAACAGTCATTCTAAAGGGTTACATTCTCGACAGCTACAAACACAACTCAGAGTACCTATCAAATATTAGGTTAGACAAACATAATACGTGTACATCGCTATGTTTTCTCTTTTCCCTGGTTTCCTACGCCAACAGGTTTGGCGGTCGAAGTTAGTTTCTGAATGCTGACTGCGTCACTTTCGCCTGCCGTTGCAAGTGGTGTTCGTCAGGTATGGGACATGCAAGAAAAGAATCAACCTTCCGTCTTGCATAACAATAGCTTCGTTTTTAAACTCTTACATTTTTATACATTTTACTCGTGTTTAAGCCTTTGCAGCAAGTGTACCAGTAACGAAAGAGCACTCATCATTGCTAACATAATATGAAACGACCATTATATCAAAAAATTAAAGCTACGTTAATGACACTCCTAAATACAGCGTATATACACTCCTGGAAATTGAAATAAGAACACCGTGAATTCATTGTCCCAGGAAGGGGAAACTTTATTGACACATTCCTGGGGTCAGATACATCACATGATCACACTGACAGAACCACTGGCACATAGACACAGGCAACAGAGCATGCACAATGTCGGCACTAGTACAGTGTATATCCACCTTTCGCAGCAATGCAGGCTGCTATTCTCCCATGGAGACGGTCGTAGAGATGCTGGATGTAGTCCTGTGGAACGGCTTGCCATGCCATTTCCACCTGGCGCCTCAGATGGACCAGCGTTCGTGCTGGACGTGCAGACCGCGTGAGACGACGCTTCATCCAGTCCCAAACATGCTCAATGGGGGACAGATCCGGAGATCTTGCTGGCCAGGGTAGTTGACTTACACCTTCTAGAGCACGTTGGGTGGCACGGGATACATGTGGATGTGCATTGTCCTGTTGGAACAGCAAGTTCCCTTGCCGGTCTAGGAATGGTAGAACGATGGGTTCGATGACGGTTTGGATGTACCGTGCACTATTCAGTGTCCCCTCGACGATCACCAGTGGTGTACGACCAGTGTAGGAGATCGCTCCCCACACCATGATGCCGGGTGTTGGCCCTGTGTGCCTCGGTCGTATGCAGTCCTGATTGTGGCGCTCACCTGCACGGCGCCAAACACGCATACGACCATCATTGGCACCAAGGCAGAAGCGACTCTCATCGCTGAAGACGACACGTCTCCATTCGTCCCTCCATTCACGCCTGTCGCGACACCACTGGAGGCGGGCTGCACGATGTTGGGGCGTGAGCGGAAGACGGCCTAACGGTGTGCGGGACCGTAGCCCAGCTTCATGGAGACGGTTGCGAATGGTCCTCGCCGATACCCCAGGAGCAACAGCGTCCCTAATTTGCTGGGAAGTGGCGGTGCGGTCCCCTACGGCACTGCGTAGGATCCTACGGTCTTGGCGTGCATCCGTGCGTCGCTGCGGTCCGGTCCCAGGTCGACGGGCACGTGCACCTTCCGCCGACCACTGGTGACAACATCGATGTACTGTGGAGACCTCACGCCCCACGTGTTGAGCAATTCGGCGGTACGTCCACCCGGCCTCCCGCATGCCCACTATACGCCCTCACTCAAAGTCCGTCAACTGCACATACGGTTCACGTCCACGCTGTCGCGGCATGCTACCAGTGTTAAAGACTGCGATGGAGCTCCGTATGCCACGGCAAACTGGCTGACACTGACGGCGGCGGTGCACAAATGCTGCGCAGCTAGCGCCATTCGACGGCCAACACCGCGGTTCCTGGTGTGTCCGCTGTGCCGTGCGTGTGGTAATTGCTCGTACAGCCCTCTCGCTGTGTCCGGAGCAAGTATGGTGTGTCTGACACACCGGTGTCAATGTATTCTTTTTTCCATTTCCAGGAGTGTAATAATTAATGGCATAAATGCATGCAGCTGAAAGTACACGATACAAGAAGCAAAAAGGTATCAGTGAACATGGACTTTAAAGTGCATGCCTTAAGAATTGTGAGCGATTGTTCAATAGAAGAGATGAATTGCACAGTAGCGAAGATGAACAAGGGCACACAGCCCTTACAGAATGCACTTTAGAGTCCATGTTTAGTGAACACTTTGTCTTGTTTTTGGCACATTCCATCACCTCTAGAATATGGAAAGCAAAAAGCATGCAGTAAAAGAGATTTGCTTCACAGCATCGAAGGTGGGTTCAAATGACTCTGAGCACTATGAGACTTAACATCTGAGGTCATCAGTCCCCTAGGACTTAGAAGTACTTAAACTTAACTAACCTAAGGACATCACACACAGCCATGCCCGAGGCAGGATTCGAACCTGCGACCGTAGCGGTCGTGTAGTTCCAGTTTGAAGCGCCTAGAACCGCTCGGCCACACCGGCTGGCCATCGAAGATGACGAAATGCTCATAAGTCTTTAGGTATACATTTTAGAGCCTATGTTTACTCATACTTCTTTGCTTCTAGTATCGTGTACCTTCAACAACTTCCATTTACGTCATTGATTATGTAGCACCCTGTACAGAATCTCGGAGTTTTTGGTATTTTTTTTTTGTTTCTTTGTTTTTTCGGTCGTTACGACGTGTCGATAATAGCAAGAGCACTCGTGATCCTCAGATAATGTATGTATTTCACATACATAACTTAGATGTTACGAAATAATTAATGTCTTTATTTTTCTTTAGTTTTAGGTCACTTATGGGAAAATTCGCCGGAAAGCGATGATAAAATTTAAATAAAAACGTGACCTAGGCTGAATTTTACTCATAAAATAAGCGACCCTAGTTCTTCACATCCGGTATTCGATTGCGTTACGAATTTTATGACACCCTTGTTGGAGATGTAGAGACAAGGAGAAACATTAGTATACTGTGTGACTCAGAAGGAAAGGGACATGCTTTCAGAGGAGACCGTATTAGTGATTCTGAACAAAAAAGTCTTATGAATATATGTATTGTTCTTTAAGTTTTCGAGAAAACTAACGAAAATAATGGGCAACATGATTAGTGGAGATGATAGTAAATGATACATTGTGACACAATGTTTTATTTAATTGTGAATATTTCCTCACGAAAGATTTCAAAAAGTCCACTGTCAACTAAAATGCATTTTGCAGCCGCTGAATTGCTGATCTAAGTTCATTAGTACGGTCCTTAATTTGAGAACACGCATGCAAAATACGACCCAGAAGTTCTTTTCTTTATCCACTCTGCGCTTATAGAATTCTCTCCTAAGCAATCGTCTCAGATAACAATGTAATCGTTGCCTGTATTCGTATCTGATTACTGGTAAATAAGGACATGCTACAGACCCCGTGATTTTCAAGAAGCTGTACATCGTATACCGTTAAGAAAAGGGCACCTGTTTATTTGAAGTTGTTTGTTCGTAATCACCAATACTGTAATCCATCAAAGTAAGTAGGCCCCACTTTTCGTCATGAGTCTTCCTGCCCGAGTGCCACTGCCTCAGTATTATGTGTATTCTGGTGAAACTCAGTTGCAACAACGCCCGAAACTGTCGTTAATTTTTCTACAATGGTCAACAATGCAGAAGAACTTTATGCAAATTAAGAGCTATCTTGATTCGTTGGTGCTATCTCTCATGTCTGATACATACTGAATTTTTTATATTTGTAAACCAACTAAAATGAAAACTGTCGATAATTTGATTTATATACTCTGTATTGACAGGAATACTCTCCTTAAAATTGCTATCAGGGAAAAAGTACGATCTAAGTCTACCTACAACTGTACAGAAACCAGAGTGCAGCGCCTCGAACAGCAAGAATGGGAGGGAGAAGCTGAAACGTAACCGGGAGAGGGTTGTAGCCTACCTCCCCTGATGTTATTCAATCTGTACATAGAGTAAAGGAAATCAAAATGAAATTTTGGCTACGAACTGAAGTTCAAGGAGAATAAATAGAAGCTTTAAGATTTTCCAATGCCATTACTAGAGCATCAAAGACCGCAGATTATGTGGATGAGCAGTTGAAGGGAGTGGATAACGTCTTGAAAACAGGTACAAGATAAACTTAATATACAGTAAAACAAGGGTAATAGCATGTAACCCAACAAACTCAAGTTATGAACGAATTAGATTAGTAATAGCAAGAGAGCTTTGCTATTTGGGAAAAGAAATCAGCCCATGATAGCAGAGTTAAAGACGACAGAGTTGCAGATTGAGAAAAGCAATAAAAGCAACTATGAGGAATAAGTAAAGTTATCTGCGGACATAAAGTACTAGAAAATCTGTTCTGAGAATATTTTCTGTAGTGAGGCCTCATATCGCTGTGAGACACAGACTTTAAACTGTAGTTTAAAGCCCTCTCGACAAGAGGCCATTAGAGGTACAGAACAGACTCTGATGGGGGGAAGTAAATCGGCTATTTTAAGGGAATCCTTACGGAATTTGCCTTTAGCGATACAGCGAAACCGAAGAAAATTTACATCTGAATGGCCGAACGGTGATTTGAACCTCCACTCTACCGACAGCGAATTCATTGTCTTACCACTGCTCACCTTTGCTCGGTCGGCGGAAACAGAACAGACAAGAAGGCAAAAAGATGGTTTTGAAACTTGGTGCAATGGAAAAATGCCGAAGGTTAAAATGGTAATGAACAGGTAATCTATAGAATTGAACCCTACAGAAAAGAACTACATGACACTATCTGACTGAAAGAAGAATGAGTTGATACAATAATTTATGGAGATTATGTGGGGAGGTAAAAATTGTAGGGGGAGACCAAGGCTTCAGTACAGGAAAAAGATTGAAGTGGATGTGTGTCACCGTAGACACGGAAAGATAAATAGACTTACACAAAGAGACTGCTGTGGAGAGGTACATCAAACTAGCCTGCGGACTGAAAACAACAATATGGTCGATGAACTCACAATTTTCCTTTCCATTTAAGTATCACCTGGAAACCTTATTCGGTATTTCGCTTACGCATATCATCTTCTACCAAGAGATTTCCCTACTCTGTTTTCCTTCTTTTCAATCCTAGTACATTCTGTACTTAGGTGACGCGGAGCCTAGATATAATTTTACACTTCCGTAGTAAATAATTACCTTATCAAGAGGCCGGTGGAACAATGCACAGATTCAGAGATTATTATCTCTCGTTGATTGCCAGCGGATGACAATACAGTCAGCAATTTTTTCCTGCAGTTTTATATTGGAAGTTATCTCAGCTGTAGATAAAACGTAGTATCATCACCGAATTGAAGTACCACTCTAATTCCATTTGTGAGCGATAAATTGCGGGCACAGGTAACAATAAATAAAATTAGAATTATATATTAATACCTTCAGCTGCTGACGGGCGTTGATATATATTAACAGGGACAGGTGAAAGTGTGCCCCGACCGGGACTCGAACCTGGGATCTCCTGCTTACATGGCAGACGCTCTATCCATCCTTTTTTTCACCACTTTTTTATTTTTTTTACCAGGAACAGGGTAAATGAACAAAATATGTTTATTGGTACAAGCTTAAATACAACAGAAATGTCATCCTTCCGGCGGAAATAACACAAGACATTACACTCATACAACGCGAGAAATTTTTTTTATTAACAAGGTGTAGGAAAAAATGAATAATAATACCGAAGTAAGCTAAGAGGTGTGAAGCAATAGACAGTGGAATGGGGGAAAAACCAGCGTGTTCTGGTATAGTGCATAAAAGAAAGGAGGCACGTGTCCACTGTGGGTTGCGATACAGAAAGTAGCGCGGTGAGTCTCAGATGTCACCAGGGGGGGGGGGGGGGGGGGGGGAAGTGCTGTCGGCGTGTGGCACCATCCAACTGAGCGGAGGTGACGTAAAGATCGCGTGTAGGTAACTGGCGAAGAAGGCGCGGAAGCGCAGTCTGTGTTCGACTTCGCTTTGGGCGGTTTGTAAGTACTGCCAGAAATCAAGGCGTGATTTGTCGCCATCATCATACATGTATGTGATCGTCCATCCCTTGACCCATGCAATCGTATGATTTTTGCTGGATGGGAAATAAGCATCCTCAGGATGGATAAAAGTCCATGGGTCAATCGAGTCCGCCGGAACGCGGAAGTAACAGGCGACGAACTGTCGGCCAAGTTTCCAGACGTCACTGATGGCAGCACAAGTCAGTTGGTGGACATCGTCATCCATGAGGTGGCAAATGGAACAAAGTGGAGAGTCCGTTAGTCCGATGGCATGAAGACGTTGATTTGTGGCGAATTTTCCACTTGCGACGTGGTACCATGTTGCCAGGACTTTGGAGGGAAGAAAAGGCAGGTGGATATGACGCCAAACCGTGAGCCACCGCTTGGACGGATGTCTGAGTTCGATATTGTTGCTGGATATGGAACGAAGCAGTGGGGTGTAAAAATCCTTAGGTCGAGGAGAACGCGTGGTCGGTAAGTGTGTGTGAGCATAACTGAAGTCGACGATGAAATCAGAAATGTGCGTCAGTTGGTGCTTGATGTGTCCGACTGGTACTGGTGGTGTTATGGTCGCGGGCACAAGAATTTCCAGCGAGCTGCCCGTAAGGGAGGTGACACGTCGATCTGAGCCACCGAGGGCACAGAGGGTAGTGCGGCTGCAGGGACTATCTCGTACACGCCGGCCGCGAGACCCACATTCGTAGTGACCCTACCTAACACACTCATTACTCGTGGAAGACATTCTTACCAAGTCCCGTAAGAGTTCGGTTAATATGTGAGCATCCGCACAGAAGAAGAAGGTCATGGCCGGTATTGTCAGAACTATATACTTATATGGATATTGTAATTGTTCTTTCGGACATTTATACAATAAATAAAACTTCGTTAGCGTTGAAGTGGATCAGTAATGTTCACAAACTCGGCATCTTAATCCGCCATCTCCAAATTGATATTTCATCTGACAAATAAGTTCCATGCTAGTAAATCTACAAATGATTCTTTGAAATATTTCTAAAACCGGAACCGCTTCACTATTTCGAGGAACGCTGTAGAAAAATGTTAGTCTCATTTGAGCATCCAAAATAATCCAAAGTCTACATACAATTATACGTTATTTCCAACTGTACGTCCCTGATGTGCAACTCACAGCAAAAGCTGTCAGTCCTGTAGCATTAATCGGAGAATTTAATGACTTAAGGAATCACAGTGTAAATTCTGGTTGTGGCATTTAAGGACTTACACAATTTCCAGCTAACGTTCCGTATCGGTGTTCCAAAAGAGGACGGACAAGCATAGTGTAGGCAGTCTTTTTAGTAGATCTGTTACATTTTCTAACTGTTCGACCAATGAAACCAATTCTTTGGTTTGCCTTCCCCACAATATTTTCTGTATGTTCTTTCCAATTTCAGCTACGGCCTTTAGATTTGACAGATCGTGGAAACGTGAGGCACAGAGTTACTTTCGCATTTATGATGTTAGTGTGGACGAATAAGATAGGGCAACAGCTGGTTGGTTCACTGAAGATCACCAAGTTTCAACAAAACTGGTTCAGTGGCTTAATCATGAAAACGTAACACAGTTACTTTTGCGTTTATAATCTTAGAATGTACGAATAGAGTAACGAAATATCTGTTTAGTTGCCTGAGGAACACTCAGGAAAAGATTTTCATTGTCAGTGTCACGAATGAGTTTTTTTGAGCTACCCGGGTAGCCGCGTGTGTTAAGTCGCCACTCCTGGGACGGTGAATTTCGCCTGTCCCAGACCGAATGCGCCCGGCGTGTTAGCAAGAGGGCCGATGTTCTGGCCAGACAGGTTGTGTATTTCAGGCGGTTTCCCACATCCGTCCAGGTGGATAACGTTTTAGTACCCAAGCCCAGCCTCAGATAAAACATTTAGAATACTTAGGCTCAATTTCACATAAATAACACGGCACAGTTGGGATACAGACATAAAGTCCCGAAGTAGCGTATGATCCTTCGCTGATCCGGTAGAAAGGTGCAGGAAAAAGAAAAAGAAGAATGTCTTGAATCAGTTTAAGAAATGTGACTAAAATATTTAACATGACAATTAGTTTGTAATGACAACAGTAGTAGGAGTTTAATTCTCTCCCTATCGCGTAAGCTCAGCACTCCGGCAGAGTCATCTGCTTAAGTGTCTTAAACAGTGTCTCTGTGTTCTTGTGTTTCCGCTGTGTCTTCTATCTGACAACCCAAGATCAACCGCTTTCCTCGCGTCACATATTCACCTCGGTTCGACGGTCATCCGTGTTATCCAGCGAGCCGGACAGGGTGGCCGAGCGGTTCTAGGCGCTACAGTCTGGAACCGCGTGACCACTACGGAAGCAGGTTCGAATCCTGCCTCGGGCATGGATGTGTGTGATGTCCTTAGGTTAGTTAGGTTTAAGTAGTTCTAAGTTCTGGGGGACTGATGACCTCAGAAGTTATGTCCCATAGTGTTCAGAGCCATTTATCGAGCGAAAGAAACTGAGTGCACTAGTTCAGTGAAATATGATAAAGTGCCACCTGACGATCTCCTACACAACATAAGGATTAGAATAAGGACCCGATGGAACGAAGATATGCATCTGTCTTACGAAATTAAAGGGAGGCACTATGCCGCAGCGGTACCAAAATTGCATGTAGTGACAAGGGCACGACTTCGATTCAATTACGGAAGATTTCGCCAACATCTCTACACTCTCAAAATGATCACATCTCCTTCATATGAATGTGCCATTGAAGAACTTGTTAGTGACATTTTCTTCGGCTGCGACAGAAGATATCAAGAAACTACGAAACGAAGGCAGTGTTTGATGCCTTATGGCAATGCTTTACCAACGAAACCTCAAACACTTTTAGTGACAGAAGACTTAAAGTGTACTAACTTCTATGCGATTTTATAGCAGGACTAATAATTATACAGGAGAACTCTCAATCCATATTAATGAATTTATTTTAATTTTTTGAAATAACTGATTTCAAAATATGGCTCTGAGCACTATGGGACTTAACATCTATGGTCATCAGTCCCCTAGAACTTAGAACCACTTAAACCTAACTAACCTAAGGACATCACACAACACCCAGTCATCACGAGGCAGAGAACATTCCCCGCCGGAAATCGAACCCGGGAACCCGGGCGTGGGAAGCGAGAACGCTACCGCACGACCACGAGCTGCGGACAAATCACTGATTTATTTTCAGGTTAAAGACATGGGTAATTGCTATTTTTTTAACAGTTTAAGCTGTCCCATATTTAAATGTTAATCGTACTGAGCTGGTTGTAAGGGTGTCGTCTAATTAATAAATTTACTTTTGTCGAATAAAATTTATTCAATAAGACATACAGAAACAGAAATCAGGCTTATAGTATTTTTCATCACTATTATCATTACGTACTTTGCGCCATGAACAAATTTTAAAGAAGTAGCGTCTTCGAACATTATGAAAGCAAGGAAACACACGAGAAATGAAAAACTATTCAGGAGAAAGGGAAGCTTTTTCTATCTATGTCTCGTCCTTCTCTCTCTGTCTCACTATGCTCAAACACTCCAAAAACGTATGTTACGTCTAATAAGAATAAATTTTCTGTATTTCGAACATGGCAGTACTACAGCAACTGTCACTGGACAGCATGTGTAATAGAAGAGCCGGCCGTGGTGGCCAAGCGGTTAAAGGCGCTACAGTCTGGAACCGCGCGCCCGCTACGGTCGCAGATTCGAATCCTGCCTCGGGCATGGATGTGTGTGATGTCCTTAGGTTAGTTAGGTTTAAGCAGTTCTAAGTTCTAGGGAACTGATGACCTTAGAAGTTATGTCCCATAGTGCTCAGAGCCATTTGAACCATTTTTTTGTAATGGAATAGAGAGTCAGCCAGTTGCAACAAATTGTGCGTTTCAAATAATCTTCACCATGGTTTCGTCGGGTTTAAACCCGTCTTCCTCAGAAGGACAAGACACTTCACACTTGCAATCAATCACTAAAGCTGTCTCCATATGAGATGAGTCGGCTACGGTCTGTATATCCATATGTAAAAGTTAAGATTCCTAGAATCAAGGGCTTGTCACATAAGTAAAACCAATCTCTTAAAATAACAAACCATGTCCATACCAATAAATCTTCTTCTTTTTCTTGTGGCTTGGTACCCTATCTGTGCAGGGACGGGATGATTGTTTACACATTTCTTACGGTTAGTTTTATGGGTGGACAGAAGCCCTTCCTGTCGCCACCGCATGACTCCCATGACGGAGCATGTGCTCCCCAAATGTTTGTGCGTAGCGTTGTTTATATTAAACGAGGCGGGAAATGGTGCCATCCCGGTATTCACCTGATCAGATGTGGGAAACCGCCTAAAAACCACACCCATGCTGGCTGGCACGCCGACGCTCGACGTTAATCCACCAGGAGAATGCGATCCGGGCCAAATCACCTCATCGTTCCGGAATTGGCGATGTAACGCTCACAGCTATCAGGGCGGGTACTTTTATGAAAAGAGTGGGAATACTGATCTGCATTATAAAAGGTCTGGAAGGACGCTGTTAGTGAGTCAGGTTTCCATTGCAGGAATCTTTGATATTTTTCAGAGTTTTCTAAAAAAATCACTTCACCTATTCCAGTATTTTCTGTATAGAATATTCCGTTCGACGAGAATCGACCGCACACGGATAGGACCAGCAGCTAAATTTAGGCTGCGCCTTTGGGTATCTTGGCGTCCCCTCGGCATTTAGCTTTCCGCGGCGCGTCCCCATGAGAGCTGAGGGAAATGGTCGATAGCGCAGGTTGCAGATTGCCGGTCGGCGCAGCGCCGGCAGGATTTATCGCGAGGGCCGAGACGCACCCCGCCATGTCTTGTTCGCCGTTGTAGTTGCGGGCGGAGGGGATGAGTCACGAGGGCTCTCGCCCTGATTGAGGAGACTGCGGCACGGGCAGAGTCCCCAGCTTCCGCGGCCCTCCGTCCAATTCCGGTTTGCACCCTACCCCCCGCGTCCCTCCCCTGTCTCGCTCATTTTCCACGAACGTGTTGTGTATCCGTGGAACGACGAAGATCGGTTTTCACACACTTGTGTATTATTTCATTAAGTCTCTTGTGGCTGTGCAGAAACATCATGATATGATAACAGCTACCAATGTTACAGCCACTATTGCTGGAAATCTTCACGGTGGCTACTTGCTGATTTGTGGTTGCTGCTACCTTCATTTTGCAGGCTGAACCAGAACGCCATCGACAAAGTTTCAGGGGTTCAAGGTGAACCAAAAAAACAAAACAAAATACTTCTGTCAAAGATTGACTCTTAAAGTAAGTGCTGCTACTTTGGAAGTTTGACCGGTTACGATTCACCCACTGCAGGGGTAGCAAAGTCTCTATAGTCCGATTAAAATTACTTGATAGTTGACGTGTGTCATTTTCCGCTACAGTGTTGCCACGTCAGCTGCCGGCTACTGTTCGGTGATAGGTGACACACAAAGGCACTGGGTCACTTCACAAATTCTGTTAATGTGTAACGCGGAGCAATCAAGGAAGCGGCCGTTGTGGGGTATGGCTCGAATGGGTGATGCTCTGTTGACAGTTTCAGAGGTTCATTGTGGACAAAAACAAAAAAAAAAATATTTCTGTCAAAGATTGACTCCTAAAGTAAGTGCTGCAACTTTGGAAGTTCGACCGGTTACGATTCACCCACTGCAGGGGTAGCAAAGTCTCTATAGTCCGATTAAAATTAATTCATAGTTGACGTCTGTCATTTGCCACTACAGTGTTGACACGTCGGGTGCCGGCTACCGCTCCATGATAGGTGACACACAAAGGCACTGGGTCACTTCACAAACTCTGTTAATATGTAACGCGGAGCAATCAAGGAAGCGGTCGCCGCGGGTTATTGCTGGAATGGGTGATGCTCTGCCGGCAGCAGATTTTAAGTGACCGGTCACTGAACAGAGGGAGACGATGGGTTTTGCAGCCCTAAAGTTAAATTCATGTCCTACTCCACCGCAATCTCGTGATGCGCAATATACAGGGTGGTCCATTGATAGTGTTTGGGCCAAATATCTCACGAATAAGCGTCAAACGAAAAAACTACAAAGAACGAAACTCACCTAGCTTGAAGGGGGAAACCAGATGGCGCAATTGTTGGCCCGCTAGATGGCGCTGCCATACGTCAAACGGATATCAACTGCGTTTTTTAAAATAGGAACCCCCATTTTTTATTACACATATTAGTAGTACGAAAAGAAATCTGGATGTTTTAGTTGGACCACTTTTTCGCTTTGTAATAGATGCGCTGTAATAGTCACAAACGTATAAGTACGTGGTATCACGTAACATTCCGCCAGTGAGGACGGTATTTGCTTCGTGATACATTACCCGTGTTAAAATGGACCATTTGCCAGTTGCGGAAAAGGTCGATATCGTGTTGATATATGGCTGTTGTGATCAAAATGCCCAACTGCCGTGTGCTATGTATGCTGCTCGGTATCCTGGACGACACAATCCAAGTGTCCGGACCGTTCGCCGGATAATTACGTTATTTAAGGAACAGGAAGTATTCAGCCACATGTGAAAGGTCAACCACGACCTGTAACAAATGATGATGCCCAAGTATGTATTTTATCTGCTGTCGCGGCTAGTCCGCACATCAGTAGCAGACAAATTGTGCGAGAATCGGGAATATCAAAAACGACGGTGTTGAGAATACTACATCAACATCGATTTCACCCATACCATATTTCTATGTACCAGGAATTGCATGGCGATGACTTTCAACGTCGTGTACAGTTCTGTCACTGGGCACAAGAGAAATTACGGGACGATGACAGATTATTTGCACGCGATCTGTTTAGCGACGAAGCGTCATTCACCAAAATAGGTAACGTAAACCGGCATAATATGCACTACTGGGCAATGGAAAATCCACGATGGCTGCAACAAGTGGAACATCGCGACCTTGGCGGCTCAATGTATGGTGCGTCAGTATGGGAGGAAGGATAATTGGCCCCCATTTTATCGATGGCAAACTAAATGGTGCAATTTATGCTGATTTCCTACATAATGTTCTACTGATGTTACTACAAGATGTTTCACTGCGTGACAGAATGACGATGTACTTCCAACGTGATGGATGTCCGGCACATAGCTCGCGTGCGGTTGAAACGGTATTGAATAGCATATTTCATGACAGGGGGATTAGTCGTCGAAGCACCATACCATGGCCCGCACATTCACCGGATCTGACGTCCCCGGATTTCTTTCTGTGGGGAAAGTTGAAGGATATTTGCTATCGTGATCCACCGACAACGTCTGACAACATGCATCAGCGCATTGTCAATGCATGTGTAAACATTACGGAAGGCGAACTACTCGCTGTTGAGAGGAATGTCGTTACACGTATTGCCAAATGCATTTAGGTTGACGGACATCATTTTGAGCATTTATTGCATTAATGTGGTGTTTACAGGTAATCACGCTGTAACAGCATGCGGTCTCAGAAACGATAGGTTCACAAAGGTACATGTATCACATTGGAACAACCGAAATAAAACGTTCAAACGTACCTGCGTACTGTATTTGAATTTAAGAAACCTACCTGTTCGTCTAAAATTGTGAGCCATATGTTTGGGACTGTTACACCGCCATCTATCACAAAGCGAAAAAAGTGGTCCAACTAAAAAATTCATATTTCTTTACGTACTGCACGAATATGTAATAAAAAATGGGGGTTCCTGTTTTAAAAAAAAACGCAGTTGATATCCGTTTGACCTATGGCAGTGCCATATAGCGGGCCAGCCATACCGCCATTTGGTTTCCCCTTCAAGCTAGACAAGTTTCGTTCTTTGCAGTTTTTTCGTTTGACGCTTATTTCGTGAGATATTTCGCCCGGTCACGATCCCATGGACCACCCTGTCTATATATAAAACACAAACGTAACGTTTAGAGGAATGCTTACGTGGCACAGTTAACATTACACAGAACCTTAGTTAGATGCTGAGAGCAGCGGCCGGTGTGGCTGAGCGGTTCTAGGCGCTTCAGTCTGGACCCACGCGGCCGCTACGGTCGCAGGTTCGAATACTGCTTCGGGCATGGATGTGTGTGATGTCCTTAGGTTAGTTAGGGTTAAGTAGTTCTAAGTCAGCAGTTAAGTCCCATAGTGCTCAGAGCCATTTGGATCATTTTTTTGATGCTGAGATGCTATTTGAAGACGGCTCGGATAGCCTCTGCAATGGTGTTCGAGTACAGGAGGAACCAAGTGGACCGAGGCGTGAATGGGAATTTGGACTGAGGAGGCAGGCGAGCTGTGGTAGTCCGTGCAGCGGTGTGAAGCCACTCTGCCAGTGTCGGTTCGAGGTCGGTGCAACTGCCTAGCGAGAAGAAGGCTTGCATCCGAATCCCAGCCTTGGTACAAATATTCATTCGTCGCTTCAGTCTGCTTGCATACAACAAGGTCTCTGTAGCCATATAGTTTCATTTGACATGGAAGACAATTTGGTATTTCAGTAAAGTACAGAAAAAAGTAGTATCATTTCCAAAAAGAAGATTTATTTTGCCTATCATTAATAGGAAACTACGTACATGTTAAATAAATACTATCACTGAAATCTAGGAGATTTGTAAAGAAAATACGCGAGGAACATATATTTTCACGCATTTCACTTGTTTGCAAAAGAAGAAAATTTATAGTTCTGTTCATCAGCAGTACATTACTGGCGCGTTCTGGATTTAATTGGCTGCGGCGATTTGCTAGTAACCCGCTACTTTCACTAAATCAACGTTCACTAGGTGCTGTTCTTTCTGGGACACACAATATGCGTCATACAATTGCGCCCTAGCCTGATAAACGCATTTCATGTTTGCATCCTACTTCAACTGCTGCGGAGGATTTGTTGTTCTTCCAGCTCTTGAAAAGATGTCTTTTTCGAAGTGGCAAGGAAAGTGCACTCGAAGGTTCTCTGTTGATAAACGAAAGAGAGAGAAGAACTGATGTGGAAGATATTGAAGGCATACCCGGAAAATAGTTAAGCGAGGTGTCGCAAGGTTGGAGACGGTGGCCTTAAAGTAAATTATAAAATGGAATATATTTAATTAAAACCCTTTTTAATCCATAGACCGCAATTTCTCCACACACAATTAAAACATAGTAACTAGAAAGCAACCGAAACCAGTTGTCGTGATTGAATTGTCTGAGGGAAAAAATGTGATCTAGCCTTAAAAAAGATTTTAAATTAATTTTTTCTATTTCATAAGTATGTGTTTTACATTGATCAAGTACTATATGAACTATAATATTTCCATGTTCAATAAGATGCTGTGGGTTCCTGTAGTCATGTCCTAGTTCATGAACCACGGGCAACGTATGAGTGACCAAGTAAGTGGTCCCGACAGTCGGGATACCAGTTACTTTGGAATAAGGCTGGGCATCTCGGACATATTCTGAGTCGTGGTCACCTTTGTGCTCATACGGCAAAGACTACCAAATCCACCGGTTAGTCCCTCAACCGTTAGGGGTAAAACCCAATGGGACTCGGGGCAAGTAAGGCTAGCAACCTGCTTCCCTGGTACTTTAAATATGATGCTGGCAACAATCAGAACAAACTGCCTCGCACCTTTGGAAGTGACGGAGTCCCACCTTTAACTGACAAACCAGGGGCTCCTAAGATACGACTTGGCAAACAAATGATAATGAGATGGGGAGCTATTAATATCAATGGGGGCTACTCTTGGGAAGAAGGTAGAGCTAGCACAGGCTGCAAGTAAGTTGGGGCTGGACGTTTTAGTTGTTAGTGACATTCGGGTAAGGGGTGAGAAAGAAGAGGAAGTGGGAGAATACAAGGTCTACCTGTAAGGAGTCAAAGCAGGAATAGCACAATTGAGTGTAGGGCTTTAAATCAGGAAAGAAATGGAACCCAGCGTAGTTGCAATAAGGTATGTAAACGAACGACTGACGTGGATTGATTTGACAGTGTCTAGCAAGAAAATCAGGATTGTGTCAGTATATTCACATTGTAAAGGGACAGATCATATAAGATGGATAGTTTTTATGAGGCACTCAGTGATGTAGTTGTTAGAGTAAAGGACAAGGACAGTGTTCTGCTAATGGGTGACTTTAATGCCAGGATTGGAAATCGAACAAAAGGGTATGAAAAGGTAAATTTGGAGAGGATATGGAGGCCAACAGGAACGGGAAACAACTCTTGGATTTCTGTGCCAGTATGTGCTTAGTAATCACAAACTACTTTTTTAAACATAAGAACATTCACCGGTATACTTGGGAAGGCAGGGGAACCAGATCTGTCATTGACTACATAATAACAGATCAGGAATTCAGGAAGGCTGTGAGGGACACACGTGTATTTAGGGGATCCTTTGATGACACTGATCATTATTTAATCTGCAGTGAAATTGGGATTGTGAGGCCGAAAGTGCAGGAGGTCAGGTCCATATGTCGGAGGATAAGAGTGGAGAAACTTCAGGATAAGGAAATCAGGCACAAGTACATAACAGTGATCTCAGAAAGGTACCAGTTCTTTGAATGTAATCAATTAGTCATTGGCAAAGGAATGAACAAGGTACACGGACACAGTACTAGAAGTGGCTAAAGAATGTCTTGGATCAGTAGTGTGTAAAGGTAGGATGAAGCAAACAGCTTGGTGGAATGACACAGTCAAGGCAGCATGTAAAAGGAAAAAGAAGGCGTATCAAAAATGGCTACGTACTAGAACTCAGGTAGACAGAGAAAGTTATGTTGAAGAAAGAAACAAAGCCAAACAGATAATTGCAGCATCCAAGAAGAAATCTTGGGAAGACTTTGGAAACAGGTTGGAGATTTTGGGTCAAGCTGCTGGAAAACCATTCTGGAGTGTAAATAGCAGTCTTGGAAAGGGAGGTAAGAAGGAAATGACAAGTATTTTGGACAGGTCCGGAAAACTGTTGGTGAATCCTGTGGATTTCTTGGGCAGATGGAGGGAATATTTTGAAGAGTTGCTCAATGTAGGTGAAAATACGATCAATAATGTTTCAGATTTCGAGGTAGAATGGGATAGGAATGATGATGGAAATAGCATCACATTTGAGGAAGTGGAGAAAATGGTCAATAGATTGCAGTGCAATAAAGCAGCTGGGGTTGATGAAATTAAGTCGGAACTCATCAAATACAGTGGAATGTGAGGTCTTAAATGGCTACACAGGATAATTGAAATGGCCTGGGAGTCGGGACAGGTTCCATCAGACTGGACGAAAGCAGTAATCACGCCAATCTTTAAACATGTAAACAGAAAAGATTGTAACAACTATAGAGGTATCTCTTTAATCAGCGTAGTGGGTAAAATCTTCTCAGGTATTGTTGAAAGGAAAGTGCGAGTATTAGTTGAGGACCAATTGGATGAAAATCAGTGTGGGTTTAGGCCTCTTAGAGGTTGTCAGGACCAATCTTTAGCTTACGGAAAATAATGGAGAAGTGTTATGAGTGGAACAGGGAATTGTATCTATACTTTATAGATCTAGAAAAGGCATATGACCGGGTTCCTAGGAGGAAGTTATTGTCTGTTCTACGAGATTATGGAATAGGAGGCAAACTTTTGCAAGCAATTAAAGGTCTTTACATGGATAGTCAGGCAGCAGTTAGAGTTGACGGTAAATTGAGTTCATGGTTCAGAGTAGTTTCAGGGGTAAGACAAGGCTGCAACCTCTCTCCACTGTTGTTCATATTATTTATGGATCATATGTTGAAAACAATAGACTGGCTGGGTGAGATTAAGATATGTGAACACAAAATAATCAGTCTTGCATATGCGGATGACTTAGTTGTGATGGCAGATTCGATTGAATGTTTGCAAAGTAATATTTCAGAGCTAGATCAGAAATGTAAGGACTATGGTATGAAGATTAGCATCTCCAAAACGAAAGTAATGTCAGTGGGAAAGAAATATAAACGGACTGAGTGCCAAATAGGAGGAACAAAGTTAGAACAGGTGGACGGTTTCGAGTACTTAGGATGCATATTCTCACAGGATGGCAACATAGTGAAAGAACTGGAAGCGAGGTGTAGCAAAGCTAATGCAGTGAGCGCTCAGCTACGATCTACTCTCTTCTGCAAGAAGGAAGTCAGTACCAAGACTAAGTTATCTGTGCACCGCTCAATCTTTCGACCAACTTTGTTGTATGGAAGCGAAAGCTGGGTGGATTCAGGTTACCTTATCAACAAGGTTGATGTTACGGATATGAAAGTAGCTAGGATGATTGCAGGTACTAGTAGATGGGAACAATGGCAAGAGGTTGTCCACAATGAGGAAATCAAAGAAAAACTGGGAATGAACGCTATAGATGTAGCAGTCAGGGCGAATAGGCTTAGATGGTGGGGTCATGTTACAGGCATGGGAGAAGCAAGGTTACCCAAGAGACTCATGGCTTCAGCAGTAGAGGGTAGGAGGAGTCGGGGCAGACCGAGGAGAAGATACCTGGATTCGGTTAAGAATGATTTTGAAGTAATAGGCTTAACATCAGAAGAGGCACCAATGTTAGTACTGAATAAGGGATCATGGAGGAATTTTATAAGGGGGACTATGCTCCAGACTGAACGCTGAAAGGCATAATCAGTCTTAAATGATGATGATGATGATAAAATACTATGCACTAACTAAACAAAAACGATTACCTTCACCATTGGATGTTGTACGTCCGTAACTTGCTTACGTTTGTCGCACAGAGCTAAGAAATTCCTTCTTTTCATGTATATCAAGCATATTCTGGTCACAGAAACACGGCAAAAGGAACATAGAAATTTCTGCTTGATTGTAATTACAAAAGTCAGGGCTTGATACTTAATCCCTCGTAATTTCTGTTAAAAATACAGGTCTTAGTATACATCAGTGACACTGTTTCGTTGCGAATCCATGTTTTCCTCGTAGCAAAATGAGACAATATTTTGAACTACATTAATTAATACTTACTGGCAGATTAAAACTGTGTGCCGGACCGAGGCTCGAACTCGAGATCTTTGCCTTTCGCGGGCAAATCCTCTGCCATCTTTTTCTTTTTTTTTTTTTTTTTTTTTTTTTTGGTTGAACTCATTTTGTTCTATATTGTTCGTTGAATTTGTTCTGGGCCGACGTCCGATTACACCCGCTCAGGTTCTTTGTTGATCCGTTCACTCTGTTTTTTTTTTATTATTATTACAAAGGGTATCTAACCCTCTGACCGAACACGCTGGGATATTGTGCGGGCGACCATCTGAGCTCCTTAAGCACGACTCAAGACCCATTCTGCAAGGTTCGCAGAAGAGCTTTTGTGAAGTTTGGAAGGTAGGAGTCGAGGTATTGGCGGAGTTGAAGCTGTGAGAACGCGTCGTGAGTCGTACTAGGGTAGCTCAGATGGTGCCGCCCCGAACAAATTCAACGAACAATATAGAACAAAATGAGTTTAACCAATAAAAAGAAAAAGATGGTAGAGGATTTGCCCTCGAAAGGCAAAGATCTCGAGTTCGAGTTTCGGTCCGGTACACAGTTGTAATCTGTCAGGAAGTTTCATATCAGCACACACTCCGCTGCAGATTGGAAATCTCATTCTGGATAGATTAATTAAATTCAGTTCATTCTCATTACCATTGACACTAGAGATGTGTTAAAGTTTGTGAAACCAAAGAACTAACGAACTGGGCTATAAGTCGTTTTTCGTCTTCTTATTCACCTGTGTCTGCTTTAAACGATTTCTGTAAATCTAAAATTCTTCCTGCAAGCTCATTACCATATCCCTGTAACCTGAAAGAGCATTTCTTTTTCGTCGTTGAAGCAGCAACTCCGTTATACTGAGCGGCTATGGATTCTAGAACACTGTACAGGTAGTTCCAAAACATGCTCACTTCTTGTTTCAAAGACGATTTCAAAAATGAGCAGAGGCCACTTTTCTTCATGTACTGTAAAATGCATTTTTTGCAATAATTATCGTGATGTTCGGGGCATGATTTAACAAAATGTTACCTTCATAGAAAATGTGGCGAAATATTTTATTTATATAGCGAGCAGCACAAGGAAGCGTCACATGATTTTTCACAACGTTGACAGAGACAAAAACTAAATTATGCAACAGGTCCTACAAAATATTCAGTCACCCATTCTTTATTTTATTTCTTTCATAATACACACGTCACAAAAAGTTTTGCATCACCTCGGTTCCAAGAGTTCCGGAACCTGTACAGAAAAATGGAATAGAGATCAACATAAACATCATTTTTACCCTTTATATTGCCCATGAAAACCACACATACACCTTTACAGGTGGTGGTCCGGTTAACTGTACTCAGCGGTACCTCTAATACCAAGTAACACGTCCTCTTGCATTGGTGCACGCCTATATTCGTCGTGGCATACTGTCTATAAGTTCATCAAGGCACTGTTGGTCCAGAATGTCTCAGTCCTCAACGGCGATTCGGCCTAGATCCCTCAGAGTGGTTGGTGGGTCACGTCGTCCATAAACAGTCCTTTTCAATCTATCCCAGGCATGTTCGATAGGAGTCATGTCTCGAGAACATGCTGGACACTCCAGTAGAGCGATGTCGGTATCCTGAATTAAGTCAGTCACAAGATGTGCACGATGGTGGTGCAACTTGTCGTCCATGAAGACGAATGCCTCGCCAATATGCTGCCGATATGGTTGCACTATCGGTCGGAGGATGGCATTCACGTATCGTACAGCCGTTACGGCGCCTTCCATGTCCACCAGCGGCGTACGTCGGCCCCACATAATGCCACCCCAAAACAGCAGGGAACCTCCACCTTGCTGCATTCGCTGGACAGTGTGTCTAAAGCGTCTGCCACGATCGTCAGTTGAAGGTATATGCGATACTCATCGGTGGAGGGATGCCAATCCTGAGCGGTCCATTCGGCATGTTGTTGGGTCCATCTGTACCGCGCTGCATAGCGACGTGGTTGTAAAGATGGACCTCGGCATGGGCGTCGGGAGTGAAGTTGCGCATTATGCAGCCTATTGCGCACAGTTTGAGTCGTAACACGACGTCCTGCGGCTGCGCGAAAAGATTATTCAACATGTGGCGTTGCTGTCAGGGTTCCTCCGAGTTATAATCCGTAGGTAGCGGTCATACAGTGCAGTAGTAGCCCTCGGGCGGCCTGAGCGAGGCTTGTCATCGATAGTTCCTGTCTCTCTCTGCATCTCCTCCATGTCCGAACAACATCGCTTTGGTTCACTCCGAGAAGCCTGGACACTCCACTTGTTGAAATCCCTTGTTGGCACAAAGTAACAATGCGGACACGATTGAACTGCGGTATTGACCGTCTAGGCATGGTTGAACTACAGACAACAAGAGCCGTGTATCTCCTTCCTGGTGGAATGACTGAAAGAGATCGGCTGTCGGATCTCCTACGTCTAATAGGCACAGCTCATTCATGATTGTTTACATCTTTGCACGGGTTTAGTGACATCTCTGAACAGTCAAAGGGACTGTGTCTGTGATAAAATATTCGCAGTCAACGTCTATCTTCAGGAGAACTGGGAACCGCGGTGATGCAAAGCTTTTTTTGATGTTTGTATATACCCCCATTTTCTTTTGTTGTATATAAAACGCTATTCACAAGAGATTAATCTGCGTTTATGTGACGTGTTCAAAGCGTCAAATAATGCACCTGACTGTACGAATCAGACCACATATCAACTGTTACAGCACATATTTTTTTAATTTCTGAATGACTCCCAACCTCCATGCCGAGGTCCATCTTTACAGCCACGACGCTATGCAGCGCGGTACAGATGGTCCCAACAACATGCCGAATGGACCGCTCAGGATTGGCATCATATTCCCTCCACCGATGAGTATCGCATATACCTTCAACTGACGATCGTGGCAGACGCCTTAGACACACTGTCCAGCGAGTGCAGCAAGGTGGAGGTTCCCTGCTGTTTTGACGTGGCATTATGATGAACTTGTAGATAGTATGCCACGACGAATACAGGCATGCACCAATGCAAGACGACGTGCTACTGGGTATTAGAGGTACCGCTGAGTACAGTAATACGGACCACCACCTGTGAAGGTCTCGCTGTATGGTGGCACAACATGCAATGTGTGGTTTTCATCAGCAATAAAAAGGGCGGAAATGATGTTTATGTTGATCTCTGTTCCAGTTTTCTGTACAGGTTCCGGGACTCTCGGAACCGAGGTGATGATAAAGGATGGGTGACTGATTATTTTGTAGGTCATATTGCATAATTTTGTTTTTTAATTGCTGAATAACAGAAAGCATCACCTTGTTTGTAACTGTATCAGGCCACTCTTTGATATACTTATAGTCGAGGAACGTGGCAAGTTATCTCAAACGCCGACTTCTCCATAATGTGCAGAAAGATGACCACGTTCTTTAAAACTCCGTCAAAAACAGAAAGAAAAGGTCTCATGTGAATAGAACAGATTCCAACATATTTACTGTCTGTAAGCCCTAAGGAGCTGAGTCAGTGAGGGATTTCTTAGAACTATCTTCCTGTAAATTAATCGTTGAGGACTGAGAACACAATAATGTAGAGCAGTTTATGCACAATACCTGTCCACCAGACATTCTTTTTTCGGTTATAAGCAACAGATATTTCATAAATCGCTTTTTTAACCCTCTTATTTCTTCGCTGTGTACACATTGGTTTCAGTCGTACTTCTTACATCAGTGGCTACCTCACGCACCGTGATTATAGACACACGCAAACCGCGAATGAGAAGTCGATGCTGACTGTAGCCGTACACCGATAAAGACGCCTATAGCGTGTCTGAAGTCAAACATTACCTACGATTTGGTCATGGTTCCTACGCTCTGCCACATCAACTAGTGCGGGCAGCCTATTCGCTTAGATTGTGCTCAGCGGATCAGACAATTTGTGCTCTATTACTCCGTCACGCAGGAGCTATAAGGACTTGTTCAGTAGAAGTGATATTTTTCATAGTAGCGAAGATGAATAAGTGCTCTTAATGTATGCATTTTAGAGCCCAATTTTCACAGACTTTTTTGTTTTTGTTTTGGCCCATACTACCACCTCTCCAACTTTGTCAGTGCAGTTGTAGTTCACTTTGTACAGCGTCATCGTTCCTGAAACAAATATATACATTCTTTTACTAATCGCTCCGTTGCGCGTATGTGTCATGATCACCAGATTGTGCTCACTGAATAGCCGCACAAAAATACATGTCCTTTTTATACAGCTGGAGAGATCGAAAAGCATATTTGACGACTTATTTACCGAGGTATTAAATCGCAAGTTTTTAATACGTATTTCAGAAGCGGAAAAAAGGAAACAGCTACAGGTTACATAACGTAAAACCCAATCAAGGAAGAGAAAAGCACAGAAAGCTATTTTTCATACCTTAGAAGTGTTGTATAGAATCAATTATAGAAGCAATTATGAATCTGTTTCCTGGTCTCCTCTGTCGTCAGAGTGAGATATCGTCGCCTCGGCTGTTACAGTAAACAGTTCAGCTATTATACAGGTTCGAGGAAAACAGCGTGATGATAAGATCACAGCTGTTACGAGGAACTCGCACAGAGCAAAAGTTTCCCGATAATCAGACGGAAATGACCCATTGTGGATCTGCAGCCATATAACGACAACTACATGCATATCTGGACTCCCCATGCAACCTTACGGTGTTTGACGGAGGGTACTATGTGCGCTACTGTCGCTTTTCCTCTCTCCTGTTGTAGTCGCAAATTGCCATCGGGAAGAACGAATGTCGAAAAGCCTCTCTGTGAGCTCGAATATCTCTAATTTTACCTTCATGGATTTTTCTTGAAAATATATAAATTGAAGAAAAGCGTGGAAACACAGCGAAAAACCCATGCTTAAACGTAAACGTAGTTGCTAGGAGAGCCTGCAGATTCCGCTGTAGTATATGACCTGCGCAATGTGCTCAGTACGTTGTAAGTGTCATTCGTGGTCAGGACGGTGCCCTGTGTAATTATGAGCGCACTATGTCCGGTAAGTAATTTCTAACGTGGGAAATTGTTGGTGCTCATGTGGTGGCTGCTTCAGTAACCAAGGGAATCGAGGTATTTGGTGTTTAAAGAGGCACAGTAGCGAAGATTTATGACGCACACAGGGAGAACGGGAAAACATCATCCACTAAGTCACAACATGGAAGAAAGTGTGTGTTGAGTGCACCTGACACACGGTCACTGAAGAGGATGTGTCAGAAAATAATGGGACGACAGCTGCAAAAGTCACTGTGGAACTCAATGAAACACTCGCGGACCCTGTCAGCAGAACACTAGGACATCTCCAGAAGCAAGAAACTACACGGCGAGCTGGAATTCCAAAGCTACGTATCAGTGATGCAAATTCCCCTTGAGCTAAAAAGTGGTGCGGAAACCGTAAAGCCTGGAGTGTGGAGCAATGGAATAATGTCGTTTGATCGGATAAGGCTTGTATTGCACTGTTTCCAACTTCTGACCTTGTTTACAGTCCAAGTGAAACATGGCTTGCATTCGTTGATGATTTGAACAGCGTGTCGTGCTATTCCATAGGTCCCATAGTTACTCTGCTTGGTCGCTTTACTGCCAAGGTATACTTGACCATTTTAGATCCATCCCATCCCAATGTTTATTCCCTGATGATGATACTCTGTTCCAAGACGACAGGGTCCTTATTCATACAGCTCCCATCGTCCAGGACTGTTTTTGTGAGCACGAGGATCAATTGTCGTATCTCCTTTGGTCACCACGATCTCCAACCATTGTGGTATACTTTGGAGAGAACGGTGCCCGGTCGTTCACCTGTATCATCATTGCCCGACCTGTTTTGCACGAAGGAAGGAATAAAATATCCCTTGTAAGCCATACAGGATCAGTGTTTATCCAAAGGAGATGATTGGGAATTGGTTTTAATTTGAACGGGTTTCCTACTCTATATCTGTTGTGTTATGATTTTGGGGTTCCCATATTTTTGTCCATCCCTTGTACGCAAGACGAAGCACTATACTGGTTGATTCTTTAAGCTACGTACGCTTTCGGAATTGTAATAGTAAAGCTCATCATGATGCAGAACGCCTTTCTTGCAGAATCTGCCACTGGAGTTGTCTGGGCATCTCATTGACCCTTTAGAATTTCCTAAACGAACCTGTAGCGAAAGTCACTGCTCCTCTTTGGATTTTATCTGTTTTCTCTATCAATCGTATCTGGTAGGGATCCCCTACTGACGAGCAATATTTGTGTATTGAAATTCGTTGTGAAAATCTTCCGCTATCTTTTATTTTGCACAATGCTATTAGTTCGGTTTTGGCGTAACAGTGACAGCTGGGGAAACACTGTATGACGTCAGATGCGAACTTTCAATGCAAAAAGCTTGACTACGCTAAAGGTATCGTAACGCCGTGCACAGCATAAAGCCGCATCAGCCTAGTTGAAAGTTGTACATGTTGGGAAAACTGCTTATGAAAGATGTACATATTAGGAGAAATAGTTATGAAAGATGTATATATGATTAGAGATACCAGTATGTTCGGTATATTTGACATTTTATTTGGAATGTTTAACATTTTGAGCATCTTTGCATCCCGAACACATGAGTGGTACATATATTTGGCTACCAATGATTGTAATATTACTTAATAGAGCTCAGATGAGCAAAGGAGTCAAAAGCAGTTGTCGGTAAGAGAGAGATAGTGTGTGTGTGTTGTATGGTACACATGCTACGCTGTGGAGTGATGGGTATGGCTGAAAAAAGAACACCTTCGTGCTCCGCGAAAGTAATGTACACAGGTATTCCGTTCAAAGATAACTGGTTTCAACAGTCTTACGCTGCCGTGATCTAACTTTATGCAATTCTTTTTATAAACATGGCAATTTAGTGACATTTGATACAAGATCAGATGATTGCAGCATAAGGCTGTTGAAACGGGTCGCCTTGGAACAATCGAAATGTCAACACTGCGATCGCGGCGTGCGAAGTGTGTTCATTCTCAGAGAGTGTTGTGTTATAGCTGAGTGATTACCTTGGATGGACCTTGGATGGCGGATGGGACGCACAGAGATCATTATTTAAGATGCTTCATAACGGGTAATTGAGGGTAGAGAATGTTTTGATGTGACTGTATAGAGATGCGGTTCCCTTGAAGAAAGAAGATAAGTTCATTTTGGTCCAAGTGCTAGTTCAGTAATTAATGTAGAGTAAAGGTTTCATCGTGTTTAACAATATCTACGTATTGGTATCCAGGGACAATTATCAGTCACGTGTTCAGTATTAAGTGGGGGAACCCATGAAGGTTAACTTAAAGTTATTTCATTAGGAATCTAATACAGGAAACTTTACGTCATTTAAAAAAAGTGTCTGTTAAAGGTAAATAGTATGGCGTACGACAACGCTGAAAAAGATAATGTCGAGAAACAGTAAAAGTTCACGTTAGTTCGAGTTTCTTCTGTGTTGTTGGAAGGTTTCAGTCTAACGGCAAAATACGCTCTTATTTATTTACGAAACATTTCACTGAAGCTTATCCTCGCTGTGTAAATAATAAATATGTTTCATAAAAAGTCTGAACTGTCACGCATTGTACCATTGAGTGAACAGTGTTTATAATTTTTGAAAAAAAAAGGCAAAAAAGAAGAGTTTGCGAATGCAGGCTGGTAAAACAACAAATAAGGCAAACTGCCGCTCAATGATTTACTTTAGCTCATCATTTTTGCATTGGAGACAGAGGTAGATGCAATTTATCCATTGCCACGGTAAGAAACAACTCTAGGGCCTAAACGAACGCTTTGTGAGAAAATTAAGAATCGGTTTCATAACCATAATTTCATATAAATTCTGTTATTCTGAGTGTTATTGATAATCATGCTTTGCATTAATTTACAGACAGTCAGATGCAGTTTAGATTACCTAATATCAAACATATCAAAAGTAATTTGTAGAGCTATGTCACTGTTTAAAAATAGTGTATCAAAGTCAATTCTAGACCAGACATTGTAATTGGAATTTTGCAATGTTTGTATCCACATTGCTAGCGAGAGATTTCGTCACATAAAGTTCCCAGTTAACTAGTTTCACCTTGTAAATTGTTTTCTTAACCAGACAAAGCGGCCCTGCTATACACACCTAAACATGTTCGCTCACAAGGGACACTTCCGCTCGCTCGACCTGGTTGGTTGTCTTTTTTGATTATTAGCTGTACTGGATTTCCACCCTGCTTTTATGTGGAAAACTCTGCGTCGTTCGACGTCTGATATCCTGCTGCACCTTGTTATCATATTGATATACTCCATCGTATAGAAGTGGACAGGCTGTAGTGGCCATTTACAATATACGATGTTCAGGAGTAGTTATGCTGCAATATTTTCCTCTTAAGCACATTCCACGTAGTCGACATTTCGATTCCTTTGCTGTAGGCTTCTTCCGGGTGCCTGTTAGTTGTAACTAGAACATCGGATCTTCATCAATTATCCGGAGTTTAAAGTGATAATTAACATTTAGCCTTAATCAAGGCACATTTACAGTAAAACGGACTTGAGTGTTATTTGAACGATGTTCGAAAATCATAGGCTCATCCATCTCAGGACAAAACAAGGCTCTAGGTAATATGCCAGCAGAGGTATCGAAATATCGCAGTCTGTAAATTAACTAGAATTGAAAGATGACGCAGCGTGGTTAGTTGTTGTGGCTATTCTTCATGATAATCTATTTGAAAAAATATTTCTAACCAGTGAACCTGCGAAAATCTGCACTGTTATATGCGTATCCTCTGAATTGTCTCCCGTACCAGGCACATTATTCAGAAAACTAAATCCGAAAGCATGGCGTCAACTACAGAAACCATACCACGTTAATTACTTAAACATCGAGCTTGCATTTTGAGGACGTCAATAGAATGAAAGAAACATTAAAGCAGAAGAAGTAAGGAACAAGCACTTTACAACTCTGATCAAAAATGGTTCAAATGGCTCTGAGCACTATGGGACTTAACTTCCAAGGTCATCAGTCCCGTAGGACTTAGAACTACTTAAACCTAACTAACATAAGGACATCACACACATCCATGCCCGAGGCAGGATTCGAACCTGCGACCGTAGTGGTAGCGCGGTTTTAGACTGTAGCGCCTAGAACCGCTCGGCCACCCCGGCCAGCTACAACTCTGAGTCAGCAATCATCGTCAGAGCTGCCTACATGCAAAAGGGAAGGATTTCGAATATCGTATATTTTTGTGACGCACTTAAGCAGATTTATATCATACACTTCTGTTATTGATATTAGTTAATTTCTAGTCTATAAAACAGTTTAGGTCAAAGTTCAGTCTTCCCAAGACGTATGTGTTATTAATGCATGATACACAACAATGACATTGTACCTCATCCACTGCATGGATTTACTGTCAACATACACTTCATTATCGGGAAGAGTTGCTCCTATTGTCTGTCTTTTTGCAAAACGGGTATTGTAATACGGAGGGGTGTTGAAAATTAATACCTCCGAACTTTTTATGTGAATATCGGTAAAGCTTTTTAAATAAAACAAACGTTTTTAACATTCCACGTCTTTATTCTTCATGTCTGCATATTTGCAGATCTCCGCCGCTGAAAGGCTCCGAAATGTAACGTGTAACAAGGCGGCGTGTAGCGCAGCCATCTCGGTGTGTGAGGAGCAGAGTGCTGTAATTGAGTTCCGAAGAATTTGTCCACAGCGTAATAATAGCTGACCACTCACGAGCACTGCGACATCTCGAACAACTGGTCGACTTGGATTCTCTGCCAGCTCCTCCATACAGCTACGATTTGGCCCCATCAGAGTTCCAACTGTTACCAAAACCTCAAGAATGGCTTACAGGACTTTCAATCAAATGGCTCTGAGCACTATGGGACTTAACATCTGAGGTCATCAGTTCCCTAGAACTTAGAACTACTTAAACCTAACTAACCTAAGGACATCACACACATCCATGCCCGAGGCAGGATTCGAACCTGCGACCGTAGCGGTGACGCGGTTCCAGACTGAAGCTCCTAGAACCGCACGGCCACACCGGCCGGCTTACAGGACTTTGATAGTGATGACACGGTGCACCCATAGGTGATGTTGTGGCTCCATCAATAAAGTCAGACGTTCTACAGTGATGGAATCAAAAACCTGGTGTCTCGTTGGGGGAAATGTGTTCGCCACCAGGGCAACGATGTCGAGAAATAAATACGTAGACACGAAAAATAAAGACGTATAATGTGATAACATTTGTGTTATTTAAAAATTTTGAGGGGTGTTTACACAAAAAAAGCAGGCATTAATTTTCATCACGTACTTGCTTATTTTCAAGAGGCTTCTGTAAAAGTGGCAGTCCAAAAGCAAAGTACCTCTTATCTTGCTTGGATAACTCTGTTCTCCGGACGAATGTCCAACTTAATTTAAGTTTGATTATTTATGTTTTTAATACACTCGTGTACACTGAATTTACACTGAAGCGCCAAAGAAATAGGTGTAGGCATGCGTATTCCAATACAGAGATACGTAAACAGGCAGAATACGACGTTACGATCGGCAGCGCTTATAAAAGGCAACAAGTTTCTGGCGTAGTTGTTAGATCGGTTACTGCTGCCACAATAGCAGGTTATCAAGATTTAAGTGAGTTTGAACGTGGTGTTACAGTCGGCGCACGAGATATGGGACACAGCATCTCCAAGGTAGCGATGAAGTGGGGACTTTCCCGTGCGACCATTTCACGAGTGTACCGTGAATATCAGGAATCCGGTAACATTTCATACCTCCGACATCATTGTGTCCGGAAGAAAATCCTGCAAGAACGGGACCAACGACGACTGAAGAGAATATTTCAACGTGACGGAAGTGCAACCATTCCGCAAACTGCTGCTGACTTCAATGCTGGGCCATCAGTAAGTGTAAACGTGCGAGCTATTCAATGGAACATCATCGATATGGGTATTCGGAGCCGAAGACCCACTCGTGTACCCTTGGGCACGACACAAAGCTTTGCGCCTCCCTGGGACCGTCAACACTTTCACTGGACTGTTGATGACTGGAAACATGTTGCCTGGTCAGACGAGTCTCGTTTCAAATTGTATCGAGCGTATGGACGTGTGCAGGTGTGGATAAAACCTCCAGAATCTGAGGACCTGCGTGTCAGCTGTTGACTTTTCAAGCTGGTGGACCCTTTGGAATTGTGTGGGGCGTGTGCAGTTGGAGTGATACGGGACCCCTGATACGTCTAGATGCGACTCTGAATGGTGACTCATACGTAAGCACCCTGTCTGATCACCTGCATCCATTCATGTCCATTGCGCGTTCGGACGGACTTGGGCAATTGTAACAGGACAATGTGACACTCCACACGTCCAGAATTGCTCTTTCGAGTTTAAACTCTTCCGCTGGCCACACATTCCGCAGACCCGAAAGTTATTAAGCATATCTGGGATGCCTTGGAACATGTTGTTCAGAATATATCTCCACCCTCTTATACTCTTACGGATATATGGACAGTCCTGCAGGATTCATGGTGTCAGTCCCCTCCAGCACTACTGGAGATATTAGCTACGTCGCGTCCCGGCACTTCTGCGTGCTCGCGGGGGCCCTTTACCCAGGTATCCAGTTTCTTTGTCTGTTCAGTGTAATGCACTGCCGGCCGCGGTGGCCGTACGGTTCTAGGCGCTCCAGTCCGGAGCCGCGCTGCTGCTACGGTCGCAGGTTCGAATCCTGCCTCGGGCATGGGTGTGTGTGATGTCCTTAGGTTAGTTAGGTTTAAGTAGGTCTAAGTTCTAGGGGACTGATGACCAAAGCAGTTGAGTCCCATAGTGCTCAGAGCCATTTGAACCATTTTGTAATGCACTGTTCATGTAATGATTACTTCTGTAACAGCCCGGCAAGATGAACAGTGGCTTAGGCCGCATTGGGTACGAAAATGTAGCTTGTCTTCGTTTGTTATGACAGCTATGGAGAGGTGGAAGAGCTGTTCTTATAGCTGTCAGGGTGGCCATGGCTCCCCCACCCTGGTGAAACGGGTTAAATGGTCCGACAAGGGCTAAGGATGTATGTCGTACGTGAAAGTGACTGTAGGAAATACGGCGTCATTGTAGACGATTGATTATTCCAACAAGGTACAGCAGTTAAAATTGCGCCCTTTCGTCAAGAATCGCCGCCCATAGTCGACCCACAGTGCATATGTTTCAAGGGCATAGTCAGGCGTCGTCCTCAGTACACACGGTGGCGAGAAGCGGTGTCACGAAGAGGCCGGTAGCTCGTGTCCCAGTAGTAGCAAGACCTAGCATGGCCGGCAATCGCCGCGACTGGCAGTTCCGCTATCTGAGGCTCGGTGACTGGGTGGGCATCGTTTCGACCCTCACCCCATCTGGCGGCGGCCTGAAGCAGGAATAACACTGGCAGGCCTCGCGTCAGCAGCCAACACACAGTGGACGCCGATTGGAAGCCGGTCTGTGTCGACTTGCCCAGTCAGGTCAGAGGGCATGATTATACGGGGTGGTCCATCGATCGTGACCGGGCCAAATATCTCATGAGATAAGCGTCAAAATAAAAAAACTATAAAGAACGAAGCTCGTCTAGCTTGAAGGGGGAAACCAGATGGCGCTATGGTTGCCCCGCTCGGTAGCGCTGCCATAGGTCAAGCGGATATCAACTGCGTTTTTTTAAAATACGACCCCCCCCCCTTTCTTATTACATATTCGTATAGTACGTAAAGAAATATGAATGCTTTAGTTGGACCACTTTTTTCGCTTTCTCATAGATACCGGAGTAGTAGTCACAAACATATGGCTCACAATTTTAGACGAACAGGCTACTGGCAGGAGTGGCCGTGTTGTTCTGGGCGCTACAGTCTGGAACCGAGCGACCGCTACGGTCGCAGATTCGAATCCTGCCTCGGGCATGGATGTGTGTGATCTCCTTAGGTTAGTTAAGTTTAAGTAGTTCTAAGTTCTAGGGGACTGATGACCTCAGCAGTTACGTCCCATAGTGCTCAGATTCATTTGAAATATTTTGAACCACATTAATGGAATAAATGCTCAAAATGATGTCCGTCAACCTCAATGCGTTTGGAAAAACGTGTAACGACATTCCTCTCAACAGGGAGTAGTTCGCTTTCCGTAATGTTCGCTCATGCATTGACAACGCGCTGACGCATGTTGTCAGGCGTTGTCGGTGAATCACGATAGCAAATATCCTTCAGCTCTCTCCACAGAAAGAAATGCGGGGACGTCAGATCCGGTGAACGTGCGGGCCATGGTATGGTGCTTCGACGACCAATCCACCTCTCATGAAATATGCTATTCAATACCGCTTCAGCCGCAGGCGAGCTATGTACCTGACACCCATCATGTTGGAAGTACATCGCCATTCTGTCATGGAGTGAAACATCTTTTAGTAACATCGGTAGAACAGTACGTAGGAAATCAACATACATTGCACCATTTAAATTGCCAGCGATAAAAGGGGGGCCAATTATCCTTCCTGCGATAATGCCGTACCATACATTAATTAGCAAAGGTCACTGATGTTCCACTTGTCGCAGCCATCGTGGATTTTCCGTTGCCCAATAGTGCATATTATGCCGGTTTACGTTACCGCTATTGTTGTATGACGCTCCGTCGCTAAATAGAACGCGTGCAAAAAATCTGTCATTGTCCCGTAATTTCTCTTGTGCCCAGTGGCAGAACTGTACACGACGTTCAAAGTCGTGCAATTCCTGGTGCACAGTAATACGGTACGGGTGCAGTCGATGTTGATGTAGCATTCTCAACACCGACGTTTTTGAGATTCCCGATTCTCGCGCAATTTGTCTGCTACTGATGTGCGGATTAGACTCGACAGCAGCTAAAACACATACTTGGGCATCATCATTTGTTGCAGGTCGTGGTTGACGTTTCTCATGTGGCTGAACACTTCCTGTTTCCTTAAATAATGTAACTATCCGGCGAATGGTCGGACACTTGGATGATGTCCACGATACCGAGCAGTATACACAGCACACGCCCGTTGGGCATTTTGATGACAATAGCCATACATCAACACAATATCAACCTTTTCCGCAATTGGTAAGCGGTCCAGTTTAACACGAATAATTTATCACGAAGCAAATAGCGTCCGCACTGGTGGAATGTTACGTGATACCATGTACTTACACGTTTCTGTCTATTACAGCGGCATCTATCACAAAGCGAAAAAAGTGGTCCAACTAAAGCATTCATATTTCTTTACGTACTACACGAATATGTAATAAAAAATGGGTGTTCCTATTTTATAAAAGGCAGTTGATATCCGTTTGACCTATGGCAGTGCCATATAGCGGGCCAACCATAGCGCCATCTTGTTTCCCCCTTCAAGCTAGACGAGTTTCGTTCTTTGTAGCTTTTTCGTTTGATGCTTATTTCGTGAGATATTTGACCCGGTCACTTTAAGTGGACTACTCTGTATACAAGTTACGGCGGGTCTTGTTCCGGTTGAGATCGTGCACACGGCCCGCTAAGGTCTAACTGTCTCGAAACGCTGATGTTCCAGCAATGGACGGAGGTGACGTTGTGGGGTAAGTGCTGAGTTTCTGGTGTCGGCAAGCGGTGGGATGTCCGCATTTCGTCCCGGCTTTTGCTCCCGCCGCTACTCTCCACTCTTCCTCGAGTTAATCCGGTTCACCGAATTTCGAATGGTGAGAATCTGGCTGCAACTGACCAGGTCATGTTTTACAAGGCACAGAACAGTAGTGTTTTAGAGCAAGATCAACGCACATTCTAAGAACGAAGTGTAATCAAATAACTGTTAAAATTCGTGGAGAAATCTTCGCCTGTCCTTTATTTTGCACAGTTCGCTACTAGTTTCAGTCCAATGACCATTATAAAGCTAAACTGGCATAAAGGCAGAAACGTAGTACCATAATCTGAACAAAAAAGCATCAAGTATTTTGAAGATATTCGTGGTTGTTGCATAATAAAAATTTATGCACTTACTCTCGCTGCTACAAATAAAGAGTTTAAACTGCGTTGCGGTGCCATGTATCAAGCAACTACCATAGAGATAGAGTAACCGCCATCATGGTTTGAGCAACGTCATTGAGCCGTGGTAAAAATTGCTGTTTTGAAGAGGGCACCGCAGCGCGTAGTGTGAAGCAGTCGCCCTCTGTTTCTGGCGGTGGCACCGCTGTGGCAATCGCAGCTTTTGTGTCTCCCTCTGGTGTGAAAGGGGTAAGGTAGCCTGTTCACATGCATTTAAGGGGCGCTATCAGCTCGCAAGGCGGCGAGTCTGATCAGTTGGTCAGCCCGGTCAGTGTGGGGCAGTCAGTGTCTGTCTGTCGCGTATGTGTTAGGTCGCCAGTCTGCTCCAGTATGCTCAGGCAAGGGTCATTGGCGGTTGGATCGATCGGTTGGTCGGTCGCGCACTGAGACACAAGATGACTTGTCCGCATTGAACGTCGGTGCATGTGAGGTCGCCACGTGAGTCTGAGTCTAGCGGGCCGCGCCGTATAGCGAGGGTTAGTGGCTTCGCGGCCGACACCAGAGCAACAGGAGTCAACCCACGACATCGGGCTGGCCGGTGCGAGTTGCGACACCGTGAGACGGGAGATCGGCGCGCCTTCCTGCGCCAATAGAAGCGGCTGGCAGCGGACGGTTCGGGAGAACGTTTTGAGGGTGCTGCGCCAGGTCTTCGCAGTTAAGTGATTTGTGATATGTTGTTTCATTTACTTGTTAAATTGTATTTGTTTTCTTGGTCAGTCTCTCGTCCCCAGCTTGCTCGTCAGTCCCCGTCCGTATTTTTTGGCAGCTAGTGTCTGTCCGTCGGTCTGTCGTACGTTAATAGCTGCCTCTGTCATGTTTGTCGGATTCGGTGTGTTAACGAATTTATTGCTTGCAGTGTGAGGGTCGAATTCCTGAAATATGTTTTTATCTTGCCTAGTTGCACCTCCAGTGGCAAGTTAATATTTTAATGTTAGTGTTTTGTACCATTTCCATCCCTCCTTTGGGGGCATAGTTTATGTGCTTGTGTGAGTTGTTAAAATATTTTTAGTTTAAAGTAATCTGGTGTGTTGCAGATTTGCACCATTGTAGTCTTTCAGAGGTTGTTGTGACTACGGCCGTGTCAAAAGGGAGCGGCAAGGTTCTCAGCCCGAAAGCTCATACTGTCAAAAATTTGTTCTTCATGCCTCTGAATAAATTGTAACTTTATATTTTAAGGTGCTTTCTGATTATTATTTTTAACTGTTTTTTTAAAAGGCTTTTAGGAATAAAATTTCCATTTGTTGAAAGAAATTTGATTTGTTTCATCAGTTACCCACTGGCAACTACTTCCACGCTCACATAGTGTGATTAAAGGTGTTAATGTTCTTGATGAATCGCTAGTAAATAAAGTAAATTCTTAAAAAATGGTTTTGAAAGTAAATGGTTCAAATGGCTCTGAGCACTATGGGACTCAACTTCTTATGTCATTAGTACCCTAGAACTTAGAACTACTTAAACCTAACTAACCTGAGGACAGCACACACACCCATGCCCGAGGCAGGATTAGAACCTGCGACTGTAGCGGTCTCGCGGTTCCAAACTGCAGCGCCCAGAACCGCGCGGCCACTTCGGCCGGCTTTTGAAAGTAAATTCACGGTTCAGTTATGACGATAAGATGTAATATCTGTACCTAGGTGCTGCGTCTTCTAACGACGAAATGTCGTAATGGGTGCTGGGGCGTCAGATAACTCCGTGACTAATGCATTTCAGAGTCCTCGAGTAAGGGCTGCTCTTGGAAGTTGCCAGCAGGCGAGTCCCTCAATAGCTGCTTCTGCTTCCCCCGGCGCCACGCAACCCACACCGGAGGGAGTACAAGGGTGGGGAGGTTAGACAGGGAGAAGGGCGAGGGAAGGGGGAGAGACGACGCATCAGAAACACAGGATGAACGCATGCACGCCGCGCTTCCCACGACAAATTGAAATAGCTCCGATGCGTCAGAGACAGAGCAGACAGCAGACTGATGCTGTCCGAGTCTGCGAACACTGCTCAAGGGGGTGTGGTGGGGGGTGGGGGTGGGGAAGCAGGGTGGGGAGAGGAGGGACACCACGTCTGAAGGGAGGCGCTGGGGTGGAGCATATTCTGCGAGTCGTAATTCACGTCGCCCCAGGCACTTCGGCCCCCAGCGTCCATCTACAGAGGGGGCTGTTGCGGGGGGTGGGATAACGCGCAGAACTGACGTACCGCTTTGTGCGGTGCGCCCCCTCGGCATGAGACTACACCGGCGATGTATCTCGGTAGTTTTCAGGTGAGCGCCACAAGTCGCCTCGGTAGGGCTAACAACACACAGACGTGAAGCGAGCAAACTGCCACGGCACACCAGACGCCGTCACAGTGCTGCTTGTCATTAGAATGACTTGAGAGCTCCACGAGAGCCGAACAGTACTTCTCAACGACAGTCAGTATCATCAAAACTAGACATGGTTGTCTCACTGGGAATTCCGCGATCGTTCATTAAATAAAATATGGCGTTTCAGTCTTCGATCGCTATTCTTTATTTTCAATCACCGGTTTCGGGCTAGCTGCCCATCTTCAGATCTGTTAGACAATGTTAAAAATGTAATTAATAAGAGAGATACAGTTAGTGATAAAAATATCTTAGTTTACAAAAAGAAATTTTGGAACGTATTAAATGCCAACATACCATATGTTGTAGTTACAGAGTAACTTGTCCGTACAGAACACACAGTTCACTGTCATAAGTAAAGTAAATTTCAATCTGTTAAAACATTATATCGCAGTATTTAAGAGTAACCTGATTGGTAACAGTAAAAAGTGCCCTCTACCTATAACAAGTGTGCATCTGTTATTATTTCGCCGTATATATTAACGACGAATATTCTTTTTAATAAAACAATTTTTAAGGTAATAACATATGAATAATCTTTTTGAGTGGACCATGAAAAAAGTTTTTACATTAATTTAAAATATAATTAAAATGTAGATATTCTTCCGAAAATGTGCGTTTGCTCTTCTTTGTTTTTGATTGGTGGTGGAGTGGATTTACCTACCTCAGAACGTTCCAAAATTTCTTTTTGTAAACTAAGATATTTTTATCACTAACTGTATCTCTCTTATTAACTACATTTTTAACATTTTCTAACAGATCTGAAGATGGGGAGCAGGCCCGAAACCGGTAATTGAAAATAAAGAATAGCGATCGAAGACTGAAACGCCATATTTTAGTCAGTATCATAACAAAAAAGTTGTGGGCTGTTGTATCGAAGATAGTTTTGTAGTCATTAGTCTTCCGAGTGATTTGATACTGATCACACTGTTTCCTCTTTTGCGCTAACTGTCTCTACATATCTACTACACTATATATCATCTAAAATATGTTTTGCGTACCGTAGTTGTGGCCTGCTTTTGCTGTTCCATCCAAAACCAGATTAATTATTCCTGTCTGCCGTAGCAGGTGTCCAATAATCTCTCCCTTCTCGTAGAATTTGCAGGTGACGCTTCCGATACGGTTTCTGAATGTGTAGGAATAGCAGCCCATTCTTTCTCAAGCACAGAGCCAGAGAAGGTAGCGATGGTGGACGCTCGCGCCTAGAGCCTAGTCGACATTCTAACTCATTCCAAAGATGTTCCATCCGTTTAGTTCGGGGCTTTGGGCAGGCAAGCACATTTCGTAAGCCGTCCACAACCCATTACGACGGGGGATATGTCAGTTCTCCTAACTATTACTCTACTGTGCGCAGAAAATAATGCTATAAAATTTCAGCATGGGAATCACACAGCCAAACGGTTGCAGATAATTGTTTGATTTATTGAGCTAGGTTCCAATACCTCTAAGGATGTCTTCATCAGAATGAAATTTTAAGAAACTCAATAAAATAATAAATAGAAAATTAAGTTTGACAAAATTATTAATCTAGATGACAATTGTCGTGGCACACAAATGTTGCTTAGGTAAAATTACATTGGGAGAAGACAATGGCCAAAGTTTCGAGCAGATATGCTCAAGCCAAAAATTAGAATTAAACACGTTCAGCATTTTTGCTCGTATTCCTTGCTAGGAGTAACATCGGACTGATCAGCCCAGTGGCTCGCATTGTTGCCACGTAAACAATACAAGTAGCGCCGCCTACCGGGTGCGGATAGTGAAATGTGCCCATTTGAGGCAGTATAACAGAAGTAATGGAATCAAGCAATACTTAATTATAAAAACAAAATACAAAGGAAGAGAGCTTAGTGTACTTCTGAAAATACAAAAACTTATAGCAAATTAAGTATAACAGAGCCACCCATCTCCTCCTTTCCATTTTCTGCGTCCATTTCCATCCACTCCCTAGTCCATCTCCTCTTCCTCGCCCTTTCTCTGACATTGAGCCCCATTTATCGTTAACCCAAATTCAGATTCTGTTGTAGTATTCTAATCATAAGCCGATCATAAATAAAGCTTTCGTGTTTGCTAACCATGTTCACTATCTTTATATATTACACTATCTAATTGTTTGTGAAGGTTTGCTTAAGAATGAACATAACTAGCCTACATCTTCCATTCTATTACATAAAGACAGTGAGAATTTCATAATTCGGACAGGAATTAAACTAGGAGTCTGACTTCGTCTAATCTACTTTCAGCAGTGTTCGACGAGGTCTTTAGATCACTAAACTGAGACGAAGGAAAACGCTTGCTTGAACGGATTTTATCAGAAGCATCTTTAATTCGGTTTGTTTCATTCGTGTCCTGAAGAATTTTCCCCAAAGGAAGAAGAAACTGAAATAAGTATGATGGAAAGTATGAAGGATAGAGTAAGACGAAAATAGTACGAGTATATAATCTATATGCCAATAGGAGAATAAGTGAAGAAACAACTGACGAATGTTTATACTTACGACAGCCGAAAATGACAATCGGGTCGCCACTGAAACCGGTTCAGAAACGGAATGCTTTGGTGAGGATTAAATCACACAGTTGCATTAAACGGAATACCTACAACGATCGTACGTATACTGACACAACTAGCTTTTGGAAGCGAAACATGGACGTTAACCGTCCAAAAACCCCAAAAATTGCGGTTTTTCCAGCTAGTAGTGGATAAGATCCCTTAGTCGGACACGTAGGTTAGAAAATTTTAAAAGGGTAGAGGATAGCTTAACGTTAGGTATAGTGAGAATTAGTTAAGTTCGTTGGCAGAAGGAACAGGACTTTTGGTCAGCTGAATACAGGGTTATATATACAAAATCAAACAGGGGTAATGCATGTGTAGGTCTACCAATGAATGCACAGTGAACGCATTATTGTAGCCAAGATAAACACGAAGCCCACACCTTCCACAGTAGTACAAGTTTACATGCCAAAAAACTCCGCACATGATGAAGAAATTTAAGAAATGTATGACGACATAAAAGAAATTATTCAGATAGTTAGGGCAGACGAAAATTAAATATTCATGGGGGACTGGAACTCAATAGTAGAAAAAAGAAGAGATGGAAAAGTAATAGATAATAATGGGCTAGGGGTAATAAATGAAAGAGGAAGCCACCAGGTAAATTTTTCACAGAGTATAACTTAATCATCGGTAACATTTGGTTTAAGAATCTTAAAACAGGGTATGTATGCGTGGAATAGACCTGGTGACACCGGAAGGTTTCAGATTGATTATATAGTGATGAGACAGAGATTTAGGAGAAAGGGTTTAAATTAAAAGACATTTCCGGGGGCAGATGTGTACTCTGACCACAATTTATTGGTTATGAATTATAGATTAAAAACAACAGAAAAATGTAGGAAATTAAGGAGATAGGACCTGGATGAACTGAATGAACCAGAGGTTGTAGACAATTTCAAAGGGAGCATTCCTGTCGATTGACAAGAACAGGGGAAAAGAATACAGTAGAAGAAGGATGGGTAGCTTTGAGAGATGAAATAGTGAAGGCACTAGAGGATCAAGTAAGTAAAAAGCCGAGGGCTAGTAGAAGCCTTTAGATAACACAAGAGTTATAGAATTTAATTGATGAAAGGAGAACACGCGAAAATACAGTACATAAAGCAGGCGAAAGGCATTACAAACGTCTAAAAAATGACCCCGACAGGAAATGCAAAATAACTCAGCGGCATTGGCTAGAGGACAAATCTAAGGATCTAGAAACATGTATCACTAGGGGTAAGATTGATGCCGTCCGCAACAAAATCAAAGAGACCTATGGAGAAAAGAGGACCATTTGTATGAATATCAAAAGCTCAGATGGAAAACCAGTCCAAAGCGAAGAGGGGAAAGCAGAAAGGTGGAAGGAGTATATTGAGGGAAATATTATGAAAATCGAGGAAGATATAGAGGAAGACGAGATGGGTGAATAATTTAATACAGAAACAAAGCCTCAGGAGTAGCCTTTGGGGAGCCAGCCGTGAAAAAACTCTTCCATCTGGTGCGCAAGACGTATGAGACAGGCGAAATACCGTCAGACTTCAAGAAGAGTATAATCATTCCAATTCCAAAGAAAGAAGATGGTGACAGGTGTGAAAATTGCCTATCTATTAGTTTAATAACGCACGGCTGCAGAACACTAACTTGAATTCTTTACAAACGAGCGGAAAAATTGTAGACATAGAGAAAGCTTTTGACAATAGTGAGTGGAATACTTTCTTTCAAATACTAAAGGTAGCAGGGGTAAAATACAGGGAGCGAAAGGCTATTTAAAATCAGTACAGAAACCAATTGGCAGTTATATGGGGGGCACGAAAGGGATGCAGTGGCTGAGAAGGGAGAGACACAGGACTATAGCCAATCCCCGATGTTAAAAAACATTCAAATGTGTGTGAATTTCTAAGGGACCAAACAGCTAAGGTCATCTTCAATCTGTATATTGAACAAACAGTAAGAGAAACAAAAGAAAACTTTGGAGGAGGAATTAAAATCCACTGCAAGGAAATAAAATTTTTTAGGTTTTCCGGCGACAGTGTAATTCTATCAGAGACAGAAAAGGACTTGAAAGAGCAGTTGAACGGAATGGACTGTGTCTTGAAAGGCGGATGTAAGATGAACATCCACAAAAGCAAAACGAGGATAATGGAATGTAGTCGAAGTAAATTAGGTGATGATGAGGGAATCAGATTACTAATGAATAGTAGATGAGTTGTGCAAAATAACAGATCATAGTCGAAATAGAGAGAATACAGAATGTAGGCTGGGAGTAACTAGGAAACCGTTTCTGAAGAAGGAAATTTGCTAACATCGAGTATAGATTTAAGTGTCAGGCAGTCTTTTCTGAAAGTATTTGTATGGAGTGTAGCCATGTATGGAAGTGAAACATGGACGATAACTAGTTTGGACAAGAAGAGAATAGAAGCTTTCGAAATGTGGTGCTACAGGAGGATGCTGAAGGTTATATGGGTAGATCACATAACTAGTAAGGAGGCTCTGAACAGAACTGGAGAGAAGAGTAATTTGTGGCACAACTTGTCTAGAAGAAGGGATCGGTTGGCAGGACACACAATGAGGCATCAAGAGATCACGAATTTAGCATTGGAGGGCAGCGTGGAGGGTAAAAATAGTAGAGGGCGACCAAGGGATGAGTACACTAAACAGATTCAGAAGGATGTAGATTGCAATAGTTACTGGAAGGTGAAGAATCTTGCACAGGATAGAGTAGCATGGAGAGCTGCATCAAACCAGTCTCAGGACTGAAGACCACAACATCAACAATGGAAAAATGCGTGGTGGGAGTAACAAGAACTCACAGAAAAACCGGCAAATTAGTAAAAGAAAAAACAGATGTGTTATGGAGATTCTGCATTAGATTTCTCGTGATTTAATAAGGCCAAGAGAACGCCCTAACGGAGGGCGGATTGGCGGCATAAAGAAACAAACATGCGGAACCCTAAAGTTCGTAATGTCCTGGGAAATATGGAGTAGTCCTATACGCAGATGGTGATGAAATACGGCTGGTGATGATGATGATGATCTTGATGATGGAGAGGACGACTTTGCAAATCATAGAGAGCTGTAGATAATGTTCACATACATTAAAGCCTTCGCTCTAGTGTACGTAGCAAGTAAGATAATAAAATACGGTAAGGGCTCGTCTTGGTTGAGTGGTACCATTCGGAGACATTTGCGAAAATAGAGATCGTTACGCAGCCGATGCAGAAGTGAGTGAGGGAAATTTGGCAAAGACCATATAGGACACTCAGTATAAGAATGAATGCGCGGAACGTACGACAGTTTACATCAAAAGAAGTGAGCGAAAATACTAGAAGTTCTGACCCAAGTGATTGATCAGATTCAAATGTTCAGTCTGTTATATTTTGGATCAATTTAGTTGTGGAACTAAAGACAATAGACAGTAATAAGAAATGATAACTTCTCGATTTAAAATGTATCACAGCAGTGCACGCTCGTAAGTGAGTGAAATTCAGATAAGCAAATAATTACCCCAGAAGAGTGTAACCAATTGCGGCTACTGAACGTGAAAAAGGCGCTACAGCATTAAGGAATTCGCTTTGCTTCATATGGTGAACACATTACATTACGATTGTTTATGTCTGTAGGAAAAGTCTCAGGCAACGAAAAGCCTCACGTAACTGGAAAAGAGCGCTGGTCGCTCTTGATAATGAGAACGCAAAGAATTGATGCATAGTGTTAAAGACTGATATCTAAAAACCTGTTATTGCAGGGTCATAGGAAATATCCTAAAAACACTCCGAACGCAACAACCATTTCCCATATATCGTAGACTGCAAATTCTAAATGCATGTGAACGAATGGATTCTTCTTTCCAAATTTCCTAAAGGCATTCCACACGGCACCGCACCGCCGATTGATAGCAAAGGTCGATGATACGAT
This sequence comes from Schistocerca cancellata, assembly GCF_023864275.1. Taxonomy (NCBI): domain Eukaryota; kingdom Metazoa; phylum Arthropoda; class Insecta; order Orthoptera; family Acrididae; genus Schistocerca; species Schistocerca cancellata. Next base: position 1,134,364,828 of record NC_064627.1, on the reverse strand, counting down.
GTATCCTGACAAATGTGTAATTCGAAGAATCCAGGCAATTATAGTAAACGAATATGTATAAATGTACACCAGTGAAGACCATGTTCTCAATATTCTAATGAGATTTTTCATAGGAGAGTAGCACTTCTTAAATTTTTCACTGTAAGAAGGTTTCGCTGTGAATGGTAGTAAAGAAATGTTGACGACTGCTAGCATTGAGTGTTGCAGAATATCATTTACAACATTCTAGAATATATTTTTTTGAAATAATATGTCTAAAAGTGAGAAATAAAATACACTCCTGGAAATTGAAATAAGAACACCGTGAATTCATTGTCCCAGGAAGGGGAAACTTTATTGACACATTCCTGGGGTCAGATACATCACATGATCACACTGACAGAACCACAGGCACATAGACACAGGCAACAGAGCATGCACAATGTCCGCACTAGTACAGTGTATATCCACCTTTCGCAGCAATGCAGGCTGCTATTCTCCCATGGAGACGATCGTAGAGATGCTGGATGTAGTCCTGTGGAACGGCTTGCCATGCCATTTCCACCTGGCGCCTCAGTTGGACCAGCGTTCGTGCTGGACGTGCAGACCGCGTGAGACGACGCTTCATCCAGTCCCAAACATGCTCAATGGGGGACAGATCCGGAGATCTTGCTGGCCAGGGTAGTTGACTTACACCTTCTAGAGCACGTTGGGTGGCACGGGATACATGCGGACGTGCATTGTCCTGTTGGAACAGCACGTTCCCTTGCCGGTCTAGGAATGGTAGAACGATGGGTTCGATGATGGTTTGGATGTACCGTGCACTATTCAGTGTCCCCTCGACGATCACCAGTGGTGTACGGCCAGTGTAGGAGATCGCTCCCCACACCATGATGCCGGGTGTTGGCCGTGTGTGCCTCGGTCGTATGCAGTCCTGATTGTGGCGCTCACCTGCACGGTGCCAAACACGCATACGACCATCATTGGCACCAAGGCAGAAGCGACTCTCATCGCTGAAGACGACACGTCTCCATTCGTCCCTCCATTCACGCCTGTCGCGACACCACTGGAGGCGGGCTGCACGATGTTGGGGCGTGAGCGGAAGACGGCCTAACGGTGTGCGGGACCGTAGCCCAGCTTCATGGAGACGGTTGCGAATGGTCCTCGCCGATACCCCAGGAGCAACAGTGTCCCTAATTTGCTGGGAAGTGGCGGTGCGGTCCCCTACGGCACTGCGTAGGATCCTACGGTCTTGGCGTGCATCCGTGCGTCGCTGCGGTCCGGTCCCAGGTCGAAGGGCACGTGCACCTTCCGCCGACCACTGGCGACATCGATGTACTGTGGAGACCTCACGCCCCAGGTGTTGAGCAATTCGGCGGTACGTCCACCCGGCCTCCCGCATGCCCACTATACGCCCTCGCTCAAAGTCCGTCAACTGCACATACGGTTCACGTCCACGCTGTCGCGGCATGCTACCAGTGTTAAAGACTGCGATGGAGCTCCGTATGCCACGGCAAACTGGCTGACACTGACGGCGGCGGTGCACAAATGCTGCGCAGCTAGCGCCATTCGACGGCCAACACCGCGGTTCCTGGTGTGTCCGCTGTGCCGTGCGTGTGATCATTGCTTGTACAGCCCTCTCGCAGTGTCCGGAGCAAGTATGGTGGGTCTGTCACACCGGTGTCAATGTGTTGTTTTTTCCATTTCCAGGAGTGTATATAAGGACGTTTTCCACGCCTTTGAATGCCGCTCGAAATGATATTCTGCAAAACAGGAACATACTGAAAATTTAAAGATTCAGTGAGTAACTTAGAATCTTCGAATTTTAAAGATTACTAGAGGAGGCATGTACATGACTTCGATCATCATCCAGATGCACGTATAAGCTATTTTATTTTAATTTTAGAGAAACCATTTCATAAAATATTTGACTTTTTCGGGTTTCATATTTCATTCGGTGAAAACGAAACCCATATATACACACAAAACCGGTTCCGAGAACTCCTGAAGATAGACGTTGACTGTGGGTATTGTATCACAGACACAGTCCCTTTGACTGCTCAGAGATGTCACTAAACCCGCCCAAAGATGTAAACAACCAGGCATCAGCAGCGCTTATTAGACGGAGGGGTTCCGACAGCCGATCAGTTCCAGTCATTCCACCAAGAAGGTGGTACACGGCTTGTGGTGTCTGTAGTTCAACCATGCCTAGACGGTCAATACTGTGATTCAATCATATCAGCATTGTTACTATGTGACAAGAAGGGCTCTTAACAAGGGAAATGTCCAGGCGTCTCGAAGTGAACGAAAGCCATGTTGTAAGGACATGGAGGAGATAGAGACACGAACTATCGATGACATGCCTCGCTCAGACTGCCCAAGTGCTACTACTGCAGTAGATGACCTCTACCTACGGATTATGGCTCGGAAGAACCCTGACAGCAACGCCAGCATGTTGAATAACGTTTTTCGTGCTGCCACAGGATGTAGTGTTACGACTCAAACAGTGCGCAATGATGCGCAACTTCACTCCCGACATCCATGCCGAGGTCCATCTTTGCAACCACGACACCACGCAGCGCGGTACAGATGGGCCCAACAACATGCGGAATGGACCGCTCATGATTGGAAAAACACATTCTATTCACCGATGAGTGTGGCATATGCCTTCAACCAGACAATCGTCTGAGACGTGTTTGGAGGCTACCCGGTCAGGCTGGACGCCTTGTACACACTATCCAGCGAGTGCAGCAAGGTTCCCTGCAGTTTTGGGGTGGCATTATGTGAGGCCGAAGTAAGCCGCTGGTGGTCACAGAAGGCGCCGTAACGGCTGTACTATACGAGAATGCCATCCTCCGACCGATAGAGCAACCACATCGGCAGCATATTGGCGAGGCATTCGTCTTCATGGACAACAATTCGCGCCCCTATTGTGCACATCTTGTGAATGACTTCCTTCAGCATAAAGAGATCGCTCGACTAGAGTGGCCAGCATGTCCTCCAGACATGAACCCTATCGAACATGCCTGGTATAGATCCACATCTCCATACATACTCCGCAATCCACCACACGGTGCGTGGCGGAGGGTACCTCGTACCACAACTAGCCTTTTCTCTTCCTGTTCCACTCCCAAACAGAACGAGAGAATAATGATAGTCTATATGCCTCTGTACAAACCCTAATCTCTCTTATCTCATCTTTGTGGTCTTTCCGTGAAATGTAAGTTGGCGGCAGTAAAATTGTACTGCAGTCAGCCTCAAAGGCTGGTTCTCTAAATTTCCTCTGTAGCGATTCACGAAAAGAACGCCTCCTTTCCTCTAGAGACTCCCACCCGAGTTCCTGAAGCATTTCCGTAACACTCCGTGATGATCAAATCTACCAGTAACAAATCTAGCAGCCCGCCTCTGAATTTCTTCTATGTACTCCCTCAATCCGACATGATAGCGATCCGAAACGCTCGAGCAGTACTCAAGAATAGGTCGTATTATTGTTTTATAAGCGGTCTCCTTTACAGATGATCCACATCTTCCCAAAATTCTACCAATGAACCGAAGACGACTGTCTGCCTTCCCCACAACTGCCATTACATGCTTGTCCCACTTCATATCGCTCTGCAATGTTAGGCCCAAATATTTAATCGACGTGACTGTGTCAAGCGCTACACTACTAATGGAGTATTCAAACATTACAGGCTTCTTTTTCCTATTCATCTGCATTAATTTACATTTTTCTATATTTAGAGTTAGCTGCCATTCTCTACACAAATCACAAATCCTGTCCAAGTCACCTTGTAGCCTCCTACAGTCACTCAACAACGACAGCATCCCGTACACCACAGCATCATCAGCAAACAGCCGCACATTGCTATCCACCCTATCCAAAAGATCATTTATGTAGGTAGAAAACAACAGCGGACCTACCACACTTCCCTGGGCGCACTCCAGATGATACCCTCACCTCCGATGAACACTCACCATCGAGGACAACGTACTGGGTTATATTACTTAAGAAGTCTTCGAGCCACTCACATACTTGGGAACCAATACCACATGCTCGTACCTTAGTTAGGAGTCTGCAGTGGGGCACTGAGTCAAACGCTTTCCGGAAGTCAAGGAATATGGCATCCGTCTGATACCCATCCACGGTTCGCAAGATATCATGTGAAAAAAGGGCGATTTGCTTTTCGTAGGAGCGATGCTTTCTTAAGCCGTGCTGATGCATGGACAGCAACTTCTCTGTCTCAAGGAAATTCATTATATTCGAACTGAGAATATGTTCGAGAATCCTGCAACAAACCGATGTTAAGGATATTGGTCTGTAATTTTGAGGATCCGTCCTTCCACCATTCTTATATACAGGCGTCACCTGCGCTTTTTTCCAGTTGCTCGGGACTTTAGGTTGGGCAAGAGATTCGCGATAAATGCAAGCTAAGTAAGGAGCCAATGCAGTAGAGTACTCTCTGTAGAACCGAATTGGAATCCCATCAGGACCTGGCGATTTATTTATTTTCAACTCATTCAGCTGCTTCACAATCCCAGGGATGTCTATCACTATGTCCTGCATACGGGGATCTGTACGACACTCAAACGGCGGTATGTTTGCACGATCCTCCTGCGTGAAAGATTTCTCTAATGCTAAATTTAAAATTTGAGCTTGTGTTTTGCTGTCTTCCGTTGCCAGTCCAGACTGATCAGTGAGGACTGGATGGAAGCCTTCGACCGCTTACCGATTTTACGTAAGACCAGAATTTCCTTGGGTTTTCAGCAAGATCTTTTGCTAAGGTATGACGGTGGTAGTGGTTGAATGCTTTGCGCATCGCTCTTTTTACGGCAGCACGAATCTCTACTAACTTTTGCCTGTCCTCATTCTCCCGATCTTTCTTGTACCGCGAGTACAACTGCCTATGCTTCCTGAGCATTCTCCGAATTGCGCTGTTAAACCACGGTGGGTCTTTTCCGTCCGTAACCCACTTTTTCGGCACATACTTGTCCAATGCGTGATTTACAATGTGTTTAAAATTTGTCCATAATTCTTTCACGTCCATCATACAGGAAGTAAGTGAAGTCGATTCATTTACTAAGTGGGATGCTAACAACTGCTTTTTTGCTCTTTCTAGTAAGAATACTCTCCTAGCCTTCTTAAACGACTTTTCAACTTTTGTAACCATAGTCGTAATGACAACATCATGATCACTATTCCCTCTCTCAACACTGACACCGTCGATGAGGTCTGGTCTGTTCGTGGCTACCGGATCTTAATTATTTCCATTACGCGTTGGCTGTCGATTTAGCTGCTCAAGACAGTTGTCGGATAATGTGTTAAAAAGTAATTCACACGACGGCTTGTCTGTACCACCTGTAATGAATCCACAGACATCCCAGTCTATACTAGGAAGGTTGAAGTCGCCTCCGACTAATATACACTCCTGCAAATTGAAATAAGAACACCGTGAATTCATTGTCCCAGGAAGGGGAAACTTTATTGACACATTCCTGGGGTCAGATACATCACATGATCACACTGACAGAACCACAGGCACATAGACACAGGCAACAGAGCATGCACAATGTCCGCACTAGTACAGTGTATATCCACCTTTCGCAGCAATGCAGGCTGCTATTCTCCCATGGAGACGATCGTAGAGATGCTGGATGTAGTCCTGTGGAACGGCTTGCCATGCCATTTCCACCTGGCGCCTCAGTTGGACCAGCGTTCGTGCTGGACGTGCAGACCGCGTGAGACGACGCTTCATCCAGTCCCAAACATGCTCAATGGGGGACAGATCCGGAGATCTTGCTGGCCAGGGTAGTTGACTTACACCTTCTAGAGCACGTTGGGTGGCACGGGATACATGCGGACGTGCATTGTCCTGTTGGAACAGCAAGTTCCCTTGCCGGTCTAGGAATGGTAGAACGATGGGTTCGATGACGGTTTGGATGTACCGTGCACTACTCAGTGTCCCCTCGACGATCACCGGTGGTGTACGGCCAGTGTAGGAGATCGCTCCCCACACCATGATGCCGGGTGTTGGCCCTGTGTGCCTCGGTCGTACGCAGTCCTGATTGTGGCGCTCACCTGCACGGCGCCAAACATGCATACGACCATCATTGGCACCAAGGCAGAAGCGACTCTCATCGCTGAAGACGACACGTCTCCATTCGTCCCTCCATTCACGCCTGTCGCGACACCACTGGAGGCGGGCTGCACGATGTTGGGGCGTGAGCGGAAGACGGCCTAACGGTGTGCGGGACCGTAGCCCAGCTTCATGGAGACGGTTGCGAATGGTCCTCACCGATACCCCAGGAGCAACAGTGTCCCTAATTTGCTGGGAAGTGGCGGTGCGGTCCCCTACGGCACTGCGTAGGATCCTACGGTCTTGGCGTGCATCCGTGCGTCGCTGCGGTCCGGTCCCAGGTCGAAGGGCACGTGCACCTTCCGCCGACCACTGGCGACATCGATGTACTGTGGAGACCTCACGCCCCAGGTGTTGAGCAATTCGGCGGTACGTCCACGCGGCCTCCCGCATGCCCACTATACGCCCTCGCTCAAAGTCCGTCAATTGCACATACGGTTCACGTCCACGCTGTCGCGGCATGCTACCAGTGTTAAAGACTGCGATGGAGCTCCGTATGCCACGGCAAACTGGCTGACACTGACGGCGGCGGTGCACAAATGCTGCGCAGCTAGCGCCATTCGACGGCCAACACCGCGGTTCCTGGTGTGTCCGCTGTGCCGTGCGTGTGATCATTGCTTGTACAGCCCTCTCGCAGTGTCCGGAGCAAGTATGGTGGGTCTGACACACCGGTGTCAATGTGTTCTTTTTTCCATTTCCAGGAGTGTAGCATGATCCGGGTACGTCTGCGATACAGAATGTAGACTCCCTTTGAGTGATTCTAGAACTGTCTCGGTGGAACCTGGTGGCCGGTAATAACACGCCACAATTAACTTTATTTCCCCTAGCCCTGTTAAACGTGTCCAGATAACTTCACAATCACACTCTACTTCGACCTCAGTAGACATAATATTTTTGTCAACTGGAATGAAGACACCACCGTCTACGGTGTCTAATCTGTCCAGATAACTTCACAATCACACTCTACTTCGACCTCAGTAGACATAATATTTTTGTCAACTGGAATGAAGACACCACCGTCTACGGTGTCTAATCTGTCTTTCCGATACACGTTCCAACCCTCACTATATATTTCAGAACTTTCTATCTCAGGGTTTAGCCAGTTCTCAGTCCCGAGAATAATTTGGCGCCACTCGCTTCCTGGAGGGCAGTAAATTCAGGAACTTTATTCCGAACACTCTGAAAATTTACTGCTAATATCTTGATAGCTGAAGTGTTTTTACACTGAGCGTGTCCTGATTTCCCTGCCTGCACGTCGACTGGTGAGTGTTCATCAGGACACCTCGTACTACTGCCTAGCCTAAAAAAACCCCACGTGCACGCCACAAGTACTCTGCTACCCGAGTAGCCGCTTTCTTTGTGTAGTGCACCCCTGACCTATCTAGGGGCGTCCTACAATTTCCCACCCAATAGCGTAAGTCTAGAAATCTGCAGCCAAGACCGTCACAGAGTCGACGAAGCCTCTGGTTGAGATCCTCCACTCGGCTCCAAACCAAAGGACCCCGATCCACTCTGAGAACGATGCTGCAAATGGAGAGCTCTGCTTGCACCCCGCGTGCGAGGCCAGCGGTCTTCACCAAATCCGCCAGCCGCCTGTACGCACTGAGGATCGCCTCGGAACTCAAGCGACAGGCATCATTGGTGCCGACGTGGTCAACTACTTGCACACGACTGCACCCCGTAAGCGCAATAGCTGCAGGCAAGGCCGCCTCCACATCTTGGATGAGGCCCCCCGGCAGACAAACCGAGTGCACGTTGGAATTCTTTCCAGCCCTGTGCGCTATTTCCCTAAGGAGCTCCATCACCCGCCTAATTTTGGAGCTCCCAATAACCAGCAAGCCTTTGCTCCCGTGTGCCTGCTCGGGCCCTGCTGAAGGAGCGGCCACCTGCCCACTGACAGGATGGACGGGCCAGGCCAGCCGACCAGCCTCCACACTGACCCTCCGCCTCCAGCGACGCGAACGCGTTGCAGTCCGCCACTCACCTTGAGGTGAGGGCGGCTCCAACGCGCCGGGTTCACAAGAAGGTGCCTCGGCGGCTGAGTCAGATCGAAAAGGGTTCTTCATGGACGACGTGACACACCAACCACTCTGATGGATCTACGCCGAATCGTCGTTGAGGAGTGGGACAATCTGGACCAACAGTGCCTTGATGAACTTGGGGATAATATGCCACGACGAATACAGGCATGCATCAATGCAAGACGACGTGCTTCTGCGTGTTAGAGCTACCGGTGTGTTCAGCAATCTGGACCAGCATCTCTGAAGGTCCCGCCGTATGGTGATACAACACGCAATGTGTGGTTTTCATGAGAAATAAAAAGTGCGGAAATGATGTTTATGTCGATCTCCATTCCAATATCTGTACAGGTTTCGGAACTCTCGGAACCGAGGTGATGCAAAACGTTTTTTGATTTGTGTAAGATACCTTTGTTGTTTTTCTGTCCGACTTTTGAAAACCCGTTTTCTCAGGAACGGATAGATGTATCGAATAGAAATGTATGTCACACGTAAAGGTTTACAGAATCTTGACGATGCAAATAAAGTGGGGCTTCTCACTCATTAAAAACTTATAAGTACTTCTCCTTGACGTAGAATCATGGAATTTTGCAAGAAGAAATGTTTGACAGTACAAGTAAAGGAAAAAAAAGAAAATTGTTAATTTGTAATTATATCACACGAAAAAGTATTTCTTTTATCATTTCGTATCCGAATTCAAAGTTAAAATATTCTCGAAAATCTTGGAATATCTGAGACCGATATGTTGCCAGTATCAACGTCCGTAATAGACAAAATCGTTGAAGTTCTCAATTCCCGTGATGGATAGACTGTGTGTATACGTATTTAAGTTTTTACGGAACCCTTAGTACGAACTTCCTATTCGCATCTGGCCATTTTTTGTCCTATTATTAAGTTTTGCTCGCAAAGTAAGAGATATAACATATTTATATATCTATCAATATTCCAATTTCCTTAATTATTCTGATTTATATCAAGTAATTAAACATTTTTCTGTAGAAATAGACCTCACACCGGTCAATTTAATAGCCCATCTCTCCATTTCTCACTCTTAGTTTGTTTGTGAAAATTCGGCAAAAAAATTTCCGAAATTACTAATTAACTTTTTTAATTACACTGATTACTTTCAAACAGTTAAATCTTTCATTGCGAGACTAGACAATACGTTGGTCAATATGATACCCCGTTTGTCCATTTCCGACAGTTCATTTGACTACGAAAATTCCGACAGAAATCCGTTGCGTAATTTCTACGGAGTTCATACATTCGACTCAAAAGGAAAATACGTACTGATGCCTCAGTAACTACTTCAAATTATTGACTATTATTTATTGTTAAATTAAAATTTCCCTGATATCTGACAGCTGAACGCACAACCCACCAATCGATATTTTCTAATAAGTATTGAAGAAGTTTCTACGTTACCATTCTGAACCTACCCGCGCTCAAAACAAGCTCTCGCGCTCAGCGGAGATTTTACAGCAAGAAATCTGAATAGACTTAGCTATTCAGACCAGTGTTATCGGAAAGCCTCCCAAGACTGCAGGAATTTGTAGTAAGAGAAAGTATCTTCCAAAATATTACCGATTGGGATACCGTTTCCTCCACTGCCAGCCTTTGGAATGTGGCTCAAGAGAAACGAGAGCTCTTAATTGCTCGGGTAAGCAATAAAATGTTTAAAAATTAGAGTCCATAAATTTTGAGGAGTGTAGGTTCGAGAGATAAAAAACATTCTCAAGTATCTTGTCAGGTGAAAGCTGGAAGAACTTCGGGCAACTATCTGATGTTGTTGCAAGTGACAGGAACATTATATTTTATGTGGAATACTCGTTGTAAATTGTGGATATTCTGAGAGTTGTTGTAAGAACAATAACGAGGTGCTGTCCCATACAAACAATGCTCCACAAATAAAATTCCACGTGAAATAAATAACATGGTTTATATTTATACACCCTGTCATGCCCGTCTTGTTAGATATTACACCAATTTGTGAAATGTTTCCCGCAGGTAATATAGCAATTTATCGTCTCATCAACACGTTAGATTGACATTAAGCACGCTTAAAAAGGTTTCCCGCAAATTAACTCTGATAATTATACCCGATAAAATTATTTCGCGAATATCGTTACATAATAACAAACTCCCTTTAAATATTCAATTACTTCGGTCTCACTTATCATAATACTTCAAATTAATTTCACAGGAGAGATGTCTGGGAAATTTGTAAGACTTGTTTAGACGGGAGACAATTACGACAATGATAGCAGTTGATTCATTCGAAAGCTAACATTTTCTTACACAGATAGGGCAGCCTTATTTACCAGGTACTATAATTGTAGCAATAACTCCACTACAATTTCCACTTGTATGTAGTTAACGTAAATCTGCACGCACTTACAAGTATGAAACCACGATGTGCTTCTTAGTTTAATGCGCATTTTAGAGAATATTCAGCAAGCGATAACAATAATGTTGTTATTTGCAGCCATTCTTTTCAGTTGCTACTGCTATTTTGTATATCTTGTTGATGAGAATAGCTGTTTGTTGTCTTTTGCAAGTCAAGGTGTGTACAACAGTTAAGTGAAAGACGATTCGTCAGAAACAATATTACAAATACAATTGCAAGAGAAGAGTAACAGTTTTATCTACAAGATAAATTACATATTTAGTGGCAGAGTGCATAATTGATTTTATTCAGTAATTGAGTATGAAGTAATGAAACATCTATCCAATTACGTGTCCTAAAATTTTTCAAGTACTCCCGAGAGAAATGTTAATTTAATGGATCATCGACGGTTATCGAAAGTGAGACATGATTTATTAACAAGAAGTTTTTACTCATTCCAATATGCTTTGAGAAATCCTGTGCCTATGCGGCAAAAGTGTGTGTAGTGGAAAACATGAGTATCATGATTTAGCGTGTGGGTTATTCTAGTTAAATACGATCTGATTCCAAGCACTGATGTAGGCAATGTCTACGGTTCAGTCCAACACCTGGACAAGAAGAGGTCGTTCTGTAAACTTCCCGTTAGCTATTTTTCGGAAGATGACTCGTCATTAGCTCCAGGCTGTTCACTAGAACAAACGTAATGTCAGTTCTGAGTCGTTGTTAAAAGTAGCGAGTGAATCGTCGTCCAACCTTAGTAGAAGGAACGCAAAATATCAACTAACCATGGAAATTCCGAGGACATCGTGTTTCTGAGGTTATTTTGCGGAGAAACAATGTGGCATCATGAAGGCTTTGTGTATGCTAGGAGTTTGTAACGCCTCACCCCATTGGCAAGAAAACGCACAAAGTACGGAGCGACTAGAGAAAGTCATAAGAAAAGGAGAGCAAATCTTAAAACCGTGCTGTTCTGTTACAGCCTTCACTAGGACCACTTGGCACACAGAGTGGTTACAGGATTCAAGTTGCTCCTTCTTCGAGATTATAGCTTTGCCAGGTCTTCATTGCAACTTAAAGCATCGTCAGTCTGCCCATCTTGATGAGTCTAGATTTGTCACACTTAGCCAGTAGCGCGATACTACCTGTCGTGTTTACGAGATACACTTGGCCTGAAACGTGCAGACGTGGCAGGAAGTGAATCCATTTCCACAGAAGTAGTTATCCAACACAGCATTATACAGCCATGCGTTTGCAAATAACTGTTAGGTACATTGACCTAGGTTTCGATACCTACTAAGGGTGTCTTCATCAGAATGAAAATTTGACAAACTATCAGTGTGATTTGTTCCTAGCTAGGTGCACTTCTCAAAGGGTGGAACGTTTTATTTTATTTTTGTCTTGAGCATAGCTGCTCTAACTTATGACCTTTACTTTTTCGCAATGTAATTTTACGGTTTATCAAAATTTTATTCTTATGAAGACACACTTAGTAGATGCCGAAACCTAGGTCAATGTACGTAACACTTATTTGCCACTGGTTGGCTGTATAATCCTATGTTGAAACTAGTATACGGTTGATGAGTAACAGCAATGTTTAAAACTGGAAGTTGTTCCTGTTATGGGACGGCTTCCTCGCACGCAGCATCTACGCAGATTCGTTACAGGGTCCAATGGAGTTCCGCAACAACTACGGGAGAAACAGATGGCAACAAACTTTAGCAACAATTTAACTGGAGTATCAAGATTACGCTTGGCAGTGTAGTTCAACATACATTTGCACTGATCGGCCCGTATACACTGGTACAGTTCTAAATCCAATGAACGATGACTATCATTTGCATGGTGTCCAGCCTCGGTCTTCAACTGCAGATGAATCCTGGGACAACCCCTGAGACACTGTCCTAGAACTGTTCTGGTGTATACCTGCTGAGCTGAGTGTCTGCTCAATTCACATCTGGTGAATGGGTCTCCATCTGGGAATTACTTGTGTGATGTAAGACGAATGCGGTTCATTCGTTTCTGCGGTTCTCTGAAATCTCACCTGAATTGCGCCTTTGTCGTAGGCAGTGCGGCGCTTACCTATATAGGCTGTCTCCAGTTTCTACCGGACTACACAGAATTTGCGAATTGCCTCGTCCTTTCTCATATAATCTGCTGTGACATTTCGTTCCTTTCTTTAGTGTCCCTCTTTCTGCATCATTCTAACAACTTATAGATGAAATCATTGAAAAGGTTAATAATTAACATAGCACACGTCACAGTATTTTGAAACTCGCCATTTATCTAAGGAAAGCTGTTGCAAAAGGGTGAGCGGTCTCTCTTTGCGTCGACTCGGTTCAAAATTCACGGAAGAATACAAGTCAAATCTGCATCACTACTTTTCATTTATTTTGAAGACAACCCAGAACGAGACAGAAACAGACATGACATGTTCAAGAGAACGCATCGTATTTAGTAAAGACAACATGAAGAGAAAAGTAAAGAGAACACGCTACATAAAAACCACTAAACTAAACGGAAAGTATTATGTCACTGGGTCGAATAGAGGACAATGAAACAAGCAAATAATCCTACTAAACGCGGGTCTGTAAACTAATGGTTGCCTTGATTGGACGCAAGCACAGGTGCAGCCACGCGAATGTCAGGACAGTATTAGTGTCTGTGGCTATGTTAAGCGCCGGCTTTAGGGTGGGACGACCCGGGCGGTCGCCCAGGGCGCCGGGGCCCAAGGGGCGCCACATACTAAACGCATGTAAAAAAAAAAATTACAATTTACAATCACCGATTTCGCGAAACTAAAATATTATTCAGTCTCATTCAACATACGTCGCTAATCTCACGAATGCGCGATGAATTCGGGGTAGCAGAAGAGAAATCATGCTGAATGCAATATTCGTATTGTCTGCAACCATCCATGTTTGACGCGGGCTAGCACGGGCTCTACCAAAGCGCCTCTCTTATTTGTTTCAAGAACTGCAACAAGGAAGAGCCCATGCAGCCGCACCATCTCTCGTTCACAACAGAAACTACCGGTCGCTCCAAATAAAAGAAAATACAGACTGAAATATACATTACATTATGATTTAATTAATACGAATGTATTTATATCGAATATTTGTGACTTAATGACTCATGTACATTAATTAATAGATCATGGAATGCGTGCACTGCATTCATAGAGAATTCTCCCCTAACGTACTGAAATAATACAGCGCCACACAATGTTTGTTAGACTGCATATGTTGGCAACGCTACGATTTGCACCCGCACGTCAGTAATTGTCAGTAAGAGTCGGAGGCAGCGGTCATGTTTTCGTGGCGGAATAATTGTGAGTGAAACGAGTGTCGTGACTGTGTCAACATTTTAATTTTCTGGTAAGTGCGAAAAACATTTTTATCTTTCAGTTCAGGTTTTTTTTCTAGTTACGTCTACTGATAGGTGAATTTCTTTATTTGTTATAGATCGAATATTGTGGTCGCGAAATAGAGCAGTGTCCAAGCAATAATTTGTCAAATTATTAAATCATGCCCGAAGAGAAGGAAATGATTTAAAAAAAGCTTTCTGGTTCAGAAAATCGGAAAAGAAAAGCTGAAAAAGAAAAAGTTCTTGAAGAAACTAAAAAGCACATGAATATTTATAAGTACCTTAAAGGAAATTCTAAGGCAAATACTTCAGATATTGAATCAAAAGTCCATGTATCAGCAAATATTTCTTCAGACTGTGAACAATTATACACAAAAAATATACAATCACCTATTGAAGGTGATCAAATTGACCAGCGCAGTACATCTTTGCATGAATCCTCTGATATTTCTCCAAGTCAAAATCAACACATGACATCTGTGGTCGATGAAAGTATCAACGTTCTTGCAATAAAAGAATACAATGTTTCTGATGTAGGTACGTGGCCAAAAGTACTTAATACTAGAGATATAGATCGCATTATAATATGCGGACCCTCACAAGTATGTCTAAATAACATTCCAAAAGATGAAAATGGGCGTCATTTCTCTTCAGCTCATTACACAAGAAAACTATCAAACGAAGAAACTATCAGACGACGGTGGCTAGTTTATTCTGTATCAAACGACAGTGTCTTTTGCTTTTGTTGTCGACTGTTTGACTTAAAGTCAACTACTAATTTGACTACCACTGTGGGTTTCAGAAATTGGAAACATTTTAGTGAAGCTCTGAAACTGCATGAAAATAGTCCTAACCACAAAAAAGCATTTACTCAATGGACTGAAGCTGAAATCAGGTTTAAAGCTGGATTAACTATTGACAAGGAAGAACAAAAGCTAATTTCTAAAGAAAGTTTACGATGGAGCAATGTGCTTCAAAGATTGATGCACATTACTTTGTATTTGGCTGAAAATAATATGGCATTCAGAGGGTTATCAGATAAATTATTTACCCCAAATAATGGAAAATTCTTAGGTCTTGTACAGTTATTGGCAAAGTTTGATCCAATCATGGAGGAGCACATCAGACTGGCATTGAATGGTGATTTGGTTGACCATTGTTGCGGCAAAAATATACAAAACGAATTAATAGAACTCGTGGCATCACACGTTATGTCTACAATCGTATTCCGCATAAAGGGTTCAAAGTATTATGCAATCATAGCTGACTGTACTCCAGATATAAGCCACAAAGAACAACTTTCGATAACTTTAAGATGAGCCGACATAACAGAGGATGGCGTAAGTGTAAAAGAACATTTCATCTCATTTCTGCAAATAGATGATACAACCGGTGAAGATCTCACAGAAAGCATTTTAAAAACCTTGAGTGATCTTGACCTTAACATTAATGACTGCAGAGGACAGGGCTACGATAACGGCGCGAACATGAAGGGGAAAAATAAAAGCGTCCAGAACAGAATAAAGAAGTTAAATCCACTAGCTTTTTTTGTGCCATGTGGATGCCATAATTATAATTTGGTATTGTGTGATGCGGCAAAATCATCAGTAAAATCCGTGACACTGTTCGGAATGTTACAAAAAATGTTTAATCTATTTGCTGGATCGGTAAATACATGGAAAATTTTTACCGACCATTTGAAGTTATACACCCTGAAAAATGTAAGTGACACACGCTGGGAAGCTCGAATTGATAGCGTCAAAGCGGTTCGTTATCAATTATGCGAAATGCATGACGCTTTGGTTTCCTTGGCCGATGCTACTGAACAAAGCGATGCTGCGGTGTCACACGAAGCGACAACACTAGGAGGACAATTAAAAGACTTTAGCTTCATTGTTTCTCTCGTGACATGGTATGATGTTCTGTTTCAAATTAACGTTGTGAGTAAAGCAAGTCAGTCACCCACAATCAACTTTGTCGAGTTTATGGGAATCCTTGACAAATGTTGCTCTTATTTGGAAACATATAGACAAACAGGTTTCAAACAAGCTATTGTAACAGCAACTGAACTGGCTTCGGATCTTGATACGCAGCCATTATTTAAACCACAAATGCGATTAAGACGTATTAAACGCAGGCCGGGTGGAGAGGCTGTTGATGGTCAAATAACTGATCCAAAAAAGAAGTTTAAAGTAGAGTTTTTCAATGCACTGTTGGACACCGTGCACATATCCATGAAAGAAAGATTTGAACAAATGCTAGAAGTTTCTGCGACGTGGAGTTTCTTGTTTGACATTAAAAAAAATCAAAATAAAGAAGAACTAATACAATGCTGTTATAAATTACAAGAAAAGTTAACTGTCAACATGAAGTCAGGTATTGATGGAAATTTGCTGTGCGACGAAATTTTAGGCCTGCAACACTGTCTCGAGGACAGCCAGGCAACGCCTATTGAAGCCTTAAACTTCATAAAGAAGCATAATCTTCAAGAGTTATATCCCAACATCTGGATAACGTTACGTATTTTGCTAACAATACCAGTGACTGTCGCAAGCGGCGAACGCAGTTTTTCCAAACTGAAGTTGATAAAAACGTACTTGCGGTCTACAATGGCCTCACTGTTCATTGAAAATGAAGATGCAGAAAACCTGGACTTTGCTAATCTGATCAGAGACTTTGCCGACAGAAAAGCGAGAAAAGCAAAATTTTAGTGGTTTATAATTGTTTTTCATTAGGCGTAATATGTTTTGTGTTCAGATGACTGACAGAAAATATAGGTTTATGGCTTACAGTTATATTAAATTCAGTAAAAATATGGTACCCAATTCAAAATTAGTGTTTTTTCGTTATATATATTACCTCCTATATATAAAAATCAATTGTTGTGTGTTAGTCTCAAAATAACAAAGAAATGGCTTGACCAATTTGAATAATTTTTGTTTTGTCTTGTTCGCTTTAGTACAGGGGTGCTTCAGAAAAGAAAAGGAATATTTGGGATATACGAGCCTGTTTCAACCACATTTTACGCATCTTTTCTTTGTTTGGAACACACAAAAACAATTTTCTGGAGTTTTTGTAGATGTACAGTGCAGTACTACGCAATATTTTTAGACAATTTCCAAAACATGAATGCCCAAACAATATATCACTGCTATACTGACTGTTACGGCAGCGACAGCAGCATGCTGGACTGACGTCACAGGCTACACAAGACTCACATGGAGCGTCTTAGCGGGCTTTCAGATTATTTGGATTTCATTTCCATGTAAAAAAATAAAATACTCAAATTTACGATGGAAAAAACCATGTTATGATCATAAGATGACGCCATTAACGACTTAAGACGATTTCTAGAAAACAGTCAAATACCGTGTTGCAAAGCACTGCCAGGTTCGCTATTTATACAATAAAGGGCGCCAACTGGACGACTCGCCCGGGGCACCTGGTTGGCTAAGGCCGGCCCTGGCTATGTTTATTTCGAAACGCCGCAAGTGAGGGGTAGATTATGAAGTTATAAACTGCCTATGATTGATTCTATCATCTGCGAATGAAAGTGCCCGCACGTTCTAGCATTACAGGAGTCACAGCTGTACGCCGCCAGTCGGCACGCGGGAGAGTGCTTCAAATGGCTCTGAGCACTGTGCGACTTAACTTCTGAGGTCACCAGTCGCCTAGAACTTAGTGCTACTTAAACCTAACTAACCTTAGGACGTCACACACATCCATGTCCGAGGCAGGTGTCGAACCTGCGACTGTAGCGGTCGCTCGGTTCCAGACTGTAGCGCCTAGAACCGCACGGCCACTCAGGCCGGCCACGCGGTAGATGGGACAGGTTTTTGCGATGTTGTTGCGATGATGACCGATGCTGAAGCGGGGATATTCCATGGATCCACGCTTTTTTAACCGAAATTGGCTAGCAAAAATAGTGTTGCTTCACTTACTGAACGCCCCTCGTACGCTTAGTCGTAATACGTTCTATGAAGGAAACCATTGGTTTCCGGACCTACGTTTATTAAGATTATTTACTGGTTTCACCGTCCGCACTCGACCCTTTCGTTTGTACCTACAGCAGTGAAACATGCCGCATCACACCTCTCGCCTACGGTCACTACCTACCGTGAGCCTCCACTAGTCCCGACAGGCAGTAATCGTCAGCTTCCCACTGTGCAAAGAACTTGCAGTACCATGTGTGTCTCTAATATTATCAGATCAAAAGCGCTGAAAGAAACTTGCTCTCTAAGAGCAAGTGATAGATATTTATTATTGTTCTGTCATACTCAAGACATGTCTTTCTGATTCCGCTTATTTCCCATTGTTCAAATACACTCCTGGAAATGGAAAAAAGAACACATTGATACCGGTGTGTCAGACCCACCATACTTGTTCCGGACACTGCGAGAGGGCTGTACAAGCAATGATCACACGCACGGCACAGCGGACACACCAGGAACCGCGGTGTTGGCCGTCGAATGGCGCTAGCTGCGTAGCATTTGTGCACCGCCGCCGTCAGTGTCAGCCATTTTGCCGTGGCATACGGAGCTCCATCGCAGTCTTTAACACTGGTAGCATGCCGCGACAGCGTGGACGTGAACCGTATGTGCAGTTGACGGACTTTGAGCGAGGGCGTATAGTGGGCATGCGGGAGGCCGGGTGGACGTACCGCCGAATTGCTCAACACGTGGGGCGTGAGGTCTCCACAGTACATCGATGTTGTCGCCAGTGGTCGGCCGAAGGTGCACGTGCCCGTCGACCTGGGACCGGACCGCAGCGACGCACGGATGCACGCCAAGACCGTAGGATCCTACGCAGTGCCGTAGGGGACCGCACCGCCACTTCCCAGCAAATTAGGGACACTGTTGCTCCTGGGGTATCGGCGAGGACCATTCGCAACCGTCTCCATGAAGCTGGGCTACGGTCCCGCACACCGTTAGGCCGTCTTCCGCTCACGCCCCAACATCGTGCAGCCCGCCTCCAGTGGTGTCGCGACAGGCGTGAATGGAGGGACGAATGGAGACGTGTCGTCTTCAGCGATGAGAGTCGCTTCTGCCTTGGTGCCAATGATGGTCGTATGCGTGTTTGGCGCCGTGCAGGTGAGCGCCACAATCAGGACTGCGTACGACCGAGGCACACAGGGCCAACACCCGGCATCATGGTGTGGGGAGCGATCTCCTACACTGGCCGTACACCACTGGTGATCGTCGAGGGGACACTGAATAGTGCACGGTACATCCAAACCGTCATCGAACCCATCGTTCTACCATTCCTAGACCGGCAAGGGAACTTGCTGTTCCAACAGGACAATGCATGTCCGCATGTATCCCGTGCCACCCAACGTGCTCTAGAAGGTGTAAGTCAACTACCCTGGCCAGCAAGATCTCCGGATCTGTCCCCCATTGAGCATGTTTGGGACTGGATGAAGCGTCGTCTCACGCGGTCTGCACGTCCAGCACGAACGCTGGTCCAACTGAGGCGCCAGGTGGAAATGGCATGGCAAGCCGTTCCACAGGACCACATCCAGCATCTCTACGATCGTCTCCATGGGAGAATAGCAGCCTGCATTGCTGCGAAAGGTGGATATACACTGTACTAGTGCCGACATTGTGCATGCTCTGTTGCCTGTGTCTATGTACCTGTGGTTCTGTCAGTGTGATCATGTGATGTATCTGACCCCAGGAATGTGTCAATAAAGTTTCCCCTTCCTGGGACAATGAATTCACGGTGTTCTTATTTCAATTTCCAGGAGTGTATATACTTGTAAGCGTTAATATTTCATTGCCTGATACATCATATGTCATTCCTATCTTCTCCTTCAGAATTTTATACAAGTTATCGCATATTTTAGCTTGTATATAATGATCGGTCTGGCTCCTAGACGAGTGACTGAATCAATCTTTTTCACTTAAACAAACCCTATACAAATTATTAATTCTTTGAAAACAAGCCTCAGTTTTTCGGCTGGACATTTAGAATGTCTACATCTACATATATACTTTGCAAATCACCGTAAGGAGTGTGGTGGAGGTACACTGTACCGCTACCAGTCCTTTCCGTAAGCGTTCCATTCTCAGACAGAGGGAGGGAAAAACAACTGTCTACATGCCTCCGTATGAGCCTTTACGTGAAATGCTTACGTGAAATGAACACTGGCTACAGTAGGACCGTTCTGCAGTCAGCCTCAAATGCCAGTTTCTAAAATTTCCCAATAGTATTCCTCGAAAAAAAACTTCACCTTCCCTTCAGAGATACCTTTTTCAGTTCGCAAAGCATTTCCGTGACACTTGTATGTTGTTTAGATCTAGCCATAACAAATCTAGCAGCCCCGCCTCTGAATTGCTTTGATGTCTTCCTCTAATCCGACCTGGTGCGGATCCCTAACACTCGAGGAATACTTAACTAACGTATTACATACCGTGTGTTTCACAGATGAATCTCATTTTTCTAAAATTCTTCCAGTAATTCTAAATCGACCATTCGCCTTCCCTACCATAATCCTCCCATGCTCGTTACATCTGATATCAACATTTCGAGCTAGCTGCCATTTATGACACCAACTGGAAATTCTGCCTAATTCATCTTGCGTCGTATTACGGTCACTCACCTACGACACCCTCCCGTACACTGCAGCATCATCAGCAAACAACGGCAGATTGCTGTTTACCCTGTCCATCAGACAGTTTATACAGGGTTATTACAAATGATTGAAGAGATTTCACAGCTCTACAATAACTTTATTATTTGAGATATTTTCACAATGCTTTGCACACACATACAAAAACACAAAAAGTTTTTTTAGGCATTCACAAATGTTCGGTATGTGCCCCTTTAGTGATTCGGCAGACATCAAGCCGATAATCAAGTTCCTCCCACACTCGGCGCAACATGTTCCCATCAATCAGCTCGAAAGCATCGTTGATGCGAGCTCGCAGTTCTGGCACGTTTCTTGTTAGAGGAGGTTTAAACACTGAATCTTTCACATAACCCCACAGAAAGAAATCGCATGGGGTGAAGTCGGGAGAGCGTGGAGGCCATGACATGAATTGCTGATCATGATCTCCACCACGACCGATCCATCGGTTTTCCAATCTCCTGTTTAAGAAATGCCGAACATCATGACGGAAGTGCAGTGGAGCACCATCCTGTTGAAAGATGAAGTCGGCGCTGTCGGTCTCCAGTTGTGGCATGAGCCAATTTTACAGCAAGTCCAGATACACGTGTCCTGTAACCTTTTTTCGCAGAAGAAAAAGCGGTCGTAAACTTTAAACCGTGAGATTGCACAAAACACGTTAACTTTTGGTGAATTGCGAATTTGCTGCACGAATGCGTGAGGATTCTCTACCGCCCAGATTTTCACACTGTGTCTGTTCCCTTCACCATTAAGAAAAAATGTTGCTTCATCACTGAAAACAAGTTTCGCACTGAACGCATCCTCTTCCATGAGCTTTTGCAACCGCTCCGAAAATTCAAAGCGTTTGACTTTGTTATAGGGTGTCAGGGCTTGTAGCAATTGTAAACGGTAATACTTCTGCTTTAGCCTATTCCGTAAGATTTTCCAAACCGTCGGCTGTGGTACGTTTAGCTCCCTGCTTGCTTTATTCGTCGACTTCCGCGGGCTACGCGTGAAACTTGCCCGCACGCGTTCAACCGTTTCTTCGCTCACTGCAGGCCGACGCGTTGATTTCCCCTTACAGAGGCATCTAGAAGCTTTAAACTGCGCATACCAACGCCGAATGGAGTTAGCAGTTGGTGGATCTTTGTTGAACTTCGTCTGAAGTGTCGTTGCACTGTTATGACTGACTGATGTGAGTGCATTTCAAGCACGACATACGCTTTCTCGGCTCCTGTCGCCATTTTGTCTCACTGCGCTCTCGAGCGCTTTGGCGACAGAAACCTGAAGTGCGGCTTCAGCCGAACAAAACTTTATGAGTTTTTCTACGTATCCTTAGTGTGTCGTGACCATACGTCAATGAATGGAGCTACAGTGAATTTATGAAATCGCTTCAATCATTTGTAATAGCCCTGTATATACAGACAGTAACAGCAGTCCCATGACACTTCACTGGGGCGCTCCTGATTATAGGTGTCTCTCTGATGAACGCTAGCTATCTATGTCAGAATAATGGGTTCTATCCTTAAGAAATCTTGGAGCTACTCACATAGATGGGAAACTATTCCATATCCTCATGTCTTCGTTAACAGCTTGCAGTGGGGCACAGTATCAAATGATTTCCGGAAAACGAGGAATGTAGAGTGCGCCTGTTGCCCTTCATCCTCAGCAGTAATTCATGTGAAAAAAAGGAAAACGTTTTACACGAGCGATGCTTTCTAAAACCAAGCTGATTCGTCGACATAATATTTTCAATCTCTAGGAAATTTATTATATTCGAACTCATAATATGTTCTAGAATTCTGCAGCAAACTGATGTTAAGGGTATTGGTGAGTAATTTTGCTGGATCGTTCCTTTACCCTTTCTATATGCGGGAGTCACTGCGCTTCTTCCTTAACCATTTGGGACTTTGCGCTCGGCGAGAGTTTCGCGATATGTGCGAGCTAATTGAGGAGCTAATGGCGTAGTTTACTCTCTGAAAAGGCGAATTTCGATTCCATCCGAACATGGCGACTTACTGGTTTTCAACACTTTTAGTTGTTTCTCTACGGCAGGGATGTTATTAGTATGTCATCCTTACGGGACACTGTACTCGTTAGTATATCAGAAAGATCGTGCTCTTGAAACAAACTTGTTTCATATATTTCATTGTAAAAATACAGCAACCAGCCACTTTTTAATGCGTTTTATTTATGCCAATATGCATTTCGGGTTTGCACCCATCTTCAGCTGGCAAATTACATGGATCTTCAGTTACTACAGTAGTACAATCTCGACAGCAGTTTGGATGCTGCAGCAGGCATTCTCCTCTCCTTGTTTTTTCTTGGCTTTTCTTCTTTCTTGCAACAACACAAACACTTTTTATCACGTATTTTACACAGTTTTTGTACAAAAACTGTCAGTCGGCAACATGGCGGATAACGCAGTGCGCCTGTGTAAAATACGTGATAAAAAGTGTTTGTGTTGTTGCAAGAAAGAAGAAAAGCCAAGAAAAAACAAGGAGAGGAGAATGCCTGCTGCAGCATCCAAACTGCTGTCGAGATTGTACTACTGTAGTAACTGAAGATCCATGTAATTTGCCAGCTGAAGATGGGTGCAAACCCGAAATGCATATTGGCATAAATAAAACGCATTAAAAAGTGGCTGGTTGCTGTATTTTTACAATGAAATAGCATTATCCACGGCCACGGAGCTCAACAGTCCAAATATAATGGACAAATTGTTATGTTTCATATATGCCCTTCGAATCGTCAAATGGTGTCGCCGTTGAGCAGCTGCCTCGAGAAAATGTTGTGGGATATACAAAATGTAATTCGACGGTCTTTCGAGAATCACATATTGAACATAACCCGTTGGAAAAGCCTGAAGAGTCACAACGTGTTACATTAAGTTAAAATCTTCTGTGTTGTTGGACCGCGTCATATTTCTACAAACAATCGTCTTTTCGTCCCCTCTGCTGGAGTCTTCTTCAGGATCTTGTGGTGTCCATTGTAGATCGAACGCTCATTATACAGTGGACACCACAGTATCCTGAAGGAGATTCCACCAACGGTATCGAAACGTCGATTATTTGACAGAACATGAAGCGGCCTAACAACCCAGAAGATTTTAACTTCAGTGACAACGGCCAAGAAAGCCTGAGAACATAACTTGTTAAACGTTTTGAGAAGTTGGTACGGATAATTATGCGATGACCAGCACTGAAATTCGACTGCAGCGGAACTCTGCTCGGCAGTGATGAAGGGAGCAGGCGTCACTGCAGGGCGGAACATTCCGTTGGCCTGGGTGGGCATTTCTGTCCGCGTAATGAGTCTCGCCCGTTAGCACGTCGTCGTGTTGTTCCTCTTGTTGTTGTTGTTGCTGCAGCCGCGTTACCGCAGCAAGTTAGACTCGCAAGCAGTTGGTGGCCGGGCTGTCCAAGCGTCAGGGCGTCCGACGGAATCGCCCTTGTGCTGTGGGCACACCAAGCATAGCAATAACAGCAGTTGCTGGAGTAGCTTCAAATGGTGTATGGCTACGAATGAGTTACGTCATCAGCACCCCGATGTTTCTCCAGTTATTTATCTGTAGTAGAAGATACTGATTCATTTATTTGTTACTCCAGACAAATATACCTCAAACTGTGTTCCACAGGACTTGACTGGGCCTGTGGTGAACTATACAGTACAGTGTTGTGTAAACCAGTGTGACACAAATATCTGTGAATATATAAGAATGATGTAAATGCAAAACATGCAGACTTATATATATTTAATATTGTGTGTAACATTTGTTGTTAAATTTTATGTTTTGAGTAATTGATATAGTAATGTAAAATCGGTGGAGGAGAGATGTGATGAGAGTACGGCAGCTGAAGGCAGGAACGTTAGTTACGTACGAGTAAGATTGACTTTCTCGCTGCTTGGACTGAACTTCGAATTTCTAAAAATTCTACATGTTTTGGTGGCTCAGTCCACTTAAACGGAAAAGAAGAGAAAAAGCACACGTTTTCGGTGTATGGTACATGGGAAGTGGATACACATCCAAATCTACTTTTCCTCTTTGTCCCTATCCGGATCCTCTCCCCGTTCTGTCTGTCCACCTCCTCCTTTCCACTTTCTATTTTTCATTTCCTCCCACCCCTCTGTCCATCTCTCCTTCCCATCCTCCCCTTTCTCACCTTGAATCTTGTTTATTGCTGTTACAAATTCAGATTCTGCATTAGTATTTTAATCATAAAGCGTTAAGTCAAAATTATAGTTTGCCTTTTTACTAACACTGTTTCATATTTTGTGGCTTTCCAAATGTTCATATCGTATAAAAATCTGGAGTGAATCGGTCAACAACTTTTCGAGACTTTTAGTAATAACGTTTACATATAATACATATTAAAAAGACATGTATAAAAACACACGCATATTCGAATGCAAATTTGTGTCAAAATTTCAAGCAATTGATGAAGAATTTACGGAGATTTAAGACTTTGAACAGATCAACATTTATATATATATCGCTGGCAGGTTGATAGACACACAAACATACACACAAAATTCAAGCTTTCGCAACCAACGGTTGCTTCATCAGGAAATAGGGAAGGAGAGGGAAAGACGAAAGGATGTGGGTTTTAAGGGAGAGGGTAAGGAGTCATTCCAATCCCGGGAGCGGAAAAAAGGACAGGTATACACTCGCACACACACACACACACACACATCCATTCGCGACAGACAAGGTGACTGTGTATGTGCGGATGGATAAGTGTGTGTACGCGAGTGTATACCTGTCCTTTTTTCCTATTTTCCTTTTTTCCCTCTAGGGTAAGTCTTTCCGCTCCCGGGATTGGAATGACTCCTTACCCTCTCCCTTAAAACCCACATCCTTTCGTCTTTTCCTCTCCTTCCCTCTTTCCTGATGAAGCAACCGATGGTTGCGAAAGCTTGAATTTTGTGTGTATGTTTGTGTTTGTTTGTGTGTCTATCAACCTGCCAGCGCTTTCGTTTGGTAAGTCACATCATCTTTGTTTTTAGATATATTTTCCCTACGTGGAATGTTTCCCTCTATTATATATATGTATATAGTGGTCCATTGATAGTGACCGAGCCAAATATCTCACGAAATAAGCATCAAACGAAAAAACTACAAAGAACGAAACTCGTCTAGCTTGAAGTGGGAACCAGATGGCGCTATGGTTGGCCCGCTAGATGGCGCTGCCATAGGTCAAACGGATAACAACTGCGTTTTGTTTTTTAAATAGGAACCCCCATTTTTATTACATAATCGTGAAGTTCGTAAAGAAATATGATTGTTTTGGTTGGACAACTTTTTTCGCTTTGTGACAGATAGCGTTGTAATAGTCTCAAACGTATAAGTAAGTGGTATCACGTAACATTCCGCCAGTGCGGACGGTATTTGCTTCGTGATACATTACCCGTGTTAAAATGGTCCGTTTACCAATTGCGTAAAAGGTCGATATCGTGTTGATGTATGGTTATTGTGATCAAAATGCCCAACGGCCGGGTGCTATGTATGCTGCTCGGTATTCTGGAGGACATCATCCAAGCGTCCGGACCGTTTGCCGGATAGTTTCGTTATTTAAAGAAACAGGGTCTGTTTAGCCACATATGAAACGTCAACCACGACCTGCAACAAATGATGATGCCCAAGTAGGTGTTTTAGCTGCTGTCGCGGCTAATCCACACATCAGTAGGAGACGAACTGCACGAGATTCTGGAATCTCAAAAACGTCGGTGTTAAGAATGCTACATCAACATAGACTTTCACCCGTACCGTATTTCTGTGCACCAGGAATTGCATGGCGACGACTTTGAACGTCGTGTACAGTTCTGCCACTAGGCACAAGAGAAATTACGGGACGATGACATATTTTTTGCACGCGTTCTATTTAGCGACGAAGCGTCATTCACCGACAGCGGTAACGTAAACCGGCATAATATGCACTATTGGGCAACGGAAAATCCACGACTGCTATGAGAAGTCGAACATCAGCGACCTTGGTGGGTTAATGTATGGTGCGGCATTCTGGTTCAAAATGGTTCAAATGGCTCTGATCACTATGGGACTTAACTGCTGTGGTCATCAGTCCCCTAGAACTTAGAACTACTTAAACCTAACTAACCTAAGGACATCTCACACATCCATGCCCTAGGCAGGATTCGAACCTGCGACCGTGCGGTAGCGTTCTCGCCTCCTACGCCCGGGTTCCCGGGTACGATTCCCGGCGGGGTCAGGGATTTTCTCTGCCTCGTGATGACTGGGTGTTGTGTGCTGTCCTTAGGTTAGTTAGGTTTAAGTAGTTCTAAGTTCTAGAGGACTGATGACATCAGATGTTAAGTCCCATAGTGCTCAGAGCCGAACCTGCGACCGTAGCGGACGCGCGGTTCCAGACAGTAGCGCCTAGAACCGCTTGGCCACTCCGGCCGGTGCGGCATTCTGGGAGGACGAAATAATGGCCCCCATTTTATCGATGGCAATCTAAATGATGCAATGTATGCTGAATTCCTCCGTAATGTTCTACCGATGTTACTACAAGACGTTTCACCGCATGACAGAATGGCGGATGTACTTCCAACATGATGGATGTCCGGCGCATAGCTCGCGTGCAGTAGAAGCGGTATTAAATAACATATTTCACGACAGGTGGATTGGTCTTCGAAGCACCATACCATGTCCTGCACGTTCACCAGATCTGACGTCCCCGGTTTTCTTTCTGTGGGGAAAGTTGGAAGATATTTGCTATCGTGATCCACTGACAACGCCTGACAACATTCGTCAGTGCATTGTCAATGCATGCGAACGGTACGGAAGGCGAACTACTCGCTGTTGAGAGGAATGTGGTTACACGTATTGTCAAATGCACTGAGGTTGACATCATTTTGAGCATTTATTCCATTAATGTGGTATTTACAGGTAATCACGCTGTAACAGCATGCGTTCTCAGAAATGATAATTTCACAAGGTACATGTATCACATTGGAACAACCGAAATAAAATGTTCAAACGTACCCAAGTTCTGTGTTTTAATTTAAAAATCCTACCTGTTACCAACTGTTAATCTAAAGTCGTGAGCCATATGTTTGTGACTATTAGAGCACAAAGCGAAAAAAGTGATCCAACTAAAACATTCATGTTTCTTTACGTACTACACAAATACGTAATAAAAATGGGGGTTCCTATTTTAAATAAACGCAGTTGATGTCCGTTTGACCTAAGGCAGCGCCATCTTGCGGGACAACCATAGCGCCATCTGGTTTCCCCATTCAACCTAGACAACTTTCGTTCTTTGTAATTTTTTCGTTTGACGCTTATTTCGTGAGATATTTAGCCCGGTCACGTTCAATGCACATCTTCTGAACAGCACGTCGCAAGGCATCACAGATATGCTCAATAATGTTGATATCTGGGGAGTTTGGTAGCCAAAGTATGTGTTTAAACTCAGAAGACTTTTGCTGGAGTCACCCTGTAGGAAATCTGGAGGCGTGGGGAGTCACACTGCCCTGCTCTAATTGCCCACGTCCGCCGGAATGCTCAATGGACATGAATCAATGCAGGTGATCAGATAGCATGGTTAAGTACGTGTCACTTGTCAGAGTCATATCTAGACGTATCAGGGATCCCATATCACTCCAACAACGGCCCACACCATTACAGAGCCTCCAATAGCTTGAACAGTTCCCCTGCTGATATGCAGGATCAATGGATTCATTAGGTTGTCTCTACACCCGTACACGCCCATCCGCTCGATACAATTTGAACATGTCTCCAGTTATCGACAGTCCAGTGTCGGTGTAGACGGGCCCAGGCCAGGCGTAAACCTTTGTGTCGCGCTGTCATCAACGGTATACGAGTGGGCCTGCGTCCTCGAAAGCCCATATCGACGATGTTCGTTGAATGGTTCACACGCTGACACTTGTTGATAGTCCGGCATTGAAATCTGCAGCTATTTGCGGAAGGGTTGCACTTCTGACGCGTTGAACGATTCTGTTCAGTCGTCGTTGGTTCCGTTCTTGCAGTACCTTTTTCCGGCTGCAGAAATTTTGGAGATTTAATGTTTTACCGGATTCACGATATTCATGGTACACTTGTGAAATGGTCGTACGGGAATGTCCACACTTCATCGCTACCTCGGAGATGCTGTGTCCCATCGCTCGTGCGAAGACCATAACACGACGTTCAAACACACCTAAATCTTGATGACCTGTCATTGTATCAGCGATAACCGAGCTAACAACTGCGCCAGACACTTGTTGTCTGGTGTGGGCGTTACCGACAGCAGCGCCGTATTCCGCCTGTTTACATATCTCTGTATTTGAATACGCATGCCTTTGGCTCCTCAGTGCATCTGAAATGGCAGCACTGTACAAGAGCTCAAAAACTCGATAATTAACGAAATAAATTCATATTGATTCTCTAAATTGTAAAAACCTACGACCATAAAGGTAAAAACATAAATGAATATCGACATACAGCTATGTGTAGGTACGCAAGCTGAACGAACATAATTAAAAAATCTGATTAGAGGAAAGATGAATTACCACGTCAAAAGTAAAATGAAATAAAAGAAAATCCAAGAAAAAACTCTTTGGGTCATTTTACGTAGCAAAATCAGATAAATCGGAAGGAAAAATTCAAAGGAAATACCTAGTATCCACACAAAATTAAAATACCAGACTATACATCCGTCACATAGAGAAACTGTGAGCTTAAAATCCATGCCAAAATAAATGATTGTATCGGCTCAACAAAAGAAAAGATTATTCTCGTTAGTGACCCAATTTAATACGCACAAAAATAGCGTAATAGTACCCATCAGTAGGCCAAAAAAAAATCACATCTACTGTAATTCATATTCACAAGCTTTTTCAATAAAAATATACAGAAAACAATGAACATTCTGTGGGGCATGTGTTTTGATACGTGGATCACTGGCACCGGTTGGGTTATTGCCACTTTCATATTACCATTGTACATTAGGTGCACATGTAAACATCTGACAAGACCAGTGAAGGGGATTGAGAGGGCGCAGCATCCGGCGTGGTGAAGGTACGAAAGACCATCAAGAGAGGTTCAGATATTCATCCCGAGATATCGGCGTTCGATCAAGCGCCGATGGAAATCTGGTATTTCTCCAGCTTCGTCCATGGCTAGCAGTAGCTTCAGCCTGCGGACTCCACCTTATGAACAGCCCATGTCGCAAGACATTTGATAGATCGGTCCCTAATTAGTCTAGTACGCCATTCGTTATGTATTAACGGGGTCAGTAAACCATGAAGAAGAAAAGTTCTCCAGAAGCGCTTGAGTAGCACTGCTGTACGTCAGTAGCGCACACGAGAAGGTGAAAGTCGGATAAAAATTCCTGCTGGAGTACTTTTCATTCTTTCCGTTTTACGGTCCCTGTTAATAAATATCGATTAAACGAATATCGCACTAGATTGGTTTCGGCCCGCCTTATCGAATGAGTACGGGAAAATTCCACTTTTAAAATAACTTAGTTTGTAACGGAAAGCAAACCAACGCTTTCCGTTGACGCTGGGCCATGCATGACAGACACTTCTCTGGGATGACTCCAGCTACACATAATGAAAACGAAATCGGCCGAACAGACCTCCAACGCACTTCACTGTTAGCAGAGACGCTTTTGGATGCCGTAGATAACATCTTCAGAAACTTTTTACTAAATGCAGAGAGATTTTTAGATCGTCAGTGTCTGTTACAAAGACTGACAACGGATACTGATAACAGTCAATGGAAAAAGAAGCTTCGGTAATCTGCGACTTAATTTACGGAGCGATTTTAGGTAGTATGACCACGTAAATCTTGCAATTTGGAGGGCAGACATCACACTCACATTTATTGATTGAATCCTGATGAATTACGATTCAGTATAGACGGAGACGTAGAAACAAGAGTGTTTTAGCTCCTAGTAGTACCATGGCAGTGATTTCCTGACGTCTTAGCAGATGTCCAATTTCCCAGTTCCTTCTTCTTGTCGGTGTTTTCCATATACTACTTTCCTCACCGCTTCTGCGGAGAACCTCCTTATTCCTCCTTATCAGCCCAGATATTTTCGTTGTTCTTCTGTAGTATCATACGGCAAATGCTTCGATAGTTTTCTGTTCCGGTTTTCCCACAGTCCATGTTTCAAATGCTTTGATTATCTTCTGGTTTTTTCAACAGTCCGTATCGTACTGCCATATAATGATGGCCTCCAAACGTACATTCTAAGAAATTTCTTCCTCGAATTTAGGTCTATGTTTGCTAATAGTAGAATTATCTTGGCCCGGAATGCCCTTTCTGCCAGTGCTAGTCTACTTTTTTTATCCTCCTTGCTATCTCCGTCCTTTTTTTTTTATTTTGCTGCCTAGGTAGCAGAATTTCTTTTCTTCTTCTACTCCGTGCTCACCAATTGTGCTGTAAAGTTTCGTGCTGTACTCATTCCTGCTACTTTTCATCACTTTCGTCTTTCTCCGATTTACTCCCACAAGGGGACCCTCCATACTGTAAATCACGGATTTTGATGCGCTTCAAATATGTTGTAGAGGCACTTTCCCTGAGTACCTGGCTATCCCGTGTTTTAGCGACGAGCTTTGGTTTTTGAGAAAATCGAGTTTGAAGTTCATTGCGCACTTTGTATACCACTAACATTACATATATTTCCAGCAACTCGGCGTAGCGCAACGGTAAAGGTTCATGGCTACCGCGCAGGAGGAACCGTGTCCAAATCCCGCTCGTGTACTTTTTTTTCAAAGTCGACCGGATTTTTCAATTTTATTTCAAATAACATCAACAAACAGTGTAAGGTGTGCGAAATAATAAAGATAGAAAGGTGTGCGAAATAATAAAGATATATACAGTTATTAATTTTTTGAAATATTCATTCCGTTTCTGCTTCGCATCATATTCTCCCAGTTCATCTTCATCTTTCAAATCTATCAGTTCACCATCAATAATGATCTGTCTTTCGGACAAGAGATCCTGTATTGCGATACATATCTCATCGGGAATTGCAACGGAATTGGCAGAGACCACGCTAGGCGGTGTATTCGTTACGAGATTTAAACCGCGGAGTAGATTTACGGCGTATTTACTGGCATTTGTAATTTCGCCTTTTGATTCTTCGTTCAATTCCTCTAGTTGTGCATCTTCTTCTGGCTGCACTACTGCGGGAACACTTGACTCTTCCATTTCACAGATTTTTTCTAACATACGGCACTAAAGACGCTTTGCGAGCAACTGACGCTGTTGTTAAATGCGAACGTAAAGGAATACAATTCGCATCCCCATTGGCCTAGGAGCTGGGGATCCCGTTACGGCTAACGATATTCACGGGAGAGGGGACGATAATGGGAGGAGATTTCAGGAAATACAAGAAGCGACCGTTGAACGAACATTTGGAACTTGTAACGGAACATATTAAAGGCATTACTTTACCGAAGTATGCGATACCCTCCAAATTCAACCAGTTTAACGAGTATTTATGATTATAGAAAAGTTATTGTGTATGTTAACAATGATTGCATAACATGTCTCCATAAACAGTCAACCCATTAAATTATACTGAATAACTGACCCACACAAAAGTTTATATCACTTGATCACTGATACAGCAAATGTCATCATGTAACAACACTAAGTTCATCTTAAATAATTAATATGAAGTACGAAAAATAGTGGCCAACTTAGGTATTTTGGATCTCCTTAAATAAAAATCACCCAGTGAAACCTATTTGTTCACTAGGAGCGTTTTCACTCAGTATTCATGTTGTTGTTGTTGTGGTCTTCAGTCCTGAGACTGGTTTGATGCAGCTCTCCATGCTACTCTATCCTGTGCAAGCTTCTTCATCTCCCAGTACCTACTGCAACCTACATCCTTCTGAATCTGCTTAGTGTATTCATCTCTTGGTCTCCCCCTACGATTTTTACCCTCCACGCTGCCTTCCAATACTAAATTGGTGATCCCTTGATGCCTCAGAACATGTCCTACCAACCGATCCCTTCTTGTGGTCAAGTTGTTCCACAAACTTCTCTTCTCCCCAATCCTATTCAATACTTCCTCATTAGTTATGTGATCTACCCATCTATTCTCTTCTTGTCCAAACTATTTACCGTCCATGTTTCACTTCCATGCAAGGCTACACTCCATACAAATACTTTCAGAAATGACTTCCTGACACTTAAATCTATACTCGATGTTAACAAATTTCTCTTCTTCAGAAACGCTTTCCTTGCCATTGACAGTCTACATTTTATATCCTCTCTACTTCGACCATCATCAGTTATTTTGCTCCCCAAATAGCAAAACTCCTTTACTACTTTAAGTGTCTCATTTCCTAATCTAATACCCTCAACATTACCCGACTTAATTCGACTACATTCCATTATTCTCGTTTTGTTTTTGTTGGTGTTCATCTTATATCCTCCCTTCAAGACACCATCCATTCCGTTCAACTGCTCTTCCAAGTCCTTTGCTGTCTCTGACAGAATTACAATGTCATCGGCGAACCTCAAAGTTTTTATTTCTTCTCCATGGATTTTAATATCTACCCCGAAGTTTTCTTTTGTTTCCTTTACTGCTTGCTCAATATACAGATTGAATAACATCGGGGAGAGGCTACAATCCTGTCTTACTCCCTTCCCAACCACTGCTTCCCTTTCATGTCCCTCGACTCTTATAACTGCCAACTGGTTTGTGTACAAATTGTAAATAGCCTTTCGCTCCCTGTATTTTACCCTGCCACCTTATTCATGTAATCAATCCTATTTTAGACGAAAACCAATGTAATTCTTAATAATTCATGTTATTTACTTATTTTTGCAAATTAGAGAAGTCAATTGACAAACTTCTAAAAAAATGGCCTTTTTGTAACAACGAATTATTCTTTCAAGTCAACAAATCGGTCTGTCATTTTAATAACATGTTAAATTATGTCACTCAATGCAAATTAATAACTTTTCTGCACAAACTATAATAACAGATGTACATGTGACTTATAAACTATATCTCTTTTTAATAGTTCTTTGACAATGTTATAAATACCAGCAGCAAGAAGGGTCGGGGGCGCAGTCGGAATGTCACTTTGGTAAAGTGTGTTTGTGTGTTATTGTTTGAGGTGGATAAACAATGCAAAGAGCATGTAAAGGAAGTACTACTTTGTGTTGTGTCATGGTCTTTGGTGGACAGTGGAATGAAGATGGCCACCAAAGTAATAAATATTTGAAGTTTACATATTTGTTGGTTTCGCTCGTTCTTTATCATCAAAAGCACATAAAAAAAACACGGGACCTCATCCTTTTACCCCTAGACAACCAGATTTAGTGCCAGCATTAGCATCGAGACACAGCAGCGATCCAGCAAGCAGCAGCGATTACCACAATGCATTTTAATGGTGCCAACCTAACATCAAGTGCTAACAAGCTCCGTAAATGGGAGTGAAATAGTGCGATTATAGCAATTAGGAATATCTACGACTAGGCGACCATTACAAACTCCAACTGAAAACCAGCAACGGAATGAATATTTGAAAAAATTAATAACTGAATATATCTTTATAATTTCGCACACCTTACACTGTTTGTTGATATTCTTTGAAATAAAATTGAAAAATTGGGTCGATTTTGAGAAAAAAATATACGAGTAGGGTTCGAACCATTACCGCTGCGCTACGCTGGCTTGCTCGGAATACAAGTAATGTTACGGGTATACAAAGCTCGCAATGAACTTCAAAATCGATTTCTCAAAAACCAAGGCCCGTCTTTAAAAAACCGGATAGCCAGGTATTCAAGGTAAGTGCCTCTACCACGTATTTGAAGCGCATCAAAATCCGTGATTTACAGTATGGAGTGTCCTCATGTCAGTCCATATTCCATACCCATTACTGTTCATTACATTCAAGAGATCCGCTAATAACTCGTGACTTTCAGTAACGATAACTATCAAAGCAGCGAATCTTATCGTTGGTACGCTTCACTTTCAATTTTAATCCCACTCTTAAAGCTTTGTTGTGCGTATTGTATACTACCAGTCTTTCTCTACAACTTGTAACAATCCCAAAGAAAGCAGGTGTTGACAGATGTGAAAATTACCGAACAATCAGTTTAATAAGCCACAGCTGCAAAATACTAACACGAATTCTTTACAGACGAATGGAAAAACTAGTAGAAGCCGACCTCGGTGAAGATCAGTTTCGATTCCGTAGAAATACTGGAACACGTGAGGCAATACTGACCTTACGACTTATCTTAGAAGAAAGATTAAGGAAAGGCAAACCTACGTTTCTAGCATTTGTAGATTTAGAGAAAGCTTTTGACAATGTTGACTGGAATACTCTCTTTCAAATTCTAAAGGTGGCAGGGGTAAAATACAGGGAGAGAAAGGCTATTTACAATTTGTACAGAAACCAAATGGCAGTTATAAGAGTCGAGGGACATGAAAGGGAAGCAGTGGTTGGGAAGGGAGTAAGACAGGGTTGTAGCCTCTCTCCGATGTTATTCAATCTGTATATTGAGCAAGCAGTAAAGGAAACAAAAGAAAAATTCGGAGTAGGTATTAAAATCCATGGAGAAGAAATAAAAAGTTTGAGGTTTGCCGATGATATTGTAATTCTGTCGGAGACAGCAAAGGACTTGGAAGAGCATTTGAACGGAATGGATGGTGTCTTGAAGGGAGGATATAAGATGAACATCAACAAAAGCAAAACGAGGATAATGGAATGTAGTCGAATTAAGTCAGGTGATGTTGAGGGTATTAGATTAGGAAATGAGACACTTAAAATAGTAAAGGAGTATTGCTATTTGGGGAGCAAAATAACTGATAATGGTCGAAGTAGAGAGGATATAAAATGTAGACTGGCAATGGCAAGGAAAGCGTTACTGAAGAAGAGAAATTTGTTAACATCGAGCATAGATTTAAGTGTCAGGAAGTCATTTCTGAAAGTATTTGTATGGAGTGTAGCCATGCATGGAAGCGAAACATGGACGGTAAATAGTTTGGACAAGAAGAGAATAGAAGCTTTCGAAATGTGGTGCTACAGAAGAATGCTGAAGATTAGATGGGTAGATCACGTAACTAATGAGGAAGTATTGAATAGGATTGGGGAGAAGAGAAGATTGTGGCACAACTTGACCAGAAGAAGGGATCGGTTGCTAGGACATATTCTGAAGCATCAAGGGATCACCAATTTGGTATTGGAGGGCAGCGTGGAGGGTAAAAATCGTAGGGGGAGACCAAGATATGACTACACTAAGCAGATTCAGAAGGATGTAGGTTGCAGTAGGTACTGGGAGATGAAGAAGCTTGCACAGGATAGAGTAGCATGCTGCATCAAACCAGTCTCAGGACTGAAGACGACAACAACAACACCCCTTTTTTCTCAGAATTTCGAACACCTTGCACCATTTTACATCGTCGAACGGTCTTTGCAGGTCGACAAGTCCTATGAATATCTTCAGTGTAGCTTACAGTAAACATGAATGTTAGCGTTTGTTATCTTTTGAATCACATTAGTCACTTACAATACGAAAGTAAAATAGAGTGCATCTCCATGCGCTGACACAGCGTGGATCCCACTATTCCCCTTGGGCTATCTACACGCAAATGGAGATCACTGATGCAAGACGGCTTTCAGAACTGTGGCCCCGGTAATAATTTAACTGTAGCTGGAACCGTGGGCCACTCAGTCAATAAGATGCCCCGGTGTCCAATAAAGCAGAGTTCCTGGAAAAGGCACGTCGGCAGTCGCGTAGGTCGTGCATAAAACATGCCAGCCGGAGTGCTACGCGGCTTTCAGGGCTAACAGAATGAACCGGGTGTCTCGCCACTGCGGCGGTCTCGCTGCCCCGGCGATGACGTCACGCAAAGTGGCGCGCGGCCAATCGGGGCACTGCTGCGGGCGAGCGGCGAACGACGGCGGCGGGGAGCGCCGACTTCGGCTAACGAGGCAACGGCTGCGGTCGGGATCAGCGCACGTCGCCGACCACAGGTATCCGGGCCCCGGCGGCGCACGTTACGAGGCTGGTGCAGCGCGTGTAGGGAGCAGCAGTTGAACCCCTGTTTCTCCGCAGCTCGTGGACACGCAAACAGAGAGGTCAATAAATCATTTTAGAAGTCGGGAAACGGCAGTCAAAGTTCCGCATGGTCAATTACATCTTCCTCACTGGCTGTTAAAATACTTTTATGAAAAAGTCACTACCGGTTCTGCATCAGTGCTGATGCCTCTTCAGGTGACAAGTTTTTATTTTATATTTTTAAACATTCATGGCGCGTGTAATTCTATTGTAAATATAATACCGCCATTGATATGTATATTTTAAAATTTTTTTCTGAAATAATTTTGAAAAATTAAGCAAATACTATAACGAGAGTAAGCTTTTGTTAAGTGTAGTTTATCTGTTTAAAATAACCTCTTTGACGTAGGTGCAATAAATGTATTACAACATATTTTATAAATAATTATGTAATATTTCAAGTACAACTGTAATTAATTATGTCAATTTTGTATGTATACGCTGTCATGCAATTGTAGATGGTTCATACTTAGGGTTTTTGTAAGCAGAACTGTAAATTGAAAATGTGTAGGGATCATAGGTAGAACGGAACTCCGTTCTGTGGTGGAATGGAAAAGGTGGTGGGGCGCGCGAGTGAGAATTGGCGCGCAAGTGGCTCATATATAGTCGGTAGCTGACCTGCAAGTGGTGAACACGCATTACGTTGGTCAAGCACTAGAGGCCCCGAATTTACCTCCAAGACTGGGTTTTGGCCTCGGACGTGTTCTACGTGACTGGCTGTAGTGTCCCTTTTGCAATATTCACCCTTATCGAGGTGCAACATAAATAAAAATGACTGTTTGTGACCGAAAATGAATTGCAAACATGGATTTATCTGCGAAAGGTAATAACTCTAACTGTAAAAATATACAATGCAGATCGGTAGATGCAGAAAAGACATTATTTTTAGTGTATGAGATTATAATGTGTAAGTAATTAAAAGAAGTATTATCATCTATGTAAGAGTATAAAACACAATGCACTGTTCATTCTTCTGTCTAGTCTGTTTTGTTCTGTTCGTTCTGGTGTTAGCTGGAATAAGGTACGCAAGCTATTGTTCTGCGCTAGCATTTGTTTCTGTCGTAACGTAATTGCAAATATTTAATGGTGTAAACTGTGTCGAAGTAAGAATATACACTCCTGGAAATGAAAAAAAGAACACATTGACACCGGTGTGTCAGACCCACCATACTTGCTCCGGACACTGCGAGAGGGCTGTACAAGCAATGATCACACGCACGGCACAGCGGACACACCAGGAACCGCGGTGTTGGCCGTCGAATGGCGCTAGCTGCGCAGCATTTGTGCACCGCCGCCGTCAGTGTCAGCCAGTTTGCCGTGGCATACGGAGCTCCATCGCAGTCTTTAACACTGGTAGCATGCCGCGACAGCGTGGACGTGAACCGTATGTGCAGTTGACGGACTTTGAGCGAGGGCGTATAGTGGGCATGCGGGAGGCCGGGTGGACGTACCGCCGAATTGCTCAACACGTGGGGCGTGAGGTCTCCACAGTACATCGATGTTGTCGCCAGTGGTCGGCGGAAGGTGCACGTGCCCGTCGACCTGGGACCGGACCGCAGCGACGCACGGATGCACGCCAAGACCGTAGGATCCTACGCAGTGCCGTAGGGGATCGCACCGCCACTTCCCAGCAAATTAGGGACACTGTTGCTCCTGGGGTATCGGCGAGGACCATTCGCAACCGTCTCCATGAAGCTGGGCTACGGTCCCGCACACCGTTAGGCCGTCTTCCGCTCACGCCCCAACATCGTGCAGCCCGCCTCCAGTGGTGTCGCGACAGGCGTGAATTGAGGGACGAATGGAGACGTGTCGTCTTCTGCGATGAGAGTCGCTTCTGCCTTGGTGCCAATGGTGGTCGTATACGTGCTTGGCGCCGTGCAGGCGAGCGCCACAATCAGGACTGCATACGACCGAGGCACACAGGGCCAACACCCGGCATCATGGTGTGGGGAGCGATCTCCTACACTGGCCGTACACCACTGGTGATCGTCGAGGGGACACTGAATAGTGCACGGTACATCCAAACCGTCATCGAACCCATCGTTCTACCATTCCTAGACCGGCAAGGGAACTTGCTGTTCCAACAGGACAATGCACGTCCGCATGTATCCCGTGCCACCCAACGTGATCTAGAAGGTGTAAGTCAACTACCCTGGCCAGCAAGATCTCCGGATCTGTCCCCCATTGAGCATGTTTGGGACTGGATGAAGCGTCGTCTCACGCGGTCTGCACGTCCAGCACGAACGCTGGTCCAACTGAGGCGCCAGGTGGAAATGGCATGGCAAGCCGTTCCACAGGATTACATCCAGCATCTCTACGATCGTCTCCATGGGAGAATAGCAGCCTGCATTGCTGCCAAAGGTGGATATACACTGTACTAGTGCCGACTTGTGCATGCTCTGTTGCCTGTGTCTATGAGCCTGTGGTTCTGTCAGTGTGATCATGTGATGTATCTGACCCCAGGAATGTGTCAATAAAGTTTCCCCTTCCTGGGACAATGAATTCACGGTGTTCTTATTTCAATTTCCAGGAGTGTATTAGTATAAAGTGATCTCCGTGTGTTATTTCAAGAACCTACGCCACATTTATCTTATGAAAAGAATATTTAATGAAAATTATTTAGCATGTTTCCAGCTGCTGCGGAGCGAGAAACAGTGCTCTCTGATTGTTAACAATTAGCCGCCATTACGGGGTACATTTAAAACTATTTTTTCACAGCACAATGTCTGATAGCCGGAGCGGAAGAAATTATGTAAAAATATTCAGTGAGATTAATTGAAGTAATCGAGTGAAATAATTTTATGAAAACTTGTATATTTTCTATGATAGTGAACTGGAGCTGAGTAATACTACGCTATTGCATTTACAGTAATTTGTAGGGAGCCTGGCGCTCGATAAAACCAGATATAATACGTAATTGGCAACCTACGAAATTCATTATTTTGCTTATTATATCGCTTTTGTATTTTTTTTTTTTTTTTGAAAGCTAAAAGTAAACACTAACTCCACTAAAAATCAGTAACAGATCACGAGAAATCAAAGGACAAACAAATTTACTAGGAGAGTGTTTCCTCTAAATAAATAGTTACATTACTTTTTTGAGAGATATAATATGGCGCAGTATGGCAATAAATTAATAACTCAGATATTTGCAATTTTATCGTCGCCACCAAGAGGAAGACAGATCTATGTACATCAAGAGCCGTACCTGCGCATGGTTACTACGCAGCACCGCCTCACGCCACCTTCGACATCAGTAACAGGCAAAGTACTTTATTTAGAAGTGTGTCACAGTATGAACCATCCATCTGCAATCAGTGGAATATAAGTGTTAAATATACCTTTGTGTTTAACCGTGATTTTCCTATGTCATTTACCTTAGTAGGGTCCTTACCCAAACGAATTTATTTCGAGTATCCTGATGTTTATTGAAGCTCGAATAATAGTAAATTACTGGCAATAGTACTTTTTTGGTAGTCAATTCTGAAAATCATTATTAAATACTATGATTTGCACGTATGAGTTTGAGGGCCAACGCTTTGTGTGATCATCAGGATAAGTTTTCAATAGCATTTCTGAAAGTAAAGTTACATAATTGTTTAACTGCAGCAATCTTAGCAGTAATTGTTCGTGTTGCTTCTTCATGTCAAAGAAAGCCAGACAAATATTGATGTTAGTAAAATATTAACAAATAACAATCCTAAAGAAATGAAATTTAGTCGTGTTAAATATTAGTTTTGGTCATATGATTGATAGCTATAAGTTTAATATTTTTTTTTTGTATTCTTGTTGAAACATATGTGTGTCTTCTTTAAATAATTACCGAAGTATAGTGATAAATTCCATAAGTAACACAAAGTGGGATTAATAGTACTTACTGCCAAATGACCGTAGTAGATGGAAATTAAGTGGTTGTGTTTAAATTACGTGGTAAGTGAAAGTAGTTATTTATTCGGTGTCGAAAATTGACTTCATCTTTTTGTGTAGACACTGTGCCCGATTTGAGCTGTCAGCCGTTTTATTAAGCGAAACAATTTATTGTTATAACAGGCTTTGTCTGATAAAAGGTTTATAAAAGTAATTATTCTCACTGTTTTTCCCACAAACTGTATGAGTCGGAGAAAAATAGTTCGATAATTTACCATTAGGTTGAACACGGTTAAAATCTCTCTCCGAGAGTCGATGGTTTGGAGTGTTGGTGCCGCGTAATTTTGTGGTGGTGTTCCTGCCGCTACTTACTACACAGTTCTGACATTCCGAATCGCGGATGTTCCGTCTTTACAGTGGTAGAACTTAAACGTTCTGATACCGTATTGACGAGAACACGAAAGTACCGTTGCAAGCGGGAAACTGAATGCTTAGAACCAACGATGGGACTTGACACCCAGCAATCACATTGTCACGCCATGGCAGTTTAAAAAAATAAAAGGAAGAAATCTGTCACCTGAAGATGCATCTCCACTGATGCGGAACCGATAGTGACTTGTTAGTAACAGTATTTTAACAGTCAGAGCGAAAGCTTTTATTCACGAAAGATACAGCGAAAGATGTAGCGATCAAGCCAGTAGTCTCAGATGAAAAGACGCTGTGGAACCGTGCTCCTCGTTTTTTATGATTTTGATCGACAATTTTGAGAGGGAAAAATGAAACTATAGGGTTTATCTGTGGAATTATCGTGTATCGGGGCTAAATGCTTAGATATCACTCGAAAACATAAAGTTACATAGTTATTGTTGTGGACTGGCAAGACAGACAATCCACAGTGACGGTTAGCCGAAAGGCACGCGTTAGACTCACGCAGGCTGGCGTGAGGTCTGGAACCGGACAATGTAATTTAATGTAGCAAATAAAGTACGTTGCTGCTGGAATACTTAACTTTAATCCATAATTGGTGTACATCGCTCTTGACTGTACAGGTTTTAATATCTCAATATAAACTGGTAATTGCGCCTTGCTAGGTCGTAGCAAATGACGTAGCTGAAGGCTATGCTAACTATCGTCTCGGCAAATGAGAGCGTATTTGTCAGTGTAGCATCGCTAGCAAAGTCGGCTGTACAACTAGGACGAGTGCTAGGACGTCTCTCTAGACCTGCCGTGTGGCGGTGCTCGGTCTGCAGTCACTGACAGTGGCGACACGCGGGTCCGACGTATACTAGCGGACCGCGGCCGATTTAAAAGCTACCACCTAGCAAGTGTGGCGTCTGGCGGTGACACCACAGTTATAATTTTTATTGTCGATAAATTTCTGCAGTCCCGGTACATACGGAAATATCCACGCAATAGTACTCTACCAGGTGGCTAGACGAGTAAAAAAAATGGCATAGTCAGTTAGCGGAGTACCATGGACTGATACATTTGAATGAGGAAAGGGCCTCAACAATCTGCACTGACAAGGTCATCAGTCAGCAAAAAACTTTTTTGTAATGTCTTATATTTATGTTACGCGAAGCTCAGTACTCAAATACCAGTCCTTGAAAGCATTCGACTCCAAAAGTTCTTGAGAAAATCGTCTTTGTAGTTTCCCGAGCATCGTTAGCGCCTTAAAGTAAGAGCTATACCTATTCTTTGTATCTGTTTCAACATATATATGTTTATGTGTATAAGTTGTGACAGGTATAGGTGGAGATATTTTTTTACGTGGTACCTTAGTTGTACACACATCAGTCTAGTGTTTGTTTTTTCGCTGCATGCAACGGTCTTCCCTCAAATACGTCACATAATTTACTACCTGATATTTTCTGGACGGTCTTAGAGACACTACTATATGGATTACACCTGTCAGTATAGAGCAACCCTTCTGCGTCCATTCATCCAGATTTCCGTACCTGACCTGCTGCCCAAGGCAGCTTGCCACACGTGGAAGGAGGCACTATACAACGTAGAAACACATGACTTGTAATAGCTGTACGCCTAATTATTAGTTTGTAAATGACGTAAATATTGATGAAATGTTGTTCAGTGCACCATCCACATTACCAATAGCAATATCTACATTTATAACTGAAGCGTGGCTTTGTTGTAAAATCCTCACGTTCCACATATGGATCTTCGATTCGTGGTCAATAAAATTTTATAAACAAAGCTGCACGCCCTATCATCATAATACAAAACACATAAAGATGGAGAATAATTAATACTGCTCTAGATTTTATTACCGGGTTGCCGGTTCGATTCTCGTTACGGTCATTTTTTTCGTTTTTTTGCGTTCAGTTTGTATACCTATGTCATTTAAGTACATACTAATTAACATATATCTAAATGTCGTTTTTTACGAAAAATGCGTTTCATGTCATTTATAATGGCATCACACACAAACATGCAGATTTTATTGCAAATGTAAATTTA
Source organism: Schistocerca cancellata (assembly GCF_023864275.1). Lineage (NCBI taxonomy): Eukaryota > Metazoa > Arthropoda > Insecta > Orthoptera > Acrididae > Schistocerca > Schistocerca cancellata. The sequence continues at coordinate 1,134,321,942 of NC_064627.1, read as the reverse complement.
TTTAAAGTTTTTCGAGTTCTGGCGAGCGTTCTTTCACTGAGCCATGCATTACATCGGAAACACGACGCTGCTTTGGGGTATTAAGAAACTAGGAAAACTTCAAAGTCCATTTCCTCGAGAAATTTTGAGGGTTGCTTCTAACTTCTTTGATTGATTGATATTTGATTTCTGAACTTTACCATTATATCAGAAAGTACAAAAGTCCGATTACGATGTGGCTTCTCGTGAGTCGGTGGAAGTGTACACCGACAATGCACCACCATAAGCCAGTCCAGATGACTTCCTTATCCCTCTAATCACCATGGACGCATTTAGGGTGTCATTCCGAGACAAAGGAGCAATGCGAGCACTCAAAACGTGTTGATCCACGAACGCCGAAAAAGGTGACGCCCCAACCATTACAGGCCAAAGCATCGGTTCCCAGACTGTGTTATTTGCGCATGCTACCTAAATCTCCCGACGAACATGTGGGAGCTTGTCATCTATCCTTGGATGAAGAAACCATTGCATGACGGGAATTTGTTTAAGGACGGCGAAATGATGTGCAACGTTTACTTGATAGTTAAAATACACATATCTCCACCCGTATGCCAAATGCGTTACATTGAAGGATGGATTTGTAGAGGACTAATACAACGGCCATGTTTAATGGTCGCAAGTTGATTTTATAGTGGCTAACTGAAATTTTGACTCCTTCCGTAGAAGGGGCGGTTACAGAACTCTCTTGGTTTCTTTCTACAACATATACATTTGAAAGATCCGGTCCAGTTCACCATCTGCCAAAAGCCTGAATAACCATCTTTGGCAGGGCGAACACCGTGAGACGCGCAGGGAGAGAGTGAATGAGGTACTGGAAGGTACCGGGAGGGATATGGAGCCATACCGACTCCAGTGCTGCGCCCAGCTGCGCAAGGTTTCTCGTTTGAGGATCCATGGTGCGAACAGCTGGATCCAGGTGGTCTCACAGATTCTCGACTAGGTTTAAATCCGGGGGAGTTTGGTGGCCAGGGAGAACAGTAAACTCATCCTGCTGCTCTTCAAACCACGCACGTACACTGCGAACTGCTTGACTCGTTGCGTTGTCCTGCTGGTAGATGCCATCGTGTCGAGGGAAAATAAACTGCCTATAGGGGAGGACATGGCCCCAACAATATTTACTTGTGTTGATCCATTGTGCCTTCAAAAATGGCGGAATCACGCAGGGAATGTCACGAAAACAATCCACAGACCATAACGTTTTCGGAGAGTTTGCTTCCAAACGTTTCACGCTGTACTCGCCAACGATCATCTTCCTGATGGAGCACAAGACGTGATTAATCCAAAAAGATCACCCATCGTTATTCTGTGGATGACCAGTTGCTGTAATGGCACCCAAATTCCAGAATTCGTCGCTGATGAACAGCAGTGAGCATTGGTGCATGACCCAAGCGTCAGCTGCAGAGGGCAATGCTCAGCTACATTCATTGAACGGTCGTTGGAGAGACACTGTTGGTAGGCTCCTGGTTACACATCTCCTTGGCCGTCCTCCACCCTGTCATCTACGGCCCGTGGTGCACCACGGCTGCTTTGGCACAAGTTTTGGATAGCGCAATTCTGTCTTGCATAGTATACTTCAACCACGGCGGCACACAAACAGTTTAAAAACTTAGCCCTCCCTGAAATGCTTCCACCCTTGGCCGGAAAGCTAATGATCATGGACGTCAGATAAATCAGTTTACGACAATTACTGCACTGTTTTTCGTGTCCCCCCGACATGCTTTATATACCACCCACTGCCAGTGTTGCCACCTGTCGTCTTTGAATGGTTATTGTACGTTGGCGTCAAACATTCGCAGTGGTCACGTTAATATAACTGGACCGTGTATCTCAAGGGCTAGAAATTTCTTGTAGGAAGTTTAAACTTGTTATTAAACTTGTCTCTGTATGTTCTTTCCACTTTTCATTCACTAGACGTTACCATACCATACATAAGATGCTTATGTCGAAATTTTTATAACGAGTATTGCTTCCTATCCCACAACCAGTCACGAACTGTAAACAGCAGCTAAGTCGAAGGAGATAGCAATGATGGTGACACGACAAACAGTTTGTTCGCTATGAAATTTAAACAGTTTACGAACTCATTGCTTATACACATTGCTCATTCAAGTGCCCTTACCGCTGAAATATTTGTTTTACGACCATTCGTTCGTCACCCCAAAATGCTCTGATTACTGTCAGTGTAATTCTGATCCTAACGGTTTAGAGACCATTCATATTTTGCTCTCGGCTACGACATTCACTACGAACTTCAAATTATACCACGATGTTTTCTTTGAGATTTGAGATTTGTAATATATGATCTTTAGGTAAGATACTATTTATTGTCGATGTGAGACAAATGTGCCACCAGTTACAAAAAATAATTGCGATCCTGCCGCATGCTGGTTTTCGTTCCATAATGCGTAGATGCTTCAGTCATTTATGGTTTCTTGCGACAGTTTTAACATGTAGGTCCACAAATAGTCAAAAGGTACTTTACAAATCCCTGAAACTGGAATCCTGTGATCAAGAAACTTACTCACAGTATAATATGAACTTCCTCGTAAATAACACATCAACGAAATAATATATTTCCCAAAATAAATAAACAGGCAACTGACAAAATGATATAAATTTATTCTGCTGAGAGCGGAAAATGCATTGCGATGAACGTTTATACAATCTGAAACTGTATACCGGTGTTTGAAACCCGCCCACTGTCATCCACTGAATGTGTACTATACAATCAGGGAACTGTACAAGGAGGCCAGGTAGACACTTAAATTCCAAATACTGCTTTAGACACCCAAGAACTATCTCAACAATGTCTTCACTGCCATTACGTAGTTCGCTGCTTATACGATGGCACGTTGCTGTGTTTATGTAGAACTGCAGTATCCACGAAAAACCTCAGTGAGTATCCTATTGGGTCGTTTGCTTCACAATTTTTCTGGCATCTGACATCCGTCAGTTTGCCACCGACAACAGAGGATGAATCTTTGACTACTTTAGCGACACCACCCTTTAAAATAGGAAAATTAGATTCGGTGTAATATTTCTGAGCATACAAGTTACAGCCAGATGCGGGCCTGTTGACAGTAAGTTACGCTGACCAGCGGCTGCGAAGTAGAATGGAGGCCAAAGGGCCGTTGAACTGCTGATAAGAGTAAACGCTGCCGTTTACATGGCGCAAGTTACAGGCAGAACGGGCCCACTGGCGCAACCTAGGTGTTATGAGTATGTGACTTCGAGCGGCGTGTTAGCAAAACAGAGGTGCACAGCCGCGTGTAAATTGGCGCCGGTTCACTAACAAGGTATTCAAGTGTGGCATCTGTCCCAGACGGCGGGCTCTGTCACACCACCAGCTACACGCAGCAGCAGATGGGGCACCAGCTTTCCAGTACATGGCGGGTCGCTTCGTCGATCCTCTGAGGCCAATGCGGGGTCTGTAGCCAGGCAGCAGTGGGCCACTCAATGGCTCGCTACTAGAGATGGGGGATCCGCTCTTGAACTAATTCATAGAGTTCAATCTTTCAAAGGAGTGAACAATCAGTGATTCAGAAAAAAAGAACGGTAGCTCCAAACGTTTCCCACGGCAGAGAGAGAGAGAGAGAGAGAGAGAGAGAGACGGAGCATATCAGCAGCGCCTCTGCTGGTCACAGCACAGTGCACGCCACACAACACAACCAGCGCCGGCCTCTGCCCTGCTTCTACCTTGGCTGCCTGCATTGTGCAGTGCCCCATTGGATTTTGTGTTTCACATATGCCGTGGCGTCTCTGTGCGTCGTCTGCCGCGCAGTGTCTGGCGCAGCTAACTTCGCATCGCACTCTGTCGGCGATCGTTTCAGTCACACGTCCTGCCCTGTGGGCAGTTGATTCGAGCAACAGGACAGAGAGCCACCTAGCGGATAACATAGGAACTACTTGCAAAAACCCGCTCGCAAGGGAACGAACTATTTGTCTCGGAGCGGGTGAGTTCACCGCTACCCCCTCCCTCGGAACTCGCCCGCTCAACGCTCGCCCCACCGTCTCGACTCTAGCCAGAGCGTCGAGCAAAGCGACTCAGGTGTCACTGAGGTCTCTGCGGTCTCAGCTCACGCAGTAATACAGCTCGCGGCTCGACCTGCTCGACTCAGCGCCTCTGCATCGGAGTTCGTCCCCACTGGATATTGTTCTTCGTAGTAATGCCGCTATGTATATTACATTATTATGTTATGTATACATCAATTGTTTTTATTTTATTTTTATTTGTTTAAACTGATTAGTTTAGGTTCCTGATGACTCCTCTTACTATAGGATTTTTATTATAGACACTCGAATTTACGCTTTAATTACGTGCGAACCGATAAACGTATTGCAAAATGTGATACACCAATATTTTCCTTGTTTTATTCTGCGTAAGGCTATATGCAGCACTTTCGTTTTACAGTCAAATTTATATATTTTTTTCTTATTCTGGTACGGATTTTGCGATTTTAGGCGTCTTCGAAAGGAAACGTTCACTTTAAAAATATATGGCTTGCGATGTATTTGTATGAGGTTAATGAAATTTTAATACGTTATAGCCAAATATATTGTTAATGTAAATCTTAACTTACAACATTTTCCGATCACCCAAAAAACCACGATAGTGCAAAATAAATCAATAATCAAAAACTTTGTCATATCGTGGAAATTTCAATAAACAATACAAAATTCTTACTCATTATCTGTGTTACTTCAAAATAGGATCAAATAAGATCAAAATACAGGTATAGTACTGGAATAAACCAAGTTTAAAGGGCAATGTGCCTTCCATTTATTTTATATTGTAAATGAGTGGTGAGTCATGAAAAAGAGCTAATTCATTTCATGGAGTGAACAGTTCTGATCCAATCTCTGAAAAGAACAGTTTTGCCCATCTCTACTCGCTACTGCGGGCAGTCTTGTTGGCTCCCAATACAAGCCGGAGGCATCCTGATGCGAGGGCTGCAGATCTGGCTGTCAGATCGCAGGCGCCTGTTGTCGCCGCAATCCTAAACACGACTGCAGAGAAGCACACAGCAGGCTACCCTGTGGCTTCCCGCAAGCAGTGCTGAGTCAATGGGGACAGAGACCACAGAGTCTACTGCCGGCACAGCCTGACACGGTCACAACTCCGCGTCCGTACAAGGCCGATACACAGCAGGGCGTTGCACGGGTAGCTGAGGCAGCCATTCAGTGCCAAGCCGTTTTGCAGACGGCGAAATGGTGACCTCAGCATTGAGGGACTCAGTGATGCAGATCGAGAGGAAAGGGTGCACTGTAGCTGGAAATAATAAATCACTTGGGAAACTCAGACGCGTTTTAATATGGCACATCCTGACAGTTTCCATCCTTGTCCAACATCCCCTCTACACTGTGTAAGAAACTTGTGCTGATGAAACGTCGGAAAAGTCTCTAAACACATGACTTCCGAAGATTCCGAGATAAAAGCCAACAGGCAGTTATCGTAAGGTCGTATTTTCATCCGTCAGTGATGTACATAACTGTTCCAAATACCTTCCGGGTGTCAAAAATGGCTCTGAGCACTATGGTACTTAACTTCTAAGGTCATCAGTCTCCTAGAACTTAGAACTACTTATACCTAACTAACCTAAGGACATCACAAACATCCATGCCCGAGGCAGGATTCGAACCTGCAACTGTAGCGGTCGCGCGGTTCCAGACTGTAGCGCCTAGAACCGATCGGCCACCAAAGCCGGCTCCGGGTGTCAAAGAAGACGATGCAAACTTGGGCATCGGTACCAAGAGTCCGCTGTAGCTTAAGGACGAACAGAAAGAGCTGAAAATTCCTGGCAGGTCAAAACTGTGTGTCGGATCGGGACTCGAACCTGGCACCTTTGCCTTTCACTGGTAAGTGCTCTACCGACTGAGATGTACAAGCACAGCTCACAAGCCACCCTCAAAGCTTTGCTTCCACCAGGACCTCAACTCCTCCCTTCCAATCTTCGCAGAAGTTCTACTACATCCCTTGCAGGACTTGCACTCCTGGAAGAAAAGTTATTACGGAGAGATTGCTTCACACCAACCTGGGTGATTGTTACCAGAATGAAAGAGCGCAAACAGCAGTGCAGAGAGAAAGTTCATTCTGGAGAGCGAACTGGTATGCACAATAACTATTTTTGCGGAGGCCATGTTTCTATACAGGAGATACTCGTTTCCAAAAAAGCTCAAAATACGTGAGTATAGAACGTATCCCGTAGTTCTAAAATAGATGTCAGTAAGATTGTCGTACAATTATGTGTATCTGAGACAACCGATTCTGAAGATGGATACTATCTACCTGTTTTTACCAATACCAATACCAGGTAGCTATAATTAAAATGCAGTTACTCACGGAGTTCCAGTGTGGGCTCTAATTATCGTATAGCACCGTAGCTTGGTAGGTACACTAATGTTTTAATGTGGAACAGATTCATGCTGGAAAAAGTTAGTTCCAATTTTGGCCACCAGGTTCAAATGTGATGTTGTACAGCATCTCGGCGACGTCTTCGGTGCTCATCTTGAATAAAATGTGTAATAAAATCAAAATTACTTATTTTTCACTTGTTTGACACCTGCCGACGTCCCCTTCCTGATCCATTTCACGTGAAAACTTTTCTATACAACTTTCTTGCATTAACAGCGACAGATTTGCACCTAGTGGCCAAAGTTGAAAATAATTTTTTCCAGCACAAATTGATTCCGCATTAACGCTTTATAATATCTACCAAGTTTTGCTGCCATTCGTCATTACAGTCCACACTACATCTCTGCGAGCAGCTGAAAATTAATTATAACCGCCTGGTATTTTGTATTCAAGTATTTCTTTCAGAATCGAAACTGCTGATTCTAAAGTAAGCAACGCTGATCATGCAGTTGCATCCTGTACCCATCTCGCGGCTCAATCGCATTAGTTATTTCCGTGGCGTCTCGGACAAATTGGATCCCAGGCAGGCGCAACTGGGGCTTCCAGGCTGATGAAATCCAGCGCAGCTCTGAACAGAAACAAGCGCATTTCATTCGGGAGCCTCCCTCGGGCGGAGTTCATTATGGCGACGGCAGAGGCTGCGTCATCTGCCGGGCATACGTTGTCTGAATACGATCGCGGCCCGGCTGAAAGGGGAGGGAGATGTTGAGTACCGCGCCCCCCTCACGAGGGTGGTGTGGCAGGCGCAGCACCACAGCCGGGGAGCTGGCGTACGCCTGGTGGTGGACGTCGTTGCATCTCATCTACTAAGACTACGCTGTGCAGTCCCTAAAAAGACTACGTCTAAGTCTGTCGGTTCATCGAACTCGTTTCTCATCAGGGAATATTTACCACAGAATTTCTGAAACGCTAAACAAATACAAGTTCGGTAGTCTTACAGTCGCACTCCAAGTAAATCAACGAGACCCACCAGTTTAGTATTGAATATGCCTAGTGTGGGCGTACCAGCTTAGAACTGAATATGCCTAGTGTGGCAGGTATAGCGGGAACGCCCTTCATTCACAGCCTACAAGCTGGAACTGTAGCAAGGTTACAAGGCCCTGATGAAATCTGATGCCTGGAATTACGCTAACCTGTTAAAACTTTTAAATAAAACGTTATTACTTTCTACATCTTTGTTCTTCTGGTCATCATTTTTGCAGTCCTTTGGCGCTGGAGGGCTCCTAATTATAGCGTGAAACATTGCAGTGTGTAACCTAACTACACTACTGGCCTTTAAAATTGCTACACCACGAAGATGAGGTGCTACAGACGCGAAATTTAACCGACAGGAAGAACATCCTGTGATATGGAAATGATTAGCTTCTCAGAGCATTCACACAAGGTTGGCGCCGTTGGCAACTCCTACAACGTGCTGACATGAGGAAAGTTTCCAACTGATTTATCATACACAAACAGCAGTTGAACGGCGTTGTCTGGTGAAACTTTGTTGTGATGCCTCGTGTAAGGAGGAGAAATGCGTACCATCACGTTTCCGACGTTGATAAAGGTCGGGTTTTAACCTATCGCGATTGCGGTTTATCGTATCGCGACATTGCTGCTCACGTTGGTCGAGATCGAATGACTGGAATCGGTGGGTTCAGCAGGGTAAAACGGAACGCCATGCTGGATCCCAGCGGCCTCGTATCACTAGCAGTCGAGATGACAGGCATCTTATCCGCATGGCTGTAACGGATCGTGCAGCCACGTCTCGATCGCTGAGTCAACAGATGGGGACGTTTGCAAGACAACAACCATCTGCTCGAACAGTTCGACGTCGTTTGCAGCAGCATGGACTATCAACTCGGAGACCATGGTTGCGGTTACCCTTGACGCTGCATCACAGACAGGAGCGCCTGCGATGGTGTACTCAACGACGAACCTGGGTGCACGAATGGCAAAACGTCATTTTTTCGGATGAATCCAGGTTCTGTTTACAGCATCACGATGGTCGCATCCGTGTTTGGCGACATCGCGGTGAACGCACATTGGAAGCGTGTATTCGTCATCGCCATACTGGCGTATCACCCGGCGTGATGGTATGCGGTGCCATTGGTTACACGTCTCGGTCACCTCTTGTTCGCACTGACGGCACTTTGAACAGTGGACGTTACATTTCAGGTGCGTCACGACCCGTGGCTCTACCCTTCATTCGATGCCCGCGAAACCCTACATTTCAGCAGAATAATGCACGACCGCATGTTACAGGTCCTGTACGGGTCTTTCTGGATACAGAAAATATTCGACTGTTACCCTGGCCAGCACATTTTCCAGATATCTCACCAACTGAAAACGTCTGGTCAATGTTGGCCGAGCAGCTGGCTCGTCACAATACGCCAATCACTACTCTTGATGGCCGGCCGGTGTGGCCGAAGGTTCTAGGCGCTTCAGTCTGGAACCGCGTGACCGCTACGGTCGCAGGTTCGAATCCTGCCTCGAGCATGGATGAGTATGATGTCCATAGGTTAGTTAAGTTTAAGTAGTTCTAAGTTCTAGGGGACTGATGACCACAGATGTTAAGTCCCATAATGCTCAGAGCCATTTGAACCATTTTGAACTACTCTTGATGAACTGTGGTATCGTGTTGAAGCTGCATGGGCAGCTGTACCTGTACACGCCATCCAGGCTCTGTTTGACTCAATGCCCAGGCGTATCAAAGCCGTTATTACAGCCAGAGGTGGTTGTTCTAGGTACTGATTCCTCAGGATCTACGGACCCAATTGTGTGAAAACGTAATCACATGTCAGTTCTAGTGTAATATATTTGTCCAATGAATACCCGTTTATCATCTGCATTTCTTGTTGGTGTAGCAGTTTTAATTGCCAGTAGTGTATATTCATCTCTTGGTCTCCCTCTACGATTTTATCCAACACACTTTCCTCCAGTAGTAGTAAATTGGTGATCCCTTGATGCATGACAATGTGTCCTACCAACTGATCCCTCCTTTTCGTCTGATTGTACCACTAATTTATCTTCTCCTGAGCTCTATTCAGTTCCTCCTCATTAATTACATAATCTCCCCATATAATCCCCAGCAGTCTTCTGTAGCACCACGTCTAAAAATTTTCTATTTTCTTCTTGTCTAAACTGTTTATCGTCCACGTTTCACTTCCATACATTGCTACACTCCATATAAAGACTTTGAGAAAGAACTTCCTAACACTTAAATCTATGCTCGTTGTTAACAAATTTCTCTTCTTCAGAAACGCTTATCTTGCCGTTGCCACTTTACATTTTATATTCTCTGTACTTCGACCATCATCAGCTATTTCCCTTCCCAAATAGCGAAGTTAATCTACTATTTTAAGTGTCCCATTTCCCAATAAAATTCTCTCAGCATCACCCCATTTAATTCGTCTACATTCCATTATCCTCGTTTTGCTTTTGCTGCGGTTCATCTTACACTGAAGAGTCAATGAAACTGGTACACATGCCTAATGTCGTGTAAGGCCCCCGCGAGCACGCCGAACTACCACAGCACGACGTGGCATGGACTCGACTAATGTCTGGAGTAGTGCTGGAGGGAACTGACACCATGAGTCTTGCAGGGCTGTCCATAAATCCGTAAGAGTACGAAGGAGTGGAGATCTCTATTGAACAGCACGTTGCAAGGCATCCCAGATATGCTCCATAATGTTAGTATCTCGAGAATTTGGTGGAAAGCGGAAGTGTTCAAACTCCGAAGAGTGGTCCTGGATCCACTCTGTCGAAATTCTGGAAGTACGGCGTGTCGCATTGTCCTGCTGGCGATGCACAAGTCCGTCGGAATGCACAATGGACAGGATCAGACAGGATGCTTACGTATGTCTAACCTGCTAGAGTCGTAACCAGACGTATCAGGAATCCACTCCACGTCATTACAGAGCCTCCATCAGCTTTAACAGGCCCCACCTGGCATGCAGGTACAATGGATTCATGAAGTTGTCTCCATATCCGTAAACGTCCACCCGCACGATCAAACGAGACTCGTAAGACCAGGCAACATGTTTCAAGTTGTAAGTTTGCTGTTTATGTTTTCTTATTGGCAACGTTACGTAGCGGGCTGTGCTGTGTGCAGTCTGCGGCTAGTTTGCATTGTTGTCTGCCATTGTTGTCATGAACTGCTATAGCTGGATGTGAACAGCTCGTAGCGTTGCGCAGTTGGAGGTGAGCCGCCAGCAGTGGTGGATGTGGGGTGAGAGATGGCGGAGTTTTGAAAAATGTCATGAACTGCTGTATATATTATGAATATTGAGGTAAATACATTGTTTGTTTTCTATTAGAATCTTTCATTTGCTAAGACTATCAGTAGTTAGTGCCTTCCGTAGTTTGAATCTTTTATTTAGCTGGCAGTAGTGGTGCTCGCTGTATTGCAGTAGTTCGAGTAATGAAGATTTTTGTGAGGTAAGTGATTTTTAAAAGGTGTAGTTTAATGTTACTCAGGGCCATTCCTTTGTAGGGATTTTTGATAGTCAGATTGCGTTGCGCTAAAATAATATTGTGTGTCAGGTTAAGCACAGTCTTGTATAAATTGTTCTAAGGGGACGTTTCATATGTATAAATTGTTCTAAGGGGACGTTTCATATGTCGACCCTTAGCCTAGGATACCTCACTGGAATCTTCTGATTTTTTCTTGCAGTTTGTGTATTTAGTGTAGCTTTTGTTTATTGCTAGCGCGTAATTGTAGAGAGAATCTCCTTTGTAGTTGCAGTCTTTCATTTTTGTACTGTAAAACAGTTGTGGCATGCATGTAGATTTGCACCAAGTATTTCGCAGCTACGCTTGCAATTACCTAGATATTATTTTCAGTGCTATGTTAATGTGTTCTCTTATTTTTGCTATTCAAATTGTTCTTTTCTGTGTTATCGTGTGAAATATTGTGACAATAATGGCGTGTGAAAAACGTAACACTCGGCTCCAAAGTAAACTAAGAAATGACAGTGAAGACGAAAGCAGTGTGTTTGCCCCACCATGTAATGAATTAACTAACATTCAAAGTAGTAATTTGGTAACTGTGCATAGGGAAATGGAGCGGGCGTCAAACAATGGTGTAGACAGTCAAACAGGTAGTGAACAGGGAAACATTATCGATCGATCGGTCGGCAACAGCTCGCCTCAGGAATCCGAAATGATAGGACACAATTTTGCAAATACTGTAGATTCAGGTTTTGCGTCCTCACCGTTTTCTCAAATGAGTCAAGACACATTTTCTGCTTGTCAAAATGTGAATGTTGCCGGTGAAAATGCACTGCCAAAAACCATAGAGAAACAGATTCCAGACACTAATACATTATTATTGCAATTAATGCAACAAATGGAACAAAATCAGAGACAAATGGGACAAAATCTTCAAAAGTTAGACACCATGGAACAGAATCTTCTAAAGTTAGACACAATGGAACAAAATCTTCAAAAGTTAGACACAATGGAACAACACCAGAGACAAACACAGCAACAGTTACACATAATGGAACAAAATCAGAGACAAACACAGCAAAAGCTTCAAAAGTTAGACTCATTGGAACAAACTCTCGAACAAACACGTGAAGATTTAACTGCTGAGTTACATAACATTGAATCGAAATGTCAGAAAGTGTGTAATGACGTAAAAACACAAATTTGTGAGCATTTCCAACCTATTTTTTCGCGTCATGAAAATGCATTACAGAATCACGAAGCAGCCATAAAAGAACTGCAAACTATTGTTCATGAAAATCATGAGACCTTGCAAGCTAAAATGGACTCAGTTGCATCTACCGATTCGGTTACGCAACTTGCAAAAACTCAGGAAAACTTAAAGGACACAGTACATACTCTGAAAATTGGTTCAGAAAGACACATGGAGGAAATTAGTTCATTATCAGAGAAAGTAGCCGAACTTTCGGATCAGGTCACTAACTTATCTACGAAGGTAGATGATAATCTGAATGACACAAAACCGGTAGTCTTTAATGACACACAAGAGTGCGAACAAATTAGGAAACTGAAACAAAATCTGAATCAAATTAATACGCAACACCAAAGAGAAATCCGGGAGGTACAAGAACAGCTGACACAGGTAATACAAGAATTACGTATTTCAGAGGACACTCGCGCCCCAATACGGGAAGAGGGACATAGAAATACGGAAAAGCCACAAAATAATAACACAGGGCATTTCGGAAGTTATGAAAGAAATTGGCAATGTGCACCAAATTTTGAGATGGAACCGCCGACACGACGTAACAATGACCGATATGCTACTCGCAGACACGATGATTTTGATTATAAGCTGTTCATTACTACACGTAAATTCAAAACGTTTAAGAATTCTGCCAACGACATTCATCCACAAGCGTGGCTCCATCAATTCTCTCATTGTTTCCCTCCCAACTGGTCATTGGAGCACAGGTTAGAATTTATGTGTGGCTACTTAGAGAATGAACCAGCTGTAAGAATGCGATCGGTCATTCACGATTGCCACAGTGAAGGAGAATTTTACCATGCCTTCCTCTCAGCATATTGGTCTCAAGCCACACAAGACCGGGTAAAACATAGCATCATGATGATGAAACACTTTGAACAATCTGAATTTTCCAGTCTTGTCAAATATTTTGAAGACATGTTGCACAAGAATCAGTACCTGTCAAACCCATACAGCCCCTCAGAACTCATCCGCATTTGCTTAATCAAATTACCTGAACATTTACGGCATATTATTTTGGCAGGACGTTGCAAAGACGACATTGAAGCTTTTCAGGGACTGTTACAAGAATTAGAAATTGACACAGACAGTCGCGGGATGCGAAAACAGGAAAACAATCACTACAGGTCACATCCGTCACAATTCCGTGACGACAGAAACGATAACTGGACGCGACAAGGCTATTCTCACCACACAAATCGTGACCAAAATAGACACCACCCGTATGACAACCGTTGGCAGAGTAGTAATAATTACAGCGAAAGATCACCTCTCCGCAGTAATGACTATCACAGAGACAATCAGAGAAACAGACAATATGGGAACCAATATAACTATTATCAAGGGAGACAGAATAACTTTAGACGCAACGGTCCAGCGCGAAGTTACGATTCAGGGAGAAATTCTCCACCAAGTGACCGACAAGAAAGATACTATCGAAACTACCGACAAAACGACAGACCTGAATTCTATCAGAACTGGCGAGCTTTAAACAGAGCTGGGCCCTCTCGGCAAGGCGAATTTGTGGAAGTTAGGCCTCCTAATCCCAGTAACGACGCGTGGCAACAAAGAGACAGACAATGACTCGCACCGCAGGCATATACGTGCGCCGGCTGGCTCAGAGAAAAATAACATAGACGCTAACCTTGAGCAAAATTCCCGTATTCTTTACGGACGCATACCGCATGATAATTGCATTCAAGTTGAAACTCTGCGTACTGAGAAGAGCAAAAGGTTTACACCATTTCACATGTAAAACCGTTTATTGAAAGATAATCTGCTTTTTAACTTTGTCTTTGCCATAAAACGTTTCACTTCACGTTACTAGTATGCTTTAGAAACTGTTAACATGCAACTATGTTTTAAAGCTAACTAACCATCCAGTCAAGAACATAGGTAACTTAGACAAGTAATTGCGAATGCATTGTTATTGCGAACAGATGACACAGTGTTGTTATTTATACATTCCTCCTTGTTAGTTGCACGATTACGTAACGAATATACGGCTTACGTACTTAGAACATATACCAGCACTGCTAATGAGATTTTCATGCAACATTTTGGTTCACTTGAAAATACATTCTGGATTTAGGGTACTTTCAGTGAGTTACCAGATGAGACAGTGGTTAGTTTATGTGACAGCTACACGATTTTATCACGACGCTACTAATGAGCGACAATTTACAATGTTGCTTTTGCGGTGTATCTGTTTGATATCTGCACAGTTTTTCTGAATTCTTCTGTACTGTAAAACATGTTTTAGTAGTAACTTTTGTGGTATAGCTACAGTGAGACAGCCTCTTTCGTAGCACAACAATACGTTACAGCACAGTACTTTCTTCATCACGACAATAAGCGTAATAAGTATGATATCGATACGCAAAGCATTTCACTTTTGTTTATCATGAGGTAAGTACATTGGCTTCTGCTGAACTTAGCTTTTGGAGGACGATAACTACGACACTTCCACAGAGATTATCTTACAGCAAGACGCACATTTAGGGCTACAGGACATGTATTTGAGTGATTAATTTTGTACTTAAAACGGAGCCCTAGCTAATATAGTATTTGCTTATACAACTTTACACATCGGTACCATATTTCTCTAACACATAAATTACACAGCTATCTGATCATTTAACAGAGAAACAAATATTTTTTTTTCTACGTCAGTGACACATGTTTACGCAATTACACCGTTACTTACGAAATTGTATTTTGTCTGTACTGTGTGAACTGTTCATATTTTTTTGGTACCATTGTGATACTATGAGAGCTTTGAATGATGTATTTGGTAAAGGAGCATGATTTTAAAGTACGTTTGAGGCAGATGACACTTTTGACATGAGCAGAGAATTTTCTTTAGGTTTTGAAACAATTGCAGAAAGCTACGACGTTTTTGAGATTTGACTGAGGTGTTATGATGTTATTATTACGACGACGATGTGTATTATGCTGCTGATGTATGTTTATGATCAATAAGCTAATGCTATATGAGTTATTTGATTATGCCACGTATGTTATGATAAAATATTGAAGAAGTATTGACGAATAAGGTAAGGAATAATGAGTAGTGTTTAGGGACTCTTGACTTGTGAAAAAGGATGTTGGAAACCAAGAATCGTACTTTAAGAATTATGAAATGTGTGTGTAGATGCGTGAATGTATCACAATGCCGGCGAAACTTTTTTGGACACTGTTATATTCATAGGATTTTGTTTCTACACATTTGCAACGCACATTCTTGACCTGTTAAATATTTTTATATGAGACTGTCACTGTAGCGGAAACTGCTGTCGTCAATATTTCCATAAGAAAGTTAAGTGACCACCTGCACGTGCGTCGTCGGCACACAGCTGTGTCAGACACCTGGAGAACAAGCCATTAGGGTGTGCCTTTCATCGCTAATGCGACACGCTCGTTACTTGAAAACATATGATTTTTGTAATGCGTTGTGGGCACACAGCTGTGTCAAACACCTGGAGAACAAGCCATTAGGGTGTGCCTTTCATCGCTAATGCGACATGCTCGAAATTGAAAACATATGATTACACTGTGGAGCTCGTAATTTATGATATTTACTAAAATGCCTAATGAAATGATTAGAAACATTTTACATCTATTGTCTTTGTAGTTAAGAGATTGCTCATTTTGTTTAATATCTGGTTTCCAGCTGTGTTGCAGCATTAGTTTTATAAAATAAAATGCATTTGCTAATGTGAACACTTTCTGTCAACAGATCTATTAAATAATAATTTTGTAATCCACATTCTTAAAAAAAGGAGCACTTGGAAAGGAAAGAACAATAAGAAGGAACTAGTAACAGTAACACATAAATTTCTTTTCAAGTACATGGTAATATTTTTTTTACAATAAGTTGTTGTGGTGCACCACTTTAATTACATAGACATTAGGATGTGAATAGACATTTCCCTTTTCTGCATTGTTGTTTTTAGTGTAATATTTTTTCTGCTTGAGCTATGTCATGTTTAGGTATAAGTTGCTGCTGTTTGCCAGGCATAGTGTTATTGAATTTGACTTTGTATTACTCTGTTAAGCTAGTTTTACTACTGACTTATATTTATTGTTGCTGCACATTGGCTCATATTAGTTGTAATATTGCACTTGCTTTGCTAATTTATGCTGCTAGCTTTGCCAATTTGCATTTTTTGTCATTGCTGTTTGTGTTAATTTGTTATGTGATGCTGCATTGCCTCGTCCCTTGGTATATATATCTGAGCTCAGTAGATTTAAGTTAGCTTAAGAGGGAGTAGACTATATAAGACACTGACTATGGAGAATAGGTAAAGAATGCATTGCGAAGTTATATGAAAAAGATTTGGGCCCAAATGAGTATTGTACAATCAGAAATAATTATTTTGAAAGAAATATGAATAGAATACAGGAAGGAGGTATAGATAGGACTTTTTGGGAATAATGATGAATGAAGGGAGATCTCCGAGAAGTAAAGAAAGTTTTGTTTGCAAAATACTGCAGTAAAACAAACCCTGTCCTTTCCTTCTATTATTCCGCTATATGTTTGTGTACCCTTGTGTATTTGTGTTTTTCCTGTCTTTATGTGTTTAGCTGATGAGAGCTATGTTGTAGAATTTTTCTAATACTCTGTTATTTTCTTTGTAAAGATGCTTAGACATTATTTATTCTGTTTTGTTTTAATGCTCATGTGTGAAGTTGACATTTCAAAAGTGATTCTGATCTTTTATTTTTGTACTCAGTCATCATTCCTGTAACACTGATGTATATGTTTATTTCTATTCTTTTGTAAAGCCCCTATTACTACAAATGTTATCTGTATTGTTATGTTTTTAATGATGTATTTTGTATCTTTGTAATTGTATTCTCATTTTATAATTGTAATTGACACCAGTTATCAAATTAAGTAACTTGTAAGCATTCATTTCACTGCACACATTTCTGTTGGTCATAGTATATGGACAATATGTGAGAAGTAGGGACTGATAGTGTTTGCACGTGTGTTAATAATTCAGCAAGGGACTGGATAATGGCATTGCTGGTTCTAAGGACAATTCCCAAAAACTTTGTGCGTGCACAAGTGGTGGTTTATGGACTTTGACTTGCTATCTTCTCTGCAAGACTCTTCGATGGTGATTGTGCACCTGCACAGTCGCAGCAGATGGCTGCTGGCCATCTCTACAAGGACTACAGTGGGTCTGCATCTCTGGTGGCCCACCAATACCACAATCTCTACCAGGACTACAGTGGGCCTGTCCACACTTTCTACAAGGACTGCAGTGGGTCTGCACCTCTGGTGGCCCACCAATACCACAATCTCTACCAGGACTACAGTAGGTCTACTCTGTGATGACCTATCTACCAATCTTCTTCAAAACGTCGAATGACTCTGCTGTGAGTTTGCTCTGTTGTGGCCCATTACCTGTCTGCATGTCAAGAGGCAGCACTGTCTTTCCGTTGGAAGGACACCACTACTTCTTCAAGACTGCATGGAAATCCACTACTTCTGTGTGCAATTTTTTTACTAATGAGACTTTGTGAAAAAAAAACTGTAATTACTATTGTGATGAACGATCAGGACTGTCTTTATGGACTGTGAGAAAATTTTAGATTTGACCAATATTGTATCAATAAGTGTGTGCATTGGATATCTTTGTTAGTGTAATTATGAAAAATTTTATCAAATCATTATTGGACACTGGCCAAAAAAATTTGTAAAATTTTTTGTGGGGAGCATGGGGGCTATGTAAGTTTGTTGTTTATGTTTTCTTATTGGCAACGTTACGTAGCGGGCTGTGCTGTGTGCAGTCTGTGGCTAGTTTGCATTGTTGTCTGCCATTGTTGTCATGAACTGCTATAGCTGGATGTGAACAGCGCGTAGCGTTGCGCAGTTGGAGGTGAGCCGCCAGCAGTGGTGGATGTGGGGAGAGAGATGGCGGAGTTTTGAAAAATTTCATGAACTGCTGTATATATTATGAATATTGAGGTAAATACATTGTTTGTTTTCTATTAGAATCTTTCATTTGCTAAGACTATCAGTAGTTAGTGCCTTCCGTAGTTTGAATCTTTTATTTAGCTGGCAGTAGTGGTGCTCGCTGTATTGCAGTAGTTTGAGTAATGAAGATTTTTGTGAGGTAAGTGATTTTTAAATGGTGTAGTTTAATGTTGTAGGGATTTTTGATAGTCAGATTGCGTTGCGCTAAAATAATATTGTGTGTCAGGTTAAGCACAGTCTTGTATAAATTGTTCTAAGGGGACGTTTCATATATATAAATTGTTCTAAGGGGACGTTTCAAAGTCATCAACAGTCCAAGGTCGGTGTTGACGGGCCCAGGCGAGGCGTAAAACTTTGTGTCGTGCAGGCATCAAGGGTACAAGAGTGGGTCTTCAGCTCTGAAAGCCCATATCGATCATGTTTCGTTGAATGGTTCGCACGCTGACATTTGCTGATATCCCAGTATTTAAATCTGCAGCACGTCTGTCACATTGAACGGTTCTCTTCTGTCGTCGTTGGTCCTTTTCCTGCAGGATGTTTTTCTGGCTACAGCGATGTCGGAGATTTAGTGTTTTACCGGAGTCCTAATATTCACGGTACACTTCTGAAATGGTCATACGGACCATTCATCGCTACCTTGGAGATGCTGTGTCCATCGCTCGTGCGCCGACTATAACACGACTTTTAAACTCACTTAAATATTGATAACCTGTCATTGTAGCAGCAGTAACCAATATAAGAAATGCGCCAGATTGATGAAGTTGATGATTAATACGCCGTGGCACTAAGAGGAGGAGGGCTGTGAGATCACTGACAGCCCTGGGAAACATCACGCGTGCTCAGTTTGATAGCAGGTTGAGTGGACCTCTAGCCGTCGTGAAGTGATTGAACAGAGGAAGAAATCGCTTATCTACCCTGGGACTGAATCTTGAATCTCGGTGGTGGCACCCTAGCGCTCAATACTGAGAGCACAACAGTCATTTTATACGGATAACGTTTACACGAATGTACCGGGTGATCAAAAAGTCAGTATAAATTTGAAAATTTAATAAACCACGGAATAATGTAGATAGAGAGGTAAAAATTGACACACATGCTTGGAATGGCATAGGGTTTTATTAGAAAAAAAAACAAAGTTCACAAAATGTCCGGCAGATGGCGCAGGACAGCAAAACGTCAGCGACTGCACATGACAATCGTGTATAAAAGGAGCTGTAATGAGAGAGAGAATCACATGCGCCAGCAGTCGCAGCATGTTGACGTTACCTGAAAAGGCGATTTTGGTGAAGCTGTATTATCAGAATGTGGAATGTGCTAGTTCAGCGTCACGATCCTACCGCCATAGGAAGGGGATTCGAACGGGTAAAGGTCCGTTGGCAAATGCAGCTGTGGCGAAAATGATTTCGAAGTTCGAAGCTACGGGTTGTTTAGACGATAGACCCCGTAGTGGCCGACCGAGCACAAGGCGTAATGCTGCTGAGACAGTTCAGTAAGAAATGGAGAATGCAGCGGGTTCGTCTATGCACGGGGAAGTCAGCGCTCGTGCAGTCGCACGTCGCACCGGCATTCCAGACACTACTGTTTGGCTAGCACTTAGGCGTACCCTCCTATACTGTCCGTACAAAATCCATCGGCATCATGAACTGTTATCTGGCGATTTAGTGAAACGGAGGGCATTTGCGGTGTGGGCGTTTCAAAAGATGGCGGGAGAAGACGATTGATCGAGTAACGTGTTGTGGACCGACGAAGCTCATTTCACTCTCCGAGGGTCTGTCAGCGCCCACAACTGCAGAATTTGGGCTACCAAAAAACCTAGAACTGTCGGGTAAACTCCATTGCACGACGAGAAAGTCACGGTATGGGTTGTATTTACCACATTTACCGTTATCGGGCCTTTTTTTCTTCGAGGATGTGCGTGATTCTGGTTTTGTACTGCTACCGTGACGGATGAGAAGTACGCCGATATGTTACAGAATCGCATCATCCCCAGCCTGGCTGATAAACACCTGCTGGAACGTACGATGTTTATGCAGGATGGCGCTCCACCCCATATTGCTCGACGCGTGAAAGATCTCTTGCGCGCGTCGTTTGGTGATGATCCTGTGCTCAGCCGCCACTTTCGTCATGCTTGGTCTCCCAGGTCCCCAGACCTCAGTCGGTGCGATTATTGCCTTTGGGGTTACCTGAAGTCGCAAGTGTATCGTGATCGACCGACATCTCTAGGGATGCTGAAAGACAACATCCGACGCCAATGCCTCACCATAACTCCGGACATGCTTTACAGTGCTGTTCACAACAATATTCCTCGACTACAGCTATTGTTGAGGGATAATGGTGGACATATTGAGCATTTCCTGTAAAGAACATCATCTTTGTCTTACTTTGTTACGCTAATTATTGCTATTCTTATCAGATGAAGCGGCATCTGTCGGACATTTTTTGAACTTTTGTATTTTTTTAGTTCTAATAAAACCGCATGTCATTCCAAGCATGTGAGTCAATTTGTACCTCTCTATCTACATTATTCAGTGAATTATTCAGTTTTCAAATTTATACTGACTTTTTGATCACCGGTACAAGAAAAGCATTCCTCGCGCACCGGGTTATTCGGTTTATTTGTACAGTGTGTTACGAAAAGGTACGGTCAAACTTTCAGGAAACATTCCTCACACACAAATAAAGAAAAGATATTATGTGGACATGTGTCCAGAAACGCTTAATTTCCATGTTAGAGCTCATTTTAGTTTCGTCAGTATGTACTGTACTTCCTCGATTCACCGCCAGTTGGCCCTATTGAAGGAAGGTAATGTTGACTTCGGTGCTTGTGTTGACATGCGAATCGTTCATCCAACCATGTGTCAATCCTTATTTCAGTACAAATGCTCTCTTTACGGATGAGGCTTCATTCCAACGTGATCAAATTGTAAATTTTCACAATCAGCATGTGTGGGCTGACGAGAATCCGCACGCAATTGTGCAATCTCGTCATCAACACAGATTTTCTGTGAATGTTTGGGCAGGCATTGTTGGTGATGTCTTGATTGGCCCCATGTTCTTCCACCTACGCTCAATGGAGCACGTTATCATGATTTCATACGGGATACTCTACCTGTGCTGCTAGAACATGTGCCTTTACAAGGACGACACAACATGTGGTTCATGCACGATGGAGCTCCTGCACATTTCAGTCGAAGTGTTCGTACGCTTTTCAACAACAAAAAATGGTTCAAATGGCTCTGAGCACTATGGGACTCAACTGCTGAGGTCATTAGTCCCCTAGAACTTAGAACTAGTTAAACCTAACTAACCTAAGGACAGCACAAACATCCATGCCCGAGGCAGGATTCGAACCTGCGTCCGTAGCGGTCTTGTGGTTCCAGACTGCAGCGCCTTTAACCGCACGGCCACTTCGGCCGGCTTTTGAACAACAGATTCGGTGACCGATGGATTGGTAGAGGCGGACCAAGTCCATGGCCTCCACGCTCTCCTGACCTCAGTCCTCATGACTTTCATTTATGGGGGCATTTGAAAGCTCTTGTCTACGCAACCCCGGTACCTAATGTAGAGACTCTTCGTGCTCGTATTGTGGACGGCTGTGATACAATACGCCATTCTCCAGGGCTGCATCAGCGCATCAGGGATTCCATGCGACGGAGGGTGGATGCATGTATCCTCGCTAACGGAGGACATTTTGAACATTTCCTGTAACAAAGTGTTTGAAGTCACGCTGGTACGTTCTGTTGCTGTGTGTTTCCATTCCATGATTAATGTGATTTGAAGAGAAGTAATAAAATGAGCTCTAACATGGAAAGTAAGCGTTTCCGGACACATGTCCACATAAAATATTTTCTTTCTTTGTGTGTGAGGAATGTTTCCTGAAAGTTTGGCCGTACCTTTTTGTAACACCCTGTATACACCGTAGAAAGTGAAGTGCAGATAGTTTTCATTGTGTCTACGTTAAGGACCCTTATCACACGTAATTCAGTAACTAGATTGTAGTGCCGTTTCAGCTTCTAGTAATTAGCGAAATTATGGTGTCGGTCCCCGCAAAGACAACAAACATTGAGATCCAATTCTGGAGAGAGCTGCTCTAATCCGTCAGTCGCCGGCAACTGCGCCTGGGAAACTTGGCCGTGTTCTCGCCTTGTCAGGGAGACGCACCCCGGCCGCGGAACGGCGCGTAACTCGATTCCGCAAGTTCCCGCTACAGCGCGGCGGCGCTGCGAGACCTCGCCGTGGCGGCGGGCAGCTGTTTACACACCGGTGGTCGCCGCGTATCGCGGGTCGGGCGAGCGAGCGAGGGTGCGGCGTGGAGGGGGGGGGGGGCATCCCCGGAACATCGCGCGCTCGTGTTTGTCCGCGGCCCCACGTCAAATGTCAACACGGCGCAGCTGTGAGACGCGCCCGCACATATTCTTCCGTCCCCTCGACGGTCGGACGTCTCCGTGGTTCCACAAAGTAACTCGAGCACTGGCAGTTCTACACAACTTATTTTGACAGTCTACATCTACATCTACATACATAGTCCGCAATCCACCATACGGTGCGTGGCGGAGGGTACCTCGTACCACAACTAGCATTTTCTCTCCCTGTTCCACTCCCAGACAGAACGAGGGAAAAAAAGACTGCCTATATGCCTCTGTACAAGCCCTAATCTCTCTTATCTTATCTCTGTGATCTTTCCGCGAAATGTAAGTTGGCGGCAGTAAAATTGTGCTCCAGTCAGCCTCAAATGCTGGTTCTCTAAATTTCCTCAGTAGCCATTCACGAAAAGAACCCCTCCTTTCCTCTAGAGACACTCACCCGAGTTCCTGAAGCATTTCCGTAACACTCGCGTGATGATCAAACCTACCAGTAACAAATCTAGCAGCCCGCCTCTGAATGGCTTCTATGTACTCCCTCAATCCGACATGATAGGGATCGCATACGCTCGAGCAGTACTCAAGAATAGGCCGTATTAGTGTTTTATAAGCCGTCTCCTTTACAGATGAACCACATCTTCCCAAAATTATACCAATGAACCGAAGGCGACTATCCGCCTTCCCCACAACTGCCATTACATGCTTGTCCCACTTCATATCGCTCTGCATTGTTACGCCCAAATATTTAATCGACGTGACTGTCTCAAGCGCTACACTAGTAATGGAGTATTCAGACATTGCAGGATTCTATTTCCTACTCAACTGCATTAATTTATATTTATCTATATTTAGAGTTAGCTGCCATTTTTACACCAATCACAAATCCTGTCCAAGTCATCTTGGATCCTATTATAGTCACTCAATGACGACACCTTCCCGTACACCAAAACATCGTCAGCAAACAGCCACACATTGCTATCTGCCCTATCCAAAAGATCATTTATGTAGATAGAAAACAACAACGGACCTACCACACTTCCCTGGGGAACTCCAGAAGGTACCCTCACCTCCGATGAACACTCACCATTGAGGACAACGTACTGGGTTCCATCGCTTACTATGAACTCATTAACGGTTTGCGACTCACGCGTTAGGTTTAGAGAAAATTCAAATTTATTCAATTCTAGGTCCTCATTTAGTATTCAGTTACATGAGCAAGCTCATTCAGTAACTGCCTTCTCCAATAACGCAAAAATTTTGCATAGGTGAGGAAAGGGACAGACACTCACCCTGATATATAACGTACCTGGTTAGTTACAAATTGACGATTATCGAACTCTATGAAAATACGATACTGCGTGAAGAGTTTGACAGAGCACTGAAAGACCTGAGACGAAACAAGGCCTCGGGAGTAGACAACATTCCGTTAGAACTACTGACGGCCTTCGAGAGCCAGTCTTGACAGAACTCTACCATCTGGTTAGCAAGATGTATGAGACAGGCGAAATACCCTCAGACTTCAAGAAGAATATAATAATTCCAATCCCAAAGAAAGCAGGTGTTGACAGATGTTAAAATTACCGAACTATCAGTTTAATAAGTCACAGCTGCAAAATATTAACGTGAATTCTTTACAGACGAATGGAAAAACTGGTAGAAGTCGACCTCGGGTAAGATCAGTTTGGATTCACGACTTATCTTAGAAGAAAGACTATGGAAAGGCAAACCTACGTTTCTAGCATTTGTAGACTTAGAGAAAGCTTTTGACAATGTTGACTGGAATACTCTCTTTCAAATTCTAAAGGTTGCAGGGGTATAATACAGGGAGCGAAAGGCTATTTACAACTTGTACAGAAACCAGATGGCAGTTATAAAAGTAGAGGGGCATCAAATGGAAGTAGCGGCTGGGAAGGGAGTGAGACAGGGTTGTAGCCTGTCCCCGATGTTATTCAATCTGTATATTGAGCAAGCAGTAAAGGAAACAAAAGAAAATTTGGAGTAGGTATTAAAGTCCATGGAGAAGAAATAAAAACGTTGGGGTTCGCCGATGACATTGTAATTCTGTCAGAGACAGCAAAGGACTTGGAAGTTGAACGGAATGGACAGTGTCTTGAAAGGAGGATATAAGATGAACATCAACAAAAGCAAAACGAGGATAATGAAATGTAGCGAATTAAGTCGGGTGATGCTGAGGGAATTAGATTAGGAAATGAGACACTTAAAGTAGTAAAGGAGTTTTGCTATTTGGGGAGCAAAATAACTGATGATGGTTGAAGTAGAGAGGATATAAAATGTAGACTGGCAATGGGAAGGAAAGCGTTTCTGAAGAAGAGAAATTTGTTAACATTGAGTGTAGATTTAAGTGTCAGGAAGTCGTTTCTGAAAGTATTTGTATGGAGTGTTGCCATGTATGGAAGTGAAACATGGACGATAAATAGTTTGGATAAGAGGAGAATAGAAGCTTTCGAAATATGGTGCTACAGAAGAATGCTGAAGATTAGATGGATAGATCACATAACTAATGAGAAGGTTTTGAATTGAACTGGGGAGAAGAGGAGTTTGTGATACAACTTGAGTAGAAGAAGGGATCGGTTGGAAGGACGTGTTCTGAGGCATCAAGGGATCACAAATTTAGCATTGGAGGGCAGCGTGGAAGGTAAAAATCGTAGAGGGAGACTAAGAGATGGATACACTAAGCAGATTCAGAAGGATGTAGGTAGCAGTAAGTACTGGGAGATGAAGAACCTTGCACAGGATAGAGTAGCATGGAGAGCTGCATCAAACCAGTCTCTGGACTGAAGACCACAACAACAACTACATGTTAGATACGCTTGACATTATTGGCGATGATGTGGCGCAGACGAATAGCGAAATCCTGCGTGACCTGCTGAAGTGTCACAACATCGATGCTGTCGATGACCTCCTGAATGGCTGTTTTCAGGTCAGCAATGGTATTGAGGTTATTGCTGTACACCTGGTATTGAATACAGCCCCACAAAAAGGAGTCGCAAGTGTTCAGGGCTGGTGAAAATGGCGGCCAATCGAGGAAAATATCAGTGGCCTCTGGGTACCCCAGAGCTAGAATGCGGTCCCTAAAGCGCTCCTCCAGGACATCAAACACTCACCTGCTTCGAAGGGGCCGAGATCCGTCTTGCATGAACCACACCTTGTCGAAATCACAGTCAATTTGGATTATGGGGATGCAATCATCTTCCAAACCCTTCGCGTACCATTCGGTAGTCACCGTGTCATCAAGGAATATCGCACCCATTATTCCGTGACAGGACATTGCATACCCTACAGTCGCCCGTTTAGGGTGAAGAGACTTCTCGATCGCCGAATGTGGCTTCTCCGTTCCCCAAACGAGCCAATTTTGCTTACTGAAGAACCGATCCCAATGAAAGTGGACTTTGTCGTTAAACCAAACCATACACTGCATACTGATTGCCATCACGCCCCGTTGCCAACCGTGCAGTTTGAACGCCCTAACGCAAACAATTCAGAGCTTTGGACGGTTTTATTTCACATAGTTCAATAATTATCATCCTGTGTATAGTTAGGCTGACTGATGGTAAATTATTCTATTACGTAGTCTGATTCATTATAACATGAATTAGAATTGTGATTTTGTTACAAAACATATGTGAGGTTGCCACATCAGCCGACCTACCATTAATTATTCTAAAAATTTGCTTGTAAAGAAAAACCAGTTAGTAAACAGGCCTCATTTCTGGAAAAATTAATGAAATTTTGATTACCTTGATAATTCTTGTTTAATTCTATAGGAGACTCAGCTTGGGTAATACTCTTAAATATACAAAAAGTCATACATGTGTGAGCTAAGCTGGCCTGGAAGAGCCTAGATAGCGAAAAGGTTAAATAGCGAGTGAGTTATTGAACATCAGGAATAGTTTTTATTATACATGCAGTATGTTTCGTAATTTAATCATTAAAAGGGAAGCACTTTACCACAAAAACCTTAACATTCAGCGGATTTTCGGTACTGGATTTTGCCACTAAAACGGACTGAAAACCTTACATCTACATCTACATCTACATCTACATCTACATCTACATCCATACTCCGCAAGCCACCTGACGGTGTGTGGCGGAGGGTACCTTGAGTACCTCTATCGGTTCTCCCGTCTATTGCAGTCTCGTATTGTTCGTGGAAAGAAGGATTGTCGGTATGCCTCTGTGTGGGCTCTAATCTCTCTGATTTTATCCCCATGGTCTCTTCGCGAGATATACGTAGGAGGGAGCAATATACTGCTTGACTCTTCGGTGAAGGTATGTTCTCGAAACTTTAACAAAATCCCGTACCGAGCTACTGAGCGTCTCTCCCGCAGAGTCTTCCACTGGAGTTTATCTATCACCTCCGTAACGCTTTCGCGATTACTATATGATCCTGTAACGAAGCGCGCTGCTCTCCGTTGGATCTTCTCTATCTCTTCTATCAACCCTATCTGGTACGGATCCCACACTGCTGAGCAGTGTTCAAGCAGTGGGCGAACAAGCGTACTGTAACCTACTTCCTTTGTTTTCGGATTGCATTTCCTTGGGATTCTTCCAATGAATCTCAGTCTGGCATCTGCTTTACCGACGATCAACTTTATACGATCATTCCATTTTAAATCACTCCTAATGCGTACTCCTAGATAATTTATGGAATTAACTGCTTCCAGTTGCTAACCTGCTATTCTGTAGCTAAATGATAAAGGATCTATCTTTCTATGTATTCGCAGCGCATTACACTTGTCTACATTGAGAGTCAATTGCCATTCCCCGCACCATGCGTCAATTCGCTGCAGATCCTCCTGCATTTCAGTACAATTTTCCATTGTTATAACCTCTCGATACACCACAGAATCATCTGCAAAATGCCTCAGTGAACTTCCGATGTCATCCACAAGGTCATTTATGTATATTGTGAATAGCAACGGTCCTATGACATTCCCCTGCGGCACACCTGAAATCACTCTTACTTCGGAAGACTTCTCTCCATTGAGATGACATGCTGCGTTCTGTTATCTAGGAACTCCTCAATCCAATCACACAATTGTTCTGATAGTCCATATGCTCATACTTTGTTCATTAAACGACTGTGGGGAACTGTATCGAACGCCTTGCGGAAGTCAAAAACATGGCATCTACCTGTGAACCCGTGTCTATGGCCCTCTGAGTCTCGTGGACGAATAGCGCGAGCTGGGTTTCACATGACCGTCTTTTTCGAAACCCATGCTGATTCCTACAGAGTAGATTTTTAGTTCTCCAGAAAAGTCATTATACTCGAACACAATACATGTTCCAAAATTCTACAAGTGATCGACGTTAGAGATATAGGTCTATAGTTCTGCACATCTGTTCGACGTCCCTTCTTGAAAACGGGAATGACCTGTGCCCTTTTCCAATCCTTTGGAACGCTACGCTCTTCTAGAGACCTACGGTACACCGCTGCAAGAAGGGGGGCAAGTTCCTTCGCGTACTCTGTGTAAAATCGAACTGGTATCCCATCAGGTCCAGAGGCCTTTCCTCTTTTGAGCGATTTTAATTGTTTCTCTACCCCTCTGTCGTCTATTTCGATATTTACCATTTTGTCATCTGTGCGACAATCTAGAGAAGGAACTACAGTGCAGTCTTCCTCTGTGAAACAACTTTGGAAAAAGACATTTAGTATTTCGGCCTTTAGTCTGTCATCCTCTGTTTCAGTACCATTTTGGTCACAGAGTGTCTGGACATTTTGTTTTGATCCACCTACCGCTTTGACATAAGACCAAAATTTCTTAGGATTTTCTGCCAAGTCAGTACATAGAACTTTACTTTCGAATTCATTGAACGCGTCTCGCATAGCCCTCCTCACACTACATTTCGCTTCGCGTAATTTTTGTTTGTCTGCAAGGCTTTGGCTATGTTTATGTTTGCTGTGAAGTTTCCTTTGCTTCCGCAGCAGTTTTATAACTAGCTTGTTGTACCACGGTGGCTCTTTTCCATCTCTTACGATCTTGCTTGGCACATACTCATCTAACGCATATTGTACGATGGTTTCGAACTTTGTCCACTGATCCTCAACACTATCAGTACTTGAGACAAAACTTTTGTGTTGAGCCAACAGGTACTCTGAAATCTGCTTTTTGTCACTTTTTCTAAACAGAAAAATCTTCCTACCCTTTTTAATATTCCTATTTACGGCTGAAATCATCGATGCCGTAAGCGCTTTATGATCGCTGATTCCCTGTACTGCGTTAACTGTTTCAAATAGTTCGGGTCTGTTTGTCACCAGAAGGTCTAATATGTTACCGCCACGAGTCGGTTCTCTGTTTTTACATCAATAGCACGATCGATTGAAATCGGTATTGCTGTGGAAGAGATGGATTACTCACACACACACATACACACACACACACACACACATACACATACACATACACAGACACACACACACACACACACACACACACACACACACACATTCAGATTAACCATTCATCACAGAGATAGAAGTTGTTCAATAACAGGAAGTTAACTGGGTTAGACTACCCTCGATGCCCGAGACTGCATGGAGAACAGTGAATACGAACTACGCTCTGTGAAGAATTCTTCCAAAGGTAGGACCTACCGAAAATCAATGGTAACCACCTGGCTACACACTACAAAGAAAAATCGATAAAATGCAAAAAAAAAAAAAAAAAATATCACGACGAAAAGGTTCATGAAACCAATCAATAAAACCCAAGGATTTACTTAAGCAAGGAAACTGGTTCAAATGCTAGCAAAGAATATTAAAGCACAATCTCATGAAGAATACTCATGGCAACAGCTACCTATCATGCGCGAAGAAATACTAGTCAAATCTGTACGAAACACAGTAGTCTTTTCTTTTCGTAAGACGACTAGCGAATGTTAAAACCAGATACACTGCTCATAATCAGTTACAAAACAGATTGAGGCATCCAGTCACGCTCACACATCCACGTGACCTTATGCACGACAACCACAAAGTTATACATGACATAGAAAACACTACTAAAAATTCCAAAAGTCGCGAAATTATTCTCAATTCCTGCCTACACAAGTTGTCTGTAGTTATTCTATATTAGCTGAAACCTATTAAGAAATGAACTGAGGACTCAGATAAGATGAAACTTACATGTTAACAAAATTACAACACTAAGGACTCAAATTGTATGTTACCTCTTCGACGATTCCCAGAGCATTGAGATTCCTCGCTTTTTACCCTCAGTCCCTACTGCGGATTGGAAGCCGGTGGACAGTCATGGCTCGTCGGTGTCTTTCAGACTCGGTAGAGTTCCCCTTTGCTATACACAAAAGTTGGCTAAGCTGTTCCTACCTTTACTTACATTCAGAGAAACTTACGCTATGTCCAAATACATATAGACACTAGCAGTCAACAAACACGCTTCCAGGCAGACAGTCAAAGGGATGGAATAAGGAAAGCATTGGGTGACAAAGCTGATATGTCATGACTGCTTTCCTGCACCAAATTAAACTCTTAATAAGTGTCTGGCTAACGTGAAAGATGATTTAGATATAAAATACAGTTCAGGTAAGGCTACTTACAATTTGCACAGAAACCAGATAGCTGTTATAAGAGTCAAGGGGCATGATAGGAAGCAGTGGTTCATCTACATATCTACATCTACATTTATACTCCGCAAGCCACCCAACGGTGTGTGGCGGAGGGCACTTTACGTGCCACTGTCACTACCTCCGTTTCCTGTTCCAGTCGCGTATGGTTCGCGGGAAGAACGACTATCTGAAAGCCTCCGTGCGCGCTCTAATCTCTCTAATTTTACATTCGTGATCTCCTCGGGAGGTATAAGTAGGGGGAAGCAATATATTCGATACCTCATCCAGAAACGCACCCTCTCGAAACCTGGCGAGCAAGCTACACCGCGATGCAGAGCGCCTCTCTTGCAGAGTCTGCCACTTGAGTTTGTTAAACATCTCCGTAACGCTATCACGGTTACCAAATAACCCTGTGACGAAACGCGCCGTTGAGAAGTGAGTGACACAGGACTGTGGCCTATCCCCGATGTTATTCAATCTGTATATTGAGCAAGATGTAATGGAAACAAAAGAAAGATTTGGAGTAGGAACTGAAGTCCAGGGAGAACAAATAAAACTTGGAGGTTGCTGATGATATTGTAATTTTGTCAGAGACGGCGAAGGACTTCGAAGAGTAGGTGAACGGAATGGAGATTGCCTTCAAGGGAGGATATACACTGAAGCGCCAAAGAAACTGGTATAAGTATGCATATTAAAATACAGAGATATGTAAACAGGCAGAATACGGCGCTGCGGTCGGCAACGCCTATATTGATCTACTACCTTTTCATTGTAATGCGATGACCCGGGTATGAGCAACAATGTCTGTATGATTTTGCAATAACAGGAGATTACTTAACTAATTCTTCAAGTACCAGTGGTTTCTGCCTGAAACCACCACTTTACCGATTTTTTTAACGTACCATTGCTTTTCGCATCGATCCACAGATGCTGTTGCAAGACACGAGACTTCTGGTGCTATACTGGGTCACTCCTACGAATGTAATGCATTGTTGCAGTGATTCATAGCGATCAAAGCAACAGTCAGCGAGGACTGTAGACGACTGTGACATGTGGTTTCTTTGATAATGAAGACGCTGAGGAAATTATTTACAGCGGAAGTACATACATTTAAAGCTACCATAACGTAAATTTGAGTTATTACGACTGGTTTTGTGAGTGATTTCAAAATGAAACCATTACGTCAGTATATACCATCAATACTAACGTATTAAATTTCTAGATAATCTTGGTTTGTTATTTAGTACAGTTTGCTTTAGTGATTATGAGTTCATAGAAGGCTCGAGACGTGCGATTGCGTCTATGAAAAATGCGAAATTGCCTTCAGATATTGATCTAGCCCATAACTCCGGGCGTTTTTTTTAATATTTAGGTTTCCACCAAAATAAACTGTAAATGAACAACAAATCAATCAATAACGTACTCTCCGTTGTTGCTTACAACTTCTTCCCCAGCATCAACAAGCTGTTCATTGTAGAAATCTCCTGGTTTCCACTCGAAGAAATAGTCCAATCAAGCCGTCAATCCCAAAATCTTATTGAACGAACCCCACGCCATGCATTCGAGAGGGCTCGAAACAGATGGAAATCCTAAGGCGCCAAGGCGGAAGAATACGTCCCAGGCAAGCGTTTGAATGGCTTCATTGGCGATATGAGGGCGCTGTCGTGTTGCAGAAGAATGCAATGGTACCGATCAGGATGGATTTTGGTGGATAGCATTGATGAGTCGTAGTTGTTGCATGTAAATTTCCGTATTCACTGTTTGATTTCGATGAGGCAATTCGTGGTGGATCATGCAAGCCTCTGAGGTCAAAATTGCCGTCTCTGAGTCTGGTAAAACCAATTCTGAGCCGTCCTAAAAGACATCACTTCTTCACATCACAAACGCCTCGAGCAACTTTAGTGGCTCTGGTGTCTCGATCAGAAGCAGAAGCTATCGAAAATGCACATTTGTGTTTGCTTTACACTCCTGACCTTGGCAGTTAAGTCCCATAAGATTTCACACACATTTGAACATTTTTGAAACTGTATGTCCCAGTGGTTCCGAAGTGAAACCAAATCGTTAAAGCAACTGATTGTTTACTTTTAGCCGGTTTCACCTTGTGCTTGTTGCTTACTACGCTAATAAAGGTTAATTTTGTGAAAAAAATTAGTATTATATTTCGTAGTGAAACTACCTAATTAAAATAACTGATTGTTTACTTTTTACCAATTTCTTAATGTATTCGTTGCTTACTATGATGGTAAGGGCCAACTTTGCGAAAAAAATTATTGTTGAGAGTCGAAGTGTTAAAACAATGGACTGGGTGTGGACGTATGAGAGAAATGGTGGCTGCGAATTCAGAAACTAATCTGGTTGTGCAGGAATCTGAAGATTTAACGCAAGTCAGGACCGATTTTGAAGGACATGGAAGAGAGGACTTGGGAAGTGTTTAGCTGAACGAAATTGATTTGGAGACTGTGGAAAAGCGATTCAGTGCCACACAGCGATAATAAAATGGTGGACTGCACTTTTGTTGAACGAGAGCAAGAGAATTTAGATTGCGGATCTGGAATGTGAGACAGAAAGAAAACAGATTAGAAGGGGGACCAAGTGAAAAGTATCAACTGTGACAGAGAGATACATTGAACGGTGTTAGACTATGGTAAAAGGAATTGTGGTAATGGACAATGAAAGACGCAGACGATTAGTAATTACGAATGCGGTAGCAGCAGACTATAATTACAAACGAAATAGCAAACGCCAATCGTAAGTCTGTGACGAGAGAGTGAGTAAACGTACACGTGCCGAAAAGCAGATTGGAGTACGGCATCACACATTGTCATGATGAGTTTCATGTGCATCTTCTTCTTCTTTAGACAACAACCAAAGGCACGAACAGTTCGACGACGTTCGCAGCAGCATGGACTATCAACTCGGAGACCATGGCTGCGGTTACCCTTGACGCTGCATCACAGACAGGAGCGCCTGCGATGGTGTACTCAACGACGAACCTGGGTGCACGAATGGCAAAACGTCATGTTTTAGGATGAATCCAGGTTCAGTTTACAGCATCATGATGGTCGCATTCGTGTTTGGCGACATCGCGGTGAACGCACATTGGAAGCGTGTATTCGTCATCGCCATACTGGTGTATCACCAGGCGTGATGGTATGGGGTGCCATTGGTTACACGTCTCGGTCACCTCTTGTTCACATTGGGGGCACTTTGAACAGTGGACGTTACATTTCAGATGCGTCACGACCCGTGGCTCTACCCTTCATTCGATCCCTGCGAAACCCTGCATTTCAGCAGAATAATGCACGACCGCATGTTGCAGGTCCTGTAAGGGCCTTTCTGGATACAGAAAATATTCGACTGTTGCCCTGGCCAGCACATTCTCCAGATCTCTCACCAACTGAAAACGTCTGGTCAATGGTGGCCGAGCAACTTGCTCGTCACAATACGCCAGTCACTACTAGTGATGAACTGTTGTATCGTGCTGAAGCTGCATGGGCAGCTGTAGCTGTACACGCCATCCAAGCTGTGTTTGACTCTATGCTCAGGCGTATCAAGGCCGTTATTACGGCCAGAGGTGGTTGTTCTGGGTACTGATTTCTCACGATCTATGCACCCAAATTGCGTGGAAATGTAATCACATGTCAGTTCTAGTATAAAATACTTGTCCAATGAATGCCCGTTCATCATCTGCGTTTCTTCTTGGTGTAGCAATTTTAATGTCCAGTAGTGGAATTACAGAGTTTGGATGTAGAAAAAGTAACAGTTTTTGGGTCCCCACAGTAATTTATTCTCAAATTGAAAGATAATTTTGTTGCTATTAAAAGAAATCTGTGACATTGCTAATAATGAAGGCATAATAATTATATGTGTAGGATTATTTAATTTTATTTGTGGTATGTATATGTTAGCAAAAATCAGAACTCTTTCCATGCCCAGTTTAGGTCCAGTGTGTCTTTAGTCACATCTTAATGTTGAATTAGTACTGAATCAATTAATGATTGCAATAGTAACTTTTATTAATGTAAGTGAAGTATTATTTAGTTTTCCATGTTTGCTGGTTTGTGTAAAAGCTATCTACTGCTAACCACTACGTAGTTAGTTCGTTTGTTAAGTGGATCTATTGCACTATTTAAAAGGAACATTAACGAAAGTCGTTTCATAAATTTATGTTCATGTTTCTTTAAATTTGATGTTTCAAAGTATTATGCCTAATTAGGTTGGAGACCGTCGATTATTTCATTTGTATGCATTTAATTACTTTCATTACCTCTAAAACTCAGTCTGTTAGTCTTTCTATTACCTGGCATAGAAACAAAAATACTGTTCGATACCCTCTGCCCATTAGGTTAAAAGACGGCCAGACTTCAAAAATCTTCCCAGAGGGTAACGCTAGATTGCATTAGAGCGTTATACATGACACGAACGTGCAGTAATAGTGTTACAAATGGGGGGGGGGGGGGCGGGAGAATATGAATTTGGCATGACTGGTACCCTCCGCCACACACCGCTTGGTGGCTAGAGGGGTATATATGTAGATGTAGATGTAGATGCAGAATGATCACAGTTCATCACATTTGCCAGTTCTCGAGTACACTGAAGTGCATCGTTATGGATTGATGCGTTCAAAAGATCTTCATCAAACCCCGAAGGTCATTCTGAACGTTGAGAGTCACCTATGGCAAAACGATCCTGCTTGAAAACAGAAAACCATTTTCTTGCCATGCTCCGCCCAATGTCATTAACCTACACAAGACGCAAATGTTTCTGACTGCCTCCACTGCTGTCAGCCATCTCTTGAACTCAAACAGAAGAATATGTCGGAAACATTCCTCTTCTTGGCAGTCAACTTTTTCGTATCCACAGCTGTACTCACTATCTCCAAATGACAAAATGACAATACATGAGCTCAACATAGAGCTACAAATAAAAAATGACAATCGATAAATATACCCTTAGCGATCTGAGTAGAAACATGCAAAACAAAAGCGTTAGGAACTTTTGCACCAACCGAATCCTTTGGGTCCTGACCAGTCTTTTGGTAGCTCCTTAATTCTCAAACATTTATTAAAAATGTAAATTGCTTTAAATATAGGAATAACCCTCGCGATTTCCTCACTTCCGTTTTATTTATTTATTTTATTGTTCAGCTAATTGAATTTATACAAGATGTAGCCCCTTTAAGTTATTAAATAGAGTTTTAAGAGGTGTTTCCATGCAGCTATGTCTGCTGCTTTCTTCTGCCAGTTTCCTGAGTTCCATATCCCAGCGATCAGGTGGTCTCCCTGTCGTCTTCGTTTTTCTCTGGGACTCCACTCTAAAACTGCTTTTGTCCACCTTCCACCCACTATAAATCCTAGAAGTTTTTAACGGGAATTTGCGACCACCCTGTAATAAACATACAGGGCTATTACAAATGATTGAAGCCATTTCATAAATTCACTGTAGCTCCATTCATTGACATATGGTCACGACACACTACAGATACGTAGAAAAACTCATAAAGTTTTGTTCGGCTGAAGCCGCACTTCGGGTTTCTGCCGCCAGAGCGCTCGAGAGCGCAGTGAGACAAAATAGCGACAGGAGCCGAGAAAGCGTATGTCGTGCTTGAAATGCACTCACATCAGTCAGTCATAACAGTGCAACGACACTTCAGGACGAAGTTCAACAAAGATCCACCAACTGCTAACTCCATTCGGCGATGGTATGCGCAGTTTAAAGCTTCTGGATGCCTCTGTAAGGGGAAATCAACGGGTCGGCCTGCAGTGAGCGAAGAAACGGTTGAACGCGTGAGGGCAAGTTTCACGCATAGCCCGCGGAAGTCGACGAATAAAGTAAGCAGGGAGCTAAACGTACCACAGGATGGTGCTCCACCGCACTTCCATCATGATGTTCGGCATTTCTTAAACAGGAGATTGGAAAACCGATGGATCGGTCGTGGTGGAGATCATGATCAGCAATTCATGTCATGGCCTCCACGCTCTCCCGACTTAACCCCATGCGATTTCTGTCTGTGGGGTTATGTGAAAGATTCAGTGTTTAAACCTCCTCTACCAAGAAACGTGCCAGAACTGCGAGCTCGCATCAACGATGCTTTCGAACTCATTGATGGGGACATGCTGCGCCA
Source organism: Schistocerca cancellata (assembly GCF_023864275.1). Classification (NCBI taxonomy): domain Eukaryota; kingdom Metazoa; phylum Arthropoda; class Insecta; order Orthoptera; family Acrididae; genus Schistocerca; species Schistocerca cancellata. Next base: position 1,134,285,729 of record NC_064627.1, on the reverse strand, counting down.
AGTGTGGGAGGAACTTGATTATCGGTTTGATGTCTGCCGAATCACTAAAGGGGCACATATCGAACATTTGTGAATACCTAAAAAAACTTTTTGAGTTTTTGTATGTGTGTGCAAAGGATTGTGAAAATATCTCAAATAATAAAGTTATTGTAGAGCTGTGAAATCGCTTCAATCATTTGTAATAACCCTGTATGTTTATTACAGGGTGGTCGCAAATTCCCGTTAAAAACTTGTAGGATTTATAGTGGAGAGTGAGTACATAATATTTTGAATAGGAACCCATGTTCAGAAACGAACCATTTCCGTGCTACAATCATTGGAAAACGTGTTGCTAATGCGACCATTTTTACAAGTAGTTGACTGGGCGTGATCCAGTAAATCACTTGTTTTACAGCTCCACTTATTAATAGACAATGAGACTGCTCGTGTACTTGGTGACGCGTTCTCATCAACGTGATGCACCAAGGCCTCTTCCAGTTCCAGCGTGTGGGGCTGCCTGGAGCGCCACAGTCACGCCTGCTACTGGTGAAGATACACTTTCTCGAAACCGCTGCGTGATTGTGGGCGAAAAGGATACGCGATGCAGTCTGAGTTTGTGGAGAACTATCTTGATAAAGGTGACGAGCAGCTCTGCCATTGCCGTGAGATTCGCCATTCAGCAACACAATGTCGGTGTTTTCTGCATACTTGTACTCAACCATGTTGCTCCAACAAACTGCTCTGATCACTATGGACTTAACATCTTAGGTCATCAGTCCCCTAGAATTTAGAACTACTTAAACCTTACTAACCTAAGGATATCACACACATCCATGCCCGAGGCAGGATTCGAAACCGCGACCGTAGCGGTCGCGCGGTTCCACACTGAAGCGCCTAGAACCGTTCGGCCACTTCGGACGGCTGTGGCTCCAACATTGACAGACGCGTGAATGAGGCTCAGCCATGTCAGTGAGGTAGGATAGGATGTCAAATGACATCAGCCGATCAGACGTAAGCACACATCACTATTACTATCCTGTTGCCAACCTACCTAGCAAACATGTTTTCAAACGGCTGTAGCACGAAAACGGTACGTTTCCGGACATGTGTTCCTGTTACAAATATTATGTACTGACTCCCCACTACAAGTCCTAGAAGTTTGTAACGGGAATTTCCGACCACCCTGTATTTTGTTTCCACTCCTTGGTTGGCCAGTGATTGTATGACTGCAGTGTGGCTGACAGAATCAAAGGCTTTTTCGAAGTCAATGAAGGCTATGCATAACAATATTTCATACTCATTTTCTGGACTAATTACCTTACGCAATGTTTTTATATGCTCAATTGTACTGAAACCATTGCAGAATCCAGCTTTTTCTATGCGTTGTGCAGTCTCCACTACCATGTTATTGCGATTTATCGGGACTTTAGTGAACACTTTATATATAACAGAAAGCAAGCTAATGGGGCGGTAGTTCTTCAGATCGTGAATACTTCCCTTCTTATGAAGTAAGATTATGTTTGCTTTGTTCCAGCAGGTTGGGATGCTGCCATTCTGCATACATGAAGTAAACACTTCGGCCGGTTGTTTCTCTGCTTCTTCCTCTACAAGCTGGAGTACGTCAATTGTCAGACCATCATGAGCTCTGCTTTGCCATTCTGCATCTCGCTTATAGCTTTTCTTATTTCTTCGTGGAGGATTTTGGGGACTTCATCATCTGCGTAAGGTTTTCCTAGTGGTTCATGTGTTCTTTCATATAATTTACTAAAGGAATTCTTTATATTCTTTAGAATTTCTTCCTTTTCCATTATGCGCCCATATCACTTCGACATTAATACCATTCAAATCCGCGTTTCCTATCTTTGTGGCCTTTAGAATCTCCGTCAATACTCTAATATAAATGTCATGCGTATCTTCGTGTCATTTACTTTAGGTAATGTCTGAACAACGCAGTCAGAGTACCACTCATTTTTATAGTGATCTACCCATTCCTTCCGTCCTATACTGTTGGCACGTATACGGTCCTTTTTTTGTCAAATTACAAGGGATTATTTGCTTCCATGTAAATCATGCTGTGCATTACATTTCTAACTTAACACTACTATTTCATCTACATATACATCTACATGGATACTCTGAAAATCACATTTAAGTGCCTGGCAGAGGGTTCATTCAACCACCTTCACAATTCTCTAATATTAAAATCTCGTATATCTTTCCGTATGAGCTCTGATTTCCCTCATTTTATCGTGGTGATCGTTTCTCCCTATGTAGGTCGGTGTCAACAAAATATTTTCGCATTCGGGGGAGAAAGTTGGTGACTGTAATTTCGTGAGAAGCCCAACTCCTGTATCATTTCTGTGACACTCTCTCCCATATTTCGCTATAATACAATGTGCTGCCTATCTTTGAACTTTTTGGATGTTCTTCGTCAGTCCTATCTGGTAAGGGTCCCACACCGCGCAGCAGTATTCTAAAAGAGGACGGACAATCGTAGTGTAGGCAATCTCCTTAGTAGGTCTGTTACATTTTCTAAGTGTCCTGGCAATAAAACACAGTCTTTGGTTAGCCTTCCGCACAACGTTTTCCATGTGTTATTTCCAATTTAAGTTGTTGGTAATTGTAATACCTAGGTATTTATTTGAACTTACGGCTTTTAGATTAGACTGATTTATCGTGTAACAGAAGTTTAACGGATTCCTTTTAGCACTGATGTGGATGACCTCACACTTTTCATTATTTAGGGTCAACTGCCACTTTTCGCACCACTCAGATATTTCTTCCGAATCGTTTTGCAGTTTGTTTTGATCCTCTGACGACTTTATTAGTCGATAAACGACAGCGTCATCCGCAAACAACCGAAGACGCCTGCTCAGATTGTCTCCCAAATCGTTTATATAGATAAGGAACAGCAAAGGGCCTACAGCACTACGTTGGGGAACACCACTTTTGCTTCCTAGAAGTCTTTCAGTCAGTTACTACGAACTGTGACCTCTCTGACATTAAATCACAAATCCAGTCACATAACTGAGACGATATTCCATAAACACGCAATTTCCCTACGAGCCGCTTGTTGGTACAGTGTCAAAAGCCTTTCGGAAATCCGGAAATACGGAATCGATCTGAAATCCCTCGTCAATAGCACTCAACACTTCATGTGAATAAAGAGCTTGTTGTATTTCACAGGAACTATGTTTTCTAAGCCCTTGTTCACCGTGTGTCTTCCCTACGAGCCGCTTGTTGGTACAGTGTCAAAAGCCTTTCGGAAATCCGGAATCGATCTGAAATCCCTCATCAATAGCACTCAACACTTCATGTGAATAAAGAGCTTGATATATTTCACAGCCGGCCGCGGTGGTTTAGCGGTTCTAGGCGCGCAGTCCGGAACCGCGCGACTGCTACGGTCGCAGGTTCGAATCCTGCCTCGGGCATGGATGTGTGTGATGTCCTTAGGTTAGTTAGGTTTAAGTAGTTCTAAGTTCTAGGGGACTGATGACCTCAGATGTTAAGTCCCATAGTGCTCAGAGCCATTTGAACCATTTTGTATTTCACAGGAACGGTGTTTTCTAAGCCCTTGTTGACCGTGTGTCAATTGACCGTTTCTTTCAAGGTAATTCATAATGTTCGAACACAATATATGTTCTAAAATCCGGCTGCAAATCGATGTTAACTATATGAGCATGTAATTTAGTGGATTACTTATACCATTCTGACACTTCTGTTGCTACAGAAATTTGAGGCTTTGCAAAAGAACGAAATTAACGTCCTTACAGTGTGGGACGTTAAAACCTACATTTCACGCGGATTTATTCACAATATTGCAATAATGAATTCGACATCTTAGGCAACCACCACCTTTCGTGATCTACCACAAGATGTAGAGATCATTGCAGCATCAGAGAGCTCACTGCCAAAGCAGACGCAGCATGAAGATATATCTTTGCAGTTCCATTTCATTTCTAGGGACAGCAATACTATTCAGAAAAGTACTTTGCAAAAACAGACATAATGTCTGATGGGATAACAGCAATCAGTTATTTTAAAATGTTACTTAAAATCCGTCTTGATTGCAATTTTTTTTTATTCATATGACCGGTTTCGGTTCATTCAGAAGCATCTCCAGATCTGATATTTCAGTTACAGGAGTAACCCGTCAAAATCCAGCAACTTTCACATGCTACGTCACGTCATGACGTCAAGACGGATTTTAAATAACATCAGAAAAGTACGATTCCTTATTTTTATAACGGAGACCAGAGAGAATTACAAAAGGAATTTCGACCCATCTAGGGGTCGATATCAACGAGTAGGAAATTACAATAGATTGTATAGCATGGGACTTCTCTTTGAAGCTAAAAAATTAATTCAGCTCCACCACGTCATAACATACAATAACAATTCATGAATTGTATCAGCATTTAAACATTTGATGAAATTTTATGATGCGACTACTCTTAATTAACTGATTATTCGCAGGCAGTTCCTCTCTTCAAACGCCATATTAATTAACGGGCAGGGAGACGAGTTATAGAATATATATCATACAGAATAAATCTCTTCGTCGTTATTTGAATTACATGTAGAACGGACTGTTGTTCGGCTTGGTAACAAAACTTATCATACATTTAGCATTGAATACATTTTAGTTTATGAGTAATTGTTATAATTAACGTATCTTCTCCTGATAGCCGATGGAGAAGGAGGAAGAGGGAGTATAAACGATTGTGCCACGCTTTCTTCCTGTGGTAGTAGTCAGTATTTAAATAGTAACTGACTGAGAATTCCGTGTGGTTCAGATGTTTTATTTGAGGAATGAAGTTACGCGAGAGGTGATTTGTGCCCAAGATCACACGAGGATTATCAATGAAACAACAACTTCGAACGATCCGGTAAGTAGAGAAGTCTTGATGTGGTAATATTTTAGTTCTATTTAAAACATAGACAAACGATTTAGTCACTGTTTTAAAAGTCCCCATTTCTTCCATTATAAAAGGAAACGCAGTAACCCAGCAGTAGGAGATCCACATTACAATGAATGACGTCCTAACGTTACTGCTAAACCGAGTAAACTACGTTGCGTACTTTGCGGCCTACTGCATATGTAGTACAATACGGGAAACTGTCTTAGAGTTCTTAAATGATAACGTACGTAGGACCGAATTTTAAGCTTAGACGTTTACCCACAGCCTCGCCTGTTCAAATGAGTATTGATGCGCTGTCCTGTAGTCCCCTGCGGTGAAGTAGTCGTTGGCAGAGGTACCGTACAAGAGTTTGTGACCAATACCTACATTTCATTTTTTAATTTTTTTTTATTTTAGATGGGAACGTGGAGGGGCGATTTACCCAAGTTACAGAGCACATTTTTGTGCCTGAAGTTTCATCTATTCCTGCTGTAGTCACCCACGAAGTCTGCGATGGTAGCTAGTCGATTCTACAACGCTATAGGTTTAAAAATACGAATAAAGTCCACACTTCTATCGCTCTGCGGAAGGAAACGATTTCGGTAGCTGAACGGCTATTACACAAATTTAATTCGAATTTTTAGCGGATGAGCTTCAATGAGTAACTTCCATGGCCTTTAAGGATGTTCTAGCTGTAGGCGACGAAACTTCAAGCTAGGTCCCTGGATTACCGCCTAATATGACATAGCTATGGAGACTCGTCTGTAATTTACAAATTTCAGCATATTAACCGACAGGAAGACCTGTCGGACTCGGATAAACAACATATCTTCCAACACAGAAGACGTAATACACTCCTGGAAATTGAAATAAGAACACCGTGAATTCATTGTCCCAGGAAGGGGAAACTTTATTGACACATTCCTGGGGTCAGATACATCACATGATCACACTGACAGATCCACAGGCACATAGACACAGGCAACAGAGCATGCACAATGTCGGCACTAGTACAGTGTATATCCACCTTTCGCAGCAATGCAGGCTGCTATTCTCCCATCGAGGCGATCGTAGAGATGCTGGAAGTAGTCCTGTGGAACGGCTTGCCATGCCATTTCCACCTGGCGCCTCAGTTGGACCAGCGTTCGTGCTGGACGTGCAGACCGCGTGAGACGACGCTTCATCCAGTCCCAAACATGCTCAATGGGGGACAGATCCGGAGATCTTGCTGGCCAGGGTAGTTGACTTACACCTTCTAGAGCACGTTGGGTAGCACGGGATACATGCGGACGTGCATTGTCCTGTTGGAACAGCAAGTTCCCTTGCCGGTCTAGGAATGGTAGAACGATGGGTTCGATGACGGTTTGGATGTACCGTGCACTATTCAGTGTCCCCTCGACGATCACCAGTGGTGTACGACCAGTGTAGGAGATCGCTCCCCACACCATGATGCTGGGTGTTGGCCCTGTGTGCCTCGGTCGTATGCAGTCCTGATTGTGGCGCTCATCTGCACGGCGCCAAACACGCATACGACCATCATTGGCACCAAAGCAGAAGCGACTCTCATCGCTGAAGACGACACGTCTCCATTCGTCCTTCCATTCACGCCTGTCGCGACACCACTGGAGGCGGGCTGCACGATGTTGGGGCGTGAGCGGAAGACTGCCTAACGGTGTGCGGGACCGTATCCCAGCTTCATGGAGACGGTTGCGAATGGTCGTCGCCAATACCCCAGGAGCAACAGTGTCCCTAATTTGCTGGGAAGTGGCGGTGCGGTCCCCTACGGCACTGCGTAGGATCCTACGGTCTTGGCGTGCATCCGTGCGTCGCTGCGGTCCGGTCCCAGGTCGACGGGCACGTGCACCTTCCGCCGACCACTGGCGACAACATCGATGTACTGTGGAGACCTCACGCCCCACGTGTTGAGCAATTCGGCGGTACGTCCACCCGGTCTCCCGTATGCCCACTATACGCCCTCGCTCAAAGTCCGTCAACTGCACATACGGTTCACGTCCACGCTGTCGCGGCATGCTACCAGTGTTAAAGACTGCAATGGAGCTCCGTATGCCACGGCAAACTGGCTGACACTGACGGCGGCGGTGCACAAATGCTGCGCAGCTAGCGCCATTCGACGGCCAACACCGCGGTTCCTGGTGTGTCCGCTGTGCTGTGCGTGTGATCATTGCTTGTGCAGCCCTCTCGCAGTGTCCGGAGCAAGTATGGTGGGTCTGACACACCGGTGTCAATGTGTTCTTTTTTCCATTTCCAGGAGTGTATAACCACATCTGAATTTTACTTCATTTCTGAATAGCTGCACGGAAATGAATCAAAATATTAAGTAGCAGTTAACTTACCTTCTCATTCCATGCTATAGACATAATTACGCCAATTGATACTCAAGCATTTTACGTGCAGTTATCAAAATTTTGCATTCATGTGCCAATGCGTAGATGATAGCATAAAGAAAGCTAATAACCTATTGTTTATTAACTTAGTTCTGAATCGGTAATAGCTGTTGAAAGCCGTTGGGCTACTAGTGTTTTGTGTTCAGCTGTTGCCAACCGGAACGAGCTGAACATCCATATACAGGATGCTCAGAAACAGTCTGAAAAGCTAGTAAGGGTGTTTCAGGGTAGGTTGTGCCGAGAAGAAATTGCTCAAAAAAGGATTGGTACGTAGCACCGTTTCCAAGTTAATTAGCCGATCGGGTCGTTGCACGCGAAAATTCATGCGGTCCTCCAGAGTCAATGTCGCCTAACGTGATCTTCGTTTGGCTTCCTAAAACCAAGCAACAGAGAGATATAAAAATTGGACATGGGACTGTAGTAAGGAGCGAACCCGAGCCAAAGGCTTAAACGTCTCGTGCACTATTACGTACGCTATGAGAACAACCCCCCCTCCTCACCCCTCACCCTATGAACAATGGACCTTGCCGTTGGTGGGGAGGCTTGCGTGCCTCAGCAATACAGATAGCCGTACAGTAGGTGCAACCACAACGGAGGGGTATCTGTTGAAAGGCCAGACAAACGTGTGGTTCCTGAAGCGGGGCAGCAGCCTTTTCAGTAATTGCAGGGGCAACAGTCTGGATGATAGACCGATCTGGTCTTGTAACACTAACCAAAAGGCCTTGCTACGCTGGTACTCCTAACGGCTGAAAGCAAGGGGAAACTACAGCCGTAATTTTTTCCGAGAGCATGCAGCTTTACTGTATGGTTAAATGACGATGGCGTCCTCTTGGGTAAAATATTCCGGAGGTAAAATAGTCCCCCATCCGGATCTCCGGGCGGGGACTACTCAAGAGGACGTCCCTATCAGGAGAAACAAAACTAGCGTTCTGCGGTCGCAGCGTCGAATGTCAGACCCCTTCATCGGGCTGGTAGGTTGGAAAATTTAAAAAGGGAAATGGATAGATTAAAGTTAGATATAGTGGGAATTAGTGAAGTTCGGTGGCTTAAGGAACAAGACTTCCAGTCAGGTGAATGCAGGGTTATAAATACAAAATCAAATCGGGGTGATGCAGGAGTACGTATAATAGCGAACAAAAAATAGGAGCGCGGGTAAGCTACCACGAACTGCATAGTGAACGCATTATTGTAGCCGAGATACACACGAAGCTCGTGAATATGGACTGGGGGTAAGGAATGAAAGAGGAAGCAGCCTGGTAGAATTTTGTACAAAGGATACGTTAATCATAGCTAATACTTAGTTTAAGAATCATGAAAGAAACTGTATACGTGGAAGAGGCTTGGAGACATTGGAAGGTTTCAGATAGATTATATAATGGTAAGACGGAGATTTAGGAACTAGAATTTAAATTGTAAGACATTTCCAGGGGCAGATACGGACTCTGACCACAGTCTATTGGTTATGAACTGTAGATTAAAACTGAAGAAACAGGAAAAGAGTGCGAATTTAAGGAAATGGGTCTGTATAAAGTGAAAGAACCAGAGGTTGTAGAGAGTTTCAGAGAGAGCGTTAGGGAACGATTGACAAGAACGGGAGAAAGAAATGTAGAAGAAGAAGAACAGTTAGCTTTGAGAGATGAAATTGTGAAGACAGCAGAGGATCACGTAGGTGAAAATATGAGGGCTAGTAGAAATCTTTGAGTAACAGAAAAGATATCGAAATTAACGGATGAAAGGAGAAAATAAAAAAAATGCAGTAAATGAAGCAGGTAAAAAGGAACACAAACGTCTCAAAAATGAGATCGACAGGAAGTGCAAAATGGCTAAGCAGGGATGGCTAGAGGACGAATGTAAGAATGTAGAGGCTTATATCACTAGTTTTAAGGAAAACTAGTTATAAGTAAAGAAGGGAAGGCACAAATGTGGGAGGAATATATAGAGGGCCTATACAACGGCAATGTACTTGAGGGAAATATTATGGAGATGGAAGAGGAGGTAGATGAAGATGAAACGGGAGATATGATACTGCGTGAAGAGTTTGACAGAGCACTGAAAGATCTATGTCGAAACATGGCCCCGGGAGTAGACAACATTCCATTACACCTACTGATAACCAGCCATGAGAAAACAGTACCATCTGGTGGACAAGATGTACGAGACAGGCGAAATACCCTCAGACTTCAGAAGACTATAAAAATTCCAATCAGAAAGAAAGCAGGTGTTCGGAGGTGTGCAAATTACCTAACTATCAGTTTAATAAGTCACGGCTGCAAAATACTAATACGAATTCTTTACAGACGGCTGGAGAAAATTGTAGAAGCTGACCTCGGGGAAGATCAGTTTGGATTCCGTAGAAATGTTGGAACACATGATCCTATACTGATCCTACGACTTATCTTAGAAGATAGATTAAGGAAAGGCAAACCTACACTACTAACATTTGTAGACTTAGTAAAAGCTTTTGACAGTGTTGACTGGAATACTCTCTTTCAAATTCTGAAAGTTCCAGGGGTAAAATACAGGGAGCGAAAGGCTATTTACAATTTGTACAGAAACCAGATCGCAGTTATAAGAGTCGAGGGGCATGAAAGGAAAGCAGTAGTTGGGAAGAGAGTGAGACAGTGTTGTAGCTATCCTTGATGTTATTCAATCTATTCATTGAGCAGCATCAAACCAGGCTCTGGACCGAAGACCACAACAACTACATGAGAACAACGGGCAGTAATTGTATGAGACGAGCCGCTTGTATCTGAGTGCGCCAACGGACTAATCGGCTAACTTCAGTGCTAATTAACCCAGAGACGGCGCAACATATCGAACTTTTTCATAAACAATTATTTGTCAACACAACCTACACTACAACATTCTTGTAAGCTTTCCGCGCTATTTCTGACCAACCTGTATAATCGTAGCAGAGCTGAATAGTGCAAATGGTGGATCAATCTAGCGACGATACGGGGTGATAATAAGGAAATTCATAAGGACTATGGTAAGCGGAACGTTATTACGACCCGGCACCTGGGAACGAGCATCTCTGGTAAGACGAAGCTGGTAGGCTGCCTGCGTGTTACGGTCGTGAGCACAGAAAGTGGGGAAGGTCGGGGGGTTGCCCGTTCCCTGCAGTAGAATAGGGGGCGAACTTATATAACTCCAGCGCACAATGCTGGTTCAGGCGCAAGTGTTACACAACATATTCTCATGCTGACCCAACAGCATCGTCAATTACGTTTCCAGTGAGCGTACGGGATCATCGAGATTGGACTGCATCAATGGAAACGTGTCGACTGGTCGGATGAGTGAAGTTTCTTGGTATACGAGGTCGGTGGTCGTGTATGGATACGACGCAGTCCTGTCGAACGTCCGCTCGACCCACGGAAGCAGGTCGTGGGGGCAGGATAATTCCATGGGAGACGTTCAAGCGGACCTCCATGGGACCTGTGGCAGCAATCAAAGGCACCATGATGGCTGCGGACTACTGAACACAACTGCAGGACGCTTCGATCGCTTTATTCTTGATGACTCTGAGACGGTGATCATAACTCTGACAATTGTTATGTTGCAAGGCCAGTGCCGTTGAGCAGTGGATATAGCAGCGTGGTAGTGAATTTGCTTTGATATCTGCGCTACCAAATTCACCTTACCTTAACCTGCTGAAACACATGCTGGACACTATCGGGCAACAGCTCCGCGCCCATAAAGCAAAATTTACGGAAATTGCGTTATCACTGCATAGACGAATGGTGTCATATACTTCCATAGACCTACGAAGGGCCGGCCGGAGTGGCCAAGCGGTTCTAGGCGCTTCAGTCTGGAGCCGCGCGACCGCTACGGTCGCAGGTTCGAATCCTGCCTCGGGCAGGGATGTGTGTGATGTCCTTAGGTTAGTTAGGTTTAAGTAGTTCTAAGTTCTAGGGGACTGATGACCACTGATGTTGAGTGCTATAGTGCTCAGAACCATTTGAACCATTTTTGAACCTACGAAGGACTTTCCGAATCCATGCCACGCACGAACTATGTTCCAAAGATGGACCAACAAGTAATTAACAACGTGGTCTCAGTTTTTTGACTTATTAGTGTATCTTAATTAATGTCCTTTGTAGTGCTTTGTAGAGGATACTTCGTATCAGTATTAGCCGGCCGCGGTGGCCGTGCGGTTCTGGCGCTGCAGTCCGGAACCGCGAGGTTGCTACGGTCGCAGGTTAGAATCCTGCCTCGGGCATGGGTGTGTGTGATGTCCTTAGGTTAGTTAGGTTTAAGTAGTTCTAAGTTCTAGGGGACTTATGACCTAAGATGTTGCGTCCCATAGTGCTCAGAGCCATTTGAACCATTTTGTACCAGTATTAGAGATGTTCTTTTCTATTCCAGTCTCATGCGGTGAGAAAAATTGTCTAACTATCCCAAAAGCGATTTTAACGTTTTCTAAAGGTACCCATGGTCTGAGAGTAGCGTCTTCGATTAGAAATCCTCAGCCCCGGTTTGAACTCCGCCACCGCTTAAATTTTGAATAAAATCATTGGCACTGAAGCCCGAAGATCTCCAGCATAAGAAGCACACTTGTACAGCCAACAGCCTAGTCAAAGAGGGCGAAGGTGTGCAGAGTTTCAGGGCACTTTCTTGCACTTCGGGTGGGAAACTGCTCCTGAAGGCGGAAGAACCAGCAATGATCAACGACATGGGGATGCAAAAATCAATGGAAACCACTGAATTAAATACATGTCATGAATACCAACAGGACATGTGGCCTTTAACTAAAAAAGTATCATGATGATCTCTCCATTTGCAAAAGGTTTCGGATTAGTTCCCCATTCGGATTTCCGGGAGGCGACTGCCAAGCGGGAGGTGATCATGAGAAAACGATTGAATAACCAACCGAAGGGAAAACATTCTACGAGTCGGGGCGTGGTATGGTAGGTAGAAAATCTGAAAAGGTAAATGCCAAAGCTCAGTGAGCATATAGTGGCGTCAGTTTAGTGAAATGGAAAGAAGTCAACGATTTCTGGTTAGACGAGTACAGGGTAATATCGAAAGCAACAGAAAATGGTATGACGGGAGAAGGATTCGTTACGAGTACGAGGGTAGGGTAGAGAGTGTGTTACTGTGAACTGTTCAGTAATGGGGTTTTTCTCTACAGAATTTACAGAAAATGAACACTGGTAACTATAATTCATGTATACATGTCTACATCGTAAGCCGAAGATGAGAAGACAGAGAAAGTATATGGAGATGTTCAACGGGGGAACTCAGCACATAAATGGAGATAAAAATCTAGTAGCTATGGGGGATGGAATGCGGTAGTAGGGAAAGGAGCAGAAGAAACGGTTACTGGAGAGTATGGGCTTCGTACTAGGAATGAGAGGAGAAATACTAATTGAGTTCTGCAATAAATTTTAGCTAGTAACAGCAAATACTTTGTACAAGAATCAGAACAGGAGGAGATACACTTGGAAAAGACCGGGAGGTACGGGAAGATTTCAATTAGATTACATCATGGTCAGACAGAGACTACGGAATATGATAGCGGAGTGTAAGGAGTATCTAGGAGCAGATATAGACTCAGACCACAATTTAGTAGTGAAGAGCAGACTGAAGCTTAAGACACTAGTCAGGTAGCATCAGTTCTTAAAGAAGTGGGATGCGGTAGTACCAACGAATGAAGAGAACTTCTCTGCGGCTATAGATACTGCGATAAGGAATGGATGAGTGGGCAGTTCCGTTGGAGAGGGCAATTACAGAAGTTGGAAAGAAAAACATAGGTACAAAGAAGGTAACTGGGAAGAAACCATGGGTAACAGAAGAAATACTTCAATTATCTATGAAAGGAGGAAGCACAAATATGTTCAGAGCAGTTCAGGAATACAGATATACAAGTATCTTTGGAGTGAAACAAATAACAAGTGCAGAGAACCTAAAGTGAAATGGCTGCAGGAGAAATGTGATGAAATCGAAAAAGAAACGATTGTTGGAAGTAATGACTCAGCATATAGAAAGTCGAACCGACCTTCGGTAAAATTAAAAGCAATGACGCTAACATTAAGAGTGCTATGGGATTTCCACAGTTAAATGCTGAGGACAGAGCGGGTATGTGAAAAGAGTACATTGAAGGTCTCTGTAAGGCGGAAGACTTGTCTGATTACGTGATTCATTTGGAAGAGATAGGGGATTGCCGGCCGCGGTGGCCGAGCGGTTCTAGGCGCTTCAGTCCGGAACCGTGCGACTGCTACGGTCGCAGGTTCGAATACTGCCTCGGGCATGGATGTGTGTAATGTCCTTAGGTTAGTTAGGTTTAAGTAGTTCTAAGTTCTAGGGGACTGATGACCTCAGATGTTAAGTCCCATAGTGCTCAGAGCCATTTGAGCCATTTTAGATAGGGGATTCAATACTAGAAACAGAATTTAAAATAACTCTGGAAGACTTAAGATCAAATAAGGCAGAATGGATAGGATAACGACTGCACTGGGTTCTGTCCGCCACTCACGCCCTCCCTCCCCCCCCCCCTCTTTTAACTCCCATCCCGACACGATGCATATCTCCACTGACAGTGCTGCCATCTGTCCTCTGTGTGTGGTTACTGCATGTTGGAGCCGAACATAAGCGATGGTGACGTTAATGTGAACGGACTGTGTGTGTAAGTGTCGTTGCTAGTGGTGTTTGTCTTTTCCGTGCGCTGTTCGACAGTGGAATAATAGAGAAACAGTGTGAAGGTGGTTACACGAACCCTCTGCCAGGCACTTAAGCGTGATTTGCAGAGCAGCCATGTATCTCTATATTTATAGCGGTAAATCGCGTAGTAGGAAACCGAGAGGTCACCGGATCGAATGTTGTTCGGACTACAGATTTCTGAGTCTTCGTTTTAACCGAGCCATCACCTCTCAGCAATGTGAGGAGTCATCAGAAGCAACATGTGCTTCAGACTGCGTGTTAAACTGTAGGTTATTTTCGCTGTTTGGATTACAGGGAGGTGGGTTAGGGACATGCAAGTCGACATTGTGGCATTCACTAGAGATGATTGCGCCCGGCCATTGAACCACACGAAATTATTGTTATTACTATTATTACCTATGTACGTACTTACACTCCTGGAAATTGAAATAAGAACACCGTGAATTAATTGTCCCAGGAAGGGGAAACTTTATTGACACATTCCTAGGGTCAGATACATCACATGATCACACTGACAGAACCACAGGCACATAGACACAGGCAACAGAGCATTCACAATGTCGGCACTAGTACAGTGTATATCCACCTTTCGCAGCAATGCAGGCTGCTATTCTCCCATGGAGACGATCGTAGAGATGCTGGATGTAGTCCTGTGGAACGGCTTGCCATGCCATTTCCACCCGGCGCCTCAGTTGGACCAGCGTTCGTGCTGGACGTGCAGACCGCGTGAGACGACGCTTCATCCAGTCCCAAACATGCTCAATGGGGGACAGATCCGGAGATCTTGCTGGCCAGGGTAGTTGACTTACACCTTCTAGAGCTCGTTGGGTGGCACGGGATACATGCGGACGTTCATTGTCCTGCTGGAACAGCAAGTTCCCTTGCCGGTCTAGGAATGGTAGAACGATGGGTTCGATGACGGTTTGGATGTACCGTGCACTATTCAGTGTCCCCTCGACGATCACCAGTGGTGTACGGCCAGTGTAGGAGATCGCTCCCCACACCATGATGCCGGGTGTTGGCCCTGTGTGCCTCGGTCGTATGCAGTCCTGATTGTGGCGCTCACCTGCACGGCGCCAAACACGCATACGACCATCATTGGCACCAAGGCAGAAGCGACTCTCATCGCTGAAGACGACACGTCTCCATTCGTCCCTCCATTCACGCCTGTCGCGACACCACTGGACGCGGGCTGCACGATGTTGGGGCGTGAGCGGAAGACGGCCTAACGGTGTGCGGGACCGTAGCCCAGCTTCATGGAGACGGTTGCGAATGGTCCTCGCGGATACCCCAGGAGCAACGGTGTCCCTAATTTGCTGGGAAGTGGCGGTGCGGTCCCCTACGGCACTGCGTAGGATCCTACGGTCTTGGCGTGCATCCGTGCGTCGCTGCAGTCCGGTCCCAGGTCGACGGGCACGTGCACCTTCCGCCGACCACTGGCGACAACATCGATGTACTGTGGAGACCTCACGCCCCACGTGTTGAGCAATTCGGCGGTACGTCCACCCGGCCTCCCGCATGCCCACTACACGCCCTCGCTCAAAGTCCGTCAACTGCACATACGGTTCACGTTCACGCTGTCGCGGCATGCTACCAGTGTTAAAGACTGCGATGGAGCTCCGTATGCCACGGCAAACTGGCTGACACTGACGGCGGCGGTGCACAAATGCTGCGCAGCTAGCGCCATTCGACGGCCAACACCGCGGTTCCTGGTGTGTCCGCTGTGCCGTGCGTGTGATCATTGCTTGTACAGCCCTCTCGCAGTGTCCGGAGCAAGTATGGTGGGTCTGACACACCGGTGTCAATGTGTTCTTTTTTCCATTTCCAGGAGTGTAGTTCGTGTTGAACCTTCAGATCGCGAGTCCTATTCGCTCTTGTCTGTTGTTGCTAATGGTCCATTCACGAGATATAAAAGGGAAAAATCGTTAAAATCGCACCGTCCTCTTCAAATACAGTTTCTCTAAGAGACGCATCAGGAAGTCGCAAGAACAAAGGAGTCTTTAAGAATCCATTTCAATTCCGCGACAACAACTGTTACACTGTCGTACGGGCAGTGACATGCGTTAAGAAGGAAGTCTGCTGTCATTTATATTCCAAACGCAGCAGAAAATTGAACTGGTCAGACTGGCGTCTTTTTGGTGATTTGCTATATGGATGCACTACTCTTTCAGAGATCGCTTCCAGTAAGGGTTTCACATGCCTTCCTTGAAATTTGTTTTACGTTGTTGTCCCCTTTTCTTATCGACCGTCAGTATACTCCCTTAATGTTTACGCGATGTTATTTGTCCCAGTTGATCATTACTAGCCTTTCAACGGGGTACTACCGGGTTCTTTCGCTTTTTTATGAACTTTGGTAGTCGCTTTGTTGAAAGAGCGATCTCATAATTCATCGAGTTCCTTTCTATTTTGAGGAAAGTTGAGGGCGAGGGGTGAGGGGGGGGGGGAGGGAGACAAGTGCATTGATTCGTCATCGATTTCGCCCATAATGTGTGCCTGATTTGAAGGCACAGTGTGAACTGCAGCTGGTCTCAGATCAGTCAGTGGAAAAACAAGTCGACTGCGCAGCATCTGCCGAAGTTTGAAGGAAACTGCTTTGGTTCAGAAATTTTATCGTTTCTGCAGAAGTCCAACGTAATAAAACTATTTGCGCACATATCCTGGTTGAGAATTCTGCTTATTCCTGGTCTGGCGCCTTACCTGCTCCCTATGAAGAATTTACGGGCTCTCCAAGCACGTTGTTTGTTATCGGACTTCGCGCAGTTCATGATTCAGTTCCTTTGAGTACTGTGCCGCAAACATATGAATGTTAATTTCCAGTAGAGTTTACTTGGTCAGCCATTGGATGTCACAGAAAGCCGGAGGGATTCGAAAAAGAGTTGGAAGCTAAACTACCGGCCATTAAAATTGCTACACCAAGAAGAAATGCAAATGATAAACGGGAATTCAGTGGACAAATATATTACACTAGAACTGACATGTGATTACATTTTCACGCAATTTGGATGCATAGATCCTGAGAAATCAGTACCAGGAACAACCACCTCTGGCCGTAATAACGGCCTTGATGCGCCTGTGCATTGAGTCAAACAGAGCTTGGATCGCGTGTACAGGTACAGCTGCCCATGCAGCTTCAACACGATACCACAGATCATCAAGAGTACTGACTGGCGTATTGTGAGGAGCCAGTTGCTCGGCCAACATTGAACAGACGTTTTCAATTGGTGAGAGATCTAGAGAATGTGCTGGCCAGAGCATCAGTTGAACATTTTCTGTATCCAGAAAGGCCCGTACAGGACCTGCAACATGCAATCGTGCAATATCCTGCTAAAATGTAGGGTTTCGCAGGGATCGAATGAAGGGTAGAGCCACGGGTCGTAATACATGTGAAATGTAACGACCACTGTTCAAAGTGCCGTCAAAGCGAAAAAGAGGTGACCGAGACGTGTAACCAATGGCACTTCATACCATCATGCCAGTATGGCGATGACGAATACACGCTTCCAATGTGCGTTCACCGCGATGTCGCCAAACACGGATACGACCATCATGATGCTGTAAACAGAACCTGGATTCATGCGAAAAAACGACGTTTTGCCATTCGTGGACCCAGGTTCGTCGTTGAGTACACCATCGCAGGCGCTCCTGTCTGTGATGCAGCGTCAAGGGTAACCGCAGCCATGGTCTCCGAGCTGATAGTCCATGCTGCTAGAAATGTCGTCGAACTGTTCGTGTAGATGGTTGTTGTCTTGCAAACGTCCCCATCTGTTGACACTGGGATCGAGACGTGGCTGCACCATCCGTTACAGCCATGTGCATAAGATGCCTGTCATCTCGACTGCTAGTGATACGAGGCCATTGCGATCCAGCACTGCGTTCCGTATTACCCTCCAGAACCCACCGATTCAATATTCTACTAACGGTCATTAGATCTCGACCAACGCGAGCAGAAATGTCGCGATACGATAAACCGCAATCGCGATAGGGTACAGTCCGACCTGTATCAAAATCGGAAACGTGATGGTACGCATTTCTCCTCTTTCCACGAGGCATCAAAACAACGTTTCAGCAGGCAACGCCGGTCAACTGCTGTTTGTGTATGACAAAACGGTTGGAAACTTTCCCCATTTCAGCACGTTGTAGGTGTCGCCACCGGCGCCAACCTTGTGTGAATGCTTTGAAAAGCTAATTATTTCTATATCACAGCAACTTGTTCCTGTCGGTTAAATTTCGCGTCTGTAGCACGTCATCTTCGTGGTGTAGCAATTTTAATGGCCAGTAGTGTAATTTTTCTTCAGTCTTGCCTGCATTATGAGCTGCAACGTCGGAACTGCATTTATAGTAGCTTTACCTTCCCTAAAGCGAAACTGATCGTCATCTAAGAGATCCTCAGTTTTCTCTTCCATGCCCGTTACGGTGTGGTAGTTAACATTTTAGGATTCCTCTTGGGACACAGGAGACACCGTGCAAGCCATCAAGATCAGTAAGCCTATAACTCCAGTAAACAGGGACGCAGCCGCCTCCCTCGCCGGCAGGTGTCTGCGCAGGTGGTGCTCCCGGTAGACAGCGCCGCACCTGACGCCGACGCGGCGGGGGCGGCGGGGGCGGCGGGGGCGGCGGCTGATGGATCGCCGCGCGGCTCCTAGACCGGTGTAGCCGCCGTCCGCGCGGCGCGCGCCCACAACTCAGCCGGGCCTCTCAGCTTTATTACGGCGATATTTCCTGCGGCGACACACCCCCCCCCCCCACCCCTTTGGATCACCCATCGAACGCTTCCTCTCTCACTTCCCGCAGCCGCCGCTCGCCTCGCCTCTAAGTTACGCGTGCGGCTGGGAGACGTCTGTGAGGGAGGCGCCGTAAGGTGGCGCACCAGCAACAAACACACTCCACGGCGTAGGATGCCACAGCCGCCGGCCTGGAGCGCCCCCGGAGACCCTCCTTCGACAGGTCCTTTTTCCCAATTTCGGATATGCCATACCTTGCTCCCGCAAGGTTACCTCATTTTCTTTGAGAGCTTCCTTTCATCTTCTGCATGAGGCTGCATTCTTTCAATATAAAAATCAGTATAAGCTGACACAGTATTCTACGTTTTTAAAAACTTGGTTTCAACTCCAAAATATGATATCAACAGATGACTTTAGACATATTAACTTCATAACGAAATATTTTTCGGCTGCTTACCTAAAAGAACTACATTACTCGCCATTACAATTGCTACACCACGAAGATGACGTGCTACAGACGCGAAATTTAACCGACAGAAACAAGTTGCTGTGATATAGAAATAATTAGCTTCTCAAAGCATTCACACAAGGTTGGCACCAGTGGCGACACCTACAACGTGCTGAAATGGGGAAAGTTTCCAACCGTTTTGTCATACCCAAAAAGCAGTTGAACGGCGTTGCCTGGTGAAACGTTGTTTTGATGCCTCGTGTAAAGAGGGGAAATGCGTACCATCTCGTTTCCGACTTTGATAATGGTCGGATTGTAGCCTATCGCGATTGCGGTTTGTCGTATCGCGGCATTGCTGCTCGCAGTGGTCGAGATCGAATGACTGGAATCGGTGGGTTCAGGATGGTAATACGGAACGCCATGCTGGATACCAACGGCCTCGTATCACTAGCAGTCGAGATGACAGGCATCTTATCCGCATGGCTGTAACGGATGGTGCAGCCACGTCTCGATCCTTGAGTCAACACATGGGGACGTTTGCAAGCACATTCTCCAGATCTCTCACCAATTGAAAACGTCTGGTCAATGGTGGCCGAGCAACTGGGTCGTCACAATACACTCTTGATGAACTGTGGTAGCGTGTTGAAGCTGCATGTACAGCTCTACACGCCATCCAAGCTCTGTTTGACTCAATGCCCAGGCGTATCAAGGCCGTTATTACGGCCAGAGATGGTTGTTCTCGGTACTGATTTCTCAGGATCTACGCCCGCAAATTGCGTGAAAATGTTACACATGTGAGTTCTAGTATAATATATGTGTCCAATGAATACCCGTTTATCATCTGAATTTCTTCTTGGTGTAGCAAATTTAATGGCCAGTAATGTAAGACACATTCATAAGATTTTTCGACCCGGAAAAAGCGTTCGACAATGTGAAATGGTACAACGTATTGGATAATCTAAGAAAACTGAGGTTATGTTATACGGAAAGGCGGATAATAGTATGTACAAGAACGAGGAAGGAGTAGTAAGAGTAGAAGGGAAAGAACGAAGCCGTCGAGTTAAAAAAGGGTGCAAGACAGGGATGTAGTCGTTACCCCTACCGTTCAGTCTCTACATCGAGGAAGTAATGATAGAAATAAAAGAAAGGTTCGAGAGGGCGATTAAAATTCAAGGTGAAAGTATGTCAATGATAATGTTTACTGATGACATTGCTATGCTCGGTGGAAGTGAAGAGGAATTTCACGATCTGTGCACGGAATGAACGGTCTAATCTGCACAGCATACGGAGTGAGAGAAAATCGAAGAAAGAAGGAAGAAATTATAAGTAACAGAAATGAGGACAGCAAGAAACTTAACATAAAACTAGTGATCACGAAGTTAAGTAAAGTAATTCTGTTGCATAGGCAGCAAAATAATCCTTGATGGACGGAGCATGGAGGATACAAAAACCATACTCCCACAGGCAAAAGAGGGCCTTCCGAGCCAAGAGAAGTCTGCTAATATCAAACATAAGCCTTAATTTGAGGAATTGGCGGAGGACAGCGCCAAGTCTGATGACCAAAGGTAAAAGTGAGGAGCTTGGTTTGTCGCTGTGATACACTGTTTTCTTAAGTTCGTGTCTAAATTTGCCTAGCTCGGAGCCCCTTTGATCCTATTTCCTAGAAAGGGGCAACACATTATGTCGATCGAAAGTCAGTAAGCTGCCTTCGATACACTGAAAGGCGCGCTTGGTAATGTGGTAATGCCCCCGTATTAGACACTCACAATTTTGATTAATGTTTATCTTGCAAACCGCTGCATCAGTTCGTTGGATAGCAACCGTGTTCTTGCAGAAACAGGAAGGGCAATGGCCACACATTGCTTATGCGTCACGCGCTTTAACAGTTACTGAGTCAAAGTATTCCCCCTATGAGCTTGAAGCCCTTACTATTTGCTACAGACAAGTTCAAGTTCCACTTGCACTTGGAAATGAGACGCTCTCGTGGTTTATATCACTCCCTCGTAGAACAGTGCGTATTGCTAAATTGGCGGTGCGTATTTTGGCGTTCAAGTTTCTAGTGAAACACATGAGGGGCAGCGAAAATGTCATTGCTGGCGCCCTGAGTCTTTGGATGAGGAGAATGGTTTTCCACGAGCGAATGATCAGGAAGCCCAATTTTACTGACATCTAGACAGAGATGACTGCTTTATTTAGAGACCTTACCCAACAAAAAGAGACCCGGAATTGTCCCAGATTAAACAGCGCCTGCAGTTTGGAATGGTTCTGTCCGAGTACAAACATCTAAGGGGCATTTTGTGTTTATAGACCATTTTGTATCCCGCCTGCAAGGCGTCGCGTGGGTCTGCTCCTATAAACTGGAGGGAGGCCGAATGTAGGCAGCGAGTAGAAGCAGGTGAGGTAAAAATCTCTCGGTACTGTAAAAAAGTTGTTTCACTAGACCACCTTTACTTTAGCAAGAAGATGAATACATAACTTCGCACTGAGGAGCACGTAGGTACGAAGCCGGATGTCTACATCTACATCTACATCTACATCTACATCTACATCTACATGATTACTCTGCAATTCACATTTAACTGCTTGGCAGAGGGTTCATCGAACCACAATCATACTATCTCTCTACCATTCCACTCCCGAACAGCGCACAGCAAAAACAAACACCTAAACCCTTCTGTTCGAGCTCTGATTTCTCTTATTTTATTTTGATGATCATTTCTACCCATGTAGGTTGGGCTCAACAAAATATTTTCGCATTCGGAAGAGGATGTTGGTGACTGAAATTTCGTAAATAGATCTCGCCGCGACGAAAAATGTCTTTGCCGGCCGCGGTGGTCTAGCGGTTCTGGCGCTGCAGTCCGGAACCGCGGGACTGCTACGGTCGCAGGTTCGAATCCTGCCTCGGGCATGGGTGTGTGTGATGTCCTTAGGTTAGTTAGGTTTAAGTAGTTCTAAGTTCTAGGGGACTTATGACCTAAGATGTTGAGTCCCATAGTGCTCAGAGCCATTTGAACCATTTTTTGAAAAATGTCTTTGCTTTAACGGCTTCCATCCCAACTCGCGTATCATATCTGCCACATTCTCCCCTATTACGTGATAATACAAAACGAGCTGCCCTTTTTTGCACCCTTTCGATGTCCACCGTCAATCCCACCTGGTAAGGATCCCACACCGCGCAGCAATATTCTAACAGAGGACGAACGAGTGTAGTGTAAGCTGTCTCTTTAGTGGACTTGTTGCATCTCCTAAGTGTCCTGCCAATGAAACGCAACCTTTGGCTCGCCTTACCCACAATATTATCTATGTGGTCTTGCCGACTGAAATTCTTCGTAATTTTAACACCCAGGTACTTAGTTGAATTGACAGCCTTGAGAATTGTTCTATTTATGGAGTAATCGAATTCCAAAGGATTTCTTTTGGAACTCGTGTGGATCACCTCACACTTTTCGTTATTTAGCGTCAACTGGCACCTGCCACACCATACAGCAATCTTTTCTAAATCGCTTTGCAACTGATACTGGTCTTCGGATGACCTTACTAGACGGTAAATTACAGCATCATCTGCGAACAACCTAAGAGAACTGCTCAGATTGTCACCCAGGAACAGCAGAAGTCCCAGGACGCTTCCCTGGGGAACACCTGATATCACTTCAGTTTTACTCGATGATTTGCCGTCTATTACTACGAACTGCGACCTTCCTGACAGGAAATCACGAATCCAGTCGCACAACTGAGACGATACCCCATAGGCCCGCAGCTTGATTAGAAGTCGCTTGTGAGGAACGGTGTCAAAAGCTTTCCGAAAAAATATAAATACGGAATCAAGTTGAGATCCCCTGTCGATAGCGGCCGTTACTTCGTGCGAATAAAGAGCTAGCTGCGTTGCACAAGAACGATGTTTTCTGAAACCATGCTGATTACGAATCAATAGATCGTTCCCTTCGAGGTGATTCATAATGTTTGAATACAGTATATGCTCCAAAACCCTACTGCAAACCGATGTCAAAGATATAGGTCTGTAGTTCGATGGATTACTCCTACTACCCTTCTTAAACACTGGTGCGACCTGCGCAATTTTCCAATCTGTAGGTTCAGATCTATTGGTGAGTGAGCGGTTGTATATGATTGCTAAGTAGGGAACTATTGTATCAGCGTAATCTGAAAGGAACCTAATCGGTATACAATCTGGACGTGAAGACTTGCCCGTATCAAGTGATTTGAGTTGCTTCGCAACCCCTAAGGTATCTGCTTCTAAGAAACTCATGCTAGCAGCTGTTCGTGTTACAAATTCTGCAATATTCCATTCGTCTTCCCTGGTGAAGGAATTTTGGAAAACTGCGTTCAATAACTCCGCTTCAGCGGTACAGTCGTCGGTAACAGTTCCATCGGCACTGCGCAGCGAAGATATTGACTGCGTCTTGCCGCTTGTGTACTTACATATGACCAGAATTTCTTCGGATTTTCTACCATATTTCGAGACAATGTTTCGTTGTGGAACCTATTAAAGGCATCTCGCATTGAAGTCCGTGACAAATTTGGCGCGTCAGTAAATTTTAGCCAATATTCGGGATTTCGCGTTCTTCTGAACTTCTCGTGCTTTTTCTGTTGCCTCTGCAACAGAGTTCGGACCTGTTTTGTGTACCATGGGGGATCGGTTCCATCTCATACCCGTTTATGAGGTATGAATCTCTCAGTTGCTGTTGCTACTATATCCTTGAATTTGAGGCACATCTCGTCTACATATGCATAGTCAGTTCGGAAGGAATGGAGATTGTCTCTTAGGAAGACTTCTAGTGACACTTTTTCCGCTTTTTTAAATAAAATTATGTTGCGTTTGTTTCTGGTGGATTTGGAAGAAACGGTATTGAGCCTAGCTACAACGACATTGTGACCACTAATCCCTGTATCAGTCATGATGCTCTCTATTAGCTCTGGATTGTTTGTGGATTGTTTGTGGCTAAGAGTTCTCCGAAGTTACACAGGCAAAATCTGTAGTGGCTCGCCCATTATAGAATAAAAACAGTGTTGCTTGGTCATCGACTAAAACAGAAGTAATATCCGGCGTTCCCCAATGAAGTGTTATAGGCCCTCTATCGTTCCTGATCTATATTAACGACATAGGAAACAATCTGAGTAGCCGCCTTAGATTGTTTGCAGATTATGCTGTCATTTGCCGTCTTGTTAAATCATCAGATGACCAAAACGAATTTCAAAATGATTTAGACAAGATGTTTGTATGGTGCGAAAAGTCGCAATTGACCCTGAGTAAAGAAAAGTGTGAAGCTATTCACATGAGTACTGAAAGAAACCCACTAAATTTCGATTGCGCGGTAAGTCACACAAATCTGAAGACTGTAAATTCAATTAAATACTTAGGGATTACAATTACAAGCAACCTAAATTGGAAATCAAAATTCAAATGGCGCTAAGCACTATGGGACTTAACATTTGAGGTCATCAGTCCCCGAGACTTAGAACTACTTAAACCGAACTAACCTAAAGTTGGGTTGGGTTGTTTGGGGGGAGGAGACCAGACAGCGAGGTCATCGGTGTCATCGTATTAGGGAAGGACGGGGAAGGAAGTCGGCCGTGCCCTTTGAAAAGAACCATCGCGGCATTAGCCTGGAGCGATTTAGGGAAATCATGGAAAACCTAAATCAGGATGGCTGGACGCGGGATTGAACCGTCGTCCTCCCGAATGCGAGTCCAGTGTAACTAACCTAAGGACATCACACACATCCATGCCCTAGGCAGGATTCGATAATACTATAGGTAGAGCAAACCAAAGACTGCGATTCATTGGCAGAACACTTAGAAGGTGCAACAGGTCTACGAAAGAGACTGCTTACACCACGTTTGTCCGCCCTGTTCTGGACTATTGCTGTGCGTTGTGGGATCCGCATCAGGTGGGAGTGACAGATGACGTCGAAAAAGTTCAAAGAAGGGCAGCTAGTTTTGTATTATCGCGAAATTGGGGAGATAGTGCCACACACATGATACGTGAATTTGAGTGGCAATCACGAAACAAAGGCGGTTTCCGTTGCGACGGGATCTTCTCACGAAATTTCAATCACCAGCTTTCTCCTTCGAATGCGAAAACATTCTGTTGGCACCCACCTACATAGGGAGAGATCATCATCACTATAAAATAGGAGAAATCAAGGCTTACACATAAAAATTTAAATGCTCGTTTTTCCGGCTCGTCTTTCGAGAGTGGAACGGTAGAGAGAACTTGAAGTTAGTTCATTGACCCTCTGCCAGGCACTTTACTGTGAATAGCGGAGTTATGATGTAGATGTAGATGCAGATGTTGTTGTCAATGTGATGATACGAATGAAAATATCTCGATTATTTTCGACACATGCTATTGTCTATGTAGCGGGAAATAGGTCCTGCGTTATCACCATAGTGTACTCTTATATAACGTATGTTTCGCGTGCCTGGGTCACCATTAGTGCTTCGACGCTAAAGAGGCTGAAGTCGTTTGATTCTGTTCCTGTCAACGTTTGAATGAGGTCGGCGTTCTGTTTATCTGCAGCTGAGACAATGTAATCTTTCTACTGGTCATTTAATGAACCGTTACCTAACGTTTTCGGCATTTATCTTTCTGGCTTTTCGTTGCTGAGAATTGCGAAATAAGGTGAAAGGGAATTATAGCTTAGTGTGCCAACGTACCTTTAATATGAAGCTGAGATTCCTCAAACATTCACGGAAAATTGCACTTTGTTGAAGCCATGTATTAGTTCGAATATCACGCGGATAGTGAGTGGTTCAACAAATTGTACGAACAGACGATGCGTGGTGTGTCACTCGTTCTATATCGGACGTCGTCATTTGCAGTATGTACATATTTAAATTAGATTAATGGTTTTCTCAACTCCAACAAGGGACTAACAATGGAATTAGGCTATTCATCGTGAAAGCAACGCAACATATAAGAGATGCCAAGAAGTTTCCATCGAAGGCCGTGCAGTCCAGAATCGATATGCCAAACAGGCAAAATCGCCATGAGCTCTGAGGGAAGCACCCCGCTGATGTACCAGGTTGATGATGCCCGTTTGGCAAAACACCGTGTCTTGCTGTGTGGAGACCCTGTAACTGCCTGCTGCACGTCGCCATCCCGACAAGAATCGCCGATTCTTTCAAGATTTTTTAAGGGATCGAAGGAGTGATAATGGCATGGGGAGAGATTAGAATTATAGCGCTTGTGCTCGAATGTCTCCTGCTTGACGTAGCTTCTGCGTTACGACATTTGCGACATGGGGCGTGTGTTACCATGAATCAGCAGCACCCCTTGTGGCAGTTTTCTGCAACGGTCGTTTTCGACAGACACACTGTTTCCTGCACATTATTCATTCTTCAGTGGATGTCTACCGGTGTTTGTCCTTCGACATCCAAGAAAAGAATAACAGCACGTTGGTCTTGTGTCGACATATTTAATAATAAGGTCTCCGCATTGACGGTACGCACCTCGGCAAGACACTAATACCACACTACTCCCTTGCCTGTATCTCGGTATTCATATACTGCCGAAAAAAAGTAGTACACTTGGGAAAACGTCAGTTTTGATCCAGTCACGGTTCATGCCACCTGGGGAATTGTAGTAGTGGCATAGTTACCAGTGCTCATATGTTTGCAATCTTTAACAAGGAATGCTCACATGCAGAAGGATCAGTGTGGTGCAAATATGTGAAGTATGCAAGCAACTATGCCACGGAGACGCTCTCGTGCTTTCTACAGCCAACTCAGCGAGTTTGAAAAGCTTCAGATTGAGTGGCGGGATGGTCCTTTCAAAGAATAGCCGCACAGGTTGGACGTGGTGCGTCAGTTGTGCAGTTTGCAGTACTCATGTGAACATCTCACAGCCGTAGACGAGATTCTTGAAGTCCACACAGCGCAGGCGCAACCCTTCCCACCCCCCTCCCCTATGATCATCGTATTGAATGGACAGTTGTTGCTGTTGTGGTCTTCAGTCCTGAGACTGGTTTGATGCAGCTCTCCATGCTACTCTATCCTGTGCAAGCTTCTTCATCTCCAAGTACCTACTGCAACCTACATCCTTCTGAATCTGCTTAGTGTATTCATCTCTTGGTCTCTCCCTACGACTTTTACCCTCCACGATGCCCTCCAATACTAAATTGGTGATCCCTTGATGCCTCAGAACATGTCCTACCAACCGATCCCTTCTTCTGGTCAAGTTGTGCCACAAACTCCTCTTCTCCCCAATTCTATTCAATACCTCCTCATTAGTTATGTGATCTACCCATCTAATCTTCAGCATTCTTCTATAGCACCACATTTCGAAAGCTTCTATTCTCTTCTTGTCCAAACTGTACAGTATTGGCAGATAATACAGCTACCACCGTACAGATAAAGAGCGCTTGTGAGCCTAGACGTGTCAGTCGGTTGAGAACCGATTGTTATCTGTGTGACTACAGGTAGGCATACCTCCGTCTCGAATTACACTCAGGCCACAACATCGACGTGTACGGCTCCACTGGCGCCGTCTCAGAGGATCACTTCGGAGATGGAATGGTGCAATGTGGTCTTCGGCGATGAAAGCGTATTGTGCCCGCACGCAAGTGATGATGGTTTGCGCGCACTACATAGACCAGGTGAGCTCTGTCTCGTAGAGTGCAATCACTGGCCCCACCCCAGGCTTTACAGTCTTCGTTCTGTTAAGTTACAACTCACATTCACATTTGGTGTTCCTGTAGCGGACGCTAACCAGCGCTCATATTTTCAGAACGTTGTTAGACCCGTCCTTTTGCCGTTCTTGCGACACGAACTAGATGATGCAACAGGCTAACACTAGCTCACACACTGCTCCTGAAACTGAACGTGCTCGGCAAGACGTGCAGCATCTTTCCTGGCCAGCACGATCTCCTCCGGACTTCTCTCCAGCCGAGCACATGTGTGATGTGACGAGACGAGAAGCGATTCACGCGACTCGCCAACCAACAACTCTTACAGAACTACGTGAACAGTAGCTGTGGCACTGCGTGTCCCAGGACCGTATTCGCCATCTGTACGATTGACTGGCAAAGTTATCGCGTACATTGCTGTCCGTGGAGGCTATACCACGTACTAATGTCGGTGTTTCAGCTTGGGTCGAGGCCTGATACATCAGAACGGTTGTGCTGCTGATCTGTAAATGTAATCATCCATATGTACTCTTGCAACAATAAATCTTGAGCGCCCTGGGAATCTCTAAAAGGGTGCACTATTTTTGTCCGGCAGGTTACACCCTACCAGCATCGAATATATACGCCGCAACAACATCCTCAGACACTTTTTGATTGCCCGTTACACAATCTTTCTTAGTATACAGGGTGTTACAAAAAGGTAAGGCCAAACTTTCCTCACACACAAATAAAGAAAAGATGTTATGTGGACATGTGTCCGGAAACGCTTAATTTCCATGTTAGAGCTCATCTTAGTTTCGTCAGTATGTACTGTACGTCCTCGATTCACTGCCAGTTGGCCCAATTGAAGGAAGGTAATATTGACTTCGGTGCTTGTGTTGACATGCGACTAATTGCCCTACAGTACTTGCATCAAAAACATCAGTACGTAGCATCAACAGGTTAGTGTTCATCACGAACGTGGTTTTGCAGTCAGAGCAATGTCTACAAATGCGGAGTTGGCAGATGCCCCTTTGATGTATGGATTAGTACGCGGCAATAGCCGTGACGCGTTACGTTTGTATCGAGACAGATTTCCAGAACGAAGGTGTCCCGACAGCAAGACGTTCGAAGCAATTGATCGACATCTTATGGAGCACGGAACATTCCAGCCTATGACTCGCGGCTGGGGAAGACCTAGAACGACGAGGACACCTGCAATGGACGAGGCAATTCTTCGTGCAGTTGACGATAACCCTAATGTCAGCGTCAGAGAAGTTGCTGCTGTAGAAGGTAACGTTGACCACGTCACTGTATGGAGAGTGCTACGGGAGAACCAGTTGTTTCCGTACCATGTACAGCTTGTGCAGGCACTATCAGCAGCTGATTGGCCTCCACGGGTACACTTCTGCGAATGCTTCATCCAACAATGTGTCAATCCTCATTTGAGTACAAATGTTCTCTTTACGGATGAGGCTTCATTCCAACGTGATCAAATTGTAAGTGTGGGCTGACGAGAATCCGCAAGCAATTGTGCAATCACGTCATCAACACAGATTTTCTGAGAACATTTGGGCAGGCATTGTTGGTGATGTCTCGATTGGGCCCCATGTTCTTCCACCTACGCTCAATGGAGCACGTTATCATGATTTCATACGGGATACTCTACCTGTGCTGCTAGAACATGTGCCTTTACAAGTACGACACAACATGTGGTTCATGCACATTTCAGTCGAAGTGTTCGTACGCTTCTCAATAATAGATTCGGTGACCGATGGATTGGTAGAGGCGGACCAATTCCATGGCCTCCACGCCCTCCTGACCTCAACCCTCTTGACATTTATGGGGACATTTGAAAGCTCTTGTCTACGCAACCCCGGTACCAAATGTAGAGACTCTTCGTGCTCGTATTGTGGACGGCTGTGATACAATACGCCATTCTCCAGGGCTGCATCAGCGCATCAGGGATTCCATGCGACGGAGGATGGATGGATGTATCCTCGCTAACGGAGGACATTTTGAACATTTCCTGTAACAAAGTGTTTGAAGTCACGCTGGTACGTTCTGTTGCTGTGTGTTTCCATTCCGTGATTAATGTGATTTGAAGAGAAGTAATAAAATGAGCTCTAACATGGAAAGTAAGTTTTTCCGGACACATGTCCACATAACATATTTTCTTTCTTTGTGTGTGAAGAATGTTTCCTGAAAGTTTGGCCGTACCTTTTTCTGACACCCTATATATGTGTAAGAAATCTATAATTTCCACCGAGGAAATTGCAATATGTCTTGTGTTAACGAAGAATAGTGATGTGTTTCGAATCACTTACGAAGAAGCATGCTGAAATGAAAGTGGCTAGGGACATCTAAGGTAAAACTGTAATTTTACGCACTTAATGGTAACTTCTGTGTAGAAACAAAAGAAATATTACAGAGTACAGATAATTATAACAATAAGTTGCATGAATCAGCACACAAGTTGTACATAATCCGATTTTGAAAGAAACAAGCGTCTCGGCCACAACTACGAGCTCGAGAGCAAATTTGGTACTTACTAGCAAAGGAACAAGAACCCAGTGCATCGCCTTGGGGAGCATTACGGAAATTACTGGTAAGTCTTATTTGTATGTCAGGGTGCGCGGAAATTAACTTGCATTATTTAAATTTTAAAGTCTGTTTCCCGGAACACGCAGTGGATATCTCTTCCCTTTTTTCACCTTTTACGTTTAATGTGTACGCTGTTACCGTCTCGGGGTGTAGTGTTATTATCTTCTTGTTCGCCACCTAACTAAGAAACGGTCACTGTAAACTTGTAGCGGATTCAGATTGAAGTGGCGAGTTCTTGTCCAACTTTTTGCCGAACTCTTGTGGACTGAATACGCCTCTCTCGGTTTAATGTTTCTGAAATGGTTCGGCAAAACCGTTGAGGGACTATAATAGATGCCCTGAGACCTAGCAGTCTGTTTAACTGAACTCAGTTCCACTCATTTAGGAACTAAGTTACGACTACCACGATACCTCTTTCCTGTAGCAGCTAAGTTGTGAAACTTTGCACTAAATTAGAACCGCACATGGTTCAGTGCTAATCCATTGTGTCTTTTATAAGCTTACAAAATATAAGTCGTATTTTATAAGCAATGTCAATTAGTTGATCTTGTGCTGCTGCACTTTTACCTAACCAAAGCAATTATTTTTGGCCCGGGTACAGTTTACATGCACAAGCATTAAATATTAATATTAATATTGTTGTTATTTTGAACCCAGTGCAACATTCTTCATCACGATCAAGGGTACGTTGTTTATGAATAACAGGAACATGTTTTATACGCTGCACGAAAAAAAATTGCAACACCAAGAAGGAGTTGAGTGACATAAACGAAAGTTGGTGTGCATGTTTGAACATCTGAAAGATGACGCCTGTTCCAACTTCGCGCCACTCGTGTAAAAGGGCCCCAGCAGCGCCACAACGAGGGTTAAAATTAGGTTTGCTTTAAATACACGCTATAACAGCCACGAGCGCTAGTCTTCTTTGAGTTTGGATGTGCCGCGTTGATGTTAGTCACGAATGCCTTCAAGGCGACAAAGACCCCTTTTATCAGCACCTCACTGAATTAGGGAGAGGTCGTTTAATAGGGCTACGAGAACCTGGATGTTTCTTCTGCGATATTCCAGAAAAAAAGGTCGTTCACTTCACATTTTTATTCTTATTCCTTTGTTAGTTACTCTTTTGTCTCTCACCACGCCCACACCTCACTATAATAGCTTCTTCTTCATTTCATTAGTCTTTTATAACCCCCCCCTCCCCCCAATTCCTTCCTTCTACACACCCCCACCCCCACTTACACTTACACTCCACGTGCCTACAGTCTTCAATGAATGTTATATTTTGACTAAAGATCAGTCTTGATCACTCATGTATGTTTTAATGGTATAGGTAACCGGTTTCGGTTCTTTCTACAGAACCATCATCAGACCCATGGCTCCCGTAGGATGGTAGGCGGAGCTCTCCTCGCTGCTACGCAGTCAACTGTTGACTGCGTAGCAGCGAGGAGAGCTCCGCCTACCATCCTAAGGGAGCCATGGGTCTGATGATGGTTCTGTAGAAAGAACCGAAACCGGTTACCTATATCATTAAAACATACATGAGTGATCAAGACTGATCTTTAGTCAAAATATAACTATTAACTGATCACTGCTTTCCAAAAATGTATACAAAAAAAAAAAAACTTCAATGAATGATTTATAGTATCCTAAACCTTGTGTTTCTTCTCAATTGTTTATTACCTTTGTAAGAAGAAACTATGATCAGTAATGTTACATTTATCTTTGTTGTTAAGAAATAGAAATTAACCCACTTGGGGCTTTCATATGTGGTAGCTGATTGAGTTATTAACATTACTATGTAATCTTCACGTCATGTAAATAAGGTGTCACTACTATAACATATAAATAACATTTATAGCACCAAGATTACAGCCATATGTATCAATACCACGGTGCACTCACGTTTGTAATTGTATCTCATCAACGATTAACAAGTAATAGGATATCCCTACACTTTATACTATGTTAAATTTAAATGTGATGTTTAACATGAAATCTTTTGATTCTTTTATTTTCTTAAAGGTTTTTATGTACATGACATGTTTCACATACCTGTGTTATTTGCACTTATTCCTAAGTAATGTTCCGCCACATATAACAGGATTTACACGCCTGATGGTATTTACATCATAAATATCACTTAAAACTCATTGGTTAGAAAATGAGTGACTAGAATTGATTGAATTGTATTAATTCTGAATTGAGGCAAAATTACATAAACAAGAGTTGGACATGTGTTAATTTCACGTACAAATCTGTATATTTACCAACTAAAATGTACTTTAAACAACGTCAGTAACTATCTGGACTGCTATATTTATGGGTGCAGCGAATATTATCGAGAGGTTTGTTACTGTTTATGTTTATGAGCAGGAAACTTCATTGTATACTCAGATAAACAGGTACTGAGAAGATGTAACAACTACCAAAGAAAATAAACTGCTCCTAACCTTTCCTATACTACTGGACACTGAGTCCAAAGACTGAAAAAGGTCACCTGCTTCTAACAGGAATTTCTTTGACCAAGGCAATTTGACACTTAGCCAAATGTCATTCAGTCAAGATGGTGTACTCAGTAATGAAACAAAGTATTAAGCTCTGCCAGAAATATCGACTCTTAGACAATGTGTCTAATAGTGTATTTTAATACGGCGGTGGTTTATAACACTTGTAAATGAGCATTACAAATATGGGTTCTTATATGGTTATGGAAATGGAAGAGGATGTAGATGAAGATGAAATGGGAGATACGATACTGCGTGAAAAGTTTGACCGAGCACTGAAAGACCTGAGTCGAAACAATGCCCTCGGAGTAGACAACATTCCATTAGAACTACTGACGGCCTTGGGAGAGCCAGTCCTGACAAAACTCTACCATCTGGTGAGCAAGATGTATTAAACAGGCGAAATACCCTCAGACTTCAAGAAGAATATAATAATTCCAATCCCAAAGAAAGCAGGTGTTGACAGATGTGAAAATTACCGAACAATGAGTTTAATAAGCCACAGCTGCAAAATACTAACACAAATTCTTTACAGACGAATGGAAAAACTAGTAGAAGCCGACCTCGGAGAAGATAAGTTTGGATTCCGTAGAAATACTGGAACACGTGAGACAATACTGACCTTACGACTTATCTTAGAAGAAAGATTAAGGAAAGGCAAACCTACGTTTCTAGCATTTGTAGACTTAGAGAAAGCTTTTGACAATGTTGACTGGAATACTCTCTGTCAAACTCCAAAGGTGGCAGGGGTAAAATACATGGAGCGAAAGGCTATTTACAATTTGTACAGAAACCAGATGGCAGTTATAAGAGTCGAGGGACATGAAAGGGAAGCAGTGGTTGGGAAGGGAGTGAGACAGGGTTGTAGCCTCTCCCCGATGTTATTAAATCTGTATATTGAGCAAGCAGTAAAGGAAACAAAAGAAAAATTCGGAGTAGGTATTAAAATCCATGGAGAAGAAATAAAGGCTTTGAGGTTCGCCGACGACATTGTAATTCTGTCAGAGACGGCAAAGGACTTGGAAGAGCAGTTGAACGGAATGGATGGTGTCTTGAAGGGAGGATATAAGATGAACATCAACAAAAGCAAAACGAGGATAATGGAATGTAGTCGAATTAAGTCGAGAGATGTTGAGGGTATCAGATTAGGAAATGAGACACTTAAAGTAGTAAAGGAGTTTTGCTATTTGGGGAGCAAAATAACTGATGATGGTCGAAGTAGAGAGGATATAAAATATAGACTGTCAATGGCAAGGAAAGCGTATCTGAAGAAGAGAAATTTGTTAGCATCGAGTATAGATTTAAGTGTCAGGATGTCATTTCTGAAAGTATTTGTATGGAGTGTAGCCATGTACGGAAGTGAAACATGGACAATAAATAGTTTGGACAAGAAGAGAATAGAAGCTTTCGAAATGTGGTGCTATAGAAGAATGCTGAAGATTAGATGGGTAGATCACATAACTAATGAGGAAGTATTGAATAGGATTGGGGAGAAGTTTGTTTCACAACTTGACCATAAGAAGGGATCGGTTGGTAGGACATGTTCTGAGGCATCAAGGGATCACCAATTTAGTATTGGAGGGCAGCGTGGAGGGTAAAAATCGTAGGGGGAGGCCAAGAGATGAATACACTAAGCAGATTCAGAAGGATGTAGGCTGCAGTAGGTACTGCGAGATGAAGAAGCTTGCACAGGATAGAGTAGCGTGGAGAGCTGCATCAAACCAGTCTCAGGACTGAAAACCACAACAACAACAACATGGTTGTATCACATGTTATGTATTTCACTGTTATTGTCTAACCTGCTTTCAGGAAACACTTGATAATGGCACTTAGAAGCCGAAATCATGATTGCGTAAGTGTAAATTTAACACTGTAAATAAACAACAGTCTAATGGCGGTATTGACTTTTTAAGAAAAAAAAGATTGCAGGAAGACTTGGCAGAAACGAAGCCACTGTGCATGATTGCTGGCAGTGGTGTTCAAGGGATTGTTCGGTCACAAGGAAACTGGGCTCCGGACAACCACATACCGCTGCCGAGAGGGAAGACCATCGTGTTTGGCATATTGCTCTGACGCATCGTACAACATCTGAAGCAGCAATTTGAGAGTTAGTTGTCGCTGCAGTAACACAACACTTCAAGGACAGCTCCGAGCCGGATGCCCTGTAGCGTGCATTCCACTGACCCCGAACCACAGCCATTGGCGACTTCAGTGCCGTCAACGGAGAGCTTATTAGATGGCATGGTGGAAATCTGTTGTGGTTTCTGGCTCTGCCTCCGTCCCATCAATGGCGGTTTGTTGGCTACAAGGGGGCCAGTTGAGTTCTGCAACCAACTTGTCCGCATGTTAAACACACTGGATGTACATCTGGAGCTATGTTGTGAGGTGCTATTTTAAGTAAGAACAGAAACACTCCTGTGATTACAACACGCATCCTGACTACAAATTTGTACGTCAGTCTGGTGATTCGTCTCGTTGTGCTGTCATTCGTGAACAGCGTTCCAGGGAATGTTTTCCAACAGAGTAACATTCTCCCAAGTACCGCTGTTGTAATACAACATGCCCTACAGACTGTCGACATGTTGCCTTGGCCTGTTCGATTACCAGATGTGTCTCCAATCGTGCACTTATGGCACATCATCGGACAACTGCAGCGTCATCCACAACCAGCATTAACCGTCCATGTATTGACCAACTAAGTGCAACAGGCATGCAACACTGTCCCACAGCCGGCCGGAGTGGCCGAGCGGTTCTAGGCGCTACAGTCTGGAGCCGCGCGACTGATACGGTCGCAGGTTCGAATCCTGCCTCGGGCATGGATGTGTGTGATGTCCTTAGGTTAGTTAGGTTTAAGTAGTTCTAAGTTCTAGAGGACTGATGACCTCAGCAGTAAAGTCCTATAGTGCTCAGAGCCATTTGAACCATTTTTTTCTGTCCCACGTACTGATATCGGGCATCTGTACAACATAATTCAATCACTTTTGCACGCTTGCATTCAGCATTCTGGCAGTTAGCCTATTTATTGATGTACCGGCATTTCGCATTTACAATGCCCTATCTCACGTTTACATCAGCCTGTGATTTAGCACTGTTAATCACATAATTATACGACTTACACAAATGTAGTCTCGAAATGTCGTTACTGTGCATTAATTATTTTTTTGGTGTTACCAATTTTTCATCTTATTGTATTATCTCGACGAAATACTGAAGCGATGTTTGATGTGTTTCTGTTTTGCGATTTTTTTAATTTTACGATTTTTTAGGAAATTGCATTTTCTAGCGCTATATGATGAATCTGTATTGTTTTTTCTTGTTCTTACTACAGCATTCCTCTGTTTGACGTTACAAATCAACAGTTCCCCAATAAAACCGGGATTAAACATTGACAATGTCAATTTTGCTACATATAGTGTTTATTTGTGAGTAACTGACTATAGAACAAATATGTTCCTTCATATGCGCATCTATTTATATGTGCTTACTCACTTTCAAGAAGGTTCATCACTTCCGGTTCCTAGTGGAATCTAGTAGGACACTGATCACACATCAAACAAAGGAATTGAAAGGAAGTAACGCCCGATAGGTATATAACACATCTAACATACAGGAAATGCGGTTAGGACCTTAACTGACCAAGGCCACAAGGAAAACTGGAAAACTACTATGGTCTACACTTACTCGCTATAGTCTACGGTAGGGTACAGCAGTCTTGCAGCTCTACACTTAACGTATGAAAATTTATAATTTTTTCTCTGTAGGGTTCATCTATGGCTAATGTGAATGTATCAGGCAGAAAGAATTCTCAATGCGAATGAACTGCTACATCTTCCTCTGTTGAAAATCCGAGAAGAGGTCTTCATGGACTTTCAGACGAGGAAGTCTGCATTATCGTATAGTATGTTTTAACGACTGCTTCGTATGTTTTATACTTATAACATTCATGAAGATATGTTCAGGGTTTTCATACGGAAGAAACTCAATTATTCCGAACCTCAATATATTTTTTTTTATCCATCACTTCATCCCCTCTCTACCTACAGCTTCTATATACGTTACTATTTCCATTTGCTTTTCAAATTAATTGTCGGTGATTACAGGAACGAAAAACAATCTGAATGTCGTGTTGTTTCTCATTGTTTTAACAGCTGAGAACTGATTTTTATTGTTTACTACGAACTGCAATCATCTTTTTTGCCAGAGAATAAAGCAATAACCAAGGGCTACGTAACAAATGGTGTCTAGGTTGTTCATTTACGTATGTAACAAATTACAGCAATAACAATTTAAAATACCCCTTATGTTTGAAACATTCCCAAAGATTTACACAAAATGTAATTGCATTTTTCTGAAGCGAGTAATTAGCGGATTTTGCGTTTAATATCTGCTACTACGCGTTACTGTCAAAGAGTTATTTCGAACAGTGTTGCACATGTAATCAGAGCACCATTTCTCCAGCAATTTCTTTGCGCTTATTGTTTTACCTGCTTTTAAACGAACGACGGTTTCATCCAGACTTTACGTAGTCCGATTTGTTTCTGTCCTTCTTCTCTCTTCGTTCACGGAAACACTTGAAGCAATTAGCGCCACAGAACTGTTGTGGACAAATGTGTTTCTGATTAAAGGTCAGCACTGTTCGACAGAAATTAATAACTTAACAAAACCTCATCTTCCACGTGTTAAGAAACCAAGTGCGTAAATTGGGCCCTTGGATACCAATTAACATTCATTTACAAGTAATCTTTGGAATATTGTCGAGGGTAGCCGGTATTTTGTATCGAAAGCGCGTAACGACCTCATCAGCAGATTTCATGTAACGGAAATACTCGTGCCTCCCTCTGATTGCGGCTCCAAAAAACGATCGGTAAAGCATAACTGACAGTTTTGCTGTAACAACCGTTTTTAATATACATTAGCAAAAGGTCCACAAGTGGTAAAAGTTGTTGTTGCTGTGGTCTTCAGTCCTGGGACTGGTTTGATGCAGCTCTCCATGCTACTCTATCCTGTGCAAGCTCCTTCATCTCCCACTACCTACTGCAACCTACATCCTTCTGAATTTGCTTAGTGTATTCATCTCTTGGTCTCCCTCTACAATTTTTACCCTCCACGCTGCCCTCCAATGCTAAATTTGTGATCCCTTGATGCCTCAGTACATGTCCTACCAACCGATCCCTTCTTCTGGTTAAGTTGTGCCACAAACTTCTTTTCTCCCCAATCCTATTCAATACCTCCTCATTAGTTACGTGATATACCCACCTAATCTTCAACATTCGTCTCTAGCACCACATTTCGAAAGTTTCTATTCTCTTCTTGTCCAAACTATTTATTGTCCACGTTTCACTTCCATACATGGCTACACTCCATACAAATACTTTCAGAAACGACTTCCTGACACTTAAATCTATACTCGATTTAAACAAGTCTCTCTTCTTCAGAAACGCTTTCGTTGCCATTGCCAGTCTACATTTTATGTCCTCTCTACTTCGACCATCATCAGTTATTTTGCTCCCCTAAAAGAAAAACTTCTTGACTACTTTAAGTGTCTCATTTTCTAATCTAATTCCCTCAGCATCACTCGACTTTATTCGACTACATTCCATTATCCTCGTTTTGCTATTGTTGATGTTCATCTTATATCCTCCTTTCAAGACACTGTCCATTCCGTTGAACTGCTCTTCCAAGTCCTTTGCTGTCTCTGACAGAATTACAATGTCATCAGTGAACCTCAAAGTTTTTATTTCTTCTCCCTGGATTTTAATACCTAATCCGAATTTTTCTTTTGTTTCGTTTACTGCTTGCTCAATATACAGATTGAATAACATCGGGGAGAGGCTACAACCCTGTCTCACTCCCTTCCCAACCACTGCTTCCCTTTCATGTCCCTCGACTCTTATAACTGCCACCTGCTTTCTGTACAAATTGTAAATAGTCTTTTGCTCCCTGTATTTTACCCCTGCCACCTTTAGAATTTGAAAGTGAGTATTCCAGTCAACATTGTCAAAAGCTTTCTCTAAGTCTACAAATGCTAGAAATGTAGGTTTGCCTTTCCTTAATCTTTCTTCTAAGATAAGTCGTAAGGTCAGTATTGCCTCACGTGTTCCAACATTTCTACGGAATCCAAACTGATCTTCCCCGAGGTCGGCTTCTACCAGTTTTTCCATTCGTCTGTAAAGAATTCGCGTTAGTATTTTGCGGCCGTGACTTATTAAACTGATAGTTCGGTAATTTTCACATCTGTCAACACCTGCTTTGTTTGAGATTGGAATTATTATATTCTTCTTGAAGTCTGAGGGTATTTCGCCTGTCTCGTACATCTTGCTCACCAGATGATAGAGTTTTGTCAGGACTGGCTCTCCCGAGGCCGTCAGTAGTTCTAAAGGAATGTTGTCTACTCCCGGGGCCTTGTTTCGACTCAGGTCTTTCAGTGCTCTGTCAAACTCTTCACGCAGTATCGTATCTCCCATTTCATCTTCATC
Source organism: Schistocerca cancellata (assembly GCF_023864275.1). NCBI lineage: Eukaryota > Metazoa > Arthropoda > Insecta > Orthoptera > Acrididae > Schistocerca > Schistocerca cancellata. Next base: position 1,134,246,410 of record NC_064627.1, on the reverse strand, counting down.
TACTCCTCTTCCATTTCCATAATATTGTCCTCAAGTACATCGCCCTTGTATAGACCCTCTATATACTCCGTCCAACTTTCTGTTTACCCCTCTTTGCTTAGAACTGGGTTTCTTGATATTCACACAAGTGGCTCTCCTTTCTCGAAAGGTCTCTTTAATTTTCCTGTAGGCTGTATTTATCTTACCCCTAGTGAGATATCCATCTACATCCTTACATTTGTTCTGTAGCCATGCCTGCTTAGCCATTTTGCACTTCCTGTCGATCTCATTTTAGAGACGTTTTTATTCCTTTTTGCCTGCTTCATGCACTGCGTTTTTATATTTTCTCCTTTCATCAATTAAATTCCAAGGATATCTACTAGCCCTCGTCTTTTTACCTACTTGGTCCTCTGCTACCTTCACTACTTCTTCCCTCAGAGCTACCCATTCGTCTCCTACTGTATTTCTTTCCCCCGTTCCTGTCAATTGTTCCCTTATACTGCCCCTGAAACTCTGTACAACCTCTGGTTTAGTCAAATTATCCAGGTCCCATATCCTTAAATTCCTACCTTTTTGCAATTTTTCAGTTTTTATCTACAGTTCATAACCAATAGATTGTGGTCAGAGTCCACATCTGTTCCTGGAAATGTCCTACAACTTAAAACCTGGTTCCTAAATCTATCTGATACCTTTTAGTATCTCCAGGGTTCTTCCATGTATACAACCTTCTTTTATGATTCTTGAACCAAGTGTTAGCTATGATTAAGTTATGCTCTGTGCAAAATTCTACCAGACGGTTTACTCTTTCATTTCTTAGCCCCCATCCATATTCACCTACTATATTTCCTTCTCTCCCTTTTCTTACTGTCGAATTCCAGTCTCCCATGACTATTAAATTTTCGTCTCCCTTCACTACCAGAATAATTTATTTTATCTCATCATACATTTCTTCAATTTCTTCGTCATCTGCAGAGCTAGTTGGCATATAAACTTGTACTACTGTAGTAGGCATGGGCTTCGTGTCTATCTTGGCCACCATAAAACGTTCACTATGCTGTTTGTAGTAGCTTACCCGCACTCCTATTTTTTTATTCATTATTAAACCTACTCCTGCGTTACGCCTATTTGATTTTGTATTTATAGCCCTGTATTCACCTGAGCAGACGTCTTGTTCCTCCTGCCACCGAACTTCACTAATTCCCACTATATCTAACTTTAACCTATCCATTTCCCTTTTTAAATTTTCTAACCCACCTGCCCGATTAAGGGATCTGACATTCCACGCTCCGATCCGTGGAATGCCACTTTTATTTCTCCTGATAACGACGTCCACTTGAGTAGCCCCCGCCCGGAGATCCGAATGGGGGACTATTTTACCTCAGGAATATTCTACCCAAGAGGACGCCATCATCATTTAACCATACAGTAAAGCTGCATGCCCTCGGGAAAAATTACGGCTGTAGTTTCCCCTTGCTTTCAGCCGTTCTCAGTACCACAACAGCAAGGCCGTTTTGGTTAGTGTTACAAGGCCAGATCTGTCAATCATCCAGACTGTTGCCCCTGCAACTATTGAAAAGGCTGCTGCCCCTCTTCAGGAACCACACGTTTGTCTGGCCTCTCAGCAGTTACCCCTCCGTTGTGGTTGCACCTACGGTACGGCTCTGTATCGTTGAGGCACGCAGGCCTCCCCACCAACGGCAAGGTCCATGGTTCATGGGGGGGGGGGGGAGGCTGGTAAAAGTAGTTATCGAAAATAGCGCACTTGGATGAGTTGGACACAGCGAATCGGTTGCAGTTGCAGATCTGTAGACTTCATTGTTCTATCTCATACGTGGTATATAGCCGAACTATCTTCGGAATTGCTGAAATTCACGGCAGGTATAAGAACTAAAATTGTTGGAGTTGCTGTCGAGAATGTGTGAAACGAGTGTCTTAACTTATTGCGAGTACTGACGGAAATCTGTAAATAACTCTGCGATCATTGTGGATTGATAAGAATAGTTCTTTCTCTTTCCTGTGTGTTTAATCAACCGTTAAGTTTTCATAATTATCAGCATATGCCTCCATTGCAAATGTGATGATAATTTTCAGGAAATTGGTTGATAAGACACCCTTCCTGAGCGTAAAGCGGTATAGATCGCTTAAGATATTTTCACTTATTACGAGATTTCAGCTACTGGCACTCACCTTTTTTTATGAGTTCTAAGTTTTAATCTGATGATTGCTGTAGCTGAAATGTAATAAGTGAAAATGTATTAAGTGATCTATTCGACTGTATTGGGCGGAATAAGATATTCATCATGGTTCGACGACTGAGGATAAATGAATAATTTACAAGGTCTAAAAGAACCATAGGAAGAGTAAACATGAAAGCTAAAGAAAGACGAGACCGTGCTAAGAAGTGTGTAGCGTTGGTTGCAGATTATCACCACAGCTAGTCTGTCTGTAAGTCGAAGAAACCATGAAGAAAATGAAAGAAACTATGGAAAGAGAAATATAAGTGCAAGGCGAATAGATATCAATGCGAAGGTTCCTACATGTCAAAGGGAGGAATTCTGGCTGAATGCATGGAAAACTCTTTTTTTTCTTCTTATGAAAGAAACGTACAGCACGGAATATCATTTACAGTAAACGTAGCAATACCGAAAACGATGTATAGAGATAGAACGCAGAATAACGATTTGTTTAATATGAAAATGGGAATCATATTGTAATGGAAGAAGGGAAGCAATTCTGCTGTCTAGGACGCCAGATCACCAGATCACAAATGGAGGGCTCAAGGAAGATTCCACAAGTAAATTATCACTGCCTAAGGAAACCTATTTTAATAGAGAATCTCAAATAAATAACCGAGGAAGAAGTTCCTGGAAGTACATTCTATTTGAAATCGTCGATCATTTAAATACAAGGAGAAGAAGAAGGATTTGTAAACATCTGATATGATGTGATATCGGAGAATGTTAAAATTAAGTGGGCAGTAAACTACAAGAAGAACAAGAAGAAAAAGTATAGTTACGGAGGACTGTAGGTATCCGTCACTAGACCAAAGGACGTGGTAGTGAGACATCTGCTTCAGCGTCCAGGAACAGTTAATTCATCTTGGAAGGAGTAGCAGAGAGGAAAGTATTGGCGCCAACCAAGGGGAAAATATTCATACTGGGTTATAAAGCTGGGTGTAGTAGTGGCATGAGATGTTCGGACAAAAGTTGGGAGACGCAGTAACACCGGTCAAAAAGTTAGTGACATAAAAAATTACAGAAAGTACTACCAATCATGGGAAGGACCTTGAAACATAGTGTGCTATATGCCCATTTTATTCTAGAAGACCACGTACCACACTAAAACTTCACTAAAATCAACACCTCCTATATTAATTTCAAGCTAGAAATGAGCGTACAGTTATGGTCACAGTTAATGTCAGTGATTGCCATACTAACTACTAAACTTCCGTAGTAATTTCTTATTCTGACAATTGGTTTGATGTACAGTGGCGGATCCTTTTGACATTGACTGTATGTTGAGCAGAGGGCAGCAGAATAGGAGAGAGTGAGCAAGTGACCAGACATTGAGGGGGGGGGGGTTGTAATTTTCTTCAAAGGACAAGCAGTGAGAGGAGAAGCTGTGTAGGAGTTGGGATACGCATACTGCGTGGAGCCCAACCTCCGCTGGGGAGCCACTGTCCGTTTTTGTGCCATAAACGACGGAGAGCTATTTTGTACTGTTTCTAACTTGGGGAGTCTGTTTGCGTCAAGGAGACGTGTTGCGAGCTGACAGTGACAGGTAGCACAGTATAGCAATGTCCTGCATCCTGCAGGAAGCCCATATTCTTGGAACCGCTGGCTCTGACACGATGCAAAGATAAAATCTCTGATGTGGAGTAAGAGAAGAGGCTATTCGGCTCTTTCCTGCTTAAGATCGTACGAGCAGCTACCTTTGGGTAATATAAATAAATTCTGGAGTGGGAGTACTGAACTCGCTTGTGTGCATCTGGACAAGGCCTCGTTGGCTGAAACCCGAAACAGGACAGGTGACAGCAGTCAGACGTTGGTTTCTGAGCACCAGCGCTAGAAACACCAACGATTGGTAAATTACGTTAAAACTGGGTATGGAAGGAAGAGTGTTGCATTCTTGATGTAAATATAGTTGGTCGGCACTGGGAAGTATCACTGTCATTGTTGATCACAATCATACACAAAGGTCTCACTCAAACAGATAAATTCCTGCTTCTTGCTGGGAGAACTCTCTGGAGAGGGACTTGGATTCTGGGCTCTCAGTGGCTCTCACTGCACGCCAGATAAAATTTTGGCCACTACTGCCGCCATTCGAGTTCACCGATAAAGCTAAGTACGGTGAGCAATTGAAGTGTTCGCTAACCGAGCTGTAGCATGTACGCGAAGATTCGTGATTGATGTTAGGGTTTCTAAATTTTTAATTCAAGTACATTTATTAGCAATCTTGACCATAGTAGGTACTCAATCAAAGTACTGGGTGCGTAAATGACTTTTCCGTGTCTAGTTCTTTCCTCTCTGATTTACATTCGGCAACCGCTGCACGACATCCACGAATTTAGTTGTTTCCCAAAATGTTGTACTGACTTCAGTATATTCACTTCAATCTTATTACCTGACCTTTGCCAAGGTGCTGATATTTCAATTCCAAAGCAAACTGTAAGAAGATGTCATGGACGTAACAGTTCCTGCCATTCTGCACATTAATTTGAAATCTACACGGAATTGTGACAAACAGTAGTAACCATAGTTTCACTCAGTAGTTTGATGAGCTCTCTATTTTATCATCTTTTGAATTACAGCACCCACGTTTCACGTATGCTAGGGCAACCTGTTTAGTAAAAATCAAATTCATTAACTTATATGTTGTGCGACACCTGTAACTACATTCACGTTATCCTACGGGGAACAATCTGTTTATCGGTTAGATTACCCGGGATATATCTTTCTGCCATCCACAGGAGTATGTCGATGGCTCATCTGTAACCTGACAAGTTTCCATAAAAGACTGGAACAGGTAAATTAATAAAACATCCAAAAAACATTGATACTTGCGTCAATCTACCTTGCCGTGCTGGCAAATAAATCAATGGAGAGTACACTCACTACGTGATGAAATGTAATACAGAATTCACCACTAGGTATCACGAGGTCCAGACCTCCCAGAATAAAAGGAGGCGGTGATACTCTGTTGCCAATACTGTATAGAGGCATTAACAGAAACGTGGGCAGGTATGGAGCGCTGTTTGAATTCGAACATGGACTACTCATCAGACGTCATCTGGGTAACAAATGCATCAGGGAAATTTCATTCCTTCTAAAGTTGCCCTTGTCAGCTGTTGGTGGTGACACTGCAAAGTTGAATGTCGAAGAAACAATCACAGTTACACAACAACCAGGCAGACCTCATGTATAGACGGGCAGCGAGCGTCGAGCATCATGGAGGGTAGTTTAAAAAATCTCACTAAATCAGCAGAAGAAATCACTCCTGAGTTTTAAAATGCTACCATCAGTCCAATTACCACAGTGACTGTGCGCAGCGAGTTAATAAGACTGGGGCAGAGTGGTCGACCACCCACACATTTAGTCAACGCAAAGTCGGTCTTGAGATGTTGTGAGGAGTGAGGGCAGTGACTAGTGGACAGTAAACGAGTAATTTCGAGTGACGAATCATGATATAGCCTGTGGCAATGCTGTGTAAGGGTTTGCGTCTGGTAAATACCTAAAGAACGAATACCTGGCACCATGTGTAGTATCAACTGAGAAGCACGGAGGAGGCAGTGTTAAGTAAGGGAGTGTTCCTCGCGATTAGGCCGTGGTCCGCTGAATGTGCTTAAGAAAACGTTAAATGCCAAAGGGGATGAACACTTTTATAATATTGTGTACTGAGTACTGTGGAGGAACAGTTCGACGACAATGACTGTATCAGCATGAGAAACCACCGTGTTATAAAACAGCGTCGGTAAGACAAAGGTGTGTGTGGAGTGTCCTGCCCCGAACTGAACGCATCGGAATACCTTTGCATCGGAATACCTTTGTGGTGAGACAGTAGAGCGATAAACCAGTAAAAAGTTGCAAAATATTAAAAAAATGGTTCAAATGGCTCTGAGCACTATGGGACTTAACTTCTAAGGTCATCAGTCCCCTAGAACTTAGAACTACTTAAACCTAACTAACCTAAGGACATCACACACATCCATGCCCGAGGCAGGATTCGAACCTGCGACCGTAGCGGTCGCGCGGTTCCAGACTGCACCGCCTTTAACCGCTTTGCCACCCCGGCCGGCTGCAAATTATTACATTTTGTTCATTCTGTGACTAGTTTTGGGCCTAAACTGATTTTCAAATTGTCGTAACATAGTCAAAAATGGTATTTCCGAAGATGTCAAAAATGTGCACGAGTTCAAACGTCGACTTCACTCCAGACTCCAGCCTCCAATGTCTCTACCTTCTTTGGTTTCGGCTCCTGAGGAAAAATGGACTGCTGCTCCTCCACACATACTTAGAGACCTCACTTAAAATGTCCCCAAGAGAGTTGAAGCCGTCCGTAAAGCGAAGATTGGACGCAGCCCATAAAATGTCAACTAAAAGATGCCCCAATACTTTTTATCCTACAGTGTATGCCTCGACCTTCAGCACACTTTTTCTCTTAACCGTTCGCCATGTCCAGCTGAATCTGTAACATTGATAATACGAGGGAGTAATTACAAACTGTTCAGAGGTAAGTCCTCTTTTCCTTGTAACTCGAGATAACCAGCAAGCTCGAGTCCAGAGCCATCCCGAACAATGGCCTAGCGACATGAGCAGTACAGTGGTTGAAGACATGTCACCCTGTACACTAACATCGTAGAGGCGACACTGCAACACCCACGTTTAACGACTCTCCCTTACTCGGTAATGCACACTCAGGCATTGAAATTTAGACCTCAGACAGATGCTATGCGCAAGATACTGCTTCCGATCAGGGACGCCATGACACGGGCCTCAGTAGCTTCTGGTTCTATTCCATAGACACTATATGTGATGAAACTGAATGTTAGCAATGCCCTAAGGACTGCACTTCCAGCGGGAAGAACTGTAAGCAGATCTTAGGTGGTCTATCACAGGACATCAAATGCTTGTTCGATTCCAAGAAGAGACGCCTGTGATAAGGAAGAGGTCTGTGGTGTAATGGGGCATGGTAGTGGTTTAATAACAGCAGACTACCATGGTATTCAGTAATGACGTTGTTATCTGAAAGCCGACAAGCATCTGACATCGTGGATCCGAATTTGACACCACTCAGATTTTCTTCTCGGTCATTTTCATCGTGTACTGAGCTGAGAGATTTTTAAGATACACATGTCTAACTATCAGTTTTTAAGGATTGTAACAAGTTTCAGAATGGAATAAGTTAACAAGCGAAAGATCCGTGAGCTGTTACAGTGTATGTCCGTATTGTAATATGAACGCCATTAAAATCTCTCTAAGAACATTGTGAGATATCGCCTGGTGCCAGATAGGAGAAATAAAGGCTGCTTACCGCCAAGTTATTTTTGTTGAAGGCTTCACAACTAGTTCGGAAGATCTAAGTGCAAAATCCATAACGCTTAACAATGGATACCCGGGAACGAAAGCTATATACGGCACTAGGAATATTTTATGTCGCACGTACAGCTTCAGCGAAAGGTTTAGAGCAACAGTAAACAGTAGGATTATAGAATATAAAGGTCATTGTGAACAGAAACGGACGAACTAGCCAGCGTTAAACGGACCTGATCGTATCTCCGGTTTTAATTATATTCATGCGCTCTGCAGAACTAGTAATTAGTATTGTCGTTTAATCGCGAGAACAGTTCGAATAAACGATCGAGGTAATTGCTTCGACCATAAACAGAGAAGCTTTAGAATGAGCGGCGGATGAGCACTGATTTTGTGAGCGTTTACGCAGTGAATAAAAAGACGGTCCACGCTACAGGTGTAGCGCTGATTTCATACAATTATGACGCAATTGGTGAGAGTACGGGGAAGCACTGTGTGACCTCAAAGCTTTCATCCAAAGATATGTCAGATTAGATGATTTGTCCGCCGCTCGTGGTCTCGGGGTAGCGTTCTCGCTTCCCGAGCACGGGGTCCCGGGTTCGATTCCCGGCGGGGTCAGGGATTTTCACCTGCCTCGAGATGACTGGGTGTTTGTGTTGTCCTCATCATTTCATCATCATCCAGGACAGTGGCGAAATTGGACTGAGCAAAGATTGGGTAATTGTACGGGCGCTGATAACCACGCAGTTTAGCGCCCCACAAACCAAAACATCATCACAGATTAGATGATTTGCTACGATACTGGTCCACAATGAATCGATCATGGGAGGAGGGTGTGTACTCCAGTACGACTGCTTGATGGCTAAATAATATGTGCATTCATATACTTACTGCATAAAACAGGAAGCACTGTGACGAGTTGAAATTATGTAAGACTAGGCATACTGTTACAAAGTTTAATGCTTCGATGTATTATTTGTCACGTAAAATTTTAGATCTGTGGCACAGTAAGAGAGCCTCTTTGAAGTTTGGAACATGCACGTGAAACAGGGGGAAAACTGGTGACTTCCGTCAGTCTGAGGCGGGTGTGCTCATGTGGATTTTGGGCTTCACTGCTAATGCTAGGCTGGGATCGCATGCCCAGGACAATTTCTAACATGTTGTTGATGTACGTGTCTCAGATGACTTCGATGCTATTAATCTCCGACGAAATGTAGGCGAAGACATCAAACCACATCATCTCCGACATGTACGGCTGTGCTATGGACTCACTTTGAAGTATGTGACAGACGGCTGCGGCACCAATAGAAACCCATAAACATTTTTGAATTGAATGTCTTAACCACTGCACTGTACCGTGTATTAAGATTTCTTTTGGGTCCTTTCATGGGTGGAGCGTGGGAAGAAGGCGTGTACTCCTGTGCAATATCTATGATACCGATTGCTTGATGGCTGAATAATACGTGGAGTCCTACGCTTACTGCAGGTTACTGGAGTTTTCTAAGCTGGTTCTTGCGAGACGTACCTCGTTACCCTTATAAACTGTGCCAGAAATTTCAACTAAACCGTGCCGCACTGTTAGCCGTGCGGTCTGAGGCGTCTTGTCACGGATCGCGGGGCTCCCCCTCTCGGATGTTCGAGTCCTCCCTCGAGCATGGGTGTGTGTGTTGTCCTTAGCGTAAGTTAGTTCAAGTTAGATTAAGCAGTGCTTAAGCGTAGGGACCGATGACCTCAGCAGTTTGGTCCCATAGTCCTTACCACAAATTTCCAATTTCAACTAACGTGTAACAAGGACAAACAAGGGTCTGACAATGTCTGAATGAGTGCTGCTAGTTATGGATCCTATACACCCTTTGTGTCCCAAAATGACGCAAAAAATATAATTTTAAAATTATTCACACAATTAACCAATATTATCATGGTAAGCAAAAAATGAAAAAAGAAATTGATAAAAAGGAAACAATAAATTGTTTTAAGGAGGTTGTTCTACTTCCGCTTATAAAGATAAAATTTTTCAGAAAATAGTCTTTATCATCATAGAAAGAAACGAATATAAAATGAAATAGGTAAACGGTAAACTATCAGTTGTTTTAAATTGGCTTCACTTTAGAACCACTGGGACATATAGTTTTGAATCAGCCATCATTTCATGACATATTCTTGAAAGCAAATTTGCATTTCCCCTAAGCAAGAGCCAACATCTCGAAACTTTCATGAACTTTTAACGCCTAATAGAAATTACAGTCCTAAATAACAAGAAAAGTTTGTCTAAAATTTAATGAATTTTATATCACAACTACATAATGACCCAGTGATTTCATTTTGAAAATACTCATGAAGGCAGTAGTAGAAACTCAGTATCACGTTATAATAACTTAGATATAGATAGTTTCAATGTCAATGATATCCTCAATAGGGCTACCATAAAAAAACCGCATGTCGGGATATCCTACAAGCACGATGTACAATCTCAGTGCCGTCTGTTGCCTGAACGCTGTAAGTGACTACTACAAAGCATTGTGCCCCTAGAAGTCACTGTCTTGCAGTAACCGCGGTGTTTTTAAGCAAATGGAACGGGTACTCAAATACAATTATTAAAATGGTGATTTCCGGCAGAAACAACTGGGGCTCAAAGGGTTAAACAACATTTAAGTGTGATACGTACAAGTGCTCTGTACAAAACATATTGTGGGCGAACTGCAGTTCTCGCAAATCTTTCCGATGAATCTAAGTCTGTCGTTTATTTTACCTACAGCTGAGCTTACATGGATGTTCCACTTCACGATTTTAACGCTGTTAACTCCCAAGTATTAGTATGACACAATCTGGGAACGATTCATTAATCCTACAGTTAAGCTGTAAGTAGGCTGTTTATGTTTTCTTATTGGCAACGTTACGTAGCGCTCTGTATGAAAGTCACTGGCTGTGCTGTGTGCAGTCTGTGGCTAGTTTGCATTGTTGTCTGCCATTGTAGTGTTGGGCAGCTGGATGTGAACAGCGCATAGCGTTGCACAGTTGGAGGTGAGCTGCCAGCAGTGGTGGATGTGGGGAGAGAGATGGCGGAGTTTTGAAATTTGTAAGACTGGATGTCAATTATGACTATTAAGGTAAATACATTGTTTGTTCTCTATCAAAATGTTTCATTTGCTAACTATGCCTATCAGTAGTTAGTGCCTTCCGTAGTTTGAATCTTTTATTTAGCTGGCAGTAGTGGCGCTCGCTGTATTGCAGTAGTTCGAGTAATGAAGATTTCTGTGAGGTAAGTGATTTGTGAAAGGTACAGGTTAATGTTAGTCAGGGCCATTCCATTGTAAGGATTTTTGAAAGTCAGATTGCGTTGCGCTAAAAAATATTGTGTGTCAGTTTAAGCACAGTCCTGTATAAATGTTCAAAGGGGACGTTTCAAAGCAATATTAAATTTTTATGTATATTTTCTGCGTTAACAGTTAGCTGCTAGTATTTGCTCCAGGTTGATATTTCGTCGAGATCTAACTGGATATTACTGCAATTGGTAGCGAACAGAAGCTTCTAATAGATAACTACATCATCTGTGGAAAGCTGATTTTAAGATTACAGTTAATACCCTCCGCTGTGTCGTTAATGCATAACATGATCACTGATGCTGATATTTTACTCCCGTGAGGCAAGTTTCTTAGACCACTGTTACAGTTTGTGACAATCTGGTGTATCTTTGATACAGTAGTTTATTTTAGCTCGTGTCATCACTACACTATACCATGTACTCTCGAATCTGACGTATACTTTAAACCTGTACTGCCACTCTGTCTGTTTTTGTATTCACTTCTCTCCATATGGTTAACCATTTAATTTCTTTTTCATGCGATATACTTTTCAAGCTTAGCTAGCCATATTGTATGTATAAGTTATAAGAGTCAATTTCCTTAACCAGAGGAAACCAGCTTAAATGAAGAGCAGGGAAGATAATGTATACAGGTTATGTAGGTTCTGCAGGTGTGGACGTTCTTCTAGACTACAACGGATTATTCACAACAAACGTTATGAGAGAAAGTACGTACTGTGACACTAATAAGTAAATCTTGAACGGTTGCCTACGAGACGATCGTGGTGAACGCCACATATTACTCCCGCAGTATACTTTTGTGCAATTAAATCTTTGTTTGTCAAAGACAGGTTACTCCAGAACGTAATTCCTATAACTGAGAGTGCAGGTCTAGTCGCAAAGGTCCCCTATGGTACTTTGGTCACGGACAAGCCTCTTACTTTGCCTACAAGAAGAAGGAAGAAGCTCAGTGCAGACGATATCCATGTCGCAAAGGCATTGCAGAGGCACGTTAAGCCGCGCGGGATTAGCCGTGCGGTCTGAGGCCTCTGCAGTCACGGACTGTGCTGCTGGTCCCGGCGGAGGTTCGAGTCCTCCCTCGGGCATGGGTGTGTGTGTTTGTCCTTAGGATAATTTCGGCTAAGTCGTGTGTAAGCTTAGGGACTGATGACCTTAGCAGTTAAGTCCCATAAGATTTCACACACATTTGAAAAAAAAGGCACGTTAACACAAGTGAACGTAGCAAGCCAACACCCAGTGAACGCCCAGAGCTAAGCTTCCGCACTCCTCGCCTTTCGCATTCTTGATTGAAATGAAACAGAAAAATTCTCGTTAAATTGTACATCCAAAATTTCTGAAGTTTAAATTACTTTTCACTCTTGGCCATGCTAAAATTTGATAACTGATTATGTAACTGTTTATGTCCACAATTGAATACGTCGCCTTATTTTTGTAGTTGCTATGGTCTTTAGTCAGAAGACAGCTTTAATGCAGCCACCAATTCTAGTCTATCCTGTGCAAGTCTTCACATATCTGTACAACTGCCGTAACATCCATCCACTCGTTCATTGCTGTGCCCAAGCCTTGATCTCCATCTAAAACGTTAAAGTTTCAACCCCTGTTGCTCTCTCCCCCTCCCTCAGACACGTGTCACCGGTCAATACCAAACTGAACTTCCCTATAGCCCACATTCTGCTTCTTTACAAGGCTACACTCTAAACATATACAGGGCTATTACAAATGATTGAAGCGATTTCATAAATTCAATGTAGTTTCATTCATTGACATATGGTCACGACACACTACAGATACGTAGAAAAACTCATAAAGTTTTGTTCGGCTGAAGCCGCACTTCAGGTTTCTGCCGCCAGAGCGCTCGAGAGCGCAGTGAGACAAAGTGGCGACAGGAGCCGAGAAAGCGTATGTCGTGCTTGAAATGCACTCACATCAGTCAGTCATAACAGTGCAACGACACTTCAGGACAAAGTTCAACAAAGATCCACCAACTGCTAACTCCATTCGGCGATGGTATGCGCAGTTTAAAGCTTCTGGATGCCTCTGTAAGGGGTAATCAATGGGTCGGCCTGCAGTGAGCGAAGAAACGGTTGAACGCGTGCGGGCAAGTTTCACGCGTAGCCCGCGGAAAATTGGCTCATGCCAGAACTGGAGACCGACAGCGCCGACTTCATCTTTCAACAGGATGGTGCTCCACCGCACTTCCATCATGATGTTCGGCATTTCTTAAACAGGAGATTGGAAAACCGATGGATCGGTCGTGGAGGAGATCATGACCAGCAATTCATGTCATGGCCTCCACGCTCTCCCGACTTAACCCCATGCGATTTCTTTCTGTGGGGTTATGTGAAAGATTCAGTGTTTAAACCACCTCTACCAAGAAACGTGTCAGAACTGCGAGCTCGCATCAACGATGCTTTCGAACTCATTGATGGGGACATGCTGCGCCGAGTGTGGGAGGAACTTGATTATCGGCTTGATGTCTGCCGAATCACTAAAGGGGCACATATCGAACATTTGTGAATGCCTAAAAAAACTTTTTGAGTTTTTGTATGTGTGTGCAAAGCATTGTGAAAATATCTCTAATAATAAAGTTATTGTAGAGCTGTGAAATCGCTTCAATCATTTGTAATAACCCTGTACCTTCAGAAGGGGCATCATAACATTCAGATTTTCTAAATCTATGAAAAACGACCTCCTCCTCTAAGATTTGAAGGCTCAAGGGAAGTCTACCGGCCGCCGTGTCATTCACTGCCTTGCAGAGTCTTGTAGATGCGGCATGAAGGGGCCTGGTCTTTTTACCGAGTGTAGCAAAGCCGTATTTTAAAACAACTGTTCTTAAATTCAATGAATGAATAAATTGTTTTTAGAAAATGAACACTGAAATGATTTGTATCTGCATTTACTACCTCTATAAGAGGTTTTCCTTACTGAAAAATGACCTTATTGATCCATAAAACAGTTCAGAAATGATGGCAACTTTCATATGCGTACAATTCTTTCACACTTAATTGGAAATACGATCGACATGGGCATTACTTTTTATTTTTGACAGACTAATGTTTAATATTTTTTTTAACTGAATCAGTGTGTCGTGCAAATTGGGATCGAGTTACGTAATTGCCCTTACGTGTGAAAGATATCTGGTGTTTCAGAATAAATGTCTGTTATTCTTGCGTAGACACGACATAAGTTAGAAGATGACGTCTGCCATGTAAAGTAGATCTATATTTCTTTTTGATTTAAATACTGAAAACTGAACGAATTACTCGTTTTTTCCATGCTTAGCACAACAGAAATATATTCTCATTTTCAAGTGCATTTGTTTACATCATGTGTGATGTCTGCATGTGTGATTTTCTGCTTCTCTTGTACTGCAGTTGTCATTTTTGTGCTGTACTGCAATCGAAAAGTCGGACAAAATAAATCTTGAAATATATGCTAATGTTAGAGGCAGTGTTTTTGCTTGTATCCTTACATGTATTGTGTCTCCTCCGCTTCACGGTATATCACACACGCATAAATTGTCACTAACAATGTTTGTTCCCGTAATTAAAACATGCTATAGAGATCTTTTTCATTATTTAAATCATGAATGACGCCGCTGCAGAATTTACAAAAGCATCGATTACGGTGAACGAAATTAAGAAATTAAATTTCTTGCGTTGTTCGAACAGGGTCAAGAACTGCTTTCGATGGCCTGTCAAGAACCTACTGCTTTTTATATGTAATTTAAGGGCAACAATTTACTGATTCTTCTGAAAGCCTGTGTAAAGACAAAAACAGACGTTAAAACTCGAAACGTTGTATGTAGTAACAAGATGCTCGTCAATGCCAAGGCGGAAGAACTATAGCAGGTCTCGAAAGACAGGTATTCTGTGTACCTAGTCGTGAAGGAAGACGCTTGCCGCATTGAATTTATACCCGTTCTAGTTTACAGCGTAAGGAGGCGAGTGCGCATACATTTTAAAAACATTATTTGCATAACATAAATTTTTATACACCTCAGTTTGGGCCCACGGGTCCAACTCGCAAGTTCAGCAACTCATATAAAAGACAGTGAAGACATTTTAAATTTTTCAGATTTCAGTGTACCTTTCCTTTCCGTTTCGTCTTTCCTTGTGATTGTAAATACGTACGTAGAACACGTCAGCAGAGCAGTGCTGGAAATTCCAACAGGGGAAGTTGTATATACATTTTGATTAAATTGAATGTGGTCTAATTGGAACTTAACTTTACGGAAATTTGTTACTTACACTTTACTGAGAATCTCAGGAACTCTATGTGTGAAATATATGGATTGAGTGCCATAGCAATAAAACTAAAATATTTGCTTAGTTGCACAGTACAGACTTGTTAAAGAGGTAGTTACCTTCTGTGGCAATTCGCTTAGTTACTCCTAATGAAGTACCAGAATGAGTTCGTCGTTAGCGAGGAGAAGGACAAGCACGAAGATCGATCGGTGCAGCCGGGATTCTCCGGGTTCTCGCAAGCCTGCCAGTAGCCACTGTACATCAGGAAGTGAAATGTTGGGCTGATGATGTCAGGCTGTGTTGTGAAAGCAGTATTAAGCTCCGTAATTGTTATTACTCTACCAGCTACTTAGAAATATTCAAATAGAATCTGTAAGCCTATATTTCTTTGTAATCACTTCATCCGTACATCCCTCCAACACTTTTCATATTCTAATCTTCGTCTGCATTCATAACGTTTCCTCGCCGCTGCTGCTTCCATCTCTAACGTCACACTCACCAATATGCCATTCCTTCTGGCAATGCGTTTCGACAATTTATTCCTTCTATCATCTGTTCATATCGCACAGTATTTGACTACATCTAAACGAGTACTATGTACGTATCTGCTAAGTATTCGAACGAAATTATTGAGGTATATTCCAAGACGTCATAAATTACGCACCCGATTCAACCAGCTGTATGTAGTTTTGGATGTAGATCTCTGATAGCAGTCCCTTTAGTGCAATACTGTATGCTTTGAAAGTCCACTCACCATAACTTTTATTTGAGCAATGGATAGAGATTTCATTTATTTCGCATATGGCATACCGAATTACATTTTACAAGTACATACACTACAATGGTACAAGATAAGATAAAATAATGCGAAATATTGAAAGAACGCATACAGAAAAAATTTAAAGGAAAGAATATAAATAGCGAAATCCATGGCAAGTACAGCTTCCAGGCGCTTCCAGAGGCGCACGCGAATGTAGTAATGGCTATCGCACTAACTGCGAAAGGCAAAGATAGTAGTTCTACCACCAGTAAGGCACACTTTCCAACTATTCGTATATTAACATAAATAGAAGACTATTACCTGCTTTAGAAATAAAATTTCTCGACTTCAAACGGAGCATTTTCTGAATTATTTCTGTTGTACATTAATGCCATAGGTCAGTACATAAGTATCCATTTTGTTATGTGTGTTTAGCCAGACAGTGCATCCGAGCGCACAAAGGAATAAAGGTCAAAGAGTAGTCCCGTTTCTAATTCCACCAAACAGGCGACTCGAGTTCGTCATTCAAATCTAGTGCCGCCTGGAGTATCTAGTACCTCCGGCACTACTTACAGAACTATGGTAACTTATTAATGGAGCATATATGATGTTGGCAGAGGGAAATTTCTTCATATCCCAGTGTACGAGAAAAATCTACACACTTTATTATGTGAAGCAACAATGTGTTATTCTAGAAGCAAATCAATAAAATCTTAGGTTCCTTGTTTAGAGTGTATGGGACACCTAGTAGGCTTTTCACACACTTTATCGTAAGATTACGGAGCATTATACATATGTGACCTCAGAAAATGGAGTATTTTAGGCTCTGAATAGTTTAACAATAGTCATACGTTGTTGTCGTTCTCTGATAAGCAGTTTTCTTTTTCAGAGAAAGCAGCCAGCACAGAAGTGATCCATCTTTGCGGCTCCACCGACTGGCTCTAAGGGACCATTCAGTGGCACATCTGATGGTAAAGTGAAAGTGCGTACAGATGTAATGTATCACTCCTGCAATGGCTGTGCCATTGTTACTTTTAATTTGATGGTTTTATGTAGCGGTTTCAACTTTATATTTCTCGTGAAGTAAGCTTCATTACCAAGTTGCGAACTCGCCAATTCTTCGCAGTCCATGTTTGAGAATTGTCTATACGGCCTAGTTTTGGGTATTCCTCAGATTTGTGTTCGGACGCAGATTTCGGCTCTTCGTTGCTACTTTGGAGGTACAGAACTCGAAATTCGAGGAATAAAATAAAACCGCATGTTGATGTTGCAAACGCCTGCTACGGTCGCAGGTTCGAATCCTGCCTCGGGCATGGATGTGTGTGATGTCCTTAGGTTAGTTAGGTTTAAGTAGTTCTAAGTTCTAGGGGACTGATGACCACGGATGTTGAGTCCTATAGTGCTCAGAGCCATTTTTTTTTTTAAGCATGTCTCCCGATGTAGGTGGGCGCCAACAAAATACTTTCACACTCTGATGAGAAAGCTGGTGATTGGAATTTCATGAGAAGGTCCTCCAGCAGCTAAAAAGCCTTTGTTTTAATGACTGCCACCCCAAGTCAAATATCATATCCGTGACACTTACTTCCCCTACTTCGTGATAATACAAAGCTATCTGCCATTCTTTCAACTTTTTCGATGTCATCCGTCAGTCCCACCTGATGCGGATCCTATACCGCACAGCAATACTCCAGAAGAGGACGGACAATCGTATTGTAACCAGTCTCTTTAGTAGACCTGCTACAATTTCTAAGTGTTCTGCCGATAAATCACCATCTCTCGGTTGCTTATCCCACAACATTGTCTATGAGATCGTTCCAATTTAAGTTATTTGTAATTGTAGTTCCTAAGTATTTAGTTGAATTTACAGCCTTTAGATTTGTGTTATTTGTAATTGTGGTCCCTAAATATTTAGTTGAATTTATAGCCTTTAGATTTGTGTGATTCATCGCGTAACTGAAATTAACCGAATTCTTTTTAGTTGTCACGTTGACACGTTCACACTTTTTCGCACCACACAGATGTAGTGTCTATATCATTTTGCAATTCGCTTTAACCATCTGATGACATTACATGACGGTATACAGAGTGGTCCACTGATAGTGACTGGGCCAAATATCTCACGAAATAAGCGTCAAACGAAAAAACTACAAAGAATGAAACTTGTCTAGCTTGAAGGGTGAAACCAGATGGCGCTATGGTTGGCCCGGTAGATGGCGCTGCCATAGGTCAAACGAATATCGACAGCGTTTTTTTTTTTTTTTAATAGGAACCCCCATTTCATACTACATATTCGTGTAGTACGTAAAGAAATACGAATGTTGTAGTTGGACCACTTTTTTTCGCTTTGTGATAGATGGCGCCGTGACAGTCACAAACATATGGCTCACAATTTTAGACAAATCGTTGGTAACAGGAAAGTTTTTTAAATTAAAATACAGACCGTAGGTACATTTGAACATTTTATTTCGGTTGTTCCAATGTGATACATGTACCTTTGTGAACTTATCATTTCTGAAAACGCATGCTGTTACAGCGTGATTGCCGGTCGGTGTGGCCGAGCGGTTCTAGGCGCTAGGTCGCAGGTCCGAATGCTGCCTCGGGCATGGATGTGTGTGATGCCCTTAAGTTAGTAAGGTTTAAGTAGTTCTAAGTTCTAGGGGACTGATGACCTCAGCAGTTAAGTCCCATAGTGCTCAGAGCCATTTTTTGAACAGCGTGATTACCTGTAAATACCACATTAGTGCAATAAATGCTCAAAATTATGTCCGTCAACCTCAATGCATTTGGCAATACGTGTAACGACATTCCTCTCAACAGCGAGTAGTTCACCTTCCGTAATATTCGCACATGCATTGAAAATACGCTGATGCATGTTGTCAGGCGTTGTCGGTGGATCACGATAGCAAATATGCTTCAACTTTCACCACAGAAAGAAATCCGCGGACGTCAGATCCGGTGAACGTGCGGGCTATGGTATGGTGCTCCGACGACCAATCCACCTGTCATGAAATATGCTACTCAATACCGCTTCAACCGCACGCGAGATATCTGCCGGACATCCGTCATGTTGGAAGTACATCGTCATTCTGTCATGTAGTGAAACATCTTGTAGTAACATCGGTAGAACATTACGTAGGGTATCAGCATACATTGCGCCATTCAGATTGCCATCGATAAAATGGGAGCCAATTATCATCCCTCCCATAATGCCGCACCATACATTAACCCGCCAAGGTCGCTGGTGTTCCACTTGTCGCAACCATCGTGGATTTCCCGTAGCCCAATAGTGCATATTATGCCGGTTTACGTGACCGCTGTTGGTAAATGACGCTTCGTCGCTAAATAGAACGCGTGCAAAAAACTTGTCATCGTCCCGTAATTTCTCTTGTTCCCAGTGGCAGAACTGTACACGGCGTTCAAAGTCGTCGCCATGTAATTCCTGGTGCATAGAAATGTGGTTCGGATGCAATCGATGTTTATGTAGCATCCTCAACACCGACGTTTTTGAGATTCCAGATTCTCGCGCAGTTTGCCTGCTATTGATGTGCGGATTAGCCGCGACAGCAGCTAAAACACCTACTTGGGCATCATCTTTTGTTGCAGGCCGTGGTTGACGTTTCACATGTGGCTGAACACTTCCTGTTTCCTTAAATAACGTAACTATCCGGCGAACCGTCTGGGCACTTGAATGATGTCGTCCAGGATACTGAAACAGCATACATAGCAGACGCCCGTTGGGCATTTTCACCACAACAGACACACATCAACATGATATCGACCTTTTCCGCAATTGGTAATCGGTCCATTTTAACACGGGTAATGTATCACGAAGCAAATACCGTCCGCACTGGCGGAATGGCACGTGATTCGACGAACTTATATGATTGTGACTATTACAGCGCCATCTATCACAAAGCGATAGAAGAGGTCCAACTAAAACTTTCAAATTTCTTTACGTACTACACGAATATGTAATAAAAATGGGGGTTCGTATTTAAAAAAAAAAACGCAGTTGATATACGTTGGACCTATGGCAGCGCCATCTAGAGGGCCAACCATAGCGCCATCTGGTTTCCCCCTTCAAGCTAGACGAGTTTCGTTCTTTGTAGTTTTTCTTGTTTGATGCTTATTTCATGAGATATTTGGCCCGGGAACTATGAATGGGCTACCCTGTATATCAGCATCATCTGTAAACAATGTAGGACTGCTCAGATCATCTCCACTGTAGTTAATGTAGATCACGAACAGCAGAGGGCCTGTACTACTTCTCTGGGAAATGCTAGATATTATTTCCCTTTCTGTCGATGACTTTCCGTCAGTTATTACGAACTGTACCTTTATGAAAGGAAATCACGAACCAGTTACATAACTGAGGCGAAGCTCCTCAGGCATGCAATTAAGTTAGATGTTGTTTGTGATAAATGTTGTCAACATCTTCTGGAAATCCTCAAATAGGGAATCAATTTGGCATCGCCTGTTGGTAGCCCTCGTTACTTCTTGAGAGCAACAAGATAGTTGTGTTTCCCAAGAACGATATTCTCAGAATACGTGTTGACTGTTTGTCAATAAATCGTTTTCTTCGAGGTGATTCATAATGTCGGAGCACAGCATGTGTTCCAAAATCCTACTGCAAAGCGACGTTAGTGGTACGGGTTTGTATTACTCTTACTTCCTTTCTTGGGCATTGGTGTGACTTGTGAAACTATGGGTATGGATCTTTCTACGAGTGAGTGGTTGTTTATGACAGCCAATTATGGAGCTATTGTATCAGCGTACTCTGGAAAGAACTTTACTTAAGTGCGACCGGTAGCCTTGCCTTTCTTAAGTGGTTTAAGCTAATTCGCTACACCAAGGCTCTGCTTCTAAATTACTCTCGTTGGCAGTTGTTCTTGATTCGAATTCTGGAATGTTTTCCTCGTCTTCTTTTGTGGCGGAATTTCGGAAAACCGTGTTTAGTAAGTCTGCTTTAGTGGTGCTCTCACCAATAACAGCAACTTTGCTATCGGGCAGAATGAAGAAATTGATTACGTCTTGCCGCTGGTGTACTTCAAAAACTAATGCTTCAACTGACCTGCTATCGTAGTTAAAATCGACTACAAGAAAGGACACGAATCTGTATGTTTAGGGCCGGCCGCCGTGGCCGAACAGTTCTACGCGCTTCAGTCCGGAACCGCGCTGCTGATACGGTCGCAGGTTGGAATCCTGCCTCGGGCATGGGTGTGTGTGATGTCCTTAGGTTAGTTACGTTTACGTAAATCTAAGTCTAGGGGACTGATGACCTCAGATGTTAAGTCCCATAGTGCTTAGAGCCTTTTCTTTGTAAGTTTTGGCAGCACAGCACAGGATAATGGAAAAGTGTCCATCATTGTTAAAACATAAATAGAAGCTATGCCTAGAAGCTATGCCCGTTGGAATTTTATCCTAGTATCCTGCTAAGAAATTTTCGAAATAGTTTATGTTTACTCATTTAATATGTTCCATATTAAAATTGTATAGTCTTTGTTGGTCCGATTGTTTATTAAAGTACTCTATCGATAACGTTGAAGAATCGAGGACTCTGTTTGTATTTGCGTCTCTTTAGATGCCCTTGAAAGTTCTGATTTACTTAGATTGAAGTTGTTTCTGGTTTCATGTCTTTCAGAACGGATAATTACACCAATAACAATGCGAAACTATTCAGAATCTGAAATTTTTCCTGTTACCGGCAAGTTGAAGAGACCCAACCCCGTTTTGCCGCACGTTTTTGAAGGTGAGTTTCGCACAGTTTCTCATAAGAGATGACCTGTTTCAAATTTCCTCTCTGCTCTTTAGCTTAAACTCGTTGTTTTCGTGCATTTTTGTTTATTTAGTAGGCGCAGTTCTATGTTTATTTACTGTCTAGAGTACGTTTTCACCACCGTCTTTAGTATGGATAGGAACTGTGAATGCTGTGATCACATGTGAGCTGAGTCCGTACATAAAAGACTGGAAAGTAGCAAAAGTCACACCGATACCCAAAAAAGGAAATAGTAGGAATTCACTGAATCACGGACCTGTATCAGTAATGTCTGTTTGCAGTAGGGTTTTGGAACGTATGCTGTATTCGAATATTATGAATTACCTCGAAGAAGGGATTTATTGGCAAATAATCAGCACGAATTCAGAGAACATCGATTTTCTGAGACGCAACTGGCTCTTTATTCTCGCGAAGTAATGAGTGTTACAGACAGGGGAAGTCAAACTGATCCCATATTTTTAGATTTCCAGAAGGTTTCGACACCGTTCCTCACAAGCATCTTCTAAACGAATTCCGTTCCATAGGAGTATCGCCTCAGTTCGTGCGACTGAAATCGTGATTTCCTGTCAGAGAGATTGTTCGTAGTAACTGGCGGAAAGTCATCGAGTAAGACAGAAGTAAGAACTAGCGTTTCTCAAGAAAGCATTATAGGCTCTCTGCTCTTGCTGATCTACATAAACTTCATAGACGACGATCTGAGCAGCCCTCTTAGATTATTTGTCGACGGTGTTGTCACTTATCGTCTTGTAAAGTCATCAGACGATCGAAACCAATTACAGAACAATTTAGACAAGATAGCTTTGTGCGGAAAAGAGTAACGATTTTAATAATGAAAAGTGTGAAGTCATCCACATGAGTACTAAAATAAATCTGCTAACTTCCTATTACACGATAAATTACACAAATCTAAAAACTGTAAATTCAAGTAAGTACTTACGGATTACGGTTACGAATAACGTAAACTGGAAATATCATATAGATAATTTTGTGGGTAAAGCAAAACAAAGACGGCAATTTGTTGGCAGAATACCTAGAAAGTGCTACAGGTCTAGTAAAGAGACTGTTAACACCATGCATATTCTCCCTCTTCTAGGGTATTGCTGTGCAGCGTGTGATCCCCGTCAGATGTGACTGATGGAGTACATGGAAAAAGACAGCGTTTTGTATTATCAGGCAATGGGAGAGAATGTGCCACGGACATGATACGATTTGGGGTGCCAATCATTAAAATTAAGTCGTTTTTCGTTGCAGTAGGATCTTGTAGTGAAATTTGAGTCACAAACTTTCTTCTCCTCTTACAAAAATATTCTCTCGGTACCCAAATACATAGGGAGAAATGATCATAATAACGCAAGAGAAATCAGAGATCGCACAGAAAGATGTAACTGATCGTTTTTTCCGCGCGCCGTTGGAAATTGGAAAAATAGAGAGATAGCTTAAAGTGTGGTTCGATGAACATTCTGCCAGGCACTTTACTGTGAATTTCAGAGTAATCACGTAGGTTTAGATGTAAGAAATAAAACATGTCGACTGCAAGCAAAATCGATCAAACTATTCTCTCATCCAACACAGTTACTAGTTCTAACAACTAACAGTTACGTTAACAGTTTTCGATATCTCAGAGTTTTTAAAAGCTGTCTGCTGCGTAAAGGCAGCTATTCAACAACTTATTTAGGCTCAAAGGAAAGTTTGCTTTAATTACGGTGGCTTCTTCTTTTCATAATTTACATAGAGGCGTATTCAAAGCACCGTGACAAAAGTTTGTGCCAAGTTCTTCCCAGAATTTATTCGAGCAGCAGACCGAAAGTGTGACGCTCATGTTTACCATGAAAGCGACGTAAGCAGCTACATATATCGACTTTTGACCGCCTGGTTTCGGCAAAGCGCGCTTCGCAGTTGAAAGCCGACAACAACACTGATTGCTGTCAGGGGTCTTTTGTCTTTCGGAGTGTGGAGAGGTGAATTGCGATAGGAAAAGCTTTTCCATGTTCTAGCCATCAACAGAAACCCTGGACCCCGTGAACGAATTCAGTACTTAGGAGTGGGACATCACGTTCTCTGTGTTTGTGAGTTCCATATTGGTGGTTTCGTTATTCGCAGCAACAGTATCCGTGTATTTTTATTGTCGTGGGACCAAAATTACTTTCCGCATCTGTCATACCGTCATGAGCGTTTAAAATAATGCGTATTATTTACAGAACTGATCAAGGCTTCAAGAAGGAATAAGTTTGATGTGTGAGAAGTTTTTGTACACGAGAAGGACCAGGTTGGTGGACTCAATTTAGTGTCTTTCAGCTTGCGTCCTAAGGAATTAACATATTTTGGAGACACTTAAAATTTAGAGAGACACTTACAGCGTATTCATCACACATACAACTAGAACAGAGAAACTGTTCAGGTCACGGGGACAAATGCGGACAGTTCTGGCCAAGGACAAGAAATAACAAAAGGCTTGGGAGTGCCTCAAAAACACACTGCCGGCAATTTGAGTGAAACAACAATACGTGAAAAAAAAATTTTACTCAGCAAGAAATCACGGCAGTTGAAACTTTGTGCAGTCAGTGCGGAATTAAACCTTAAAGACGAGAAGGATGTTGATTGTGCACTCACAAAAATGCTTGTAAGAGATCTTCAACAATTGTCTGTCGTTGAAAATGAATAGTTCCGTGAGTTGGTTTATAAATCGAACTCAAAATACACTCCTGGAAATTGAAATAAGAACACCGTGAATTCATTGTCCCAGGAAGAGGAAACTTTATTGACACATTCCTGGGGTCAGATACATCACATGATCACACTGACAAAACCACAGGCACATAGACACAGGCAACAGAGCATGCACAATGTCGGCACTAGTACAGTGTATATCCACCTTTCGCAGCAATGCAGGCTGCTATTCTCCCATGGAGACGATCGTAGACATGCTGGATGTAGTCCTGTGGAACAGCTTGCCATGCCATTTCCACCTGGCGCCTCAGTTGGACCAGCATTCGTGCTGGACGTGCAGACCGCGTGAGACGACGCTTCATCCAGTCCCAAACATGCTCAATGGGGGACAGATCCGGAGATCTTGCTGGCCAGGGTAGTTGACTTACACCTTCTAGAGCACGTTGGGTGGCACGGGATACATGCGGACGTGCATTGTCCTGTTGGAACAGCAAGTTCCCTTGCCGGTCTAGGAATGGTAGAACGATGGGTTCGATGACGGTTTGGATGTACCGTGCACTATTCAGTGTCCCCTCGACGATCACCAGTGGTGTACGGCCAGTGTAGGAGATCGCTCCCCACACCATGATGCCGGGTGTTGGCCCTGTGTGCCTCGGTCGTATGCAGTCCTGATTGTGGCGTTCACCTGCACGGCGCCAAACACGCATACGACCATCATTGGCACCAAGGCAGAAGCGACTCTCATCGCTGAAGACGACACGTCTCCATTCGTCCCTCCATTCACTCCTGTCGCGACACCACTGAAGGCGGGCTGCACGATGTTGGGGCGTGAGCGGAAGACGGCCTAACGGTGTGCGGGACCGTAGCCCAGCTTCATGGAGACGGTTGCGAATGGTCCTCGCCGATACCCCAGGAGCAACAGTGTCCCTAATTTGCTGGGAAGTGGCGGTGCGGTCCCCTACGGCACTGCGTAGAATCCTACGGTCTTGGCGTGCATCCGTGCGTCGCTGCGGTCCGGTCCCAGGTCGACGGGCACGTGCACCTTCCGCCGACCACTGGCGACAACATCGATGTACTGTGGAGACCTCACGCCCCACGTGTTGAGCAATTCGGCGGTACGTCCACGCGGCCTCCCGCATGCCCACTATACGCCCTCGCTCAAAGTCCGTCAACTGCACATACGGTTCACGTCCACGCTGTCGCGGCATGCTACCAGTGTTAAAGACTGCGATGGAGCTCCGTATGTCACGGCAAACTGGCTGACACTGACGGTCGCGGTGCACAAATGCTGCGCAGCTAGCGCCATTCGACGGCCAACACCGCGGTTCCTGGTGTGTCCGCTGTGCCGTGCGTGTGATCATTGCTTGTACAACCCTCTCGCAGTGTCCGGAGCAAGTATGGTGGGTCTGACACACCGGTGTCAATGTGTTCTTTTTTCCATTTCCAGGAGTGTACAAAATGCCTTCGCGGGAAAATCTCACTGAAGTATTGCTGCCACAGTACTATGGATATTGCAAGAACAACGTGTTGTCAAAGATGAATGAAGCGAATTTTGTGTGTATAAAGGCAGACACATGCATTTCTGACAGCACTGAATCATATAAGGCAACAACACCCCATTTCATATATCAAGATGTTGTTTGGTCGTGTCACTTTTCAACCAAGAAGGTTGTTTGTGGAGTAACCTTACTTACGCTTTTGAATACAACATTCAATGAGTGGGGTATTCAGAATAAAACTGTAATTGTCGTTGGTAACAAGGCAGAAAATATGAAAAAAACTGTCAAACAGCATTTGAGAAAACATTTAACTATGAACGAGGCAATGGAAGGAAATATTTTTTTCCATCATACTGAAATAATGTCTGTCCATTGTTATGTATTTTAAGCAAAGTACTTTGGATTCAGGAAAAGTCAAGTCAAGTGAAGATGCGCCACCAAATTCTAAAAGTAAAGCGGGATTGCCCAACAAGGTGGAACTGTGTCTTATTACGACAGAGAAACTGGTTGCAATTAAAAAAAATTCAGTTGTGAGGAACGATTTAATGACAGCGCCAGGCTTCCTGAGCGCAGAAGAGTAGAAAATACAAGATGAAAGTGTTCCCATATTGGAGCCATTTGACTCACTGACGACGCACATGTCAGGCGAAATTTACATCACAGTGTCCTTCACTGATTCGTAGCTTACAACAAACAATGAAATCCATACAACGCAGCAGGGTATGTGTTCAGCAGCTCCAGACAAAGCTTCTAGACGACATTGGTACAAGACTGGGAAACCTCGAAACCAACAAAGTTGTAGCGAAAGCAACATTCCTAGAACGCAAGATTTAAAAAAAAGTAGGTTTTGGCGCAGAAGAAACTGCAATTAATGCACAACGATGGGTCGTAGACGAGCTTACAGCGATAATAACCTCGGCGAGAAACCAGTTTGAAACAAATGACGGGCTGAAGTTACAACAACGCCACCAGTCGTCCCATTTTCGTCAATGGGAACGAATACACAATCGAGAACTGAGAAGCGAAATCTAAGTAGCGAGAACCATGAAGCGGGAACTTAGAAACGAGATCCAACAAGTAAGACCCAGAAACCGAGCGCTTAGAA
Organism: Schistocerca cancellata; assembly: GCF_023864275.1. Classification (NCBI taxonomy): domain Eukaryota; kingdom Metazoa; phylum Arthropoda; class Insecta; order Orthoptera; family Acrididae; genus Schistocerca; species Schistocerca cancellata. The sequence continues at coordinate 1,134,219,526 of NC_064627.1, read as the reverse complement.
GCGAGAACTAAGAAACGCGAACTGAGAAGCGAGATCCGAAAACCGAGAACTTTTGCATGGTAACCGTCATACAAACATTTTAAACACAAATTCTTATTGTCTTAATGGACAAAATTTCGCAGATGAAAATTTAAACGAAAGAAGGGATTATAAGCGAAACATTATTCAAGCGAAAAGCGAAAGATTAATAATGAATGCAATAACATAGACGAAAATATAAAATGACAAAGTAGCAGAAATTAAATTGAAGTTAATAAATAAAAATTATTAACATCAAATGGCCGCATATTCCAATGGAAAACGGAATGGTAAGAAGAAAGGAGGGGAGTGGTAAATACATTTAACATGATGATTAAAGTGATGTAATAGTGGCTTAGAAGTAAAAAAAGAGATATAAACCAATTGATTGAATAAAAATAATGATCAAAGTTATTTCGATAAAGATTTAAAAGATGTTACAACAATTATTTAAAAGCGATTTCGATAAAGATTTAAATGTCATTTCGATAAAGATTTGAAAAAATAATTAAAATACCAATCGGGATTTGCGTCAACAATTTTTCTGACACAAAAAAGGAGAAGTGTAAATTGAGAACTCACGTCTGTTCTGTAGAACAAAGGGAACTGTTTTGAATAGATAATTTTTCAGTACACGTTGCTCGGTTTGCCAGTCACTAATTTGTAGTGACTCGGTAAACAACTTTTCGAGTGTTTTGGAACCTTTGTATATTAGTATAGATTAGTCGCCCACTTGAACAGTTTTAAACTCGCTGCCACCTCATGTAGAGTTGCCGTAAAATAAATGAAAACAGGTAGAGACAGATGTATTTTCTCTTCTCCTGGGGGATACTGAACTAAGCGGACCCAAAGAGAGTCCTGCTCAACTTTTGGTAACAGATTAGCTCAATAAATAAATGGCGAGTCCAAAAGTGTGCTGGTGGTTAATAAGCTTTTGCATTAATTTATATTTAGGTTGTTTAGACACCGAGAAAGAGAGTACCCATCAAAGTAACGAGAAGATTTCTTCCGAGAGCTCCATTGAGATTATGGTAGACAGTGTAGATAGCGGATAGTAATAAATCATAACATCATAACATAACTGCCAGGAAATACAATTATATTACTGAGGAGAAAACGGTATCGCTGACACATTAATTTGTTACGAGTGATACTACGTGACAATCTCTTGTGATTATACGATTTCGTTAATAGAGAGCACATTAAGCAATATTTAGATACACTATTATTGCCTGTGTTACTACCGAAGCTCCCCATCGAATTACTCTCAGCTGTATATGCAAGCTGAAATCTCTTCGAGAGTACTTCATGATACTAATTGCTTCACTTTTTTGATGCGAGGACAGTGATGCAGATCTGTTTCCTATTTATCCTGCACCATGGCGTTTTATATGCTGTAGAATAGTCAGTTAAAAACCAAACTCAAGGGCAATTAAAATTTACAAACCCGCCTGTGTTTAAAATAGAAGTATTGTTCGCATCAACACCTAAATTTATGGATTTCAATATTTCCATCAGAACTTAATTAACAGAGGTTTAGTTTGATACTAAGTATGCCTCTGCTTTTTAAGCACGTAAACGTTTTGCAAATGTCGTTACGAGTCTGTATTCCATTCATTTCTCTTTCAGCTGAATTACTTTGAACATTATATCAATTAATGAAGAAAATTCGTGGCAGAACAAAACTTCTAGAGCTTCGTATTGCGTAAAGTCAATGGGGTGGGTACTGTTTTGCATTAAATGGCTGCGGTGTTAATTAACAGTATTAATGTTAGCGACCTCAGTTAGAGGCAAAGCGAAAGCTTCCATTACCGACGTAACTGCTGCCTCATTTGAAACCTGTGCAGGGCAGTTACTGCAGTAAATGATGTGAGTGTTCGACGCAGCGCGTCTTGTAATGGTATAATGACACGAAACAATGTGAAGTTAGATTATGTCGCCGTTGTGTTTAGTTTACATCTCCTGATGGCAGCCATTTAACTCAAATGAAGACGATGGAATTAATTTGCCAACTAAATGGGATCTCTGACAGGAATCTTGACACAAGACCTGGCTGACGAAGACGAGAGGTGGTCGTATGTGACAATACACACTACGACGGACTCTGTGAATGTGATCCTCAAGTGGCAGTAGGATTAAGTGATAGTTGAACGTCCTGATTTCAATTTATTTGTCAGTCTTGTACAATGTTAAGAGACTGTAAGGAATTTTCGTCGTCGTTGGAGTATACCGAGACGGAAGTACGATTTGTATAATTTTTAAGGGAGTTACCTCCATATGCGTACTAGAAACTTCGTCTGAAAGGCATTTGTTCCAGTTATTGATACCGACTATAGCTCATGTTTCCGCATTTTGGTGAGAACACTTACTGCTCGTGTTCAGATTCAACGACATTCAACGTCCAAGTTTCAGTATCACTTGACTACTCCATTGGATATATCGTATTTTCCAAAAAGCAACTGCCGCAGGTCGTATTGCTCTAATTATTCTGTTTTAGATTCAAAATAAATAAAGATGTAGACATGTACATACGATTCACAGTGACCTAAAAATTGTTTAACAGCTGATTTGTCGTAGGTCTCCTGACTTAAACAAGATGATTTCCGTCCTAGAGTAACCATGTGTGGTGTATGGTATACGGAGTTAGCCTCCTGAAGACATTTCAGCTGCATGGAGAAGGGCACTGCTTCTCTAACGAAGAAGTAAAGGATGTCTGATATATGTTCCCATGTGGATCAAAACAGTTTATACGATTTCCTGTGAATTGCACATGTCGTTCTCCATTTAGAGTTAAGATTTTACTTATTGCCATGTAAACGTGCAAGTCCAAACGATACAGCTTTGTGTGTGACGTTTCAAGAACGTTGACAGATATACTTGACACGAATAACGGGGATGAAAGGGGTGGGAAGGAAACGGGTTGGGAAAGAGATAGGAAAGAAAAATAACTTCCAGCCGCATGCAGCATTGCGGCAATGCATAGGCGAGAGTTGAAACTTTGTGCCGGACCAGCATTCGAACACGGATACTCTGCTTCTCTAGAACAGTTGACTTAACTGTCTCGGCAAATGTTAGACTGCTGAACGTCCTTGTTCGGACCCCAGTCTGGCACAGATTTTCAACTCTCGCCGTTGCATTGCCGCAATTCCCAATGCGAAAGGAGCTAATTATTTCCTTCCCACCTCTTTCCCATCCCGTCTCCTTTCCGTCTCTTCACCCTAGTTATTCGTGTATACGTCCAGTTGCTTCATCGCGAGTGATGTCTGTTCTCTGGAACATGTCTGACAGAACACACACCACTCATACTGCAACGGTACTTTCGCGTTCCCGTCAATACGGTGCCAGAACGTTTAAGTTCTACCACTATAAAGACGGAAGATCCGCGATTCGGAATGTCAGAACTGTGTAGTGAGTAGCGGCAGGAACACCACCACAAAATTACGCAGCACTAACACTCCAAAACCTTCGACTTTCGGAGAGAGATTCTAACCGTGTTCAACCTAATGGTAAAATATCTAACTATTTTTCTCCGAATCATACACTTTGTCGGAAAAGCAGTGAGAATAATTACTTTTGGAAACCTTTTATCAGACAAAGCCTGTCATAACAATAAACTGTTTCGCTTAATAAAACGGCCGCCAGCCCAAATCGGGCACAGTGTCTACACAAAAAGTTGAATTCAATTTTCGACACTGAATAAATAACTACTTTCACTTATTACGGTCACTTGGCAGTAAGTACTATTAATTGCACTTTCTGTTACTTACGGAATTTATCACTATACCTCAGTAATTATTTAAAGAAGACACACATATGTTTCAACGATGATACAAAAAAATATTAAACTTATAGCTATCATTTATATGACCAAAACTATTATTTAACACGACTAAACTTCATTTCTTTAGGACTGTTATTTGTTAATGTTTTACTAACACCAATATTTGTCTGGCTTTGTTTGATGTGGAGAAGCAACACGAACAATTACTGTTAAGACTGTTGCAGTTAAACAATTATGTTACTTTACTTTCAGAAATGCTATTGAAAACTTATCCTCATGGTAAAGCAAAGCGGTGGCCCTTAAACTGATACGTGCAAACTTTAGTATTCAATAATGATTATCAGAATTTACTACCAAACGAGTACTATTGCCAGTAATTTACTATTATTCAAGCTTCAATATACATCAGGATACTCGGAATAAATTCGTTTAGGTAAGGACCTTACTGAGGTACATGACATAGGAAAATCACGGTTAAACACAAAGGTACATTCAACACTTATATTCCACTGATTGCAGATGGATGGTTCATACTGTGATACACTTCTAAATAAAGTACTTTGCCTGTTACTGATGTCGAAGGTGGCGTGAGGCGGTGCTGCGTAGTAACACTGCGCAGGTACGGCTCTTGATGTACATAGCTCTGTCTTCCTCTTGGTGGCGACGATAAAATTGCAAATATCTGAGTTATTAATTTATTGCCGTACTGCGCCAATCATGTAAAACACGTCCGAGGCCAAAACCCGGTCTTGCAGGTAAATTCGGGGCCTCTAGTGCTTGACCAATGTAATGCGTGTTCACCACTTGCAGGGCAGCTACCGACTGTGTGAGCCACTTGCGCGCCAATTCTCACTCGCGCACCCCACCACCTTTTCCATTCCACCACAGAACGAAGTTCTGTTCTAGCTATGATCCCTACACCTTTTCAATTTACACTTCTGCTTACAAAAACCCTAAGTATGAGCCATATACAATTGCATGACAGCGTATACATACAAAATTGACATAATTAATAATAGTTTTACTTGAAATATTACATAATTATTTACAAAATATGTTGTAATACATTTATTCCATCTAAGTCAAAGTGGTTATTTTAAAGAGATCAACTACACTTAACAAAAGCTTACTCTCGTTATAGTATTTGCGTAATTTTTCAAAATTATTACAAAACGAATGATTTTAAAGTATACAGATTAATGGCAATATTATATGTACAATAGCATTACAATGTCAATAAAAAAATCATTGGCCGAATGCTACCATACCGACACTACAATATTTCTGTGACTGTGGGATATGTAGACTAAATATTCAACTAAATTTGTCTTTTATTACGCCGTCTCGTGTGCATCTTTATTTTTCTGATGACTAGTTTCGGTGAATATGTGATCATCTTCAGAACTACGTAGTTAAACACCCGTCTTATCCATAAGGAACTACATTTCCAAATATTCTTAAAGGATCCCTTTTCCGAAATTCCGTAATTGTCTCTCACTGTGAGGCAAAAGCTTGAAATTTGGCTCAGAGGTGCCTACAACTTTCACTATAGTGGTGCAAAACGTGGCGCCCTGCGACGTTATCCTCGGGATCGACAACGCTCCAAACAGAAAGGTGTCGTCATACACTGATCAGCCAGAACACTATAACCACCTACCTAACAGTCGGTATGTCCACCTCTGGCACGGGTAACAGGGGTGACAAGTAGTGGAGTGGAAGCAATGAGGGCTTGACCGGGGACTGGGTGTTTGTGCTGACCTCATCATTTCATCATCATCATTCGTGACAGTGGGTAGATTGGACTGTGTAAAAATTGGACCATGTAAACATTGGGACTTTGTACGGGCGCTGATGACTACGCAGTTGAGTGCCCCACAAAGCAAACGTCATCATCGTCATCAATGAGGCATTGGTAGGTCGCTGGAGAAAGTTGGCGCCACATCTGCACACACCACTTAGTAATTCTCTCAAATTCCGGGGAGGGGGCGATGAGCTCTGACGCCACGTCCAGTCACATCCCGGGTGTGCTCCATCGGGTTCAGATCTGGCGAGTTGGCGGGCCAGTACATCGACTGGAACTCGCCACTGTGTTCCTCGAAGCACTACCTGCCTTGTGACATGGCGCATTATCTTGCTGAAAAATGTCACAGCCGTCGGGAAACATGATCGTCACGAAGGGGTATACTTAGTCTGCAACCAGTGTACGACACTCTTCCGCCGACATTTTGCCTTGCACGTGCGCCACTGGACCCATGGTTGCCCACGCAGATGTTCCCCAAAGCATAATGGAGCCGCCGCCAGGTCGTCTCCGTCGCACATTACAGGTGTCAAGGAGCCGTTGCCCTGGAAGAAGACGGATTAGCGCCCACCCATCGGTCTGATGAAGAAGGTATCGGGATTTATCAGACCATACAGTGCTCTGCCACTGCTCCAACATCCAGTGGTTAATCTCAACTGACCAATTCATTAGTAGTTGCCGATGTGGTGCTGTTAACATACAGGGTGTTTCAAAAATGACCGGTATATTTGAAACGGCAATAACAACTAAACGAGCAGCGATAGAAGTACACCGTTTGTTGCAATATGCTTGGGACAACAGTACATTTTCTGGCGGACAAACTTTCGAAATTACAGTAGTTACAATTTTCAACAACAGATGGCGCTGCGGTCTGGGAAACTCTATAGTACGATACTTTCCACATATCCACCATGCGTAGCAATAATATGGCGTAGTCTCTGAATGAAATTACCCGAAACCTTTGACAACGTGTCTGGCGGAATGGCTTCACATGCAGATGAGATGTACTGCTTCAGCTGTTCAATTGTTTCTGGATTCTGGCGGTACACCTGGCCTTTCAAGTGTCCCCACAGAAAGAAGTCACAGGTGTTCATGTCTGGCGAATAGGGAGGCCAATCCACGCCGCCTCCTGTATGTTTCGGATAGCCCAAAGCAATCACACGATCATCGATATATACATTCAGGAAATTAAAGACGTCGGCCGTGCGATGTGGCCGGGCACCATCTTGCATAAACCACGAGGTGTTCGCAGTGTCGTCTAAGGCAGTTTGTACCGCCACAAATTCACGAAGAATGTCCAGATAGCGTGATGCAGTAATCGTTTCGGATCTGAAAAATGGGCCAATGATTGCTTTGGAAGAAATGGCGGCCCAGACCAGTACTTTTTGAGGATGCAGGGACGATGGGACTGCTACATGGGGCTTTTCGGTTCCCCATATGCGCCAGTTCTGTTTATTGACGAAGCCGTCCAGGTAAAAATAAGCTTCGTCAGTAAACCAAATGCTGCCCACATGCATATCGCCGTCATCAATCCTGTGCACTATATCGTTAGCGAATGTCTCTCGTGCAGCAATGGTAGCGGCGCTGAGGGGTTGCCGCGTTTAAATTTTGTACGGATAGAGGTGTAAACTCTGGCGCACGAGACGATACGTGGACGTTGGCGTCATTTGGACCGCAGCTGCAACACGGCGAACGGAAACCCGAGGCCGCTGTCGGATCATCTGCTGCACTAGCTGCGCGTTGCCCTCTGTGGTTGCTGTACGCGGTCGCCCTACCTTTCCAGCACATTCATCCGTCACGTTCCCAGTCTGTTGAAATTTTGCAAACAGATCCTTTATTGTATCGCTTTTCGGTCCTTTGGTTACATTAAACCTCCGTTGAAAACTTCGTCTTGTTGCAACAACACTGTGTTCTAGGCGGTGGAATTCCAACACCAGAAAAATCCTCTGTTCTAAGGAATAAACCATGTTGTCTACAGCACACTTGCACGTTGTGAACAGCACACGCTTACAGCAGAAAGACTACGTACAGAATGGCGCACCCACAGACTGCGTTGTCTTCTATATCTTTCACATCACTTGCAGCGACATCTGTTGTTGAAAATTGTAACTACTGTAATTTCGAAAGTTTGTCCGCCTGAAAATGTACTGTTGTCCCAACCATATTGCAACAAACGGTGTAATTCTATCGCTGCTCGTTTAGTTTTTATTGCCGTTTCAAATATACTGGTCATTTTTGAAACACCCTGTAGGCACATGCATCATTAGGAGTATTCGGTGCACTTGTGCTCTGCCCAGCATTGAAGTCCGCCACAGTTCGCCACCTGTCCTGTTTTACCAGTCTGCCCAGCCTACGTCGCCCGACTTCTTTAATAAGGGATGGGCGCGCAGTCCCACGACGTCTACATGTGGTTTCACTTTGGTTTCGCCATGAGTCGAAGACACTCGCACTCCTCGAACACCTGACAAGTCGTTCAGTTTATGAAATGCCCGTGCCGAGCCTCCGGGCCACCACAATCTGTCCTCGGTCAAACTGAAATGATAGCCCGCCTTCCCCATTCTACACACGGACAACACCTTCACTGCATCGGAGCAACGTTTACAGTTCACCAGCATGTGATTGTGATCCTGAGTCGGAAGTTGATGTCAACCTCATCTTACTTATGTGCCCCAAATTTGACCGTGAATGGTTGGTCTTTCTGAAGACATTGCTGAGTATGGGCTACCATCTTCCTCAATCAGCTTCTTCTCTTTTGTGTACTAAAGACGTTCGTCTCTATAAAGTGATAGTTCACTTCATCAAAAGTACTCGTCACAATCTATAGGTTTTAATGGTGTACGTAAATTATAAATATGTCTTGCTGTTGAAGATATTTCTGAATTGGTGTGAATTCTAAGCCAAGACACTTTTAGTTATTTTCCAATTCAATTCAATTTTTAAAACTTTATGTACAAAACTGTAACAGTTAAGCTTTTTATTCTTGTAAATATGCATTTCTGTATTTGTCTATTCAATTATGTGTACATTGTCACTATGTGTTGCCGATAGCTAAATTGAGTACACACCCAAAGGCCAAATAAAGAAAGAAACGACAAAAAACACACGTTCACTGATACTCCATGCATCGTGCGTGTGTCTGACTAGCAGTCATTCCTGACAAGGGAACGCTGATATCGCCTGGCTAGGTTTACATCGACAGTAGGTCGGTGGTCATCATGTTCTGCCTGATCAGTGAATGCGAGAAAAATTCCAGAGTCCGACAGTTCATTCTTGTTGTTGTGGTCTTCAGTCCTGAGACCGGTTTGATGCAGCTCTCCATGCTACTCTATCCTGTGCAAGCTTCTTCATCTCCCAGTACCTACTGCAACCTACATCTTTCTGAATCTGCTTGGTGTATTCATCTCTTGGTCTCCCTTTACGATTTTTACCCTCCACGCTGCCCTCAAATACTAAATTGGTGATCCCTTGATGCCTCAGAACATGTCCTGCCAACCGATCTCTTCTTCTAGTCAAGTTGTGCCACAAACTCCTCTTCTCCCCAATCCTGTTCATTACCTCCTCATTAGTTATGTGATCTACCCATCTAATCTTCAGCATTCTTCTGTAGCACCACATTTCGAAAGCTTCTATTCTCTTCTTGTCCAAACTATTTCTCGTCCATGTTTCACTTCCATACATGGCTACACTCCATACATATTCTTTCAGAAACGACTTCCTGACACTTAAATCTACACTCGATGTTAACAAATTTCTCTTCTTCAGAAACGCTTTCCTTGCCATTGTCAGTCTATATTTGATATCCTCTCTACTTCGACCATCATCAGTTATTTTGCTCCCCAAATAGCAAAACTCCTTTACTACTTTAAGAGTCTCATTTCCTAATCTAATTCCATCAGAATCACTCGGCTTAATCCGACTACATTCCATTATCCTCGTTTTGCTTTTGTTGATGTTCATCTTATATCCTCCTTTCAAGACACTGTCCATCCCAATTAACTGCTCTTCCAAGCCCTTTGCTGTCTCTGAGAGAATTACAATGTCATCAGCGAACCTCAAAGTTTTTATTTCTTCTCCCGGGATTTTAATGCCTGCTCCGAATTACTGCTTGCTCCATATACAGATTGAACAACGTCGGGGAGAGTCTACAACCCTGTCTCACTCCTTTCCCAGCCACTGCTTCCCTTTCGTGTCCCTCGACTCTTAAAACTGCCATCTGCTTTCTGTACAAATTCTAAATAGCCTTTCGTTCCCTGTATTTTACCCCTTACACCTTCAGAATTTGAAAGAGGGTATTCCAGTTAACATTGTCAAATGCTTTCTCTAAGTCTACAAATGCTAGAAACGTAGGTTTGCCTTTTCTTAATCTTTCTTCTAAGATAAGTCGTAAGGTGAGTATTGCCTCACGTGTTCCAACATTTCTACGGAATTCAAACTGATCTTCCCCGAGGTCGGCTTCTACTAGTTTTTCCATTCGTGTGTAAAGAATTCGCGTTAGTATTTTGCAGCCGTGACTTATTAAACTGATAGTTCGGTAATTTTCACATCTGTCAGCGCCTGCTTTCTTTGGGATTGGAATTATTATATTCTTATTGAAGTCTGAGGGTATTTCGCCAGTCTCATACATTTTGCTCACCAGATAGTAGAGTTTTGTCAGGACTGGCTCTCCCGAGGCTGTCAGTAGTTCTGATGGACTGTTGTCTACTCCCGGGGCCTTGTTTCGACTTTGGTCTTTCAGTGCTCTATCAAACTCTTCACGCAGTATCATATCTCCCATTTCATCTTCATCTACCTCCTCCTCTTCCATTTCTATAACATTGCCCTTAAGTACATCGCCCTTGTATAGACCCACTATACACTCCTTCCATCTTTCTGTTTTCCCCTCTTTGCTTAGAACTGGGTTCCCATCTGAGCTCTTGATATTCATACAAGTCGTTCTCTTTTCTCGAAAGGTCTCTTTAATTTTCCTGTAGACAGTATCTATCTTACCCCTAGTGAGATAAGTCTCTACATCCTTACATTTGTACTCTAGCCATGCCTGCTTAGCCATTTTGCACTTCCTGTCGATCTCATTTTTGAAACGTTTGTATTCCTTTTTGCCTGCTTCATTTACTGCATTTTTATATTTTCTCCTTTCGTCAATTAAATTCAATATTTCTTCTGTCACCCAAGGATTTCTAATAGCCCTCGTCTTTTTGCCTAATTGATCCTCTGCTGCCTTCACTACTTCATACCTCCATGCTACCCATTCTTCTTCTACTGCATTTCTTTCCCCCATTCTTGTCAATTGTTCCCTTATGCTCTCCCTGAAACTCTGTAAAACCTCTGGTTCTTTCATCTCCTTAAATTCCCACCTTTTTGCAGTTTCTTCAGTTCATATACACTCCTGGAAATGGAAAAAAGAACACATTGACACTGGCTGGACGGCAATACTGGGAAAACGGAAATTTCGAGACTGTGTCAAAATCTCTACAGCAGTTCGTGAGACTAGTCCGGGCAACAAAAAGAAGCGAGCAGGGGACTTCAGTTGTACACGTAGAGAAAGAAGGTTTGATAAAATATCTTACTTACTAAAGCACGAATACAACTTAAATTTTGCGAGGGTTGAATGAAAAGTAATGCCTCCACCTTCGTTGATTGGGTTTGGATGGGAATAATTTAATAAATCAAACGCATAAATAATCCTTAGAATGTGATCTTTTATTACCAATATTCAATTTTCCACATAATCACCAGCCAATTGGACACAATTTCTGCCAACGATGGACAAGTCTTTTGAAACCGTCACGGAAGAAGTCGACACTCTGTTTCCGCAACCACAGTCTCACAGTTCTCTCAGCGTCTTCATCAGAAACATTGTGATGTCCCGCAGATCGTCTTTCATTATCGGAAACAGATGGAAGTCAGACGGTGCTAAACCTGGACTGTATGGAGGATGCAAATCTCAAGTCTGTGTGCTTTCATTTCAGGAGTCAGCATTCGGGGTAACCATCGTGCACAGATCTTCCAATGGCCAAGCAAAGAAATAACGTGACTCATGCGTTCTTGTGAAATGCCGATTTTGCTTGCAGTTTCTCTCTGATCCATACGACGATCGTCCTCAATCAATCTGGTAACAGTTTGCTTGTGAAACTCGGTAGCTGCTGTCACAGGGCGTCCAACTCTTTGTTTCTCACACAGGTCAGATGTTCCCGCCACAACATCTTTAAACTCACTCTCCCAACGACGCACAGTACTCACATCAACACAATCATCATAAACTGCTTTCATTCTCTGATGACTCTCCTTTGGGATGGCACCTTCTGCTGGCAAGAATTCAATGACTGCACGTTACTGAAATCGCATTGACCGACCGTCTGGGCAGGGTTCCATACTTATCGCTGTAACAACAAAACCGTTCACTGCCAAGGCTTCCCGCCAACTGGAGCTGTAGAGAAGAGGCTACGGAACAACCCAGTACTTGCAGCATACCAATGCTGCCAACTGTTGAAGAGTTACGAAGGTGGAGGCATTACTTTTCAGTCAACCCTCGCATATTGGCATGCAGGAATATACACTCCTGGAAATGGAAAAAAGAACACATTGAAACCGGTGTGTCAGACCCACCATACTTGCTCCGGACACTGCGAGAGGGCTGTACAAGCAATGATCACACGCACGGCACAGCGGACACACCAGGAACCGCGGTGTTGGCCGTCGAATGGCGCTAGCTGCGCAGCATTTGTGCACCGCCGCCGTCAGTGTCAGCCAGTTTGCCGTGGCATGCGGAGCTCCATCGCAGTCTTTAACACTGGTAGCATGCCGCGACAGCGTGGACGTGAACCGTATGTGCAGTTGACGGACTTTGAGCGAGGGCGTATAGTGGGCATGCGGGAGGCCGGGTGGACGTACCGCCGAATTGCTCAACACGTGGGGCGTGAGGTCTCCACAGTACATCGACGTTGTCGCCAATGGTCGGCGGAAGGTGCACGTGCCCGTCGACCTGGGACCGGACCGCAGCGACGCACGGATGCACGCCAAGACCGTAGGATTCTACGCAGTGCCGTAGGGGACCGCACCGCCACTTCCCAGCAAATTAGGGACACTGTTGCACCTGGGGTATCGGCGAGGACCATTCGCAACCGTCTCCATGAAGCTGGGCTACGGTCTCGCACACCGTTAGGCCGTCTTCCGCTCACGCCCCAACATCGTGCAGCCCGCCTCCAGTGGTGTCGCGACAGGCGTGAATGGAGGGACGAATGGACACGTGTCGTCTTCAGCGATGAGAGTCGCTTCTGCCTTGGTGCCAATGATGGTCGTATGCGTGTTTGGCGCCGTGCAGGTGAGCGCCACAATCAGGACTGCATACGACCGAGGCACACAGGGCCAACACCCGGCATCATGGTGTGGGGAGCGATCTCCTACACTAGCCGTACACCACTGGTGATCGTCGAGGGGACACTGAATAGTGCACGGTACATCCAAACCGTCATGGAACCCATCGTTCTACCATTCCTAGACCGGCAAGGGAACTTGCTGTTCCAACAGGACAATGCACGTCCGCATGTGTCCCGTGCCACCCAACGTGCTCTAGAAGGTGTAAGTCAACTACCCTGGCCAGCAAGATCTCCGGATCTGTCCCCCATTGAGCATGTTTGGGACTGGATGAAGCGTCGTCTCACGCGGTCTGCACGTCCAGCACGAACGCTGGTCCAACTGAGGCGCCAGGTGGAAATGGCATGGCAAGCCGTTCCACAGGACTACATCCAGCATCTCTACGATCGTCTCCATGGGAGAATAGCAGCCTGCATTGCTGCGAAAGGTGGATATGCACTGTACTAGTGCCGACATTGTGCATGCTCTGTTGCCTGTGTCTATGTGCCTGTGGTTCTGTCAGTGTGATCATGTGATGTATCTGACCCCAGGAATGTGTCAATAAAGTTTCCCCTTCCTGGGACAATGAATTCACGGTGTTCTTATTTCAATTTCCAGGAGTGTATATATTTATGTGATATAATTACAATTTAATATTTTTAGTATTTTTTCTTTAATTTTACTGTGAAATCTTGTTTGTGACCAAATTTCATAATTGTAGGTGAAGGATAAGTACCGCATAGGCTGTGAGGAGTGAGTTTGCGAGTGTCAAATATGTGACATAACTGGTCGTATCATGACTGCACTGACTTAGAACTTTAACTGTTTGAAACCACCGAGGGACCATAGACATTAGTATGTGACATAAATTTCAACTTGACACGTCTATCCGTTTCTGAGAATAAGTGTTCTTAACCGTCGGACAGACAGAGAGACAGACCTACAGAAAGACAACAAAGGGATCGTATAAGGGTTCCATTTTCACCAACTGAGGTAGGAAACCCTAAAAATGATACTAGAGACGCAAACAATACTCGACTCAGCGAGCGAATATAAGTGTCGAGCGCTACCGATTACCCTTCACGATTGGATACGGGATGTTTCACAATTCATGTTACATACTTGTAGATGTTGTGGAGGGGACTTAGTAAGACCAAGTTTTACATAGGAGCCCATGTCCGGAAACATCACATGCTACAGAGCATCAAAGTTAATCAAAGTTATAAGCATCGGCTCCTGTAAATGTGAGTTAAGTCCCATAGCGCTCAGAGCCATTTGAACCATTTGGCTCTCATTAGTCATTAACAACCTGCTTGAGGCTTCCCATGATTTACCTAAATCGCTTAAGACGAGTTCCCGGATTGTTACTTTGAAAGGACATGGTCGACCTCCTTTGCCATCCCTCTCTTATACAAGCTCGTACTCCGTGTCGAAACCCGCATTTTTGATGCATCAGGTGTAATAAAATCAGGTGATGTACAGATGGAAAAGAAGGTAATGGGATGATCCACCGTACATAATCAGCAAAGTTTCATTAAGTACAGGACGTCCAAAATAAAATCACATGGCACGCTTCTGGGATACGGTACGTAACTTATCTGGTGACCTTATAAATGAAGAACTAACAGCAAAAGCGGTCTTACCTTTTCAAAATCTGGTTCGTCCTGTTTATTCCCTAAGGCTGGGCTTCTGACACAGACTGCTCGGAGTGTACGCATCCGCCGCTGGGGTAATGTTTGAATTCGTCTGCTGCTTGTTGGTCGGCCTACGTGGCCGAGAGGCTCTAGGCGCTTCAGTCTGGAACCGCGCGACCACTACGGTCGCAGGTTCGAATCCTGCCTCGGGCATGGATGTGTGTGACGTCCTTAGGTTAGGTTAGGTTTAGGTAGTTCTAAGTTCTAGGGGACTGATGACCTCAGATGTTAAGTCCCATAGTGCTCAGAGCCATTTGAACCATTTTGCTGCTCGTTGTGTGCTTCACTATTGCTTGTAGCAGAAAATAAATCTCGATTCATTCACAGTTTCCAGATTTGTCTGTACATGTTTACATGTATCCTTCTAAATACATGAGAAATTTGTGTAGAATGTTGTCCATCAGTTTAGTTGAAAATTCTGACTCGGAGATCACGAAATTGTGCTTCTGGATTGCATAGTTATGTAGCAATTAACTAAGAAACTTGAGGAAACCGAAAAGAAGCTTCAAACGCAATACTACAGTAGTAAAAATTTTTCGTTGGCAGATGAAGAACATTTTCGTCATGTGAAGATGGCCGTGATCTTTATATTTGTGAAATAATTTTTATTTCCAAGTACATTCACGTTTTTGTGCTTTAATTTACTGATTTTAACCTGTATCAAACGATCACATTCGGACAGATTGGAAGCACAGGTGGACCACCATTATTGCTCAGTACTCTTCACCGAGCTGCAAATGATGCTTTGATACGTTCGAAACAGTAATGTGAAATACATAGATTTCTAAAATTATTAAGAAAAAAAGAAAAACAGGTAACCAACGAAGTAAGTTGTTGGGAAACGTTTATCGGAAGGAGTTTGGAGTGATAAGCGTATGACTTGCATATGAGATGTTGTTATGTCAAGTAAAGATTGCAAGATATATGAGAGGGATGGGTTGCTGAATAAGTTTATTAGTTTGGCTCGAGGAAATCGAAAGTTTCCAGTTATCAGACGCCTTTCGCATTATCAGTATTGGAGCTTATGGTCCATCTGTACTTATTTTAGAAGTGTGATGTTCACATTAGAGAATACACATAGTATTGCGTGAAATGTTCTGAGTCAATGGTGTGCCACCGTATCTGATATAATATATATATATATATATATATATATATATATATATATATATATATATATATATCGGATTCTAAAAAGAATTATGCATTGTGTGTGTGTGTGTGTGTGTGTGTGTGTGTGTGTGTGTGAGTGTGTGTGCGCACTTCGTCTCGAGTTACAGACTAAGAAAGAATGCAAAAAAGTTTCTGAAACTGATGATTATCTCACTTCTAAACTGGGAAAGTACATTTGACCTTGTGTTAAGTGAGCAGCGGTGTTTCAGTACAGCAACAACTTTTCTTCTAAAAGCGAGACGAGTGAAGTCACCTTCCTAAAAATTATCCACTAAATGGTCATAGTTTAATTTCAAGATCCCACTAACCATCGTAAGGACGGTTTACACAAATACAAGTAATAGTTACGTTATCAACAAAAATGTTACTCCCGTGTATTATATGAATTTACAATCTCATAATTTGAAAACCTGAATTCGGTGGATTTGGGAAACTTAGTTCCACGGCATTTTAGAATCCACACTATCACGTAAGTGCAAGTGGCACACTTTAGGGCGTCAATTCTGTTTTTCAACAATTATACACTAAGAGAATAGCGGACAGGGTAAGAAACGATTTCTAGATAACTAATGTCATACTGATCATAATTTCATGTCCGTCCCTGGTAGCTGAGTGGTCAGTTCGACAGAATGTCAATCCTAAGGGCCCGAGTTAGATTCCCGGCTGGGTCGGAGATTTTCTCCGCTCAGGGACTGGGTGTTGTGTTGTCTTAATCATCATCATTTCATCCCCATCAACGCGCAAGTCGCCGAAGTGGCGTCACAGCGAAAGAATTGCACCAGGAGAATGGTCTACCCGACGGGAGACCCTAGTCACACATTTATATTATCGTAATTTCATTATAATTTTCAAGCAACAGTACGGTGAAAATCATAGAAATGACATAGCGTTATTCTCGATGCTCAGTACCGATTGCGAAAGGTAACGCTTGTATTATTTCGGCTGCATATTATGCCTTCAGTTGTTAACATTTCACAGCAGGTCTTCCAAAATCATGTATCTTGATTGGATACACGTCCTCGGGAATTAAAAGCAGTAAACGTAAGAGCCGTTTCAGTAAATAAATGGAACACAGAACGTTTCACAGTGTATATTTTGCGGTTAAAAAGAAAACGAAGAATACGATATATAAAGAGATTAACAACGCTATAAAGAGATGTAAGACGTCGCTTTTTCCGCCTATCATTGTTTTAAAGCTTTTAAAAAAGTACCTGACTATTTCGTACTAAATTATTGTCCTAGAACGGAAGAAAATATTCAACGAAACATCGATAAACCCAGACGTCATGAAAGCACTCGCAGATGAAAGTACCCGCAAACTGTGCTACTGCAAATCGGCACAGTGACGTTTTGTTTGCTAGCTGCTTTTCTCTTTTAAAATTCATGAAATGTTGGAGGGTGTGTGTTTCGGCTAAGCGTTTAAGCGATTTGTTCACACCGCTATTCAGTAGCTGCGTGCCTGGCGGAATTCATTTTGTTCGTTTCACGGTTGGAGTAACATTTGTGCGTTTGACTAAATCGAGCGCGTGGACAATCCACATGTCGTAATTACAGTGCGTCGCTATTTGTTCGCTTGCCGATGCAATTTATTCGCATCGTACAACTAATTATCGGCCGGTGGCCTCGGATTTCGATAGCAGTGCGGAATGGCTATTCGATAAATATTAATCGCTCAAAATTAATCATGTGTTCATAAATTATTTTAAATATGCCCACAAATAATTTATGTCGTCATTGCGAGGAATTAAAACTGAAGTTAAATATTTATTAATACTAGAAACGACGTTTTAGTTGCAGAAAACAAAGCAGAAAGTGATTTTCCATAAAGTTTGAACCCTGTTTTTGCTTATAAATTTCTCTCTCGGATCAAGTTTACTGTTATGACGAAACTGTAGCAAATCAGAACTAATAGTTCATGCGTCGTGAAATTAATACGTCAGTGTCAAGCACCGAGTTACAACACGGAAACGAGAAGTTACATATTCATATTCTTTGAGAAATGGGAAACTAGGAACCAAGTACGGCACATTAGACCATAAAGAAAGGTACCCAATAACTTATTATGGAAGTACGGAACAGGAAGTGTCATAAATTTTCAGGATTTCGGATAATCAATAACTGACAGCAGTAAATAACAGTATCAGTATCTGAAAAGGTTCAGTACAAGACATGGTAAAATTCTAAAAATATTTATTATATCGAAACAAATATATACATGGTTCCCAGAGTTTCTCATTAGAGTAAGGTAATACAAAACCCGCCGATTTGGGGAATGATAAGATAAGCAAGAAACACTACGCCAAAGAACTTGCCCCCCTTCTAACAGCCGTGTACCGCAAGTCTCTAGAGGAACGGAAGGTTCCAAATGATTGGAAAAGAGCACAGGTAGTCCCAGTTTTCAAGAAGGGTCGTCGAGCAGGTGCGCAAAACTATAGACCTATATCTCCGACGTCGATCTGTTGTAGAATTTTAGAACATGTTTTTTGCTCACGTATCATGTCGTTTTTGGAAAACCAGAATCTACTCTGTAGGAATCAACATGAATTCCGGAAACAGCGATCGTGTGAGACCCAACTCGCTTTATTTGTTCATGAGACCCAGAAAATATTAGATATTGGCTCCCAGGTAGATGCTATTTTCCTTGACTTCCGGAAAGCGTTCGATACAGTTCCGCACTGTCGCCTGATAAACAAAGTAAGAGCCTACGGAATATCAGACCAGCTGTGTGGCTGGATTGAAGAGTTTTTAGGAAACAGAACACACCATGTTGTTATCAATGGAGAGACGTCTACAGACGTTAAAGTAACCTCTGGCGTGCCACAGGGGAGTGTTATGGGACCATTGCTTTTCACAATATATATAAATGACCTAGTAGATAGTGTCGGAAGTTCCATGCGGCTTTTCGCGGATGATGCTGTAGTATACAGAGAAGTTGCAGCGTTAGAAAATTGTAGCGAAATGCAGGAAGATCTGCAGCGGATAGGCACTTGGTGCAGGGAGTGGCAACTGATCCTTAACATAGGCAAATGTAATGTATTGCGAATACATAGAAAGATGGATCCTTTATTGTATGATTATATGATAGCGGAACAAACACTGGTAGCAGCTACTTCTGTAAAATTTCTGGGAGTATGCGTACGGAATGATTTGAAGTGGAATGATCATATAAAATTAATTGTTGGTAAGGCGGGTACCAGGCTGAGATTCTTTGGGAGAGTCCTTAGAAATTGTAGTCCATCAACAAAGGAGGTGGCTTACAAAACACTCGTTCGACCTATGCTAGAGTATTACTCGTCAGTGTGGGATCCGTACCATATCGGGTTGACGGAGGAGATAGAGAAGATCCAAAGAAGAGCGGCGCGTTTCGTCACGGGGTTATTTGGTAACCGTGATAGCGTTACGGAGATGTTAAGCAAACTCAAATGGCAGACTCTGCAAGAGAGGCGCTCTCTCCATCGTGGTGTAGCTTGCTCGCCAGGTTTCGAGAGGGTGCGTTTCTGGATGAGGTATCGAATATATTGCTTCACCTAATTATCCCTCCCGAGGAGGTCACGAATGCAAAATTAGAGAGATTCGAGCGCGCACGGAGGCTTTCAGACAGTCGTTCTTCCCACTAACCATACGCGACTGGAATAGAAAAGGGAGGTAATGACAGTGGCACGTAAAGTGCCCTCCGCCACACACCGTTGGGTGGCTTGCGGAGTATAAATGTAGATGTAGATGTAGATGTAAAACTTCACTATGAAAACGCTTTCTCGATGAAGAAGATTTCCCCTCCCAATCCATGATTCTGTTTTTGCGCCTAGCATCGGAGGTTAAATCAGTTTTATTACTAGTAATATAGGCGAGATATCTGAATTTTTCAGGACGGTTGCGTAACTACAGAGACGGGAATCGGGTGTTAGTCCCGTATAGAAGGTCAGGACTACCACAGCTCTTAAACTATCGGCTTCTACGTATATATGCCGCAAGTTACTATACAGGGCATGGTGGAGGATACTTCGTAACAGTATAGACCATTTTCTGTCTACTCCAATCGTACATTTATCGAGGGAAAAGTAAGTGTATAGACACAACTGAACAAGCCCTGATCTTTCTTATTTTTTGTGAGGATGGAGGTGGCTCAAGTGAACGCCAAGGATGATGCTTCAAACTCTGATGGTTACAGAAAGTATGATTTGTGACAGATTAACGAAAGCCACGTAAGAATCACTGAATGCATTTCGTTGAAGAATAGGAGAGCTGTCAGAGGCTAGTTTCACGGAAATGTCAAGGAAGTCTGCTGAGCAACAAGAAGCATTTAATAGAAATTAAAACGGTTGGAGATTAGTACGAGGGAGCAGAAAGGGCCCTACTTTAGAGGAGTAAAAGAGTTCAGAGAGATGAGGGAAGAAATGAAGGAACAACAGAAAGACAGTGTTTGTGAATTAAAGGAACAGAATAACAATTTACGAGATTGGTTCACAGCTGTTTGGGAAGTGCCTGTGGCTATAACTGAAGTCCTCGCAATACACATGAGGCATTAGTTCAGGGATGAAAATCAGCTATAGTTCATCACAGTCAATTAATAATGCATTAAAACATTAAAAGAGATTCATGTGGATGATGAGGAAGAATAAAGTAAATATAGTTGCACGCTTTGACGATCGAAGCCAGCAGCAACAATAGTTAGCTATCAAAAACTTAGGGAAGGGCTGAAATCTTTCAAAGGTAATTCAGAAAGTGAACTAATAACAAGCAAGGGAGTACTGAGTGAAAACTCGGAGAAGATAAATGAATTTGTTCATGTCGTGACTCAGTTACCTGTTAATAATAATTTAATATTACGCAGTACCAGAAAGTCAGGAAATTCAAAAGAGATGTTTATAGGAAGTATGTTTATAGTTCTAGATAAGTGTCAAATCATAGCTTACCCTCGTTTCTGAGAGAATACGGAGAACAGCGATGTTGCATTAGTATTTAATGGATTACGTAATACGATGTTTGAGGAGCTATGTGTTAAACCAAACTGAAAGGAGGTCAGTTGAGAGTGGATCCCAGTTGCAAGACATATAGTATTTTTTGATCCAAACGTACTAACTGTAAAGTGTACAATAATACTTACTTATATTGGTATTTAAATATTTTTGGTGAGTGATCTTTCTATAATTGTATGATATTTATGTCAGGAACGACGTCAATTAGTTTTCCGTGATAGGATAGGATAGTATCTATAAAACTTAGCGCTATACTCATGATGTGTTCACTTTGATTTTTGTTCTTGTAAGAATGTCGATTGTAAACAAATATTGTCTGACTTAACTGTTAACAATATTAATCATTTAAGTGGGTTGAATCGCGATTTTTCTCGATATTTGGAGAGTACGCTATGGGAAACATTGAATATCATGTGCAGTGCAACTGTTAAATTGTAGTCAGTCCTTTAGCATGGATGTTTTATCTGCTGACAGTAGTTTACTTTTATGTTTTTAAAGCTGATTTGTCTTATTTCAGATGCCCTGAGGATGTTGAAAATAATCTTGTAGTTCAGTATTTTTTATATTTTGACTAGAATAAAAATTTAGTTGGTTTATGAAAAAGATTTTTTTGAAGCAAGGTGTGAAATGACATATTTCTTTTGGCTGATGAAGTTTCCATAAGTGAAAGTTGGTGTTCGTAAAGTAGATTCAGTCTATACTTATCCATGCGGGTGTGCAGAATCTAACACTGGGTCTTGGCAGTGGACTTTTATTGCTGTGTTTTGGTCTGTGTGAGGCTCAGAGTTATGTACAGAATATTTGCCTTACGCTATTGTTAATTGTCCGGACGATTTACGCAAGGCAGAATATCAGTATGCCCTCAGTTACTGTCATTTATGGATATGTATTAGATGGGTACACAACGCCGAGTTGTTGTAATACTATTTCGTCGTTATGTGGTCTGTTTCTACTCTTCGTAGCGTCTAGTAAAGCTACTACTTTCAGTCAATGTTGGTACTCCAGAAACAGAAAATAAAGATGATTTGATGAGTCTCAGGGAAGGATTTTTTTGTCACTGAGATCCTGTGAAGACGTTGTTCAGTGATGTTTTGGGGTTTTGTCATTATAAGTGAATTCTAGAAACTGTGGTGTCTGTTTTCTTACAAACTGGTAAGACTTGAGCCGTATAGTTCATTGGTTCCCTTCAGGTGGAGATACTTGTAGAGCTACTTTCCTCTTGGGGTTGCAATGAATGGAAATGGGTGATTACCAAGGAAAAATTAACCGGTGTTCGCAATTATTCTGAAATTTATTGTGGTTGATAAGTGAATGTTGGATGTTAGCAAGCATTTTCGCATACGGAGGTCACTGAAACGAGAACACTGGAGATGTTGAATGAGATATTGTTTTTCTGGTTGCTGAATGAAAAGAGCTGCGGGATGAGGTATTGTGATTTGCTGAAGCATGAGAATAGCCATTTCCTGTGGCAGTAAGAAGAAAAGAAAACAATGAAAGCCTAGTAATGAGAAACACTTCTGTTTTCATGGTTAGTCATGAGTAGATATCTACCTAATTTAACCCTGTATGAATGGAATGACATTAATAAATGTTTATCTACAGAATGTTACAAATCATACCGTCAATCTTTTCAAGTTTAACTAAGATGAAACAATGCCAATGTTTGTGACCAGAATTTTGCAGAACATTAGACAGTGTTTCCTGTTTAATGTTGACTATAATTTGCCTTTAGACAAGAGAATGGACGGAGCTGGGGTGATGAGAAACCGTATACGATCCCCCCCTCCCTGAGTTAGTAAAGTGAGCAACAAACCACTTTAAAGCAAAAATATGTGGAGAGGAGAGAAGAGGAGTGAAGGCGTGCAGTGTTTTTATGGGTGCTATGTTATGCACCGTTTGTGACGTTGCCGAGAGTATAGGGTCTGGACCGGCGGGAGATGCCCGAATGAGAGCAGTCTGGAAGGTGATTCTTTATATAACCTGATGTGGTGAGAGGTGGAAACAGGTGGTGCACCCAGTTATACTGTCGGACATGATGGTACTGTAGGTCCAGGTATAATGTTGTGGAGATGCGTAATGTTGCGTGGGCGTACAGACCTCCAAATCTTTGAACAGGGTACCCTCACCGGTCTTCGTAGTTGTGCGAGTGTACTGATTCCTGATGTGCGTCTTTTAGGGAATGCATACGGTCTATACGTCATTTTTGTGATTGCCAATGCACTACTGAATTAGCTACGAAGGTGAAGGAGCTCTTCAACCGAGATGACATTCGCTCGAATGGAGTGGCCAGCGCGTTCGCCAGAGTTAAATGCCATCTCGCACCTGTGGGACGGGTTTGGGTGACGTTTTGCAGCATGTCCAATTGCACGAGGGAACATCCGACGGTTGTCAGCCGCGCTGTTGGATGCTGGAGGGTTGGAACGCCCTACCACAAGAAGTCCTTGTCAACCTTGTCACCAGAGTGGGAACACGATACAGAGCATGCATTGCTGTCTGCGATGATAACACACCCTAATATGTACCATGTTACGCATTTTGCAATGGTCATAGGACGAACGTTAATCGCGGTTCCTTCAGTGTAATTACTGTCTTTGAAGAAACGTGTCATTTCTGTTCGTTCCACTGCATACTTCTGTCACTTACGTTCTGCAGTATACTAGTAGTTCTTTCCCTGTATGGTCCGAGTTACATCGAGCTGTGATACATGGCAGTGAAACATCACGTGAAAGTTACATTCGTTCTTAAGATTAGCCTGCCATGGCGGGGTGTTCAGGAAGTTTTCGTGCGAAGGCCGTGCAGTCCAGGACTGGTATGCCAATCAGCCAAAATCGTCGCAATTATCGAGACACTCATCCCATTGACGCACCAGGTTGAAGATATCCGTTTAGTACAACACTGTGTCCTGCTGCATGAAGAAGTCCATAACCGGCTGCTGCAGATCGTCATTCGACAGGCATAGTCGACCCTTCAAAGCCTTTTTTAAGGGCCCGAAGGCACTTTAAACGCATGGGGGGGGGGGGAGATCAGGACTAATCAAATCATCAACAGTGCGATTGCTGTTATCCGTAATGGATGACGCTGGCTTTCCTTGTTGACCGGCATCTTGCATTGAATCGCGATGAGCACGGAATTTGTCTCACCATTCCGTAACTGTGGTTATCGAGAACATGCTGCCCCATACACATTCTCCATTCTCGAATGGTTGTCTACCGGTATTTGTCCATCAGCTGTCCGCCTGCTTAGCTGGATGGTAACATGCTTGCCTCCCGTGCAAGTTGGCCCAGGTCCGACTGCCGGCCAAGCTGGAGATTTTCTCCGCTCGTGGACTGGGTGTTGTGTTGGCATCATCATTTCATCCTCATCACCGGCGCGCAAGTCTCCCAATGTGGCGTCGAATGAATTAAGACCTGCACTTGGCGACCGAAGTTCCCCGGGCCAACGATGTCATTCGCTCATTTCATTCTGTCCATCAGCAGCCAGGAAAATAATAACAACACGTTGGTCTTGTTCGGCCATAGTTCATGTTTCCAGGCATACTGTATGCGCGTTGGACAGGCACGAATGCCACACTAATCCCTTTCATACATGTACCTGCTTATATACCTGCATCGGAGTTGATGAAGCAACGCCCTCAAACGGGAATTTTTGATTGCAACTTACATAATACTTTTGAATATTTCATTTATAGCTCGTTCTGTCTTTACAGCTCCTTTGGGATTTACTTGATACATCCATTATCAGCGAACAGCACAACTTCTGTTTTATGAGCGTAAGTTGGAAAGCCATTTATACATTCCTGGCCATTAAAATTGCTACACGAAGAAGAATTGCAGATGATAAACGGGTATTCATTGCACAAATATATTATACTAGAACTGACATGTGATTACATTTTCACGCAATTTGGGTACATAGATCCTGAGAAATCATTACCCAGAACAACCACCTCTGGCCGTAATAACGGCCTTGATACACCTGGGCATTGAGTCAAACAGAGCTTGGTTGGCGTGTACAGGTACAGCTACCCATGCAGCTTCAACACGATACCACAGTTCATCAAGAGTACTGACAGGCGTATTGTAATGAGCCAGTTGCTCGACCACCATTGACCAGACATTTTCAATTGGTGAGAGATCTAGAGAATGTGCTGGCCAGGACAGCAGTCGAACATTTTCTATATCCAGAAAGGCCCGTACAGGACCTGCACCATGCGGTCGTGCATTATCCTACTGAAATGTAGGGTTTCGCAGGGATCGAATGAAGGGTAGAGCCACGGGTCGTAACAAATCTGAAAAGGAAAGTCCACTGTTCAAAATGCCGTCAATGCGAGCAAGAGGTGACCGAGACGTGTGACCAATGGCACCCCATAGCATCACACCGGGTGATACGCCAGTATGGCGATGACGAATACACTCTTCCAATGTGCGATCACCGCGATGTCGCCAAACACGGATGCGACCATCATGATGCTGTAAACAGAACCTGGATTCATCCAAAAAAATGACGTTTTGCCATTCGTGCATCCAGGTTCGTCGTTGAGTACACCATCATAGGCGCTCCTATCTGTGATGCAGCGTCAAGGGTAACCGCAGCAATGGTCTCCGAGCTGATAGTCCATGCTGATGCAAACGTCGCCGAACTGTTCGTGCAAACGCGTCCATCAGTTGACTCAGGGATCGGGACGTGGCTGCCCGATCCGTTACAGCCATGCGGATAAGATGCCTGTCATCTGGACTACTAGTGATACAAGGCCGTTGGAATCCAGCACGGCGTTCCGCATTACCCTCCAGAACTCACCGATTCCGTATTCTGCTAACAGTCATTGGATCTCGACCAAAGCGAGCAGCAATGTCGCGATAGGATAAACCGCAATCGCGATAGACTGCAATCCGACCATTTTTCAAAGTCGGAAACGTGATGGTACACATTTCTCCTCCTTACACGTGACATCACAACAACGTTTCACTTGGCAACGCCGGTCAACTGCTGTTTGTGCATGAGAAATCGGTTGGAAACTTTCCTCATGTCAGCACGTTGTAGGTGTCGCCACCGGCGCCAACCTTGTGTGAATGCTCTGAAAAGCTAATCATTTGCATATCACAGCATCTTCTTCCTGTCGGTTAAATTTGGCGTCTGCAGCACGTCATCTTCGTGGTGTAGCAATTTTAATGGCCAGTAGTGTATATAGCAAAAACAGGATAGGTCTGTGAATTGAACGCTGTGGAACGTCATTGCTAATTTATCCCTACGCAGAAGAAGATTGAGCTAACACGAACGTCTGTTTTGCATGAGCTAAATATAAAGTTAACGACTCCATTATACTACGAAAGCCATAAATTTTACGCTTCTCTAAGAGTGTGTTGTGATATGCACGGTCAAACGCCTTCGACAGTGTCGTCAACATCACCTCTGTCATACGAGACTGGACTGTAATATCAGACGTTCGCCTGCTGGCGTTTTCTACAGGATAGGTGGCCGTGGATGGCAGTAAAGCCAGGATACGTGCTTGCTGCCGCACCGCAGGCGCCGCCTGGCGGTAATTGGCCACCGACCGCCGGCTGTAGGGTGCAAGTTGCCCGGGAAGCATGGTTGGGGGGGGGGGGGGGGGCAGAGTAGGAGGGTACGCAGCTCCGGCCGGCAGGCCGCCGCCGCCCCGAGTCGCCAAGACAGCGTCAGATCGATAGCTCGAGGCAATGGCCCGCTCCGACTCCGGTCCTCACGCTTTGACTCCCGCCCCGCGTTGCGACATCTGTGTCACAGATCTGTCGGGCTGGCACAAGAATGATCAGGTAGCACGTAGCAGCGCCTGGCAACAGACGGAGGGTCACCTGACGAGCGTCACAAGTCGCCCACTCCAGGCCACGTCCCTGGAAATCTTCCTCAAGGGAAATCCGCGGAAC
Organism: Schistocerca cancellata; assembly: GCF_023864275.1. Taxonomy (NCBI): domain Eukaryota; kingdom Metazoa; phylum Arthropoda; class Insecta; order Orthoptera; family Acrididae; genus Schistocerca; species Schistocerca cancellata. Next base: position 1,134,192,836 of record NC_064627.1, on the reverse strand, counting down.
GTGTCCTAAAGACGGCGACGTCGAAACCTGCGTGCTTTCCAAGATATGCGGTAGACACGTTTTCTTTTGATTTCGTGGCAGTGAGATTTTTCAAATCGTTTTGGAAGATCTTACCACAGTCGACCAGAGTATTCGTTTCACTTTTGAGTCCTTAGTGTTTTGACTGGTTTCATACGGCCAGCCACAAATTTCAGTCCTGTGCCAACACTTTGTGTTCAGAATAGTTCTTGCAACCTACTCCTCAATTATTTGCTGGGTGTATCCCGATCTCTGTCTTTCTCTACAGCCCCTCTCTGTCTTTCTCTACAGTTTTTATCCTCTATTTCTCCCTCTAGTACCAAGAAGTTACTCTCTGATGTCTCGAAAGAGATCCTGCCATCCAGTTCCTTCTTCTTGTCTGCGCTTTTCTCATATTCCTTTCCTCGCCAATTCTGCTGAAAACCTCTTCATCCATTACCTTATCAGTCCACCTAATTTTCAACATTCTACTGTAACACTGCTTCTCAAATACATCGATTCTTTTTCTTTCCGGTTCTCCCAAAATCCATGTCTCACTGCCATACAATCATGAGTGTGCTCTAGATGCAAATTTTTAGAAATTTATTTTTCAAGTTAACACTTGTGTATGATACTACTACATTTCTTTTGGCCAGGAATGCCCTATTGCCAGTTCCAGTTTGCTTTTTATGTCAGCCTTGCTCCGACAGCCATAGGTTAGTCTGCTGCCCCCGTTGCAGAATTCTCTAATTTCATTTACTTCGTGATCCCCAGTTGCGATGTTATGTTTGGTGCTGTTCACATTTCTGCTTCTTCTCATTACTTTCTTCTTTCTTCGATTTTTTAGACTTCTGGCCATTAAAAAGGCTACACCACGAAGATGACGTGCTACAGACGTGAAATTTAATCGACAGGAAGAACATGCTGTGATATGCAAATGATTAGCTTTTCAGAGCATTCACACAAGGTTGGCGCCGGTGACGACACCTACAACGTGCTGACATCAGGCAAGTTTCCAACCGATTTCTCATACACAAACAGCATTTGACCGGCATTGCCTGGTGAAACGTTGTTGTGATGCCTTGTACCATCACGTTTCCGACTTTGATAGAGGTCGGATTGTAACCTATCGCGATTGCGGTTTATCGTATCGCGACATTGCTGCTCGCTTTGGTCGAGATCCAATGACTGTTTTATCTGAATAAGGAATCAGTGGGTTCAGGAGAGTAATACGGAACGCTGTGCTGGATCCCAACGGCCTCGTATCACTAGCAGTCGAGATGACAGGCATCTTATCCGCACGGCTGTAACGGATCGTGCAGCCACGTCTCGATCCCTGAGTCAACAGATGGGGACGTTTGCAAGACAACAACCATCTGCACAAACAGTTCGACGACGTTTGGAGCAGCATGGACTATCACCTCGGAGTACATGGCTGCGGTTACCCTTGACGGAGGAATCCCGGTTCTGTTTACAGCATCAAGATGGTCACATCCGTGTTTGTCGACATAGCGGTGAACGCACATTGGAAGCGTGTATTCGTCATCGCCATACTGGCGTATCACCCGGCGTTATGGCATGGGGTGCCATTGGTTACACGTCTCGGTCACCTCTTGTTCGCACTGACGGCACTTTGAACAGTGGAGTTACATTTCAGATGAGTTACGACCCCTGGCCCTACCCTTTATTCGATCCGTGCAAAACCCTACATTTCAGCAGGATAATGCACGACCGCATGTTGCAGGTCTTCTACGGGCCTTTCTGGACACAGAAAATGTTCGACTGCTGCCCTGGCCATCACATTCTCCAGACCTCTTACCAATTGAAAACGTCTGGTCAATGGTGGCCGAGCAACTGGCTCGTCACACTACGCCCGCCACTACTCTTGATGAACTGCGATATCGTGTTGAAGCTGCATGGGCAGCTTTACCTGTAAACGCCATCCAAGCTCTGTTTGACTCAACGCCCAGGCGTATCAAGGCCGTTATTACAGCCAGAGGTGGTTGTTCTGGGTACTGATTTCTCAGTATCTACGCACCCAAATTGAGTGAAAATGTAATCACATGTGAGTTCTAGTATAATATATTTGTCCAATGAATACCCGTCTATCATCTGCGTTTCTTGTTGGTGTAGCATTTTTAATGGCCAGTACTGTATCAGTCTGTAATCTGTACTCATTATACTTTCATTCCATTCTACCTTCACTACGAAGCTGGAAAAAGGTGACTTCTCCCCTTCCTTGTGAGCTGATCAGGATGGTTTACTGGGGCATGCCGTTTATAGGAATCAAACTGAAATTGAAATTTATACGTTTAGGTGTACTTCTTATAGCGACGTTTGAAAAATGAAAATTTGTAACGGACCGGGTCTTGAACCCGGATTTCCCACCTTACCACTTTGGATATCCGAACATGCTCCCTTGACCAACCCAGACCGCCACAAGTTTTCATTTGTTATTTGTTGCTTTGAGTGGTTGCATTTCAGGAATAAATTTCAACATTTGAAAGTGAAAAACTGAAATTCGTCAATATATATATATATATATATATATATATATATATACGGGCGATGGAACTTTAATAGTGGGCTTCAGTCTGGAACCGCGCGACCGCTACGGTCGCAGGTTCGAATCCTGCCTTGGGCATCGGTGTGTGTGCTGTCCTTAGGTTAGTTAGGTTTAAGTACTTCTAAGTTCTAGGGGACTGATGACCTCAGATGTTAAGTCCCATAGTGCGCAGAGCCATTTGAACCGTTTAATAGTGGCAAGTATTTATTTGCAGATCGTTCAAAATACATACGTGTTCAAAGTTTTACTGACCTTGAAAGTAGTCACCAGCACTGTGTATAGCCCGTTGCCAGCGATGTGGAAATCGTAGGATACTCTTAGCAGTGCCAGTTGTATTGACATTTCGAGAGGCGCCATGTAAGGCCCGACGAGTTTGTAGCAGTTCTGAAGCGAATGCAGTGAAGTGTTTCCGTCAGTTTAGAAACCGAGTTGAACTCACGAGGGCTTAAGTCAGGGGAGTGCAGTAGGTGGTATGGCACTTAGCAACCCCATCAGTCAATCAAATCAGTAACAGCATGCACTGTACGTGCTTGAGCACTGTCCTGCAAAATGATGGTCAGGTCCTGCAGAAAGTATCATCACTTCTGTCTCTATGCTGCTCATTTCTGGAACACAACCTACGACCAGCTTAGCGATTAAGAAAATGTTTTGTTGTTTAGTGTCAATATGGTTGCAGATCTACTTGGATGATTTTTTCTAAAGTGATTCCTGGATGCGCTGTGTGTGCGTCGTGATTGCTTACAGCATCGCTTCTTAGGACAATACGACGCATCACTTAGATGTCATTCATTTTGTAAATATTACTGTGCACAGAGGTGTTTTTCAATGATACAATGTTCTCTACACGTAAGGAGGGGATACCGTTAGCAGGAAGAAATAAACGTTTGTCCAAGTTAGCTGATTGGCGGATGAACGATGAGTTTGACAAAATTGTAACTAAAACACAGCGCGTAATTGTTTGTGGTCAACGTTCTCCAAATACGAGACCGCAATTTTAGTAACGATCTCGTAGTTCTTATTGGATATTTGAGCGAAATAAATTCCGAGGGAAGTGTCACAACCGTAATCGGTGTATCTACTAAGGAGACTGCCTACACGACGCTTGTCCGTCCTCTTTTAGAATACTGCTGAGCCGTGTGGGATCCTTACCAGGTAGGACTGACGGAGTACATCGAAAAAGTTCAAAGAAAGGCAGCAGGTTTTCTATTATCGCGAAATATGGGAGAGAGTGTCACAGAAATGATACACGATTTGGGATGGATATAATTAAAAGAAAGGTGTTTTTCGTAGCGACGGATTCTTCTCACGAAATGCCAATCACCAACTTTCTCCTCCGAATGCGAAAATATTTTGTTGACACCGACCTACATAGGGATAAACCATCACCACGATAAAATAAGGGAAATCAGAGCTCGTGCGGAAAGATATAGGTGTTCATTCTTTCCGCGCGCTATACGAGATTGGAATAATAGATAATTTTGAAGGTGGTTCGATGAACCCTCTGCCAGGCACTTGAATGTGATTTGCAGAGTATCCATGTAGATGTAGATGTAATTAAGGAACCAAATTGTCACGGAGGACATCATATTTTCAAGGCAGTAAAGTACGCTTACATGTTGGCAGATTTGTTTAAAAATCTTAACTTTTTTTTAAATAAATAACGACTTTTATGATATACATTAATTAAGGGATGAATAGTACACTGTTTGTGGAACGAGATGACGTACATAATTCTTTGCATTCCAAGTTATTTCACGGAGTTGTTTTCTCTGACCTCAAGATTCCAGTGAATGGTATTCTTACAACTGTACCTGCTACTTGGTTCCTGAGGTCTTGTCTGTATGCTGTGGAACTTGCATGTTTTTTTTTTTTTATTTCTCCGTGTTGGGAGTATTAAGTGCAATTCATATACGTGTAGGTGTGTTCTATACACACCGGGATTCGGTGTACACATGAAAAGCAAAACTTTGTTAACGTTTTACATCTTTGTTCTCTATGTTTACATATTTATTTCTCCGCACTCACCCTGGCGACGACATTTCTCCGCACGAGAGACCAGTACGTTGATACCGTCACTGCAGAATGTTTGACTTTTTGACGGAGCCACAACTTCACCTCTGCTTGCACCGCTTCATCGCTATCGAAGCGAAGTTCTCGCCGGTGTTCATAAAGTTTCGGAAACCGATGTATATCGTACGGTGCCAATTCGGGACTGGATAGGTGATGGCTGATGACAGTGAACCTAAGGCGTCGGTTTGCTGCAGATGTTGCAGCGCTCGTACGTGGTCTGGTATTGTAATGCCGAGGGAGAGGCTGCTCCATGTGCAGCCGAACTCTTCGAATTCGTGCGTTCGACTTTCTGAGGGTCTGTCACGCGCCATCATAGTTACGTTACACTCCGTCACTTTACATGCCACGTTTCGGAACCCTCTAGCGGCAGAGGGTTGCAACTTGCGTCAGCAAAGTGCGAAAGTTTACCGATATTGAGAAGAGAATAAAGAAAAAAAATCGCAGGTATTACTTTTCAGCGCGCGATGGTAAAACTTATCACCCAGCGAGAATAAGGAACAACTAATAAGTCAAGAGCTCTCATCCTGTAGCTTGTTACCGCAGCTCCGGTCGGCTCCGATGCGCAGCGTACCGTATATTACTATTCCTCGCTTTCGGGGAATACAAGAAATGTACACGTAGTTGCGAATACGGATAACCTTCAGCTGTAGAGTTGAACGACGACATTCAAAATTTGTGCCCGACCGCGACTCGAACCCGAACTCTTCGCTTGTCAGGGGCGGTCGCCTTAACCTTTTTTAAAATTTTTTTTAATTTTTATATATATTTTTTAACAGAAGGAACTGAAAACCAGGAAGTGCACTCGTTGCGTCGAGTTGGGGACACATAACTAAAAACATGCTAATAGTTGAAAGAGAGCAAAGTGCGGGGCTAAGGAAACCATGAAACAAAACTGAAGTGTGGAATCCATACCACCATTAACCAGTGCTACATCTTGCACCGGATGGGAAACAAAAACTGCGAAGACCTTTTCGCACCGAGGACAAAAAGAGGAAATGGGACAAATACTGCTACAGAGTGTGAGGGTTCACGACGAAACTCTCCATCTGCTGTATCATCCAGGTATGACTTCTCGTAATGACCAAGGTAGATCCCACGTTGTACCGTGTAGTGTTCTATCATCGTCTTGTAATTTTTAGCTTCTCTTACCCGTGATGTTCCAGCTACGTGCAGGGTCGTGGAACGCACTCCACAAATAATTGGAAAAATACTGTCGATACTTTGGGTTACGGAGGATCTGACAATGCCGTTCCTGCAAAAAGTTCCAAAAGTCTAAAGTGTCCTTAGTGCCGTCTTGAAACAAATAATGCACTGAAACTTCCTGGCAGATTAAAACTGTGTGCCCGACCGAGACTCGAAATCGGGACCTTTGCCTTTCGCGGGCAAGTGCTCTACCAGAAGTGCTCTGGCAGAAGTAAAGCTGTGAGTACCGGGCGTGAGTCGTGCTTCGGTAGCTCAGTTGGTAGAGCACTTGCCCGCGAAAGGCAAAGGTTCGGAGTTCGAGTCTCGGTCCGGCACACAGTTTTAATCTGCCAGGAAGTTTCATATCAGCGCACACTCCGCTGCAGAGTGAAAATCTCATTCTGGAAATAATGCACTGCATGTCCACGAAGCCACGTCATTGCATTAGTTTTAGTGCGTGGGTAATACGTCTCATCCGGGAATAAGATAGTCTTGGGGTCGATATGATTCGGCGTTACTCGAAGGAAGTATGATGCCTTGCAGAAAATAAAGGCGAAACGCGTATGACACTAAAATTGTGCTTTATTCAGTTGCTGTCAGACGGTCCATAAGTAAAAATTATTAATATACCGTAATATTACACGCAACTGAGGAAGACAGGACTATAAAAGTTGAAGTATGCTGACATTTGCCTCACTAAGTGCCACACTGCCGTACACTCGCCACAGCTAAGACGGTGTTCATCGTTGTCTTGAACGTCACAGCTCGTGTACATGGGTGAGTCTACCATGTGGATCGCATGTAGCCCTGATCTGGTCACCTGCTTACCGTTGACAGTGATATACCACATCGCCGTGACGTCAGTGTCCAGTGTTACGTGGTGAATTGTCCTCCACACTACTCGCCAGTTGACGTTCGGGTGCTCCCTCTCCACGACGTTATCGGGTCGTCCATGTTGCAGGACCCGATAAACCGTCTTTGACCATTTCGGCTGTCCTTGCGCGCTTCACAGTCAGGCCCAAAGTTCCAAATGCCCATGTGTCATTAACCTGCTCTCGTACACTTATCCTCATTCCCGCACAGAGGAAGCATTTCAATCGAAAGTCGTCACCCAGGTATCGGAAGATAAATTCGATACTGCAGTGCCTGTGTATGTTAGAAGTAAGAGTGCAGCTTAATGACACATGGACGACGACACATTGAAGTCTGAGACTGGCAGCGAAGCGTGCAAGGATAACCGACATTGTTAAGGCGACCGGTAGCGGCAAACGGTAAATCCAGGTTCGGGTCCTGGTACGGCATAAATTTTCAAGGTCGTCAGTTCATTCTACAGTTGGAGGTAGCTCCTATGCGAAACTGCTGTATTTCACAACGGCTGTAGACGCCGCAATGCCTACTCCTTTGGTTCTGTCTACAGTATCGTGTTTCGAGGCATAGTTGGTGTTTATCATTTCCGGTTCTTCAATGTCTTTATGGCGCTATTCCTCACGTCAAGCAAACCTTGTGACCATTTGTGCTGCCTTCTGCTGTGTATGTTAAGTACCACCTGTATACCTATTTAGTACGGATCCCAAAGACTTGAGCGGTACTGTAGGGTGGGCCGCACGAGCGTTTTGCAAGCTTTTGTTGATGTAACTCATTATCTCAGTAACCTGTCAATGAGTTGAAATTGCAACCCGCTTTACATGCGGGGCAATGTAATCATTCGTTTCATATCCCTACATACCACACTCTCATAACCAGGTATTTGTATATGCTGACTATCTTTATGCAGTACATCTTTCACGGATTCGGGTTCGAGTCTCAGTCCGGCACAAATTTTCATTGCCTGCATTCCTTTATACACTTGATTTGTCCATATTCGCAATTGCGAATACATTTCATGTATTTCATAAGGGCTTTAGTCGCCAGAGTTCATGCCTGCTTGAAGGAACATTTCATCGTAATTCAGAACAACACTAGCAATACAATATCGTGAAAACTGGTAAATGCGAAAAAGAAAAGGAAACCAACTGTATGGGGTCCCATTACTATATGTTTACAAGAAACTGGTTTTCGGCTTATTAGGCCAATATCAAGTAATTACTGTTACTTGGTGACAGAAACAAATCGAAAACCAGTTCCTAATTAACACATACTACTCGAAAAAAATCAGATTGTTTGTATTTTCACTTAAACGTTTCCTGTTTCTTGCGATCCCGTGATATTACATCTGTGAGGCACTGTAATTCTTTCCAAAGTCCAAAATATGGTCAAGTGAAGATTATACAGTCTTTTCAACTTAATACAGCCAGTGTGACTGGAGTTTTCCATGAGTAGCTGATGTGGGAGAGATGCCGGAAGGGAAAATGAGAGGTAGGAAAACGTGCAGAGAACGAAGAGATATGTGGAAGTGGGGAGCAGAGTACTGTAAGAGGTAAAGGACTTAAATGAGTTACAGAATCGAGGCCTTTGTCAACGCTCAGTATTCTAATGGGAACGATCAGAATTCATGATGACCACGACACTAGAACACCATTCCGACGCAATGAAATTCAAAATAGAACAATGTAAAAAGCAGCTGCCTTTTTACGGAACGAAAGCCTCCTCCTGTGGATCCGCCCTATTGTTACTCTAGATCCTATTTGAATGTTCGATGGTAGATTTTCGCTTTCGAATCATCGGTTGCTCTTGAGAATGTCTAAGAGTCAAGGAAGAATTTACAGCGTATTAAGGCAGATTCTGTGCCTCTGCTAGTAGCATTCAGCCTTAGATGTTATTTGCCAGATCACTACCTCTTCTCTATAGGCCCTCCACGGCTTACGAGCCTACGGAGTAATATGAACGTTGTGTACAGAGATATCGATGCCAGAAAACTAATGCCCTCGCATTAATATTCTGCTTTAATACATTTGGTCAAGGTTGAGTTTATGAAAGAAACTGATTCCACTAAGTGACAATAATCTACAACGTCTTTTTTACGTAACAGTGACTTTTGCCACTCCCACAGAATGTTAACAAACACACCTTTGCAATGTTGCGTGTCTGCAGCTGACAGCAAGCAGAACACAGTACCTATAAACCTTACATTCTGGTTATTCCAACGACGTTATGAGGTACTCTGCAACATCCATAATTCAGAAAGACAATACGTTTCTCTGTTAACGTATTTTTTACTTCACTGTTAACGGCAGTTACAATTTGCGTTTAGTATAGTTGTCAAATACTACCCGATCTACATCTTCTTCCATCTTGTAAGAGCAGTCTGGTCTGAAGTGTCCGTAGGTGCGTAAAACACTGCCCGTATCGGTGGCAGTATTTCGTTTCTCTACTGAAAGCCATGGAAGGTTGCTCATTTGACTAACTGCTATGACAGTATGTCGAATAATTTAATTTATTATATGGCAAGTCTCTTTCCCTTTTCTATCATTTTTCGCACCAATTTAATATAATTATGTCCTATTGTTGCTCACAATTATTCCTGAAAAGCGCAAGAGGGAACGAAAGTACAATACTACGGTGAGGTCACCTGTATTTAGTTAAGAATATTTTTAAGAACTTCCAGTATTATAAATATTTTTATATATATCTCCTGAAATAAATTGCATCGATCCACCTGTAATGTTTTAGCATAACCTGTTGCCTCTTTGTATTCAGACTCGCGCTCGTTGAATTGAGGAAGTGCAATGTGTGTAATGAGATGCTATAGTACGGTCATCATGTACTTAAATATCAATATGGTTCTCAGTAAATTGTAAACTATGTTACTCTACAAGTAACTCAGAAAGAGGTGCCAATAATATTGCTTCCTCGCGCATCCAGAAGACCTTGTATTGCCGTTTGTAGATTTTTGAGGGTAGGCTTAGTATAATGTGTATAGTGAACGAAGTTTCGCTCTTCACAGATTGGTACGTATGACACTTTCATTGACGTAGCTCCATACGAGGTACAAAATTCAATAAATAATTTGCTGCTTCTCGTCAATTCCTGGTAACGGATGATCACCTGGCTCGAAAGCGTCAGTGTATGTTGATTTGCAAATGAGTATCATAAATTAATGTTTGATGTAAAAATCAGAGTTTTTTCTTATCAGTAATACAGGATGGCGCACGAAAAAAATGGCCCCCAGTACTAGACTGCGCATTGTCGCCCATCTGTTGTCATCTATCATTTCGAAGCTGAAGCGACTACTTTTTTACTGTCCGTAGAAAAGCCGTTGCGACTTGGTCAAGACGTGTGAATTAAATAGTTCTGCGAAATGTATCCTCTCCAAGAAAGAATCACAATAGTGGAGTCATACGTGTCTACCGGTTCAGTTAAGGAAACACGGAACATATTTTGCAAAGAAGCTTCCTGGAATTCCGTACCAGCAAAGAGCAGTGTACAGGAGTTGGTGACAAAGTGACCCCCTACAGGATCAGTATACATACATAAAATCGAGCCCGGTCTGTTTGTACAAGTGTTGTGATAGCGGATATTCGAGCACGAATGATCCAGAGCCCAAAGAAGTCGACAAGTAAATTATCGCAACAACTGAACGTTTCACGTGGGTGTATTAACGTGTTTTACTCCATATAGGGATGATGATAATTTTTACACAGTCCATTTTATTTTCACAATCCCATCTAGTCACTCTCACAAATGCTAATGATGATGACGAAATGATGAGGACAGCTCAAACACCTTGTCCCCGGGCAGAGAAAATCCCCAACCCGCCCGGGAATCGAACGCGAGACCCCATGATCCAGAGGTAGCAACGCTAGCCCCTAGACCACGAGCTGCGGTCCCATATAGGGATGGAGCCCTACAAAATGGGGTGTGTCCAAGAACTGAAGGCAGAAGACAAGGAAAAACGTTGGAACTGCTGTGCGTGGCTATGTCAAACAGTTTAGAGTGGAATGCTAGATCCTCTGCAGGATTTCATGGGCGATGAAGCCTGGTTACATCTGACAGGAGATGTGTACTCCTAGAACACCAGATACTGGAAAACAAACAATCACTACAGGATATATAAGGATCAGCTGTACGCTGAAAAAGTTGGGGTGTGGGGTGCCGAGCTAGTACGTCAGATTACGGGTCCCATATTTTTTAAGAGTAGACACTGCTGTGTGTACACGAACTTTCAAGAATTTTATGTACAGTTGATCCCCCCACCCCCATGAACGTACATATGCTGTCTTTCTACAGGCTAGGTTAACTTGTCACTCTTCGCCCAAGTCAATATCACGAATTCATGGAAGACTCACGGAAGAAAGAACTGTCAGCAAAGGACTTTGGCCGCCACTTTCGCTGACCTAACGATTTGTGACTATTTGTGGGGCAGTCTTCATGGAAAAGTATACAAAAATAACCCAACAAAGTTAGAAGAGTTGAAGGACAATATTCGAAATGAAATTTTGAGAATGGATGGGGTAGAGCAACACAAAATGTTTATTAACATGTTAGGGCGCGTGTAAGAGTGCGTGGGAGCACAATGAAATCATGTTCAGCATATAAAGTAGTGCAATGTAAAAGATGAGATCAGTTCAGTAAATATGGATCTTCGCATCAGATTACTTGTCATTTCTTTATTATCCAATTATTACATCTTTATCTATTTGTTGTTGCATCTGCACATGGCGGGTAACAATTCGTGTGCTTAAATGGCGAGCAGCCTGTATTCGAGGCCGGCTTTCCGCGCCTCCCTGTAGCTACACGGATGTTATTGATTGGAGAAATGAAACCAGTTTTTCACAATCCTAAGACTGCTTCTCATCGGCGTGACTGATGGCAGTGGCAAGTATGGTGAACCTTGCTGACTGGCACCCAAGATTTCTCAACGTCTGTATATAAACTGAATACCAAAAGGAATCGGCGTGGCATTACGAAAAAAAGCTTGCGTACTCGAATACGTTCTTTGCTTTACCCAACGCAAAGACATTTAATTAATGACAGAGCTATTTCATCTCCAGCAACCATGCATCAGCTTAACAGGACGGCGCGATGCGGATGATTAAAAAACGCATTCCGCTTAGAGGGAGTATTTGAGGCAGTTAATCATACGGCGAACATCGCGTCCCGTGGACCGCTGCCAGCAAACACCACAGGGGAAATACAGGGGAGAGGGCGCAGCGCCCGGCTCCCTAATGGTGTACGGAAAATTAAATAGATTTCGCAAAGCCGAGAGCGCGCAGGATTTCAGAAAGGGGCGGCTCTCCATAGGCCAATACATCTTTTTAACGTCAAAAAGTTTTGCAAGACACATGTCATTAGCGTGCGGCGTAAGGATTTACTGAGGTACAGGGTATACTGCTTTACGTTCCCTAGCATAAATGATGAGGAATGTAGAATATGAGTCAAGGAAAAGGCTGATTGCCCTCAGAATGAATTTACACGCTGCACTGAGCGTGTGCTGATTTGAAACTTCGTTGTAGATTAAAATTGTGCCGGACTGCAACAGAATTCTGTAAGATGGTCATGTCATTTTGGTTTTTGTATGTTATCGATGTGCACGTCAGATAGAGAGAGCAAGTATTTTTCTTTTTGTCATCAGTCTACTGACTGGTTTGATGCGGCCCGCCACGAATTCCTTTCCTGTGCTATCCTCTTCATCTCAGAGTAGCACTTGCAACCTACGTCCTCAATTATTTGCTTGACGTATTCCAATCTCTGTCTTCCTCTACAGTTTTTGCCCTCTACAGCTCCCTCTAGTACCATGGAAGTCATTCCCTCGTGTCTTAGCAGATGTCCTATCATCCTGTCCCTTCTCCTTATCAGTGTTTTCCACATATTCCTTTCCTCTCCGATTCTGCGTAGAACCTCCTCATTCCTTACCTTATCAGTCCACCTAATTTTCAACATTCGTCTATAGCACCACATCTCAAATGCTTCGATTCTCTTCTGTTCCGGTTTTCCCACAGTCCATGTTTCACTACCATACAATGCTGTACTCCAGACGTACATCCTCAGAAATTTCTTCCTCAAATTAAGGCCGGTATTTGATATTAGTGGACTTCTCTTGGCCAGAAATGCCTTTTTTGCCATAGCGAGTCTGCTTTTGCTGTCCTCTTTGCTCCGTCCGTCATTGGTTATTTTACTGCCTAGGTAGCAGAATTCCTTAACTTCATTGACTTCGTGACCATCAATCCTGATGTGAAGTTTCTCGCTGTTCTCATTTCTACTACTTCTCATTACCTTCGTATTTCTCCGATTTACTCTCAAACCATACTGTGTACTCATTAGTCTCTTCATTCCGTTCAGCAGATCATTTAATTCTTCTTCACATTCACTCAGGGTAGCAATGTCATCAGCGAATCGTATCATTGATATCCTTTCATCTTGTATTTTAATTCCACTTCTGAACCTTTCTTTTATTTCCATCATTGCTTCCTCGATGTACAGATTGAAGAGTAGGGGCGAAAGGCCTTGTCTTACACCCTTCTTAATACGAGCACTTCGTTCGTCCACTCTTATTATTCCCTCTTGGTTGTTGTACATATTGTATATGACCCGTCTCTTCCTATAGCTTACCCCTACTTTTTCCAGAATCTCGAACAGCTTGAACCATTTTATATTGTCGAACGAGCCAGCCCGCCATAGCCCTCGGTGGTACATAACCCCAAAACAGGTTCAAATGGCTCAGAGCACTATGGGACTTAACATCTGTGGTCATCAGTCCCCTAGAACTTGGAACTACTTAAACGTAACTAACCTAAGGACGTCACACACATCCATTCCCGAGGCAGGATTCGAACCTGCGACCGTAGCGGTCACGCGGTTCCAGACCGAAGCGCCTAGAACCGCATGGCCACACCGGCCCCCCCTCCAGCGATTAAACTGTGATTTCAGTCTGCCTTTGATAAATTCAAGCCACTGTCGTACGGTGTCATGCTTCAGATATGATCACCGCTTTCAGTATTTCGGACAAGCTATTGTGATCCATATTTCAGGAACCGAAGAAATATTCGCAGATGATACTCATGACCTATTATAGTACTTCCTACTTACATCAGCGAGTCCGAGACGAATTAAACGTGGATAAGTTTTGTTTTCGCACTTACAATACGATTACGCCTGTGCTCTGAATACAAATGGAAATTCGCCTTTCCAGCTATACTGTGTGTCCCTCATAAGAGTCGTCCGACGCAATTTCTCTGGTGTTTCGGAAAGTATCTGCAGTTTCGTTTTTGCGACGTGTAGCTGGAGCCACCAGGAACAAATACTGCTCATCACATGTTCCATGCGACGTCCAGTGACGATGGAATCCATCGGTTTATTTCCCGTTATTAAGAAAAGTGTTATTTAAACCGAATTTTACGCGTCCATTCGATAGAGCGGCCCCAAATTAGTGTAGTACGGTATTCGTTTTATCATTGTGCATTAACAGGGACAGTAAAACACGAAGAATAGCCAATACTCTAGCAGCTACTGACAAGGGAACCTCCCCATCGCACCCCCCTCAGATTTAGTTATAAGTTCGCACAATGGATAGGCCTTGAAAATCTGAACAGAGATCAATCGAGAAAACAGGAAGAAGTTGTGTGCAACTACGAAAAAATAAGCAAAATATACAAACTGGGTAGTCCATGTGCAAGATAGGCAATATCAAGGGTCATCGAAGCTCAGAAGCGCCGTGGTCCCGTGGTTAGCGCGAGCATCTGCGGAACGAGAGGTCCTTGGTTCAAGTCTTACCTCGAGTGAAAAGTTTAATTTTTTGTTTTCAGTTTTGTGACAAACTCTTATGTTTTCATCACTTTTTTGGGAGTGATTATCACATCCACAAGACAACCGAAATCGGGTAAGGTAGAAGAATCTTTTTACCCATTCGCCAAGTGTACAAGTTAGGTGGGTCGACAACATATTCCTGTCAAGTGACGCACCTGCCGTCACCAGTGTCGTATAGAATATATCAGACGCGTTTTCCTGTGGAGGAATCGGTTGACCTATGAACTTGCAATCAAATGTTTTCGGTTCCCATTGGAGAGGCACGTCCTTTCGTCTACTAATCGCACGGTTTACCGGTGCGGTCGCAAAACACAGACACTAAACTTATTACAGTGAACAGAGACGTCAATAAACGAACGGACAGATCATAACTTTACGAAAATAACAAAATTAAACTTTTCACTGGAGGGAAGACTTGAACCAAGGACTTATCGTTCCGCAGCTGCTCACGCTAACCACGAGACCACGGCGCTTCTGAGCACCGATGACCCATCATATTGCCTATCTTGCGCATGGACTACTCAGTTTGTATATTTTGCTAATTTTTTCGTAGTTGCACACAACTTCTTCCTGTTTTCTCAATTGATCTGTGTTCAGTTTTTCAAGGCCTATCCACTGTGCCAACTTATAACTAAATCTGAGGGGGGGTGCGGTGGGGAGGTTCCCTTGTGAGTACTGTCCTGACACGCGCTGACTGCTACCATCGTGCACCGGCGCTACTCGCTCCGTGCTGGAGTACTTGTTATTCTTTGAACTGATAAAATGAACTCCGCTCTACACTAATTTCTGACTGCTCTATCCAATTAAAACATAACATTCCACACGAAATTAATTTTTTTCGTAACGGAAAACAAACCGTCGCTCTCTGTCGACTTTGGCCGTCGCATGAAAGACATGATGGGTGGTATTTGTTTGGGTGACTCCAGCTACACCATCACAAAAACAAAGTTGCAAATATCTGCCGAACACAAGAAAAAATGCGGCTTACGGCTGTCAGAAGAGGAACCCTGTATAAGCTCAGTGCAGAAAAATGGGGAAGGCTTGCCTGGCTGTCTGAGGTACATAAATGTGTGAGAATCTGACCATACATGCTGTCTTGTCGCTATAACAAGTAGTTGCACAGTGTGCATCCGAACTCGACAGACAAAATTTCGGAGGTTGTTTAGATACTGTGTGTCCTAAAGTACGATAAACCCACTCTAATGCTCGATAGTGATTTTAATGTAATTATGATTTATTCGGTTTGTTATTCCAGATATGTCTTTTCCTCTACAAATATCGTCATAACAGAGGAAACCCTATAATATGCAATAACGAGAACGTGCAACGCAAAAAGAGGAGTATTGGTAAGCCAAGAAACCCCAGATGCAAGGCTACTGTGTTCTGTTCAAACAACTTACGCGAATACAACCGGGTGACATCGTCTGTGATGTGCTTATCGTCGCTTCGCGAACAACTCAACACAGCGTCGTTCGGTCGCTCTACCACTGCATTCACTGAACAAATTCACGAGTTGCACATCACCCAACTCTTCGTCAGGGAGCCTGCGTATTAGCGTTAACGCAGAACTAACACAACGGGAAAACTAAACCCGAGACAGAACCGAGCAGAACTGAATGGAAGATTGAGAGCTTTAGTTCTCAACAGAAAGTGAAAGTCACTTTTCAAACAATACGGACAGCGCGATACATCGACATACGTATATATATATATATATGGTGGTCCATTGATACTGATCCGGCCAAATATCTCCCGAAACAACCATCAAAAGAAAAAACTACAAAGAACGGAACTCGTCTAGCTTGTAGGGGGAAACCAAATGGCGCTATGGTTGGTCCGCTAGATGGCGGTGGCATAGGTCAAACGGATAGCAACTGCGTATTTTTAAATAGGAACCCCCATTTTTATTACATTTTATTGTAGTACGTAAAGAAATATGAATGTTTTAGTTGGACCACTTTTTTCGCTTTGTGGTAGATGGCGCTGTAATAGTCACAATCTTATAAGTACCTGGTATCACGTAACATTCCGCCAGTGTGGACGGTATTTGCTTCGTGATACATTAATCGTGTTAAAATGGACCATTTACCAATTGCAGAAAAGGTCGATATCGTGTTTATGTGTGTCTATTGTGATGAAAATGCCCAACGGGCGTCTACTATGTATGCTGCTTCGGTATCCTGGACGACATCATTCAAGTGTCCGTTCCGTTCGCCGGATAGTTACGTTATTTAAGGAAACAGGAAGTGTTTAACGTCAACCACGACCTGCAACAGATGATGCCCAAGTAGGTATTTTAGCTGCTGTCGCGGCTAATCCGCACATCAGTAGCAGACAAATTGCGCGAGAATCGGAAATCTCAAAAACGGTGTTGAGAATGCTACATCAACATCGATTGCACACGTACCATATTTCTATGCACCAGGAATTGCATGGCGACGACTTTGAACGTCGTATGCAGTTCTGCCACAGGGCACACAAGAAATTACGGGACGATGACAGATTTTTTGAGAGCTTAATGAACACCGGCGAGAACTTCGCTTCGATAGTGAGAGCGTTCTATTTGGCGCCGAAGTGTCATTCACTAACAGCGGTAACGTAAACCGACATAACATGCACTACTGGCAACGGAAATCCACGATGGCTGCGACAAGTGGAACATCAGCGACCTTGGAGGGTTAATGTATCGTGCGGAATTATAGGAGGAAGGACAATTGGCCCCCATTTTATCGATGGTAATCTAAATGGTGCAATGTATGCTGATTTCCAACGTAATGTTCTTCCGATGTTACTACAAGATGTTTCACTACATGACAGAATGGCGATGTACTTCCAACATGATGGATGTCCGGCACATAACTCGCGTGCGGTTGAAGCGGTAGCATATTCATGACAGGTGGATTGGTCGTCGAAGCACCATGGCCCGCACCTTCACCGGATCTGACGTACCCAGATTTCTTACTGTGGGGAAAGTTGGAGGATATTTGCTATCGTGGTCCACGGAAAACGCCTGACAACATACGTCAGCGCATTGTCAATGCATGTGCGAACATTACGGAAGGCGAACTACTCGCTGTTGAGAGGAATGTCGTTACACGTATTGCCAAATGCATTGAGGTTGACGGACATTAATTTGGCCATTTATTGCATTAATGTCGTATTTACAGGTAATCCCGCTGTAACCGCATGCGTTCTCAGAAATAATAAGTTCATAAAGGTACATGTATCACACTGGAACAACCGAAATAAAATGTTCAAACGTACCAACATCCTGTATTTTAATTTTGAAAAACCTACCTGTTACCAGCAGTTCGTCTAAAATTGTGAGCCATATGTTTGTAACTATTACAACGCCTTCTATCACAAAGGGGAAAAAAAGGTCCAACTAAAACATTCATATTTCTTTGTGTACTACACGAATATTTAATAAAAATGGGGGTTTCTATTTAAAAGGAAACGCAGTTGATATCCGTTTGACCTATGCCACCGCCATCTAGCGGGCCAACCATAGCGCCATCTGGTTTCCCCCTTCATGCTAGACAAATTTCGTTCTTTGTAGTTTTTTCGTTTGACGCTTATTTCGTGAGATATTTGGTCCGGTCACGATCAATGGACCACCCTGTATGCAGTGTTATACAGATATAAAAATTAATGAGGGTATGAAGCCACATTAATTCAGTAACCTACTGACAAGCCACATGAGACCATATACTCAGAAAATGTACCTGAACGGACTCTTAATTTTCTTCGATGAAATTAAAATTCATCAAACATGAATGAATTGTAGACAAAAGTGTTATTTTTGGCAGACCCGTGTCATCAATTTTTGTTTTTCCGGTGGCCTACAGTTTCAGTCTAGAAGCGTTCTTTCTTTACTGCAGCATTTAAGGAAGCTAAAAACAAGCAAGCCAAGCGATACATGCTACAGGGGAAGAAGAAGAACTCTGTTCAACACAATGAGGGATACTTATGGAAGGCTTCGTATAAACCGTCGAAAACCGAGTATACGTAGCGCAGAGAGACCTAGCGACAGAAAAAGGCGATCACCACAACAATCTCAAAAAAATTAGCATGCCCGCGTCCAATGTAATTGGATTACAGACTATGATTTGACTGTTTTTACGCCGACAGACTTAGTCGTTGCCGCAACATTTATTCTCACCCATTACCTAACAGTAATGACACAAATTTAACCAAATATCCAGAAACACATTACTTGCTCGCAGACGTAAATCTGGGTATAGCAAGTTTTGTTAAGACTCTTTGATAAAGTTTGGGACGAATACGCTGGAGATGAAAGGCACACTCTCTAAAAGGCGAAGACGTTGTTTGAGTCAGTGTTTTGAATAGAGGAAGTCTGAATTTACAGAAAAGTTTAACAGTAAGTAATAATTAAATGTCTGTTGAAAATATGACAATTAACTTGGCGGAAATATATTACATAAGTGCTGACTGGGCCATCTAACTCTGGCTTTGGAAAAATCATCTATTAATATTCATTTCCAAACTACGGAACGAACTAAGCAACTCCAGCTATTTCACCGTAGTTAGTGGCACAATCACAGAATATTGCAGAATTTAACATTAATTACTTTTGCAGATATCTCTGAAAAGAAGAACATATTTCATGCAAAGAATGCTATTGTAATTTTCAACTGTTCTTCGCTACATTTTTAGGTACAACAGCAAGTGCCATAAGCTCATGAGGCTTAGAAGATTCAAAATAGTCTTTTTGAGAAGTTTTATTCTTTCAAAGGAATTGTCCATGTTGGTCAAATTTTTGTGTGCACGACATTCCCAGACTTGTTTTAACAGTATGAAACAATTTGTACGTTATCAAACCGCATGATCCTATAAAGAAACACTGCTATCAGTGAAAGTTGCACCCATACGGTATCGTGATTAGGTCTGTTGGACACTACGTCATTTATACACACTAAATAATGTTACTGTGTCACCAGCTCAAATATCTCCTGCGGTTGTCGTACGTTTAGCGCGAACGAGTGTATGTGTCATTGTGTTGTGTACAGCAAGTGCTCAAATAGTGTAAAGCTCGTTTCGTGTCGCAGAATTTTTAGTTTGGGCGATAACTATTCAAAAATTAAAAATGCCGTAATGGTATTAAATACAGCCGATCTGAGAATTTTATTAAGATAATTTTTCATGTGATGATGTGTCTCTTCGTCGGTGGGCCCATTGCACAGAGGAGAACATACTCATTGGTGAGGAATATGAACAAAACACAACGGTTGTGATCTTCTCGAACAAAAGGGGGTAGCAAAAACGTTATGGCACTATTTTGGAGATATTTAAGAAATTAGAGAAAGTGAAAATGGATGAGAAGATCAAAATCTGAGCCCTAAAGGGGCTAGGCAACGTTTATTTTAAAACGATGGGAATCACAAAGAGCCGCTGTGTGTTTGAGGTACCGTTCTGACAGTTACCACCGGTTTTTTGGGTTACTGAAGCTAATGTAAATCATCATGTTGGGCGAATATGGAGTTGAAACCATTATCGGAGTTTCGTGTTTTAATCAGTACAAACTCTCTGGTGAACAAATGAACACTGACTGGGCTGGGACACGTAACAAACAACAATCATACTGTGTTCTGGTGTAGTAAAAGCGTTTTACTACATTATTTGTGGAAAATACTTGTTATAGCTACCTGTGCATCACAACATCTTAGCATGATGCGGAGAATGGAAGTGCTTGCCACACGAAAAACGTAAGTAAGTACGAAAAAAAAAATTTTTTTCATCAACATCGTATGGTTGCAGATGAGAAACTACCTGTAACAATTAAAACAAAAGAGGTCCAGGAATTACATGCTCACCAAATGTAAAGGTATTTACAAAAAGAAACGATCTGTTGTTTGAACTAAAAATGCACATAATTTTATAATCATGTAACATTGCAGATTAAATAAAAATGGTGGTGCCGAAACATGTTTGAGTACTGAGAAAAACGGTGTTTAGCGTAACTCGCGACCTCAAATCCTAGTTCCAAAAATTTTAACTGCAAACACGGCCAATACAAGGAGCTGCAAATCAAAAGATGGATAGTACAACAATACGCTATGGAAAGTGTAATGTAAACTTGCTAATGAACGGTAACGATATTTTGTGGTTCTTGTCAGATCTGTAGTTCAGTCATGCGTTACTAATGGTAGGTCTCCTACTTGTTGTCATACTTAGTATTGAAGCGATGATAACAATCAATGCACTGATTTTGGGTCATTTTGTGTACTTCATTATATCGATTCGCTTGGATTGCCACAAGAGGAAATTGTACTTTTCGAAATCGATTATGAGAATTAAGAGTCACCGACAATACACCTGAACTGGTTATCAGACGAAATTACATTTAGTTCAGAGAGTATTTGTGAGGAGATGGCAGAGATTTACGTCTACGGAGATAAGAAAGTGGTACTCACCGGCTAGCCCGTAGCTGAAGAACGCTGCTGAAGAGGCGAGAAGCAGGTAGGCGACGCCGGAGAAAGCCATGGGCAACTGTGGCGGTGGCGGTGGCGACGGCGAGAGGCGGGTGACTGGCGTCGCGGTGGCAGGCGGCAGGCGTCGGTCGCTGGAGGCGGCGGCTAGCGTCGTGCCATGCCACGCGGGACCAGGGCGAGCTGCGTCGGAGCTGCAGGCGGCGGCGGTCGCGTCTGCAGCCACAGGTGTACTGCCGGCGGCGGCGGAGGCGGCGGGGGTGGAGGCGGCGGGCCGTCGCGGCGCACGCCGGCGCCGCCGCGCGCATGCGTGCTCCGTGTGCCCCCCCCCCCCCACCTCCTGAGGCGACGGGATCGGCGTTCCAGCTCGAATACCGCCACCGGCAGTCCCCACTCAGCGGTGCCTCAACAGCACGAGGAGTGCTCACAACGCTGCGGTGATTACGCATAACAGAGTGGAACTGTATTTCGGAGCATCATACCAAACTGGGCAATTAGACTGGACTCGAGTTCGCTGGCTGCCTCCAGGCACAAGAAAATAGGAATTACTGCCTCACATCATCAATATTACGCTACTGGCCATTAAAATTGCTACACCAAGAAGAAATGCAGTTGATAAACGGGTATTCATTGGACAAATATATCATACTAGAACTGACATGTGATTACATTTTCACGAAATTTGGGTGCATAGATCCTGAGAAGTCAGTACCCAGAACAACCACCTCCGGCCGTAATAACCACCTTGATACGCCTGCGCATTGAGTCAAACAGAGCTTGGATGGCGTGTACAGGTACAGCTACCCATGCAGCTTCAACACGATACCACAGTTCATCAAGAGTAGTGACTAACGTACCGTGACGAGCCAGTTGCTCGGCCACCGTCGACCAGACGTTTTCAATTGGTGACAGATCTGAAGAATGTGCTGGCCAGGGTAGCAGTCGAACATTTTCTGTATCCAGAAAGGCCCGTACAGGACCTGCAACATGCGGTCGTGCGTTATCCTGCTGAAATGTAGGGTTTCGCAGGGAGCGAATGAAGGATAGAGCCACGGGTCGTAACACATCTGAAATGAAACGTCCACTGTTCAAAGTGGCGTCAATGCGGACAAGAGGTGCCCGAGACATGTAACCAGTGGCACCCCATACCATCACGCCGGGTGATACGCCAGTATGGCGATGACGAATACACGCTTTCAATGTGCGTTCACCGCGATGACGCGAAACACGTATGCGACCATCATGATGCTGTAAACAGAACCTGGATTCATTCGAAAAAATGACGTTTTGCCATTCGTGCACCCACGTTCGTCGTTGAGTACACCATCGCAAGCACTCCTGACTGTGATGCAGCGTCAAGGGTAACCGCAGCCATGGTCTCCGAACTCATAGTCCATGCTGATGCAAACGTCGTCGAACTGTTCGTGCTGATGGTTGTTGTCTTGCAAACGTCCGCATCTGTTGACTCAGGGATCGAGATGTGGCTGCACGATCCGTTACAGCCATGCGATAAGATGCCTGTCATCTCGACTACTAGTGATACGAGGCCGCTGGGATCCAGCACGGCGTTCGGTATTACCCTCCTAAACCCACCAAGTCCTTATTCTGCTAACAGTCATTGGATCTCACCAACGCGAGCAGCAGTATAAAGCGCTATCATGATAGGCTGCAATCCAACCTTTATCAGAGTCGGAAACGTGATGGTACGCATTTCTCCTCCTTACACGAGGCATCACAACAACGTTTCACCAGGTAGCGCCGGTCAAGTGCTGTTTGTGTACGAGAAATCGGTTGGAAACTTTCGTCATGTCAGCACGTTGTAGGTGTCGCCACCGGCGCCAACCTTGTGTGAATGCTCTGAAAAGCTAATAATTTGCATATCAAACCATCTTCTTCCTGTCGGTGCAATTTCGCGACTGTGGCACATCACTTTTGTGGTGTAGCAATTTTAATGGCCAGTAGTGTATAAATTAAGCTGGACATGGTAAACCAATAAGGGTAGATGTACTGAAAACCGACGCATACACTATCTGGCTAAAAATATCCGGATACCTCATACTGAACATTAATATAGGAGGAAGCGTCTGGGAGAGGTAGTCTACCCTTCGCCTTTATGACAGCACAGGGAGGGGGAGTGTCCACACTTGGCCTTTATGATGGCACATCGCTCTCCCGGCCATTGTCAGTTTTGTGACCAGAGCCGCTATTTCTGTGGAGGAACGGCAGCCCATTAAGCCCATTATTCCTCAAAGCCGAAAACAGAGGAGGTAGTGGCGCTGGACACTGGGATCTAGTGCGAAGCCGGCCGTCTGACTCAACCAAAAGCTGTTCTCTTTGATTGAGATCGGGCTCTGTGCAGGCGATCCATTTCAGTGTCCACAAACGATTGTTACAGGATGAATTCTCATGCTGATACAAACAGCCATCTTATCCAAAATGTTTCTTTAATGTACGCAGGACAGAAGCGTATAAAATGTGTTCATACATTTCTGCATTTGCTGTTTCTTAAACACAATATCGGGACCACATCACAACTATAACGGTCTCCATGAATCACATCATAACCGAACCCATCCATCAGATTGCCACAAGAGTACAGCGTGATTCATCGTTTCAGATCACTCCTTTCCATTTATCTGCTGTCTCTTGGCGCCACTCTTTACTTCATATCAAGCCTCTCTTAGTGTTGACTGCAGAAGTGCATGGCTTTTGAGAATATGCTCCACCGTATCACAGAATTCGTTTTAACAACCTAACTGGACTGCTGGTAGCACTTCGGAATTCACGAAAAATTCCTTCGCTGATTTCGTGCGATGTTTTACAACCACCTTTCGCTATTTTCGACGGTCGCTCCCCGTCAGTAAATGAGAGTTTCCGAGGCTTGATTTAGCTGTGGTTGTTAATTTCCAAATGGTTAAAAAAATGGTTCAAATGGCTCTGAGCACTACGGGACTTAACATCTGTGGTCATCAGTCCCCTAGAACTTAGAACTACTTAAACCTAACTAACCTAAGGACATCACACACATCCATGCCCGAGGCAGGATTCGAACCTGCGACCGTAGCAGTCGTGTGGTTCTGGACTGATGCGCCTAGAACAGCTCGGCCACAACGGCCGGTTTGTTAATTTCCACTTCACAGTCACATGACCAACGGAGGACATGGGTTACTTCAGATGGGTTAAAATGTCCCTGACAGATTTATTACTCGGGTGACATCCAATGACCAGTCCATGTCAGAGCTCTCTGAACTGTTTGGTCCGATCCATTCGGTTCTTGCTGCTTCTTTCCTGACAACACAACACTTTCCGCCTACTCCCGTGCTGGCGGTTCCTACGCTCGTGGCATCTACTGGTTTATTCCGCGTTAGAGAGGGGGTCCGGACGCTTTTCATACGGTAGTGCTTGCGCTACGCTGAGTCAGACCTTATCATTTAAGCAGCGCTGTCTGAACAACAATGTGAAAGTGGCTGCCAATACGATATTGCACTAAAACGTGAAAAAAAAGAAACTTAATAGAGATGGAAATTCGGGGTGAGAAGATTCGCTGATGATTTTGCGGTCATAATGTACCGAACTCACTGTAAAAAAACCCACTTTGCCGGGATATAAACTCTACTGAGCGCAGAATATGGATTCAAAGTACACTGACACTGAAGAAAAAGACGTAGCAGAAATGAGATTAAGGGCTCCGGAACGCCCTATACTTGCAATGTTAAAATAACACTTATAAATTACATCTTTCCTCACAAAGTATTTGAGGTAGGAAGTTGAACTTTTTACAGATTATTTATTGGAATATGGGCTACAACTTAAAACAGGGATTTTACAAAATTTTAGTTCAGTTATTAAAGATGATTTTTTTCAATTGTAATGAAAATTCACAACATTTTTTTGCAATTTTTTATTTATATATTCAAAAATATACAGTTTTTTGGAAAAAGGGTGTGTTAAATTATGCAGAAGGTACTGTGTAACATTTACTGAAAGTTTGAAACAAATATGTTTGGAAGATCCTTAGAAAACATGTAATTAGTATGAGAAAATAAAAGTTTTGGGAATCGAGCGACAAAGATTGGATTAATTTTTTAGTGCATTGCAGGTCCATAGGATGGATTATCTTCATCCTCTGCAAACTCCTCCTCCAGCGTCCTCTTGTTCCTACTCCTGTTTACTCTTGCTTGTATTTCTAGACTCTTTACAGCCCTGTCTGCAGCATGAAAGTGTTCCTTGTCTAAAGCAAGCATCGCTCGTACCTTGTTAGAACCTATCTTCATTCCCATATTTCTAAATACCTTGCACCTTACAATGTTGCCATCATTGAAAGTCGCAACAGCAACTTTACTTTTACTCATTATTATACTTCAACAAAACAGAGACTCAAGAAACAGAATTAATTACGAATATTTTCGAGATAACGACAGAGTAAATAAACACGAAACAATCGTTAATCACACCAGCGATATATACTGAACCATCACAGGTTAGCCACAACACATACTTTATCTCACATCACTAAAATGTACCTGATGAACACGGACGTTAATAATAACACCATTTGACAGCAGTTTAACAGCGCCAGAGTGGGTCACGCCCATGTAGAACACATTTCAAAAAAAAAAAATTAAAAATAGTTGTAGTCTTCGGAATTGAGTAAATTATATATCTATTAAAAGTTAATAGTCTGCAGATTCAGAAAACGCAAAAAAGTAAAAATTGAACTTTTCATGATTTTGAGCCTTTCCGGAGCCCCTTAATGGCAAAGCTGGGATACAAAATGGAGGACCATGGAGTAGAAATGAAGGAATTCTCTACCCCCGAAGAAAAATCAAGCATGAAGGATGAAGCAAGTGGAATATAAGAAATATTCTAGCGTAGCCAAAGTAAGTTATCCTCGCCAAAATATGGATACTAGTATCAAGTGTTAAGCCTTAATCTGAGACGCAGGGCCGCGCGGAGTGGCCGTACGCTGTGGCCGCGTGGTTCGAGGCGCCATGTCACGGACTGCGCGGCCCCTCCCGTCAGAGGTTCGAGTCCTCCCTCGGACATGGGTGTGTGTGTTGTTCTTAGCATAAGTTAGTTTAAGTAGTGTGTGAGTCTAGAGACCGATGACCTCAGCAGTTTGGTCCCTTAGGAATCATACACATATCAATATTTCTGACAAGGGAACCTCCCCATCGCACCCCCCTCAGATTTAGTTATAAGTTGGCACAGTGAATAGGCCTTGAAAAACTGAACGCAGATCAATCGAGAAAACAGGAAGAAGTTGTGTGGAAATATGAAAAAATAAGCAAAATATACAAACTGAGTAGGCCATGTGCAAGTTAGGCAACATCAAGGAGAGTCTGAGCTCAGGAGCGCAGTGGTCCCGTGATTAGCGTGAGCAGCTGCGGAATGAGAGGTCCTTGGTTCAAGTCTCCCCTCGGCTTAAAAGTTTACTTTCTCTATTTTTCCAAAGTTAAAATCTGTCCGTTCGTTCATTGACGTCTCTCTTCACTGTAATAAGTTTAGTGTCTGTGTTTTGCGACCGCACCAAAAAAACTGTGCGATTAGAAGACGAAAGGACGTGCCTCTCCAATGGGAACCGAAAACATTTGATCGCAAGGTCGTAAGTCAACCGATTCCTCCACAGGAAAACACGTCTGATACATTCTATACAACACTGGTGACGGCATGTGCGTCACATGACAGGAATATGTTATCAATCCACCTAACTTGTACACTTGGCGAATGGGTAAAATGATTCTTCTACCTTGCCCGATTCAGGTTTCCTTGTGGATGTGACAATCACTCCCAAAAAAGTGATGAAAACATAAGCGTTTGTCACATAAACTGCAAGTTAAAATTTTTCTTCCGAGGCAAGACTTGAACCAAGAACCTCTCGTTCCGCAGCTGCTCGCGCTAACCACAGGACCATGGGACTCCTTAGCTTGCGCTTTCCTTATTTTTGCATATCTAGGACATGGACTACTCAGTTTGTATATTTTGCTTATTTTTTCATAGTTCCACACAACTTCTTCCTGTTTTCTCTATTGATCTGTGTTCAGTTTTACAAGGCCTATCCACTGTGCCAACTTATAACTAAATCTGAGGGGGGGTGGGTGCGATGGGGAGGTTCCCATGTGAGACGCAGCTATATGACGTGGTTTGTCTGGAGCACATCATTGTGAATAGCAGTGGAAGCTAGGTGCACGGAACTTTCTATTTGAGGTGTTACCTCTGACCAAGTACAACGCAGTGGCCGATGGGCTTCACTTAACTGCCGAGAGCAGCTTTGTTTGCGTAGGTGTGTCATTGCTAAAAGACAAACAACTCTGAGCACAACAACCAGAGAAATCAATGTTGTACGTACGACAAACCGATCCGTTACGTCAGGGAGGCGAAATTCTGGTTAATGGGCAATGACAGCAGACGACCGATGCGAGTGCCTTTGCTAACAGCACGACACTGAGTGCAGCGCCTCTGCGGACTCATAACCACATCGGTTGGACCTTAGGCGACTGGAAAACCGTGACCTGGTCAGATGAGTCCGAGTTTCAGTTGCTGAGAGACGGTGGTTCGGTTCGAGAGTGGCGCAGACCCCATAAACCCATGGACCCAACTTGTCAACGCGCACTGTACAAGCTGGTGATGGCTACATTATGGTGTAGGCTGCATCAAATGGACTGGTCCGCTGACCCAACTGAACAGATCGTTGACTGAAAATGGTTATGTTCGGCTATTTGAAGACCATTTTCAGCCATTCATGGACTTCGTGTTAGTAAACAACGATGGAATTTTTATGGACGGCAACGCGCCACGTCACCGACCCACAGCTGTTCGCGATTGGTTTGATGAACATTCTGCACAATTCGACCGAATGATTTGGCCACCCAGATTGCCCGACATGCTACATCCATTTTGTGCATAAAATCCTGGACCGACAACCCTTTCTCAATTATGGACAGCTACAGGGATAACAAGACTCATTATGTCTGCAGTTGACTTCCATCAGCTTGTTGAGACCTTACCAAGTCGAATTGCTGCGCTAAGCTGGGAAAAAGAAGGTCTGACACGATGTTGGGAGATACCTCATGACTTCTGCCGCCTCATCGTATACGGACTGCGATGTGGATCTCCACTGACATAAGCATTCCGTCTGCGGAGACGGCGATTGATTTATTAGTAGGTATTATTCTTTTAGTTTCGACACAATCAGTTTCGGCCTTCAATGACCATCTTCAAATGCTACGGTAAAGGAAAGAAAAGCTTATGTTAAGGCCTGAGACAGATACAATTGTTTTCACTAGGTCTACTCGTTAGCTTCGTAAAGCGCTATTAACACACATGACATTCGTACACGTGGGTGGCGTTTCGTGACAAGTGTTCATGCGTTGTTAATTAAACACAAAACCAGAAAACAGGGAAGTGTATACACACAACCAAGTCTACTTTCAGTCTCCTACTTTTTCCGCTTGTTATAGCGATCTCTATAAGATAATCTTCAATCGTAAAAACCATAAAATATGACGAATATTGAAATAACATTTCAACCCGTTATCACGAAATATGAAAGTAATATAGAGCTCGTTGAAACATTAAAACCAAGAGACAGAGTAGGAGCAGTCCTTATGATACATTTTTCGGCAAGGGTTGCTATTCTGTCTCAAATGTTCAAATGTGTGTGAAATCTTATGCGACTTGACTGCTAAGGTCATCAGTCCCTAAGCTTACACACTACTTAACCTAAATCATCCTAAGGACAAACACACACATCCATGCCCGAGGGAGGACTCGAACCTCCGCCGGGACCAGCCGCACAGCCCATGACTGCAGCGCACTACACCGCTTAGCTAATCCCGCGCGGCGTTATACTGTCTCATTTATTGTAAACAGCTCACTACGTTTTAAATTGGTTTTACTGTTTGAATGACCTAAGACACATTTTTCGGTACGTTGGTAACACGAGTTCCCACCCGATCTCCGAAAATAAACAACGTTGAGCCCTACTAGTACTTGTGTTGGTGACCGTTCTGTGAAAACAGGATGTCGTTGGCTTTCAGGACACGCAAGTCGCCGAAGTGGCGTCCAATTGAAAGACTTGCACCACGACGTTGTGCTGTTCGACATTTGTTTATTTATTTTTTCATTTATCACTTATAACCGGGTGAAAACGAAATATCAATTAGCCACAGCAGCAGTGCTACGATTTTTCGATTTTGAATAAACCTTTTTTGACGAAGGAGTAATATTTATTCGTAAAATTCGCATTCCTTTGAAACACTGTGTTATTATAAAATCAAATGGCTCTGAGCACTATGCGACTTAATTTCTGAGGTCATCAGTCACCTAGAACTTAGAACTAATTAAATCTAACTAACCTAGGGACATCACACACATCCATGCCCGAGGCAGGATTCGAACCTGCGACCGTAGCGGTAGCTCGGCTCCAGACTGTAGCGCCTAGAACCGCACGGTCACTCCGGCCGGCCTGTGTTATTATAGAAAATGGCAAATGCAAGCAGTGCTTTTTTAAAAACAACGCCGAGAGAACCGAGAAACTGTAAAAATTGTTAGTTCGTCTAAACACGTCACTCCAAAGGATTTATATATGCTTAATCTCATTTTAGTAAATTGTCGAAGTGTCTGTAGCAAGATCCCTGAGTTAATCTCCGAAATAAACTGTAGCAACGCCAATATTGTATTACGTACCAAAAGCTGGTAGAAACCAGACATAAAAAGCAGTGAAATTTTGAACTCGCGTTGAACAATGTTTAGGAAGGATAGAACTGATGTTATGCGAGGTGGTGTGTTCATTGCAGTTAAGAGCTGAAACTTCCTGGCAGATTAAAACTGTGTGCCGAACCGAGACTCGAACTCGGGATCTTTGCCTTTCGGGGGCAAGTGCTCTACCAACTGAGCTACCCAAGCACGACTGAAGCCCCCTCCTCACAGCTTTACTTCTGCCGGTAACTCGTGTCCTACCTCCCAGACTTTACAGAATCTATCCTGTTTAAACGCAGTTGAGATCGATACTGGGTCGGACTGTGAAATAGTCTGGATAAAGCTGTCAATCAGACAAGAATTGACCATTGTATTAGGACGTTTTTATAGACCACCAGCATCCGCAACAAACGTCGCAGAACGTTTCAGGGAAATTCTTGAGTACATAGGAAGTAAACATCCAAATTATCCATTAGTTATAGGTGGAGACTTTAATCTAGCATCCATTGAGTGGGAAAATTACGCGTTTATCACAGGGGCAGAAGCAAAGATTCGTGTGAAGTTACTCTAGGAGCGCTCTCAACATACAACCTTGAGCAGTTGGTTACAAAACCAACTCGAGATGGGAACATATTAGATATTTTGGCGCCAAACAGACTTAATCTTATTGAGGAAGTTAATCTAGAAGAAGGTATTAGCGACCATTTGGGATAGCAAATATAAGTGTCATTAATGAATATCTTCATAGTCATCTCCAATCATTATTCACCATGGGACACAAAGATATTGAGCATCTTTGGTCGGAATGTCCCTCGAGTCGAGGGACACGAAAGGGAAGCAGTGGTTGGGAAGAGAGTGAGACAGGGTTGTAGCCTCTCCCCGATGTTATTCAATCTGTATATTGAGCAAGCAACAAAGGGACCAAAAGAAAAGTTCGGAGTAGGTATTAAAATCCATGGAGAAGAAATAAAAACTTTTTGAGGTTCGCCGATGACATTGTAATTCTGTCATAGACAGCAAAGGACTTGGAAGAGCAGTTGAACGGAATGGACAGTGTCTTGAAAGGAGGATATAAGATTAACACCAACAAAAGCAAAACTAAGATAATGGAATGTAGTCGAATGAAGTCGGGTGATGCTGAGGGAGTTAGATTAGGAAATGAGACACTTAAAGTAATAAAGGAGTTTTGCTATTAGGGGAGCAAAATAGCTGATGATGGTCAAAGTAGAGAGGATATAAAATGTAGACTGGCAATGGTAAGGAAAGCGTTTCTGAAGAAGAGAAATTTGTTAACATCGAGTATAGATTTAAATATCAGGAAGTCGTTTCTGAAAGTATTTGTATGGAGTGTAGCCATGTATGGAAGTGAAACGTGGACGATAAATAGCTTAGACAAAAAGAGAATAGAAGTTTTCAAAATGTGCTGCTACAGAAGAATGCTGAAGATTAGATGGGTAGATCACATAAGTAATGAGGAGCTATTGAATAGATTTGGGGAGAAGGGGAGTTTGTGGCACAACTTGACTAGAAGAAGGGATCGGTTGGTAGGACATGTTCTGAGACATCGAGGGATCACCAATTTAGTATTGGAGGGCAGCGTGGAGGGTAAAAATCGTAGAGGGAGACCAAGAGATGAATACACTAAGCAGATTCAGAAGGATGTAGGTAGCAGTAGGTACTGGGAGATGAAGAAGCTTGCACAGGATAGAGTATGATGGAGAGCTGCATCAAACCAGTCTCAGGACTGAAGACCACATCAACAACAACATTGGTCGGATTTTAAAGGTATTGTCCACCATGTGCTAGAGAAGTATGTGGCTAGCAAATATATAGGTGAGGGAAAGAATCCACCTCAGTACAACAAACATATTAGGAAGTTGCTGAGAAAGCAGAGAATTTTGCACAGTCGTTTTAAACATAGTCACTGCCCCGTTGACAAACAGAAATTGTGCGAAATGAAAGCAGCTGTCAGAAGGACAATGAGAGATTCGTTTAACGAATTTGAAAGAAATATTTCATCTGCAAATTCTAAAAATAGCCCCAAAAATTTTTGTCTTACGTAAAATCTGTGAACGCTACAAATAATTCAATGCCTTCTCTTGCTTAGGGTACTGGTAACGTAACTGATGATGATAAACAGAAGGCCGAAATTCTAAACCTAGCCTTCAAAAACTAGTTTACGGTAGAGGACTGCAGCACCATTCCCCCTTTAAATTATCGAACGAACGAAAGGATGGCTGACAGTGTTCAGCGTATCTGGGATTGTAAAACAGTTAAGATGCTTAGACGCCAATAAGGCATCTGGCCCAGACGGTATCCCCGTAAGACTTTATGTTGACTATGCTACAAATATACCACCATTCATATCATCTATCACAGATCATTGGTTCAAATGGTTCAAATGGCTCTGAGCACTATGGGACGTAACTTGTGAGGTCATCAGTCCCCTAGAACTTAGAATTACTTAAACCTAACTAACCTAAGGACATCACACACATCCATGCCCGAGGCAGGATTCGAATCTCAGACCGTAGCGGTCGCTCGGTTCCAGAATGTAGCGCCTAGAACCACTCGGCCACACTAGCCGGGAGAGACCATTGGAACAGCGGAAAGTTCCACGGGACTGGAAGAAGGCCCAGGTTTTAGAAATCTACAAAAAGGGTAGAAAATTGGATGCACATAATTACCGGCCAATTTCACTGACGTCGATTTATTGTGGTATCATGGAACATATGTTGTGTACAGACATAATGACCTTTCTAGACTCTGAGAAGCTCATCTTGTAACGCCGGAAATGCATATCCTCCTATTTCCATCTATTGTAGTATAAATTTGTTTTCCTTATTTTTGTTACCTGAATATATGACATTTCTGTGTCTTTACATATTGTAATTGTTTTACTATTTGTATATATATATTTATGCATTTATGTCGATGTATAATTGGTTTGTTTCGTAAATATTATTTGTATTTTTACGCTGGGTCTTGCCTAGGGAAAACTGCTATCGAACGATTACATCGATAGGTCGTGTGAAGAATAAAAGTGTGTAGGACCTTTGGTAGTTTTAACTCTGTCGCGTGGAGCGCGGGCTGAGCAGAGAGAGTCTGGCTGGGGTGGTGCAGTGGAGCAGGTGTGTTGTGTGAAGCTCCCGCAAGTTGCCGCGCTTTCAGGGTTTGGCAGAATGTAATTACGCTCGACTTGCGATGATAGTTTCTGACATGGTGTCGCGGACGGGAAGCATTAGCTGGCGCACATCAAGAGCCCGTTTCGTCTGGTGACCGTGTCGAGAAGAAGGCGCGCCAACATCCAGCTTCAGCAACAGCGACGGCCGACAATGAGTGACTGTCGCCACCTCCTCGAACGACGGCTTCAAACCTTCAATCAGCCAACAGGGAAGACTGGAAGCACGTAAATCTTTAGAACTGTATGGCAGACCTCAGCTTTTCAAACTTTAAAATTGTTGCATCACAAAATTACAGCAACTTAGCATGAACGTTTGTTGCTCATTGTCCCAATTGCATTACCAAGCAGGGTCCCTTCCTTTTCTGGAATGAACCCGAGTGTCGTTGAAATTCAAACGCCAGCATCATTCTATTTCACTGCTTTAATTTCATAGTTCAGTTAAGGTAATCATAGCTGACTACAATATTTTGATTACAGAAGCACAAATTAAGAGTGCGAGTTTTGTTACCGTATTTTAGCTTACCTGTGACTGCAGCTCAGCTTGGTACGTACTAAATTTTACTATTGTTAATTGTTCAAAATCATTTAATTCAAGTTCAAAGTTGAATCTCTTATTTCTAAATTGCGTAGATTCAAGTCGCTTTTGAAATGATTGTTGAGGTAGTCCAAGACTAACCGTATCTTACTGAATTTCGATGTGCTTCAGAATGAAGGCTCACTATTAACTTCAGTCACTAAATTAACTTTCGATTTTCCGGTTTTATTAATTCTTTTGCTACATTAAGTCTGAGTGTAGCGAAATTTATTACTTCTGACAAACTTTGAGTTTTCACACTACACATGTCAACCTTCAGTTGCCACGCTTCTAGTGCTACTTATATGTGTAATAACCTTTCTTTTTCAGTTACTATAGTAATTGTCCTTAGGACTGGCGACTGTAATTTCCCCCAAATCTCAAATATCTAATTACCGCTAGTTAATTGTTAACGTAACGGCTGCACATTTACTTTCTTTGTTAACTTTACCGCTTTTCAAAATTAATTTCCACCAGTTTCATTAGCATTTTTCCTTTCATTTAGATGTAACCCTTTCCTCCCTCTTTACCGACAGTTTAACTTCGGTGACGATTGCTTTTCCCAAATTTCCATTAGGTACATGCGGTTTAATTTTTCACTGTCATTAAGGTCGATAAGTGAGGGGGAGGTTACAATCTGCAGAAATCAACACGGTTTTAGGAAACAGCGGCCATGCGAGACACAGCTGGCCCTCTTTGTGCATAATATACAAAAGGCTCTAGATACCGGCTCCCAGGTTGATGCCATATTTCTCGACTTTCGAAAGGCGCTCGACTCAGTTCCGCACTGTCGCTTGCTACAAAAAGTGCGCGCTTACGGTCTATCCGATGACATATACAGTTGGATAGAATGTTTTCTAATAGACATGAAGCAGTACGTCTACCTGCATGGGGTGACTTCAACAGAAACAACCGTAACTTGAGGTGTGCCCCAGGGCAGCGTAATAGGTCCTCTGCTTTTTACGATTTACATAAACAATCTGGTTGATGGTATTGATAGTGGCCTTGGACTGTTTGCCGATGATGCTGTAGTGTACAGGAAAGTAATATCACACAAATGGTGTGAACAAATCAATGAGGATTTGTAGAAAATAAATGCGTGGTGTAATGACCGGCAGTTACCTCTCAATATTAGTAGGTGTAACCTACTGCGTATAACAAGGCGAAACCCCCGTTAATGTACGAATACAAAATAAATGCCCAGTCCTTGGAAATGGCAACGTCCGTCAATTATCTGGGTGTGACTATTCGAAATGATCTCAAATTATCAGATTATACAAGTAACGGGTAAGGCGAACTCTAGTTTGCGGTTTATTGGTAGAATCCTGAAGCGATGCAGTCCTTCAACAAAGAAAATAGCTTATAATACGTTAGTTCCTTCAGTCTCGGAGTATTGCTCGTCTAGGTTGGACCCTTACCAGTTGGGTCCGATTCAAGAGATTGAGAAGGTCCAAAGAAGAGCGGCAAGATTCGTGACTGGTACATTTAGCCATCGCGAGAGCGTTACAAATGTCATAGAAAGTTTGAAGTGGGACACACTTGCAGATATACGACGCGCTAAACAGAAGGGGATGCTCACTAAATTCCGAAATCCAATCTTCACCGAGGATGTAGAGCATATATTATTACCATCAACTTTAAAATCGCGCAATGATCACCATTCAAAGATAAGGGAAATCAGAGCTCGTACTGAGGCGTTCAGACAGTCGTTTTCCATTCGCGCGATCCGCGAGTGGAACAAGGGGGGGGGGGGGGGAATATGACTTTGGCGCGAATTGTGCCCTCCGTCACACACCGCTTGGTCGCTAGCGGAGTATATATGTAGATGTAGATGTAGAGAAACTAACACATGGCATAAGAATTTCTACAGAATTGCTGAGACAATAATGTAGCTGTTACCATGTGTCACGGTGAATTTAGATGGTAGGTGTGTATATGCATTGGGAAAGACTTGCCCCATCCGGTCTGAACTGTAGTTTCTCACTGTCGTCGTCAGTCATTAGTTGTATTGCAGAATGCTACCATCTCCAGCCTGGAAGTTTTTACGAAGTGCGGTACCAGTGAATTACAATACACGATTTTCTTTAAAAGATTAAAAAAAGTAGAGTAGCCACAACGTAATTGTGACAGAACGTGAGGATTAAACTTAATAATTAACAATTCATTTATAGTTTGCAGTAAAAATACAAAACAGCTGCTTTGCTATCTGTCCCTACATAGCTGCAATGATAGGCCTGCAGCCCTTGAAAACGGACAAATTAAGACGAAAAATAAGTTTTCAGCCTTAGTTATCACCCTATTTCGCTGACTGTTCGTGATGTTCAAATAGTGGTATGATCGCCGATTACAACGTTACTTTGAGCGAAGTTTAACAAAATTTGAATCAACAGGGGGATATTGATGATTTCTTGCAGTAGTTAAGCACTTATCATATTTCGAGGAAAGCAGGAAACTATGGTCGGACTGTTTTCTTTAATTTACGTATTTAATTTCGTATTTTGTTTCTATTTATCTTGAAATTGATGGAGTCAAAATTTTTGAATCTTTGTTCGATTTTATGTTTAGTACAGGAAATAATTGGAACAAAAACCCTTAAATCGATTTGATTAGAGACAATAAACTTCTTCTCGATAACCGGTTTCGGTAATGAGTGATACAATCTTCTGATCTGGTAAACATTTATACAGTGTCTAAGCAATTGTAAATACAGTATCAGGTAAGCCATAAGACTAACTTGTTCAGAGTGTGACTTAATTGATTATTGCCAATAATTTTGTAAACATTTGTTTAAGTTTACTTTCATTCAGGTTTGTGCTACCACTTTCTAATGTAAACATCTAAAGTATTTTAAGAAAGAATAAACATGTCACATTAGTGACACCTGTCGGTACAATTGTCAACGTCTATCCATTATTGGCCATGCCTGCCAGTCTAACGCTGCCCTGGCTGCAATAATGTGCTCTGTTGTGAGTGACATAAGACACATGTGTGTGGTGAATAACTATGTATATGATTGTATTAATTTCGACATGCCTATGCATCAATCTTTTAGTCTGTTACGTACGTGCCAATTTCCAAGAAATGGTACTCTTGCTCCAATTTTAAGAAATATGCAATAACCTTTCTGTCGAGGTATGTAGAATTTTTTGTTTTTCTTTTATATTTTACCTGATACTGTGTATTACAGCTGATTAGTATGTAAAGGAAGTGGTACAAATATGGAATAACATTTTGTTTGGTTTTCTTTACATAAATTTCTCGGTTTTTCGCATTAAGCGAACAAACTATCTGCAGTACATGCTTTGGGATGTATTTTAATGCTTCCTATATTTTCGAAAACATAATATGTCAGGAAAATTTCTAAATCAGGCTTAACACGAAGTTTGACACTTTTAGCTTTTCAGAGTATGGGGTACAAATATGGAATAGTCTATTCGTTTCAGGATTATTAAAGTTAAGACAAACAATGGAAAATCTAATAATTCATTCTGAAAGAAAACACTATAAACGTAATGACACAGAAAAAAACACAGGAAATATTCCATTTTCAGTTGTTAAACTGTTTACTCTAAGTAATTTTACTTGCAGAAGTCACACATATATCTCTCTTTATCGTAACTTGCACATTCAGTGTACGCCCACATCTCGCCCATTAGACACATACCCGTTCTTCCCCTGACTTGTCCTGCGAAAATTTAGCTGAGCAAAAGAGATAATCGGCATCTTTGTTATCGGGTCACTGTTGTCCGAAACGCCACTGAAGGTGGAAAAACCATCTCTTAGACTATACACATCATCCTCAGAATCAGAGGATTCTTGGTTCCGAGGCTTTGGTCTCCTTTGCTTCTTTGTCACTTGTGCTGTCATCAATACTTCAAAAGATCTTTTGCATGGAGCCAAGGTTAGGACTGTTGAATAACATGCTTTTCTTCGCCTGGTGCCTGACCACTTCTTAGTTTGTGGAGCGAATGAGGGTTACTAAGCTGTAATTTCAGATAAGGGAGAAGATATTCGTGCCTCGACTCCAAACTTAGCTTTTCCACTTTTAGAAACCACAGCTCCTGTAGATGATTCACTGACGGAATCGTTGGGTAAATCCTAAATTATTCCTTCATTGCTGGAAATGAAATCTGCAATTCGTGAAAATATGAGAGTTTAACGGGTGTATTCATGTCACCCTAAACCCATTTACTGCTCTCTCCCCTGTCTGGCGCTTGAGGTACACCTTCCCATAAAGTGCGGCGATGTCCATCTTTGTTACTGGACGTGCATTTTCACTCAATCATACGCCTGTCGGTTCATAATAATAGGCTTTCAAATGGCTCACGAAAGGTGTATCCAGCGGTTGCATATTGTGGAAGGCATGAGGGGCAGACAGAAGATGCTGACATAGTGTTCGCATGAGTGATGTATAACATTCAGATTTCTGGAGTGGCTATAATGCCCATCCAGAACCAGAAAAAGCGGAGATTCTGCTGTTGGCTTCACCTTTCTGAGGAAATGTTGAACCCAATAAGGGAGGAGCTGTGTTTGAATTCATCCAGAAGGATGGTATACAGGGATGGACCCAGCTGGGGCGTCTCTCATTAGCTGACTGCTGCGGTTCTTACGAGGGAATATCAACATGGGAGGCACGAAATTTCCTGTACCACTCATGGAGATGACATGGGTCACAAGTGATCCATGCTCTGCTAAAAAGATGGTTGGCACTTGTCGCTTTCCCTCTCTTGCGAAGACGTGTGGAACTTGGCTGATCGCAATGCTTAGACCAGTTTCGTCGGCGTTATATATTTTGTACGTTGAAAAGCTATTTCCCTCCATCTCGTGTGAAAGCAGTGAGAAAAATCTGTCACATTTTTTCCTGTGAAACGTAGAGATCTATTAAATCAGGGTACTGTGCGTTTTCGAATCGAAATATCCCTTTGTGGCGCTTGTAGAAAAGGCGTAAGCATCCTCCTCCAGTCTGTTCACCCAAAAAATAATTCTGCATGTTACTGGATTTGGTAAACTGAAATCCCATCTGTTGGAAGGATTGTAATATTCCGGACTATAAATTTCATTTCTTAATCGATTTTGTTTGCTTTGCGACCAATATTTCGTGATTAATTTTTCAAAATCTCTATATGTTCTGCAACTTTCAGCCGCTTCCGATGCTCACAATGAAACTTCTCCACTGGTCTTTGACACCATAAAATGTATTTTATCTTGTTCTATCCAAGATCGGGGAAGTACATTTCTGAAACTTTTTATAAACACCATTTGGTTAATAGAATTTTTGTCGTTCGAAAATATTTGAAATTGGTTAACTTTGAAAATACTGTGTTCAACTTTAGAGGATGAAAGAGTCCTCTTAATATCATAATATCGACTCATCGCTACTTCTACCGTTACTATGATCGCTCTTTCGCCACTTTCGCTTCCTAACGGGCGATTGATTTCTCGAATATGGTTCTGGATATCTTTCAAATTGGGTTTGTTTTTAGAACTACCTGCACCATTTGACAAATAATTGGTTACATGTTCCTGCCACATAGGCATCACGGATAAAACTTCCTCCTTAACAAGAGTGAATTCTGCTTTCATTTGTTCCACGCTTTCTACCTCCTCGCATCGCGGTGCATTTGGTTTATTCTGTTGAGTCACTTTCTCGATAGCATTCTGAACCTGCGTGTGGAACTTCTCCCGCCTTTGCTTCTAACCATTCTGACAAACCCTCCTCTATCTTAATCGTTTGTTTACTAAGATAGTCATCAAGAAACTCCTGACCTGTGATTCTTAAATATTCTAATTGTTTAGTTACTTATCTATCTGTTCAGATATTTCAATCTGTTCTTTATTTATTGCCTCCACATTCCCCTCTAATTTGGAGGTCGAAGTTTGCAATGTTTCGCTCATTTCGTTAAAAGTGTTTACACTTAATGTTAACTTATATATCTCGGTAGATAAGTATTCATCCCTTTTCCTAGTGCGTGGTTCTAGGCAATTAAGAAACTTTAATACCTCTTTCTTAAATGATTGGTCTTGATGATCTCGTTGTATCTGCAATTCTCACATCTCCTCCCGGAAAGCTTTTTCCGCAAGTTGTCGTCGTTTCACTTGTTCTAGAATTTCATCTCTAAAAGCTTTATCTCTAAGATCACGTTGTTTATCCAGCTCTATTTGTTTCTGATTTGATTTCAGTAGAAATTCAAATAGTTTATTGATACTGATATCTCCAGGTGGCATACTGACAACAATGGTAGGATTACTTTCCCACAAGTACCTACAATTTAAACTTCGTCACTTTCGTTATGGTAAATACTTCTCACCAAACTAGTTCTACTCATATTTTACATATCAGGTTCCAAAAAATCTTCTGTCATAGTAACATCAAAATTTTTCCACACGCTTTTCATCCCCTCTCTTATCTTCTCTCCCCGAAGTCCCTAGATTTGTACTTAGATCGGATCTTAAATGGTATCCCCGTTTCATTGATCTACATCTACATAATACTCCGCAAGCCACCTAATGGCGTGTGGAGCAGAGATATCAATACACACTCTCAGAATAACACCAAAATAGTAATAATCAATAGATAAAATATAACTCTAATTACTGATACAGTTTCTGCGTCACGGACGTTCCTCATTTATCCACGCAATTAAAATTAAAAGGAGCACAATTAGGTACTGTTCAGCGAGTAATAAAATGTCTTTACACATACAATTCCGAGTAGCAGTATTGATATTGTTATCTACCGTAAATGCCCGACTTTTCGTTATACTTACATATCAGAGAGTGCATACACAAACATCTTCACTGTAACGGCGACTAAATTTCGGGTTTTAATAATAATTAATGTTGACTTTTTGCACAGTCGGTCACCCTTCATTTGTTGATTCGTTACCGAAACAAGACAGTTAATAACGTCTTTGGATGTTAGTTATTATTTCAACCTCCTATTTCCGACGTTCCAACTTATCCGCACTGTTTTTGATTTTGTATTATTTCTGTCCGATTGGAAATGAAATGTGAAAAGCTTTTCAGTTACAGTTTATGCTTCGTAATATTTCATAATCCAGAGATACAGTTTGCAGCTTGCCTATAATTATCGTGGACTAATACACACGCTATTGTGGAAATAACTCCAGTTTTTTATCAACAACATTTAATAATAATTAAATGATCATGAATGATTGCGTTTTGCATATAGGGAAAGGGATAGTTGATTCTACAATTACTCTGAACAATTACGGCAACTAAAATGTCAGTGATTTTTATAGTTTGTCACTCAAAGATATTATAGTAAGGCCTATGTTCCATTGCTATATTACGATACAATCATTCAAACTTCGTACGCTTTTATTTTAACAAAGTTAAGTGTCGAATTTCGTTTTTTAATTCAATTTAACGTCCCTTTGTATAGCCCACAGATCCAGTTATCAGTTATTGGGCATGTAATAGAATTTAATACTAAGCACTACTTTTTCTCGCGTACACAATTCCTCAGATATTCTTATTCCGTAATCTTACGGCAAAACTCTGTCCCGTGTTAATGAACTATAGTCAATTTTCTTCCAACTTAACAAAAGTGCTCTGAACCATTACGTAGCATATCACCACGGAAATGCAAGCTATATCGCTCGCCGCAGCTACGTATACTTATTCACAGAGCAGAAAACAAGACAATAGAACTAACAATATCGACACATGGTTTATATACAAGAATTTAGAAACAAAAGTAGCCGCGTTAAGCCCTCTTTGGTTTCTGTGTAGCGCTACTTTGGTTCGGGCGTTATTCTGATATCGATAATTTTAATTAAAACTTTTTCAATGCTATTAATTATTTCCGATAATATCGATCACCTCTCCACTATACGTGAATAAGTCTGACAATATTGTTATAAATTAAAAGAGTCGTTATAGTGAGAAAACTGTTTTTCTCCATCCCATGTGAAAGCAGAGAGAAAAATATTGCCACATTTTCTCGTGAAATCTAGAGATCTATTAAATGAAGAAAACAGAGAGAAAAATTATGCCACATTTTCTCGTGTGAGACATAGAGATCTATTAAATGAGGGTACTATACGTTTTAGAGTCGAAATATCATTTTTGCGCCGCTTGTAGAAAAGGCCTAACCACGCTCCTCGAGTCCGTTCACCCAAAAACTAATT
Source organism: Schistocerca cancellata (assembly GCF_023864275.1). Taxonomy (NCBI): domain Eukaryota; kingdom Metazoa; phylum Arthropoda; class Insecta; order Orthoptera; family Acrididae; genus Schistocerca; species Schistocerca cancellata. The sequence goes on along the minus strand of NC_064627.1, from coordinate 1,134,151,279 downwards.
CTGGGTATTATTGGCTTTGGTAAACTGAAATCCCATCTGTTGGGGATCCTTTCGGGTAAGTCTCAAAAAATTACTTTTCGTTGTCATTCAGACAACTGTTGCTGTTGCTCGCAGATAGAACAGTTTTTCGTCCCAGTTTGACCTTTGTGGCTAAATCAACTGGTAAATCCGATTTTACTAGCCTAAGTAGAGTATCCCTGGGAACTTGGAAAGTTTTTACCGCCTTCAGAAAGTCCATCTTATTTTCTTTAACATTTTAAATTGCTGTTTGCATAGGAAACTCGTCCCACTGCTTTCGAGTTCGTGAAGTCATTTCTGAAGAGATACCTGTAAATAAACTAGTTTGTAAAAGTACCGTACAAATATGAATATTAGGATACAAATATAGAATACTATTATTCTATATTAGTAACAAAACCACTCTGAAATACAGAAAATAAAATAAAATAGAAAATTAAATTTAGATAGTCAACAAACACACCATTTTACAGTTTAATGTATTAGATAAGAGTCTATTTATAAAATATATTAATAATTTCTTCATTATGATAAGACGGAAACTGAAAACCATCTACCTGTAACAATCATTCCTCCTAGTGAATTCGATAAAACAATTTCACTGACTCACAATTCCTGCCAACTACGGTATGAACAGTCTACAGTTCGTGAACGTAGTTTTTAAGGAGCTCACCAGAGTACAGCAGCTACAAGGCGAGAAGCCGTAGTATTTCATATTACTACCCCTATTCCACAATATTACCTCTTGCTCTAGTTACACTGGATACTTTCCAGATCTGAAGACGGTAACATTGTTTACCGAAACCGGTCATCGAGACTAAAGGTTATTATTAGCGACGTTAGCAAAGAAGTTTTCCTTCTCTAAAACAGTATCACAGATCGCTCCTGGCGGCTCAAAATGACTAAACAAAATTAAATCTATTGTTTCAGGGACCGAGTATTTTGAGCGGTTTTTTTATTCCGTTAGAATGGCGTTAAAAAACCGACATAACCGGAAACCGGTTGTTTCAGCGATGACCGTCATCCCTAATGTTTGCAACACTGCACATAAGCTTAGGAAGAGATTAGTGTTTAACGTCCCATCGACAACGGTGTCATTAGAGACGGAGCTTAAGCAGGGATTAGGGAAGGATGGGAAAGGAAATCGGCCGTGCCCTTTCAAAGGAACCATCCCGGCGGTAAGTTTAGGCTGTGCGGATAGCCGCGCTGTTAGAGGCGTCATGTCACTGATTGAGATGCCCCTTCCGCCGGAGATTCGAGTCCTGCCTCGGCCATGGATCTGTGTGTTGTTCTTAGCATAAGTTAGTTTAAGTGGTGCGTAAGTCTAGGGACAAATGACCTCAGCAGTTTGGTCCCTTAGGAATTCACACACATTTGAACATTTTTGATTAAGTTTAGGACAAACGGCATGGAATGGGCGACCAGAAGAGTTCCTAACTGCTGTTCTTCCGGTTGCGAGAGGTGTTTACGTTATTTGGACAGATTTCAGAAAGTGCAGGCACAACCCAGACAGCGCGGCACGGCAATCGTTCGCAGGGAGGCTCCATCATCGACACGCTATGTAGGTGGGTGCCAAAGGAATGTTTTCGCAATCGGAGAAGAAAACTGGTGATTGAAATTTCATGAGAAGATCCGTTCGCAACGGAAAACGCCTTTGTTTCAGTGACTGACACTCCAATTCAAATATCAAGTCTGTGGCACTATCTCCCCTACTTCGCGATAATACAAAACGATCTGCCCTTCTTTGTACTTTTTCGATGTCGTCGTCAGTCCCACCTGATGCGGATCCCTCACCGTGCGGGGGCGCGGTTCCTTCCGTCCCTTTGTAACGAACCTGGACCTATCTGTGAACATCGTCTCAGCAGATGATCAGTAGGGAAGCCGAGCGAAACCTACTAGTTTTAACAGAGTCACTCACAATCCCTTTCACTCACGTTAGCCACTTTATGGTGTTCCCGAATATGTAGTAGATACAAATATACGGATTGTTTTTGATTGAGAATGCTCGACAAATATTAAGTCCGTCGGTACCTAATGCAGTCACAATTTTTAGCCACCGACCTGCTCGATACGCCACGCCGAATATATGTATTTTCTGTTCACAAGATTCACTTAAAAATTCCGAAATTTCTACACACCCATCGGAATAATTATGCCGACACTTTACAACAATTTTGATGTATGAAACACTGCTAGATCCGGCAACTTATCAAAAATGGTTCAAATGGCTCTGAGCACTATGGGACTTAACTGCTGAGGTCATCAGTCCCCTAGAACTTAGAACTACTTAAATCTAACTAACCTAAGGACATCACACACATCCATGCCCTAGGAAGGAGTCGAACCTGCGACCGTAGCGGTCGCGCGGTTCCAGACTGTAGCGCCTAGAACCGCTCGGCCACTCCGGCCGGCGGCAACTTATCATTTCCATCAGAACTACTACTACACACGTCCCAACTGTTTCATGGGTAGGCTCCGACTCCTCTCTAGAATCCTCTAAGTCTTCTCTACCAGCAGAACAAGGCGCGTGAAGAATATTGCTTTACCATTGGTCAGTTTACTCAAGAGCCAATAGCAAAACAACATTCTCCCGCGTCAGTCAGCGCTTTTCATCAGTAACCAGTCGCAAAATAGTAAACCTAACGACTCCACCTTTTACCGACGTAATTATCTAATATGCTGAAGTTTTGTTTCTGCATAAAGTTATTTACTATTGTTATTTACACCTGAATTAACTTTCCCTTTACCATAAACTTACTTTACAAATCTATTCTACAAAAATCCCCTTTGTTCATATCCATACTTCTTCGAAAAGTTCCCACACTAAATCCTACTACATAACTCGTTAAACAATTATCTTCATATTAACCCTAAACCACACTCACGCATCATTCATACTGCTAAAACACATTTATAACATTTTACATACACAAAAAGACATAACACTATATGAAAATACTAGAACAGTTTAAGAAAAACATTCTATTACTTTAGTACACTCTAGTGGGCACAATCGAAACTAGATCACAGTCCCCTATCCAATATTGTCCTGTATCGGTTGACACATAAACCACGTGTGCGTCCAGTCTCGCGTCACCATCTGTCACTATCCAGCTCTGACAAACATCTCCTACTTAACCGCCTCCAAGGCACGATCGGTATACGGCGCTACGCCTCAACCGCATAGCAATAGTCCAGAATAGGGCTGACATGCGTGGCGTAAGCACAGTCTTTAGTAGACCTGTTGCACCTTTTAAGTGTTCTGTCAATGAATCGCAGTCTTTGGTTGACTCTACCCACAATATTATCTATGTGATCGTTCGAATTTAGGGTGCCGAGTAATCGAAATTCAGCGGATTTCTTTTAGTATTCATGTGAATGACTTCACACTTTTCTTTATTTTCTTTGCTACTCCTCATATCACCATATGGTGTATGAGAGAGGTAAATATAATACAAGAACTACTCCCCATTTCCCGCACACTCCTTTATGATCACATCAGAATTTAATTTATTCCCCGCGGTCATTACGAGAGACAGAAATTACAAAAAGAAATTTGTTCTTACTCCAGAATAGGGCTGACATGCGTGGCGTAAGCACAGTCTTTAGTAGACCTGTTGCACCTTTTAAGTGTTCTGTCAATGAATCACAGTCATTGGTTGACTCTACCCACAATATTATCTATGTGATCGTTCGAATTTAGGGTGCCGAGTAATCGAAATTCAGCGGATTTCTTTTAGTATTCATGTGAATGACTTCACACTTTTCTTTATTTTCTTTGCTACTCCTCATATCACCATATGGTGTATGAGAGAGGTAAATATAATACAAGAACTACTCCCCATTTCCCGCACACTCCTTTATGATCACATCAGAATTTAATTTATTCCCCGCGGTCATTACGAGAGACAGAAATTAGAAAAAGAAATTTTTTCTTGGCTTGCAGTGCAACGTGGTATCTCGAAATAAGAAGAGGGCTCTCTGCAATTAACAGCGCCTCTCGTATAGCTGCTGGTCATCAAACTCACAACGGCAGGAAGGCTGTTAAATAACGAAATATAAATATAAATTGGTAGTCTTCCACTGCAAACGCCAATTTCAATAAAATATTTCTGAGCATTAGGCCAACATTAAAAAATTAAACAATAAAACTGACATTTTAACTGTCTTTGGAGCGGTTCTCCTCAGGGTGCGAAACTACCGGATTATGAAAATGGTATTCCCCATATAGAAATAGTCCCTGGAGTAATGATCAGTATTCTGGGATACACTCTAAGCAAACAGTCTTAAATATGAGCTATAAAATGTGTACCTTAAGAGTTACAAGCTCTTTTTCATCTTCGCTAATGTCAAACACGTACTTCTACTGAGTAAGTGAAACTTCCTGGCAGACTAAAACCGTGCGCCGGACCGAGAGTCGAACTCGGGACCTTTGCCTTTCGCGGGTAATTGCTGTACCAACTGAGCTACCAAAGCACGACTCACGCCCCATCCTCTCAGCTGCACTTCCGCCAGTACCTCGTCTCCTACCTTCCAAACTTTACAGACGCTCTCCTGCGAAGTAAAGCTGTGAGGACGGGGCGTGAGTCGTGCTTGGGTAGCTCCGGTGGTAGGTTACTTGCCCGCGAAAGGGAAAGGTCCCGAGTTCGAGTCTCGGTCTGGCAAGCAGTTTTAATCTGCCAAGAAGTTTCATATCAGTGGACATTCCGCTGCAGAGTGAAAATCCCATTCTGGCTACTGAGTAAGTGCTGATAACTAATAAGGTATGCATTTTAGACTTCATGTTTTCAGGGAAATTTTTTTCTTGATTTACTCCATACTGCCACTCCTTAAAGTACGGAAAGCAAAAACCTGGCAGTAGAAGAGATTTGTCTCGCACTATGAAAAATGGAAATGCTTTCGCAGCTCTAAATGTATGCAATTTAGATCCCATGTTTACCAGACTTTTTGGCGGGGGGGGGGGGGGAGAGGTGATTGTTCATGTCCTGAACATTGACTAATCCTCCTGGGACACCCTGTATATCATCTTATTTCAGAAGTAAACTGACTGCTGACTAAGATTGTGTATTAAAAATCCCCGTATGAATCTATCGAATATATCTGGAGTCATCAAGAGTGTGGACACATCAATCATCGCAATATTCAACAAAATATGTTCATCATACTTCAGAAGTAACATGAAAAAAAATCCGCTTTCACGGTATCGTAATTAGAGAGACTTTTCCGTAGATATAGCAGCATAATTAGCTAGCTGTTTAGCGTTTCTGAAATGAATCGCAATGAATGTATGAAACGTTCATCCGTACAGTATAGAATGAAATAAAGTGTTGAAAGTCAGATAAATCTTACCTGAAATACTAGGGATAAATTAGCGGCAGCGAACCTGCTGGGGCCGACTGTGATATGGAACGGTAATTACGCTCAGCATGAATCAATGTGTTTTACAATAGCAACATTTCAGAATTACCGATAGTGAGATCTTACACTTGTCTTGTTTATGGCTGCTGTCATAGTTTCCGGTGACTAAGCGGCTAAGTAATAACAGAGTAAGAGTATAAAGATCTGAGAGTTCGCAGCGCACCTTTTTTAAGCAAAACCAAGGTATTTCCCATAACACCCGAAAAAATTAAAAATTCCTTAATTTTTGTTGAATTTTATTAACAATATAATTTTTAAAGATCTACTGAGGTGTAAGTAGGGTCCAGTACCTGAAAATGTGGTTCAACACACTCTTAGCAACATCAACGCACTTAAAAATATGTACTGAGGACTTCATCACACAACAGAAAATTAAAAAATGGGAATATTGTACACTTTTGTTGACTTTTACTCTCAACAAGTTTCTTAAAGTGGTACTGATGTGTAAATAAGGCCTTGAAACTTGAAATATTGAATGCAACATTAAATTGGGAAAGGGACATCAGCTACTGAGACTGAAATGTAAACCAAAAATTTTAATAGATGTGTGCAATCTAGTAAGATAATTCATTAAAAACAAAAAATGTTCTTTTTTGAGAATTTTAAAACGTAAAGTAACTAGCTAGATTACAATATTTGCAAAATGTGGAATTAAGGTATCACCTCCACTGCCCCCCCCCCCCACACACACACACACGTTGGTAATGCGAGAGTTTAAGCAGAATAATTGCATGTTACGTGTTCTCAGGATCCTATGCTTGGAATTTCGCAAGACCGTTCCTTTTTCGATTCTAGAGCCGTAGTATACGTGTCTTTGTCGATTGAAGCTGAATTTCAGCCCCCTTCCTACCGATGTGATCTCCACACTGCCATCAATCTCTGTCCATCGCCCAGGCCGTGTCTGCACCTGCACGCCCACTGTGAGGGGCGTACAGTCCGCTCCCTGATATCACGCAGACTCTCGATCTCTGTCCAAGTAGATGAATCGTTGCAGAAAGCTTTACACCCTTGCTATGTCAATCATTCTATCACAGTTGTTATTCTGATTTCAGTACAAACTGTATTTCGATTATAGCACGTATTTCAGGTAAGAAGCGTCGCCTTCAGGACACCACTGAATAAATCGCGGAACACTTGATAAAAGGTAGTTGTAACCTCCCTTTCACTTATCGACCTTAATGACAGTGAAAACTTAAACCGCGTGTACCTAATGGAAATTTGGGAAAAGCAGTCGTCACCGAAGTTAATCTGTCGGTAGAGAGGGAGGAAAGGGTTACATCTTAATGAAAGGAAAAATGCAAATGAAACTGGTGGAAATTAATTTTGAAAAGGGGTAAAGTTAATAAAGAAAGAAATGTGCGGTCGTCACATTAACAATTAATTGGCGCTAATTAGATATCTGAGATTTGGGGAAAATTACGGTCGCCAGTCCTATGGACAATTACTATAATAACTGATAATGAAAGGTAATTGCACATATAATTAGCACTAAAAGCGTGGCAACTGGTGGTTGACACGTGTAGTGTGAAAACTGAAAGTTTGTCAGAAGTAATAAATTTCGATACACTCTGACTTACTTTAGCAAAAGAATTAATAAGACAGGAAAATTGAAAGTTAATTTAGTGATTGAAATTAATAGTGAGCTTTGTTTCTGAAGCACCACGAAATTCAATAAAATAAGGTTAGTCTTGGGCTACCTCAACAATCATTTCAAAAGCTACTTGAATCTACGCAATTTAGAAATAAGAGATTTAACTTTGAACTTGAATTAAATGATTCTGAGCAATTAACAATAGTAAAATTTAGTACGTACCAAGCTGAGCTACAGTCACAGGTAAGCTAAAATACGGTAACAAAACTCGCACTCTTAATTTGTGCTTGTGTAATCTAAATATTGTAGCCAGCTATGAATACCTTAACCGAACTTTGAAATTAAAGCAGTGAAATCGAATGATGCTGGCGTTTGAATTTCAACGACACTCGGGTTCATTCCGGAAAAGGAAGGGACCCTGCTTGGTAATGCAATTGGGACAAGGAGCAACAAAGGTTCATGCTACGTTGCTGTAATTTAGTTATGAAAATGGAACAGTTTGAAAAGCTGAGGTCTGCCATACAGTTCTAAAACTTTACGTGCTTCCAGTCTTCCTTGTTGGTTGAATCCGTCGATCGAGGAGGTGGCGACAGTCACTCATTGTCGGCCGTCGCTGTTGCAGAAGCTGCATGTTGGCGCGCCTTCTTCTCGACACGGTCACCAGACGAAACGGGCTCTTGATGTGCGCTAGCTAATGCTTCCCGTCCGTGACACCGTGTCAGAAACTATCATAGCAAGTCGAGCGCAATTACATGCTGCCAAACCTCGAAAGCGCGGCAACTCGCGGGAGCGTCACACAACACACCTGCTCCACTGCACCACCCCCAGCCAGATTCCCTCTGCCCGCGCTCCATGCGGCAGAGTTAACACTACCAAAGATCCTACACACTTTGGTTCTCCACACGACCTATCGTAGTATTCGTTCGATAGCATAGTTTTCCCTAGGCCAGTCCCAGCGAATAAATACAAATAATATTCACAAAACAAACCAATTATACATCGACATAAATGCATATATATATACAAATAGTAAAACAATTACAATATACAAAGACAGAGAAATGTTATATCTTCAGGTAACAAAATAAGGAAAAATCTGTAGTACAATAGATGGAAATAGGAGGATATGCATTTCCGGCGTTACACTGTGAGGGGCGTACAGTCCGCTCCCTGATATCAGGCAGACTCTCAATCTCCGCCCAAGTAGATGAATCGTTGCAGAAAGCTTTACACCTTTGCTATGTCAATCGTTCTATCACGGTTGTTATTCAGATTTTAGTACAAACTGTATTTCGATTATAGCACGTATTTCAGGTAAGAAGCGTTGCCTTCAGGACACCACTGAATAAATCACGGAACACTTGATAAAAGGTAGTTCTCTGCTTTTTACTGTATATCACTTCTGCTAAGCTAATATGTTTTCGTTTCACATAGTTCTTTCAGCATTTATGTGTATTCTGTGCTCTCGTTTCCTTGCGGTTTAAAGAAATGAAATGCTACATCTGATTGAAATGATTTAAGTTGATGCACCAGTTTCTTGAATACACCAAGTAGTGAGCCAAATGGTCTACGTACCTTCACTTTTCTAGAGACATTACCATGTTTATATCGCTTATTACTGACGACACTTAACAGCGTTCATAACTTGTTTTGGATACTCTGCTCGCTACAGTATCTCCGTCTACTGGTTATCTCAGCATTAGGTTAACTGTTCTCGTGGCAGCAGACTTGCGTAGGTATTTTGATGCAAAGTTACTGTAGTTTTAATTCAATTTCTGCAATGAGGATGATCTTTTTGGTGAAATATGTTTATTATATGTGCAACAGTTTAAGTAAATGCATCAAACAGAAAAAATATTTTATCAATATATCTTTTTAATAAATTGTTTCTCATATTTATCTGTGTTTTTGTAAATACTTTTAACACTCCTGATAGATAAGAGAAGACAACACCAACGTTAATAGTGTCAAGAAGACATAGATTTCCAGTAGACTCATCACTTCTCTGTAATATAGTCCGTTACATCTACAGGTAAGCTCTTAGCGTAAAATATTAGTGAGCCACGGGAAAAAAATGACGCTGATATCGTGTAACACCGCCTGTAGCGTTCGTAATGGCCTCAGCGAAGAAGAGAGTCCAGATCTTCCATCAGGTATGCCACATTATAAGAGAGCCACGGTCCCTTATTCAAAGATATTTACTTGCACAGGTCGAGGATAGGCCAAGAATCGATAGTCAAGTGTTGAGTGCGCCAGTGAGTGATATTGTTGAAGACGCAGTTGAGTTAGTTAAGTGGTCATCGTAGTAGCGTAGTGTAACGAGAAATATAGTACCGATTGAGTGGGTTGACCTCCAGCAAACATAAGAAATGTGCGAAATGGTGACAAAGTATTGTTTTTTTCCTCGAAAAGTGATTATGAATAGGGAGTGGCAACATTAAGCGTTCGTGTCTACTGCGCTGGTCGGATGTTATAACAGCGTGTGACGATATTTCGTTACATTGGACCTGTGTTGTGTAGCGGAAATATATACCTTTATTTTATGGATACTTATCGCGGCCTTGGTTAATGTAAAACCCATATTTTTGATTACAGCAGTACTGAGCAGCCGAAATCCGATTTAAATATCTCCCTTAGCGGTAAAAACCGGTTAGTGCTTATCCATTAGATCAGGACTAGAATTGTAAAACTGCATACTGTGATAAGTAAGCGTAGGTAGCTGTAGTACTCCCAGTAGACTTGATCAGTTAATATCCTACCCAAGTTACCTATACGCTAGATGTGTTGCGTACCTATCTGGAGTTACCTCATTTCGATCGGTTTGTTTGCATATGCGATCGATGTCTCACTATGTTCCACTAGAAACCGGGAGAGGTAAACGGTCTACAGCGTAGAGAGGATACATAGATGGCCGCGTGTCTCCTGTCTGTTACTTGAACATAAACGGTGTTAATAGCAAAACTGAAATTGTTGATGTTAAATTCAGGTTTTATTCAAAAATTGTTGGATTGTAATGTGAAACGGAGGGGTGCTCTAGCAAAATTATGTAGCGCTAGAAAACGCAGTGTCCATTAAAAAAATTTAAAAAAAGCAGAAACGAAAAACGTATCAAACTTCAGTTCAATATTTTGTCGAGTTTATGTGAAACCTATTTCTTTTGTTCATAAACAACTTTCGCACTTATCAGTCATAACAAGAGGCTGTTAACTGTCATAATGATGAAGAGAGTTCCATTGAGTACAAAATGTTGTTGTTGTTGTGGTCTTCAGTAGTGAGATTGGTTTGATGCACCTCTCAATGCCACTCTATCCTGTGGAAGCTTCTTCATCTCCCAGTACCTACTGCAACCTATATCCTTCTGAATCTGCTTGGTGTATTCATCTCTTGGTCTCCCTCTACGATTTTTACCCCCCACGCTGCCCTCCAATACTAAATTGGTGATCCCTTGACGCCTCAGAACTTGTCCTACCAATCGATCCCTTCTTGTAGTCAAGTTGTGCCACAAAATTCTCTTCCCCCAATCCTATTCAACACCTCCTCATTAGTTATGTGATCTACCCATCTAATCTTCAGCATTCTTCTGTAGCACCACATTCCGAAAGCTTGTATTCTCTTCTTATCTAAACTATTTATCGTCCATGTTTCACTTCCATACATGGCTACACTCCATACAAATACTGTCAGAAACGACTTCCTGACACTTAAATCTATACTCGATGTTAACAAATTTCTCTTCTTCAGAAACGCTTTCCTTGCCATTGCCAGTCTACATTTTATATCCTCTCTACTTCGACCATCATCAGTTATTTTGCTCCCCAAATAGCAAAACTTCTTGACTACTTTAAGTGTCTCATTTCCTAATCTAATTCCCTCAACATCACTCGACTTAATTAGACTACATTCCATTATCCTCGATTTGCTTTTGTTGATTTCCATCTTATATCCTCCCTTCAAGACACTATCCATTCCGTTCAACTGCTCTTCCAAGTCCTTTGCTGTCTCTGACAGAATTACAATGTCATCGGCGAACCTCAAAGTTTTTATTTCTTCTCCATGGATTTTAATAACTACTCCTAATTTTTCTTTTGTTTCCTTCACTGCATGCTCAATATACAGATTGAATAACATCAGGTAGAGGCTACAACCCTGTCTCACTCCCTTCCCAACCACTGCTTCCCTTTCATGCCCTTCAACTCTTATAACTGCCATTTGGTTTCTATACAGATTGTAAATAGCCTTTCGCTCCCTATATTTTACTCCTGCCACCTTCAAAATTTGAAAGAGAGTATTCCAGTCAACATTGTCAAAACCTTTCTCTAAGTCTACAAATGCTAGAAACGTAGGTTTGTCTTTCCTTAATCTAGCTCCTATCGTAAGCTGTAGGGTCAGTATTGCCTCACGTGTTTCTACGGAAACCAAACTGATCTTCCCCAAGGTCGGCTTCTACTAGTTTTTCCATTCGTCTGTAAAGAATTCGCGTTAGTATTTTGCAGCCGTGACTTATTAAACTGATAGTTCGGTAATTTTCACAACTGTCAACACCTGCTTTCTTTGGGATTGGAATTATTATATTCTTCTTGAAGTCTGAGGGCATTTCGCCTGTCTCATACATCTTACTCACCAGATGGTAGAGTTTTGTCAGGACTTGCTCTCCCAAGGCCGTCAGTAGTTCTAATGAAGTGTTGTCTACTCCCGGGGCCTTGTTTCGACTCAGGTCCTTCAGTGGTTTGTCAAACTCTTCACGCAGTATCATATCTCCCATTTCATTTTCATCTACCTCCTCTTCCATTTCCAAAATATTGTCCTCAAGAACATCGCCCCTGTATAGACCCTCTATATACTCCTTCCACCTCTCTGCTTTCCCTTCTATGCTTAGAAATGAGTTTTCACCTGAGCTCCAGATGTCCATGCAAGTGGTTCCCTTTTCTCCAAAGGTCTCTTTAATTTTCCTGTAGGCAGTATCTATCTTACGCCTCATGAGATAAGTCTCTACGTTCTTACATTTGTCCTCTAGCCATCTGCTGCTTAGCCATTTTGTACTTCCTGTCGATCTCACTTTTGAGACGTTTGTATTCCTTTTTGCCTGCTTCATTTACTGCATTTTTATATTTTCTCCTTTCATCAATTAAGTTCAATTTTTCTTCTGTTACCCAAGGATTTCTACTAGCCCTCGTCTTTTTACCTACTTGATCCTCTGCTGTCTTCACTACTTCATCCCTCAGAGCTACCCAATCTTCTTGTACTGTATTTCTTTCCCCCATTCCTGTCAATTGTCCCCTTATGCTCTCCCTGAAACTCTGTACAACGTCTGGTTTAGTCAGAGTATCCAGGTCCCATCTAATTAAATTCCCACCTTTTTGCAGTTTCTTCAGTTTTAATCTACAGTTCATAACCTATAGATTGTGGTCGGAGTCCACATCTGCCCCTGGAAATGTCTTACAATTTAAAACCTGGTTCCTAAATCTCTGTCTTACCGTTATATAATCTGTCTGATACCTTTTAGTATCTCCAGGCTTCTTCCATGTATACAACCTTCTGTTATGATTCTTGAACCAAGTGTTAGCTATGATTAAGTTGTGCTCCGTGCAAAATTCTACCAGGCGGCTTCCTCTTTCATTTCGTACCCCCAATCCATATTCACCTACTACATTTCCTTCTCTCCCTTTTCCTACTACCGAATTCCAGTCACCCATGACTATTAAATTTTCGTCTCCCTTCACTATCTGAATGATTTTTTTTATTTCATCATACATTTCTTCAATTTCTTTGTCATCTGCAGAGTTAGTTGGCATATAAACTTGTACTACTGTAGTAGGCGTGGGCTTCGTGTCTATCTTGGCCAAAATAATGCGTTCACTATGCTGTTTGTAGTAGCTTACCCACATTCCTATTTTTTTATTCATTATTAAACCTACTCCAGCATTACCCCTGTTTGACTTTTAATTTATAACCCTGTATTCGCCTGACCAAAAGTCTTGTTCCTCCTGCCACCGAACTTCACTAATTCCCACTATATCTAACTTTAACCTATCCATTTCCCTTTTTAAATTTTCTAACCTACCTGCCCGATTAAGGGATCTGACATTCCACGCTCCGATCCGTAGAACGCCAGTTTTCTTTCTCCTGATAACGACGTCCTCTTGAGTAGTCCCCTCCCGGAGATCCGAATGGGGGACTATTTTACCTCCGGAATATTTTACCCAAGAGGACGCCATCATCATTTAATCATACAGTAAAGCTGCATGCCCTCGGGAAAAATTATGGCTGTAGTTTCCCCTTGCTTTCAACCGTTCGCAGTACCAGCACAGCAAGGCCGTTTTGGTTAGTGTTACTAGGCCAGATCAGTCCATCATTCAGACTGTTGCCCCTGCAACTACTGAAAAGGTTGCTGACCCTCTTCAGGAACCACACGTTTGTCTGGCCTCTGAACAGATACCCCTCCGTTGTGGTTGCACCTAAGGTACGGCTATCTGTATCGTTGAGGCACGCAAGCCTCCACCCCAACGGCAAGGTCCATGGTTTATGGGTGGCGGGATGGGGGGGAGTACAAAGTAACAACAATAATTAAATTTTTTTTTTTGTTTTCTGCAGGTAAACTGTACCAAAAGTAATTGCTTTGTTATGTAAAAGTGCAGAATTTACGTGATGAACTAAAGTTTAAGTTGACATTAACATTTATTTCGTGATTGTTTTATTCAAGCGCTAAACACTCAACTGTCTTTCAAACTGCAAATCTATAAGTTCTATGTAATTAACGTTGAATTAACGGTCGACAGCAATTTAGGTCATTCAGCTGGATTGATTGAGGCACCAGTAAAAACAATTAGATAAGCCAGGTGTAAAAGGGGAAAAATATACAACAGATGTTTGAAGCACTCTTAAACTTGGTAGTATACACCTCTGAAACTGTCATACGAACTGCGCACCACGGTCATAGTGACCTTCAATGATCTTATGGAGAAACTGCTTGAATATAGAATAATTTATAGTAAAATTGGACTCTCAAGTACTAAAACGCGTTATACATCACCTCTCTCATATGCTTTTTCAATCAACCTAAGTATTAATGCATCCGAAATTTGAGACAAAGAAGAATCTGTCATGGAACCTTCTCAGTGATGAAGAATGAAAGTGATCTGGATGATTTTACGTGCTGTTTAATTAGGTGAATATGCTATTCACTTAATGGAATACACATATTAGACAAATACTTTGAGATATTATCAATTATTCTCAAATAGATTCATTCATTATTTCCGTACTTTCGGCACTACTTAGCATTGTGCTAAGGGCAGTAGGACTTGCTGCAATTACTGCATACCAATGATGTTTTTCTGTCCTTCGAATATGAGCATATGAATACTTTGAACTCACAACACAAAAAGTTCTGGAAGTGTCCGCAATCAGAGGCTTCTGAACAGCTTGAGAGATTCTTATCTTCACAATTACTAGCATACCTGCAGTTGACACTCTCTTCCAGGGGTGGTTCCCAAAGAGCTGTAGACAGGGGTAAGCTATAGGGGAAGATGGGTAATAAACAATCTGTTCAAGACCCAAGAGGCAACATTAAGAGTGAATGGCAAAAAGCGAAGGACTCAGATTAAGAAGCGTTTAAAACGGGGATATTGCCTCTCGTCCCTACTGTTCAATCTTTACATCGAAGGAGCAATTACAGACATAAATGGAAGGTTCAAGAGTGGAATAAGAATTCATGATGAAAGACTATCAACGATAAGATTCGCTGACGATTTTGTTATCCTCGATGAAAGTGAAGAAGAATTACAGGATCTGCTGAATGGTATGGACAGTCTGACAATAAATACGAATGTAGTGAGGAGTAGCGGAAATGAGAACACCCACAAACATCAGGATTGGTGATAACGATATAAGTGAAGTCAAGGAATTCTGCAACCTAGGCAGCAAAATAACCCATGACGGATTGAGCGAGTAGGACATAAGAAGTAGACTAACACTGGAGAAAGGCCATTCCTGGCCAAGAGAAGCCTACTAGTATCAAACATAGGCCTTAATTCGAGGAAGAAATTTCTGAGAAGGTGCGTTTGGAGCACATCATTGTATGGTAGTGAAACATGGACTGTGTGAAAACCGCAACAGAAGAGAATCGAAGCTCTTGAAATGTGGCATTACAGAAGAATGTTGATAATAGGTTGCTTGATAAGATAAGGAATGAGGATGTTTTGTGGAGAATCGGCTAGGAAAGGAATGTGTGGAAAACGCTGAAACGAAGAAGCGACAGTGTGGTAGGACATCTGTTATGACGTCAGGGAATAATTTCCAGGGTTTCAGATGGAGGTGGAGAGGGTAAAAGCTGTGGAGGAAGACAGAGCTTGGAATACATCGAACAAATAACTAAGGACGTGGGTTGAAAATGCTACTTTGGAATTGAGAGGTTGGCACGAGAGGGGAATTCGTGTTTGGACGCATCAAACCATTCAGAAGACTGGTGACTAAAAAGACAAAAATAAATAAATAAACAATAAATAAAGTAAAATAACACAAAAAGGAAAAAAGAAATGATTCATCAGAAACTGGCGTCTTGGGTCCTCATAGTTGTAGTTGCTATTCTATTCTGAATCATTGCACTGATACCTGCCTGATACATTACGGTGGACCATAGGCTAAGCGGCCAACGTCTTGTTCGTCTCGCCACGGAAGATTTGCTGAAAAACTGATGAGAGGTATCAGATCCTCAATTGTTCATGTTATACGTAACCACCATCTGTAGTTTTCCAGTTTCTTTAGCGGTGATGTCTCTATGCTTGACTGGCAAAAGGAGAAATACTTTCTTCTTGGTTAGTATATAAGATCGAATGTCTGGTTTTGATTGAAACCAATATGAAGGTTTGATTCGGCCGGCCACGAATTGCTCTCCTATGCCAACCTCTTCATCTCAGAGTAGCACTTGAAACCTACGTCCTCAATTATTTTCTCGATGTATTTCATTCTCTGACTTCCTCTAAAATTTTTGTCCTCTACAACTCCCTCTAGTACCATGGAAATCATTCCCTGGTGTCTTAACAGATATCCTATCAACCTGTTCCTTCTCCTTGTCAGTCTCTTCCACAAATTCCTCTCCTCTCCAATTCTGCGCAGAGCCTCCTCATTCCTTATCTTACTAGTCAACCTAATTTTCAACATTCTTCTGTAGCATCACATCTCAAATGCTTGGATTCTTTTTCTTCCGATTTTCTCACAGTCCATGTTTCACTAACATAGAATGATGTGCTCCAAACGTACATTCTCAGAAATTTCTCCTCAAATAAAAGCCTTTATATGAAACTTGTAGATTTCTCTTGGCAATGAATACCCTTTTTGCGAATGCTACTCTGCTTTTGGTGTCCTCCTTGCACCGTCCGTCATTGGTGATTTTGCTGCCTACGTAGTAGAATTCCTTAACTTAATCTACTTCTGAATCTTCATGCCTGATGTTACGTTTCTCACTGTTCTCATTTCTGCTACTTCTCATTACTTTGATCTTTCTTAGATTTACTCTCAGTCCATTTCCCTACTGTTTAGACCGTCCACTTCAGTATGGAGATCGTGTTATTCTTCTTCACTTTCAATCAGGATAGCAATGTGATCAGCGAATAGTAGCTTCGATACCCTTTTACTCTGAACTTTTAATTTCAGCCTTGAACCATTCTTTTATTTGTATCATCGCTTCTTCAGTGTACAGATTGTACAGTATGGGCGATAGCCTTTCTTAGACCATCCTTAATCCGAGCACATCGTTCTCGGCCGTCCACTCTTGTTACTCCCTCTCGACTCTTGTAAATATTGAATGTTATTCGTCTCTCCGCAGAGCGTAACTCGAACATCTTGCTCCATTTTACATTGTCGAACTCTTTTTCCAGGTCGAAAAATCTTATGAGCTTGTGTTGATTTTTCTTTAGTCTTGCTCCCGTTATCAACCGCAATGTCATAATTGCCTCTCTGGTGGCTTTACCTTCCCTAAAGCCAAACTGATCATCATCTAACATTCCCTCAGTTTTCTTTTCCATGCTCCTGTATATTATTCTTATCAGCAACTTGGATGTATGAACTGTTGTGCTGATTGTGCGATAAATTCGCACCTGTCAACTCTCGCAGTCTTCATAATTGTGTGGATGATATTTTTCCGCAAGTCCGGTGGTATGTCGCCGGACTCACGCATTCTTTGTACCAACGTGAACAGTCGTTTTGTTTCCACTTCCTCCCAATGATTTTAGAGATTCTAAGGGAATGTTATCTATCCCTTCTGCCTTAATTGATCTGAAGTCCGCCAAAGTTCTTTTAAGTTCTGATTCTAATGTTGGAACCCCCATCTCTTCTAATTCGTCTATAACATTGTAAGTGGGCAACTTCTGTGTTGGCAGCGCTGTGTAGCGCTTTGCATTGGATCTCTGACTGCGCTTTCTTTGTAAGAAACTCTGTGGCTGGTTGGAAGTTAATCAAATTCAAACGGCTCTAAGCAGGATGGGACTTAACATCTGAGGTCATCAGTCCCCTATAACTTAGAACTACTTAAACCTAACTAACCTAAGGACAGCAGACACATCCATACCCGAGGCAGGATTCGAACCTGCGACCGTAGCAGTCGCTCCGTTCCGGATTGAAGCGACTAGAACCGCTCGGTCACCGCGGCCGACGAAGTTAATCGCCAGTAGTGTTGGGCAGTTCGAAGTTAGTCGCCAGCAGTGATGGAAGTACTGTTGGGCAGTTAGAGGTGAACAGACAGCAGTGATGGATGTTAAATATGAGAAGTTAGCGTGGGTGGAGGGTAGAGGATGAAACTTCTTTATTTAAATTTTTGTGTCAGTACTTCAAGTGTTGAATGACTCAGAAGATGAAACTTGTACGTTATTTGTTTCTGAAACAGCTGAGTAAAACTGAACGTACTCAGCCTACTTTCTGTTTACTTATTCTTGTCATGTCAACACTGACACACAACATTCTAGCGCAACGAAACCCGACTGCTCAAAAAAAAAAAAAATTACAACCTGACTTCAAATTATTAATTCAAAAGAATGGCCCTGACTAAAAAGAAATCTTAACAATAACCGATACATTTCATTAAGCACTCACCTCACAAAATACCATTACGCGAACTACTGAAATACAGGGAGCTGAAATACAGCTAAATAAAAGATTCTAACTACTAAAGCCACTAACTACTAATAGGCATGTGGTTAGCAAACGAAAGGTTTTATTGCAAACCAAATAATGTTTTTTTTTCGCCTTAATAATGTGACATCCAGTTCGATGACGAATATAAATCGTCATTGGCATCCAGTACAAAGATATATAATCATGAATAATTTTCGATGTCCAAGTTGGATACTTCCAGATCGTTAGCCTACGCTAACACTTCAGACCTCTACCCTCCATCAATGCTAATGTCTCACATTTAACATCCATCACTGCTGACTGTTCACCTCCAACTGCCCAACAGAACATCCATGACTGCTGGCGACTAATTTCCAAGTGCCCAACACTATTGGCGATTAAGTTCCAACAACGAGTCCAACCAGCCACAAAGTTTCTTACAAAGAAAGCGCAGAGATCCAATGCAAAGCGCTACACAGAGCTGCCAACACAGAAGCAGCCTGCATATACTGTTAATGAGATTTTACAGCAATATATTGGTTTACTTTAAAAGACATATTTTATATAAATTACATTCTGAGAGATTACTGATGACAGAGTACTCGGTTTGTTTGACAGCTTCAATATTATTCTACGACACTATTGAGTGACACAGTTTTTATTATTATTTTTGTGCTTCACTTGTTTCATGTCTGCACTGTTTTTTGCGTTCTTCTGGAAAGTAAAACATATTTTGGTAATGACTTTTGTGACAAATCAACAATGAGATAGGCATTTTTCGTAACACAACTATACGTTATAGTACAGTACTTTCTTGGTCATGGTCATGTATGTAATAACTACGACATCTATACACATAGCATTTCTACTTTTGTATATGATAAGGTAACTACATTGACTTCTGGAGAACTTTGCTTATGAAAG
This sequence comes from Schistocerca cancellata, assembly GCF_023864275.1. Lineage (NCBI taxonomy): Eukaryota > Metazoa > Arthropoda > Insecta > Orthoptera > Acrididae > Schistocerca > Schistocerca cancellata. The sequence continues at coordinate 1,134,132,222 of NC_064627.1, read as the reverse complement.
ACGACGCACAGTTTAGCGCTACATGACACGCATTTATCCTTCATACTTGGAATATTTTTAGAAATATTTTAGAACTACTATGCTACAGAGAAGATTTTCGGCGATACATTTCATTCCGTTGTTATTATCTGTAACATCTGAGGGTATAATGACATTATCCCTCAGGGGGTACACGCTTACTTTGTGTACCATGTGTGTGTGGCAAGCGCAAGGAGCCCTAGCTAATATGGTATTTGCTTATACAACTTTACACATCGGTACCATATTTCTCTAACACAGAATTACACAGCTATCTGAACATTTAACTGAGAGAGACAAACATTTCTTTTACCAAGCCTGTGACACTTATTTAATTACACAGTCAGATTACTTTACACTTATAAAATTGTACTTTGTCTGCATTTTGGGAACATTTCACATTTACTTTAGGAACCACTGTGATACTACTATGAGAAATTTGAGTGACGTATTTTGTATGGGCTCATGATTTTCGAAGTACATTTGAGGTAGATGACTCTACTGAAGCGAGCAGAGAGTCTTTATTTAGAGGTTTTGAGATTATTGAAGGAAGTTAAGACGATTTCGAGATATGATGGATCTGTTATGAGATGTTACTGTAGAATCGTAGATCTAGAGATATGAGATGTGAATATATATGCGAATGTGAGTACCACAACGCCGGCGGAAATTTTTGGACACTGTTATTCATGAGATTTCGTTTCTGTACACTTCTAACGCAAATTTTCAAACTGTGAAATTTTTTATCGGTATCAAGCTGTCATTATAGTGGAGATGGCTGTCGTAAATATTTAGGTAAAGTGTGTATGTAACCTTGACATAACCCTGTGCTGGGCTGCGTGCTGTTTGCTTTGAAATATACTTATTGTTGTGTGGAGTTTTAACTTTGCTTGTACTGCTTTAGCTGTTTTGAGGCTTCCCACACTTTTGCAAGCGCTCACATGGTTGTAGAAAAGAGAGGCTGTTGACCTCGTTATTGACATTTCTTCGCAGAATGCATCACAAACATAACACGCTATTACTTGTAAACTTATGATTATACTGTAGAGCTCATACTTTGTCCTACTTACAGAAATGTTTATGAAGTGATGAGAAATATTTTTACTTCTACACACCTGATTATGACAAGTATCTTTCTGCGAGAGTTGAGAGAACCTTTACTGACTTATGAAATGCTATATTGCTATTGAATGACATTTTTATGCTTTACCTTGTACATATTTGTGTATTTTGTTTGATATCTAGATTCTAGGTGCGCTGTAGCATTGGTTTTATATAATGAAATGTAATATATATACTAATGTACACACTTCCTGTTTACATATCTATTAAATAATAATAATATATTTTATGATGTACATTCTTAAAAAGAAAGAGCACTAGGAAACGAAAGAAGCATAAGAAGGAGAAGTGATTGATAACAGGAACTGTATATATAATTTCCTTTTCAAGGACTTGGTAATATTTGAAACAGTAGGTTATTATGGTGCATCACTTTAGTGTTAAGATGTGGCATAGGCATTAAGATGTAAACAGACATTCCCTGATCTGTATTGCTATCTTTAATATAAAAATTTTTCTGCTTGGGGTTTATCATGTTTAGGTATAAGTTATTGCGTTCGATTCTGCTATTTTCCAGGCATTGTTCTACTGAATTTTACTTTGTACTACTCCTATAAGCCAGTTTTACCACTGACTTATTTTTCTTGTTTGCTGCATATTGCCTTATATTAGTTGCAATGTTGTATTTCCTTTGTTAATTTAGATTACTGCTGCTTGCTTCGCCAATTTGCATTTTTTCGTTGCTGTTTGTGTTAACTGTTTTGCGCTGCTGCATTGCTTCATCCTCTAGTTTATGTATCTGAACTCATTAGATTTAAGTTAGATTAAGAGGGGGTAGGCTATATAAGAGAATGAGTTGTGATGAATTGGGAAGAAATGTATTGAGAAGCTATAAAAAGTTTGACCAAAGAGTATTGTATATTGAGGAATAGTTATTTTGGAAGAGGAAATGAAATGAGCTTTAGTTAGGATTTTCTTGGAAATAAATGATGAGGTAAGAAAATGGAAAATAAATGATGAGGTAAGAAATATGTGAAGGTAAATACAGAAAGCATGCTTAGATAGCATTTTTCTTTGTGGGAACAAATGTTGAAATAAGAAGGAAGGATCTGTGTGAAAACGAAGTTTTGATTGGAAATGAAGTATCACAAGAACTGCAGTACCAAATGTTACACTGAAAACAAACCCTGTCCTTTCCTTTCGCATTATTGCGCTATGTGTTTATGTATACCCTTGTGTATCTGTGTTCTACCTGTCTCTGTGTATTTACCTGATAAGATTAATTAAATTTTTCTGTTCTAGTACTAAGCTGCATTTACTATGATGAGGAATACTGTTATCCTCAAATCTATTGTATTCTTTTCCTTGGAAAGATATTTAGACATTATTTATTCTGTTCTGTTTTCTTTCAATGCTCATGTGTCAAGTTAATATTTCAGTGGATATCCTCATTTTACATTTATTAACTTATGTCACAAATCCTGGAATAGTCATGTATATGATTATTTATATTCCTCTGTAAGGCCTGTATTACTATAAATGTTATCTGTATTATCACATTTTTAATGATATTTTCTGTATGTTTGTAACTGTATTCTTATGCTGTAAAATTGTACATTGTATAGACACCAGTTCTTCAAATTAAATATATAGTAGGGACTCATTTTACTGCACACATTTCTGTTGGTCATACTGTATGTGTAAAATCTCAAAGGCTCAATGACTGTGTTAGTGTTTGGGCGTGTGTTGATAATTCAGCAAGGGACTGGTTAACAGCGTTGCTCGTTCTAAGGACATTGCAAAAAAAAAAATTTGGGAGTGAACAAGTGGTGGTTGTGAGTGTGCTCCCACAAAGTCGCAATGGATTGCTATATCTATACAATGACTAGTGGGTCTACACCCTTGGTCTCCCTCTACTACCATAATCTCTACAAGGACTACAGTGGGTCTGCACCCTTGGTGGCCCACTGCTACCATAATCTCTACAAGAAATACTGTGGTCTGCTCTGTGGTGACTTACTAATTCTACCAGTATTCTTCAAGACTTCGACTGACTCTGCTGTCGGTTTGCTCCATTGTGGCCCATTACCAATCTTCATGTCAAGAGTCAGCACTGTGTTTCCGTTGGGAGGGCAACACTTCTTCAAGACTACCTGGTTACCCACTACTTGCGTGTGCATTTTGTTTTTCTTCTCAGACTTTGTGCAAAAGGCTGTCATAGAGTATTACTCACATATATGATTAGAACATTGTTTAGGTACTGTGAGGACAATATTTGATTTTGAGCAACAGTGCGTTAATAACTGTGTGCATTTGATCTATTTGATATTATCAATATAAAAAAATTTAACAAATTGATCCTGGCCACTGCCCAAAATAATAAGTAAATTTTTTTGTGGGAAGCAAGGGGTGCTATGTAAGTGGGATGCTTCTGTGTTGGCAGCGCCGTGTAACGCTTTACATTGGATCTCTGACTGCGCTTTCTTTGTAAGAAACTCTGTGGCTGGTTGGACTCGTTGTTGGAACTTAATCGCCAGTAATGTTAGACAGTTGGAAGTTAGTCGCCAGCAGTCATGGAAGTACTGTTGGGCAGTTGGAGGTGAACAGATAGCAGTGATGGATGTTAAATGTGAGAAGTTAGCATTGATGGAGGGTAGAGGTCTGAAGTGTTAGCGTAGGCTATCGATCTGGATGTATCCGACTTGGAGATTGAAAATTTTTAATGATTATATATCTTTGTACTGGATGTAAATGACGATTTATATCCGTGTTTGAACTGGATATCACATTATTATGGTAAAAAAATACATTATTTTGAAAATTCCTGGCAGATTAAAACAGTGTGCCGGACCGAGACTCGAGCTCTGGACCTTTGCCTTTCGCACGCAGGTGCTCTACCAACTGAGCTACGCAGGCACGACTCAGTCCCCGTCCTCACAGCTTCACTTCTGCCAGTATCTCGTCTCCTACCTTCCAAACTTAACAGAAGCTCTCCTGCGAACCTTGCAGAACTAGCACTCCTGAAAGAAAGGAGCTGTGAGGACGGGGCGTGAGTGGTGCTTGGGTAGCTCGGTTGGTAGAGCACTTGCCCGCGAAAGGCAAAGGTCCCGAGTTCGAGTCTCGGTCTGACACACAGTTTTAATCTGCCAGGAAGTTTCATATCAGCGCACACTCCGCTGCAGAGTGAAAATCTCATTCTGTATACATTATTTTGTTTGCAACAAAATCATTCCTTTGCTAAACACATGCCTATTAGTAGTTAGTGGCTTTAGTAGTTAGAATATTTTATTTAGCTGGTAGTATTGACGCTCCCTGTATTTCAGTAGTTCGCGTAATGAAGATTTTTGTGAGGTAAGTGCTTAATGAAATGTATTGGTTATTGTTAAGATTTATTTCTACTCAGAGCCATTCTTTTGAATTAATAATTTGAAGTCAGGTTGTATTCTTTTGAGCAGTCAGATTGCGTTGCGCTAGAATATTGTGGGTCAGTGCTGACATGATAACAAAAAGTAAAGAGAAAGTACGCTCAGTACGTTCAGTTTTACTCAGCTGTTTCAGAATCAAATAACGTAGAAGTTTAATCTTCTCAGGCATTCAGCCATTTAATTACAGATTAACACATTTAAATAAAGAAGTTCCAACATCAGAAAAATCTCTCCCCTCAAAGAGGTCTTCAATGTAGTCTATCCAACGATCCGCTCTCTTCTCTGCATTTAACAGTGAAATTCCCGCTGCACTATCAATGTTACCACCCTTGCTTTTAGTTTCACTGTAGGTTGTTTTGACTTTCCTATATGCTGAGTCAGTCCTTCCGACAGTCATTTCTTTTTCGATTTCTTCACATTTCTCATGTAACCATTTCACCTTTTCCATGCACTTCCTAGTTATTTCATTCCATAGTAACTTGTATTTCTGCATTCGAGTATTCCCCTGGAAATGTTTGTACTTCCTCCATTCAACGATTAACTACAGTATTTGTTATGTTTCCCTTGGTTTCTTCACAATTATCTTCTTCGTACCTATGTTTCCCGTTGCTTCTTCTGTGATTGTCCTTTTTAGAGATATCCATTCTTCTTCAACTGTACTGTCTGCTAAGCTATTCGGTATTGTTATATATATGGCCTTCGAGAATGTCAAAGGTATCACGTCATTCCTTAGTACTTTCGTATCCCACTTCTCTGTGTACTGATTCTTCCTGACGAATCTCTTAAACTTCAGCCTGCCCTTCATCACTAATAAATTTGGTAAGCCTTAAAATCTAATATCCAATTTCGGAATCTCTTCCTAACCGTGACGCAATCTGACTGAAATCTTCCCCATCGCCCGGCCTTTTCCAAGTGTACCTGTTCCTCTTGTGGTTCCGAATAGAGTACTCGCTGCATCAAACCAGTCTCTGCACTGAAGACCACAACAACAACAGCTGAAATTTATTACACGACTCAATTAGTCTTTCTCCTCTCTCATTCCTTGTCCTAAACCTGTTTTCTCCTCTAATCTTTTGCTCTACTCCTTCCCGCAAAACTGCATTCAGTCCCCCATTACTATTAGATTTTCATTTCCCTTTACTTAATGTAATACGCTTTCAATATCCTCATATACTCTATCTCTTCATCTTCAGCTAGCGACTTTGGCACGCATACCTGATCTGTTGTCGCCGGTCGTTGGTTTCCTGTCGATTGTGATGAGAACAGCAGTATCACTGAGTTGTTCGCCGCAGCCCACTCTCTGCCATACCTTCCTATTCGTTAGGTCCCTTAGGAATTCACACAAATTTGAGCATTTTTCATTCATACCAAGCATTCTTACTAACACTCAGTATCTATATCATACCATCAACCTTCCGATAAGAAATCACGACGATGCCAGTTTACTTACGGTCAAATATTCACATAGTATTCAATGATTAATCATGCTCGTCAAAATACTACGCACTTGCTTATTTATTAGCAATCTAGTGTTTCCAAGCAAAGTCCGCATAATTGCCAAGCGGTGTTACGAAGTGTAGAAGGAAAAACAGTTATCTCTGTAGCTAACAAAACTCTCATAAACAATCTCCCATATCAAATAACAACAGTAATGAACCTTCATTACTGGCCACTATCACACTGTTCATAAGCAAAGAAAGTAATGCATCGTCGAACATGTTGCAGCAATTTTCAGAGCCGCTGGAGACGTAGCCTGACTCTATGAGTAGCAGATCCTAACTCCGTGATACCAATCTGGGTCTTCCACTAAAACATATTCTCTAAAAACTCCAGAAAAATATCAGCTGATGTTATATTTACGTCTTTATGTAGTATGGATGAAACCTTCAGCTACGTTTGCAGGTACATTTTTTTTGGTAATCGATTTAGGTGTTTTATTACACCATCGTTACTCCCTTCTTTGATAGAAAAGCCTGTTGATGGTGTAACGGAAAGCTGAAATCAATTGCTATAAAAATATAACCTACAAAAGCATCTGACGGTGTCGTACCTTCTAGATAAAAAACTAATAACAGCTGTCGTCTCATGATTCATTGGAAGTTGGATGTACGGAGATGTCGTTACGTGTCTGAAAGACAGAAGTGAATTTATTACTTACTCGAGTTCTTCTGTGATAGGTATACAATGTCATACTAGTGAATCAGGTAGGTATTCTGTGTAAGATATGAATTATGTATATTTCTACATCTCATCAACTATTAAAGTTATAAAACTGAAATTGAAACGGTGAACAATTGCTATTTTAGACATAAGCTAAATTATAGCCTTTTGTATGGCTTAGCAACTAGGTTTGCTCTCACACGTTGCACAGTTCTAGTTGATGTAAGCATAGCATTTAGACCTGTTGAATGTGTTGGCACTGAGCAGTGAACTTCCTACGAGACTAAATACCGTTTGCCTACTGCCTAAAACATTCAGTTAGTCGCATGTTTTCTTCCTCGCAAGCCGTTCGTTTTCGACTCGAACTTGGGGGTAGTTTATGTACTCCTCAAATTAGTAGAATTGAAGTGATTAAAACTTTTAGTTGCTCCCTTCCCATACGCTGTTCATACTGATTCGATCGTTTTAGAATTCTTTCAGTATCTTTGTCTGAACGTCCCTAGACCGTAGTTACGCTATATGCGGAATATATTTTGTCAGTCGCCACGTTTTCTTCTCCGGAAGCATTACATGTCCGACTGGGGCAGGGTCGACAGTATTAGTAAGCCTCCAGTTTCTTACCCCCGATGCTTTATTTTTTTTCTTAAGGGTGTCATCAGTCTCCTGGCAAGTTTTATGTAGCGCACCACGAATTTCTCTTCTCGGCCAATCTCTTCATCTCAGAGTAGCACTTACACTCAACATCTTCAGCTGTTGGATGTACTCCAATCTCAAACTTCCCCTACAGGTACTATCCTGTCGGCCCCTCTATTGCTATGGAAGCTATGCTCTGATGTCTTGACACGTATCCTATTATTTTGCACTTTCTTGTTAATGTTTTCCATACATTCCTCTCCTCTCCAATTCTGAGGAGATCGCCTTCATTTCTTATCCATACACCTAATTTTAAGCATCCTCCTATAGCGCCACATCTCAAACGCTTCGAATCGTTTTTGTTTTGTCGATTTTCCCACTTTCGATGAGTCGCTGTCATGCTGTGCTCCAGATGTATATTCTCAAAAATTTATTCCGTGAAACTAAGTCCTACGTTTGATACTAGTAGAATTTTTTCTTCTAATAATTTCCGGGTATGCAGCCGGATCCCGTCGACATTCTGCCACGATATTTCGGCCCAGAGACGTCCGGCCATCATCAGGTGAGTACACAACTACTGAAGAGCCCAGGTGCAGTCGCGGTATTTATGCCGAATCTCGCGCATGTGAAATGTACTGGCATCCTACAGCGCATGCGTCAGGTGTTGACATGCGCAGCATAGCCGAGTTGTACGTGCTGCCCTCGGTGGTGGAAATAAAGGTTCATCTAGTCATTGAGTATCGAATGACACTGTCGATTCCGCTGTGATTGTATAATTTTAATAACAGGATTCCAATTTTTATCCAGCTGAAAGCCGTTGTCACGATTTATAAGATTATTGGCAAGACGTATTTCCACTGATTCCTTGATTACGGAATCCCAAAAACCGGAAACCGGGGATAAAATTTTTGTTACATTGTATTCCATTGAATGTCCCAAAGAAATACAGTGCTCTGCTACTGCCGATTTTGACGGCTGCCGCAGACGGGTGTATCTTTCATGTTCTATACATCGTTCATGGACAGCCAATATATGCAGCGCCACATTCACAGGGAATTTTGTAGACGCCTGCCTTCTTCAGTTGTAAATCGTCTTTAACGGATCCAACCAGGGCCCGGTTCTTAGCTGGTGGACGAAAGATAACCTTGATTTTATTTTTCTTCAGTAATCGGCCTATTTTCGACGACACATTCCCGGCGTATGGAAGGAACGCAGTTGATTTAAAGTCATCATCTGCGTCCTCAGTGCGTTGCTTCTTGTTATGATAGTTGCGCATGGCCTTCCGTATTTGGCGAGAAGTGTAGCCATTCTCTTTGAAAACCTTCTCCAAGTGTTCTAATTCTGCGTGGAGATTTTCATCGTCCGATATTATATGCGCTCGATGTATTAAGGTACTGAGAACACCGGCTGTTTGTGCTGGGTGATGGCAGCTTGACGCCTGGAGATACAGATCTGTGTGAGTCGCTTTCCTGTACACAGAATGTCCTAATGACCCATCATTTTTACGGCGTACTAGCACGTCTAGAAATGGTAAAGTGCCCTCTTTTTCAATCTCCATCGTAAATTTGATGTTCTCATGTAATGAGTTTAAGTGATGAAGGAATTTCTCCAGTTCCTGTCTGCCATGAGGCCACACAACAAAAGTATCATCTACGTACCGCCAGAAGACTGTAGGCTTTAAAACAGCAGACTCAAGTGCTTTCTCCTCAAAGTCCTCCATAAAGAGGTTAGCTACCACAGGCGACAAAGGGCTCCCCATGGCGACGCCGTCTGTTTGTTCAAAGAATTCGTCATTGAATAAAAAGTACGTTGAGGAGAGTATATGTTCAAACAAGGCCGTCATTTCTGCACTGAATAAGTTACCAATAAGATGTAATGATTCCATTAAAGGCACTTTGGTAAAAAGTGAGACCACATCAAAGCTGACTAATAAATCCGAGCTGCTAAGCTTAACATCCTTCAAGCGACTGACAAATTCCTCGGAATTACGTATATGGTGGCAACACTTACCCACATACGGCTTTAGTAACGAGGCCAGATATTTTGCTGTAGAATAGGTCGCAGCACCAATATTACTCACTATTAATCGTAGTGGGGCACCATCCTTGTGTATCTTCGGAAGACCGTAGAGTCTTGGTGGTACTGCATTGTGTGGTCTCAATCTCTTGATAACTTCTTCAGGTAGAGAACAGTCGTTCAAAAGGGTAGTAGTTTTCCTTGATATTCGGCTTGTTGGGTCCTTTTCAATTCTACGGTACATAGAATCATTTAGCTGACAATATATCTTCTCGTTGTAGGCTTCTCTTGTCAGAAGAACTGTGGCGTTACCCTTATCCGCAGGCAGTACGACTGTGCTAGTATCTTCTCTCAGGCTGCGGAGAGCAGCTCTTTCAGCTGGCGAGATGTTACTCCGTTGTGGCGCACATTTCAACAACGTTCGGCAAGATTCACGTCGAATTTCGTCTGCAGAATCCACAGGGAGACGTCTAATGGCTTCCTCAATGGAACTGATGAAATCCGTTAAAGGCAGTGAGGCAGGTGTAGGAGCGAAGTTTAAACCTTTCGCAAGCACTGACATCGTCGCATCGTCAAAAGATTTCTCCGTGAGGTTCACCACGGATCGTCCAGAGATAGCTTCTTGCGGTTTTCGTGTTACGAGTTGGCTAGTTGGTTCAGAAGTCACTAGTAGAATTCTTTCTACGAGAAATTTCCGTCATAGTCTGCTTCTTAAATTCTACGAGAGTCTTCCATCAAGCGTCAGTTTCCTTCCTCTGTAATGCAAATCGTTCACTTCGTTTATGTAGAGTCCCCAGTTTTGATGAGAATTTGTAACACCATAGCTCTAATACTCTACTGATTCATTTTGCTTTTGCTTTATTTAATGTTACATTGTTGATCTTCTGTAAATGTGTTTGAATCGATAACATAAAATTGTGTAATCCTTTCTTTGTTAAAACTTTGATGTCCTGGTTTGATTCTATGCAATGTAGTATATTTGTCATTTAAATTCTTTGTCCCCTTTGGAGGGAACAAACCTTACTGTATATAATTGTAATTTTGTGTGAATAATTTTGTAGAAATGTCAACATGTGCAAATGTTCTGTTTTATTTAATGTGTTTCTTTGCTCTTATGTAAACTGCTGACCTTCACTTAGGGTTCTTAGTTAGTTTGTATCTAAATGGTGTATTGGTTCCCCTCGGGAACGGAACTGTGTAGCGCGCGCAAATTGTGGTTGGCCTAGGTAGAAAAGGTGGAACAAGAGTCATTCGGGGACGAGCTACCAAACTGTGCACTGCCATGTAAATGTTGCATATTGTGCTGGTTCCGAGAGAGGCTTTTCCTGCTACTTTCCAATGCCTCAGATGGATGGATAAATAGCTAGAACTATTCTGAAATTGTTATTTATCATCGCCACCAAGAAATGACAGAGTCCAGCAATTCTGCCTGCAATTCCACCTACCAACATGCAGTTGCCACCACATTGCGCAATCATTGCATCGGAATACTACAATGATGTACAGTGAAGGATCAGCTTAATGGATGTGTTAGTGTGCTAAAATATAAGGTAATTTATATCTGAATTTATGTACCTACCTTGATTTTTTCCGTATCATAACACCTCTCAGGTTCCTCTCCGTTTGAACTAAAGTGATTACCGAGTGTCCCTACTAAAAGAACATTAAAAACCAGGGTCTTTTTTTTCTAATTAATGCCTCTTGAACATAGTAAAGAGAAAGTTAAATTTAATGTAGCAATAGAGTGAGTTAAAGTCAATGATGCTTGCTGAAAATAATTTTCCTACTAAAACTGCTTATTAATGTGTTGTTGCCAACATCAAATTAAAAGTTCTTAAGACTGAGGCTTATAAAGTTTTGCTTAGTAAATGATCACATTACTGCCTGTTGTAAATCGCAGAAGGTGAGTCAGTACTTACATATATGTTAATTTTGTGTCTCACTGTAGTAAAAGTAGAAAGCTGCAGTTGTGAAACGTTATATACTCATGTTTGCTATGTGTTTGTCTCTCTTGTGTATTAGAAGTGCATATTAATAGTAATGTTATAAAGACCTGTGTATTAGAAGTGCATATTAATAGTAATGTTATAAAGACCATTCACTTTGTGTAAGCCCTGAAAGTGATAGTGTGTTTCGGTATCTGTTATAATTTTGCAAATAGTTTGTGCTGCTCTGTTAGTTTCAATCTTACCATAAACATATGTATGTGTCAGAGTTCACTGCACTCGCGTGTGACAAAGTATAGGTTGTGTTTATCCATTAAAGTTACTAATAACTATTTTCTTGAACGAGAATGTTAGTCATTCTCTTGCCTAGTTAGGCTGGCGACCGTTTTCTTTATCCGTTAAACAGTGCAGATAGGCAAAATTTGTTTGTTACTGTTCAAATATTTACGCAATTATGACTTTCATTTCCGATAAGCCACCTCCGTTTGGTACAACACGGTCAACATAACAAAATTCCTCTCAGAGGGTAACACTGATCTGTTGCTTTATACCATTATTACTCTAACAAAATAATTCTGTTTAGCAAACTGCCTCCAGTTTCGAGGTTATGGTATAGCAGTAGCAGACGGGAGTGTTATAAGTTTAACGCCTATCATTTATGCTACTTCGCATTACTTTAGTCTTACGTCGGTTTACTCTTCAGCCATAGTATATGCGCTGTGGATTGTTCATTCCGTTCAACGGGTCCTTTAATTTTTCTTCACTATCACTGAGGATATCAGTCAGCGAATCTCAGCGTTGATACACTTTTGTCCTTAATTTTAATCCCTCTCTTAAGTTTTACGTCGTTCTTTCTTCGATGAATAGATTAAACAGTAGGCGGAAAAAACTAATACTTTACCATACATCCTGTTCAGTCCATGTCCTCCTTTCTTGGTATTTTATACTTATTTTTCTCTCTTGGTTCTTGTATACATTGTATATATACCTTCCTTACCTACAGCACACAGCTATATTCTAAGAATTCGAAAGTTTTGCACCATTTTGCATCGTCTTGCTGCCGTTGTCAAGCGCAGCGTCAGAACTGCCTTTCTGTTGCCTTTAGATTGTTGAAAACCAAACTGATCATCTAGTAGATCGCCAATTCTTTTTTATTATTCTTGTTAGCAATGTGGATGCATAAGCCGTTAAACTGACAGTGTAGTATTTCTGGCACTTACCTGCCTTGTTATCTTCGGGAATGTGTGTACGTTATTTTTCCGAAAGTCTGATGGTATGTCTCCAGTCTCAGGGATTTTACAAACTATCCTAGATAGTGATTTGGATGGCACTTTTCCTAACGATTTTATAAATCCAAAAGGAGTGTTATCTGTGCCGTCCGCCTTCTTTTATCGCAAGCTTCCCCTACCAAACTATGACCCCCATTTCTTATGTGTTGACTCCCATTTCTTTTATTGTCACGTCATTACACAGCTCTTTCCCTTGTAGAGTCTCTTCACCTACCAGCTCTCCGCTGGAGGTTTACAGAGGAATTACTCAAAAATGGCTCTGAGCACTATGGCACTTAACATCTGGGGTCATCAGTCCCCTAGAACGTTGTTGTTGTGGTCTTCAGTCCTGAGACTGGTTTGATGCAGCTCTCCATGCTACTCTATCCTGTGCAAGCTTCTTCATCTCCCAGTACCTACTGCAACCTACATCCTTCTGAATCTGCTTAGTGTATTCATCTCTTGGTCTCCCCCTACGATTTTTACCCTCCACACTGCCCTACAATACTAATTTGGTGATTCCTTGATGCCTCAGAACATGTCCTACCAAACGATCCCTTCTTCTGGTCAAGTTGTGCCACAAACTCCTCTTCTCCCTAATCCTATTCAGTACCTCCTCATTAGTTATGTGATCTACCCATCCAATGTTCAGCATTCTTCTGTAGCACCACATTTCGAAAGCTTCTATTCTCTTCTTGTCCAAACTATTTATCGTCCATGTTTCACTTCCATACATGGCTACACTCCATACAAATACTTTTAGAAATGACTTCCTGACACTTAAATCTATACTCGATGTTAACAAATTTCTCTTCCTCAGAAACGCTTTCCTTGCCATTGCCAGTCTACATTTTATATCCTCTCTACTTCGACCATCATCAGTTATTTTGCTCCCCAAATAGCAAAACTCCTTTACTACTTTAAGTGTCTCATTTCCTAATCTAATTCCCTCAGCATCACCCAACTTCATTCGAATACATTCCATTATCCTCGTTTTGCTTTTGTTGATGTTCATCTTATATCCTCCTTTCAAGACACCATCCATTCCGTTCAACTGCTCTTCCAAGTCCTTTGCTGTCTCTGACAGAATTACAATGTCATAGGCGAACCTCAAAGTTTTTATTTCTTCTCCATGGATTTTAATACCTACTCCGAATTTTTCTTTTGTTTCCTTTACTGCTTGCTCAATATACAGATTGAATAACATCGGGGAGAGGCTACAACCCTGTCTTACTCCCTTCCCAACCACTGCTTCCCTTTCATGTCCCTCGACTCTTATAACTGCCATCTGCTTTCTGTACAAATTGTAAATAGCCTTTCGCTCCCTGTATTTTATCCCTGCCACCTTTAGAATTTGAAAGATAGTATTCCAGTCAACATTGTCAAAAGCTTTCTCTAAGTCTACAAATGCTAGAAATGTAGGTTTGCCTTTCCTTAATCTTTCTTCTAAGATAAGTCGTAAGGTCAGTATTGCCTCACGTGTTCCAGTATTTCTACGGAATCCAAACTGATCTTCCCCGAGGTCGGCTTCTACTAGTTTTTCCATTCGTCTGTAAAGAATTCGTGTTAGATGTAGAGCTACTTAAACCTAACTAACTTAAGGACATCACACATAGCTATGCCCGAGGCAGGATTCGCACCTGCGACCGTAGTGGTTACGCGGTTCGTAACTGAAGCGCCTAGAACTGCACGGCCACATTGGCCGGCGAGGAATTGCTATTGTACTCTTAATATTGGTACTTCTTCCACCTGTTTGTTTTGGCTTTTTTATATGTTTAGTCAATCCCTTCAACAATCGCTTCGTTAGTATTATGAGTTCATATGCAGTGGGTGACACGAGTGACTTGTACAGGAACACTGCGTCTCTGACATCAAACAATTTGATTTACCCAAGATTTTCACAATAGTTTCAGACTGATTGTGAAACTAACTGTGATATAAAATGAACGGTGAGATTAGTTCTATTATACACTGTCAAGTTATACATGCTACTCATGTGAATTCCAGTTGATGATAATTTAGTAGAGTTTCCCATTGTGTAGCGCAGTCGTCGTGTAACGGAAAAGAGGGGAAGCGGTGCCACTTTGCATTTTCAGAGAAAATCCAGGAAATATGGGAATGTATAATTCTTTTTACAGATATATTCATACAGAGTTTGTGCACAGCAAACGAAGAAAAAAAAAGTAAAGACTTTCAGTAAGGGAACAAGAGAGCAACGAATACTTTGTAACGGAAGTGTTTTCCGACAACGCCGAATACACAATATACAGATTCAGTTGTTACATTTACAGCTCTGATAGCGTGGGAGAAAAAATTTAGGACGCACCTCACATATGCGGTACCTCGAACAGACTGACCTGCTCCACGCTAACTGCAATGGATGCCGTAAACATCGATCTCGCGAAACTCAGCTCGTTCTCTTGCACAACAATCGTAAATCCGTGGATCGTACGGCACCTACTCTGATTATGAAAGGTACAATCGTATAGGCTATGAAACGAAATTTGTAAGTGAATTGAGGATTTCTTAGTAGGAAAGATGCAGCCTCTTATCTTGGATGGAGAATCATCGATAGAGTTAGAAGTGACTTCAGGAATGTAACAGAGAAGTATGTTGCGACAATTACGGTTCATGTTCTTGTTAGTGGACTAGCAGACAATAATAAAAGTAACCTTGGACTTTTCGCTGATAATGAAATTATCTACAATGCAATATTGTCTGATGAAATCCGCACAGATATCCAATGGGACCTTGATAAGATTTCAAAGTGGCGGAAGGATTGGCAACTTGATTCAAATATTCAGAAACGTAAAACAGCAACTCATGGAATAACTAGGTGTAAGAAGTAATATCCACTACATGGTGTTCCTTTGGCAGCGTTCCCTCTGAAACTGGTTACCGTATTTATCAGATTGCAAGACGCTACGGACAATACGACGCACCTCAACATTTAAGAAATTTTTTTGAAAATAACATTTTTACCATGTTTATTATTAGACTGAAAAACCAGACTAGACAAAATTATTAGTTCATAAAAGTGAACTCATCTTTGAAATCCCTTTAAATCGTAACCTGACCTTCCTCCTCCTCCTTATTCTTTATTTTTTTCTTCTTCCTCCACTTCGTCGTCATTGTTGCTCCCTTCATATATAAGATGGTCTTAACTTCCATCAACATCAATACTTATGACACACTTCTTGTAAGATTGAACAATAGTATCTTCTCTCTCTCTAGACCACGACCCTTTTTATCCACTGACACACTTGTTTGATTGTAGGTCCTTTTAAATCTTCCTTCGGCGTGAATTCATGTTGGGTTTCATCCATTTGTTCCATTCGTCTCACATATACACCTTAAATGGTTTATTTATCGGGACATCAAGAGGGTGCAATTGTGAAGTAAGTTCTTGCGGAATAACAACAAGCTCCGTACTTCCCTGCCTCAGTTTCTCTTTCACAGAAGTTTTCAAATGATTACTAAAGTGATCTAGCATTAGAAGAGAACTCTTCTTCAATAAAGCACCGTTCCTTCGCTCCGACATTCCTTTCATCCAATAATTTCATACCAGTTTCGTCCCTCCTAACGTGTCATGTACGTGAACAACACCTGGCTGTCAATAGAACGACAAACCAGACCAAGTTGCAAGTATTTTACTTTTCCTCCGATGACTAGTTCCAGCCCGAGAACCATTTTCAAATTAACATAACAAAGTCGAAAAGCATTTCCGAAGTTGCCAACAAAATGTGTAATGCACATTCACAGTACATGCAGATTACACATTTTGTTGACATCTTTGGAAACGCCATTTTCCACTTTGTTATGTTGAGCTGAAAATGGATCTCGGCCCAAAACTAGTCATCGAATGAAAAATAAAATATTTGCAACTTGGGCAGGTTTCTCGTTCTATTGATTAACGGAAGCTGCTGACCCAAGTCAGTCCAGCATGCTGGAAGTTCGTAAACGTCCGGCGGTGTTTCAGAAGGTTTTTGATTCGTTTGCTCTTGAAAATGATCGTTGAATTAAGTTTCGTACCGTTAACACAACATGAAAGGACAACAGTGTAGTGCATTTTTTCATGTCTACTTGTATTTTAGTTACGGTCTTAGCACCTTTCGTGGCAACAGTTCTGTTACTCGGCAAATCAAATGTCAGAGGAGTTTCGTCCATGTTCACTATTTGGCTTAGTTCCATACTGGTTTTCATTCGATCTTGAACGATAAAGCGACGGAAGGATAATATTTTGTCTTCCTACTATTGTGGCCGGCCGGAGTGGCCGTGCGGTTCTAGGCGCTACAGTCTGGAACCGTGTGACCGCTACGGTCGCAAGTTCGAATCCTGCCTCGGGCATGGATGTGTGTGATGTCCTTAGGTTAGTTAGGTTTAAGTAGTTCTAAGTTCTAGGGGACTGATGACCACAGCAGTTAAGTTCCATAGTGCTCAGAGACTATTTTTACTATTGTGACATTTTCGGAGATATTTTGGTTTTGGTTCGTATTCTAAGTCTATGACACTTCATACACCTGTAGCACCAACCAACTTCACCCTTAAAATCTGTTGCGTTCCACTGTATCGCTAGCTTACGAGCGTATATTTGAATCATTTTTGTATTAACTCCAGTAACGTTTTGACAGTGTCTTTGAATCAATTTCAATACGTCATCTTTTAGTTTCGGTCCTTTTGCATTCAGTCCTCTCTTTGCACATTTAGTCTTCCTCATTTATCAATTTTTCTTTACTAGTGCGCCAAACGCAAATAGATTTTTATGTTGGTGGGAAGCCTTAATGCCACTCAACTGCTCTGTTTCCATGATCTTCTGCATACACTATTACTTTCAATTTACAGCCCGCATCATATGAAAACTTTTTTTTCTATTACGTAAATAGCCACTATCAACGGTTTTTTAAATTAAGAACAATATTATCAGGCTTATTTTGATATAGGGGAGAGGTGATCGATAGTATCGGAAATAGTTAAAAGCATTGAGAAGGTTTTAATTAAAATTACCGATATATAATCTCTCATCAGCTCTCTTCTTAGCTCTCTTGTCTTGTTTTTTTGCAACGTGCGATATAGCGGGCATTTCCGTCTGATATGCTGCAGAAGGGATCAGGGAACTTTTGTTAAACTGCAAGAAAATGGACTATAGTTAGTTTATAGGGGACAGACTTTTGCCGTAAGGTCATGGACTAAAAATATCAGAGGAATTGTGCGCGCGAGGAAAAGTAGTGCTCAATATTAAATTCTATTACAAGCCGAATAACTGATATAGGAACTGTGGACTATGCGAAGGGATGCTGAATTGAATATAAGAACGGACTGGACCCTTAGCTATGTGAAAATAAAACCGTACGAAGTTTGAACGACTATATCGAAGTATAGTAATGGATCATAGTCCTTAATATAATATCTTTGAGTGACGGACTATAAAAATCACTGATACTTTAGTTGCCGTAATTTCTGAGAGTAATTGTAGGATTAACCCTACTTTTCTCTCTAGACAAAACGCAATCATTCATGAGTATTTAATTATTATTGAATGTAGTCAATAAACAACTAAAGTGATTTCCATAACATCTTACGTATTGGAGAGTAATAACTTACATCCAAAGACGTTACCAACTACATTGTCTTCGGTAACGCAGCAACAAATGAAGGGTGTTGGACTGATCCAGAAAGTTAACAATTACCATGTAAACCAGAAATGCAGTTGCCGTTACAGTGAAGATGTTTGTGGATGATCCATCTGATGTATAGAGCTAACCTAAGGCGAGCATGTACAGTAGATAACATTATATCTTACGTCAGAGAAGACGACGACAGCAGGTGAACGGAGGGCGTCTACACCACTAAGAAAAGCATTGTGCTGTTACCGGTAACACACATCGCTTTCAGTTCAAGTTCACTGGCACCCACCGTAGACTGCAATAACGCATCACAGTCTACACAGTGCTCTGGGTTTGTGATGACTGGACGAGAGGGAGACAGTGTTAGCAAACTTGTGAATCTTCTCAACTCATGTTCGTCGCATCGGTGCACGGCTGCTGCCAGTTGAATCTGATGTTGCCAGATAAGATACAGGTTTCCCGCGGCATCGAATATATGGCCAGTTCTAAGATTGGCTGAAATTTTAAAGCAAGCATTGGAATTTTTATATTAATTTCGAGTGTAAGACGCATCTGAATTTTGGAGGCAGTTTTTTGAAGAAAAAAGTGCGTCTTATAATCCGTAAAATACGATAAGCTGGACTGACAATAGCAGTTCCTGTGAAGTATGGAACCCATTGCCGTTGACAAGATGTGGCACTCGTCTCCATTGCCTGCCGCTTAGGATCTTTTAACGATCTCTGTAGAAGAAAAAAGTACAACGATTACATTGGTAAAGCAGGTGACAGTCTTCGACTTATTGGCAGCATACTCTGAAAACTCTATCATTCTACAAAGGAGATTGCTTAGAAATCATTCGTCGTGAAATGTGTGGGACCTGTACGAAATGGAATTAACAGGAGATATTCGTTCACAGAATGGTGCAACGCACATTGTGACAGGATTGTTTGACCCGTGGGGGAGTGTTACCATGAAGTAACTGAACTGGCAAACATTTTAAAAAGATAAACGCAAGGTTTCCAAGCGGGCCTTCTTACCCAGCTTAAAGAACAAGCATGAGATGAAGCATCTAGGAATATACAGGGTGAAAAGTATTTAAAACGACAAACTCTGAGAGGTTGTAGAGGACATCAAAACAAATATTTTCCCCTAATGTAATTTTTTCCTACAAAAAGTATTTAAACCGGTAGAGGAAGGTTTCTCTGGAGGCAAATTAATTAAACCAACAAACACCTTTCCATTTTTTTATGACCAAGAGACAACACACTAACAAAACCCAATTTCAATTACAGTAGATTTTCAAAAATGCCTCCATTGACACGTAAACAAAATTTACACAGTCGGAAAGTGTTCTATCTGACACGGGTAAAAACCCCAGGAGTATCCTGAATTGTTCCTGCTGCTGCTACTATCCGGGCAACCAGATCCTCTTCTGATGCAACAGGAGTTGTGTAAACAAGGTTGCGCATCTCTCCCCACACAAGAAAGTCCAGAGGGGACGTATCTGGGGACCGAGCAGGCCGTGGTACAGGACCACCTCTGCCAATCCACGTTTCTGGGAACCGGCGGTCCAGGAATCGACGCACACGACGACTGAAATGTGCCGGCGCCCCGTCATGTTGGATCCACATGCGTTGTCTTGTAGGGAGCGGGACGTCTTCCAGTAATTCTGGGAATGCTCTGGCGAGAAAATTGTAATAGTGCCCGCCATGTAATGGCCTAGGTAGCACATAATGCCCAATTAAACAGTCCCTAACATCACTGACCCACCATTAACGGAGAACCTCACTTGATGAGCGCTAGTAACTGTGGAATGTCGGTTATCCTCCCTCCAAACATGCAGATTGTGCATGTTGAAGACTCCATCACGCCCGAACGTTACTTCATCAGTAAACAACACACAGGATGCAAATGTAGGATGCATTTCACACTGTTCCAGGTACCACTGCGAAAACTGTGCTCTGGCTCCAGGTTGTGGACACGCTGTAAGTGAAATGGACGTAACAATTGCTCTGGAAGGACTGTTCTTACATTCGTCTGATTGGTTCCCATGTTACGTGCAATTGCACGAGTGCTGATTGAAGGAACCCGCTCCACATGCTGCACAGACAGCTTCCTCAAATATCAGCGTTCTTACCGTGCGACGACGTGCCTGTCGAGGTAATCTGCTAAACGACCCTGTTTCACGCAGACGTTGGTACACAGCAGGAAAGGTCGTATGATGCGTGATACGACGATTAGAATTTGTTGCTGATAAACTTGCTATGCAGCTCGTCCGTTGTGGTGCGCTACGTACTACGCACCAACCATATCATTGTACTCACCCCAGATGTATCGCTCCATCAGTAAACAGAGACAATGCAGTAGTACACAGGTGGACAACAGTTGCCTACAACAGAAGAGTGTAATACTCCCTCTAAAATCTGAAGAGCGTAATTCGGCCTCCACCGGTTTAAATAATCCTCATAGGAAAAAATGACGCTAGGAAAAGTATTTGTTTTGATTTCCGCTACAACCCCCCAGAGTTTGTCGGTTTAAATACCTTGTAGAAAAGCCACCTACGGTTCGCTCACGTAGAGATGGCGAGGATAATATTAGCTTAATTACAGACAGCACAGAGGTATTTAAACATTCATTCTTCCTGCGCTCCAAATACGAATGGGACGCGTACAGTAGGAAGTACTATCAGCCATGTTCTTCTCAGTGGTTTTACAGAACATAAACTTAAGTGTAGATATACAGTGTGTTACAAAAAGGTACGGCCAAACTTTCAGGAAACATTACTCACACACAAAGAAAGAAAATATGTTATGTGGCCATGCTTCCGGAAACGCTTACTTTCCATGTTAGAGCTCATTTTATTACTTCTCTTCAAATCACATTAATCATGGAATGGAAACACACAGCAACAGAACGTACCAGAGTGACTTCAAACACTTTGTTACAGGAAATGTTCAAAATGTCCTCCGTTAGCGAGGATACATGCGTCCACCCTCCGTCGCATGGAATCCCTGATGCGCTGATGCAGCCCTGGAGAATGACGTATTGTATCACAGCCGTCCACAATACGAGCACGAAGAGTCTCTACATTTGGTACCGGGGTTGCGTAGACAAGAGGTTTCAAATGTCCCCATAAATGAAAGTCAAGAGGGTTGAGGACAGGAGAGCGCGGAGGCCATGGCATTGGTCCGCCTCTACCAATCCATCGGTAACCGAATCTGTTGTTGAGAAGCAAACGAACACTTCGACTGAAATGTGCAGGAGCTCCATCCTGCATGAACCACATGTTGTGTCGTACTTGTGAAGGCACACGTTCTAGCAGCACAGGTAGAGTATCCCGTATGAAATCATGATAACGTGCTCCATTAAACGTAGGTGGAAGAACATGGGTCCCAATCAAGACATCACCAACAATGCCTGCCCAAACGTTCTCAGAAAATCTGTATTGATGACGTGATTGCACAATTGCGTGCGGATTTTCGTCAGCCCACACATCTTGATTGTGAAAATTTATAATTTGATCACGTTGTAATGAAGCCTCATCCGTAAAGAGAACATTTGCACTGAAATGAGGATTGACACATTGTTGGATGAACCATTCGCAGAAGTGTACCCGTGGAGGCCAATCAGCTGCTGATAGTGCCTGCCACGCTGTACATGGTACGGAAACAACTGGTTCTCCTGTAGCACTCTCCGTACAGTGACGTGGTCAACGTTACCTTGTACAGCAGCAACTTCTCTGACGCTGACATTAGGGTTATCGTCAACTGCACGAAGAATTGCCCCGTCCATTGCAGGTGTCCTCGTCGTTCTAGGTCTTCCCCAGCCGCGAGTCGTAGGCTGGAATGTTCCGTGCTCCATAAGACCCCGATCAATTGCTTCGAACGTCTTCCTGTCGGGACATCTTCGTTCTGGAAATCTGTCTCGATACAAATGTACCGCGCCACGGCTATTGCCCCGTGCTAATCCATACATCAAATGGGCATCTGCCAACTCCGCATTTGTAAACATTGCACTGACTGCAAAACCACGTTCGTGATGAACAGTAACCTGTTGATGCTACGTACTGATGTGCTTGATGCTAGTACTGTAGAGCAATGAGACGCATGTCAACACAAGCACCGAAGTCAACATTACCTTCCTTCAAGTGGGCCAACTGCCGGTGAATCGAGGAAGTACAGTACATACTGACGAAACTAAAATGGGCTCTAACATGGAAATTAAGCGTTCCCGGACACATGTCCACATAACATATTTTCTTTCTTTGTGTGTGAGGAATGTTTCCTGAAAGTTTGGCCGTATCTTTTTGTAACACCCTGTATACACAGGCACTGAGTACTGACGTGTGGTAACGTGCTTCTAGGCCACGTGAGAGGGGGAGAGTAATCAATTCCCACCCTAGTTTTCTGTCGCCAAAGTACTCCTCGAGAGACTCTCAACAAGCGGAGGCATTATGCAGATGTGGTGACTCACGGATGCCTCGAAGCAATAAAAGGAGACGGCAAATATTGCTCGTCACGGCCGCCAGATTGCTCGCCGGCGTTCATCTGGGATTATTTAATCAAGGCGGCACGCGGGACACGCGCGTGGATCCCCTAGTTAGTGCTGGCAGGCAGGCCGGCGGGGGGGACTCCCGGCGCTAGAGCCGATATGAGCCCCGGGGACTCCCCCTGGCGCCGGCTGCGGCCTCTCCGGCAAATACGCTGGCCAATAACGGCCGGCCTCGTCGCCGGCGCGGTTTATTACGTACTGCCCGGACCCCCACCGCACCTGCCAACCTCGGGCCGCTGGCGTCCCAAGGATCCACAAGAGGTGCTCTGTGGTGGTAAGAGAATAGTGTCTCCCACAGCGGAGTAATGAGTTAAGTCTATACACTGAGGAAGTAGACTAATGGCCATTAGAATTTTAACGCTATGAAAGCTGCATGTGGCAATTGCCCATATGTACAGGGCCTTTGGTAGGTGTTTTGCTGCCAGGACGGAAAAAATGATGCCCCGTTTTTTTTTTTTACTACAATCGGTTTCCTCGACATGATACCGACTTCCATCACCACAACCAACATCGAACGGTACAGCAGTTGTAAAGAAACTGGTTCTCTACTTCTGAAAAAAAACCTGCTTTAAATAATAAAACATGACCTATACAAAGAATCTGACTACCCCTGTTAGTCATGGACGAAAAAAAAAAAAAATTGGCATAGTCTTTGTCAAAACGTGCAGAATCTTATGTGGGGCCAATAAGACGTCAATTTTATTCTAAATATGGTATGACAATCCAGAATGAGATTTTCACTCTGCAGCGGAGTGTGCGCTGATATGAAACTTCCTGGCAGATTAAAACTGTGTGCCCGACCGAGACTCGAACTCGGGACCTTTGCCTTTCGCGGCCTTGCCCGCGAAAGGCAAAGGTCCCGAGTTTGAGTCTCGGTCGGGCACACAGTTTTAATCTGCCAGGAAGTTTCATGGTATGACAATGTTTACGTAATAAGAAATAAATTAGGTAATGCAGTAAATTATTATATAGATGCGATAAACCACTTTAACGGGGGCTAAATGAACAGTTAAAGTCAATATAATTCCACTAAACTTGAAAAGTAAAAAAAAAAAAAAAATATTGTAGGGGTCTCCATAGACATCGCGCATCTGCTAGGTGCCCACAAAATACGTAATTGTGTTTTGAATCTGACAGCCAATGAGAAAATATGTGCAAAACTACTATTGGTCAGTTTTCAAGCAGTAATGGCGGACAGCATGAGCTGGTAATATACGTAATTTTATGGTAGCTAATTTTACTGCAAAAAATAAAAATAAAATATGTACTCCCGTCAAAAGAAGTTACACACAAACATTAAAATAAAATTATGATGAGCAGCAAAATGTTTGAGAAGAATTTTGGAAGAAAATTATTAATTGAACTTTAATTTCGCGGGTTTTCAACACTGTCAACAAGACGAAGTAATGGAAAGAATATTTATTGGAAGTAAACAAAATTGAGATATTGTGACAGTATTTTTAAAATCGTTAATTTCACTGCAATTGTCTTTAATTTTGAAATGAGAGAGAGTGTAATAATTTTGTTTTAATATCTGAACTGTTGCTGCAGGCAGTACGATCACGTCAGCGGTGGTCCGCGCGGACGATGTGTGAAGTTAATCCTGATTCAATGCGTGAATATAGTGATGGATCCTCCTGTTTCACTAATATTCCAGTTACGGCAGTGGTCCACGTCTCCGTTGTAGTCGAATCAGCTGGCAGCACTGGCGTGATAATAATAGTTCCAGTGTGTGCGTTTTCGTTACGCGCGCGACGTTTTATTATTAAAAGTTTATTAATCACGCGGTGCTGGTAGGTCGGAATTATGCAATGTCATTAGTATTTACGATATATAGCTGGTTAATGCCAATACTTCACACAGTTCTTTCACCGTGTTGCCACAAGAAAACAGTCACATGTTTCCAGAATGAGATTTTCACTCTGCAGCGCAGTGTACGCTGATATGAAAGTTCCTGGCAGATTAAAACTGTATGCCCGACCGAGACTCGAACTCGGGACCTTTGCCTTTCGCGGGCAAGTGCTCTACCATCTGAGCTACCGAAGCACGACTCACGCCCGGTACTCACAGCTTTACTTCTGCCAGTATCTCGTCTCCTACATTCCAAACTTTACAGAAGCTCTCCTGCGAACCAACAGTCACATGTGTTTATCACTATAACAGTCTGTTAAACATCAGTTCAGTTTACGTCGTCGTCTTTAAGACAGTTTGGACGATGTAATAAATGTTTCTTGATCAAATCACAGCAGTGTTCTTTTACTTAACAGTTTGGCTTGTTCCACTTTCACGCAATTCTATCAGTTAGTGTCTCCACACGACAATGGTGTCTGGTTCACTGCTAATAGTCACAAGTTCACACACTATGTAAAATCGTGACCGCAAACACTCGATATACTTTTCAGGTTTTACTGTTCACTTAATAATGCACGATATCATACTAACACCGCGGACGCACTGTAATTAATTGTTCCTCCGCGTATCACCATCTTTCAGGCCAAACTTTTGCAACGTTTCTACACCCGCGAACCGGGCACGAGACCACAACTCGCACGCTCTCTATCGATAGTCGTTCGCTCTCCCTGTGACACAGTACTTCTCCTAGCCTAACCCAAGATTTAAAAAGCATAAAAAACCAGAACATTCATATTCGTACAATATAAAATATAAAACATTTGCAAAATGAATGAAGAAACAATGTGACGTATTAACAAATAAAGAATAGTTGAAATAAATGATACATGCGTACTATGACAAGGTAATGCACAAAAGAAAAAACAATATTATCGACTTTCGGGGAACACAATGTCTTTACACGGTGCAGATCTCCTATTATACTTTTAATCATTAAACTAAGGTAATTAGACAACCTCATTTTCTGGCGATAGTCTTCAATTTTCATGCTTTATCTTCAATTCCTTTAAACCCGATTGAGGACAACAAAAGACCTAAAATTCGTATTTTCTGTCCTCAGTTTTTGAAACTCTCGCAATAGCTGTACGTTTTAAACTAGAACTCAACTGGATATACCAGTGAGACCGAATGTGGCATCAGTGACTTGTTTTATATAATTAGAAAAAATAGACAAATGTGTGGAACTACTTTCTGGTGAGAACGAATTTTTCGTTGAACTTGGAAATTCTGTTACGCTGTTGAGAGCCATGCCGAAGCAGCCAATTGGGTCATCTGGATAATCGTGTTGTTACTTCTTTTGTGTTTTAATTGAAATATTTTTACAATGAGGAATAAATCTCATCCTTTTCAATATTCATTTTCATAGAAGGAAGTAGAATTATTAATTGACTGTTTTCGTACGTTTTCCAAACATTTCTGTGTTTAAATTTTTCCTCTTTTCCATTTTTACTCATCATTTCATTAAGTTTTTCTCTGTCTGATTTGAAATTAATTTTTTTTCCGCCATTTGCCGCCCATTAAATTTCGCCGCCCTGTGCTGCCGCCTAGTCTTGCGTAACGGTATAACCGTCCCTGCATATGTATTAAGTGTACCAGATGCATGGATACCTAAATGAACTGGAGCAGTGCTGTAAGGGGCCTACAGGAAAATCACGTCGTTCAGCCCAAAGACGGACAAATAGAGGCAGGCCGGCTGCCATGTCATCCACAGGCAACATCGTCATAGATGTCTCTTACGGAGGGCGTGGAATCAACAAATCCCTCTCGCGGCAGTCGTCGGGTTCAGGCGATATTACGCTGTCCGTCACGTCACGTCACTTACTTAGTCCTGTACCGAACGGTGGAAGTGAGACTGTGATACAGCAAGTTGGAGCACAGTATCCGAATTAAGAAACTATCAAGGATAAAGTTGTGTGGTAAACATGAATCAACGTTTCAAAACATCGACATTACCCTGCTAGTGAAAATATGTACAAGCAAACACATCAAACAATTTTTATAATAGATTAAATAGAGCCTGTTAACCTTATCCATTTTTTATGGTCATCCATCATCTGAGTGCTTTTTTGTGGCCCGAAACCCCTAATTCGTGTTGTTTGACAACCTTTTCATCTCAGAGCAGCAATTGCAGCTTATGTTCTCAATTATTTTCTGGGTGTATTCCAATCTCTGTCTTCCGCTACAGTTGTTACCATGTACAAATCCCTTCAGTAGAATGGCTGTTATTCTGTTATATCCCGATGTGTTAAAGGATGTCAACATCTCCTATAATCCTGTACCGTCTTCTTGTCAGTGTTTTCCATATATGCCTCTCCTCGCTGTTACTGCGGAGAACCTCCTGATTCCTTACGATATCGGTCCACCTACTTTTCTACATTCTTCTGTAGCGTCACATCTCCTAATCCTTCGATCCTCTTCTGTTCAGGTTTTCCCACAGTACATCTTTCACTAAATTGTAAGTAGCCTGTTTTTTATGTTGGCAGCGCGATAGACTGCATTAATACCTCTGACAACACTGCGCCCACTCTGGAAGAGACTCTGTGGCTGGTTGGACTCGCAGATGGAAGTCAACAGTCAGCGGTGATGGCAGTTGGAAGAGAATCGTCAGTGGTGATGGCAGTTGGAGGTGAACAGCCAGCAGTGATGGAAGTTGGGAGTGAGTAGTCAGCAGTGATGGAGGTTAGAGGTCAATAATTAGCACTATTGGAGGTTTGCAGTATTAGCGTGAGCAAACGATGTGGACGTGTGTCCGTCATGGAAGTGTAATTTGTCGATGATTATATAATTTTTGGAACCGAATGTCATGCACGATTATATAGTTTTTGAAGACTGATTATGCCTTTCAGCGTTCAGTCTGGAGCATAGCCTCCCTTATAAAATTCCTCCATGATCCCCTATTCAGTGCTAACATTGGTGCCTCTTCTGATGTTAAACCTATTACTTCAAAATCATTCTTAACCGAATCCAGGTATCTTCTCCTCGGTCTGGCCCGACTCCTCCTACCCTCTACTGCTGATCCCATGAGTCTCTTGGGTAACCTTGCTTCTCCCATGCGTGTAACATGACCCCACCATCTAAGCCTGTTCGCCCTGACTGCTACATCTATAGAGTTCATTCCCAGTTTTTCTTTGATTTCCTCATTGTGCACACCCTCCTGCCATTGTTCCCATCTACTAGTACCTGCAATCATCCTAGCTACTTTCATATCCGTAACCTCAACCTTGTTGATAAGGTAACCTGAATCCACGCAGCTTTTGCTCCCATACAACAAAGTTGGTCGAAATATTGAACGGTGCACAGATAACTTAGACTTGGTACTGACTTCCTTCATGCGGAAGAGAGTAGATCGTAGCTGAGCGCTCACTGCATTAGCTTTGCTACACCTCGCTTCCAGTTCTTTCACTATGTTGCCATCCTGTGAGAATATGCATCCTAAGTACTTGAAACCGTCCACCTGTTCTAACTTTGTTCCTCCTATTTGGCACTCAATCCGTTTATATTTCTTTCCCACTGACATTACTTTCATTTTGGAGATGCTAATCTTCATACCATAGTCCTTACATTTCTTATCTAGCTCTGAAATATTACTTTGCAAACTTTCAATCGAATCTGCCATCACAACTAAGTCATCCGCATATGCAAGACTGCTTATTTCGTGTTCACATATCTTAATCTCACCCCGCCAATCTATTGTTTTTAACATATGATCCATAAATAATATGAACAACAGTGGAGACAGGTTGTAGCCTTGTCTTACCCCTGAAACTACTCTGAACCATGAACTCAATTTACCGTCAACTCTAACTGCTGCCTGACTATCCATGTAAAGACCTTTAATTGCTTGCAAAAGTTTGCCTCCTATTCCATAATCTCGTAGAACAGACAATAGCTTCCTCCTAGGAACCCGGTCATATGCCTTTTCTAGCTCTATAAAGCATAGATACAATTCCCTGTTCCACTCATAACACTTCTCCATTATTTGCCATAAGCTAAAGATCTGGTCCTGACAACCTCTAAGAGGCCTAAACCCACACTGATTTTCATCCAATTGGTCCTCAATTAATACTCTCATTTTCCTTTCAACAATATCTGAGAAGATTTTATCCACTACGCTGATTAAAGAGACACCTCTGTAGTTGTTACAATCTTTTCTGTTTCCACGTTTAAAGATTGGTGTGATTACTGCTTTTGTCCAGTCTCATGGAACCTGTCCCGACTCCCAGGCCATTTCAATTATAGTGTGTAGCCATTTAAGACCTGACATTCCACTGTATTTGATGAGTTTAGACTTAATTTCATCCACCCCAGCTGCTTTATTGCACTGCAATCTATTGACCATTTTCTCCACTTCCTCAAATGTGATGCTATTTCCATCATCATTCCTATCCCATTCTACCTCGAAATCTGAAACATTACTGATCGTATTTTCACCTACATTGAGCAACTCTTCCAAATATTCCCTCCATCTGCCCAAGGCATCCACAGGATTCACCAGCAGTTTTCCTGACCTGTCAAAAATTCTTGTCATTTCCTTCTTACCTCCCTTTTGAAGACTGCTAATTACACTCCAGAATGGTTTTCCAGTAGCTTGACCCATAGTCTCCAACCTGTTTCCAAAGTCTTCCCACGATTTCTTCTTGGATACTGCAATTATCTGTTTGGCTTTGTTTCTTCTTCAACATAACTTTCTCTGTCTACCTGAGTTCCAGTATGTAGCCATTTTTGATACGCCTTCTTTTTCCTTTTACAGGCTGCCTTGGCTGTGTCATTCCACCAAGCTGTTTGCTTCATCCTACTTTTACACACAAGTCATTCTTTAGCCACTTCTAGTACTGTACCTTGTCCATTCATTTGCCAATGACTGTAATTGACTACATTCAACTAACTGGTACCTTTCTGAGATTGCTGTTATGTACTTGTGCCTAATTTCCTTATCCTGAAGTTTCTCCACTCTTATCCTCCTACATATGGACCTGACCTCCTGCATTTTCGGCCTCACAATACCAATTTCACTGCATATTAAATAATTATCAGTGTCATCAAAGAATCCCCTGAATACACGTGTGTACCTCACAGCCTTCCTGAATTCCTGATCTGTTATTATATAGTCAATGACAGATCTGGTTCCCCTGCCTTCCCCAAGTATACCGGTGAATGTTCTTATGATTAAAAAGGGAGTTTGTGATTACTAAGCCCATACTGGCACAGAAATCTAAGAGTTGTTTCCCGTTCCTGTTGGCCTCCATATCCTCTCCAAATTTACCCATAACCTTTTCATACCCTTCTGTTCGATTACCAATCCTGGCGTTAAAATCACCCATTAGCAGAACACTGTCCTTGACCTTTACTCTAACAACTACATCACTGAGTGCCTCATAAAAACTATCCAATTTATCTTGATCTGTCCCTTCACGATGCGAATATACTGACACAATCCTAATTTTCTTGCTAGACACTGTCAAATCTATCTACATCAGTCGTTCGTTTACATACCTTATTGCAACTACGCTGGGTTCCATTTCTTTCCTGATGTAAAGCCCTACACCCCATTGTGCTATTCCTGCTTTGACTCCTGACAGGTAGACCTTGTATTCTCCCACTTCCTCTTCTTTCTCACCCCTTACCCGAATGTCACTAACAGCTAAAACGTCCAGCCCCATCTTACTTGCAGCCTCTGCCAGCTCTACCTTCTTCCCAGAGTAGCCCCCATTGATATTAGTAGCTCCCCATCTCATTACCATTTGTTTGCCAAGTCGTATCTTAGGAGTCCCTGGTTTGTCAGTTAGAGGTGGGACTCCGTCACCTCCAAAGGTCCGAGGCATTTTGCTCTGATTGTTGCCAGCATCATATTTAAAGTACCAGGGAAGCAGGTTGCTAGCCTTACTTGCCCCGAGTCCCATTGGGTTTTACCCCTGACAGTTGAGGGACTAACCGGTGGATTTGGTAGTCTTTGCCGTATGAGCACAAAGGTGACCATGCCTGAGAATATGTCCGAGATGCCCAGCCTTATTCCAAAGTAACTGGTATCCCGACTGTCGGGACCACTTACTTGGCCACTCATACGTTGCCCGTGGTTCATGAACTAGGACATGACTACAGGAACCCACACCATGAACCACATACATTGTTTGCTCTGCAACAAAATCTTTTATTTGCCAACCACATGCCTATTAGTAGTTAAAGCCTTCTGTAGTTAGAATCTTTTATTTAGCTGGCTGTATTGGCCATTGCTGTATGGGAGTAGTTCGTGTAATGAAGATTTTTTGTGAGGTGAGTGACTTATGATATGTATAGGTTATTGTTAGAATTTGCTCTAATTGAGGGGCATTCTTTTGTGTTATATATTTAAAGTCAGGTTATTAATTTTAAGGCAGTCAGATCGCGTTATCCTTGAATATTGTCAGTAATTAATGAATAGTAAAAATTTGAGTTCTGTTTGTCAGAGCAAATTCTGTAGGTCAGTGTTGAGATGATAAAGAACAATAAAGAGACAGTGGGTACAGTACGTTCAATTTCACTTAGCCGTTTCAGAATTAAATAAAGAAGTTTCACAGTACATTTCTAACCCCATTAGTACTAAATCAGATGCTCAGAATCCTCATATACTTTTTCCATCTCTTAGCCCTATGCTTGCGACTTGGACCGGTGTACCTGAACTATTGTTCTCGATGTCGGTTTGCTGCTGTATCACTGAGCTGTTCACAGCAACTCACTCTCTGCCCTACCGTTCTCCTGTTTTACCGTATATAGATTGAGCCTTAACATTTCACTTGTCAGATTTTCTAGCTTCCCTGCCACATTCAAACCTCTGCTATTCCATGCAACAACTCGTAGAACGTTATCCTGTCGTGGGTTTTTCAATCATTTTCTCATGGTACATCCAAAAGATTCGAATAGGGACTAGTCCGGGAACTTTTGCCAATGGCACTTTTTCAATTAGAAGCCCCATGTCCTGTGGTTACACATTGTGTCTTTAATGCAGGCCTTAAGCAGTTGATCACATTTTAGGTGCAGTATCCCATCTCATGGGCAAGAGAGAGCCCTGGAGCTCTGTCCGTTCCTCCACCCTTTTTCACAAGGCCGTTGACACATCGAGGGCGACTTCTTAATGCCGGAAGTCATTGGCCACTACTGGTAATAACTTTTCTACTCAATATTTAAGCTGTCTCGACTTTTGAACACGACACTGAGGTGGTTTCGATTATTAGTCAAAGATGCTATGCCTAGATCACGAAGCTAATTATGACATAAACAATTGAATTTTTCACCTTCATTAGAGCTGACTTTCTTACCTACAATATTATTTAACGAAAACTGCTTGATAAACTTCTGCTCTTATTTATCAGCAGTGTAGGCGTCAGCTAATTTATGTTACTGTAAAACCGAAATAATTTTTCGCTTTCAGGCGTCTGAGCTCTATTATGATACAATACGCAATGGAAAAAGTATCTAAGGGATTATAGAACATCTAAAATTTTTTCGAAAACAAGGCGTTATCTTAAATTAAAAATTAAGAAGACGGAAAAGAACAAAGACCACTAATGTAACTTTTTTGTGTGGGCGGCAAGTATAGGTTGATTTCGGATGTTAGCAGACGACGACGCGATCAAAACTATCTTCCCGAGAAACTCTGACGTGACATGACGAAACGTAACGGTCTATTGATGGCCTGTGTGTATTCCTCTATTTGAAAAGCATAGTGAATTGTTTTGACGTGAAGTGGTGGTCAGTGCAAAATAGTCTTTAGCAACTGGTACCGCCACAACTCGGTCAAGAAGCTCCACAATTGGCTGATCGAGGACAAGTGCATCATGTCCTACTTCTTCCACCAAGAAAAAAATTGTAGCAGTAGTCAAATCCAGTTCGGGTCCTCCACATGGCCACTCAGCTATGGAGGGAACAACAAGTTTATAGGGTTCCCAGAAATACACTGAAATACACTGGTCGGCAAAACTTAATGACGAAAGTTACTTTAGCACAATGCATCACTGCCTAGTAAGAAGGCTGGATGAAACTTCGACCATACAAAGAAAACCTACGACAGTATAATACAGTACGGTACAGTACAGAAGGTTGTAAGATGGCAGAATAAATGGCCAGATTCGCACCTTACATGACACCTTTACAAATCGCAATGAGAAGGTGAAGATGACACCTAACGTAAACCGACAGTTATGAAAACATTTGCCTATCAATACATAAGGCAAAAAGGGATGGCAGTCAGTCGATGTTAATTAACACACCATTCCAATACAATGCATGTCTTTGAGTGGGAGGTAGAACAGGGAACGTGAGACAACTCGCTTTTAGTTTTGAAAAGCCAGCTCAACAATGGCATAGCGAAACCGTACTTGGGGAGTTACGCCGGCGGCCACTTAAAGGAGTGGCAGGAAAGAGGTCAGCGACCTCAAGACAGGTGATTCAAGCTGGAGGGCCGCCTGTAGCGAGGGAATCGGTACAAGAGCAGAGAAGAAGCTTGAGAAAACTGCGTTTCGAAATTCCAGTGGGGTACGAACAAAAGCAAGTGACGCATTTTCGTCCAGCGAGTGCGACACATGGAAAGGTTAAGGTACTTTAGGTATCTAGAACGGGCGCAAAACGTCCAGTTGGCGGAAACTCACGAGGAAGGAGAAAACTACTGAACTTTCGACGCAGTTTGATGGAAGGGACATTGCGATTGGTAAAGGGTGTTCCTACAAAATAAGAGGAACGCTCCTATTGGTTGGAAAAAACCGTGATGTGAAAAAGGAACCCCAGTGGAGGGAGGCAGTTCTGCCATGAGAGGACAAGAGAGGAATTTTGAGTGGACTCTTCTCTGAACTGGCGTCAAGTGGAGAACGGAGCGCTTAACGCTCCATACGACTCAGAGAAGAAATTGGTGTGGACACTGCGTTCATAGCGGCTGCACTCCAGCTAAAATTAGCTGTAGCAGCGTTTAGCTCCAACGGTGAAGAAACGAACCAGCCAAATTAGTTAATTGTTCCTGCGAGAACTCAGAGGGCACTATAAAATGCACGCTGCTCCAACCATGCACGTGTATATTGTAACCTCCCCGCATGAAATATTGTATGACAATGATAATGAAAACGTGTGCCATGTGTCGTCTTCCCACAAAACTGAATAATAAAAATGAACCATGCAGAATTAAAGAATAATAATGGCCCAAGTGTAAACTCCCCACAAAATTAACGTTAAGAAATGAAGATTGCTCATTAAACCCACAATAATGTTAATTAGATAATGAACCATGAACTGACTGTAACATCTCAACACAAATAATTAAAGGGCTCCGGAAAGGCTCAAAATCATGAAAAGTTCAATTTTTACTTTTTTGCGTTTTCTGAATCTGCAGACTATTACCTTTTAATAGATATATAATTTATTCAATTCCGAAGACTACAACTACTTTTAAATTTTTTTTGAAATGTGTTCTACAGGGGCGTGACCCACTGTGGCGCTGTTAAACTGCTGTCAAATGGTGTTATTATTAACGTCCGTGTTCATCAGGTACATTTTAGTGATGTGAGATAAAGTATGTGTTGTGGCTAACCTGTGATGGTTCAATATATATCGCTGGTGTGATTGTCGATTGTTTCATGTTTATTTACTCTGTCGTTATCTCGAAAATATTCGTAATTAATTCTGTTTCTTGAGTCTCTGTTTTGTTGATGTATAATAATGAGTAAAAGTAAAGTTGCTGTTGCGATTTTCAATGATGGCAACATTGTAAGGTGCAAGGTATTTAGAAATATGCGAATGAAGATAGGTTCTAACATGGTACGAGCGATGCTTGCTTTAGACAAGGAACGCCTTCGGGCTGCAGACAGGGCTGTAAAGAGTCTAGAAATACAAGCAAGAGTAAACAGGAGGAGGAACAAGAGGAAGCTGGAGGAGGAGTTTGCAGAGGATGAAGATAATCCATCCTATGGACCTGGAATGCACTAAAAAGTTAATCCAATCTTTGTCGCTCCATTCCCAAAACTTTTATTTTCTCATACTAATTACATGTTTTCTAAGGATCTTCCAAACATATTTGTTTCAAACTTTCAGTAAATGTTACACAGTACCTTCTGCATAATTTAACACAGCCTTTTTTCAAAAAACTGTATATTTTTTGAATATATAAATAAAAAATTGCAAAAAAATGTGAATTTTCATTACAATTGAAAAAAATCATCTTTAATAACTGAACTAAAATTTTGTAAAATCCCTGTGTTAAGTTGTAGCCCATATTCCAATAAATAATCTGTAAAATGTTCAACTTCCTATCTCAAATACTTTGTGATGAAAGATGTAATTTATAAGCGTTATTTTAACATTGCAAGTATAGGGCGTTCCGGAGCCCCTTAAACCTGACAAATTTTTTAGGTACAGCAGCGCTGACCTACGGCCCTGTGAAATAATTAAACCTGATAAATTCTTACTTCAGTAAAACTCCATCTGCTCTTATTTTTGGCACAGCTTTGTGCAATGCTGGCGTTTTGATTCTTGGAGGAAATGCATAGGAAATATTCTTTGAATTGAAATGAATCTTTTTCTTCAAAAGGGTGGAAAACTTCTTTAAATTGAAATGATTACTTTCTTTAAAAGATTTACTTTATAAAAAATTATTATTGGGGCATCTCTTGAACAAATTAATTGCAATTAACAGATGTTATTGGCTGAGCGCAATGCTGCTTCATTACCTTCGATAACAATATACCTCGTCCTGAATCGTGACCAGAGATGGAGGGAGAGCACGCCGCCGACCCATGTCGACGCCCGCTCAGTACAACCGTCCACTCGCTACAACTACTGCCGACAGGGTGCAACTCGCTACTGAACCATTCTCTCTGCCGACTCCACACACACTACTACCATCGTCTCCCGCGCGCTACTACTACTGAACTGAACTCTCACGCGGTCAAGCGCAGACTAGCAACGATAAATAACTCTCTGGTCAGAGATTCTGTCATGCCTCGCCAGTGCTGGTAATGAATACATATGAAACGTACGCGTTTCAATATCGCCACATAATAAGACTAGCGCTGAGCACATGTTTTCTCGCATTATGAGAAACATAGGGAAAGTTTCTGCTGGAAAGTTAAGCAAAGGCCAGATTAATTTTGTAGGAAATTCAGTGGGAGAGAGCGGCCTTGCAGACAGCAGCACGTCGCGGCTTAAGGTAAATACCGCGTGCAAAGGCGTAAACTTTGTTGGTTCACCAGCTTGTGTCCACTGTAAACTCGAGCGGCCTTGGGCAGTCTTGCGCTCAAATGTGTCGACCATCCACCGTAGACTTGATTGTCATCCTAAATAGTACCGAACTTTGAACCGGAATCGGACGATTTTCGTAGTACTGGCCAACGTCCTAACGTATGTGTAGGAGCAATTTTGTAAAGAAACATCCAATTAGACTTTCATATTATTGTGCTTAGGATAAATGCAAAGAAACTTCCAATTAAACTTTCATAATATTGTGCTTACGATTATTGTTCTTTCAGAGAGATAATATTTAACATTGTTGTGTATAAACTTATTTCACTTTTTGATGATGGCGAGATGCGTTGTCCATTGCGCTGTTTTTATGTTGGCGAGTTGAAAACTGCGTGAAAAGCTGTAATTTGGTGAGAAATATTGCGGCATTAAACTTGTCATTTCACCTCACACAGTTGTTCTCAATTCAAAAATAAGCAAGCTAAATCAAAACCCCCCGCTACCTTACAAGGTAACTGAAACAAATACACAACGAAACGAAAAGAAATGAAGAACCTTCAATAACAGTTTACATAGGAATTTAATTCACCCCTTGCAGAGTAAGAGCGATAAACCTTCCCAATCAGGAGTATATAAAATTACATGCGGGGATAGCCCAAAATGTTACATCGGGCAAACGGGACGAGCTCTGGGTCTCAGGTATAAAGAGGATATTCCTACTAGAAGCGGTGACGGTACTAAGTGCTCTACTTATGCGGAACACCTTGTGCAAACGGCTCATGCGCCGAGCCCTCCAGTTAATATCGAGGTGAAGGGGTTAAAACTGGATGTTTTGGAAGAAATGCAGATCTTTAAGCATCTGCAACATGTTAAAGACTTTATCCTCAATGACCCGCTCCTACTAAGTGTGGTGTCACCGCCAGACACCACACTTGCTAGGTGGTAGCCTTTAAATCGGCCGCGGTCCGTTAGTATACGTCGGACCCGCGTGTCGCCACTATCAGTGATTGCAGACCGAGCGCCGCCACACGGCAGGTCTAGAGACAGTTCCTAGCACTCGCCCTCAGTTACGTCATTTGCTACGACCTAGCAAGGCGCCATTGCCAGTTACTATTGATGGTGTAAAACATGTACCGTCAAGAGCGATGTGCACCAATTATGGATTAAAGTTAAGTATTCCAGCAGCTACGTACGTTTTTGGTAGTCTAATTTCCTTGACCAGTTCCAGACCTCACGCCAGACTGCGTGAGCTTAAACGCGTGCCTTTCGGCTTCCTCATAGTGGACTGGCTGTCTTGCCAAACCACAACACTAAGAAATAGAAAGTTTTTTTTAAGGTTTCGCGCCTTTACTTTGTTTTTCATACTTGGAAATCTGATGATCTGGGGATTATCACATGCGCGCGCTGATTGGCAAGCGCTGTTGGTCAAGCTGTTCATCTTCTTTCTTTTTATCCTCATTTTCCTTTTACGATGAAGGTGATTTTAGCCCGTTGAAGACCTCACGTTTCATCCCTATATCTTTATTACCACGACGTCTTTAGATTACGTCCCCTTAGCCCCCTCCCCCAGGCTAACTACTGGCCTTAGGTATAGTTTTTAAGTGTTCCTCCTGTTGTCATGGGTAGCTTCATATATAAGTTTCTTTACTAGCATGAGCAACCGTGTGCGGTTATTTTTAGGTTTCATCTCCTATCTAGCTCGTCTCATGTTCTATCCATTTCATTTTTTGATATACACTCCTGGAAATGGAAAAAAGAACACATTGACACCGGTGTGTCAGACCCACCATACTTGCTCCGGACACTGCGAGAGGGCTGTACAAGCAATGATCACACGCACGGCACAGCGGACACACCAGGAACCGCGGTGTTGGCCGTCGAATGGCGCTAGCTGCGCAGCATTTGTGCACCGCCGCCGTCAGTGTCAGCCAGTTTGCCGTGGCATACGGAGCTCCATCGCAGTCTTTAACACTGGTAGCATGCCGCGACAGCGTGGACGTGAACCGTATGTGCAGTTGACGGACTTTGAGCGAGGGCGTATAGTGGGCATGCGGGAGGCCGGGTGGACGTACCGCCGAATTGCTCAACACGTGGGGCGTGAGGTCTCCACAGTACATCGATGTTGTCGCCAGTGGTCGGCGGAAGGTGCACATGCCCGTCGACCTGGGACCGGACCGCAGCGACGCACGGATGCACGCCAAGACCGTAGGATCCTACGCAGTGCCATAGGGGACCGCAACGCCACTTCCCAGCAAATTAGGGACACTGTTGCTCCTGGGGTATCGGCGAGGACCATTCGCAACCGTCTCCATGAAGCTGGGCTACGGTCCCGCACACCGTTAGGCCGTCTTCCGCTCACGCCCCAACATCGTGCAGCCCGCCTCCAGTGGTGTCGCGACAGGCGTGAATGGAGGGACGAATGGAGACGTGTCGTCTTCAGCGATGAGAGTCGCTTCTGCCTTGGTGCCAATGATGGTCGTATGCGTGTTTGGCGCCGTGCAGGTGAGCGCCACAATCAGGACTGCATACGACCGAGGCACACAGGGCCAACACCCGGCATCATGGTGTGGGGAGCGATCTCCTACACTGGCCGTACACCACTGGTGATCGTCGAGGGGACACTGAATAGTGCACGGTACATCCAAACCGCCATCGAACCCATCGTTCTACCATTCCTAGACCGGCAAGGGAACTTGCTGTTCCAACAGGACAATGCACGTCCGCATGTATCCCGTGCCACCCAACGTGCTCTAGAAGGTGTAAGTCAACTACCCTGGCCAGCAAGATCTCCGGATCTGTCCCCCATTGAGCATGTTTGGGACTGGATGAAGCGTCGTCTCACGCGGTCTGCACGTCCAGCACGAACGCTGGTCCAACTGAGGCGCCAGGTGGAAATGGCATGGCAAGCCGTTCCACAGGACTACATCCAGCATCTCTACGATCGTCTCCATGGGAGAATAGCAGCCTGCATTGCTGCGAAAGGTGGATATACATTGTACTAGTGCCGACATTGTGCATGCTCTGTTGCCTGTGTCTATGTGCCTGTGGTTCTGTCAGTGTGATCATGTGATGTATCTGACCCCAGGAATGTGTCAATAAAGTTTCCCCTTCCTGGGACAATGAATTCACGGTGTTCTTTTTTCAATTTCCAGGAGTGTATGTTGATCCACGGTTGGGAATATATGGACTATTTAGCCCCGACCGATGTATAAACTTTCTCGTATTCGTATGCGAATGGGCATTCAAGTAACTTCCCTTGTCTTGCGCATATGCATAGGTAATGGTTCAAATGGTTCAAATGGCTCTGAGCACTATGGGACTTAACATCTGTGGTCATCAGTCCCCTAGAACTTAGAACTACTTAAACCTAACTAACCTAAGGATATCACACACATCCATGCATGAGGCAGGATTCGAACCTGCGACCGTAGCTGTCCCGCGGTTCCGGACTGAGCGCCTAGAACCACTAGACCATCGCGGCCGGCCGCATAGGCAGTGGGTCAGGCTTATACGAGGTGCATTCAAGTTCTAAAGCCTCCGATTCTTTTTCTAATTAACTACTCACCCGAAATCGATGAAACTGGCGTTACTTCTCGACGTAATCGCCCTGCAGACGTACACATTTTTCGCAACGCTGACGCCATGATTCCATGGCAGCGGCGAAGGTTTCTTTAGGAGTCTGTTTTGACCACTGGAAAATCGCTGAGGCAACAGCAGCACGGCTGGTAAATGTGCGGCCGCGGAGAGTGTCTTTCATTGTTGGAAAAAGCCAAAAGTCACTAGGAGCCAGGTCAGGTGTGTAGGGAGCATGAGGAATCACTTCAAAGCTGTTATCACGAAGAAACTGTTGCGTAACGTTAGCTCGATGTGCGGGTGCGTTGTCTTGGTGAAACAGTGTACGCGGAGCCCTTCCCAGTTTTTGTTGCAGTGTAGGAAGGAATTTGTTCTTCAAAACATTTTCGTAGGATGCACCTGTTACCGTAGTGCCCTTTGGAACGCAAAAGGTAGGGATTACGCCCTCGCTGTCCCAGAACATGGATACCATCATTTTTTCAGCACTGGCGGTTACCCGAAATTTTTTTGGTGGCGGTGAATCTGTGTGCTTCCATTGAGCTGACTGGCGCTTTGTTTCTGGATTGAAAAATGGCATCCACGTCTCATCCATTGTCACAACCGACGAAAAGAAAGTCCCATTCATTCTGTCGTTGCGCGTCAACATTGCTTGGCAACATGCCACACGGGCAGCCATGTGGTTGTCCGTCAGCATTCGTGGCACCCACCTGGATGACACTTTTCGCATTTTCAGGTCGTCATGCAAGATTGTGTGCACAGAACCCACAGAAATGCCAATTCTGTTGGCGATCTGTTCAACAGTCATTCGGCGATCCCCCAAAACAATTCTCTCCACTTTCTCGATCATGTCCTCAGACCGGCTTGTGCGAGCCCGAGGTTGTTTCAGTTTGTTGTCACACGATGTTCTGCCTTCATTAAACTGTCGCACCCATGAACGCACTTTCGACACATCCATAACTCCATCACCACATGTCTCCTTCGACGGTCAATGAATTTCAATTGGTTTCACACCACGCAAATTCAGAAAAAGAATGATTGCACGCTGTTCAAGTAAGGAAAACGTCGCCATTTTGAGTATTTAAAACAGTTCTCATTCTCGCCGCTGGCGGTAAAATTCCATCTGCCGTACGATGCTGCCATCTCTGGGACGTATTGACAATGAACGCGGCCTCATTTCAAAACAATGCGCATGTTTCTATCTCTTTCCAGTCCGGAGAAAAAAAATCGGAGGCCTTAGAACTGGAATGCACCTCGTAAGTGAGCGACAGTTTGTAGCTGCAGCTTATGGCGGGTCATGGCCCATCGAACATAGGTCGGTGTGAGGTGGAGCGTACACCATTAAGTTAAGTAGTGGTTTTGACTTTGTACATATGTACTGTTTGTGTTTTCCTTTTCGTTTTCGTTTATAAATGTATAGCTGTGGTGTTCTTTTAATCACTGACAAAGATCTTCTTAGGCACTTGTGGGTTTTATTGTTGTTCTGAAGAAGGTGTAGTTATCTACGCCGAAACCTGGGTTAACACTTAACACTAGGTGCTTTTTTCGCAATCGAGGCTGGCTTTTAGTTTTTTAATAGAAAATAAATGAGTGATTCAAAGACAATAATTTCACTGAAGTCGCCGCGGTTCATGAAGGCTTCTTGGACAATACAAAATGCGGAACGTGGTTCTTAATACAGTGTGTGACCGCAGCGCACGGCAGTGCATGGAAAATGAGTTCCTGTGGCAGGGCATTGTATTCTTCCGAAGTGTGCTTGACAGCTTCTGGATGGTCGATGGTGCATGTGGACGAGCTCCAATACGTCTCAGCAATGCACGCCAAACTTTTTCTATGGGACTCAAGTCGAGGCAGACTCGTCCATTCGGAGAATATCTTTTCCTTGCGTGAGCCACTTCAGCTGCGTAGTGTGATGCGTTCGCGCCGTGCCATCGATAAAAACGAAGCCAGGGCCTAATACACAGCTCAGATGACGTAACTGGGGAAAGAGTACAATGGTACAACAGCGTTGACTGGTGGGCCACCGTGTTCAGAGGTCTGGAGGTCTGTGCGTCCGTGCAACATTACGCCTCCCAACGCCACAACAAGTGGAGCATCAAAGTGGTCATGTTCGATAATGCTGGGTTGGGTTGTTTGGAGGAAGAGACCAAACACCGAGGTCATCGGTCTCATCGGATTAGGGAAGGAAGTCGGCCGTGCCCTTTCAGAGGAACCATCCCGGCATTTGCGTGGAACGATTTAGGGAAATCACGGAAAACCTAAACCAGGTTGGCCGGACGCGGGATTGAACCGTCGTCCTCCCGAATGCGAGTCCAGTCGATAATGCTGGCAAATCATAAAATGGCATGGCGAAGTTAAAACAAGTGGTGAATTGTATTCCAGTTCCAGACTGGGATCCCCCTGCCCAATGGCCGCTAGGCTGGGCCTGCTCTTTCCATTTCGGGAGGGAGTAAAAAAAAAAAAAAATTAAGAACGAACGAAGTTGGGCGCCACCCTCAGATCAATCGGGGGCGCATACGACCGGCGGGTAGCGGTGTTTACACCCACGCCACAGACCAAGCGTAGGAAAACGTGTAACTGAAATAACGCCTTTGGCCGCTGCACACTATTTCCATCGATTTAACATCGGAAATTTTAACGTGAGCTCGCCTTGGCCTGTGGTCCGAAGCACCAATCGCAGAACCAAGCTTCGAAAAGGAGAGGGACAGGCAGACGCCACGGTCTCACTGGCGACACAAACTGGCAGCGAAAGTTCAGCTGCCCTACCCACGCCTTACTGTAGAAACCAAACAAGCTGTGCTGATCCCATCAGTGTACATGCATTTGGAGACATTCACACATTTACATATCAGAACGTTCATCCATGGTTAGAAATACGGATAAGGTGGAATATATGAATCTGATTGTCGAACATAATCAAAAAATATAAAAATTAATCAGCTCGGCTTCCAACGTGATTCTTCACCCTGATATGATTACGTAAGAAAAATACTCACACAGAAAAAGACACTCTGCTGACCTCACTGTAATTACATTAGTCATAACAGCATGAAAGGTAAATCAGCTGTCACCTTTCAGTGCCAGGAATAAACTGTTCAGTAATTTGTCAAAAATTAATTCAAGACTGCTCATGTCATTACAGAGGCGACGCGTAGGCCTATTTTGTCAGCCTATACTAGCGAGAAAGTCTAGTGACAGTCAAACGTATACTTCCTACATAAAACAACAGCGAGAATAATTATTTATATCATTTATTTAATTTGATCTGATTCTGATTAGGCTCATCAGATCCTCTGCTATATCGGACCATAGTTTCACACACAGTATCTGTTACATCATAGTTACCTAAAAATAACAAATTAAATATTATAACTAGTATTAAAATGATAATAAGTGTCTGAAGTGGCAGCGTCGGTAAATTACACTGACTATGAGTTAACGAAGTTAATACTGGTATTACACGTACTGCTGCAACTGCTGCCACTAATGGTGATGATATTGTACAACTACAA
Source organism: Schistocerca cancellata (assembly GCF_023864275.1). Lineage (NCBI taxonomy): Eukaryota > Metazoa > Arthropoda > Insecta > Orthoptera > Acrididae > Schistocerca > Schistocerca cancellata. Next base: position 1,134,089,351 of record NC_064627.1, on the reverse strand, counting down.
ATAATAATAATAATAATAATAATAATAACAATAATTGATTGGCGACTCCATGCCATGTTGTGTGCACCACGACCAAATAGTGGATAGAATTGGAAGGAAAATCAGCATTGTCCATATAATGTGATCGTTCTAAGCTTGTGGTTACAGCTTGATACCAGTGCTTACCAATTTTAATTGTATATTACAGCATTGAGGATGGTCACTAAGTGGCAGAAAATCGATTTTGCTGACACTAAAACAACAAAATACGGCCGATGCTGATTTTCCTTCCAATAATAATAATAATAATAATAATAATAATAATAATGACAATATTTGTGAGATTATTAACAATAATGATAGTGGCAGATATAAGAGGAGTTTATACGTCTACAAAATACATCTTCTCCGAATGGCCAATTTAAGGGAAGATTATACCTTCGTAGGGGGCAAAACATAAAAAAATTTTTTTGCTTATAAACATTCCTTGGAGAGTATTTTACTAGAGAAATGTGTTTTCTAAGGGTATTTTAGACATTAAAACCTTTAAATATTCATTTACTTTAAGGGCATCACATGTTGCCACGACCCCTCTTCCTTCTGACAACTTCTTGAACTTCAAAACATAATTTGCTGATTTGTCAAAATATTTCGTGCTCGTAGTTGGTACCCTGTTCGTGTGCTACATTCACTTGCGCCTCGTCCTTCCAGAACCCAAATGAATCATTTAACAGTGTCATATGGTCTAGAATTTTTAAAACAGTATTTGTAGGTAAAGATACATTGAATATGATGCAGTTCTTTCATTTAATGATGGCAATGTGGGGAGAGTTAGGCTGCTCCAAAAGTTAGGCATACAACCTGGGGTAAATAAAGCGAACCCCTGTTCCTAAGTGGATGCTGTACGTGTGAAGAAAGCAAATTATGAACTGACTATGATAGCTAGGAAGGCAAGAATGCACTCAAGGTATGCTACGAGAACCACGGAGAATGAAGAAAATTCATACGACACAGGATATGGTGCTGGGATGTTCTAAGGTCAGTAACAATCTATGTTCATCTTTAAAGCCGGATTCCTGAGATTTTATTTTTAAGTGGAGGAGTAGTGGAATACTGGTTCAAAAATGGTTCAAATGGCTCTAAGGTCATCAGTCCCCAAGAACTCAGAACTACTTAAACCTAACTAATCTAAGGACATCACACACATACATGCCCAAACCAGCATTCGAACCTGCGACCGTAGCGGCCGCGCGGTTCCAGACGTCCGCCGCTCGTGGTCTCGCGGTAGCGTTCTCGCTTCCCGAGCATGGGGTCCCGGGTTCGATTCCCGGCGGGGTCAGGGATTTTCACCTGCCTCGAGATGACTGGGTGTTTGTGTTGTCCTCATCATTTCATTATCATCCAGGACAGTGGCGAAATTGGACTGAGCAACGATTGGGTAATTGTACGGGCGCTGATAACCACGCAGTTGAGCGCCCCACAAACCAAACATCATCATCATCTCTCGGTTCCAGACTGTGGCTCCTAGAACCGCTCGGCCACTTAGGCCGGCTGGAATACGAATTTCAGTATTTATGCTTTCGCTTCACTACCCGTAATTTCAGTTCTTGAGTCATCCATGAATGTTTGGGACCTACCCTTTGTACCACTGACTGGTTTAAATCTTGTGATCTTCAGTCCGAAGAGTGGTTTGATACAACTTTCCACATAAGTCTATCCTGTGCGAGCCTCTTCATCTTTGCATACCTACTGAAAGCTACATCCACTTGAACCGGTTAACTGTAGTCATTCCTTGGTCTTCCTCCACAATTCTGACTCTCCCTTATTTACTCAGTTGCCAAATTTACTGCTCCTTGATGCCTCAGGTTGCATCCTGTCATTTTATCCATCCTTTCAGTTAAGTTACGCAAAAAAAAAAAAAGTTTTGTGAAAGACTTTAGATAAGATTGCCGTTGAAGGTCTCTTGCATGACCCCTTTGACACTCAACTACATTTAGTTTAGCATATTCCCATCGATAGTCACATGCTTCATTTTGCACATATTGTGTAGTAATCACTTTCTCTTTAGAATTTATTTACAAAGATTGTATACCAGGTATGGTTCCTCCCATCAATAATTATTCTCTTCGGTACATATCAGTCCAGTGCTTGATAACCTTTTCTAGGATTGAGTCACGGTCCCACTACATGTTCCTGCACAGACCTAAATGTTTCTAGTTAATCCTTCAAGACATTACAGCCTCTTTGTTTAGTTTACTCAAGGTATAAATCGTTCATTTTGGGTTTCCCTTTCTACACTGGTATCACATTTTCCATACCTGCTACAGCTGTGTACTTCGTTCAAGAGGTGAGGTATAATTGTTGCCAATTCATATGCGACACACAGCGGACCATTGAAATTTCAGTACCTTGATGGTGGCACATATCAAATGTCAAATTGTACAACATAGGGGACAAAGAGGGATTCTGGACAAAGTTTAAACTGATAGTAAATCACTGCCTGTGTCGAGTAAGTGGACTGCGGACGTAACAGAACCACAGTGGTTTAATAATTAAATTCATAAAATGCTGGGAAAACAGAGATTTTTGGCACTCTCGGTTCAAAATATAGCGCGTACTTGTCAACAGAGCAAAAATTAACAGAAATTATTGTGTGTATTAAAAGGCGGAAGTATGCAACAACTTCCGTCATCATACATTGGCAAAAGATCTTGACGAAAACCCGAGAAATTCTAGACCTGGGCCAAATCGCTAAACAGAACGAAGGATTTCATTGCCAGGTGTCCAACAATCTGGTGCAGCATTAGAATACCACAAAATTACGGTTAAGGTTTAAATTTCGCCTTTTAAAAACAGTTCATACATGGGGATCATACAGACATCGCAACGTTTTAAACATGGCTGCTTGATTCAGTGGCCGTTTATAAATTAAAGTTGAAAGAAATGGGCCCTCGGTCATATTTTTTAGTCTTATTAACCAGGTTTTAACACTTCTAAGAGTGCCTTCATCAGAATTTAAATGTTTAAAGTGGCCTACAACATAATTAAAAATTTGTGGGAAAATAATTTTTTTTCTATAAAGACGTAAGTACTGACTAACAGTGCAAGACAGAGACAGTAGTTACATGTCACGTATAACATAAATTACAGGCCAGAAGGGCTTTAGTTACATTTTTTTTATTTTATACGTCACATGTAAGTACTGTCTCTGTCTTGTATTCTTAGTCGGTACTTACACTTTTGTATAAAAATTTTCTTTTCCCATACATTTTTAATTATGTTATAGGCCACTTTAAGCATTTAAATTCTGATTAAGGGACTCTTAGAAGTGTTGAAACCTGGTTAATAAGACCAAAAATTGAGACCGAGAGCTCAATTGTTTCAATTTCATACAGACATGCCGCGCTTGACGTACTCACCAGCTCCCGAAGGGAGTACTTAGTAATAGGCATACCTGCCAATGCGAAACAACTCAAGGAGTTGTAAAGAAATAAGTCGCCAGGTCGGAATGGATCCCAATTCGGTTCGACAGAGAGTGCTTTATGGCATTCATCTCTATCTCAGCTTGCGTTTATCAGGGATCTTTTGCCCAGAGTAAAGTTGTAAGCGATTCGAAAAACGGTCCACGAGATTACATACCAATATCCTTAACATCGTTTTATTGCTGAATTCTTGAGCATGTTCTACTTTCGAATGTAATAAATTTCTTTGAGACTGAAAAACTTCAGACCACAAACCATCATGAATTTCGTAATCATCGCTTATGTGAAGTTCGGCTTGCCTTTTCTCGCACGATATCGTGCGAACCATGGATGAAGGGTAACATGCAGATCCCGTAATACCAAATTTTTCGAAAGCATGTGAGTCATTGCCCCAAAGCAGACTGTTAGCGAAGATGCGAGCTTACGGAATGGGTTCTCAGTATGTGAGTGGTTCGATTACTTTTCATGTAATAAATTCCGTTACGTTTTCCTGCTTGGTTAGAGTTTATAAGGGACAAAGGTATTGTCAGGTGTGTCTCATGGAAGTGTGATAGGCGAGCTCTTGATTATAATATACACTAATGGAAAAAAATGGCAACACCTGCAGATAAATAATGTGGGGTAATGAAATTCGGGATTACATTTGTCTAGGAAACATATTTAATTGATTAACATTGGAAGATCATAGCTGAAACCTACAATTGTGGATAGCTCTTAATTTAGTTAAAAGGAAACAGGCAGGCCTTCAATAATAACAGCTTCGGTTAAATAAGGCTATCAAATGGAAAACAGGCAGGTCTTCATGAACTGCTTCAGTTACCTAACCGAGTGTTTGAATTTCCTCCTCACGACGGGCACACCAAGCGGCTTACACGCAAGGAGCCCAAGACTACACCAAATGAGGCCAAGAAAGGTTACAACGAGAGTAACGACCTTCAAAGCCCCTTTTCGCTGGGTGCAGACCAACAAAAGAAATATTAACGCAGTGTGGTTAATTACATGAAACGGCACACCCGCGCCACTTTACGAGGTGCATTCAAGTTCTAAGGACTCCGTTTTTTTTTTCTAATTAACTACTCACCCGAAATCGATGAAACTGGCGTTACTTCTCGACGTAATCGCCCTGCAGACGTACACATTTTCACAATGCTGACGCCATGATTCCATGGCAGCGGCGAAGGCTTCTTTAGGAGTCTGTTTCGACCACTGGAAAATCGCTGAGGCAATAGCAGCACGGCTGGTGAATGTGCGGCCACGGAGAGTGTCTTTCATTATTGGAAAAAGCCAAAAGTCACTAGGAGCCAGGTCAGGTCAGTAGGGGCATGAGGAATCACTTCAAAGTTGTTATCACGAAGAAACTGTTGTGTAACGTTAGCTCGATGTGCGGGTGCGTTGTCTTGGTGAAACAGCACACGCGCAGCCCTTCCTGGACGTTTTTGTTGCAGTGCAGGAAGGAATTTGTTCTTCAAAACATTTTCGTAGGATGCACCTGTTACAGTAGTGCCCTTTGGAACGCAATGGGTAAGGATTACACCCTCGCTGTCCCAGAACATCGACACAATCATTTTTTCAGCACTGGCGGTTACCCGAAATTTATTGGTGGCTGTGAATCTGTGTGCTTCCATTGAGCTGACTGGCGCTTTGTTTCTGGATTGAAAAACGGCATCCACGTCTCATCCATTGTCACAACCGACGAAAAGAAAGTCCCATTCGTGCTGTCATTGCACGTCAACATTGCTTGGCAACATGCCACACGGGCAGCCATGTGGTCGTCCGTCAGCATTCGTGGCACTCACCTGGATGACACCTTTCGCATTTTCAGGTCGTCATGCAGGATTGTGTGCACAGAACCCACAGAAACGCCAACTCGTGAGGCGATCTGTTCAACAGTCATTCGGCGATCCCCCAAAACAATTCTCTCCACTTTCTCGATCATGTCGTCAGACCGGCTTGTGCGAGCCCGAGGTTGTTTCGGTTTGTTGTCACACGATGTTCTGCCTTCATTAAACTGTCGCACCTACGAACGCACTTTCGACACATCCATAACTCCATCACCACATGTCTCCTTCAACTGTCGATGAATTTCAATTGGTTTCACACCACGCAAATTCAGAAAACGAACGATTGCACGCTGTTCGAGTAAGGAAAACGTCGCCATTTTAAGTATTTAAAACAGTTCTCATTCTCGCCGCTGTCGGTAAAATTCCATCTGCCGTGCGGTGCTGCCATCTCTAGGACGTATTGACAATGAACGCGGCCTCATTTTAAAACAATGCGCATGTTTCTATGTCTTTCCAGTCTGGAGAAAAAAAATCGGAGGCCTTAGAACTTGAATGCACCTCGTAAGACACCGCCCTTACACCGACGGCGAACCACCCGGAAGAAAACTAGGCTGCCAAATCCAAGTACATAGCCTCAGAAATTGCAAATTTTGAGACCGAGGCACCTCCTATGCCAATATAATTAACAGAGCAATGACGTCCACAATGGTCGAAGGTACCTCGAAACCGGCACGCAGCCGTATTACAAGAGAAAGGTACTTGTACGGTGTTCGAAGACGTCTGACATGGAGTTCGGCTCAAACCCAAACATCTAGGGGTATTACTGCGTGACGACGTGGAGGGGGGGTGGGTGGAGGGGAGAGGTCCGGCCACAGCATTGATGGGATACGTTATCGCTCCGGCTCAGGAAACACCATCGGCTCACACAGTTTAAGATATCCTGTTAACAAACAACCACGGCCAGTATCGACTCAGAAAACGCAAACAACAGCCACAGTTCAAGGAAACGACTGGTGGAGAAACAGATCAGCTGAGAAGTAGCAGTGATTGCAACAGACCTATAGGTATCAATAAGAATATACTAGTTAAGACCTCAAAATCCAAAACTTAACTGGGGTTTACGAATCGAAGCTGGAGCTTGCCGGTGCCAAAGGGGATCCAGAGTTCAGCACAGCGAAACTGGCTTCAACTCTTTCATCAGTGCGCCGCGTCCCAGAGCTGGCTGGCCAGGCTACGTACGGAGACGGCACTCGCAGCCAGCCAAAGATTCAAATCGGCCCACAAATGTGCCCAGCAAGCACTCGCCGGGCTCCGTGCCCAAGACACTTGCGCAAGTGCTCGCCTTACTCGCCGGGTGGACCTCCCACACCGTCGCCCTCACTCCGTTGCCACTCCCCAACTCCCAGCTCTTACGTCACAACATGCCCCGTTCCCATCAATGACCCTGAGCAGTGATCTTAGTGGCCCCAGACCAGAGGGACATCACACCGCAGAACGAGCTGTGGCGCCAGGAAAGACGACGCCACCTACCCACCGCGGCGGAACAAGTTAATGTGAGCTCGAGGTAAGCCGCTGCAAATGTGGAATGCTGGCACTTTAATAATAGCTGTAACTTTACAAAAACAGACATAATGTCTTATGGGATAACAGCAATCAGTGATTTTATAATGTTGCTTAAAATCCGTCTTGATTGCAAAATTGTTTTTATTATTCATATGACCGGTTTCGGTTCATTCAGAACCTTCTTCAGATCTGTAAAAATAATTATACTAATTTACCATTTCACGGAAGCAAATGTTTTTCATCCTATCTAATCAACATCAAATGTCCCAGAACGTACCTGATATTTCACCCTACTGAGTAGCGATCTGCTCTTGTCATGTCCTCCACTGGTCGGTGACACCGTGTTCACCCCCGTGTTGCTTCATTCAGTGCTCCGTCGACCCACTAGCATCACAGTACCATACTACTGAGACCTACGCAGTAGAATGTACCACACATGCGACTTCTGGTACCCAATGTTCCTTCACATTTTATGTAACTTCATTACTGTACAAATCCTGACTTTAACTAACTTAAACGCTCTAATCATTCAACCTTCTACCGAACAAATCGAGAATTGCTTCAATGTCTTCCTGAAATCTGAGCTAGCAGCGCGCAGTGGCCGCGCGGTTTGAGGCGGCATGTCATGGATTGCGCGGCCCCTCCCGCCGGAGGTTCGAGTCCTCCCTCGGGCATGAGTGTGTGTGTTGTTCTTAGCATAAGTTAGTTTAAGTAGTGCGTAAGTCTAGGGACCGATGACCTCAGCAGTTTGGTTACTTAGAAATTCACAGACATTGGCAAATTTTGAACATAATCTGACCTTGTTGAAATCCCAAACACTCAACAAGTACTCACGAATGTGTCGCACAAGTCTTGTATATGAGTTCTCATTTATAAACAAGTTAAACTTTCTTAGAATTCTCCCTACTACCAACCTTACGTGCTTCTTCCATTTCATATTGCTTTGTTAATTTTATTTTATAATGTTGCTGAAAATCCGTCTTGATTGCAAAAAATTTTTTTATTATTCATATGACCGGTTTCGGTTCATTCACAACCATCTTCAGATCTGTAAAAATAATTATACTAATTTACCATTTCACGGATGGAAATGTTTTTCATCCTATCTAATCGACATCAAATGTCCCAGAACGTACCTGATATTTCAGTTACAGGAGTAATCCGTCCAAATCCAGCAACTTTCACATGCTACGTCACATAGAATTAGTTGGCAGAGTGCACGTCATTTATATTAATTATAGCACTATTACCGACAGGTGGCGTCTGGTACATTTGTTACATTCCATTTGTACATACTGTATTCAGTAGATCTTTTTATATTCTAAGAAAGTTTAACTTGTTTATAAATGAGAACTCATATACAAGACTTGTGCGACACATTCGTGAGTACTTGTTGAGTGTTTGGGATTTCAACAAGGTCAGATTATGTTCAAAATTTGCCAATGTCTGTGAATTTCTAAGTAACCAAACTGCTGAGGTCATCGGTCCCTAGACTTACGCACTACTTAAACTAACTTATGCTAAGAACAACACACACACTCATGCCCGATGGAGGACTCGAACCTCCGGCGGGAGGGGCCGCGCAATCCATGACATGCCGCCTCAAACCGCGCGGCCACTGCGCGCTGCTAGCTCAGATTTCAGGAAGACATTGAAGCAATTCTCGATTTGTTCGGTAGAAGGTTGAATGATTAGAGCGTTTAAGTTAGTTAAAGTCAGGATTTGTACAGTAATGAAGTTACATAAAGTGTGAAGGAACATTGGGTACCAGAAGTCGCATGTGTGGTACATTCTACTGCGTAGGTCTCAGTAGTATGGTACTGTGATGCTAGTGGGTCGACGGAGCACTGAATGAAGCAACACGGGGGTGAACACGGTGTCACCGACCAGTGGAAGACATGACAAGAGCAGATCGCTACTCAGTAGGGTGGCAGCGTCGAGGGCAGTAATCGGGTCAGTTACGCCAGCCGAGCAACGCCAGAATATTCCACCGACCTACTGGGGAAATTCAAATGGATTCAAATGGCTCTCAGCAATATGGGACTTAACATCTGAGGTTGTCAGTCCCCTAGACTTTTTTTTTTGTCATCATTCTACTGACTGGTTTGATGCGGCCCGCCACGAATTCCTTTCCTGTGCTAACTTCTTCATCTCAGAGTAGCACTTGCAACCTACGTCCTTAATTATTTGCTTGACGTATTCCAATCTCTGTCTTCCTCTGCAGTTTTTGCCCTCTACAGCTCCCTCTAGTACCATGGAAGTCATTCCCTCATGTCTTAGCAGATGTCCTATCACCCTGTCCCTTCTCCGTATCATGTTTTCCACATATTCCTTTCTCCTCCGATTCTGCATAGAACCACCTCATTCCTTACCTTATCAGTCCACCTAATTTTCAACATTCGTCTATAGCACCACATCTCAAATGCTTCGATTCTCTTCTGTTCCGGTTTTCCCACAGTCCATGTTCCACTATCATACAATGCTGTACTCCAGACGTACATCCTCAGAAATTTCTTCCTCAAATTAAGGCCGGTATTTGATATTAGTAGACTTCTTTTGGCCAAAAATGCCTTTTTTGCCATAGCGAGTCTGCTTTTAATGTCCTCCTTTCTCCGTCCGTCATTGGTTATTTTACTGCCTAGGTAGCAGGAATTCCTTAACTTCATTGACTTCGTGACCATCAATCCTGATGTTAAGTTTCTCGCTGTTCTCATTTCTACTACTTCTCATTACCTTCGTCTTTCTCCGATTTACTCTCAAACCATACTGTGTACTCATTAGACTGTTCATTCCGTTCAGCATTTAATTCTTCTTCATTTTCACTCAGGATAGCAATGTCATCAGCGAATCGTATTATTGATATCCTTTCACCGTGTATTTTAATTCCACTCCTGAACCTTTCTTTTATTTCCATCATTGCTTCCTCGATGTACAGATTGAAGAGTAGGGGCGAAAGGCTACAGCCTTGTCTTACACCCTTTTTAATACGAGTACTTCGTTCTTGATCGTCCACTCTTATTATTCCCCCTTGGTTGCTTTTCCTAAAGCCAAACTGATCGTCACCTAGCGCATTCTCAATTTTCTTTTCCATTCTTCTGTATATTATTCTTGTAAGCAGCTTCGATGCATGAGCTGTTAAACTGATTGTGCGATAATTATCGCACTTGTCAGCTCTTGCCGTCTTCGGAATTGTGTGGATGATGCTTTTCCGAAAGTCAGATGGTATATCGCCAGACCCATATATTCTACACACCAACGTGAATAGTCGTTTTGTTGCCACTTCCCCCAATGATTTTAGAAATTCTGATGGAATGTTATCTATCCCTTCTGCCTTATTTGACCGTAAGTCCTCCAAAGCTCTTTTAAATTCCGATTCTAATACTGGATCCCCTATCTCTTCTAAATCGACTGCTGTTTCTTCTTCTATCACATCAGACAAATCTTCACCATCATAAAGGCTTTCAACGTATTCTTTCCACCTATCTGCTCTCTCCTCTGCATTTCACAGTGGAATTTCCGTTGCACTCTTAATGTTACCACCGTTGCTTTTAATGTCACCAAAGGTTGTTTTGACTTTCCTGTATGCTGAGTCTGTCCTTCCGACAATCATACCTTTTCCGATGTCTTCACACTTTTCCTGCAGCCATTTCGTCTTAGCTTCCCTGCACTTCCTATTTATTTCATTCCTCAGCGACTTGTATTTCTGTATCCCTGATTTTCCCGGAACATGTTTGTACTTCCTCCTTTCATCAATCAACTGAAGTATTTCTTCTGTTTCCCATGGTTTCTTAGCAGATACCCTTTTTTGAACCTATGTTTTCCTTCCCAACTTCTGTGATGGCCTTTTTTAGAGATGTCCATTCCTCTTCAACTGTACTGCCTACTGCGCTATTCCTTATTGCTGTATCTATAGCGTTAGAGAACTTCAAACGTATCTCGTCATTCCTTAGCACTTCCGTATCCCACTTCTTTGCGTATTGATTCTTCCTGACTAATGTCTTGAACTTCAGCCTACTCTTCATCACGACTATATTGTGATCTGAGTCTATATCTGCTCCTGGCTACGCCTTACAATCTAGTATATGTTTTCGTAATCTCTGTCTGACCATGATGTAATCTAATTGAAATCTTCCCGTATCTCCCGGCCTTTTCCAAGTATACCTCCTCCTCTCGTGATTCTTGAACAGGGTATTCGCTATTACTAGCTGAAACTTGTTACAGAACTCAATTAGTCTTTCTTCTCTTTCATTCCTTGTCCCAAGCCCATGTTCTCCTGTAACCTTTTCTTCTACTCCTTCCCCTACAACTGCATTACAGTCGCCCATGACTATTAGATTTTCGTCCCCCTTTACATACTGCATTACCCTTTCAATATCCTCATACACTTTCTCTATCTGTTCATCTTCAGCTTGCGACGTCGGCATGTATACCTGAACTATCGTTGTCGGTGTTGGTCTGCTGTCGATTCTGATTAGAACAACCCAGTCACTCAACTGTTTACAGTAACACACCCTCTGCCCTACCTTCCTATTCATAACTTATCCTACACCTGTTATACCATTTTCTGCTGCTGTTGATATTACCCGATACTCATGTGACCAGAAATCCTTGTCTCCCTTCCACTTCACTTCACTGACCCCTACTATATCTAGATTGAGCCTTTGCATTTCCCTTTTCAGATTTTCTAGTTTCCCTACCACGTACAAGCTTCTGACATTCCACGCCCCGACTCGTAGAACGTTATCCTTTCGTTGATTATTGAATCTTTTTCTCATGGTAACCTCCCCCTTGGCAGTCCCCTCCCGGAGATCCGAATGGGTTACTATTCCGGAATCTTTTGCCAATCGAGAGATCATCATGACACTTCTTCAAATACAGGCCACATGTCCTGTGGATACACGTTACGTGTCTTTAATGCAGTGGTTTCCATTGCCTTCTGCATCCTCATGTTGTTGATCATTGGTGATTCTTCCGCCTTTAGGGGCAATTTCCCGCTCCTAGCACAAGAGAGTGCCCTGAACCGCCCTCTTTGACAACTCCGTTGGCAGAATGAGTCTGACTTCTTATGCCGGAAGTCTTCGGCCGCCAATGCTGATTATTTATCAAAATTTAGGCAGTGGCGGGGATCGAACCCGGGACCGAAGACGTTTTCATTATGAATCAAAGACGCTACCCCTAGACCACGGGTACTTAGACCCCTTCACATAGAACTACGTAAACCTAACTAACCTAAGGACATCGCACACATCCATGCCTGAGGCAGGATTCGAACCAGCGATTGTAGCAGCAGCGCGGTTCCCGACTGAAGTGCCTAGAACCGCTCTACCACAGCGGACGGTTACTGGGGAAAAAGTTTTGTGTTCTGCCTTACGGCAGGACTTGTCATGGGGGAAGCCTCGTCAGAAAGGCCCACCGTATGAGTTTCTAGGGAAGTGATTCCAGTGGTGGTTTTCCATTGCCTTCCAGGGATGATGATGAAATGATAATGAGGACAACACAACACCCAGTCCCTGAGTGGAGAAAAATCTCCGACCGAGCCGGAAATCGAACTCGGGCCCCTTGGCGTGACAGGCCGCCGCGCTGACCACTCAGCTATGGCTGCGGACCGTTACTGGGGAGGAATAATCATAAACATCAGCGGTGGAAAACCGTATTTAACGACCGGCAGCCTGCTCGTCATCATTGACCATTGTGAGGCGCTGAAATGGCGCAGAAGCTGTGTCACTCAGCGCTGCCTCCATCTCGGAGTTGTCATTGTGATTGCAACATCGTAATAGTCACTGTCGTAATACACGTCGTCACCTACAAGGCGCTGTAGTCATCACCCTTACGATCGCCAACGCCATCAGCTGGCAGCCGCCTGTAATGGCAGTCACTGCCTCGGGTGCGTTGTGGTAACGCACTGTCGCCATCGTCTGGGACGCTGCCCCCACAAACACTGTGACTGTGGCCGGAGCGAGGGTGGTCGCTAAGATAGGGCACTGACCCGTCCTACTGTGGCCAGCGCCACGCCCACAGCCGCTATCACAACAGAGGCCGCCGCGGTAGGACCCAACAAGGCAATAGCGTCGCTGGAAAGGCAGCGGATTCTGGTTACACCAGAGCAGCTACAGTCGCAGCAGCGAGAGCACGTGGGAGCGTCCGCCAGCCACCTTAGTGCTGCCGTATGTACACTCCTGGATATTGAAATAAGAACACCGGGAATTCATTGTCCCAGGAAGGGGAAACTATATTGACACATTCCTGGGGTCAGATACATCACATGATCACACTGACATAACCACAGGCACATAGACACAGGCAACAGAGCATGCACAATGTCGGCACTAGTACAGTGTATATCCACCTTTCGCAGCAATGCAGGCTGCTATTCTCCCATGGAGACGATCGTAGAGATGCTGGATGTAGTCCTGTGGAACGGCTTGCCATGCCATTTCCACCTGGCGCCTCAGTTGGACCAGCGTTCGTGCTGGACGTGCAGACCGCGTGAGACGACGCTTCATCCAGTCCCAAACATGCTCAATGGGGGACAGATCCGGAGATCTTGCTGGCCAGGGTAGTTGACTTACACCTTCTAGAGCACGTTGGGTGGCACGGGATACATGCGGACGTGCATTGTCCTGTTGGAACAGCAAGTTCCCTTGCCGGTCTAGGAATGGTAGAACGATGGGTTCGATGACGGTTTGGATGTACCGTGCACTATTCAGTGTCCCCTCGACGATCACCAGTGGTGTACGGCCAGTGTAGGAGATCGCTCCCCACACCATGATGCCGGGTGTTGGCCCTGTGTGCCTCGGTCGTATGCAGTCCTGATTGTGGCGCTCACCTGCACGGCGCCAAACACGCATACGACCATCATTGGCACCAAGGCAGAAGCGACTCTCATCGCTGAAGACGACACGTCTCCATTCGTCCCTCCATTCACGCCTGTCGCGACACCACTGGAGGCGGGCTGCACGATGTTGGGGCGTGAGCGGAAGACGGCCTAACGGTGTGCGGGACCGTAGCCCAGCTTCATGGAGACGGTTGCGAATGGTCCTCGCCGATACCCCAGGAGCAACAGTGTCCCTAATTTGCTGGGAAGTGGCGGTGCGGTCCCCTACGGCACTGCGTAGGATCCTACGGTCTTGTCGTGCATCCGTGCGTCGCCGCGGTCCGGTCCCAGGTCGACGGGCACGTGCACCTTCCGCCGACCACTGGCGACAACATCGATGTACTGTGGAGACCTCACGCCCCACGTGTTGAGCAATTCGGCGGTACGTCCACCCGGCCTCCCGCATGCCCACTATACGCCCTCGCTCAAAGTCCGTCAACTGCACATACGGTTCACGTCCACGCTGTCGCGGCATGCTACCAGTGTTAAAGACTGCGATGGAGCTCCGTATGCCACGGCAAACTGGCTGACACTGACGGCGGCGGTGCACAAATGCTGCGCAGCTAGCGCCATTCGACGGCCAACACCGCGGTTCCTGGTGTGTCCGCTGTGCCGTGCGTGTGATCATTGCTTGTACAGCCCTCTCGCAGTGTCCGGAGCAAGTATGGTGGGTCTGACACACCGGTGTCAATGTGTTCTTTTTTCCATTTCCAGGAGTGTATTAAGAATGGAAGCAAAACCTCGTCTAGAGGGCAAACAACCAAATCACTGCAGTTGATCAATAAATGTTATTATACTGTCATCTGGAGCTATCCATGGACAACCCCAACCCCCTTCCCTTCACCATCCTCTTCCTCACGACCAGCGTAAACCCCACGTTCGGGTCAGGCGACAGGCTCTGGAGATCCGTGATTGTTTACAGATTGATCAACATGCGGGTATTACAGAAATGCTATTTGGATGCAAATGGGAATCCCTAGGGGAAATGATGACTACTTTTGGGAAACGCTACAGGAAATCTTAGAGAACCGGAAAGTGACTGCAGAATCACTATACTGCCACCATCGCAAATCTCAAATAAAGACGTCGAAAACAAAATAGAAGAAATTAGGTGCCTTCTGTAACGGGACATCCTCCTTTAGCATTACTTTTTCTCAACAGTAGTTGTCGGTACCAGTAATATTTTTCGATTTTTGGACAGGTCAGTATTATGTCAGTCGCTTTTCTGAAAACTTCCATATAATTTTACACACAGCGTGTTATACTTCAAGCTAAAATTATAAAAAAGAGTTATATTCTAAAATATTTTAGTTTCGATGTTATAATCTTTAAGTACTTTTTCTGAGTGAATAGTTTAAAATTATTTTTTAGAAACATATGAAATTACGAATTATTGGTACACTTAAAATTTTTATTCGTAATTACGCAATCCTGTACTGTTTACTATGTTTATTTCTACATTCATTTGTGAAATAATAATCGCAATTAATAATGTAATAGTAACAAGCAGACATTCATTTGTCAAGAAGAGTTACTTCCCCAGAGTGAGGGAGTCGTAAGCTTGCCTCTGATGAGATCGGTCGTATTTTTCTATTTTTGTGTGAATTATGTAATTTCGGGTTTGTTAACGTGAGAAATGAAAATATTGTGTGATATACCGAACCGTGAAAAAATATATTTACGTAAAAAAATACTGCAAGAACAATCTTCAGATTTATTAAGTGCAAACCAACCGTGAGGATCTGGTGTGACATTTTCAGCTTCAAGGTTCAGACACCTAGACAAGAAGAACTGGAGCCAACTCAGCATGACAAGCTAAGTAAACTAGAAAGTTTACTGTAATCTTTGACCCTCTCAAATCTTCATAAAGGACTTTAACGTGTACAATAGATGGAATTAGTTAGGAGGGGAGGAGATTACACTATAGAGGCTCCATTTACGAATGGGCCAGGAAATGGAACGAGTAATAGTGTTTGAAGTACCCTCTGTCATGCACTGTATGGCAACCTGCAAATTATAAGGCGATCAAGAAGTTTTCGTTTGAGGACGTTGCTGTAGCATATATGCTATGTACAGTGATTCCGATGCGAGTATGTAGCCGCTGATTTATAGACAAGGGATTACCATGGCATTCCTGTCTTTCTGACGTGTGTGCTGTAAATGCGGAAATGTCAACTCTGTCTTTCCAAGCATTAATCCCGACATGCTGTTATGGTTAAACGGACGTGGCATGTTAATTTTAAGCGGTGGCTGAATGCCCTTCCTGTGGCCACCCCATACCCCCCGGGACAGAATCCGTGTACCCCACCTGTCTGCGTCTAGTGTAAGCCATGGAATAGTGCGAACGCGTTTCAGATGTCTGCGAGTTGTGTAACTGAGGCGGAACGTCTGGACCAGCCCGGTATTCACCCAGCGGCACGTGGAAAACCGCCTAAAAATCACATCCAGGCTGGCCAGCACACCGGCCCTCGTCGTTAGTCCGCCAGGCGGATTCGATCCAGGGCCGGCGTGCCTACCCTATTCCAGGTAGCAGCGTGTTAGTGCTCTCGGCTACCCTGGTGGGTAAATGCGGAAACGTCAACTATGCCGCCATTATTCCTAAATGTGTCCAAACAGAACCAACGTGCACTTACTGGTTTCTTGGCTGCTGAAGGACAAACACCGGTGGACACCTGTCTGAGAATGAAAAACCACAGTTGTAGAATGGCGTGACATGGAGTGTTGTTGCTTCACGATAACGCACGTCCCCAGTCCCCATATCGCAAATGACGTAACATCTAAGTTATCCAACTCATGTAGGAAACACGGGTGCATCTGCACTATAGTGCTCTCCTCGTGGTATTACGATACCTTCACTTACTTTAGAAAAGCCTTGAAGCTCGACGATTCCTGTCGTACGAGGCCGCGCAGCAGGCTGTTACAGACTCCTTCATGAAGCAGGGCGCAGTTGTACTAGTCTGGTACCTTCAACCTGGTAAGACGGTGAGATGAGTGCCTCAATGCTCACGTCGATTTTACCCAGTTGGCACACCGATTCCGGACTGTATGTGCTCCATACGGAAACCTTTTGATCACTCCTTATATACTAACGAATTTGGGATATGATCGTGTATTGGGGTGAAATTGGGAACCCTCATATTTCTCTTTATGAGTCGATAACACTGTTTTCTGTCCCTTAGACAACTAAGGTGGCTGGCAACTTCAGTATACCCACAAGGCTTGATAGAGTCAGATGCATGTTTTTGAGCAAAAGGAATTTTTCTGTTTTTGTGGTTGCGTACCTTACTTTTGTGAATTTTGTGTTCAGTAAGGAACTGATGCCGTCGTATTACAAGCTGAAAATAGTACTACAATGGATAATACTTCCATCAGGCTTTATGAACAGATGCCATGTTAAACAATTCTTCACCTTGTTAATTCAGAAGGAATTTTACAGACAACGTACAGTTGGGGTAAAACTGGGCAAAAGCTACAGGGTAAAACCGGAACTACCTGATATTACTCCATGACTTCTTCATATATAACTTACGTATGTGATATAAGAAGTATGTGCTTTTAACGGCACGCTACTTGTGTGTACACTTTTTAATAAGTACCATTTAGTAATTACATACAAAATTTGCAAATATTTTATGTCAATTTTTAAATAATTTTGTCACTAATAATTTGATTAATTACCCCTTAATGAAGAAATGTATTTGCATTTGAGGTGGGGCCATTTATACAGTCGGGAAATTAATGTATGACTTAACAGATGTCGGGGAAGAATGGCGACCCTCTACCAAAGAGCTCAGTTGTTCGGACTTGCATGTACTGGAACAGCAACAATGCAATATTACCTATCTGGATTGAAAAAAGGCGGGTATTTTCTCGCTTAATACAAATGCATTTGGCGAAGAGGAATGTACACCATCAGATACAAGAGAAAGAATAATGCCAGATTCCCAGAATACAACAGAGCCTGTTACCACTTCTTCTCCACATCCTGATTCGTCGACTGAAGGGCAATCACAGCCTACATTCACTGTGTCACCATAGAGTGTAAGCCAGTTCCTCACTACCACAGATCATAATCAACCAGATGAAGAGGAAAATGCGCAATGATCACAGAGTCTCAATACAAAAATGAACTCAATGCAACAAAAGCATCTCCCCAGCGTGTTAAAAAAGTTGTTGGCCACGGAGAAAAATTCAGAAGAGTCTGAAGACGTGTGAGGCAAACAGACCTCCTAAAGATGAGAATGTAGCTTGTCTTCTTTGCTAAGAGACCTACTAAGCATCAAGGGAATTAGGTGACTGGCTAAAGTATTCAACGTTCCGGCGTGAAGTCGATCGCCGGCACGCCAGTCGGGAACGTTATAGCAGAGAGGGCTGTGGGAGGACGTCAGCCAGTTGCACGCTGATCGACCCCTCTCCAGGATGACAACGCGACACCTGCGGCCTCTAGGAGAAGAGAACATGAGCGCTGCACCCGACTGGCCGTGGCCAGCTCTACAGAAGCGTCAAGGCCAGCGACCTGGATAGAAGCATCAACTGTATTACTTCACTTGCATTGGAATTGTTATACTGAAGAGATTTCTTATTTTGTTTGGGACCCATTGCTTGCGGCATATCTGTATTTCTCAAAGTTAAGTATTGTCACTTTCATTTCATAATAAAACTCTTTAATGCGTTTTGCTTGAATTGTTGTCTAGCGATCCGAGAAGCAAGTTTTCTAGACACCCCAGCTTTCACAACTTGACAGGACACAACATTTAAAGTGTCAGAAGTGGGTCCATGAGGATTGTGCAGGGTGGACTGAAGATGGTTAGCATGAATATCGGTGTGTCCCACGCCCCAGAGGGAAAGTATTACACTGCCCGTTTGTGCCCCACAAAGTACCAGCTTTAACCACATGGTATGGGGTATAACAGTAAATTGCACAGTACTGAGTTACATTGCATATAATTTAAATCATCAGAATAAGTACTCATAGTTGAAATAAGTTGTTCAAGCCTTGTTTATTCTTACTAAAATAAATTTGAAGCCCCAACAATGAAAACTGTCCTTGTTATCTCGATTTCTCCGTTGCTACCCGACTGTGTGGCAACTTCCTCTATGTAGATATATACTGATCAGCCAGAAAATTATGACCACCTACCTGATAGCCGATATGTCCACCTTCGGCACGAATAGCAGCGATGACGCGTCATGAGCCATGTTCAAAAAAATGGTTCAAATGGCTCTGAGCACTATGGGACTCAGCTGCTGAGGTCATTAGTCCCCTAGAACTTAGAACTAGTTAAACCTAACTAACCTAAGGACATCACAAACATCCATGCCCGAGGCATGATTCGAACCTGCGACCGTAGCGGTCTTGCGGTTCCAGACTGCAGCGCCTTTAACCGCACGGCCACTTCGACCGGCGAGAGCCATGTTCAGTCACATGACAGATGTCGTACATCGGTTTCAGATCTGGTGAGTTGGGGGCCACGACATCAACTGGAACTCTGCACTGTATTCCTCGAACCGGTCCACCACACTCCTCGCCTTGTGATATGGCGCACTATCTTGTTGAAAAATGCCACTGCTACCGGGAAACATGACTTCCATGAAGGGGTGTAGATGGTCTGATGGTCACTTGCCCATTTCAGTCATAGTGGCCGATGTCGTGGTGCCAACGTTGGCGCATACACGAACCGTCGGTTGCGGAGGTCCACCGTTAAGAGTGTTCGGTGCACTGTATGTTCAGGCACACTTGTTCCCTGTCCAGCATTAAAGGCTGATGTTAGTTCCGCCACATTTCGCCCCCAGTCCTGTTTTATCAGAGCCCCAGACTACGACGTCCGACATCTGTAACGATCCCAAGACGTCTGGACTTTTTTTTTTACGCATCAAGTTCCATAGGATCAAATTGAGGAGCAAATCTCCAAGGTCATGGAACGTGTCAGTATATGAACTTACAACATAAAAGCGATAACAGATGAAAATAAATATTTATGAACCCGAAAGAAGTCAGTCCATAAGTTTAAATAAACGCAGTCAACAATACAACAGGAATCAGCTTAATTTTTCAAGGAACATGGTCAACATTACGAGTTGAAGACATCCACCACAGCACTCCTTGAACACCCGACAAGTCGTGCAGTTTCCAGAACACTAGTGCCGAGCTTCCAGGCCATAAAAATCTCCCCTCGATGAACTTCAGATATATCGCGCGCCTTCCCCATTTAAACAAGGACAGCACGCTCACTGATGCTACATGCACTGTGCCTCGCGTGGATCTGCACGGAGATAACTTTTCCTCCGATGTGTGATGGAGTTTGCAGCAGTTAGTGCTTTGCCTCCCATGCATGTTGGTGTTGCGTCTTCATATGTGGATTGTCTTCTTGGGTGTATCCTCAGCACAGTTCTGCAGAGCTAGCTATGCAGCGAGCAGGTGTGGCCAGCGGGAGGTGACGCTGCGCGGCAGTTTGCGGCCCAGCGTCCGGATTTGAGCGTTGTGCGACCAGCCAGCACGTTCGTAAAAGGTGCGGGCGGTCGTCTGGAAGAGGTCACGGAGCAGAGGTACTTCCGCGACGTCGTGAAGATGAGCGGTGGGAAAATCGTAAGGCAGGTGTAAGGCCAGCTGAAGGATGCGGTTCTGCAGTGTCTCCAGCTTCTTCAGGTTCGTGTCGGCGGCGTTCCCCAGACGACAGCGGCATATTGGAGTACATGGCGGAGCAGCGCCTTGTACAGGGTGATGCCCAGCCGCGGTGGTAGCTGGGAGCTGGGGTTCAGCACCGGGTACAGGGTGCGGAGCCTTTTCCGCACTTTGGCCTTCACTTCGCGGATGTGCGGAACCCACGTGAGGCGGCGGTCGATGGTGACGCCGAGGTAATGCGCCGTTGGGCGCCACAGGACAGGGCTGCCACCGACGGTGAGCGGTTGCAGACCTGCAGGAACGAGTCGCCTGGTGACGATCAGGAACTGGGTCTTGGCACCATTGAATTGGAGACGCCACTTGACTGCCCAGGCTGCCAGGGTGTCAACGGCGAGCTGCAAACGGCGGCGCATGACGGCGGCATTGAGGCTCCTGGTATAGAGAGCCGTGTCATCCGCGTACAGGGCGAGCTGCACACGGTCGATCTTCGGTGCATCAGACGTGTACAGCGAGTACAGGAGTGGCCCCAAGACCGAGCCCTGCGGCACGCCGGCGTTGATGCGGCGGACGGAGGACAAGCCCTGCGCGGCCCGCACATGGAAGGTCCTATCGGCAAGATAGGAAGCGATGAGACGTACGTGCGACGTCGGGACCCCAAGTTCAAAAAGTTTGAACAAGAGGCCGCGGTGCCACACACTGTCGAAAGCACGCGACACGTCCAGGAACACCGCGCCGAAGAACTCGCGCTGCTCGAGGGCGACGAACGCATCTTCCACTAGCCGAAGGAGTTGATGCACGGCCGAGTGACCCCTGCGGAATCCGAACTGCTCTTCGGGCAGGAGGCCTTCCTCGTCGACGTGGCGCTGCAGCCGCCTGATGTACACCCTTTCAAAGACACTGTGCGTGTATCTGTCTAGCAGTCATTCCTCGCCAAGTGACGCTGCTGGCGACTCGATGGGCTTGTACAGACAGTAGGCTGGTGGCCATAATGTTCTGGCTGACCGGTGGAAGTAGGCATACGATTAGCATTTCAGTGCAATCACACGCAGCAACACTCAGTTATTAATTACGCTACTGTTGACTGTTCATGACAAGATCGTATTACGCCTCAAGTATGAAGGAGGCACGTCACGCGGCTCACACCCAAAAGCACAAACATTTTACTCGCTCAACTGCACAGGACCGTACGTCCATGTCATCTACTGTCACTCGGTAAACGGACATCTTGGTAGCAAAACAAGTATCAAAAATGGTTCAAATGGCTCTGAGTACTATGGGACTTAACTTCTGAGATCACCAGTCCCCTATATCTTAGAAATACTTAAACCTTACTAACTTAGGGACATCACACACATCTGTGCCCGAGGCAGGATTCCAACCTGCACCCATAGCGGTCGGGCGGTTCCAGACTGTAGCGCCTAGAACCGCTCGGCCACCCCGGTCGGCAAACAAGTATCCATCGGGACAGAGCAAGGACACACACATCTATGCCCGAGGCAGGATTCGAACCTGTGACCATAGTGGTCACGCGGTTCCAGACTGTAGCGCCTAGAACCGCTCAGCTACCCCGGGCGGCAAACAAGTATCCATTGGGACAGAGCAAGGACATTTGCACAATCATGGGGCTGGCATCATGGCGACTACTGTTGTTACTTCCGTTGATGCTGCAACGAATAGAGGCGCGCCGTCAGTGGTGCGATCCTCGAAAACATTGGACGCAAGAATGACACCACGTCGTTCCTTGAGATGAGTCCTGCTTCTATATGAAGCATCATGAAGGACGAAATCGTTTATGGAGGCTCCGAAAGGAACGAATGTTGCCAGATTGGGTTCGTCATCGTCATACGCGTATATCACCTGGCGTGAAGGAGTGGGAGCCCTCAGGCGCACAGAACGATGATTGGTGATTCACGTAGCTGATAATCTGAACTGGCCTGGCCAGCACGTTTACACAGATCTCTCACCAGCTAGAAACATCTGGCCATCATTCGTCAGGCCCTACGGTTTTTGAACTCTTTCACGGAGCTGAAGCAGCACTGAATGACGTATCCGCATCCATCAACCTAGAGTTCGACTCGATGAGCAGTAGGGTTAGAGCCGTTATTGCTGCTAAAGGTGGCAGATCTGTGCACTGAAATTTCCTCCCTATGTACCTCCTATGCATCTACAGTTTTAATCGAGTGTTGGTTGAAATGGCTCTGAGCACTATGGGACTTAACTTCAGAGGTCATCAGTCCCCTAGAACTTAGAACTACTTAAACCAAACTAACCTAAGGACATCACACACACCCATGCCCGAGGCAGGATTCGAACCTGCGACCATAGCAGTCTCGTGGTTCTAGACTGTAGTGCCTAGAACCGCTCAGCCATCCCGACCGTTAGTCGAGTGTTCTTCGTATCTTACTATAGACTCACAATAAGTAAAATTTCTTTCTTGGCTGTTCTTTCTGGTTTTGCAACAATTTCAATGGCCGGCAGTGTAATTCTGCCATGAGTTGACTTCCGACCAAGATCACGGGTTTATCCCTTGAGATAGCTGGTTTCCTCAAAAAATTGTCAGACAAAAAAAGGGAAAAAAATTATAAATTTTGGCGCTCGCGCTCATGTGTGTGTGTGTGTGTGTGTGTGTGTGTGTGTGTGTGTGTGTATGTGTGTGTTGTTTATACTGTGACAAGAGCAGCCTTCAAGTGTTGGGAGAGACAGACGGACGGTCGTGTGCCTGGTGTTATCTCCCTCAGGACAATAACACGCCCTATACAAGCCACACACGGAATGCTATGTACGCGCCTGTAAGCTCGCTACCTGCACACATTACTCCGCCACACGTTACGACGCGTCAACCGCATGCGGTGCTGCATCCGTGCCCCTGCACCCGTCGCCTGTTGCTGTATTTTGACAACACGTCCGCCGCGTCTCGGCTTCTGTGTGTTAAACTGCTATTGCTAAATATGGTGAGGTGGAGGGGAGAATGGCTGAGATGCAGAGAGAGAGAGAGAGAGAGAGAGAGAGAGAGAGAGAGAGAGAGTGCAGGGGGGGGGGGCCGGGAATAGAGGGGCAGACGAGATCATCCGTTCGATGTGGAGGACAGATAAAGGGGGGGGGGCAGAGAGGAAGGCTTGCTTCCTAAGTGTTCTCTTTTTACTCCCCACCACGTCACTCCCTCTTCACTGTACTACGGGTCTTTCACGTCACGCGCGCCATTCTTTTCATGAATACATTTCCGAGAGAAGTGTTTTATAAATTCAGACTGCGTAAACCAATCATTTCAGTCGATATTCAAATTTATGAATTTCATTTCGGCAGTGGCTCAATCGATTTTCATTGTCTGTTTGGTAAAACTGCCGCTCACAAGCATCAAAATAAAAAAAAGGGACAGGCACGCTGTCTGAATACAGAAAAGTTACTTCCTTGACAATGTCTAGAAATTTTCCATATCGAGAACAAGGTATATTTTTTCCTATATTCACTCAACATATATAAAACCACACCCGCTAGCTTCAAATCTGGATTAAATAGTAGTTTGTAAAAATAAAAACGCAGAAATTATCTGTGCTATTTCTTCACTAAATGAATAAAACTTGGACGAAAGAAAAAGTTACACTTTGTCAATATAGATGTTTCACAACGAAAGTCTGTATTTTACAGATGAAAAATCTAACTTGCATATATTACAACACATTTTATCTTGTCAAAATTTTTCAAACAAGTTGGGATAAATAAGGTATCATGCAACAATTTAAAATTTACTACAGCCACATAAGTAATACAAAACGGTTATGAGAAAGCAATAAAACACAGAAAATTCATCTGTCACTACCTATCTAAATACTGGGACATTGGGACACGGGAATTTTATTAACACTCGCCATTTTTTTTAATTTTCACTGGAACAGCCGCTGATGTGGGTTGCAGGGTGCATTGTTAGGGAGTGGGAAAATATAGAGAGATTTTAATGATTCATAGAAACCACTTTAACTATACTATTACATATTTATTGTGTTACGACCGGTTTCATTTCTTTGAATGTCTTCAGTTTGACGAGTTGTGCTGAAGTCATCGTATAAGCGTTTTTCTTGTTTTATGTACTGTCAAAGACCAAATCCACGAAAGCTGATCTTAAACATTCTGCCGTCCGCTTGGAGGAGGTATGGCGAGCAGACAGGGCATACTGCGTACTGTATGCATGATTTCTCTAAATCGGAAAATCCTGTGGAAGTTTCTCGATTGATCTTACATCTTTCCTCCTTCACCAAGCGAAACGTGTGAACCTTTACCATATCCAAACTAATCGTCTTTTAACAGGTCACCAGTGTTATTTTTTTCACTCTAATATATGTTTCTAGTCAGAAAATTGTACGCATTAGCTGCTAAGCTAATTGTACGATAATCCTCAGAAATATCTGAATTGTGTGCATGATTTCCTCCCGATAGGTCTACGGTATGTCAACAATTAAGTAGATTCTAAACACGATCTCTAATCATCGTTTCGTTTTAATTATCCTCATTGATTTTATAAATTCCGAAGGAACCATATTTATTTTTTCTGTCTTTCTTAATCGCAAATCTCAGATCGCTGCGTATCTAGGAACAGTCTTACAGCCGGCTCCACCCCAGCACTGATCCCTAGGGTGCGGCTTGCAGTGCAGGGAACGGGTGAAAGTCCGCTGGCTTAAGATCGTGGCTGCAGTCCGAGTCATCCAATATTTCCCATCCGAAGCGACGAATCTGCTCCTGTGTCAGCACTGCTGTGTATGGTTTTACGTTTTCGTCCACCAGCACAACACCTGCACTCAAGAGCTCTGGCCTCTTTTGCTTAATGGCCGACCAGAGGTTGTTGATGGTGTCGTGGTAGCACGACTCATTGATGGTGCCACGGTCACCTCGGGCATGCCGGTCTTCTGCCGTTCTCTCCCCTTCAGCGTTCAGCGCATGTGCCATTCCTCCATCGCTGCTGCCACTTCCGTCACAGGACTGGCAACGGCTGTTGATTTATATGACGTTTGTTTATGTCGCCTGGTGTAACACCCTATCCTTCAAAAACAATGACTAAACTACTTTCCGAATGTCCCTGTATGTGTGTGCCCCCTTTCTATGAGTGTCGTTTCCAGGTGAACGTCTTGCTGCGGTATTTATTATTTCAGTATCGACAGCCTTAGAGAGCACATCATCATTTCTCAGTACTTCAGCATTCCTCTTCCTTCCACAGTGAGTGATTTGGACGATTCTCTTAAACTTCAACCTGCTTTTCATACTATTAAATAGCAATCTGAGCCTGAACCTGCTTCTGAGTAAGCCTTAAATGTAACATCTAGTGTTCGGATTTTGTCTCACCAATATGTAATTCACACCATCCTTGTAAGTATTTGCATTGTACTAAGTCCAGCTGTAATAACTAAACGAAAAAAGTTCGTGAATCAAACGTTTGTCATTTTTTGTACACTCCTGGAAATGGAAAAAAGAACACATTGACACCGGTGTGTCAGACCCACCATACTTGCTCCGGACACTGCGAGAGGGCTGTACAAGCAATGATCACACGCACGGCACAGCGGACACACCAGGAACCGCGGTGTTGGCCGTCGAATGGCGCTAGCTGTGCAGCATTTGTGCACCGCCGCCGTCAGTGTCAGCCAGTTTGCCGTGGCATACGGAGCTCCATCGCAGTCTTTAACACTGGTAGCATGCCGCGACAGCGTGGACGTGAACCGTATGTGCAGTTGACGGACTTTGAGCGAGGGCGTATAGTGGGCATGCGGGAGGCCGGGTGGACGTACCGCCGAATTGCTCAACACGTGGGGCGTGAGGTCTCCACAGTACATCGATGTTGTCGCCAGTGGTCGGCGGAAGGTGCACGTGCCCGTCGACCTGGGACCGGACCGCAGCGACGCACGGATGCACTCCAAGACCGTAGGATCCTACACAGTGCCATAGGGGACCGCACCGCCACTTCCCAGCAAATTAGGGACACTGTTGCTCCTGGGGTATCGGCGAGGACCATTCGCAACCGTCTCCATGAAGCTGGGCTACGGTCCCGCACACCGTTAGGCCGTCTTCCGCTCACGCCGCAACATCGTGCAGCCCGCCTCCAGTGGTGTCGCGACAGCCGTTAATGGAGGGACGAATGGAGACGTGTCGTCTTCAGCGATGAGAATCGCTTCTGCCTTGGTGCCAATGATGGTCGTATGCTTGTTTGGCGCCGTGCAGGTGAGCGCCACAATCAGGACTGCATACGACCGAGGCACACAGGGCCAACACCCGGCATCATGGTGTGGGGAGCGATCTTCTACACTGGCCGTACACCACTGGTGATCGTCGAGGGGACACTGAATCGTGCACGGTACATCCAAACCGTCATCGAACCCATCCTTCTACCATTCCTAGACCGGCAAGGGAACTTGCTGTTCCAACAGGACAATGCACGTCCGCATGTATCCCGTGCCACCCAACGTGCTCTAGAAGGTGTAAGTCAACTACCCTGTCCGCCATTGAGCATGTTTGGGACTGGATGAAGCGTCGTCTCACGCGGTCTGCACGTCCAGCACGAACGCTGGTCCAACTGAGGCGCCAGGTGGAAATGGCATGGCAAGCCGTTCCACAGGACTACATCCAGCATCTCTACGATCGTCTCCATGGGAGAATAGCAGCCTGCATTGCTGCGAAAGGTGGATATACACTGTACTAGTGCCGACATTGTGCATGCTCTGTTGCCTGTGTCTATGGGCGTGTGGTTCTGTCAGTGTGATCATGTGATGTATCTGACCCCAGGAATGTGTCAATAAAGTTTCCCCTTCCTAGGAAAATGAATTCACGGTGTTCTTATTTCAATTTCCAGGAGTGTATTTACTCAGCCCTAACACACAGTTCCAGAAATGAAAACGTGAAAATAATCACAATTTGTATTATTTGTTTCACATTTAACAGCACTCCCCCCCCTCTAACAGCCAACTCAATGAACTCACAACCTGATATTAAAAAATTTGCACTTTTAATCAGTTAATAAGTAATCAAAATATCCACGGGTGTACTGTCGGTCTACAGTGTCCAACGGGCACAATATATCGGCGATCATACATGTCGCCATCATCAGGTGAACTGACGGACTGAGCTCCTGTGAACGTGCCGGCACGGAGATCCGTACGCCATGGCTGCTCAGGGCGGCCGCCGATTTAAATACCCTCCACCCGCAGCGCACTCCCTCCGCCGTCCGCGCCCCGCGCTACGGTCGCGCGGTGTAACAGATTGCGACGCCGTCTGAGATGACGTCGGTGTGATGGCTCTGTTCGCCATGGTAGTGTTTGCTCGATTTACTCTTGATTAACCCAATTGCTGGTTCCCAAGACTTGCTAAGATTATAGCCACAGTCACGGTTTATGAGGTCGTCATTGGTGCGAATTTCGATGGCCTCTCTAACAACGCTGTCCCAGTATCTCGACGTCTGTACCAGAATCCTCGGACGTTCATACTCCATAGCGTGATTTTCCGACAAACAATGTTCAGCGACCGCCGACTTGCTCGGATAGATCAGTCGAGTGTGCCTCTGGTGTTCACGCCATCGATCCTCGACGGTACGCATCGTCTGACCAATATACGACTTGCCATATTGACACGGAATCTGGTACACGCCGGCCTTCCTCAAACCGAGGTTATCTTTGGCGCTCCCCACCAGTGCACGAGTTTTATTCGGAGGAAATATTGTGCCCGTTGGACACTGTAGACCGGCAGTACACCCGTGGATATTTTGATTATCAAATACGCCGGGAGAAACTCAAGAATCACAGTTAATAAGTAACTTGTAAATTTACAGTATGTTTAATTGTTTTGAATTTTCGCTCAGTTACTGCGCCGCTCAGCAATCTTGGGGCTCTGGAATTTCATGAACATGATTGCACAGCACGCCACACGGAACTGTCACCCATACAAAGTAACCCAGGTAGTTGTCATCCACGACTAGTCACATCGCTTTATGAATTAATCTGATTCTCCAGAGGGCAACATAACACAACCTTAACAAAACTGATTAGTTTCCAGGCTACATGACATCGAGTCACGAAAGCTGACCACGGAATTCCAGACACTTTGTGACCAAAATGGAACCGAAACAGAGGATGACAGACTAAAGGCCGAAATACTAAAAGTCTTTTTCCAAAGCTGTTACACAGAGAAAAACTGCACTGTAGTTCCTTCTCTAGATTGTCGCACAGTTGACAAAATGGTAGATATCAAAATAGATGACAGAGGGATAGAAAAACAATTAAAATCCCTGAAAAGAGGGAAGGCCGCTGGGCCTGACGGGATACCAGTTCGATTTTACATAGAGTACGCGAAGGAACTTGCCCCCCTTCTTGCAGCGGTGTACCGTAGGTCTCTATAAGAGCGTAGCGTTCCAAAGGATTGGAAAAGGGCACAGGTCATCCCCATTTTCAAGAAGGGGTGTGTCGAACATATGTGCAGAACTATAGACCTATATCTCTAACGTCGATCAGTTGTAGAGTTTTGGAACACGTATTATGTTCGAGTATAATGACTTTTCCGGAGACTAGAAATCTACTCTGTAGGAATCAGCATGGGTTTCGAAAAAGACGATCGTGTGAAACCCAGCTCGCGCCATTCGTCCACGAGACTCAGAAGGCCATAGACACGGGTTCCCAGGTAGATGCCGTGTTTCTTGACTTCCGCAAGGCATTCGATACAGATCCCCATTGTCGTTTAATGAACAAAGTAAGAGAATATGGACTATCAGACCAATTGTGTGATTGAAGAGTTCCTAGATAACAGAACGCAGCATGTCATTCTCAATGGAGAGAAGTCTTCCGAAGTAAGAGTGCTTTCAGGTGTGCCGCAGGGGAGTGTCGTAGGACCGTTGCTATTCAAAATATATGTAAATGGCCTTGTGGATGGCATCGGAAGTTCACTAAGGCTTTTTGCGGATGATGCTGTAGTATATCGAGAGGTTGTAACGATGGAATATTGTGCTGAAATGCACGAAGATCTGCAACGAATTGACGCATGGTGCAGGGAATGGCAATTGAATCTCAATATAGACAAGTGTAATGTGCTGCGAAGACATAGAAAGAAAATTCCTTTATCATTTAGCTATAATATAGCAGGTCAGCAAGTGTAAGCAATTCCATAAATTATCTGGTAGTAGGCATTAGGAGTGATTTAAAATGAAATGATCATATAAAGTTGATCGTCGGTGAAGCAGATGCCAGACTGAGATTCATTGGAGAATCCTAAGGAGATGCAATCCGAAAACAAAGGATGTAGGTTACCATACACTTGTTCGCCCACTGCTTGAATATTGCTCACCAGTGTGGGATCCGCACCAGATAGGGTTGATAGAGGAGATAGAGAAGATCCAACGGAGATCAGCGCGCTTCGTTACAGGTTAATTTAGTAATCGCGAAAGCGTTACGGAAATGACAGATAAACTCCAGTTGAAGACTCTGCAGGAGAGACGATCAGTAGCTCGGTACGGGCTTTTTTTGAAGTTTCGAGAACATACCTTCACCGAGGAGTCAAGCAGTATATTGCTCTCTCCTACGTATATCTCGCGAAGAGAGACCATGAGGATACAATCAGGGAGATTAGAGCCCACACAGAAGCTTACCGACAATTTTTCTTTCCACGAACAATACGAGACTGGAATAGAAGGAAGAACCGATAGAGGTACTCAAAGTACCCTCCGCCACACACCGTCAGGTGGCTTGCGGAGTATGCATGTAGATGTAGGTGTAGACGAAGGCGAGGAATCAATTCCCTGTATGAAAGGGAGCGAAATATATCTTCTCTGATTGACCGAAAAAACTGCAGCCACTCAGCTTACTATTTCAACTCATACTACCCGATAATCTCCCGCTTTCCGACCATTTCCATTTCCGAACGCAATTTACACACAAAATCCATATTAATCAATCCCAGAAAGCACATAAAGTAAAATTAACCGCATATTTACCCACCTGAACGAACGAACCAAACATTAGCTTACAAAAGGAGCATGAGCATCACGCACAAGCCAACATATGGACGTTTTCTACCGAAGAAATTTATAAAATTACACATTTCATAAATTTTTAAAATTATGCTGTGGCGTTGTATTTGTGTCGGCTCGATGGTGATGGTTGTCTCAGTCTGGTTGACATGGAACAGTGTCCGTCGATCGTGACGACTGCGATCTGCAACTGTTAAATACAAACTCCTCGCTTGGTTGACTAGTTTCAGACACTATCTCCCTTAAACTGATATCAACGTATCGACGGAGCAGCACGCCGGAATGTCTAAGCAGCCCTTGTTTAAAATTGAAGCACTGGTGTTCGAATTCCGTCGATATTTTTTACTTCGAACCCACAGTGACTGCACCACTCGGTACCGCAACAACTCCCTTGATCCGAAACAATTACCACATATGCTTCGCGTGTTCGCGTCAGGCTGATAAGCTTACGCGAACTTGATAACAGTAGTTCTTACGCCCGGTGTGCGAATGAGTGTTTAAAAGCAGATAACAGGATATCTTGAACTGTAAAGTCCATCACTCAAGCCGATGCCACATCACAGTTTTTGCGAGGATGTTGATTTATTAATGAATATAGCGTCATCAAGGTGACGCTACGGTGTTAATTCAACAACTAATACGACGTAATTCCAGAGATGAAACACTCTTCTTACAACGTACAGAAAGCGTCGTATTTCGGTTGAAATTTGCTGTTCACTGTTAATAAAATCACTAAATCACCTTTTAACTTCTGCGTTGTCTCAAGAAATAGTTAATTTCACAATTACACAGTAAATTCCCATTAAATGACGTAGTCGACACGAGGCATTAAGGTTGTATTGGAGTTTACTGAACTTCGTAATTATTTAAACCTGCACAGAATACACACCGATCTGTCATTCAGGGTCTTGAATCTATTTGCATCAGCGATTCTGACATTGACTGCAGCTTCCGACAACACGGCGTAACTGTAAGTTCTTCGTGATCGCTTGTAGCTGTTTCCTACTCAAGACTAATAATAGATTTTATGTCGGCGGCTGGTATTCTGCACTGTTCTTTGATGTTCGTGACAATCACAGACCACGAAGGCTAAGTCCCAGCGTTAATCAGGTGTCACACGATTTACAAAAAAAATGTTCATATGGCTCTGAGCACTATGGGACTTAACATCTATGGTAATCAGTCCCCTAGAACTTAGAACTACTTAAACCTAACTAACCTAAGGACAGCACACAACACCCAGTCATCACGAGGCAGAGAAAATCCCTGACCCCACCAGGAATCGAACCCGGGAACACGGGCGTGGGAAGAGAGAACGCTACTGCACGACCACGAGCTGCGGACCTACACGATTTACTTTTCTTTCACATATAACTGCTCCGTTGTGTGGCTAAACCATAATTGTTATTTTACTTGAGTTCCAATTTTTTAGCAGTACGTCAAGTCGACACTGGAAAACTTTTAAAACTTCAGTTCGGTTTGAAACAATCTAGTAGCGTTCAATAGGCTTACTACTATTTCAACGTCTACAAGAGAGACTGAATTATCATCTCCATTGCACTGTACCGGCCGGGATTGCAGAGCGGTTCTAGGCACTACAGTCTGGAACCGCGGGACCGCTACGGTCGCAGGTTCGAATCCTGCCTCGGGCATGGATGTGTGTGATGTCCTTAGGTTAGTTAGGTTTAAGTAGTTCTAAGTGTAGGGGACTGATGACCTCAGAAGTTAAGTCCCATAGTGCTCAGACATGTTTATTTCCATTCCAGTGTTACATGGTAGTCGCGGCGAACTTACAGCTCGGTGCGGCTACAACTCTCTTCTAGGATAAATGTTATCTGTGATCTATTTATGGTCTCAGATTTAACCTTCGTAAAGTATATATTATGAATTATTTATTTAAAGTTTAAGGCTTCGTATCATCTGATAGTCTGCCATTTAGTCCTTTCTTTATAATAAACGTTATTAGTTACATAGTATTCCTGTTAGTCAAACTTGCAATACTGTTAATTTAGTTGTCAGAAGCTTCCAGCAATGTCAAGATAACTAATTTTGCTTTTTCTTTTACTACCAAAGGGGTTTCATTAGTGTTTACATATTTGGGGTGTTACAATGCCCAAGACTTCTGGCATAAGAAGTTACTCTCATTTTACCAAAGGGCTTGCCAAAGAGGGTGGAGGAGCGGACAGAATTTCAGGGCACTCCCTTGTCCTAGAGGTGGAAAACGGACCCTAAGGGCGGAAGAATCAGCAATGATCAACGGCATGAGAATGCAGAAGGCAATCGAAACCACTCCATGAAAGACACGTAGCGTGTATCCACAGCCCATGTGACCCGTAACTCAAAAAGTGGCACGATGATCTCTCCATTGGCAAAAGATTCCTACATAGCTCCCCATTCGGATCTCAAGGAGAGGACTAGCAAGGGGGAGGTGACCATGAAAAAAAGATTGAATAATCAACGGAAGGATAACGTTCGACCAGTGGGGGGGGGGGGGGGATGTCAAAAGCTTGAACGTGGTAGGGAAACTAGAAACTCTGAAAAGGGAAATGCAAAGGCACAATATAGTTATAGTAGGAATCAACGAAGCGCAATGGGCAGAAGGCAAGTATTTCTAGTCAGATCAGTATAGAGTAATATCAACAGCAACAGCAAATGGTCATAACAGGAGTAGGATAAGTTATAAATATGAAGGTAGGGCAGAGAGTGTGTTACTGTCAACAGTTCAGTGACCGGGTTGTTCTTATCAGCATCGACCACAAACGAACGCCGACGACAATTGTTCAGGTGTACATGCCACCGTCGCAAGCCGAAGATGTGAGAGAAAGTGTATGAGGATATTGAAAGGGTAATACAGTATGTAAATATGGATGAAAATCTAATAGTCAGGGGTGACTGGAATGAAGTTCTATTAGAAGGGGTAGAAGAAAAGGTGACAGGAGCTTGGGACAAGGAATGAGAGAGGAGAAAGAATAATTGAGTTCTGTAACAAGTTTCAGCTAGTAGTAGCGAATACAACGTTCAATAATCACAAGAGAGGGTGGTATACTTGGAAAAGGCCGGGTGACACGGGGAGATTTCAGTTAGATTACATCATGGTCAGACAGAGATTCCGAAATCAGATACTGGATTGTAAGAAGTAAGCACGATCAGATATAGACTCATATCGCAACAGAGTAGTGATCAAGATTAGGCTGAACCTTGAGACATTACTCAAGAAGAATCAGTACGCAAAGAAGTGGGACCCGGAAGTGCTATGGAATGACGAGATAGACTTGAAGTTCTCTAAGGCTATAGGCAAAGCTATAAGGAATAGCTCAGTAGGCAGTACAGGTGAAGAGGAATGGACATCTCTACAAAGGGCCATCACAGACGTTGGAAAGAAAAACATAGGCACAAAGAAGGTAGCTGCGAAGAAACCATGGGTAACAGAGAAAATAATTCAGTTGATCGATGAAAGGAGGAAGTCAATGGAAATGCGAATGACGTGTGGATAGGCCCTCCCGTCAGGTAGACCATTCGCCTGGTGCAAGTCTTTCGAGTTGACGCCACTTCGGCGACTTGCGTGTCGATGGGGATGAAATGATGGGGATGAAATGATGGGCAACACAACATCCAGTCCCTGAGCGGAGAAAATCTCCGACCCAGAAGGGAATCAAACCCGAGCCGTTAGGTATGACATTCCGTCGTGCTGGCCATTCAGCTACCAGGGACGGAGACGAAGTCAATAATGTTGCTGGGAACTCAGGAATACAGAAATACAAGTTTCTGAAAAATGAAATAAATAGGAAGTTCAGGGAAGCTATGACGACATGGTTCCATGATAAATGTGAAGAAATTGAAAAAGAAATGATTGTCAGAAAGATGGACTCAGCATGCAGGAAAGTCAAAACAATCTTCGGTGACATTAAAAAAAGAGTGCTAACATCAAGAGTTTGTCCACCCCTGGCAGCTGAGTGGTCAGCGCGACGGAAAGTCATACCTAACGGTCCAGTTCGATTCACGGCTGGGTCGGAGGTTTTCTCCGCTAAGGGACTGGGTGTTGAGTTGTCCTTGCCATCATCATTTCATCCCCATCGACACGCAAGTCGCCGAAGTGGCGTCAACTCGAAAGACTTGCTCCAGGTCAACGGTCTACCTAACGGGAGGCCCCAGCCACACAGCATTTCCATTTCCATTAAGAGTGTAACGTGAATTTCACTTTTAAATGGATAGGTGAGAGCGGATAGGTGGGAAGAATACTTTGAAAGCCCTTATGTGGGGACGATTTGTGTGATGTGAAAAAAAAAAAGAAACAGGAGTCAGTTTAGAAGATATAGGGGATCCGGTATTAGAATCAGAATTTAGAAGAACTTTGGAGGAGTTAAGATCAAATATGACGGAAGGGGTAGATTAATTTCCACCAGAATTTCTAAAGTAATTGGGGGAAGTGGCAACAAAACAATTACTCACGTTAGCGTATAGATTGTATGAGTCTGACGACATACCATCTGGTTTTCGGGAAAATATCATCCACACAATTCCGAATACTGCAAGAGCTAATAAGTACGAGAATTATCGCACAATCAGCTAAACAGCTTATGTATCCAAGTTGCAGACAAGAATAATATACAGAAAAATGGAACAGGAAATTGAGGGTGTGCTAGATGACGATCAGTTTGGCTTTAGGAAAGGTAAAGGCACGAGAGAGGCAATTCTGACGTTGCGGTTGATAATGGAAGCAAGACTAAATAAAAATCAAGACACGTTCATAGAATTTGTCGACTTGGAGAAAGCGTTCGACAATGTAAAATGGTGCAGGATGTTCGAAATTCGAAGAAAATGAACGGTAAGCTATAGGGAGAGACGGGTAATATACAATATGTACAAGAGACAAGAGGGAATAATAAGAATGGTCGGATTAAAATGGGAGTAAGACAGGGATGTAGTCTTTCTGTTCAGTCTGTACATCGAAGAAGCAATGATGGAAATAAAAGTAAAGTTCAGGAGCGGAATTAAAATTCAAGGTGAAAGAATGTCAATGACACGATTCGCTGATGACATTGGCATCTGAGTGAAAGTGAAGAACAATTACGTGATCTGCTGAATGGAATGAACAATATAATGAGTACGGAATATGGACTGAGAGTAAAACGAAGAAAGATGAAAGTAATGAGATGTGGCAGAAATGAGAAGAGCAAGAAACTTAAAATTAGGATTGATGGTCACGAAGTAGATGAAGCTAAGAGATTCTGCTACCTGGGCAGTAAAATAACCAATGACAAGGGGAGCAAGGAGGACGTCAAAAGCAGGCTAGCAATGTTAATAAGGGCATTCCTGGCCAAGAGAAGACTACCAGTATCAAACATTGACCTTAATTTGAGAAAGAACTTTCTGAGAATGTACGTCTGGAGTAGAGTGTCGCATTTCAGTGAAATATGGACTGTGAGGAAAACCAGAACAGAGGAGAATTTAAGCGTTTTAGATGTGGTGCTAGGGATGAATGTTGAAAGTTAGGTGGACTGATAAGGTAAGGAATGAGGAACTTCTGCACAAAATCGGAGAGGAAATGAATATGTGGGAAACACTGATAAGGAGAAGAGACAAGATGATAGAACATGTGTTAAGGCAAGAGGGAATGCTTCCATGGCACTAGAGAAAGCTGTAGAGAGGGAAAGCTGTAGAGGAAGACAAAGATTCCATTACAGCCAGCAAATAATTGAGGATGTAGTTTTCAGGTGTTACTCTGAATTGAAGGGGTTGGCAGAGGAGAGGAATCCGTGGCGGGTGTATCAAACCGGTCGGAAGACTGTTGACACTTTAAAAAAGTATCACTTATGAGACAGCAGAATCCTCTAACAGAGACCAGTTTATGCACACATATTGAAACGTCTCTGTCGAGTCTTTTCATACATGTTTACCTCATATGATTCAGTTACGTCTCATTTGATCCACTGTGTAATTGGGAATTTGCTTATTAACTCTCGCAGAAAGACTGAGCAGTGAAACTGAAAGTAATTCACTGTATATCCAACGTAAAATGCAAGCAAATGGTGCCTTGCACTAGCATTTCAATGTATTGTATTCTAATGTTATGTTCTCCGTGAAATCATGAGCCATATTTATCATGCCCCTTCGTTATGTTACCTTATGTGTGGTTGAATGTGAGTGAACGGGTGTTTTACGTATCTTTGCGGGCCTATTTTGTGGAGGAAGCTGGTTGGTTCTCGTCTGCTGGGAGCAGAAGATGAGTGCCTGTCGTTTGGCAGGGTTCACAGGCTCACCAACTTAGAATTGCCTACCTGAGCAAAGACGTTCATCCGAGGTTCATCCCTTTTGTCTCGAGATTTGTGCGTTTGTCAGGTTGGTGGCGGAAACGATCCCTCTGGTCGCTTCCGTCTCAGCCAGGGGTTGCTAGGAGCTTGGTGCAGAGCAGGCACTCTTCTCCAGGCTGTTGGTGAGTACGGTCCGCAGCTCCTAAGTAAGGCTTCTAGTACTAATGACAAAGAAGGAGGCAGTGTTAATCGCGATTTTCCTATGTTAAATTCGTTGGAATAGTTAAGTCGTTCGGCCTAACTGAAACCTTACTAATTTCTGCTCGGACTGTGGTACAATTGGTTAATAATAGGTCATGATCGTGTTTAAAAATTGATGTGGAGGAAATTGGCTTTGTTCCTTTGGGACATCGTTGTGTGGAGCATCCACTATTGAACATGATTAGCAACAGCTAGTGAACTTATATCTCGTGCCAATGTGAGACTAATTGTGTGTTTTGCGTGAGTGGTTTTATTTATTTTCTATTTTTCGTGGTTTCTTGTTGATAGTATATGCTTGTGTTCGTATTGTCCTACGGGTTTGGTAAACCATGTACGTTTCCGCTTCCTACTGCAAACCGATAGGTTTTTCCAGTGCTAATTCAATCTGTTTTGTGTGGGATAAATTCGTTGAAACAGCGGATTTTCGTGAATTAAGGCGAACTGTTGTAATGGTTTAATTCTTAACGGACCACGTGTACCTTGAATCATCGTAAAGTTTCTGCCATGGTGATTTAGTTTTCCATTGTAGTGACAAATTAATTTTATAGTCGTTTCCTGAGAAAAGAAACGCGTCTTGTATTTGTGCTTTCCACTCAAATTCTGCTTTGAAACCATAAATGTGTGACCCAATTCACCACGTGGTGAACCGCGTTCTTTGCACGCCGGCGCGCAGCTTCTCATCTCATGTAATTAAGCTGACCAAATCTTGCAACGGAAATAAACCTCTTTGCAAATCAGTGCGTGTTTGTAAAGGTGCTCGGTTATTCCTGTGATCTTTCTCTGTCGTGTGAATCTAGATTAAATGATTGAGAGGATGTTTCCAGTTTCCCCTTCTTCACCTTTTCCATTAATCACTACAGTTAAATTGTACAATATAATTTCACTTATCGAAAATAGATTAATGTAGTTCATTTTCAAGCACCAGCTAATTGTACCCATAGGATGTGCACGCTATTTCAAAATCTTTATTAACGAATAAATATGCCGTAAGGGATAATACTGTGTGTCCTGCTACTTCATTTGTTTCCATTGAATTCCAAATTTGAATTAATTCCAGTTCAGTCATTCTTGTATGTTAGGAAAGGCTTGGGCTGGTGGCGACCCTGTAAATTTTATTGTAAAAAAATTGTCTTTTGATGGTAGCTCAACTGCAGATATTTGCCAAGTGTGGATGCAATTCGGTACTTAATATGGTTCGATTCAGTCCATTATCAACGATAAGGTTACGACGTGTAGCTTACACCTAAAAACAGAAATAGCTCCCACTGTAGACCAGCGAACTAGCGCTTTACATAAGTATCTTACAATATGTCTACATGTCTACACTGTATTCAGCCAAAGTGGATGATTAGTGATGATATGTAACAAAAAGAGATGGACTGCAAAAATAACCGACACTCAGTTCAGGGTACATATTATTGGACACATAAGGTTGCCAAAATGGTTATCCCAAAAACAAGTAAATGTATCTCACTTTAAGCAAATAAATAGTTACGCATAACAATGTAGGAATGTTTAGAACCAAGCAATAAAAGTGGGATATACCATGTAAAATTTATGCCATGACATGCACTGAGTAGAACGTATGGGCTATTACAGAGTCATTAATGGAAGAAACGAGATATCAGAGTAGTATTCAGACCAAAAGAAAAGAACGTTTTTTAACATCTGTGAACCAATATAAAATGAAAGGCATGGAAGGGAAAAAAATGGCACCTGCGATAAACTGTGTGCACCAATGCATGGTACATCATGTAATTCATGACTTAGAATATATGATGTTATCAAAATAGAAAATAAACTAAAATACTTTAGGAGTCAGCTCAATGTAAATACAAAAAACCAAGCTACGATGACGTTGAAAAGTGAAAATGAATGCGTATGAACCCGAAGTGTTCGAACAAAGAGTATGAGGCCATATGAACGTGAGAATGGCATCTTAATTTTTAAACTGTGCAAAATTAACACTATACTCTAAAAAAGGGAATGGCTACGACGATACATACTCAACATTCACTGCAGCATACGCTATTGGCCACATAAGGCTACCAAAAAATTGTTCTCAGAATGATTTATATGCATCTAATAAGAGGGGTGTCTAGAAAGCAAGTTCCGATCGGTCGCGAAATGGAAACGACTATGAAAATCCGATAAAGCTGTGCACAGATGCGATAGGCAGTGTCTCTAGTATGACACTATAGCATCACGTCGCTCTTCTCATTTCTGAGCTCAAAGTGAGTGCGTAAAGATGTATAGAAAATAGTGCCTCTCGCCAAGTACGAGGGCCTGGTGAGAAATTTCGCCTGAAGCTATGCAGACAACATTACATAACTATCATGCAGTTTCTTCTTCAGCCGCATTGTGCAGGGGCAATGAAGATGCCTCTGCAACGTTTTCATTTGGAAGTGTTTGATTACCCACAGTGTAGCCCGTAGTTGTCTCCTTCTGAGTTTCATCTCCGCTCACATGAACCGCTGGCTATGAAGACAACATTTTGGCATGGACAATGAGCTGTAGGCCAGCGTAGGGAATTGGCGGAAAACACTGGTGGCTGTCTTCTATGATGAGGGTATTGAAAAGTTGGTACAAGGCTACGACAAATGTTTAAGTCAGAACAGCGACTTCGCAGAGAAGTAGCTGGAAGCTGTAGCTAACTGTTACAAGAAAAACATTTGTGATTTTCAATTTGGTTTACATTTTGTGATCAATCGGAACTTACTTTCTGGACAGCCCTCGTATTAAATGGAATATGTGGTAACACATCACATCATGTGAAGAAAGATGTATGGTAACCAAATAGCAAAATTAGGAAAAGCACATGTAAAAACTATTCCATCAGGTTCACAGGTAAAAATTTGAGGTAATAGAAATTACTTGTTATCAGTAAACAAGGCGTCAACTGAAGCGGCAGTCAGTAATTAAAATATATTTAACTTTATAAATTCTACTGTACGTGTGTATGTCATTGAACTCCTCCTAAACGGCTGGACCGATTTGAATGAATTTTTTGTATGCATTTGGGTGGCGTCGTGAATAATTTAAATTCACAAATCAGCCCCGCAGATGGCGCTATAGTCAGTATCCAGGTTATTTATCTATACTGCAACCAAAAGGCTGGAACGACTTGAAGGAATTTTTGTGTATGCATTCAAGTGACGTCCTGGAAAATTTACATTCTTAAATCAGTACAGTAGGTGGCGTTGCATTTTTGTGTGCAATATTGAACGTATTATATTCAGATATAAGTTACGTGCACAGGATTTCGTTTATTTTTCGACATTTTAATTTGAGTGTATTATATTAGATGTGTTTCGTTATTTTGACATTATAATTTTATGTACGGTGTCTTTTGATATTTCAGGTGTTGCATTTCGGTGATAATTAAGTGTATTATATTGACATATAAGTTACACCACATACAAGTTATGGTCGACAACCATTCACTTGAAGCTCTCAATAGAATGATGAAAGATCAAAATAATAACACCAGGCTTTTCGGTGGTGCCTTACTGCTGCTGTCCGGTGATTTTAGACAGACATTGCCAGTCATTCTATGCGCTACTTATGCAGATGACATTAACGCATGTGTAAAACAATCTTATCTATGGCGAAATGTCAGTACATTACGTCTTAACACAAATATGCATGTGCAACTGCAAAACGATCCTTTGGCACTATCAATCTCCAAGTAATTGCTCAACATTGGAAATGGAATAATACCATTGCATGGAGACACACAATGAATCAGATTGCCAGACAATTTCGGCAACATGGTAAATACAAAAGATGCTTTGATTGAAAGCATATTTCCAGATTTACAAAATAATTATATTAAACATGCGTGGCTTCGTGAATGAGCTATTTTAGCAGCATAAAATATTTATGTTGACGCTGTTAACTTCAAAATACAACAGTCATTGCCTGGCAGTGAGATATTGTTCAAATCAATCGACACTGTTACCGATCCTGACGAAGCAGTCAACTATCCTGTTGAACTTCTGAATTCGCCGGATTTACCAGGAATGACACCACATAACTTGCGATTAAAAATTGGCTCACCTATCATTTCGCTTCTGAATTTAAATGCACCTAAGCTATGCAACGGTACAAGATTAGTCATAAAAAATTCTGGGCAATGTTCTTGAAACTACAATTTTGAATGGCAATTTTGAAGGTGAAGTTGTTCTCCTGCCACGAATCCCCATGATCCCTTCAGACTCACCCATTCCATTCAGATGTCTGCAATTTCCAATTCGCTTGGCATTTGCCATGATTAGTAATATGTCACAAGGCCAAAAAATGTCGATTTGTGGGTTGGATCTAGAAAATCCGGTCTTTTCACATGGTCAATTATATGTGGCGTGTTCTCGCGTTGGAAAACCGTCAAGTTTATTCATTTATACTCCTCAGGAGTTGACTAAAACTATTGTTCATCAACTCGCATTAAGATAAAAGTAAACAAACATTATTGATTATAATGAATTGGCGTTATTTCAAAATAAAGAATAATGAAATTATTATGTTATTTTCCTTTCATTTCATACTTTG
The DNA here is from genome assembly GCF_023864275.1 of Schistocerca cancellata. NCBI lineage: Eukaryota > Metazoa > Arthropoda > Insecta > Orthoptera > Acrididae > Schistocerca > Schistocerca cancellata. The sequence continues at coordinate 1,134,047,999 of NC_064627.1, read as the reverse complement.
TTTTGTAACCTCCCCCTCGCTTATCGACCTTAATGACAGTGAAAAGTTAAACCTCATGTACCTAATGGAAATTTGGGAAAAGCAATCGTCACCGAAGTTAATCTGTCGGTAAAGAGGGAGGAAAGGGTTACACCTAAATGAAAGGAAAAATGCAAATGAAACTGGTGGAAATTAATTTTGAAAAGGGATAAAGTTAATAAAGAAAGTAAATGTGCAGTCATCACGTTAACAATTAATTGACGCTAATTAGATATTTGAGATTTTGGGGAAACTACGGTCGCCAGTCCTAAGGACAATTGCTAAGTAACTGAAAAAGAAAGGTTATTACACATATAATTAGCACTAGAAGCGTGGCAACTGAAGGTTGACACGTGCAGTGTGAAAACTGAAAGTTTGTCAGAAGTAATAAATTTCGCCACACTCTGACTTAATTTAGCAAAAGAATTATTAAAACTGGAAAATTGAAAGTTAATTTAGTGACTGAGGTTAATAGTGAGCTTTCTTTCTGAAGCACATCGAAATTCAGTAAAATACGGTTAGTCTTGGACTACCTCAACAATAATTTCAAAAGCTACTTGAATCTACGCAATTTAGAAATAAGAGATTTAACTTTGAACTTGAATTAAATGATTCTGAACAATTAACAATAGTAAAATTTAGTACGTACCAAGCTCAGCTGCAGTCACAGGTAAGCTAAAATTCGGTAACAAAACGCGCACTCTTAATTCGTGCTTCTGTAATCTAAATATTGTAGCCAGCTATGAATACCTTAAATGAACTTTGAAATTAAAGCAGTGAAATCGAATGATGCTGGCGTTTGAATTCCAACAACACTCGGGTTCATTCCGGAAATGGAAGGGACCCTGCTTGGTAATGCAATTGGGACAATGAGCAACAAAGGTTCATGCTAAGTTGCTGTAATTTTGTGATGCAACAATTTTAAAAGTTTGAAAAGCTGAGGTCTGCCATACAGTTCTAAAACTTTTCGTGCTTCCAGTCTTCTTTGTTAGTTGATTGAAGGTTTGAAGCCGTCGATCGAGGAGGTTGCGACAGTCACTCATTGTCGGCCGTCGCTGTTGCTGAAGCTGGATGTTGGCGCGCCTTCTTCTCGACACGGTCACCAGACGAAACGGGCTCTTGATGTGCGCCAGCTAATGCTTCCCGTCCACGACCCTGTGTCAGAAACTATCATCGGAAGTCGAGCGCAATTACATGCTGCCAAACCCCAAAAGCCCGGCAAGTCACGGGAGCCTTACACAACACAATTGCTCCACTGCACCACCCCAGCCAGACCCCCTTTGCCCACGCTCTATGCGACAGAGTTAACACTACCAAAGATCCTAAACACTTTCGTTCTCCACACGACCTACCGATGTAATCGTTAGATAGCATAGTTTTCCCTAGGCAAGAGCCAGCGTAAAAATACAAATAATATTTACAAAGCAAACCAATTATACATCGACATAAATGCATATACATACAAATAGTAAAACAATTACAATATACAAAGACACAGAAACGTCATATCTTCAGGTAACAAAATAAGGAAAGATCTATAGTACAATAGATGGAAATAGGAGGATACGCATTTCCGGCGTTACAGTTTAATATTATAATCGCTTGAAATATCATGCAGGACAAGGTCTGTCGGGACCGCTAGTATCAGTTTGCGCCCCTTCGGAGTGGCAGTAGTCGGTCTATACAAGCAACGTCCCCTGCTCCACTAGAGCCGCGCTGCACTGCCGTGGTCGGCCTCCACCGCCCGCAGTCGCAGCGCCCGCCCGGGTGCGCTCTGGCGCGCCGCCAGCCCGCTGAGCGATGATAAACGCGCCATATCTGCGGCACAACTCGCGCCGATAACCCGCGTCAACGTTTTGGGCTTTTACGCGCCATTTAGCCCAGAATTAGCGTCGCTCCTCGCGACTACTGATTCCGCCGCGACCACGGCGTCTCTGCAGCCAGCAGAGCAGGCGAACAAAACTGTGGGCACTGATGAGCCACACAGGCGCCGGCCAAGTCGACGATCACAGAGCGCTTTGTTACCGAACTTCCGCGCGAGGTATTCAGAAGGATGCCTTCAGAAATATTTGTTATCTGCAACTACCATAGACTTACAGTAGGTCGGCTATAACCTTCATTTGAGGTACATCGTAATACGAGGGAGTGATAAAGAGTATTGAATCCGAATTTTGTACGTGAAAACTCCTAAAGCTTTTTAGTGGGGTAGGATGTCAAACGGGCCGACTTGGAGCAGGAGAGGCACCACAGGACATTTCAATTTCCAGTGTCTACACTTTTACAAATAAAGTCATAAAACTTGGTCAGCATGACCAGGAAGAATTCAGAATTCACACTCATAGCAGTAGAAGTTCTAAAACATAACGAAGTAATTTTTTTTTCGTGTGAAATTTCATCACTTTTTCACTTACTAATGGCAGAATTTGTTGCTGCTATAGGTACACATTTCTTCGTAAGTAAGAGAGATTCTTCTATGAATTTTGCACAGCATACAAACCATACTTAAAGGTGTATGTATGAAACCTATTAAAAACTGTGGTAAAAATTGAGGTAATTAACTATTAAATTTGTGTTTTTTTTCAAACATGAATTTTAAAATATAACACTTCATTCGTTTTTTCATTAATTAAATAAGTTTCATACACCTGTGAGTATGGTATGTATGCTGTGCAAGATTCAGCGAAGAATCTCTCTAACTTATGAATAAAAGTGTACCTATAGCAACAAATGCAGCCATTAGTAAGTGAAAAAATGATGAAATTTCGCACGTAAAAAAATTATTTTGTTATGTTTTCGAACTTCCACTGGAATGAGTATGAATTCTGAAACCTTCCTGGTGATGCTGACAAAGTTTTATGAATTTATTTGTAAAAGTATAGACACTGGAAATTAAAATGTCCTGAGATGCCTCTCCTGCACCAAGTCGGCACGTTTGACGTCCTACCCCCATAAGCAAAACAACCATTAATAACACATACACATTTACTCTTTCCATCTCCATATTTATTTCTCAACATTGTTACCTTGGCGACGAACACATTTTCCCCAAAAAGGTACCAGTTTGTTGATACCGTCACTGTAGAATCTTTGATCTATTTAGGGACTCACAACCTCTCCTCTGCTTGCACGCTTTATCACTATCAAAGGAGCTCCTCAAAGGTGCTCTTTAAGTTTTGGAAACACATGAAAATCGGATGAAACCACGTCGAGAGTGAATGAAGGACGATACATGGCAGTGAACCCAAGGCGTCAGATTGTTGCAGATTTCGCAGCACTCGTGTGTGGTCTGGCATTGTCATGCTGAAGGAAATGGTGCTACATCGGGACGAATTCTTTAAATTCGCACAGACATAGCTACACGCTGCAATGTTGCACACTACAATTCGGGGCCCTCTAGAAGCAGTGGACTGCAAATATGTAGACATGAAGCATGAAGATGTAGAATGGAAATAGCATTTGTTTCATTTAAAAAGCCTACAGTATTTTCACGTTAAAAGTTCGGATGCATTACTTTTTAGCACGCTCTCATATTTGAGAACTTTGATTAATCTGACACCGATCTGTTCATCAAGATCATATTTCAGTTTTAAAAAAATTGTGTGTGTGATCAGCGGTATATGTGGTATGTCTGCGGTAGGATGCTGGTGGGAATGTGTGAAATCGACAACCACCAAATATGTATAAAAAGTCAGCCCTTTGCTTGTAGCACTTCTTAATGGTGGAACAGGCCAATGAGTCTGAGATACTCATCGATTTATGAAGACCACGTTTCATTAAATTTCTTGAGTTTGTGACCGCATCATATCTGATAAAACTACCTACGTTTCGGCTGCTATTGCTGCCAACTCTCTTCAGGGCGATGAAAGAAACTACAGAAATGCACCTCAGTAGTGGAAGCTTAGTTTCTTGTACTTTCTCTTCAGCAAACAGATGGTTGATAGGAGGAACAGTGTGCTAAAAAAAATTCTAGTTTACCTATTCCAAAGGAAACTGACTCTGATCTATCAAGATGCACAGTCAAATTTCTGCTCAAGAGCGTTATTCCTACCTGAAAGGAGAAAGAAAGTATTGATTTACATTGTTAGCAGAGAGATTCCTTTGCGTGGGTTCATCCGCATAATCAGAAAGGATGTTGTTCCTCCGCTCCTAACAGCCCCTCTCCCGCGGCCTGTGAGAGCTGCGTCATAAGAGTACTTGTTGAGTGTATTTGACTATGATAGATACTTTTCTACTGTGGTGACACATTTGGACATTTGTGTTCCACCATGAGTGGGAAGGGAGAGAATGAAACCTGGTGCTGATCAGGATTCTACACCTTTGGAATACCACCAAGTGAGCCACATAGCTTAACACCCTGTCTGAGGGACGGACACCATCGTTTATGTCACATTCTGTCATTTGATGAGACACTGCAGAGAGAACTGGAATTTTTTTCCAGTCCTTACCCAATTACAGCTTTTGCTCCTTCTATAGCAACCTAGTCTGTGAACGGATGTTAAAATGTATTCCTTCATGATTTTCCTTGATCCTCAAACGACTGTAGCGCTATTATTATCATTGTCTTACTGTGATGATGCCTTTTCCTTTGGAATAAAACCTCTAGTCAACGACAACAGAGTGGAGGATTGGCAAGTATGCTGGAAGTAGCCACTAATGTCGTTCACCTGGAATTACTCCCCCAAAATAAGTTTCCTGAAACGGCGGAAAATTTACATCTGGATGACTGGATGGGATCCGAACCTCTATCCTTTCAAATGAGAGCCTTTATCACTATGCAATCGCTGGCTGGTATGGCCGAGCGGTTCTAGGCGCTTCAGTCTGGAACCACGCGACCAGTACGGTCGCAGGTTCGAATCCTGCCTCGTGTATGGATGTGTGTGTGATGTCCTTAGGTTAGTTAGACGACCTCAGATAATAAGTCTCATAGTGCTCAGAGCCATTTGAACCACGCAATCCCGCTTGGTGGCAATAACATACACACATGCGCATTTCTGGACGGTTTAATGGTCACCTTTCTGCAGTACAAATCACATGGAGGATTTCTCCCGATCGCCTGAGAATCCTGGTGTGATAATCGAACACGATGTAATATGAAACTTGGTTACCTGGCGAGGCAACGCATTGCCATCCCTCCATGATCCAATCACTATGTTGCCGTTCACATTACAATAAACTGTGTGTTAGTACACACCTGAATGAGGTGCTTTCTCCATCATTATCCTCCTCAGAAATTTGTGTAACGGACTGCCGTGTTATCAGCTCTAAATCGCGAATAAGAGTCTGACATTCACGTTCTTCAGTTACAACAGACTACTGATTATTCCAAGGAATTCGGCATAGAGTTGGTCGGTTAATTCATTTTTCGAATAACACAGCACATCAAGCCAAGAGGCAAATAATTTCAGGTAAGTACCTGTTGCTGCGACGTGCAATACAATTTCTTTTGGAGATGGATATTTTCACTTTATTAGTTGTTGGAGGACAGAGATTGCCAGTTCATTTGCATCGCAGGAACGAAGTGTGGTTCATACACATGTGCAATGAGTTGCCGTATGAAGTCTATTGAAAGGATTTTGGTTTAAATTTTGTCTAAGTATAATTCTTGTTAAACCTACATTTAATTATTCTGTTGCACTATCAGAAACTTATTGCCACTATGAAACTTAAAAACAAAGTTAGACGCATTGCATTTATCCATGTATGGATCACGTTTTGTATAAAGCGTCAATGTTTCAGGCATTCAAATAAGTTGCTGGGAGTCTTTCCAGGTTCAGTGATATACTCATCTGAAGGAAGGACCTGCTGCTTAGCATCGTTGTCAGTGTGTAGGTAAGCAGCCTACTCATGCCGTATAAAATTCACATCAGTCTTTCCATTGTGTGCCAGCCTAGTCCGCTGTAACTAGCGCTGATGTCATAAATGTTGCGCAATACTTTAAAAATCAAGTAAATAACCTGAAACGTTTCTAGCATGTCAGGAGTAATACTAAATCAATATGTGTTGAATATCAGTTCAATAATTTTAACCATTTTCAAATTTGGACATTTTTCTGTAAAAATCATTGGCGCAACAGAAAAGAGCTAGAAACTTAAAAATTTATATTTAGATTCCCTTTTCATAATAATTTAGTAGAAACAGTATTCTGGATCTCACAAATTAAAATTTTAGTTGGAATTCATGATTTTCTGGTTTTTGTCTTAGAAATTAAGGAAGCAAGATAGATTAAGTAGGCGAATAAATAAAGCTAGGATGTTTAAATTTAAGTAGAAGCGAGATCCGCTATAATCATAAAGATGTGAGAAGTTTCAACTGAATAACTATAAAACTATAGCTATAGCGTATCTCCACAGGGCAAGTTCAGAGCTCGTCTACTGCGTGTAGTGTAATTAAATTAATTCTCTCGCCCAAAATATTTGACTTAGCCACGTCAGACTTTTATTATGATTACTTACCTGTGTGCTGAATGCACCTTTAAATTGAGAGCTTCGTAGGCCTTCAGCAAAGGAAGCAATGATTTATTCGATAATTACTAGCATTACTAGCCCAGCGGCTAGTCGGGAGAGCGGATTTTATTAGGCGTTCCCTTAGCCGTCAGCACCGCGGCTTTATATAGAAGAACGCTGGCGAGAGAAGAAGGCCCCAGTTCTCTCCAGACGCTGATTAGCGCACCACCTGTGCCGGGAGTCGCGTCGCGTCGGTATCATTTCTATAAACAGCCTCGGATGCCATAATAAGTTGCTCAGCATACGCGTAACCATGAAATCGTTTTCGAGTGAAGTGTTAATTCTGGGATGACTTTAATGACCTATCTTCAGTTTGCGTATGTCGTATTTTCACGTGCCGCCGCGGGACAGACATTCTACCATTATTTAGCGTGGCGTTTGATGAACATTATCATCAAATTATGACGAGCATTCACTTAAACATTTAATTTGAACAGTTATAGTTGCATCAGCGCATTAGACTCTGAACTTCTCTGGTAGTTTGATTGTGTGGATACTTTTTGGTCTGTCACTTTCAGAATATAGTGAACATTTTAGAGAGAATGGTTTTTGATTATGAATCCCAGACAATCTCCTAATTCCTCACAGCTATAAGCTGTAGCTATAAATGTATTTCTCAGATGAAGTGGGCACTAGGAATTCTAATTACGGGCTTCACGTTTTGCTAATCACTTTCTGGTTGCCAATATTGTAGTTAGAGAGCCAGTGTTGAGAACGGCAAACAACAGCATTAAATAAATAATAGGATCATTAACAATTATTCCACCCTCTGCCCCACAAGTGGCCCAAACACCTGATGACTTATAGGCATTATCCTTCAAGTTAATGGCGTTATAAAGTTGTCGATCTGTCACAAGTGAAAGTTCAGACATTAGTTTATCTATGTAAATGGCAGTTGAGCTCCTTCACTGTGCATACTTGAAGGAATTCAGGAAAATGTCTCCATTGGAATATCATTATTTATTGAAAAATGTTGAACCAATTGTAAATGGATTCACTGTGCAAAAAATCACTACTTTTTTTATGAAATATGCTGTATACCTATACTTTACATTCAATAGCATTACCATTCTGTCTTGCCAAACAGTCATTATTCCACCAGATAGATTATCATTCATGTTAGTTTTAATATACCATATTTACATTCCCCCCCATGAACCATGGACCTTGCCGTTGGTGGGGAGGCTTGCGTGCCTCAGCGATACAGATGGCCGTACCGTAGGTGCAACCACAACGGAGGGGTATCTGTTGAGAGGCCAGACAAACATGTGGTTCCTGAAGAGGGGCAGCAGCCTTTTCAGTAGTTGCAGGGGCAACAGTCTGGATGATTGACTGATCTGGCCTTGTAACATTAACCAAAACGGCCTTGCTGTGCTGGTACTGCGAACGGCTGAAAGCAAGGGGAAACTACGGCCGTAATTTTTCCCGAGGACATGCAGCTCTACTGTATGATTAAATGATGATGGCGTCCTCTTGGGTAAAATATTCCGGAGGTAAAATAGTCCCCTATTCGGATCTCCGGGCGGGGACTACTCAGGAGGACGTCGTTATCAGGAGAAAGAAAACTGGCGTTCTACGGATCGGAGTGTGGAATGTCAGATCCCTTAATCGGGCTGGTAGGTTAGAAAATTTAAAAAGGGAAATGGATAGGTTAAAGTTAGATATAGTGGGAATTAGTGAAGTTCGGTGGCAGGAGGAACAAGACTTTTGGTCAGGTGATTACAGGGTTATAAATACAAAATCAAATAGGGGTAATGCAGGAGTAGGTTTAATAATGAATAAAAAAATAGGAGTGCGGGTTAGCTACTACAAACAGCATAGTGAACGCATTATTGTGGCCAAGATAGACACAAAGCCCATGCCTACTACAGTAGTACAAGTTTATATGCCAACTACCTCTGCAGATGATGAAGAAATAGATGAAATGTATGACGAGATAAAAGAAATTATTAAGGTAGTGAAGGGAGACGAAAATTTAATAGTCATGGGTGACTGGAATTCGTCAGTAGGAAGAGGGAGAGAAGGAAACATAGTAGGTGAATATGGATTGGGGGGAAGGAAGAAAGAGGAAGCCGCCTTGTAGAATTTTGCACAGAGCATAACTTAATCATAGCCAACACTTGGTTCAAGAATCATAAAAGAAGGTTGTATACATGGAAGAATCCTGGAGATACTAAAAGGTATCAGATAGATTATATAATGGTAAGACAGAGATTTAGGAACCAGGTTTTAAATTGTAAGACATTTCCTGGGGCAGATGTGGATTCTGACCACAATCTATTGGTTATGAACTGCAGATTGAAACTGAAGAAACTGCAAAAAGGTGGGAATTTAAGGAGATGGGACCTGGATAAACTGAAAGAACCAGAGGTTGTAGAGAGTTTCAGGGAGAGCATAAGGGAACAATTGACAGGAATGGGGGAAAGAAATACAGTAGAAGAAGAATGGGTAGCTCTGAGAGATGAAGTAGTGAAGGCAGCAGAGGATCAAGTAGGTACAAAGACGAGGGCTAATAGAAATCCTTGGGTAACAGAAGAAATATTGAATTTAATTGATGAAAGGAGAAAATATAAAAATGCCGTAAATGAAGCAGGCAAAAAGGAATACAAACGTCTCAAAAATGATATCGACAGGAAGTGCAAAATGGCTAAGCAGGGATGGCTAGAGGACAAATGTAAGGATGTAGAGGCTTGTCTCACTAGGGGTACGATAGATACTGCCTACAGGAAAATTAAAGAGACCTTTGGAGAGAAGAGAACCACTTGTATGAATATCAAGAGCTCAGATGGCAACCCAATTCTAAGCAAAGAAGGGAAGGCAGAAAGGTGGAAGGCGTATATAGAGGGTTTATACAAGGGCGATGTACTTGAGGACAATATTATGGTAATGGAAGAGGATGTAGATGAAGATGAAATGGGAGATAAGATTTTGCGTGAAGAGTTTGACAGAGCACTGAAAGACCTGAGTCGAAACAAGGCCCCGGGAGTAGACAACATTCCATTTGAACTACTGATGGCCTCGGGAGAGCCAGTCATGACAAAACTCTACCGTCTGGTGAGCACGATGTATGAGACAGGCGAAATACCCTCAGACTTCAAGAAGAATATAATAATTCCAATCCCAAAGAAAGCAGGTGTTGACAGATGTGAAAATTACCGAACTATCAGTTTAATAAGTCACAGCTGCAAAATACTAACGCGAATTCTTTACAGACGAATGGAAAAACTGGTAGAAGCCGACCTCGGGGAAGATCAGTTTGGATTCCATAGAAATGTTGGAACACGTGAGGCAATACTGACCTTACGACTTATCTTAGAAGAAAGATTAAGAAAAGGCAAACCTACGTTTCTAGCATTTGTAGACTTAGAGAAAGCTTTTGACAATGTTGACTGGAATACTCTCTTTCAAATTCTAAAGGTGGCAGGGGTAAAATATAGGGAGCGAAAGGCTATTTACAGTTTGTACGGAAACCAGATGGCAGTTATAAGAGTCGAGGGGCATGAAAGGGAAGCAGTGGTTGGGAAAGGAGTAAGACAGGGTTGTAGCCTCTCCCCGATGTTATTCAATCTATATATTGAGCAAGCAGTACAGGAAACAAAAGAAAAATTTGGAGTAGGAATTAAAATCCATGGAGAAGAAGTAAAAACTTTGAGGTTCGCCGATGACATTGTAATTCTGTCACAGACAGCAAAGGACTTAGAAGAGCAGTTGAACGGAATGGACAGTGTCTTGAAAGGAGTATATAAGATGAACATCAACAAAAGTAAAACGAGGATAATGGAATGTAGTCAAATTAAGTCGGGTGATGCTGAGGGAATTAGATTAGGAAATGAGACACTTAAAGTAGTAAAGGAGTTTTGCTATTTAGGGAGTAAAATAACCGATGATGGTCGAAGTAGAGAGGATATAAAATGTAGACTGGCAATGGCAAGGAAAGCGTTTCTCAAGAAGAGGAATTTGTTAACATCGAGTATAGATTTAAGTGTCAGGAAGTCGTTTCTGAAAGTATTTGTATGGAGTGTAGCCATGTACGGAAGTGAAACATGGACGATAACTAGTTTGGACAAGAAGAGAATAGAAGCTTTCGAAATGTGGTGCTACAGAAGAATGCTGAAGATAAGGTGGGTAGATCACGTAACTAATGAGGAGGTATTGAATAGGATTGGGGAGAAGAGAAGTTTGTGGCACAACTTGACTAGAAGAAGGGATCGGTTGGTAGGACATGTTTTGAGGCATCAAGGGATCACAAATTTAGCATTGGAGGGCAGTGTGGAGGGTAAAAATCGTAGAGGGAGACCAAGAGATGAATACACTAAGCAGATTCAGAAGGATGTAGGTTGCAGTAGATACTGGGAGATGAAGAAGCTTGCACAGGATAGAGTAGCATGGAGAGCTGCATCAAACCAGTCTCAGGACTGAAGACCACAACAACAACAACACATTTACATTACTGGCGGTCCATAATGCAGCAATAAAAGGACTGGAGATATCACAGCCAAACTGGTTTGGGAGATAATACTTTGTACAAAGATCGCATCATTGATGTGAGGATGATTATGAAATTGGTATTGAGTGTTGCGGCCATGTTGGCTATAGCCACTGCTACACGCTTCAGCTTTGAATGAGAGGGCCTTTGGAAATGTTGGGTTATAGCAGTCCATGCAGCTTCCACGTATTGCCATAGTTGATCTGGTGTATACCAGGCCACTCGTTCTGCATTCATCGACCAAACTTTTTCGATATGCAAGAAGCCAGGAGAACAGGAAGACCAAGGAAAAAATGGAATCCGATGGGGGACGAAGAAGCTTAGAACATTGTTTGTAACGTTGTAACGCCGGAAATGCATATCCTCCTATTTCCATCTATTGTACTATAAATTTTATCCTTATTTGGTTACCTGAATATATGACATTACTGTGCCTTTATATATTGTAATTGTTTTACTATTTGTGTGTGTATATATATATATGTGTATATATATATATATATATATATATATATATATATATACACACACACACACACACACACACACACACACACACACACACACACACACACACACACACACACATATATATATATATATATATATATATATATATATATGCATCTATGTCGATGTATAATTGGTTTGTTTTGTAAATATTATTTGTATTTTACGCTGGGTCTTGCCTAGGGAAAACTGTGCTGTCGAACGAATACATTGATAGGTCGTGTGGAGAACCAAAGTGTTTAGGATCTTTGGTAGTGTGAACTCTGTCGCGTGGAGCGCGGGCAGAGCAGTCTGGCTGGGGTAGGGCGGTGGAGCAGGTGTGTTGTGTGACGCTCCCGCGAGTTGCCGCGCTTTCTGGGTTGGGCAGCATGTAACTGCGCTCGACTTGCTATGATAGTTTCTGACACGGTGTCGCGACCAGGAAGCATTAGCTGGCGCACATCAAGAGCCCGTTTAGCCTGGTGACCGTGTCGAGAAGAAGGTGCGCCAACATCCAGCTTCTGCAACAGCGACGGCCGACAATGAGTGACTGTCGCAACCTCCTCGATCGACGGCTTCAAACCTTCAATCAACTAACAAAGAAGACTGGAAGCACGAAAAGTTTTAGAACTGTATGGCAGACCTCAGCTTTCCAAACTGTTTCATTTTCGTAACTATAATTACAGCAACTTATCATGAACATTTGTTGCTCATTGTCCCAATTGCATTACCAAGCAGGGTCCCTTCCTTTTCTGGAATGAACCCGAGTGTCATTGAAATTCAAACGCCAGCATTAAAGCAATATTATTCTATTTCACGGCTTTAATTTCAAAGTTCAGTTAAAGTATTCACAGCCAGCTACAATATTCAGATTACACAAGCACAAATTAAGAGTGCTAGTTTTGTTACCATATTTTAGCTTACCTGTGACTGCAGCTGAGCTTGGTACGTACTAAATTTTACTATTGTTAATTGTTCAGAATCATTTAATTCAAGTTCAAAGTTAAATCGCTTATTTCTAAATTGCGTATATTCAAGTAGCTTTTGAAATGATGTTGAGGTAGTCCAAGACTAACCGTATTTTACTGAATTTCGATGTGCTTCAGAAAGAAAGCTCACTATTAACTTCAGTCACTAAATTAACTTTCGATTTTCCTGTTTTATTAATTCTTTTGCTAAATTAAGTCAGAGTGTAGCGAAATTTATTACTTCTGACAAACTTTCAGTTTTCACACTACACTTGCCAACCTTCAGTTACCACGCTTCTGGTGCTAATTATATGTGTAGTAACCTTTCTTTATCAGTTACTATAGTAATTGTCCATAGGACTGGCGACCGTAATTTCCCCCAAATCTCAAATACCTAATTACCGCTGGTTAATTGTTAATGTAACGGCCGCACATTTACTTTCTTCATTAACTTTACCCCTTCTCAAAATTAATTTCCACCAGTTTCATTTGCATTTTTCCTTTCATTTAGATGTAATGTAACCTCCCCCTCACTTACCGACCTTAATGACAGTGAAAAATGAAACCGCGTGTACCTAATGGGAGTTTTGGAAAAGCAATCGTCACCGAAGTTAACCTGTCGGTAAAGAGGGAGGAAAGGGTTGCATCTAAATGAAAGGAAATGTGCTAATGAAACTGGTGGAAATTAATTTTGAAGAGGGGTAAAGTTAATAAAGAAAGTAAATGTGCAGCTGTTACGTTAACAATTAACTAGCGGTAATTAGGTATTTGAGATTTGGGGGAAATCATGGTCGCCAGTCCTAAGGACAATTACTATAGTAACTGAAAAAGAAAGGTTATTACACATATAATTAGCACTAGAAGCATGGCAACTGAAGGTTGACACGTGTAGTGTGAAAACTGAAAGTTTGTCAGAAGTAATAAATTTCGCTACACCTTGACTTAATTTAGCAAAAGAATTAATAAAACCGGAAAATCGAAAGTTAATTTAGTGACTGAAGTTAATAGTGAGCTTTCTTTCTGAAGCACATCGAAATTCTGCAAAATACGGTTAGTCTTGGACTACCTCAACAATCATTTCAAAAAAACTACTTGAATCTACGCAATTTGGAAATAAGAGATTTAACTTTGAACTTGAATTAAATGATTCCGAACAATTAACAATAGTAAAATTTAGTACGTACCAAGCTGAGCTGCAGTCACAGGTAAGCTAAAATATGGTAACAAAACTCGCACTCTTAATTTGTGCTAGTGTAATCTAACTTTGAAATTAAAGCAGTGAAATGATGTTACTTTAATGCTGGCGTCTGAATTTCAATGACACTCGGGTTCATTCCGGAAAAGGAAGGGACCCTGCTTGGCAATGCAATTGGGACAATGAGCAACAAAGGTTCATCCTAAGTTGCTGTAATTATAGTTACGATAATGGTACAGTTTGAAAAGCTGAGGTCTGCCATACAGTTCTAAAACTTTACGTGCGTCCAGTCTTCCTTGTTGGTTGATTGAAGGTTTGAAGCCGTCGGTCGAGGAGGTGGCGACAGTCACTTATTGTCGGCCGTCGCTGTTGCAGAAGCTGGATGTTGGCGCGCCTTCTTCTCGACACTGTCACCAGACGAAACGTGCTCTTGATGTGCGCCAGCTAATGCTTCCCGTCCGCGACACCATGTCAGAAACTATCATCGCAAGTCGAGCGCAATTACATGCTGCCAAACCCCGAAAGCGCGGCAACTCGCGGGAGCTTCACACAACCAACCTGCCCCACTCGCTACTCCAGCCAGACTCCCTCTCTCTGCTCAGCCCGCGCTCCACGCGGCCGAGTTATCCCTACCAAAGATCCTACACACTTTGATTCTTCACACGACCTATCGATGTAATCGTTCGATAGCAGTTTTCCCTAGGCAAGACCCAGCGTAAAAATACAAATAATATTTACGATACAAACCAATTGTAATGGACTTAAATTCATAAATATATATATATACAAATAGTAAAACAATTACGATATGTAGAGACACAGAAATGTCATATATTCAGGTAAGAAAAATAGGAAAAATTTATAGTACAATAGATAGAAATAGGAGGATATGCATTTCTGGCGTTACAGTAACCCTTTCCTCCCTCTTTACCGACAAATTATCTTCGGTGACGATTGCTTTTCCCAAATTTCCGTTAGGTGCATGCGGTTTTATTTTTCACTGTCATTAAGGTCAATAAGTGAGGGGGAGGTTACAACGTGTGATCGTTCATTACCCCGTTGCAATGTGCCATACGCACAGTATGCCTGTCACCACGCGTAGTGGTATAAGGAGGCGATTGAAATCGGTCCCGTCAGTCCGTCGTTCCCTCCCGCATCCAGCGATTACAGATCCGCTTCACACTTGCTTGGTTCCGCCCGACACGATCACCGATTTCTCTGAAGGATAATTTTCAATCCCTATAGGCAACTATTCTTCCTCGGTCGAACTCTGAAACGTGTAGGAATCATGCCCGCTATCGTCTAAGAGGCATACTGAAGCGGCTTACACAAAACAACAGCACGAAAGAACAATTTCAGTACGTCCATACGCGCGCAGGTGACGCTATTGGTTCCCGCGATTTGCGTCTGCGCTAAAATGCTAACCATGTGCGGTTCTCGTCGCTGCAGACGCATGCTGTAAATTTGACTTGATTCGGATGCATCCTTCAGGGTTTTGCACTCTTGGTGGCCAGTAAAGTATATCACAAAAGGGTAAATACATACCTTTACAATTACTTATTGCGACTCATTACGGTACAAACACTGTCTATTCATCAGTTCTAATCCTACAGAAGCATGTATTAGGTTTTAAGATCATCCATAGTGTCTGTAGAGTCATAACTGAGATCAGAAGTATTTTGGGAATGTATAGGAATATTTTAATCTGACTTTAGATGTCGTTGTTGTTGTGGTCATCAGTCCTGAGACTGGTTTGATGCAGCTCTCCATGCTACCCTATCCTGTGCAAGTTTCTTCATCTCCCAGTACCTACTGCAACCTACATCCTTCTGAATCTGCTTAGTGTATTCATCTCTTGGTCTCCCTCTACGATTTTTACCCTCCACGCTGCCCTCCAATGCTAAATTTGTGATCCCTTGATACCTCAGAACATGTCCTATGAACCGGTCCCTTCTTCTCGTCAAGTTGTGCCACAAACTCCTCTTCTCCCCAATTCTATTCAAAACCTCTTCATTAGTTATGTGATCTACCCATGTAATTTCCGATATAAGCAAACGCATTAATAGGTCACTTGGGGAAAGTTGCGCAGCTTCAGTGAAACTATAAGCGCTTGTGTTGTGGATATAAAGGCGCAGAAAAGAGCAAATAGTACAAAGGTAAGTGCAAATAAGTATTACGTTGATAGAGACAATAACAAACACAAACAAACACACAAAATTCAAGCTTTCGCAACCCATGGTTGCTTCATCGGGAAAGAGGGAAGGAGAGGGAAATACGAAAGGATGTGGGTTTTAAGGGAGAGGGTAAGGAGTCATCCCAATCCCAGGAGTGGAAAGACTTACCTTAGGGGGAAAAAGGTACTGGTATACATTCGCGCGCGCGCACACACACACACACACACACACACACACACACACACACACACACACACACATATCTATCCGCACATATACAGACACAAGCAGACATATGTAAAGGCAAAGAGTTTGGGCAGAGATGTCAGTCGAGACGGAAGTACAGAGGCATAGATGTTGTTGAATGACAGGTGAGATAGAACAGCTTTCGCAACCCGCAACTACCCTCCCGACCTGGTACAGAAGCAAATAAGCAGAGCCACTTCCTCATCCCCTCTAACCGAGAATCTCCCACAGAAGAACCCCAAAAGTGCCCACTTGTGACAGGATACTTTCCGGGACTGGATCAGACTCTGAATGTTTCTCTCGAGCAGGGATACAACCTCCTCAAATCCTGCCCTGAAATGAGATCCATCCTTCATTAAATCAACCCCACTCCACCAAGAGTGTCTTTCCGCCATTCACCTAACCTTCGTAACCTCTTGGTTCATCCCTATGAAATCCCCAAACCACCTTCCCTAACCTCTGACTCCTACCCTTGTAACCACCCTCGGTGTAAAACCTGCCCCATGCACCCTCCCACCACCACCTACTCCAGTCCTGTAACCCAGAAGGTGTACACGATCAAAGGCAAAGTCACGTGTGAAAGCACCCATGTGATTTACCAACAGACGTGCCTACACTGTGACGCTTTCTATGTGGGAATGACCAGCAACAAACTGTCCATTCGCATGAATGGACACAGGCAGACAGTGTTTGTTGGTAGTGAGGATCACCCTGTGGCTAAACATGCCTTGGTGCACGGCCAGTATATCTTGGCACACTGTTACACCGTCCGGGTTATCTGGATACTTCCCACTGAGACCAACCTATCAGAACTCTGAAGATGGGAACTTGCCCTTCAATATATCCTCTCTTCCCGTTACCCACCAGGCCTCAACCTCCGCTCATTTCAAGTTGCCGCCGCTCATATCTCACTTGTCATTCAACAACATCTTTGCCTCTGTACTTCCGCCTCGACTGACATCTCTGCCCAAACTCTTTGCCTTTACATGTGTCTGCTTGTGTCTGTATATGTGCGGATGGATATGTATGTGTGTGTGTGTGTGTGTGTGTGTGTGTGTGTGTGTGTGTGTGTGCACGCGAGTGTATATCAGTACCTTTTTCCCCCTAAGGTAAGTCTTTCCGCTCCTGGGATTGGAATGACTCCTTACCTTCTCCCTTAAAACCCACATCCTTTCGTCTTTCCCTCTCCTTCCCTCTTTCCTGATGAAGCAACCATGGGTTGTGAAAGCTTGAATTTTGTGTGTGTGTTTGTGTTTGTTATTTTGTCTATCAACGTACCAACACTTTCGTTTGGTAAGTTACATCATCTTTGTTTTTAGATATATTTTTCCCACGTGCAATGTTTCCCTATATATATATATATATATATATATATATATATGTGTGTGTGTGGTAGCTAAATGAATTGTCGAATTGTTATTTGGCACAGAGCAGCTGCAGCGTTCAAAATACAGTCGACAAACGGAATGCTGACGAAGAAGTAAATGTATTACACCACATGAAGATGAGGGAAAGTCTGAAGCGCTTCTTGCCATATGCAAAGTTGCGCGAAAGAAGGATGGTTGCTATATTTCTTCATATGGATTCGATATCAACACATGGTAGCACAGCGGAAACCGCTCTGGAGCACAAAAATAGCTTTTCTTTCTGATGTATTTAAAGTACTCGACAAGAAATGATTCTGTTGTTCTATTGACATCTTAATTTCCAATTCATAACAAAATTGATTCATCACTGTTTAGTGCAATATCCAATTAAAGAGCACCCGAGTAACCTCAAAGCGGAGAATGACCCGGAAAAGTTTGATTTTGCCAAATGGAACGCCTTCGCTTAACAAATGTTTCGGTTTATCGGTATTCCGATAATCGGAGTACTGCTGTATTCGCCCGGATGTCTACAGGCTGTTTGCGTCTGGGAACTTAATTCATTATACGGAACGAAAGATTCTAAGAAGTGCGGCAGGCATAGTTTATGCGGTGTGCGTGAAGGCCGTACAGTTGACAGGTCGCGTGGTGACGTCATGAGCCGGTGCTTCATTACTGGTGCGTCGGCGATGCCGCGCAGTTAATTTTCCGGCCGGACGGCGTGCGGGCAGCCGGCCACCAGGCGCATCGCATGGACGACATGGAGGCCTGGCCACTTAATTACACCGCCCCGCGTCACTGTGCACGTGAATGGGCAGTGGCATGCCGGCCGATCTACGTAAATGGCCATCACGTTCTCCGGAAGCCTCAGCTACTTTGAGTGACGGGAGATTCACCACCCCGCGGCCAGATAACAGTTTTTCCGGAAAGCCTTCTTTGTATATCGTGCTTGTGGCGATAGCCGTAACCCACCCACCAGTTCACTGTAGTTTCGGCAACGCCATACTAGATCATACATGCGTGAATTAAGCAACCAAATTGTACCGAAGTAAGTCATGTGGAGTAGGAGAACAGCAAGGTCACTGACACAGTCAAATCTTGCAGACAAACTTGCCTCATTAATGCAAATACATATTACTCACCAAAGATTTTCATATGCCTTGCTCACCATTTAACTCACAACAATGTGGAGATCGCACACAAAAAGTGCCAATTGACATGAAATTTACTACGTTCTTGGATATTGCATATTAATTATTATTTTAGCGCAGCTGCGTCAAGCAGACAGAACAGATGTCTACATTCTGTATAAAGAGGAAGTTTACACAGCATTTGTGACTGTTGGGAAAGACTGACATTACGGCAAGTGAAAGGGAAGGAGAGAGAGAGAGATAATGAGGGTGATTTAGTGTGTATGACGAACCCCTACCCTCGAAAATTTTCTCCCTTCATACCTCCTCTGTGTTACCGCAGATGATGTGTCCCTCATCACATTTGTACTGAGACTTCAGTACACGCAAGGTGTCTAGTTGCTTCCACCGCCTTGAGTCTTCGCCAACCTGCAGTATTGTACAGTTGTCCCCTGGGCAAAAAACAGTTCATAGTCGTAAGTTCATTATCTTCAGGCTGCAATAAACTATTAGCGAGGAACTGGTACAGTACAAATTATTACATTTTGAATTTTTTTAATTGGATGCTAATAGTTCTTTTATTAGCAGAATACGATAAACTGCACAGTTTTAGTCAACTTCACGAATCACGAAAAATTTCGTCTTCACACTTTCACATGGAATAAAAAAAAATGAAATATCTGTTCGCATAATGAAAGTAAAACTACGTTTAGGTTACATGTCGAAATAGACGTGACTAATTCAGCTCTTAACCAATACAGACCAAGGCATACAACATGTCTGCCGATCGAGCTCTTACATTTCAAAACCAGAGATTGCTAATTAAGTATTAACTGATACCGATTGCGTCAGGAAACATGTGCATCATCCTATACTGACGAACCAGCTCTGATATTACACCCAACAACTTTCCCCTCTATCCAACCTAGGCACAATCCGAAGGTCTCCAAAGTGATTCGCCTGCTTTTTCGTTAAGCAACTGTTTATCATTATGCTGGTAATTAAAAATTTTCAAGTAATGGAATGACAACCTGCTATTCAGAAACGCTTTCACACGAAAGGCAAGTAAATTCACTGCTTACTGTTTCTAAGATTAACAACAGAAATTCATCATTTTGGCGCGCTTCTTCCTAATGCAGCAGTCAACTGCGGAGGAGGACCACAATTGACAAGGTCATTCTCACGATACACGTACAAAATAAACCATCTGTCACCGTTACCTCACACCACATTACGTCACCTTCCCACTGCTGCCTTCTCAACTGCTCTAAGAAGAGCTTCTTGTAGGTAAATATGATGGCTCTAAAGCCAGAAATATTACAACATGATGTCAAGTGGAATTAACTCCTTGATTAAAGTATTTTTATTCTAATAGTTGAATTGAAGTAAACTGTGTGATAAATATAATTGTGTATACAAGAGTTTTCCACCCTGGGATGTCGAGTAGTAGCATCAAGGCTGTCGTGATCATTGGAAAGAAGCATACAAACACTGCTGTACAAAGAAAGGAAACAGTTCATAGAAGAAAGGTCAACCAACTCAAAAAACTCCAGTCACGTTATAATACCTTTACACACAGCCAAGGAAAACATACACACAAATTCTACCCTAGATTAGTGAACCTTACGGACACACGGTTAAATAGTAAAGAAAGACAGCTGTTGGAGAAAGGATTAAAATACAACGTAAATTCAGAAATAGATGAAGATTACTAAGAAAATCTAATTATAGAAGCAAAAAGTGTTTTGACAAGGGAAGATGGGAATGAAAATAGCAGTGTCAATATTGGATTCACTATAGATCTAGTAAAAAAAGAAATCCAGAATATAATAACCAGTATAAAAACACAAAAACAACAAAAACACAGAATCTGCAACACTCAGAAAGCTTAGGAGAAAACTTCAAAATGTAAATCAGACAAAGGGAACACAGTAGTACTGACAGAAAAAGACAAGAATTCATCTCACAAACTAACATTACAAAATTAAAATCACAGCAAACAAACAGATTCCAAACAAAAGTAAAAAACAGTCTGAAAAATATTGACATCTTACTGGATAACACAGAGAAAAGGAAGTTGACACAGATCAGTACTACAGCACTGGTCCTCTGAAGCCAACCAAAATTCCACAAACCGAATCTTTCTGAGAGACCAATACTGGATTTCAGAAAATGCCCCACTTGCGAGCTTGCAGGATACATGTTATAATTACTGTCTGAAAATTTCAAAGTACAAGAAGATAGAACTATTAAAAACACTACACAGCTAATACAACAAATAAAAGAAGCAAAAACCCCAGACCCAGCAACACTCCTCTCATTTGATATAGAAAACATGTATTCCAACATACCATAACCAGAAACAATAGAAATTATAGATAAGAACCTGTAAACTTATAGTTAACTCCCTGATGAGGAGATTAAGGAAATATGCACACTAATAAAGCTCATAAAAGAACAAAATTACTTCCAATTCAATAACGAACTTTATTTACAAGAAGATGGGTTACCAATGGGGTCCCCAGTTTCAGGAGCCTTAGCAAATATTTTTGTAAACCACATTCAACACATCATTTTCACAAAAATAGTATCAAAAGAATACAACATATTATATTGGTTCAGGTATATGGATGACATCCTTTGCTTAACAGATGAACCACAAACAAAAATTAAAAAACTACATACTGACACCAACAAGACACATAAAAATATAAAATTCACAACTGAAAGAGAACAGAACAATCAAATTAACTTTCTGGATATAACAATCAAAAAAGAGAACAACAAGCATATTTTTTTTTAATTTACTGTAAACCCACAGCAACAGACGTTATCATTCGCCAATCCCTGAACCACCAACACTCATAAAAGCAAGCAGCACTCCAACACATACTCCATAGACTCAACACAGTACCACTCACCAAAGAAAACTACCAAAAAGAACTGGACATAATAATGCAGATAGCACAAAATAATGGTTGCAAAGCTAAACAACAAAATTAAAAGTAAAATTAAAGCAGAAAGGTCGAAACTACAGACAACAACACAACAGAACTAAACACAAACATGCAGTCCCGTAACAACTACACAGGATAATCAAAAAACATGAAAGAAAACACAAGACGGTACACAATGACATAGAAACACAAACTCACCCATAAAATCACCAACATTTTCAAAAGACAGGGAATAAACATAGCATACACACCAGACAATTCTATAAAAAATACACCCCAAAACTGACAAAAAACAGAGACATATACTAGGAAGCAGGTATATATCAGCTACAGTGTAACACTTGTGAAGGCACATACATAGGACAAACAGGTAGAACATTTGATGTCAGAGACAAAGAACACATAGAAATATGGGACAAACCACTCCACATTTGCAGAAGACCTAAGAGAAAATGATCACAAACAAATCACTAGAGAAGATGACATGAACATAATTAGAACCAACAATAAAAAACACATCCTAACCATGCTAGAAAATTACCACATACAGAAAACCAAAGCAGGGGGGAAAAATCCTATTGAATGACCAAGTACACATGTCAAGCAAATCATTATTTGCAGTAATAGATAAAATAATAGAATAATGTTCGCAAAAAGTAATAATATAATAATACTATCCAATATAATAATAATAGAACCCAACATCTTTACTAACAGCTAGTACACGCCACCCCCCCCCTCCAAAAAAAAAACAACTCATCGGCTCTTTCCCCCTCTCCCTCTCACTCATACACACACACGTTATAAACATCATGAACAGAAGTTAGTCTCAAACATATACTTAGGTTGGCAACAAATAGGTAAACATACCAAACAAGATGAAACACGTAATGGAGTCGCAATATTTACGTTGTGAAAAACACTGTACGACGAAATAGTTGTATCGAGTGACAAAAGAACAATAGTCCACCACAAAAAAGAGTGAGAAACATGGGGAACAGTGTGTGGAAGGCGAGAACACAAAGATGTGATTATATGGCAGTGATAAAAGTGGTAGTGCCACCTCCAGACCAGATGTGAGGAAAAGCAGATCAGTAAATCGTAAGTAATTAGTTTTTTTTACAAAAAATCGCTAAGTGTACTGTTTAATAATCTAAAACAAACAAAACTGTATCGTTGTAGATACCACTGATGATGCCTTAGAACAGGAGAAGGTGAAAAGCGTATGGGATAAATAAAGTAACTTGCAGCAGGAAAAGGCAGTTTTATTTACAAAACAAGTATTAATTTGAAATAGGTTTCGGAAGACTGTTAAAATGATGAATTACATGAAGAGTGGTCCTCTCAGGTCAAGACTTTTCGCTAAAATATTTGACGAATTAGTAAAACAGTTTTGTAGCCTCCCCCTACATACCGAAGGCGCTGACTATCAAGGGGAAGAATGCTTAGCCGGGTGTACGAAGTATTGAGGATGCTGTGGTACAGATGTTTGAACAAGAAAACAAAACCGAATTATTGGATGCATTGAAATACGAGCTCTGGAGCACAAATATAGCTTTCCCTTCTGATGTATCGAAAGTAATCTACAAGAAATGATTCTGTTGTTCTATTGACATCTTAATTTGCAGTTCGTAACAAAATTTATTCATCACTACGAGTATTTAGTGCAATTAAAGAGAAGTTGATGGATGAGAAATCTATTAAGTACTTGATGACGGGGAGGAACTGGCAGAATGGAAGAACAGCCGCACTTTAAACCTTTATCACCAAGAATCAGATTTACGCAACAATTTTATTTATTTTCAGCAAGATTACGCTAACTTAAGTAACAGAGTGCTCTTCACTTTGCTGCAGTTATCTACAATTTATTCGTATCTAAGTGTATTTCTTATTATGACTGGTACAAAAGCAGGTAAGCGTGGAAGTATGAGAAATTTACATCATGAAATGTATAATATAAAATAGATTTGTAATGACATCTCGGATTTTCGGGAATCCAGCCGGATGTTCGCGTCGTTCTCGCACGATATTTCAACAGCGTGCCTCGCTGTCTTCTTCAGGTGCTACCTGAGACTGATTCTTGGGTCGATCGAGTCCAGTATTTATGCCTGGGAGGAGCTGGGCGTTCCCTAATCGCCGGGAAAGCATGAAGAATTACATCAGAAGACTCTATGGGGAGGAGATGTACCGTAATATCAAGAAGCTGGACAAGCTTCGACAAAGGAAAGGGAGGATGCTGTGTTCTCTCAGTTTCCTGCTGAGATGCCGAGAGGGGGAGGTAGTTCCAGTTTTCGCCAGGATACTGGAGGGGTCCATTGAAGCCGAGTCTGGCGGGCGCGGACCACAGATGGAACACTCGACCCGGCGCGGACCGCTTAGGGAACGCCCAGCTCCTCCCAGGCATAAATACAGGACTCGATCGACCCAAGAATCAGTCTCAGGTAGCACCTGAAGAAGACAGCGAGGCACGCTGTTGAAATATCGTGCGAGAACGACGCGAACATCCGGCTGGATTCCCGAATATCCGAGATGTCAACAGATCGCCGGGAAAGCATGAAGAATTACAGATTTGTAATGCTCATCAAGCCCATACGACTCATTGTATTGATAATAATGTTGAAAAAGTTATGAATCTGTCACAAGCTATTTCACATATAATTATTAAGTATTTAGAAATCAAATATAAACATTAATATTCCTGAAAAATTATTTTCTTTTTGGTCACTTTACTTTTTTATGTTTTATAACTTATATTTCTTGTTTTTAATAACTGAAAGTACGTCTTTAGTCTGCAACGTTTTCAACCACCCCTGATCCTGATTTTTTCATTGTTGGGTTAGTTGATCTTAAATGCATGGGCTGTGAATGCACGTAAGAACTTAGTTATTTTACTCCGTATAAGAGAGCTTTAATGACATATTTTGAATTGCTATTTGTCATCATTTTACGTACTTCTTTGGTTTCTGTAGGGATACCTTAGTGTATTTTCGGTTTCATGCGATTGCGAAGATTTGGATACATGCATCTTAATTTACTTGTTTCACGTATATTTTGTATTCTGTAAATAGGCTCTACACCGGTCTAGCGCCGGTTTTGCTGCTCTGTACGCAGGTTCTGGATTCTGATCTGTCATAGTAAGATTTGTGTGCGCTCCAAACGGATGTTATGTGCTGTTTGCCACTCATACCGCGTTGTTTTGCGATATGCCCTATTCCTTGCTGCTATGGCGGTGTCTGCTGCTGTGGGTAGTGCAACAAGAGACAGTTTTTGAAATTTTTCCGCCACTTTCCTGTACCTTATTGACGATATACTGTGGATTTTCTTTTAATAGGTCCACTTTCATTTCATGTGTTTTCATGACGGACGGGTTACATATCCAGTTACTTTTGCGTCAGTTTTCTATTTTATATGGCTTTATGGTGGATGGGTTACATATACTACCACTTTTGCGTAAGTTTCTATTACTTTTAGTTTGTTTTACCTGGGTAGTCGTACGATTCACGACCATGCTTCTTCCTCTTTTGTTTGTAATAGATCATTTTGTTGTTGTATAATCTGAGGATGCTCCATAAAGGCGAAACGCTTTATTGGTATTAAACCACTTTGCTACCGAGACTGTTTTGATTCTGAAATAATTAATATATCTTTAAGGCATTATATGTTACAACAGAATCCCCGTCATTAACATTACTGATACGGTACCTATCGAAATTCTGAAATTCTGTGTTTTAGATAGGTGTGGCCATGAGCAATAAGTTTGGAAAACTCTGGTGTTTATAATAGCTATTGAAGTTGAAGATTAGCCCTTCAGTTTTAAGTCCTACTCGATGCCGCTGTAAGTCACTCATGCACACACATTAAAAATGAAACGAATTATAAAGGATTGCCGGCACGCATGTAAGAAGGTACTGTGCCGCTCTCTGTATGTAGAACATAAAGATGAGTAGTTAGTACGTTAAAAAAACAGTTACAAAGATAAAACCAATTTACGTTCAGTAAACTAACAGTAATTTGAAATATAATCCCGCAATTCACGTCTCCAACAAATTTTTCAGTTTTGTATGCGGGTGTGCTTCTTTTGCGAGTGTTCCGCGACAGTGTGTTGTTTTCTGTGGCTCGGAATCACCTTCCGCGCGCACTTCAAATTCGCTGATTGTCTAGTCTTGTTGTCGCTGGACAGGTTCCATCGGCCAGTGTAAACATCGGAATGTTGTAACGGTTTCAGCCTGTATGATAGTATGTGTCCATAAAACGCCCCGTGGTCGGCTTCTACCAGTTTTTCCATTCGTCTGTAAAGAATTCGCGTTAGTATTTTGCAGCTGTGACTTATTAAACTGATTGTTCGGTAATTTTCACATCTGTCAACACCTGCTTTCTTTGGGATTGGAATTATTATATTCGTCATGAAGTCTGAGGGTATTTCGCCTGTCTAATACATCGTGCTCACCAGATGGTAGAGTTTTGTCAGGACTGGCTCTCCCGAGGCCATCAGTAGTTCTAATGGAATGATGTCTACTCCCGGGGCCTTGTTTTGACTCAG
Source organism: Schistocerca cancellata (assembly GCF_023864275.1). Classification (NCBI taxonomy): domain Eukaryota; kingdom Metazoa; phylum Arthropoda; class Insecta; order Orthoptera; family Acrididae; genus Schistocerca; species Schistocerca cancellata. The sequence continues at coordinate 1,134,021,929 of NC_064627.1, read as the reverse complement.
GTCTTTCAGTGCTCTGTCAAACTCTTCACGCAGTATCTTATCTCCCATTTCATCTTCATCTACATCCTCTTCCATTTCCATAATATTGTCCTCAAGTACATCGCCCTTGTATAAACCCTCTATATACTCCTTCCACCTTTCTGCTTTCCCTTCTTTGCTTAGAACTGGGTTGCCATCTGAGCTCTTGATATTCATACAAGTGGTTCTCTACTCACCAAAGGTCTCTTTAATTTTCCTGTAGGCAGTATCTATCTTACCCCTAGTGAGATAAGCCTCTACATCCTTACATTGGTCCTCTAGCCATCCCTGCTTGGCCATTTTGCACTTCCTGTCGATTTCATTTTTGAGACGTTTGTATTCCTTTTCGCCTGCTTCATTTACTGCATTTTTATATTTTCTCCTTTCATCAATTAAATTCAATATTTCTTCTGTTACCCAAGGATTTCTATTAGCCCGCGTCTTTTTACCTACTTGATCGTCTGCTGCCTTCACCACTTCATCCCTCAGAGCTATCCATTCTTCTTCTACTGTATTTTTTCCCCCCATTCCTGTCAATTGTTCCCTAATGCTCTCCCTGAAACTCTCTACAACCTCTGGTTCTTTCAGTTTATCCAGGTCCCATCTCCTTAAATTCCCACCTTTTTGCAGTTTCTTCAGTTTCAATCTGCAGTTCATAACCAATAGATTGTGGTCAGAATCTACATCTGCCCCAGGAAATGTCTTACAATTTAAAACCTGGTTCCTAAATCTCTGTCTTACCATTATATAATCTATCTGAAACCTGTCAGTATCTCCAGGCTTCTTCCATGTATACAGCCTCCTTTCATGATTCTTCATAATAAACAAAACCATTTTCAGATACGTAGCATTAATGAACTTTATAAAGGCATTTTATGGACACATACTATCATACAGGCTGAAACCGTTACACCATTCCGATGTTTACACTGGCCGATGGAACCTGTCCAGCGACAACAAGACTAGACAATCAGCGAATTTGAAGTGCGCGCGGAAGGTGATTCCGAGCCACAGAAAACAACACGCTGTCGCGGAACACTCGCAAAAGAAGCACACCCGCATACAAAACTGAAAAATTTGTTGGAGACGTGAATTGCGGGATTATATTTCAAATTACTGTTAGTTTACTGAACGTAAATTGGTTTTATCTTTGTAACTGTTTTTTTAACGTACTAACTACTCATCTTTATGTTCTACATACAGAGAGCGGCACAGTACCTTCTTACATGCGTGCCGGCAATCCTTTATAATTCGTTTCATTTTTAATGTGTGTGCATGAGTGACTTACAGCGGCATCGAGTAGGACTTAAAACTGAAGGGCTAATCTTCAACTTCAATAGCTATTATAAACACCAGAGTTTTCCAAACTTATTGCTCATGGCCACACCTATCTAAAACACAGAATTTCAGAATTTCGATAGGTACCGTATCAGTAATGTTAATGACGGGGATTCTGTTGTAACATATAATGCCTTAAAGATATATTAATTATTTCAGAATCAAAACAGTCTCGGTAGCAAAGTGGTTTAATACCAATAAAGCGTTTCGCCTTTATGGAGCATCCTCAGATTATACAACAACAAAATGATCTATTACAAACAAAAGAGGAAGAAGCATGGTCGTGAATCGTACGACTACCCAGGTAAAACAAACTAAAAGTAATAGAAACTTACGCAAAAGTGGTAGTATATGTAACCCATCCACCATAAAGCCATATAAAATAGAAAACTGACGCAAAAGTAACTGGATATGTAACCCGTCCGTCATGAAAACACATGAAATGAAAGTGGACCTATTAAAAGAAAATCCACAGTATATCGTCAATAAGGTACAGGAAAGTGGCGGAAAAATTTCAAAAACTGTCTCTTGTTGCACTACCCACAGCAGCAGACACCGCCATAGCAGCAAGGAATAGGGCATATCGCAAAACAACGCGGTATGAGTGGCAAACAGCACATAACATCCGTTTGGAGCGCACACAAATCTTACTATGACAGATCAGAATCCAGAACCTGCGTACAGAGCAGCAAAACCGGCGCTAGACCGGTGTAGAGCCTATTTACAGAATACAAAATATACGTGAAACAAGTAAATTAAGATGCATGTATCCAAATCTTCGCAATCGCATGAAACCGAAAATACACTAAGGTATCCCTACAGAAACCAAAGAAGTACGTAAAATGATGACAAATAGCAATTCAAAATATGTCATTAAAGCTCTCTTATACGGAGTAAAATAACTAAGTTCTTACGTGCATTCACAGCCCATGCATTTAAGATCAACTAACCCAACAATGAAAAAATCAGGATCAGGGGTGGTTGAAAACGTTGCAGACTAAAGACGTACTTTCAGTTATTAAAAACAAGAAACATAAGTTATAAAACATAAAAAAGTAAAGTGACCAAAAAGAAAATAATTTTTCAGGAATATTAATGTTCATATTTGATTTCTAAATACTTAATAATTATATGTGGAATAGCTTGTGACAGATTCATAACTTTTTCAACATTATTATCAATACAATGAGTCGTATGGGCTTGATGAGCATTACAAATCTGTAATTCTTCATGCTTTCCCGGCGATCTGTTGACATCTCGGATATTCGGGAATCCAGCCGGATGTTCGCGTCGTTCTCGCACGATATTTCAACAGCGTGCCTCGCTGTCTTCTTCAGGTGCTACCTGAGACTGATTCTTGGGTCGATCGAGTCCAGTATTTATGCCTGGGAGGAGCTGGGCGTTCCCTAATCGCCGGGAAAGCATGAAGAATTACATCAGAAGACTTTATGGGGAGGAGATGTGCCGTAATATCAAGAAGCTGGACAAGCTTCGACAAAGGAAAGGGAGGATGCTGTGTTCTCTCAGTTTCCTGCTGAGATGCCGAGAGGGGGAGGTAGTTCCAGTTTTCGCCAGGATACTGGAGGGGTCCATTGAAGCCGAGTCTGGCGGGCGCGGACCACAGATGGAACACTCGACCCGGCGCGGACCGCTTAGGGAACGCCCAGCTCCTCCCAGGCATAAATACAGGACTCGATCGACCCAAGAATCAGTCTCAGGTAGCACCTGAAGAAGACAGCGAGGCACGCTGTTGAAATATCGTGCGAGAACGACGCGAACATCCGGCTGGATTCCCGAATATCCGAGATGTCAACAGATCGCCGGGAAAGCATGAAGAATTACAGATTTGTAATGCTCATCAAGCCCATACGACTCATTGTATTGATAATAATGTTGAAAAAGTTATGAATCTGTCACAAGCTATTCCACATATAATTATTAAGTATTTAGAAATCAAATATGAACATTAATATTCCTGAAAAATTATTTTCTTTTTGGTCACTTTACTTTTTTATGTTTTATAACTTATGTTTCTTGTTTTTAATAACTGAAAGTACGTCTTTAGTCTGCAACGTTTTCAACCACCCCTGATCCTGATTTTTTCATTGTTGGGTTAGTTGATCTTAAATGCATGGGCTGTGAATGCACGTAAGAACTTAGTTATTTTACTCCGTATAAGAGAGCTTTAATGACATATTTTGAATTGCTATTTGTCATCATTTTACGTACTTCTTTGGTTTCTGTAGGGATACCTTAGTGTATTTTCGGTTTCATGCGATTGCGAAGATTTGGATACATGCATCTTAATTTACTTGTTTCACGTATATTTTGTATTCTGTAAATAGGCTCTACACCGGTCTAGCGCCGGTTTTGCTGCTCTGTACGCAGGTTCTGGATTCTGATCTGTCATAGTAAGATTTGTGTGCGCTCCAAACGGATGTTATGTGCTGTTTGCCACTCATACCGCGTTGTTTTGCGATATGCCCTATTCCTTGCTGCTATGGCGGTGTCTGCTGCTGTGGGTAGTGCAACAAGAGACAGTTTTTGAAATTTTTCCGCCACTTTCCTGTACCTTATTGACGATATACTGTGGATTTTCTTTTAATAGGTCCACTTTCATTTCATGTGTTTTCATGACGGACGGGTTACATATCCAGTTACTTTTGCGTCAGTTTTCTATTTTATATGGCTTTATGGTGGATGGGTTACATATACTACCACTTTTGCGTAAGTTTCTATTACTTTTAGTTTGTTTTACCTGGGTAGTCGTACGATTCACGACCATGCTTCTTCCTCTTTTGTTTGTAATAGATCATTTTGTTGTTGTATAATCTGAGGATGCTCCATAAAGGCGAAACGCTTTATTGGTATTAAACCACTTTGCTACCGAGACTGTTTTGATTCTGAAATAATTAATATATCTTTAAGGCATTATATGTTACAACAGAATCCCCGTCATTAACATTACTGATACGGTACCTATCGAAATTCTGAAATTCTGTGTTTTAGATAGGTGTGGCCATGAGCAATAAGTTTGGAAAACTCTGGTGTTTATAATAGCTATTGAAGTTGAAGATTAGCCCTTCAGTTTTAAGTCCTACTCGATGCCGCTGTAAGTCACTCATGCACACACATTAAAAATGAAACGAATTATAAAGGATTGCCGGCACGCATGTAAGAAGGTACTGTGCCGCTCTCTGTATGTAGAACATAAAGATGAGTAGTTAGTAAGTTAAAAAAACAGTTACAAAGATAAAACCAATTTACGTTCAGTAAACTAACAGTAATTTGAAATATAATCCCGCAATTCACGCCTCCAACAAATTTTTCAGTTTTGTATGCGGGTGTGCTTCTTTTGCGAGTGTTCTGCGACAGCGTGTTGTTTTCTGTGGCTCGGAATCACCTTCCGCGCGCACTTCAAATTCGCTGATTGTCTAGTCTTGTTGTCGCTGGACAGGTTCCATCGGCCAGTGTAAACATCGGAATGGTGTAACGGTTTCAGCCTGTATGATAGTATGTGTCCATAAAATGCCTTTATAAAGTTCATTAATGCTACGTATCTGAAAATGGTTTTGTTTATTGTGAAGAATCATGAAAGGAGGCTGTATACATGGAAGAAGCCTGGAGATACTGACAGGTTTCAGATAGATTATATAATGGTAAGACAGAGATTTAGGAACCAGGTTTTAAATTGTAAGACATTTCCTGGGGCAGATGTAGATTCTGACCACAATCTATTGGTTATGAACTGCAGATTGAAACTGAAGAAACTGCAAAAAGGTGGGAATTTAAGGAGATGGGACCTGGATAAACTGAAAGAACCAGAGGTTGTAGAGAGTTTCAGGGAGAGCATTAGGGAACAATTGACAGGAATGGGGGGAAAAATACAGTAGAAGAAGAATGGATAGCTCTGAGGGATGAAGTGGTGAAGGCAGCAGACGATCAAGTAGGTAAAAAGACGCGGGCTAATAGAAATCCTTGGGTAACAGAAGAAATATTGAATTTAATTGATGAAAGGAGAAAATATAAAAATGCAGTAAATGAAGCAGGCGAAAAGGAATACAAACGTCTCAAAAATGAAATCGACAGGAAGTGCAAAATGGCCAAGCAGGGATGGCTAGAGGACCAATGTAAGGATGTAGAGGCTTATCTCACTAGGGGTAAGATAGATACTGCCTACAGGAAAATTAAAGAGACCTTTGGTGAGTAGAGAACCACTTGTATGAATATCAAGAGCTCAGATGGCAACCCAGTTCTAAGCAAAGAAGGGAAAGCAGAAAGGTGGAAGGAGTATATAGAGGGTTTATACAAGGGCGATGTACTTGAGGACAATATTATGGAAATGGAAGAGGATGTAGATGAAGATGAAATGGGAGATAAGATACTGCGTGAAGAGTTTGACAGAGCACTGAAAGACCTGAGTCAAAACAAGGCCCCGGGAGTAGACATCATTCCATTAGAACTACTGATGGCCTCGGGAGAGCCAGTCCTGACAAAACTCTACCATCTGGTGAGCACGATGTATTAGACAGGCGAAATACCCTCAGACTTCAAGACGAATATAATAATTCCAATCCCAAAGAAAACAGGTGTTGACAGATGTGAAATTTACCGAACAATCAGTTTAATAAGTCACAGCTGCAAAATACTAACGCGAATTCTTTACAGACGAATGGAAAAACTGGTAGAAGCCGACCACGGGGAAGATCAGTTTGGATTCCGTAGAAATGTTGGAACACGTGAGGCAATACTGACCTTACGACTTATCTTGGAAGAAAGATTAAGAAAAGGCAAACCTACGTTTCTAGCATTTGTAGACTTAGAGAAAGCTTTTGACAATGTTGACTGGAATACCCTCTTTCAAATACTGAAGGTGGCAGGTGTAAAATACAGGGAGCGGAAGGCTATTTACAATTTGTACAGAAACCAGATGGCAGTTATAAGAGTCGAGGAGCATGAAAGGGAAGCAGTGGTTGGGAAAGGAGTGAGACAGGGTTGTAGCCTCTCCCCGATGTTATTCAATCCGTATATTGAGCAAGCAGTAAAGGAAACAAAAGAAAAATTCGGAGTAGGTATTAAAATTCATGGAGAAGAAGTAAAAACTTTGAGGTTCGCCGATGACATTGTAATTCTGTCAGAGACAGCAAAGGACTTGGAAGAGCAGTTGAACGGAATGGACAGTGTCTTGAAAGGAGGATATAAGATGAACATCAACAAAAGCAAAACGAGGATAATGGAATGTAGTCAAATTAAGTCGGGTGATGCTGAGGGAATTAGATTAGGAAATGAGACACTTAATGTAGTAAAGGAGTTTTGCTATTTAGGGAGTAAAATAACCGATGATGGTCGAAGTAGAGAGGATATAAAATGTAGACTGGCAATGGCAAGGAAAGCGTTTCTCAAGAAGAGAAATTTGTTAACATCGAATATAGATTTAGGTGTCAGGAAGTCGTTTCTGAAAGTATTTGTATGGAGTGTAGCCATGTAAAGTGAGACATGGACGATAACTAGTTTGGACAAGAAGAGAATAGAAGCTTTCGAAATGTGGTGCTACAGAAGAATGCTGAAGATAAGGTGGGTAGATCACGTAACTAATGAGGAGGTATTGAATAGGATTGGGGAGAAGAGAAGTTTGTGGTACAACTTGACTAGAAGAAGGGATCAGTTGGTAGGACATGTTCTGAGGCATCGAGGGATCACAAAATTAGAATTGGAGGGCAGCGTGGAGGGTAAAAATCGTAGAGGGAGACCAAGAGATCAATAGACTAAGCAGATTCAGAAGGATGTAGGTTGCAGTAGGTACTGTGAGATGAAGAAGCTTGCACAGGATAGAGTAGCATGGAGAGCTGCATCAAGCCAGTCTCAGGACTGAAGACCACAACAACAACAACAACATTGTGTAGTTTGCCTGGCTCCCGCGAGTGATGCCCGAATATTTCAGGTTCCTCCAGTATGCTAAGGAAATGGTTTTTTGGGAATGTATGCGTTACTTGAATGTGTTGTTCCATATTTTATGTCCTGTGCTTCGCACGGTTTCTGTCTGTACCGAACGCTGTTAACATTTAATCGAGTGTGAAAACTGTGGCCTGTTTGTTCTATTTCGTGCACCCCTAACCATCTGCATAGTCGTCTATCTTGTGTCTTAGTCTCATTTTAATGGAAGAAATTCTACGCTGGCAAACAGTAGAGCATCTAAAACAATTCAGCTCACAATTGAGGTGGCTGAAGAAGTAATAAATGGCTTAGATAGAGATGGTACTGATGACTGATCTCGCGGTGTTTAATTAACTCAAAATGTAGACGAAGAAGAAGAAGCAGTATGCATGCAACAGATAGCAATCAAACTGTATCATATCGCACAAGCGAAATGAGATACACACTTAGGTACAAAACAACATGTTGCCTGCATTGCATGAAAAAATGCACTTTTAATAAGCCGGCATTAAATGATGGTCAAGCTTTCCCTGCGATACTGACAGCGCCAGAGTTACGATCTGAGCTTGTGTTCCAAGCCATAAAGCCATCCTTAACTGCGATATCCCCGATAACAATAAAGTCACCTGCGGTCCGAGCTTTTACGACGTCGTTCCAGGCGGTGCGAATTGCGGAACTCTGGTTTCTTACCGGCATTACGGTCAGCGATATTCTTTCATTCGGAATTAGTTCGGTCATGATGTCGATAGCTCATAAAGACAGGCGTTGGCTAACGTCAGCAAGAAAAGTCGCAGTGGCTAGGTGATATCTTCTGAGGTCTGCGTGAAAGGGATGGGAAACGAAAGTGCAACTTCTATTGTTTCGTTTCACAGCATTCTCACCATAAAATTAAATAGCTTCTTTAGGTACAGAAATGTTCATGAAGCCAAATTAATACCCTTGATTCAATTAATTACCTGGAGAGCACGGCAGTAATATTGAAGTGCAGGCAAAACAGAATGGGTGATTTGATAGAGAATAATATCAGCAAAATCAGAGATAAGCATCTACCTACTAACAAATCTGTAAGTTTTTCTTATGATTCACTATGAGACCATAGCTAATTTTTCGTTGAATATTAAGCAATCAGTCCTTGGACTCTTCCAGATCTCAAAATAAATGTACAGATATTCATCACACACCTAATAGTATACACGGTTAAAAGGAGAAAGCCATGCCACTTATGAATTATAGGTGAGGCAGCGATAACGGAGCATCATCTCTCATCCAGCAGCAGGTTACAAGTTTTCATTTCAAATATGCAATGCACTGAAGGGTACTATGATAATGTTTGGTGAAACCGCGTGTTAGTGAAAGAAAAATGAAATTTGGCTAAAGCTTTCACCTCAGAGAACGATTTGCTTTGTGGACACACGGTATCTTGAACCGCGATTATCTATTTTTTCATATTTCTCTCTTTATTCGACATTCAGTTATAAATTAATTTCATTTTCCAGTATCAAAGTGCACCAAAAGTTGCAACTGTACTGTTGAAACAATCTGACTTCAGTCACTCAATGTTTCAGAAACTATTTTATATGGGGCACTTCTACTTTACCTTTCGTTCACTAAAGTGTTGACGACATTCTCTAAATAGTAAATTTTGACTAGGAGCGACAGCTATATCTATAATCTTTTAACGTTGTTCCCCTGATGATGCGGATTAAAGCGGTGAAACCTGTCGTGTTTTAATAAACAACAATTTTATCAGGCGTAAATGGAGTTCTTCCTAACATCACACTAAATGTTTATTGCTCCCCTGTCAGTTTCAAACTCTGTAGTTTAGGTGTGTTCAGAGGTTTTTTAATAGTTCTCAGGTTATTTGTCGTTTCTATACCCCTTAAAGTAATATTCTTAAATTATTAAATTTCTTATCTACTTTCGTATACAAAGTGTTCAGAAATTAAGTGCCCAATGTGACCGATATGACTACGAAGTAATAACAAATGCAGAGGGGTCCAGAAAAAAGTACACACTCTGGTACTTAATACCTTTGGAACAAATAACATCGTTACAATTTTGCGCAGTAGCGTAGTGTTGTAACTGACAATTGGAACATTTTTACAACACAACTTTTATTTACGTGAATCTACATGGAAATGACTGAATAATAACGAAAAGTCACAATCACAAAGCCAGTAAGACTTCCCTACTAGAGGCAACAAAAGCTAACTTCTAAGTTTCCCACAAGAGTCCGTTGGAACACACATACACTTAATTCAAAGTCCTAGTCCGATTGCGAAGACGTAGTCTTCCGTGGAGACGTCCTTGATGTCGGTATTCGGCGTGAACCTTTAAATAGCATTGGTCAACCAATTAGATGTTGGTGTGGTAATACTTCCTGCAGGCCATCTCGTACTCCCTCTGCAGGAAGTAGTACGCGGAATGTCTGTTTCCAAAACCGCCGATGTATACCATTGTTTACTCCTTTCGTCATAGGCAACCATGGTCCTGTGTCGTGTTAGGTGTGTTGCCGGCCCGCAGGAGCTACCTTGGCGACTGTGTAACACGTAGTCCATTGTTTTTTTCAACAGATCTTTTCGAGCAGGCGACAAGTGCAGCAGTGAATGAAGTAAGATTATCGTTTGAGCAACGCGAGGCCGCATTGAAATGGTACTAGAAGTACTAGAACTTGACCGAGGTACAACGACAATCGCGTAATGTGTACGGAACTCAGCCACCAGTATGTACAAAAATTTACAGTAGTTGTTGTGGTCTTCAGTCCAGAGACTGATTTGATGCAGCTCTCCATGCTACTCTATCCTGTGCATGCTTCTTCATCTTCAGTACCTACTGCAGCCTACATCCTTCTGAATCTGCTTAGTGTATTCATCTCTTGGTCTCCCTCTACGATATTTACCCTCCACGCTGCCCTCCAATACTAAATTGGTGATCCCTCGACGTCTCAGAACATGTCCTACCAACTGATCCCTTCTTCTAGTCAAGTTGTGCCACAAGCTCCTCTTCTCCCCAATTCTATTCAATACCTCTTCATTAGTTATGTGATTTACCCATCTAATATTCAGCATTCTTCTGTAGCACAACGTTTCGAAAGCTTATATTTTCTTGTTGTCTAAACTATTTATCGTCCACGTTTCACTTCCATACATGGATACACTCCATACAAATACTTTCAGAAACAAAATTTACAGTATTCGGGTTAAATTTGAAGCCGACGGTAGTGTTCGCGATGTGCATAAGGAAAGTTCAGGCCGACCAAAAATATCAAGTCCATCTTGCAGCGCTGCTGTGTTGCAACATTTTACTAGGTCACAACAAGAATCTGTGATGGGAGTTAAAGCGGGGTAAGCCGATCAAGCGTACGAGAAATTGTGAAGGCTGGAAAGAGGAAAGTGTACATTTCATGATCGTTGCACGGTACGAACAAGGGCGACCCGAATCGCAGGATGGAGTACTGCGAGTGGCTTGAAGGCATGCCTCGAGTGGAAGAACGGTTTGCATCGATGGTTACCTGGTCTGACGAGACGCGATTCAAACTGAACGATACAAGTGCTTTTACTGGGCTCCTGAAAATCCTCACTTTCATTTGGACAAAAATATTGATCTACTTGGTGTTAATGTGTGGCACAGTCATCGCGGGCTTTGATTGGTCCATTCTTCTTTGAAGGTACCGTAATTGGTGAGGTGTATCTTCAGATGCTTAAAACGTTGATTTTACCTGCCATCCTAGAAGTGTTTTGAAATCAAAGATTTACCCTACAACAAGATGGCGTTCCGTCTCACTTCCACAGAAATGTCAGAGCCTACTTGGATGAAAATCTACCAAGAGCGGTCGAAGAGGAGCAGTTGATTACCCACCACGGTCTCTAGACCTTACACCTCTTGACATCTACCCATGGAGAACCTTTAAAAATGAAGTTTGTCAACAGAAGTAAATTATAATGAACGAAAAACAGAAAACCACAAGACGGCATGTGCGGTTACGACACTGGCAACTGCCGGCCGCTGTGACCGAGCGGTTCTATGCGCTTGAGTGCGGAAACGCGCTGCTGCTACGGTCACAGGTTCGAATGCTGCCTCGGGCATGGATGTCTGTGATGTCCTTAGGTTAGATAGGTTAAAGTAGTTCTAAGGTCCAGGGGACTGATGATCTCAGATGTTAAGCCCCATAGTGATCAGAGCCATTTGAATACTGGGAACACTGACAGCAATAATTTGGGCAACAGTTCAGAGGCATCGACGTTGTTTAGCTGTTAAGGAAGCATCAATTTGAACATATAAAATATCTTCCTCCGTACAAGAATTGTAACATTATGTTATTTTGTTCCATTGACATTGACTTCAAAGAGTGTCTACATTTTTAAGGACCTCTCTATATATTTCGTTGAGGAACCAAGAGTCGGAAGCGCATATTGAGAGAACGTGCATAAATACATCCTTGAGACAAACAGAAATGCTTCTTCAAATGTCGTTCCCCCAAGTTAATTTGAGATACATTAGCGTGATGTCCTGATGTTCGCATTGAGGCAGTCAACAGCATGTAGCGCTGTAGTGCCTGCTTGACGGTCGCAGTACATTACATGTCGCGCTACACATGGTGAGAACTGCTGGAGACACACAGCCATACTCTTCTTTTATCTGCGGCTACACAAAACGGAAGTGTATTCTATCCCGGTTGCCGGCTGCTGTGGCCGAGCGGTTCTAGCCGCTTCAGTGCGGAACCGCGCTGCTGCTACGGTCGCAGGTTCGAATCCTGCCTCGGACATGTATGTGTGTGATGTCCTTAGGTTAGTTAGGTTTAAGTACTTTTCAGTCTAGGGGATTGATGACCTCAGATGTTAAGTCCCATAGTGCTTGGAGCCATTTGAACCATATCCCGCTTGACTCAGCGGAGGATTTAGTTGCAAGACTTCTGGCAGCGGCCACAAGCGCACAGAACACGTCACATGTTTTCCATCGAATAGGGAGCGCCCTGCTACGTCGACACTGGCTCATTTTGGAGATTCCAGTATTCTCAGAAAAAGTAAGTGATTAAAACACATTAAGCAATGTGTCACTCTCATTGACAACCAATTGCATCCTGAATACTCTGTAGTCGCTCAATATGCATTTACGACACTTGGGTCCTTAATACAATATATTTGTTGTTGTCTGGATCATCACATCTGACAGTTTCAGCACTGAATTTTTAAACGCTCTCTACGTGTCAAACGTCCACTTACGGTATTTTAATGTAGAGCTAAACAATCATGGAGACAAAATAAACTGATGCAAAAATTATAAAAACTACCCTAAAAAATTCACAAAATTTCAAATGCTTATACAGGGTTATTACAAATGATTGAAGCAATTTCACAGCCCTACAATAACTTTATTATTTGAGATATTTTCACAATGCACTGTTTGATATGTGCCCCTTTAGTGATTCGGCAGACATCAAGCCGATAATCAAGTTCCTCCCACACTCGGCGCAGCATGTCCCCATCAATGAGTTCGAAAGCATCGTTGATGTGAGCTCGCAGTTCTGGTACGTTTCTTGGTAGAGGAGGTTTAAACACTGAATCTTTCACATAACCCCACAGAAAGAAATCGCATGGGGTTAAGTCGGGAGAGGGTGGAGGCCATGACATAAATTGCTGATCATGATCTCCACCACGACCGACCCATCGGTTTTCCAATCTCCTGTTTAAGAAATGCCGAACATCATGATGGAAGTGCGGTGGAGCACCATCCTGTTGAAAGATGAAGTCGGCGCTGTCGGTCTCCAGTTGCGGCATGAGCCAATTTTCCAATATGTCCAGATACACGTGTCCTGTAACGTTTTTTTCGCAGAAGAAAAAGGGGCCGTAAACTTTAAACCGTGAGATTGCACAAAACACGTTAACTTTTGGTGAATTGCGAATTTTCTGGACGAATGCGTGAGGATTCTCTACCGCCCAGATTCGCACATTGTGTCTGTTCACTTCACCATTAAGAAAAAAATGTTGCTTCATCACTGAAAACAAGTTTCGCACTGAACGCATCCTCTTCCATGAGCTGTTGCAACCGCGCGGAAAATTCAAAGCGTTTGACTTTGTCATCGGGTGTCAGGACTTGTAGCAATTGTAAACGGTAAGGTTTCTGCTTTAGCCTTTTCCGTAAGATTTTCCAAACCGTCGGCTGTGGTACGTTTAGCTCCCTGCTTGCTTTATTCGTCGACTTCCGCGGGCTACGCGTGAAACTTGCCCGCACGCGTTCAACCGTTTCTTCGCTCACTGCAGGCCGACGCGTTGATTTCCCTTTACAGAGGCATCAAGAAGCTTTAAACTGTGCATACCATCGCCGAATGGAGTTAGCAGTTGGTGGATCTTTGTCGAACTTCGTCCTGAAGTGTCGTTGCACTGTTATGATTGACTGATGTGAGTGCATTTCAAGCACGACATACGCTTTCTCGGCTCCTGTCGCCATTTTGTCTCAATGCACACTCGAGCGCTCTGGCGGCAGAAACCTGAAGTGCGGCTTCAGCCGAACAAAACTTTATGAGATTTTCTACGTATCTGTAGTGTGTCGTGACCATATGTCAATGAATTGAGCTACAGTGAATTTATGAAATCGCTTCAATCATTTGTAATAGCCCTGTATGTACTGAGTTGACAAGTCATGGGATGGCGGTGTGCGCATGTACAAACGGCTTTAGTATCGTCGTGTACAAGGTATAAAAGGGCAGCGCGCTGGCGGAGCTAACATTTGTACCCAGATGATTCATGTGAAAAGGTGTCCGACGTGATTATGGCCCCCGACGAGAATTAACGGACTTTTGACAGATTGATGCTTGGTACATTCCATTTCGGAAATCGTTAGCGAATTCAATATTCCGCGATCCATGGTGCCAAAAGTGTGCCGACGATACCAAATTTCTGGCATTGTCTCCCACCGTAGACAAGACAATGGCCGATGGTCTTCATTTAACAAGAGCAGCGGCGTATGCGTAGAGCTGTTAGTGATAACCGACAAGCAACACTATGTGAAGTGACGACAGAAATCACTGTGTATACGAACTTATCCATTAGGACAGTATCGTGAAATATAGCGATAATGGGCTATGGTAGCAGACGATAGACGCGAGTGCCTTTGCTAACATCATGACATCACCTGCAGCACCTCTGCTGGGCTCGTGTCCATATTGATTGGATAACAGACCACTGACCTTCGTCCGGTCAGATGAACTCCGATTTCAGTTGGTAAGAGCTGAATAAAAATTGTTCAAATGGCTCTGAGCACTATGTGACTTAATACACTCCTGGAAATTGAAATAAGAACACCGTGAATTCATTGTCCCAGGAAGGGGAAACTTTATTGACACATTCCTGGGGTCAGATACATCACATGATCACACTGACAGAACCACAGGCACATAGACACAGGCAACAGAGCATGCACAATGTCGGCAATAGTACAGTGTATATCCACCTTTCGCAGCAATGCAGGCTGCTATTCTCCCATGGAGACGATCGTAGAGATGCTGGATGTAGTCCTGTGGAACGGCTTGCCATGCCATTTCCACCTGGCGCCTCAGTTGGACCAGCGTTCGTGCTGGACGTGCAGACCGCGTGACACGACACTTCATCCAGTCCCAAACATGCTCAATGGGGGACAGATCCAGAGATCTTGCTGTCCAGGGTAGTTGACTTACACCTTCTAGAGCACGTTGGGTGGCACGGGATACATGCGGACGTGCATTGTCCTGTTGGAACAGCAAGTTCCCTTGCCGGTCTAGGAATGGTAGAACGATGGGTTCGATGACGGTTTGGATGTACCGTGCACTATTCAGTGTCCCCTCGACGATCACCAGTGGTGTACGGCCAGTGTAGGAGATCGCTCCCCACACCATGATGCCGGGTGTTGGCCCTGTGTGCCTCGGTCGTATGCAGTCCTGATTGTGGCGCTCACCTGCACGGCGCCAAACACGCATACGACCATCATTGGCACCAAGGCAGAAGCGACTCTCATCGCTGAAGACCACACGTCTCCATTCGTCCCTCCATTCACGCCTGTCGCGACACCACTCGAGGCGGGCTGCACGATGTTGGGGCGTGAGCAGAAGACGGCCTAACGGTGTGCGGGACCGTAGCCCAGCTTCATGGAGACGATTGCGAATGTTCCTCGCCGATACCCCAGGAGCAACAGTGTCCCTAATTTGCTGGTAAGTGGCGGTGCGGTCCCCTACGGCACTGCGTAGGATCCTACGGTCTTGGCGTGCATCCGTGCGTCGCTGCGGTCCGGCCCCAGGTCGACGGGCACGTGCACCTTCCGCCGACCACTGGCGACAACATCGATGTACTGTGGAGACCTCACGCCCCACGTGTTGAGCAATTCGGCGGTACGTCCACCCGGCCTCCCGCATGCCCACTATACGCCCTCGCTCAAAGTCCGTCAACTGCACATACGGTTCACGTCCACGCTGTCGCGGCATGCTACCAGTGTTAAAGACTACGATGGAGCTCCGTATGCCACGGCAAACTGGCTGACACTGACGGCGGCGGTGCACAAATGCTGCGCAGCTAGCGCCATTCGACGGCCAACACCGCGGTTCCTGGTGTGTCCGCTGTGCCGTGCGTGTGATCATTGCTTGTACAGCCCTCTCGCAGTGTCCGGAGCAAGTATGGTGGGTCTGACACACCGGTGTCAATGTGTTCTTTTTTCCATTTCCAGGAGTGTAGCTATGGTCATCAGTCCCCTAGAACTTAGAACTACTTAAATCTAACTGACCTAAGGACATCACACAACACCTAGTCATCACGAGGCAGAGAAAATCGCTGACCCCGGGTAAGAGTTGATTGCAGTGTTGTAGAGTGGCGCAGACCCTACGAAGTCATGGACCCAACTTGTCAACGAGGATCTGTGCAAGCCGTTGGTGGATCCATAAATGTTTGGGCTGTGTTCATATGGAATTAAGTGGGTCCTCTGGTCAAATTGAACCGCTATGTTCGGCTACTTATTGACCATTTTGAGCCATTCGTGGACTTCGTGTTCCCAAACAAAGATGGAATTCTTATGGATGACAGTTTTCCATGTCACCTGGTCACAATTGTTCGTGATTGGTTTGGAGAACATTGTGGACATTTCTAGAGAATTTTTTGGCCATCCACGTCGCTCGACATGACGCCCATTGCACATTTTTGGGACATAGTCGAGAGTTCTACTCGTCTGTGTTGGAGTACATGCTTAATCTTCGAATGGTCGCAATTGACACAACGTGGAACTTGAAGTTTTCAAGAGCACTCAGGGTAACATAAGGCGTGATGATAATCGTTCTACGGCACCCAGCAGTATTTTATTCGAAGCTAGCTCTCATAAGTGTAAACATTAGTTTGAAGGCATTCTGTGCATTTGCTTTTTCATTATTACTACTTGCTATCTTGGTAACTAAAACATGCCATATATTGCAAACACTACATGCCTTACAAATGCTTCTTGAAGCTGCAAAGCTGCTACTGACGCCTTTAAAGTTTGCTTAACTACCAGTGCATCTGCAATAAATATATTTCTTCTCTCGTTATTTCTCTCGTTGCCGTTGTATTCTGGATTCGTTGGACCCACGACATCAAAGTTTACGGAGCAGTAATAAATATTGCTATTCACTGCACCATTACTAAAGTAAAGACGAGTACTTTTTACACAGTTTTCTTCTATTATCACCGTGGCTACAGTGTACCCCATGACGTATCGTGTTCGGCGCTATAGCGCCCAGTTCCGATGAACAGCGCAAGAACAGCCGAAGTTCAGTTTCAGTTGAGCCACCTTGCACTCAAATATATATCTTATTTAATATTTCTTGGATTTCTAACACCCTGGATGTAATTCAGAACTAAATTTTTTGAAGTTTTCTGACAAGCAGTTAGCAGATTCGAACGTGGAAAGTCTCTGTCTTGAGCAGAAGCACTTTCAATTTCCTGGTAAAAATGTTAACTTCAGAGAAGTTTGTCAGTGGTAAAGCCTATATCTGGAGTGGGTAGTGTCGTAAATAATGTCTTCCTGAGTAGTCAGATTTCCGTAAAATGATATATATTCAGTCACCTTAAAAAATCCTGAGTAACAGTCATTCAATATGGATAAACTGACTTTCTGTTTGATATTGAAACAAATTAATCAGTGTGTGCATACTGAATGAGAACTGGGACAAATGCTTTTCACTTCATCTGTTCTCTATTACAATGTCGTAATTACATACAAGTTCGTAACAGCTCTTGACAGCAGGATGTTAACAAGTTTACTGATATATAATCTTAGGACATGTTAGTCAATTAACACAAAGCTATTAATTTATTTACCAATTACAACATTTTCTTTCAGTAATTCAATTAAGGGCAGAGCTCGTTTCACCATATCCAACAGATTTTCGATAGGGGGCCAAGTCTGATGATCATGTCGGCCAGGATAAAATCCTGACAGCCTGTGACACCATGAAGACAAGTGTTAGTGCAGCAACATGTGGTCATGCATTGTCTTGCTGAAAAATGGCGTCTGGGATGTTGTGCAGAAAGGGCATAGCTACAGGTCCCAGGATGTCATTCACGTAGGTTAGAGTGGCTACAGCGCCCTCGACAAGCACCAACTGTGATTTGTGGTTGTACCAATAGCACCCCACACCGTAAGTCCCTGAGTTGGCGTGTATGTTTTGTGCGAATGCAGTCACTGTGATGTAGTTCCCTCTTGTCTACGGTCAACCAAAGTGCGGCCATAATTTTCAAACAAGCAGAACATGGATTCACTCCAAAAAACTAACTAATGCCATTCCCGTCCTCAATGACGTCATTTCTTACACCACTGCCGTCTAGCATGTTCCTGCACGTTCGTTATAGGTAGGCGGAGAAGTGGAAGACGCGTACGTACGTAAGACATGCAATAATGAATGGCGACCGACTATCACCCCTGAGAGTATACGATTCGTTACATTGTTCCACTGTTTCGCCAGAGCTGAGAAGAACACTGATCTCTCAAGCGAATATCATTCGGATGAGGTGGAAAGCGGGGGGTGGAAAGCGGGGGGGGGGGGTGTCACTGATCTTTCACGGCCTTCCATGAACCATTCTGCAGGCAACTTTTGCACTGCCGAAACACTTCGTCCGACGTGAGCAGCGATTTCCCAGATGGAAGCATCACATGCTTTCATGCCAATAATGCGCCCTCTTTCAAACTCACTGATTCGACGGTACGGTTCGCGCTTACGTCTGCGAGGCATCCAGCACGTCTGCTCAAGTCACACTGATCCATTACCTTCATTTCATCGCGACGACGAGTGGCGCTGGCGCATTTTACCTGTGTGTCCTCGATGTCGATGTTGACCTTGAACCCGAGGGCCAACATGGTTCAAATGATAATCTTCCTGCAGAACATACTAATGTACAGGACCTGTGAATATGAACGTCCTATCTCTAGTCGTTCCAGGTGTTCAGTTTTTTTTTTTTTCTTAACATGAGTGTGTTGGGGAAGATTCTGGTGCGAGTTTCGCATTCATAAATAATTTTAATGTTGTTTTCTTTTCGATAAGACCTCGTGTAAGAAGCAGAAGTGACAACAGGACCATTCGCAACGCTATGTATGATCTCAGTAATTCCACGTGACTAGCGCCTGAGAGAATAAGCATATTATTCGCGTTGCCGTCGCCGGCCGCTGTGGCCGAGCGGTTCTAGGCGCTTCAGTCCGAAACCACGCGGCTGCTACGGTCGCTTGTTCGAATTCTGACTCGGGCATGGATGTCTGTGTGGTCCTTAGGGTAGTTAGGTTTACGGAGTTCTAAGTCTAGGGGACTGATGACCTCAGATGTTAAGTCCCATAGTGCTTAGAGCCATTTCAGCTTTGCTGTTCAGGACCATCCAGCCACATCACACATCTAGAAACAGGAAATGGGTTTAATTGCAGCAAGACAAGTATACACATGCAAGTGGAATAATGTCTAGAACACAATAGCCAGCCGGCATGCCAGCACTGCAAGGAGAGAAGTGCCGCTAGCGGCGTGTACAACGAGATCATTGACAGAGTAGTCGAACTCTGTTTAGTCGAGCAATATATTCGTATAGCATTACTACGGACGCATTCGGATGTGGATGTTCCGAGCAGCGCACTTTTACCAAACTGCATTCACCATCTTCATCATCATTATCGTTATCATCTGATGTGGCCAGCACCCGTTGTAATGTTATGGGTTGCCAGTGCGTACACATCATGAACCTCTCTGGTACACATATCTGGTAACGTGGACATCTGACATGTTAAGGCCGATGTCTGCATCGTTTGTTCGAGGTCTCTGTGACATCTTTCACGAAGATAACGTGGAAGTTGCTTGTCACAATGACAACTTAGGGAATTATTCTTCCTTGCAGACATTCTAAGCAGCAAGCACACTACAAAGGTGTTTATAGAGCAGTGGATAACAAAAGGTATCATAGTCTATGAGGAGCTTACGAGGGATCTGAAGTGAAACACTTTGCGAATTGTAGGATTAACCAATAAGAAGTGAGCGTGACCCCATGTTTTGTACGTGCTGGCTGCTTGATCGGTGCAAAGGCAGTCGAGTTGAGTCTGGTCTGCGTCTTCCTGTCGAGGTTTCCCGGTGTTGCGAATGTGCTGCGGACGTTTAATATGGTAAGTTCCTTTGAAGTATTTTCTGTTGTTCATTCTCAGATTAAGTAAGCTGAGATTCCGGCTCGCATCGCGCGGCTTCGCATGAGATTGTCTGCTACATTTCCAGATCTTTAATGTGTACGTATCTACCCTTAGACACGCTATCGTTGTTCTGTGAGGTGGTTACTATTAGAGTCAGATGGTAAAAAGTCGTGTTTCTAGTAGTACATCTGAATATGAGGGCTGTTTAATTAATCACACTGTCGGTTAGTAAAATATTTCCTGCAATTTCCAGTAAATATAGAACTGTTGTTGTTGAGTTTTATTTTATTTTTGTGATACATTATAGCAAGTGTTGCTTGTATTGACGGTTGTTGCACTTTTGTACCAATGCTGATGATTTGAAAGATGTAATTAGCAACTGAATCAAAACTTATGATGTTTATTCCAGATTCCTGTCCTTGATAAATTGACGCTCGTGGTATCACATGCCTGGTGCAGTCTCCGTCACGCTACAGTACTAATCTTTACACGATCTCTTCTCCAGCAGAGGTTCTAGTCAAAGTTACCCACTATTAAAGTCAACAGAACGCCTCTAAAATTTATTTGCATGCTTTACAAGTCAAACGTCAAATCGAGACAGTCGCCTGTATGTCATATTATGTACAACGTGACTACAGTGCATCTGTAGATATCCGACTTGAAAATATAAAAAAGTTTGACTGACTGACTCAGCCACGCAGGCTCGTAGGACATAACTAGCATACGAGATGGGTTATCTGCACGTTCTCGAAATCAGATTATGAGCTTATTACAAATCTCTGCGATCAGAAAATTCATTTAAATATTTATTTATTCTGCCCGTTGCGCAAAGTAAGCTGTCGCTACCCTTCAGTACGTTCTCTTCCTTTTTAAACCACAATAAGCGTTACTAATCATTTTTTGGACCTAAAGTATACGTGAAAAAGTGAATTTATTCAGGACGTGTTTCCGATGATATATTTGCATCTATTCGGACAAGACGTGAGAAGGGGTGAGCTTAAAAAAGTTAAGAACACGCGTTGGCGCGCTGTCAAGACCTACAGTACCTCGATACTGCAGCCCCGCCCAGCACGTTCTACAGACCTCTCACCCACTGGAAATACCCGGTCGCGGGTTACCGAGAGTGGTCTGCACCCACTCGCCAGCCAGCACAATTGATTAGCGCTGGCTTAGAGTGCAAGCAGCATGGAACGATGTACACGCATCTGTAATCCAAGCTTAGTTCGACTGGATGCCCATCTGGGTCACAGCCGTTGTAGCAGCTCTGTCTACTCAATTTCACAACCTATGTAGGCATTTATTAAGTATACTACTAATTTAACTATCTATTCTTCGTACTATACATTGTATGTGCAATACGTGACATTTGATTGTTTCGTGTCTTCCTTGATGTTGAAATTTTAATGGGTAGCTGTGTAAATCGAAATGAACTTAAGGAATAACTATATTACTTTTTAACTCTGGGAGATACAGAACGGCATTTACTGGACTATGTGACTGCCTGGCGGATCGAGGTATTCATCCACTGGGGTTATCTTTTTTTTTTTTTTTTGTATACCAGTATGAGTTTGGCAAAGACGAGGTTGTTTCTTCAACGAGATTGCAGCATTTGCAGCCCATTTGCTAGAAAATATGGAGAACATACCAACACATGGACCGACTTCCTCATTTTACTTCGCTACAGCTGATTCTCTTAGGTCTTTTCCTGTGGTCTTCGTAGCGAGTTTGACTTACATGGCCGGCCGCGGTGGCCGTGCGGTTCTAGGCGCTGCAGTCTGGAACCGCGGGACTGCTACGGTCGCAGGTTCGACCCCTGCCTCGGGCGTGAATGTGTGCGATGTCCTTAGGTTAGTTAGGTTTAAGTAGTTCTAAGTTCTAGGGGACTGATGACCTAAGATGTTAAGTCCCATAGTGCTCAGAGCCATATTTTTTTTTTTACTTACATGATGAGTAGCGAGGCCGTCGTCGCCTTGTTTAGGCAAGCTAGTTTTCGAAACGAGGAAGCGGCTGTTGGTGTTTAATTGTCAGTGCAGTGAGTTTAATGTTGTCACTAGCACGTTGGCGATGCTGGCCAGGAAGTGGTCATCAGAAGTTGTGTGTGTGAAAGTCAGGCAGTTGTCTGATTTATCCTGTTTAGACAGTGCCGTGGACAGAAGGCATGGCACTATTTTGAAATTGTAAAGATCCAATAAAGTTCCGTCCGTACAGGCCTCGGAAGCCCCAACTGTACTGACCGACCGCCGTGTCATCCTTTGCCGACAAACGTCACTGGATGCGGATATGGAGTCATGTGGTCAGCACACCGCTCTCCCGGCCGTTGTAAGTTATCGTAACAGGGGCCGCTACTTCTCAATTTGCTTCACAGGTAGTCCCTGTTTCTGTAACCACGGGTGATGTGGCAGACGTTTTCTGTTTTAGCTATTTAACTATCAAGTTGACATCCCTGTTAGGTTTATTTAGCTATGGCTCTGTCACCAGTGTTATGTGTATTATATTTTGGAAATGAATCTTGTTGTTATCCATGTTGTTTACCCCATAGACAGAGATCTATGTTTAATTCAAACATTATCAATATAAACAAATAATGGAATTATGTTTTTGGTAACAATATATATTGAGACAGATTTTTGATGTAATTTGAGTCAACTGTTTCGCACTTAAGTCTATATGTGAACATACCTCAAGTTTAAGATTAATCTAGATGCATGAAATGATGACAATTTTCAGTGGCTGCTTGTTAAGTTGGTACTTAACTTACGTTATCCGGGGATCCCCCACATGCATTATAAATATTTCATTATTGTTTGACATAGATGATGTTAGTGGTTACAAGTGGCTTCACAAGTGTGATCGTGAGCTGATTAGCATGATACATGTGTTGTGATATGTTACAAATAGGTTACCTGAATACTAGTACTACGCTGTATCGTATATTAAACTGATAACAGCAACATATACCGTGTTTATTGTATGCATTTTTGTACACATCACGTGTTATGTTGTGTCTGTGTTTTAATATGTTTATGGGGAGCTTGATAGTACTGAAAAGTCGAAACTGGTCCATAGCAAATATCTACTTTAAAGTTCACAGCCCGTATAGGACAATGTTTTCATCTGAATATTGTATGAGTTCTGTGGACCAATAGGTAGCCCAAATTAAAAAGAGCAGATGGTTATTGCTGGTTGCCTGGGAGTGACTCAGCTTGTCTGCTGTTGGTATGCTGCTGTCCGTGGATAGTAAATGGAGGTTAACGAAACCACAGCCAGGCGAGATGGTGTTGCACGTAAATAACTCTACACAGAGAGTGGATGTCATTGGCTTCCACATCCTATAGAGCAGGATAGGCTATGAGTGGTTTAAGAGAACTTTGACAAACTGCCTATTAGCTTCTGTCCCGGGTCGCAAGTAGAGGAGAACCGCACCGAAAATGACCGACGAGAAGCCCTCGGACGTTGGTGCGCCAGGTACATGTAGTCGGCGGCCACGAGCTCGGCTCCAGTTCACCACCGGCAATGGAGGGTGAAGCTTTGACAATGCCAGCCACTCGTGCTGGCGAAACGTCAGTAAAATCATTAAATGAACGTCGGTCGAAGAACCAGAGACAGAAGCCAATAGGCAGTTTGTCAACAAGTGGCCACGAAAGCCTTAACAATTTCGTAAGATAACTTCGTTGAACATGGATCTCTGCAACAGACATTCCCACGTTTTTCCGTGTAGAGCCAACGACTTAGTCTGTTGCGACTGCAGTGGTCACAGAATCATTGAGATCACCAACGGAAATTTGTTGTTACATCAGGTGGATAGTCACACCTGAAAATGCCATCATCTAGCCTAACTGCTGCTCACAACATGCACCACACCATGCATGCAGGTCATCTGGAGCAGTATTATCATATATGAATATTTACCTGGGCTTTGATGGGACCTGTGGCAGTGATGTGGACTAGCTGAATAAACATTATCGATTAGCTGCATTCCTTCATGTTTGATGTCGTGCACAATACCAACGACATGTTCGAGCAAGTAGGTTGAAAGGTCACGATCGTGTTAGAATGGTTTGAATATCTTAGTCTCGAAATGCACCTGAACTGAATACAATATTACATGCCCCCCCTTATGAACCATGGACCTTGCCGATGGTGGGGAGGCTTGCGTGCCTCAACGATACAGATAGCCGTACCATAGGTGCAACCACAACGGAGGCGTATCTGTTGAGAGGACAGACAAACGTATGGTTCTTGAAGAGGGGCAGCACCCTTTTCAGTAGTTGCAGGGGCAACAGTCTGGATGATTGACTGATCTGGCACTGTAACACTAACCAAAACGGCCTTGCTGTTTTGGTACTGCGAACGGCTAAAAGCAAGGGGAAACAACAGCCGTAATTTTTCAAAAGTGCATGCAGCTTTACCGTATGATTAAATGATGATGGCGTCCTCTTGGGTAAAATATTCCGGAGGTAAAATAGTCCCCCATTCTGATCTCCGGGAGGGGACTGCTCAAGAGGACATCGTTATCAGCAGAAAGAAAACTGGCATTCTACGGATCGGAGCGTGGAATGTCCGATCCCTTAATCGGGCAGGTATGTTAGAAAATTTACAAAGGGAAATGGATAGGTTAAAGTTAGATATAGTGGGAATTAGTGAAGTTCGGTGTCAGGAGCAACAAGACTTCCGGTCAGCTGAGTACAGGGTTATAAATACAAAATCAAATAGGGGTAATGCAGGAGTAGGATTAATAATGAATAAAAAAATAGGAGTGCGGGTAAGCTACTACAAACAGCATAGTGAACGCATTATTGTGGCCAAGATAGACACGAAGCCCACGCCTACTACAGTAGTACAAGTTTATATGCCAACTATGAAATGTATGATGAGATAACAGCAATTATTCAGGTAGTGAAGGGAGACGACTGGAATTCGACAGTAGGAAAAGGAAGAGAAGGAAACTTAGTTGGTGAATATGGATTGGGGCCAAGAAATGAAAGAGGAAGTCGCCTGGTAGAATTTTGCACAGAGCATAACTTAATCATAGCTAACACTTGTTTCAAGAATCATGAAGGAAGGTTGTATACATGGAAGAACCCTGGAGAAACTAAAAGGTTTCGGATAGATTATATAATGGTAAGACAGAGATTTAGGTTCAAATGGATCTGAGCACTATGGGACTTAACATCTATGGTCCGCAGTCGCCTAGAACTTAGAACTACTTAAACCTAACTAACCTTTTCAAGGGGCAGATGTGGACTCTGACCACAATCTATTCGTTATGAACTGCAGATTAAAACTGAAGAAACTGCAGAAAGGTGGGAATTTGAGGAGATGGGACCTGGATAAACTGAAAGAACGAGAGCTTGTAGAGCGATTCAGGGAGAGCATAAGGGAACAATTAACAGAAATGGGGGAAAGAAATGCAGTAGAAGAAGAATGGGTAGCTTTGAGGAATGAAATAGCGAAGGCAGCAGAGGATCAAGTAGGTAAAAAGACGAGGGCTAGTAGAAATCCTTGGGTAACAGAAGAGATACTGAATTTAATTGATGACAGGAGAAAATACAAAAATGCAGCAAGTGAAGCACGCAAAAAGTAATACAAACGTCTCAAAAATGAGATCGACAGGATGTGCAAAATGGCTAAGCAGGGATGACTAGAGGACAAATGTAAGGATGTAGAGGCTTATCTCACTAGGGGTAAGATAGATACTGCCTACAGGAAAATTAAAGAGACCTTTGGAGAAAAGAGAACCACTTGTATGAGTATCATGAGCTCAGATGGAAACCCAGTTCTAAGCAAAGATGGGAAAGCAGGAAGGTGGAAGGAGTATGTAGAGGGTCTATACAAGGGCGATGTACTTGAGGACAATATTGTGTAAATGGAAGAGGATGTAGATGAAGATGAAATGGGAGATATGATACTGCGTGAAGAGTTTGACAAACCACTGAAAGACCTGAGTCGAAACAAGACCCCGGGAATAGACAACATTTCATTACTACTACTGACGGCCTTGGGAGAGCCAGTCCTGACAAAACTCTACCATCTGGTGAGTAAGATGTATGAGACAGGCGAAATACCCTCAGACGTCAAGAAGAATATAATAATTCCAATCCCAAAGAAAGCAGGTGTTGACAGATGTGAAAATTACCGAACTATCAGTTTAATAAGTCACGGCTGCAAAATACTAACGCGAATTTTTTACAGACGAATGGAAAAACTAGTAGAAGCCGACCTTGGGGAAGATCAGTTTGGTTTCCGTAGAAATATTGGAACAAGTGAGGCAATACTGACCCTACGACTTATCATAGAAGCTAGATTAAGGAAACACAAATCTACGTTTCTAGCATCTATAGACTTAGAGAAAGCTTTTGAAAATATTGACTGGAATACTCTCAAATTCTGAATGTGGCAGCGGTAAAATACAGGGAGCGAAAGGCTACTTACAATTTGTACAGAAAGCAGATGGCAGTTATAAGAGTCGAGGGACATGAAAGGGAAGCAGTGGTTGGGAAGGCAGTGAGACAGGGTTGTAGCCTCTCCCCGATGCTATTCAATCTGTATATTGAGCAAGCAGTAAAGGAAACGAAAGAAAAGTTCGGAGTAGGTATTAAAATCCAGGGAGCAGAAATAAAAACTATGATGTTCGTCGGTGACATCGTAATTCTGTCAGAGACAGCAAAGGCCTTGGAAGAGCAGTTGAACGGAATTGATAGTGTCTTGAAAGGAGGATATAAGATGAACAGCGACAAAAGCAAAACGAGGATAATGGAATGTAGTCGAATTAAGTCGGGTGATGCTGCGGAAATTAGATTAGGAAATAAGACACTTAAATTAGTAAAGGGCTTTTGCTATTTTGGGAGCAAAATAACTGATGCTGGTCGAAGTATAGAGGATACAAAATGTAGACTGGCAATGGCAAGGAAAGCGTTCCTGAAGAAGAGAAATTTGTTAACATCGAGTATTGATTTAAGTGTCAGGAAGTCGTTTCTGAAAGTAATTGTATGGAGTGTAGCCATGTATGGAAGTGAAACATGGACAATAAATAGTTTAGACAAGACGAGAATAGAAGATTTTGAAATGTGATACTACAGAAGAATGCTGAACATTAGATGGGTAGATCATTTAACTAATGAGGAGGTATTGAGTAGAATTGGGGAGAAGAGACGTTCGTGGCACAACTTGACAGGAAGAAGGGATCGGTTGGTAGGACATGTTCTGAGGCATCAAGGGATCACCAATTTAGCACTGGAGGGCAGCGTGGAGGGTAAAAATCATAGAGGGAGACCAACAGATAAATGCACTAAGCAGATTCAGAAGGATGTAGGCTGCAGTAGGTACTGGGAGATGAAGAGGTTTGCACAGGATACAGTAGCATGGAGAGCTGCATCAAACCAGTCTCAGGACTGAAGACCACAACAACAACATGGTTGTCTCCGCCACTCGATCCGTCCTGATGTGACCTTAGTCAACAGGCGTAGTCTGCTGGATTTCTTGGGAGTCGAGCGGCTCTTCAACAGCTTTTCCACTATTACAAGCAGGTCCACCCTTCACTGTTACCTCTTAAAGTCTACACTTCCATGATCACTTGCACCATCGCAATGTAGGTTATTGGGACAGTATTTCACTCGGTGGTCGCCGTCCTCAGTCATCTTCTCTGCATCTGCAGAGTATGTTGTCTACCGTGGATATCAGCGTGATGACTTTCGGTTGAATGCCTCTTGAAGTCTTCTTTGGCCCTCCTGGGTACTGTGTCCGCAGCATCGCCAAGATGCCCCGGGTCGACTGCCTCCTTTGCTGCTTTGGGACTCAGTATCCTTAATTTCTGACGTCCATTACCCGCTGCATCGTCATAGAGCTCGCAGTCCAACAATGTGTGATCTGATGTGCCCATATTATGGCAGGCGCAGCTTTCATTCAAGTGTCTTCTGAGTTTAAACAGACAGTTGGCAAAATGGCCATGGACAGTCAGGTAACGTATCACTCAATTCGATGGATTAAGAAATTTCAGTTTTAATCTCTCTCGTATGTTAGAAAGAAATTCGTGTATTCTCTTGCGTGTGTTTGAAGCGATCCATTCATTTTTCCACAGTTGTAATATGCGATCTTTTACTGCCTTTTTCGAATCGGCGTGAGCTCTAAGCACTCTTCATTCTTCCATTTGATTACCTTTCTCTAACCAGCAAAAGGTTACCCTTTTCCTGATTTCCAGGTCCAGTGGGCATGTTTCTGAATTACTAACAAAGCATCATTCGATCAAGTGCAGTAGGCGCCTGTTAAACTTAGTAGCGCGCCTCGTTGAACACTTCTCACTATTGAGGTCAGCCTCACCAAATGCAGTCTATGGTCTTTTCTGCCTGCTTCTTCTACAAGCGTGCAAAGTTACGACTTGTCTATAATACCCCCAGATATCTCGTTATTGCGCTTCTGCTAATCGTTATATCATTTGATTTTGTATTAGGGTTTCTGATTAGGTTCTCTTTCAGCAGAAAGTACGTTTCTTTATGAGGTGCTAGTGATAACACTTCGACACTACCTCTCAAGTTCATGGAGGACCCTGTTACGTCATGTGCAACGGATAAGGCACCACCGCACTCGTTCCTAAATGCCTGTCAATTTCTAGAGGATGGTTGGATTGGATGAGGTGCTCCTATTAGATGGCCTCTACGATCCCCTGACCTCACACCACTAGGCTTCTCCCTGTTGACTTCTGTAAAGGACATGATGTACCGAACCAACATTAGAGACGTGACTTGAAGGCAAGCATTCGCAATGCATTTGAACATGTCACCATGGGGATTTTAACCTTACGTGGACAGGAATGGAATCCCGACTAGGCATCATCCGTGTGACTAAATATGCAGACATTTGTATGAATGAGGAAACAAAACGTTATGAGTTATCCTATCACATGTTTAAAACCATTTGTTAATATCTATTATAGTTTAAAATGTATTTATGGCCACCCGTACTTCACCTATGTCATTGTGCTACACTACTGGCCATTAAATTTGCTACACCAAGAAGAAATCCAGATGATAAACGGGTATTCATTGGACAAATATATTATACTAGAACTGACGTGTGATTACTTTTTCACGCAATTTGGGTCCATAGATCCTGAGAAATCAGTACCCAGAACAACCAACTCTAGCCGTAATAACGGCCTTGATACGCATGGGCATTGAGTCAAACAGACCTTGGATGGCTTGTACAGGTACAGCTGGCCATGCAGCTTCAATACGATACCACAGTTCATCAAGAGTAGTGACTGGCGTATTGTGACAAGCCAGTTGCTCGGCCACCATTGACCAGACGTTTTCAGTTGGTGAGAGATCTGGAGAATGTGCTGGCCAGGGGAGCAGTCGAACATTTTCTGCATCCAGAAAGGCCCGTACAGGACCTGCAACATGCGGTCGTGCATTATCCTGCTGGAATGTAGGGTTTCGCAGGGATCGAATGAAGGGTAGAGCCACGGGTCGTAAGACATCTGAAATGTAACGTCCGCTGTTCAAAGTGAGGTCAGTGCGAACAAGAGGTGACCGAGACGGATAACCAATGGCACCCCATACCATCATGCCGGGTAATACGCCAGTATAGCGATGACGAATACACGCTGCCAGTGTGCGTTCACCGCGATGTCCCCAAACACGGATGCGACCACCATGATGCGGTAAACAGAACCTGGATTCATCCGAAAAAATTACGTTTTGCCATTCGTGCACCATCGCAGGCGCTCCTGGCTGTGATGCAGCGTCAAGTGTAACCGCAGCCATGGTCTTCGAGCTGATAGTCCGTGCTGCTGCAAACTTCGTCGAACTGTTCGCGCAGATGTTTGTTGTCTTGCAAACGTCCCCATCTGTTGACTCAGGGATCGAGACGTGGCTGCACGATCAGTTACAGCTATGCGGATAAGATACCTGTCATGTCGACTGCTAGTGATACAAGGCCGTGGGGATCCAGCACAGCGTTCCGTATTACCCTCCTGAGCCCACAGATTCCATATTCTGCTAACAGTCATTGGATCTCGACCAACGCGAGCAGCAATGTCGCGATACGATAAACCGCAATCGCGATAGGCTACAATCCGTCGTAAATGTGATGGTACGCATTTCTCCTCCTTACACGAGGCATCACAACAACGTTTCACCTACCAAAGCCGGTCAACCGCTGTTTGTGTATGAGAAATCGGTTGGAAACTTTCCTCATGTCAGCACGCTGTAGGTGTCGCCACCGGCGCCAACCTTGTGTGAATGCTCTGAAAAGCTAATCATTTGCATATCACAGCATCTTCTTCCTGTCGGTTAAATTTCGCGTCTGTAGCACGTCATCTTGGTGGTGTAGCAATTTTAATGGCCAGTAGTGTATTATAGTTTTACATGTACTTCACCTATGGCATTAAGTTACACAAGGTGTTACAAAAAGGTACGGCCAAACTTTCAGGAAACATTACTCACACACAAATAAAGAAAAGATGTTATGTGGACATGTGTCCGGAAACGCTTAATTTCCATGTTAGACCACATTTTAGTTTCGTCAGTATGTTGTATCACGTTGGAATGAAGCCTCACCCGTAAAGAGAACATTTGCACTGAAATGAGGATTGACACATTGTTGGATGAACCATTCGCAGAAGTGTACCCGTGGAGGCCAATCAGCTGCTGGTAGTGCCTGCACACGCTGTACATTGTACGGAAACAACTGGTTCTCCCGTAGCACTCTCCATATAGTGACGTGGTCACCGTTAGCTTGTACAGCAGCAACTTCTCTGACGCTGACATTAGGATTATCGTCAACTTCACGAAGAATTGCCTCGTCCATTGCAGGTGTCCTCGTCTAGGCTGAAATGTTCCGTGCTCCCTAAGACGCCGATCAATTGCTTCGAACGTCTTCCTGTCGGGACACTTTCGTTCTGGAAATCTGTCTCGATACAAACGTACCGCGCCACGGCTATTGCCCCGTGCTAATACATACATCAAAATGGGCATCTGCGAACTCCGCATTTGTAAACATTAGACTGACTGCAAAACCACGTTCGTGATGAACACTAACCTGTTGATGCTACGTACTGATGTGCTTGATGCTAGTACTGTAGAGTAATGAGTCGCATGTCAACACAAGCACCGAAGTCAGCATTACCTTCCTTCAATTGGGTCAACTGGCGGTGAATCGAGGAAGTACAGTACATACTGCCAAGACTAAAATGAGGTCTATCATGGAAATTAAGCGTTTCCGGACACATGTCCACATAAGATCGTTTCTTTATTTGTGAGTGAGGAATGTTTCCTGAAAGTTTGGCCGTACCTTTTTGTAACACCCTGTATACGACAGATGGCTCAGTGAGGAATAAGAACATTACCAGCTCTCCCAGTTGTGGATGGGAGTGGCCGCAGTGCAGATATCTCTGTGGCTGCAGCAACTCTGTAGCTGTCAGCCTTGTGAGGAGTGCGACAGCGGAGTGTCGCGCCAGATACTGCAGGCAAACACGCCGCCCGCCTGTTTGCGCGTGTCTCTCCCGGCCACAGGGCGCAGTGTCCGTCCTATCGGCAGTCCGCAGCATTACTGTCACCCACAGTGCAGTTTGTGTCCTTACGGCCGCAAACATCCAGCCTAAAGCCAGGCACCGAAAGAATGCAGCTTTTCAAACTAGTTACTTAAACGCTGGAAGTTCGTTTTCTCGACCACTAACAAGATGCCAATTGATTGCCACAACGACGTATGTCACAGTTCCACAGCAATCGAACTACCCTTCTAAAACGAAAACAGTGTATAGAAATATTAATTCCAATGCAGTGAGAGAGGAGGAAAATGTGTTAGGCTAGTCACCAACATGGAGGCTACTTTGAAAGCCGCCATCCTGGTTGTAACTACTAATTTTCATATTTTAAAGAGACCACCTGACTCTTACCACGCAGATTGTCAATCGTTCGTATCTTTTAATTTGAGCAAATTTGTTCTTACACCAGCTGCCCCGATAGGAACAGAGCAAGGCTAATTCTAGTAACCAGACGGGCAGACCATACGTTGTGCGTGGCACGTTTTCCAGTAAGTTGTTAGTTTCTTGTTACTTACTGAACGATGCAAGAATAGTGGTTGATGTTGCTTCATTCGTTACAGGTTCCCACTGTCCAATTTTCGCCTTGCCTGTGCAGAGCCACTTTCTACGAAATTTCCAAAGAGGTTACACCACTGTACTGAGAGTAATGAGCAGTCTGCTTGGGTAGCATTGGTTGAAATTCTCTTCAATACCAAAGGTGCTCCTCTATTCTGATATTAGAACTGTCTACATGCGTAGTTGTTGTTGTGGTCTTCAGTCATGAGAGTGGTTTGATGCAGCTCTCCATGCTACTCTATCCTGTGCAAGCTTCTTCATCTCCCAGTAGTTACTGCAACCTACATCCTTTTGAATCTGCTTAGTGTTCTCATCTCTTCGTCTCCCTCTACGTTTTTTACCCTCCACGCTGCCCTACAATGCTAAATTTGTGATCCCTTGATGTCTCAGAACATGCGCTACCAACCGGTCCCTTCTTCTTGTCAAGTTGTGCCACAAAATCCTCTTCTCCCCAATTCTATTCAATACTTCCTCATTAGTTATGTGATCTACCCATCTGATCTTCAGCATTCCTCTGTAGCACCACATTTCGAAACCTTCTATTCTGTTCTTGTCCAAACTATTTATCGTCCATGTCTCACGTCCATACATGGCTACACTCCATACAAATACTTTGAGAAACGACTTCCTGACACTTAAATCTGTACCCGATGTTAACAAATTTCTCTTCTTCACAAACTCTTTTGCTCCCCAAATAGCAAAACTCCTTTACTACTTTAAGTGTCTCTTTTCCTAATCTAATTTCTTCAGCATCACCCGACTTAATGCGACTATATTCCATTATCCTCGTTTTGCTTTTGTTGATTTTCATCTTATACCCTCCTTTCAAGACACTGTCTATTCTGTTCAGCTGCTCTTCCAGGTCGTTTGCTGTCTCTGACAGAATTATAATGTCATCGGCGATCCTCAAAGTTTTTATTTCTTCTCCATGGATTTTAATACCTACTCCGAATTTTTCTTTTGTTTCCTTTACTGCTTGCTCAATATACAGATTGAATAACATCGGGGAGAGGCTACAACCCTGTCTCACTCCCTTCCCAACCACTGCTTCCCTTTCCTGGCCCTCTACTCTTATAACTGCCATCTGGTTTCTGTACAAATTGTAAATAGCCTTCCGCTTCCTGTATTTTACCCCTGCCACCTTTAGAATTTGAGAGTATTCCAGTCAACCTGAATGCGTTAGGCTTGTGTTAAGCCCATCAGCATTCACACCGCCTGTAAGGAAGGAACTTGAGTCATAATTCGAGAATAAATAAATCTATCCTCAAATGATACATAACATTGTATTTTTAGTGTATCGTTTATCTGTTTGACATGTCAACGGCATGGGGATGCAGAAGGCAAGGGAAAGACACTTAACACGTATCCGCAGGACATGTGGCTTGCAACTGGAAAGAATGGTTCATTTTCCATTTGCAAAGGATTCTGGGGTATACCCCCCCCCCCTCCTACCATTCGGACCTAAGGCATGGGACTGCACAGGAAGAGGTGACCATGAGAAAAAGACTGAATAACCAACGAAAGAATAACGTTCTACGAGTCTGACTGTGAAATGTCAAAAGTTTGAACGCGGTAGCGAAGCTACAAAATCTGTAAAGGAAAATGTTAAGGCTCACTCTAGATATAGCTGTTTTCAGTAAAGTGAAATGAAAAGAAGACAAGGACTTCTCGTCAGACGAGTATAGGGTAATATCAACAGTAGCAGGAAAACGTATGCAGGGGTAGAATTCGTTATGAATCGGACACAGACTGTTACTGTAAACAGTTCAGTGATCGGGTGTTTCTCATCAGAATCGACGGTTATACATGCCGACGTCTCAAGCAGCTGATGAAGAGATAGATAATATATACGAGGATATTCAACGCGTGATTCAGTGTGTAAGGGGAGATGGAAATCTAATAGTCATGGGGGATTGGAATGCAGTTTGTAGAAGTGGAGTAGAAGAAATAGTTACGGTAGAATATGGGTTTGTTAGTAGGAATGAGAGAGGAGAAAGACTAATCCAGTTCTCCAATAAATTACAGACGATAATAGCGAATACTCTGTTCAAGAATCACAAGAGGAGGACATATACTAGGGCAAGGCCACGACATACAAGATATCAGTTAATTTCCACCATGGTCAGGCAGAGATTTCGCTATGGATATTGGACTATAACTCGTACACAGTCAAAATTTGGTAGTGATGAAGACCAGGGTAAAGGTTAAGAGACTAGTCAGGCATAATAAGTGAGCAAAAAATGGTTCAAATGGCTCTGAGGACTATAGGACTTAACTTCTGAGGTCATCAGTCCCCTAGAACTTAGAACTACTTAAACCTAACTAACCTAAGGACAGCACACACATCCATGCCCGAGGCAGGATTCGAACCTGCGACCGTAGCGGTCGTGCGGTTCCAGACTGTGGCGCCTAAAACCGCTCTGCCACTCCTTCCGGCTATTAAGGAATGACGAGATACACTTGAGGTTTCCTGAGGCTATATATACTGCGTTAACAAGTGTCTCAGTAGGCAGTTCAGCTGAAGAGGCATGTACATCTCTAAAAAGGACCATCACAGAAGTTTGAGAGAACAACGTAGGTACAAGGAAGGTACCTGAGAAGACACAATGTCTAGCAGAAGAATTACTTCGGTTGATCAACGAAAGAAGGAACAACGAAAATGATCAGGCAAATTGAGGCGTGCTGAAATACAAGTTACGTAGGAATGAATAAGGAGGTAGTGCAGGAAAGCAAGGCCAAATGGCTACATTAAAACTGTGAAGAAATCGAAAGCGAAATGGCTGTCGGAAGGACTCGTCATTTTGATTACAGCTCTTGGCTTTTGCGTGTTTGAGGCTAAAATTGTTGGATGTAAGGTCCGCCAGTTATGTAAAACATCATGCTCAAGATCACAATACCACAAAATTATTTTTTGTTCATCAAAGAATTTTATTCTCAACATGAAGGGCTGCCAATGGGATCACTAAATAGTGGAATCCTAGCTACATATTTACGAACAACTTGGAGAATAAAACCAAAAAACAACAACGTTATATACTGGTACCGTGATGTCGATAACATAATATGCTTGACAGATGAACCATGTGCACACGTAGAACAGCTACACAAGATATAAACAACTGACACCCAAATAATAACTTCACAATAGAAACATAAACAAACAACACACTACATTTTCTAGATCTCACCATACAAAAAACAAACAACACACTCGACTTCACAATATTCAGGTAGCCGACAATCAAAATCATCACCATTCACAACCTGTTGAATCACCCACTGACACATAGGCAAGGAAACTTCAGATTCATGATCCATAGATTAAACAGAACACCAATAAGCAAAAAGAACTACACACAAGAACTAAACACAATAAAACAAATAGCAGTAGATAATGGTTATGATAACCATATGGTAGACAAATTAAACCAAAAGTATGTAAACAGTACATAAATGAACACACACACACACAAGACACACACAAGTCCTCACCCAACACAGAACAACACAAAACACAAACAATGACCACACACAAGACACAACAGAGCAACAACACACACAAAATGAAATGGCACATACTCACCTACAATAACAAAATTATTAACAGAATAGGCAACATATTAAAGAAACAGGGACTCCAAATAGGATACAGGACAGATAACACAACGCAAAGAAAGATCAGAACACAAGAAGCACCCACAGATAAATCTAACAGATCATGAATATATGAACTCACATGCAGCACTTGCCAGTCAGTATACAAGGACAGACTTTCAGAAACTTCAAAACCAGATATCCAGAACATCTCAGAGCTTTAAAAAGCAACAGCTTCCGCACCATATTTGCTGACAACCTAACAGTCCCCACAATCACCACCCAACTACAGTAGAAACACACTTAAGAATACTAAAACCCAGCCTCAGCCTATACAGCAAACTGACCGTTGAGGAAAACTTCCACATACAGAAGGCAATAGCGGAAGGAAAACAGGTCGTAAATGAAAATAAACTACGCTCTGCAACGGCACACTGTTTAATACATTAAAGGAACGTTACAGAAAAGACACACTCTTACGCTTTGCAAAGGCTCACCATTTTACACACTAAAGGAACACCATGTAAAAGACAACGCAAACAGCTAAGGAGCATTCAGAGCACACACACACACACACACACACACACACACACACACACACACAAAGATAAAATATAAACAAAATTCAAATTTGTCGCCAAACTCACTGGTGAACAAATGAACACTGACTGAGCTGGGACACACAACAACCAGGATTACAGTGCGTTTTTGTGAAGTGTAAAGTGCTCTTTACGTCCAAATTTCTGAAAATATGTGTTATATTTACGTGTGCGTCACAACACCTCGTTAGGATGCTGAGAAAAAATGGCTTGCCACACAAAAACGTAAGTAAAAACATATACGGGCGAAATATCGCGACAAACTAAATTACGTTAAAGCTTAAGATCATAGGTTAATATCCAAGAAAATTTCTCATCAGCATTATTTGGTTGCAGATGACAGCCTACCAGCATGAAATAATACGCAAGTGGTCCTGCAAAACCACACTAACCGAATGTAGAAGTATTCACTAATAGAAACAAATAGTTGTTTGAACTAAATATCTTGTAGTTTTGTAATCATTTAGTAAAAATATTGACGTTAAAGGCTGAACAAAATAGAAACCCACTGAAGATGGCACAGAGGTGCTGAAACATGTTTGGGAACTTTTGAAAAAAATGGTGTTTTGCATAGCTGGCGGACATTACATCCAACAATTTTAACCACAAACACAGAAAGGGCAAGAGCTGAAATCCAAATGATGGATATATTCAGGAATTTCAAAATTTGACTTTCATAACTTAAAACTAATTGTGCATAATTATATTGTCCTCTATAACTTCATTAAGTTGTTGTATAAGCCAAAAAATCTTGTTTGTGATACGTTTCCACTCTTAGCAGCTCATAAAAGTATTCCTTCATGGAAATGATAACACTACACTCTCAGCTGATGCTTCTATGTAACTTCTTTCTCTACGATTTTCAATCTTTTAAAACAATCCGTTAATCGATTTTACCTAATCTCTTCTCGAAACTTCAATGTACGGTATCCATTCCTGTGATTTCATACGATAGCTTGTCAGAAATATGAATCACGTATGCTTACAGCCAGTTTGCCTTGTTATGTGTTGCTCTTATGAGTGTTTGTGGTGAACTGCCATATACAATGTAATTGCCTCTGCTGACTTCACCTCATTCCATGAGGCCATGATGGTGGCGGAGGGGAGACGGTGCTTTACAGTGAAAGTAATATAAGTAACGAATACTAAACTGTCAGAAGTCAGGATGGAAATATTCCTGGTTGAGACTACATCGAATTTGTCATGAAACCCAGCTGGGCTCTACAGAAACAAAGAAAAACACGTGATAATTATCTGTTATCCATGTTAAAAGATGCGACACGTTACCACAAACGTTATTTTAAAAATAACCAAATGTAATTGTGTCGTGCTTAGGCAGTATCGCTATCTCAACATTAAAACTGTTCGAAAGTGTACTGTATCTCCCTGTATAAACTGTGTGTGCCGTGTGCCCTTGTAATGTAACGTCTTAGCTCAAAAAGGAGAGGGAGTTCCACGGTTCGTTCTCTCTTTTCTTCGAACGCGTCATAGACACACACACATACCAGACTTGTTTGAAGTCATCACTCTCTCAGATGTTAGTCGGTGGACAACAGGTTTAGACCTCTCTCCAAATTTGCTGTCCCACCGCCAAACAATCAGAAATGGTAGTCCCGCAAGACAAGGAGGAGAGCTTCTATAAAGTTTGGAAGGTAAGATTAGGTTCTGGCGAGCAGTTTGTTGCACATCGAGAGCTCAGTCGGTAGAGAAATTGTCTGTCAAAGGCAAGCGTCCCAAGTTCGCGTCCTGCTCCGGTACACACTTTTAATCAGCCAGAAAAATTAAAAGCGGTGCACACTCCGCTGCGGAGTGAAGATTCATCCTGGTAATCACCTTCTGATGTATTATTACCGCTGAGTGTGAATCTCTCGCACGTGACTTTGGACATAATTAAGAAATTTTTGAGAATTCGATTTCCGAACCATTTCTGTTTCGATAGGCAACCAACACATCATTCAAAATGTACAGTAGCATATAATTCTGATTCTGGACTTTCCCTCCATCCACTCGACTGGTTACATAGTATGTTTTGTCTCGATAAACCCGACTAGATTATTTTTCGTCAGAAATTCCATTATCTGTTACCTAAAACTTTCTGCAAACTTACCGTTTAGGTGTGCCAACATTCTTCTGACTTCAACTTTCTTGTTGCTTTTCCAGTTTTTTTCCGAAACACAGGATTTTTTCGTAGATTTTTCAGTGGTGAAACTCTGGGGGATTATGTTCAAAACGTGATTTGTCTTGGTGGCTGAATATTCTTAAGTTTTATTCTTCATTTCTATGATCAGCTGGTTTTAACTACAACAGTTAAAATACTGAGGCATCAAAATGCTCAACTGCTGCAATAATTTTAATAATATTACCTTCAGCCTGATTCTTCCTTCGGTTTTCACAACATTCTTTAATCTCTTGAACAAATTTGCTGAAATTTAAATAGTGATATTCCAGCAGACGATAAACTTGTATATTCAGATCTATCTTATCAGTCTCTGCTGTATTCTATTAAGTTTTGTTTCTGAAAAATTTAGTCTGCATGATGACCAAACTTCTGTTTTGATTTTGTCATATGTTCCAACTATTTCCAAATGCACTGACTATAGATATTTTCAGTCTATATAATTATTGCTGTAAAATGGTTACAACATGACGCTTGTAAAATTTCACAACGGTGCTGCATGATGAAATGGTTTAGGAGCACCTTCATCCATTCCTAAAACGCTTCATAGCTTAAGCAGCTTTAATTCTTCTAAGGAAAATTATTGTATAGAATTTAGTCCCTTAAGATGTTCCTATGTATTTAATGACATAAAGAATAATTAATGTACTCAACACTGCGAAGATTTAAATCCACTTTCATTTCCATAAAACAAAGTCACTGCTGATACGTCCACATTGTCGTTGCAATTAAACTTTCGCAACTTGAGGCAGTGTAGACCGAAAATTATTTACAGTGTGGGTACCCAACTTTATGGGAATGATGTAGAGACTGGCACTGCAGGATTTGCGTTGTTAGTAATGTTAGTGCCATGACTTGCCGTTAGGCGCCAACACTGGTACGGTGACGTAGTGCTGAAACACAAGCATCGGTGTGTTTTACAGCTGCCGTCAGCCACCACAGGTCTGGACAAGGTGAGCAGGGCTTCGCTGTTAAAGACTTTTATCAAAACAACAGGAACAGTGCTGCTGCTCTAAACGAGTATCGGCGCATTAAAGGAATACGGAGAGTTCCTCTTTCCGCACAGGGGAACATCGTTCGCAAGTTCTAATTAACTAGAGATTTGGGAATTTTTCCTAGGAGATGCGGACGCTCAACTGCGCCAAAAATTGTTGAAGAAGTTACTGTTGCCATGGCTCAGAATGCTGGACGCAGTGTGGGATCTTCAAGCAGTGCATGAGCTACGTCACGACAGCTGAAGATTACATGGTCCATAGCTCTTACGAGCAGCAGTAGAACAAGGTCTAGTGCGTTTTCAGGCTGTCATAGATGCATATGGTCATCACATTGAGCAATGTTTGTAACCTACAGCGTAAACATGATACAGAATTAACAAATATTAACCTCTCATGCGGAAATTAAAATGTGTTTCTTTCACTGGTTTATTCGTTATTCCTCTTCCGCATCTCTTTACAAATGTTTATACGAAGTTTAATCATTCTATATCACATGTTTTTCATGGAAGCTCATTCACGGAGCGAAAGTTCAATTTTAACAACCATATATAGGTCGATTATAATTGAAGTTAAACTTTCAAACCGCTGTAGAAATAACAGCACTGGTCAGATTGACATCAAATGACGGCGGAATATTATCGGAGAAGGGAGGAAACGAAACAGCAGAAAAATATATAGTTACAAAATGTGTTAATAGATGGCGTTGTAAGCATCATAATTTAATAGTGCTCGACTACAAACGACAAATGAATCATACAACAATGCCTAAGGTGTACGTTTGACATTAAACAAATTGTACTACTCAGTGTGCATGCGTGTACAGGTGTGATACTGTTAGTTTCGTAAGCCCGTCCACCACAGCACGGTCATATCACGTCGAACAGGAAAAATCGGTTTTTAATTGTCCTGAGGCCAAAAACCACATAAAAAACTGGCGCAAATAGTGCTCAATATGCTGTTCACCGTCTTCTGCAACAAGTTGAAATCGAGAAACAGCATGTTCCACAACTGATCGAAGTGTTTCACGGGTCATGTTCAGAATGTGTTGCGCAACGCGTGTCTTCAATGCAGCTAAGTCTGCAATCGGAACACTGAACACAACATCTTCCAGATAGCCTCCCAGCCAGAAGTCACACGGATTCAGATCAGATGATCGGGACGGCCAGGATGTAGGGAAATGGCGGCTCATAATTTTAGCATTTACGAAACAGCGCTTCAGCAGCAGCTTGACTGGATTTTCAAAGTGCAGAGATGCGCCATGTGGTTGTCCAAAAGACACTCATAGCGCTTACCAGTGACGGTACAGGTAACAGGACCGGAAGCACCTATCTCTTCGAAAAAATGTGGCCCTTTGATAAATGATCAGTGGTTCATGGTGTGGGTTCCTGTAGTCATGTCCTAGTTCATGAACCACGGGCAACGTATGAGTGGCCAAGTAAGTGGTCCCGACAGTCGGGATACCAGTTACTTTGGAATAAGGCTGGGCAGCTCGGACATATTCTGAGTCGTGGTCACCTTTGTGCTCATACGGCAAAGACTACCACATCCACCGGTTAGCCCCTCAGCCGTTAGGGGTAAAATCCAATGGGACTCGGGGCAAGTAAGGCTAGCAACCTGCTTCCCTGGCACTTTAAATATGATGCTGGCAACAATCAGAGCAAAATGCCTCGGACCTTTGGAGGTGACGGAGTCCCACCTCTAACTGACAAACCAGGGACTCCTAAGATACGACTTGGCAAACAAATGGTAATGAGATGCGGAGCTATTAATATCAATGGGGGCTACTCTGTGAAGAAGCTAGAGCTGGCAGAGGCTGCAAGTAAGATGGGGCTGGACGTTTTAGCTGTTAGTGACATTCGGGTAAGGGGTGAGAAAGAAGAGGAAGTGGGAGAATACAAGATCTACCTGTCAGGAGTCAAAGCAAGAATAGTACAATGGGGTGTAGGGCTTTACATCAGGAAAGAAATGGAATCCAGCGTAGTTGCAATAAGTTATGTAAACGAACGACTGATGTGGATAGATTTGACAGTGTCTAGCAAGGAAATTAGGATTGTGTCAGTATATTCGCATTGTGAAGGGACAGATCAAGATAAGATGGATAGTTTTTATGAGGCACTCAGTGATGTAGTTGTTAGAGTAAAGGACAAGGACAGTGTTCTGCTCATGGGTGATTTTAACGCCAGGATTGGAAATCGAACAGAAGGGTATGAAAGGGTTATGGGTAAATTTAGAGAGGATATGGAGGCCAACAGGAACGGGAAACAACTCTTGGATTTCTGTGCCAGTATGGGCTTAGTAATCACAAACTCCTTTTTTAAACATACGAACACTCACCGGTATACTTGGGAAGGCAGGGGAACCAGATCTGTCATTGACTATATAATAACAGATCAGGAATTCAGGAAGGCTGTGAGGGACACACGTGTATTCAGGGGATTCTTTGATGACACTGATCATTATTTAATCTGCAGTGAAATTGGGATTGTGAGGCCGAAAGTGCAGGAGGTCAGGTCCATATGTAGGAGGATAAGAGTGGAGAAACTTCAGGATAAGGAAATCAGGCACAAGTACATAACAGCGATCTCAGAAAGGTATCAGTTAGTTGAATGTAGTCAATTACAGTCATTGGAAAAGGAATGGACAAGGTACAGGGACACAGTACTAGAATTGGCTAAAGAATGTCTTGGAACAGTAGTGTGTAAAAGTAGGATGAAGCAAACAGCTTGGTGGAATGATACAGTCAAGGCAGCCTGTAAGAGGAAAAAGAAGGCGTATCAAAAATGGCTACATACCAGAACCCAGGTAGACAGAGAAAGTTATGTTGAAGAAAGAAACAAAGCCAGACAGATAATTGCAGCATCCAAGAAGAAATCGTGGGAAGACTTTGGAAACAGGTTGGAGACTATGGGTCAAGCTGCTGGAAAACCATTCTGGAGTGTAATTAGCAGTCTTCGAAAGGGAGGTAAGAAGGAAATGACAAGTATTTTGTACAGGTCAGGAAAACTGATTGTGAATCCTGTGGATGCCTTGGGTAGTTGGAGGGAATATTTTGAAGAGTTTCTCAATGTAGGTGAAAATGCGATCAGTAATGTTTCAGATTTCGAGGTAGAATGGGATAGGAATGATGATGGAAATAGGATCACATTTGAGGAAGTGGAAAAATGGTCAATAGATTGCAGTGCAATAAAGCGGCTGGGGTGGATGAAATTAAGTCGGAACTCATCAAATACAGTGGAATGTCAGGTCTTAAATGGCTACACAGGATAATTGAAATGGCCTGGGAGTTGGGACAGGTTCCATCAGACTGGACAAAAGCAGTAATCACACCGATCTTTAATTATGGAAACAGAAAAGATTGTAACAACTACAGAGGTATCTCTTTAATCAGCGTTGTGCGTAAAATCTTCTCAGGTATTGCTGAAAGGAAAGTGGGAGTATTAGTTGAGGACCAATTGGATGAAAATCAGTGTGGGTTTAGGCCTCTTAGAGGTTGTCAGGACCAGGTCTTTAGCTTACGGCAAATAATGGAGAAGTGTTATGAGTGGAACAGGGAATTGTATCTATGCTTTGTAGATCTAGAAAAGGCATATGACCCGGTTCCTAGGAGGAAATTATTGTCTGTTCTACAAGATTATGGAATAGGAGGCAAACTTTTGCAAGCAATTAAAGGTCCTTACATGGATAGTTAGGCAGCAGTTAGAGTTGACGATAAATTAAGTTCATGGTTCAGAGTAGTTTCAGGGGTAAGACAAGGCTGCAACCTGTCTCCACTGTTGTTCATATTATTTATGGATCATACGTTGAAAACAATAGACTGGCTGGGTGAGATTAAGGTATGTGAACACTAAATAAGCAGTTTTGCATATGCGGATGACTTAGTTGTGATGGAAGATTCGATTGAAAGTTTGCAAAGTAATATTTCAGAGCTAGATCAGAAATGTAAGGACTATGGTATGAAGATTAGCATCTCCAAAACGAAAGTAATGTCAGTGGGAAAGAAATATAAGCGGACTGAGTGACAAATAGGAGGAACTAAGTTAGAACAGGTGGACGGTTTCAAGTACTTAGGATGCATATTCTCACAGGATAGCAACATAGTGAAAGAACTGGAAGCGAGGTGTAGCAAAGCTAATGCAGTGAGCACTCAGCTACGATCTATTCTCTTCTGCAAGAAGGAAGTCAGTACCAAGACTAAGTTATCTGTGCACCGTTCAATCTTTCGACCAACTTTGTTGTATGGGAGCGAAAGCTGGGTGGATTCAGGTTTCCTTATCAACGAGGTTGAGGTTACGGATATGAAAGTAGCTAGGATGATTGCAGGTACTAGTAGATGGGAACAATGGCAGGAGGGTGTCCAAAATGAGGAATCAAAGAAAAACTGGGAATGAACTCTAT
Source organism: Schistocerca cancellata (assembly GCF_023864275.1). Lineage (NCBI taxonomy): Eukaryota > Metazoa > Arthropoda > Insecta > Orthoptera > Acrididae > Schistocerca > Schistocerca cancellata. The sequence goes on along the minus strand of NC_064627.1, from coordinate 1,133,978,138 downwards.
AGATGTAGCAGTCAGGGCGAACAGGCTTAGATGGTGGGGTCATGTTACACGCATGGGAGAAGCAAGGTTACCCAAGAGACTCATGGATTCAGCAGTAGAGGGTAGGAGGAGTCGGGGCAGACCGAGGAGAAGGTACCTGGATTCGGTTAAAAATGATTTTGAAGTAATAGGTTTAACATCAGAAGAGGCACCAATGTTAGCACTGAATAGGTGATTATGGAGGAACTGTATAAGGGGGGCTATGCTCCAGACTGAACGCTGAAAGGCATAATCAGTCTTAAATGATGATGATGATGATGATGATGATGATGTGATAAATGATGCCTTAAACCAACACCACACAGTGACCTTTTCAGGATGAAGTGGTACTGGTTGATTTGCGTGTGGATTTTCCGTTTCCCATATTCGACATTTCTGTGTATTGACATACCCTGTCAGGTGGAAGTGGGTTTCGTCTGTCCACAAAATCTTCCACAGCCAGTCATTGTACACTTCATGCGAGCAAGATATTCTAAAGCAAAGGTCTCTCTCTCTCTTGGTTGCAGGTCAACAGGAAGCAACTCGTACACATGGATAATTTTGAATGGATACCAAAGAAGAATATTTCGTAGGATTTTACGCACCTTGCTCACGGGTATGTCCAATGTTCGGGCAATTCACCGTACAATACACATTTTCACACCACCACACGTCTCCTCCTGCATTGCTGGGGCCACTGCTTCCACTGACGTCGAATCAATTCGTTTCCTCCCTCTACCAGGTTTCACACTAAAAGAACCCGTCTTTTCAAATTTCCGGATCATTTTCTCCAGTCCCACGGCAGTCATCAGACCAACGCCTTTTTTCAAACCCTTCAATTTCCGGAACTTCTACAGAGTGACGTGTGCACAGTCGTCATTTTTGTAATACAGCTTAACAAGCAGAGCGCGATCCTGCATTGAGACAGTCATGGCGAGCGTCGCAGACGCGAAAGGAGAAAAGCCGCGTAGCCAGCGTGTTTATACCCAACTGCAATGGGTCGTGCGAATGACAGGTGTTTTCATTTACGTTTCTGACACATACAGCGGCATCTATTCATCAATTTTCAAACTCCTGTTTTTCTTCTGGCATACGTTTTCGTCTTTCTCCGATAATATTACGTTGCAATTTGACGTCATTCCGACCAGTGGTGTTATTTCTCTAGCGTTTTGAAAGTTAACTTTAATTATAATCGCCCTGCGTAACAAGTATCAAGCCACTCCATTGCGGGCGGTAAGCTGTCTTGGAATCCCAAACTAATTTCTTCGTAGCGTAGTTCTATGCAATTTTGTTCCACAAGGCAACAATGCCTCAAAACTGTGGAAGTAGTTCTTTGTCTCACTTGATTAGCAAACTGTATGTAAATACTTTGAAGAAGCCACAAAATTCCCAGCAAATTTTTGCCTTCTAAGCGTAATGACTAGGTGTTCCTGGAAGAAATAAATGCACTGTTTTCAGTCGTGTTAGCAAATATAAAATGGGAAGCACGAGTTTTAAGATTCGTGGTGTCAATTATAGTTAAAATATGAAGCATTGGTATTTCTGGTAACTTTACACACTGATCGCGTAGTGAAAACGTTTGTAAGAAGTATCAAAAAAATTGAATAATTTTCTTACAGGCAGATGTGCACACACTCTACTTAGAACTGATTGTGTTTCCTGTGCTGTTTACTCTCTGCTTGTTCCTTGCTAGAATATGGGGAAACATGTAGCGACCATTTTTATCAGTAGCTTTGAGGAGAAATTGTGCCACTGGCATTGCTTTCTAGTTCTCATTTACACTATTGTGGACAAACTCCTGCGTCCAGGTGGCAAGTTCTAGGATCCTTACTCTGTCAGGTCATGAACGATGGCCTACCGAATGGTCACGAGGTGACATAAAACCGAATGTAGGTTTGAACACCGCAGCGCATTACTAAGTGCGAATCTATTTCGTTGAAAACTGATATTTTGAGACCTTAGCTGTGTACAAAATACAGACAGATTCTTTCAAAGAAAAAGGCAGTAACCAGCTATCTATTTAAGTAAATCGCGCCGTCGGTTTCGAACCGACAGGTTCAACTTCAGACAGCTATTCACAAGATGGTAATTTTTGTGCTGCACTTTATTTCCACATGTGGTGAACGATTCTAGGGATGGTGGTGCCCTACGAAAAGAAACAATGTTAGAAATGATCTACACTCACGCTCATAAATTAAGGAAAATGATGACACATGGTGAAACAACGCTCTGCTGGGCGGTTTGTGGTTTTAAATCACCTCGGGGTATTATCATGCAGTGCATTTGACCTGCGGTTGTCGCACGGTGGCGCTGGCAGCAGTACACATAAACAGAGTTGTGTTGGTGCATGTCAGAGTCGGGTGCAGCGAGTAGTGTACAGACGTTTTCAGACGTGCTAATGGTGACTGTGTGTTGAAAATGGCTCAAAGAACACTAATTGATGACGTTATGAGGGGTAGAATGCTAGGGCGATTGGAGGCTGGTCAAACACAGCAGGTCGTAGCACGGGCCCACCGTGTGCCACAAAGTGTGATCTCAAGATTATGGCAACGATTCCAGCAGACAGGAAACGTGTGCAGGCGCTACAGCACGGGACGTCCACAGTGTACAACACCACAAGAAGACCGATACCTCACCATCAGTGCCTGCAGACTGCTACGGAGTACTGCAGGTAGCCTTGCTCGGAACCTTACCGCAGCGACTGGAACAGTTGTCTCCAGACACATAGTTTATAGACGAGTGAACAGACACGGTTTATGCGCCTGGGGACCTGCAAGGTGCATTCCACTGACCCCTGGCCAGAGGAGAGCCCGTAAAGCCTGTTGTCCAGAACACAGTACATGGTCATTGGAAGAGTAGCCCCAGGTTATGTTCACGGATGAGTCCAGGTACCAAGGGTGCCGTCCACATTCACAAGTAAGGCGTAAACCAGCATTCACCGGCGACGACGAAAACAACGTTTACGCATCATTCTATGAAGCAGAGCATAAATGGCTATTCCCTCATACCTGAATGAATGCGCTAGACAGAACAGTGTGCTATGAATAGCATCAGTCCTGGCGCACGCTGCACATGCAGACCCAGAGAGACCAGTTTGAATCGCGCGCCAAGAGGGACCAAGAGCGACCAGAGTCTAAGTCCGAAGGGTGCCGTCCACATTCACAAGTGAATCGTTATCGTAGTATACCTGTTTCTGAGATTATGATTTCTAATGAGGGCTCCTACCTTTTTCCTCACGGTAATTTGTCTTTGTCTTGTCGTAGACGTTGTAAGATAAATCCTGACTGTAGCGTTCACTTATGGGTGAAGGCAAGTGGTCCTTCTTCTTTGGAAGATTGTCGCATTGTGGGTGATTGTACCTTATATAATCATTGAAAGTAGTGTTCTCAATAAATGGCTCTTTTCAGGGCCACAATAAGTAAAAACCTCAAAAGTCCTTCTCAGACGCACAGCCGAAGGCCATCCTAGAAAATGGCCTCACGGTAAGTGAGGTCTCCAACTCAGGGTAGACTTGTTTTTGAGCCTCAATAGATGTCGAGCACAGTCTCTGATTGGTTGCTTCGCTTTTGGCGCGCGATTCAAACTGGGTTGGAGCAACACGTTATCTAGAATTACTAGGAGTGTGTTGCTCAAAAACTCACTTCCGGTGCGATTGCGGGAGCTGATAAGAGTCCACATCCGCTGCTTGCGCCAAGACTGATGCTATAAATAGCACACTGTTCTGTCTAGCGCATTCACTCGGTTTGAGGGAATAGCCACTGAGGCTCTGCTTCTTACAATGATGCGTAAACGTTGTTTTCGTCGTCGCCGGGTTTTCATTTGGCGTGAACCAGGAACCAGATACCAACCACTTAATGTCCTTGAAAGGGACCTGAATGGAGGTCGTGGTTTGATGGTGTGGGGTGGGATTCTGATTAGTGCACGTACGCCCCTGCATGTCTTTGACAGAGGAACTGTAACAGGTCAGGTGTATTGGTAGGTCATTTTGCACCAGTATGTCCGCCTCTTCCTCCTGATGGATGATAACGCACGGCCCCACTGAGCTGCCATCGTGAAGGAGTACCTTGGAACAGAGGATATCAGGCGAATTGAGTGTCCTGGCTGTTCTCCAGACATAAACCCCATCGAGCACGTCTGTGATGGTCTCGGTCGACGTATCGCTGCACCTCTTCAAACCCCTACGACACTTCAGGAGCTCCGCCAGGCACTGGTAGAAGAATGGGAGGCAGCTGCTCGACCATCTGATCCAGGGCATGCCAACCCGTTGTGTGCATGATGATCATATCCCATATTGATGTCGTTGTACATGCGCAGGAAACAGTCGCGTTTTGTAGCACATGTGTTTCGGGACTGTGTTTTCAACTTATCACCAATACCGTGGACTTACAGATCTGTGTCGTGTGTGTTCCCTATGAGCCTATGCTGTTAGCGCCAGTTTTTCGTAGTGCCACGTTGTGTGGCACGACATTCTGCAATTATCCTTAATTTATGAGCATGAGCGTATTTGAACATAACAATCCTTCTCAACGTTAGAACACAATAAACACGTATTTAAGATTGATTAGTAGTAGTAGTAGTCGAGAATCCCGCATAATTTTGTTGCAATGTTGTTGGGTTTGTGTTCACGAAATACTCTGGTGTATCCGCATACAATCCATGGAGAAGAAATAAAAACTTTGAGGCTCGCCGATGACATTGTAATTCTGTCAGAGACAGCAAAGGACTTGGAAGAGCAGTTGAACGGAATGGACAGTGTCTTGAAAGGAGGATATAAGATGACCATCAACAAAAGCAAAACGAGGATAATGGAATGTAGTCGAATTAAGTCTGGTGATGCTGAGAGAATTTGATTAGAAAATGAGACACTTAAAGTAGTAAAGGAGTTTTGCTATTTGGGAAGCAAAATAACTGATGATGGTCGAAGTAGAGAGGATATAAAAGGTAGACTGGCAATGGCAAGAAAAGCGTTTCTGAAGAAGAGTAATTTGTTAACATCGGGTATAGATGTAAGTGTCAGGGAGTCGTTTCTGAAAGTACACTCCTGGAAATTGAAATAAGAACACCGTGAATTCATTGTCCCAGGAAGGGGAAACTTTATTGACACATTCTTGGGGTCAGATACATCACATGATCACACTGACAGAACCACAGGCACATAGACACAGGCAACAGAGCATGCACAATGTCGGCACTAGTACAGTGTATATCCACCTTTCGCAGCAATGCAGGCTGCTATTCTCCCATGGAGACGATCGTAGAGATGCTGGATGTAGTCCTGTGGAACGGCTTGCCTTGCCATTTCCACCTGGCGCCTCAGTTGGACCAGCGTTCGTGCTGGACGTGCAGACCGCATGAGACGACGCTTCATCCAGTCCCAAACATGCTCAATGGGGGACAGATCCGGAGATCTTGCTGGCCAGGGTAGTTGACTTACACCTTCTAGAGCACGTTGGGTGGCACGGGATACATGCGGACGTGCATTGTCCTGTTGGAACAGCAAGTTCCCTTGCCGGTCTAGGAATGGTAGAACGATGGGTTCGATGACGGTTTGGATGTACCGTGCACTATTCATTGTCCCCTCGACGATCACCAGTGGTGTACGGCCAGTGTAGGAGATCGCTCCCCACACCATGATGCCGGGTGTTGGCCCTGTGTGCCTCGGTCGTATGCAGTCCTCATTGTGGCGCTCACCTGCACGGCGCCAAACACGCATACGACCATCATTGGCACCAAGGCAGAAGCGACTCTCATCGCTGAAGACGACACGTCTCCATTCGTCCCTCCATTCACGCCTGTCGCGACACCACTGGAGGCGGGCTGCACGATGTTGGGGCGTGAGCGGAAGACGGCCTAACGGTGTGCGGGACCGTAGCCCAGCTTCATGGAGACGGTTGCGAATGGTCCTCGCCGATACCCCAGGAGCAACAGTGTCCCTAATTTGCTGGGAAGTGGCGGTGCGGTCCCCTACGGCACTGCGTAGGATCCTACGGTCTTGGCGTGCATCCGTGCGTCGCTGCGGTCCGGTCCCAGGTCGACGGGCACGTGCACCTTCCGCCGACCACTGGCGACAACATCGATGTACTGTGGAGACCTCACGCCCCACGTGTTGAGCAATTCGGCGGTACGTCCACCCGGCCTCCCGCATGCCCACTATACGCCCTCGCTCAAAGTCCGTCAACTGCACATACGGTTCACGTCCACGCTGTCGCGGCATGCTACCAGTGTTAAAGACTGCGATGGAGCTCCGTATGCCACGGCAAACTGGCTGACACTGACGGCGGCGGTGCACAAATGCTGCGCAGCTAGCGCCATTCGACGGCCAACACCGCGGTTCCTGGTGTGTCCGCTGTGCCGTGCGTGTGATCATTGCTTGTACAGCCCTCTCGCAGTGTCCAGAGCAAGTATGGTGGGTCTGACACACCGGTGTCAATGTGTTCTTTTTTCCATTTCCAGGAGTGTATTTGTATGGAGTGTAGCCATGTATGGAAGTGAAATATGGACGATAAATAGTTTAGACAAGAAGAGAATAGAAGCTTTCGAAATGTGGTGCTACAGAAGAATGCTGAAGATTAGATGGTTAGATCACATAACTAATGAGGAGGTATTGAATAGAATTGGGGAGAAGAGGAGTTTGTGGCACAACTTGACAAGAAGAAGGGAGCGGTTGGTAGGAAATGTTCTGAGGCATCAAGGGATCACAAATTTAGCATTGGAGGGCAGCGTGGAGGGTAAAAATCACAGTGGGCGACCAAGAGATGAATACACTAAGCAAATTCAGAAGGACGTAGGTTGCAGCAAGTACTGGGAGTTGAAGAAGCTTGCACTGGATAGGGTAGCATGGAGAGCTGCATCAAACCAGTCTCAGGACTGCAGACCACAACAACAACAACCCGTATACGCATCACTTATATGAATTATATGTAGCCACATTGGGATAAGCACCACACCCACCCTAGATGTCATCCTATTGGAACTGGTATGCGCCTGGCTTTCTGCGATCTCTGAACGATGTACCAGGCTGATTATAGGGGATCTGCAATGTGGAGTCTGAATTACGGAGCGGCTCGCCATTTTTCACTTTAACAAACGTAGCCAGAGGTGAAAGGCGAGGTCGAATCCCACACATTTGGATTAATACTCCGGATACGTAACCAACTCGCCACCCACCAAGTCGTCGTTATATGAACCAAAAGGCTCAGAAGAGAACGGGTGAGAGCCACGACTTCCGCCGCGAGCCTGCAGGGCTCTCATTTGCTCCTCTCTTCCCACCCCTACACCAACCCCTCGCCGTTCCCCCCCCCACCCTCTCACTCCCCTTCGCTCGTTTTACGCTGTATCGTAAAAGACAGCTGTGGCCCAAACGACGCTCTCAGCTTTAAGTCCCGCTTTGAATGCGTACTTAGCGCCAGATTTGAAGTTCCCACTGCATATTATCTTCCCACCCAGAAAGTAGATGCAGGCTTCGTCGGAGCTGTTTATCGCATTACGTTATTTATTTCTGAATTAAGTGCGGACACCTTATCTGGAATTAATAGGAAGTGCTTTCTTGTGAGCATCGTCGCCTAATACGCGAGAATGAAAGCCGAGGAGGCACGGCAGAATGCACTTCTCGAAAACGGTGTGCTTTTCGTAATCGTCCAGATGGTTGCGAGCGCTCAAAGCGGCTTCCGGGCGCACGTTTGCTGCAAAGCACAAAAAGACGTTATTCCCATTAAGCGCCGCCACTCGCTGTTGTAGCAAGAAATTCTTTTGAAAGAAACGTGAGAAGCTGTTCCTGATAGCTGATGATGAGAAATTGCTGTAAGTGCTTGGGAAATTCGTGAAGAAAAAAGAAAGAAACACTCATACTATTCTCGAAGAAATTGGTGACTATCACAATATGTTCAAATCATACAGCTGAACACACGTCGTATCCATTCCCCGTGTGCTTACAAGCGTATTACACTACGTAACCTACAGAGTATTCTCTCATAATTATCTGAGACTATTACTGAAGGATGTGTAACATTCTGTACAAAATTTCATAACTAAATATCCAATGCCTGTCGTTTTACACCGGTAACAGCAGGATGGCCATCCAAGAACAAATGCTGTTACTTATGTGGAACATGTACGCTGTAAGTTGAATGCAGCCTTGAGTGGATGTTTGCGATTTTATTTATTTATTTATTTATGCATTTATTTTACCTGGCAAGATTAGGGCCTTCAGGCCCTCTAGTACACCTAACCAGGCATACTCAGATTCAACAAATTTCAATTTCTACAGAACATTAAGGACATATAACATGTTATACAGTATTAATGTTAAAGAAAAAAATAGAGATTATAAAAGTAGTACAATGGTAAGTATAACAATCAAGAAATAATTATAACAATCAAGAAATAATTATAACAATCAAGAATAATAATAATAATAGTAATGACTATGTATATGAAAGTGAACATATTTTTCTTTTATGAATGTCAGTCCTATTGCTAGTTGGGAATTTTCTCGTTATATTCTTGCAGCTTGTGAGTTATTCTCATCAAGCAGAGACATAAGACGATAGAATGGGGTGAAAGAGATATAGAAGAGGTAGATAGATTAGAGGAAGAGAGAAAGAATGTTAAAATTCGAAGCTATGATGGAGAGGAGAAAGAAAAAGATGAGAGGGGCACAACAATGGTGGCTATACCGTCCCTAATATGTAAGTCTTGAGTTCCCTCTTGAATGTTGAGTGGTTCTGGATAAGACGCAGATCACAGGGGAGCGCGTTCCATAGTCGTATGGTTGAGATGGAGAATGACATGGAGAAAGATTACATGCCCAAAAAGCATTTTGTTCGGATCTGATTGAATATGAGCTGTGAACTTGGTCTGCAATGGCGTATGGATAATTGACTTCCAGAATGGGTTACTGACCCACAGTCATTTGCGCCTGTTGGACTTGCCTGGTGAGCACATTTAGGGCATACTGTATGAATAGTTATTTGGGGCTACCCACTGTCCCATAGGGTTCTTTATACCACGTGTTTAGGTTAGAGCCGGCCGGTGTGGCCGTGCGGTTCTAGGCGCTTCAGTTTGGAACCGCGTGACCGCTACGGTCGCAGGTTCGACTCCTGCCTCGGGCATGGATGTGTGTGATGTCCTTAGGTTAGTTAGGTTTAAGTAGTTCTAAGTTCTAGGGCACTGATGACCAGAGATGTTAAGTCCCATAGTGCTCAGAGCCATTTGAACCATTTTCTTTTGTTTATGTTAGAGTTAACTCCCCACTTTATTTAAAGGGTTTAGTAATTCCCATTTCGTTAACTGACATTGCGAAAATATAAAGGGATGTGACAAAAGTTTGTCTCTCCCACTTTCCTATTAAGACAGCAGCCTCAATCACACTGACCAGCTTTCAGCTAACACACTGCTGTGCCCACTGTGGAGGTGTGGTATATCAAGGTTTCTAAGTAATGTTAATGGTGCACCCACTTTGACTGAAAGGTGGTGCAGCAAGATCAAATGAATTTGGAACTCCTTAGGAAACTGCACAACATCATCGGCCACAACTGCTGTATCAATAGATGTAACTCTCCTGGTAATTAGAGGTAGTACTATTCTTTATATGTCATTGATGGAGACATTTATAGGCCAAAGAATAGCCCATGTGAGGTATTGGAGAGCTGTGGATGAGCAGCAACATTGGAGGGGGGGGAGAGGGGGTGGGAAACTTCGTCGGTCTATTGCTCTACTACTCCCCACATCGTCAGTGTCCACCACTGATATCCCTTTCTCTGACCAGCTCCTTAGTCCCACTCTCTTTGACCATACCCTCATCTCTTGTTCTTTTCCAAGTCCTTCTTCCCCTTCTCCTGGACCATGTGCTTCTCCCTCTCTCCAAGTTTCTACCCCTTTCTCTGTGTAGCCTATGTGGAATGGACTGGGAAACAGTTGTGCCCCCTAACATGTAGGCTGCATTGCAGAGCAAGGGTGGGAAGGAAGGCCAGTACTAATCTCAATCATCCACATGTCATGCAGGGCAGTCTATAAGCCAGGGGCTTTTATTTAGCTGTATCTCTGCTCCTACTAAAGCTAAGGGGTTATAAACACTACTGTGGTGATACTCTTGAGGCCAGCTGTTTCTGTGTCAAATTTGATTCTAATTGATCTAGGAGTTTTGGAGGAGCTCTCGATAATAAGCACATACACACATATACTATGCTTTACATATATACAAGATTTTGGGACAGAAGCTGTAGGCAAGATAATGTTATCAGACCTCAACTGAAATTCTCGATTTTCTAATAATTATGGTTTATGGTTCATTTTCATATATTAATGTGATATTGTTAAATTTCACTAATGTTTAAATAAATTTGTCTTTTCTGTGTGGCATGTCATGCTTTTGTGACCTTGTACATACCCACTCGTAGCTCCTCTTTTGCTAAAGTGTTCCATAGAGCATTCATAAAAAGCTTCACTCTAATACAGAATTTAATGTTCTAGAAAATAGTAAAGGCAGGCTCATAACGGATGAACATTTCACTTATGACTATTTCAGAAATGGAGCATGAATGGAATTGGTATAGCAAACCATTTGTCTCGATACCATATCATAATTTGTCTTTATGGACTTAGAGAATCCATGAAATATCAACATCTGGACAGCCAGTCAGGTATTTTCACAGCCTTACCCCAAATGAAAGTCTGATATGTTATCCACTGCGGTATCTACTTAGTAACCTAAATAAGAATGAAATGCTCTCTGCAATATGGGCTGTGTCAAGTGTTTGAACAACCTTGAGTACTTGGAGCCATAGACTGTCTTCCTGCTAAAGTCATTGCTCACCTCTTACCGCTGCTGTCTGCCAGTTCTCATTCCATTGAGTGTAATGTTCGAGTCAGCCATAGCAGCTGCAGCTGACATCAGCCATTCTGTATACACAGTACTGCGTATTGAAGATCTTCATCTCACAGCTAGTGCTTTATTTAAGGGGCTCCGGAAAGGCTCAAAATAATGAAAAGTTCAATTTATACTTTTTTGCGTTTTCTGAATCTGCAGACTATTACCTTTTAATAGATATATAATTTATTCTATTCCGAAGTCTACAACTATTTTTAAATTTTTTTTGAAATGTGTTCTACATGGGCGTGACCCACTGTGGCGCTGTTAAACTGCTGTCAAATGGTGGTATTATTAACGTCCGTGTTCATCAGGTACATTTTAGTGATGTGAGATAAAGTATGTGTTGTGGCTAACCTGTGATGGTTCAATATATATCGCTGGTGTGATTGTCGATTGTTTCATGTTTATTTACTCTGTCGTTATCTCGAAAATATTTGTAATGAATTGTGTTTCTTGAGTCTCTGTTTTGTTGAAGTATAATAATGAGTAAAAGTAAAATTGCTGTTGCGACTTTCAATGATGGCAACATTGTAAGGTGCAAGGTATTTAGAAATATGGGAATGAAGATAGGTTCTAACATGGTACGAGCGATGCTTGCTTTAGACAAGGAACGCCTTCGGGCTGCAGACAGAGCTGTAAAGAGTCTAGAAATACAAGCAAGAGTAAACAGGAGGAGGAACAAGAGGAAGTTGGAGGAGGAGTTTGCAGAGGATGAAGATAATCCATCCTATGGACCTGGAATGCACTAAAAAGTTAACCCAATCATTGTCGGTCGATTCCCAAAACTTTTATTTTCTCATACTAATTACATGTTTTCTACGGATCTTCCAAACATAATTGTTTCAAACTTTCAGTAAATGTTACACAGTACCTCCTGCATAATTTAACACAGCCTTTTTTCAAAAAACTGTATATTTTTTAATATATAAATAAAAAATTGCAAAAAATGTTGTGAATTTTCATTACAATTGAAAAAAAAATCATCTTTAATAACTGAACTAAAATTTTGTAAAATCCCTGTGTTAAGTAGTAGCCCATATTCCAATAAATAATCTGTAAAAAGTTCAACTTCCTATCACAAATACTTTGTGAGGAAAGATGTACTTTATAAGCGTTATTTCAACATTGCAAGTATAGGGCGTTCCGGAGCCCCTTAAATGCGAGAAGAGTTTCACACAGAGATGGATAACAATTATTTATCACACAACTACTCCATCACTGAAGTAAGACATCTGGTTTGCTTAGTATCAATAAATCGGCCTGAACTTCTAGTGGCAGTTGTGTAAGGTAAGTTTGTACTGGGCACGTCCTGTTGCCAACTACACTGATGAGCGAAAACAATAGGACGACTTGTTTCATAACGTGTTCATCCACCTTTATAGTCCACAAACAGGTCACGAAGTCACGCAAATTACGGGCCAGTGGTTTGTAGGTGCGGAGCTGGCGGCAGATAGTATCCTACATATGTTTCATAGGGTTCAGAACAGGATAATGTGGTGCCTAAGTAATCAATGTGAGTTCACAGTCACGCAACTGAAACCAATGTAGTATGATGCTGGCCTTGTGACACCAACAGTTATCCTGCTAGAGGCAGCTATCGCCGCCGAGGATAACATCAAGCATGAAGGGGTACAGATGGCACGCAATAATCTTCACGTAGTCAACACCTGTTTTAGTGCCTTCTATTACTACGCAGGTTCCATAGAAGCCCAGTATCTTTACATACCGTAATACAGCCCTCTCGAACCTACGTCCACGTCCTCGTGCATGTTTCGAGCAGCCATTCACCTGTTGATGGCGTATCCTGACGTACTCGTCGACGTGGTGACAAGGAACGTTCTTTTTCCGACCAGGGGACACGATTCTACTGATTGACGGTCCGATCTCGATTATCCCATGCCTACTGAAATTTTAATAGACGAATCTGTTGGATTGTTACGGAGATGCGTAGAAGTGTCTGCTTCGAGGCTCCATGTTCATACGTACTTCATGCCTAAATTTAATAGTAATCTTAAAATTGATCTTCAATGATGGTTACTGAAAGGAATAAAAATTTACGTAAAGCATTCGTCTTTAGAAACTGTTGTATCTCTTCAAGAGCAATGGAGCTGAAAATTAATATTAGTTTGAGAGAGTTACTTTTAGCGACTTTCTAAAAAGGGATTTTCTACCGCATTTATGAGTTTTTAATCAGGCCAATGAGCAATGTTGTTCCCGTCAAGCTTTGTGGCATTTGGCGAAGTGAGTTGTTTAAATTTTAAATATTTAAATATTAATTGAAATATAATCTGGCTTCGTCTTAGATGAAGACATATTCTTTGTAAAATAAGAGGAAACGTTTAACGAGCTTGTGTGACAACTACACGAATGTTTCAACCACTAAACAATTTCCTACCAAGACTTTATACGGCCATTAATTACACATATATTTTATTGTTTGTGGGAATTGAGAACATGACTTTATAAATAATTTTCCGGAAACACCGTTTAACGAGAGCGCTAGTTATTAATTTGATGAAACTGCTTACATGAGACGTACATCTGAACTATCGAGCGCTAAAGATCAGAGAGACCGCAGAAGAACAAAAACTGTTTAGTTATGAAACGAAACAAGCGATGTTCCCTTAAAAGCACAGGGTCTATTCTTATCAACATACTTTTCGGATGCAAACTTTGCAGTATTGAGTATTTCCCACACAACATGTTTAGGTACCTGAAAAGTTTACCTGTATAGAAAAACTAAACGTATTAATTCATACAGGTGCCAGATGAATGCGCCAAAGATATATTAATTAATAGTTCAACACTATCCGAGTTACGGTCGCATTCTGTAATAGAACTCGAGGCTCTCACGGTAATGCAGGCGTTTAAAATGTCTGAATGCTACCTGTGGGGCAGATACACTAAACTGTATTGCATCCACAAGTCCTTGCCCTTTCTTTTAAGTTGCAAACTGTTATATCAGAGAATATCCAGGTGGTATTTGTATTTGCGGGAGTTCAACTTTGAGATAGTATATATCACAGGCACGAAAATGTAAGTGAAGTTGCCTTGCCAAGTCTACCTTAGGGACTTGAATTCCTCGAATTAATGGAAAATAATTCAGAAAATATGGTTTCGTTAATGCAAGATAAGACACAACAGTCATGTTACATCAAAATGTGGATGATTATGGAACACCTACAACAAGCAGATCCGAGATGGCAAAAGGTAAGATTGAAACTATAACAAAACGCAGATAATAATTTAAAAAGAAATTATCATTTACAAAGAGTCTTGTTTCGCCCAGATCAAAGCCAGTGATGTGTTTGATTGCCAGAAGACTATGTGGATGATTTTATATTACATACTCACAATGTTTTGGGTCACCATGGTGTTTCTAAGTGCACTAGCAAAATAAATACCTACTGTTACTATCCTAAATTGCGATGGAAGGTCCTTCTGGTGATACAACAGTGTATTATATGACAAAAGAAAAACCATTCAAACGAGACCACGTTAATTGAGGTGCACTCAATATTACCACAAACATCTTTGGTTATAGTATCTTTGGATGTGACTGGGCCCTATCAACAAGGGAAAGGAGGCTTAAAATATATTGTTGCTTTCTATGATGTTTTTCCTTTTAAATATATCATACTGTATGTTCTGCGGTCGGTGACTGAAAGTAACATTATCAGAAGAATCACAGAAGAGAAGTAAGAGTGACTTGAGGTGTGCCGCAGGGAAGTGCTATTGCTATTCACAATATATATATAAACGACCTTGAGGATAACATCGGAAGTTCACTGATGCTTTTTGCGGATGATGCTGTAGTATATCGAGAGGTTGTAACAATGAAAAATTCTACTGAAATGTAGGAGGATCTGCAACGAATTGACGCATGGTACAGGGAATGGCAATTGAATCTCAATATAGACAAGTGTAATGTGCTGCGAATACGCAGAAAGAAAGATCCTTTATCATTTAGCTACAATATAGCAGGTCATCAACTGGAAGCAGTTAATTCCATAAATTATCTGGGAGTAGGCATTAGGAGTGATTTAAAATGGAATGGCCATATAAAATTAATCGTCGGTAAAGCAGATGCCAGACTGAGATTCACTGGAAGAATCCTAAGGAAATGCAGTCCGAAAACAAAGGAAGTAGGTTACAGTACATTTGTTCGCCCACTGCTTGAATACTGCTCACCTGTGTGGGATCCGTGCCAGATAGGGTTGATAGAAGAGATAGAGAAGATCCGACGGAGAGCAGTGCGCTTCGTTACAGGATCATTTAGTAATCGCGAAAGCGTTACGGAGATAATAAATAAACTCCAGTGGAAGACTCTGCAAGAGAGACGCTCAATAGCTCGGTACGGGCTTTTGCTGAAGTTTCGAGAACACACCTTCACCGAGGAGTCAAGCAGTATATTGCTCCCTCCTCAGTACATCTCGCGAAGAGACCATTAGGATAAAATAAGAGAGATTAGAGCCCACACAGAGGCATACCGACAATCTTTCTTTCCACGAACAATACGAGACTGTAATAGGAGGGAGAACCGATAGAGGTACTCAAGGTACCCTCCGCCACACACCGCCAGGTGGCTTGCGAAGTATGGATGTAGATGTAGATGTAGATGTAGATGTAGATGTAGAAGACTATCTCTCGAGGATAGGAAAGTTAAAAATACTATTAACGGATAATACACCACATTTTGTGGATAATCGATGGAAAGATTTGATTAACATTAACAGAATTAAACACATACTACTGTCCCAATTCCACAAAGACGTACTCCCGATAGAATATTTAAGTAATTCAATAGATTCATTTGTGCCTATACACCTGAAAACCACACAAAATCGATTGAGTATGTCACACCTTCCAACAAATCATCAACAACGTTCCACATACCTAACACCAACACAATTGACGTTTGGAATAGCGGGAGAAACCACTACCTGAAATTCCTAGGAAGGAAATGCCACTTGGGGATAAAATACGCCAAGCGTTGGTCAATCTTGAGGAAAAGGCAGAACACAGAAACCGATCGTATGATAAGAGGTTAGGACTCACAGTTCAGTTCCATGAAAAACAACGAGTACTTCTAATAACACTTTCAAAATATGCAAAGAATGGGAAGTTAAACCGCAAATGGCAACTTCTGTATACAGGGCCATTATCACACTTAAAATCCCACATCCATGCACATACAGGTTAGCTTATGAGAACAGTGGAAATGTCAAAGAACACCTGTGCTGCCACCTACTGCCAGGTACTCTATATCAGCGACCTCAGTAATCATTAGACATCGTGAGAGGGCAGAATAGAGCGCTCCGCGGAACTCACGGACCTCCAAAGTATTCAGGTGATTGGGTGTCACTTGTGTCATACGTATGTATGCGAGATATCCACACTTCTAAATATCCCTAGGTACACTGTTTGCGATGTGGTAGTGAAGCGGAAACGTGAAGGAACACGTACAGCACAAAAGCGTACAGGCCGACCTCGTCTGTTGTCTGACAGAGACCGCCGACAGTTGGAGAGGGTCGTAATGTGTAATAGGCAGACATATATCCAGATCATCACACAGGAAGTCCGAACTGCATCGGGACCCTCTGCAAGTACTATGACAGTTAGGTGGGTGGTGAGAAAACTTGGATTTCATGGTCGAGCGGCTGCTCATAAGCCACACATCACGTCGGTAAATGCCAAAGGACGCCTCGCTTGGTGAAAGGAGCGTAAACATTGTACGATTAAACAGTGGGAAAACTTTGTGTGAAGTGATTAATCACGGTACATAGTGTGGCGACCCGATAGCAG
This sequence comes from Schistocerca cancellata, assembly GCF_023864275.1. Lineage (NCBI taxonomy): Eukaryota > Metazoa > Arthropoda > Insecta > Orthoptera > Acrididae > Schistocerca > Schistocerca cancellata. The sequence goes on along the minus strand of NC_064627.1, from coordinate 1,133,961,445 downwards.
GATGTGGGTATGGCGAATGCCGGGTGAACGTCATATGCCAGCGTGTGTAGAACCAACAGTAAAATTCGGAGGCGGTGGTGTTATGGTGTGGTCGTGTTTTTCATAGAAGGGGCTTGCACACTTTCTTGTTTTGCGTGGCACTATCACAGCACCGGGCTACATTGATGTTTTGTGCACCATCTTGCTTCCCACTGTTGAAGTGCAATTCGGGGATGTTGATTATATCTTTCAACACGATCGAGCACCTGTTCATAAAGCACGGCCTGTGGCGGAGTGGTTAGACGACAATAACATCGCTATAATGGAGTAACCTGCACAGAGTCCTGATCTGAATCCTATAGAAAACCTTTGGGATGTTTTAGAACGCCGACTTCGTGCCATGCCTCACCGACCGACCTCGATACCTCTCCTCAGTGCATCTCTTCGTGAAGAATGGACTGCCATTCCCCAAGAAATCTTCCAGTACCTGATCGAACGTATACCTGCGAGAGTGGAAGCTGCCATCAAGGCTAAGGGTGGGCCAACACCACACTGAATTCCAGCATTAACGATGGAGGGCGCCACGAACTTGTAAGTCATTTTCAGCCAGGTTTCGGGATACTTTTGATCACATAGAATAATATATATAAGGCGACACAGTTAATTTGAACCTCTACGTCACAACTTTATGCTTAGGCAAAAGTTTCATATAGATATTTCCGGTTTGGTAATTGAACTAAACGTAAGTTTAAATCATTTAAGATTTTGTTTCAGTGTAACTCTGGAAACACTTCCATCGCCAAATGCAAGATTTACTGTAACAATCTGTGCATTCCTTAAACGCACTGAATTAATATACTTGAGACACAAAACATGTGTTGTAGTGAAGAGAGGGAGACTTTATGCACACGCAGTTGGCCAACTTACAAATCGGCAGCCGCTGCGCATCCATATAGCGCAGTGTAGTCTAAGGCATTACGTACCGGACAGAGTGAAGTAGCTTAGCAAATGAACACCAGCCAAACTGCGTTTAAGATACTTTACTGCTATAGAAATGTAGAGTCTACACTATAAAGGTAAACTTCAATCACGTTCAGAAAAAGCAGAACACCTTGAGCGACTAGAGATGGGACGTTCACATTCAGAACATATACATTAGTATGTTCTGAAGAAATGATATGCATTGGAACCATGTCGGCCCGTGGGTTCAATCAATATCAATATCGCGGCAGAACGCCACCCACCGGTAGAATGTGCCTGCGGCTCTCGCAGTCGCCATAAACCGAGGGTATTGGATCAGTGTAATTTGAGCAGATGTGCAGGATGCCTCGCAAACGTATGTGCGGACCTTACTGTCAAATCAGTGAGTTTGAAAGAGGGGACATTATTGACCCAATAGAACGTGATGTAATCATCCGGGAGATTGCTGCGCTTGTGGAACAAAGTGTTTCGGTAGAGCAACGGGTGTGTGCAGAATGATTCACGGCAGGTCGTAGAACACAACGAGATGGGTCAGGCGGAACCACCCAGACCACCTCCCAAGAAAATCGACACCTCAACCGAACGGCATTGCAGGACATATCTGCGTCCTCCTCGACTCTGGCGCAACAGTGGAACACATCGCAAACTATGAGGGGTGACGTGACAGACAGTCCGTCACCGTTTATTACGGCTTGGGTTACGTGCACGTCTTCCACTTCTCCGCCTACATTTGACAAATGTGCAGAAAAATGCTAGACGGAAATCACTGGGGCCAGGAATGGCATCAGATGGTGTTTTCGGACGAATCCAGTTTATGTTGGTTTGAAAATGATGGCCGCATTTTGGTTCGTCGCAGACGGGCGAAGCGGCGTCACAGTGACTGCATTTGCACAAGACATACAGTGCCAACTGAAGGCATTGTGGTGTGGGGTGCTGTTGGGTACACTTACAAGTCACAGCTGGTGCGTGTCTAGGGCACTGTGACCAGTGTGAATGACATCCTACGACCCATGGCTGTACCCTTTCTGCACAACACCCCATACGCCATGCACGATCACATGTTTCCACACGAACACGTGCCTTCTTGGTGTCATAGGATGTCTGCCTTTGGCCCTGTTCCGCCAAATCACCAAAATTATCGCCAATCGCAAATGTGCGGTATATGACGAAAGGACGGGTGCAGTGCTGTGACCCAAAGCCAACCACCACAGCTGAACTTTGAAACAAGGTGATGGCTATACCACAGGACGCCATTCGCAACCCATTCAAGCCTTAGACACATCGCTGGCTTCACGCACGGAACAAGTTATCAGGGCTCACAGTAAACCCCACGTCAACTAGGTAACAGGTCACATGCTACAACGGGGTGACTGAAATGCTAATCATTTCTGCAGAACATACTAATGTACATGTCCTGTGAATATGAGCGTCCTATCTCTAGTCGTTCAAGGTACTCTGTCTTACTGAAGATGAGTGTAGAAGGAGACAGCAGTTAATCACAGGAAAATTTACAAAGGACAAAACAGAAAGGACTAATTACGAAAAAATATACATACACGATGAGGCTATGTATAGCATACATACATACATAAGGGACTAGATATACAAGCTACGCGAAACACTATAGGAGTATATCTATGTACAACAAAGGAAGGAACAGATGTAAGGTTTTGAGTTAGGTACGAAAGATAATGAGGTAGTGCCCCGCTACGATAACAGTTTTATTTTTACGTGCAAAAGGTAAATCAAAACGACAAATGCGCTTTAAAAATGACGAGATGACTGATGAATACAGCTCCATACTGAAGGAAAATGAATATGTATATATTCCAAAAGTGATGAGTTAGTAGCCATAGAACAACTATGTGCTTAGTTTTAATTTACTATTAAGTTTCCTCCCTCAGAACGTTGCTCGGCCGGCCGGGGTTGCCGAGCGGTTCTAGGCGCTACAGTCTGGAACCACGCGACCGCTACGGTCGCAGGTTCGAATCCTGCATCGGGCATGGATGTGTGTGATGTCCTTAGGTTAGTTAGGTTTAAGTAGTTCTAAGTTCGAGGGTACTGATGACCTTAGAAGTTAAGTCCCATAGTGCTCAGAGCCATTTGAAATATTTTGAAAGTTGCACGGATACGTCCTGGGATAAACAAGGAACACGATGGTTAGGTGTTAGGTACCAAAGCAGAAGGGCCGTATCGTAATATGAATAATTATAATTATAAAAATCTGTATGTGAATTTGATAGTGTGAATGTGTGCGTATGAAAAGGCTGCAGAACGTCAGACGCTGTAAAAGTTAAAATGAGATTTCGTACTATCAAACCACAAGGGGTCAGACCAGATAATTTAAGTTTCTGATAAGAGGGCCTAGCATGTGTGTTCGTGGTGCGTTTGCACATGATCACGTGCTACCCAAACACTGTTTTACAGCTACTCACTGGCACAATCTTCACAGCGACGTATTTCTACACATCATAACACAGATGGGTGATATCCTGTAATAAAAAAGGTACAAGTCACTGAAACGTCCCCTTAGAAAAATTATACAGGACTATGCTTAAACTGACACACAATATTTTTAGCGCAACGCAATCTGACTTTCAAAAATCCCTACAAAAGAATGGCCCTGACTAACATTAAACTATACCTTTCAGAAATCACTTACCTCACAAAAATCTTCATTACTCTAACTACTGCAATACAGCGAGCGCCACTACTGCCAGCTAAATAAAAGATTCAAACTACTGAAGGGACTAACTACTGATAGGCATAGTTAGCAAATGAAAGACTTTAATAGAGAACAAACAATGTATTTACCTCAATAGTGTTCAAAAGTCATAATGTATATACCAGTTCATGATATCCAGTATTGCAAATTTCAAAACTCCGCCATCTCTCTCCTCACATCCACCACTGCTGGCGGCTCACCTCCAACTGCGCAACGCTACGCGCTGTTAACATCCAGCTGCCCAACACTACAATGGCGAATATTACAACAATGCCACCCAGCCACAGACTGCACACAGCACAGCCAGTGATTTTCATACAGAGCGCTATGTGGCGTTACCAATAAAAAAACCTAAACAGCCTACTTACATTACAAACACTGAAGTACACTGACTGCAGGTATTTTCAAACAGTTGGTGTTGATGACTTTTATAACACGCTGGTGAACTGTTAGAATTTACCAGTGAGGGGAGACACTAAATAATTGACCTGAAACAAAAACGAGTAAATGTTCATCAAGAGTGTATTCAGCGCTTCTTTGTAGATAAACGAAGGGCGATAGTAACAGAGTGAAATGAATGATTCTTACTTTCCACTTAACCATTCCGTTAGAGTAATAGACGCCTTATAACAGACTACTAAGAGGAGTAGCTAAGTGTAGCTATGTTGGCTTATCGCGATTTACATGCCGTGATGTTTTCTCCTCTTCAGCATCTGGACTGACAGACGCTGGCGTCAGACGGTGTGTACGGACGGAGATTTATGTACATCACGTGAAATGTATGTACACATGTTGTCTTGTTAATAACGAAAGATAAAACTTAAAACTCTTATGTAAATCAAACGTTGTGAAATATCACAAAATCGTAATGCACGGAATCAGTAACGAGTAAACCCGGCTTGTCAGTGGTTCTATAAATAAAAAGCCTAAGATACGAACATTTGACAAATGCACCAAACTACTGTAACGCTGTGTCAGAGTGAAAAACAAGTGCGAGGGCTTACCAAAAGGAAAACATTTCGACTCCCGGTATAGTCGTCCGACGACATAAATTTTACAAAATCGATGGTTCGGAATAAAATAGAAAACATAGTAGGCTTACCTTGATCTCGAATCAAGTCTCGACGTGATTTTGAAAGCACGAGTTAGGTTCGATCACTGAAATATGTGAATTACTACACGGAACCAATACTCGTTGCAGCATCGATAATACAAGTACGTTCACGCCATAGCAAAATACTTTGAAGCAACGTGATGAACATTTTCCCACCAAATTTCGTGATAAAAAATCAAATGGTATTCCGAAGTCGAACAGACTGTCTGTAACTGTGGTACCAATGAACTCACAAAGTACGCTCGCAGCGTACATCACGTGACATGCATGTGCTTAACCACGCCTGTATCAGGCAACGATTATACTCCAATAAGGAGTACAAAAACTTTGATTTCAAATGCACTTATTGTAAATTATTTGTAAACGTAAATGTACATATTATAACGCTTACACGTACCGGCCAAAGAACAGATTAAAAATTGGGCCACCTGTAAAGGCCTTTCGTACCCTTAGATGTCAAAATCATAATTTAATGTGGTGTCACCGCCAGACACCACACTTGCTAGGTGGTAGCCTTTAAATCAGCCGGACTCGCATTCGGGAGGACGACGGTTCAATCCCGTCTCCGGCCGTTCTGATTTAGGTTTTCCGTGATTTCCCTAAATCGTTTCAGGCAAATGCCGGGATGGTTCCTTTGAAAGGGCACGGCCGATTTCCTTCCCAATCCTTCCCTAACCCGAGCTTGTGCTCCGTCTCTAATGACCTCGTTGTCGACGGGACGTTAAACACTAACCACCACCACAATAAATCAGCCGCGGTCCGTTAGTATACGTCGGACCCGCGTGTCGCCACTATAAGTGATTGCAGAATGAGCGCCGCCACACGGCAGGTCTAGAGACACTTCCTAGCACTCGCCCCAGTTGTACAGCCGACCTTGCTAGCGATGGTTCACTGACAAAATACGCTCTCATTTGCCGAGACGATAGTTAGCATAGCTTTCAGCTACTTCATTTGATAGGACCTAGCAAGGCGCCATTACCAGTTACTATTGATGCTGTAAAACATGTACCGTCAAGAGCGATGTTCACCATTTATGGATTAAAGTTAAGTATTCCACAGGTACGTCCTTTTTTTCCTAGTCTCATTTCCTTGACCTGTTCCAGGCCTCACGCCAGCCTGCGTGAGCTAAAACGCGTGCCTTTCGGCTTCGTCTCATAGTGGGTTGGCTGTCTTGCCAATCCACAACATTTAAAATATTTAAAAATGGAAAACATGAGATGCCGAACCTCTACCGCTACTGTATATTGACGTCCAGCGGCAGTAACAAATAAAAAGTAGACAACTCATGGAAGAAAAGTATTTTAGTTCTACGAGCTTCATGTACGCCTATTCCCTTCTATGCGCATCACGAACAATTCGGTCAAATCTTCGGATGTCGTGAAGACAATCATCGCATCTTCAGTGGAATTGTAGTACTACGAGAAGAGGTAATTATCATTAATAGGAAAAAACCTTCATTCTTCATTATTCTTACTTCATGTTACGGAAGACTGAAAGCGGTACTTGACCGTCATTTCGTGCATGTTGCTTGTGTAAAGGAGAAAACTGTCGACAGGCGTGGTCATCGATTGTGATGTCATCATACCTCTCTCTCTCTCTCTCTCTCTCTCTCTCCCTCTCTCTCGCCAAATTAATTGTATTTTTTTTTTACAAGCTGCTTGTTGTTATACGGTTTCATCTTCATACACGTTTGTACACATCGTATTTATATTCGACGGAAACAGTGAAAGGGAAAAGTATTTGACGTTATGATGTTCATCACTGAGCGCTGAACGCCGTGTTCCGAATCACTTGCGCACGCACCAGAATTTGTCTTCTTATCTGGCACAGATCGCAGCCTATCGTGCTTTGCAGAGTCGGCAAGCTTCCGACACCCACATTCTGCGACGAGACTTGGACGCCCAACATCTTGTCGCCTGGTCATGATTTCTTCATCCACGAACGACTTGCCATACAATTTGGTCGAGGTACCATTAACAGGCGCCGGGTCGTAACAATCTATCTTTAATCAAAGCCGCTCATGTCAGTGGACTTCCTCATTTGTAGCTTATATCATCGCTTCAATGCTTTCCTATTCGTCTCTGCCCCAATTCAACACTTCTTTTGCTACGAAACGTGCCAAAAATGCCGCCACAGGTGGTATTCAATTTCGCGAGGGGAAATGGTCTTCCTTGGGCTTGTAACGCCGGAAATGCATATCCTCCTATTTCCATCTATTGTACTATAAATATGTTTTCCTTATTTTTGTTACCTGAATATATGACATTTCTGTGTCTTTACTTATTGTAATTGTTTTACTATTTGTATATATATATTTATGCATTTATGTCGATGTATAATTGGTTTGTTTCGTAAATATTATTGGCATTTTTACGCTGGGTCTTGCCTAGGGAAAACTGCTATCGAACGAATACGTCGATAGGTCGTGTGGAGAACCAGAGTATTTAGGATCTTTGGGAGTGTTAACTCTGCCGCGTGGAGCGCGGGCTGAGCAGAGGGAGTCTGGCTGGGGTAGTGCAGTGGAGCAGGTGTGTTGTGTGAAGCTCCCGCGAGTTGCCGCGCTTTCGGGGTTTGGCAGCATGTAATTGCGCTCGACTTGCGATGATAGTTTCTGACATGGTGTCGCGGACGGGAAGCATTAGCTGGCGCACGTCAAGAGCCCGTTTCGCCTGGTGCCGTGTCGAGAGGAAGGCGCGCCAACATCCAGCTTCTGCAACAGCGACGGCCGACAATGAGTGACTGTCGCCACCTCCTCGATCGATGGCTTCAAACCTTCAATCAACCAACAAGGAAGACTGGAAGCACGTAAAGTTTTAGAACTGTATGGCAGACCTCAGCTTTTCAAACATTTAAAATTGTTGCATCAAAATTACAGCAACTTAGCATGAACGTTTGTTGCTCATTGTCCCAATTGCATTACCAAGCAGGGTCCGTTCCTTTTCCGGAATGAACCCGAGTGTCGTTGAAATTCAAATGCCAGCATTAAAGCAATATTATTCTATTTCACTGCTTTAATTTCAAAGTTCAGTTAAAGTATTCATAACTGGCTACAATATTCAGATTACACTAGCACACATTAAGAGTGCGAGTTTTCTTACCGTATTTTAGCTTACATGTGACTGCAGCTCAGCTTGGTACGTACTAAATTTTACTATTGTTAATTGTTCAGAATCATTTAATTCAAGTTCAAAGTTAAATCTCTTATTTCTACATTGCGTAGATTCAAGTAGCTTTTGAAATTATTGTTGAGGTAGTCCAAGACTAACCGTATTTTACTGAATTTCGATGTGCTTCAGAAAGAAAGCTCACTATTAACTTCAGTCACTAAATTATCTTTCGATTTTCCTGTTTTATTAATTCTTTTGCTAAATTAAGTCAGAGTGTAGCGAAATTTATTACTTCTGACAAACTTTCAGTTTTCACAGTACACGTGTCAACCTTCAGTTGCCACGCTTCTAGTGTTAATTATATGTGTAATAACCTTTCTTTTTCAGTTACTATAGTAATTGTCCTTAGGACTGGCGACCGTAATTTCCCCCAGATCTCAATATCTAATTACCGCTAGTTAATTGTTAACGTAACGGCCGCACATTTACTTTCTTTATTAACTTTACCCTTTTTCAAAATTAATTTCCACCAGTTTCATTAGCATTTTTCCTTTCATTTAGATGTAACCCTTTCCTCCTTCTTTACCGACAAATTAACTTCGGTGACGATTGCTTTTTCCAAATTTCCATTAGGTACACGCGGTTTAATTTTTCACTGTCATTAAGGTCGATTAGTGAGGGGGAGGTTACAGGCTAATCCTCATCAACATCATACTTTCGGTACCACTATCTGATCCCTCTAACCCTGTTCCACTCGCGAATAGTGCGTGGGAAGAATGATTGTCGGTAAGCCTCTCTATTGGCTCTAATTTCTCGAATTTTCTCCTCGTGGTCAATACGAGAGTTGTATGTGGGGGGAAGTAATATGTTGTCCGATCCCTCCTGAAAAGTTCTGTCCCGAAATTTCAATAGAAAATCTCTCCGTGATGCACTACGCCTCTCTTGTAACGTCTGCCAGAGGAGTTTGTTCAGCATCTCTGTAACGCTCTCTCGCCAGCTAAACGAACCCGTGACGAAACGCGCCGCTCTTCGTTGGATCTTCTCTATCTCCTCTATCATCAGGGGTCGCAGATAGGAGAACAATACTCAAGAATAGGGAGAACGAGCGCCTTATAAACCACTTCTTTCGTGGATGAGTTACATTTTCTTAAGATTCTTCCAATGAATCTTATTCTGGTGTCTGATTTTCTCACTACCTGCTTCATGTGGTCAATCCACTTAAGACCGCTCTGGATAGTCACCCCTAGATATTTTACGGCAGACGCAGTCTCTAGCTGTTTGTCTTTAATTGTGTAGCTTACAGGTGTGGATTTCTTTTCCTATGTATGGGCAATATGTCACATTTATTTACGTTCAGGGTCAACTGCCAGAGCCTGCACTATCATATATCTCTGCAGGTCGTTCTACAAATACTATCTACTGGTTTTGCTACTTTGTTATAGACAACTGCCTCATCTGCGAATAACCTTAAAGACCATCCGACGCTTTGTACTAGATTATTTATATATATTGTAAACAGTAATGGTACTATCACACTTCCCTGTGGTACGCCGGATATTACCTTTACATCTGTCAATTTAGTTTCGTTAAGAGCGACGTGTTGGGTTTTATTTGCAGGAAGGTCTTCAATGAAATTGCAGTTCTGCTCCGATACTCTGTACGCTCGTATTTTTTTCATTAATCAGTGTATTTATGCGAGACTAATTCACCCAGCCATTTGAATAACGTCACCGTTGCAGAACGACAACGGTACCGAGTGAGATGGCGCCGTGGTTTCCACACTGGACTCGCATTCGGGAGGACGACGGTTCAAACCCACGTCCGGCCATCCTGATTTCGGTTTTGCATGAGTTCCCTAAATCACTTCAGGCAAATGCCGGGATGGTTCCTTTGAAAGGGCATGGCCAATTTCCTTTCCCCCTTCCTTCCCATATCTGAGTTTGTGCCCCGTCTCTAATGACCTCGATGTCGACCGGACGTTAAACACAAATCTCCTCCTCCTCCTCCTAGAAAGGAAACGGCGGCGAATGAGTGACGGGGATCTCCTTATTCCCTACACCTCCTGCCACAATAACAACTACATACGTCTAATGAGCGATTAATTGATCGATAGACGTTCTGACGTAGCCAGTCTGTCCACCTCAGCTTACTGTTTTGAATTTATTGGTATAGTGGCGTTCAAAGGTAGTGTGTGCTTCACTCACCAGCAACGTGGATAGTCTAAAGCAGGTACCATACATCGAAGCTTATTTCGTCATGAGTAGGGATTAGTAATCTGAGACGATACCCAATCACACACCAAGGGAGAATGCTCTAGAAGGTGCTAATGCGGGGCAAGACGTGAGGCTTAATTCAGTCACAATGAAACATGCATCATAAAAGTGGTTATGCGTGAAATCACATGTTGAAATGCATTGGAAACCTCATAAGAAACTACTGCATAATTCATCTAAGGTAGAAGTAGCTTACCATTCCATAGTTCGACTGACTCACTTATCAGGAAGGATTAATAGAAAAAATTGAAGTAAGGGTTGTGCGTTTAGTTGACGTCTCGAGTGGTAAGAGGGGAAGTTTCACACTTCCAGTGCCACACATTACAACAGGGGGGTCGTGCTACATGAAGAGATTGACTGTTAAATCCGGAGAGTGCAGGTTTCAAAGAGTCAGGCAACAAACAACATTCTTTGTCGTGGAGTGACGGGAAATTAAAATTATTGTCAGTCGTTATTTTCGTGTAGCATTTGCGACTGGTACAGAATACTTCCTGGCAGATTAAAACTGTGTGCCCGACCGAGACTCGAACTCGGGACCTTCGCCTTTCGCGGACAAGCGCTCTACCATCTGAGCTACCGAAGTACGACTCACGCCCGGTACTCACAGCTGTACTTCTGCCAGTATCTCGTCTTCTACCTTCCAAACTTTACAGAAGCTCTCCTGCGAAAGGCAAAGGTCCCGAGTTCGAGTCTCGGTCGGGCACACAGTTTTAATCTGCCAGGAAGTTTCATATCAGCGCACACTCCGCTGCAGAGTGAAAATCTCATTCTGGTACAGAATAGTGGAAAAATTATAGTGGTACCATAAATGTCATTGCCGCACACCGTATCACAGGTTGCAGGCTATATATGCAAACATTCTCGTACCACAGACTCAAAACACTTGCTCTAAATATTTAATGGTGACAGGAGGGTACACTGTCCTCCACGACAGCCACTGCTCAAGTGCAATGTACCTTTCAATAACATACAAGGGTAACATGTACAGAACATTGTTCGAGAGGAACCACATCGTACTATACGTTCATTATTTAATTGCATAAAGTCTCCATAACTACGCTCTGCTTCCACAATTGATTTCCAGTTACTCGGTTTTGTCCGCCAACTCCAGCAAAGAATGCAATGAAGTAAAGTAGCAAGCGCTACATTCATGGTCAAAGGTATCCACATACCTTTCAGCGGTCATTAATATGGGATGTGTGCAACGTTAAACGTTCGTCTTAATGACGGCTGCAACTCTGCTGGGAACACCTTTATTGAGATGTTTGATTGTCTGCGGAGGAATGGCAGTCCATTCTTTCTCAAAAGCTTAAGAAACGGATGGTAGTGACGTTGGACGCTGGGGTCTGGAGCGAGGATGGGGTCTGGAGCGAGGACGATCTGCAGATTCATGCCAACGAAGTTCAACTGGCTTCCTTTCGGGACACTGGGCGGGCCAGTCTGTTTCAGCATATCGAGGCGAATCCAATGATGTGTAACAGTAACGTCTTTGAAGGCCTTTCCACTATAAGAAACATTATTCAAAACCTAACCTTAAACATTAACAGAGACGGTACACTGGCGTTGAAACGTCCCCTTAGAAAAAATTATACATGACTGTGCTTAAACTGACACACAATATTTTTTAGTGCAACGCAATCTGACTTTCAGAAATCGCTACAAAGGAATGGCCCTGACTAACATTAACCTGTACCTTTCACAAATCACTTACCTCACAAAAATCTTCATTACTCGAACTACTGCAATACAGCGAGCGCCACTACTGCCAGCTAAATAAAAGATTCAAACTACTGAAGGCACTAACTACTGATAGGCGTAGTTAGCAAATGAAAGATTTTGATAGAGAACAAACAATGTATTTACCTTAATAGTGTTGAAAAAGCGTAATATACATAGCAGTTTATGACATCCAGTCTTACAAATTTCAAAACTCCGCCATCTTCTCCGCACATCCAGCACTGCTGGCGGCTCACCTCCAACTGCGCAACGCTACGCGCTGTGCACATCCAGCTGCCACTGCCCAACACTACAATGGCAGACAACAATGCAAACTAGCCACAGACTGCACACAGCACAGCCAGTGATTTTCATACAGAGCGCTACGTAACGTTGCCAATAAGAAAACGCAAACAGCCTACTTACAGCGTGACTGCACTGGTGTATACACGTTGTCGGACATATGTTTATTAGGATTTTTTTTGGGTAGGTATTCTGAAGGTGGCAGGGGTAAAATACAGGGAGCGAAAGGCTATTTACAGTTTGTACAGAAACCAGATGGCAGTTATAAGAGTCGAGGGGCATGAAAGGGAAGCAGTGGTTGGGAAAGGAGTAAGACAGGGTTGTAGCCTCTCCCCGATGTTATTCAATCTGTATATTGAGCAAGCAGTAAAGGAAACAAAAGAAAAATTCGGAGTAGGTATTAAAATTCATGGAGAAGAAGTAAAAACTTTGAGGTTCGCCGAGGACATTGTAATTCTGTCAGAGACAGCAAAGGACTTGGAAGAGCAGTTGAACAGAATGGACGGTGTCTTGAAAGGAGGATATAAGATGAACATCAACAAAAGCAAAACGAGGATAATGGAATGTAGTCAAATTAAGTCGGGTGATGCTGAGTGAATTAAATTAGGAAATGAGACACTTAAAGTAGTAAAGGAGTTTTGTTATTTAGGGAGTAAAATAACCGATGATGGTCGAAGTAGAGAGGATATAAAATGTAGACTGGCAATGGCAAGGAAAGCGTTTCTCAAGAAGAGGAATTTGTTAACATCGAGTATAGATTTAAGTGTTAGGAAGTCATTTCTGAAAGTATTTGTATGGAGTGTAGCCATGTATGGAAGTGAAACATGGACGATAACTAGTTTGGACAAGAAGAGAATAGAAGCTTTCGAAATGTGGTGCTACAGAAGAATGCTGAAGATAAGGTGGGTAGATCACGTAACTAATGAGGAGGTGTTGAATAGGATTGGGGAGAAGAGAAGTTCGTGGAACAACTTGAGTAGATGAAGAGATCGGTTGGTAGGACATGTTTTGAGGCATCAAGGGATCACAAATTTAGCATTGGAGGGCAGCGTGGAGGGTAAAAATCGTAGAGGGAGACCAAGAGATGAGTACACTAAGCAGATTCAGAAGGATGTCGGTTGCAGTAGATACTGGGAGATGAAGAAGCTTGCACAGGATAGAGTAGCATGGAGAGCTGCATCAAACCAGTCTCAGGACTGAAGACCACAACAACAACAGGTATTTCTGGATATTCGTACTTCTAAGTTCCGTCCGAAAAGTTCTCGGAAGGACGAACGGTACCGACTTCCCGCCGTGTCATCCTCAGCCCACAGGCGACATTGGATGCGGATATGGAGGAACACCGCTCTCACTTTTCGTGACCAGAGCCTCTATTTCTCAATCAAGTAGCTCGTCAATTGCTCTGACGACGGATAAGTGCACCTCACTTGCCAACATCACACAGTAGAGGCGGATGGTGATTCATCCCCGGGCTAGCAAACTCCCAGAACACTTGACGTCGGTGAGCCTACAGGAACCGGTGTTACTACAGTGGCTAGGCCTTCGACAGGCGGTGATGGATAAGTTTGATGTAAAGGTCAAAATCTGCGTTTTTGGATTTAGAACTGTACCCTTTTATTTTTAATAAAGGAGATCTATTTCGTTCATCAATCTGACAACCTCTGGTCACAAAATGGTATTCAGCTATGCAACGCACAACTCCAGTACGCAATGAAGGTACAGATATTTCAAGTTTTTCTTTGGGTACGGCAACTGTGCAGTGCGTAGCTGAATATTTTTTTGTAACCGTAGCATGACTGATCACAATAAACAATGGACTTTGCGGCGCTGTGGTGCCTCGCTTGCCTCGCCGATACAGATGGCCGTTCGTAGGCGCAAGCACAACCGAGGAGTATCTGTTGAGAGGCAAGAAAACCTGTGGTTCCTGAAGAGGGGCAGCAGCCTTTTCAGTAGTTGTAAGGACAACAGTCTCGATAATTGACGGACCTGACCTTGTAATATCAACCAAAACGGCCTTGGTGTGCTGGTACGGTGAACGGCTGAATGGAGAGGGGAAACTAGAGCCGTAATTTTTCCCGAGTGCATGCAGCTCTACTGTATGGTAAAATGATTATGGCATTTTCTTGGGTAAAATATTTCGGAGGTAAAATAGTACCCGTATGATGCCAGGGTGGAGACTATTCAAGAGGAGGACCCCTAAATCTGGCAGGTATGTTAGAAAATTTAAAAAAGGAAATTGATAGGTTGAAGGATGGTGCAAATAAAAGTGTCCTGGAGAACAGAGTTCGGGGTACAATGACACACAGCAGAGGAAAGGAAATACAGTACTAACCAGACTATAGCATGATGTTGAAAGTGAGTACCATTCATCTCTTGGCACTTCTGTGCCCTGGTCAGCCAGTTGCTGAAGGCTTATCGAAGCTGAACTGCTGGAAATGCTGAAGTCTCACCAGAAATATTTTGCTCCAGTTCTTGAAGACAATCAATGCTGTTGCGATGCAGCTTAGACTTGAGGATTCCGCACGCAAAGTAATCACACTCTGCCCGCTAGGGCCGCGACCAGATTGACTCCTGCTAACAATTCGACCAAGCGTCAAGATTGTGTAAACGTGATCCAAAGTGGGGCTGGTGTGTGGGCAGTTGCTCCTGTCTGCTGAAAGTAACTATAGGTCTTTTCCTCCTCCGTTAATGCTACCACAAGGTCATGTCTAATAGAATCCACTTCTATTTTCCTCACTCTATAGTGGAAATTAGTGAGTTCAGTGGCAGGACGGACAAGACTTCCGGTCAAGTGAATGCAGGGTTATACATACACAGTGAAATAGGAGTAATGCAGGAGTGGATTTAATAATGGACAAGAAAACAGGAATGTGGGGAAGCTACTTTGAACAGTATAGTAAACATATTATCGTAGCCAAAATAGACACGAATTCCACACCTATAACATTAGTACTCGGTCATCCGCAAATGATGAAGACACAGAAGAAATGTGTGATGAGATAAAAGATATTATTCACATAGTTAAAGGAGAAAAAAGTTTAATTGTAATGGGGGACTGGAATTCTACAGTAGGAAAAGGATGAGAAGAAAAATATTGCGTGAAAGAGAGAAAGGAATGAAAGAGGAAGTCACCTGTTGGAGTTTTGCACAGAGTGTAGTTTGATCATCGCTGACACTTGGTTTAAGAATCATGAACGGAGGAAGTACATGAAAGATACCTGCTGACAGCGGAACACGCCGAGCTACGTTCCGGCACTAACTGAGCTACCCAAGTTAGACTCACGACCCCCTCTTCACAGCTTTAGTTCCGCCAGTACCTTGTCTTCCACCTTCCAAGCCTCATACAACCTCTCCCGCGAAACTTGTAGAACATCCCTCAGGCTATTGCTAAGCCATGTCTCCATAATATAGTTTCTTCCAGCAGTGCTAGTTGTGCAAGTTTCCCAGGAGAGCTTCTTTGAGGTCTGGAAGGTAGGAGATGACGAGGTACTGGCGGAAGTAATGCTGTGAGGATGGCTCTTGAGTCGTGCTTTGGTAGCTCAGTTGGTAGAGCACACGTCCGCGAAAGGCAAAGGTCCCGAGTTCGAGCATCGGTCCGGGACACAATTTCAACCTGCCAGGAAGTTTCATATACTTGCACACTGCGCTGGAGAGTGAAAATTTCATTCTGAAAGAACTAGAGATTGTTGAAAGTTTCAGAGGGAGCATTAGGCAACGGTTGACTAGAATAGGGGAAAGGAATACAGTAGAAGATGAATGGGTGGCCTTACAAAATGGAGTGGTGAAGACACCTGAGGACTAAATAGGTAGAAAGACAAGGCCTACTAGAAATTCTTAAATAATACAGGAGACATTGAATTTAATCGATAGAAGAAGACAACGTAATGCAGCAAATGAACCAGGGGAAATGCGACACAAATGTGTAAAAAATGGGACTGACAGGATGTGCAAAGTATCTAAGCAGGAATTGTTGGAGGAAAAGTGTAAGGATTTCGAAGCATGTTTCACTAGTAGAAAGACAGGTAGGAAAATGAAAGAGTACTTTGGAGAAAAGGGAGGAAGGAACTGTATGAACATCAAGTGCTGAGTTATTTAATCCTAAACTCGAAGGCAATGTTATAGAAATGGACGACGACGTAGATGAAAATAAGATGGAAGGTACGATACTGCGAGAAGAATTTGACACAGAATTGAAAGACCTAACCGACATTCATTAGAGCTACTGATAGTCTTGGAAAAAACAGCAATGGCAGAACTCTTCCGTCTGATGTGCAAATTGTATGAGACAGGCGCAATGCCCTCAGACTTCGGGGGGAATGTAATATTTCTAATTCCAATGAAAGCAGTTGCTGAAAGGTACACAATTTATCGAAATATCAGTTTAATAAGTCTTAGTTGCAAAATTGTAACACAAATTCTTTACAGTAGAATGGTAAAACTGGTAGAAGTCGACTTTGGATCAGATCAGTTTGGATTCAGAAGAAATATAGGAAAACACGAGGCAATACTGACGCTCCGAATTACCGTAGAAGATAGGTACATCATAGCAAACCTGCGTAGACGTGGAGAAAGTCTTTTACAATGTTGACTGGAATACTCTCTTTGAAATTATGAGGGTAGTAGGGGTAAAATACAGGTACCAAAACGCTATTTACAACTTGTACAGAAAACAGACGGTAGTTGTAAGAGTCTAGGCGCATGAAAGGGAAGCACTGGTTGAGAATGGAGTGAGTCAGGGTTGTAACCTGCCCCCAATGTTATTTAATCTTTACGTTGAACAATCAGTAAAAGAAGCCAAAGAAAGACTTGTGGAAGTAATTAAAGCTCATGCGGAAGAAATAAAAACTTTGAGGTTTACCGATGATATTGCAGTTCTGTCAGGGACAACAAGGGACATGGAAGAGCAGTTGAACGGAATGGATAGTGTCTTGAAACGAGAATGTAAGATGAACAGCAACAAGTGTAATGGAATGTAGTCGAATTGAATCAGGTGATGCTGAAGGAATTAGATCAGGAAACGAGAAACTTAAAGTAGGAGATGGTTTGTGGTATTTGGACAGCGAGATAACTGATGATGGGCGAAATAGAGAGGATATAAAATGTAGACTAGTAATGACAACAAAAGTGTTTCCGAGAAGGATAAATTTTTTGACATCGAATATAGATTTAAATGTTAGGAAGTCCTGTCTGAAAATGTTTGAAGAGAAGCCGCTTGTGGGGGTGAAACATGGATTATAAACAGTTTAGACACGAAGAGAATAGAAGCTTTTAAAATGTGGTGGTGCAGAAGAGTGCCGCAGCTTAGATGGGCAGATTATATAAGAAGAATGTATAGAATAGAATTGAAAGAGACAGGTAATTTGTTGGCGCAACGACTGAAAGAAGTGATCGGTTGATAAGACACATTCTGAAACATCAAGGGATCAGCAATTTAGTACTTGAAGGAAGTGTTCAGGGTAAAAATCATAGAGGGAGACCAATAGATGAATACGGTAAGCAGATTCAGGAGGATGTAGCTTGCAGTAGTTACTCGGAGATGAAGAGGCTTGCACAGACTAGAGTAGCTTGAAGAGCAGCATCAAACCAGTCCTCAGACTGAAGATGACAACAACAACCACAACAACAGCATGACCCAGTTCGACAGTTCTCAATAAACATGAAAAAGCACAGTTTGTATTATAGAATGTAATTTTTAAACATTTATTAGGATTGTTTTGTGAGGAGGGGAGGGGGGGGACGAGACTCTTGCATCAATGCCCTCAGCTTTGTTTTCGCTCTACAGTATTCAATTACAGAGTTTACTGGGCAATCCCGTGATTCAGTAACACATGCTAATGTTAGGAAAGAGAAATGCAACAGTTTAGGGAATGGGGCTAAAATACTGCCTTTCCCTGCAAGGCTGAAGATGCGATCGTCGAGTTTCATTACCAGAAGCTGCTGCTTTTAAAAAAGAGCCATCCTAAACGACTGACTCGCAAGTATTCGCGCGGCGACTGTCTGGATTTCTCCGCGGGGCGACTATATCAGGATAACATTTCTTCTTGCGTCTGCAGTTTGCGAACGTGCGGTCCCTTTATAGTCCAATAAAACTGCCTAAACGCCGGGCGGCTCGGCTGCGCCATTTCCGTGGCGCACCCGGCGGCAGCAGCGGCAGCAGCAGCGGTTGCAGCTGTGGATGGTTTTTCGGGACGCCGGCGGACGTCAGCTGTTTGGGGCCGTCACGAGCAATAACCGCGCACCGGATAAATTACTTATGCAGATGCGGCGCGCCCACTGCGCAGGCGCAAGCGCGGGCGCCCGCCGCTTGCTTTATTAATATAGTTGTCGCGGCCCTCATGTTTATTCTGCAGGAGGGAAGGAGTGGCGGTGTGGGGGGCCAGCAGAAGTACTCGTTGCAGGAGCTGCGCTTTAGCCCAGAGGTCCCCGCGTAAAGTATTACGCAGCGCAGGGTTGTTGCAGATGATGCTGGGTGAAACTATAGCTGTAACTGGAGCTGTTAGCTCAGCTTTAGTGGGCTACATACACTAAATCTGGTAAAAGGCGATCATAATTAAGTGTGTAGCAGCTGTTGAGTGGTACTTAAGTAAATAAATTAGTGAAATCAAAGTGAAGTAGAAATTAGAATATAAATGAAAAACTTGGTTTAGTTTAGAGAGTTACATACTGGT
This sequence comes from Schistocerca cancellata, assembly GCF_023864275.1. Classification (NCBI taxonomy): domain Eukaryota; kingdom Metazoa; phylum Arthropoda; class Insecta; order Orthoptera; family Acrididae; genus Schistocerca; species Schistocerca cancellata. The sequence goes on along the minus strand of NC_064627.1, from coordinate 1,133,942,579 downwards.
ATTCAGCGGGCAGAACAGCAGAACAGACGAGACAATGACCGTGAAGTCAGCAAGTTCCACATAAGCGGGCGCTGTCGGCTCACGTGTTTCTCAGTTGTCGCATGTGAGCAAAGGCCCTCGCCTACATTCCAAGAGCCAATGACCGACGTTAAGAACATTCTTCGAGAATCTTTTCAACGTGACAGAAGAGGCAATGGCCGTGAAGTCGTTCACCTCCAGTAAACTGAAGTGAATAAATACGCGAGACGCAGTGGGCCCGAGAGATGAAGACGAGAGGAAGACGAAGACGGAGACGGAGACGAAGACGGAGACGAGCGACGAAGAAGACGAAGAAGTGAAGAAGCGTAGCAGTTGTTTTAAGTCAGTTTCGGTGCTGAAGACCGTCATGCAAGAAGAGACTACATCATGCACAGACGCACCAAGTCCGCCGCTGTAATGGAATAGCAAGCAGCAGCCTCAGCGCCAGAAGACAGAAGTTAAAAGGTATTTGAAGTCTGATTTTACGCACCCGGGTGACTCGTGAGGACGGGAAGGAGACGGCCTCACATCAGCAGTCACCTGTGAGCTGGGATGAAGATCTGACAGCCGAAGACTGGCAAGCGGGAGTCCGTGGTTCGAGTCCGGGACACTGGCCTTCCCCCGCCGCGCCGCTCCGCTGGTCGACGCACAACACACGCGGCCGCTTAGAGAAGAGAAACACTGGGACGCCACATTCAAGGTATCACCATCCGTTGCACGACGTCGCTTGCAATAATTAAACGGGCCACCACGCGCTGCGCGTCTCCGGTCAGCTGGGCGAGACGGCGACACGAGATACACACCGCTACGCGTAATCAGACGCCGCCGCCGCCGCCGCTGCCGCAGCAGAAGGCTACGCAAACGGCACAGCTGCCGTTCTCCGAACCAGAACATCCAGTAAGATACAGTTGTACGAAACTTACAATAAAAGTTATCTTATGTAAAAATGCTGTTTCATTCTACCTCATACCCGAGCCAAGGAAGAACCCACCCTGCCCACATCTTGTTAAGAGAGAAAAGTTTATTTATTTAATATTTTCACCCTGACAGAATTCTTGAGAATGCTCATCCTGAGAATTGACAGCATCAAGGAGAAAACCCAGTTACATTTAGTAACAGAAATGTTACATTTAGTACCACAACTGTTACACAGCAGCAACGATCAACACGGATTTAGGAGGTATCTCGCGTATGAAAAACAGCTGGTACTCTTTCACCACTATATCCGGCAAGCCACGAGTGAAGGGTAACAGGCAGATTCCATATTCCGAGGGTACCAGAAAGCATTTGACGCAGTGACGCTCTGCAGACTGTCACTCAGATATGTGAGTTGATCGAAGATTTTTTTTAAGTAACGGAACCTAGTAGGTTGCTCTGAACGGCGAATGTTCATGGAGACAACGGTGTCGTAGGGAGTGCCCAAGTGAACTCTCATAGCACCGCTCTTGGTCTCTGTATGCGAAAACTAAACTATCTGAGGGAGGGGTGGATTTGCGACTGTTTGCTTATAATGCTGTAGCGCACGGGCTAGTGTCGTCAAGGAGGATATAGGATTACTTGTATAGAATTTCTCTTTTCTAAGATGAAATGATCGAATGGGAATGATTGGCTTGTATATCTCATGCCCTAGGGCGGATGAGAGAGATAACATTCCATCGGAATTTCTGATATCATTGGTGGGAGTGACAACAAAACGACTATAAGTGTTGGTGCGTAGAGTGTATGAAATTGGTTTCGGCAAAACGTCATTCTACATCTACATCTACATTCTACATCTACATTTATACTCCGCAAGCCACCCAACGGTGTGTGGCGGAGGGACTTTACGTGCCACTCTCATTACCTCCCTTTCCTGTTCCAGTCGCGTATGGTTCGCGGGAAGAACGACTGTCTGAAAGCCTCTGTGCGCGCTCTAATCTCTCTAATTTTACATTCGTGATCTCCTCGGGAGGTATAAGTAGGGGGAAGCAATATATTCGATACCTCATCCAGAAACGCACTCTCTCGAAACCTGGCGAGCAAGCTACACCGCGATGCAGAGCGCCTCTCTTACAGAGTCTGCCACTTGAGTTTGTTAAACATCTCCGTAACGCTATCACGGTTTCCAAATAACCCTGTGACGAAACGCGCCGCTCTTCTTTGAATAATATATAGAAGAATGGAAAAAAAATCTGAGGATCTGTAAGATGACGATCAGTCTGGTTTGAGGAAAGGTAAAGGCACCAGAGAGGCAGTTCGGAAGTTGCGGTTGACAATGGAAGCAAGACTGAAGAAAAATCAAGGCATACTCATACCGTTTATCGACCCGTAAACAACGTTGGGCAATGTAAAGTGGTGCCAGATATTTAAAATTCTGAGAAAAGTAGTGAGTGCTAAGCTGCAGTGAGAGAAGGATAACTTAAAATATGTACAAGAACCAAGAGGGAGCAATAATAGTGGGGACGAAGGACGAAGTGCCAGGATTAAAAAGGATGTAAGACAGGAATGTAGTTTTCGTCCCTTCTGTTCAATCTTTACGTCGAAAAAGCAGTTAAGGAATTAAAAGAAAGTTGCAAGAGTTGAATTAAAATTGGAGGTGAAAGGATTTCAGTGATAAGATTTGCTGATGACTTTGCTATCCTCACTCAAAGTGAAGAGCCGGCTGGTGTGGTCGAGCGGTTCTAGGCGCTTCAGTCTGGAACCGTGCGACCGCTACGGTAGCAGGTTTGAATCCTGCCGCGAATATGGATGTGTGTGGTGTCCTTCGGTTACTTAGGTTTAAGTAGTTCTACGTTCTAGGGGACTGATGACCTCGGATGTTAAGTCCCATAGTGCTCAGAGCCATTTGAACCATTTTGATAGAGAAGAATTACAGGATCTGCTAAAGGGAATGAACAGTCTAATGAGTACACAGTACAAGGTGCGTTCCGTAAGTAATGCGACCAAATACATAAAAAAAGTCATTTATTGAATATATTCATACAAATAATCAAAAATTTTCAAAATAGCACCCTCTTGCGAGGATACACTTCTGGAGGCGGTGTTTCCATGCCTGGAAGGCATCGTGAAATGCCTTTACCGGAATGATGTAACATGTGCCTGGATGCTTTCAATCGTGTCCCAATGTTTTCCTTTCATGAGTCCTTTTAACCGAGGAAACAAAAAAACGTCAGCGGGGTCCAGGTCTGGACTGTAGGGAGGCTGGGGAACCGATGGGGTCTTGGTCCTGGCCAGGAAGTCGTTGACTATGAAGACGCTGTGACTCGGCGCGTTGTCGTGGTGAACTTTACATGTGTCCTTGATGTCACTTCGGCAGAGCGAGACCCTCCTTTTCAGTCTTTTGAGCACTTCCATGTAGAAAGCTGAGTTCACTGTAGTCCCGGTAGGTACGAATTTGTGGTGGCCAATGCCTCTGACGTCAAAGAGGACCATGAGCGTGGTTTTGATCCTGGACTTGCTCATGCGTGCTTTCTTGAGACGGGGCGACGATGGGGTGTGCCACTCTGCCTTTTTGTCTCAGGGTCGTACTCAGAATTCCATGACTCATCACCAGTGATAACTGAGTTTAAAAAAATGAGGATCATTGTCACACATTTCCAACATTTCTCGGCACTGAAGCACTCGCATGTGCTTGTGTTCGTCGGTCAAAACTTTTGGAACGAGTTTGGCACACACCTTTCTCATGTTCAAATCTTGCGTCACAATGCGGAAAACTGCTGTTTTTGACATGTTTAGAGCTTGTGCTATCAGCTGAAGACTCAGCCGTCTGTCGGAATTCAAACAATCGCGCACGCGCGTCACATTTTCGTCGACTCGTGCATTTGATGGCCGTCCACTGCGAGGTTCGTCGGTGATCTCCTCTCGGCCCTCCATGAACCACTTTTGCCATCGGAGAACTTGTCATCTGGACAAGCAATCAGTCCCAAAGGCATGCTGAAGTAATGGAAACGTTTCGGTGGCGCACTTCCCAAGTTTGACGCAAAATTTGATAGCGTACCGTTGCTCTACAGAATGATCCATTGTGCCGTGTTACATAAACTCAAAACGGGGTTGACGGAAATTCACGTCCTGACTCTCCGGCAGCTAGCAGCCGAATGAGACAAAGAGCGTTTTGAAGGTAACACCCCCCTCCACGTAGCCCAGCCGGTTACTACACGCTATGGTGTACCGTTGCGTCAGAAAAAAATTGCTCGATTTCCTTATGGAACACACTCTGTATGTATTGAGTCAAACTAGCACTGGCAAATTGGGCATTTCTGGCCAAGAGAAGTCTACTAGTATCAAACGCAGATCTTAATGTGAGGAAGAAATTTCTGAGAATCTAAGTTTGGACACAGAATTGTATGGTAGTGAACTATGGACTGTGGGAAAACCAGAACAGGGAAATCAATGAATTTGCGACGTGGTGCTGCAGAGGAATGTTTAAAATTAGATGGACTTATAAGGTGGGGAATGAGGAGGTTATCCGCAGATTCAGCAAGGAAAGGAATATGAGCAAAACATTGGCAAGAAGGGGGACAGGATGATAAGACATATGTTAAGATGTCAGGGAACTATTTCCGTGGTATTGGAGGGAGCTATAGAAGGAAGAAACTGTAGCGAAAGACCAAATCTGGAATACATCCAACAAGTAACTGAGGACGTAGGATGAAATTGCTACTCTGAGGTGAAAAGTTTAGCACCGGAGAGGAATTCGTGGCGTTCCACATCAAGCCAGTCAAGAAACTGATGACACGATAAAAAACAAAACTGAAAAAGGATCTCATCTGGTGATGTTCGGCTGCCTAGTGCAAGTCTATTTCTCTTACGCCATTTCGGCGACCTTCTCATGATGAATGACCCCCTGTTCTAAATATGTAAGATTGTAAGTAACAAGAGATGACAAGAAAAACGCTCCTCCAATATGCAAATGCACTATCAGTGGTAAGATGCTTAAATATCTAGTCGTAATGTTGGAAAGCGACAAGCAATAGAACGAGCAGGTTTATAGGTTTGATCGTTAGGAACATACAGTTCATCTATAAAATAGACGATTACAGAATACTTTTGCGACCCATTCTTGAGTACTGCTCGAGTGCTTGTGATCGCCGTCAGGAAGACACTGAATCGATTCAGAGGCGTTCTTCTATATCTGGTACTGATAGTTTCGATCAACATCAGAATATTACAGAAAAGCAACCTGAACTCATATTGAAACTCCTGGAGATTTTCTTTCCTCGAAACACAACTAAGAGGGTTTGTAGAATGGGCATTTTCGACAGAATGTAGAATGGTCCTACTGCTTCCAGCATACATCCCATGTAACGACCACAAAGACAAGAAGAGAAGTTCGTATCGTAGGGAAGCATACAGTAATCATTTTTCCCTCCCTGTATTTGCGAGTGGAACAGGAAAGGTAACGACTAACAGTAGAAAAGGTACTATTGGGCATATATCGCATGATACGTATGTAATTATAGATTTTATGATAAGTTACGGATCTTAGAGAAAGTAATAAACCAGTTATAGCGGGTATAACTCTACATGTTTCTATTGGAAAGTAATAAACCAGGTATAGCGGGTATAAGTGTACATATTTCTATTGGTGACTGAGGACGGTCTACTGAACAACATTCCATCAGTTTTTTTCTGCATTTGCAAACTAATAATTAAGCTATTAGGAGCAGTATGTTTTTAGGTTGGTTATTACCTCCAATCATATGTGGCAAGGGTAAGCCACTGATGCTTATTTTCCCCTGTGCAGCAAGTCGAATGTTAAAAGTGTGGACACGTGGACGCAAAGGATAGTCTATGCTGAAAGGCATAGTCCACTTAGTGGTGCTGTTACGACTGTGCAGAAAGCATCAGTTCGCAATGTTTGTGACGTGTTAGGTATGCTGCATACGTGTCAGGCGTTACCTAATACCGATCGCTTTCTCTGTGTATGCGATCAGTGTGTTACTAGATTCCCCTAAAAGCCGGAAGCAGTGAACCAACTTAAAACTGAGTGAGGATATGTTAAGTGTAGGGTGGTCTACAGAACATTCTTGTTCTACATAATTATCATCCCGTCTGTTACTTTTAAGTAAGCAGGATTTATACCAAAAAATGTCAATGCCTTACTCAGGTTTTATTTGAAAATTTTTAATTTGTAGTGTGAAATATAAGCATGTTGTAGTAAGAATAAAGAAAACAATACAAATTTATCATAAATCGCTGAAAAGCACGATTTCCCAACAATAAATAAAAATATTAAAATATCGCAAAACAAAAGTGTATCAAACAATATTTCAGTACTTAATGAACTAGCATGAAATATGTTTCTGTTATTCACAAACAACTTTCTCATTTATCATTTATAACACGAAACTCTTGCCTTTGATCATGATGAAGAATGTTTTATCGAGCACAAAATAACAACAATAATTATAAAGATTTCTTATGTTTAGTACAATATAACAACAACCATACAGATTTCTTATGTTTGTGTGTGCATGAGTGAACTGTACTTGCAGCGAAAGTAATTGCTTTGGTTACATAGAAGCGCGGAAGTTACCTATCAACTAATTTTTATTATATGTAAAACGCAATGCTTGTTCTTTAAGCGTGTAAAATACACACTGGGCTAACACTGAACGATGTGTAGTTTTAATTATGTGTAAAACAAACAAAAAAACCAAGCAGAATTAATTGATTCCAAGTTCCTCTCTTAGACTCATTTATGTTTCTTTCTGTACCAATGCTACTGATACTACCTAATCATACAACTTACTATATCGTTATGTAGCTCAACTCTGATTGTGATATGTAGCTCAACTCTGATTGTGAGGATATAAATTCTGGTATCGACACTAGTATCAAATCACATAAATCATTACCTTTCAAAACTAACATCGGTCTTCCGGTAATTTGCAGTGTCTCCAGCAGTGCTGCAGCGCGACTAATATTCGAGTATAATGAACAACTGGCTGCTGGCTGCTGTCCACGCAACAGGAAGGTACCTGCCGCTACGAATGGCCGTGGAACACGCAACACGTGGTTCTGAATCACGTCATGAACCATTGTTCATTTACAATTTCATGTGTGCATATGATAAAAGTTTTTGTTCATAGAAGAAGGCTGAGAACGAGCACTTTTATAACATGTATGCTTTGTGTGGATCAATACTTTACTTGAAAATGTTGGTGAACCTTATACGAAGATGAAGAATGAAACGTATAATTAAAAAATTGCTTACATCAATTCTTACGGTTTTATTGAACATGAAGGATAGATGCAACATTCTATGTTTTGTTCAATCTGTGCTTGAGGTCTGATCCATAACTGTTACAGAAAATATACATAATTTTGCTTGATAAGAAAAATAAATTAATAAGAAGTCCTACAGAACTGAAATAGAAGAAAATGGGATTGCCATCAGAGATGTCGATTAAATGCCATAAAATATTATGAAACGAAGGCAAAATAGTGATTGTTTTGTGTCCAATAACTGAGATTTTCGCGGACAATCCACAATCAATTACAGGCAGATTTACTGCTTCTTACTATCTTTATACGTAAGTGCCACACGTGCTTGGCTCCACTTCTATCAAGAGAATTTCACAGATTACAGACTTCCTTCCTCATCTAGTACCTAACATTTCCCACTTTAGATATTCAGATCATTTTCAGGATTCGTCTGCAGAACCTATGAACGGACATCAGCAACTTGGAAGTCCATCCAGAAGAAGGATGCAAGATGCTAAAGGTGCGGTACATTGAACGGATTAAGACTTGACAGATGACGATGACAGTCTGACTGCTTTGATGCTGTACATAATGAATTCCTCTCCTGCACCGAACTTGGACTGAACGTCGTCTATTATTTGCCAGTTGCCTTACAGTCCCTGCCTTCCCTGCAGTTTTTACCGTGAACAGTTTCGTCTAGTACCATGGAGGTTGACATATGGATTAATATTCTGTCCGTTCTTCTTGTCGGTATTTCTCATACTTTCCTTTCCCAGCCGACTCTGCGAAGAACCATATCTTATCAGTCCACCTAATTTTCAACATTCTTCTATAGCACCACACTTCAAACTCTTCGAACCTCGTCTGTTCCGGTTTTCCCACTGATGTTCGTATGTCATGAGCTACTTTGCTTCCAAGGTAGCAGAATTCCTTAACTTCGTTCTGATTCTGATGTTAAGTTTCTTGCTACTAATAAAATTATAAACAGCCGACCAGTTGCAATGGATAAAGAAATCTTTACCTAGGTTTCAACAAATTTAAATTTGTCTTCTTCAGAAGGTGGCAATTTTACATTAATATGGACTGATGTATCATCGTCGTTTTTACAAATATATTTTAATTTGGACAAATGGATCTATGCAGATATTTGTAAAAACGACGATGATACATCAGTCCATACTAATGTAAAATTGCCACCTTCTGAAGAAGACAAATTTAAATTTGTTGAAACCTAGGTAAAGATTTCTTTATCCATTGCAACTGGTAGCTGTTTACAATTTTATTACGTGGAACCGTTGCTGTTGTGCAGCTATGTTTAAAATACTGAAATTTCTTGCTATTCTTATTTCTGGTACTTCCCGTGAGTTTTGTCTTTTTCCGATTTGCGCTCCATCCATATTCTCCACTCATTAAATCAACCTTATTGCTCCCTCTTGCTTCTTGCACACATTGTGTATTACTCGCCTTTCCCTGTACATTACTCCTATTTCTCTCACACTTTCTAACATCTTGCACCATTTTAGGTTTTCAAAAGCTTTTTTTTTTTTTCAGGTCGATCTTATGACCGTGCCTTGTTGTATCGTCAACATTGTTTCCATTATCAAGCGCAAAGTCAGAAGTGCCTGTCTGCTAGCCTTACCTGTCGCGAAGCGAAGCTGATCGTTATCGAACAGACCATTAGTTATCTTTTCTGTTCTTCTTTTGGACACTTCTTGTCAGAAGCTTGGATGTATGAGCTGTTAAGCTGATTATGTGTCGTAGTTTCTATCTTCATTATTGTGCGGATGACCGAAAGTCTGATGATACGTCGCCAGTCTCGCAGAATAGTCGCTTGGTTGTCGTTCTCCCCAATGATTCTAGAAATTCCAACGGAATATTATCAAACCCTTCTGCTTTATTTAATCTTAAGTCTTCCGAAGTTCTTTTAAATTCTGAGTGAAATACTGCATCACCTGTGTCTTCCTTATCGACTCCAGTTTCTTCTTCCGTCATCATACGAGATTCATCATACGGGTTTCTCCCGTCATATTGGCCTTTAATATTTTCTTTCCACCTATCCTCTCTTTCGTCCGCGTTTAGTATTTGACTTCTCATTTCACTCTTAATCTTACCGTACTTGCTTTTCAGTTTCATACAGGGTGGTCCACTGATAGTGACCGGGCCAAATATCTCACGAAATGAGCGTCAAAAGAAAAAAACTACAAAGAACGGAACTCGTCTAGCTTCAAGGGGAAAACCAGATGGCGCTATGGTTGGCCCGTTAAATGGCGCTGCAATACATCAAACGGATATCAACTGCGTTTTTTTAAATAGGAATCCCCATTTTTATTACATATTCGTGTAGTACGTAAAGAAATATGAATGTTTTCGTCGGACCACTTTTTTCGCTTTGTGATAGATGGCACTGTAATAGTCACAAACGTATAAGTACGTGGTATCACGTAACATTCTGCCAGTGCGAACGGTATATGCTTCGTGGTACATTACCCGTGTTAAAATGGACCGTTTACCAATTCCGGAAAAGGACGATATCGTGTTGTTGTGTGGATATTGTGATCAAAATGCCCAACTGCCGTGTGCGATGTACACTGCTCGGTATCCTGGACGACATCATCCAAGTGTCCGGACCGTTCGCTGTGATAGTTACGTTATTTAAAGAAACAGGAAGTGTTCAGCCACGTGTGAAACGTCAGCTATGACCTGCAACAAATGACGATGCCCAAGTAGGTGTTTGAGCTGCTGTCGCGGCTAATCCGCACATCAGTAGCCGACAAATTGCGCGAGGATCGGGAATCTCAAAAACGTTATTATTGAGAATGCTACAGCAACATCGATTGCACCCATACCATATTTCTATGCACCAGGAATTGCATGGCGACGACTTTGAACGTCGTGTACAGTTCTGCCACTGGGTACAAGAGAAATTAACCCATACATTAACACTTGGCGGGTTAATGTATGGTGCGGCATTATGGGAGGGAGGATAACTGGCCTCCATTTTATCGGTGGCAATCTAAATAATGCAATGTATGCTGATTTCCTACCTAATGTTCCACCGATGTTACTACAAGATGTTTCACTATGGCTAGATGTTTCACTGCATAACAGAATGGCGATGTACTTCCAACATGATGGATGTCCGGCACATAGCTCGCGTGCCGTTGAAGCGGTATTGAATAGCATGTTTCATGACAGGTGGATTGGTCGTCGAAGCACCATACCATGGCCCGCACGTTCACTGGATGTGACGTCCCCGGAATTCTTTCTGTGGGAAAGTGGAAGGATATTTGCAATCGTGATCCACCGACAACGCCTGACAACATCCGTCAGCTCATTGTCAATGGATGTGCGAACATTACGGAAGGCGAACTATTCGCTATTGAGAGGAATGTCGTTACACGTATTGCCAAATGCATTGAGGTTGACGGACATCATTTTGAACATTTATTGCACTAATGTGGTATTTACAGGTAATCACGCTGTAACAGCGTGCGTTCTCAGAAATGATAAGTTCACAAAGGTACATGTATCACATTGGAACAACCGAAATAAAATGTTGAAACTTACCAACGTTCTTTATTTTAATTTAAAAAACCTACCTATTACCAACTATTCATCCAAAATTGTGAGCCATACGTTTGTGACCATTACAGCGCCATCTATCACAAAGCGAAAAATGTGGTCCAACTTAAACATTCGTATTTCTTTACGTACTACATGAATATGTAATAAAATATGGGGGTTCCTACTTAAAAAAGCCCAGTTGATATCCGTTTGACCTAAAGGCAGCGCCATCTAGCGGGCCAGCCATAGCGCTATCTGGTTTCCCCCTTCAAGCTTGACAAGTGTCGTTCTTTGTAGTTTTTCCCTTTGACGCTTATTTCGTGAGATATTTGGCCCGGTCACGATCAATAAACCACCTTGTATATGCTGAATCAATCCTTCTGACGATCATTTCCTTTCTGATTTCTTTAGACTTCTGTTGCCACTATTATGATTTGGCAACTCTGTATTTCCTATTCATTTTATTCATAAGTGATTTATATTTCTGTATTCCTGTCTTCCCCGTAACATATTTGTTAATTCTTCTTTTGTCGATCAGTTGAAGAAACTCTTCTATTACCCAAGGTTCCTTTATAGTTACCTTCCTTGTGCCTTTGTTTGACTGTCCAGTGTCCAACGTGTGCAACTGCCATTTCAGAGATGTCCACTACTCTTCAATTGAACTGTCTACTTTGGTAGTCTTTAACGAAGCATTCACATCATTGGTGAACTACAAATGCGTCTCATCGTTCTTAGTACTAGAGTATCCCACTTCCCTCCACACTGAATTTCAAAAAAGATTCTCTTAAATTTTGATAGGTAGGGAGCGAGGCACCGGGATTGGAAGTTGCAAGAAAAAAAAAAATCAATCCACAACAGAAACCAAAATCTCGATCATTCAGGCCAACACTGCATTGATCAAAACATAAGCACTTGTAGGTACCGAAAGGATTACAATAAAAACACACTGAGCTAAAGATGGACCAAATTAGTTTGCAACTGAAATCTGTACAACCAGGAGACGGCCCCAGTCACTAATACAGAGTGCCTGTGTTTCTGTAGTAATTGGCCGTAGTACAACAATAAAAATCATTAAAAACTTGTTGTTGTTGTGGTCTTCAGTCCTAAGACTGGTTTGATGCAGCTCTCCATGCTACTCTATCCTGTGCAAGCTTCTTCATCTCCCAGTACCTACTGCAGCCTACATCCTTCTGAATCTGCTTAGTGTATTCATCTCTTGGTCTCCCTCTATGATTTTCACCCTCCTCGCTGCCCTCCAATACTAAATTGGTGATCCCTTGATGTCTCAGAACATGTCCTACCAACGGATCCCTTCTTCTAGTCAAGTTGTGCCACAAGCTCCTCTTCTCCCCAATCCTATTCAATACCTCCTTATTAGTTATGTGATCTACCCATCTGATCTTCAGCATTCTTCTATAGCACCACATTTCGAATGCTTCTATTCTCTTCTTGTCCAAACTATTTATCGTCCACGTTTCACTTGCATACATGGCTACAGTCCATACAAATACTTTCAGAATCGACTGCCTGACACTTAAATCTATTCTCTATGTTAACAGATTTCTCTTCTTCAGAAACGCTTTCCTTTCCATTGCCAGTCTACATTTTATATCCTCTCTACTTCGACCATCATCAGTTATTTTGCTCCCCAAATAGCGAAACTCGTTGACTACTTTAACTGTCTCATTTCCTAATCTAATTCCCTCAGCATCACCCGACTTAATTCGACTACATTCCATTATCCTCGTTTTGCTTTTGTTCATGTTCATCTTATAGCCTCCTTTCAAGACACTGTCCATTCCTTTCAACTGCTATTCCAAGTCCTTTGCTGTCTCTGACAGAATTTCAACGTCATCGGCGAACCTCAAAGTTTTCATTTCTTCTCCATGAATTTTAATACCTACTCCGAACTTTTCTTTTGTTTCCATTATTGCTTGCTCAGTATACAGATTGAATAACATCGGGGAGAGGCTACAACCCTCTCTCACTCCCTTCCCAACCACTGCTTCCCTTTCATACCCCTCGACTCTTATAACTACCATCCGCTTTCTGTACAAATTGTAAATAGCCTTTCGCACCCTGTATTTTACCCCTGCCACCTTCAGAATTTGAAAGAGAGTATTCCAATCAACATTAAAAACTAATCATAATAATTCTACACAAAATGAAAAGGGCGAACACCTTCACAAACGGTTAAGTCCCAGACTTCATAACATTAGTACTGTGGTATCGTTAGCAACGATGCCACGGCGTATTAAAGTTCTTAGGTGAGCACTATCACGACACACCGACGACAGCGGCCTCTAGCCGGTACTGTGGACCTCTGTGAGCTCCGCTCCAGATTCAGTCCATTTGATCAAGAGAAGACGGCTGGAACACTTCACTTGCTATTGAGACCGTGTACTAATTACGACGGGTCTCAGTCTTCGCAAAATCACTGCAAAGTTATGTAACCATTTATTAACTTGCTTTGCCTATAATAAACCTCTATAATTTGAAACGCAGTACTGACGTGTTTTGCCTCACCTGCTTCTACTCACTTCCTTCATTCGGCCAACCTATCAGTTTTCAGGAGCAAACCCACGCGCCGACTTCCAGGTGGGATACAAAAAAATAAACTGTGTTATCTTATCAAATACTGTCAGCAGGGTGATTATCCGGCGAGGGATACATAGTTAAACTAATAAGATAACAGTTCCGACTTTTGTAAAATGCGAAGAAGCATTAATAAGTGTGGTAAGCTGCAGAAGACGCGGTGAACTTAATTGAAATAAAATTTTTATTTATTATTATTATTATTAAGCATTACAATCCATGAAGGCTTTTTGCTGCAGAATGGACAATGTTGAACCACTTTGCTCTGTCTTTACAAGTAATTTGCCACTGTCTGTCATGTCCTAGTTTTCTGAGATCGTCTTGAATATTGTCCAAGTATCTCATGCGTGGGCGTCCATAAAATTTTTAACTTTATGAAAAACACAAGATAAAATTAATCATTGTGTCAGGCTCATAAACATAGAAGAGGCCTCAATTAATTCAAGGTCACGGGAATCTACTGTAAGAGCCAAAACAGAATGGAGGTAGCAAATAGCTGCGCTGAAATAAGTAAACTGCAAGGAACATGTGTGACGATTAAAAATAAGGAGGCTACTTAACGGGAAAAGACATTAGGCGACGGTAACGAAAGGGAGCTCAAAGTAATGAAAGGAATCAACTTAGAATTGCTATCCAAAGACCCATTTGTGATTACCATAAATAAGGGTAATACATCAGCCGTGATTTATAAGGAATATTATACTAGTGAAACCATGCAATTTTTCCAAGTGAATCGAATCAAAGAAATCAAAAAAAGATTCGACATGGAAGTTCCAGGTGGAACTGAAAAGCAGAATTAGTGCAGTTTTTGTTCATTATAAGTGGAACATCTAGATTGATTAGAATTAAGTCAAAAGCACCACAAACGATAGCACGAATGCAGTTTGCATGAAGAGAATAAATCTTTGTTGGTTATTCGCAATGGTAGGGAAGCATTTAAAGAGCTCCGGAATAGATTTTTATACCGTAAGTTGAAGTCGACATACACTTTCCAGCATGATTCAAAAATGATTCAAATGGCTCTGAGCACTATGGGACTCAACATCTGAGGTCATCAGTCCCCTAGAACTTAGAACTACTTAAACCTAACTAACCTAAGGACACCACACACACCCATGCCCGAGGCAGGATTCGAAACTGCGACCGTAGCAGTCCCGCGGTTCCGGACTGCAGCGCCAGAACCGCTAGACCACCGCGGCCGGCTCCTGCATGATTACAATGTAAAAAATTGTGTGCGTTTTGCAGACGAAGTGAAATATGTATCTACTTCAGAGGACGCCATCCTGGCCCCATTAGACTTCGTGAACCTCTACTCGAACATACCGATTTCAAAAACTTTGAAAACTACTAGGAACAACCTAATGAGAGCAGGTCATTGAGCAGTGATGAAATCAATGAACTTTTGGAACGGATCACTTTGTATTTCGGTTGTTTTATCTTCAACGAAAATGTTTTCATGGAAGACGAGGCGTTCGCTATTGGAAATTCTCTGTTACGAATTTTAATTGAATGTTTGAATGAGCGAGCAGTAATGTTTCAGCTCCTTTCCAGATGTTAAAGACAGAATAATGTATTACAGATGGTATGTTGACGACTCTATCCTAGTTCTTAAAGGGTAAAGGGAAGAAGCAGTGGAAATGAAATTCTGCACGAGATACATCCAAAAATGCGCTCCACATTAGAAACGGAGGATAATGGAGCAATTATCTATTTAGCTTTGACTGTAAGAAGGGATGATGGAAGGTACGCTTTCGGAGTCTTTGTAAAGGATACATGCTTAAATAGTATTATATGACCGACCTCACTCCACCCAGTCCAACATAAAAGAGCACACTTTCATGCAACGAACAACAGAGCCCTGAAACGGGCGCTCAAGAACGAGGAATTACAAGGAACATAGGTGGAATTCCAAAATGAAGGGCAAACGGCGTATACTTTAAAGAATAGACCAACATCGAAGAAGCAAAATAAATAGGCTACTACAACTCCAGAGTGT
Organism: Schistocerca cancellata; assembly: GCF_023864275.1. Classification (NCBI taxonomy): domain Eukaryota; kingdom Metazoa; phylum Arthropoda; class Insecta; order Orthoptera; family Acrididae; genus Schistocerca; species Schistocerca cancellata. Next base: position 1,133,927,221 of record NC_064627.1, on the reverse strand, counting down.
GAAGATCAAATTCAGATTCTGTGTTAGTTATTACTTGGGGTAGATGGGGCCAAATTTTGAAATCTGATACAAGGGTGATTACAGTCACAGCAATCGGGAAGTATTTGGAGTGCATGTAGAAGATACCAGCGCAATAAGCGCGGAAATAGAAATGATACTCAGAGCTCTGAAAATTTTACATTTTAATACGCTGTTGAACTCCAAATTTACACCAACCAAGAGTAAAACCGAGAGAAACAAATTAATGAGAAAAGTGTCTTCATGCATGGTAACCACTACGAAATTTTCAATGACTTATTACAGCTTTGCTTTATGATGTGGTGGACACTCTACTGAACATCAGCTGCGGTGTTTCTCAGTGCACCAGCGTCAACCTTCAGCACGGGCTGTGTTCGGCATGGAGGGGTTTGGCCTGCGGCAGTCGTAACTCTAAGATTCAAATTAGAAGATGTGTGATTTTGTATTTTATATGATTCGTTTAAAATTAAATGATATTAAAACCCTAAAATATTAAATGTTATGCTTAGAAACGTTTTTATAAATGAATTATTCCATTCCATAGGGGGCACTTGGAGCGATGTTCGCTCTATCATCGCCAAATGCAAGAAGTGTAAGACATTTTTTGAATGTTAAAGCTCCTTTAAAGTTATTAATAATAATAATGTTCTCATCGATGTTTCGTTTGTCACATTTCCGAACAACTTTTATGTCTTATATCAGTCCACAGAGGGCACTTCCGAGCGTTTGAATGTTAAAGCTCCTTTAAAGTTATTAATAATAATAATGTTCTCATCGATGTTTCGTTTGTCACATTTACGAACATCTTTTATATCAGTCCACAGAGGGCACTTCCGAGCGTTGAAATCTTTGCACCCGTTCGGATCCCTACAAATTTATTATAGAAAATTGATAATTATTTTATAAAGTTCTTTAAAAATATTTTAATGTATTACATATCACACCAGTGTTTTATGCTATACTTTATGAATCACGTTAGTACAGTGTCTATAAATAGAGGGCGCTTTTCAGCTGTAGGTGTTGCACCAATCAGCTGTCTATAAAAGCTTTTATAAAGACGCAGCAGGCTAGTGTATAGCTACTTATGACAGTTAACATTTACTTCCACATTCGATAGGTTGCTCCGCAACTATAACAGGTAGAGTGATGCACAATTTCCTTATTATAACAAATTTCTTAAGTATCAAATGGTTCAAATGGCTCTGAGCACTATGGGACTTGACATCAGAGATCGTCAGACTCCTAGACGTAGAACTACTTAAACCCAACTAATCTAAGGACAGCACACACATCCATGCCCGAGGCAGGATTCAAACTTGTGACCGTAGCAGCAGCGCAGTTCCTGGCTGAAGCTCCTAGAAACGCTCGGCCACAGCGGCTGTCTCTTAAGGATCTTCAAGATTTCTAAACTTAAATTTTGAACTTTTTGAAGAGTCCAGAAAAGAAAGAGCTAAGTCAATTTTTTTCATATTCTGGATTTTCAACAGTACATGAAATTACAGAACAGACCCAATATTTCCAACAATACAAAGTGGGGGAAAACAAGCTAACTCACAGTGTAAATGATCTTCGAAAAGAAACTGTACAGAGAAAGAACTGTATAGCATAGTAAACGTGGTGTAGGGATAGCGTCTTTGATTCATAATCAAAATGTCTTCGGTCCCGGGTTCGATCCCCGCCACTGCCCAAATTTTGATAAATAATCAGCATTGGCGGCCGAAGACTTCCAGCATAAGAAGTCAGCCTCATTCTGCCAACGGCCTTGTCAAAGAGGGCGGAGGAGCGGATAGAGGTTCAGGGCACTCTCTTGTCCTAGGGGTGGGAAATTGCCCCTAAAGACGGAAGAATCAGCAATGATCAACGACATGAAGATGCAGAAGGCAATGGAAACCACTGCATTAAAGACACGTAACGTGTATCCACAGGACATGTGGCCTGTATTTGAAGAAGTGTCATGATGATCTCTCCATTGGCAAAAGATTCCGGAATAGTCCCCCATTCGGATCTCCGGGAGGGGACTGCCAAGGGGGAGGTTACCATGAGAAAAAGATTGAATAATCAACGAAAGGATAACGTACTACGAGTCGGGGCATGGAATGTCAGAAGCTTTAACGTGGTAGGGAAACTAGAAAATCTGAAAAGGGAAATGCAAAGGCTCAATCTAGATATAGTAGGGGTCAGTGAAGTGAAGTGGAAGGAAGAAAAGGATATCTGGTCAGATGAGTATCGGGTAATATCAACAGCAGCAGAAAATGGTATAACAGGTGTAGGTTTCGTTATGAATAGAAAGGTAGGGCAGAGGGTGTGTTACTGTGAACAGTTTAGTGACCGAGTTGTTCTAATCAGAATCGACAGCAGACCAACACCGACAACGAAAGATCAGGTATACATGCGGACGTCGCAAGCTGAAGATGAACAGATAGAGAAAGTGTATGAGGATATTGAAAGGGTAATGCAGTATGTAAAGGGGGACGAAAATCTAATAGTCATGTGCGACTGGAATGCAGTTGTAGGGGAAGGAGTAGAAGAAAAGGTTACAGGAGAATATTGGCTTGGACAAGGAATGAAGGAGGAGAAAGACTAATTGAGTTCTGTAACAAGTTTCAGCTAGTAATAGCGAATACCCTGTTCAAGAATCACAAGAGGAGGAGGTATGCTTGGAAAAGGCCGGGAGATACGGGAAGATTTCAATTAGATTACATCGTGGTCGGACAGAGTTTCCGAAATCAGATACTGGATTGTAAGGCGTACCCAGGAGCAGATATACACTCAGATCACAATATAGTAGTGATGAAGAGTAGGCTGAAGTTCAAGACATTAGTCAGGAAGAATCAATACGCAAAGAAGTGGGATACAGAAGTACTAAGGAATGACGAGATACGTTTGAAGTTCTCTAACGCTATAGATACAGCAATAAGGAATAGCGCAGTAGGCAGTACAGTTGAAGAGGAAGGACATCTCTAAAAGGGCCATCAGAGAAGTTGGGAAGGAAAACATAGGTACAAAGAAGGTAGCTGCGAAGAAACCATGGGTAACACAAGAAATACTTCAGTTGATTGATGAAAGGAGGAAGTAAAAACATGTTCCGGGAAAATCAGGAATACAGATATACAAGTCGCTGAGGAATGAAATAAATAGGAAGTGCAGGGAAGCTAAGACGAAATGACTGCAGGAAAAATGTGAAGACATCGAAAAAGATATGATCGTCGGAAGGACAGACTCAGCATACAGGTGATATTAAAAGCAACGGTGGTAACATTAAGAGTGCAACGGGAATTCCACTGTTAAATGTAGAGGAGAGAGCAGATAGGTGGAAAGAATACATTGAAAGCCTCTATGAGGGTGAAGATTTGTCTGATGTGATAGAAGAAGAAACAGGAGTCGATTTAGAAGAGATAGGGGATCCAGTATTAGAATCGGAATTTAAAAGAGCTTTGGAGGACTTACGGTCAAATAAGGCAGAAGGGATAGACAACATTCCATCAGAATTTCTAAAATCATTGGGGGAAGTGGCAACAAAACGACTATTCACGTTGGTGTGTAGAATATATGAGTCTGGCGATATACCATCTGACTTTCGGAAAAGCATCATCCACACAATTCTGAAGACGGCAAGAGCTGACAAGTGCGAAAATTATCGCCCAATCAGCTTAACAGCTCATGCACCGAAGCTGCTTACAAGAATAATATACAGAAGAATGGAAAAGAAAATTGAGAATGCGCTAGGTGACGATCAGTTTGGCTTTAGGAAAACTAAAGTGACGAGAGAGGCAATTCTGACGTTACGGCTAATAATGGAAGCAAGGCTAAAGAAAAATCAAGACACTTTCATAGGATTTGTCGACATGGAAAAAGCGTTCGACAGTGTAAAATGGTGCGAGCTGTTCGAGATTCTGAAAAAAGTAGGGGTAAGCTCTAGGGAGAGACGGGTCATATACAATATGTACAACAACCAAGAGGGAATAATAAGAGTGGACGATCAAGAACGAAGTGCTCGTATTAAGAAGGGTGTAAGACAAGGCTGTAGCCTTTCGCCCCTACTCTTCAATCTGGACATCGAGGAATCAATTATGGAAATAAAAGAAAGGTTCAGGAGTGGAATTAAAATACAAGGTGAAAGGATATCAATGATACGATTCGCTGTTGACATTGCTATCCTGAGTGAAAGTGAAGAAGAATTAAATGATCTGCTGAACAGAATGAACAGTCTAATGAGTACACAGTATAGTTTGAGAGTAAACTGGAGAAAGACGAAGATAATGAGAAGTAGTAGAAATGAGAACAGCGAGAAACTTAACATCAGGATTGATGGTCACGAAGTCAATGAAGTTAAGGAATTCTGCTTCCTAGGCAGTAAAATAACCAATGACGGACGGAGCAAAGAGGACATAAAAAGCAGACTCGCTATGGGAAAAAGGCATTTCTGACCAAGAGAAGTCTACTAATATCAAATACCGGCCTTAATTTGAGGAAGAAATTTCTGAGGATGTACGTCTGGAGTACAGCATGGACTGTGGGAAAACCGGAACAGAAGAGAATCGAAGCATTTGAGATGTGGTGCTATAGACGAATGTTGAAAATTAGGTGGACTGATAAAGTAAGGAATGAGGAGGTTCTATGCAGAATCGGAGAGGAAAGGAATATGTGGAAAACACTGATAAGGAGAAGGGACAGGATGATAGGACATCTGCTAAGACATGAGGGAATGACTTCCATGGTACTAGAGGGAGCTGTAGAGGGCAAAAACTGCAGAGGAAGACAGAGATTGGAATACGTCAAGCAAATAATTGAGGACGTAGGTTGCAAGTGCTACTCTGAGATGAAGAGGTTAGCACAGGAAAGGAATTCGTGGCGGGCCGCATCAAAACAGTCAGTAGACTGATGACAAAAAAAAAAAGGGAAAGAATGCTCAGTGCATATGAAACAGGAGAAAGAAAACCTTAGTCTATTAAGTACTGGTCTTTAAAGTAATGATGTGTTTGCAGCCTTGGGAAACAATTGTTCGCAAGCATTTTTCTTATTCTGATCATTGTTCACACATTCATCTTTTTTGTGCAGGTCTTCTGATATTGCACAGAGTGTTCTGCTGTTTTATGAAAATACTGATATGGAATGTATACTATTTAGTGATGCCTATAGTGAAAGTATGGAAGGAAGCCACCAACTAAAGGATGAGAAAAAAAGGAGCGTGACTGCTTATATCAGGTGAACAGAATAATTAATTTAATGACTCACGACAAAGAAGAAAACTGCCATTGTAGGTTACAATATTTTGACGTGTCTGAAGATACAGGACAAAGTATTTTAAAAGGATTCAAGTTAACAGAATGTGTAGACCTGCCAAATGCTTATTTATATGATCTAATTTCTGTACTTCCAGTACAGTGAAGATGACCTTGGAAAGACGAATGTGAAGTAACATTTAACAATGCAACCTGCATGTACAGAGTTCGGGAACAAATAGCGGATGGCGTGAAAGTAGTTGTGGTTTGTCTTATGGGATTTATAGCAATACACAGCATATCAAACTGTAAGATTATATTTAGTGCCTTGTCTTCAACCTACTACGAAAGCCCTTACTGACAAGAGAGGAAAACATGGGAACAGACACTGCAAATTAAATGATGGTACTGTTAATACCGTTAATCAGCATACTGTTTCCTCTCTGTGTAGAAATAATGATTATGGGTTTAAAGACACAACTAAAGTATATGAAACCTCTCTATGGAACAACATATACACTCCTGGAAATTGAAATAAGAACACCGTGAATTCATTGTCCCAGGAAGGGGAAACTTTATTGACACATTCCTGGGGTCAGATACATCACATGATCACACTGACAGAACCACAGGCACATAGACACAGGCAACAGAGCATGCACAATGTCGGCACTAGTACAGTGTATATTCACCTTTCGCAGCAATGCAGGGTGCTATTCTCCCATGGAGACGATCGCAGAGATGCTGGATGTAGTCCTGTGGAACGGCTTGCCATGCCATTTCCACCTGGCGCCTCAGTTGGACCAGCGTTCGTGCTGGACGTGCAGACCGCGTGAGACGACGCTTCATCCAGTCCCAAACATGCTCAATGGGGGACAGATCCGGAGATCTTTCTGGCCAGGGTAGTTGACTTACACCTTCTAGAGCACGTTGGGTGGCACGGGATACATGCGGACATGCATTGTCCTGTTGGAACAGCAAGTTGCCTTGCCGGTCTAGGAATGGTAGAACGATGGGTTCGATGACGGTTTGGATGTACCGTGCACTATTCAGTGTCCCCTCGACGATCACCAGTGGTGTACGGCCAGTGTAGGAGATCGCTCCCCACACCATGATGCCGGGTGTTGGCCCTGTGTGCCTCGGTCGTATGCAGTCCTGATTGTGGCGCTCACCTGCACGGCGCCAAACACGCATACGACCATTATTGGCACCAAGGCAGAAGCGACTCTCATTGCTGAAGACGACACGTCTCCATTCGTCCCTCCATTCACGCCTGTCGCGACACCACTGGAGGCGGGCTGCACGATGTTGGGGCGTGAGCGGAAGACGGCCTAACGGTGTGCGGGACCGTAGCCCAGCTTCATGGAGACGGCTGCGAATGGTCCTCGCCGATACCCCAGGAGCAACAGTGTCCCTAATTTGCTGGGAAGTGGCGGTGCGGTCCCCTACGGCACTTCGTAGGATCCTACGGTCTTGGCGTGCATCCGTGCGTCGCTGCGGTCCGGTCCCAGGTCGACGGGCACGTGCACCTTCCGCCGACCACTGGCGACAACATCGATGTACTGTGGACACCTCACGCCCCACGTGTTGAGCAATTCGGCGGTACGTCCACCCGGCCTCCCGCATGCCCACTATACGCCCTCGCTCAAAGTCCGTCAACTGCACATACGGTTCACGTCCACGCTGTCGCGGCATGCTACCAGTGTTAAAGACTGCGATGGAGCTCCGTATGCCACGGCAAACTGGCTGACACTGACGGCGGCGGTGCACAAATGCTGCGCAGCTAGCGCCATTCGACGTCCAACACCGCGGTTCCTGGTGTGTCCGCTGTGCCGTGCGTGTGATCATTGCTTGTACAGCCCTCTCGCAGTGTCCGGAGCAAGTATGGTGGGTCTGACACACCGGTGTCAATGTGTTCTTTTTTCCATTTCCAGGAGTGTATGTAAAACAGTTATTTTGTTCAAAGGGGCTTACCCAACAATTAAGGAATATTATGAAAATATAATATTTTCTCTGTGAATCCTCATAGAAATACTTGTCCTATCTATGACGAAAATTACAGCCAAAGTGAAGTACCTGAAAATGGGAACACAAAAGTGCACTGAACTATCAGAATTTAGAGTTACTGAATCTCGAGTGAAGGATATCCAAATTTTAAATTCTTTTCACAAACTGAAAGCCAGAACGTTTTATAAGAGGAAGATAAAAGCTAAGAAGGAATACGGAAAGTGCATGGAAAAAGAAGCAATATGTCCAGATTCCTGCAAAGAACCTGCCTCTACCTAATATTACAACGCATAATACAGCATGGGAGATTGCTGCTTTGAAATCGGCTCATTCAGGTGAAGAACCGATTGGTCGATTTGTCTGTTTTCTTTCAATGGAAAGATGTACGACAATATCCACAACTTATATAATTTTTACTACGAATCTAAAGTGTTGTGACTTGGCAAGACAACCAAGCCACTCTGAGGAACCCGAAAGGCACGCGTTTAAGCTCATGCAGGCTGGCGTGAGGTCTGGAACAGTTATAGGAGTTGAGTCTAGTAAAAAAGGTACGTAACTTCTGGAATACTTAACTTTAATCCATAATTGGTGAACATCGGTCGGACGGTAGATGCATCACAAGATAAATAGCAAATGATAATGGCGCCTTGCTAGGTCGTAGCAAATGACGTAGCTGAAGGCTATGCTAACTATCGTCTCGGCAAATGAGAGCGTAATTTGTCAGTGAACCATTGCTAGCAAAGTCGGCTTTACAACTGGGTCGAGTGCTAGGAAGACTCTCTAGACCTGCCGTGTGGCGGCGCTCGGTCTGCAATCGCTGATGGTGGCGACACGCGGGTCCGACGTATACTAACGGACCGCGGCCGATTTAAAGGCTACCACCTAGCAAGTGTGGTGTCTGGCGGTGACACCACATTCCTCCCCCGCAAATCGGCGGACGGTTGTGGTATAAGGCTTCCGCCCGCCGTGGAGAGGACCCCCTGTTGGCGTATGCGACAAGGTGGGGAGCCTAACAACAGGCGAGGCTGTGCCACCCGCACCCTGCCATTCGGTCCGAGGGGAGCTAGGAAACGCCTGAAAACCTAGTCCAGGGTGCACGCCAACATGCGGTGTATGCGCCCGTATATTGACAGGAGGGGCCGAAGGGTCGACCTCCATCAGGTCGGGGCACCCGACGGGCGAAGACGCCATGTGGTCCGGAGCGGGCAAGAGTTCCATGGCGGAGGACAACTGGTCACGGGAAGCGATCGGCAGCGCGTGACCCAGGGAGGCGCCCGGCGGTTGCAGCGACGCGTCCACTTCGGGCGTCGCCGGCGGAAGAACAGGCGGCGGCGGCGGCGGCGGCGGCGCGTCGCCATGGGGCAAAATGGAAGGCATCGTCGGTAACACCTGGGGCTGAGGCGAGCCAGTAGATGGGTCCCCAGATCGCTGACCGGACGGCACCGTCGCTGAAAGCAGACGGGGAGCGGCAGATGCCGTGCGACGACAGAGGCGCAGCTGATTGAGATGCCGACGCACCTCGCCAGAGGCCCCCAAAACCAGATACATAGCGCGGCCGAGGCAGCGAAGAATGCGCCCTGCGAGCCAACGCCGTGAACCTCGATAATTGCGGTAGTAGACAACGTCGCTTGGGGCAAAAGCAGGTGTCTGCCGCTGCACAGGAACCTGATGCGGCGGATGTAGCAAAGACATCAAGATGCGATGAGGGCGACCATGAAGCAACTCAGCTGGCGAGCGACCATCTCGGGGCTGAGAGCGATACGAGGACAAAAAGAGCAATAACGCGTCCTCCCGCGAATGCGACTCTTTCAACTTCAACATCTGTGACTTGAAAGTCCGGACCAAACGTTCAGCGGCACCATTTGACTGTGGCGAAAACGGTGCGGACGTCAGATGTTGAATACCATTGGCCTTGCAGAATAACTGAAATTCTGCGGACATGAATTGTGGGCCATTGTCGAAAACAATAGTCTGTGGAAGACCTTTAATGCAAAAGATAGCGGATAACGCTTGGATGGTGGCAGAAGTCGTGGAAGACATCCGGACAACAAAAGGAAAATTACTGAAGGAATCGACCAGAACCAACCATCGAGAATTCCAGAAGGGACCAGCAAAATCGATGTGTAAGCGTTGCCAAGGGGAAGTGGCTTTTGGCCATGCAAAGAATTTCCGCGGTGGTGCTGATTGTTGTTCGGCACACACCATGCAAGAAGAGCACATATTCGTAAACGCGGCATCGATTCCGAACCAAGTACAGTGCTGACGAGCAAGGTGTTTCGTTTTCACTATATCCCAATGTCCTTGGTGGAAAGGAGAAAGACAGAGGACTGTAACGAACGTGGGACCACGACCCTGGACTGATCATTATCAGAACGCAACAGCAAAACACCACGTCTTACAAAAAGTCTCTCCTTGTGAGCAAAAAATCGGCGAACCAACGGATCCTCGATCCGTGACTTTGACAAGGGCCAGTGGGTAGCAACAAAACGCAGAACGGTAGCAAGGACAGGGTCGGCAGGTGTGGCTGTAGCTACACGACGAAAATCAATCGGAAACGATGCGACCACGTCATCGGTTTCCGAATCAAGGAACATGCAAGCAAGTTCGTAAGAATCGAATGCTCTATCCTCAGCAACAGGCAAACGGGACAACGCATCGGCGTTTCCGTGCTTAGCAGTGGACCGATACAAGATATCGTAGAGGTACTGCGAGAGGAAAATAGACCAGCGAATGAATTTCTGCGCTGTACGTGGAGGTACAGGCTTGGTCGGATGAAAAAGCGATGTCAAAGGTTTGTGGTCGGTGATGATGGTAAAGTGACGACCATACAAGAAATCATAATTCTTTGTAACACCAAATACGAGAGCCAGTGCTTCTTTCTCGATCTGTGAATAATTTCTTTGCGCAGACGAGAGCAATTTGGACGCAAAGGCAATAGGGCGATCGTGCGAACCATCTTTGTGCGCAAGCACAGCACCGATTCCGAAATCCGATGCATCCACCATCAACAAAAGGGGTTTCCGGGGATCGAATGGCGTAAGGGAAGTATTGGAAAGCAACGCCGATTTCATTTGGCGAAAGGCGCGTTCGCATTCCGTCGTCCAGGCGAACGGAACACCTTTACGGCGTAAACAATGAAGCGGAGCTGAAATGGAAGAGGCCTGGCGCACATAGCGATGATAGTAATTTATTTTTCCCAGCACATTCTGTAGCTGCTTCAAATTCTGCGGCGAAGCAAGTCTTGTATGGCACGGAGGTACTCGGGACTGGGATGTATGCCTTGGGCATTGAGTATATGTCCCAGATATGGCAAAACACGTGCAAAAAACACACATTTGTCCTTCCGCAAGCGAAGACCATTTTGTCGCAAGACCTGAAATAATGTTCTGAGATTGGCTAAATGTTCTTCTTCCGTCTTTCCGGTGATCACAATATCGTGAGATAGTTTGCTGCAGTAGGGACCGACGCACAAACAGTTTGTAGATATTGCTGAAACAATGCAGGGGCGGATGCACACCCGAATGGCAGTCGTTTGAATCGGTACAAACCAAGATGCGTGTTAACCACCTATACGCGCTGGGATTCTTCGTCCACCGGTATTTGCAAGTACGCATCTACTAGGTCCAACTTCGAAAAATATTTACCTGGGCACAGTTTGTCAAAAAGATCTTCCGGGCGGGGTAAAGGAAAAGTTGCAGTCACTAGTTGGTGATTCACTGTTGCCTTGAAGTCCACGCAAAGTCTCAATTTCCCGAAAGGTTTTTGCAAAATTACTAAGGGTGATGCCCAGAGAGAAGCCTGCACACGTTCAATGACACCTTGTGATTCCAAATCGTGTAAAGTTTTTGCGACCTCATCACGCAATGCGTGGGGAACATTGCGCGCTCTGAAAAATTTCGGTTGCGCGTTGACTTCCAGTTCCAAATGTGCTTTATAGTTCTTAGCGCAACCGAGGCCCGGTGCAAAAATATCTGCAAATTCTTCACATAGACGAGAAACACTGGCTGAAGGCACAGTCTGGTTCGCTGATAGGACCTGATTTACTATAGACAAGTTAAACAACTGAAATAAATCTAAACCAAACAAGTTCACTGCAGAAGAAGAACGGAGGACATAAAATGACACAAGTTTTGTTTGTCCCTTGTATGTTGCAAGAAGGCTGCACTGTCCTAACACAGGGATCGCTTGTCCAGAATAACTAGTTAGCTTAACACTTGCGGCATGCAACGGAGGTGTGCCCAGCTGTTTGTACGTGTCGTGATTGACTAGTGAAACTGCAGCTCCGGTATCGAGCTGGAACGGTATCACATTGCCGTTAATGTCCAAGCCCACAATAAGTTTATTGTCCTGCTGACGACAAGAGCGACTGTCTCGCGCAACGTGAACTGACACTGGTACAAAATCACTTGCGACTTGATGGGATTTCCGTCGATGTCGATGCACACTTTTTGTGGGACGAACACAGTCACTGTTAGAGAGAGTGGCACTGGGCAGAGTGGAATGAACTACATGAATTTCCATAGGCGAAGTGTCGCGAGCCTGAGTTTCCTAGGTTCGATTCCGATCCCAGCGCGAAGCAAAGGGCCTGGAATGGTTGTGAGTGTCCGATCGGAGCTTTTTCTGGCAAACACTTTGAACATGTCCTTTTTTATTACAGAAAAAGCAAATAGCTTGGTGTGACAGGCAATTCTCACGCGAATGTCTAGTAGCACATGGCGGGCATAATTTCACTGCAATTGCTTGCTGGCGCGGGACACGTGGCTGAGAGCCAGGTGGCTTTGGTGCAGCAGGGCGCGAGGACTGTTTACTGTTCCATGCAGCTCGCCCGGTGGGCCGGTTAACGTGACACACAGGTGGCGAAGTTTCAAATGATTCCTCAATAAAGTCAAGTGTGTTCTGCCGATCCAATATGTCCATCACTTGTTGAAGGGAGGGATTGACTAGTTTCAAAATCTGTTCCCGTATACGAACATCAGAAACGTTCTGTGCAATTGCATCACGCACCATAGTATCTGAATAAGGGAGTCCACATTCACACTCAAAAGCACATTCCCTAGTAAGGCCTTGCAAGGCTACAACCCACACTCTATTAGTCTGACCGGCCGTACGTTTTGTACGAAAGAAGGTATACCTTATCGCAACTACATTGACTGATTCTTTGAAATATGCATTTAATGCAGACAAAATTTCTTCGTAGGACAGAGTTGCTACGTCGCATCGGGGAAATAATTTCACTATCACACGGTAAGTCTGGATGCCTATGGATGCTAACAAAAAAGGCTGCCACTCGTTACCTTGAATTCTGTAGGCGGCGAGATGAAATCCAAATTGGTGTGACCATTCCGTCCAGCTTTCCAGTGCCGCATCAAAAGGACGAAAAGGTGGTGCAACTGCGTGTTGTGGCTGCGTGAGCGGTGGAGCGGCGGCTGCCGCATCGTTTTGCAGTGCACGTTGACCCTGGACGAGCTGTCCAAGGGCATCCAGTAAGGCCTGCGTCTGCTGATTCTGCAAGCGATAAAATTCGGACAGTACATCTGGAGAGTGTGGCGAAGCCATTACACAAGTAAATTAGGAGAATCAATACGAACGCAAAATTCTCGTCGCCAAACTGTTGTGACTTGGCAAGACAACCAAGCCACTTTGAGGAAGCCGAAAGGCACGCGTTTAAGCTCACGCATGCTGGCGTGAGGTCTGGAACAGTTATAGGAGTTGAGTCTAGTAAAAAAGGTACGTAGCTTCTGGAATACTTAACTTTAATCCATAATTGGTGAACATCGGTCGGACGGTACACGCATCACAAAATAAATAGCAAATGATAATGGCGCATTGCTAGGTCGTAGCAAATGACGTAGCTGAAGGCTATGCTAACTATCGTCTCGGCAAATGAGAGCGTAATTTGTCAGTGAACCATTGCTAGCAAAGTCGGCTGTACAACTGGGGCGAGTGCTAGGAAGACTCTCTAGACCTGCCGTGTGGTGGCGCTCGGTCTGCAATCACTGATAGTGGCGACACGCGGGTCCGACGTATACTAACGGACCGCGGCCGATTTAAAGGCTATCACCTAGCAAGTGTGGTGTCTGGCGGTGACACCACATAAAGTGTTCTGCCTTATATATTGAGACCTACCAAACATTTCTAATGAGAAATATTAGGATCTACAAGTTTGGAAAAATCTTTGTGGGTCAGAGGCACAAGAATATTATGATAGTCTTACTATTGCTTGAGGGTCTTAGTACAGGCAATCTTGTACTGATTTTTAAGTATAGTGTGACTCTTATTTCAAGTAACAGAGGAAAAAATCTATGTTTATGATACTTCGAATTCATGGACTGCCGGCTAGTGTGGCCGAGCGGTTCTAGGCGCTTCAGTCCGGAACCGCGCGACCGCCACGGTCGCAGGTTCGAATCCTGCCTTGGGCATGGATGTGTATGATGTCCTTAGGTTAGTTAGGTTTAAGTAGTTCTAAGCTCTAGGGGACTGATGACCTCAGATGTTAAGTCCCATAGTGCTCAGAGCCAATTGAACCATTTGAACAATTCATGGACTCACACCCTTCTTTCACTAAGTTTCTCTTGCTCACTTACGTAACTTGTAGCATCAAAAGTTTGAATAAACTTGCAATAATATTGTTATAAATTACGTAATATTAATTACGGTTTGTAATTGTGCAAAATGAGACTAAATATTACATAATTATAAGATCAAGGAAAGATTTAAGTACAAATATAAACTGGTGTAAAATTTATAAAACTGGACTTAGCTCATTCGTCTCCTGGATCCTTTATTTGAAATATGCACCAGCTGTAATTATGAAACAATTTTTTTGCAGTAGATCTAAGATAGGCTGCTGGCCCAAAACCGGTTATATGGAAAGCGATCTGGAGACAGAATGTGGACAGCCAGTGCAGCCTGTAAAAAAATCGCAGGCACAGAGGTCGCTCTCTCGCATGGGGTAACTACCACAGAGAGTAGTGGATAGCCACCACTGATATGTACCGGCATAGCCGAAACTTCAGTATACTCTTTATTATTACTAAAGTTTGATCTGAGTCTGTATCTGCTCCTGGATATGATTTACAATTCAGATTTTTCACTTTGTAATCTCTGTCTGACGCCGATGTAATCCAGCTGGAATTTTTCCATATCTCCGGAATTTCTCCGTGTACATACTTTCTCCTCTTGTGATTCTTGAATGGGGTATTCACTTTTACCATCTGAAATGTTTTTAAGAACTCACTGAACTTTCTCTTTTCCCATTCCTATTGCCAAATCCACATTCTGTCCTAGAACCATGTTGCTATCCCTCATGATCATGAGATTTTCATCCACTTTTACCTACTGATTTGTCCACTTAGCTTCTTCCTAAACTTTCTCTCCATCATCTGCTACGCTTCAAGCCCTTTTTGGACATATATGCGATCAGAGTCCTGAATCTCGTGTATCCACAGTCTGTCATCCCCTACACATTCGTCTGTCTGAAAGGAACATGATCAGCCTTCAGAGCATTTCTGCTCAAGATACAGAGGGTTCTTGATTCACTTTAAAAGAAGTGCCAGAAATTAATTGTATGTGGTGGCTTCAATATAAATTTTTATATGATGGTGCAAGAAAATGATGTTGGTAGATCTCCTAAATTGATATGATCTGATGCAGACTGTTTCCTTCCATCTAGGGTGCAGGAGAACAGTAGCACAGCCATCAACAATATTTTTTATTCATTCTTTATTACTATATTGGCACTCTGTTAGTAAAAGGGTGAATGGCCTTTCAGACCATGATGAACAAATTTTAACACTGAAAGGCTTTTGTACTCAAACAAATGTCACATGTAGTTACGAACTATTTAGCAAAGTTAATACATCGCCAATAGAGAGTTTTTTAAACCTTGTCAAGGAACAAGAGAGGCAGGATATTTATAGTGCCGATAACACAGACGACAAATATTATGTTCTCCTTAACACATTTCTGATGGTCTTTGAGAGTTGCTTTCCATTACAATATTCTAAACGGGATGACAGGGTACTAGCAGTAAAAGGCAGCCTGGATGGCTGACTAGTGGGGTAAGGACATCATGTAGAACACAATGGGAATTATATCAAAATGTTAGACGTAGTCACCATCAAGCCACAGTAGCTCATTGCAAACAATATTTTAAGGTGCTTAAAAACGTTATTAGGAACTCAAAGAGTATGTTGTACGCAAATAGAATAGCTAAATCACAGGATAAAATTAAAACCATATGTTCAGCTGTGAAGGAAGTGTCTGGTCAGCAGCATAAGGTCAACGATATAAAGTCAGTTTGTGGTAAAAATATTTCTGTTATTGATAAATCAGATATATGTACAGTATTTAAAAATAACTTTCTGAGCATAGCTGGTAAATAAAATAAAAATTTATTTTTTACAGAGAATCATTTTTTACAGGGAAATGTCATTCCAAGAGTGATGTCTGAAATACTCCTCCGTGATACAGACAAGGTGGAGATTTAGTCAATAATTAAAGATTAAGAACCCTCATGGATATGATGGAGCGCCCAACAGAATATTAAAGTTCTGTACTGCACATGTTAGCCCTGTATTTAACCATATTTGTAATTTATCCTTTAGGAATCTTCAGTTTCCTGAACGATTAAAGTACGCAGTGGTAAAGCCGCTTTATAAAAAGGGAAGGACGAATAATGTAGAGAATTGTAGACCTATTTATATGCCATCAGTGTTTGCTCAGGTTATAGAAAAGGCTGTGTATGTAAGGATAATTAAACATTTTACATCACACAGTTTTGCTTTCAACTGTATAGTTCAGCTTTAGAAGGCGTTTAACATCTGAAAATGCTGGATTCTCTTTTCTCTGTGAGGTACTGTATGGGTTAAACAAAAGGTTTCCAACGCTAGGCATATTTTTTTATTTAACTAAAGCATTTGATTGTGTTGATCACAATATATTGCTCCAAAAGTTGGGCCACTTCGGAGTATGGGGAGTAGGTCACAACTGTTTCACCTCTTACTTTAGAACAGACAGCAAAACGTCATTATACACAATGTTGAGAATGACTGTGATGTGGGGTCTGAGTGGGGTATGGTCAAATGGGGGGGGGGGGTGCCACAGGGATCAGTGTTGGGACCACTCCTGTTCCTTATTTACATAAATGATATGCCCTCTAGTTTTATGGGTAACTCATAAATTTTTCTGTTTGCTGATGACACTAGCTTGGTAGTAAAGGATGTTGTGTGCAACATTGGCTCAGTTTCAAATAGTGCAGTTCATGTCATAAGCTCAGTTTTTACAGTTTCCAACACACAATTTAAGAATACTTGACGTTTTAATTTCACAGAATGGGCATTTGATAAGCGAATCGGGAAAGTTCAAATTTCTAGCTGTTCAGATAGATAGTAAACTGTTGTGGAAAACCCACGTTTAGGATCTTGTTCAAAGACTTAATGCTGACATTTTTACTATTTGAACGGTATCAGAAGTAAGTGATCGTTCGACACGAAAATTACTCTACCATGCTTATTTTCGTTATGTCGTATGGTATTATATTTTGAGGTAGATCTTATCATTTTAAATGTATATTTTTGGCTCAGAAACGCGTATTTTGGGCAATAAGTGGTGTAAGTTTGCAAACCGCTTGTCAACCGCTGTTCACTAGTCTGGGTATATATATATATATATATATTCTGTGCGGTCATTTCTTATTAACAATATCAGCTTATTCCCAAGAATAAACAGCTTTCACTCAGTTAATGAATAAAATCCCACAAACGCCCAAAAAGGACTTAAAGTATTGCGTGATATGGGTGCATTCTGTGAGTCCCCTTTTACTGGTTTAGCATGTTCCCTCTTGACAGTTTACATCTGCTTGGCTGTATGCAAACACCATCTTGGCTTGTTCCCGCCATGAATACTTGACCATTCCGCTGCTTACAGTACTATGCATGAATCACACAGCCTGCAACATACAAGGAACACACGGAACGTAGTCGTAGGAACTTCCATTCGTCATTGCCATCCACCATGCCAATGATGCATTTCAAGACACATGTTCATAGGACCTTTTTCCTCCTTTTTAGACAGAAATGTGACCCTGCAGTATGTCGGTTTTACTAACGTTCACCCAGTATATATAAATCAGTTACTCCATTGTGCCTGTCTGCGACTCATCTACACAATATAGTGAGTAGCAGTTTATCCTATTCATAATATCTCTATTGGTCCATCATGCTAAAGGGACATCGCCTTGCAAGTAATTGTCTAATTGTCAATGTCAGCAAATTTCACTAGCAGTCCTATACTTTAAGACATTATTTTATTTTATTCGGAAACCAACCAGTTTCGACATTTCATTGTGCCATCTTCAGGTACCATACGCTTCTATCCAAATTAACGAACTTGTCGAGTAGCACCATAAATCACTGGATATCATGACTTCCAGTCGTTATACAATTACTGCAGACAAAGAGGTCTTTGTATGAAACAATTGTATAACGATTGGAATTCACAGTATCCAGCCATTTATGGTGGCATAGGAACTTCTTACTCCATTGTCCGACAGAAGCGCGTCCCTGCAGTTGCTGTCACGTTTTCGTATGAAGAAATTGTATATTGATTGGAATTCATGATATCCAATGATTTACAGTGCTACACGACAAGTTCGTTTATTTGGATGGAAGCATATGGGGCCTGAAGATGCCAAAGTGAAATGTCAAAACTGGTTGCTTTGAGAATAAAATATAATAATGTCTTACAGAGTATGGCTGGTGGTGAATTTTATTGACAGGACAATTTTCGTAATATTGTGGTATACATTAGCTTTTTTCCCACACCTTCATCTAAATATGCCCTTATTCTTTCTATATCTGGCCACCACCTCTCTCCAGTTTAGAAACGTACCCAACACATCCACCTCCGTTGCCGTCATTCTGTTGACCTCTTTTCCCCCTCTACCTGCCATTTCACAGCTTTTCCTTCTTAAGCCTGCCTCCACCCACCCTCTCCATCTTCCACACATCTTCTCCCTTTTCCACTTGCCCACTGCCACTCGCCATCTTCCACATGCCTTCTGCACCTTGTACTAGTTGAACATCCCATATTCTGTATACCACCTCCTCCCTTCCTCTGTCCTCCTTCTCCTCCTCCTCCTCCTCCTCCCTCCCTCCCTCCCACTGTCCACTTCCTCTTCCTTCCTCTATCTGTCGATCTCCTGCTCTACATCTGTGCATCTGTTGCCTCCAACTTCTGTCCATCCCACTCCTACTCCATCTTCTCTCTGCCACTCCTACCCTCTTTTTGTTAATCTTTTCCTTTCCTCTACACAGATCCTACTCCCCCTGTCCCTGTCCATTCCCTCCCTCTCTCTCTCCCTCTCTCTGTGCAGCCACACCTGTCCACACATACACCAACTGAATTGCATCTGATACTACCTGCACAACATTCCAGACATGAAGGGCAGTCTAGATGTCAGGCATTGTCAACCGTTTTAACTTCCACCCCCACCACTGTGTTAGCTAGGTGATTCTTACGCCAACTGCGCTTCAGTCTAGACAGTAAGTGTTATGTGTAACATATTTGATCGAAATTGATCCATAGTTTTATGAGATGAGGAACATGCACACACACAAATACACAAACACACACACACACACACACACACACACACACACACACACACACGGTTAGTAATTAAAACATTTTCGGTCCTGGATCCGAATCCCGCAAATGCTTATATTCCAAATGAAATTCAGCAGCAGTGGCAGCCTATGTCTTCTGGCATAAGAAGTCATCGTCATCCAGACAATGTCCTCATCAAAGAGGATGGAGAAGCGGACACTTGTTTAACCGCATGAGGATGGACAAGGCACTGGAAACCACTGCACTAAGGCAAATTACGTGTATTTACAGGATATGAGGTCTCTAATGAAAAAATATTTCTGTCTAGTCCCCCTCCCCCCATCGGATTTCCTGGCGGGAACTGCCAAGGGGGAAGTAACCTTGACAAAAAGACTGAATAATAAACGAAATGATAACTTGCTACGAATTGGAGCAAGGAATAACAGATTTTTGAAGATGGTACGGAAGCTGAAATACATGAAAAGTGAAATGCTAATGTACAATCGAAATATGGGGAGAGGTTTACTAAAGTGAAATTTCAAGAAAACAAGGATTTCTGGTCACATGTGTATGTGGTAATACAAGAGCAGCTGAAAATGGTACAATCGTGGTAGGATTCGTCATACATAGGAAGGTATGGCAAAGAGTGAGTTGCTGTGAACAGTTCACTGATGGAATTGTTCTCATCAGAATCGACAGAAAACTAACTCAACAAAGATAGATATACATGTCGACGTCGTAAGAGGAAGGTGAAGAGATACATAAAATATATTAGGTTATTAACTGAGTAATTCAGTATATATAGGGAAATGAAAATCTAATAGTCATAGGCAACTGGAATGTGGATGCAGGGGAAGAAGTAGAAGAAAGGGTTACGGAAGACTACGGGCTTGGTGCTACAAATGAGAGAGGAGAAAGACTAATGGAATTCTGCAATAAATTTCAGCTAGTAATAGTGAATAGCCTGTTCAAGGGCTACAAAAGGAGGAGGTGCACTTGGAAAAGGCCGGGAGATATGGGAAAATACCCGATTACATCATGGTCAGGCAGAGATTTGCCAGCCGCGGTGACCGAGCGGTTCTAGGCGCTTCAGTCCAGAACCGCGCGACTGCTACGGTCGCAGGTTCGAATCCTGCTTCGGGCATGGATGTGTGTGATGTCCTTAGGTTATTTAGGTTTAAGTAGTTCTAAGATCTAGGGGACTGATGACCTCAGATGTTAAGTCCCACAGCGCTGAGAGCCATTTGAACCATTTTCAGGCAGAGATTTCGAAATCAGATATTGGATTGTAAGGCTTACCCAGTAGCAGATATAGACTCAGCTTGAAATTTAGTAGTAATGATGAGTAGGCGGGAGTCTAAGAGACTACTCAGGAAGAATCAATGAGCAAAGAAGTGCGGAAATTCTAAGTACTGAAGAGATACGCTTGATCTTCTCTTAGACTATATACACAGCGATAAAGAATAGTTCAAGAGGCAGTTCAGTTGAAGAGACAAGAAGATCTCTAAAAAGGGCAATCGCACAAGTTGAAAATAAAAGCGTAGGTACCAAGAAGGTGACTGCGAAGAACCATGGCTAACAGAAGAAATACTACAGATGATCGATGAGAGGAGGAAGTACAACAATGTGCAGGGAAATTCAGGAACACAGAAGCACGAGTCACGTAGGAATGAAATAAATCGAAAGCGCAGGGAAGCTAAGTCGAAATGATTGCATAAAAAAATGTGAAGAAATCGAAGGAGAAATGATTGTCGGAAGGACTGACTCAGTATACAGAAAAGTCGAAACAACCTTCGGTGAAATAAAAAGCAAAGGTGGTAACATTAAAAGTGAAGTGGGAGTTCTATTATTAAATGCTGAGGACAGAGCGGATAGGTGAAAAGAAGACATTGAAGGTTTCTATGAAGGCCAAGACTTAGTTGATGACATGATAGAAGAAGGCACAGGAGTCGATTTAGAAGACATAGGGGATCCAACATTAGAATCAGCGTTTGAAAGTGTGGTGTCACCGCCAGACACCACACTTGATAGGTGGTAGCCTTTAAATGGGCCGCGGTCCGCTAGTATACGTCGGACCCGCGTGTCGCCACTGTCAGTGATTGCAGACCGAGCGCCGCCACACGGCAGGTCTAGAGACACTTCCTAGCACTCGCCCCAGTTGTACAGCCGACTTTGCTAGCGATGCTACACTGACAACTACGCTCTCATTTGCCGAGACGATAGTTAGCATAGCCTTCAGCTACGTCATTTGCTAAGACCTAGCAAGGCGCCATTACCAGTTAATATTGAGATTCTAAAACCTGCACAGTCAAGAGCGATGTACACCAATTATGGATTAAAGTTAAGTATTCCAGCAGCAACGTACTGTTGAGTGGTAAATTCGAGGGCGAATTTCTCCGAAGGGTGGAGGAATGTTGAGTGGTACTTAAGTAAATAAATTAGTGAAATCAAAGTGAACTAGAAATTAGAATATAAATGGAAAACTTGGTTTAGTTTGGAGAGTTACATACTGGCACACAGCGGGCCGAACAGCAGAGACAATGACCGTGAAGTCAGCAAGTTCCACATAAGCGGGCGCTGTCGATTCAGCCGTCAGGGCATCGCCCGACCGGCTCACGTGTTTCTCAGTGGTCGCATGTGAGCAAAGGCCCTCGCCTACATCCCAAGAGCCAATGACCGACGTTAAGAAGATTCTTCGAGAAGCTTTTCAACGTGACAGAAGAGGCAATGACCGGCTCACGTGTTTCTCAGTTGTCGTATGTGAGCAAAGGCCCTCGCCTACATTCCAAGAGCCAATGACCGACGTTAAGAAGAATCTTCGAGAATCTTTTCAACGTGACAGAAGAGGCAATGGCCGTGAAGTCGTTCACCTCCAGTAAACTGAAGTGAATAAATACGCGAGACGCAGTGGGCCCGACAGATGAAGACGAGAGGAAGACGAAGGCGAAGACGGAGACGAAGACGGAGACGAGCGACGAAGAAGACGAAGAAGAAGCGTAGCAGTTGTTTTAAGTTAGTTTCGGTGCTGAAGATCATCAGGCAAGAAGAGACTACATCATGCACAGACGCACCGAGTCCGCCGCTGTAATAGAATAGCAAGCAGCAGCCTCAGTGCCAGAAGAAGAAGTTAAAAGGTAATTTGAAGTCTGATTTTACATACCCGGGTGACTCGTGAGGACGGGAAGGAGACGGCCTCACTTCAGCAGTCACCTGTGAGCTGGGATAAAGACCTGACAGCCGAAGACTGGCAAGCGGGAGTCCGTGGTTCGAGTCCGGGACACTGGCCTTCCCCCGCCGCGCCGCTCTGCTGGACGACGCACAACACACGCGGCCGCTTAGAGAAGAGAAACACTGGGATGCCACATTCAAGGTATCACCACCCGATGCACGACGTCGCTCGCAATAATTAAACAGGCCACCTCGCGCTGCGCGTCTCCGGTCAGCTGGGCGAGACGGCGACACGAGATACACACCGCTACGCGTAATCAGACGCCGCCGCCCCGCCGCCGCCGCCGCTGCCGCAGCAGAAGGCTACGCAAACGACACGGCTGCCGCTCTCCGAACCAGAACGTCCAGTAAGATAACAGTTGTACGAAACTTTCAATAAAAGTTATCTTATGTATAAAATGATGTTTCATTCGACCTCATACCCGAGCCAAGGAAGAACCCACCCTGCCCACATTTTGTAAGAGAGAAAAGTTTATTTATTTAATATTTTCACCCAGACAGAATGCTTGAGAATGCTCATCCTGACAATTGACAGCATCAAAAGAGAAAACCCATTTACATTGAGTGACAGAAGTGTCACATTTAGTAACCACAACTGTTACATTTGATGTCAGAAGCCGTAGTAGTTGTTACAGTACCTTATTGGCTATATTAATTACATTGTCATTTTCCAGACCTCACGCCAGCCTGCGTGAGCTTAAAAGCGTGCATTTCGGCCTCCTCTAGCAACACGGTGTTGGCTCTTCTGCCAACACAACAGAAAGAGCTCTGGAAGACTTAACATCGAATAAGGAAGAAGGAAGAGATAACGTATCATTATAATTTCTAACGTCATTGGGGGACGTGGCAGCAAAACGACTTTTCACGTTCGTGTGTAGAACGTATGAGTCTGGCAATATACCACTTGATTTTCTGAAAAAAAATATCATCTACATATTTATCAAGATTTAGAGAGTTGAAAAGAGCGAGAATTACCGCATAATCTGCTTAACAGCTCATGAATCCAAGTTGTTGGCAAGAAAAAAGTACAGAAGAATGGAAAAGAAAATTGATGATGTATCACTTGACGAGCAATTTGGCTTCAGGAAAGGTAAAGGCAACAGGGAGGTAAATCTGTTGATAATGCAAATAAGAATAAAGAAGTTACTGTGGAGAATGGAAGGAAGATTTCAAAAAAAAAAATGACGAAACGTTCATAGGATTTGTCGACCTGGAAAAAGCGTTCAACATGTTCAAGATTCTGAGATACTTTATGTACAGATATGGTGTAGGAAGACGGGCAATATAAATGTCTACAAGAGCCAAGATGGAACAACAAGAGTGGAAGACCAAGAATGAAGTGCTGATATTAAAAATGGTGTAGGACGGTAATCTAGACTTTCTTCCCTACTATTCAATCTGCACATAGCAAAGCAATGACTGACATAAAAAGAAGGTTCAGGAGCGGAGTTAAAATGCGAGGTGGAAGGATATCAGTGATAAGATTTTCTGACGACGTTACTGTCCTCAGTGAAAGTGACGAAGAATTACAGAATTTGCTAAATGGAATAAACAGTCTAATGAGTACTGACTATGGATTGAGTGAAAAACCGAAGAAAGAAGAAAGTAATGAGAAGTAGCTGAAATGAGTATACCGAGAATCTTACCACCAGGAGTTAAGGAATTCTGCTGCCTGGCAGCAAAATAGCCGATGACTGACGGAGTGAGAAGGACATGAGAAGCAGACAAGCACTGGCAAAAGTGGTATTCCTAGTCAAGAGAAGTCTACTACCATCAAACATAGGCCCTAATTCGTGGAAGAAATTTCCGACAATGTACGTTTGAAGAACAGCATTAAATGGTAGTGAAACGTGGACTGTGGGACAATCGGAAAGAAAGAGAATCTAAGCACTTGAGGTGTGAGCTACAGATGAATCCTGATAGTTGCGTGGGTTGATAAGGTAAGTGCGAGCTAACATCCAAAAGATGTTCGGGCTCACATGCGGTTCCTCTTCGTTGAAATGTCTTGGCTCAAACTCGTGTAAGGGTTGTTTATTGCTAGCGCGTAATTATAGAGAGAATTTCCTTTGTAGTTGCAGTCTTTCATTGTTGTACAGTACAACAGGTGTGGCACGCATGTAGATTTGCACCAAGTATTTCGCAGCTGCAATTAACTAGATATTATTTGCAGTGCTATGTTAATGTGTTCTCTTATTTTTGCTCTTCAAATTGTGCTTTTTTTGTGTTGTCGTGTGAAATATTGTGACAATAATGGCGTGTGAAAAACGTAACACTAGGCTCCAAAGTAAACTGAGAAATAACAGTGAAGACGAACGCAGTGTGTTAACGCCACCATGTAATGAATTGACAAATATTCAAAGTAGTAATTTGGTTACTGTGCATAGGGAAATGGAGCGGGCGTCAAATAATGGAGTAGACAGTGAAACAGGTAGTGAACAGGGAAGCATTATCGATCGATCGGTCGGCAACAGCTCCCCTCAGGAATCGGGAATGACAGAACACAATATTGCAAATACTGTAGACTCCGGTTTTGGGTTCTCACCGTTTTCTCAAATGAGTCAAGACACATTTTCCGCTTGTCAAAATGTGAATGTTGCCAGTGCAAATTCACTGCCGAAAAGCACTGAGGAACACGTTTCAGACACCAGTGCACTGTTATTACAGTTAATGCAACGAATGGGACAAAGGCTACAAAAGTTAGACACAACGCTTGAACAAAATCAGAAACAAATGGGACAAAATCTTCAAAAGTTAGACACAGTGGAACAAAATCAGAGACAAACACAGCAAAAGCTTCAGAAGTTAGACACAATGGAACAACACCAGAGGCAAACACAGCAACAGTTAGACACAATGGAACAAAAGCTTTAAAAGTTAGACTCAGTGGAACATAAGCTTGAACAAACACGTGAAGATTTAACTACTGAGTTACATAACATTGAATCGAAATGTCAAAAAGTCTGTAATGACGTAAAAACACAAATTTGTGAGCATTTTCAACCTATTTTTTCGCGGCATGAAAATGCATTACAGAATCACGAAGCAGCCATAAAAGAACTGCAAACTATTGTTCATGAAAATCATGAGACCTTGCAAGCTAAAATTGACTCAGTTGCATCTACCGATTTGGTTACGCAACTTTCAAAAACTCAAGAAAACTTAAAGGACACAGTAGATACTCTGAAAATTGGTTCAGAAAGACACATGGAGGAAATTAGTTCATTATCAGAGAAAGTAGTTGAACTTTCGGATCACCTAAATGATTTATCTACGAAGGTAGATGATAATCTGAATGACACAAAACCAGTAGTCCTTAATGACACAGAAGAGTGCGAACAAATTAGGAAATTCAAACAAAATCAGAATCAAATTAATACGCAACACCAAAGAGAAGTCCGGGAAGTACAAGATCAGCTGACACAGGTAATACAAGAATTACGTATTTCAGAGGACACTCGCGCCCCAATACGGGAAGAGGGTCATAGAAATACGGAACAGCCACAAAATAATAACACAGGGCATTTCGGAAGTTATGAAAGAAATTGGCAATGTGCACCGAATTTTGAGATGGAATAAACAGTCTAATGAGTACTGACTATGGATTGAGTGAAAAACCGAAGAAAGAAGAAAGTAATGAGAAGTAGCTGAAATGAGTATACCGAGAATCTTACTACCCGGAGTTAAGGAATTCTGCTGCCTGGCAGCAAAATAAGCGATGACTGACGGAGTGAGGAGGATATAAAGAGCAGACAATCACTGGCAAAAGTGGTATTCCTAGCCAAGAGAAGTCTACTAGCATCAAACATAGGCCTTAATTCGTGGAAGAAATTTCTGACAATGTACGTTTGAAGAACAGCATTAAATGGTAGTGAAACATGGACTGTGGAACAATCGAAAAGAAAGAGAATCTAAGCACTTGAGGTGTGACCTACAGATGAACCTTGATAGTTGCGTGGGTTGATAAGGTAAGTGCGAGCTAACATCCCAAAGATGTTCGGGCTCACATGCGGTTCCTCTTCGTTGAAATGTCATGACTGAAACTAGTCCAGGGGTTGAACCGCACGTGTTGCGTTACACGCCCTAAATTAGAGACTAGTGACCTTTTGGTTAGATTGTCTGGTTGATGGCAAGTGGCGAAATTGTAGGAAACGAAGTTAATGTAACATATAATAACAATAATAATTATATCGGGAATTAAATTAACGACCCATAAATGATGTAGACCACACAGTTGCGATTTGGTTAGAATAATGTTTATTCAGAAAGAAAACTAATAGCGAACGTGGTCGTATTTTGATATACTATTACACTCGAGTGCATATCCATTTGACACAGTTTGATCATTCGCAATCTCATCGCGAAACGTAAGTCCAGTACTTCGCCACCTCGATATTTACACGTAAAGTTAATAGTTCACGCTAGGCTCGCGGCTGCTCACCACTCAAGACTAAGTCCCGCCATACTACAGAACCGAAATTCGCTAAATCGTTTTACTTCCTAGCTGCCTAAAGATCGACTGTCCACTTCCGCGTCTCAATCCCATCTGTACTCTGCCCGTCCCCGGCCACGTTTCCCGCGCGCCGTATATCGCTCCACTGACTAGGGCAGTTCCCTTTCCTGAAGCCGTCCATCTGATTGGCTACAGCTTATTCTACATTATTTTACATTTTAACATATTTAAATAATCAAAGCTTGACCACTTTCACGTTCTAAATAAAGTAGCAATAATATCAATTACACAATAAACTTTAAATTCTTTTACGTAAATCCAATACAATTTCCTTCTTAACTTTGAATGTCATGGCCAGTAGCCTTGGATCAATGTGCTTTCTGATAAATAAATAAAGAAACGGAAGAACTATGATGCACTGAACTTTACAACAATTATTCTATTATTTAATGATTCAATAAGTTGTCATGCTGCCATCGTTCATTGTGTTTTGTGAGGAGGAAATGATGATCTGATGCTTAACTGAAAATACTGATAATTTAAATTTAGTATATCTTTTAAGCAAATAAAGTTACGGAGTAGATATTTACAACATTTGTCATTTTAATAATACGATTCTATATGAAATGTCGATCGTTTAAGATCGACCAAAACATTCAGATTTTAGAATTCAGGTCTGTGTTACAAAACTTGTTAATTTCACTTCAGCATTAAATCCTAAACCATTATAGATATTATCAATAATCAAGTTTTATTGGGATCATCACGAACTTTTATGAACAATGGTAGATTAAAATTACTGTGGCATCATTCCCTGCATTACTTCAGAATTAAACAGTTTTCATAAATGTTTCCCTTACGGCTAATCTTAGGTCCACCATTTTTAACACTGCCTCGTCTCTCTAGCGACAATTGGCTTCTACGGGGTTTACCTACGACGTAGGTTCTCGTGCAATCTGACTTTCAAAAATCCCTGCAAAAGAATGGCCCTGACTAACATTAACCTATACCTTTCACAAATCACTTACCTCACAAGAATCTTCGTTACTCGAACTACTGCAATGCAGCGAGCGCCACTACTGCCAGATAAATAAAAGATTCAAACTACGGAAGGCACTAACTGCTGATAGGCATAGTTAGCAAATGAAAGATTTTAATAGAGAACAAACAATGTATTTACCTTAATAGTCATAATATAAATAGCAGTTCATGCACAAATTTCAAATCTCCGCCATTTCTCTCCCCACATCCACCACTGCTGGCGGCACACCTCCAACTGCGCAACGCTACGCGCTGTTCACATCCAGCTGCCGCTGCCCAACACTACAGTGGCAGACAACAATGCAAACTAGCCACATACTGCACACAGCACAGCCAGTGATTTTCATACAGAGCGCTACGTAACGTTGCCGATAAGAAAACATAAACAGCCTAAACATAAACAGCCTACTTACATCACACTACAGCACGATAGATTCCAGTGAATTTCCCCATCTCGTGGCGAATCTGCGCTCTTTGTGGCACACGGTCCTGGACGACAGGGTTCGTTTCACAGTTCCTGTAGGCTGACTCTTTCAGCCATATTCTTAAATGAGAGCGAAATTCTCGTTAACTCACGTAAGGAATGAAGAAGTTCTCTGCAGAATCGGCGAGGAAAACAGGGAAAAACTGGCAAGAAGAAGGTACAGGATTTTAGGACATCTGTTAAGAAAATACGGAATGACTTCCATGGTATTAGAAGGAGCTGTAGAGGGTAAAAACTCTACAGACAGTTTGGAATATATTCAGCAAATAGTTGAGGACGTATGTCGCAAGTGCTACTCTGAGATGAAGATGTTGGCACACGAGAGGAATTCTTGGCGGACGCACCAAACCAGACGGAAGACTGATGACACACAAAAATGTACGAAGGTCACTTATACATATTGCGCATTTGTAATGTAGCGTGCGAGATCCTGTACGGGTTGGGCACTTAGAGGTTGTTTGAGTCAACCAGTACCATGCCGGGTACTGAGACGTTAACCGAAATGGGCTCGAATCTATCAACAAATAAAAGTGCATTGCCAGCTTTATGTAACATACGAACCAGCTGCGGACGGCCAGACATGTGGCATTGACTTAAGAAAGTAAAATGAATGCGTAAATGTAGTAGAATACCAATTACTGGTACCTCAAATGTAATTTACTACGCTACTGGCCATTAAAACTGCTGCACCACGAAGATGACGTGCTACAGACGTGAAGTTTAACCGACAAGAACAAGATGCTGCGATATGCAAATGATTGGCTTTGCAGAGCATTCACACAAGGTTGGCGCCGGTGGCGACACCTACAACGTGCTGACACGAGGAAAGTTTCCAACCGATATCTCATACACAAACAGCAGTTGACCGGCATTGCCTGGTGAAACATTGTTGTGATGCCTCGTGCAACGAGGAGAAATACGTACCATCACGCTTCCGACTTTGATAAAGGTCGGATTGTAGCCTATTGCGATTACGGTTTATCGTACCGCGACAGGGCTGCTCGCATTGGTCGAGATCCAATGACTGTTATCAGAATATGGAATCGGTGGGTTCAGGAGGGCAATACGGAAAGCCGTGCTGGATCCCAACGGCCTCGTATCACCAGCAGCCGAGATGATAGGCATCTTATCCGCATGGCTGTAACGGATTGTGCAGACACGTCTCGATCCCTGAGTCAACAGATGGGGACGTTTGTAAGAAAACAATCATCTGCACGAACAGTTCGACGACGTTGGCAGCAGCATGGACTATCAGCTCGGAGACAATGGCTGCTGTTACACTTGACGCTGCATCACAGACAGCAGCGCCTGCGATGGTGCACTCGATGACGAACCTGGGTGCACAAATGGCAAAACGTCATTTTTTTTCGGATGAATACAGGTTCTGTTTACAGCATCATGATGGTCGCATCCGTGTTTGGCGACATCGCGGTGAACGCACATTGCAAGCGTGTATTCGTCATCGCTATACTGGAGTATCACCCGGCATGATGGTATGGGGTGCCATTCGTTACACATCTCGGTCACCTCTTGATCGCATTGACGGTACTTTGAACAGTGGACGTTACATTTCAGATGTGTTGCGACCCGTGACTCTACCCTTCATTCGATTCCTGGGAAACCCTACATTTCAGCACGATAATGCACGACCGCATGTTGCAGGTCCTGTATGGGGCTTTGTAGATACAGAAAAAGTTCGACTGCTGCCCTGGCCAGCACATTCTCCACATCTCTCAAGAATTTAAAACGTCTGGTCAATGGTGGCCGAGCAACTGGCTCGTCACAGTACGCCAGTCACTACTCTTGATGAACTGTGGTATCGTGTTGAAGCTGCATGGACAGCTGTACCTGTTTGACTGAATGCCCAGGCGTATCAAGGCTGTTATTACCGCCAGAGGTATTTGTTCTGGGTATTGATTTCTCAGGATCTATGCACCCACATTGCATGAAAATGTTATCACATGTCAGTTTTAGTATAATATACAAGGTGTTACAAAAAGGTACGGCCAAACTTTCAGGAAACATTCCTCACACACAAAGATATAAAATATGGTATGTGGACATAATCAACGAAAAGATAACGTTCTACGAGACGGGGCGTGGAATGTCAGAAGCTTGAACGTGGTAGGGAAACTAGAATATCTGAAAAGGGAAATGCAAAGGCTCAATCTAGATATAGTAGGGGTCAGTGAAGTGAAGTAGAAGGAAGACAAAGATTTCTGTTCGGATGAGTATCGGGTAATATCAACAGCAGCAGAAAATGGTATAACAGGTGTAGGATTCGTTATGAATAGGAAGGTAGGGCAGAGGGTGTGTTACTGTGAACAGTTCAGTGACCGGGTTGTTCTAATCAGACTCGACAGGAGACCAACACCGACAACGATAGTTCAGGTATACATGCCGACGTCGCAAGCTGAAGATGAACAGATAGAGAATGTGTATGAGGGTATTGAAAGGGTAATGCAGTATGTAAAGGGGGACGAAAATCTAATAGTCATGGACGACTGGAATGAAGTTGTAGGGGAAGGAGTAGAAGAAAAGGGTTACAGGAGAATATTGGTTTGGAACAAGGAATGAAAGAGGAGAAAGACTAATTGAGATCTGTAACAAGTTTGAGATAGTAATAGCGAATACCCTGTTCAAGAATCACAAGAGGAGGAGGTATACTTGGAAAAGGCCGGGAGATACGGGAAGATTTCAATTAGATTACATCATGGTCAGACAGAGATTCCGAAATCAGATACTGGATTGTAAAGCGTACCCAGGAGCAGATATAGACTCAGATCACAATATAGTAGTGATGAAGAGTAGGCTGAAGTTCAAGACATTAGTCAGGAAGACTCAATACGCAAAGAAATGGGATACGGAAGTACTAAGGAATGACGAGATACGTTTGAAGTTCTCTAACGCTATAGATACAGCAATAAGGAATAACGCAGTAGGCAGTACAGTTGAAGAGGAATGGACATCTCTAAAAAGGGCCATCACAGAAGTTGGGAAGGAAAACATAGGTACAAAGAAGGTAGCTGCGAAGAAACCATGGGTAACAGAAGAAATACTTCAGTTGATTGATGAAAGGAGGAAGTACAAACATGTTCCGGGAAAATCAGGAATACAGAAATACAAGTCGCTGAGGAATGAAATAAATAGGAAGTGCAGGGAAGCTAAGACGTAATGGCTGCAGGAAAAATTTGAAGACATCGAAAAAGATATGATTGTCTGAAGGACAGACTCAGCATATAGGAAAGTCAAAACAACCATTGGTGACATTAAAAGCAACGGTGGTAACATTAAGAGTGCAACGGGAATTCCACTGTTAAATGCAGAGGAGAGAGCAGATAGGTGGAAAGAATACATTGAAAGCCTCTGCGAGGGTGAAGATTTGTCTGATGTGATAGAAGAAGAAACAGGTGTCGATTTAGAAGAGATAGGGGATCCAGTATTAGAATCTGAATTTAAAAGAGCTTTGGAGGACTTACGGCCAAATAAGGCAGAAGAGATAGATAACATTCCATCAGAATTTCTAAAATCATTGGGGGAAGTGCCAACAAAACGACATCAAAAGCAAACTCGCAATGGCAAAGAAGGCATTTCTGGCCAAGAGAAGTCTACTAATATCAAATACCGGCCTTAATTTGAGGAAGAAATTTCTGAGGATGTACGTCTGGAGTAGAGCATTGTATGGTAGTGAAACATGGACTGTGGGAAAACCGGAACAGAAGAAAATCGAAGCATTTGAGATGTGGTACTATAGACGAATGTTGAAAATTAGGTGGACTGATAAGGTAAGGAATGAGGAGGTTCTACGCAGAATCTTAGAGGAAAGGAATATGTGGAAAACACTGATAAGGAGACGGGACAGGATGATAGGACATCTGCTAAGACATGAGGGAATGACTTCCATGGTGCTAGAGGGAGCTGTAGAGGGCAAAAACTGTAGAGGAAGACAGAGATTGGAATACGTCAAGCAAATAATTGAGGACGTAGGTTGCAAGTGCTACTCTGAGATGAAGAGGTTAGCACAGGAAAGGAATTCGTGGCGGGCCGCATCAAACCAGTCAGTAGACTGATGACCAAAGAAATGTGGACATGTGTCCGGAAACGCTTACTTTCCATATTGGAGCTCATTTTATTACTTTTCTTCAAATCACATTAATCATGGATTGGAAACACACAGCAACAGAATGTACAAGCGTGACTTCAAACACTTTGTTACAGGAAATGTTCAAAATGTCCTCCGTTAGCGAGGATACATGCGTCCACCCTCCGTCGCATGGAATCCCTGATGCGCTGATGCAGCGCTGGAGAATGGCGTATTGTATCACAGCCGTCCACAATACGAGCACGGAGAGTCTCTACATTTGGTACCGGGGTTGCGTAGAAAGTCAAGAGGGTAGAGGTCAGGAGAGCGCGGAGGCCATGGAATTGGTCCGCCTCTACCAATCCATCGGTCACCGAATCTGTTGTTGAGAAGCGTACCAACACTTCGACTGAAATGTGCAGGAGCTCCATCGTGCATGAACCACATGTTGTGTCGTACTTGTAAAGTCACACGTTCTAGCAGCACAGGTAGAGTATCCCGTATGAAATGATGATAATGTGCTCCATTGAGCGTAGGTGGAAGAACATGGGTCCCAATCAAGACATCACTAACAATGCCTTCCCAAAAGTTCTCAGAAAATCTGTGTTGATGACGTGATTGCAGAATTGCGTGCGGATTCTAGTCAGCCCGCACGTGGTGATTGTGAAATTGTACAATTTGATAACGTTGGAATGAAGTCACATCCGTAAAGAGAACATTTGCACTGAAATGAGGATTGACATATTGTTGGATGAACCAATCGCAGAACTGTAGCCGTGGAGGCCAATCAGCTGCTGATAGTGCCTGCACACGCTGTACATGGTACGGAAACAACTGGTTCTCCCGTAGCACTCTCCATAAAGTGACATGGTCAACGTTACCTTGTACAGCAGCAACTTCTCTGACGCTGACATTAGGGTTATCGTCAACTGCACGAAGAATTGCCTCGTCCATTGCAGGTGTCCTCGTTGTTCTAGGTCTTCCCCAGTCGCGAGTCATAGGCTGGAATGTTCCGTGCTCCCTAAGACGCCGATCAATTGCTTCGAACGTCTTCTTGTCGGGACACCTTCGTTCTGGAAACCTGTCTCGATACAAACGTACCGCGCCACGGCTATTGCCCCGTGGTAATCCATACATCAAATGGGCATCTGCCAAATACGCATTTGTAAACATTGCACTGACTGCAAATCCACGTTCGTGGTGAACACTAACCTCTAGATGCTACGTACTGATGTGCTTGATACTAGTACTGTAGAGCAATGAGTTGCATGTCAACACAAGTACCGAAGTCAACATTACCTTCGTTCAATGGGGCCAACTGGCGGTGAATCGAGGAACTACAGTACATACTGACGAAACTAAAATGAGCTCTAACATGGAAATTAAGCGTTTCCGGACACATGTCCACATAAGATGTTTTCTTTATTTGTGTGTGAGGAATGTTTCCTGAAAGTTTGGCCGTACCTTTTTGTAACACCCTGTATTTGTTCAATGAATACCCGTTTATCATCTGCATTTCTTCTTGGGGTAGCAATTTTATTGGTCAGTAGTGTATATAAGGGTTCATTACATCGTAGGCACGTGTCGTGGACGCCCAGCAAGAACGGACAACAGATTGCGGCGTGAACCGGAGTGAGACGCCTCAGCGCACATAACGCTAGAACTAATACCGAAAGCGAGACAGGCAACAGAAGAGAATGTTGCTGTCAACACGGCTGCACCCCCACGGTTTCTCTCAAACGCCACCCGCTACTAAAAACGATAGAAAAATATTAATGCATGTTTTTATATAAGGTAGCCGTCGTACAGAACAAAAAATAAAAGAAAAACATTGCAATGTAATTTTACTGCCAAGACATAGAGACTATAAAAATCTATAAAAAATCTGTCAAGAAATAAAAGTAATAAAACCATAGTAAAACAAATAAAAGGGATCAAACCGACATATGGCAAATTATACATAGTAGTGGAAGATATGCAAATATGCACAGTAGTTCACATAAAGAATACAAGGCAATGGATGCAGATAGTGTAAGGTATAAGGTACCCTGCATCATCATGGTGTAAACTGAGTATATTACGTAAAACCCAGTAAAAAGCTGCATCTACCTTTGAAAACATTATGCGATACCTCCTAGCAGACACAACACGCAATCTCCAAGGTAAGTGAACGAGATGTTACAGACACAATTTACGCGAAGATGACCAAATACAACAACCCGCTAAAGTGGACACCGCTTTAGGACTTGGAAGAGCAGTTGAACGGAATGGACAGTGTCTTGAAAGGAGGCTATAAGATGAACACGAACAAAAGCAAAACGAGGATAATGGGATGTAGTCGAATTAAGTCGGGTGATGCTGAGGGAATTAGATTAGGAAATGAGACACTTAAAGTAGTCAAGGAGTTTTGCTATTTGGGAAGCAAAGTAAGTGATACCGGTCGAAGTAGAGAGGATATAAAATGTAGACTGGTTATGGCAAGGAAGCGTTTCCGAAGAAGTGAAGTTTGTTAACATCGAGTATAGATTTAAGTGTCAGGAAGTCATTTCTGAAATTATTTGTGAGGAGTGTAGGCATGTATGGAAGTGAAACATGGACGACAAATAGTTTGGACAAGAAGAGAATAGAAGCTTTAGAAATTTGGTGCTACAGAAGAATGCTGAAGATTAGATGGTTAGACCACGTAACTAATGAAGAGGTACTGCATAGAGTTGGGGAGAAAAATAATTTGCGGCACAACTTGACTAGATGAAGGCATCGGTTGGTAAGACACGTTCTGAGGCATCAAGGGATCATCAATTTAGTATTGTACGACAGCATGAAGTGTGAAAATCGTAAAGGGAGACCAAGGCATGAAAACACTAAACAGATTCAGAAGGATATAAGTTGCAGTAGTCACTCGGAGATGAAGAAGCTTGCACTGAATAGAGCACCATCGAGAGCTGCATTAAACCAGCCCCTGGACTGAAGACCACAACAACAACAAATAGTGGCTATCATACCTTTATATTGAAATTCAGTTTTCTCATGACGCTACTATCTGGGAGTTGCAACTTGCAATTCATGAATTGTAAGTCCTCCATATTGTTAAGAACCTATCCTTTTGATTGTACAAAGATACTTAAGATTTCTAAGTCGTCTTTCATATGCAAGCTGTGGATACTGAGTGCCAAATGCACCAAGAAAGCTGCCCTAGGATAATGAGTGGCTGCATATTCCATGAACTTACAAGGGGAGGCCGCCAATTGTGAAATTCAGATTCGATTCATACTGCGCATAATAGAAGCTCATGGCCAGAGGTGTAATGTGGCAAAGCACCAAGATGCACTTCTCAGCCGTTGTCGAGAAAATCGACAGTTAGAAGAAACCGTAGCGCTGAAATACTCTCTACGATTTATAACTTTCTACAGCGTCGTGGCGCAGCGGTAAGCGCTCGGGTTCGTAATCCGAAGGTCGCCGGATCGAATCTCGCGCGATGCAACCTTTTTTTTAGTATTAGTTTTTTGTAATTCAAATGTATACACACACACACGCGCGCGCAAGCACGTACACACACACGCGCACACACACACACACACACGCATTCCCGGCAATCAGTTGCAACAATTATGCATATAATAAGTTGTTGAAAGCAGTTTGTCGTGGAAAAACCGCAAACAAAGTTGTATTTCACAAATGTTATTAATTGGCTTCATAATGTTAACCACGTATAGTTAACGGAAGACGTACAAAAGTTAACGGAAGACGTAGAAACGATATTCCGAAACGAATACGTATAGCGTAAGTCAAACCTTCGAATTAGAATAGAGACCCCACGAAGACAAATTTGCTGTGGCAGGTATGAAATATAAATTCCGTTACTCGCTCGTTACACTTGAAGGACATATGTTGAATGGGCCGAAACGAGCCGCCGCATAACAGCGTAGTTGCCTGCTAACTTCGAAAGAAGGTAGATGCTGTCCCTAGCGCAACATCGTCGAAAATCAGTGTGGACGTGAGAGCTTTGGTACACTCAAACAAACGGAAAAATGGAGGCGGTACGATTGGAGAGCGATCCGCCTTCACCAACATGCATAAGCAATTCATTAATAGTATATATATATATATATATATATATATATATATATATATATATATATATATATTTGAATTACAAAAAACTAATAATAAAAAACATTTGCATGGAGCGTTATTCGACCCGGCGACCTTCGGATTACGAACCCGAGAGCTTACCGCTGCGCCACGACGCTGTAGAAAATTATAAAGCGTAGAGAGTATTTCACCGCAACGGTTTCTTTTAACTGTCGATTTTCTCGACAACGGCTGAGAAGTGCATCTTGGTGCTTTGCCACATTACACCTCTGGCCATGAGCTTTTATTATGCGCAGTATGAATTGAATCTGAATTTCACAATTGGCGGCCTCCCCTTGTTAGTTTGAAAATTTCTCCCCATCAGCCCGATTATCTTACACTCATTTACTATTATAAATGCCAGCATTATTATATGGGCAACACACGCACATCATGACGGACCTAACGACGCCCGTTGGTTTTAGGAACAAAATAGGTAGGATAGCACTCATAGGCGGTGAAGAAGAGCTATTGTAGACTGAAGAGCCGAAGAAACTGGTACAGGCATGCTTATTGAAATACTGAGATATGTAAATAGGCAGAATAAGGCGCTGCGGTCGGCATCGCCTATGTAAGAAATAATGGTTCAAATGGCTCTGAGCACTATGAGACTTAACAAAAAATAGTTCAAATGGGTCTGAGCACTATCTGACTTAACTTCTGAGGTCATCAGTCCCCTAGAACGTAGAACTACTTATACCTAACTGAGCTAAGAACATCACACACATCCATGCCCGAGGCAAGATTCGAACATGCGACCATAGTGGCCTATGTAAGACAACAAGTGTCTGGCACAGTTGTTAGTTCGATTACTGATGCTACAACGGCAGGTTATCAAGATTTAAGTGAGTCTGAACATGGTGTTACAGTCGGCGCACGAGCGATGGGACACAGCATCCCAGAGGTAGCGATGAAGTGGGGATCTTCCCTTACGGCTATTTCACGAGTGTATCGTGAACATCAGGAATCCGGTAAAACATCAAATCGCTGACATCGCTGAGGCCGGAAAAATGTCCTGCAACATCGGGACCAACGACTACTGAAGAGAATCGTTCAACGTGACAGAAGTGAAACCCATCTGCAAATTGGTGCAGATTTCAATTCTGGGCAATTAACAAGTGTCGGCGTGCGAACCATTCAACGAAACATCATCGATATAGGCTTTTGGAGCCAAAGGCGCACTCGTGTACCCTTGATGACTACACGACACAAAGCTTTACGCCTGGCCTAGGCACGTCAACACCGACATTGGACTGTTGATTACTGGAAACAAGTTGCCTGGTCGGACGAGTCTCATTTGGAATTGTGTAGAGCGGATGCACGTGTAGGGGTGTAGAGAGAACCTCAGGAATCCATGGACCGTGCATGTCAGCAGAGGCCTGTTCGCGCTGGTGGAGGCTCTGTAATGATGGGGGGCGTGTGTAGTTGGAATGATACGGGATCCCTGTTACGTCTAGATACGACTATGACAGGTGGCACGTACGTAAGCAGCCAGTCTGATCACCTGCATGCATTCATGTCAACTGTGCATTCCTATGGACCTGGGCAATTCCAGCCGGGCAATGTGACATCTCATACGTCCAGAATTGCTACAGAGTGGCTCCAAGAACACTCATCTGAGTTTAAACACTTTGTAAGTAGGCTGTTTATATTTTCTTATTGGCAACGATACGTAGCGCTCTGTATGAAAATCACTGGCTGTGCTGTGTGCAGCCTGTGGCTAGTTTGCATTGTTGTCTGCCATTGTAGTTTGGGGAGCGGCAGCTGGATGTGAACAGCGCGTAGCGTTGCACAGTTGGAGGTGAGCCGCCAACAGTGGTGGATGTGGAGAGAGAGATGGCGGAGTTTTGTAATTGAACTGCTATATATATTATGATGATTAAGGTAAATACAGTGTTTGTTCTCTATTAATATCTTTCATTTGCTAAGCATCCCTATCAGTAGTTAGTGCCTTCTGTAGTTTGAATCTTGTATTTAGCTGGTATGTAAGTAGGCTGTTTATATTTTCTTATTGGCAACGTTACGTAGCGCTCTGTATTAAAATCACTGGCTGTGCTGTGTGCAGCCTGTGGCTAGTTTGCATTGTTGTCTGCCATTGTAGTGTTGGGCAGCGGCAGCTGGATGTGAACAGCGCGTAGCGTTGCGCAGTTGGAGGTGAGCCGCCAACAGTGGTGGATGTGGAGAGAGAGATGGCGGAGTTTTGTAATTGAACTGCTATATATATTATGATGATTAAGGTAAATACAGTGTTTGTTCTCTATTAATATCTTTCATTTGCTAAGCATCCCTATCAGTAGTTAGTGCCTTCTGTAGTTTGAATCTTGTATTTAGCTGGTATGTAAGTAGGCTGTTTATATTTTCTTATTGGCAACGTTACGTAGCGCTCTGTATTAAAATCACTGGCTGTGCTGTGTGCAGCCTGTGGCTAGTTTGCATTGTTGTCTGCCATTGTAGTGTTGGGCAGCGGCAGCTGGATGTGAACAGCGCGTAGCGTTGCGCAGTTGGAGGTGAGCCGCCAGCAGTGGTGGATGTGGGGAGAGAGATGGCGGAGTTTTGTAATTGAACTGCTATATATATTATGATGATTAAGGTAAATACAGTGTTTGTTCTCTATTCATATCTTTCATTTGCTAACTATCCCTATCAGTAGTTAGTGCCTTCTGTAGTTTGAATCTTGTATTTAGCTGGCAATAGTGGCGCTCGCTGTATTGCAGTAGTTCCAGTAACGAAGATTTTTGTGAGGTAAGTGATTTGTGAAAGGTATAGGTTAATGTTAGTCAGGGCCATTCTTTTGTAGGGATTTTTGAAAGTCAGATTGCGTTGCGCTAAAAAATATTGTATGTCAGTTTAAGCACAGTCGTGTATAAATTGTTCTAAGGGGACGTTTCAACTTCCGTTGGCCACCAAACTCCCAGACATTAACATTATTGAACGTGCTGTTCAGGAGAGATTTCCACCGTCTCGAATACGGATTTATGGACAGACCTGCAGGATTCATGGTGTCAGTTCCCTCCAGCACTACTTCAGACATTAATCGAGTCAATGCCGCGTCGTGTCGCGGCACTTCTGCGTACTCGCGGAGGGCTTACATAATATAAGGCAGGTGCACCAGTTTCTCTGGCTCTTAAGTGTATATGCAACTAGCTACCGAGCAGCGCCCCCTGTTAACCTGCGCCCGCTCTGTGTCTCCACTACGAGATCAGTACGCAGTGTAAGGCCAGCACAGTGCGGCCGGAAGCGGACTGCGGCCAGTGGCGGCTCGCATATAATCGCGAGGGGCGGAAATTGGCCGCCGCGGATGCCAGCCCACGCGGCGCCTCCGTTGTGGCCAATGTCCGGCCGCGGACTATAGCCGGGAGCGGACGCATTCTGGGCCGTTGACCAGGGCGACAGCGCGACCCACTATGGCGGCTATTCGCTCTCAAATGGTTCCCACAGTGGAACTGCAAAATACGGGCAAGGGCCGCCACGCAGTTTGACGGGTCGCCACCCAGCAACACTTCCTGCGGGAGTCGTTCAGTTCAAGCACGCTGCAGAACATCAAAATTCGGATGTAACCGTAAACAGGGCGACACGTGCTACGGACTACAAGAGCAAATCGGCGATTCGGATCCTATTGCTACGCTGCCCATCAGAATATGTACCAATTTTAGCACAGACATCACTGTACAGTTGAAACATGTGTAGTTGTCATTATCATCTCAAAAAATTCAGGCTGCAACTTGGTGTTAGTCCTTGTCTACATATTCACTCTTTAATGCGGCACATTTCTCCCAACAGTGGATGGCTTGGAGGATATC
The DNA here is from genome assembly GCF_023864275.1 of Schistocerca cancellata. Lineage (NCBI taxonomy): Eukaryota > Metazoa > Arthropoda > Insecta > Orthoptera > Acrididae > Schistocerca > Schistocerca cancellata. Next base: position 1,133,887,152 of record NC_064627.1, on the reverse strand, counting down.
TTCCACTTCGAAATCGCAGGTTCGAATTCTGTCTCTGGCATGGCTGTGTGTGATGTCCTTAGGTTGCTTAGGTATAAGTAGTTCTAAGTCTAGGGGACTGATGACCTCAGATGTATCCCATAGTGCTTTGAGCCATTTTTTGAACCACTTCGAAAATCATCTAGTCAAGATTACACACATGGTTGCCATCCATTGATTTTCATCCGTGATCGCCCTTTCAGGAAAATGCAGGGCTCGGGAAGTGGAGCAGGAGATGAGGAAAAATTTGGCAGCCAAAAGCATATATATATATATATATATAAGACCGAAGAGGGAAGAACAAGAATGGAAACTGGAAGTTAAACGTGGTGTCAGAGTAATATCAGGACGCAAGCACATAAATATTCTCCCCTTTGCAGGAATCTCTTGTCAAGATTACGTCCAAGGTATCGATCCAGCTCATTTTGCACTATATATATCGATCCAGCTCATTTTGCACTATATATATATATATATATATATATATATATATATATATATATATATATAGTGCCTTTATCAAAAATGGCTACATACCAGAACCCAGGTACACAGAGAAAGTTATGTTGAAGAAAGAAACAAAGCCAAACAGATAATTGCAGCATCCAAGAAGAAATCGTGGGAAGACATTGGAAACAGGTTGAAGCTGCTAGAAAACCATTCTGGAGTGTAATTAACAGTCTTCGAAAGGGAGGTAAGAAGGAAATGACAAGTATTTTGGACAGGTCAGGAAAACTGCTGGTGAATCCTGTGGATGCCTTGGGAAGATGGAGGGAATATTTTGAAGAGTTGCTCAATGTAGGTGAAAATGCGATCAGTAATGTTTCAGATTTCGAGGTAGAATGGGATAGGAATGATGATGGAAATAGGATCACATTTGAGGAAGTGGAAAAAATGGTCAATAGATTGCAGTGCAATAAAACGGCTGGGGTGGATGAAATTAAGTCGGAACTCATCAAATACAGTGGAATGTCAGGTCTCAAATGGCTACACAGGATAATTGAAATGGCCTGGGAGTCGGGACAGGTTCCATCAGACTGGACAAAAGCAGTAATCACACCAATCTTTAAACATGGAAACAGAAAAGATTGTAACAACTACAGAGGTATCTATTTAATCAGTGTTGTGGGTAAAATCTTCTCAGGTATTGTTGAAAGGAAAGTGCGAGTATTAGTTGAGGACCAATTGGATGAAAATCGGTGTAGGTTTAGGCCTCTTAGAGGTTGTCGGGACCAGATCTTTAGCTTACGGAAAATAATGGAGAAGTGTTATGAGTGGAATCGGGAATTGTATCTGTGCTTTATAGATCTAGAAAAGGCATATGACCGGGTTCCTAGGAGGAAGTTATTGTCTGTTCTACAAGGTTATGGAATACGAGGCAAACTTTTGCAAGCAATTAAATGTCTTTACATGGATAGTCAGGCAGCAGTTAGAGTTGACGGTAAATTGAGTTCATGGTTCAGAGTAGTTTCAGGGGTAAGACAAGGCTGCAACCTGTCTCCACTGTTGTTCATATTATTCATGAATCATATGTTGAAAACAATAGACTGGCGGGGTGAGATTAAGATATGTGAAGACAAAATAAACAGTCTTGCATATGCGGATGACTTAGTTGTGATGGCAGATTCGATTGAAAGTTTGCAATGTAATATTTCATAGCTACATCAGAAATGTAAGGACTATGGTATGAAGATTAGCATATCCAAAACGAAAGTAATGTCAGGGGGAAAGAAATATAAACGGATTGAGTGCCAAATAGGAGGAACAAAGTTAGAACAGGTGGACGATTTTAAGTACTTAGGATGCATATTCTCACAGGATGGCAACATAGTGAAAGAACTGGAAGCGAGGTGTAGCAAAGCTAATGTAGTGAGCGCTCAGCTACGATCTACTCTCTTCTGCAAGAAGGAAGTCAGTACCAAGACTAAGTTAGCTGTGCACCGTTCAATCTTTCGACCAACTTTGTTGTATGGGAGCGAAAGCTGGGTGGATTCAGGTTACCTTATCAACAAGGTTGAGGTTACGGATATGAAAGTAGCTAGGATGATTGCAGGTACTAGTAGATGGGAACAATGGCAGGAGGGTGTCCACAATGAGGAAATCAAAGAAAAACTGGGAATGAACTCTATAGATGTAGCAGTCAGGGCGAACAGGCTTAGATGGTGGGGTCATGTTACACGCATGGGAGAAGCAAGCTTACCCAAGAGACTCATGGATTCAGCAGTAGAGGGTAGGAGGAGTCGGGGCAGACCGAGGAGAAGGTACCTGGATTCGGTTAAGAATGATTTTGAAGTAATAGGTTTAACATCAGAAGAGGCATCAATGTTAGCACTGAATAGGGGATCATGGAGGAACTGTATAAGGGGGGCTATGCTCCAGAGTGAACGCAGAAAGGCATAATCAGTCTTAAATGATGATGATAATGATGATGATGATGATATATATAGTGCAAAATGAGCTGGATCGATACCTTGGACGTAATCTTGAAAACAGATTTCTGCAAAGAGGAGAATATTTATGTGCTTGCGTCCTGATATTGCTCTGACACCATGTTTAACTTCCAGTTTCCATTCTTGCTCTTCCCTCTTCGATCTTGTACATATTGTATATTACCCGTCTTTCCCTATAGCTTACCCCTATTTGTCTCAGAATTTCCAACATCTTTTATCATTTTACTCTGTGGCATGCATTTACAGGTCGACAAATGCCATGACTGTGTCATGACATTGTTGAGTTTTTGCTTCGAGTGTCAACCGCAACGTCAGAAATCCGCTGTGGTATCTTTACCTTTTCTAAAGCCAAACAGACCGGCATCTCACAGATCTTCCATTTTTTTCCCAACACTTCTCCACTTTATTTTTGTAAGCAACCTGGTTGCAGGAGCTGTTAATCTGATTGCACAGTAGTTTTCACAATTATCTGACTTGCTATATTCAGAGACCTAGGATTGATATTTTTTCGAAAGTCGGATAGTACGACGCAAATCTCATACATTCCATACACCGAAAAGAATAGTTATTTTTTAGTCTCATCCCGAAAGATTTTAGAAAATCCCTTCTGCCTAATTTGATCTTAAGTCATTCAGAGCTCTTTTAAATTCTGATTCGAATATTGGATTACTACCCCTTCCCTGTCGACTACTGTTTCTTCTTCTATTACGTCAACAGACAAGTTCTCTGTCTCATTGAGGCTTTCAATGTACTTTTTCCATCTTGAAAGTATAATGTGTAACATTACTACTTAAACTCGTGTTTGCGTCTGGTTGGTATCTGATAAACGTATAAAACTTGTTCTTATACTAAAATACTTAGATCGCGGAACAGGGTAACAGAATAGTGTTAAAACTAAATTTTGAATGGAAGTTAGCTGTGAGTATTTTAATAAGTAATACCCACGTTTTAGGTGCAGAAATATGTCATTTAAGGCTTCATTGTATCTGCAACATGTGGGAAATCTTACATATAATACAATATTATTTATGCTCGAATTTTCACAGAGATCTGTCATGTATTATGATAAGCATGCAAGCTGTTTGCATTTAAGCAAGTTATATAGGCCATTAAGATGAGGCAATATTTAATTTGAAGCTTCACTGCACATACAACGTGTGAGCAAGCTTACATTTAACGACTTTTAATTTTGCGCCAATTTTTGTATGTATCTGGCATACATTATGATAAGAATGCAAGGTATGTACACTCGTGCTCAAAAGTATCCGAACGACCTGAATTGCATTTCGCCTGATTCGCATGCAACCCACATAACGCAGCTGTCTAGCAGGTCCTCTAATCGCTCCTCGGTACAGTCGTTTGACTATTGAAAATGTTTCCAACAAGTCACCACTGGAAAACACTGCTTTGTATCGCAATAACTCAAGATGTAAAGTAATACCAAGGTACTACAAATACCAGGGAACACCTTGTCACAGATACGACTATCCTTAAGGCTTGTAAACTCACATTTATTACAATAAATGATATATCTGAAATGTTATGACTCTCATTATTACGTCAGATAGGTAATGAACGTTGTAAGTGCGTCATATTCATGATTTCTTCTCAAAGTAACATACCGTACTTATTATTAAACACAAAATGACATTAAAAATTTAAGTTATTCACGAGCAGATTGTTGAGAATATATATGAACTTCAAGTGACACGAAGAACCGTCTAGTTCTGCATATGGATTCAAACCCAGGTCATGAAGACTAAGCAAAGATTTCGTTACTGACGGAAACTTACAGTCATTCCTGACTAGGCCTACAGAGAGTGATATACTTCCATTTTAGATAGTATCAGTTAGCAAATATCAACTTTAAATTACATAACGTAAGCATTTTTAACGGACGCGAATTCCTTCTTAACGAACTGCGAGAGAAGTTAAATATTGCTTCTTCACAAGTAGCTTACTTGAAATTCCGTCAGGTAAAGCTTTGTGTTGGACAGAGCCTAATAGGATTGTTATCGAAGCATGATTAACTGTGACATATCGGATTTTCTCGGCAATAGGTAGATGTTTTAACTGGAATGACGAGACGACACATTAAGTTTTTCCTTCCCAGGACTACAACCTGGCACCTATCGCTGCTGTATTCTAGAGAAAACGAACGTTAAATGTAGGTTTGTTACACCAGCAGCAACATGTAAGCATGTTTGAACTAGAAATAATATGACGAAGAGTTAAGTGTTGACTGGGAATCGAAACCCACACATAGCGTTGTTGACTGCACACAAAGAGACGTCAGCTACCGAATTTTTCTCCACCACCAGCTCGGAATAACATCCTTGAACTGACAGTGATCTCGCAAATAGTTCTGTGTCTCATTGCGCGTCAAAAACGTCAGATATCGTTAGTGTTGACAACGAATGAAAATACATTAAAAATCAAAATTTTTATCTACCAGCAGATAGGTGTTCTCATGCTGCAGCTTGATAATACATAATGAAAACTTCAGTGCCGGGCCAGGATTCGAAACCAATAGTCGAGCACAACAGACAAATAAAAATAAAAAAGAAATGTTTGTGTGTGTGTGTGTGTGTGTGTGTGTGTGTGTGTGTGTGAGAGAGAGAGAGAGAGAGAGAGAGAGAGAGAGAGGGAGGGAAAGAGAGAAATAAATAAAACAAGAATGAGAGAGAGAGAGTAAAAAATTGTTGTAAACAAATTGAATCATTGCATGTAAAGAAATCTTTCATTAAAATGACACGTTCCACATTACTGCGAAATGTGGTATTCATGATCTATGGAACAAGTATTAATCTAATCATATCATTATGCTGACTAGACATGAAGAGGCATGAATTACCGAAATTTTCGCCAATATCAGTAACCAAGTCTAAACTTGAAAATAAAAGACGACAGTTTTTGTAATAAACCTAGACTCCTATCAACGCCTTTGGTCCCTGTTAACTAACCCCCAAGGATTTCTGATATACCTCCATTCAGAAGTAACAGAGTGTGCATGCATTTAAAGATGAAGCACATGATGTGAAGTTCTGTGACGGAGATACGAACCCAACACGTAATCGGATTGTTAACTAAGTAAAATCAAATGTTGCGTATGGGTTTTCTTACCAGCTGCTAGATGTTTAAATCTAAAATGAGGATACAAATTTTTGTGCCTGAGTGAAAATCGAACCGCACAGCTACCGTCCTTCTTTATCATCCACGAATATAGCTTAAGTATCAATTGCTTTCTCACCAACAGTAAGATGTGTGGGTGTTTGACCAGTAAAGCGATTGTTAACAACACATGAACAGACATTAAAAATGCACTTTAATTTTCAGTAGCAGGCTGGTGTGCACGTGATATGGCTTGAAATGAAATTATGAATATTTTTGTACTGGATCAGGATTCGGACCCACATACTTACCTTTGGAGGAGACCTAGAGAAGATTGCAGTCTTGGGAAAAGGAATGAAATGATTGAACTATACTGTTCCGAGAGATTCAGATCCTCGAAAGAGGAGATACAAATTCGAATCACAGTCCAGCACCAAATTTTTCGACGTCGCTAGTTCATCAAGTACAAGTAAAATAAGAGCCCTGTTCCTTTAAATGGGTTCATCAAATAAAATAAAATTTTCTAATGTAAGTAATTTTACTAGCCACAGTATTTCTGTTTACCATGACTTCCGCCTATGTCATTTCCCAACGAAAACCGGCTCTGCCCAGTTCGTAATGAAGGAACGTGATGTTTAATGCAGATTCTGGATTACAGCGTCTTGCTCTTGAGGTTACCAGAGGTAAAGTAAATCTGTTTGTGCCTCTTGAAAGTAAATGCCTGAACCCAGCCATTGCACCTGTCATAATTCGTTCCACCAAACCATAGTGGCCACATTTCCCAGCCCCAGGAGTGTGCTGTAACGGACGATGTGCTTAGCTTACAAAATTAGTCGCGGTTGAAAAAATGCGAGTATATTAAATGGTTCAGTAGAAACAAGCTTCTGACGTGAAGATTGTGCTATTCTCATGTCAGCAAGATGTAAAGACTCTTCAAGGCATCATAGCCTCGATGTGAATCCATTTTGAAATTTTCACCAATTCAGCAAATTTCTTAGTTCGTGAAAATCCACTGTGAAGTGTGAAGTTACCGGATAATTTGATTATTACCGTCATTATTACTTTCATTTTTTTCCTACCGCTGCTGGAACACATATGCTTGAAGATCATTTAATGCCTTTTGGTCATTATAGAAACAGTTGCCCAAGAAGAGGTTCTTTCCCTGTCTACGGAATCCTTTTCATGTTAATATCAAACATCAGCAATTACTCGTAGATTACATTAAAACTAAAGTAATTGATGAAGACGTTACTTGACAACAAAAACGCGCTGCCTTTCTTCGTTTACTTGCGCCTAGAAATGGCTGTCGAATGCTGCCAAACCAAAAGCCAAGGGATCTTACTGCCTCCCGATATACATCGCTGTCAGTTCTTCCATATGATTTGGTCATCGTGACCTGTTTCAAGTTGTGTATGACAGAGGATGTTTTAGAAAATCAGTTGTTTTCCTTTGCAATAAACAGAAAGATTTTCATTCTAAGCTATCCAAGTTCAAAATTTTCTCAATATTACTTCAAATTTATTATACACTTTTATAATGTAGGAAATTGCAAAACCTGCATCCGACTTATTGACTTTACGCTTAGTCCCTGACCATAAATTCTAGCTCAGAGCGACGAGTGACACCAGTTTAAGTAACCTAATGTAGCGAAGACTATTTGCGAGTGCTCTTTCTCACCGGAAAATACGCAATTCACTCATTGGGCTCCAATAGTACACTTTAACAGTAATTTCTATGTGTATGCAGTGCATACGGATAGTAGGATTTAGTGGTGCTCTCTCTTCCACTTCTGTGTACAATATGACTGACCTAAATGGGCTCTTTGTTATTACAGGTCCTGGGCAGTGCAACATCATACTGACAACAGTAATGTGCTTATACTGACAACCTCCCTGTTCGTTTTAGCTGATTCTGTAATCATTTAAATAAAACAATATGAGCTTGCAGTGGGAGACCTTTCGTCCCCCTTTTCTTTCTGTGAAATTTGTCAGTAAGCGTTTTGCCTTCCAACCAGCGAAATGCGGCAAAGTACGACCAGTAAACGATTCACAAACCACGATTTTGTGCCGTTAAAAAGACGACTTCTTTAAACATTGTCGTAGCTAAAGGGATTTAGTTTCTTCTTAAATCGTCTTATGCAGCAACGTTCACAGATATCTCAAATAGGAAAAGCTCTTTATCCAGGTACGAAGGTTGTAAAACAAACTTCCCACAGTTTGTGTCAGGTTGATATTTTCGTCTGATAGCACTGCGTATGTATTTTGTCCAGGAGGTATCAAAATGGTTCAAATGGCTCTGAGCGCTATGGGACTTAACTTCTGAGGTCATCAGTCCCCTAGAACTTAGAACTACTTAAACCTGTTGTTGTTGTTGTGGTATTCAGTCCTGAGACTGGTTTGATGCAGCTCTCCATGCTACTCTATCCTATGCAAGCTTCTTCATCTCCCAGTATCTACTGCAACCTACATCCTTCTGAATCTGCTTAGTGTATTCATCTCTTGGTCTCCCTCTACGATTTTTACCCTCCACACTGCCCTCCAATGCTAAATTTGTGATCCCCTGATGCCTCAAAACATGTCCTACCAACCGATCCCTTCTTCTAGTCAAGTTGTGCCACAAACTTCTCTTCTCCCCAATCCTATTCAATACTTCCTCATTAGTTACGTGATCTACCCACCTTATCTTCAGCATTCTTTTGTAGTACCACATTTCGAAAGCTTCTATTCTCTTCTTGTCCAAACTAGTTATCGTCCATGTTTCACTTCCATACATGGCTACACTCCATACAAATACTTTCAGAAACGACTTCCTGACACTTAAATCTATACTCGATGTTAACAAATTCCTCTTCTTGAGAAACGCTTTCCTTGCCATTGCCAGTCTACATTTTATATCCTCTCTACTTCGACCATCATCGGTTATTTTACTCCCTAAATAGCAAAACTCCTTTACTACTTTAAGTGTCTTATTTCCTAATCTAATTCCCTCAGCATCAACCTAACTAACCTAATGACATCACACACATCCATGCCCCAGGCACGATTCGAACCTGCGACCGTAGCGGTCGCGCGGTTCCAGACTGTAGCGCCTAGAACCGCTCGGCCACCACGGTCGGCTAAGAGGTATCACAAGTATTGTTCCTGTAGCTGTGAGAATCATTGCCTGAAAACGAGTTTAACTCCAATGGGTACAGTACTGCTAAATATTCAAAATGATTGTCAACCTAAGTCTGAGTTGATCCATAAACTGAGGCGTATTTATAATATTGAAGCTAGACTGTGTATCCTTGTCTCCCTTGAGTGAGCATTGTAAGGCAGTTACACACATGTATACAATGCTATGAACACTTCGAACGCTGTAGTTAACGTTGCTCTCATAAACCTATTTTTTTTTTAATTGTTTTGTGGCTTCAGCGTGCAATATGTGTTTGTCTTGGACAAAAAAATTGACCGCCGTGTCGTTTACGTAAGGTGCTCCCCTCAGAATTCTATTTCCGGCAATACGCTCGAGCTGGCAACATTGTAGATTGTGGCACTTCCCGGAGGAAGTCTTGACTGCAGTCTGAATACATCACTCTTGACTACGACCGTAGTCTTGAGGTAAGACGCGAGACTAGCTAATACGACGTCTGGCAACCGAAATCACACTTCGATAAAACTTTTATCGCCCCTTCCCTCCCGGTGCTGAAGCTATGAGTGTATTTCAAGCGAATCTACAAAATTTTTCGCTTTTCGTCACATTGGTAATAACAGTTTGGTTCAGCAATATTTTAGCGTGATATTTGTAGGGCGACCATCTGCCTCTGAACACCGCATGTGTCTGAGTTCTCTGGGACACGTTTGCTGCCTGCCGGCGGTGGCTGGGCCACTGTGATGCCTCGCCTGCTGCCGACAACATCTGCTCCACTGCTCACTCTCGACGGTGTGAAATGCATTAATGTTTTTGAGTGGTGACCCATAAAATCTGTCTGCTATTTCTGTCTCACACTCGATAGCAACAGAGGCACAAAACCGTTTATGTTTGGTAGGTATTTTATTGCACTAGTATGCAATACATCATTGTGTCACAGAATTAATTTAATTGTTTCTGATCCAGTGAGCTATAATTAAAGTGTCACATCCTGTTGTTTTTTCTTTCTCATGACATCCTTCAAGTAATCTATTTTTGTCATGGATTCATATGCATTACTCAAGGCACAGAGAGAGAATGCAATTTAATGTGTGTGTGTGTTTTTTTAATTTGATTCCCTGTGGTAAATATGGTTCAAATGGCTCTGAGCACTATGGGACTTAACATCTGTGGTCATCAGTCCCCTAGAACTTAGAACTGCTTAAACCTACCTAACCTAAGGACACCACACACATCCATGCCCGAGGCAGGATTCGAACCTGCGACCGCAGCAGTCGCGCGGTTCCGGACAGAGCGCCTAGAACCGCTAGACCACCGCGGCCGGGGCCTGTGGTAAATACACTCCTGGAAATTGAAATAAGAACACCGTGAATTCATTAATATCAATACTAAAATTAAGTCTACATCCACAGAAAACACAGGGCCAGTCGACAAGAGCAGTGGCAGCAACAGTCTTCACAGCATTCTTCTTCTTGTCTGCAGCAGATGTTGAGAATTCAATGTTCTCGATAGTTTTATATACTGTTTGCTTTATTGACACGTTCCTGGGGTCAGATACATCACATGATCACACTGACAGAACCACAGGCACATAGACACAGGCAACAGAGCATGCACAATGTCGACACTAGTACAGTGTATATCCACCTTTCGCAGCAATGCAGGCTGCTATTCTCCCATGGACACGATCGTAGAGATGCTGGATGTAGTCCTGTGGAACGGCTTGCCATGCCATTTCCACCTGGCGCCTCAGTTGGACCAGCGTTCGTGCTGGACGTGCAGACCGCGTGAGACGACGCTTCATCCAGTCCCAAACATGCTCAATGGGGGACAGATCCGGAGATCTTGCTGGCCAGGGTAGTTGACTTACACCTTCTAGAGCACGTTGGGTGGCACGGGATACATGCGGACGTGCATTGTCCTGTTGGAACAGCAAGTTCCCTTGCCGGTCTAGGAATGGTAGAACGATGGGTTCGATGACGGTTTGGATGTACCGTGCACTATTCAGTGTCCCCTCCTACGGCCAGTGTAGGAGATCGCTTCCCACACCATGATGCCGGGTGTTGGCCCTGTGTGCTTCGGTCGTATGCAGTCCTGATTGTGGCGCTCACCTGCACGGCGCCCAACACGCATACGACCATCATTGGCACCAAGACAGAAGCGACTCTCATCGCTGAAGACGACACGTCTCCATTCGTCCCTCCATTCACGCCTGTCGCGACACCACTGGAGGCGGGCTGCACGATGTTGGGGCGTGAGCGGAAGACGGCCTAACGGTGTGCGGGACCATAGCCCAGCTTCATGGAGACGGTTGCGAATGGTCCTCGCCGATACCCCAGGAGCAACAGTGTCCCTAATTTGCTGGGAAGTGGCGGTGCGGTCCCCTACGGCACTGCGTAGGATCCTACGGTCTTGGCGTGCATCCGTGCGTCGCTGCGGTCCGGTCCCAGGTCGACGGGCACGTGCACCTTCCGCCGACCACTGGCGACAACATCGATGTACTGTGGAGACCTCACGCCCCACGTGTTGAGCAATTCGGCGGTACGTCCACCCGGCCTCCCGCATGCCCACTATACGCCCTCGCTCAAAGTCCGTCAACTGCACATACGGTTCACGTCCACGCTGTCGCGGCATGCTACCAATGTTAAAGACTGCGATGGAGCTCCGTATGCCACGGCAAACTGGCTGACACTGACGGCGGCGGTGCACAAATGCTGCGCAGCTAGCGCCATTCGACGGCCAACACTGCGGTTCCTGGTGTGTCCGCTGTGCCGTGCGTGTGATCATTGCTTGTACAGCCCTCTCGCAGTGTCCGGAGCAAGTATGGTGGGTCTGACACACCGGTGTCAATGTGTTCTTTTTTCCATTTCCAGGAGTGTAGATGAGAGACATTGTGCCAATACCTTTCATAACCTGCTCTATAGCTACTCAGGTAAATTTCTTGTTTGGAGGTCCATACATTAATTAATGGAGAACTGAACGCTGTTCAAAAGTGATATTTAAAATATTCAATAGGATTTAAGGCGACAAAATTTCCCATATTTGAAACTACCCAGAGAATAGTAAGTTGCTAGAGCCACTGTTAGAAAATGTCTGCAAAGAGTTCCTAATTGCTACTGTGGAAATTTAGCACAGAGGAGCCGGCCGGAGTGGCCGTGCGGTTCTAGGGGCTACAGTCTGGAACCGAGCGTCGCTACGGTCGCAGGTTCGAATCCTGCCTCGGGCATGGATGTCTGTGATGTCCTTAGGTTAGTTAGGTTTAATTAGTTCTAAGGTCTAGGCGACTGATGACCTCAGAAGTTAAGTCGCATAGTGCTCAGAGCCATTTGAACCATTTTTAGCATAGAGGCCTTATAGTAATCAAGGCATTCATTTCCTTCATAATTATCACCCTGGCATGTGGGTCTTAAGTGCAGAACGATATTGAAATTCGTATTGTTGACGTTCGATGTACTATCATCATGGAAAGACGTCCCGTAATGACAGTTCACACGTTGTTAGAGTAAACAAACCTTACGTATTTACATATTGTTCCTGATGCTGGCGGGATTAGCCGAGCGGTGTAGGGCGCTGCAGTCATGGACTGTGCGGCCGGTCCCCGCGGAGGTTCCAGTCCTCCCTCAGGCATGGGTGTGTGTGTTTGCCCTCAGGATCATTTAGGTTATGTAGCGTGTAAGCTTAGGGACTGATGACCTTAGCAATTAAGTCCCATAAGGTTTCACACACGTATAGTTCCTGATGTATTTTGCAATATTGTGATGTCTTAGCTGAGGTAAAGTAATTCATCTGATCCCTATTACGTTCTTCTTGTACAGCAGAAAACCAGTTACCCAACCCTAACTATCTGGATCGCCAGTTATCTGGATCACTTCGTGGAAAAAGAGATTTTTAGTGTACGACTAAAATTACCGATTCTGTCCGGCAGTCATAAGGCTATACAGTATACTGTATCGCGGTACTCGGGATTAGGAGTTTTGTGGAATTCTACATATGCAGTGATTAATCAAAAAATAAATACTGAATACTTCAATATTATTTACTCTGTACTGCAATATTATTTGCTCTGTTAAATATTGTGGGCTAACATGAGACTCTGACATAACCCAGTAGCACGATAACATACGTACTGACATCGGATATTTCGAAGTACACTACTGGCCATTAAAACTGCTACACCAAGAAGAAATGCAGATAATAAACGGGTATTCATAGGACAAATATATTATACTAGAACTGACATGTGATTACATTTTCACTCAATTTCGGTGGATGGATCCTGAGAAATCAGTACCCAGAACAACCACCTCTGGCCGTAATAGCGGCCTTGATAGGCCTGGGCATTGAGTCAAACAGAGCTTGGATGACGTGTACAGGTACAGCTGCCCATGCAGCTTCAACACGATTCCACGGTTCATCAAGAATAGTAACTGGCGTATTGTGATGAGCCAGTTGCTCGGCCACCATTGACCAGAGATCTTCAGCTGGTGAGAGATCTGGAGAATGTGCTGGCCAGGGCATCAGTCGAACATTTTCTGTATCCAGAAAGGCCCGTAGAAGACCTGCAACACGCGGTAGTGCTTTATCCTGCTGAAATGTAGGGTTTCGCAGGGATCGAATGAAGGGTAGAGCCACGGGTCGCAACACATCTGAAATGTAACGTCCACTGTTCAAAGTGCCGTCAATGCGAACAAGACGTGACCGACACTTGTAACCAATGGCACCCCATACCATCACGCCGGGTGATACGCCAGTATGGCGACGGCGAATGCAAGCTTCCAACGTGCGTTCACCGCGATGTCACGAAACACGGATGCGACCATCACGACACTGTAAACAGAACCTGGATTCATCCGAAAAAATGACGTTTTGCCATTCTTGCACCCAGGTTCGTCGTTGAGTACACCATCACAGGCGCGCCTGCCTGTGATGTAGCGTCAAGGATAACCGCAGCCATCGGCTCGGAGCTGATAGTCCATGCTGCTGCAAACGTCGTCGAACTGTTCGTGCAGATGTTTGTTGTCTTTCAAACTTCCCCATCTCTTGACTCAGGGATCGAGACGTGGCTGCACGATCCGTTACAGCCATGCGGATAAGATGCCTGTCGTCTCGACTGCTAGTGATACGAGGCCGTTGGGATCCATCACGGCGTTCCGTATTACCCTCCTGAGCCCACCGATTCCATATTCTGCTAACAGTCATTGGATCTCGACCAACGCGAGCAGCAATGTCGCGATACTATAAACCGCAATCGCGATAGGCTACAATCCGACCTTTATCAAAGTCGGAAACGTGATGGTACGCATTTCTCCTCCTTACACGAGGCATCACAACAACGTTTCACCAGGCAATCCTGGTAAACTGCTGTTTGTGTATGCGAAATCGGTTGGAAATTTTCCTCATGTCAGCACGTTGTAGGTGTCGCCACCGGCGCGAACCTTGTGTGAATGCTTTGAAAAGCTAATCATTTGCATATCACAGCATCTTCTCCCTGTCGGTTAAATTTCGCATCTGTAGCGCGTCATCTTTGTGGTGTAGCAATTTTAATGGCCAGTAGTGTATTATATACTCAGCGCGCGACTCGCGGTCTTCTAACAGACAGTTCGCGTGAGCGCTGCTATTATGGTGAGAAAATATGCGAGCTTTTACGCAAAAAGTAATGATTAATCTCAGGGGCTACTGGTCATTTATGTACTAATTTTCGCAAAGAAATTGAGATATTTCTGTGTTTACTAAAGGGAATATTTATCTGTATTTACTATTCGTTATCTGCAAGGCAAAAACTGTGGAGAATCTCATCTGCCGTTAAGCGGCCAATCTGAAACACACTGAACTCATTCAGTACGAAAACATTAACGAATGGAATTTGTCTTTACTTTACTAGCTTTGAGACTATTAAAAGATCAAAATAGAGAAGTCTTCCACATTTATATTTAATATTACAGACTGAATTTCTAACTAAAAAATATCGTCAGCGTAATGGCGGACCAAATGCTGCTAGGGAAAGAGAGCTCTCCGCAACACGAAGTTCTGAAATAGAGTTATTAATTACAATTAATGGTGGCTGTTATGGGGGGTGCTCACTACTTCAATAACCAACACTTTCTAATAACAATTGGACATATATTCTGATAACTTACAGACAGACTGTGATACAATGGCGGCATTCCGCTAGACGAAACAAGCTAGGAAAACAAAATCTAACCCAAAAAATTCTCGCTGTTCTTCTTCAACTGCATTACATAGATACGATAAACAAAGGGCTATTTGTTAAGCTCATCGCTGTTTGCGAGCCGTACAAATAATAAACTACACTTTTTAATATTTGATAATCATAGCGCACACGCACGCAGTCTTTCAATAATTTATAGTTCACAAGTTAATATTTTTTAACACACAAAACACCCATTTAATTTTTCTCTAAATCTCAATTTATGTGACGTTCCGCCACAAATGCATGTTTCTTTAGTGTTCTACACTGAAGCGCCAGACAAACTGGTATAGATATGCGTATTCAAACACACAGATATGTAAACAAGAGGAATATGGCGCTGCGGTCAGCAACGCCTGTATAAGACAACAAGCGTCTGGGCTGCTGTTAGATTGGTTACTGCTGCTATAATGGCAGGTTATCAAGTTTTAAGTGAGTTAGAAAATGGTGTTATAGTCGGTGCACAAAGGATGAGGCACACCATCTCCGAGATAAAGTGTGGACTTTCCCGTACGAGCATTTGACGAGTGTACCATGAATATCAGGATCCGGTAAAACATCAAATATCCGACATCGCTGCGGCAGCAAAAATATCCTGCAAGAACGGGAGAAACGGCGATTGAAGAGAATCGATCAACGTGACAGAAGTGCAACCCTCCTGCAGATTGCTGGAGATTTAAATGCTGGGCCATCAACAAGTGTCAGCCTGCGAACCCTTCAACAAAACATAATCGATATTAACCTTCGGAGGCGAAGGTCCACTCGTGTACCCATGATGACTGCCAGAAATAAAAGCTTTACGCCTCGCCTGTGCCCGTCAACACCAAAATTGGACTATTGATGACTGTAAACATATTTCCTGGTTGTATCGAGCAGATAGACGTGTACGGTTATGGAGACAACCTCATGAATCCATGGACCATGCATGTCAGCAGGGACTGTTCAAGTTGGTGAAGGCTCTGTAATGGTGAGGGGCGAGTGCAGGTCGATTGATATGGGACCCTTGATATGTCTAGATACGACTCTGACAGGTGACACGTATTTAAGCATCCTGTCTGATCACCTTCATCCATTTATGTCTATTGTGCATTCCGACGGACTTGGATAATTCCAGCAGCACAATTCGACCCTCCGCACGTCCGGAATTGCTACAGAGTCACTCCAGGATCACTCTTCTGAGTTTAAACACTTCCGCTGGCCCCCAGGCTCCGCAGCGTCTTGCAACGTGCTGTTCAGAATCGACCCCCACCCCCTCGTACTCTTACGAACTTAACGGGCAACCCTGCAGGATTCATGGTGTCAGTTCCCTCCAGCACTACTTCAGACATTAGTCGAGCACATGCCACGTCGTGTTGCGGCACTTCTGCGTCCTCACGGGGGCCTAACGCGAAATTAGGCAGGTGTACGACTTTCTTTGGCTCTTCAGTGTAAATTCAAATGGCATCGAAGGTATTAGAAGACAAAATATTCCAGTGAACAATGATTACAGCATGTACATTGCCGTACATGCATTAGTAGGCTACTGTGTTTGTAAAAACAGACATAATGTCTTATGGGATAACAGCAATTAGTGATTTTATACTGTTACTTAAAATCCGTCATGATTGCAAATTTTTTATTCATATGACGAGTTTCGGTTCACTCAGAACCATCTTCAGATCTGATATTTCAGTTACAGGAGTAACCCGTCCAAATCCAGCAAATTTCACATGCTACTTGCTGATGTGACGCTCTTGATGCTGTAAAGAGAACCTGGATTCATCCGAAAAAATGACGTTTTGCCATTCGTGCACCTAGGTTCGTCGTTTAGTACACCATCGCAGGCGCTCCTGTCTGTGATGCAGCGTCAAGAGTAACCACAGCCACGGTCTCCGAGCTGATAGTCCATGCTGCTGCAAGCGTCGTCGACCTGTTCGTGCAGATGGTTGTTGTCTTGCAAATGTCCCCATTTGTTGACTCAGGGATCGAGACGCGGCTGCACGATCCGTTACGGCCATACGGATAAGATGCCTGTCATCTCGACTGCTAGTGATACGAGGCCGTTGGGATCCAGCACGGCGTTCCGTATTACCCTCCTGAACCCACCGATTCCATATTCTGCTAACAGTCATTGGATGTCGACCAACGCCATACGATAAACGGCAATCGCGATAGCCCACAATCCGACCTTTATCAAATGGTTCAAATGGCTCTGAACGCTATGGGACTTAACATCTGTGGTCATCAGTCCCCTAGAACTTAGAACTACTTAAACCTAACTAACCTAAGGACATCACACACATCCTTGCCCGAGGCAGGATTCGAACCTGCGACCGTAGGGGTCACGCGGTTCCAGCCGACCTTTATCAAAGTCGGAAACGTGATGGTACGCATTTCTCCTCCTTACTCGAGGCATCACAACAACGTTTCACCATTCAACGCCAGTCAACTGCTGTTTGTGTATCAGAAATCGGTTGGAAACTTTCCTCATGTCAGCACGTTGTAGGTGCGGCCACCGACGGCAACCAACCTTGTGTGAATGCTCTGATAAGCTAATAATTTGCATATCACAGCATCTTCTTCCTGTCGGTTGAAGTTCGCGTCTGCAGCACGTGATCTTTGTGGTGTAGGAATTTTAATGGCCAGTAGTGTAGCTTTCAGTAGTTATGAAGAGACGAAGAGGCTTGCTGAGGACAGACTAGTTAGAAGGGGTGCACGAAACCAGTTTTCGGACTGAAGACCACAACAACACGTTCACGCATTTGGAGTTGAGGAAGGCAGTACTTTAGCAGCTCAGTGGCTGGTAAAGGAGTGTTGCATTAAACTCACTCTTTCGTCCCTCCCCGCTATCCCACCCGTTGTTGTGGCTCCCTTCGAGCACTTTTTTTTTTTGTTCCGGCAGAGTCGTACGAAGAGCAAAGAACGCAGAAGGGAGCAGCTCGGCCAGCGTTTCTCTTTTACGCGCCTCCGCACATGGCGTTAAACAGCGAGCAGAGGAAAAGACGGTCCGCTTGGATTTCAGCTTTACGGCGAAACGAATCTGCGACCGTGCGGAAGTCGGGGGGATTAAAGCCGTCTCGGATGAATGGGGTGCGTGTGTGTGGAGAGTGGCCAGGCCAGGATTGCGAGGTAGCGATATTCCTACCGGCGGGTGCGGAGGCTCAGGACTTTTGGGGGGGGGGGAGGGGGGAGGGGGGAGGCTCGGACAATGACCCACGAGGCGACCCCTCTGGCCAATACGCCGCCCTAATTCTGCGGACCGCTGGAGTTCTTTAGGCGCCCCTGCGAACGAGGCCCCTGCGTCAGCGCGTGTCTGAATCGAAAGTGAGCCACGGTGCGTGAACCTAACGCGAGAAGACGGAAGTGGCTCGGCACTGCAGAGGTGGCGGTATTCGTGGTAGGGATGGGAAAAGCAGACCAGTTAGAAACGATACCGTTATTTTGTTTCTGAATAACCCGTATTTCGCGGTATTTGTTTGGTCTCGGTTACAACAGGTGGTTTTTTTTTATGTTTCACTATTAATCATGTCCGCAGCTCGTGGTCGTGCGGTAGCGTTCTCGCTTCCCGCGCCCGGGTTCCCAGGTTCGATTCCCGGCGGGGTCAGGGACTTTCTCTGCCTCGTGATGACTGGGCGTCGTGTGATGTCCTCAGGTTAGGTAGGTTTAAGTAGTTCTAAGTTCTAGGGGACTGATGACCATAGATGTTAAGTCCCATAGTGCTCGTAGCCATTTTAACCATTTTTTTTCATAAACGGTATTAAATTCCCACAATATTAGTTACTTACAGCGGGTACATGGGGAGAAGTTTTCAAATTAGGTTCAGGAATATGGAGCGAGTCGTTATCTTAAGACAGCTATAGTGGTGCATTTGTCACTCAGTATCCACAGCTTGCACGTGAAAGACGACTTGAACCAGCCAACTAGATACCAAGTAAAAAAATCGAGATACCAATTAGCCATGCAGTGCTGCTACGTGGTAGCCTTGAAATCGGCCGCGGTCCGTTAGTATACGTCGGACCCGCGTGTCACCACTATTAGTGATTGCAGACGGAGCGCCGCCACACGGCGGGTCTAGACAGACTTCCTAGCACTCGCCCCAGTTGTACAGCCGACTTTTGCTAGCGATGGTTCACTGACAAATTACGCTCTCATTTGCCGAGACGATAGTTATCATAGCCTTCAGCTACGTCATTTGCTACGACCTAGCAAGGCGCCATTACCAGTTAATATTGATGATGTAAAACATGTACCGTCAAGAGCGATGTTCACCATTTATGGATTAAAGTTAAGTATTCCACAGCTACGTCCTTTTTTTCCTAGTCTCATTTCCTTGACCTGTTCCAGACCTCACGCCAGCCTGCGTGAGCTACAACGCGTGCCTTTCGGCTTCCTCTCATAATGGGTTGGCTCTCTTGCCAATCCATAACAAAACCTTTTTAAAAAGTGAGTAGCTTTTGCTGTTCAACTTTGCATTGTTCTAAAGAAACACTGGTAGCAGTTACTTCTGTAAAATATCTGGGAGTATGCGTGCGGAACGATTTGAAGTGGAATGATCATATAAAATTAATTGTTGGTAAGGCGGGTACCAGGTTGAGATTCATTGGGAGAGTCCTTAGAAAATGTAGTCCATCTACAAAGGAGGTGGCTTACGAAACACTCGTTCGACCTATACTTGAGTATTGCGCATCAGTGTGGGATCCGTACCAGATCGGGTTGACGGAGGAGATAGAGAAGATCCAAAGAAGAGCGGCGCGTTTCGTCACAGGGTTATTTGGTAACAGTGTTAGCGTTACGGAGATGTTTAACAAACTCAAGTGGCAGACTCTGCAAGAGAGGCGCTCTGCATCGCGGTGTAGCTTGCTCGCCAGGTTACGAGAGGGTGCGTTTCTGGATGAGGTATCGAATATATTGCTTCCCCCTACTTATACCTCCCGAGGAGATCACGAATGTAAAATTAGAGGGATTAGAGCGCGCACGGAGGCTTTCAGACAGTCGTTCTTCCCGCGAACCATACGCGACTGGAACAGGAAAGGGAGGTAATGACAGTGGCACGTAAAGTGTCCTCCGACAAACACCGTTGGGTGGCTTGCGGAGTATAAATGTAGATGTAGAAATATTGCGTTATTGTTGTAAATTCGGAAAGCAATCAGTGCTATTTTAATAAGTATGCAGATAGAACAAACACGTGGCATCACAATTGCTACTGCATTTGTGAGACGATAAGGTCCCGTTTACCGTGTGTCGCGGCTTTAGGTATGCATGTACGTGAGCGGTGCAGTGTCCAAGACTTGCGTCCACCTGGTCTGTACGGCAGTTCCTCGCTGTCGTCGGCGGACTTCCTTTTTTCACATGATATCTTGAGAACCATGGATGAAGGGCATCAGACGGATGCCATATTCCTTTACTTCCAGAAAGCGTTTGACTCGGTGCCCCACTGTAGACTCATAATTAAGGTACGAGCATATGGAATTGGTTCCCAAATATGTGAGTGGCTCGAAGACATCTTAAGTAATAGAATTCAGTACGTTGTCCTTGACGGTGAGTGTTCATCGGAGGTGAGGGTATCACCTGGAGTGTCCCAGGGAAGTGTGGTAGGTCCGCTGTTGTTTTCTGTCCTACATAAATGATCTTTTTGATAGGTGGGATATCAACGTGCGGCTGTTTGCTGATGATGCTGTGGTGTACGGGAAGGTGTCGTCGTTTAGTGACTGTAGGAGGATATAATATGACTTCGACAGGATTTGCGACTAGTGTAAAGAATGGCAGCTACCTCTAAATATACATAAATGTAAATTAATGCAGATGAATAGGGAAAAGAATCCTGTAATGTTGGAATACTCCATTAGTTGTGCAGCGCTTGACACAGCCACGTCGATAAAATATTTGGGTGTAACATTGCAGAGCGATATGAAGTGGGACAATCATGTAATGGCAGTTGTGGGAAAGGCAGATAGTCGACTTCGGTTCATTGGCAGAATTTTGGGAAGATTTGGTTCATCTGTAAAGGAGACCGCTTATAAAACACTAATACGACCTATTCTTGAGTACTGCTCGAGCGTTTGGGATCCCTATCAGGTCGGATTGAGGGAGGACATAGAAGCAATTCAGAGGCGGGTTGCTAGATTTGTTACTGGTAGGTTTGATCACCACGCGAGTGTTACGGAAATGCTTCAGGGGCTCGGGCGGGAGTCTCTGGAGGAAAGGAGGCGTTCTTTTCGTGAATCGCTACTGTGGAAAGTTAGAGAACCAGCATTAGAGGCTGACTGCAGTGCAATTTTACTGCCGCCAACTTATAATTCGCGGAAAGACCACAAAGATAAGATAAAAGAGATTAGGGCTCGTGCAGAGGCATATAGGCAGTCATTTTTCCCCCGTTCTGTTTGGGAGTGGACAGGGAGAGAAGATGCTAGTTGTGGTACGAGGTACCCTCCGCCACGCACCATATGGTGGATTGCGGAGTATGTACGTAGATATGTAGATATTCCATAGTGGTACCAGCACTGGTCTGGAACTACTTTTTCGAAGTGACGTAGCAATGAATACACTGCCTCATTTGCTTCCAAAAATTAAATATTTGTCTGCCATTTCCAATAAATAATAGAAAACAAAGGAAATAGCAACAATAATAAACTGAAAACTTAACTATTCATTCATAATATACAATCAAAATGGAAAGTAGGTGACCTGCTGGCTATGTCAACGTAATATGTCTTTATTTACTTGTAGCCTTTGAAAAAGGACAGCTTAAAACGAGAAACAGTTCTTCAACCCCAATATTCACCCTTCAGCACTGACTACTCCTAATTTCCAAGTAGTGTTATCATGCCCAAATACAACTTGATTTTCGAGCAGAGTTTTAAAAAATTTGAATCAATAGAAAAATATTGGAGATTTTTTTGTAGCATTCAAACACTTATCACGTTTCGAGGATGCCTGAGAACAGTAGATGGGCTTACTTTTCTTTCATTTGCCTAATTTAATATTCTAATTATGTGTTTCTTGAAACTGAGAGAGTCAAAATTTTTTACTCTTTGTTCGATTTCTACGTTTATCGCAGGGAATAAGACGAATAAAAAACGGAAAATCAGTTATTTCAGAAACTGGTTACTTTGAGCGGTTTAACAGTTAGCTTGGTGCGAAAACAAAAACGATATAGCCGAAAATCGATTGTTTCAGCGATAAGCACACTGCTTAGTTCGTGGTAATGCAAGATGTTAGATTCCCCAACACACCGTCGATATGCAGGGCAGATGTCATTGTATGTCATTTCATTTGTACGAATGGAAAGCGTTCTAAGTGTCATTTTTTCAAAGAATTCTACTGTGTTCGTAGAAATCTGTTGTATGTCTCTAGACTTGTTCCAAGTGTCATATCAAGGGGAAAATTTTGCAGGCGTTTATTACTATAACGTGTGTGGTCATTGTGCCAAACATGCTTCGCTAAGGAGTTCTCTCAGCTAAAGCTACGAACTCATTTCATGTAATTCCCAAGCGTACAACAGGCGTTTTTTATTTTAAAGGTACTGCTGAACATCGTTGTCAATGCAGGAATGTAGGATCTCCAAATACAGAATTATCAAAGTGTTTCATACTCATCCATCTCATGTAGGTATTGAAAATTCTCACTCTGAAAAAGAAGATTAGGAAACTGTCAGTGTATTGAAAACAAGAAACCCATGGTATACTTGTATGCCATGCCGTACTGTATCTTAAAGACCAACCACGAAATAGAAAGACCAGTTAACTATGAACGTTTTTATTCCTCAACAAAACAGAGAGCTTTACAATAAGCATCGCAACATCGGATCGCAAGAATGGAGTTGTGTAACAGAGGTCAGTACTGAGAGGTTTTTTCACGAATTTAAGTTTATTTTTCTCTTGTAAAGAAAAAGAGGAAGGAATGAGAAATGGTTCTTGTTAACCACACTTGTACTGATGAAAACACTTTTCCTGAATTTCTGTAGTTGTATTATCACAAATGAAACGTAATGTCTCTATTAATAGTAGGTGGAACTAAAACTTACTTATTGGCATTTAGAGCAAGTCAGTTACCTGGAATGGCACTTAGAACGTTCTTGTTGACTACAGTTCTATCAGTTATAATATTTCCGCTGAGTTTCTGTATTTGTATTATCACAAATAAGACTTAGTGTCTCTGAATTAATGGCAGTTTGAATAAATACTTAGTTATTGGCACCCAGAACCAGTAAATTTCCGTTAATGGCACTTAGAACGTTCTTAAATGAAATATTGATTTTCCATTTTGCCGCAATGTATTTTGTGATGGTGAGCTGCGCAGCATAATTCTTTGATATCAGAATAGCTTCTCAATTTTTTGGACACAAATAACTTATGTACAAACATAGTTATAATCTTTTCTTGATTCGCCAAGAAAATTATAGATCTGGCGATGCTAAAGTTTTCCACTTCTACTCTTCATTTAGTTCATGTTGTTGTTGTTCTTGTTGTTGTGGTCTTCAGTGCAAATACTGGTTTGATGCAGCTCTCTGTGGTATCGATAGCTAAGATGCCACGGCGTAGCTGACAGTTAAGTTGGCACTACGACAGACAACGACGACAGCGCCCTCTAGCAGGCGCAGATCAGCTCTACGAGCTCCGCTAGAGATTCTACCCATTCGATCAAGAGCAGACGGCCGGGACACTTCGCTTCAGCTTTGCTCTACATACGATTGGTCTCAGCATCGCACCCCATTGCAAGTTATGTAACCATGTAATAACTTCAGAATGAGATTTTCACTCTGCAGCGGAGTGTGCGCTGATATGAAACTTCCTGGCAGATTAAAACTATGTGCCCGACCGAGACTCGAACTCGGGACCTTTGCCTTTCGCGGACAAGTGCTCTACCAACTGAGCTACCGAAGCACGACTCACGACCGGTACTCACAGCTTTACTTCTGCCAATACCTCGTCTCCTACCTTCCAAGGTCCCGAGTTCGAGTCTCGGTCGGGCACATAGTTTTAATCTGCCAGGAAGTTTCATGTAATAACTTCTTTTTTGCACCAGTAAACCACTTTTACTTACGTACAGTACCGACGTATTTTTCCTGCTTCTGCTCCTACCCCCGCGTCGCCTTCCAGGCGGGATACAAAACACTCCATGCTACTCTATCCTGTGAAAGCTTCATCATCTCCCAGTACCGACTGCAACCTACATCCCTCTGAATTTGCATATTGTATTCGTATCTTGGTCTCCCTGTGCGATTTTTAACCCCTAGACTGCTCTCCAATACTAAATTGGTGATCCCTTAATGCCTTAGAGCATGTCCTACCAACCAATCTCTTCTTCTAGTCAAGTTGTGCCACGAACTCCTCTTCTCCCCAGTTCTATTCAGTACTTATGTGATCTACCCATCTAATCTTCAGCATTCTGCTGTGGCATCGCATTTCGAAAGCTTCTATTGTCTTCTTGTCCAAACTATTTATCGTCCATGTTTCACTTCCATACATGGGAACACTCCATACAAATACTTTCAGAAATTACTTCCTGACACTTAAATCTATATTCGATGTTAACAAATTTCTCTTTTTCAGAAACGCTTTCCTCGCCATTGCCAGTTTACATTTTATATTCTCTCTACTTCGACCGTCATCAGTTATTTTGCTCCCCAAATAACAAAACTCATCTACTACTTTAAGTGTCTCATTTCCTAATCTAATTGGCATCACCTGATTTAATTCGACTACATTCCATTATCCTCGTTTTTCTTTAGTTGATGTTCATCTGATATCCACCTTTCAAGACACTGTCCATTCCGTTCGACTGCTCTTCCAGGTCCTTTGCTGCCTCTGACAGAACTGCAATGTCATTGGCAAACCTCAAAGTTTTTATTCCTTCTCCATGGATTTGAATTCCTACTCCGAATTTTTCTTTTGTTTCCTTTACTGCTTGTTTAATATATAGATTGAACAACATCGTGGATAGGCTACAACCCTGTTTCACTCCCTTCCCAACCACTGCTTCTCCTTCATGCCTCTCGACTGTTATAAATTTAGTTCATATAGTTCTTTAGGCCCCTTTTCCTAAATGAGTATTCGATTCTTTTAAACGGATTATTTAACTTGTTGCTCCCATTTCATTAATTTAGACAATAGCTTACGTTTTTCGGATAATAAGTCTATCATCATAAAAGTGAAATAACATTTTTATGTCACTATCTACTTATGTCCTATATACTTTTAAACTGACCAAGTGACCAAGCTATTGCCATTCTGTTTCTACTAAATGGGAGTAGAGAAACCACTATTCAAGATTCTTATCATTCTACTTAATTACTGACTAGCTGGAACTGCTCGCTGGTCCAGATACTGACACACAGATTAACGCAATTAACTGAACGTCCAGTGCTGTTACTCTCGGGAGAGGTATACGAAAATAACTACGCGTTGATCAGAGAAGCTTATTTTTCCACCTGCACTACATATGACGTGATATTGAACGATTGAAACCATAAAAGGAAGCCTAAACGTATAACTTCAAAATTAATGCATTTTAGGGTAAGCAATCAGAAATAAATTACATATAAACCTGTTACAGTATTTAGGCGTTAAACGAAACTCTAACAAGACATTTTGTGTAATATTTACCGGGAACAAAAACAAGATCAACTGAAGATGACACATAGTTGTCGAAACATGTTCTGGTAAGGACCAAAAAAAAATGGAAGGGTTAGGTTAGTGTAGTTTAACGTCCCGTCGACAACGAGGTCATTAGAGACGGAGCGCAAGCTCGGGTTAGGGAAGGATGGGGAAGGAAATCGGCCGTGCCCTTTCAAAGGAACCATCCCGGCATTTGCCTGAAACGATTTAGGAAATCACGGAAAACCTAAATCAGGATGGCTGGAGACGGGATTGAACCGTCGTCCTCCCGAATGCGAGTCCAGTGTGCTAACCACTGCGCCACCTCGCTCGGTAAAAATGGAAGAAAAAGTATCTTGCAGGTGTCATAGTCTTAAGTTATCCAAGTTTATGTGTTGATAATTTTTAAAAATATTAATACTTTAAAAAGCTGATACCATTAATTTTACGACGAAAAATTGGGCATTGTGGCTGTGGGGTCCCCCATACTACGAGTCCTGTCCAGTACGAATAAATCGCCGCAAATTACAATCTCTAACTTCCCGTATGGTTTTGGATCTCTGTAGCTCTGATACTACCATACACGTAATTCCATGATGTCTTTAACACATGCCTTATCGTACTGTCCATCTATTCGGTTTTTTTCTAAATATTCCCTTCCACGCTACTTCTCCGAGTATACTCATTTCCTATAGCTCCACTTAGCTGTCAGCTTTCTTCTGTAAGACCGCATCTCATGCACATCCACTCTCTTCATTTTAGGTTTTCCCGTAGTCCATGATTCAGTTCGATACAACACTTTAAGGCAGACGTATAGTCTCAGAAACGTTTTTCTTATGTTTGCCTCTAATAAACCTCTTTTTGGTACCATGTTTTGTCTGTGCTAAGCTGCTTCTTACATCCTCCTGGCTTTGCTAGTCAGGTGCAAATTTTATTTCCAAGGAACCGAATTTCTTTCATTTCGTACCCCATTGTAATGTTGATTTTTTCGCGGTTTCCCACTCCACGGGAAGAATTATGTCGCTCGTCTGCGCTCTTTGGCAAGGGATTTCTCAGAATAAAGGCGATTTCTTATACCGGAAGTCTTCGGTCTTCATTGCAGAGGACAGCAATGTCATCACGGACTTAAAACCATTTATATTCTGTCACAAGGAATATTAATTTCATTCCTGAATTCTTCTTTTCATTTCGCCACTACGTTTTCGATTTACAAGCTCGATCTTTGTTACCAACTCTCTCTTACAATCTTTTTAATTCTAGCCTGTGTTTCTTGGTATTCAGTTCTTCTCGCTCCTTCTTGGCCTTAGTATTGTACTGTTGATTCTTCCGCTATCCCTATAGTATCATGTGATAATTTCAAATTTGTAGCATGAGGTTTAGATGGCGTGCGGTTTTGGCGGGGTGTTACTGACAAACATAGAAAACTCTATTATAAACAAAAGGTTCCTTGTGACCCGAATAAACTTGAAGAGGTGTTGAACAACTAAAAATATCTTCTTGAAATAATAATGAAAATTAATACAACACAATTCACTCTGGCCTCACATTGGCAAATCAAATAACGATGTAACATTCTACAGTATACGGCATTTGGCCTATAGTTACGACAATGGTAACTTGTAATACCAGTAAATATTCACGTATTACAGAAAACTGAGTAAAATCGCTGCTAACTACTTCTTGTTTTGCTGCCCCCAATCACCAAAACACCAGTTATCAATATGCTACACAACTGTCCGCCCTTACGTCTAAGTGATCACCACGTACATACATAAAGAACTCTTTTATACATGCGAGTTTAGCAGTACACAATACACATGAATGAATCACCGGTTCAACAACAAGAACCGTACAGAATCAACATAAATACCACGTAGTGCAGAAGACTTTATATTGCATTTAACTTCTGCACGATCATGCTCTCTGAACTTAGAGATATGAACCGGCTTGCTTTATACCACATTATTCACTTTAGGACGCCCCTAAATCACTACGCAATACTCACTTATCGTGGCCCCAAGTGCAAGCTGTCACTCGATGTTCACAACTTCCGGCCGAAGCGAGGTAACACTGACTTCAGTTAATGCAATTCTGGATATAATATTGCGACTTGAAAATAAGAGCACCAGGATACCAACACTAACTTATAAGCACTGTTACTGCGTCTTTTGCAATACGCAAAAGCCATTCCTCGCCCTCGTGCCATACGGTGTGTGCGACCGCAGTAAGTGGAGCCCACTCCAACAGGTTGTTGTCCACACGCCAGCGCCACTCGTGTTGACCATGTCCGTCCGGAGTCGACGAACATGCCAACTCAGCGAGGGTCTTGAACTTGGCTTCCAGCAGAACTGCTTTCTTTGGTGCCTCTCGTCGTAATGTGTAATAGGCAGACATCTACACAGGCCATCACTCAGGAATTCCAGACTGCATCAGGATCCATTGCAAGTACTATGACAGTTAGGTGGGAGGTTAGAAAACTTGGATTTCATGGTCGAGCGGCTGCTCATAAGCCACACATCACGCCGGTAAATGCCAAACGACGCCTCTCCTGGTGCTAGGAGCGTAAACATTGGACGACTTAACAGTGGAAAAATGTTGTGTGGAGAGGGGATACAATATGGCGATCCGATGGCAAGGTGTGGGTATGGCGAATGTCCTGTACACGTCATCTGGCAGCGTGTGTAGTGCCAACAGTAAAATTCGGTGGCGGTGGTGTTATGGGGTGGTCGTGTTTTTCATGGTGGGGAGCTTGCACCCCTTGTTGTTTTGCGTGACACTATCACAGCACAGGCGTACATTGATGTTTTAAGCACCTTCTTGCTTCCCACTGTTAAAGAGCAATTCGGGGATGGCGACTGCATATTTGAACACGATCGAGCACCTGTTGATAATGCAGGGCTTGTGGCGGAGTTGCTAAGCGACAATAACATCCCTGCAATGGACTATCCTACACAGAGTCCTGACCTGAATCCTATTGAACACCTTTGGGATGTTTTGAAACGCCGACTTCGTGCCAGGCCACACCGACCGACACAGATACCTCCCCTCACTGCAGCACTCCGTGAAGAATGGGCTGCCATTCCCCAAGAAACCTTCCAGCACATGATTTAACGTATGCCTGAGAGAGTGTAAATTGTCATCATGGCTAAAGATGGGCCAACACGATACTGAATTTTAGCATTACCGATGGAGTGCGCCACGAAGTTGTAAGTCATTTTCAGCCAGGTGTCTGGATACTTTGAATCACATAGTGTACATTGGCTGACCCAAGACGTGAAGCACTGAGAATGGTAGGAAGGTACGAAATGACAGTTCACGGATTGACAGGGTATGCGATGTTATTCCAGTGATTACAATATCGAATGAAATCGACAAAGAACTCAACAATATGATCCTACTGTAACGCCGGAAATGCATATCCTCCTATTTCCATCTATTGTACTATAAATTTGTTTTCCTTATTTTTGTTACCTGAATATATGACATTTCTGTGTCTTTACATATTGTAATTGTTTTACTATTTGTATATATATATTTATGCATTTATGTCGATGTATAATTGGTTTGTTTCGTAAATATTATTTGTATTTTTACGCTGGGTCTTGCCTAGGGAAAACTGCTATCGAACGATTACATCGATAGGTCGTGTGAAGAATCAAAGTGTGTAGGATCTTTGGTAGTGTTAACTCTGTCGCGTGGAGCGCGGGCTGAGCAGAGAGGGAGTTTGGCTGGAGTAGCGAGTGGAGCAGGTGTGTTGTGTGAAGCTCTCGCGAGTTGCCGCGCTTTCGGGGTTTGGCAGCATGTAATTGCGCTCGACTTGCGATGATAGTTTCTGACATGGTGTCGCAGACGGGAAGCATTAGCTGGCGCACATCAAGAGCCCGTTTCGCCTGGTGACCGTGTCGAGAAGAAGGCGCGCCAACATCCCGCTTCTGCAACAGCGACGGCCGACAATGAGTGACTGTCGCCACCTCCTCGATCGACGGCTTCAAACCTTCAATCAACCAACAAGGAATACTGGACGCACGTCAAGTTTTAGAACTGTACGGCAGACCTCAGCTTTTCCAACTTTTAAAATTGTTCCATCACAAAATTACAGCTACTTAGCATGAACCTTTGTTGCTCATTGTCCCAATTGCATTACCAAGCAGGGTCCCTTCCTTTTCCGGAAAGAACCCGAGTGTCGTTGAAATTCAAACGCTAGCATTAAAGTAATATAATTCAATTTCGCTGCTTTAATTTCAAAGTTCAGTTAAAGTATTCATAGTTGGCTACAATATTTAGATTACACAAGCACAAATTGAGAGTGCGTATTTTAGCTTACCTGTGACTGCAGCTCAGCTTGGTACGTACTAAATTTTACTATTGTTAATTGTTCAGAATCATTTAAATCAAGTTCAAAGTTAAATCTCTTATTTCTAAATTGCGTAGATTCAAGTAGCTTTTGAAATGATTGTTGAGGTAGTCCAAGACTAACCGTATTTTACTGAATTTCGATGTGCTTCAGAAAGAAAGCTCATTATTAACTTCAGTCACTAAATTAACTTTCGATTTTCCGGTTTTATTAATTCTTTTGCTAAATGAAATCAGAGTGTAGCGAAATTTATTACTTCTGACAAACTTTCAGTTTTCACACTACACTTGTCAACCTTCAGTTGCCACGCTTCTAGTGCTAATTATATGTGTAATAATCTTTCTTTTTCAGTTACTATAGTAATTGTCCTTAGGACTGGCGACCGTAATTTCCCGCAAATCTCAAATATCTAATTACCGCTAGTTGATTGTTAACGTAACGGCTGCACATTTACGTTCTTTATTAACTTTACCCCTATTTCAAAATTAATTTCCATCAGTTTCATTAGCATTTTTCCTTTCATTTAGATGTAACCCTTTCCTCCCTCTTTACCGACAAATTAACCTCGGTGACGATTGCTTTTCCCAAATTTCCATTAGGTACACGCGGTGTAATTTTTCACTGTCATTAAGGTCGATAAGTGAGGGGGAGGTTACACTACTTACCATCATGCGGTTGCTCTCCCTCTGGCCTGCATTCACACGCTGGTTCAGTTGGGAAAAGTGTCATAAAGCCGTTGTGTCTCTGCTGCTGAGGCAAGCTCGCCCACACCTGTTGTAACTAGTTCTTGAGATCCTGTATACTGGCACAGGGACAGAGATTACGTCCGAGCTGGTGCCACAGATGTTGTAACAGCGACAAATCTGGCAATCTTTCTGGCCAGGTGAGTACCTGAACATCACGTGGACAAATCAAGGAGACACCAGCAAGGCTCTACTGAAAAAAGCCACCACGATACCTGACGCAGGACGTCCCTGACGCAGCGTCGTGCTGTCGGAGTTCCCTCCGTCACTACCGGCCGTGGCTCTCCACAACTTGACACCAGGAGTAACACCGCTCTGACGTTCACAAACATTGGAAGAATGAGGCTTCTCCCAATGTCGCCGTCCATGCTCATCTAGGTCGTTAACCACAATGCCGGACCACTCAGGAGTAACCCACGCTTTCCAATCATAGCATCGCCACAAACTCAGCCGTTTGCGCTGTGGTTTTAACGACAGCTTCTGCATGTGACGATCGTGTCACATAGAGAGCTGGTAAACTCCAAGTACTGGTGCCGGAAGACACAGTAAGTTGCACGGAGGCCACTACATGTGTTTGGGTGGCAGGCGTAGATTTGAAGGGCTTACAGTGTGGCTGGAGCACAACACGCCCAGTCATCACTTTCACTGATCAGACATGGTCGACAGAAACTTTGATGATTATTCCTGCCACAACGATCCCGTGCTGTCCAACATGGGACCACCTCTCTGACATCGAAATCCTTTTCCTTCTTTCATCATGGTCTAGGTCATAGGCTTGCTGTGTCTTCTAAGTACCCGCCATACTTTCTTAGTCTTCCTGCTGATCTTGTACCTAAAGTTTTAAATTTTAAAGGTTGTTTGGTAGTCTCGAATATGGCATTCTATGTGTACCATACATCCATAGCTCTGCTCTTATGTCTCGTTTTTTAGTCTCCTCAATCTCGTACGGCCCTCAACTCCTCTTAGAACTTTCATTTCTGCCACTTGGTTTCTACTTTCTTGCTTTTCAGTAACTGTCCAGGTTTCGCCTCCAAACAGCAATGTGGGGGTTGTCATTACTTTATAAAACTTTATTTTTGTGTCTTTTCTCGCTCTGCTTCCAAACAGCAATGTGGGGGTTGCTATTACTTTATAAAACTTTATTTTTGTGTCTTTTCTCGCTCTGTTTCTCAATAGTCTAATGATTGTTCCGTATATAATTCAGTATCGATTTCACTCTAGTAGCTCATAATATTTCCGAGGTAACTCAAGTTCAAATGGTTCAAATGGCTCTGAGCACTATGGGACTTAACATCTATGGTCATCAGTCCCCTAGAACTTAGAACTACTTAAACCTAACTAACCTAAGGACATCACACAACACCCAGTCATCACGAGGCAGAGAAAATCCCTGACCCCGCCGGGAATCGAACCCGGGAACCCGGTGGGGGAAGCGAGTAACTCAAGTGACTAACTTGTACAGTGGGTGTGTTTCTTATTATGCTCTTAGTTGTCAGCGGTTTTGTCCCTTTGGAAGTCACCATTTTTGTTTGTGGAATGGATATTTTCATATTATATTCTTTAGAAATCTAGTTCAGTTTATAGATGGACCTCGTATTAAAAAATATATTATGTTGTAATCTCAACCACGGTTCACTTTGTTGTTTCCATGTTTCAATCATATCATTAATGCATATACTGAAAAGTGCGGGTGACATGCTACACTCTTGTCAAACCCCTTCGTTTATTGCTATATCTTCTGATACAGCGGGGTTAGTCTTTATTCACACTTTTGTACGTTTGCACAGGATTTCTATCAACTTGATTAGCTACTGACGATAGCCATTCCTGTGTAATATGTTCTATAATATGTTCCCGTCTACACGGTCGAAATGGGCTTTCTCTAATCCTATAAAGGCGATGTATGTTTCTCTATTGAACTCACTTTGTTTTTCCATGATTTATTTAAGTATGAAAACATTATCAGTACAGGATCTTGCTTCTCTGAAATCATTTTGTTCTTCAGATAACAAATTTCGGCGATAATTTCCACACCTTGATTTATTACTCGGGGTAAATCTTATAAGCTACGTCCGCTAATGTTATTCCATGATAATTCTTGCATTCATTTACTTTACCTTTTCTAAAGACATGTGCAGCTGTGCATTGTTTTGGGATTTCTTTGCAAACACATATTATGTAAATCTAGAAGTCTAAGTTTTAATAATAATCCCCCGTATTCAAGTAAGTCGGCACTTATGCCGTTGGAGCCTGCTGCTTTTCGGTTCCTTTACATATTTTTTTTAAGGGTCGTGTTTATTTCTTGGATCATTTTGAGACAGGCGTCGTATGGTTCATCCGTTGTAAGGGGTCTTCCTCTACAGCTTGGTGTTTATTGCACCAGAGATCTTTATAATGTGCAATCCAAAAAATGGTTAAAATGGCTCTGAGCACTATGGGACTTAACTGCTGTGGTCATCAGTCCCCTAGAACTTAGAACTACTTAAACCTAACTAACCTAAGGACATCACACACATCCATGCCAGAGGCAAGATTCGAACCTGCGACCGTAGCGGTCGCGCGGTTCCAGACTGTAGCGCCTAGAACCGCGTGGCCACTGCGGCCGGCCTGTGCAATCCATTTTTATTCTGATTCATATTTAACTTTGTCTCTTTTTCTATGTCTTATCAACGATTCATCTTGTAAGATACGGACTGCCTTCCACTGCTATCATGTTCAATTCTGCTCACAAATTTACTCCAAGATTTTTCATTTGGTTTCTTGACAGTGCTTTTTACTTTATTTCTTTCATCTTTATATTCTTGTTTCGCAGATTGTGTTTTCGTCTGTGATACGGTAGTTTTCTTTCCTAGACTGCTTTTGCGATGTCTTCGCTCCATATTCTGAGTTCCTGCTTCTTTTCTGATTCTCTTTTCCTACTGACTCGTTTGCGGCCTGTTCAGTACACTGTTTTTGTATTTACTTATTCGATTTCCAAACTTGTGTCTATCTGAATTGGACAAAGATTTGCTGTAGATGTTTTACGCTCTCATCCTGTAATAGGTACACTGTAAAACCTTCTTGTCTCAACTCTTTTTATTTTTTTTTTTTTTTTTTTGCGTCCAGAGAGCATAGCTATTTTTGCCACTGCTATGTAGAGATCCTAGGAAATGTCGCTACCTATGAAAACACAAACACCCTGAACTTGCATTCTATTTTAATGTTTGCTATCGCATAATCTGTTGCTGATCTGTGCCCTAGCCGTCTAAAGAAAAGAAAAGCAGTACTTTTCAGTCCATTACTTGAGGCAAAATATATAAGAGAAAGTCCATTATCATTTATCTGAATACTGAATAACTGGACCAGACGGCCAGCGTAGACCCACAAGGAGGCCCCTTTCAAACACTGTCAGTTACTGATAACGCTGTCTCACACGAGTACGCAGCTTCTTCGTCTCCTTCACAGGGATCAGTCAACATCCGTCACTATTCACTCCCTTTTTCAAACTCTACAAGGCGTGGTAACAATACTAAACACTAACACTGTACCCTGGCTGCCGTTTTACGAGTTACAGAGTATTGCATCTCCAGCGATTTACAAACTTGCCGTTGGTGTGTAAGTGTGCGAAGTTACATTGACACCCGACCATGTCCTGTGGTTGCTTCACCTTTTATGTCAGGCAGTGTATGTTGCATTTTGTTAAATCTTATATACACTACTGGGAAAAATGCAGTACCCCAAGTACAACGGCATTTTATTGACAGGTGATGTAGCAGGTCTCTCATCACTGTAAGACTATATGAGTGGAAATTCAGACTTAATGAAACACAAGTGAAGTGCGTCCAGACAGTCGTATAAATACATGGTGTATCGCACGTATTCTCACGTGCATACTATCATAAAGGAGCTGAATGGTACCAGGTGACAAATTATCCTAAGAATATAGCTCCTTTTGCTGCAAATCGGTAATGACCCGAGCTGGCCAGGGCAGGTAGTTTACACCGCGAAGAGTACGTTAAATAGCAGCCCTATATGGACTTGTGCTTTCCTGCTGAAAAAGACATCACCTTACTGTCGAATATATGGCAGTAGCACGGAGACAAAAGCCTATGCAATGCACTTCTACATCTACATTTATACTCCGCAAGCCACCCAATGGTGTGTGGCGGACGGCCCGTTACCTGCCACTGTCAATACCTCCCTTTCATGTTCCAGTCGCGTATGGTTCGCGGGAAGAACGATTGCCGCAAAGCCTCCGTGCGCGCTCGAATCTCTCTAATTTTACATTCGTGATCTCCTCGGGAGTTATAAGTAGGGGGAAGGAATATATTCTATACCTCATCCAGAAACGCACCCTCTGGAAACCTGGACAGCAAGCTACACCGCGATGCAGAACGCCTCTCTTGCAGTGTCTGCCAGTTGAGTTTGCTAAACATCTCCGTGACGCTATCACGCTTACCAAATAACCCTGTGACGAAACGTGCCGCTCTTCTTTGGATCTTCTCTATCTCCTCTGTCAACCCGACCTGGTACGGATCCCACTCTGGTGAGCAATACTCAAGTATAGGTCGAACGAGTGTTTTGTAAGCCACATCCTTTGTTGATGGGCTAAATTTTCTAAGGACTCTCCTAATGAATCTCAACCTGCTACCCGCCTTACCAACAACAAATTTTATATGATCATTCCACTTCAAATCGTTCCGTACGCATACTCTCAGATATTTTACAGAAGTAACTCCTACCAGTGTTTGTTCTATCATGTAATCATACAATAAAGGATCCTTCTTTCTATGTATCCGCAATACATTACATTTGCCTATGTTAAGGGTAAGTTGCCACTCCCTGCACGAAGTGCCGATCCGAAACTTCTCTGTATTCTACAGCATCATCCGTGAAAAGCCGCATGGAACTTCCGACACTATCTACTAGGTCATTTATGTTGTTGTTGTTGTGGTCTTCAGTCCTGAGACAGGTTTGATGCAGCTCTCCATGCAACTCTATCCTGTGCAAGCTTCTTCTTCTCCCAGTACCTACTGCAACCTACATCCTTCTGATTCTGCTTGGTGTATTCATCTCTTGGTCTCCCTCTACGATTTTTACCCTCCACGCTGCCCTCCAATGCTAAATTGGTGATCCCTTGATGCCTCAGAACATGTGTAAATAGGCTGTTTATATTTTCTTATTGGCAACGTTACGTAGCGCTCTGTATGAAAATCACTGGCTGTGCTGTGTGCAGCCTGCGGATAGTTTGCATTGTTGTCTGCCATTGTAGTGTTTGGCAGCGGCAGCTGGATGTGAACAGCGCGTAGCGTTGCGCAGTGGGAGGTGAGCCGCCAGCAGTGGTGGATGTGAGGAGAGAGATGGTGGAGTTTTGTAATTTGTCATGAACTGCTATATATATTATGACTATTAAGGTAAATACATTGTTTTTCTCTATTAATATCTTTCATTTGCTAACTATCCCTATCAGTAGTTAGTGCCTTCTGTATTTTGAATCTTTTATTTAGCTGGCAATAGTGGCGCTCGCTGTATTGCAGTAGTTCGAGTAACGAAGATTTTTGTGAGGTAAGTGATTTGTGAAAGGTATAGGTTAAAGTTACTCAGGGCCATTCTTTTGCAGGGATCTTTGATAGTCAGATTGCGTTGCGCTAAAAACATTGTGTGTCAGTTTAAGCACAGTCTTGTATAAATTGTTCTAAGGGGACGTTTCACATGTCCTACCAACCGATCCCTTCTTCTAGTCAAGTTGTGCCACAAACTCCTCTTCTCCTCAATCCTATTCAGTACCTCCTCATTAGTTATGTGGTTTACCCATCTAATCTTCAGCATTCTTCTGTAGCACCACATTTCGAAAGCTTCTATTCTCTTCTTGTCTAAACTATTTATCGTCCATGCTTCACTTCCATACATGGGTACACTCCATACAAATACTTTCAGAAACGACTTCCTGACATTTAAATCCATACTCGATATTAAAAAATTTCTCTTCTTCAGAAACGCTTTCCTTGCCATTGACAGTCTATTCCCTCAGCATCACTCGACTTTATTCTACTACATTCCATTATCCTCGTTTTGCTTTTGTTGATGTTCAACTTATATCCTCTTTTCAAGACACTATCCATTCCATTCAACCGCTCTTCCAAGTCCTTCGCCGTCTCTGACAGAATCACAATGTCATCGGCGTACCTCAAAGTTTTTATTTCTTCTCCATGGATTTTAATACTTACCCCGAATTTTTCTTTTGTTTCCTTCACTGTTTGCTCGATATACAGACTGAATAACATCGGGGAGAGGCTACATCCCTGTCTCCCTTCCCAACCACTGCTTCCCTTTCATGCCCCTCAACTCTTATAACTGCCATTTGGTTTCTACACAAATTGTAAATAGCCTTTCGCTCCCTATATTTTACCCCTGCCACCTTCAGAATTTGAAAGAGAGTATTCCAGTCAACATTGTCAAAAGCTTTCTCTAAGTCAACAAATGCCAGAAACGTAGGTTTGCCTTTCCTTAATCTAGCTTCTAACATAAGTCGTAGGGTCAGTATTGTCTCACGTGTTCCTATTTTTCTACGGAATCCAAACTGGTCTTCCCCTAGGTCGGCTTCTACTAGTTTTTCCATTCGTCTGTAAAGAATTCGCGTTAGTATTTTGCAGCCGTGACTTATTAAACTGATAGTTCGGTAATTTTTACATCTGTTAACACCTGCTTTCTTTGGGGTTGGAATTATTATATTCTTCTTGAAGACTGAGGGTATTTCGCCTGTCTCATACATCTTGCTCACCAGATGGTAGAGTTTTGTTAGGACTGGCACTCCAAAGGGCGTCAGTAGTTCTAATGGAATGTTGTCTACTCCCGGGGCCTTGTTTCGACTCAGGTCTTTCTGTGCTCCGTCAATCTCTTCACGCAGTATCATATCTCCTATTTTATCTTCATCTACATCCTCTTCGATTTCCATAATATTGTTCTAAAGTACATCACCCTTGTATAGAGCCTCTATATACTCCTTCCACTTTTCTGCTTTCCCTTCTTTGCTTAGAACTGGGTTTCCATCTGAGTTCTTAATATTCATACAAGTTGTTCTCTTTTCTCCAAATATCTCTTTAACTTTCCTGTAGGTAGTGTCTATCTTACCCCTAGTGAGATAAGCCTCTACATCCTTACATTTGTCCTCTAGCCATCCCTGCTTAGCCATTTTGCACTTCCTTCGAACTCATTTTTGAGACGTTTGTATTCCTTTTTGCCTGCTTCATTTACTGCACTTTTATATTTTCTCCTTTCATCAATTAATTAAATATTTCTTCTGTTACCCAAGGGTTTCTACTAGCCCTCGTCTTTTTACCTACTTGATCCTCTGCTGCCTTCACTACTTCATCCCTCAAAGCTACCCATTCTTCTTCTAGTGTATTTCTTTTCCTCATTCCTGCCATTTGTTCCCTTATGCTCTCTCTGAAACTCTGTACAACGTTTGGTTTAGTCGGTTTATCCAGATCCCGTCTCCTTAAATTCCCACCTTTTTGCAGTTTCTTCAGTTTTAATCTACAGCACATAACCAATAGATAGTGGTCAGAGTCCACATCTGCCCCTGGAAATGTCTTACAATTTAAAACCTGGTTCCTAAATCTCTGTCTTACCATTATATAATCTATCTGAAATCTATCAGTATCTCCAGGCTTCTTCCATGTATACAACCTTCTTTTATGATTCTTGAACCAAGTGTTAGCTATGATTAAGTTGTGCTCTGTGCAAAATTCTACCAGGCGGCTTCCTCTTTCGTTTCTTAGCCCCAATCCATATTCACCTACTAACATTTCCTTCTCTCCATTTTCCTACTACCGAATTCAAGTCACCCATGACTATTAAATTTTCGTCTCCTTTCATTATCTGAATAATTTATTTTATTTCATCATACATTTCTTCAATTTTTTCATCATCTACAGAGCTAGTTGGCATATAAACCTGTACTACTGTAGTAGGCGTGGGATTCGTGTCTATCTAGGCCACAATAATGCGTTCACTATGCTGTTTGTAGTAGCTTACCCGCATTCCTATTTTTTTATTCATTATTAAACCTACTCCTGTATTACCCCTATTTGATTTTGTATTTATAACCCTATATTCGCCTGATCAAATGTCTTGTTCCTCCTGCTACCGAACTTCGCTAATTCCCACTATATCTACCTTTAACCTATCCATTTCCCTTTTTAAATTTTCTAACCTGCCCGATTAAGGGATCTGACATTCCACGCTCCGATCCGTAGAACGCCAGTTTTCTTTCTCCTGATAACGACGTCCTCCTGAGTACTCCCCGCCCGGACAACCGAATGGGGGACCATTTTACCTCCGGAGTATTTTACCCAAGAACACGCCATCATCATTAACCATAAAGTAAAGCTGCATGTCCTCGGGAAAAACTACGGCTGTAGTTTCACCTTGCTTTCAACCGTTCGCAGTACCAGCACAGCAAGGCCGTTTTGGTTAATGTTACAAGGCCAGATCAGTGAATCATCCAGACTGTTGCCCCTGCAACTATTGAAAAGGCTGCTGTCCCTCTTCAGGTACCACGCCTTAGTCTGGCCTCTCAACAGATACCCCTCCGTTGTGGTTGCACCTACGGTACGGCTAACTGTATCGCTGTTGCACGCAAGCCTCCCCACCAACGGCAAGATCCATGGGGTGGGGGGGGGGGTCATTTATATATATTGTGAAATGCAATGGTCCCATAACACTCCCCTGTGGCACGCCAACTTTAACGTCTGTAGACCTGTGTCCACTGAGAACAACATGCTGTGTTCTGTTTGCTAAAGACTCCTCAATCCAGCCACACAGCTGGTCTGATATGTAGTGGACACTAGTTACTTTACTTTGTAGAAACACCAAATATGGCCCAAGTTACAATTCATGGCGCAAAGACTTCATGCCTGGGATGGGACCTGTGTGTTGTGGGCGAATGCGCTCTGGAATGCACAGCTCACCAGGCCAGCGCGAGACACGTGAGCGAACATCACTCACATACAGACAGAAATCGGTCTCATCACTGACGACAACAAAGCGCCATTCCACTCTCCAGTCGACTCTTTCACCACATCAGAGTAGCCTTGCTTGGTGGCGTGATGTGTCAGTGGTAGCCTGCCCACAGGTACACGTGATCTTAGTCCTGCTAGAAACAGAAGTTTCGCAACGATTCCTGATGACAGCAGGTGCAGCTCGTGCTCTTCATTCCTGTATGATGGGTCGGTCGTTGCTATTCGCCAAGTGCTTCGATTTTAACGTGCATCTGTACTACGCATACGTCCAGAACGCGGTGTGCGGAAATTAGGTATGTTTGACAGACCAATGCTAACCACCGACACACAACCGAGATATTGCAACGAGCATGTACAGTTGTCCATCGATACGTTGTAACGCCGGAAATGCATATCCGTCTATTTCCATCTATTGTACTGTAGATTTTTCCTTATTTTGTTACCTGAAGATATGACATTTCTGTGTCTTTATATATTGTAATTGTTTTACTGTTTATGTATATATATATATATATATATATATATATATATATATATATATATATATGTATATGTATGTATGTATATATATATATATATATATATATATATATATATATATATATATGTATGTATTTATGTTAGTTTGTTTTGTGAATATTATTTGTATTTATACGCTGGGTCTGGCCTAGGGAAAACTATGCTATCGAACGAATACATCGATAGGTCGTGTGAAGAACAAAAGTGTTGAGGATCTTTGTTAGTGTTAACTCTGTCGCGTGGAGCGCGGGCAGAGAGGGAGTCTGGCTGGAGTAGCGAGTGGAGCAGGTGTGTTGTGTGACGCTCCCGCGAGTTGCCGCGCTTTCGGGGTTTGGCAGCATGTAATTGCGCTCGACTTGCAATGATAGTTTCCGACATGGTGTCGCGGACGGGAAGCATTAGCTGGCGCACATCAAGAGCCCGTTTCGCCTGGTGACCGTGTCGGGAAGAAGGCGCGTCAACATCCAGCTTCTGCAACAGCGACGGCCGACAATGAGTGACTGTCGCCACCTCCTCGATCGACGGCTTCAAACCTTCAATCAACCAACAAGGAAGACTGGAAGCACGTAAAGTTTTACAACTGTATGGCAGACCTCAGCTTTTCAAACTTTTAAAATTGTTGCGTCACAAAATTTCAGCATCTTAGCATGAACGTTTGTTGCTCATTGTCCCAATTGCATTACCAAGCAGCGTCCCTTCCCTTTCCGGAATGAACCCGAGTGTCGTTGAAATTCAAACGCCAGCATCATTCTATTTCACTGCTTTAATTTCAAAGTTAAGTTAAGTTATTCATAGCTGGCTACAATATTTAGATTACACAAGCATAAATTAAGAGTGCGAGTTTTGTTACCGTATTTTAGCTTACCTGTGACTGCAGCTCAGCTTGGTACGTAATAAATTTTACTATTGTTAATTGTTCAGAATCATTTAATTCAAGTTCAAAGTTAAATCTCTTATTTCTAAATTGCGTAGATTCAAGTAGCTTTTGAAATGATTGTTGAGGCAGCCCAAGACTAACCGTATCTTACTGAATTTCGATGTGCATTCAGAAAGAAAGCTCACTATTAACTTTAGTCACTAAATTAACTTTCGATTTTTCGGTTTTATTCTTTTGCTAAATTAAGTCAGAGTGTAGCGAAATTTATTACTTCTGACAAACTTTCAGTTTTCACACTACACGTGTCAACCTTCAGGTGACACACTTCTAGTGCTAATTATATGTATAATAACCTTTCTTTTTCAGTTACTATATTAATTTCCTTAGGACTGGCGACCGTAATTTCCCCCAAATCTCAAATATCTAATTAGCGCCAATTAATTGTTAACGTGACGACCGCACATTTACTTTCTTTATTAACTTTACCCCTTTTCAAAATTAATTTCCACCAGTTTCATTTGCATTTTTCCTTTCATTTAGATGTAACCCTTTCCTCCCTCTTTACCGACAGATTAACTTCAGTGACGATTGTTTTTTCCCAAATTTCCATTAGGTACACGCGGTTTAATTTTTCACTGTCATTAAGGTCGATAAGTGAGGGGGAGGTTACAACGTCCATCCAGCTTTCTCCTGGCCCACAATTCAATCCTGTTCAAATGAGTGAAGCTGTTCAACTGGAGTCGGTGGGACATGGCTGTACCCTAGAATGAATGTTACAAACGTTATCCACCTCTAAACGAAGCACATTTACCACCTCATCAACATCATGACCTCCTTCGAAGGATTAAGCGTTGTAATCACCTGTTCCGGTCTCTGTCACCTATCCATCCATCTGTTACGAGGTCTAACAAGTTCTCCCTTTCCACTCCACCGGTAACTCATTATCTTTTTTGTCGATCTGTTTTAAGTCTTTCTATCAACACGATCTTCTCTTCGATCTTTTCATTAACATAAAATATTATTAAATGTGATATTAATGTTTTTCATCCACTTTTTTACAGCTTCAAACATGTCCCACGAACTTCATCTCTGCTACTATTATAAGTAATTTTTCATTTTTCGTTACTGTCCATGGTTCGGAACCATAGAAGAGAAGGTATAGACATAACTTTATATAATTTCATTTGTGTTTCTTTTTTTTTCCCAAAAGTTCCTCCAATAGTTCTGCAGGTAGCTTGATATTTACTAACCTTCTTCTCAATGTCTTTGCCATAGTTAAAACTAATATCACGTGCTGAACAACTGAAGTGGGATACTCGCTCCAAAATTTTCTCATTTATTATTACCTCCAATTTTAATGCTTTACTTTGAAAGGCATTATCTTCTACTTACAGATATAACTTAAGTCGTAAAAATTGCGTTGTGGCTCAAATCTACATCCTGAACTTTGTTAAGTTGTCTTCTATTTCTTGTAAAATTATCTCATCATCAGCATACATTCTATGGTACGCTGGAACCCGTTTTAATTCCTAAGTGTACTTCATCTTTCCGCGTTGTCAGTATATAAATTAAATAAAGTGGACTATAGACTGCACCCTTCTCGAATATCTTGATTTATTAAATTTTCATCAGAAATTTTCTAACCTGAACTTATGAATATTTTTGTATGTACATACAGACTCATTACAGTGTTAATAAGATGTTTAGGGAAACTTTTTATTTCCAATAATTTCCTCAGAAGCGATCTTTTTACCTTACCAAATTTTTCTCAAAATCAATAAATACTAAACGTGTTTCTAAGCCGAATTCTCATCTTTTCTCAATAATTTGTCGTATCATAAATATATTACCGTTACATGAACATCATTGATTGTTCCTCTGAGATTATTGTATCAGTTTAAGAATTTTCCCGTAAATTTTATATCCTGCGTTTAGTAAACTTATTCCTCTATAATTTCCTGTGTCTTTCCTATTGCCTATTTTGTGTTTAGAATTTAGCTGTGTTCGAGTCTGCAGGTACAGAATAGTTCTTCCAACATATGTTTAAAACAATGGAGGAAGCAACGCCTTAAAGTGGTTACTCCACATTTGATTAATTCAGCATTAATGCCATATGGGTCAGTAGTTTTCCTGTTTTTGTAATATTTAAGGCTACATTTTATTCTTTTATGTCTATTTTATCTTCATAACCATTGTCAATTTTTATGGAATAACTTTCTCCACTATCTTCATCATATCACAAATTTCTGTTATGATATAGACATTGATCTTCTGTTATTATATTAATGTTTGTAGCACCTTCCACCTCCGTATTCATATGGTTCTTAACTTTAAATGCTGTACTCTGTCTTCTGTGAATATCATGTTCAGTATTAGCAATGAATCTTTTCCAGAATTCAATATGGTATCTTTTTATTAAATAGTTTGCCTTATGTCTTTTCTGATTATATATTTCCATGGCTTAATTTGTTCATATGTGTAAAAATGTGCCATAAGGATTTGTTTTTTGTTTCTCTATTCCATATTTTGGGATCC
This sequence comes from Schistocerca cancellata, assembly GCF_023864275.1. NCBI lineage: Eukaryota > Metazoa > Arthropoda > Insecta > Orthoptera > Acrididae > Schistocerca > Schistocerca cancellata. The sequence goes on along the minus strand of NC_064627.1, from coordinate 1,133,843,632 downwards.
CTTTCTCGGTCTGATACTTTACTTTGGTTTTCCTTAGTACCTCATTGGTTACTTTCAACATTGTTATTGACAGTCTTTATCATTCTTCTTCAGTATTGTCTTTGGTTCCAAGCATCTGCAATTCCTGTGTGAGTCTTTGTCGATGTAAGTTCCCTATGCGATGTACCATCTGACTTTCGGAAAAACATCATCCACACAGTTTCGAAGACTGCAAGAGCTGACAAATGCGTGAATTATCGCACAGTCAGCTTAACGGCTTATGCATCTAAGTTGCTAACAGAAAGAATGGAAAGCAAAATTGAGGATGCGCTAGATGACGATCAGGTTGGCGTTAGGAAAGGAAAAGGCACCAGAGAGGCAATTCTGACTTTTCGATTGGTAATGGAAGCAAGACTAAAGAAAAATCAACACACATTCAAAGGATTTGTAGATGTGCAAAAAGGGTTTGACAATGTCAAACGCTGCAAGATATTAGAAATTCTAAGAAAAATATGGCTAAGCTATAGGGAAAGGCGGGTAATATGCAATATATAAAAGAGCCAAAAGGGTAAAATAATAAAGGAAGACGAAGAACGAAGTTTGCGTATTAGAAAGGGTGTACTGCTGGGATGTTGTCTTTCGTCCCTACTGGTCATTGGATACTTCAAAGAAACAATGAAGGCAATAGGAGAAAGGTTCTAAGTGGAATCCTATCAATCATAAGATTCGCTGGTGACATTGGGGGTTCTCGTTGAAAGTGAAGAAGAATTACAGGATCCGGTGAATGGAATGAACAGTCTGATGAGGACAGAATATGGACTGAGACTAAATCGAAGAAGAAAGTAATGAGAAGTAGCGGAAATGAGAACAACGAGAAACTTAGTATCAGGACTGGCGATCACTAAGTACATGAAGTTGAGAAATTCTGAAACTTCCTGGCGGATTAAAATTGTGTGGGAACCGAGACTCGAACCACCAGGAAATTTCGTATCACCTCACACTCCACTGGCAGAGTGGAAATTTCATTTTTGAGAAATTCTGATCCCTAGGGAGCAAAAAAACCATAACGGACGGAGCCAGGAGGACATGAAAAGCAGATTAACGCTGGCATGAAGGGCGCTCCTGGCCAAGAGAAGTGTACAAGTATCAGACACAGGCTGCAGTTTGAGGAAGAATTTTCTGGGATTGCACGTCTAGAGGACAGCATTGTAAGACAGTGAAACATGAACTGTGGGAAGAGCGGAAAAGAAAGGAATGGGAGCTTTATGATGTGGTGATAGGGAAGAATGTTGAAAATTATGTACACTGATAATGTAAGAGAATCGGTGCGGAAAGGAATGTATGAAAAGCACTGGCATGAAGGAAGGATGGGACGGCGGGACATCTGTTAAGACACCACGAAGTAACTCCCATAGTGGCAGACGGAGCTGAAGAGCGTTAGAGCTGTAGAGGAAGACAGAGATTGGAGTACATCCAGCAGATAATTGAGGACGTAGGATGCAAGCGCCAGTCTTAGATGAGAACTTTGGCCCAGGAGAGGAATGCGTGGCGGGCCAAACCAAACGAGTCAGAAAACTGATGACTCAAAAAACAGAAAAAATGGTTCTAACCAGACATAGGTTCCTCGGGAACTCTATGGCATACAAACAGCACTTGATCAGCCACATACAGAGTCAATAATGACAAGACAGGGCCGGTCCACTCAACAATCGAGTCAGGACACCAGAGAGGCATTGTTTGGCGGTTTCGTGCTGACTATTGTAGCCTAACCAGAGGCACATATGATTTTAGTCCCGCTGCAAGCAGACGGTTCCCAATGATCGTAGGTGACACAGCAGTGTAATATGCGCCCCGATTTAGTTCCTGGATGGTGTTTGCTCGACCACTTCTGGAATCACAGTGCGTGAATCTTACCGTGCACCTAGACTAAACGAACGTCCAGAACCTGGTCCACGGGTGCGGGAACGTCCCACTGCTGAAAGCAGCGACGCATCACCGATGCAATATGCCGATCATCTGTAGTATTCTGTCAATGGGTCCATCCAGCTTCCTGCAGGCCCAAAGTGAGGCTCTATTCAAATCGGTGAAGCTGTTCAACAGGAGTAGATACTCGTAGGTTGGGCATGGTTGTAGCCTGACATGAGTGTTTCAAACACTGTTCACCTCTAAACTGAGAACAGGTACGGCATGCGAAGTCAAAAACATAGGGCGCACAGGTTAGACCTACCGAGCGCCATCTGGTGACCGTGAGAAGCCCTGAGTATCCACGTATTGTTGCCAAGTGCCGCTGAATACAGTCCCGGACAGTGTTTTTCTTTCCTTTTTTTTCCCTACAGTGTAGCTTCTGAGGAAGTCATTCGTTGTAAGAGACGAAAAAGGGGACAGATATTGTTCCACAGACAAAACAAAGAAAATCGCAGTAAGCGAGCTGTCGGCAAGCCTGCAAAATCCTTGCGTGGTAACCTGCCTCGCCGTGGTTCTTAAGCCCTTCCAGCACGGCGGCAGGAGGCTGCGGCAGCGGGAGATATCCCTGGACGGTGGCGGCGGCAGCGGCGGCGGTGTGTCGGCACGCGGTGTCGGCAGGTAGCGGCCGGGCGCGGCCCGCGAGGAATGCGTCCGCCCCCGCCGCCCCCGCCGCCGCCGCCGCCGCCGCCTCCGCCGCCCTGGGAGCGCCAGACGCGCGCCGCCTCCCGCTGCACCACCGATCGCCTCCCGCGCCACGCCACGCCGCGCCGAGCCGCGCCGCGCCACTCCGCGCCATTCCGATATGGATTTCGCAGCTGTGTGCATCGATCCCCGAGGCCTGGCCTCGCCGGTCCGTACCTGCGGCAGGCACGCAGCGTCTGCGTGACGCCGGCCCGCCTCCTCTGCGGCACCGCTACCTCAGCCGCCGTCCGAGCGTCTCTGGAGCTTCTCTTAACCGTGCCGTCATCTGGGGTCGATATGGCCCGAAAAAGAGGTTGTTGTATCGTAACAGCATTAAAAACTCCCGCACAGATCCTAGTGACGCCTATATACGAGGGCAGTTCAATAAGTAATGCAACACATTTTTTTTCTCGGCCAATTTTGGTTGAAAAAACCGGAAATTTCTTGTGGAGTATTTTCAAACATTCCCGCTTCGTCTCGTATAGTTTCATTGACTTCCGACAGGTGGCAGCGCTGTACGGAGCTGTTAAAATGGCGTCTGTAACGGATGTGCTTTGCAAACAACGGGCAGTGATCGAGTTTCTCTTGGCGGAAAACCAGGGCATCTCAGATATTCATAGGCGCTTGCAGAACGCCTACGGTGATCTGGCAGTGGACAAAAGCACGGTGAGTCGTTGGGCAAAGCGTGTGTCATCATTGCCGCAAGGTCAAGCAAGACTGTCTGATCTCCCGCGTGCGGGCCGGCCGTGCACGGCTGTGACTCCTGCAATGGCGGAGCGTGCGAACACACTCGTTCGAGATGACCGACGGATCACCATCAAACAACTCAGTGCTCAACTTGACATCTCTGTTGGTAGTGCTGTCACAATTGTTCACCAGTTGGGATGTTCAAAGGTTTGTTCCCGTTGGGTCCCTCGTTGTCTAACCGAACACCATAAAGAGCAAAGGAGAACCATCTGTGCGGAATTGCTTGCTCGTCATGTGGCTGAGGGTGACAATTTCTTGTCAAAGATTGTTACAGGCGATGAAACATGGGTTCATCACTTCGAACCTGAAACAAAACGGCAATCAATGGAGTGGCGCCACACCCACTCCCCTACCAAGAAAAAGTTTAAAGCCATACCCTCAGCCGGTAAAGTCATGGTTACAGTCTTCTGGGACGCTGAAGGGGTTATTCTGTTCGATGTCCTTCCCCATGGTCAAACGATCAACTCTGAAGTGTATTGTGCTACTCTTCAGAAATTGAAGAAACGACTTCAGCGTGTTCGTAGGCACAAAAATGTGTGCGAACTTCTCCTTCTTCACAAAAACGCAAGACCTCACACAAGTCTTCGCACCCGAGAGGAGCTCACAAAACTTCAGTGGACTGTTCTTCCTCGTGCACCCTACAGCCCCGATCTCGCACCGTCGGATTTCCATATGTTTGGCCCAATGAAGGACGCAATCCGTGGGACGCACTACGCGGATGATGAAGAAGTTATTGATGCAGTACGACGTTGGCTCCGACATCGACCAGTGGAATGGTACCGTGCAGGCATACAGGCCCTCATTTCAAGGTGGCGTAAGGCCGTAGCATTGAATGGAGATTACGTTGAAAAATAGTGTTGTGTAGCTAAAAGATTGGAGAATAGCCTGGTGTATTTCAATGCTGAATAAAACAACCCCTGTTTCAGAAAAAAAATGTGTTGCATTACTTATTGAACTGCCCTCGTACATCGGACTTATTAACCGTCTTGACTGAGTTAAGTTTTAAACGTGACCGGTTTCGGTTCGGCACGAGCCATCCTCAGATCTATAGACACCGAATCAGAAACAACAGGGTGTCTGGACTAGAATTGGAGACATACATATCCGTATAACGAAAGAACTCGACCTTTCAAGTTGTTGGGTAAACAACTCAGTCTCAGTATCATTTAAGGGGGAGCACATGATAAAGAAAACAATTAGGCTGCGATACAAAGCTATCCGTGAATAGGATAAACATGTGTAAGGGGGAAAAAATGAGAAGATGAAGAGAAAAGAGAAGTGAAATAAATTCGTAATACTTGCTGCGCCATTCTCCACTTTGTCGCTCCATCAGAACAACGTTCATTCTATCATTGACCATTAGAAGGGGAACGTGGGGTCTTTTAGTCTTGGTTGGCACGTTTCGTTGTGATTCCAGCTCCGAGGCGGGTTGGCGAATACTCTGTAAATAGAATGAGATTTTCACTCTGCAGCGGAGTGTGCGCTGATATGAAACTTCCTGGCAGATTAAAACTGTGTGCCCGACCGAGACTCGAACTCGGGACCTTTGCCTTTCGCGGGCAAGTGCTCTACCAACTGAGCTACCGAAGCACGACTCACACCCGGTACTCACAGCTTTACTTCTGCCAGTATCTCGTCTCCTACCTTCCAAACTTTACAGAAGCTCTCCTGCGAACGTTGCAGAACTAGCACTCCTGAAAGAAAGGATACTGCGGAGACATGGCTTAGCCACAGCCTGGGGGATGTTTCCAAAATGAGATTTTCACTCTGCAGCGGAGTGTGCGCTGATATGAAACTTCCTGGCAGATTAAAACTGTGTGCCCGACCGAGACTCGAACTCGGGACCTTTGCCTTTCGCGTTCTGCAAGGTTCGCAGGAGAGCTTCTGTAAAGTTTGGAAGGTAGGAGACGAGATACTGGCAGAAGTAAAGCTGTGAGTACCGGGCGTGAGTCGTGCTTCGGTAGCTCAGTTGGTAGAGCACTTGCCCGCGAAAGGCAAAGGTCCCGAGTTCGAGTCTCGGTCGGGCACAAAGTTTTACTCTGCCAGGAAGTTTCACTCTGTAAATAGTTCACCAAGGTGGCCCGATAGTGTCGATGTCGGCGAAGGGTGTGGCGATGTACTTGGAGGCGTGTCCAGAAGTCCGCCGGATTGTGTCCTTCCGGAACAGGCCACTGTTCGATGTGATGGCATGCCACTTAGACGATGGAACGCAAGTCGTGTCAGGATATACCAGCATGGTTCAAATGGCGCTGAGCACTATGCGACTTAACTTCTGAGGTCATCAGTCGCCTAGAACTTAGAACTAATTAAACCTAACTAAACTATGGACATCACACACATCCATGCCCGAGGCAGGATTCGAACCTGCGACCGTAGCGGTCGCCCGGCTCCAGACTGCAGTGCCTAGAACCGCACGGCCACTCCGGCTGGCATGGTAGGAGGCATGGTAGAAAGCCCTATCTTCTGTACGAGGATTCAGATAGTTGCTGCCGCCCCACACTCAAAACGATGTAGATCTGTATCTTCGACGTTGCACTTGAGGCACAGGGGTGATTCCACCAGCGCGATGCGATGCAGTTTCTGTCTTGTAGTATACTTTCCGTTGACGAGAAGGTACCACGTCGCGGTGGTGTCAGTGGTGTGGTATGGTTGGTGGATCATTTTCTACCCACTTGAGCTGTCCTGCTGTCCTTCCTCGCACTACTTACGTAGCATAGAGACGTGATCCTCACCATTTCATGAACAACACTGCCGCTTGGCGCACGTTTGCCAGCGACAGCCAACACCTATTCCGACATGTTTGCGAACTTCGCGGTACCACATGTGCCTCCAGAGTCATTTTCCAAGAGAATGATGCCTGGTTCCCCTACTATTATGGGTTCATGGTGACGTTATCATATTTATGCATGGCACATTTCTTGAGCCTCGGTTCGGGAGGAAGGGGCGGGAGTACCATTGCCTAGTCGCCCATGGTTCCCGATCTGATTCCACTGGTTTTCAGTGCGTGCTGGTTTATCTAGGACATTGTTTACACAACAACCGTTATAGATCTGAGACAACGGATCTGCGCCACAATAGCAGGCATAATACCTGCTATTAATATGAGCAAGTGAGCGACAAGTGTCAGGGATAAACGTCTTTTTCTTTTTTTTTTTTTAATGACACCGCCCCAATTCGCGTATCATATCCGTGGAATTCTCTCCCCTAAAACAAATGTTATCGTGCAGTACCATTATCAAACATCAATGCACCAGAACGTTCCTAATTGTCTTAACTTCAAGAGAAAACCATCCAACTACCAGAAAAATTTACATGTGGCGTCATGCAATAAAACAGTGGTTTCGCCAACATGAGGCGCCTCATACATTTGTTATATTTGAGTATAGCATATCCACCCAGACATAATTAATAATAATTTTTGTACTTTCGGTGACAATATTGTTCTTGAAGGTACTTAATTAAAATCTGTGGTTTGCTGATGTTACAAGGCGACTGCTCTGGGTTATTCTGCCATCTTGAAAATTAGAAATGAATGTCCATTTCTTGAAAATGTCTTGTAATTTGGACACAGATTTAGGGTTCCGAACAAGGTTGTCGCCACTTGTGGACAGGAGACTATCCAGTTTTCATCGCCGTATGGAAGCTGGCATGCTGACTTGCGTACAAGAAGTGTATACAGTTGCGTGGTTGCCTACAAGAAGTGTACACAGATTCGTGGTGTTTTCTGTACGTTTCGGGAACGTTCATCGAACTGTACAACGCTCTTTGTCTTTACGTAAATGAAGGTAGAGACATTGGGCTGATTTTAACGTACTCTGTAGCTAGCTGCAAGCTGCTAGTTCATGTGAATGCTGTTAGGGCTCTTTCTGGTGCTGCTAGGCTAGCTCGCTCACTAGTCGTTCACTGCTTCTTTTGAAAAGTAAAACTTTCTAGTCGTGTTACAAGTTAAAATTCACCCCAAGTTTCGGTTTAGATTCATGTAGAAGATACGTTTCAGCGAAATCGGGTGAAACACCTTGTACGGTGGTGGGTTGTATCTTCCGGGGATAACGCCAGATAACGTCTCACAGGCATTTTTTTTTAAAGTGCAATACCGCTTGAGGAATTGGGGAATGCTCGTTATTGATAGTGGTTGTGCCTTCGCCTACTCGATCGTAGCTAAAACAAGGAGAAGGTCGCTTGTAAAACAGTTGCGCAATCTGTCCTGCAATATTGATCAACTACGTGGAACTCTTATGGCATTACAAGGGATATTGGGCGTATACAAGGGATGCTGAAAAAAAAAAAAAAACAGAAATTTCAAACGCTTGAAGACAGACACACATCACCATCTGAAAATGTAAAATTTAGTCACTAAGTTTCAAGAACCAGCTTCAAACGAAAAACCTTGGTATATACTGCTCCTGCCAAAGACTCGCTCCCATGTGAATCGATGAAGAAAGGTCACACTAATTACAGGACGCACAGAGGTGTTTCAGCAATCATTCTTCACCCCTTCCGTGTATTAACCGAAAGAAGGGCTATTAATAGGTACAATGGCAAGTACTGTCTGCCACGCACTTGTCAGTGGTTTTGCAAAGAATAGACGTGGAGGTATCAATTCGTAGATGTACTGCTGGAGATGTAAAATATACGAAGCGGTCGACCTATATGACAGTAGAAGTCTCACATCCATAGCTGTTACAGGTACTGCATTAACAAATACACTGGTGTGCAAAATGTAAGAACGAAAGAAACTTTTTCATGATGTTTCACTGCTAAGTAACACAGCTCGATGAAACTTGAATTGTACATAGAAAGAACTGCTATAGTGTAGCACTGAGGGTAACTGAAAGATACCCACAATGATACGAACAGAAATGACGCTCTTAGGCAACTCACCGTGATTTATGATATTCTGCTGAACATTACGAAAGACCGGTAATGGTTTCTAATGGGGTACGTGATTACCAGTAATGCCGGCTCTGCAACGTGCTCCCATGCTGGCGGCCAAGTTGTAAGGATTTCTGGTAAGTTCTTGAGACACAGTGTTCCAATCCTCTACCAGCACGGTTGACAAGGGTTTTATGGCCGTTCGTGCATGTGGACGCACTGCGATACGTCTCCCCAATGCTTCCGACAAGTTCCCGTGGAATTTAAGGAGGGAGAACGGGCAGGCCAGTCTATTCGCCGAATATCATCTTCTTCCGAGAGCTGCCCCACCTGCACTGCTCGATGCGGGAGCGCATAGACATCTATAAAATGAAGTCAGGGCCGAATGTACCCGTGAAAACATGCAGATAAGGAAGGAATACAGCGTCAGGAAAACGTTGACTAGTGTTTGTACCATGTTCAAAATTTGCAGGCCAGTACGTCCATGCAACAGTATGCCCGCCCACACTATAACACCAGAACCACCAGATCGAACATGTCCGACAGTGTTCATAGGTGCATTAAGTGTGACCCTCTCTGACCATACGAGGATGCATCCACAATCACTACTCTGACCGAATCTGCGCTCCTCCGAGTGGAGCACGCGACCCGCTTCGTCGTTGGACCAGTCTCCCTGCCACTGGGACTATCACAAACAGCATCGCCGATGTATACGTGTTCAACGGACCACAACGAACTGATCGCTGGACCAAGAGACCTGCCCCATACAGTCGCCGTGTCACTGTGGAGCTTAAGATTAGGTGCCATGCTGTCCTGTTAAATGTGGTTGCAATTGTCTCCTCTGTTTGACTTGGGTCCCTTCTTGCGTGTTGCACAATGCAGTGGCCATCTGCTGCCGCAGTTGATGGCGTCGATCAGCTCCTCTTCTTCGGACGTCAGTACCTGTGGTTGCACGTGAAACAATGCTGGGAGCAATACCAAAGTCCTGGGCTCCAATTTAAAAATAAAATTATTATTATCTTCTGAACTTGCATGTTAATACACATTTTTACCTTTATTGTTATTTTAATACCTTACTAAAGGTAGGCCGGCAGCGGCATATCGGCGCCACTCTTCGGCCACAGAATAACAGATAGAAAACATGGAGACAACAAAATAGATGTGCATGAATGGTAAAAGCAGCAGACATATATAAGAAATGAAATGAGGGCATTCGTAGAAGGCACTGGTTGTACAAGTAAGTTTAGCAGTGCACACAGACGCAGACAAACAGTGTCACACGTGAACAGAGGAGCACACTGAAGAAGAACACTGATGCACGTAGGTGAAGAGAGCACTGTAGCAGATTGGTGATGATCTTCGACGCACTGAAGACAGTGATGAGATGGGGAAGGGGGGCCTGCCATTGGGTGTAGGGGATGGGCAGGGGGGGGGTAAGAGGGGGGAAGTAGCGAATGGGAGATAGGAAGGGAGAGGGGATGGGATAGGGTAGGGGACAGGGTAAGGTTATGTGGGGAAGCTCAGGCAGGGGTGGGAGGGAGAAAGGAGGGGGAGGGGGGAGACAGGAAGCCCTGGAGGAAAAGGGGAAGGAAAAGGAGGATTAGATCTGATACGAGGGGTGTATGGAAGGAACGAGGACATCATAAGGAAGGGGGATTTGGCGGAATCCACCTTGGGCAAGGGTGTGGAGAGTGTGAAGATGGAGAGCAGGAGCGGCAGTGGGTTGGGGTGGGAGAGGATGGGAGCGACAAATGCACATTATACTGGAAATGATTTTAAGCTCGATGCAGTTCATTGTGTAAATGTGTTATTAAAAGGTCCATAGGGTGCAGACCTTGTTCGTCCAGATGCAGTTGCATCATGGTGTTGATAGGAACCCGTCGGTTTGTTGTTATCAAACATCTGACGATTCGTTTCCAGCACCAGCAGCCGCCATTTGAAATATGGTTCAAATGGTTCTGAGCACCATGGGACTTAACATCTGTGGTCATCAGTCCCCTACAATTTACAACTACTTAAACCTAACCAACCTAAGGACATCACACACATCCATGCCCGAGGCAGGATTCGAACCTGTGACCGTAGCGGTCGCGCGGTTCCAGACTGAAGCGCCTAGAACCGCACGGCCACACAGGCCGGTCGCCGTTTGAAATCCCGCCTAGCAGCGCCTTCGGCATCCTGAGAGGGCGCTCTAGGATCGGTCGCACTCGTGCAGCCGTGCTACTGGCAGTGTGAGGCCAGAACGTCCCACACGTGGACGACGTAAAGTTCTCGGTGCGAAAGAGGCGCCTGATGAAGAATGGCTACCAGTCGTTGCCATGGTGATCCATTGGGTCGGGGCACGTGGTCGAGTGAGCATGAAGAGTTATGCGCAGAAGGGCCGCTAGAACTGCTGCACACCGCCACTCGCCAAATTGTCGACTCTGAGGGTCGTTAAACAGACACATGAAAAAAGGTGATGATGGTCGAGATGACAGTTTGCAACTGTTGTAGTGAATAATGAAATAATAAGCAACCAGTTGCATAAAAGAAATTTAGTCTTTCTTACCGGCTGTACGAGTGCGTACATTAATCGTACGTGTCGTGGTTACTGTACTGAGCCCACGTGGTTTTGGAAAGGCGTGCTTACCTTTACAAGAATCATATTTGTTTCATTGTGTGCTGGTCATTTGAGTACTGTATATCCTTTTATTCCTCTGATTATTATTAAAAAAGGTGTCGCTCATATTTTGCGAGCAGGGCTTGTAAGTAGGCTGTTTATGTTTTCTTTATGTAAGTAGGCTGTTTATGTTTTCTCTATGTAAGTAGGCTGTTTATGTTTTCTTTATGTAAGTTTGCTGTTTATGTTTTCTTATTGGCAACGTTACGTAGCGCTCTGTATGAAAATCACTGGCTGTGCTGTGTGCAGCCTGTGGCTAGTTTGCATGTAGTGTTAGGCAGCGGCAGCTGGATGTGAACAGCGCGTAGCGTTGCGCAGTTGGAGGTGAGCCGCCAGCAGTGGTGGATGTGGGGAGAGAGATGGCGGAGTTTTGATAATTTGTAATACTGGATGTCAATTATGCATATTAAGGTAAATACATTGTTTGTTCTCTATTAATATCTTTCATTTGCTAACTATCCCTATCAGTAGTTAGTGCCTTCAGTAGTTTGAATCTTTTATTTAGCTGGCAGTAGTGGCGCTCGCTGTATTGCAGTAGTTCGTGTAACGAAGATTTTTGTGAGGTACGTGATTTCTGAAAGGTATAGTTTAATGTTACTCAGGGCCATTCTTTTGCAGGGATCTTTGATAGTCAGATTGCGTTGCGCTAAGTAATATTGTGTGTCAGTTTAAGCACAGTCTCGTGTATAAATTGTTCAAAGGGGATGTTTCATATGTCGACCCTTAGCCCAGGATACCTCACTGGAATCTTCTGATTTTTTTCTTGTAGTTTGTGTATTTAGTGTAGCTTTTGTTTATTGCTAGCGCGTAATTGTAGAGAGAATCTCCTTTGCAGTTGCAGTCTTTCATTGTTGTACTGTAAAACAGTTGTGACATGCATGTAGATTTGCACCAAGTATTTCGGAGCTGCGCTTGTAATTAACTACATATTATTTTCAGTGCTATGTTAATGTGTTCTCTTATTTTTGCTATTCAAATTGTGCTTTTCTGTGTTATCGTGTGAAATATTGTGACAATAATGGCGTGTGAAAAACGTAACACTCGGCTCCAAATTAAACTGAGAAATGACAGTGAAGACGAAAGCAGTGTGTTGGCCCCACCATGTAATGAATTAACTAATATTCGAAGTAGTAATTTGGTAACTGTGCATAGGGAAATGGAGCGAGCGTCAAACAATGGCGTAGGCAGTGAAACAGGTAGTGAACAAGGAAGCATTATCGATCGATCGGTCGGCAACAGCTCGCCTCAGGAATCCGAAATGATAGGACACAATTTTGCAAATACTGTAGATTCAGGTTTTGCGTCCTCACAGTTTTCTCAAATGAGTCAAGACACATTTTCCGCTTCTCAAAATGTGAATGTTGCCGGTGCAAATTCAATGCCGAAAAGCACTGAGGAACATGTTTCAGACACCAGTGCATTGTTATTACAGTTAATGCAACAAATGGGACAAAGGCTGCAAAAGTTAGACACAACGCTTGAACAAAATCAGAAACAAATGGGACAAAATCTTCAAAAGTTAGACACAATGGAACAAAATCAGAGACAAACACAGCAAAAGCTTCAGAAGTTAGACACAATGGAACAAAATCTTCAGAAGTTAGACACAATGGAACAAAATCAGAGACAAACACAGCAAAAGCTTCAGAAGTTAGACACAATGGAACAAAATCTTCAAAAGTTAGACACCACACTTGAACAAACACGTGAAGATTTAACTACTGAGTTACATAACATCGAATCGAAATGTCAAAAGGTCTGTAATGACGTAAAAACACAAATCTGTGAGCATTTCCAACCTATTTTTTCGCGTCATGAGAATGCGTTACAGAATCACGAAGCAGCCATAAAGGAACAGCAGACTACTGTTCATGAAAATCATGAGACCTTGCAAGCTAAATTTGACTCAGTTGCATCTACCGATTCGGTTACGCAACTTGCAAAAACTCAGGAAAATTTAAGGGACACAGTAGATACCCTGAAAATTGGTTCAGAAAGACACATGGAGGAAATAAGTACACTATCATAGAAAGTAGCCGAACTTTCGGATCAGGTCACTAACTTATCTACAAAGGTAGATGATGATCTGAATGACACAAGACCCGTAGCCTTCACTGACACAGAAGAGTATGAACAAATAAGAAAATTCAAACAAAATCAAAATCAAATCAATACATAGTACAAAAGAGAAATCCGGGAAGTACAAGATCAGTTGACGCAGGTAATACAATAATTACATATTTCAGAGGACACTCGCGCTCCAACACGGGAAGAGGAACTTAGAAATACGGAAAAGCCACAAAATAATAACACACGGCATTTCGGTAATTATGAAAGGAATTGGCAAGGTACACCGAATTTTGAGATGGAACCGCCGACACGACGTAACAAAGTCCGATATGCTACTCGCCGACACGATGATTTTGACTATAAGCTGTTCATTACTACACGTAAATTCAAAACGTTTAAGAATTCTGCCAACGACATTCATCCACAAGCGTGGCTCCATCAATTCTCTCATTGTTTCCCTCCCAACTGGTCATTGGAGCACAGGTTAGAATTTATGTGTGGCTACTTAGAGAATGAACCAGGTGTAAGAATGCGATCGGTCATTCACGATTGTCACAGTGAAGGAGATTTTTATCATGCCTTCCTCTCAGCATATTGGTCTCAAGCTACACAAGACCGAGTAAAACATAGCATCATAATGATGAAACACTTCGAACAATCTGAATTTTCCAGTCTTGTGAAATATTTTGAAGACATGTTGCATAAGAATCAGTATCTTTCAAACCCATACAGCCCCTCAGAACTCATCCGCATTTGCTTAATCAAATTACCTGAACATTTACGGCATATTATTTTGGCAGGACGTTGCAAAGACGACATTGAAGCTTTTCAGGGACTGTTACAAGAATTAGAAATTGACACTGACAATCACGTAATGCGAAAACAGGAAAACAATCATTACAGGTCACATTCGTCGCAATTCCGCGATGAAAGAAATAATAACTGGACACGACAAGGCTATTCTCACAACACAAATCGTGACCAAAACAGACACCACCCGTATGACAACCACTGGCAGAGTAATAGTTACAGAGAAAGATCGCATTTCTGTAGTAATGAATATGACAGAGACAACCATAGAAACAGACAATATGGGAACCAAAATAATTATTATCACGGGAGACAGAATAACTTCAGACGCAATGGTCCAGCGTGCAGTTACGACTCAGGGAGAAATTCTCCACCACATGACCGACAAACAAGAAGCTATGTAAACTACCGACAAAACGACAGACGTGAATTTCATCAGAACTGGCGAGCTTTAAACAGAGCTGGGCCCTCTCGGCAAGGCGAATTTGTGGAAGTTAGGCCTCCTAATCCCAGTAATGATGCGCGCCAACAAAGAAACAGACAATGACTCACACCGCAGGCAGCCGCGTGCGCTGGCTGGCTCAGAGAAAAATAACATAGACGCTAACTTTGAGCAAAATTCCTGTATTCTTTACGGACTAATACTGCATGATAATTGCATTCAAGTTGAAACTCTGCGTGCTGAGAAGAGCAAAGGTTTACACCACATATCACATGTAAAACCATTTATTGACAGATAATCTGCTTTTTAACTTAATCTTTGCAATTTTCACTTCACGCTACTTGTACAATTTGTCACACTGAGAAACTGTTAACATACAACAATGTTTTGAAGTTCAATATCCACTCAAGAACCAAGAGAACTTATTCAAGCAGAAATTACGGAAGCATTGTTACTGCGAACGGATGACACAGTGTTATTGTGTGTGTACATTCTTGCTTGTTAGTTGCACGATTACGTAACGACTATAAGGCTCACATACTTAGAACATTGACCAGTACTGCTAATGAGATGCTAATGCACCATTTTGGTTTACTTGAAAATACATTCCGGATTTAAAGTACTTTCTGTGAGATACCAGATGAGACAATGGTTAGTTTATGTGACAGCTACACGATTTTATCACGACGCTACTCATGAGTGACAATTAACAATGTTGCTTTTGCGGTGTTTCTGTTTCATATCTGCACAGTTTTTCTGAATTCTTCTGGAAAGTAAAACATGTTTTAGTAGTAACTTCTGTGGTGTAGCTACAATGAGACAGCCTTTTCCGTAGCACAACAATATGTTACAGCACAGTAATTTCATCATCACAACAATAAGCGTAATAACTAAGAAATCTATAAGCAAAGCATTTCACTTTTGTTTATCATGAGGTAAGTACATTGACTTCAGCAGAACTTAGCTTTCGGAGGACGATAACTACGACAGTTCCACAGAGATTAGCTTACAGCAAGACGCATATTTAGCGCTACAGGACACGTATTTGAGTGATTAATTTTGTACTTAAAACATTTATTTTTACAGATTTTTGAATTACAAAGAAAGTTTTCCGTGATACATTTCATTCCATTGCTGTAATCTGTAACACCTAAGGGTATAATTACATTAAACTTCAGGGGGGTACACGCCTACTTTGTGTACCATGTGTTTGGCAAGCACAAGGAGCCCTAGCTAATATGGTATTTGCTTATACAATTTAACACATCGGTACCATATTTCTCTAACACATAAATTACACAGCTATCTGATCATTTAACAGAGAAACAAACATCTTTTTAATATGTCAGTGACACATGTTTACGCAATTACAGAGTTGGATTACTTCACACTTAAGAAATTGTATTTTGTCTGTACTTTATGCACTGTTCATATTTTTTTGGATCCATTGTGATACTATGAGAGCTTTGAATGATGTATTTGGTATGAGACCATGATTTTTAAAGTACGTTTGAGGTAGATGACACTACTGAAATGAGCAGAGAATTTTCTTTAGGTTTTGAAACAATTGCAGAAAGCTACGACGTTTTTGAGATTTGACTGAGGTGTTATGATGCTATTATTACGACGACGATGTGTATTATGCTGCTGATGTATGTTTATGATGAATAAGCTGATGCTATATGAGTTATTTGATTAATCTGCGTATCTGTTATGATGAAATATTGAAGAAGTGTCGACGAATAAAGTAAGGAATAATGAGTAGTGTTTAGGGACTCTTGACTTGTGAAAAAGGATGTTGGTAACCAAGAATCGTACTTTAAGAGTTATGAAATGTGTGTGTAGATGCGTGAATGTATCACAATGCCGGCGAAAATTTTTTGGACTCTGTTATATTCATAAGATTTGGTTTCTACACATTTGCAACGCAAATTCTCGACCCGTGAAATTTTGTATATGAGACTGTCTCTGTAGCGGAAAAATGTCGTAAATATTTCCATAAGAAAGTTAAGTGACCACCTGCACGTGCGTCGTCGGCACACAGCTGTGTTAGACACCTGGAGAACAAGCCATTAGGGTGTGCCTTTCCGGAAGCACAGGTAGAAAAAAAAGAAAAAAGGAAGGCCTTTATCCTCGCCATTGACATTCCTTTAGAGAAAATATTGCAAATGCGACACCCTCATTACTTCCATTAACCTTGCTATTGACATTCCTTTGTAGAAAGCATCGCAAATATTACACGCTCATTACCTGAAAACATATGATTACTCTTACTTTGTGCTAATTACTGAAATGCTTATGAATTGATGGGAAATATTCGTACATCTGCACACCTGATTATGACAAGTGTCTTTCTACGAGAGTTGAGAGCTACTGACTTACGAAATGCCACATGACTATTGAATGATATTTTTATGCTTTGGTTTGCGTAATTGCTTATTTCATTTGATATCTGGTTTCCAGCTGTGTTGCAGCATTGCTTTTATAAAATAAAATGCATTTGCTAATGTGAACACTTTCTGTCAACCGATCTATTAAATAATTGTTTTATGATCCACATTCTTTAAAAAAGGAGCACTTGGAAAGGAAAGAACAATAAGAAGGAACTAGTAACAGTAACACATAATTTTCTTTTCAAGTACATGATAATACTTTTTTTAAAATAAGTTGTTGTGGTGCATCACTTTAATTACATAGACATTAAGATGTGAATAGACATTTTCCTTGTCTGCATTGTTGTTTTTACTGTAATATTTTTTCTGCTTGAGCTATGTCATGTTTAGGTATAAGTTGCTGCTGTTTTCCAGGCATAGTGTTATTGAATTTAACTTTGTATTACTCTGTTAAGCTTTTCTTGTTGCTGCACATTGGCTCATATTAGTTGTAATTTTGCATTTTTTCTGTTAATTTAGATTTACTGCTGCTTGCTTTGCAAATTGGCATTTTTTGTCATTGCTGTTTGTGTTGATTTGGTGTATGCTGCTGCATTGCCTCGTCCCTTGGTATATATATCTGAGCTCAGTAGATTTAAGTTAGCTTAAGAGGGGGTAGACTATATAAGAAACTAACTATGATGAATTTATAGGAAATGCATTGAGAAGCTATCAGAAAATGGTCTGGCAAAAAAAAAAAGGATACTCTATAGTGGAGAAAACTATTTTTGACAGAGGATGTGAACAGAATACAGAAAGCAGGCTTAGATAGGATTTTTTGGGAATAATGATGAACGAAGGAAGATCTCCATGCAAAATACTGCAGTAAAACAAACCCTGTCCTTTCCTTTTGTGTCATCCCTCTATATGTTTGTGTACCCTTGTGTATTTGTGTTTTTCCTGTCTTTATGTGTTTAGCTGATGAGAGCTATGTTGTAGAATTTTTCTAATACTCTGTTATTTACTTTGTAAAGATGCTTAGACATTATTTATTCTGTTTTGTTTTAATGCTCATGTGTGAAGTTGATGTTTCGCAAGTTATTCTGATCTTTTATGTATTTACTTATGTCATAATTCTTGTAACACTGATGTATATGTTTATTTCTATTGTTTTGTAGAGCCTATATTACTACAAATGTTATCTGTATTGTTATGTTTTTAATGATGTATTTTGTACGTTTGTAATTGTATTCTTACGTCATAAAATTGTAATTGACACCAGTTCATCATATTATTAACTTGTAAGCATTCATTTCACTCCACACTTTTCTGTTGGTCATACTATATGGACACTATGTGAGAAGTTGGGACTGTTAGTGTTTGCACGTGTGTTACTAATTCAGCAAGGGACTGGATAACAGCATTGCTGGTTCTAAGGACAATTCCAAAAACTTTGTGAGTGCACAAGTGGTGGTTATGGACTTGCTCTATTATCTGCAAGACACTTCAATGGTGATTGTGCACCTGCACAGTCGCAGCACATGGCTGCTGGCCATCTCTACAAGGACTACAGTGGGTGTGCATCTCTGGTGGCCCACCAATACCACAATCTCTACCAGGACTACAGTGGGTTTGCTCTGTGATGACCTACCTACCAATATTCGTCAGAACTTCGAATGACTCTGCTGTGGGTTTGCTCTGTTGTGGCCCATTACCTGTCAGCATGTCAAGAGTCAGCACTGTCTTTCTGTTGGAAGGACAACACTACTTCTTCAAGACTGCATGGACATCCACTACTTCCGTGTGCATTGTCTTTTACTGCTCAGACTTTGATAAAAGAAACAGCAGTTTTACTGTGGTGAATTATCAGGACTGTCTTTATGGACTGTGAGAAAATTTTAGCTTTTGACCAACATTGTATTAATCAGTGTGTGCATTTGATATCTTTCTTACTGTAATTATGAAAAATTTTTTTAAATCTGTATTGGCCACTGCCCAACAAAATTTGTAAAATTTTTTGTGGGGAGCGTGGGGGCTATGTAAGTAGGCTGTTTATGTTTTCTTTATGTAAGTAGGCTGTTTATGTTTTCTCTATGTAAGTAGGCTGTTTATGTTTTCTTTATGTAAGTTTGCTGTTTATGTTTCCTTATTGGCAACGTTACGTAGCGCTCTGTATGAAAATCACTGGCTGTGCTGTGTGCAGTCTGTGGCTAGTTTGCATGTAGTGTTAGGCAGCGGCAGCTGGATGTGAACAGCGCGTAGCGTTGCGCAGTTGGAGGTGAGCCGCCAGCAGTGGTGGATGTGGGGAGAGAGATGGCGGAGTTTTGATAATTTGTAATACTGGATGTCAATTATGAATATTAAGGTAAATACATTGTTTGTTCTCTATTAATATCTTTCATTTGCTAACTATCCCTATCAGTAGTTAGTGCCTTCAGTAGTTTGAATCTTTTATTTAGCTGGCAGTAGTGGCGCTCGCTGTATTGCAGTAGTTCGAGTAACGAAGATTTTTGTGAGGTACGTGATTTCTGAAAGGTATAGTTTAATGTTACTCAGGGCCATTCTTTTGCAGGGATCTTTGATAGTCAGATTGCGTTGCGCTAAATAATATTGTGTGTCAGTTTAAGCACAGTCTCGTGTATAAATTGTTCAAAGGGGATGTTTCAGGCTGTATAAGGGCAATGTTAACGTGTGAGCTACCAATTCAATGTATTAATGGACGTGTCTGTTGTATAAGGATTACCTGTGGTCGTTTTACTATTATTTATTGTGAAATGCAGGACGGTGAACTCAGAGCGTAAGTTTAACACTTTTCTTTTTAATTGATAGTGTGTGCGAATTCTGTCTCCCATCTTACTTTATGGGATCTCCTTTTTATGTAAACGATGTCTGTGGACTCTGTAAAATTGTTTTTTTTGAATGCAGCAAGGTGATTCTTGTACGTAATTTGAAAATTGTTTTGGTTGGTTCTAAGCACGCTTTTGTCATGCTGATTCATTAGCTATTGTCTTAATACTACTTGTTGCTTATAATGAGGGAATGAAAGTTTAAACTGAAATTGTCCCCTGTTTATTGATCTTAAAAGTTTTATTTTAAAAAGATTCATTCGTTCTGCATTCAGAACATTCAATTATAAAAACTGTTTTATCGATTTTCTTGTAGGATTAACTCTTGGTTTACCTCTTGAATCAATTTTCTCCCTAAATATTTGCTTGCAACAAAAGGATGAAACTTTTTTTTTCTTTATTGTAATTTTAGCACCTCATACAGGCGGGCTGGCAGCAACATAGTACCCCGCTCTTCAGCCTTAAGTGGTACAATCATATGACAAAGAGGCGACATAGACAATACAATCAAAATGGCGGGCAAAAAAAGGTAGAGACAAAAAACAATAAACATGAAGCCATTCACGCTGGACGATAAAAACACTAACACTTGTTGGCACGGCGCACAGAACACGGAGGACGGCGACGGCACATGTGAACAGTGGAGTTGCAACTGCGAAAGAACGCGAAACACAAAACGATGCACTGATGGCAATGATCTCCAGCGCGCGAATGTTCACTATGCGTGTGTGAGTCCGGGGACCTGCCAAGAGAGGAGGAGGAGGAAGGGGAGTGGGAGAGCGAGAGGGGCGAGCAGAGATGCCATGGGCAGGGGAGATAGGGGGAGGGAGGAAGGGGGAGGGGAAGCCCGGGGGAAAGGGGGGTGGAGGGATGGGACGGGGGAAAAGGAAAGAGAAGGGAAGAGAAGAGAAGGGAGGGAGGGTGCTGAAAGGAAAGGACACCGGAAGTGGGGGGTGGGGCAGGGTCAAAGTTGATAGGAGGGATAGATGGAGGGGAGGAGGACATTATCAGGGAGGGGGAGCTGGCGGAAGCCACCTTGGGAGAGGGTAAGGAGGGTGGAGAGATGGAGACTGGGTGGGACGTGGGAATACAGGCGCGGCAGCGGGCAGGGGTGGGAGAGGATCAGGGATACGAGCGGGTGAGGAGGATCAAGTTTACGGGAGGTGTACAGGATCCGTATCCTTGCACGGAAAAGTAGCAGGTGGGGGAAGGGGATGAGATCATACAGGATCCGCATGGGGGAGGGGAGACGGATGCGATAGGCAAGGCGGAGAGCATGGCGTTCAAGGATTTGGAGGGATTTATAAAAGGTAGGGGGGCGGAGATCCAGGCTGGATGGGCGTAACAAAGGATAGGGCGGATGAGGGATTTATAGGTGTGGAGGATGGTGGAGGGGTCCAGACCCCACGTACGGCCGGAAAGGAGCTTGAGGAGATGGAGTTGGAAATGTGCCTTGGCTTGGATTGTCCGGAGATGGGAAGTCCAGGAGAAGCGACAGTCGAGGGTGACGCCAAGGTACTTAAGGGTGGGAGTGAGGGCGATAGGACGGCCATAGACAGTGAGATAGAAATCAAGGAGGCGGAAGGAAGGGGTGGTTTTGCCTACAATGATCGCCTGGGTTTTGGAGGGATTGACCTTGAGCAACCACTGGTTCCACCAAGCAGTGAACCGGTCAAGATGGGATTGGAAAGGTGTTGGGAGCGTTGCAGGGTGGGGGCAAGGGCAAGGAAGGCGGTGTCATCGGAAAACTGGAGAAGGTGGACGGGGGATGACGGCGGCGGCATGTCCGCCGTGTACAAAAGGTACAGAAGGGGGAGAGGACGGAACCTTGGGGCACACCGGCGGAGGGGAAAAAGGTGTAGGAATCTGTGTTATGGATGGTGACATAGGAAGGACGGCGGGAGGGAAAGGAACCGATCAGACGGATGTAGTTAATGGGAAGGGCGAAGGTTTGGAGCTTGAAGAGGAGACCGGAATGCCAGACGCGATCATAAGCGCGTTCGAGGTCAAGGGAGAGGGAGATTGCGGAGCGACGGGAATATAGCTGTGCGGAAAGGAGATGAGTGAGGTGAAGGAGAAGATCATCGGAAGAGAAGGACGGCCGAAAGCCACACTGGGTAACGGGAAGGAGGCGGTGCTGGCGGAGATGCTGGTGGATGCGTCGGGTGAGGATAGATTCCAGGACCTTGCTGAAGAGCGAGGTAAGGCTGATGGGACGGTAGGAGGAGACGGCGGACGGCGGTTTGCCAGGTTTAAGGAACATGAGGATACGGGAAGTTTTCCACAGGTCGGGGTAGTAACCGGTGGACAGGACTACATTGTAGGGCCTGCCCAGGGTGGAGAGAAAAGAGACAGGAGCTTCACGAAGGTGACGGTAGGTGACACGATCGTGACCAGGAGCGGTGTTGCGTTTTGTGGGGAGTGTAGCTATGAGATCCTGTGTAGTGATAGGGGTATTGAGTTCCGTATGTGCAATGTTGTCCAAGTACTGGAAACCAGGAGCGAGGGGAGGGACAGAGGTGTCAGGTCTATCGCGGATGTCCAGGGATGGAAAACACATCGGACAGGTAGGAGGCAAAGTGAGGCCTTACTAAGGGCGTCAGGGAAGGGGTGATCATCATGGAGAAGAGGATAGTAGGGGGAGGGCTTAGTTCCGGTAAGGCGACGGAAGGCTGACCAGAACTTGGACGAGTGGAGAGGTAAGGTAGCATTTAAATGGGTGCATGTCTGTCGCTAGTCCCGGCGTTTCTTAGCCACGAGCAAATTACGAATGTGTCGCTGGAGTTGCCGGTGGCGTCGTAGGGTGTCCGGGTCACGCGTGCGGAGGAAGGCATGGTAGAGACGGCGGGATTCACGTAGGAGGAGGACGGCCTGTGGGGGTAAGGTAGGACGGTGGGGGTGGATGGCGACAGTAGGGACGTGGGCCTCTACGGCCTCAGACAAAGTCTGCTGGAGAAAGGAGGCGGCATGCGTGACATCATCGGGATGGTGGTAGGTGAAAGGGTGGTTATCGACCTGGGTGGAGAGGGTGTCCTGGTGAAACTTTGTTTATTGGGATGTTATTAAGTACGCCTGTAAACCCCAGCACCACATCCAATTGCTATGTTGCAAAACAGTTTGTTGGCCGTCCTCATTATCGACATTCTATATTTCCTCGTTATTCGAGCTTCCCGATGATTCTTCCGCGTATGAAGTCATCCAAATGTTGTCTCTGGGCCACCGTAGTGCACTCTAACTGCTCGCAGATTGATAAACACTGCCTTTTCCCCTTTCCTTCAAGTGCCTCGCGTTACAGGGACAGCCCCGTCTGGCGCTGTAGTCGTGTTTTAACGTCACGCCCTGTGAAGTCCATCTTTCTGTGAATAACTACCTTACCCCTGGCAACATCCTTGGGCAATTTTACTCGTTTCCACTGAGTTGTTAATACGTCATATTACCTATCTCGACCTTAAGTTTTGCAGGGCATTGTACTATATCATTATGCTCTCTACTCAGCTTCACTGATCACTAAACTGTTCTTATTTCGAATTCTTGCCGCATGTCTCGCTTTAATCGCAAGCATGAAACACTACCAGTAAGAAAACGCGGATATTATTTATTTGATCTTTGTACATTAATGACTTTTTCCTTCGTTTATGTACGTTTTGCATCTCTAAGACGACGATTACCCTGCTGACTTTTGAAGAACACTAACATGCCAAACCATTACGTTTCCTATTAAAAAGCATATCACAGTGGTGACATACACTCACTGTTCGGGAAGGATGCAGAAACTTCTATTCAAAAGAAGATATGTGGTGACAGACATGAATTTTACCAAACTATCAGTTTAATAAGTCATGCTTGCAACTTACTGCTGACACAGTTCCTCACATGCAAGACCACACTGACTCTGTAAATTATCAGCAGACAGCCTGATGAAGGATAAACCTACGTTTACAGCATTTGCAGATTAGGCGAAAACTTTTGGCAATGTTGACTAGAACATACCCTTCGAAATTCTGATATTAGAAGAAGTAAAACATAATATGTTTATATCGCAACACAGAGTGAGAAAGTTATCTACAATTTATACAAACAACAGACAGCACATACAGGTGTCGAAGGACTCGAAAGGGAAGCAGTAGTTGAGAGGCGTACATCGAGCAAGTAGTGAATGGAATTTGGAGAAAAGATTCATGGCGTACAAATGAAAACTATGCTGTTAGCTAATGACATTGTAGTTCTGTCACTGGCGGTAAAGTACTTGCAAGAGTAGTGGAACGGTGTAGTGTCTAGGAAAGAGATTATAATACCAAAATCAACGAAAGTAAAACAGAGGTAATGCAATATAGTCGAATGAAATCAGGCGATACTGAGGGAATTTAATTACGAACGAGACTCTAAAAAGAGTAGATTAGTTTTGCCATTTGAGCGGCAAAGGAACTGGGAATGGCCGATCTCGAGAGGATATGGTTCAAATGGCTCTGAGCACTATAGGACTTAACATCTGTGGTCATCAGTCCCCTAGAACTTAGAACTACTTAAAGCTAACTAACCTAAGGACATCACACACATCCATGCGCGAGGCAGGATTCGAACCTGCGACCGTAGTGGTTCGCGGTTCCAGACTGAAGCGCTTAGAAGCGCTCGGCCACTCCGGCCGGCTCGAGAGGATACAAGATGGAACAATGCAAACAGCAAGAACAGCGTTCTGAGAATAAGACATTTGTTAACATCGAATATAAGTTTCTGTATTAGGATGGCTGGATTGCAGCCTGGAACGGAAGTGAAACGTAGACAGCCAGCAGTTAAAACAGGAGGGTGGTGGAAGACTTTAGAATGTGGTGCTGCAGAAGAATACTGAACATTAGATGGGTAGATCAACAAATCTGAAGCTATTGTATCGATTTGGGGAGAAAAGTAATTTATATCACGACTTGACTAGGAGAATGGATCGGTTGATATGGTACACCTTGAGCCATTGAAGAACAGTGTGTAACGCCGGAAATGCATGTCCTCCTATTTCCATATATTGTACTATAGATTTTTCCTTTATTTGCTACCTGAAGTTATGACATTTCAGTGTCTTTATATATTGTAATTGTTTCACTGTTTGTATATATATATATATATATATATATATATATATATATATATATATATATGTGCATTTATGTCGATGTATAATTGGTTTGTTTCGTAAATATTATTTGTATTTTTACGATGGGCCTTGCCTAGGGAAAACTGCTAGCGAACGATTACATCGATAGGTCGTGTGAAGAATCAAAGTGTGTAGGATCTTTGGTAGTGTTAATTCTGTCGCGTGGAGCGCGGGCAGAGAGGGAGTCTGGCTGGAGTAGCGAGTGGAGCAGGGGTGTTGTGTGAAGCTCCCGCGAGTTGCCGCGCTTTCGGGGTTTGGCAGAATGTAATTGCGCTCGACTCGCGATGATAGTTTCTGACATGGTGTCGCGGACGGGAAGCATTAGCTGGCGCAGATCAAGAGCCCGTTTCGCCTGGTGACCGTGTCGAGAAGAAGGCGCGCCAACATCCAGCTTCTGCAACAGCGACGGCCGACAATGAGTGACTGTCGCCACCTCCTCGATCAAACCTTCATTCAACCAACAAGGAAGACTGGAAGCACATAAAGTTTTAGAACTCTATGGCAGACCTCAGCTTTTCAAACTGTACCATTTTCGTAACTATAATTACAGCAACTTAGCATAAACATTTGTTGCTCATTGTCCCAATTGCATTACCAAGCAGGGTCCCTTCCTTTTCCGGAATGAACCCGAGTGTCATTGAAATTTAAACGCCAGCATTAAAATAATAATATAGCATTTCACTGCTTTAATTTCAAAGTTCAGTT
The DNA here is from genome assembly GCF_023864275.1 of Schistocerca cancellata. Lineage (NCBI taxonomy): Eukaryota > Metazoa > Arthropoda > Insecta > Orthoptera > Acrididae > Schistocerca > Schistocerca cancellata. Next base: position 1,133,818,341 of record NC_064627.1, on the reverse strand, counting down.
AAAGTTTTCATAGCTGGCTACAATATTTAGATTACACAAGCACGAATTAAGAGTGCGAGTTTTGTTACCGTATCTTAGCATACCTGTGACTGCAGCTCAGCTTGGTACGTACTAAATTTTACTATTGTTAATTGTTCAGAATCATTTAATTCAAGTTCAAAGTTAAATCTCTTCTTTCTAAATTGCGTAGATTCAAGTAGCTTTTGAAATGATTGCTGAGGTAGTCCAAAACTAACCGTATTTTACTGAATTTCGATGTGCTTCAGAAAGAAAGCTCACTATTAACTTCAGTCACTAAATTAACTATCGATTTTCCGGTTTTATTAATTCTTTTGCTAAATTAAGTCAGGGTGTAGCGAAATTTATTACTTCTGACAAACTTTCAGTTTTCACACTACACGTGTCAACCTTCAGTTGCCACACTTCTAGTGCTAATTATATGTGTAATAACCTTTCTTTTTCAGTTACTATAGTAATTGTTCTTAGGACTGGCGACCGTAATTTCCCCCAAATCTCAAATACCTAATTACCGCTTGTTAATTGTTAACGTAATGGCTGCACATTTACTTTCTTTATTAACTTTACCCTTTTTAAAAATTAATTTCCACCAGTTTCATTAACACTTTTCCTTTCATTTAGATGTAACCCTTTCCTCCCTCTTTACCGACAGATTAACTTCAGTGACGATTGCTTTTCCCAAAATTCCATTAGGTACACGCGGTTTAATTTTTCACTGTCATTAAGGTCGATAAGTGAGGGGGAGGTTACTAGTGAGTTTGGTGATGTTGGAATGAGTGGTAGTTAGAATTCGTAGGATGATCCACAACCGCAGGCATGTTTCAATGGATGTCGTTTATTCTAGTTACCCAGAGAATAGACAAGCATAGAGAGTCGCATCAAACCAGTGTACGGACAGAATATCAAAACAAAAATGAATGTATGCAGGAATAATTCTCTTCGTATGCCAACGAGAAAAAGTTGGTGTCGAATGTGATTCTTGCGGAATACATTTCTAAGCATTTAGTAATCGAATCCTTCAGACAGATGAATGTAGCAGAAAACCACTGATTTCGTTACTATAATGAGGACATGGGGAGGAATTTGACATTGCTTCTCTCCTGAAAAACGACGTATACATAGTCCCTGGCGTAAAAATGACTCGATTGTTATTTGAGGGAATAAAACACACGAATTATCGTGAATCACAACAATTTTAAATTTAGATTCCACAGTCAGTCATGGGATACCGGGTAATATCATGTGGCAGCTCTTTTGCCCCGCATAGTGCAACAACTCGACGTTGCATGTACTTAGCAGATCGCTAGCGGTCCCCTGCAGGAATAATTAGCCATGCTTCCTCTGCAGCCGTCCTTAGCTGCGGAAGTGTTGCCGGCGCTGAAATTTGATCAAAAATTTACCTCTCGATTATAGCCCATAAATATTCCACGGGATTCATCTCGGGCCATCTGGGTGGACGAGCCGTTCACTCGAACTGTCCAGAATGTTCTTCGAACCAGTCACGAACAGTCGTGGCCTGGAGACATGGCGCATTACTGTTTGGGAACATGAAGCCCAGAATTATTACAAATGGTCGACAACTAGCTGAACATAACCATTTCCAGTCAGTGATCGGAACTCAGTCGATTCCAGGTAAACACGGCCCACACCATTATGGATCCACTACCAGCTTGCAGAGTGCCTTGTTGACGCTTGGGTCCATGCCTTTGCGGTTATTTGGGGTTTGCACCACACTCGAACCCTACCATCAGCTCTTACAAACTGAAATCGGAACTCATGTGGCGAGGCCACGGTCATGAAGTCGTCTAGGCTCCAACGGATATGGTCACGAGTGCAGGAGACACGATTCAGGCGATGTCGTGCTGTTAGCACAGGCACTCGCGTCGGTCGTCCGCTGCCACAGCTCATAAACGCCAAATTTCACTGGACTGTCCTTATGGATACTTTCATCTTACGACCCACATTGTTTTTTGCACTTATTTCAGGCAGAGTTGCTAGTCTTTTAGATTTGGCAACTCTACGTGAGCCCCACCGCTCTCGGTCAATCAGTGAAGGCCGTCGGTCACGGTACGAGGTGCATTCAAGTTCTAAGGCCTCCGATTTTTTTTTCTCCGGACTGGAAAGAGATAGAAACATGCACATTGTTTTAAAATGAGGCCGCGTTCATTGTCAATACGTCCCAGAGATGGCAGCACCGTACGGAAGATGGAATTTTACCGCCAGCGGCGAGAATGAGAACTGTTTTAAATACTTAAAATGGTGACGTTTTCCTTACTTGAACAGCGTGCAGTCATTCGTTTTCTAAATTTGCGTGGTGTGAAACCAATTGAAAGTCGTCGACAGTTGAAGGAGACATGTGGTGATGGAGTTATGGATGTGTCGAAAGTGTGTTCGTCGTTGCGACAGTTTAATGAAGGCAGAACATCGTGTGACAACAAACTGAAACAACCTCGGGCTCACAGAAGCCAGTCTGACGACATGATCGAGAAAGTGGAAAGAATTGTTTTGGGGGATCGCCGAATGACTGTTGAACAGATCGCCTCCAGAGTTGGCGTTTCTGTGGGTTCTGTGCACACAATCCTGCATGACGACCTGAAAATGCGAAAAGTGTCATCCAGGTGGGTGCAACGAATGCAGACAGATGACCACACGGCTGCCCGTGTGGCATGTTGCCAAGCAATGTTGACGCACAACGACAGCTTGAATGGGACTTTCTTTTCGTCGGTTGTGACAATGGATGAGACGTGGATGCCATTTTTCAATCCAGAAACAAAGCGCCAGTCAGCTCAATGGAAGCACACAGATTCACCGCCACCAAAAAATTTTCGGGTAACCGCCAGTGCTGAAAAAATGATGGTGTCCATGTTCTGGGACAGCGGGGGCGTAATCCTTAACCATTGCGTTCCAAAGGGCACTACGGTAACAGGTGCATCATACGAAAATGTTTTGAAGAAAAAATTCCTTCCTGCACCGCAACAAAAACGTCCGGGAAGGGCTGCGCGTGTGCTGTTTCACCAAGACAACGCACCCGCACATCGAGCTAACGTTACGCAACAGTTTCTTCGTGATAACAACTTTGAAGTGATTCCTCATGCTCCCTACTCACCTGACCTGGCTCCTTGTGACTTTTGGCTTTTCCCAACAATGAAAGACACTCTGCGTGGCCGCAAATTCACCAGCCGTGCTGCTATTGCCTCAGCAATTTTCCAGTGGTCAAAAAACACTCATAAAGAACCCTTCGCCGCTGCCATGGAATCATGGCGTCAGCGTTGTGAAAAATGTGTACGTTTGCAGGGCGATTACGTCGAGACGTAACGCCAGTTTCATCGATTTCGGGTGAGTAGTTAATTAGAAAAAAAAGTCGGAGGCATTAGAACTTGAATGCACCTCGTATTATCCGTGGTTAGAGGAAATGCCTGATATTTGATATTCTCGGCACACGTTTGACACTGTAGATATCGTAATACAGAATTGCCTACGGTTAACGAAATGAGATGTCCCGTGCGTCTAGCTCCAACTATGTACCGCGTTCATGCGGGCGGCCATAATCACATCGCCGCGCGGGATTAGCCGAGCGGTCTAGGGAGCTGCAGTCATGGACTGTGCGGCTGATCCCGGCGGAGGTTCGAGTCCTCCCTCGGGCATGGGTGTGTGTGTTTGTGCTTAGGATAATTTAGGTTTAATAGTGTGTAAGCTTAGCGACTGATGACCTTAGCAGTTAAGTCCCATAAGATCTCACACACATTTGAACAACATAATCACATCGAAAGCTTTTCCACATGACTCAGCTGAGCTGAAAAGCAATTCTGCCAGTTCACTGCCCTTTTATACCTTGCGTACGCTATACTACCGCCATTTGCATGTGTACATATCGCTCCAGTGAGGTGGATTTTGTCAGCGCAGTATACTTGCTAATCTACGGTTAATTTGTATCACTAATATACATGGTTATTACAAATGATTGAAGCGATTTCACAGGTCTACAATAACTTTGTTATTTGAGATATTTTCACAATGCTTTGCACACACATACAAAAACTCAAAAAGTTTTTTTAGACATTCACAAATGTTCGAAATGTGCCCCTTTAGTGATTCGGCAGACATCAAGCCGATAATCAAGTTCCTCCCACACTCGGCGCAGCATGTCCCCATCAATGAGTTCGAAAGCATCGTTGATGCGAGCTCGCAGTTCTGGCACGTTTCTTGGTAGAGGAGGTTTAAACACTGAATCTTTCACATAACCCCACAGAAAGAAATCGCATGGGTTTAAGTCGGGAGAGCGTGGAGGCCATGACATGAATTGTCGATCATGATCTCCACCACGACCGATCCATCGGTTTTCCAATCTCCTGTTTAAGAAATGCTTCTGCTTTAACCTTTTCCGTAAGCTTTTCCAAACCGTCGGCTGTGGTACGTTTAGCTCCCTGCTTGCTTTATTCGTCGACTTCCGCGGGCTACGCGTGAAACTTGCCCGCACGCGTTCAACCGTTTCTTCGCTCACTGCAGGCCGACCGTTGATTTCCCCTTACAGAGGCATCCAGAAGCTTTAAACTGCGCATACCATCGCCGAATGGAGTTAGCAGTTGGTGGGTCTTTGTTGAACTTCGTCCTGAAGTGTCATTGCACTGTTATGACTGACTGATGTGAGTGCATTTCAAGCACGACATACGCTTTCTCGGCTCCTTTCGCATTTTGTCTCACTGCGCTCTCGAGCGCTCTGGCGGCAGAAACCTGAAGTGCAGCTTCAGCCGAAAAAAACTTTATGAGTTTTTCTACGTATCTGTAGTGTGTCGTGACCATATGTCAATGAATGGAGCTACAGTGAATTTATGAAATCGCTTCAATCATTTGTAATAGCCCTGTATAAACCGTTTTGACCCTCAATGTTAATCATCACACTACTCTTTATTGCTTATAAGAACCTTAAATGTTTGTTTTGTTAGACGAGGACGCAGTTTTAAACTGCTCTTCTACTTTCGAGAAGTATTCTAAGTTCCATAATATAGTTTCGTCTTTTGATTATAGTTTCGTCTTTTTGATCACCTGCAGATATTGTAAATAAACTGCTGCACAAAGGCGGTAAGAAATGAAGAAATAAAGAGAAAATGAAAAGTTTCACAAAAGTCGGAAGCATTTTTAAATCGCATCGTGTTAAAATAATGTTCCAGAAAAACATTCTGCGACGTATGACCAGAAACATGACGTCGGAAGAAAGATGAATTGATTCGAATCACCGGGAGTTTACGAAATTCAGTGCGCATTTGTGATGCAAAGTATATTGAACAGACAGTAAGAAAATTGTCGTACATACACAAGTATCGCTTTCATTCTGATACCTTGCGTGCACTGCAGTAAGCAAATAGCTACAAATATCCAAAGTATACAATATTGAGGAATCACATGTCCTAACTGAGGTAAAAGGTACAAGGAAGTGAATGCTACGCGGGAATATAAATAATAATCAGGATAAAAGATATACTTGCTTGAAAACTATTTCAGTGAAGTAGTTTCCAATAACTAAACTGACGAAAGAACCCCTTTTCCAACATAATGGTGCCGCACCATTAGTAATCACTTACCTGTAATGATAATTAGCTTCTTATTGTAATGTACAGATAGTAAATGTTATTGAAGGTCAATTGTTGCCTAAAAGTATTAACACTCCTCCTGTGTAGTCCATGTCAAATGTCTGGTTATCATTTGCCAAAGAACCCTACTGTCTTGTATGTTATCAGCAAAACAGTGTTTCAGTATCAAGTAAAGCCAATCCCAATAGTTCAATTTCTTTATGTACCATGTTAGAACTTAGTAAAATTTTGTCTAATTAGGCTGGCGACCATTTCCTTTTACGTTATTGCGGTTTACTTTATTACTAATAGAACATAGGTTCGATTCCCGTTTGTCTTGCTACTGCTTCCCATGCTACTGCTTTCCATCACACGATCACGGCCAGATATGTATTCTTTCACAGGAGTAACATATATCAGTGTACTGCTAAATTAGAAATAGACGCTGATGTTTCAATCTTGGTGTAATATGTTTGCAATGTTTCCGGGGCTGTAGAGGTACTTTCAGCCGTGTCCAGAGTTGTTCAAAGAGCGAGTTCTGTTCCATGTTCTTGGAACAATATTAGTATTTCATTTGTCCACCCGTTAAACTATAGTATGATATTTATTACTTTCTCACTATTCTGATGTTGCTCAGAAGATTCTATTGTGTACGGAATTTCCTTTTATTCTGTTTCTCACCTTTTCGTCAAATAGTACTCCAAGTGGTTCATCAAAGCACAATGTAATCTTGTTGTTGACGCTGTTTACTGAATTAATGACCAATAATAAGGAGTTATTATAAACTACTTTCGATGTATTCATATACTACAGATATTCATAAAATTAACTCGAGTCCTATGCTGTTTCCAAGTGCACGTAAATTTTTCTTGTGACAGTATTTGACCTGAAAACCAGTTGTAAAGTACATTCTACCTTCAGCTGAATTATTATTCAAAAAAAGGTGTCATTACCAGAAATAACTTCAGATTTTGGATAATTAACACAGCCAGTAAGGTCAGTTAGTGTGGGCGAGACTTCGAGATTTCATGCTGTTCCGGACTATTTTCGACATGACTGTCATATGACATGTTCCTTTTGTTACTTAGGCGCTTTGATTACAACTTGAGGTTTCACATCTTCACTGCAAGTGTTCTGCCTATAAGGGAGGTCACCGTTGCCCTTACTATTAGCGCCATGAAGTTAGAGGGCATAATGATAGCGTTACCTTCATGCAAATATTTTTTATAGTGTTTCCTACTTCTAAGTGTTTCACTTAAACCCAGGCAAGATAACGTTAGTGATTAATATTGGGCATAAATCTTGTAAAGAAGGGGAATATTTTGAGGTAGTTACATTGTGTACTCAGTTCAAGTTTCTCAGACCCTGGTAGCTGAGTGGTCAGCGCGACAGAATGTGAATCCTAAGGACACAGTTTCGATTCCCAGCTGGGTCGGAGATTTTCTCCGCTTACAGACTGGGTGTTGGGTTGTCCTAATCATCATCATTTCATCCCCATCGACGCGCAATTCACCAAAGTGGCGTCAAATCGAAAGACTTGCACCCAGCGAACGGTCTACAGGACGAGAGGCCTAAGTCACACGACATTTTATTTATTAGTTTAAGTTCAAAATAGAAAGAGAGGGTTTTCAAGTTTCAGATAATCAATAAACTGTTGAAACGTCCCCTTTGAACAATTATACATGACTGTCCTTAAACTGACACACAATATTTTTAGCGCAACGCAATCTGACTTTCAAAAATCCCTATAAAAGAATGGCCCTGACTAACATTAACCTATACGTTTCACAAATCACTTACCTCACAAAAATCTTGGTTACTCGAACTACTGCAATACAGCGAGCGCCACTACTGCCAGCTAAATAAAAGATTCAAACTACTGGAGGCACTAACTACTGATAGGCATAGTTAGCAAATGAAAGATTTTGATAGAGAACAAACAATGTATTTACCTCAATAGTGTTCAAAAGTCATAAAGTATATAGAAGTTCATGACATCCAGTCTTACAAATTTCAAAACTCCGCCATCTCTCTCCCCACATCCACCACTGCTGGCGGCTCACCTCCAACTGCGCAACGCTACGCGCTGTTCACATCCAACTGCCCAACACTACAATGGCAGACAACAATGCAAACTAGCCACAGACTGCACACAGCACAGCCAGTGATTTTCATACAGAGCGCTACGTGGCGTTACCAATAAGAAAACATGAACAGCCTACTTACACTGTAGCGTGTGATCATTAATCCTAACGTCGATGCAACTCTCCATTATTGTCGCTTGCCAGCTGTCTTCGTCGTTTCAGCCCGACTGTTGCGTCCCACAACATCTGCAGTCTGACGAAGGCACTCACATCTAGGGCTCACCTACTATTACTCTCTTCCATCACCACCTAAACTAATGTTTTCAATAGCAACACTTGAAATATGTACTTAGCCATTCAATATTTTCGATTTCTTATGCGATTAGTAGACATATTTTCCTTTATCCGTTCTAGGATTTTTATTTCCCTCTCGATCTTCAACAGATTCCTGTAACGTCATACCTCGAAGGCTTTTTAATAGTTTCATTTTCGAATTCCTCAATGATCATGTCTCATATCAACACAGAACTGAGCTTCAAACCTATCTTTTTCTGTCGCTAGCAGCTGTTTATTTCTACACAATGCACTTTAGGATTTGCCCTGTCCCTGTCTTGAGCTCCTACTGTTTTGTCAGGATATTTGTTCTAAGGATCTGTGGGGCGTGTTTTGATGCTGATAAAACAAGACTAATTATTACTCGATTTATTGAAAACGAGAATAATGGAATTGAGTCGAATTAAGTCGGGCGATGTTGAGGGTATTAGATTAGGAAATGAGACACTTAAAGTAGTAAAGGAGTTTTGCTATTTGGGGAGCAAAATAACTGATGATGGTCGAAGTAGAGAGGATATAAAATGTAGAGTGGCAATGGCAAGGAAAGCGTTTCTGAAGAAGAGAAATTTGTTAACATCGAGTAAAAATTCAAGTGTCAGGAAGTCATTTCTGAAAGTATTTTTATGGAGTGTAGCTATGTATGGAAGTGAAACATGGACGGTAAATAGTTTGGACAGGAAGAGAATAGAAGCTTTCGAAATGTGGTGCTACAGAAGAATACTGAAGATTAGATGGGTAGATCACATAACTAATGAGGAGGTACTGAATAGGATTGGGGAGAAGAGGAGTTTGTGGCACAACTTGACCAGAAGAAGGGATTGGTTGGTAGGACATGTTCTGAGGCATCAAGGGATCACCAATTTAGTATTGGTGGGCAGTGTGAAGGGTAAAAATCGTAGGGGGAGACCCAGAGATGAATACACTAAGCTGATTCAGAAGGATGTAGGTTGCAGTAGGTACTGGGAGATGAAGAAGTTTGCACAGGATAGAGTAGCATGGAGAGATGCATCAAACCAGTCTCAGGACTGAAAACCACAACAACATTGATCAATAAACATCTCTTAGCTGTGGTCCCAGCGACGACCTGTTTCCGCATAGGCCATAGTGGTATCTTCTGTCATCAGTGGCAGACTGAAGGCTACCGGAGGTCGCTACATCGCCCGAAGCTTCGGCCAGCGACTCGTGGTATGGCGATGGCGGCTCGCTTGCATGCCGATCGGTAGGTACTTCCCATGCAGTAGGTGGCATCGAAGAACGGGTGACCGTGGTGCATGTGTAACTGATTCACACGTCATCTCGAGAGTGTTCAATCCCTTTCTGGTCACTGCCCATCTTGTCCAATTAGTTAGATCGAGGTACGCATTGCCATGAAGTCCTAAGTCGTGATGTTCCCTGATCCTGTCCCGCCGATTAGGTCCGCCCTCTGGTCTGTGTGAAGCGGAAGTATCACACCATATCGCCTCCTGAACTGGAATGGTGGTGGTGGACCGATGGACGAACCGTCAATGGCAGCTTCCCGTTCTCGACTCCGGCGTCAGTTGTCTCTGGACCGCTGCCACTACACCAGGCAGTGAGAGAAGAGAGTGTATCCGGTACAGCGTGACAACTGTGGTGTCACCGCCAGACACCACACTTGCTAGGTGGTAGCCTTTAAATCGGCCGCGGTCCGTTAGTATACGTCGGACCCGCGTGTCGCCACTGTCAGTGATTGCAGACCGAGCGCCGCCACACGGCAATTCTAGAGAGACTTCCTAGCACTCGCCCCAGTTGTACGGCCGACTTTTCTAGCGATGGTTCACTGACAAAATACGCTCTCATTTGCCGAGACGATAGTTAGCATAGCCTTCAGCCACGTCATTTGCTACGACCTAGCAAGGCGCCATTACCAGTTACTATTAATGCTGTAAAACATGTACCGTCAAGAGCGATGTTCACCAATTATGGATTAAAGTTATGTATTCCAGCAGCTACGTACTTTTTTTACTAGTCTCAATGCCTTTAACTGTTCCAGACCTCACGCCAGCCTGCTTGAGCTAAAACGCGTGCCTTTCGGCTTCCTGTCATAGTGGGTTGGCTGTCTTGCCAATCCACAGCAACAATACTCGAACAATCTTACCCAAACCCTTACACCTCAATAATCAAAGAATCGAGAGCAAATGACATGAATGCCATCGATCCTATTGTTAGTCTGCCCGCTGGTTACAGCGTTTATCCTAAATTTAGAAGTGGTTTTGGTGTGAGATGTCACTCGTAACAACCGAATTGGTCCCATCTATTAGGAGTTGTCAGTGGTCTCGGACTATATCTTAATAACTACTCCGTCAGGTCCTTGGTACGCGTTTCAAACCTTTCTAGTGCATCTTACTTAATTTTATGAGAGCGACGAAGGCTTTCGTTGCAAAGACTTTTCTGCTGAGCTCGCTCGCGCTCAAACACAGAAGTTTAGATGTAGAACTCGAACTCTTGGTCGGCCGGAGTGGCCGAGCGGTTCTAGGCGCTACAGTCGCAGGTTCGAATCCAGCCTCGGGCATGGATGTGTGTGATGTCCTCAGGTTAGTTAGGTTTAAGTAGTTCTACGTTCTAGGGAACTGATGACCTCAGCACTTAAGTCCCATAGTGCTCAGAGACATTTTTCGAACTCTTGGTGACCAACTATCTACGGCAAAATGTTTACGCCTTTTGGCTGGAATATGTTGAGACACCCCTGCAATGAAGCAATACTGGACTATGGGCAGTTGTAAATGTTTATTCTCCTGTTCCTGTAGTCTCAGTGTGTTATATCCCTTTTTCCTTGCGCAAACTGTTCTACTTCTTCGAGGTGGCGCAGTGGTTAGCACACTGGACTCGCGTTCGGGAGGACGACGGTTCAATCCCGCGTCCGGCCATCCAGTTTCAGGTTTTCCGTGATTTTCCTAAATCGCTCCAGGCAAATGCCGGGATGGTTCCTTCCCCGTCCTTCCCTGACCCGATGAGACCAATGACCTTGGTGTCTGGTCTCCACCCCCAAAACAACCCCAATCTTCTACTTATTAAACAGAAAAATATGCCCACTTCTTCAAGAGACTTATAAGCCTGCAACGTGACGACCCGTGACCACACCGTTGCAGGATCTTAGTTTAGGTTTAGTTGCGTATTATAGTGTGTAACCGAATCCACCAAATTCACCTCTGACCGATTCGAGTTTATATTTTAAATGTCCGAATCGGAATGGCGTGTAATCGAACCGTTGTTAGCGTTTCGTAGCAGGGACAGGAATACCTTTTAACTACGAAATTGACAATATTAAGCTCTATTACACGCTAATATTGCTTCACATGACGCTAATAATGTGCAGAAAAATTTATGTATCCCTCCGGAAGCGAAAATATTGTGTTGGCCGCGTTTTGGAAAATGAATCAGATTAGCGGCCGGGTTTACAACACACGGCGCGTCTGCCGCTACGTGCAGGGACTGCCTTACAAAAAAAAAAGAACCTTCGTCCCTCCCCCAAAGACTTTGTGGCGCTTCTCACAAAAATACAGCTTTTAGTTCGCCCACTTAGCTTTTTCATTAAAACTGCACTACATTACAATTACATTACTAACATTAACAACAATCTCAAACACAAAAGTTGACACATTTTACCTAATAGAATACTGTTGTTAGAAATCCACCAATTTATGTTTAAAACTTCTCTCTAAAGTGAGGTGTGGAGAATGGGGTTCGATTTTCAAGACTGGCAGGCCACTCTAGTTATTATACACACAGCAGTTTATATGGCCTTCCTGTATTTGGTTTTATCCACACCCCTACATCTAAGACCTTGCATCTATGTACAGTTCGTCAGTACATTTATAACTTACATTTCATCTATATTTTATTTTTTATAAAATTATCAGTTGTTTCACAGAATACTCTCTCCTTCCAAAGAATATTTATCACAGACATCATACTATTGCATACTGAAATATTTACTGTCCCATGCCGGCTTTATTCCTATCGATTCTACTCCAGAGATCATACCGTTTCGGCGCTCATGATGTGGGCACGAGGTGGTGCGCGCGAGATCTAGTGAACGTGGGAACCGAGAAGCAGTTAGTAACAATGTTTGGTCTGTAGTGGACACAAGAGGGTGTAACGACTCCGCCCTTGCGCACGATACTCTTTAAAGCCTGTACTATGATAAGTTGACGGGCTTCACCTTATAAGAAAGGATTTTGGTATATATGTTGTCCGCGTGTACCTGAATGGAGGCAAAATCAGACTTACACCCACTCAGTACCAACAATGATACGTCAAGCAAGTCTAAAGTGCAACTACACGTTAGGACGGACAAGAAACAATACAGCAGATGCTACCAATTGTTAATAATACGGTCGCCAGCCTAATTAGGCATTAACTGAGTTTCTTTCCAGTACAAGTGGATGTACTTTCAAGCATAACAACACGTAGTAACACTGCATTATATGGTAAATTTTAGAACCAGAAAATTTACTGAACTAATAATCTCACTTTCTGTACCAATATGGACACACCATAAATACACAACAATACACTATAATGCTTACTACAAACTACGTATTATACTGTATATTGATCTGATTGAAATCGGGCATAGGTTGCCCTAGAAATAGCACTTTCGAAACACACATACAATGTCAATTTTAGCAAAGGTAAAACACTGATAAATTTTCGTTTTATCTCGACTTTAACTTTGCTGGTCAAATCAGTTCAGTAGACTTCAGAATTCAAGTGAATAGAAAAGAAAGAAAATTCGTGGTGGGGGGGGTGGGGGGGGAAGACCCTCAAACTTTTATGATCACTGTAGTGAAAGTTTGATTATTGAAAGCATTAAGCATTCAAGATTTCCAATATATGCGTTACTACTCTTTTTGCCTTATTTCCTGCTCAATTAACTACCATTATTTTTGTCTCAAATTAATTAAGCTTCATTACTAAACCAATTTCAACATTATCTTCCAACTTTGTCAGACCTATGTTATTTACCTATGTATTCATTAACAACAAAGTTCTTTAAGCATCATTCTAACATAGATGAGTCTGCAGGTAATTATTATTAACATAAACTTTAAATCTTCATCTCGGGACACTCGGATTGCACAACATGTGGAAAGGACCCTGTCTAGGTTAGTAGTGAGGATAATTAAATGATAGGACAGTTCTGCTAAAATTTGAATTGTTATTGAACAGTGTGTAACAAAAGTAACACTGGTCCACACGAATACAGTACTAAAAGTTTCAACCTGTTCGTATCGATGCGGCGGTCGGCAGGCGGCGAGATAGCGAGGCACAAAGCACACATGCAATTACAGCAATGGCTCATCAAATATCGGCACTTTACTTCTTCATAGCGTCGCAATGCTTTTCCATTTAGTGCCTATGGAATATAGCCAGGCTGTATAGGCGTCGGAAACGGCGCATCCGAGGCTCAACGAAATCACGTTTTCCAGGAGAGCCTCCTCGGTCCAGGACGTGTTTCTCAGACGATGCCCGAGTCCAACTACTACTGCTGAGCCCGTTATGCCGTACCGCGCCCGTGTGCATTTTACCGCGCTCGCCTGCCTCCACCTTTTCCTTCTCCCCTACAGACAGGGTATTCACCAAAGGTTTCACATTCTACATATCCTAATACATTGCCTACGTATGGATCAGGCGTACAATTACAACTTTAACATCTTACAATAGTTTCAACATTATTTACACTTCACTTTGATTACAACATTGCTTGAAAATGGACATAAACATTTATATTCACATCGAAAATTGTTTACATTTTCTTTAACATAATGGCACGAAACAAAAAGAAATGAAATCAGAACATCGATTAGACTTTTTTTATCGAAATTCAGAGGAAAAAATTTATTATATATACAACACTATAGCGTTGTTGTTGTTACAAGGGAACGTTAGCGGCTAATACTGTCGCGATGAAAACGTCCTGCCGGGTCGGCGCTCGCTGTATTGGGTGCGTTTCGGGATGGACTGTGTAGCGAAGAAGTTTGGTGAAAGACATGCACATATAAAGTTGCTTAGTCTATTTATCCAGTTATGAATGTACTAGCCAAGCGCGTCATTTGTAAGTCAACTTTGTTACTATTCAGTTTGTCTTCAGTCTAGTTCTCGAGAGACTTAACATACATAGCATTTTATCGTAATCGCATCACTATATTCCAATGAAATTTGTATTAACGTAAATTGTCTTCTGCCGTTTGACCTTTAACGATTGATCGCTATCATTGTACTGTTAATCACGGTAGAATAACCCCGTGCAAGTTGTATTGACCTAAACCCGCTGCTGCCCTCTGATGTGTAACTAGTAAGCTGTTCAGAGAATTAATCTTTAATTCTAGTTCGTTCCTTTTACTGATTAAATCTGTATCAGAATTACTGTCTCAAATGTAAACTTGTGCCTGTTTAGATATATGGTAAACACTCAGGTGGAAAAAAATTTTCACTATAGTTATTATTTGAATCAATTGTTTTATGAATAGATCCTTGTGAGTAACAAAAGGTGAATAAATTCTCCCTCCTCCAAGGTCCAATCTATCCACTTACTCCTTTATGGCCGTTTTATGAGGCGCCGATGTACCCCCGAATCAGTTACAGAGGTGAAACTTCCTGGCAGATTAAAACTGTGTGCCCGACAGAGACTCGAACTCGGGACCTTTGCCTTTCGCGGGCAAGTGCTCTACCAACTGAGCTACCGAAGCACGACTCACGCCCGGTACTCACAGCTGTACTTCTGCCAGTGGTAGAGCACTTGCCTGCGAAAGGCAAAAGTCCCGAGTTCGAGTCTCGGTCGGGCACACAGTTTTAATCTGTTAGGAAGTTTCATATCAGCGCACACTCCGCTGCAGAGTAAAAATCTCATTCCAGTTACAGAGGTTTCCTTAACACTAACCTTTACTATAAGATCGATCATTTTACTTAGTCGAATTTCATTCGACACTGATTAAATAAATACCCATTTTTTGACATTGAAATTTGAATAAGTGTATCATCACAAGCGTCAGCTGGCACACGATTCAGTTTCTTAAGCATACAGCCCAGTTTCTATCCATTTAAGCCGACTTTCATCGGCAAACCGTATCACGTAGATTGTTTCTTCCACATAAAAAGAATTATCACATGAACAACCGCATCTTATACATTTCCTGATAATTTTCTCTGTTGTATAATTACGTCAGAGCGTGAATTACCTTTGGATGCCCGTAGATTGTTACCACATTGCCCAACAATGAGAAAAAGTTATTCTATTCCACATTATCATACCCAGTATACAAATAAACAAAAGCGACATACGTTGAAGATGCAAAACATTATAGAAGCCTGTGTAACAGCGCACCGGTCCGCCTTTGATGTGCAAAAGAGCAGTGGTTCTGCATGGCATGAATTCAACAGCTCACTGGTACGACTCCGGAGGCATCTGGCACCGTAGGTCTGTGCAAATGTCAAGCAATTCCCGGAACATTACGGGCCAGTGGTCAGTGGCCTCGAAGCTGGCGCCAGATAGTGTCCTACATGTGTTCTGATGGGCGAATGTTGTCGCCAAGACAGCAACATGAGTTCACTATCATGCTTTTCATACCACTTGTGACGGTACAATCCCCAGTCACTAGATGAACAGGTCTAGTATGCAAGGATTGCTTTCTAAGCACGTGACACGGTGCGCAATTCACAGAAGCGCGCGGCGCGCCCGCTCCAGATTTGCAGCGAGTCGGTGGAATGTTCTCCGTCGCCAGGCGGTCACGTGGCTTGGGGCATTGTTTGGTTTTTCGCGCATTACGCGAAAACTATATAACTAACTTACGGTGAAGAGCGACGCGGCCGTGAGTTGTGGTCAGCAATATTTACCTTCTGAACGATCGATCTTTATTTTAAGTCACGAGAAGCAAAAGTTATAGTAACCTCAAAATCGGTCAATATCACGAATACTGAAAGATTAATAAAAATAGTAAACAACAACTTAACAGGGATGAGCGAGCGCTCATTAAGAAAGTATCGTCATAGCGGATCGAGTGCCGTAGTCATATGTTAAGGTTCATAAATAATTAAGCTCGTAAAGAGCAATAAACAAAGTTTGATGGGAAATTGTTTATAAAATACTATAGAAAATTCATGACGTAAATAACGGCACTGTATAATATTTTTGGTGGCATCAGACGTCTTTTAAACTAGTTAAGCTATACTATACACTTAACTTGCAATAGTTTTCATTGTTTTCTATTTATTATTATCATTTATGGACCATAATTAATTACTTATTAAAGATACGAAGAGTTTGAGCAGTGCAATGTGTAGATCGCTAAAGATTACGTCTAAAAACAGTGCTATATGCAGCCGGCCGAGGTGGGCGAGCGGTTCTAGCCGCCTCAGTCCGGAACCGCGCGACTGCTACGGTCACAGGTTCGAATCCTGCCTCGGGAATGGATGTGTGTGATGTCCTTAGGTTAGTTAGGTTTAAGTAGTTCTAAGTTCTAGGGGATTGATGACCTCAGATGTTGAGTCCCATAGTGGTCAGACCCATTTGAACCATTTTAGAAAGTAAAACGGAGCTTAGAATATCGTCAACGTACCGCTGCGCTGTAAGGGTGTCGCGGATGACAAACAAATCTGCGCTAAGAGGCAAAATTTTGCAAAAACTAAAACTTGATTTATGGGAGATAGAATAATCCTAGAAATTAATTCAACATAGCAAATAAGATGTACTTTTTAGCGTGGTTCCGATGGTGTATGTAACCTCCCCCTCACTTATCGACGTTAATGACAGGGAAAAATTATACCGCGTGTACCTAATGGAAATTTGGGAAAAGCAATCGTCACCGAAGTTAATCTGTCGGTAAAGAGGGAGGAAAGGGTTACATTTAAATGAAAGGAAAAATGCTAATGAAACAAGTGGAAATTAATTTTGAAAAGGGGTAAAGTTAACAAGGAAAGTAAATGTGCGGCCGTTACGTTAACAATTAACTAGCGGTAATTAGATATTTGAGATTTGGGGGAAATTACGGTAGCCAGTCCTAAGGAAAATTACTATAGTAATTGAAAAAGAAAGATTATTACACATATAATTAGCACTAGAAGCGTGGCAACTGAAGGTTGACAAGTGTGGTGTGAAAACTGAAGGTTTGTCAGAAGTAATAAATTTCGCTACACTCTGACTTAATTTAGCAAAAGAAGTAATACAACCGGAAAATCGAAAGTTAATTTAGTGACTGAAGGTAATAGTGAGCTTTCTTTCTGAAGCACATCGAAATTCAGTAAAATACGGTTAGTCTTGGACTACCTCAACAATCATTTAAAAAGCTACCTGAATCTACGCAATTTAGAAATAAGGGATTTAACTTTGAACTTGAATTAAATGATTCTGAACAATTAACAGTAGTAAAATTTAGTACGTACAAAGCTGAGCTGCAGTCCCAAGTAACTAAAATACGGTAACAAAACTCGCACTCTTATTTGTGCTTGTGCAATCTAACTACTGTAGCCAGCTATGAATACCTTAACTGAACTTTGAAATTAAAGCAGTGAAATAAAATGATGCAGGCGTTTGAATTTCAACGACACTCGGGTTCATTCCGGAAAAGGAAGGGACCCTGCTTGGTAATGCAACTGGGACAATGAGCAGCAAAGGTTCATGCTAAGTTGCTGTAATTTTGCGAGGCAAATGGAACAATTTTAAAAGCTGAGGTCTGCCATACGGTTCTAAAACTTTACGTGCTACCAGTCTTCCTTGTTGGTTGATTGAAGGTTTGAAGCCGTCGATCGAGGAGGTGGCGACAGTCACTCATTGTCGGCCGTCGCTGTTGCAGAAGCTGGATGTTGGCGCGCCTCCTTCTCGACCCGTTCACCAGGCGAAACGGGCTCTTGATGTGCGCCAGCTAATGCTTCCCGTCCGCGACACCATGTCAGAAACTATCATCGCAAGTCGAGCGCAATTACATGCTGCCAAACCCCGAAAGCGCGGCAACTCGCGGGAGCTTCACACAACACACCAGCTCCACTCGCTACTCCAGCCAGACTCTCTCTGCCCGCGCTCCACGAGGCAGAGTTAACACTACCAAAGATCCTACACACTTTGATTCTTCACACGACCTATCGATGTAATCGTTCGATAGCAGTTTTCCCTAGACAAGACCCAGCGTAAAAATAGAAATAATATTACGAAACAAATCAATTATACATCGACATAAATGCATATATATATATATATATATATATATATATATATATATATATATACAAATAGTAAAACAATTACAATATGTAAAGACACAGAAATGTCATATATCCAGGTAACAAAAATAAGGAAAACAAATTTTAGTACAATAGATGGAAATAGGAGGATATGCATTTCCGGCGTTACATGTTTTTATTTCTGTTGAGGGATGTATGTGTCAAAATTTGTAACCTTAACTGGCGAGATTGGTACTTGCATAAGCAGGGGGCGGTAGACATCCGAGCCTATATAACCGAGCGGCCATCTTGGCCAGGGGCCAGTCGTTGCGCAGCCGTCGATCAGTCGTTTGGCGGGTGGGTGGCGAGCGAGCCCCACTTGTGGGTGGCCCATGTGGTCGTTTGAGTAAGAATTTTTCTGGCAAATTTATTTCGACAATGAGCGTTGTTTAACAGTACGAGTGTGCAAGCATATATTTGTTGAACTGGAAGAGCTACGATTATTTGTGTGAATACGAATTACGAGATATACATCAGGGTAAGGGAACATGTGGCGATCTGCGATTTCGCGCCAAAACTGCTAGAACAAAGAAGACAGTGGGACTTGTGGTTCTGTTCGAGTTGATTGAGTAACTGTTGATTATAGCAGCCTACGTTACTGCTATTTGCGGCTCTGAGTCAAATTATTATTAAAGTAAAACTGTGAACCGTCTCACCAGTGCTAATTTCGTTGTGTGAAAGAAAAGGACGACGCCAATAAATAGTGATGACAAAAACTTAATTGAAATGCGTCGTGAAAAATTATTCCGCTATAATAATCGCCTAATTTTTGTTCCCTAGCATAAACTGCACTCATGTCTGAGTGAATATTATTTCAAAAACTATAACTAATGCGCGTATGTGGAACAGCGTATTAATGCACCAAGTGTGGAAATCATCCGCTGAGACTTACGTGAGAGCCAAAATTTGCACTAACATTTTTTTAACGAACATTTGTATCTGCACATGCGTGTGAACTCTTCAACCACACTAATTTCCGCCCCTTCGCTCACTGTAGCACGCTTCTGAACTTGTGACACCAACAGTTATCCTGCTGGAAGATTCCATCGCTATTGGGAATACGAGAAACTTGCTGTCATGGCGATTTGGTTACTGTCAGAGGTCTCCTGGAAGGCCAGAGGGATGCCTCCCATAGCAAACTGCTGCCCCCACCGCCCTGCATCACTAGTGCTGGGCATTTCGAGCAGCCATCTGCGTGGATGGAAGCGTATCTGGACGTGGTGCATTCACCTGGTGTAACAAGACTCGCGTTTCATCCGATCAGGCAACCGTCTCCATTTGTTCACTCTACAATCCACTGTGGTCGTTATTAACGATGTTATTGGGTCGACACGGGAACACATAGTTGTCGTCTGTGGCGAAGCTCGTACTGATCAATTTGCGGCGAACATTGATCTCCAAAATACGTAGCCTGCACCAGCACCCTGTTGTCGGATGTTCCACCGGTTGCCGCCTATACAGGTTTACACAGGAGGCAAGCTTCCGACCTCCATATTGTGGGAATTGTAGTGGATATCCAGCACTTCGATGCCTAGTTGTGATTTCACCGCCCTTCAACCAGTTTTCACACATTTTAACGACGGCAGCACGCAAAAAGCAGAACTGCTTCACAATTTCTAAGACTCCTTGGCATCGGCCCATAACGATCTGCCCTTTGTCCTCGTCATTTATGTCTGTGGATTTTGCCCTTGTTGTTTCTAGAATTCGCCTCTGCTCCGTTCAAATGGTTCAAATGGCTCTGAGCGCTATGGTACTTAACATTTGAGATCATCAGTCTCCTAGAACATAGAACTATTTAAAAGTAAGTAACCTAATGTCATCACAAACATGCATGCCGGAGGCAGAATTGGAACCTGCGACCGTAGCGGTCACGTGGTTCCAGACTGAAGCGCTTAGAACCGGTCGGCTACAGCAGCCGGCTTCTGCTCCGTAGAAACAGACTGAAAAGATTTTAAGGGTCTTGCATGGTAGATTGAGCTGATAATTAATTGTCGAAAAAAAAATCGATACGTCGCGCCTTTTATGAGTTTATTAGCATTGAAGTTAGCCAATTAAGCCTGCCAGAGAAGGTGTAGCCAGTCGCGTTCTTCGTTTGGTTTTCTAAGGCCTAGTAAGACGATACAAAAACTGGACATGGGACGATAGTAAGGATCGAATCCGAGACAAAAGCTGAACAGGCTCGTCTACACTGTATCTTGTTCTCCGCTTTAATTTGCGCGCGCAATGGCCTGATGCCTAACTTCAATGCTAGTTAACTCGGAAACGGCGCAACGTATCGAGTACTTTTAAACAATTATTTCTCAGCATAAAGTACTGTGAAACAGCATTACAGGCTTTTCGGACTGTTTTAGATCATACTACACCGGGTGATCAAAAAGTCAGTATAAATTTGAAACCTGAATAAATCACGGAATAATGTAGATAGAGAGGTACAAATTGACACACATGCTTGGAATGACATGGGGTTTTATTAGAACCGAAAAATACAAAAGTTCAAAAAATTTCCGACAGATGGCGGTTCATCTGATCAGAATAGCAATAACTAACATAACAAAGTAAGACAAAACAAAGATGATGTTCTTTACAGGAAATGTTCAATATGTCCACCTCCATTCCTCAACAATAGCTGTAGTCGAGGAATAACGTTGTGAACAGCACTGTAAAGCATGTCCGGAGGTATGGTGAGGCATTGGCGTAGGATGTTGTCTTTTAGCATCCCTAGAGATGTCGGTCGATCACGATAAACTTGCGACTTCAGGTAGCCCCAAAGCTAATAATCGCACGGACTGAGGTCTGGGGACCTGGGAGACCAAGCATGACGAAAGTGGCGGCTGAGCATGTAACGCCGGAAATGCATATCCTCCTATTTCTATCTATTGCACCATACATTTTTTCCTTATTTTGTTAGCTGAAGATATGACATTTCTGTATCTTTATATATTGTTATTGTTTTACTATTTATGTGTGTATATATGCATTTATGTCGATGTATGATTGGTTTGTTTTGTAAATACTATTTGTATTTTTACGCTGAATCTGGCCTAGGGAAAACTATGCTATCGAACGATTACATCGATAGGTCGTGTGGAGAACCAAAGTGTTTAGGATCTTTGGTAGTGTTAACTCTGCCGCGTGGAGCGCGGGCAGAGAGAGAGTCTGGCTGGAGTAGCGAGTGGAGCAGGTGCGTTGTGTGACGCTCCCGCGAGTTGCCGCGCTTTCGGGGTTTGGCAGCATGTAATTGCGCTCGACTTGCTATGACAGTTTCTGACACGGTGTCGCGGACGGGAAGCATTAGCTGGCGCACATCAAGAGCCCGTTCCGCCTGATGACCGTGTCGAGAAGAAGGCGCGCCAACATCCAGCTTCTGCAACAGCGACGGCAGACAATGAGTGACTGTCGCCACCTCCTCGATCGACGGCTTCAAACCTTCAATCAACCAACAAGGAAAACTGGAAGCACGTAAAGATTTAGAACTGTATGGCAGACCTCAGCTTTTAAAACTGTTGCATCACAAAAATACAGCAACTTAGCATGAACCTTTGTTGCTCATTGTCCCAATTGCATTACCAAGCAGAGTCCCTTCCTTTTCTGGAATGAACCCGAGTGTCGTTGAAATTCAAACGCCAGCATTAAAGTACAGTAATATCATTCCGTTTCACTGCTTTAATTTCAAAGTTCAGTTAAAGTATTCGTACCTGGCTACAATATTTAGATTACGCAAGCAGAAATTAAGAGTGAGAGTTTCGTTACCATATTTTAGCTTACCTGTGACTGCAGCTCAGCTTGGTACGTACTAAATTTTACTATTGTTAATTGATCAGAATCATTTAATTCAGGTTCAAAGTTAAGTCTCTTATTTCTAAATTGCGTAGATTCAAATAGCTTTTGAAATGATTGTTCAGGTAGCCCAAGTCTAA
Source organism: Schistocerca cancellata (assembly GCF_023864275.1). Taxonomy (NCBI): domain Eukaryota; kingdom Metazoa; phylum Arthropoda; class Insecta; order Orthoptera; family Acrididae; genus Schistocerca; species Schistocerca cancellata. Next base: position 1,133,796,189 of record NC_064627.1, on the reverse strand, counting down.
CCATATTTTATTGAATTTCGTAGTGCTTCAGAAACAAAGTTCATTATTAATTTCAGTCACTAAATTAACTTTCAATTTTCCGGTTTTATTAATTCTTTTGCTAAATTAAGTCAGAGTCTAGCGAAATTTATTACTTCTGACAAACTTTCAGTTTTCACACAACACATGTCAAACTTCAGTTGCCTCGTGTTTAGTGCTAATTATATGTGCAATAACCTTTCTTTTTCAGTTATTATAGTAGTTGTCCATAGGACTGGCGACCGTAATTTTCCCCAAATCTCAAATATCTAATTACCGCCAATTAATTGTTAACGTGGCGACCGCACATTTACTTTCTTTGTTAATTTTACCCTTTTCTCATAATTAATTTCCAACAATTTCATTTGCATTTTTCCTTTCATTTAGATGTAACCCTTTCCTCCCTCTTTACCGACAAATTAACTTCGGTGACGATCGCTTTTGCCAAATTTCCGTTAGGTGCACGCGGTTTAATTTTTCACTGTCATTAAGGTCGAGAAGTGAGGGGGAGGTTACAAGCACACGATCATCACCAAACGACGTTCGAAATAGATCTTTCACGAGCCTAGCAATACTTAGTTTTTTTGTTTTGTTCTAATAAAACCCCATGTCATTCCAAGCATGTGTGTCAATTTTTACCTCTCTATCTATATTATTCCGTGGTTTATACTGACTTTTTCATCTCCCGGTATGTTGTTTAAGTTTTCTCGTAAGCTTTTCTTACCCTCTCCGAAAGAAGTCTAGTTCTAACATACTTTCAATGTTTCCTTCAATTTCTTGCGTATTTGTGTGGCTGTATTTCTGACGCGTTCATAATGCTAGAGGGACAATACATCGTGGCAGTGGCAGTCACACGATTCGGTATTAAATGAAGGACTGCAATGAAGCTGCAGTTGGACGTATCTAGTAATTTAAGTTTCTGGGTCTGCTGTAATCTCAGCGTGTTTCTGACGGGAGAAACCTGTTACGTTTTTGCTACCCCTCTTCCTCTCATTACCGCCCGGTAAGAATTTCTCTGAAGACGTCGTCTTGGTGCTCGTGCAAGTGAGTTTCTCACCGTGTCAAGAAATATTCTCCGGAGGATTAAATGTTAAAATTTAATCAGGCGCGAGGCGTCGTCCCCGTCAGGTGCACCGCGACTCGCGGCAAATACCCCGGGACGGCCGCCTACGTCCTCGCTACGGTCCCCGCTGCCTCTGACGCTGACGTACTCCATTAGCGTCGTTTGTGTTGCGTCGCGGCGGCTGCACCGGCGCACCGAGTAATTCCGCGACTCCGCCTGCGTCTGCAATAAGGAATGCTCGAGATGCCTTACCACTTCGTTCTAACTCTCCAGTGCGGTAATGAAGACTGCACGATGATTTTTCCTTCTCGTGCAGCTTTACTCACACAAAGAGTACGTGGAAAGTCTTTCGGTTAGCACATTACCTTCATCTTTCCACTTCTAAACATTGAATGGAAGTATTTTTCACTGCCACGGGTAATACATACACTCCTGGAAATTGAAATAAGAACACCGTGAATTCATTGTCCCAGGAAGGGGAAACTTTATTGACACATTCCTGGGGTCAGATACATCACATGATCACACTCACTAACCACAGGCACATAGACACAGGCAACAGAGCATGCACAATGTCGGCACTAGTACAGTGTATATCCACCTTTCGCAGCAATGCAGGCTGCTATTCTCCCATGGAGACGATCGTAGAGATGCTGGAAGTAGTCCTGTGGCACGGCTTGCCATGCCATTTCCACCTGGCGCCTCAGTTGGACCAGCGTTCGTGTTGGACGTGCAGACCGCGTGAGACGACGCTTCATCCAGTCCCAAAAATGCTCAATGGGGGACAGATCCGGAGATCTTGCTGGCCAGGGTAGTAGACTTACACCTTCTAGAGCACGTTGGGTGGCACGGGATACATGCGGACGTGCATTGTCCTGTTGGAACAGCAAGTTCCCTTGCCGGTCTAGGAATGGTAGAACGATGGGTTCGATGATGGTGTAGGGAAGCAGCCTACTCACGCTGTAGTAAATTCACATCAGTTTCTATTGTGTGCCAGCCAGTCTGCTGTAACTAGCTCTGACGTCATAAATGTTGCGCAATACCTTAAAATTCAAGCAAATGATCTGAAACTTTTCCAGCATGTAAGGAATAATACTAAATTAATGTGTTTTAAATATCAGTTCGATAACTTCAGCCATTTTTGTAATTTGGACGTTTTTCTAAAAAAATAATTGGCGCAACAGAAAGGAGCTAGAGACTTCAAAATTTATATTTAGACTCATCTTTCATAATGATTTAATAAAAACAGTACTTTGGATTTCACAGGTTAAGACTTTAGTGGAAATTCATGATTTTCTGGTTTTCATCTCAAAACTGAAGGAAGCAAGATAGATTAAGTAGGCTAATGAATAAGACTAGGATGTTTAGATTTAAATAGGTTGGAGGTCCGCTATGCCTATGAAGATGTGAAAAGTTTCTTTTGAATACCTATAAAATTATAGCGATAGCGGATCTCAAAAGGACCAGTTCAGAGCTCATCTACTGCGTGCAGCGTAACTTAATTATTTCTCTCGCCCAAGATATTTAACTTAGCCACGTCATAATTTTATTATAAATACTTACCTGCGTGCTAAATGCACGATTAAATTAACAGCTTCATAAGCCATCAGCAAAAGAAGCTATAAATTATTATGTAACTTGAAGTGGTGCGTTACTAGCCCAGCGGCCAGTCGTGAGAGCCAAGTTAGAGCCGGCGTTCTCTTAGCCGTCCGCACCGAGGCTATATATATATGAGCACTGCGCGAGTAAGGAAGGCCCCAGTTCTCTCCAGACGCTGAATAGCACGTCAGCTGTGTCGGGAGTCGCTTCGCTACGGTAGCGCTGCTACAAACCGCCTCGGGTGCCGTATTGAGTTACGATGTATACGCGTAACTGTGAAAACATTTCAAATGAAGGATTATTTTTGGAATGATTTTCATTATCTAGCTTCAGTTTGCGTGTTGTTGTATTTTCACGTGCCGTCGCGGGACAGACATTCTACCAATCATTTTAGCGTGGCGTTTGATGAGATTTTCTCATCAAATTTTGGCGAGCATTCTTTTGACATTCAATTCGGACATTTATAGTTGCATCAGCGAATTAGACTCTGAACTGCTCTGTTTGTTAGGCTGTTGGGATAATTGTGATGTTATCAGTGAATTTCAGAATATACTCAACTATTTTGGAAAATTGTTTTTGATTAGAAATCCCGAACAATCTCCTACTTCTTCAGAGCTATAAGCTGCAGCTATAATAATATTCTCAGGTTAAGTGGGCACTAGGAACTCTCATTACAGGCTCCACGTTTCGTTAAATCACTTTCTGGGTGCTAAAAAGTAAAGAGAGAGCCAGTGTTGAGAACGGCGAAAGACAGAATTATACAACATTCTAAAAGCCGGGAAATGCAGTGTTTTTCCCACATTTAAATAACAAACTTTATTTCACAAGCAATTTGCTTATCCACTCGCCGCCCCACATATGGTGCATCGGCCGGGAAATCAACTAAGTGAAAGTGATTTTTAACTATTCGGATTCGCGAGTGAAATGCGACACGCAACTGAGTATAGAACAGTGAAAGTGTTACGTGGGCATGTGGACAACGCAGTTGGATTAACAACGCATCTGGACTGACGGAGCTGGCACTGAGTCTAGCGGTGCTGCCGGCATCGCGAGAAGCCAGTCTCGCCGCACCGCAGTCGTCCGCTGGAGCAGCCGGCGCAGCGCCTGCAATTGCGGGCCACGCAAACACACAACAGCCGTCGGAGAGCCGTCTGCAGTTCAACGTGCCACGTCGCATCAGGAATCCTGGTACGCCGCGCCGCCAACGCCATACGTCGTGCAGAAGGAACTAAGTTAAGTGAAAAACTGTTTAAAATTTTACTAACCTGCACTAAAAGACTGTCGGCGATGGAACCGCCAAAAGAAACTGGGGTTAAACTTAAATCAGAACCTATGTCTGTTGAGCAAACTGTAAATCCAGACAACGTTTCAAATGTAAATATGCATGAAAGTAGTAATGTTAAAGTGAAATATGAAGTATTGTCTCCTGACAGTAGTGTGGGAAGGGAGAATGATTCAATAATAGAGACCCCTGGAGTAAAACAGAAAGTAGAAAATGTGAATTTATTGGATGATGGTTTCTCTGATGAATTAAAAATGAAACAGTCATCAGAGATGGTAGAGTTTAAGAAAGAGCAGTTAAATAGGACTAATCAATCAGAAGTTTCATTTAGTTTTGATGATTCTGGTGTTGGAGCTAGTTTTTCGTCACCTGAGTGTGATAAAAAGCCAGCTAGTGAGCAACCCAAAAATGCTGGGGCTGTTGATTTAAATGTTATATTACAAGCAATAGCTGCCAGTCAAACAAATTTTAATATGCGGTTTGAGGCAATGGACAATAAATTAGAATCCAATAATGCTGAATTAAAGTATGAGATTATGGCCAGTCAAACAAATTTTAATAAAAGATTGGAGGTAATGGACGATACCTTCAAGGCTGGTTGCAATAAGTTGAAAGAGGATCTAGACAGTTTGAATTACAAAATTGATTACAACCATGAGGATATTAAGAAAAAGGTTGCTCAACAATTTTCTGAAATGTATAAAACAGTTAAATCCGAAGTTGCTGAGGTTCGCAAAGACTTCCAAATGGAAGATGCGAAGCTGGAGCACAAGTTAACAGAAAAGGTCGAGGCGGAATCTGAACTTTGCTCAGACAGATTTAAAGATGTTAACATAAAAGTAAACATATGTCAAGCAGACGTAGATGCAATCAAAAGTGATACTACTCATATTGTACAAAGAGTAGATAATGTTGAAATGAAAGTAGAAAATATCAGTACTAACATTGCTAACATTGAGAGTAAAGTAGCTTCAGTAACTTCTGGTAATGGTAACATACAACAAGTTGTAGCTGCAAACGCCGCTTTTATCGGGTGTCGGCAGTTCTTGCGTTTTGATCCAGATAAGAATATCCACCCGCTGGATTTCTGGAACGATTTTGAAGATGTAATTCCACCAAATTGGTCTGAACGAGAGAAAATCTCATTTATTAAAAGCCATTTAGCAGGTGACGCCTTGCGTTGGTCCGCTGATGTTATGTTGAAGTGTAAAACTTTAGCGGAGTTTAAAACAGCTTTCATTAATGAATATTGGTCTAGCAATAAGCAAAATGAAGTGTTAAGAGAATTTTGGAGTGGAAAACGCTTCGGTGCAGGCAAGGAATCAATTAAAGAGTTTGCTAGGTCATGGATCTCACGTTTGTCACATTTGTCGGAAAAGCTAAAGCCAGAAATGATTATACTAGGGCTTGAAGCCAAACTGCCATGGTATTGGCAAACCAGAATAATATCAGCCCCTAGAGACAATCTTGATCGTTTCATTGAATATTTGGAACGTGTAGAACGTGTTGCTGCCAATGAGGAGCAGGCACGTAATAACAGAAATGCCACTAACAATAATAGTAATTTTAGGAATGAGCAAAATGGTAATATAAACATCAGAACAGTAGGTATTCGCCATCCTAAGAGAGGTAGGAATTGGGGAAATAATTATCAGAACCAACAATGGCGTCCAAGAGATAATAATTTTGTTCAAAACAGAAATATGCATGTAAACAACAGTACGGAAAGTAATGCTGTGCCAGTCGACTATAATGAAACTAAAGAAAACAGCAATAGGCCGAGGCAGGAAAACTAGTTCCCGTCTATGAGGACACTGGCGCTCACCAGGCGGTTACTTTTCCTAAGCCAGTAGTTAAGGGAATTGGTAAGACAGATCAGAATACTCAAACTGAACATGTGGATGAAGAGTCGGTAGCATCTAAGGATACAACAGAAATATTAGATCACTCACAGTATTTGATAGATACCGTGTTAGAAACGCTTTCTAAGTGGGAAGAGAAAGAGAAGGCGCAGCAGTGTAACAATAGGGAAGAGCTACAAAATATTGAATTGACAGGTGAAGAAGCAGAAGAAATTCATGCTTATATTTACGATGAGGATGATGTGCTCTTATCTAAAGTGCCTGTGCAGGATGTTGATAATGTACTAATAGACTTAGGACAGGAGATAAGTGAGAATGTAGAGGGTAGGCTGTTGAGGGTCGATGAACCCAGTAGCTGTGACCAGTTGTCACTTGAGAAGGAAACTGACGATAATGGTAAAAGTGGTTTAGCTGTAACTAGTGTTATGCCCGGTCTGGAGACGCAGAATCGCTCAGACTACAGTAATTTGGGTTATGTTCAGCAAACTAAATGTAATGAAGTTGTGCAGTGTTTCGATTTAAAATTAATAGACCGACTGGAAAAGGCAGCTGAAAATGTAATTCAGGAAACCCCTACACACTGTGACCTAAATGTAATGAAGACAGATGTCAATCACTTTAGTTGGAGACAAATCCAAAAGGAACTACTAGATGAATTTGAGGAACCACCTGTACAACCTAGAATAAGCCACCCTATAATAATAGTAAATATGTTGGGTATCAATGTACGTTGTCTCTTAGACAGTGGAAGTGAGGTAAGTGCAATATCTCAGTCCTTCTTTGATGCATTACCTGGTAAAGATAAGCTTACAGTAATGAGAGTATCAGGACTAAGAATAATTGGTGCTACTGGCAAGGTTTCAAAAACGGTAAAGCAAGAAGCTTTACTACCCTTTAACATTAATGGTAATTTAATTGATCATCCATGTTTAATTGTAAACAATCTCAGTATTGAGGTTTTAATTGGCATAGATTTCTTGTCAAAATATCAGAGTGTTGTTGACTTTGAAAGAAGCCAGTTAAAAATGGTCTTGCCAATAACCGGAGTAATTACAGTCCCTTTTAGTGATAAACATGTAGTAACTGATCATGAAACTTGGGAGTTGCCTATAAGAATTTTGAAAAATAGGAGGTATTGGGACGAAGGTGTTAATCTTAGTAACAATAAGCTGAACACAGAAGAAGAAGAAGCAATTATTTTGGACAAAATAGAAGCTAAATTGCAGGAAATAGATAAGATTTCAGACAATCAGAAGGAAGAACTGAGACAGGTTCTAAAAAGGCATCATAAGGTATTTTCAGATCGACCTGGCATAGTCAAAGGTTATGAATGTCAATTAAAAGTGAAACCCGGCCAAGTGTTTTTCAGGAAGCCATACCAAATACATGTAGCTAGGAAGGAGGCGGTTCGAAAGGAAATACAGAGAATGCTGGAGTGGGGTGTGATTGAGAAAGCGGTCAGTGAGTACAATAATCCTCTTGTTGTTGTACCAAAAAGAGACGGGAGTGTCAGATTGGTCTTGGACGCTCGTTGGTTAAATGAAATAGTGGTTAGGGAAAGTGATAGACCGCAGAATATGGACGAATTATTGCAAAAATTCCGGGGAGTAAAATTCTTAACTTCTATGGACATCACGTGTGGATATTGGAATTTGCCACTGGCGGAAAGTTCAAGGAAGTACACAGCTTTCTTGTACGAAGGAGTTTGTTACCAATACCGTGTGGTACCTTTCGGACTTAATATCTCTGTTTGTGCCTTCGTACGTGTGATGTGCCATGTTTTAGGACCAGCTTTAAGTAATAAAATAACAGTCTACGTAGATGATCTGTTAATAGCAACTCCTACCTGGGAAGAACACATAGCTTTATTAGAGGAAGTGTTAGAGGCTATTGAGAGAGGTGGCATGAAACTAAAGATTGAAAAGACAGAGTGCGTTAAAGAGGAAATAGGTTTCTTGGGATATAGGATAAGTGGGAAAGGTATTCTGCCTGACCCAGGCAAGCTAGCAGTCATTGAAAAATTTGAGGCTCCCAGAAACAAGAAGCAATTGAGATCAATGTTCGGTCTGTTCGGCTTCTATAGGCGTTTTGTTAGTGATCAGGCTTTTAATGCTCCCTGTCTTCACCTCCTGCTGAAAAAGAATACCCCTTGGGTTTGGACAGCAGAATGTCAACAGGCGTTTGAGGTGCTTAAACAATCTTTAATTAATAGTCCAATTTTACATCATCCTGATTTTGAAAAGCCATTCTGCATGTCTGTTGATGCTAGTGGCTATGGTATAGCTGTGGAAATATTCCAGGTAGAAATAGAGAACGAGCAAGAGGTGCACAAGACTATAGCTTTCGCAAGTCGATCTTTACAGGCAGCAGAGAGAAATTATGGCATCTCCGAACTGGAAGCATTAGCCATTGTATTTGGAGTACAAAGGTTTGAGCAGTATTTATTAGGGCACAAGATAATTGTTTACAGTGACCATAAGGCATTGACCTTCTTAAAAACCTGTAAGTTGAGGAATTCTCGTTTGGTAAGATGGTCATTGTATCTCCAGCAGTTTGACCTTGAGGTTAGATATATTCAAGGGAAAGACAATCTGGTAGCTGATGGGTTATCTAGAAGTGCGGAGCTCTGTGATGACGCGGGGATTACAGCAACAGACCGAAATGAAGTTCGAATGTTTGCATTGCACGAAGTAAAGGAAGAAGGTGCATTAAAGAGAGTGATTAAGAACTTGAGACGTGAGCAGAATGCAGATGACCAACTGAAATTAGTGAAGAGCTATTTAGGAAATGCGAACTATCCTAAGGTTTCACAATACTATTGTTTGCATAAAGGTATTCTGTTTAGGAGGAAAAAGATAGGTGTTTCTGAGTGGAAGCTGTGCTTTCCCTCACAACATGTAGACTTGCTAATCGACTATGTACACCTGAGGTATGGGCACTACGGTGCAAAGAAGTGCATTGCAAAATTAAAGGAAAAGGTTGTGTTTGACAACATGTACCGCCGTGTGGCCAAGCGTCTAGCATCTTGCGTAGTGTGCCAGAAGGTCCGTGCTGCTAACAGCAGAATACAAGGGGATATGCATTCAGTAGAGCCCACTGAAACCCTAGAATTACTGGCTTGTGATTTGTTTGGCCCTCTTCCTGTTTCGAGAGGTGGTTGTACCCATGTTTTTGTTGTTGTGGATGGATTCAGTAAATATGTTAAGCTATACCCAATTAAAAGAGCGAATGCAAAAACATTGGTTGAAAAGTTGGAAAAAGACTTCTTCGTGACCGTTGGCGTTCCGAAGAATTTGCTGTCAGACAATGGGCCTCAATTTACTTCTGATAGATTTAAGGAATGTCTAGATAAGGCCGGCGTGAAACATCTGAAAATATCTGCGTATTTCCCCCAAGGAAATATGAGTGAACGTATTATGAGGGAATTGAATAGGCTTTGTAGAACTTATTGTGCTCGAAAACACTCAAGTTGGGCAGAGCACATTAAGTATTTTGAGAATGTAATTAACAACTTAAGACATGATGCAACTGGTTTTGCACCTTGCGAATTGATGTTTGGCCAAGAACCTCACAATGTGATAGCAGATATGGTAGAATTCCCTATTCTAACGCAAATATCCACAGACGAAAAGAAACTAAAGGCTAGGGCTAATATGAGAAAAAGAGCGTTGGAAAGGAAGAAGCGGCATGACGCAAAAGCTGTACCTACTAGCTTTGAAATAGGTCAATTAGTCCTTGTTAAAACCAAAGAAAAATCCAAGAAGGTAAATGCAGAAACAAAGAAATTCATGTTCGTATACCAAGGACCTTTCAGGATCATAGGAAAACCACATGCCAATGCATATAGGCTAGAATACCCTAAAAGTAAGAAGCTATTAGGTCTAAGGAACGTGATTGACCTAAAGAGATTCATAGGCAGCCAATGAAGGCTGTAGGGAGGAGGTTGTTCTGTAACCTCTACACAGTGTGGCAGCTGTGCAGTCCCAGCTGTGTGAGATCTTCTTTCCCTTTCAGGTCTCACTCATTCTTCCTCTTTCCTGTCCTCAACAATTTCCACCTCTTCTTTCATACATTAAATTTTCCGGTATGGTTATCAATACAGCATTAAACTAATGAAGGCTGTAGGGAGGAGGTTGTTCTGTAACCTCTACACAGTGTGGCAGCTGTGCAGTCCCAGCTGTGTGAGATCTTCTTTCCCTTTCAGGTCTCACTCATTCTTCATCTTTCCTATCCACCAAAATTTAGATCTCTTCTTTCAGACATGAAATTTTTCTGTCATGACTATCCGGTCATGAGTTATGTTACCATTCTATCTACCGATCAGTGAAGAAAGATACCTAATGTGATAAACTGAATAGTGACAAACAATAGAGAAGTATGACGTAATTAAGATACAAATGTATGTGAGTAACAATTATGTGTAGTACCCTGGTAATATAGTAAGTACAAAGTGTTGTTTGGTTGGAAATGGTCCATCAACAGTAATTTAAAAAGATGTATGAATTCGTGTACAAGCAGAATCTGAAGTGGTAATGAAACCTAGTGGATACATTAGAGCTAACTAATAAATAATAAGAAAGAGATTGCTAAGTGTTATGAAAAATATGCAGATAAGTTGTAAGTTTAAACTCACCTGATGTAGCAAGGAAAGGCAGTGTAATAGAAGTGAGCAGTGTTTGTGGTTGACTCGTGAAGGACACGTCCCTGAAGTATTTATAAGGTTGGAGCTGGCCATTATTTTAGTGTAGTGTGTGACAGGATACACCTACGTGTATTGAGGTTATGAGTTGGAAGCGTGAATGCGACCATAGGTACCCTTATGTTAGATGAGACAGAGCAGCTCATGGTGTCCTATAGGTTTAAGGAATTTAGCATTACGCTCGTCCATAATCATTTGATGCACTTTAGTGGTAGGTCCGAGAGAGACTACCTGAGGTTTCAGCATCCGATCGAGTGGAAATGGATTGCCACGTGAGCAAACTAATCAGCCGCAATACACTATGAATATGAAATAAATGTGCTATCCTATGCTTTAAATATTAATAGAGTGAGTGGTAAATAAGTACATACACTAGCAATATAAATAAGAAACATAATAGCAGATGTGAAACAGTAATTTTAGCTCAGCATAAATACACTTCAAAGTAAGTAAGACCCTAATTGCAGATGTGGAACTGACAACAGCAGAGGACCAATAAGTGGATTTTGTAGGCAACTAAACGTAGTGTGTTTTGAACACTCAGGACTGTACTATTACCAAAAGTTACTCACATATACAAAGAAGCTGAGAAAACAACCACTAATCATACTCATACTATCTCTAAGAATAAGATAATCAAAGATGATTCAGTTAAGTGCTTAATATACAAATGTCAGGAATGTACCGAGCATTGGTTCAGTGTTCCGGCCCAGAAATAATAAATTGACGTTAAATAGGATTCATGATTGTATGCCATGAGCATAGATTTTCTCTAGTACGTGACTAACGGCGTTTTGAGCCATTTATTTACCGATTTTATGACATTTAAGTAACCGCAAGAGTAATGTTGAAAAAAAGTTCTGTTAACTTTGTTCCAGTAATATATTGGAAGTTAAAATGTATATATCCCCATTTCATTGTGACCCACCCTTAGATATTAAGTGAACAGAGTCTGAGGCACTCTTTTGTTTGTTCTACAGGACAAACCAGATAATGGCAGCCTGGTAGCTGCGTGAAAGCGTGGAGTGACTTGGACACAACTCACAGTGACCCTCCCCTTTCCCCCATGTAAGTTAGAGAGAACGTGAAGGACGCACACCATAGCAACTTCCCCTCCTCTACCCTTGTGAATGGAAGTGTAGGACGCCAGCCAAAGCGGCTACAACCACGTGTGTAAAAATTATTTGTGAACTTTCTTTCAGGTTTAGAAAAGACTGCTAAGAGATAATCATCTGTTTATGTATCATGTTATTTTCTTTGAATTTGTGTATGTAAAAGTGTATTTAATGTATTTAATGGGTCTAAGATTTTCATAATTTTTCAATTATTATGTGTTTGTTGGTCTAAGGCAATATGTATGCCGAAATATTTCAGTGACTTCGCTTAAAATTTTGAGTACTGACATTGTTTAAAAAGGCAGTGAACATGCCCACAATTTAAATAATTAATGTAGATAATCAGTTTTCTTTAATGTTTCTACATGTTTATATTTCAATTTTGATTTTCATAAGGAGTTAAATTGTACTCTTGCTTCCCTTTTTGTAATTAAATTTTTTTTCTCATTCATTTACATTCATAAACAAAAAAATTTAAGTTGAGGGTGATGTAGGGAAGCAGCCTACTCACGCTGTAGTAAATTCACATCAGTTTCTATTGTGTGCCAGCCAGTCTGCTGTAACTAGCTCTGACGTCATAAATGTTGCGCAATACCTTAAAATTCAAGCAAATGATCTGAAACTTTTCCAGCATGTAAGGAATAATACTAAATTAATGTGTTTTAAATATCAGTTCGATAACTTCAGCCATTTTTGTAATTTGGACGTTTTTCTAAAAAAATAATTGGCGCAACAGAAAGGAGCTAGAGACTTCAAAATTTATATTTAGACTCATCTTTCATAATGATTTAATAAAAACAGTACTTTGGATTTCACAGGTTAAGACTTTAGTGGAAATTCATGATTTTCTGGTTTTCATCTCAAAACTGAAGGAAGCAAGATAGATTAAGTAGGCTAATGAATAAGACTAGGATGTTTAGATTTAAATAGGTTGGAGGTCCGCTATGCCTATGAAGATGTGAAAAGTTTCTTTTGAATACCTATAAAATTATAGCGATAGCGGATCTCAAAAGGACCAGTTCAGAGCTCATCTACTGCGTGCAGCGTAACTTAATTATTTCTCTCGCCCAAGATATTTAACTTAGCCACGTCATAATTTTATTATAAATACTTACCTGCGTGCTAAATGCACGATTAAATTAACAGCTTCATAAGCCATCAGCAAAAGAAGCTATAAATTATTATGTAACTTGAAGTGGTGCGTTACTAGCCCAGCGGCCAGTCGTGAGAGCCAAGTTAGAGCCGGCGTTCTCTTAGCCGTCCGCACCGAGGCTATATATATATGAGCACTGCGCGAGTAAGGAAGGCCCCAGTTCTCTCCAGACGCTGAATAGCACGTCAGCTGTGTCGGGAGTCGCTTCGCTACGGTAGCGCTGCTACAAACCGCCTCGGGTGCCGTATTGAGTTACGATGTATACGCGTAACTGTGAAAACATTTCAAATGAAGGATTATTTTTGGAATGATTTTCATTATCTAGCTTCAGTTTGCGTGTTGTTGTATTTTCACGTGCCGTCGCGGGACAGACATTCTACCAATCATTTTAGCGTGGCGTTTGATGAGATTTTCTCATCAAATTTTGGCGAGCATTCTTTTGACATTCAATTCGGACATTTATAGTTGCATCAGCGAATTAGACTCTGAACTGCTCTGTTTGTTAGGCTGTTGGGATAATTGTGATGTTATCAGTGAATTTCAGAATATACTCAACTATTTTGGAAAATTGTTTTTGATTAGAAATCCCGAACAATCTCCTACTTCTTCAGAGCTATAAGCTGCAGCTATAATAATATTCTCAGGTTAAGTGGGCACTAGGAACTCTCATTACAGGCTCCACGTTTCGTTAAATCACTTTCTGGGTGCTAAAAAGTAAAGAGAGAGCCAGTGTTGAGAACGGCGAAAGACAGAATTATACAACATTCTAAAAGCCGGGAAATGCAGTGTTTTTCCCACATTTAAATAACAAACTTTATTTCACAAGCAATTTGCTTATCCACTCGCCGCCCCACAATGGTTTGGATGTACCGTGCACTATTCAGTGTCCCCTTGACGATCACCAGTGATGTACGGCCAGTGTAGGAGATCGCTCCCCACACCATGATGCCGGGTGTTGGCCCTGTGTGCCTTGGTCGTATGCAGTCCTGATTGTGGCGCTCACCTGCACGGCGCCAAACACGCATACGACCATCATTGGCACCAAGGCAGAAGCGACTCTCATCGCTGAAGACGACACGTCTCCATTCGTCCCTCCATTCACGTCTGTCGCGACACCACTGGAGGCGGGCTGCACGATGTTGGGGCGTGAGCGGAAGACGGCCTAACGGTGTGCGGGACCGTAGCCCAGCTTCATGGAGACGGTTGCGAATGGTCCTCGCCGATACCCCAGGAGCAACAGTGTCCCTAATTTGCTGGGAAGTGGCGGTGCGGTCCCCTACGGCACTGCGTAGGATCCTACGGTCTTGGCGTGCATCCGTGCGTCGCTGCGGTCCGGTCCCAGGTCGACGGGCACGTGCACCTTCCGCCGACCACTGGCGACAACATCGATGTACTGTGGAGACCTCACGCCCCACGTGTTGAGCAATTCGGCGGTACGTCCACCCGGCCTCCCGCAGGCCCACTATACGCCCTCGCTCAAAGTCCGTCAACTGCACATACGGTTCACGTCCATGCTGTCGCGGCATGCTACCAGTGTTAAAGACTGCGATGGAGCTCCGTATGCCACGGCAAACTGGCTGACACTGACGGCGGCGGTGCACAAATGCTGCGCAGCTAGCGCCATTCGACGGCCAACACCGCGGTTCCTGGTGTGTCCGCTGTGCCGTGAGTGTGATCATTGCTTGTACAGCCCTCTCGCAGTGTCCGGAGCAAGTATGGTGGGTCTGACACACCGGTGTCAATGTGTGTTTTTTTTTCCATTTCCAGGAGTGTATATCCGTACACACACGTGTTTCAGAAAATCGTAAATTTCTCAAATGCAATCTGTAAGAGATCCATGACTAAGGAATTTATTGCTAGAGCACTCTAGCAGGTGTAACTTCTACGGCTTGCTCAGACGTATACAGTGCGTGTGCACTCTGTTCCATTTCTTAAGGAGGGGGGGGGGGGGGGGTAGGACGTCAAACACGCCGACTTGGGGCAGGAGAGGCTCCACACGACATTTTAACTTCCACTGTCTATACTTTTACAAATAAATTCATAAACTTTGTCAGCATGACCATGAAGGATTCAGAATTCACACTCATAGAACTGGAAGTTCGAAAACATAACGAAGTAATTTTTTTTACATGTGAAATTTCACCATTTTTTCACTTACTAATGGCAGCATTTGTTGCTATAGGTATACATTTCTTCATAAGTAAGAGAGATGGTTCGATGAATTTTGCACAGCATACAAACAACACTTAAAGGTGTATGAAACTCTAGAATTTTCCAAATCTATTAAAAACTGTGGTAAAAATTGCTGTAATTAACTACAAAATTTGTGTTTTTTTCTAAACATGAAGTTTAAAATACAACAGATCATTCGTTTATTCATAAATTAAATAAATTCTAGAGTTTCATACACCTGTAAGTATGGTATGTATGCTGTGCAAAATTCATCGAAGAATCTCTCTAACTTATGAAGAAAAGTGTACCTATAGCAACAAATGCAGCCATTAGTGAGTGAAAACAATGATGAAATTTCACACGTAAAAAAAAAATTATTTTCTTATGTTTTCGAACTTCCACTGCAATGAGTGTGAATCATGAATCCTTCCTGGTGATGCTGACAAAGTTTTATGAACTTATTTGCAAAAGTATAGACACTGGCTATTAAAATGTCCTGTGATGCTTCTCCTGCTCCAAGTCGGTCCGTTTGACGTCCTACCCCCCTTAATACGTTCTGTACTCAGTGCATGTGCACCCTGCTTCATTTCTTAATATTTTCTGTACTTATATTATTCATAAATTTTATACAAGGTGTTACAAAAAGGTACGGCCAAACTTTCAGGAAACATTCCTCACACACAAAGAAAAAAAAAAAAGTTATGTGGACATGTGTCCGGAAACGCTTCTTTTCCATGTTAGAGCTCATTTTATTACTTGTCTTCAAGTCACATTAATCATGGAATGGAAACACACAGGAACAGAACGTACCAGCGTGACTTCAAACACTTTGTTACAGGAAATGTTCAAAATGTCCTCCGTTAGCGAGGAAACATGCATGCACCCTCCGTCGCATGGAATCCCAGATGCGCTGATGCAGCGCCGGAGAATGGCGTATTGTATCACAGCCGTCCACAATACGAGCACGAAGAGTCTCTACATTTGGTACCGGGGTTGCGTAGACAAGAGCTTTCAAATGCCCCCATAAATGGAAGTCAAGAGGGTTGAGATCGGGAGAGCGTGGAGGCCATGGAATTGGTCCGCCTCTACCAATCCATCGGTCACCGAATCTGTTGTTGAGAATCGTACGAACACTGCGACTGAAGTGTGCCGGAGCTCCATCGTGCATGAACCACATGTTGTGTCGTACTTGTAAAGGTACATGTTCTAGCAGCACAGGTAGAGTATCCCGTATGAAATCACGATAACGTGCTCCATTTAGCGTAGGTGGAAGAACATGCGGCCCAATCAAGACATCACCAACAATGCCTACCCAAACGTGATTGCACAATTGCTAGTACTGTAGAGCAATGAGTCGCATGTCAATGCAAACATTACCTTCCTTCTATTGGGCCAACTGGCGGTGAATCGAGGAAGTACAGTACATACTGACGAAACTAAAATGAGCGCTAACATGGAAATTAAGCGTTTCCGGACACATGTCCACATAACAGCTTTTCTTTGTTTGTGTGTGAGTAATGATTCCTGAAAGTTTGGCCGTACCTTTTTGTAACACCCTGTATATATATATACTCTGTGACTGTAGACTTAGTAAACTAAATACGCTATAGAGAAATTCGTTGCTCATGGCAAGTCCAACTGACTCACCGTCGCTGACAAATTTTTACCCCCCCCCCCCTCCCCCCCCCAGTGGAGGGTTATGTAAGACGTCCATGACAAAGGAATTTATTGTTAGCGCACTCGAGCAGATGTAACTTCGATGGATAGCTCATGCGCTGCCTGCGATATGTAAGCTACAATAGAATCGCAGACCAGAGAGCAGCGTCGACAGCAGTAGTAGTAGTGGCTCGCAGTCGGGTGGTTGGGTCAGGTCGCTCTTAGAGAGCAGTTGTGTACTTGTACAGCTCACAGAGAGCACTTATGTCCTGTGTGGAATTACTAAGGCCAGTCGTCGAGAACGATGGCGGTGCCTAAGAGATAGAGTATAAGGTAAAAGCAAAAACCAAACAAAAAATTCTTTATTGCCGCGCGAATATGCAATTTGCAAAAGTCATTTTGTACTATTGTTAAACCAAAGTCAGATGCAAATAATTTTTCAATAATAATCTTTCTTATAAAGATAACTATTGACAGTCATTCATCTGAATTTAAAGTTTTTACAAATTTCTCCTATCCATAGTCATGCGAATTATCGTGAATAAAATCAATGGTTTTCCATACATAACAAAATCTAGTGGCCAGCACTGCATTACTGCATTGGGCTGTGCCAGAAAAATTTCTTTTAGGAGCAGATACATACGCGTTATCTGGCGACTTAATTAAGGTAAGAATTTTCGGTTTATTCAGAATGACTTTTCAGCGCCATGACACAGCACTACTGACGTCCTAAACTTACCAGTTTAAATTCACAGTCACTTAATTATTGAAAGGTTATATATATGAGTCACATTTTTTTGAGAGGTTAGTCACATTATTTTTGCGAGGTCACGGAGATAAATAATCTGTTGGGAGGTTACAACTCTAATAATAATAATATTAAAAGAAAAGACTAACGACACATCCAAATGCAACGGAAATTGGTAGCGCGCGTACAGGCAAAGGAATTATTACTAGTTCAGAAATACTGGACGACTTATTCAAGACAAAGAACTTCAAAAGCTGAGCAAGCAAATAACGGGTCGGCTCACCTTACGCTGTTACTCTGCTTGGTATTGACTTGTCAGCACTGACTGACAGTGTCGGAATGGCGCGTCAGATCGTCGAAATCCTGAGCTGCTGGGAGGGCCCTGTCCATAATGCTTCAAACTTTTTCAGTTGGCGGAGAGCTCCTGCGACGTTGCTGACCAAGGAAGGGTTTGGCAAGCACGGAGACCAGCAGTAGATGGCTTGCCATGAAGGGAAACAAAAGTTGGAGCAAAATATCTTCGAAAAACCTCTGTGCTGTGAGGGTGCCGGAGTGACAACCGGAGTCATGATAAGAAATTAAGTGGAACCCCAGACCATCACGCCTGGTTGTCGGAGTGTATGGTTGCCGAGTGTCAGCGTGGTACCCCACCGCTGTCGGGCGTCTGCACGTACGTCCACGCCCTGGAATGCCATTGGAGTAGAATTGTCTTCACTGAACAGTACCGCTTCGAACCGACCCCCGATGACTAGCCGAGAGTAACGAGATACCAACCTCTCTGCCACCAAGAGTGGTGGCCTAGGGTACCACTTCTTTTTATAGTCGACCTCTTTGGTGCTCAACCGCGGCACCCTTCCCGCGTAAGGGCCCGAGGCAGACCAACGCGTTATTGACTTACTCAATTCGAAAAGCTCATTCTCTTGAATAAATCATTCAGTTTTTCTGAAATCGTAATCATATATTTGTACGTGTACATCATATCTACCGATGCCCATCGCATTCGGATGAGGTAGTGCATCGATTTTTGACTTAGAGTATAATTTCCATAGAACACGTTGCATTTTTTTTGACCTTCGGAACCACTAACAAATCATTATTTTCAAAGTGTCGTCTAGCAGGGGGTAAGATTCATGGTCCGCCGCAATACGGAGCAGCTGAACATGATGGAAAGCTTTCAGTACCATGAGACTTTTCTCTTCTTAAAGGTTATGTTTTCTATGACATGTCCCTTCTCTTTTGTCTCTTGCTAATATTTGCGTACACGTGGTCTAGGGGTAGCGTCTTTGATTCTTAATCAAAACATTTTCGGTCCCGCGTTCCATCCCCGCCACTGCCTAAATTTTGATAAATAATCAGCATTGGCGGCCGAAGACTTCCGGCATAACAAGTCAGCCTCATTCTGCCAACGGCCTTGTCAAAGAGGGCGGAGGAGCGGATAGAGGTTCAGGGCACTCTCTTGTCCTAGGGGTGGGAAATTGCCCCTAAATGCGGAAGAATCAGCAATGATCAACGACAAGAGGATGCAGAAGGCAATGGAAACCACTGCATTAAAGACACGTAACGTGTATCCACAGGACATGTGGCCTATAATTGAAGAAGTGTCATGATGATCTCTCTATTGGCAAAAGATTCCGGAATAGTCCCCCATTTGGATCTCCGGGAGGGGACTGCCAAGGGGGAGGTTACCATGAGAAAAAGATTGAATAATCTACGAAAGGATAACGTTCTACGAGTCGGGGCGTGGAATGTCAGAAGCTTGAACGTGGTAGGGAAACTAGAAAATCTAAAAAGGGAAATGCAAAGGCTCAATCTACACTCCTGGAAATGGAAAAAAGAACACATTGACACCGGTGTGTCAGACCCACCATACTTGCTCCGGACACTGCGAGAGGGCTGTACAAGCAATGATCACACGCACGGCACAGCGGACACACCAGGAACCGCGGTGTTGGCCGTCGAATGGCGCTAGCTGCGCAGCATTTGTGCACCGCCGCCGTCAGTGTCAGCCAGTTTGCCGTGGCATACGGAGCTCCATCGCAGTCTTTAACACTGGTAGCATGCCGCGACAGCGTGGACGTGAACCGTATGTGCAGTTGACGGACTTTGAGCGAGGGCGTATAGTGGGCATGCGGGAGGCCGGGTGGACGTACCGCCGAATTGCTCAACACGTGGGGCGTGAGGTCTCCACAGTACATCGATGTTGTCGCCAGTGGTCGGCGGAAGGTGCACGTGCCCGTCGACCTGGGGGCCGGACCGCAGCGACGCACGGATGCACGCCAAGACCGTAGGATCCTACGCAGTGCCGTAGGGGACCGCACCGCCACTTCCCAGCAAATTAGGGACACTGTTGCTCCTGGGGTATCGGCGAGGACCATTCGAAACCGTCTCCATGAAGCTGGGCTACGGTCCTGCACACCGTTAGGCCGTCTTCCGCTCACGCCCCAACATCGTGCAGCCCGCCTCCAGTGGTGTCGCGACAGGCGTGAATGGAGGGACGAATGGAGACGTGTCGTCTTCAGCGATGAGAGTCGCTTCTGCCTTGGTGCCAATGATGGTCGTATGCGTGTTTGGCGCCGTGCAGGTGAGCGCCACAATCAGGACTGCATACGACCGAGGCACACAGGGCCAACACCCGGCATCATGGTGTGGGGAGCGATCTCCTACACTGGCCGTACACCACTGGTGATCGTCGAGGGGACACTGAATAGTGCACGGTACATCCAAACCGTCATCGAACCCATCGTTCTACCATTCCTAGACCGGCAAGGGAACTTGCTGTTCCAACAGGACAATGCACGTCCGCATGTATCCCGTGCCACCCAACGTGCTCTAGAAGGTGTAAGTCAACTACCCTGGCCAGCAAGATCTCCGGATCTGTCCCCCATTGAGCATGTTTGGGACTGGATGAAGCGTCGTCTCACGCGGTCTGCACGTCCAGCACGAACGCTGGTCCAACTGAGGCGCCAGGTGGAAATGGCATGGCAAGCCGTTCCACAGGACTACATCCAGCATCTCTACGATCGTCTCCATTGGAGAACAGCAGCCTGCATTGCTGCGAAAGGTGGATATACACTGTACTAGTGCCGAAATTGTGCATGCTCTGTTGCCTGTGTCTATGTGCCTGTGGTTCTGTCAGTGTGATCATGTGATGTATCTGACCCCAGGAATGTGTCAATAAAGTTTCCCCTTCCTGGGACAATGAATTCACGGTGTTCTTATTTCAATTTCCAGGAGTGTAGATATAGTAGGGGTCAGTGGAGTGAAGTGGAAGGAAGACAAGGATTTCTGGTCAGATGAGTATCGGGTAATATCAACAGCAGCAGAAAATAGTATAACAGGTGTAAGGTTCTTTATGAATAGGAAGGTAGGGCAGAGGGTGTGTTACTGTGAACAGTTCAGTGACCGGGTTGTTCTAATCGGAATCGAGAGCAGACCAACACCGACAAGGATAGTTCAGGTATACATGCCGACGTCGCAAGCTGAAGATGATCACATAGAGAAAGTGTATGAGGATATTGAAAGGGTAATGCAGTATGTAAAGGGGGACGAAAATCTAATAGTCGTGGGCGACTGGAATGCAGTTGTAGCGGAAGGAGTAGAAGAAAAGGTTACAGGAGAATATGGGCTTGGGACAAGGAATGAAAGAGGAGAAAGACTAATTGAGTTCTGTAACAAGTTTCAGCTAGTAATAGCGAATACCCTGTTCAAGAATCACAAGAGGAGGAGGTACACTTGGAGGAGGTACCTAGGCAGTAACATAACCAATGACGGACGGAGCAAGGAGGACATCAAAAGCAGACTCGCTATGGCAAAAAAGGCATTTCTGGCCAAGAGAAGTCTACTAATATCAAATACCGGCCTTAATTTGAGGAAGAAATTTATGAGGATGTACGTCTGGAGTACAGCATTGTATGGTAGTGAAACATGGACTGTGGGAAAACCGGAACAGAAGAGAATCGAAGCATTTGAGATGTGGTGCTATAGACGGATGTTGAAAATTAGGTGGACTGATAAGGTAAGGAATGAGGAGGTTCTACGCAGAATCGGAGAGGAAAGGAATATGTGGAAAACACTGATAAGGAGAAGGGACAGGATGATAGGACATCTGCTAAGACATGAGGGAATGACTTCCATGGTACTAGAGGGAGCTGTAGAATGCATAAACTGTAGAGGAAGACAGAGACTGGAATACGTCAAGCAAATAATTGAGGACGTAGGTTGCAAGTGCTACTCTGAGATGAAGAGGTTAACACAGGAAAGGAATTCGTGGCGGGCCGCATCAAACCAGTCAGTAGACTGATGCCAAAAAAAAAAAAAAAAGGCTCTTCACAGTCATCACCCATTGTAATTCGTCCTAATACCTCTTTAGACATGTTATTTCCACTTCACACCCAATGTTCACACTTTTCCTAACTCCTTAGTACTCAGACGAGGTGCCAACTTCGTGCCATAAGTGCCCCTTTTGTTATTTTACATAAACCTCAGTTCACAAGTGCTTACAAATTTTTTCTCATCAAAGACTAATTTTGTAATCATATAAACACGTTAAATGATTTACGAAATGAACATACAAAATGTTACGTATTTTAACTCATCAAATTTGCCCTGAGGTCCCATACAGATCAGTAAGCTCAACAACCACTAGCGCCTCCTGGCGAATATATCAGAAATGTCGCACATATGTGATTTTCTTCACTCGCACAGCCAGTAACCTGGAGACACATAAATGAATCACAGCTTGGGCCACAGATGCGTGAGGTTGTATTTCAAATCCTATGTGATCCATCCGACACATAGACTAAACTACCGTGGAGAGCTTTATCAGCTCAGTTTTCAGCATGAAGACAACTTTAAGTTTTACATTCCCCAGCCAATATCAGCTGCATAATGACTTTGCATTTTCATCTTTTCCTCCCTTCCCCCCTTTGTTTTTCCTCTCTTCACCCCCTTTTATTTTCCCATCCTCTGTGCCGGTTCCCCCACCTGCCCGCGGCTGTTGTATGTCATATTCGCCAACTTTTTGGTGCAGTGTTGTTCGTCTTTCCAAAGTGTTGCGAACAGAAATTATGCTGTCACTGGGTGTGAAGTTTGTGTCTCTTGCGAACAGAAACCAGACTGTCGCCGTATTTTTTAATTGTCTGTCTATTATTTTACCTGTATGCTTCATATGTATTTCATTAGCATCATCATCCCTTTGTTCTACGTTTTAAGTTCCACGATTTTTCCGCCATGTTACCAGTTTCCGAGTTTATTATTTATTATCTTCATCTGTCCCCCTTCGGTGGGAATCGAACCTAAATACAGATAAAAAATTGCATTTTCACCCCCCCTTTTATCCCCCTTATCGGTCTGGGACCTCCACATCCCCCCCCCCCCCCTTCTGCGGCCGTGTCACCTCTGCAGTGCTGTTTTAAGTGAGTGTTCAGTGTTGTGCGTCCCCTGTCAGTCTTGCGAACAGCCACCACACTGTCGCTAGTTGCGTTTTTATCTCCTGCGAACAGAAACCAGACTGTCACCGTGTTTTTAATTGTGCTTGTCTCCTTCCTGTGTGTCTTCACCCGCAACGTCAACGCCATGTTTTTGTATTTTGAGTTCCGCAACTTTCCGCCATTTTACTGTTATTCACAAAGTCACCGTTTTATCACCTTTTTTATATTGTTCGATCTCTTACCACTGTGTGTTTAACTTTTCTCTCGGCTGTAGAGCGGCGTATTAAGCTGCTGGAGGGGGGGGGGGGGAGGGGGAGGGGGCGAATCGAAAATCATTAAAGGAAAAAAAAATTGCGTTTTACATCCCACCCTATTCCTAGAAACACAAACAGAACAAATTCAAGAACAGGAATAACCGTCGATCCAATTTATAGTTGCTTCCTACCAAAACTACAGTTAGGCAATTTTCGTAGAATACATAAATGACGTAGTAAATGGTATGATTATCAATGGTGCTCATAGCATTAGTAAGAAAAGAAACATAAGCTAATGTGTGAGAGAGGAACTGGGAGCCGACGACTTGTCTTTGTCTTTGTTTTTCTACGCAATTAGAACCGAAAATTGTTCAGTGTTAGTCCATTGTGTA
Organism: Schistocerca cancellata; assembly: GCF_023864275.1. Taxonomy (NCBI): domain Eukaryota; kingdom Metazoa; phylum Arthropoda; class Insecta; order Orthoptera; family Acrididae; genus Schistocerca; species Schistocerca cancellata. The sequence goes on along the minus strand of NC_064627.1, from coordinate 1,133,772,747 downwards.
TTTTACATCCTTACAAAGAATTAATTGCATTTTATAAGCAGCACAAATTAATTGATCGCAAACCATCTGCGATATTATGAATCCAAAGCAATTACTTTCGATGCAAGAACAGTTTACATTCACAAACATAAAAAGTACGTACAATTATTGTTGTTATTTTATAATCAGTAGAATGTTCTTCAGCGTGACCAAAGCAAGAGTTTCCTGTTACTATTGGTAAGGCGAAAGTTGTTTATGTCTCTCATAAATATGTGTTACATAAACTCGACGAAGTATTGAAGCAATGTTTCTTATTTTTTGTTTTCAGTTTTTGTTATTATTCTTACTTTTTCTCGGAAACTGAGCCCTCTAGCACTATATAATATTGTCACGTAGAAGATGGTGTAATTAGATGAATGACGAACACTAACTTCACTTAACGAAGGTTTATTCAGCACTTGCACATACAAGAGCGCGGAGCGAAGTGCCTCCGGCCAAAACACATACAGTATATATGCAGCTACAGAACATTCCAGGACAATGATTCTTGACAATTGTGGATACTTCTAAAATGTTCTCTAACCGATTATACAAATTAAAATTCTACAATTCAGGTGCGTTTTCAACTCACGACCCTCCACAGACTGTTACCATAACCACTACACCACGGTGACTCTGCTACAAACATTCTACTGTGACATTGCCCCCTCCTCAAAAGCACAGCGTCTCGGTGTCACGTCGTACTAGTCCCGGAACGAGTCATCGGTCCTGCATACGCCGACTCCCGATGACTTATATTCGTCCTCGCGGTGATCTTAAAACTTCCTTTGCCGCTACGCTCTTCTTCACCTTTCCCCTTGTTGCCTTTCGCCGGAGCTTCGTATTTACCCTGGATTGCACGATCCTTATAGGGCTTCATTCGAAGGACGTGTACCGCACCTCTCATCTTTCGTCGTCTTGTGTCGGGGTCGAAATCTTCAACTTTATAAGTAACATCAGACAATTGTTTTATAACCTCATAAGGTCCAAAGTAGCGCCTGAGGAGCTTGTCAGAGAGACCAGCCTTCCGAACAGGAGTGAAGATCCAGACGAGGTCACCACGCTGGTAGACAACAGAGCGGTGGCTCGCGTCATACCTTCGGCGATCGTTTCCTTGATCCTGCAGCGTGCCGAGTCGAGCTAACTACCGAGCTTTCTCAGCTCTGGTTAACACGTGGCCGATGTAGTCGTCGTCCACGTCATCAGGATGTAACGGAAACACATCGTCGTCGTCGCCTCACGCCCATGCACGAGGAAAAATGGCGTAAATCGTGTGGTGTCTTGTTTGGCAGTGTTGTAGGCAAACGTCACGAAAGGTAGCACCTCATCCCAGTTGCTCTGCTCAACAAAAATGGTTCAAATGGCTATGAGCACTATGGGACTTAACATCTATGGTCATCAGTCCCCTAGAACTTAGAACGACTTAAACCTAACTAACCTAAGGACAGCACACAACACCCAGCCATCACGAGGCAGAGAAAATCCCTGACCCCGCCGGGAATCGAACCCGGGAACCCGCGCGCGGGAAGCGAGAACGCTACCGCACGACCACGAGATGCGGGCACTCTGCTCAGCACTGACGAACATTGATAGCATGTTGGCCAAGGTCTTATTAAGGCGTTCAGTAATCCAGTTAGTTTGTCGATGGTAGGCAGTCGTCATGTGATGAGTAATGTTGCAACGACAATTTATCTCAGTCACAGGATTCGATTGAAAAACTTTCCCTCGATCCGTAATTAACGATCTTGAGCCACCGTGTTTTAATACAATGTCTTCTGCAATAAATTTGGCTACCTCGAATGTTTCGGCTGTTTTCACGGCTTTTGTAACGGCATAGCGTGTCAGATAATCAGTGCAAACAATAATCCATCTATTGCCACTAGCCGACGTTGGAAATCGTCCAAGGTCAATCCCAACACGCTGGAAAGGTGTTTCGTCAGGTGGAATTGCTATGAGTCGGCCGGGTGGTTTCTGAGGAACTGCTTTTCTCCTCTGGAACTCTCGACAAAGCGACACATAGTGACGGACACTCCTAAATGAACTTGGCCAGAAAAATCTCTTTCGGATCCTATCGTATATCTTAATAAATCCTAAATCTCCGGCCTCAGGAGTTTCATGAAATTTCTGTAGAGCATCTAAGCGCATGTGTTTAGGAATTACTGGTAGCCACCTCTTTCCAAACGGATCAAAGCTTTTCTTGCAAAGTAATCCATTAACTACCTTAAATTGTCGTTTCACATCCTCTGACCGATTTAAGACAAGCATAATTTGAGATATCTTATGTCTCAGCTAAACAGTCACTATCTTCATCAAAGACTTGATCTTCCACAGGGTTTCTTGAGAGACAGTCGGCATCTTGTTTTCTTCCACTTTTGTACACTATGGTAATATCATACTCTTGAAGACGTAGCGACCACCTGGCTAGTCGCCCTGTTGGATTCGTAAGACCTGTCAACCAACAAAGTGAAGGATGGTCTGTAACAACTGTGAATGTCCTTCCATAGAGATACAGTCGAAATCTGCACATGGCCCAGATAACAGCAAGACATTCTCTTTCTGTAGCTGAGTAGCTTCTCTCGGCTTTTGTATGTGTCCTAGAAGCATATGCTATAAACTTCTCTTTTCCATCTGAAATTGGCACCAGAACAGCACCGATCCCATATCCGATGGCATCTGTGTGTAGTTCTGCAGGTACATACAGACCAAGTACAGGGTCAGTCGTCACAGCTTTTCGCTACACATTGAAAGAATCTTCTTGAGCACCACCCCAGATAAATTTAGCATCGGCTTTTAACAACTCTTGGAGTGACCTGGCTTTGATATATAAGTCTGATAAAACGACGGTAATACGAACATAATCCGAAGAAGCTTCTCATATCTCTAATACCTTTAGGAATAGGAAATTCCGTTATAGAGCTCACCTTTTCTGGGTCTGACCGCACACCTTCGTTTGACACAAGGTGTTCTTTTGCTCCAAGAAGACACTCTCTTGGATTAAGTTTCAGTCCGACATGTTGGAGACACTTAAAAACGGCCTTTAGTCTTTTTATGTGTTCATCAAATGTCTCTGAGAACACTATGTCATCTAAATAATAAAGATACAACGTTCACTTCAGGTGACATAGATTATCCATCATCCGTTCAAAAGTTGCCGATGCATTACACACACCAAACGGCATTACCTTAAACTCATACAGGCCCTCTTGAGTAATCAATGCAGTTTTCTCACGACCCGCCTCATATACTTCGATTTGCCAGTATCCCGAGTACATATCCACGGTTGAGAAAAACGTAGCCCTCTTCAGACAATCTAGTGTATCGTCAATTCGTGGAAGAGGGTAAACGTCCCTTTTAGTTATCTTATTAAGCTTCCTGTAATCAACAGAAAAGCGTCAACTGCCACCCTTCTTCCCGAAGAGAACCACTGGTGACGGCCATGGGCTCTGCGAAGGCTGAATGATGTCATTCTTCATAATTTTCTCTACCTCATCGCGAATTATTCGACGTTCCGTTGCTGACACAGGGTATGCTCTCTGGCTTAGTGGTTGATGGTCTCCAGTGCTAATCCAGTGCTTCACCGTCGATTTGTCTAACTTGCTCTTCACCTGTGGATTGAAGCATTCAAAGAACTCTTGAATAATGGCAAGTAGCTACTTCTGTGGTTCCTTAGTGAGATCTGGTGATAGTCGAGCTAGAAGATCTTGTATCGTAGTGGTAGCTTTAATTTCTCTCACAAACTAGGCATGGGAGGTTTTTACGACGCTCAGTTATTCTGCAGTTAACGATTCAGCTTTTGCTACGCACATGTGTCTTGGAAGGATCTGCGGTTCTCGGAAACAGTTAACTATCCACAGTTCACCGAATCCGTTCTTCAACGAGACGACAGAGGCTGGGATGACGAAGTTATTGGCTGGCTCTGAGCACTATGCGACTTAACTTCTAAGGTCATCAATCGCCTAGAACTTAGAACTAATTACACCTAACTAACCTAAGGACATCACACACATCCATGCCCGAGGCAGGATTCGAACCTGCGACCGTACCGGTCGCGCGGCTCCAGACTGTAGCGCCTAGAACCGCACGGCCACTCCGGTCGGCGACGAAGTTATTCTTCAGTGGTATGCTTCTCTTACATTCCACTACAGGATCCATGGCTTGATGCATGGCATGACACATGACAGTTACCTTTCTAGCGCTGACTGCAGGAATGATCACGTCATCCAGCACACATAGTCTCCACACACTCGGATGCGCATCTTCCTGTTCACAGTATCTCATCTCGTGTAGCGTAATCTTCGAGCGACCACAATCTATAATTGCCTAAGAAGCTATCAGAAAGTCCCATCCGAGAATGACGTCACGACTACACTCTTGTAAGACGATGAATTCTAAGGGCTGTGTATGGTCACTTATACCCACACGAGTGATACCTCTTCCTGTACGTTTTACATATTTCCTATAAGCCACATTCAGCAGAGATGTTTTGTTGACGACGAATACGTTTTTCTGCAACTGGCGACGGTACTTCTCCGAAATGATTGAATATGATGCACCAGAGTCCACAAGAGCTTGGGCTGGTCGGCCATCCATGAGAATATCCACGTAGTTTCCTATCATTTATGTAGTGATCGACGGCGGAGGATTTTCCTCTTCGGCGGCCTCACCTCCAAGAAAGGTCGCATCCTTTAGTTTTCCAGGTTGCGGCGATTGGGTGATCTTCTGGAGCTTCTAAACGGCGATGGAGATCTTGATCGGAGTGTTGGAGAGCTTCCTCTCCAGCGGCTAGCTAGCGGCGATGGTGACCTACGTCGTCCTGCACCCACATCTTCTTGTTCATCCTCGTTGCCCCGGAGTTGGCGTCGGCTAAGATAGATCTGCTGTCTCATGGCGCGGGCGTCATCAAATATCCGCCGCCTTTCTCGACAATAGCGCACCATATGTCCCCATATGTCCCGGTCGTCTACAAGGAAACATACTGGTTGGTTATCCTGGATCCTTCAGACGTCAGTCTTCCTTGGTGCTGCCCTAACAGGTTCCTCTGCGGCACTGTAGGAACGTAACTTCGACTGGGTCTCGATTTTTTTACCGTTCTAAAGGGAAATGTAGGACGAGAGATTGGGTTCAATGTATGGTCCGCTTCCTCCCTTCTGACCTCTTGAAGCGTCCCGGTTTTTTGTTCTCGGTGCAATCCAAGTGCCTTCTGAACTTCCTCTCTCACTATCTGACGAAGAACACTTGTGAAATCAGTTTCTTCCTCCATCACAGACATCGATACGACGTTTGGAAGCCGTTCAAACTTCTTACGTGTAATTCTTTTTTGATGCATTGTCTCGATATTCTGGCAGCATTTTATGAAGTCATCTGCTGTCGAAACTTCCTTCAGGAGTAGGGGTTGATACATGTCCTCAGCAACACCTTCATGAGATGTGCAACCTTATCTTCCTCCTTCATTCTAGGATCCACTACTTTACTCGGCTTTAAGACGTCTTCAATGTAGGATGCTGTCGTTCCTCCTGGACGCTGTGCTGCTGTGCCTTGCACTTTAATTTATCTTCAGCCTTGCACTTCTGTCGTTGTGTGTCTCCGAAATACTTGCGCAGTTCCACCTGGAATACTTCCCAGCTTTGAGCACTGCTCCTCGTTGTTCTCATACGATTGCTTGGCAGTGCCCTACAAATAGAAAAATACGTTAGCCAAATACACGGTGTCATCCAATTTGATAAATTTGGATATACGCTCATATACCTTCAAATGGCTCTGAGCACTATGGGACTCAACTGCTGAGGTCATTAGTCCCCTAGAACTTAGAACTAGTTAAACCTAACTAACCTAAGGACATCACAAACATCCATGCCCGAGGCAGGATTCGAACCTGCGACCGTAGTGGTCTTGCGGTTCCAGACTGCAGCGCCTTTAACCGCACGGCCACTTCGGCCGGCTCATATACCTTCAGCCACTTGTTTGTATCTTCGCCATCGTCACCAGAGAACCCGGAAGGATGTCCCATGTGGTGGCACACAGTTGCTGTCACCGTAACGTCCTCCTCTTCTTCTGTCTCCGATGGAGTGCGATCTGTTGAATATGGCTCGAATTCGGGTTTCTCGCCACGTAAACGGCGGCTGTGTCGTGCCCTGTTGGGAGCCACTGTGTCGTCGATAATGTGCGGGATCACAAGTTCCAGTGCCCGGCGCCTCCATCAGAGTAATGTCGCGTAGAAGAAGGTGTAATTAGATGAATGACGAACAGTAACTTGACTTAACGAAGGTTTATTCAGCACTTGCACATACATGAGCGCGGATCGAACTGCCTCCGGCCAGAAAACATATGTTATATATACAGTTACAGAACATTCCAGTACAGTGATTCTTGATATTTGTGGATACTTCTAGAATGTACTCGAACAGAATAAGGAAATTAAAATTTTACAGTTAAGGGGATTTTTGAACTCAAGACCCTCTATGCAACAGTCTAGTATCATAATCTCTAATCTACAGTGACTTTGCTACTCAGGTTCATATGCGACAATATATTTGGATTGCTTTTATTTATATTTTTGCTACAATTCCCTTCTCTTTCACGTTACAGATCAACAGTTTTCGAATAAAACTTGACTTACGTATTGTCAGTTTCGGTTTTGCTGTAAACATTGTTTATTCGTAACTACTAAACAGGAGTAAAATTATGGAGAAGACAAATGTTCTGTGCGTTACACGTACATTTATATATCTTCACTGACTTTCTAGACAGTACACCGTTTCCGGTTTCTAGAGGAATCTACACTACTGACCATTAAAATTGCTACACCGCTAAGATGACGTGCTACAGACGCGAAATTCAACCGACAGGAAGCAGATGCTGTGATATGAAAATGATTAGCTTTTCAGAGCATTCACACAAGGTTGGCGCCGGTGGCGACACCTACAACGTGCTGACAAGAGGGAAGTTTCCAACCGATTTCTCATGCACAAACAGCAGTTGACCGGCGTTGCCTGTTGAAATGTTACTGTGATGCGTCGTGTAAGGAGGAGAAATGCGTACCATCACGTTTCCGACTTTGATAAAGGTCGCATTGTGGCCTATCGCGATTGCGGTTTATCGTGTCGCTCGTGTTGGTCGAGATCCAATGACTGTTAGCTGAATATGGAATTGGTGGGTTCAGGAGGGTAACACGGAACGCCGTGCTGTGTCGGCTGGATCCCAACGGCCTCGTATCACTAGCAGTCGAGATGACAGGCATCTTATCCGCATGGCTGTAACGGATCGTGCAGCCATGTCTCGAACCCTGAGTCAACAGATGGGGACGTTTGCAAGAGAACAACCATCTGCATGAACAGTTGGACAACGTTTGCAGCAGCATGGACTATAAGCTCGGAGACCATGGCTGCGGTTAACCTTGACGCTGCATCACAGACAGCAGCGCTTGCGATGGTGTACTCAACGATGAACCTGGGTGCACGAATGGTAAAATGACATTTTCTCGGATGAATCCAGGTACTGTTTACAGCATCATGATGGTCGCATCCATGTTTGCGACATCGCGGTCAACGCACATTGGAAGGGTGTATTCGTCATCGCCATACTGGCGTATCACCCTGCGTGATGGTATGGGGTGCCATTGGTTACACGTCTCGGTCACCTTTTGTTCGCATTGACGGCACTTTGAACAGTGGACGTTACATTTCAGATACGACCCGTGGCTCTATCCTTCATTCGATCGCTACGAAACCCTGCATTTCAGCAGGATAATGCACGACCGCATGTTGCAGGTCCTGTACGGGCCTTTATGGATACAGAAACTGTTCGACTGCTGCCCTGGCCAGCGCAATCTCCAGATCTCTCACCAATTGAAAACGTCTGGTCAATGGTGTCTGAGCAACTGTCTCATCACAATACACCAGTCACTACTATTGATGAACTGTGGTATCGTGTTGATGCTACATGGGCAGCTGTACCTCTACACGCCATCCAAGCTCTGTTTGATTCAATGCCCAGGCGCATGAAGGCCGTTATTACGGCCAGAGGTGGTTGTTCTGGGTACTGATTTCTGAGGATCTATGCACACAAATTGCGTGAAAATGTAATCACACGGCAGTTCTAGTATAATATATTTGTCCAATGAATACCCGTTTATCATCGGCATTTCTTCTTTGTGTGGCAATATTAATGGTCAGTACCGTACTTAAGCCTACGGCTTCTCGTGATATTCTACGGTCGCCTACGGTGGTCTTACACCTCTAGTCAAGTAGCTGGCGAAGAGCTGAAGTGGGACAGCGTACCGTCGCACTCTGGTTTCGTGTGTGCCGACGAATTGTGCAAGAAAAGGCCGGCGCCTGGTTCCCCGTCGCTGCCACTTCAGCTAATCTATGAATGAGTGCGGCGAAGCGAGTGCGGCTGAGAGGCGGTGGTGAGTCCTCGGGCGGTCCGTGCCGTGAATAATGCATGCTGGGAGCGGCGTCGCCCTGGGCGTGACGTAGCATGCGGGCGCCGGCGTCGCCGCCGCCGCACAGTATTTGCTTTAGGCGGCACGGGCTCCCACCCTGTGGCGGCGTGGCTAGGCCGGGGCGTGTACTTGCCTGATGTAGCCGGCGGCGTGAGGCCTCTCCAGGACCCCCTCTCATTCCTGGAAAGCTCTTGACAACACCAGTGATAAGTCACGTGTAGGAGTAGTACTCCATTGTACCTCTCTTCCTTACCTTTGCTATTAAAACCATAACCACAGCAAGATAGCAAACTATTGCTCTCTCATATAAAATTCATGGGAAGCGACAAGTCACACGACGCGTTTCATGTTTCGAGAGTAGTATCTCATCTTCAGGTAGAACAAAGAACAATTTATTTTTAAAAAAAGATTAAAACAGTATAAGACAATAAAAATATGTACCACGAAGAAAAAATGACCTTATGGGACGGAATTCACTATATGTGATATACAGACAAACAAATGACGACATTTTCAGAAAAATTGTGTGATTTATTGAAAAGAAAGAGCTTCACAAATTGGGCAAAACAATGTGTTGGCCCACCTTTGGCCGTAGTGCAAGAAGCTATTCGCCTTGGAAATGACTGAGAGAGTTGTTGAACGTTCTTCTGGGGGATGCCGTGTCAAATTCTGGCATAAAAAGTTCTCGGTTTACTTGCCGCGTCAAATTTGGATAAAATCCCAAGCTTTCGATGACTACCTCCGTCATCTTCGTCAGGGGTAAAACTGACTGTCGTGGACCGGTGAGGCTTCCGCTTTTATAAGCAGTGGACGGCTTCTCATTGGCTGGATGACGTCACGGTGAAACCGATGCGTACTGAGGTGGCGGCCGCTTTATCCAGCGTTGCTTGCAGCGCCATCCATCGCAACAGGCGGAGAACTGCGAGGAATGTAAGAAGTCTCCCTCTGCGCTCTTTCTATATCAATTGCGCGCTTCCATGCATTGCTGAGTGCATAACCGGAATCTCTGTTGAAATTATCCAGCAACGCTGGATAAAGCGCGCAAACAAAATCTATGGATATAGAGGCCGCCACCTCAGTACGCATCGGTTTCACCGTGACGTCATCCAGCCAATGAGAAGCCGTCCACTGCTTATAAAAGCGGAAGCCTCACCGGTCCACGACACTCAGTTTTACCCCTGACGAAGATGACGGAGGTAGTCATCGAAAGCTTGGGATTTTATCCAAATTTGACGCGGCAAGTAAACCGAGAACTTTTTATGCAAGGACTCCGTCGCGAAAGACTTCGTAGTCATATCGTGTCAAATTCTGCCTAATTTTCGTGTTAGATCATCGAACTCGAGAGCCGGTTGGAGGGCACCGCCCATAATGCCCCAAACTCAGTTGGGGGACATCCGGCGGCCTTGCTTGCCGCGGTTGAGCTTGGCAAGCACCAACATAAGGAGCAGAAACTCTCGCTTCGTGCGGGTGGGCATTATCTTCTTGACATATAATCCCGGGATGGTTTGCATTAAAGGGAAATAAAACGTGCCGGCCGGTGTGGCCGTGAGGTTCTAGACGCTACAGTCTGGAGCCGAGCGACCGCTACGGTCGCAGGTTCGAATCCTGCCTCGGGCATGGATATGTGTGATGTCCCTAGGTTAGTTAGGTTTAATTAGTTCCAAGTTCTAGGCGACTGATGACCTCAGAAGTTAAGTTGCATAGTGCTCAGAGCCATTTGAACCATTTTCGAAAGAAAAACGGAGCGTAGAATATCGTCAACGTACCGCTGCGCTGTAAGGGTGTCGCGGAATGACAACAAAAGAGATCCTGCTGTGAACTGAAAACGAACCGCAATGCATCACTTCGGCTACTGGGTCGTATGGTGGGCGAAACTTGATCTAGGTGTAACCTCCCCCTCACTTATCGACCTTAATGACAGTGAAAAATTAAACCGCGTGTACCTAATTGAAATTTGGAAAAGCAATCGTCACCGAAGTTAATTTGTCGGTAAAGAGGGAGGAAAGGGTTACAGCTAAATGAAAGGAAAAAGGCTAATGAAACTGGTGCAAATTAATTTTCAAAAGGGGTTAAGTTAATAAAGAAAGTTAATGTGCGGCAGTTACGTTAACAATTAACTAGCGGTAATTAGATATTTGAGATTTGGGGGAAATTATGGTCGCCAGCCCTAAGGACAATTACTATAGTAACTGAAATAGAAAGGTTATTACACATATAATTAGCACTAGAAGCGTGGCAACTGAAGGTTGACACGTGTAATGTGAGAACTGAAAGTTTCTCAGAAGTAATAAATTTCGCTACACTCTGACTTAATTTAGCAAAAGAATTAATAAAACCGGAAAATCGAAAATTAATTTAGTGACTGAAGTTAACAGTGAGCTTTGTTTCTGAAGCACAACGAAATTCAGTAAAATGCGGTTAGTCTTGGACTACCTCAACAATCATTTCAAAAGCTACTTGAATCTACGCAATTTAGAAATAAGAGATTTAACTTTGAACTTGAATTAAATGATTCTGAGCAATTAACAATAGCAAAATCTAGTACACACCAAGCTGAGCTGCAGACACAGGTAAGCTAAAATACGGTAACAAAACTCGCACTCTTAATTTGTGCTTGTGTAATTTAAATATTGTTGCCAGTTAAGAATGCCTTAACTGAACTTTGGAATTAAAGCAGTGAAATCGAATTATATTACTTTAATGCTGGCGTTTGAATTTCAACGACACTCGGGTTCATTTCGAAAAGCTGAGGTCTGCCATACAGTTCTAAAACTTTACGTGCTTCCAGTCTTCCTTGTTGGTTGATTGAAGGTTTGAAGCCGTCGATCGAGGATGTGGCGACACTCACTCATTGTCGGCCGTCGCTGTTGCAGAAGCTGGATGTTGGCGCGCCTCCTTCTCGACACGGTCACCAGACGAAACGGGCTCTTGATGTGCGCCAGCTAATGCTTCCCGTCCGCGACACCATGTCAGAAACTATCATCGCAAGTCGAGCGCAATTACATGCTGCCAAACCCCGAAAGCGCGGCAACTCGCGGGAGCGTCACACAACACACCTGCTCCACTGCACCACCCCAGCCAGACTGCCCCTCTTCCCGCGCTCCACGCGAACGAGTTAACGCTACCAAAGATCCTAAACACTTTGGTTCTCCACACGATCTATCGATGTATTCGTTCGATAGCATAGTTTCCCCTAGGCCAGACCCAGCGTATAAATACGAATAATATTCACAAAACAAACCAATTATAAATCGACATAAATGCATATATATACATATAGTAAAACAATTAAAATATACAAAGACACAGAAATGTTAAATCTTCAGGTAACAAAATAAAGAAAAAAATATAGTACAATTGATGGAAATAGGAGGATATGCATTTCCGGCGTTACACAGGGGCAGCGTCTTTGATTAGCAATCAAAACGTCTTCGGTCCCGTGATCGATCTCCACCACTGCTTCAGTTCTGAATAAAAATCATCAGCAATGGTGGACGAAGACTTCCGGTATAGGAAGCCACCCTCATTCTGCCAACAGCCTTCTCAAAGTGGGTGAAGGACTGGACAGAGGTTCAGGGTACTCCCTTTCACATAGGGTGGGAAACTGCCTCTAAAGACAGAAGAAACAACAACCAGAAGAATCTGTATGCAGAAGGCAGGAAAACCACAAAATTAAAGAAAAGTAATGTGTATCCACAGGATATGAGGACTATTATTGAAATAGTGTCATGATCATCTCTCCATTGGCGAAAGATACAGCACTAGTCCCCTATCTGTGGTTCAGGGAGGGAACTGCCAAGCGGGATGTGAAGTGTGGAAAAGGTCGAATAACCAACGAAAGAATAACGTTCTCGATTCGGGGAGTGGAATATCAGAAGTTTGAATGTGGTGGGAAAGCTAGAAAACCTGAAAAGGGATATCCTGAGGCTCAATATTGATACACTAGGGATTAGTGAAGTGAAATGGAAAAAAGTCAATTATTTCTGGTCACATGAGTATAGGGTAATATCAGCGGCAGAAAATGGTATAAAGGGTGTAAGGTTCGTTACGAATAGGAAGGTAGGTCGGAGAGTAGGCCTATGTTGCTGGGAACAGGCCAATGATAGTGTTGTTGTCATCAGAATCGATAGGGAACCAACATCGACAACGATAGTTCAGGTATATATGCCGACATCGCAAGCCAAAGATTAAGAGATAGAGAAAATATGTGAGGATATTGAACGGGTAATTCAGTACGTAAAGGATATTAAAAATGTCATGGGGATTGGAAACCTTTTGAAGGAGAAGGAGAAGAATGTACGTCTACGGAATAATATGGACTTGGTAGTAGGAATCAGAGAGGAGAAAGGTTAACTAAGTTTCCAAAAAAAATATGAGCCAGTAGTAGCGACTAATCTGTTCAAGAATCACAACTGGAGGTATGCTTGGAAAATGGCGGGTGATACGGTTTTCAGTTAGATTAGCCAGAGATTCCTAATTCAGAGATTGGTCTGAAAGGCGAACCCATAGTCAGGTAGACTCAGATCACAATTTGGTAGTGATGAATAGTAGGCTGAAGTTCAAGAGATTAGTCAGGAAGAACCAATACGCAAAGAAGTGGTATACGGAAGTTCTAAGGAAAGACGAGACGCGCTTGAAGGCCTCTAAGGCTAGAGATAAAGCAAAGGCAGCACAGTTGGGAAACAATGGACATCTCTCAAAAGGGCAATCACATAAGTTGAAAGGAAAGATGGCAACTGCGAAGGAACCATAGGTAACAGAAGTAATACTCCAGTCGAACGACGAAGGAAGTAAGAACAAAAATGCTCCGGGAAAATCGGGAATATAGAAATACTAGTCACTTAGAAATGAAACAAACTGGAAGTGCAGCGACGCTAATGCCAAATGACCGCATGAGAAATGTGAAGAAATCGAAAAAGAACGTCGGAAGCACTGACTCAGCATATAAAAAAGTCAGACCACTATTAATAGTGCAATAAGTATTGCACTGCTAAATTCAGAGGAGAAAAACGATAGCTGGAAAGAGTTCATTGAGGCCCTCTGTGGGGGACGACTTGTCTGAAGAATAAGGATAGTCGATAGGGCATCCAGTATTAAAATCAGAATTTAAAAGAGCTTTGGAAGATTTAAGATTGAATAAGGCAATAGGGATAGATAACATCCATTCGGATTTTCTAAAAGCGTTGGAGCTAGGGAGAACAAAACGATTATTCAGTTGGTGTGTAGAATGTATGGATCTTCCAATATATCATGTGATTTTCAGAAAAAAACACCATCCACGCAAATCCGAATATTAGAAGGACTGGCAAGTGCGAGAACTATCGTACAATCAACAAAAGCTCTTGCATCTAAGTTACTGACAAGAATAATATACAGAAGAACGGAAAATAAAATTGACGATGAGTTAGGAAAGGTGAAGGCACCAGAGAGGCAATTCTGAATTAGTAGTTAATAATGGAAGCAAGACCGAAGAAAAGTCAAGATATGTTCATAGGATTTGTCGAACTGCGAAAAGCATTCGACAATCTAAAATGGTATTGGGTGTTCGATAAAAGTAGGGTGAGCTACAGGGAAATGTGGTGTCCTGACCACTCATCTCTTATAGGGTGCCTGGGTTACTGCTTTCTCGGATAGCTAAACAACAATCAAGCAAATCACATTAATGATTTTTATTATAATAAAGTAGACTGACAATACTTAACTTTGGTTCTGCAATGAAGTGTCGCAACCAATTGGCGACATGCAAGTAATCAATGCCCTTCGCTTTATACAATGTCCTTGCCAGTTATAACACGAGGTCATCTGGATCACTAATCACGGCGGCCGGCCGGTGTGGCCGAGAGGTTCTAGGCGCTTCAGTCTGGAACCGCGCGGCCGCTACGATCTCAAGTTCGAATCCTGCCTCGGGCATGGATGTGTGTGGTGTACATAGGTTAGTTAGGTTTAAGTAGTTCTAAGTTCTAGGGGACTGATGACCTCAGATGTTAAGTCCCATAGTGCTCAGAACCATTTGAACCATTTTTCAACTAATCACGGCTGTTCTAGTATCGCTGTTCTAGTATCTCTCTGCTAGTGCGTTGATTCTAGTCCAGGGCTGCTGGTGCCTCTGATAGTGCGCGTCTTTTACTGTCCGCTTTCTACTGTCCGACCGAGGCTGGCAGGGGCAGCGCTCATATTTTCGTCTCGTAGAGTACGCTCCTGTCGTCGTGCAGTCCTTCTCAGCAGGCTATTGGCTGACGTCGTCTCATAGCCTTCTCTGCTCTCGCGTTTTTCATCATCGTGCCTGTGCTTGTCGTTATGCCTGAACAGGAAAGACTGGTAGTAGTTGATTTATACAAGAATCGAGAAGAAATTATAGGAGCGGAGGACCACGACCAAAGTGCTCGGATCAAAAAGCATGTAAAACAGTGATATAGCCTTCCCACCTTAGTGGCGGTACAGCCAGTCCCTCGCAACGCCAGCGGGTTCCAGGGCCGGCCAGCCCAGCAGCCCAGCAGCCCTGTGACACGGTGGACGCGGTCAGCCCATAGCAGCCCAAGCAGCGGCTATTCCCCCCTCCAACCCCCCCCCCCCCCCCCTGCCGTCGCCCAGCCAGTACCGGCAGCGAAGTGGGGCTTTGACCCCAGCAGGCGCCTTCGTTATCATCATCGTCATTGTCTCCGTCTCCGTCTTTGTCTTCGTGAGTGACCCATCACTGTCTGCATCCCTGATTTGTCCATGTCTCCTGTCCTGTCTTTCTCACTTCTTCCACTCATCATCTTTACCATGACTGCCCTCACCACCACTGCACTCACCACAGCCGTCATATACACTTCCCCATCCGCCACCACCACCACGATTACTTGGTGCGCCCAGTCACTATCACAATCGCCACCGCCAGCGCCTTCACCATCACCATCATCAGCACCAGCACCAGCACCAACGCCGGGACCTGTCACTTCCCGCCATCTTAAAGTTGCTCCTGTCCTCCACACCTCTTCCTACCCTTCTGTCACTCTCAAGCACGCCAGCGGCACCCCTGCCTCCTCAGCCTCCCAAAAAGTCCCAGACCTTTCCTCCTCCACACTCTGGATGCCATGGATTTCTCCCTGCTTGCCCGTTCTGCCCCCTCCTCTTCCTCCTCCTCATACAAATACCTCCTGTCCCATCCCAATCCCTCTCTCCTGGAGGCCCACAACCTCACACTGCCACTCTGCCTACACTTCCCCAGAGCCCCTATCTCCCTCCTCACCCCCCCATAGGAACCCCATCCTTACCACCTCCCCTAGCCCCACCCTCCATTCCAACAACCTCTGATGAATCCAAATCACTCGTTTTGGTTCCAATCCCTCCCTCACCCCTTCTCCTTCACCTTCCTCTTCCTGCCAACCCCATCCCTCGCATCGCCCGCCGACCCTCACTTCCGTAATCCCTTGGCTTGGTACGATGATCATGGAGGAGGAGGTCTTGGCAGAGCTTAAGGCGCACCCCTCCCTCAACTTGTGTGCTGTATGCCACACCTACAATCCTGCCAGCCCCACCAGCCTTATGTGGGTGTTCTCCAAGCACACTCCCTCTATAGACCTTCTCCTAAATGAGGGTGCCCTCCTGTTTCATTCCCACTACAAGGTTGACCCCTCCCGTTCCCCTCCCCAATCCATATGCTGCCAGAGGTGTTCGCACTACAATGCACACCTAACATCTCAGTGCTGCAAGGGCCCAGTCTGCCCACACTCTAAACAGGCGCACTTCCTCTAGCAGTGTCCTAACCTCCAGTCCCCTCCTTCCTGTACCATCCACAACCTTCCTCATCCTACCTACTCCCAGAAGTGGAAGGCCCAACCCCCCCCTCCACTCCTGAACTCAGTGTCCCCATCCGCCCTCTGGACGCCCACACCCTTCCTGGGAGCTCCTTTCATCCCTGCCCCGCTGCCAAGGACCTCACCAGGTTTGTTAACATCATCCCAAAATGTCCATCCTTTCCAGCGCCCCCACACCCTCCAGCAGATATACCTTGCTGCCCACTCCATTTTCCACCTAAATACCTACGCCACCTACTCCCATAACCAAACCCACTTCACCTTCTCCCATCTCAACACCCTCATCTAAGTTCCCATCATAGCATGACTGCACTGTATCATGTTCAACAACATCTGCTCCCTTCGTGTTAACAAGAACCTCCTCATGCATACCCTCACAACCCACCACGTGGATGCAGTCCTCCTCAACGAAACCTTTCTCCAGCCCCAACATCTCATCCACACATCCCCCTGCCTCCTTCACCACTCTGATAGTAACTTCCTGATAACACATGGTGGATTAGCAATGAGCCACCTCCACCAAATCCCTGTTCGGCTCCAACCCCTCCATCCTGACCCCATGTAACACCTGATCCTCAGTCTTTCTTCCCTGACCTTAACATTACCTGCGCTACCATCGCCCCTCAGCCCCTGTTCCTTTCAACTTCCTTTCCCAAATCGACTGTACCTTCTCATCCTACATGATCGCCACTAATCTCAACATCCATAGTTGTTCCGCCACCCAGCTGCGGCGGTGGCATTGGTTCCTCTATAACCTCCAGGAAAACCTCATTGCCATTCCCCAACACACCTGCCCAGGATCTAATACCACTCCCAATGTTGTCCTGGCCCCCCCTAACCTCTTTGGCTGCATAGTAGTGGATGTCCTCGACCCTATTGGCAGTGACCATCTCCCTGTCCTCCTCACTGTATCAGACGGTCGTCGCCCCCATCCTGACCCTCGCATCAACCCTTCCCTGAAATATGTCCATCGCAATTCCTGTGCAAACAGGAATGCCTACCGGAATATCCTCACCACCTGGATCGATAGCCACCCACTCACCTACCACCACCCTGATGATGTTTCCCACGCCGCCTTCTTTTTCCAGCAGACCTTGTCTGAGGCCATGGAGGCCTACATCCCTACTGTTCCCATCCACCCACACCATCCCACATTACCCACGCAGGCTGTCCTCCTTCACAAATCCCACTGTCTATACCATGCCTTCTTTCACACATGTGGTCAGGACACACTACGACGTCACCGGCAACTTCAATGACACGTCCCAAACTTGCTCACAGCCAAGAAACGCTGGGACTGGCGACAGACATTGACCTGTCTTACTGCTACCCTACTTATCAACTTGTCTAAGTACTGGTCAGCCTTCCACCACCTTACCAGATCTAAACCACCTTCCCACTACCCTCTCCTTCATGATGATTACCCCTTTTCTGATAACCTCAGCAAGGCCAACCATTTTGCTTCATACCTCTCTGATATCGTTACCCACTCTGACGATCCCTAGTTCGATTACTCCCTCTTTCCTGATGTCTGCAATTGAACTGACACCTCTGCCCCTCCACTCCCTCCTGGCTTCCAGTACTTGGACATTACACACACCAAACTCAATGCCGCAATCCGCCACACACCATTGGGTGGCTTGCGGAGTATAAATGTAGATGTACTCAAGATATCATATCTACACTCCGCACGTAACACAACACTGCTCCCTGTGACGACCGTGTTACCTATTGTCACCTCTGTGAAGCTCCCACCTCCTTCCTCTCCACCCTGGCCAGACTATATAATGTGGTCTTGCCCACCAGTTTCTACCCCAACCTGAGGAATACCCCCTGGATCCTGATGTTCCTCAAACCCGACAAACCGCCATCTGCTGTCTCCTCCTATCGTCCCATCAGCCTTACCTCGGTCTTCAGCCAGGTCCTGGAATCCCTCCTCACCCAACACATGCACCAGCATCTCCTCCAGCAGTGCCTCCTTTCCGCTACCCAATGTGGCTTTCAGCAGTCCTTCTCTGCCAATGACCTTCTCCTTCACATCACACACCTCCTCTCTGAACAACTCAACTCCCATTGCTCCACCATCTTCTTCTCCCTCGACCTTGAACATGCCTACGACTGTGTATGGCATTTTGGTCTCCTCTTCAAGCTCCAAACCTTCACCCATCTTATTAACTACGTCCATCTGCACCTGCTTTCGTTCCCACCGTCCTTCCTATGTTACCATCCATAACATGGATTCCTACACCTTCTACCCCTCTGCCGGTGTGCCCCAAGGTTCCATCCTCTCCCCCCTTCTCTACCTTCTTTACACGGCAGTTATGCCGCCACCTTCACCTCCCTTACACCTTCTCCGGTAGGCTGATAACACCGCCTTCCTTGCCCTTGCCCCCACCCTGCAACACTCCCAGCAATTTCTTCAATACCATCTTGACTGGTTCACCAATTGGTGTAACCAGTGGCTGCTAGGTCAATCCTTCCAAGACCCAGGCGATCATTGTAGGCTAAACCACCCCTTCCTTCCGTCTCTTCGATTTCTTTCTCACTATCTATGGCCATCATATCAGCCTCACCCCCACCCTCAAGTACCTTGGTGTCACCCTTGACTGTCGCCTCTCCTGGAACCTCCCCCCTCCCCCCCATGTCTGGACGATCCAAGCCTAGGCATGCTGCTGACTCCGCCTCCTCAAGCTCCTTTCAGCCGCACATGGGGTCTGGACCCCTCCACCGTCCTCCACACCTATAAATCCTTCATCAGACCTATCCTCTGCTATGCCCATCCTGCCTGGATCGCCGCCCCTACTACCTTCTACAAATCCCTTCAAATGCTGGAACGCCATGTTCCCCACCCTGTCTGTTACATCCACCTCCCCTCCCACATGCGGATCCTCTATGACTTAATTCCGTTCCACACCTTCTCCTTTTCCTTGAATGGATATGAATCCTTTACACCTCCCGCAAACATGATTCCCCTCACCCACTTGTCTCTCCCATCCTTTCCCACCCCTGTCTGCTGTGCCTGTACTCCCACATCCCACCCGCTCTCCATCTCTCCACACTCCATACCCTTGCCCAAGGTGGCTTCCACCAACTCCCCTTCCCTGATGATGCCCTCATCCCCTCCATCTACCCCTCCTATCAACTTTGATCCTCCCCTTGCTCCCCTGTGTTTTTCCTCCAGGGCACTGTCTTTCCCTTCTCTCCCTCCACTCTTCCTCCCTCCCTCCCTCCCTCCCCTTCCCTCTTGCCCCCTCACCCAGGCTTCCACAATACCCGCCTACCCTCTCCCCCTGGCATCAACAACCTTCCCCTTTCCCTCCTACCCACAACTCTTCCCTTTGGCAGGTCCTCGGCTTTATCACATGAACAGTACATCTTCGTGTGCTGGAGATCGTCGCCAGTGCTCGTGTGTGTCTTCGCGTCAGTGCTTCAGTGTCTCTCAGTTTGTGCTCCTCCGTTCACGTGTGTAAACTCGTGTCTGTTCAGCGATGAACGTTTTTATCCAAACAGGCAGTACGATTCTAGTGGCGAAATTCGCCGTGAACTTCTACCGGTGTGTAGACTGAATGCAGCATCGTGTCCAGCCGCAGTGAAATCATGCCAAGAATATGCCTCAGGCCGCGCCAGCGCGGGTGATGCCGATTGGGAAGTACTCGTCTTCCGCAGTAGGAGTTCCATATTTTTGTCAAACTGAAAGGACGTCTGCGTTGTGGCCAGGGGAAGGGGGGCCGGGCAGTTCTCAAATGGCTCTGTGAACAAGGGGCCGATTTCTATAGCCAAGTGACTCAACAGTTCATAGAACATTGTTACTCTAATGCAATTTCCTAAAATTCTCCAGAAAAGATCTCATAAAACCCTTTAATTTTTTTTCAGAATGAATGAAAGATCTTCATCGTCGCACTAGCTGTATACAGGCTCCCTTATTAGGCAACACCACCAGATTCACACCCTTATAGGTGAATCTTCAGGTGATAATCTGTATTGAATACAAAAGTGTTTTTATAAAATGCTGTCAACATATAGTGTACGAGATAATGTACAATGTCACAACGTTCAAGTTGTAAACCGAGTTGTAGCGTAACGCCTTAAAATGTCGATTATCGAATGGGCAAATTTGAAAGGTATGGACCGTGATGTGAACGTCGAAAAAGTCAAAACTCTTGCTCCAGTAAAATTACTAGGGAACGAGAGCAAGTCACTGCGAATTGAAACATGTATGGCAGAATCATTAGTATGGACACTGGCGCTCCAATAAATTAATTAGAGCACGAGTATCCATTACAAATCTTTCTGCCATATATGTTCTAATTTAGAGTGATTCTTTGTCGTTCCATAAGTGTTTTCTTGGAGCAGGAGTTTTGACTCCTCCGACGTTCACCTCAAGGTGTATAAATTTTAGTTTAGGATAATTCTCACTTATTATCCTGTCAGAAGAAAACGTTGCTAGATCTCTCAAGACGATTATGTCGGCTATAGTATAAGTTTCAAATTTAGCCATTCGACGATCAATCTTTTAAGAAGTTTAATCAAAGAATACATTGTCCGTTGTAGGCTCTATTGTGCTTTATTGTGTTTTGTTAAGAAGTTAACCAATTAAGCGGTTTAAATCTTGACCGTTGTGACATCATACGTCATATCTAGCCTTATGAAGGTGTGACTAAAGACCAGTTTTTTTTCTGTTATACACTTGTATTAACAACATTTTATGAAAACACTTTTTGCAATCAGTGCAGATTATCGCCTGAGATGTGCCTATAATTGGTGTGAAACCGTTTGTGTTGCCTAATACTGGGACCTCTATACAGCTGTTGTGGTCCCGAAGAATTTTCTTTACTTAAAAGAAAATTAAAAGCTTTTTTGAAATTTCCATTACTCGATAGAGAAATACATTTATGGTAGAGACACCAATCAGGTTTGGCATAACTTTGAAATATAGATAGGTCTTGATCACACATTTCTTTATTAAGAGTTATGCATTTCAAAATCTCATCAGCAGACTGAAGCTATGGAATGAAGTGTACAACAAAAGTAACGATATCAAACACTTACGTAGGTATTCCAATAAACAGAAATTTCAGTTAATATCGAACTTATATTAAAATCAAATTTTAGTACAAAGCTCACGATAGTGAGGACATAGTCTGGATGCAATACAGATCTGACCTCATGAAGACATGTTTAACAGTGCAGTTCTCTATTCGAATAGAACCAGTGCCAACTTGACTGTGGTGGCTAAGATGTCAAAGACGAAGGCCATTAGGTGGCGTTAGAATTAACCACAGAAATCAAATCGAGGAGTAACTTCACAAACTTCTGTGCAATGCGATTAAGTACAGGGCTATTACAAATGATTGAACCGATTTCATAAATTCACTGTAGCTCCATTCATTGACATATGGTCACAACACAATACAGATACGTAGAAAAACTCATAAAGTTTTGTTCGGCTCAAGCCGCACTTCAGGTTTCTGCCGCCAGAGCGCTCGAGAGCGCAGTGAGGCAAAATGGCGACAGGAGCCGAGAAAGCGTATGTCGTGCTTGAAATGCACTCACATCAGTCAGTCATAACAGTGCAACGACACTTCAGGACGAAGTTCAACAAAGATCTACCAACTGCTAACTCCATTCGGCGATGGTATGCGCAGTTTAAAGCTTCTGGATGCCTCTGTAAGGGGAAATCAACGGGTCGGCCTGCAGTGAGCGAAGAAACGGTGGAACGCGTGCGGGCAGGTTTCACGCGTAGCCCGCGGAAGTCGACGAATAAAGCAAGCAGGGAGCTAAACATACCACAGGATGGTGCTCCACCGCACTTCCATCATGATGTTCGGCATTTCTTAAACAGGAGATTGGAAAACCGATGGATCGGTCGTGGTGGAGATCATGATCAGCAATTCATGTCATGGCCTCCACGCTCTCCCGACTTAACCCCATGCAATTTCTTTCTGTGGGGTTATGTGAAAGATTCAGTGTTTAAACCTCCTCTACCAAGAAACGTGTCAGAACTGCGAGCTCGCATCAACGATGCTTTCGAACTCATTGATGGGGACATGCTGCGCCGAGTGTGGGAGGAACTTGATTATCGGCTTGATGTCTGCCGAATCACTAAAGGGGCACATATCGAACATTTATGAATGCCTAAAAAAACTTTTTGAGTTTTTGTATGTGTTTGCAAAGCATTGTGAAAATATCTCAAATAATAAAGTTATTGTAGACCTGTGAAATCGCTTCAATCATTTGTAATAACCCTGTAGATGTCACAACGCCGTGAACAACTTTACATAAATACATTTGTGCTATTTTCGGAAGAAACATTTACGTAGTAACAGCATGAAATGTGCCTCGTTAGATGACATTGAAAACAAAATAATCGGAACAGAAGATAACCAATAACTGGTATCGTACAATACAAACATAAAACTGATCAAGGTAGTAAATAAAATATAACTCACAAATTCTAGGTAATAATGGCTAATTTAAGCAACCTCAGAGCATTTGGTGAAATACGAGATGCATTTCGTAGAGTGCATACTGAAAAACTCCTGCTCATGAAGTAACCGATGTAGCTGACAGATATGATGTGTATGTCTAACAGACTACTACGAAGGGTGACGTGCAAAATCTCAAGTCCTTCGGCTTCGACAACAAGCTCCTTCGTTTTCAAACGCTGTCCCAAAATACTGGAATTACTAGGATATGAGTGCTCTTTGTATCGAATACTAAAATCTCTCCCCGCCATATCAATACAGAAATTATCGAAATCTCCACATTCCATCTTATATACATCTGGTTTACTAAAAGTACTTCTTACTTTCTGTACTACGTCATGCCTTAATCGCATGTGTAAATTACCTCTCGCTTTAAACGCGACATTAATGTTAGCCTTTCTCAAAACTTTCGCGCTTTTGTCACAGTAGGGCCCATTGTAGGTTAGACTTACAAAACGACATTTTTATCACCTTTTTTGACTGTTGTCCACGATGTTCTGACCTCTACTTAATCGCAGCCCATAGAAGTTCGTAAAGTTTCTCTTTGACATGCTTTCTATGGTTAATGCTAGCACCACCTACTGGCCTTCGTTTACCTCCTTGATAGCTTAATCGTGACACTGAGTCTTACACTGGTTCTATTCAAACAGACGACGGCGCTGTCAAATATGCCTGCACGAGATGAGATTTGTACTGCGTTCAGTCTCTGTACTCAGTTTCGTGAGCTTTGTACTAGAGTTCGATTGCAATCTGAGTACAATACTAATTTTCTTGTACACTTCATTCCACACCTTCTTATGATGAAATTTGGAAAAGCGTAACGCATAATAAAGATCTGTGCAGTCAAGACCTTTCTAAAATTCAAAGTTTTTTGAGAATATTTTGGAGAACTTTTGGAAATTTCCTTACAGTAACATTGTATAATGTTATCTGTGGATGCCCTAACGCCCGCATCTCGTGGTCGTGCGGTAGCGTTCTCGCTTCCCACGCCCGGGTTCCCGGGTTCGATTTCCGGCGGGGTCAGGGATTTTCTCTGCCTCGTGATGGCTGGGTGTTGTGTGCTGTCCTTAGGTTAGTTAGGTTTAAGTAGTTCTAAGTTGTAGGGGACTGATGACCATAAATGTTAAGTCCCATAGTGCTCAGAGCCATTTGAACCATTTTTGATGCCCTAACTACAAAACAGTATGATTCGTACATTCCGACCGATGTTTACAGAGATGTTGTGACTATGTTGAAACATACTGTCATGTTTCTCTGTCACTTTGACGTGCAGTGCAGCATTGAGTAAAACTTAGTTGGCCAGCCATAGTAACGAGTAACTCCTGTAATACGAGAAAGATTTAAACCGCATAATGCCTTAAATGTTGTGAAGACTTCGTGACGAACGGACACTTCGTTGAGTAAGCGCACGGTAAAACATGGCGTGACAGTGTGCAGCTGCATGCAGGACAGGAAGTCAAATAGATGAATGAGTGGTGCGTCACAGAAAAGAATGTCCTTTTTCAGTTTCGAACAAAATGCAGCAACGGTGCCTTGTATATCTCTGTAAATAGAACGCCAACCTTTGGTGGGTTACCTGCCAAACTAAGCTTTCTTGTCGCTCGTTAATTACAACGGCATTAGAACAGGCTGTCGGGAGGCTGCAGAAAGCACCCGCGGGCGCGTCGCTTAGCACTCCAAACAATGGCACCGTTCCGTCAACCGCCGGGAAGGAGACGCGTGCGTGCGTGCGGGGGCGGCGGTGCACTCGGTAATAATGAAGGATAATCTCCCCTCTCACATCGCTGACAGGGGAAAACAAAAAGCCTCGGTAACGATTGCTGTGAGCTGAGCTAACAGAATGTTCGCTGCGAATGGCAGTCGGCGGGTTTTAGCGACGGAGTGTGGGCGGCAGGAGAGCCGCCAGGCCGACGACAGAAACGGCAACAAAACAATAGTGGTGGATCCCGAGCCCCGCGGGGGGGGGGGGGGGGGGGGGGGAGGAGCCGCCCCATTGTTCTCCGGCGGCGTCCCCCCCTTGCCTGCAGAGCGGGATATTGCGTGCACCTTAATGAGCCACAAACAACGGCCGTCATCAGGGTGTGACAAAACCTTTTCTTCGCAACATTTAGGCGGGCACTCTGGCCTGCTAAACGTGACTGCTCCGCGTCCAGTGGATTTAGTTTCGCGTTCGCCTTTCCCGAGGCATCGTGCGAAATCTGGCGGTAGCTTACGAAATCCCGTATGTCGCAGTGAAACTGTCGAGAACAGTAACTGAGAGCGAAAGTATTTATTCAAAAGTATTCATAGTAAACAATTTCCGGGGAGGTAACATCCCATTCGAAAGAACCTCGCCAACTGTTTCTTTTCTCCGTACGAGTTGTAGAGTACGTCAGTTATTAGTTAATTGTATTGTCGTTTATCATTTACACAGAGGAGAGACAATATTACGAACACATGGTTAATATCGCGTTGCTCCACCTACAGAACGAAATACAGCAGTGATTCTGCGTGGCGTGGATTCGACAGTTCCCCTGTAACTTTCTACCTAGTCCGTTCATAATGGCCACGATAACGACGGGACGTCAAATCCAGATCTTCCTTTGCTATTTTTTTTCCTTTATTAACTTTTAGAAGGTATATGGAACCAGGTGCCCCACACAATCACGCAGTTCCCTTCAATTATGAGGTGGTGGTTTTTGGGCGTGGTGGAGGCGTCCGAGAGTGTGCCACATGTTTTCCATTCATCACGGGCCGCATCAAGTCAGTCAGAAGACTGATGACTAAAAGGAAAAACAGAAAAGTTTATAATGAAATGAACATACTTAAATACGTTGATATAAGTCAACAGGGACAACTGTAAATGTGTGCCCCGGCCGGGACTCGAACCCGGGATCGCCAGCTTAGAGGGCAGACGCTCTATCCATCTGAGCCACCGAGGACACAGAGGACAGTGCAACTGCAGGGACTTATTACTGGCACGCCTCCCGTGAGACCCACATTCGTAACTTATTGTCCCGCACTGTATTCATAGTGCCACTACCCATTATGCTCATTACTCGCGGCTTTACTGCCTATTCCCGTAAGAGCTCGGCACTGTTTGTGCGTCTGCACAGAAGAAGATGGTCAAATGGCCGGTGAGCCTTAACCATATATATATGAGAAGATGGTATATGTTCTGTCGCACATGTCCGAAAGAACTGATACCATCTTCATATATATAATGAAAAGTTTTCCATTGGGTTCAGGTCAGGCCAGTTTGGTGGCAAACTTCACGAAAGTGCTCCTCAAATCACTGTTGGAAGATTCTGGTCTTGTGACACGGATAGTCCTCCAAAAAGATGCGATCGCTCTCGGGGAAGACATCAACCATGAATGGACGCAGTTGGCCAGGAAAAATTTTCACGTAGTCAACACCAGTCATGGCGCCTTAACATCGCATGTCCCATGGAAGCTCCGGTGAATGTCCTCCATAGAACATACCTACTCTTGCGTCCTGAGCCCCTGACGCTGTTCTTTGCTTCGACCAGCCATTCGCCTGGGAGACGGCATATTCGACTTCGTGCAGTAACAAATGTAATTCAGCCACCTAATTTATGTGTTTACAGTGACCCACCATCCGTTCTCGATAATGCTATGCCCTCAGTAATCATAAATGACAATGTCGTTCGATCAGCATGGGAACTTAAGGAGGCTATTTTCTGATGAGCTCCATCTTAAAAAACATGCACTAAACAGTGGGCTCCGAAAGCTTTGGGGCTGCATTATTATTCTACCCTGTCGTCACATCAGGCACAAAACGCCACTTAACCTACTTTACAGAGCGGACAAGCTACGGTCCTTCATGATAGAGTGAGGGTGTCCAACATTTGCCTGCTACATGCGATTTCATTGCCCGCCAACCACTTTCCATAGCTGCTCACGCCAACAGCCAGCGTAGAGCCGATCAGCTACGCCACAGTCAAGATTCTCGCCCCCAACCTCGGCATCATTGTTTGTCATCGTCGCATACACCAGTGAATTTCCACTTTCGCAACTCGTGTAGCCATAACTGGTAAAATTCCCTGTGCGTCTGTGCTCCGCCTGTGTACTTTCCTCACCACGTCACGCTTTCGCCACTCCCAACACCAACGAATTGCAGTCAGTCTCACAGTGGGCGATCGTCATAATGTTTTGCTTTGTTTGACGTGAAACTTAAAATTTTCACCCTTCACCTCACTCACCTCCTCTCCGAATAACTCCCATTGCTCCACCATCTTCCTCTCCCTCGACCTTGAACATGCCTACGACCGCGTATAGCATTTCGGTCTCCTCTTCAAGCTCCAAACCTTCACCCATCTTATTAACTACGTCGGTCTGTGCCTCCTTTCGTTCCCACCGTCCTTCCTATGTCACCATCCATAACATGGATTCCTACACCTTCTACCCCTCTGCCTGTGTGCCCCAAGGTTCCATCCTCTCCCCCCTTCTCTACCTTCTTTACACTGCAGTTATGCCGCCAACTTCAATTCCCTTACACCTTCTCCGGTAGGCTGACAA
Source organism: Schistocerca cancellata (assembly GCF_023864275.1). NCBI lineage: Eukaryota > Metazoa > Arthropoda > Insecta > Orthoptera > Acrididae > Schistocerca > Schistocerca cancellata. The sequence continues at coordinate 1,133,745,487 of NC_064627.1, read as the reverse complement.
CACCGACTTCCTTGCCCTTGCCCTTGCCCCCACCCTGCAACACTCCCAGCAATTTCTTCAATACCATCTTGACTGGTTCACCACTTGGTGTAACCAGTGGCTGCTAGGTTAATCCTTCCAAGACACAGGCGGTCATTGTAGGCTAAACCACCCCTTCCTTCCGTCTCTTCGATTTCTATCTCACTATCTATGGCCATCCTATCAGCCTCACCCCCACCGTCAAGTACCTTGGTGTCACCCTTGACTGTCGTTTCTCCTGGAACCCCCCCCCCCCCCCCGCCAATCTCAGGACGATCCAAGCCTAGGCACGCTGCTGACTCTGCCTCCTCAAGCTCCTTTCCGGCCGCACATGGGGTCTGGACCCCTCCACCGTCCTCCACACCTATAAATCCCGCATCAGACCTGTCCTCTGCTATGCCCATCCCTCCTGGATCGCCGCCCCTCCTACCTTCTACAAATCCCTTCAAATGCTGGAACGCCATGTTCCCCACCTCGCCTGTTACATCCACCTCCTCTCCCCCAAGCGGATCCTCTATGACTTAATTCCGTTCCACACCTCCTCCTTTCCCTTGAATGGATAGGATCCTTTACACCTCCTGCAAACATGATCCCCCTCACCCACTTGTCTCTCCCATCCTTTCCCACCCCTATCTGCTGCTGTGCCTGTACTCCCACATCCCACCCGCTCTCCATCTCTCCCCACTCCATACCCTTGCCCAAGGTGGCTTCCACCAACTCCCCTTCCCTGATGATGCCCTCATCCCCTCCATCTACCCCTCCTATCAACTTTGATCCTCCCCTTGCTCCTCCTGTGTTTTTCCTCCAGGGCACTGTCTTTCCCTTCTACCCCTCCTCTCTTCCTCCCTCCCTCCCTCCCTCCCCTTCCCTCTTCCCCCCTCACCCAGGCTTCCACAAAACCCCATTACCCTCTCCCCCTGGCATCAACACCCTCCCCCTTTCCCTCCTACCCACAACTCTTCCCTTTGGCAGGTCCTCGGCTTTATCACATGAGCAGTGCATCTTCGTGTGCTGGAGATCGTCGGCAGTGCTCGTGTGTGTCTTCGCGTCAGTGCTTCAGTGTCTCTCCGTTTTTGCTTCTCCGTTCACGTGTGCAAACTCTGTCTTCCCCGTTGTGTACAGTGATGAACGTATTTATCGAAACAGGCTGTACGATTCTTGTGGCGAAATTCGCCGTGAACTTCTACCGGTGTGTAGACTGAATGCAGCATCGTGTCCAGCCGCAGTGAAATCATGCCAAGAATTTGCCTCAGGCCGCGCCAGCGCAGGGGGATGCCGATTGGGAAGTACTCATCTTCCACAGTACGAGCTGCTCATGGCAACAGCCAGCGTATAGCCGATCAGCTACGCCACAGTCAAGATTCTCGCCCACAACCTCGGCATCATAACAATCTGTTGTTTGTCATCGTCGCATACACCAGTGAATTTCCACTTTCGCAACTCGTATAACCATTACTGGTAAAATTACCTGTGCGTCTGTGCTCCGCCTGTGTGCTTTCCTCACCACGTCACGCTTTCGCCACTCGCAACTCCACCGAGTTGCAGTCAATCTCACAGTGGGCGATCGTCATAATGTTTTGCTTTGTTTGACGTGAAACTTAAAATTTTCAGCCAGAATGAAATGCCGGAACAGATTTCAGTTTCGCAGCCGGTCGTTGTAAACTTCACGACATTTCCACTGGACACCTGCCAGTCATCTTTAGATGAGCCGTCGAAGACTGACGAAGACACACACATTTGACGTCTGACGCTCTCTCTAGACATTGTTTCGGCTCTCCGCTCCGCCTTCTACATCGCGCTGAGAGTATTTTCCGCGCATGAGTCAAGAGTCACGGTGACAGGAGAACCACACTGCCTGGCTGCAGCGCCTCGCTCATGGAACTGCAAACCTCAGCTTTCTTCGGCGCTGCCACTCGCCATAGTCATCAGAGTATTCTGAGGTCCTCGTTTTGCTCCACAAATCTCTGAGATGACGGGATTCCACGCATCATCCAGCTGGTAGCCACTGTCACGGTTCATTAGATTTTCCGCGATGCGTATTTCAGCGGACTCTTTCATAATGGAGTCCCAAAGACATGTCACTGTGACCAAAATTAATGTTTTGTCGTACTCCATTTAATGTCTATTGAAGATACAATGTTCCACAATTGCAGATTTGCTGGCTTTCTGAAGGCGAGTTCAAGGTTTATGTCCTGTGCAGCGCTCTTCCACTGTGCATGTTGTTTGTCCGATATAGGCCACACTACGTTGGCAAGGTATGTTACAAATTCTTGCCTTCTCAATAACAAATTATCCTTCATCTACATCTACGTGATTACTCTGCAATTCACACTTAAGTGCCTGGCAGAGGGTTCATCGAACCATTTTCATACTACTTCTCTATCATTCCACTGTCAATGGCGCGTGGGAAAAAGGAACACCTAAATCTTTCCGTTCGAGCTCTGATTTCTCTTATTTTATTACAATGAACATTTCTCCCTACGTCTGTGCGTGTCAACAAAATACTTTCCCATTCGGAAGAGAAAGTTCCTCATTGAAATTTCGTAAATAGATCTCGCCGCAAAGAAGACCGCCTTTGTTTCAGTGACTGCCACCCCAACTCGCGTATCATATCAGTGACACTCTCACCTCTATTGCGCGACAACAGGAAACGAACTGCCCTTCTTTGCACTTTTTCGATGTCCTCCATCAATCCTACCTGGTAAGGATCCCACACCGCGCAGCAATGTTCCAGCAGAGGACGGACAAGTGTAACGTAGGCTGTCTCTTTAGTGGGTTTGTCGCATCTCCAAAGTGTTCTGCCAGTAAAGCGCAATTTTTGTTTTACCTTCCCCACAATATTATCTATGTCGTATTTCCAATTTAAGTTCCTCGTAATTGTAAGTCCTAGGTATTTAGACGAATTGACAGCCCTTAGATTTGTGCGATTTATCGTATACCCAAAATATATCGGATTTCTTTTAGCACCCATGTGGATGACCTCTCACTTTTCTTTGTTTAGTGCCACTTCACTGGTCACAGTAGGTCCGAAATCTTTGATTGTGGGCGAAAAGTTACTTTCACCTGAAAATTATTAAGCATTCTTGCTATTTTGATTGAATTATTTCCAACAAAGGGAAGAAAAGCTAGTGACTTTGCTGGCGCGTGCGTCTCTTTATCCACTTCCCAGTTCATAAATTTAGCTGAGAATGTATGGTTAATTTGCCGGGAAGAATATCCATTCTCTCTGAACACTGTCTTAAAATGTGCAAAAATTTTAGGCCAGTTATCTGCATCTGATACTGTATGGGGTCTTTTCACCATGGTTTGAAGCACGTCGTGGATTGGTTAACTTGAAGAGTGCAAGTACAGGTCAGTGTGAGTGGGCTCAAGATAAACAGAATGTCCCAGACAGCCATCGCTCTCCCGTCTAACCAAAACATGCGAGACAATCATCTCTCTCTAATGCCATAGTAAATCCAATGTTCTTATGATCGGAGTTATAATGATGTAAAAATTCCATTAAATTATCCCGTCCGTGGGGCCATATTATTAAAGTATCATCCACGTACCTCCAAGAAACAGTTGATGACAAAACATCATTTTTGGCCACGGAAACATATTATTTCGACTCCATTATGAAAAAAAGTAAACATCGCGGGGAAAGCTAATGAACCGTGACAGCGGCTACCAGCTGGATAAGACAAGGAATTCTGTTGCCTCCGAAATCTGCTCCAGACAAAGACGCCAGTGGACCTTCCGCCACCGTGACTCTGACCCATGCGCTACAATACTGTCTGCGTATTATACAAGTCGGAGCGGAGACTTCTTCGTCAGTCTGCGATGGCCCACTCTGTGACCGAAATGGTACTGAAACAGAGGATGACAGACTAAAGGCCGAAATACTAAATGTCTTTTTCCAAAGCTGTTTCACAGAGGAAGACTGCACTGTAGTTCCTTATCTAAATTGTCTCACAGATGACAAAACGGTAGATATCGATATAGACGACAGAGGGATAGAAAAACAATTAAAATCGCTCAAAAGAGGAAAGGCCGCTGGACCTGATGGGATACCAGTTCGATTTTACACATAGTACGCTAAGGAACTTGCCCGCCCTTCTTGCAGCGGTGTATCGTAGGTCTCTAGGAGAGCGTAGCGTTCCAAAAGATTGGAAAAGGGCACAGGTCATTCCCGTTTTCAAGAAGGGACGTCGAACACATGTGTAGAACTATAGACCTATATCTCTAACGTCGATCAGTTGTAGAATTTTGGAACACGTATTATGTTCGAGTATTATGACTTTTCTGGAGACTCTGTAGGAATCAGCATGGGATTCGAAAAAGACGATCGTGTGGAACCCAGCTCGCGCTATTCGTCCACGAGACTCGTAGGGCCACAGACACGGGTTCCCAGGTAGATGCCGTGTTCCTTGACTTCCGCAAGACATTCGATACAGTTCCCCACAGTCGTTTAATGAACAAAGTAAGAGCATATGGACTATCAGACCGATTGTGTAATTAATTTGAAGAGTTCCTAGATAACAGAAAGCATAATGTCATTCTCAATGGAGACAAGTCTTCCGAAGTAAGAGTGATTTCGGGTGTACCGAAGGGGAGTGTCGAAGGACCGTTGCTATTCACAATACACATAAATGACCTTGTGGATAACATCGGAAGTTCACTGAGGCTTTTTGCGGATGGTGCTGTGGTATATCGAGAGGTTGTAACAATGGAAAATTGTACTGAAATGCAGGAGGATCTTCAACGAATTGACACATGGTGCAGGGAATGGCAATTGAATCTCAATGTAGACAAGTCTAATGTGCTGCGAATACATAGAAAAAAGATCCTTTATCATTTAGCTGCAGTACAGCAGGTCAGCAACTGGAAGCACTTAATTCCATAAATTATGTGGGAGTAGGCATTAGGAGTCATTTAAAATGGAATGATCATAAAAAGTTGTTCGTCGGTAAAGCAGATGCCAGACTGAGGTTCATTGGAAGAATCCTAAGGAAATGCAATCCGAAAACAAAGGAAGTAGGTTACAGTGCACTTGTTCGCCCATTGCTTGAATATTGCTCACCAGTGCGGTTTGATAGAAGAGATAGAGAAGTTCCAACGGAGAGCAGCACGTTTCGTTACAGGATCATTTAGTAATCTCGAAAGCGTTACGGAGATGATAGATAAACTCCAGTGGAAGACTCTGCAGGAGAGACGCTTAGTAGCTCGGTACGGGCTTTTGTCAAAGTTTCGAGAACGTACCTTCACCGAAGAGTCAAGCAGTATATTGCTCCCTCCTACGAATATCTCGCGAAGAGACCACGAGGATAAAATCAGAGAGATTAGAGCCCACACAGAGGCACACCGACGATCTTTCTTTCCACGAACAATACGAGACTGGAATAGAAGGGAGAACCGGTAGAGGTACTAAAAGTACCCTCCGCCACACACCGTCAGGTGGCTTGCGGAGTATGGATGTAGATGTAGATGAAGTTTACGACGATCGGCTGCAATCCCGACACCTCTTCGAACATGTTTTGCCTCGTCCACATCTACTTACTTACTAATATTATAAATGCGGAACTAACTCTGTCTGCTACCTTTCCACGAGTAAGCCACTGAACATATTTCTGTGAAATATACTGTGGAGATAGTTTGAATCCTGAAGAAGAACATAGGTTGCTGTAGTAGCTGTGTAGTAAAAGATATTTAATGATTTGAAGAATGTAATGTGAATCAGAGAGACATAATTACTCGCTGAAATACCGATTTACTACTTAACTTTAGAAATTCACCATATTTTTGAAAATGCTTTTATTGGTTGAAATTGAAACCTTCCCGACTCCTCTATATCTCTTTTGTTAATGATAACCTTCCCTTCTACAATAACCTATGAAACCTTCCCTTAGGATTTCTACTTCTTGCTTAATAATAACAAATGAAATCTTCCCTTTGAAATTAACTCTCTTCCTCAGTCTTCGCATATAAATTTAAATGCTGTTTATTAAAAGTGATTTTCTGATTATTTCTCCGAAACATAGAATGTGTCGTCGTCGTGGCCCTCAGTCGTTACCTCCAATAACCCAAAACTGTTCCTTACCTTTTTTACTGTTTTTGGATCGCCATCTGACTGCTACATCGAACTGCGACATGAATATACTTACTCTGTTTTACTATACTCTTAACTCCTGGTGGGGCCGGCCGAAGTGGCCGTGCGGTTCTAGGCGCTGCAGTCTGGAACTGCGAGACCGCTACGGTCGCTGGTTCGAATCCTGCCTCGGGCATGGTTGTGTGTGATGTCCTTAGGTTAGTTAGGTTTAACTAGTTCTAAGTTCTAGGAGACTAATGACATCAGAAGTTGAGTCCCATAGTGCTCAGAGCCATTTTTGAACTCCTGGTGGGCTGTCATAATAAGTGGTTGTGGTAGTATTTATTACCAAAGCTGACGTTATTCTTTAATTAATTTGACTGAAGTTACGTAATTCATAGTTTAACTTTTTCTTGACAACAATAAAATTTTGCAAAGTTTTACGTTGATGGTTTTTGGGATGGATTATCATCAGTAATGCAATATTGCTGGCAAAAATTAATTATATTCTGAATGAAATGATTTTACAAACGTTAAAATGGGACTTACTTTTTACAATAATCTTACAACTAGCATTGCGCAAACATACCTTCAGTAGTCTTGAGTTTCTCAAAAAAATAATTCAATAATATTAGTTCCTCTTATGATAATAGTTAGCTGATGTCTCTGTACATCCGTTTATAATCTCTTGTAAATCATAGCTGGTGGCTGGCAGGCACACTGCTCCTCTCAACCTCTCGCTTCAGACCTGCTACCGACTCGCTTCACTTCTCGCTTACTACTGACTTCGTACGAACGCTAAAGTGCGGAATCTCCCGCCAACAATGCTTTCTGGTGCAGACATTCCCTGCTACCACAATAATTTCAGCACGACAAATATTAATTATTCCTACTTAATCCTATTAATGAAATATAAACATCTACCATAAATTGTGGATTGACAATAGACAATAGAAATATAAACGCCTTACAGCATGTTCTACGTTATACTACTCAACGTAATGAATACAATGCTTACACAATCGTCAACTTGTTTAAACCACTCTTCCACATTAATAACATTAAATGCAAAAATAAATCTGTCTGTAAGGACTTCACAACTAAACTACAGAACCGATTTCGGTGAAATTTGCTATGGAGATACGTTGAACCCTTAGAAGGAACGTAAGCTACTTTATGACATAAAAAATAAAAAAGTCTATCCCTAAGAGGATGAAGTAGAGAATGAAAAATATTCCTTCACATCAGTGAACATAAATGTTTTGCATAGTGTCCATGTTGTATTACGTTTAGCTACTTCAGGAGCATGGTGCATAGATGTGTACTGCTGCTCCTGCCCCTCTGGGCACACTGCTCAGAAGGGGGGTGACATAACCTTCCTTACTGGAAGAGTAAAAGTTTTAATCTGGTAAACAGCATGCAATGCGTTAAGATAGGTTTGCCTCGGGAAAGACACGTGATAAATGCGATGGCACAATGTGATTATTACTGTAACACACATCAAATAATCTCCCACTAATTTATTATATTTCATCACTTTTAGAGGGTTATACATGCCATTGCTCTTTTGTTTTCTTCCCTCTTGATGTATTAGGCCATAGGGGTTGTTGTACATCGTCACTGTTTGAAAGCACTGACCGTGAAATCATTTTGACTTCCAAACACAAAGTGGAAATAAGTGTGGACTCGGACTTCGTAGTAAAAAATGCAAATATTCAATTTTATATTTACGTGATACTTGAACCACACGACGTGTAAGCTATCGGCCGTTTTTCTCTCGAAGGTGTGCACTATCCTGATACACTGACCTGTTATGTGAAACACATACAACAAAACTGTATACTTTTTCCAAGTGATTCTATAAAATAACTGCAAATTCATTTAAGGGGAAAGTGACAATTATTATTCAGTAATAAATTAGAAATTACACACACCACCCAACAGGTAACGCTGATCGCCTTGCAAGGGACAACAGTCGTGAACTGCAAGAAGAGGAAGCCCTTGCTTCCCAAACACGTTTTTCCAAAAAATTTTAAATTCCTTATAATTTATCCGTGACATTAATCGTGTAAACAGTTTGTGGGTGACATCCAATATTCATTCTCTTATACATGAAATTATGTTCCTTTTCCATCCCATAATTCTCATGCAGAGTAATACTTCATCACAAGAGAGAAAAAAGAAAAAAAGAAAAATAGTTCGTCTTTTACAACATGCGTTTCAGGGGGGAAGCACACATTTTGAGCGATGTTTATCCGAACAATGATATACGTGACAGCACCTGACCTTATTGCATGCACAGTAGCTTATTTACTTTCTCACTATTACTCACGCCCGGGTTCCCGGGTTCGATTCCCGGCGGGGTCAGGGATTTTCTCTGCCTCGTGATGACTGGGTGTTGTGTGATGTCCTTCGGTTAGTTAGGTTTAAGTAGTTCTAAGTTCTAGGGGACTGATGACCATAGATGTTAAGTCCCATAGTGCTCAGAGCCACTTGAACCACTATTACTCATCATGACGAAGCTGTTGATATGCGGGTACATCTGCGGGTAGCAGCCAGTCAGTATGGCGTCAGTGTGGCAATTCCGAGGCCTCATTACATAACCTGGCACCTGAGTAGTGGACCCATTTGCGTTACTTTCGACACTCAATGTGGGAAACTGAATGAAAGTAAAGTAGTATTATCACATGACTGGGTCGCCATAAGTGTGAGAACAGAGGTACAATATGTTACTACTTACATTAAAGTTTATTACATCCCTGTTACTAACTCTTGAAGCAAAGAAGGGGAGTAGTATAACCGTCAGCACGTTTAAGATGTTGCTGGTAAAACTATTAACAAATATAATTGTGGTTTAAAATTTGCCAGCAGGAACGAACTCCATCATTGGTATGAGTTATCAAGATGATATACCAGTCTGCCTAGGCATCTTCAGAACACGCAAACAATTTTAGGTTTGAATACTATAAAAAAATCTCCGTTAGAATTGAATTTTACATGCTCTTTACTGCACTTTTTGATAATCACCAGCCAATCGCAAGCCTCCCAACCCTCCCCCCCCCCCTCCCACGCCTACTTGTTCTCTTACTTTCCACTATTTGTTCATATCAGATTTCAGCTTTCTTGTGTTAGTCAGTCTTTTGTAGATTTTAAGGCACTGTGCCCCCCCCTTTTTATTTTCTTTTTGAGTAATTCGTCTACTGACTATTTTGATATGGCCCGCCACGAATTCCTCTCCCGTTCTCTGTGCCAACCTTTTCATCGCAGAGTTGCACCTACGTCCCCAGTTATTTGCTGCATATGTCCCAGTCTCTGTCTTCCCATACAGTTTTTATCCTCCCTCTAAAAAGAACCTCCTCATTGAATACCTTATCAGTCCACCTAATTTTCAACACTCTTTTGTAGAACCACATTTCAGATGCTTCCATTCTCTACCATTCCGGGTATTCGACGGTCCACGTCTCACTCCTATGCAACACTGTTTTCCAAACGTACATTCTCAGAAATTTCTTCCTCAAAATAAGACCTATGTTTGATACTAGACGACTTCCTTTGGCCAGGAATGACCTTTTATCAGTGCTAATCTGCTTTATACGTCCTCGTTTGTCCGTCCATCTGCTTAATTAGCAGAATTCCTTAACTTCGTCTATTTCGCGGTTTGATTTTTTCACATTTCTCATGCAGCCATTTGGCCTTAGCTTCTTTCATTCGTAAGTGACTTGTACTTCTGTATTCCTGAACTTCCGTGAACATTCTTGTCGTTCTTACTTTTCTCGATCAGCTCAAGTATTTCTTCTGTCGCCGCGCGGGATTAGCAGAGCGGTCTAGGGTGCTGCATTCACGGCCTATGCGGCTGGTCCCGGTGGGGGTTAGAGTCCTCCCTCGGGCATGGGTGTGTGTGTGTATGTCCTTAGGATAATTTAGGTTAAGCAGCGTGTAAGCTTACGGACTGATGACCTTAGCAGTTAAGTCCTATAGGTTTTCACACACATTTGAGCATTTTTGATTTCTTCTGTCACCCATGATTTCTTCACAGTTACCTTCTTTGTACCTATGTTTTCCTTTCCAACTTTTGTGATTGCCCTTTTCAGAGACGTCTATTCCTCTTCAATTATACTGCCTACTGAGTTATTCCTTATTGGTGTGTCTACAGCATTAGAGAATTTCAGGCTTATCTCTTCATTTCTTAGTACATCAGTAACTCATTCCTTTGGGCATTGATTCTTCCTGAGAATCAGGAATCCTTCACCCTGTAACGCCGGAAATGCATATCCTTCTATTTCCATCTATTGTACTATAGATTTTTCCTTATTTTGTTACCCGAAGATATGACATTTCTGTGTCTTTATATATTGTAATTGTTTTACTATTTGTATATATTTATTTATGCATTTATGTCGATGTATAATTGGTTTGTTTTGTAAATATTATTTATATTATTACGCTGAGTCTGACCTAGGGAAACCTATGCTATCGAACGATTACATCGATAGATCGTGTGGAGAACCAAAGTGTGTAGGATCTTTGGGAGTGTTAACTCTGCCGCGTGGAGCGCGGGCAGAGCAGAGAGGGTCTCGCTGGGGTAGTGCAGTGGAGCAGGTGTGTTGTGTGAAGCTCCCGCGAGTTGCCGCGCTTTCGGGGTTGAGCAGCATGTAATTGCGCTCGACTTGCTATGATAGTTTCTGATACGGTGTCGCGTACGGGAAGCATTAGCTGGCGCACATCAAGAGCCCGTTTCACCTGGTGACCGTGTCGAGAAGAAGGCGCGCCAACATCCAGCTTCTGCAACAGCGACGGCCGACAATGAGTGACTGTCGCCACCTCCTCGATCGACGGCTTCAAACTTTCAATCAACCAACAAGGAAGACTGGAAGCACGTAAAGTTTTAGAACTGTATGGCCGACCTTAGCTTTTCAAACTGTTCAAATCACAAAATTACAGCAACGTAGCATGAACCTTTGTTGCTCATTGTCCCAATTGCATTACCAAGCAGGGTCCCTTCCTTTTCCGGAATGAACCCGAGGGTCGTTGAAATTCCAACGCCAGCATCATTAGAGTTCACTGCTTTAATTTCAAAGTTCAGTTAAAGTATTCATAGCTGGCTACAATATTTAGATTACACAAGCACAAATTAAGAGTGCGAGTTGTGTTACCGTATTTTAACTTATTTGTGACTGCAGCTCAGCTTGGTACGTACTAAATTTTACTACTGTTAATTGTTCAGAATCATTTAATTCAAGTTCAAAGTTAAATCTCTTATTTCTAAATTGCGTAGATTCAAGTAGCTTTTGAAATGATTGTTGAGGTAGTCCAAGACTAACCGTATCTTACTGAATTTCGATGTCCTTCCGAAAGAAAGCTCACTATTAACTTCAGTCACTAAATTAACTTCCGATTTTCCGGTTTTATTAATTCTTTTGCTAAATTAAGTCAGAGTGTAGCGAAATTTTTTACTTCTGACAAACTATCAGTTTTCACACTACACGTGTCAACCTTCAGTTGCCACGCTTCTAGTGCTAATTATATGTGTAATAACCTTTCTTTTTCAGTTACTATAGTAATTGTCCTTAGGACTGGCGACCGTAATTTCCCCCAAATCTCAAATATCTAATTAGCGCCAATTAATTGTTAACGTGATGACCGCACATTTAATTTCTTTATTAACTTTACCCCTTTTCAAAATTAATTTCCACCAGTTTCATTTGCATTTTTCTTTTCATTTAGATGTAACCCTTTCCTCCCTCTTTACCGACAGATTAACTTCGGTGACGATTGCTTTTCCCAAATTTCCATTAGGTACACGCGGTTTAATTTTTCACTGTCATTAAGGTCGGTAAGTGAGGGGGAGGTTACAAGCCGACTGGTTATCACAACTAAATTGTGGTCTGAGTCTGTATCTGTTCCTGGGTACGTCTTACAATCCAGTTCCTGATTTTGGACTCTCTGCCTGACCATGCTGTAATCTAACTGAAATATACACGTATCTCCCGGCCTTTTCCAAGTACATGTGCTCCTCTTGTGATTCTTGAACACAATTTTCACTATTACCACGTAAAAGTTATTACAGAACTAAATTAGTCTTTCTCGTCTCTCCTTCCTGATACTAACCTCATAATCTCCCGTAAACCCTTTTCCCACTCCTTCCGCCACTACTGTATTCCAGTCTCTCATGACAATTAGATTTTCATCTCCCTTTACGTACTGAATTACCCGTTCGATATCCTCATACACTTTCTCTATCCCTTCAACTTCTGCTTGCGACATCGGTATGTATACCCGAAGTATTGTTGTCGGTGTTTGTTTGCTATTGATTCTGATGAGAATAACCCTGTCACTGAGCTGTTCACAGTAAATCACTTTCTGACCTTATTTCCTATTGATAACGAACCCTATTCCCAGTATACAATGTTCCGCTACTGTTGATATCACTCTACACTCGTCTGATGAGAGATCCTTGTCTCTTTCCATTTCACTTCACTGGCCCCACTATATCGTGATTGAACCTCAGTATTTCCCTTTCCAGGTTTTCTATTATCGCTAGCGCGCTCAAACGTCTGACATTCCACGACCCGACTCGTAGAACGTTATCCTTTCGTCAGTTATTCAATCTTCTTCTCGTGGTCACCTCCCCGTTGGCAGTTCACTCGCTGAGTTCCGAATGGGGACTACTCCGGAATTTTTTTCCACTGGAGAGATCACCATAACACTTTTTCAATTACACATCACATGTCCTGTGGATATGCAGTATGTGTCTTTAATTCAGTAGTTTACGTTGGCGGATTGAGAATACTTCTTGTGCCGAAAGTCTTCGGGCGTCAAAATTGAAGCAGTGAACACAAAATCTAGTACATCACCTCTTTTTGGCCACCTCTTTTTATTTATTTATTTTGCATCATGTGAAGGTAATAAATATTTTATTTATATAAAAAATCAATACACCAAATCAGGATAACGTCAGAAAATACAGTGGGGAAAATTGACTGTTCCTTTTAAGCAGATGGAAGGTAGGGTTGATGTGACATTAGTGCATGTTGGTCGTCTCCGGTTCGATGGCATCGCGGGGGTTGGGGGTTGGGGCCGGAATAGGCAGGGGTCAAACCACACGAGGTTTGACCACGGCGTCCCCAACTCCACCAACCAAACGCAAGACGACAAGAGGACAGCCAAGGAAGAAGATAATGTAACCATGACATTCCATAGTGTGACACACCAGTGGTAGGTAGGGGATACCGGAATGGAAAACGAGAGCAGTGCGATGTGAGGTGCTGTGCCGTTCAGGGGCTTGAAATGGAGTGAGGGAAATGTTAGTAATGCACTTCGGCAACAGTCAGGTCAAGTAGGCCAGGCACATTCCAGCTGAACGGGGAGTCACACAAAATCCCACGGAGGTAATTGGCGAAATAGGGGCGGTAGCGTGAACGTCGTGTAATCAACGCATGCTCATTCTGTAGGACGGTGCAAAGAGCAAGCCACGCCTCCATGAAAGTAGGACACTGCCCATCCTTTGACTCAAACTATCGCATGAGTCTTGGGTGCAGGAAATATACGTCCTCTGGGCGAATGAAAGCGTACGGTTCGACAACGGTTGGAGGGGCTTGGAGGAAACAGACGACAATTTCCCACCTCAGTGTCCAGACATCACGGACAGAGGCGCATGACACCACGTCGCTAGTACTGATGTTGGAGGTACGTCTGATGAAGGTTGCGCTACACCGCCATCCACCTCGTTATGGATACTTGATATCAACGTTGTTGCAAGGTACGCCAGGTTGTAATTGAACGTAGAAATCCTTTGGACGAGAGGGGGGAGGGGGGGCACGTACATGGGAGGCCGGCACGGGTAGGTAAGACCTAAGAAAAAATTGGACGCCAAACATGTCCTGCTGACAACGGCGGGGAGATGGAGACAGGCGTGTCAAATGTCCAAGAGTTGCTGCCTGAGTGAGTTCCCTGTGCCCGTCCACTGTTTGTTCATGATATTCAGATACAATTTTGCCGCACGACACCAGATGTTGCCGAGTCCAAGTTCTAGAGCACAGGTGTGTATTTCTCTCTGATAATATTTATTTGTGAATGCTTGTGCATTACTTACATTACCTCTGTTATTACTGTGACAGTGTTCGGAGCACAATATACACGGACCACCCAGGAAGGTACGTCGAGTGTTACTGGTGCTCGCGGAATCCCACCTGCTCTAGTGCTCCAGCCTTCCGTGTGGTCGCTTCTTGGAAGCTGTGGTGGTTTTCTATGCGTTCCTTCCAATTTAAGTTGTTCGTAATTGCAATACCTAGGTATTTAGTTGAATTTACGGCTTTTAGATTAGACTGATTTATCGTGTAATCGTAGTTTAACGAGTTCCTTTTAGCACTCATGTGGATGACCTCACCTTTCGTTATTTAGGGTCAACTGCCACGTTTCGCACCATTCAGATATTTTTTTAATAAATCGTTTTGCTGTTTGTTTTGATCTTCTTATGACTTTATTAGTCGATAAACGACAGTGTGATCTCCAAACAACCGAAGATGGCTGCTCAGATTGTCTCCCAAATCGTTTATTTAGATAAGGAACATCAAAGGGCTTACAACAATACCTTGGGAAACGCCAGATATCACTTCTGTTTTACTCGATGACTTTCCGTCAATTACTACGAACTGTACCCTCTCTGACAGGAAATCACAAATCCAGTCACATAACTGAGACGATATTCCATAAGCACGCAATTTCACTACAAGCCGCTTGTGTGGCACAGCGTCAAAAGCCTTCTCGAAACCGAGAAATACTGAATCGATCTGAAATCCCTTGCCAATAGCACTCAGAACTTGATGTGAATCAAGAGGTGGTTGTGTTTCACAGGAACGATGTTTTCTGAACCCATTTTGACTGTGTGTCAATAGACCCTTTTCTTCGAGGCAATTCATAATGTTCGAACACAATATATGTTCTAAAATCCTGCTGCATATCGACGTTAACGACATGGGACTGTAATTTAGTAAATTACTTCCACTACCTTTCTTGAATATTGGTGTGACCTGTGCATCTTTCCAGTCTTTGGGTACGGCCTTTCGTCGAGCGAACGGTTGTATATGACTGTCAAGTATGGAGCTAATACATCAGCATGCTCCGAAGGGAATCTAATTGGTATGCAGTCTGGACCAGAAGACTTGCTTTTATTAAGTGATTTAAGTTGCTTCACTGCTCCGAGGATATTTACTTCTACGTTACTCATGTTGGCAGCTGTTCTCTATTCGAATTCTGGAATATTTACCTCGTCTTCTTTTGTGAAGGAATTTCGGAAGGCTGTGTTTAGTAACTCTGCTTTGGCAGCACTGTCTTCGATCGGACCTCCATTGCTACCGTGCAGAGAAGGCATTGATTGTTTCTTGCCGCTAACACAATTCACATACGACCAGAATCTCTTTGGATTTTCTGTCAGGTTTCGAGACAACGTTTCGTTGTGTTAACTATTATAGGCGTCTCGCATTGAAGTCAGCGCTAAGTTTCGAGCTTCTGTAAAAGATCGCCAATCTTGGGGATTTTGCGCCTGTTTAAATTTGGCATGTTTGTTTGGTTGTTTCTGCAACAGTGTTCTAACCCGTTTTGTGTGCCAAGGAGGATCAGCTCCGTCGTTTGTTAATTTATTTGGTATATATCTCTCATTTGCTGTCGATACTATTTCTTTGAATTTAAGCCAAATCTGGTGTTCACTTATGTTATTAATTTGGAATGATTGGAGATTGTCTTTCAGGAAGGCTTCAAGTGAATTTTTATCTGCTTTTTTGAATAGGTATATTTTTCGCTTATTTCTCGAGGATTTGGGGATTACAATATTCAATCTCCCTACGATAGCCCTACAGCAAAGGACTTGGAAGAGCAGTTGAACGGAATGGAAGGGTGATGCTGAGGGAATTAGATTAGGAAATGAGACACTTAAAGTAGTAAAGGAGTTTTGCTATTTGGGGAGCAAAATAAGTGATGATGGTCGAAGTAGAGAGGATATAAAATGTAGACTGGCAATGGCAAGAAAAGCGTTTCTGATGAGGAGAAATTTATTAACTTCGAGTATAGATTTAAATGTCAAGAAGTCGTTTCTGAAAGTATTTGTATGGAGTGTAGCCATGTATGGAAGTGAAAAATGGATGAAAAATAGTTTGGACAAGAAGGAATAGAAGCTTTTGAAACGTGGTGCTACAGAATAGTGCTGAAGATTAGATGGGTAGATCACATAACTAATGAGGAGGTTTTGAATAGAATTGGGGGAGAAGAGGAGTTTGTGGCAAAACTTGACGAGAAGAAGGGACCGGGTGGTAGGATATGTTCTGAGGCATGAAGGGATCACAAATTTAGCATTGGAGGGCAGCGTGGAGGGTAAAAATCGTAGAGGGAGACCAAGAGATGAATACACTAAGCAGATTCAGAAGGATGTAGGTTGCAGTAGATACTGGGAGATGAAGAAGCTTGCACAGGATAGAGTAGCATGGAGAGCTGCATCAAACCAGTCCCAGGACTGAAGACAACAACAACAATAACAACGATAGCCCTGTGTTAACTAACCCCTGAATTGGTTTTGATGCTCGTTATTAACCAAGAATTATTTGTTGCTAAGAGGTCATGTCTGTTTTCACAACCGTTTACTAATCTCGTTGGCTCATGAAGTAATTGCTCGAGATAATTTTCAGAGAATGCGTTTAGCACAATTTCGGATGATATTTTATGCGTACCTCCGGAATTAAACATGCATTTTCGCCAACATATCGAAGGTACTGACAGGTTTAAGATAGATTATATAATGGTAAGACAGAGATTTAGGAACTAGGTTTTAAATTGTAAGACATTTCCAGGGGCAGATGTAGACTCTGACCACAATCCATTTGAGCCGTGGCGGCTCGGGTTTGATCTGTCGAACGTACCGCGTATAATATTACGGCTGTATCGCCAAGTGCTACTCTGATATGAAGAGGTTAGCACAGGAAAGGAATTCGTGGCGGGCCGCATGAAACCAGTCAGTAGACTGATGACAAAAAAAAAAAAAAAAAAAAAATCGTGGAGGAAAGAGAGAAGTGGCGCTCCCTCGTGGGGGAAGTCGGCGAGGCACCTGTGACATTCGAGTAGTTTGATTTTGGAGGGCGAGCAGAAACAGTGAGACAGGCAGTAGTGCGCGCAGCGTGAAGCCGTGTCTGCCGACGCCGTGTGTGGTGGCGAGAGGAAAGTTTGCCACGGTACCTGATTGTGTTTGGGCGTTTGCGGCGGACTTGGTGGGTAGAGGCGCCGATGCTGTCAGGAACATGCTGCTTCCTTGTTTATGATGGATGCACTTTGTTCTCAGTGTCCATCGTTCTGGCGATTCCTGAGTGTGTTTGCCGTTGTGGTGTATTTATTGAGCAGTGTGCTTTGGACGCTTGACCTTACTATTAGGAGTCCATTGCGTAAGGCCGCATTTATCCCGTGATTTAAAAACTTAGTTGTTGTCAGTCACTGAATTGCTCAAATGCATTTATACTTCTCTGCTTAAGTGTTACTGTTTTACGCCCCTCTATATGGGAAAATGATAAAGGGCCTTACTATTACTCACCTTCTTGGATGCCACTGACTTGCTTGTGTTTTTCAGCCACGTAACTTGTGCGTTTATTGTAACGAACCGATGTCTGTTTCTGATTAATGTATCCCTGTGACATTGAGTGTTAATCTTGTAACGAACACTGTTTTAGATATTTTAATCAGTGTGTTTCAGGACATATCCTGTTTGTGCTTCGCAAGTGGAGAGCGGAGGCGGTTTATTGGCCATGATGATGTTTTGGTAGATCCATTTCACGAGTCCAGGCCAGTCACCCGGAGATTTAGAAGTTGTATGTTGTGTTAAGTTAATACTCCTTATTTTAAGCGTAGTGCCCTCATGCAGGAAGTTCATGTGGTTTTGCGCAGATAGCGTGGTATGTTTAGATGCCTCTGAATTCACTGTGTTAAGTGGTGTCCTCTGAGGTGCTGGAAGTAGTGGATAGACAGCTGCTTTGGACACGTTGTATATGCAAATAATTTATGTCCTTACTACGTTGGTGAGTTGCTTGCCCTTTGTGTCACAGGTGGTGCTAATTTCATTAATTTCGCCACCGGTCTTCGCAAAGGCTGCGGGAGGAACCGACCCACTGTGGCAAGCAGTTACGTAGTCGCGCCCGCACACCGTAGCGGGCGTTGTTTACTAGCCCGACGCCTTCCTGTGCATGGTGACCGGTTTCTTACTGCTTGCTGTCTGGGAAACCGTTCCTTTGGTGCACACGTACTTCCAGTACCCCGGAGTGGCTCTATGTGGCTAATGAGAGCGACTTATGTTGTTGGTGGCTCAGGCCGAAAGTGGTTCATTTGCTAAACAGAAGGTTTATATGCATTTCTTTGCCATAATTCTGTAAACATGTTTAGGGGGTTGTGTTTTTTTTTAAGTCAATTGAATTATTGTTCAGAGGTTACTATGTATGGCCATTAACTTAGGCAGACATTTAATAGCAAGGATGTGTATTGAATTCTGGTTTCAAGTTGTGTTGATTATGTGGGGAAATTACTTTGAACAGACATTTAATCAATTAGTAAACAACAGAATCCTATTTGTGAGTTGAAGTTTATTGTGTTCCTAAACATATTAACGATTAATTTTAGTAGCTCACTTATGCAGTTAGGCGATTTACAAGGCCTGTTGTGTTGTTTCCTTTTAAAAGTATTGTCAATGTTATTAATAAAGAAGTGTGTTGTAAAAAAATAAACAGTGAATGAAGTGCCGCAAATCGGTCCACACCTTCCGTCATTCACCCTTGGGTGGTATTAACAAACCGTCCTTTGGTGTCTCTGACAGAATTACAATGTCATCGGCGAACCTCAAGGTTTTTATTTCTTCTCAATGGATTTTAATACCTACTCCGAATTTTTCTTTTGATTCATTTACTGCTTGCTCGATATACAGATTGAACAACATCGGGGAGAGGAAACAACCCTGTCTCACTCCCTTCCCAACCATTGCCTCCCTTTCATGTCCCTCGACTCTTATAACTGCCATCTGGTTTCTGTACAAATTGTAAATAGCCTTTCGCTCCCCGTATTTTACCCCTGCTACCTTCAGAATTTGAAAGAGAGTATTCCAGTCAACATTATCAAAAGCTTTCTCTAAGTCTACAAATGCTAGAAATGTAGGTTTGCCTTCTATTAATCTAGCTTCTAAATTACGTCGTAGGGTCAGTATTGCCTCATGTGTTCCAACATTTCTACGGAATCCAAACTGATCTTCCCCGAGGTTGGCTTCTACCAGTTTTTCCATTCGTCTGTAAAGAATTCGCGTTAGTATTTTGCAGCTGTGACTTATTAAACTGATAGTTCGGTAATTTTCACATCTGTCAACGCTTGCTTTCTTTGGGATTGGAATTATTATATTCTTCTTGAGGTCTGAGGGTATTTCGCCTGTCTCATACATTTTGCTCACCAGATGGTAGAGTTTTGTCAGGACTGGTTCTCTCAAGGCTGTCAGGAGTTCTAATGGAATGTTGTCTACTCATGGGGCCTTGTTTCCACTTAGGGCTTTCAGTGCTCTATCAAACTCTTCACGCAGTATCATATCTCCCAATTCATCTTCATCTACAGCCTCTTCCATTTCTATAACATTGCCCTCAAGTACATCGCCTTTGTATATACCCTCTATATACTCCTCCCACCTTTCTGCTTTCCCTTCTTTTCTTGGAAATGGGTTTCCATCTGAGCACTTGATATTCATACAAATGGTTCTCTTTTCTCCAAAGGTCTCTTTAATTTTCCTGTAGGCAGTATCTATCTTACCCCTAGTGAGATAAGCGTCTACATCCTTACATTTGTCCACTAGCCATCCCTGCTTAGCCATTTTGCACTTCCTGTCGATCTCATTTTTGAGACGTTTGTATTCCTTTTTGCCTGCTTCATGTACTGCATCCAAGGATTCCTACTAGCCCTCGTCGTTTCACCTACTTGATGATCCTCTGCTGCCTTTACTACTTCATCCCTCAAATCTATCCATTCTTCTTCTAATGTATTTCTTTCTCGTATTCCTGTCAATTGTTCCCTTATGCTCTCCTCGAAACTCTCTACAACCACTGGTTTAGTCAGTTTATCCAGGTATACAGAGAGTATACAGAGAAGACAGCTGCCATAAAGTAAGAATATAAGCAGCAAATTGAAAAGGAGGAGGCTATTGCGGATGTGCAGGCCAGGTAAACACAGTGTATGGAAAAATCTCTCTACAAAGGGGGAATACAAAATATTGCATTTACAGTAGACATCCATGCAAACTTATCACGTGTTGAAGTACTGGCCAAAATCAGTGGAGTCGAGAACGTATACTATATCAAGAAATAGACGAAAAATTTGTTTATTAAGCTCTGTTCCCATTTGGATCGGCTTAAAAAGGATGGTTATATTATATCTAAGTGTAGCAAACTAGATGTTGTCCACCTAGCAACAGAACAGCCATTTGTCGAGTTTAAAACTGATGGAATAACTACATTTAATGGACACTCGTTTGCAAAAGTTGTAAACTTAATGTTCTACACAGAAATGCCGCAAGAATGTGTAGCAGAAGAGTTGCCAACATACACACAGTAAGACATGGAACGCTTCAACTGTAGCGTCATGGAGGAGATATGAGGAAAAATTAAAATCCCCGAATGCTCGCGCCTAGAAGAGCTGCAAGAAGGAACAGAGCTAATAGTTAAAGCCATAAAACAAGTATTTTAGAGGCCGAAAATTAGATATGTATTAGAATTCGAGAATATACCTTCTCTGTAATTGTCAAATTACTGAAATTACTGGTTGGAGAAAGAAATAGATGATTCAGATGTGGATTTAAGTTATAAGTCAAAAATTAAATTGGACATTATTAAAATTACACCTAAGGAAAATAAAGAAAGAGATGTTTTCTGTGTGTAGATGAATATGCAAAGGTAATAAATATTTTATACGGGAATGTAGACCTCTCTTACTTGCTAAGCTAGCGAAAATCGTAAGATATTTCCCATATACAACGATGTATGAGCCTGTATTTCGGATGTGGAACTGAGCCGTTGGATGACCTTGAAAAGTAGTTGAAACTACGTAGTTGAAAGCGTAGCGAACCCCTTCTCGTACCTATATGAGTTATTTTGCGAGCTGATCTGCAGGCTCTGCTATGCGTTATTAGGATAGTTTACGAGTACTGTGGGTATATACACATCTGTGTGAAGAATTATTTAGTAGCAGTTTGCTATCGTGTGCAGTGACATTATAATTGGGTGCGTGTCTGTGGACTGTGCAACATGGTCCAGGGCACACCTGGGTGGGTGTTTTGTGATTGTGATAGACATACTGTATGGTAAAATAAGTTGTTCGAAAAAAGTAAATAGAGTGTTCTCAATGATTTCACGCACCTGCAGCACAGATCACAGTGATTGACTTTCCATCACCATCTCGGTTGCATGTGAGTAGTAAATGTTTTCCCGGCGACGTTAATCGTGTGTGTCAATGAGCTATGGTCTATTTTGACAATAGACGTGAATCCACGTCGAGACCTGAGACGCCGGCAGTATACATGAGACGAACAATGCAGCTTTTACATGTGTCAGAGGAGAGTGCCACTTCTGGTCGGCTGTCACGAGCGCCTGGAAGCTGAACTTGGCTGGAGGCTCTGGAGCCACCCACCCCCGCCGACCGCACGTGCGCGCCGCCTGCCTTGGAGCGTTATCTAAGGCACTTAGGCGATATCAACTTCTCCGGTGTTAGGCGTGAATGCGAGTGTGTTGAGGTCATGTTTGGGGGGGAGGCCGAGCAGCGACTTTTGGTCGGTTTGGCAGCTGTGTGTGTATGGGCGCGTCTGTTGCACTATTTTGGGAGCATGTCTGTGCACTGTGCTGTGCTTTATTTGGAGAGTTTAAAGTACAGAGGTCGTCTGCTGATATTGTGTACTGCACTATTTAAGAGCTGTTTGCTATTGTGTGCTGAAATTGGGAGTTGTTTACGTATTTGTGGCCTGTGTCAGATGACCGCAGTCGGATCAGTGCGGGTGTTTTGTGACAAATATATTCCAGGACTAAATTAAAGGGCTTGAGATAAATAGAGTGCAGTCCTTCCTTACTTCCCCGAGCAGCACAGCACAGTCTGAGCAGTTTTTGAACAACAACATCAATCTGGTCAGACTGTGAATGAGTCGACAAATAACTGGACAAATTTATCTGCAGAGGAGTTACAGGTCTGGATTGGAATGAATATCTTGATGGGTGTGTTTGTGTTGCCAAGTGTAGTGCACTACTGGAGTTCAGAACGTGCCTTAGGTCAGCCTTACATATCGAAACCTATGTGAAGCAAAAGTTTCAAAAAGGTACGTCCCAAATAATTAAAGTAGTCTCGTTCCTCCTTCCATCAGCCTTTGCACTGAAATTATTTCCGAAAATTAGGAGTTATTTGGCTATTTGGACGTAAATGTTTTGCATTATTTACGAGCGGTTCGCATGTCTGTAGGCTGTGCTATACATTATTTTTAACTGTTTACAATTAGCAAGCGTGTGTGTAGAGCATTATACATTGTAAGTAGGCTGTTTAGGTTTTTATATTGGTAATGCCACGTAGCACTCTGTATGAAAATCACTGGCTGTGCTGTGTGCAGTCTGTGGCTAGTTTGCATTGTTGTCTGCCATTGTAGTGTTGGGCAGCTGGATGTTAACAGCGCGTAGCGTTGCGCAGTTGGAGGTGAGCCGCCATGAGTGGTGGATGTGGGGAGAGAGATGGCGGAGTTTTGAAATTTGTAAGACTGGATGTCAATTATGACTATTAAGGTAAATACATTGTTTGTTCTCTATTAAAATCTTTCATTTGCTCACTATGCCTATCAGTAGTTAGTGCCTTCAGTAGTTTGAATCTTTTATTTAGCTGGCAGTAGTGGAGTTTGCTGTATTGCAGTAGTTCGAGTAACGAAGATTTTGGTGAGGTGATTTGTGAAAGGTACAGGTTAATGTTAGTCAGGGCCATTCCTTTTATGAAACAACTCCTTAGAACAATTATACAAGACTGTCCGTAAACTGACACACAATATTTTTAGCGCAACGCAATCTGACTTTCAAAAATCCCTACAAAAGAATGGCCCTGACTAACATTAACCTATACGTTTCACAAATCACTTACCTCACAAAAATCTTCATTACTCGAACTACTGCAATACAGCGAGCGCCACTAGTGCCAGCTAAATAAAAGATTCCAACTACGGAAGCACTAACTACTGATAGACATAGTTAGCAAATGAAAGATTTTAATAGAGAACAAACAATGTATACCTTAATAATCATAATATACATCCAGTCTTACAAATTTCAAAACTCCGCCATCTCTCTCCCCACATCCACCACTGCTGGCGGCTCACCTCCAACTGCGCAACGCTACGCACTGTTCACGTCCAGTTGCCCAACACTACAATGGTTGACAACAATGCAAACTAGCCACAGACTGCACACAGCACAGCCAGTGATTTTCATACAGAGCGCTATGTAACGTTGCCAATAAGAAAACATAAACAGCCTACTTACATAGCCCCCATGCTCCCCACAAAAAATTTTACAAATTGTTTTGGGCAGTGGCCAAAAACTTTGTGCGTGCACAAGTGGTGGTTTATGGACTTGCTATTTCCTCTACAAGACTCTTCGATGGTGATTGTGCACCTGCACAGTCGCAGCAGATGGCTGCTGGCCATCTCTACAAGGACTGCAGTGGGTCTGCACCTCTGGTGACCCACCAATACCATACTCTCTACCAGGACTACATTGGGTCTGCTCTGTGATGACCTACCTACCAATATTCTTCAAAACTTCGACTGACTCTGCTGTGGATTTGCTCTGTTGTGGGCCATTACCTGTCTGCATGTCAAGAGTCAGCACTGTCTTTCCGTTGGAAGGACAACACTACTTCTTCAAGCATCCATGGAAATCCACTACTTCCGTGTGCATTGTCTTTTACTGCTCAGACTTTGAGAAAAGAAACGGCAGTTTTACTGTGATGAATGATCAGGACTGTCTTTATGGACTGTGAGAAAATTTTAGCTTTTGACCAACATTGTATCAATAAGTGTGTGCACTTTATATATTTCTTACTGTAAATATGAAAAATGTTTTCAAATCTGTATTGGCCAGTGCCCAAAACAATTTGTAAAATTTTTTGTGGGAAGCATTGGGGCTATGTAAGTAGGCTGTTTATGTTTTATTATTGGCAACGTTACGTAGCGCTCTGTATGAAAATCACTGTCTGTGCTGTGTGCAGTCTGTGGCTAGTTTGCATTGTTGTCTGCCATTGTAGTGTTGGGCAGCTGGATGTTAACAGCGCGTAGCGTTGCGCAGTTGGAGGTGAGCCGCCAGCAGTGGTGGATGTGGGGAGAGAGATGGCGGAGTTTTGAAATTTGTAAGACTGGATGTCAATTATGACTATTAAGGTAAATACATTGTTTGTTCTCTATCAAAATCTTTCATTTGCTAACTATGCCTACTAGTAGTTAGTGCCTTCAGTAGTTTGAATCTTTTATTTAGCTGGCAGTAGTGGCGCTCGCTGTTTTGCAGTAGTTCGGGTAACGAAGATTTTTGGTGAGGTAAGTGATTTGTGAAAGGTACAGGTTAATGTTAGTCAGGGCCATTCCTTTGTAGGGATTTCTGAAAGTCAGATTGCATTGCGCTAAAAAAATATTGTGTGTCAGTTTAAGCACAGTCTTGTATAATTTTTTCTAAGGGGACGTTTCAACACGAGTTATGTAGGAGTGTTTTGCAGGTCTGTATGGTGTGGAACATGTCGGTGTGATACATAAACTCCATTCCTAAATAAAGTAAATTGGTTCCTCCATCCATGGGCCTAGTGCAGGGTGAGTCCTTTTACCCGAAACGTGTAGGAAGAGACTGAGTGCTGGTGGCTTAGCTTAGCGGAGATGAGCTTCGTTCGCAACAATTTTCTTAGGTTGGTGGCGGAAGCGCTAGTGACTTTTGTTTAATGGCAGATTTCAAACATGGCAGTGCCTGTAGCTGAATTTAAGAGATGCGAATGCCAGGTGAAACCATTTGTGGGTATGAGGAAAACAAAATTCATGCTGAACGAGTAATTACATTCGTACATGAGTAAAATGGACAAAATGAATTATCTGTTTCTAGGAGAACATTCGCTCTGTGGCCGATTCTGAGCAGGAGGATCTTTACCATTACTATGCTCTATGCTCCAAAGTTATTAGATAATCAAGCGAACCAAGATAAAACGTTAGTCGACACGGGTCTTAGTCCTCTTGCCTCGCAAATCAGTCCACTGTCCGAAAGACGGTTGCACTTCACAAATGAACAGTTTAGGCTGCGACGGCAGATGGCGACGGCGTATTTTCCGCGACTGGCTTACACCATGTCGGCGGCAGTCACAGGCCGGGGAAAAGCGAAACGTACGGCGAAAGGCGCGCCGGTTCGGCTGAAATATTCGCTCGCCGGGCTGTCACAGGGAGTATTGACAGCGCAGCGGCGACGGCTTCCATCGGAGCCGCTGGCAGCTAGCTAGTCCGGCGAGTTGTCGACACGAGGGGAGCGCTAAGTGCCGCCGTCGACGCCGAATGGGCGCCCCCCGGGGACTCCCCCCGCAGTGGGTGGGGATCCCGTCACCGGGCGAGGCGGCAGCTAACGGCTGCGCCGCGCGGCGCTCAGATCGGCCGTCGATAAAAGGAGGCGAGCAGCCGGCGCGGTCTGGCGTGACGTGTCACGCGCCACGGCCGCCAACTGTACGGCCAGCCGCGTTTCTCCGGGTCTCAGAACCAAGTTTTCCCATCAGCAGTCAACACCGTGAAAGGGATTCTGGACAGTACTTCCTCATAACTCTACTACCTGCAGTGCCCGGTGTTGCTAGAGGTGTTTAATATCTGCACGCACAAACTGATCGGCCCTGTGTCCTACTGATGCTCATAGCCAGGGGCGGGCAAACGATGCACGCGGCTCACGAGCGCACAGCGCTGCACGTGTGCTGCTCGCGTGCAGGCGTCGACCGGGGCTGTGGCGACAGCCGGCAGGTTGCGGCAGTGTAGTGCCAGGCTAAGCTGGATGATGATGATGTTTGGTTTGTGGGGCGCTCAACTGCGTGGTTATCAGCGCCCGTACAATTACCCAATCTTTGCTCAGTCCAATTTCGCCACTTTCCTGGATGATGATGAAATGATGAGGACAACACAAACACCCAGTCATCTCGAGGCAGGTGAAAATCCCTGACCCCGCCGGGAATCGAACCCGGGACCCCGTGCTCGGGAAGCGAGAACGCTACCGCGAGACCACGAGCGGCGGACTCCAGGCTAAGCTGCGGACGTTGATGCGAAGCGAGCACTATGTAGTGAACGTTGTATTTCAAGAAACGGAGAAGTGCAGATTTGCTATCTTTTAAAAAGTAATGGGAGAATCATTTTTTCTTTGTGCAAAAACGTGAAAATTCGAAATGCTTAATATGTGGCAGTATTCTCGCTGGTCAACGGAAGTTTAGTATCGAAGGCCATTGTAATAAATTTCACAAGGACGAGTACAATTTATTGTCGGATTCTGAGCGGATGGCGAATTGACTGAGCTTAAGAAGAGCGATCTGACGATACCAGATGAATCTGTCGTAGTTGGCCGGCCGGAGTGACCGAGCGGTTCTAGGCACTACAGTCTGGAACCGCGCGACCGCTATCGTCGCAGGTTCGAATCCTGCCTCGGGCATGGATGTGTGTGACGTCCTTAGGTTAGTTAGGTTTAAGTAGTTCTAAGTTCTAGGGGACTGATGACCGCAGCAGTTAAGTCCCATAGTGCTCAGAGCCATTTGAATTTGTCGTAGTTGCTGTTGTCACGAGAGATCTGCGACTTTCTCTCGTCATGTCTCTCATCTAAGTGATTTAACATTTTATGGAGCGCTGTTTACAAGTTTTCAGGACGACAACAATAATAGCCCAGCGGTATGTGCAAGTTATAAGACTGTGCTTAGTATAGCGAGAGCTGGAAAACCATTTGCTGAATTAATAAGTCTCGGTTAAGAGCAAACATCAGTGATGAAAATTTACGTAACTGTCTGTGTTTGTCTGTATGTAGAAATTTTGTTCCAGATATTAAACGTATTGTAAACTCCACCTGTGATAATTAAATAAAACGTATCGTAGGTAATAGGTACTCTTTCAAACCGTGATTTCTTTCAAGCACTCCTACTAACCTTATTCATTCACTCAATAAAGCAAGCTAGGAAACAAAACGCATTACAGAGGAAGGAGCGGACAGAAGGTATGGTGGGGATGGGAGATAAGCGGGTGGCCAGCTTGCCCCTGAGTGCACGCGTGCAAATGCACCGCACATGTGCAGGATTCCTGCCCGCCCCTGCTCATAGCGAATGCAAGCCGCGTGAGAAACTGCAATCGCTTTAAGACGAAGGACATACTTGATGCACTGGGTGTCAGCGGAATCCGATGAATGAATACGTCGCACTCGCAGTCAAATAAGAAATAGAGATTTAAACGACTTCTTTCGCTCCCGAACGAAGTTGACTTGTGATTTCTTACACTGTTCCGTAAACAGAACTTTGATATTTCTGTTAAACTTTTATAGGAACCACATGATCTTCTTTTAGCATTTTTGATTCATTTCTTCTAGCAAATTTTCGCAAACTTTGTATTTTCCCTCTATGAAAAGATGGTTAGTTCCGCCATCTCTTCTTACATTTTACGATAAGTAACTCACTGTGCTTTTGGAGAATTAGTCCTCTATTGTTTCAACTTAGTTCTCAGAGTTTCAAGTACATCTACATCTACATTTATACTCCGCAAGCCACCAGACGGTGTGTGGCGGAGGGCACTTTACATCCCACTGTCATTACCTCCATTTCCTGTTCCAGTCGCGTATGGTTCGCGGGATGAACGACTGCCGGAAAGCCTCCGTGCGCGCTCGAATCTCTCTAATTTTACTTTCGTGATCTCCTCTGGAGGTATAAGTAGGGGGAAGCAATATATTCGATACCTCATCCAGAAACGCACCCTCTCGAAACCTAGACTTCAAGCTACACCGCGATGCAGAGCACCTCTCTTGCAGAGTCTGCCACTTGAGTTTGCTACATATCTCCGTAACGCTATCACGCTTAACAGATAATCCTGTGACGAAACGCGCCGCTCTTCTTTGGATCTTCTGTATCTCCTCTGTCAACTCGACCTGGTACGGATCCCACACTGATGAGCAATACTCAAGTATAGGTCGAACGACTGCATTACAGCGTGACTCGAACAGTCTACGTTACCGTTCGGGAGATCTCGGATTCTGGTCGATCTATTGATCGGAAAGTGATCTACTGACTTTAGTTGGTACGGCGTCCACGACCTACGTTAGCATTTGTATGGAACTGTAGATATTACTAAGAAAAATAACTGTGAAACACGGGCAAAATGCAATCATGTTTCTTTCAAATTTAGAACTTTCGCTCGTTCTTCGATCTAGCAATGTATGATGGTACTACCTCCAAGACAAGCACGGCCGTTTCTACAATAGCTAAAATTGTAATGTTCCTAGCCGTTAGTTTGTTTATTACGCAATCAAGAATATTACGCCTTTTTATGTGTTGCTATCTATAAGGCACAGTGGTAGTTGTTCACTCTAATATTGTCATTACAGAACAGCGATGTTACATTGTTGTTGTTGTGGTCTTCAGTTCTGAGACTGGTTTGATGCAGCTCTCCACACTACTCTATCCTGTGCAAGCTTCTTCATCCCCCAATACTTACTGCAACCTACATCCTTCTGAATCTGCTTAGTGTATTCATCCCTTGGTCTCCCTCTACGATTTTTACCCTCCACGCTGCCCCCCAAAGCTAAATTTGTGACCCCTTAATACCTCACAACATGTCCTACCAACCGGTCCCTTCTTCTTGTCAAGTTGTGCCACAAACTCCTCTTCTCCCCAATTCTGTTCAATACCTCCTCATTAGTTATGTGATCTACCCATCTAATCTTCAGAATTCTTCTGTAGCACCACATTTCGAAAGCTTCTATTCTCTTCTTGTCCAAACTATTTATCGTTTATGTTTCACTTCCATACATGGCTACACTCCATACAAAAACTTTCAGAAACGACTTCCTGACACTTAAATCTATACGCGATGTTAACAAATTTCTCTTCTTCAGAAACGTTTTCCTTGCCATTGCCAGTCTACATTTTATATCCTCTCTATTTCGACCATCATCAGTTATTTTGCTCCCCAAATAGCAAAACTCCTTTACTACTTTAAGTGTCTCATTTCCTAATCTAATTCCCTCAACATCACCCGACTTAATTCGACTACATTCCATTATCCTCGTTTCGCTTTTGTTGATGTTCCTCTTATATCCTCCTTTCAAGACACTGTCCATTCCGTTCAACTGCTTTTCCAAGTCCTTTGCTGTCTCTGACAGAATTACAATGTCATCGGCGAACCTCAACGGTTTTATTTTTTCTCCATGGACTTTAATACCTACTCCGAATTTTTCTTTTGTTTCCTTTACTGCTTGCTCAATATACAGATCGAATAGCATCGGGGATAGGCTACAACCCTGTCTCACTCCCTTCCCAACCGCTGCTTCCCTTTCATGCCCCTCGACTCTTATAACTGTCATCTGATTTCTGTACAAATTGTAAATAGCCTTTCGCTCACCGTATTTTACCCCTGCCACCTTTAGAATTTGAAAAATAGTATTGCACTCAACATTGTCAAAAGCTTTCTCTACACATGCTAGAAATGTAGATTTGCCTTTCCTTAATCTATTTTCTAAGATAAGTCGTAGGGTCAGTATTGCCTCACGTGTTCCAACATTTCTACGGAATCCAAACTGATCTTCGTCGAGGTCGATTTCTACCAGTTTTTCCATTCCCCTGTAACGAATTCGCGTTAGTATTTTGCAGCTGTGACTTATTAAACTGATAGTTCGGTAATTTTCACATCTGTCAACACCTGCTTTATTTGGGATTGGGATTATTATATTCTTCTTGAAGTGTGAGTGTATCTCGCCTGTCTCATACATCTTGCTCACTAGATTGTAGAGTTTTGTCAGGACTGGCTCTCCAAAGACCGTCAGCAGTTGCAATGGAATGTTGTCTACTCCCGGGGCCTTGTTTCGACTCAGGTCTTTCAGTGCTCTGTCAAACTCTTCATGCAGTATCGTATCTCCCATTTCACTCTACGCTACACTACACTACTGGCCATTAAAATTGCTACACCACAAAGATGACGTGCTACAGACGTGAAATTTAACCGACAGGAATAAGATGCCGTTATGTGCAAATGATTAGCTTTTCAGAGCATTCACACAAGGTTGGCGCCGGTGGCGACACCTACAGCGTGCTGAGATGAGGAAAGTTTCCAACCGATTTCTCATACAAAAACAGCAATTGACCGGCGTTGCCTGGTGAAACGTGGTTGTGATGCCTCGTTTCCGACTTTGATAAAGGTCGGACTGTAGCCTATCGCGATTGCGGTTTATTGTATCGCGACGTTGCTGCTCGCGTTGGTCGAGATCCAATGACTGTTAGCAGAATATGGAATCCCAACGGCCTCGTATCACTAGCAGTCGAGATGACAGGCATCTTATCCGCATGGCTGTCACGGATCGTGCAGCCACGTCTCGATCCCTGAGTTAACAAATAGGGACGTTTGCAAGGCAACAACCATCTGCACGAACAGTTCGACGACGTTTTCAGGAGCATGGACTATCAGCTCGGACACCTTGGCTGCGGTTACCCTTGACGCTGCGTCACAGACAGAAGCGCCTGCGATGGTTTACTCAACTACGAACCTGGGTGCACGAATGGCAAAACGTCATTTTTTCGGATGAATCCAGGTGCTGTTTACAGCATCATGATGGTCGCATCCGTGTTTGGCGACATCGCGGTGAACGCACATTGGAAGCGTGTATTCGTCATAGCAATACTTGCGTATCACCCGGCGTGATGGTATGGGGTGCCATTGTTTACACACCTCGGTCATCTGTTGTTCGCATTGACGGCACTTTGAACAGTGGACGTTACATTTCAGATGTGTTACGATCCGTGGCTCTACCCTTCAGTCGATCCCTGCGAAACCATACATTTCAGCAGGATAATGCACGACCGCATGTTGCAGGTCCTCTACCGGAATTTCTGGATACAGAAATTTTCGACTGCTGTCCTGGCTAGCACATTCTCCAGATCTCTCACCAATTAAAAACGTCGGGTCAATGGTGGCCGAGCCTCTGGCTCGTCACAATACGCCAGTCACTGCTCTTGATGAACTGTGGTATCGTGTTGAAGCTGCATGGGCAGCTGTACCTGTACACGCCATCCAAGCTCTGTTTGACTCAATGTCCAGGCGTATCAAGTGCGTTGTTATGCCCAGAGGTGGTGGTTCTGGGTACTGATTTCTCAGGATCCATGCACCCAAACTGCGTGAAAATGTAATCACGTGTCAGGTCTAGTATAATATATTTGTCCAATGAATACCCGTTATTTTCTGCATTTCTTCTTGGAGTAGCAATTTTAATGGGCAGTAGTGTATTCTGCCTGACCATTAGGCAAGACTAAGCGGTCGCCTAAGGCGAAAAAGTTTTAGGGGCGGCAAAGGACGGAAAAAATTAATTTCAAATCAAACAGCGAAAAAACTGTGTAAATGTGGAAAGAATGAAAAAAGGTTAATCAAAACACCAAACTGCATCCAAAAGCATACGGAACAGTTTCTTACTAAGAATTTACCTGAACACGTTGCCTCTACCTACCTCAGAACTCCAGCAGTCGCTGCTGAGTATGAAACGGAAAAAAACATTACCTATATTCATCTCTGTATAGCGGTGGAGCGGGGCACGGGTGCTGGCTTGCGCTCACGTTACGACTTCATACCACACCTCCCTCAAACCCTCTTTTTGTTTCTGTCTCTGCAGGTCATTTGTTAAGCGTCAGTCGTTTTGGCTGGTTCTGTTGACGTTTTAGTTGTACTACTATGTCCCGTGGAAAACAGAGCGAGGTTTCTTACTTCTCTTCCAACACATATAAAAGCAGTAAAAGGTAACTCGAATTCATCATACCCACACGTAAAGTATAAAATATTTGCATTCTTCTGTCGTTAGATGTTGGTGATGGTGAAGAGTGACCGGGGTGGGGAAGGGGGGGTATATCGGGAAGACCGATGGTAGAGTAAAAGAGGGGCGTCATTTTTCAGTCCTCGCCTACGGCGGCAAAACATTAGCGACGGCTTTGGCCGCTGTAATTTATTTTCGCGATAGGAATTACAGTCAATTTTCCACGATATTTGTCGTTTGTTCGGCATTTAATTGTTCATTAACTTTTCTTAATCGTTTTATGTGAATGTAGAAATTAGAAGTAAATCGGCCAACAGCTTTGAAGTACGTTGCTCAAGAACTTTTAGAGAAGATTAATAGCAACTTTTCTCTCTGCTGAAACGTTCATTATGGGACTGTGTAGGAACCTGAAGTAAATCGGCCAAGAAGATTTAGAGATTTTTGATAAAAACATTTCCACTTTATATATTACGTACATATATCTTTAAAGTCAGATTACGAAATATTAAGTAGACAATGAGATCGGAACGGAACTGTACATTTGTAAGAGTCACAAGCCAACTTACACTTTTTTTTTATATTTACAGGCCTGTATCACTAACGTCGATTTGCAGTAGGGTTTTGGAACATATATAGTATTCGAACATTATGAAGTACCCCGAAGATAACGATTTATTGACACATAGTTAGCACGGATTCAGAAAATATCGTTCTCGTGAAACACAACTAACTCTTTATACTGATGAAGTAATAAGTGCTATCGACATAGGATGTCCAATTGCTTCCATATTTTTAAATTTCCGGAAGGCTTTCAACACCGTTCGTCACAAGCGTCTTCTAACCAAACTGCGTGCCTACGGAGTATCGACTGACTTGTGGGACTGGATTCGTGATTTCCTGTCAGAAAGGTCACAGTTCGTAGTAATAGACGGAAAGTCATCGAGTAAAACAGAAGTAATATCCGGCGTTCCCCAATGAAGTGTTATAGGCTATAGGCCCTCTATTGTTCCTAATCCATATTAACGACATAGGAGACAATCTGAGATGCCGTCTTCAAAAAATGGTTCAAATGGTTCTGAGCACTATGGGACTTAACATCTGTGGTCATCAGTCCCCTAGAACTTAGAACTACTTAAACCTAACTAACCTAAGGACATCACACACATCCATGCTCGAGGCAGGATTCGAACCTGCGACCGTAGCATCACGCGGTTCCCGACTGAGCGCCTGAACCGCTAGACCACCGCGTCCGGCGATGCCGTCTTAGATTGTTTGCAGATGATGCTGTCATTTACCATCTTGTAAAGTCATTAGATGGTCAAAACGACTTGCAAAATGATTTAGATAAGATATCTATGTGGTGCGAAAAGTGGCAATTGACCCTGAATAAGGAAAAGTGTGAAGTTATTCACATGAGTACTAATAGAAATCAGCTAAATTTCGATTACGCGATAAGTCACACAAACCTCAAGGCTATAAATTCAACTAAATACTTAGGGACTACAATTGCAAATAACCTAAATTGGAAGGACCACATAGATAATATTGTGGGTAGAGCAAACCAAAGACTGAGATTCGTGGTGCAACAGGTCTACTAAAGAGACTGCTTACACCACGATCGTCCACCCTATTCTGGAGTATTGCTGCGCGGTGTGGGATCCGCATCAGGTGGGACTGACGGATGACATCAAAAAAGTACAAAGAAGGGCTGCTCGTTTTGTATTAGAGCGAAATCGGAGAGATAGTGTCACAGACATGATACGTGAATTGGAGTGGCAATCACTAAAAGAAAGGCGTTTTTCATTGAGACGGAATCTTCTCATCAGTTTTCTCCTCCGATTGCGTAAACATTCTGTTGGCACCCACCTGCATAGGGAGAAATGATCATCACGATAAAATAAGAGAAATCCTGGTTCGCACAGAAAAATTTCAGTGCTTGTTTTTCTCGCGTGCCGTTCGAGAGTGGAACGGTAGAGAGAGAGCCTGAAGGTGGTTCATTGAAGCCTCTGCTAGGCACTTTATTGTGAATAGCAGAGTAATCACATAGATGCAGATGTAGATGTAGATGTAGATGGTCATTGTGATACTACGCGCACAACGCATGTCTATAAAACAACACAAAACTAGCTACTTACGTTATAGGTAAAACTGTATTTAGAATCGTCGGAAGTTAATGTGAGTGCAGAGTAGCTATTTTTGTCGTGTGATGCCTGATTTTCATACCGACTCTAGGCCGTACGGCCATCGAACGTATACATTCTGGCGGTCCCTTGTACCTCAGGAGATACGACATGAAACAATATGACGCTTTGAAAAAGTGACGCTTCATGCGTGACGTTTTAATTTATTACTTCCTTACTACTAAATCTATTGAAACACATTTCGCCGACAGTAACCACACATACCACTGGATGTGCGTGTAAAAACATATCATTATATATCACATAGTTCTGGAGATACGACGTCATAAACACTGAGATGCTTGAAAATAAAACTGCGGAGCGAAATTCGCTAGCGGTACAGGTGAGATAAGTGTTCAAATATGTGTGAAATATGTTAAATATATGGTTAATACACTGAAGCGTCAAAGAAATTCGTATTCAAATACAGTGACACACTATGTGATCAAAAGTATCTGGATACTGGCTGAAAACGACTTACAAGTTCGTGGCGGCCTCCATCGGTAATGTTGGAATTCAGTATGGTGTTGGCCAACCCTTAGTCTTGATGAAAGCTTCCATTCTCGCAGGCATACATTCAGACTGGTGCTGGAAGGTTTCTTGGGGAATGGCAGCCCATTCTTCGCGGAGTGCTCCACTGAGGAGATGGTGGTGGTGGTGGTTAGTGTTTAACGTCCCGTCGACAACGAGGTCATTAGAGACGGAGCGCAAGCTCGGGTTAGGGAAGGACTGGGAAGGAAATCGGCCGTGCCCTTTCAAAGGAACCATCCCGGCATTTGCCTGAAACGATTTAGGGAAATCACGGAAACCTAAATCAGGATGGCCGGAGACGGGATTGAACCGTCGTCCTCCCGAATGCGAGTCCAGTGTGCCAACCACTGCGCCACCTCGCTCGGTCACTGAGGAGAGGTATCGATGTCGGTCGATCAGACAAAGCACGATGTCTGCGTTCCTAAACACCCCAAAGGTGTTCAGTAGGATTCAGGCCAAGAATCTGTGCAGGCCAGTCCATTACAGGGGCGGTAGTGTCGTATAACCATTCCGCCACAGGCCGTGCGTTTACCGGCGTGATGTGTGGCATATGAGCAGCGGTTCGACCATGAAATCCAAGTTTTCTCACCTCACACTTAACTGTCATAGTACTTGCAGTGGATGCTGATATAGTTTGGAATTCCTGTGTGATGGTCTGGGTAGATGTCTGCCTATTACACATTACGACCCTCTAAACTGTCGGCGGTCTCTGTCAGTCGACAGACGAGGTCGGCGTGTTCGCTTTTGTGCTGTACATGTCCATTCCGTTTCCACTTCACTATCACATCGGAAACAGTGGACCTAGGGATGTTTAGGAGTGTGGAAATCTCGCTTACAGACGTATGATATAAGTGACTCCCAATCACCTGACCACGTTCGAAGTCCGTGAGTTCCGGGGAGCGCCTCACTCTGCTCTCTCAAGATGTCTAATGACTACTGAGGTCCCTGATGTGGAGTACCTGGTAGTAGGTGGCAGCACAATGCACATAATATGAAAAACGTATGTTTTTGGGGCTGTCCGGATTTTTCTGATCACATAGTGTATGTAAACAGCCAGAATAGGGCGCTGCGGTCGACAAAGCCTATATGAGACAACAAGTGTCTGGCGGAGTTCTTACGTCGGTTACTGCTGCTTCAATGGCGGGTTGTCAGGTCTTAAGTCAGTTTGAAAGTGGTGTTATAGTCGGCGCACAAGAGAAGGGACACAGAATTCCACAGGTAGCGATGAAGTGTGGATTTTCACATACGACCATCTCACGAGTGCACCGTGAATATAAAGAATCCGGTAAAACATCATATCTTCGATATCGCTGCCGCCGGAAAAAGATCCTGCAAGAACGGGATCGACGACGACTGAAGAGAATCGTTCAGTGTGGCAGGTTTGCAACTCTTTCGCAAACTACTGTAGATTTCAATGCTGGGACATTAACAAGAGTCAGCATTCAACGAAACATCATCGATATGGGCATTCGGAGCCGAAGGCCCACTCGTGTACCCTTGATGGCTGCACGACATAAAGCTTTACTCGTCGCCTGGGCCATTCAACACCGACACTGGACTGTTGATGGCTGGAAATATATTGCCTGGTCGAATGAGTCTCGTTTCAAATTGTATTGAGCAAATGGACGTGTACTGGTATGGAGACAACCTCATGAATCCATGGACCCTGCATGTCAGCGGAGGACTGTTCAAACTGGTGGAGCCTGTGTAATGGTGTGGGGCGTGTGCATTTGGAGTGATATGTGACCCCTGATACGTCTAGATACGACTCTGACTGGTGACACGTACGTAAGCTTCCTGTCTGGTCACCTGCATCTATTCATGTCCATTGTACATTCCAACAGACTTGGACAATTCAGGCAAAACAGTGGAACATCCCACATATCCAGAATTGCTATATAGTGACTAGAGGAGTACTATTCTGAGTTCAATCATTTCCACTGGCCACCAGACTCCCCAGACATGAACGTTATGGAGCATATATGGGATGCCTTGCAAGTGCTGCTCAGAAGAGATCTCCACCCCCTCGCCGCGCGGGATTAGCCGAGCGGTCTATGCGCTGCTGTGATGGACTGTGCGGCTGATTCCGGCGAAGGTTAGAGTCCTCCCTGGGGCATGGGTGTGTGTGTTTGTCCTTAGGATAATTTAGGTTAAGTGGTGTGTAAGCTTGGGGACTGATCACCTTAGCAGTTATGTCCCATAAGATTTTACACACATTTGAACATTTTTTTTCCACCACCTCGTACTGTTATGGATTTATGCACAACCATGCAGTGTTCATGGTGTCTATTCCCTCCACCACTACTTCAGACATTAGTCCATGCCACGTTGTGTTGCGGCACTTCTACGTGCTAGCGGGCGCTCTTTACATTGTTAGGTATGGGTACGTTGTTTGGCTGTTCAATGTATGTTTCACATATGGCTACACGGCAAGGACACAGATGAAAAGCTCATCCTTAAACTCTGGAACCATTTCAACCAAATGTGTTACACATGTTAGTAATGATCTGGAAAGAAATACTGTGGTAGTTAGAACCATCAATCTTGTTTTAGGGTGGGGGGTGATAACTTGGAGAGAGAAGGAAAGAGGAGGAGTCGGACAGTCAGAAAGAGGGAAGAAAGAGAGTCTGCAGCTCGTGGTCGTGCGGTAGCATTCTCGCTTCCCGCGCCCGGGTTCCCGGATTCGATTCCCGGCGGGGTCAGGGATTTTCTCTACCTCGTGATGACTGGGTGTTGTGTGATGTCCTTAGGTTAGTTAGGTTTAAGTAGTTCTAAGTTCTAGGTGACTGATGACCATAGATGTTAAGTCCCATAGTGCTCAGAGCCATTTGAACCATTTTTTTTAAAGAAAGAGATGGACACAGATAAGCTGAGGAGGAGATGGAAAGAGAGAAGGGGAGGGTAAACAGACAGAGGGACGTGAGGGGAGTAGATGAGCAGGCAAAGGAAAGAGTAGGAGACGTACAGAGACTGGGGGAAGGAAGAGATGGGTGGAAGGAGGGGGCGAGGAGGAGTTGGACAGTATGAGGGATGGAGAAAATGGACAGAGAAAGGGGATGAGATGGGTGGAGAAGGGAGAGGAGATGGACAAAGAATGGAAAAAGGATGTGATGGGCTGAATGAGAAAGGAGGAGGAGATGAAGAGCGAGAGTGTCGATGTATGAGATGCACAGAAAGAGGGGGGGGGAGGATAAGGTATTAGAGGGTGAGGGGAGGAGATGTATGGAGCAGATGGATAGAGCAGTGAGGTGTAGGTGAATAGAGAGATGGAGGAGAAGAAATGGACAGACGGACAGACAGAGGTGGTAGAGCATATGGACAGTGAGAGGGGGAAAAGAAAACAGACTATTTGAAGACTAGACCAAATACGTACCCAGGCAAAACCGGATAGGTATAAAAATTTATTTAGGTATAAAAATGGATGTATGTATGTATGTACGTCCAACATCTCCTCTTAACCCACTGGACGAATTTTTACCAGACGTCGTACACACATTACTTACTGTCTAGAAAGAATCTCTGTGGTGGTAAGAATCACCTACTTATCAAAGGGGTTAGGGTGAAAAGGCAGTGTAATCCATAATCCGGGAATATCTATTTTATTCGTCCAGTATGTGAGAATAAGGTCGCTCAGTGATTTGTGACATACTTTACACATTACTACAAACTGTGATATCGTATTCAGTCGACACCATGCAGGAGGCAGTCGTTCAGTTTGAGAGGTTGGCACTGAAAGCTCCACGGTCGTCAGACAGCGGCTGTGACGAGCGACCAGCTCACCCCAACCATGAGCTGCACGACAGTCACGTCCCCTGAGCGCAAGCGCAACGGGCACCGTGGGTCGCGGGGATAAATCGATCGCTCGACGGCAGTTGTTCCAGTTCTTACTGAGTGATAGACGAGTTCTTGCCGAGGCTTTGTGTAGCCATAGCCTACATCAGTCTAGTATCGACATAGCGTAGTCGCAAATGTCTTTCCGGAAGTAATGTTTCAGGATTGGCTTCACGACTTATGTTTACGTCTTCAATGTGAAGGGTCGAAGCGTTTCACTTATCTTGGCTTTGTCAAGGAATTGTATCTTCGATTCATCAAGAAGGCACTGTATGGAAGTTAAGTATAATATAATAAATACTCAGAAATTTTTTTCTCTCATTTCTTTTATTCTGCCTTAGAACCCACGTAACGTATCGATGGGACACTAGTACTTTTCGCAAAGATATCACCAGTTCGCGACAAAAATGTTTACGTAGGCTTTTCTCACTGACAAAACTCATAAAATCACATAAGGAAAAACGTTTTTGCTGTTCATACAGTGAAAATGCCACATGCTTCTTTACTACTAATCCTATTCTCTTCAGATTTAACAGACAGCAGCCACATATGCCATTGCAAATATATCAAAGTTATATCATTGTACGACATATAGTTCAGAAGATGCGACGTCATAAAAGTTGAACTACGTTGAAATGAAATTGCAGATCTAAGTCACTAGAAATACACGTGAAATGTATGTTACAACTATGTAAAATATATGTGCCATATGAGTACGAGGGCAAAGCAACGGGTAAAGGGCTCGTCCTAAACGCATGGGATGATTTCAAAAATTGGCTCTGCGCGCTATGGGACCTAA
This sequence comes from Schistocerca cancellata, assembly GCF_023864275.1. NCBI lineage: Eukaryota > Metazoa > Arthropoda > Insecta > Orthoptera > Acrididae > Schistocerca > Schistocerca cancellata. The sequence continues at coordinate 1,133,706,010 of NC_064627.1, read as the reverse complement.
CTTCTGAGGTCATCAGTCCCCTAGAACTTAGAACTGCCTAAACCTAACTAACCTAGGACATCACACGCATCCATGTCCGAAGCAGGATTAGAACCTGCGACCGCAGCGGTCGCGCGGTTCCAGACTGTAGCGCCTAGAACCGCTCGGCCACTCCGGCCGGCCGGGATGATTTCAACCACATTTGGTGCACGTATTAGTTACGATAAGGAAAGAAATACTGTGAGGGTAAGAACCAACAGCCTCCCACTGAGGTTGGGCTGATAACATGGAAAGAGAAGGGAGGAGCAAATGGACAGACAGAGTGAAAGAGGAGTTTGATGAAGATAGTGGGCAAGAGGAAATGAAATTAGAGGGAGGAGAAATTTCACAGAAAGAGCGTGAGAAGCAGAGGGATAGTGAAAGTGTAGGAGATGGATAGATAGAGAGGTGAAGAAGGCTGACAGAGAGTACGGGGTGGAGGAACCTGACAGAAGTTTGAGGTGATGGCCAGAGAGTTGGGGAAGGAGTAGGTAGACAGACAGAAGGGGAAGACTGCAATAAATAATTGCGTGGGCAACGCCGCATAATGGGCTAGTGACGTTTATTAAATAAGAAAAGATAGGAACGTAGCGAATCAAGTCATTTATTGGTGGTTGTTATGAACAGTGTAACACGAAACAACGCGTGCTTACAGTTCACCGTTGGATGTGTGCTTTGCCAGCAGCAGTGTGATCACGTGTCTATGAACAGAGCAGACTAATCAATAATGAAAAACCACTGCAAAATTGTTCAGGGGAGCCAGAAAATCGGAAAATGGAAATGCAAAGGCTCAGTGTAGATATAGTAGGGTTAATGAATTGAAATGGAATAAATGATTTATGGTCAGAATTGTGTAGAATAATATCAACAGCACCAGATATGATATAAAAGTAGTAGGGTTCATTATAAATAAGAACGTAGTGCAGAGAGAGAGTTACTGAGAACATTTCAGTGTTGGTATTGTTCTCATCATTTTCTATACCAGTCAACACACGACAATAATATTTCCGGTACACATACTGAAGTCACAAGCCGAAGATGAAGAAAGTATGTGAGGATATTGAGCGAGCGATTCAGATTGTAAAGGTAGATGATAATCTAATAGACATGAGGGATTGGAATGCGGTTATAGGGAAGTAGTAGCAAAAGAGTTTGTAGTATGAATGGGACGGAAGAAAGGCAAATGGATTCTTGCAATACATTGTAGCTAGTCATATTGAATACACTGTTCAAAACACATAAGAGGAGGAGGTATGCTTGGAAAAGGTACAGAGATACAGGAAGATACCAGCTGTGTTACATCATGGTCAGATAGAGGTCCTGAACTCAGCTGTTGGATTGTAAGTAGTACCGAGGAGAAGATACGAGTATAGACACCGTTTGAAATGAGTAATGGTGGATAGTAAACTGAAGTTTAAGAAAATCTCTTGGAAGAATCATTGTGGAAAGAAATGCAATAATGAATTACACAAGATGATAAGGTGTGTTTGAAGTTCTCTAAGGCGGATAATACTGAGGAATGAAAACCACAGTAGGCAGTTTGTTTGTATAGAAATGGATATATCTGAAAATAACAGTTTGGACAGACAAATATGAATACAAGGAAGGTCTCTGCAAAGAAACCTTTGGTAACAGAACTAATACTTCAGTTGATTGACAAAATAAGGAAGTACCAAAACAGGAATACAATAGACAAGTCACTTAGGACTGGAATAAATACAAAGTGCAAGGAAGCCAAGGTGAAATGGCTGCAGCCAAAGCGTGAAGAAATCGACAAAGAGATAAGCATAGGAAGGACTGATTCAGCATATGGACATGTCAAGACAATCTTGAATGAAATGAAAAGAAAATGAATCAGCATTAAAAGTGCAAGAATAATCCCACCGTTAAACACGCACGAGAGATCATATATGAGGAAAGAGAACATTGAAGAAATCTACGGGGGGTGGAGTGCCTGAGAACGAAAAGGAGTCGCTCTATACAAGTTAATGTGTAAGATCTGTAATTCTGCAGGTGTACCATAAGACTTTCGTAAAAATATCATCCACACGTTCTTAAATACAGTAAGTGCAGATAAGTGAAGGGAACTGTCGCATGTACAGCTTACCATCTCATGAATCCAAAATTTTTTCAAGGATAATATGCAAAGGAAGCAAAAAGTAAAGATTGTGATAGGTGGTGACTGTTCTCCATTATGAAAGGTTAAGGCACTACAAAGACAGATCTGACGCAATATTTGAGCACAGAGGCTAGAGATAAAATAATGAAAGACACGTTGATTGGATTTTTTGCACTAGAAGGAGCGTTGGCAAAGCAAAATGGAGGAAGATGTTCCATCGTGTCTTGTCATGAAGTTGGTGAGAGCGAAACAATCACAGACATGAGTGCGTACTAACCCGAGGCTGCCTTCAAGCGACACGGAGTTGGCGCCCAAATGTTCTGGCTGAAGGCTACTTTTAAAACTATAAATTGCGTTTTTAAGGCGTTCTGGCAGCTCACTAGTTTACTGTTTCTGCCGTCGGCTTGCCAATACTACCAGCAATTTACAGAATTGGTCGATCTTACATGCGAAAGATGCAACTCTGCACGCCCTCGTGTCTTCAACGTTTTGGAGCAACGAGCTTATTGTCTGTCAGCAACAGCAATCAACTGAATGCTGAACGTCAATGCTCTTTCTGATATTGCCTTGCCACGGTTCGCGTGGTTCCCCGGTCGGAGGTTCGAGTCCTCCTTCGGGCATGGGTGTGTGTGTTGTCCTTAGCGTAAGTTAGTTTACGTTAGATTACGTAGTGTGTAAGCCTCGGTACCAATGACCTGATCAGTTTGGTCCAATGTGAACTTATCACAAATTTCCAAAACAATTTTCAAATTGACTGGCAGCGAAAATGCTTAATATCACCGTGTACAGTCTTATGGATGGAGACTTCTACCTCGCGAGTAGGGACTGTTATCTCAGCTGTTTTTCCAATTTTCCATCTCTAACCTGAACCAGGTCACTGACTTCGTGGTTCTCAGAAGCTACGATCATTCTTGCTGCACATGCTAGGATGTGCTTGTTTATCACTACAGTCTGAAATGATTCCACCAACTGAGATCAATTTCTACCTCTGTTTTTTTAATTAATTCCTGCCTCTATAACAGGGAGTGGGCAAGGCAACAATAAACGACAGAAATATTCGTAGTAGATCAGTAGATGAGATGTGCCATATCCCATCTTCTGACTGTAATTTAGTTGCAACTCCTGATATAAGCAGAGAGTGGCTAGTTATTGTTACTCGCTACGCAAGGAATAATAAAGATCATCTCGTAACTAAATGTTTGCTTTCAGCCTTTTAGTATCTCTGCGTTTAACCCACAGATGGCGAACCTTTGTGAATCATAAACGCATTATTAACAGAAGACGAAGACCTTCATCTACGCCTACATCTACGTGACTACTCTGCAATTCACACTTACAGGGTGTTTCAAACATGTTCGGTATATTTGAAACGGCAATAAAAACGAAACGAGCAGCGATAGAAATACAGCGTTTGTTGCAATATGCTTGGGACAACAGTACATTTTCAGGCAGATAAACTTTCGAAATTACAGTAGTTACAATTTTCAACAATAGATGGCGCTGCGGTCTGGGAAACTCTATAGTACGATATTTTCCACATATCCACCATTCGTAGCAATAATATGGCGTAGTCTCTGAATGAAATTACCCGAAACCTTTGACAACGTGTCTGGCGGAATGGCTTCACATGCAGATGAGATGTACTGCTTCAGCTGTACAATTGTTTCTGGATTCTGGCGGTGCACCTGGTCTTTCAAGTGTCCCCACAGAAAGAAGTCACAGGGGTTCATGTCTGGCGAATAGGGAGGCCAATCCACGCCGCCTCCTGTATGTTTCGGATAGCCCAAAGCAATCACACGATCATCGAAATATTCATTCAGGAAATTAAAGACGTCGGCCGTGCGATGTGGCCGGGCACCATCTTGCGTAAACGACGAGGTGTTCGCAGTGTCGTCTAAGGCAGTTTGTACCGCCCCAAATTCACGAAGAATGTCCAGATAGCGTGATGCAGTAATCGTTTAGGATCTGAAAAATGGGCCAATGATTCCTTTGGAAGAAATGGCGGCCCAGACCAGTACTTTTTGAGGATGCACGGACGATGGGATTGCAACATGGGGCTTTTCGGTGCCCCATATGCACCAGTTCTGTTTATTGACGAAGCCATCCAGGTAAAAATAAGCTTCGTCAGTAAACCAAATGCTGCCCACATGCATATCGCCGTCATCAAGCCCGTGCAGTATATCGTTAGCGAATGTCTCTCGTGCAGCAATGGTAGCGGCGCTGAGGGGTTACCGCGTTTGAATTTTGTACGAACAGAGGTGTAAACTCTGACGCATGAGACGATACGTGGACGTTGGCGTCATTTGGGCCGCAGCTGCAACACGGCGAACGGAAACCCGAGGCCGCTGTCGGATCACCTGCTGCACTAGCTGTGCATTGCCCTCTGTGGTTGCCGTACGCGGTCGCCCTACCTTTCCAGCACGTTCATCCGTCACGTTCCCTGTCCGTTGAAATTTTTCAAACAGATCTTTATTGTATCGCTTTTCGGTCCTTTGGTTACATTAAACCTCCGTTGAAAACTTCGTCTTGTTGCAACAATACTGTGTTCTAGGCGGTGGAATTCCAACACCAGAAAAATCCTCTGTTCTAAGGAATAAACCATGTTGTCCACAGCACACTTGCACGTTGTGAACAGCACACGCTTACAGCAGAAAGACGACATACAGAATGGCGCACCCACAGACTGCGTTGTCTTCTATATCTTTCACATCACTTGCAGCGCCATCTGTTGTTGAAAATTGTAACTACTGCCATTTCGAAAGTTTATCCACCTGAAAATGTACTGTTGTCCCAAGCATATTGCAACAAACGGTGTATTTCTATCGCTGCTCGTTTAGTTTTTATTGCCGTTTCAAATATACCGGTCATTTTTGAAACACCCTGTACATGCCTGGCAGAGGACTGCAACTTAAATAGTGGCAACTATTTATTCACAAGCGGTACAAAAGAGCTACATGTTTGCATATGTTACTGTCCGTCACAGTAGTCACCAGCGTTGTCCAGAACCCTTTTCCAGCGATGTGGAAGGTGTAGTATACCGTTAGCAGAGCCTGTTCTGTTCGTGGTGCGAATGCAGCGGTCTAATGCCTGTCGGATCTCTGGAACAGTTCTGAAGCGAATGGCACGAAATGGTTCCTTCATCTGCGGAATCAAATCCAAGTCACAAGGACCTAAGTCCGGGGAGTATGGTGGATGGTACAGTACTTCTCTCTCCCATCGACCGAACAGAGCAGCCACATCTTGCGCTGTATGCGCCCGCGCATTGTCGTGCAAAATGATGGGTGAGTTGCGCAGAAAGTGTCCCCGCTTCTTTCGCAAAGCTGGTCGCAGGTGACTTAAGTCCTTGTGATGATGATGATGTTTGGTTTGTGGGGCGCTCAACTGCGTGGTTATCAGCGCCCGTACAATTACCCAATCTTTGCTCAGTCCAATTTCGCCACTTTCCGGGATGATGATGAAATGATGAGGACAACACAAACACCCAGTCATTTCGAGGCAGGTGAAAATCCCTGACCCCGCCGGGAATCGAACCCGGGACCCCGTGCTCGGGAAGCGAGAACGCTACCGCGAGACCACGAGCGGCGGACACTTAAGTCCTTGTGACTTTGATTTGATTCCGAAGATGAAGGAACCACTTCGTGGCATTTGCTTCATAACTGTTCCAGAGTTTCGACAGGCAGTAGACCGCTGCATTCGCACCATCAACAGAACAAGCTCTGCTGACGGTATACTACGCCTTCCACATCGCTGACAACAGGTTCTGCACAATGCTGGTTGTAACCTCCCCCTCACTTATCGACCTTAATGACAGTGAAAAATTAAACTGCGTGTACCTAATGGAAATTTGGGAAAAGCAATCGTCACCGAAGTTAATCTGTCGGTAAAGAGGGAGGAAAAGGTTACATCTAAATGAAAAGAAAAATGCTAATGGAACAGGTGGAATTTAATTTTGAAAAGGGGTAAAGTTAATAAAGAAAGTAAATGTGCGGCCGTTACGTTAACCATTAACTAGCGGTAATTAGATATTTGAGATTTAGGGGAAATTACGGTCGCCAGTCCTAAGGACAATTACTATAGTAACTGAAAAAGAAAGATTATTACACATATAATTAGCACTAGAAGCGTGGCAACTGAAGCTTGACACGTGCAGTGTGAAGACTGGAAGTTTGTCAGAAGTAATAAATTTCGCTACACTCTGACTTAATTTAGCAAAAGAATTAGTAAAACAGGAAAATCGAAAGTTAATTTAGTGACTGAAGTTAATAGTGAGCTTTCTTTCTGAAGCACATCGAAATTCAGTAAAATACGGTTAGTCTTGGAAGCTACTTGAATCTACGCAATTTAGAAATAAGGGATTTAACTTTGAACTTGAATTAAATGATTCTGAACAATTAACAGTAGTAAAATTTAGTACGTACCAAGCTGAGCTGCAGTCACAGGTAAGCTAAAATACGGTAACAAAACTCGCACTCTTAATTTGTGCTTGTGTAATCTGAATATTGTAGCCAGCTATGAATACCTTAACTGAACTTTGAAATTAAAGCAGTGAAATGGAATGATGCTGGCGTTTGAATTTCAGCGACACTCGGGTTCATTCCGGAAAAGGAAGGGACCCTGCTTGGTAATGCAGTTGGGACAATGAGCAACAAACGTTCATGCTAAGTTGCTGTAATTTTGTGAAGCAACAATTTTAAAAGTTTGAAAAGCTGAGGTCTGCCATACAGTTCTAAAACTTTACGTGCTTCCAGTCTTCCTTCTTGGCTGATTGAAGGTTTGAAGCCGTCGATCGAGGAGGTGGCGACAGTCACTCATTGTCGGCCGTCGCTGTTGCTGAAGCTGGATGTTGGCGCGCCTTCTTCTCGACACGGTCACCAGACGAAAAGGGCTCTTGATGTGCGCCAGCTAATGCTTCCAGTCCGCGACACCATGTCAGAAACTGTCATCGCAAGTCGAGCGCAATTACATTCTGCCAAACCCCGAAAGCGCGGCAACTCGCGGGAGCTTCACACAACACACCTGCTCCACTGCACCACCCCAACCAGACCCCTCTGCTCTGCCCGCGCTCCACGAGGCAGAGTTAACACTACCAACGATCCTGCACACTTTGATTCTTCACACGACCTATCGATGTAATCGTTCGATAGCAGTTTTCCCTAGGCAAGACCCAACAAAAAAATACAAATAATATTTAAGAAAGAAAGCAAACATAAATGCAGAAATATATATATATATATATATATATATATATATATATATATATATATATATATATACAAATAGTAAAACAATTACAGTATGTAAAGACACAGAAATGTCATATATTCAGGTAACAAAAATAAGGAAAACAAATTTATAGTAAAATAAATGGAAATAGGAGGATATGCATTTCCGGCGTTACATGGTGACTAATTTGAAGGACAGTAACAGGTGCAAACATGTAACTCCTTTGTATCGGTTGTGAAGTCCGCCCCCGTTAGCTGAGTGGTCATCGCGGCGGAATGCCACGCGAAGGGGCCCAGGTACGATTCCCGGCTGGGGCAGGAGATTTTCTCCGCCCAGGGATTCGGTGTTTTGTTGCCCTCATCATCGTTTCATCCCCATGTTCGACGCGCCAGTCGCCCCATGTGGCGTCGAATGCAGTAAGTACTTGCCCTCGGTGGCCGAACTTCCCCGAATGGGGGACTCACGGCCCACAGTGCCGTATGCTCATTTCCATCGGTTGTGAGTAAGTAGTTGCCGCTATTTATGTTCCAACCTCCGTATGTCTCTACCGTTCCACCTGTAAGTAGGCTGTTTAGGTTCTTATATGGGTAACGCCGCCGCCACGTAGCGCTCTCTGTATGAAAATCACTGGCTGTGCTTTGTGCAGTCTGTGGCTAGTTTTGCATTGTTGTCTGCCATTCTAGTGTTGGGCAGCGGCAGCTGGATGTGAACAGCGCGTAGCGTTGCGCAGTTGGAGGTCAGCCGCCAGCAGTGGTGGATATGGGGAGAGAGATGGCGGAGTTTTGAAATTTGTAAGACTGGATGGCATATATATTATGATTATTAAGGTAAATACATTATTTGTTCTCTATTAAAATCTTTCATTTGCTAACTATGCCTATCAGTAGTTAGTGTCTTCCGTAGTTTGAATCTTTTATTTAGCTGGTAGTAGTGGCGCTCGCTGTATTGCAGTAGTTCGAGTAACGAAGATTTTTGTGAGGTAAGTGATTTGTGAAAGGTATAGGTTGATGTTAGGGATTATTGAAAGTCAGATTGCGTAGCGCTAAAAATATAGTGTGTCAGTTTAAGCACAGTCTTGTATAAACGTTCAAAAGGGTTATGAAACGTCCCCTTTTGAACATTTATACAAGACTGTGCTTAAACTGACACAGAATATTTTTAGCGCTACGCAGTCTGACTGGCCCTGACTAACATTAACCTATACCTTTCACAAATCACTTACCTCACAAAAATCTTCGTTACTCGAACTACTGCAATACAGCGAGCGCCACTACTGCCAGCTAAATAAAAGATTCAAACTACGGAAGGCATTAACTACTGATAGGCATAGTTAGCAAATGAAAGATTTTAATAGAGAACAAACAATGTATTTACCTTAATAGTGTTGAAAAAGCATAATATACATGTTCATGACATCCATTTTTACAAATTTCCAAACTCCGCCATCTCTCTCCCCACATCCACCACTGCTGGCGGCTCACCTCAAACTGCGCAACGCTACGCGCTGTTCACATCCAGCTGCTGCTGCCCAACGCTACAATGGCAGACAACAATGCAAAACTAGCCACAGACTGCACAAAGCACAGCCAGTGATTTTCATACGTGGCGGCGGCGTTACGAATATAAGAACCTGAACAGCCTACTTACATAGCCCCCATGCTCCCCACAAAAAATTTTACAAATTGTTTTGGGCACTGGGCAATACATATTTGTTAAAATTTTTCATAATCGTAATTACAATAACAAAGAAATCAAATGCACACACTTATTGATACAATGTTGGTCAAAAGCTAAAATTTTCTCACAGTCCATAAAGATAGTCTTGATCATTTGTCATATCACAATTGCAGTGTTTTTCTCAAAGTCTGAGCAGTAAAAGAAAATGCACACGGAAGTAGTGGATTTCCCTGCAGTCTTGAAGACGTAGTGTTGTCCTTCCAACGGAAAGACAGTGCTGACTCTTGACATGCAGACAGGTCATAGGCCACAACAGAGCAAACCCACAGCAGAGTCATTCGACGTTTCGTTCCACCCTCTAACAGCACGTGGGAAAAACAAATATTTCTGTAGACCCCTGGTTTCTCTTATTTTATTCTGATGATCATTTCCCCCTTTTAAGGTTGTCGACAGTAAAATATTTTATTGGTGATTGGAATTTTGTTAAAAGATCTCGTCGCAAGAAAGAAAAGCATTTATTTTAATGCCTCCCGTCACAACCCGCTGATCACACCTGTAAAACTCGCATCCGTGTTCCGCTACTATACAAAACTTTCTGCTCTTCTTTGAACTTTTTCGATGTCCCCCGTCAATCCCATGTAGTATGGATCCCACACATCACATCAAAACTCTTGCAGAGCACGAATAAGCGTAGTGTAGGTAGTCTCTTTAGTAGACCTGTTACATCTTATAACAGTTCTACTAATAAAACGTAGTCTTAGCTTTGCCTTCCCCCTGCAACAATATCTATGTGATCGTTCCAACATAAGTATTTAGTCGAATAAGTGTGGAAGATCTCACACTATTCCTTACCAAAATAGAAATGCCACTTTTCGGACCATGCAGATATAGCGTGCAAGTCATTGTGTAATTGGTTTTGATCTTCTGAGGACTTTACTAGACGGTAAATGACGGCATCATCTGACAACAATCTAAGAGGGCTGCTCAGATTATCTCATGAATCGTAAACGTAAGGTAGGAAAAGCAGAGGGCATATAATGTTTTCTTGGGGAACGCTGGATATCATTTCTGTTTTACTGGATGTTTTTCCGTCGATTTCTACGTACAGTAACCTTTCTGAGGGGAAATCACAGATCCACTCGCTCAACTGAAGCGACACTCCGTAGGCATACAGTTTCATTAGAAGTCTCTTGTGAGGAACGGTGTCAAAAGCTCTCTGGAAATTTAGAAATATGGAATAAATTTGAGATGATCTATCGATGGCATTCATAACTTCGCGAGCATGTAGAGCTAGTTGTGTTTCACAATAACGATGCTTTCTGATCCGTTCTGACTGTTTATTGATAGACCGTTATCTTCGAGGTTTTGAAATTTGTGGTAAGGTCTCATGGAACCAAACTGCTAAGGGCATCAGTCCCTAAGCTGACACACTACTTAATCTAACTTTAACTTACGCTAAGGACGGCACACACACCAATACCTGAGGGAGGACTCGAACCTCCGGCGGGTGAAGCCGAGAGACAAGAGGCCTCAGAATATCTTAGAGGTAATTCGTAATGTTCGAAAGCACTATATGTAACAAAATCATACCGCAGATAGACTTCAGTGATATGGATCTGTAATTCAACGGATTAGTTCCATTTCCTTTCTTGAGTATTGGTGTAACCTTTACAACTTCCCGGTCTTTTGGTATGGATCCTTCATACAGCGAGCGGTTACACATGATTGCTAAGTATTGGGCTGCGTCACTATCGTACTCTGAAAGGAAGGTTTCTGGTAGGCTATGTGGACAGGAAGAGTTGCCTTTATGAAGTGCTTGAAGCTACTTCAGCACACAGAGGATATCTACTTCTAAATTACTCATTTTGGCCGTTGTTATCGATTTGAATTCTGGAATATTTGCTCCGTCTCGTTTCGTGAAGGAACATCTGAAAACTGTATTCAAAAACGTGGATTAATAGGCGCTGTCACCTGCAATATTACCATTGGTATCACTCATTGAAGGTATTAATTGTGTACTTTACATACGATTAGAATCTCTGAGGATTTTCTATTAGATTTCTAGGCAAAATTTCATTGTGGAGGGTATTAAAACCACCTCGCGTTGAAGTTCGCGCTAAGCTTCGAGCTTCAGTAAAACATCGCCAGTCATGAAGGTTTTGTGTTCTTTTAAATTACACACGCCTTTTTCGTTGCTTCTGCTCCGGTGTTCTCACCTGTTTTGTGTACGATGGGTGATCAGCACCATCTTTTATTAATTTATTAGGTATAAATCTCTCAGTTGCGTCAGGTACTATTTCTCTGAACTGAAGCCGTATCTCGTGCACACTTACACTGTTAGTTGGGAAAGAGTGGTTGCTGTCTCTTAGGGAGGAAAGTGCTACTCGCTCACATAAGCGTTTTGTGGGAAGACGGTACGCCCTCGCCGGTCACGGCATCGCAAAAGGGGTTTCCCTTCCGTAATTGGCAGCTTGTTTCGTCTTCAAAATCAGCGGTGTGAAGTGGCTTGAAGAAAAAAAAAGGCGTTCTCCAGGTGCCTGGCCGACTGTCCACGGAGAGTCACGAAAAAAAAAAGACACACACCCATTCTTTTCTCTAAAGGTGCTCTCTTGTCGATCGTTGCAACAAACTACAGCAGAATGGGATCCGTAGACGCACGAACACAGTGTTGGTCCCAGGAGTGGAGCGAGGAGAACAACCCCGTGTAGAACAGCCGTAAGTTTCAATAGGAAATTCTCTCAGGACATTGCATACGACGCTGAGCTAGCGTCAGCACTGTCGTGAACAAACAAGTGCTATCTCTCTATTTCTCTCTCTCTCTCTCTCTGTTCTCTAGCGTGGGGTGTTATCAGCTTTTCAGATTCTGCTAGGAATGAGATGTATGACGACGATTTCGCCTCTTCCAATTGGCCACCCTCCAGAAACTCACGTAGAAGGAACTTAAGCGGTAGGCTCTCCCTTGTCTGACTGGTGGTGCTAGAACTTAATTCTTCTATAAGTCCTAAGGAGGTCTTAGAGATGTAGTTGCTGTTGTTGTGGTCTTCAGTCCTGAGACTGGTTTGATGCAGCTCTCCATGCTACTCTATCCTGTGCAAGCTGCTTCATCTCCCAGTACCTACTGCAACCTGCATCCTTCTGAATCTGCTTAGTGTATTCATCTCTTGGTCTCCCCCTACGATTTTTACCCTGCACGCTGCCCTCCAATACTAAATTGCTGATCCCTTGATGCCTCAGAACATGTCCTACCAACCGATCCCTTCTTCTGGTCAAGTTGTGCCACAAACTTCTCTTCTCCCAAATCCTATTCAACACTTCCTCACTAGTTATGTGATCTACCCATCTAATCTTCAGCATTCTTCTGTAGCACCACATTTCGAAAGCTTCTATTCTCTTCTTGTCCAAACTATTTACCGTCCATGTTTCACTTCCATACATGGCTACACTCCATACAAATACTTTCAGAAATGACTTCCTGACACTTAAATCTATACTCGATGTTAACAAATTTCTCTTCTTCAGAAACGCTTTACTTGCCATTGCCAGTCTACATTTTATATCCTCTCTCCTTCGACCATCATCAGTTATATTGCTCCCCAAATAGCAAAACTCCTTTACTACTTTAAGTGTCTCATTTCCTAATCTAATACCCTCAACATCACCCGACTGAATTCGACTACATTCCATCATCCTCGTTTTGCTTTTGTTGATGTTCATCTTATATCCTCCCTTCAAGACACCATCCATTCCGTTCAACTGCTCTTCCAAGTCCTTTGCCGTCTCTGACAGAATTACAATGTCATTGGCGAACCTCAAAGTTTTTATTTCTTCTCCATGGATTTTAATACCTACTCCGAAATTTTCTTTTGTTTCCTTTACTGCTTGCTCAATATACAGATTGAATAACATCGGGGAGAGGCTACAACCCTGTCTTACTCCCTTCCCAACCACTGCTTCCCTTTCATGTCCCTCGACTCTTATAACTGCCATCTGGTTTGTGTACAAATTGTAAATAGCCTTTCGCTCCCTGTATTTTACCCCTGCCACCTTTAGAATTTGAAAGAGAGTATTCCAGTCAACATTGTCAAAAGCTTTCTCTAAGTCTACAAATGCTAGAAACGTAGGTTTGCCTTTCCTTAATCTTTCTTCTAAGATAAGTCGTAAGGTCAGTATTGCCTCACGTATTCCAGTATTTCTACGGAATCCAAACTGGTCTTCCCCGAGTTCGGCTTCTACTAGTTTTTCCATTCGTCTGTAAAGAATTCGTGTTAGTATTTTGCAGCTGTGGCTTATTAAACTGATAGTTCGGTAATTTTCACATCTGTCAACACCTATTATTCTGGTGTTACCCTGCAACAGGAACAGATGGTCATTCTAGCGTCAGAGCTCCACTGCTGGTTTTTTTTAATTTCCAAAGAGATCAGCTTTCGATGGATGGTAAAACTGATTTCAGATGTGGCACCAACTCTTCGGTAGGTAAGCAATGCTTTGAAGGGTAAGTCATTAGGTCCGTTAAACCGTTGTTGGTTCTGAGACAACAGTCTCGAGCCACATATGTTATACAAAATACCTTTTCACTAAACCGAACGAGGTGGTGCAATGGTTAGCACATTGGACTCGTATTCGGGAGTACGTTGGTTCAAACCCGCGTCCGGCCATCCTAATTAAGGTTTTGCGTGATTTTCCTAATTAGCTTCAGGCAAATACTGGGATGGTTCCTTTGAAAGGGCACGGCCGACTTTCTTCCCCATCCTTCCCTAATCCGATGGGACAGATGACCTTGCTGTTTCGTCCCCTGCCCCCCCCCCCCCCCCCCAAATCAAGCAACGACACAACCAAATTTGCGAATGGACAACAGATTAATTAATCGTATCGACACGTTTATTTTCTAAGGAATCCTCACACAAATTCCGTAGGGGTAGCAACGTTTCCCTATGCTTTCATGATTAACCCTGACTTTGAAGTAATATGACCATCCACGCAATTGTGTTAGGAACTGCCGGAGTATACAAACCCTGTGGTCCCGTTTAACTACAAGAGGTAATGTCCTTTAGTTTCTTTTGCCTTAGTTTTTTCCCCTGTGACTCGACACACGAAAGTGTGATGTGTTATATTAATGATCCCGTAAGGATATTTGATATTTTTTCTCTTATTAATGTGTGAATTCTTTACAAATTGTTTGATTAATTTGGTATAATCATGGTAAGTATTAAATATTCGAAATGAAGCTGAACCAATAGTTTTCTTTTCGTAAGCAGTATATTCCTCACCCTTTGGAGCCAGTCGTTTCCACAATACTGGCACTTCCACTTGAATTTATTTCACCGCATAAAGTTAATTCTGCCCACCCACGCTTAGCATAAGGAGTAGAGCACTCATTTCTTTGTTCACCTATTCACTGGTGTATTTCTGTCGGTTCCCTACAGAATAATCTATAAGTCTACTGTAGCACCATTCAACAGTGTGTGGGTAGACAGAGATACCGGATAGTTCCTTCAACCGAAACTTCTGCTTAGGGACTGCTGCACAGGGCGTCTGCAGTTCATAAACGTCTTCCGTTTCTTCTTACGTTACTGTTTTCATCGTGTAACCTAAATGCTACTAAATGCACCTGTTTCTTGCATTATGTCTGTGATTTACTGTCTTGGAGTTCTCTCAGTGGACTCTAACAGTACCAAACTTTAACACTGAAGAAGTCAATAAGTCATCAATACTCAGAAAAAGTCACAAAAATGGGGTACCTTACAATGCACTGCGGGACCTTTTTTTGTCCAGCGTAGTGCAGCCTCGACGTGGCAGGGACTCAACGAGTCGCTGTAAGACACCTGCCGAAATATTGAGTCATGCTGCCTGTATAGAGGTCCATAACATGAAAGTGTTGACGGTGCAGGATTTTGTGCATGAACTGACGTCTAGATTATCTCCCATAAATGTTGGATGGGACTGATGTCGGGCGGTCTGGGTGGCCAAATCATTCCCTCGAAATTTCCAGTTGGTTCCTCAAACCAATCACGAACAACTGTGACCCAGGGAAATCGTTATTTGGCTACACGAAGTCCAAGAATGCCAGTGGTCTCCTACTAGCCGGACATAGACATTTCCAGTCAATGATCGGTTCAGTTGGACCGGAGGACACAGTCCTTTCAATGTAAAAATAGCCCACACGATTATGGAGCCCCACCAGGTTGCACAGTGCCTTTATTGAAAACTTGGATCTACGACACTCAAACCCTTCCATCAGCTCTTACCCGAAATTGGGACTCATCTGACCTGGCCACGGATTTCTAGTCGTCTATGGTTGAGCCAACATGGCCACGGGCAAAGGGGAGACGCTGCAGGCAGTGTCACCCGATAAGCAAAGGCTCTAGCATCGATCGTCTGGTGCCACACCCCATTAACATCAAATTCCGCAGCACTGTCGTAACGTATACGTTCGCCGCACGTCCCACGTTGATTCCTGTCATTATCTCACGCTGTATTGCATGTCTGTTAGCACTGACAACTAACACTGCTGCTCTCTGTCGTTAAGTGAATGCCCTCGGCCTGCGTTGTATGTGTGAGAGGTAATGCCTCAAATTTGGTATTCACGGAACACTCTAGACTTTGTGGCTCTTGGAATACTGCATTCCCTAACGATCTCCGATATACAATGTCGCGTGTGTCTAGCTCCAACTATCACACTGCGCCGGCCGGTGTGGCCGAGTGGTTCTAGGCGCTTCAGTCTGGAACCGCGCAACCGCCACGGTAGCAGTTTCGAATCCTGCCTCGGGCATGGATCTGTGTGATGTCCTTAGATTAGTTTGGTTTGAGTAGTTCTAAGTTCTAAGGGACTGATGACCTCAGATGTTAAGTCCCATACTTCTCAGAGCCATTTGAACCATCACACTCTGTTCAAGTTCTGTTAATTTCCGTCGTGCAGCCATAATCATGTCGGAAAACGTTCCACTTGAATCATATGAGTAAAAATGAGACCTTCCTTTGATACGCTGTGTGCACATCGATAGCCTATCTATTTTATCATCTCAACGTCCGTGTTCCAGTCACATTAATGTGACCACAGCCTATGTCGACGTCAACATGCAATAATCACTCATACACAGCATGTGGCAGCACTAGCAGTGCAGAGTATATGAAGCATGTCACGGGGGAGGGAGGGGGGGGGGGCAAGGCCCCGAAAAAAAGCGCAGTCGTTGTCATAATTCCAAAATGGAGGGATTTATCTCACGTCCAACTGGTTATGATTCTTGGCTTTTGAGCCAAGGGTAGAAGTAACATCTTCAACTTTTGTAGTCCTGTCTCCCTCAGGTTCGTGTAATATTACGGTATATTGATAATTTTTACTTTATGGACCATCTGACAGCAACTGAATGAAACACAGTTGCTTGCCATATGCGTTTCGCCTTTATTTTCTGCAAGGTATCTTCAGTGGCCTGGAATATGTACATATGCTTGCTATTTAGTTTACATTTTTGTTATTGTATCTATAGGTTATAAACAGTTCTCGTAGTTGGTTTTTGCTATTATGAAGTAATATTTTGAACTGTACTTACAGGTTACATGGACGATTTTCTACGTATTACGCTCGTGTTACATTTTTGGTATTGTTCTTCTTCTTATAAGTGCCAATTTGCGTTTCTTTCCCACATTTCACAGCACTATGAACTGAACACTAGTTTTGATGCAATGTTTTGGCTTGTGTTGCCGACTGTCTGATATTATTGCCAAAGATCGAACGTTACTATCAGCTTTTGAGTGTAATTATTGAAACATATGTGATCTGTTTGTGTATCCAGTATTCGAATCAGAATATAAATGTGCTTTTGACTAGTAAAGGTCGTATAACGGAGAAGGGATACACTATGTGATGAAAAGTATCCAAACACCACCAAAAACATATGTTTTTCATGTTAGGAGCATTTTGCTGCTACCTTCTGCCAGGTACTCCATATCAGCGACCTCAGTAGTCGTTAGACATCGTGAGAGAAGAGAATGGGGCGCTCCGCAGAACTCACGCTCTTCGAACTTGGGCAGATGATTGGGTGTCACTTGTGTCATACGCCTGTACGCAAGATGAACACTTTCCTAAACATTCCTATGTCCACTACTTCCGATGTGATAGTGAAGCGGATACGTGAAGGGACACATACAGCACAAAAGCGGACAGGCCGACCTCGTCTGTTGACTGACAGAGACCACCGACCGTTGAATATGGTCGTAATGTGTAATAGGCAGACATCAATTCAGACCATCACACAGGAATTCCAAACTGTATCAGGATCCACTGCAAGTACTATGACAGTTAGGTGGGAGGTGAGAAAACTTGGATTTCATGGTCGAGCGGCTGCTCATAAGCCACACATCACGCCGGTAAACGCCAAACGACGCCTCGCTTGGTGTGAGGAGCGTGAACATTGCAAAATTGAAGAGTGGAAAAACGTTGTGTAGAGTGAAGAATCACTGTACACAATGTGGCGATCCGATGGCAAAGTGTGGGTATGGGGAATGCCCGGTGAACGTCATCTACCAGCGTGTGTAGTGCCAACAGTGAAACTCGGAGGCGTTGGTGTTATAGTGTAGTCGTTATTTTCTTGGAGGAGACTAGCATCCCTTGTTGTTTTTCGTGGCATTATCACAGCATCGACCTACATTGACGTTTTAAGCACATTCTTGCTTCCCACTGTTTAAGAGCAATTCGGGGGTAGCGATTGCATCTTTCAACACGATCCAGCGCCGGTTCATATGCACGGCGTGTGGCGGAGTGGTTACACGACAGTAACATTCCTGTAATTAGTGTTCTGACCTTAACTTTTTTTTTTGTCATCAGTCTTTGGTCTGCTTTGGTTCGACCCGCCACGAATTTCTCTCGTGTTCCAGTTTCTTCTTCTCAGACTAGCACTTGCAGCCTACGTCCTCAATTATTTACTGGACGTATTCCAATCTCTTCCTCTACTTTTTTTGCTTTCTGTAGCTCCCTCTAGTACCATGGAAGTCATTCCCTCATGTCTTAGCAGATGTCGTGTCATACTGTCCCCTCTCCTTATCAGTGTTTTCCACATATTCCTTTCCTCTCCGATTCTGCGCAGAACCTCCTCATTCCTTACCTTATCAATCCACGTAATTTTCAACATTCGTCTGTAGCACCACATCTGAAATGCTTCGATTCCCTTCTGTTCCGGTTTTCCCACAGTCCATGTTTCACTACCATGTACAAAAACTACCAGACGGACATCCTCAGAAATTTCTTCCTCAAATTAAGGTCGGTATTTGATATTAGTAGACATATCTTGGCCAGGAATGCCTTTTTTGCCATTGCTAGTCTGCTTTTGATGTCCTCCTTGCTCCGTCCGTCATTGGTTATTTTACTGTCAAGGTAGCAGAATTCCTTAACTTCATTGACTTCGTGACCATCAATCCTGATGTTAAGTTTCTCTCTGTTCTTATTTTCTACTTCTCATTACCTTCGCCTTTCTTCAGTTTACTCTCAATACGTACTCTGTATTCATTAGACTGTTCATTCTGTTCATCAGATCATGTAATTCTTCTTCACTTTCACTCAAGATAGCAATATCATCAGCGAATCGTATAATTGATATTCTTTCACCTTGAAATATAATTCCATTCCTGATATTTTCTTTTATTTCCATCATTGCTTCGTCGGCGTACAGATTGAACAGTAAGGGCGAAAGGCTACATCCTTGTCTTACACCCTTCTTAATATGAGCACTTCGTTCTTGGTCGTCCACTCTTATTATTCCCTCTTTGCTATTATACATATTTTGTATGACCCGTCTCTCCCTGTCGCTTACCCCTACTTTTTTCAGAATTTCGAACATCTTGCACCATTTTAAATTGTCGGGCGCTTCTTCCAGGCCGACAAATCCTATGAACGTGTCTTAATTTTTCTTTGCCTTGCTTTGATTGTTAACTATAAAGTGAGGATTGCCTATCTGGAGCCTTTACCGTTCCTAAAGGCAAAGTGATCAGCATCTAGCGTATCTTCAATTTTCTGCTCCATTCTTCGGTATATTATTCTTGTAAGCAACTTGGATGCGTGACTGTCAAGCTGATTGTGCGATAATTCTCGCACTTGTCAGCTCTCGCAGTCTTCGAAATTGTGTGGGATGATGCTTTTCCGAAAGTCAGATGGTACGTCGCCAGACTCATACATTCTGCACACCAATGTGAATAGTGGTTTTGTTGCCACTTCCTCCAATGATTTTGCCGGCCACGGTGGTCGATCGGTTCTAGGCGCTTCAGTGCGGAACCGCGCGACTGCTACGGTGGCAGGTTCGAATCCTGCCTCGGGCATGGATGTGCGTGATGTCCTTAGGTTAGTTAGGTTTAAGTAGTTCTAAGTTCTAGGGGACTGATGACCTCAGATGTTAAGTCCCCTAGTTCTCAGAGCCATTTTTGAACCTCCAATGATTTTAGAAATTCTCATTTAATAGTATCTACCCCTTGTGCCTTATTTGACCTTAAGTCCTCCAAAGCTCTTTTAAATTCTAGTTCTAATACTGAATCCCCTATCTCTTCTAAATCGACTCCTGTCTCTTCTTCTGTCACATCAGACAAATCTTCCCCATCATAGAGGCTTTCAATATATTCTTTCCACCTATCCGCACTCTCCTCTGCATTATCAGTGGGATTCCTGTTGCATCCCTGTTTTTAATGTCGCCGAAGGTTGTTTTCACTTTCCTGTATGCTGAGTCAGTCCTTCCGACTATCATTTCTTTTCGATGTCTTCACATTTTTCCTGCAGCCATTTCGTCTTAGCTTCCATGCACTTCCTATTTATTTCCCTCCTCAGCGACTTGTATTTCTGCATTCCTGAGTTTCCCGGATCATTTTTGTACTTCCTCCTTTCATCGATTAATTAAAGTATTTCTTACGTTACCTATGGTTTCTTCGCAGTTACCATCTTTGTACCTATGTTTTCCTTCCCAACGTCGGTGATGGCAATTTTTAGAGATGTCCATCCCTCTTCAACTGTACTGCCTACTGAGCTATTCCTTATTGCTGTATCTATAGCGTTAGAGAACTTCAAACGTATCTCGTCATTCCTTAGTACTTCCGTATCCCACTTCTTTGCGTATTGATTCTTCCTGACTAATGTCTCAAACTTCAGCCTACTCTTCATCACTACTATATAGTGATCTGAGTCTATATCTGCTCCTGGGTACACCTTACAATCCAATATCTGATTTCGGAATATCTATCTCAGCATGATGTAATCTAACTTAAATCTTCCCGTATCATCCGGCCCTATCCAAATACACCTCCTCCTCTTGTGATTCTTGAACAGAATATTCGCTATTACTAGCTGAAACTTGTTGAGCAACTCATCTTGTCTTTCTCCTCTCTCATTCCTTGTCCCAAGCCCATTTTCTCCTGTAACCTTTTCTTCTACTCCTTTCCCTACAACTGCATTCCATTCCCCCATGACTATTAGATTTTTGCCCCCCTTTACATACTGTATTACCCTTACAATATCCTCATACACTTTGTCTGCCTCATCATCCTCAGCTAGCGACTTCGGCATGTATACCTGATCTATCGTTGTTGGTTTGCTGTCGATTATGATAAGAACAACCCTGTCACTGAACCGTACACAGTAATACACTCCCTGCCCTACCTTCCTATTCGTAAGGAAACCAACTCCCGTTATACCACTTTCTGCTGCTGTTGATATCCCCCTATACTCATCTGACCAGATATCGTTGTCTGCTTTCCACTTCACTTCACTGACCCCTATTACACTACTGGCCATTAAAATTGCTACACCAAGAAGAAATGCAGATGGTAAACTGCTATTCTTTGGACAAATATATTATACTAGAAGTGACATGCGATTACATTTTCACGCAATTTGGGCGCATAGATCCTGAGAAATCAGTACCCAGAACAACCACCTCTGGCCGTAATAACGGCCTTGATACGCCTGGACATTGAGCGAAACAGAGCTTGGATGGCGTGTACAGGTACAGTTGCCCATGCAGCTTCAACACAATACCACAGATAACCAAGAGCAGTGACTGGCGTATTGTGACGAGCCAGTTGCTCGGCCACCATTGACCAGGCGTTTTGAATTGGTGAGAGATCTGGAGAATGTGCTGACCAGGGCAGCAGTCGAACATTTTCTGTATCCAGAATGGCCCGTACAGGACCTGCAACATGCGGTCGTGAATTATCCTGCTCAAAT
This sequence comes from Schistocerca cancellata, assembly GCF_023864275.1. Classification (NCBI taxonomy): domain Eukaryota; kingdom Metazoa; phylum Arthropoda; class Insecta; order Orthoptera; family Acrididae; genus Schistocerca; species Schistocerca cancellata. The sequence continues at coordinate 1,133,684,777 of NC_064627.1, read as the reverse complement.
GTAGGGTTTCGCAGGGATAGAATGAAGGGTAGAGCCACGGGTCGTAACACATCTGAAATGTAACGTCCACACTATTCAAAGTGACGTCAATGCGAACAAGAGGTGACCGAGACGTGTAACCAATGGCACCCCATACCGTCACGCCGGGTGATACGCAGTATAGCGATGATGAATACACGCTTCCAATGTGCGTTCACCGCGATGTCGCAAACACGGATGCGACCATCATGATGCTGTAAACAGAACCTGGATTCATCCGAGAAAATGTCGTTTTGCCATTCGTGCACCCAGGTTCGTCGTTGAGTACATCAGCGCAGGCGCTCTTGCCTGTGATGCAGCGTCGTCGAACTGTTCTTGCAGATGTTTGTTGTCTTGCAAACGTCCCCATCTGTTGACTCAGGGATCGAGACGTGGCTGCACGATACGTTACAGCCACGCGGATAAGATGCGTGTCATCTCGACTGCTAGTGATACGAGGCCGTTGGGTTCCAGCACGGCGTTCCGTATTACCCTCCTGAACCCACCGATTCCAAATTATGCTGACAGTCATTGGATCTCGACCAACGCGAGAAGCAATGTCGCGATACGATAAACCGCAATTGCGATAGGCTACAATCCGACCTTTATCAAAGTCGGAAGCGTGATGGTAGGCTTTTTTCCTCCTTATACGAGGTCACAACAACGTTTCACCAGGCAACGCCGGTCACCTGCTGTTTGTCTATGAGAAATCGGTTGGAAAAAAATGGTTCAAATGGCTCTGAGCACTATGGGACTTAGCATCTGAGGTCATCAGTCCCCTAGAACTTAGAACTAACCTAAGGACATCACACACATCCATGACCGAGGCAGGATTCGAACCTCCGTCCGTAGCGGTCGCGCAGTTCCAGGCTGCAGCGCCTAGAACCGCTCGTCCACTCTGGCCGGCAAAATCGGTTGGAAACTTTCATGTCAGCACGCTGTAGGTGCTGCCACCGGCGCCAACCTTGTGTGAATGATCTGAAAAGTTAATGATTTGCATATCACAGCATCTTCTTCCTGTCGGTTAAATTTTCGCATCTGTAGCACGTCATCTTCTTGGTGTAGCAATTTTAATGGCCAGTAGTGTATATCTAGATTGAGCCTTTGCATTTCCCTTTTCAGACATTCCAGTTTCCCTACCACGTTCAAGCTTCTGACATTCCACGCCCCGGCTCGTAGAACGATATCCTTTTGTTGATTATTCAATCTTTTTCTCAAGGTAACCTCCCCGCTGGAAGTCCTCTCCCAGAGATCCTTATGGAGGAATATTCCGGAATCTACTGCCAATGGAGAGATCATCATGACACTTCTTCAGTTACTGTAGAACACGTTTGTGATGTTTTGGAACACTGACTTCGTGCTAGGCCTCACCGACCGACATCGATGCCTCTCCTCAGTGCAGCACTCCGTCATAAATGGGGTGCCATTCCCCAAGAAACCTTCCAGCACTTGATTGAACGTATGCCAGAGAGACTGTAAATCGTCAGCAAGACTAAGGGTGGGCCAACACCATATTGAATTACAGCATTACCGATGGAGGGCGCCACGAACTTGTAAGTCATTTTCAGCTAGGTGCCGGATACTTTTGATCACATAGTGTATATACCATTTCATCGGAATTTTTAAAATCATTGGGGAAAGTAGCAATGACTATTCACGTTGGTGTGTAGAATGTATGAGAGTGGCGGTATACCATCAGATATTCGGAAAAGTATCAGCCACACAGTTCCGAACCCAGCAAGAGAGGGCAATTGCGAAAGTTACCGCAAAATCAGCTTCAAAGCTCATGTATCCAAGTTGCTGACAAGAATTATATACAGGAGAATGGGAAAAATTAGTACCTGTTAGATGACGATGAGTTTGGCTTTAGGAAAGGTAAAGGCGCCATAGAGGAAGCTCTGACGTTGGGTTGACATTGTAAGCACGACAGAAGAAAACGATAGCACTTACAGGGTGCAAGGTGTTTGAAATTCTGAGAACAATAGGGGTAAATATAGATAAAGTCGGTAATCATACAATATGTACAAGAACCAAGAGGAAACGATAAGAGCGGGATACCAAGAACGAAATGTTCTGATTAAAAAGGGTGTCGCACAGGTGTGTAGTCTTTAGCCCCTACCGTGCAGTATGTACATCGAGGAAGCAATGACGGAAACAAAAGAATGGTTCAGGAGTGGGATTAAAATTCATGGTGAAAGGATATCAGTGACGAGATTCGCTGATGGCACTGCTATCCTGTGAAAGAGAAGAAGAATTACAGGGTATGTTGAGTGGAATCAACAGTCGAGTACAGAATATGTATTGCGAGTAAATCGAAGAAAGACGAAAGCAGTGAGAAGTAACGGAAGTAAGAACAGCGCGAAACTTAACATCAGAATTGAGGATCAGGAAGTAGAAGAAGGTAAGAAATCATGCTATGTAGGCAGCAAAATAACACGTGTTGGACGAAGCATTGAGGATACATAGAGGAGACTAGTATTCGCAAAAAGGTCAAAACATATCTACTAATGTAAAACATACGTATTAATCTGGGAAAGAAATGTCTGTAAACGTACATATGGAGCACAGTATTGTATGTTAGAGAAGTGTCGACTGCGGGGAAAATTGGAACAGAAGAGCGTTTGAGACGTGGTAGTACAAGGAGAATGTACGAAGCTTTTTGGAGTGATGAGAAATCGGCGAGAAGAGGAACTTGTGAAAAAATGTTGAAAAGATGAAGGGACGGGATGATAGGTCATGTACTATGGTACTTGAGGGATCTGTAAGGGTTAAAACTCTTTGGAATGTCAGAGGTTATTGAGGACGCTGGGTGCCATTGTTATTCAGAGGTGAAGACTTAAGTACAGGAGACAAATTTGTGGTGGGCCTTATCAGAACACTGATGATCCACAAATGACCTCTTAAAAAAAATTCATCTGTACAAGTTTTTTGTGATTTTTCAGTGACTCAGCCGCACTCTTCCTATAATAAGAGACTTATTTCACTTCTATGTAGTGCCCACATTCCTATGCTCCCGCCTACCACTGTTTATCATTTACCTATTTGCTTTGCTTAATTTCAATACCTGTTTTTTTCTGATTATGCTTAATGTCTCATTCGACAAGTGTTCCTCATTCTTCTTGCAGAATACTAATCAGCAGTTTATAAGCATGCAGCATGAAATCAGTTATGCAGAGATTTCGTATTTACCTTATGTTGTCGTTAGCACCTAACGAATGGTTAGCTTTGGGTGTGTTTTAAATTCTCATTTGGCTTATTATTTCGAATAAAAATAAGAAAAACAGTGTTTCTAAAATTTTGGGCTATCTGAAAGGAAAATGAGTAGTTGTTTGGACATATGGCTGATATTCGGAAGAGATGGGAAATGTAGTCTTAATATCTTTCAAATTACTATTCCGCATGCTGTCGAATTTTAGTGTTTGTCTGAACAACTACTATGCAGATTTTTTCGTACTTATCTTATTTTGTCATTATTGGTTCAAAAGGCTCTGAGTACTATGGGACTTAACATCCATGGTCATCAGTCCCCTAGAACTTAGAACTACTTAAACATAACCAACCTAAAGACAACACACAACACCCAGTCATCACGAGGCAGAGAAAATCCCTGACCCCACCGGGAATAGAACCCGGGAACCCGTGTGCCGGAAACGAGAACGCTACCGCACGACCATGAGCTGCGGACTGTCATTATTGCCTACTAAATCGTAGCTGTGAGTATATTTGGAACTCTCCATTGATTTTTTACTGTGTTCCTAAAATTATTGCTATCTGAAAGAGAAACGAGTACTTATTTGCATATATGACAGATATTCGGCAGAAGGGGAAAAAGTAGTCGCAAGATTTTTTCGGTAAAAGTTTTTCAGATGGATCTATTCAAGGGAAGCATTCAAAAGTTCACGTTTAAGGAAACCATGCAAAACGTCAATGAACATTGCCGTATGGAGATTTGAAGACTATTCGTAACACAACTGTAGTGTCGCAAGAATAGCTCTTAGTACCAGGGTACGCATTCAAGAGAGCCCCGGCTCAAAACGAAGAAATCACAGTACTAAAACGCTCTTTTGCTGTAATTAAAGAGTGAGCTGTTTTATAATGTCTTCTCCCTCATCTCCCTTGATTTATGTCATCGAGGAAGGCGACACTGTGGTAACAATTTAGACTCTTAATCGAAAGGACTCCGGTTCAGAAACGGCAACCAACCAAATTTATGATTTAAATAGTATCCCTAAATCGATTAAAGCAAATGTCGTCGTGTTTCCACAGTTTTGTCCGATTAGAGTGTTAATGCCCTCGTCATTGAAAGGACGTTCACCTCGAAACTTCCTTCGCTGCTGCTGATTGTGTACAGAGAGTAGTTTCCATTGTAGATAGCTACGTCGCCGTTCAATGCGCACTTACCATTAGAATTGTGACACACACTCTTGATTTGGTATAGTCTGCCAATCGAAGAGACACCATCGCTCCAAAGTGGCGAGATAGCTGGCCGTACCTCATCATCATGTACGCCGCAAGAATGTAATGAAATTTGTGAATGCTTATTATAGTACTACGTCTGACACGTTAGTAAGGTACTGAGGGATATAAATGATGGTAAAAGAAATATAAACGGAGTAACACTTAATAAGTGGAATGACTAAGATAAAACATGCTGAAGAAGAAATATTTATGAACTTCCTTTTGCCTTTGTATCTTGACGTACGTTTTCCACTCAATGGCCGGCAAAATCCTATGTCAGGAACGTCTTCTTCTAAAACCGTGGCTCCCATATTCTTAAAAACGTGCTTGCTATTGGTCTTTTCTACGATATTTCTGTGGCTGTCTGTCGTTATTGCTATAGGCATTTTCATTGCCACGTAATAATTTTTCATGGAGATGGATGATATGCGCACTTGTACGCTTTACTTGATTTTCCAACACTTAAATAATTTCCAGAATGAAATTTTCACTCTGCAGCGGAGAGTGCGCTGATATGAAACTTCCTGGCAGATTAAAACTGTGTGCCCGACCGAGACTCGAACTCGGGACCTTTGCCTTTCGCGGGCAAGTGCTCTACCATCTGAGCTACCGAAGCACGACTCACGCCCGGTACTCACAGCTTTACTTCTACCAGTACCTCGTCTCCTACCTTCCAAACTTAACAGAAGCTCTCCTGCGAACCTTGCAGAACTAGTTCTGCAAAGGTCCCGAGTTCGAGTCTCGGTCGGGCACACAGTTTTAATCTACTTAAATAATTTAATTAATCTAGTTACTGCATATTCAAAAGATGTCTCAGTTGAAGATGGCGTATTTTGGCCCGCTGTCCCTTGCTCAAGTACAACAAGCTTCTTCTCTGCGTCGATTTTTGTTGATTGTGGAGTTTTTTTCTCACGCTGTGAAGCATTTTTTTTCTGGCAATTAATACGCTCCCGTGCCAGCCTGTAGCTCCTGAACCCAACGTACTCTGTTATTTGTTGGATACAGTTTAGTCTCTGTTTAGTTTTTAAAAGTCCCTCAAGTAACACGAAGATAATCTCTGGTGTTTAAGAAATGTCCTATCGTCCAGTATAGTATGTGTTTCCAGATGTTCCGCTCATCGCAGATTCTGTGGAGAAGCTCCTCATTCCTTATCTTATCAATCGACGTAATTTCAGTTTCCTTCTGTAGCACCACGTCTCTAATGTTTCGATTCTCTTCTCTTTTGGTCTTCCCAATCGCCATGATTCACTACCATACAACAGTGTGCCTCATATGCACATTCTCAGAAATTTCCTATTCAAATCAAAGCCGACGCATGATACTAGTAGATTTCCTTTCGCTGGAAATGGCAAATTTACCTCTGCTAGTCTGATCTTTATGTCCTCTTTGACTCGCTTCGTCTGTCATGTGTTATTTGACTTCCAAGGTAGAACAAATCTCTAACTTCTTGTACATCAAGGTTCAAAATTTTGGTTTCAAGTGGTTCACTAATCTAGTTTCTTCTATTTCTCATTACTTTTATCTCTTTTCGGTTTACTTTCCATGGCTTTCTTGTACTCATTACACTGTTCATCTCATTCAACAGAACCTGTAATTAATAAATAATAGCGCCAGTTTACTTTTATTCTACGGTATTGCTTTTTTTGTGTTAATCGGTTTTCGGCTTACAAGGCCATCTTCAGACATTTTCTGAGTATTGTCACCAAAGAAGTTACAATGGTTCCAAACAACATTGGAAGAGAAGTAACACGTCTAGACTGAAGTAGAAATATACACTAAGTAACATCTTTGACAGTGTGGTGGTAATGCAATGAAAAAGTAAGAAATTGAACAGTAAATAAATGACAATGCAGTAGTCAGGAAAACCTTTAACAAAGAATAGGAACTGCTTGCCTAAATAATAATTTCTATTAACATAAAACCTGTGATTCTTCTTTACTTTAATTGAGGATCACAATGTCATCAACAAAATTCGTTATCGAAAACGTTTCACCCTCAATTTTAATCCCACTCCTAAGACTTTCTTGTATATCCATCAATCTTTCTTCGATGGATTGATTGAAAAATAGGGGAGAACGGCTACATCCTGCCTTTCACCCTTTTTAATCCGAGCTCTCCGTTCTTGATCATCCATACACAATTTTCTATCTTGCTTCTTGCACATAACGTATATTACATGCATTCGTTAGACCTTTTGCACATGTATTTATTCTCGGCCATAATGGCTATGTTTGTGAACTGTGACTGTGTGGGATAATTATCTATTTGTGATTTCTGCTACTAGTCACTTAATGTTTAACCTAACCATATTACAACGCATTTCGAACATGTTCTGTTCATCTTCAGGTGTTTATACACACATACATACATAGAGAGACGTTACTTAAAAATAAAGCGTCTTAAACTAGATTAATCTAGAACTCTTTGTACATTGTTTGTTACTGTAGCGTCTGGTGTGTCATTTAGGGGGAAAGGGGGGGGGGCAGTAGATGGCCAGAAATCGAAGTCACTGATGTCTTCTGCTGGTTTTCTTCCTTGTAGTTGACTATGTATAATATGACAGCTATTTCATCACCTTGAAGCTTCATTGCATCAGTGGTGTAATGGCGGAGCTGTTGATTAACGTTACACTATTGCACATTATATTTTGTAACTGATTTTCAACGTAATTCACTGCACAACCTTTTTCGACATACATTTAAACATGATGCACGTAACACAAGATGGCGGACTTGTAGCATGTGAGTCAGTATCGATTATCGAGGTTTTGTATCGATATTCTTGGTGCTGACAGATTTGTAGTCATTTATTTACATTGACACGTCTTGAATCTATTGAGTTAAAACTGGCTTGAGACTACTGAAGAATTTTGAGTTTTTGAATTCGGTTATTTCATTAAGAATGTTAACACCATGCTTTGTATTATGTATGAAAATTTGCATTTCTTCCATGATATCCATTCTTTTACTTTTTCGTATTTTGTGGAAAGGATGGCTTGTGTCTTTAATGTGAGTTGCTACTGCTGATTTGTCACATTTATCAAGCCTGTAGCAGTCTAAATGTTTTTTTGAATCGGGTTCTGAAATTACTGCCTGTTTGGCAGATATAATATTTATTACACTAGCTGCAGGTAATTTTGTAAATGCCAGTTGCATCAATACTTGTATCTGGTGGTTTTGTATTGTGAATAAGCTTCCTACTGAGGTTGTTGTTGGTGCTGAAGCTGATTTTTACTTCTGTGATTTTGAATAGTCTTGCCAATTTCTCAGATACTCTTCCAAGATATGGCATATTTACATATATGACTGCTGGGGCACTGTCAGTTGTGAGTGTAGTTTGATGTTGTTTGTTCAGTTTATTTTTTATCTGTTGCGACATTGTATTAATTAGAGAAGGATCATATCCATTATTTATAGCGGCATATATATCATGGTTTGTATTTATTGTCGGAGTTCTGTACGTTGAAGTGGAAATTTGTCTGCTCTGTACAACATTGATCTATAAGCAGCTTTATTGTGGGAGGAGGGATGTGTAGATGATTTTGGTATAGTGGTGTCAGTGCCAGTAGGTTTTCTGTAAACATTGAACAAGCTACATTTGGATTCTGTTTTGATATTTTTATGTCAAGAAAATGTATGGAGTTGTTCTCTTCCTGTTCAAGGGTGAATTGAATATTTTTGTGTAGACTACTGAATATGTTAGAAAGGTTTGTCACTTCATCCTCTGTGCCATCAAATCAAATGAGGGTGTCATCTACATATCTCTTATAGGCTTTAACTTTGCTTGTAATGTTATTATTTAGTGTCAGTATTTTATTTTGTATATCGTTAATAAATATTTCAGCTATTAGGCCACTGAGAGGGCTTCCATTGCTAGTCATTGGACGTGCTTGTAATTTTTATTGTATTATAATGGAAGTAATTATGTGAGAGTACTAAATTAAGTGCATCTGTAAGTTCTATGATTTCTGATTCGCTCATTGCCTTGTTTCTCAATAGGTTCATTCTTATTATCTCAACTGTTTCATCTACAGGTATACTGCTGTAAAGGTTTACAATATCTAGGGACAGAATCTTAGCTTGACGTGGTACAGTCAAATCTTTCAAACTGTTAATAAGTTCATAGCTGTTCTTCATGGAATATGATTTTTCAAATGTGTATTTTTCTTCAAGTAAGTCATTTAGTTCTCTCATTAATTTATAAGTTGGGCTATTAATTGAGTTCACAATAACCCTGATAGGTACGTTGGCTTTATGGGCTTTTGGTTGTGCTCTGAGTTTAGAGGCTACTGGGTTCATTATAATAAAGTGTCGTACTTCGTTCTTAGTAAAAAGGAAGTGAGTGTTGTTGAGGCACTTTCTTATTTTAGCTTAAAACTTTGGTGTGGGGTCAACCTGGATTTCACATATATGGTTGTTTGGAAATAATTGGAGTGTTTTAAGCATATAATCATCTTTAAACATAATACTCATAACTATTGTAGAACCTTTATCATATTTTACTGCCAGTTTCTTATTGACTGATTGGAGTACATTAAATCTTCAACAGTCTTAAGCCAGTTCTAACTCAATAGATTAAACATGTATCAATGTAAATAAATTACTACGAATCTCTGAGTACCAAGAATATTGATACAAAATCTCTATACTGACTCACATGCAACAAGTCCGCCATCTTGTGTTACGTGCATAATGTTTACATGTATGTCGAAACATTTTGTGCAGTGAATTACGTTGGAAATCTGTGACAAAATACAATGTGCAATAGTGTAATGTTAATCAACAACTGCGCCATTACAGCAGTGTAACTGTGATATTATATATAGTCAACCACAAGGAAGAAAACCAGCAGAAGACGTCACTGACTTCGATTTCTGGCCATCCACTGCTCCTCTCCTCCCCCCCCCCCCCACCCACAGAATTCACAATTGCCGCACTAGCCGCTACAGTAACAAACAATGGACAAAGAGTTCCCGATTAATCAAGTTTCAGACGGTTTATTTTTAAGCAACATTTCTGTATGTATGTAAGTGTAAACGACTGAAGATGAACAGAACGTGTACGAAACGCGTTGTATTATGTTAAAGCACTCTGTTTTCAGCCCACAAGTGGCCCATCGGGACCATACGACCGCTGGGTCAACCTCAGCTAAGGAGGCAGGTAGCAGGGCGTGTGGTCAGCACACCGCTCTCCCGGTCGTTATGATGGTTTTCTCTGACTGGAGCTGCTACTGTTCAGTCTAGTAGGTCCTCAGTTGGCATCATGAGGCTGAGTGCACCCCTAAAAATGGCAACAGCGCATGGCGGCCCGCACAGTCTCCTACCCAAGTGCTGACCACGCCTGACGGCGCTTAACTCTGGTGATCTGACGGGAACCACTGTATCCACTGCGTATTATGTTAGATTAAACAAAAAACAAAAAATTAAAAAGTGACTGGTAGTAGAAATTACAAATAAATAATTTTCACACATGTTTCTGAGAATTTCGAACATATTGTACCATTTTACACTGCAGAATACTTTTACTGGGTCGCCAAAGCCTACAAATGGTACATTCATTTTTTTTTCAGTCTTGCTTCCACTATCAAACGTGATGTCAGAACTGCATATCTGATGCCTTTACCCTTCTTAAAGCGAAACTGATCGTCATCTATCAGATCCTCAGTTTTTCTTTTCAATTTTCTTCATGCTATTCATGTCAGCAGCTTTGAGGGACTATTTATTAACCTGAGTGCGAGATAGTTCTTGTACTTATCCACCCTTTCTGTCTTCGACATTTTGTTGACGATGTTTACCCGAGAAGGTGATGGTATGTCGCCTGCTCAAAGAACTTACAAACTGAAATGAATAGTCCTTTGGTTGGAACGTCCCCCAAGGTTTTCAGAAATGCCTGCTGTCCCATTTGACCTCACGTCCAAAGAAGCGTAAAGAAGAATAAACGTGGTGTCCTCCTCCTACCGTTGCTGCAGTATATTGTGCTACGAGCGCTGAGGTATGTAAGAAACCGTGTTACACATCAAGGGAAACGCTGCTATCTGCGTAAATCGCAGTTCTGTAGCGCAGCTTGCCGGCCGCAGTGCACGACAGAAATGAGTCGGAGCTTCGCCACTGTGCGTGTCGGAGTGTGGTGGCGCTGTCAGCGCGAGTAATGCGCGCTGCAGCAGGCAGAGGGCGTCTCTGGCGCTCACCTGCGGGTTGCGTGCCGTTAATCCTCGGCGGGCGCGCTGGCGAACAGCTGCGGCCGCACACCTCGCCCCGGCGCTCCCGCCGCTGCCACCGCCGTTCCCGAGGACGGGATCGATATCCGAAACCGATACTGCGCGCACCACCGCCGCCGAAACCAGCGGCCTGCGGACGCCCGTCTTGTTAACCCGACTCCCGCTGCCTGTTTACCGCCGCGTCTGCCGCCTCGGCGCTCTTCCGGCCACGCAGCCAGCGCTGAGGCGCGGCGCCTGGGTCTGGGATACCCAAGCTGGACGAGAATTTCGTCAAACTCTAACTTTTCGGTGAATGCATTCTTAGACGACTTCGTTGCATTAAACTACCAGTGGTAAGGACTAGGGGAGATTGGGGAATTTGGGACAGGGGGTAACAAAATGGTTCAAATGGCTCTGAGCACTATGGGACTCAACTGCTGAGGTCATTAGTCCCCTAGAACTTAGAATTAGTTAAACCTAACTAACCTAAGGACATCACAAACATCCATGCCCGAGGCAGGATTCGAACCTGCGACCGTAGCGGTCTTGCGGTTCCAGACTGCAGCGCCTTTAACCGCACGGCCACTTCGGCCGGCAGGGGGTAACATGACGCACAGTATGTCTTTGACTGTGAGAACTAGTCTTATGTGTAAGTCTGCAGGCTTTCGTGGCCGTTGTCACTAAAGTTAAGATCTTATGGGTTGTTAGGCCGCGTCGTATTTTCTCTAAAATAATCGACTTTTAGACCACTCTGCTGGTAACTTCTTGAGGATGTCTCGGTGTCCATTATTGCTATAACACTGTCAGAGAGCCGGCCGGGGTGGCCGAGCGGTTCTAGGAGCTACAGTCTGGAATCGCGTGACCGCTACGGTCGCAGGTTCGAATCCTGCCTTTGGCATATATGTGTGTGACGTCCTTAGGTTAGGTTAGGTTCAAGTAGTTCTAAGTTCTAGGGGACTGATGACCTCAGCAGTTAAGTCTCATAGTGCTCAGAGACATTTTTCGAACTCTTGGTGACCAACTATCTACGGCAAAATGTTTACGCCTTTTGGCTGGAATATGTTGAGACACCCCTGCAATGAATCAGGGGTTTTCCTGCGTTTGTGCTGGAGAAGTGGGAGTATTGGTTACATTCTTGTGGCCACCATTTGAGGCCCATGGTCATTGACTAATATTCACGGGCTCATGCAGAAGAAGGGGCATTGTTGCCTAAACTCCTGTGGAAACCATTCGAGGCCCATCGTCACTGGATAGGAAGGCACTATTCCACACTTGTAAAGTAAAAAATGCAAAAAAACACCTTGTTAGACCAGTCTCACTTATGCTTCGGAAATATGGCCCTTGACGGAAACCGATGCAAGGCTGCTCGACGGATTTGAAGGGAGAATTCCGAGGAGAATAATTGGCCCTGTGTATGAGAGAGAACAATAGAGGAAAAGGTACAACGCAGAATTGTACAATATATTGCCGATGCTCCTTCAGCAAAATTCATGCGTTCAGGAAGGATAAGATGGACAGGTCATCTGGCAAGAATGGAGGAGTCTGAAGTGATGAAGAAGATTCTCTTCGATAATCCAAAAGGACAAAGAGGGCCAGGTCCACCTCGAGCAAGATGGCTGGATGGAGTGGGAGAAGAGCCTTGGAAGCTTGGATGAACAAACTGGAGATGGGTAGCATGTGACCGTGATGGACGGCGGAAGCTCGTTGGGAAGGCCAAGGTTCATCCTGGACTGTAGCACCACAGAAAAGAAACTACCCAGATAAGCGTTTTCTTTAATAAACTTAATATGGTTCAAATGGCTCTGAGCACTATGGGACTCAACATCTTAGGTCATAAGTCCCCTAGAACTTAGAACTACTTAAACCTAACTAACCTAAGGACATCACACACACCCATGCCCGAGGCAGGATTCGAACCTGCGACCGTAGCAGTCCCGCGGTTCCGGACTGCAGCGCCAGAACCGCACGGCCACCGCGGCCGGCTAATAAACTTAATATTCACTATATAAATTTTGTGCTTTAAGATGTGTGGAATTAAATACTTTAAACCAGTCCCTGCGCCAATTAACCCCAATTACTGCGTCATTTTACCCAATGCATTCTACGCAATGCAATGATGTCATACTTATCATTTTTTTTTTCTAAATCATGTAGCTTTGTATTTATGTTTTTAAGATATGTTACAATAAACAAGAGATGCTACTGCCATACGAAATTTGGAGCCTCTACGTATTATAGAATGAAGGTCATAGTCAAAATGTCTTAGATCCCCCAAATTCCTCACTTCCCCCTACTCGTGACGCAAATCGTTCCTACTCGTACGATTGCAATACACACATTGATGTAACGATGCACTTCTCAAGCGATTTAGAGCCTGATGAAAACCAGTGCAGCTGTCTCTGGTGAAGGACATTCGAGTCTAGCTATCCATAAAGTACTGTTGTAACGAATGAAATTAATGACGTTCATCATTGCGATCCAATCGCAGCGAGACATAATTAAGATTGGGGGAGAGTATTGTGCCGTATGTAGTGTACTGAGATACAACACAAGAAGAGTCTGAGGCAGTTCGTACCAGAAGTACTGTGGACGTCCGCCTCAAGCGGGAACATCACTGCGCGTAAACCAGTCACGTTCTCCTCGAGAATCACGCGCTTTGGAGCGGCAACGCCACCAGGAAGAAAAACACGGGCTTAAGATACCGTGCATGAGCAGAAGTTGTCAGCTGCAAGTCGTAGGTCAATCCGAGTCTTGCTAAGAGTTTCCTGCAGAAATTCCGTAGTGTCTTCAAGTCGTCCAGTGAGACAGAAACAGTGGCCGATGGATAGTCGTTCCTCTTCAGTAGAAACAGGACGCTGAATGGAAATATCGTGTGTAGACAGAGACCGCCTGCCTGGAGATGTAACTCTGTTCTGTTAGTTTAGAACTGTTCATCGAGTAGTACATCAAGACAAGATTAGTTTTCTTCCGACTTTAGTTCAAAGAACATTATTTAGTTTGGTTCATGGATGTGTAGACAATGCAGGACAGATAGGGCTCTAACATTCTGCGTGCTGTCTGTTGTTCTAAGTCGTGTCTCCCCACCACTTTCGCGCAACGTCGCTCTGAGCGTGTTTTTTAGGGAATTGACCAGTTTGAACCTGGGACCTGTTGCTGTTAAGGAGACGCCAGACCACACCAGACATGTAGAGTTCAGAAGAGTTCAGTGAGACTAGCAATGATATAACCAAATACTTATGATTTCAGCATCAGCTCCACTGCACTCCCTGTAAAAGAATCTTAATACTAACTAAATTTAGTGGAAGGGGTCAAGGCTTTCCTATTTTTAGTTAGCTGGTAAAATAACGCCGAAAAAGCAATTAAGTTTACCATTGGAAATTTTATTCTACTCACAAAACATTGTTTATAATTTGCACTGTTGATAAAAGGAAATGTTTTAATAAAGGATGATAAAAACCAACTGCGTTCAACAAAAATGTGAACAAATATTCCCTGAATGGGTTTCGGAGTTCTACAATGGATCAAAGCATGACCTATGCCACATCACATCTATAATCTAGGTTTAAATTAAGTTTCACAAAAGAGAAAACTATCAAAATGGTCTACAGTCACCCTCAATTTCTTTGATTACTTATCTAACTTGTCGTAAATTACAGTGGCTGATGTGGCTTCTCAATAATTATATAACAGAAAAATCATCGCATTTCAGATTTTAACTTACGTAGCAAATGTGAATACCATGAGCTCCAATTGACGATCGACACTAGTATTACGTAAAAAGGGGGTGTAACAGATGAGACTTCTGCAGTTCTGAGTGAAGCCTTATGCGCTCAAAAATGCGGCATCGCGTGTGTTCATTACCTTGTCGGTGTTCGTCAGGGGGCGGCAGACAGCACAGCTCCACTCACTTTACCGTCTTCGAAGCAACTCTCCCCCTAACTTCTCCTTACTACAATTTACCGAAGTTGGTTTAAAAAAAAACTATCTGGCTGTGTTTTCATCTGACCAGTCAGAGTCTCAATGTTAACCTTAAGCTCTGCCTACAAAAATTTGGTCTATCCAATGAGAAACGTTATACTTTTCGTGGTGGGGCAATGTTTTCAAAGTTTACAACATAACAGAGACGCGAAAAAGTCTCACGCTAAAACTTGCGGCTGGTGTGGCCCTTTTAGTGTTATCATAAGATCTATACTGTTCTTCTGGAGGGCTCTAGCTTTTAACATGGGCTGGGGTGTGGTCCGGTCGGTTAGCTGGCGACGTGGGTGTCCGTCCCTTATCGTAGGGCCTTCTAGCTTAACACGGTTCTGCTCTCGGCTTCTGTTCTCGTTTCTCCCCCCGGAACTGCGTCTGTCTCACGGTGGGAAGGTATGACATCCATTTAGGCATTCTTGTGTTAGTCTATGGTATTCCATTTGCTCACTGGTTACTCTTATTACTTTGGTTAATTTAATGTCACGATTTATTTGGAGCTATGTGACAAGCTACTGGATTTGCTTATCATGTCAGGGTTTTCATGGAAGGTGCTGGATTTGCCTGACACCTTACATATCACCACCCTTCGAACTTAATTTTTGCACTGAATTTAGGCAATGATTGAATCGTTGTCTAAGTCAGTCAAAAATTATTTCTTTATCTAAATTTTGTTGCCTACTGTTCAGCCACGTTTATCTGGTTCTATGCTAGTTTGTATTACTAATTTTTTTTACATTCTTCCATATTAGTCTCAAAAATATGTTTATATTGACAAGAGAAGAATATTTTTATATTATTATTATTATTATTAATTTCTAATTATTTTCTTTCTTTGTTCAAGTGTGAAGTTTGTTTTTTAAGAAGTTTGTTATGAAAAGTGAGGAGTCTTTCACATCGATTTTCTTAGAAATATTTTTTTTATAAAGGTAGTAATTAAGTCAAATCTATTCCTCACACATTTTCTAAATATCATGTACAAGTAAAATGTTGTTTGTTTCTAGACACTCATTTCAACATTGGTACACTAACAAATAAGAATTATTTCCAAGAATTGCTTAGACAAAGAAATATAAATACACAAGTATTGAGATATTATCCTAACAAATGGTACAAATGTTGAAAAAAGGGAAAACATCCAACAAGATAATTTTTATTCTTTGTTTTTATAAAGAGAAAAAAAGTAAAACATAGTTATTCTTTTATTATTATGAGGAGAAAATATAGTTTTAGTGTTTATTATGCATTACTTTTGTTCTTTATATACTGTCCATTGCAGAACTAATGACTTATTTTTATCGATAGTCTATTTTTTACTTAAGTCCATTGTCGATGACTGTTATTTTGTAGTTTATTAACTGTCTTGTGTGCTTAACTTATTTAGTTTTTCACACGTTTCTTTTGCACAATTCCTACATCACATAATTTGATTTCACACATTCACACAATCCTATGAATGTTTAAGCATGAGGTTGGCGAATGTTTTTGCATGATGGTGATGGACTTGAGCGAGATGGATGTGGGCAAGTATTTGATGTACAGCTTCGTTTGTCGTTCCTTGTTGGCTTTGCAAGTGTGTGTTGCTGTTGTGGAGGTTCCATAATGGAATGGAGCTGTGAGTGCAGAATCTCGTGGTTTACTAGCTTTGTATGTGTGAAAGTCATCGTTATGTGCCGCTGAAAGCGGTCGATTTTTGTAGTAATACTTTGCAGACGACTTGTTTAAAATAGGATATGGATTTGGGAAGGTATGTCGTCTATTCTTCACCCATCATCTTTCTTGGTCTCAATCTTGCGAATCTTCAACTTCTGTTCTTCCTGCTCTTTCTCTGCTTCTTACTTGATTCTTGGTTCTTCTCTGGGCAGGATATGGAAGTATTTATTGATAACTAGTCGCTTTGAAGTTCTCCTCTTAGTAACAGTTTGATAAATTATTTGGGCATGTCATTTTTACTTTGTGCAAGTTTTCTTCAGTTTCGTGCAGTGGTGTTTAATAGCAGTAGTGTGACTTTTAAACATTTTTTTTTCCAGTGGTGGCATGCCCAATCGGTCTTCTCATCAGACCGTTTTTTGCTCGCTCTGCTGAGTCGGGGCATTCCAAGACCCTCTGTCCCAGCAGGGTTCCGCCACTCTGTGGTTCCGTGTTATGTCCCAGCAGGGTTCCGCCACCTTGTGGTTCAGCAGATTTACTGCCCACTTCAGCTACCCTCTGATGGTCTTGCTGTCCTTTCCCTTCTCTCGAAGCTTCTGCCTTGTAGGAATCCTGTCTTGCTAATTACGTCCTTTTCTTTCTTGATACTTCTCGCGTTGCAACTTGTGGGTCATTGCATCTCGTCCTTGCTGGAATTTTTACAATGGTTCTTACAAAGAGTTTTACTTATAATCATTTAACATATGTCTAAAACCTACATTGTTTTACGCCTTCTTAAAAAGCTTTACAAATTTCGGCACCCTTTCCATGTTACAATTCTAAGATATTTTGAGTCTTAACTTCTACAAGAATCCTCAAATTCGATTTTTATTTTTGTGTAGTGTTGTGGTGTATAGCATTTTAGTATTTCATACTGTTAGACTATCTATGTTTTATCCCTTCACCTTAATCTATGGTACTATTGGTGTTATTTTTGTTTTTATTGAAACTACTTTCTTTTTCCCACCTTCCTCTCTCTTCATTCTTCTTTCTCCTGACGATCTTATCTGCAACATAATCTTGAAATATTGTGCTGATTATTTACCAGTAATAAAATTAATCTTCAAATTTTTTGATATGGCTCACATGGTGAAATCCTAAGGTTTTGCCTGTTTTACTTCAAACTTGTACTGAAAGTGCTTAATACTGCCAGTCTTAGGTAAAAATACCTCTGCTTTATCTCGTAAAATACCCTCTAATTCTCTTTTACTGTGTTCCAAAATACCTTGAACTTCTTGCAATTTTTCGTCGATTTCTTTATGGACTTCTAACATGATTTGAGGCGATTCCCCCTTTTGTGCATACCATTCTAATTCTTCATCCTCTTTATCTCACATCATTCTTAATTGTTTGTTTATAACTGGTATTTCTTCTAATTTTAGCTTTTGATCAAAGAGAAGTGTGACATTCCCAAATGTTACACTACCTTTCCCCATATCTATTATCGCTCGTCTCTCATTTAAAAAATCTGCACCTATAATCAAAGCTACAGTTAGTTTAGGTATAATCATGAAGTTGGCTTCGATCTTTTGACCTTGACACGAAAGAGTTCACCTTGTTTGTCTCGTAACTTCTGCAGCATTGTTTGTAATAGGACCTCTTACTTTAATCTTATGTGTTTTCAGAACTGGCAATTCCTGATTGGCATTACACTGCATGAATGAATTTTCTGAGATCGCAGCCAGTTCACTTCCGCTATCAATTACAATATTGACTGGGATATGCTTTACCATGGCCTTCACAATTGGTTGAACTTGAAAGGGTTGGTTCTGTTCTTCTTCTTCTTGCATCAACGAATCCTCCACTGAATCATACATGAGTCTTTTCAGGAATTTCCCTTGTGAATTCGAACTTTCTGTAGGATAAGCTTCGACTGCTACTTCTCTCTGTTTTATTTCCTCTTCTGTATTTCTTCCTTCATTTACACTTTCTTCAACATCCTCTACTCTTTCCTCATCCTCGTCTATCTTCTCCTTCTTCGTCGCTACTTCCACATAATCGCATCTAAATGCTCTAATCATCGCTTCATAACTTCCTTCATTATATACGTTGGGTTGTGTGCCCACTAGTAACTTATTTTCAACTTCTGTCGACTGCGCATTATCCTCATTGAATTCGCTTTCCCTGGTTTCCATCTCAAATAGCTCTGCAATACTCATTACTTCGTCCTTTCCTCCTATATTCGTTGTGCTTGCCTCTGGTAATTCATCTTCCTCGTCAGTATTCTTCCAGTTAATTTCGTACCAACACAATATTGTTAATTTCCTGTCTTCGTTTTCATCTGGTCCCTGCGGATTTGTTTCTTCCTTCTTCTCTTCTCGTGATAAGATTTTTACTTCTCTGTTCAAGGTGCTGCAATTGTCCTTGGTCCGTGCGTCATTCTCTTTGGCATGGGCGCTTAGCTGTCAATTCGAACGTTTATCGGGGTTTGATGGTCTTACCGACACCTCTTCTATCTGTATTCTCTTTTCTTGTTCAGCTTGTTGATAGTGGTTTCTTTGTTGATAATTTGTCGGTCTATTGGCGCTTCAATACCCGTTCCGGTTGTCGTTATTCCCTCTGTAATAGTTGTTGCCGTTCCTGGGTGAATTATAGTTATTGCCATATTCTCTTCTAAATCCATAACCGGTTCTTTGTTGAAATCTATTGTCGTTTCTTGGTGCGAAGTTATCACGTGGTTCGTAATTATTGTTTCTTCGTACTGTGTCTTGTGGATTCCACTGCTTTTTGCTTTCGTTTTCACGTGCGCTTCGTCTTTTTCTTGCGTCATCTTCCGAAAATATGAACTCTAGTTCCCCTAGAATACCTTTAAATGCTTCGACGTCATTGCCTCCGCGACCTACTAATGATTGCTGGTATTACAATGGTAACTTCATCGCGCATAATTTAATCAACTGTATGGTACTGTACTGTATGGTACATCTAAGCATTGATTTTTTTTTTGCCATTAATTCGAAAAATTTCACGGGACTCTTCTCTCCTGAATTTTCAAAATATGGGTTCTGTAATAATTCGTACTTCACTCTGTTCTGTGCTTCGCTGGACCAATATTGTGAGAGAAACTTCTCCCTGAAATCTTCGTACGATCGGCATGTCGCTGCAACATTCTACATGGTTTCTGCGACTGTTCCTTACATGTGTGCACATATAAAGTCTAATTTGTGTGCTAGCGCCCAGTGTTCTGGTAATCCTACTCAGAATTGATCAATAAAAGTTCGTGGATGTAATGAGTTTCCTTCTCGAAAGTGTTGAAATTTTCTGACTGTGAGGAAATGATCGTCGTCGTACTTCGTCATAGTTCCATATGAAACTCGCGATTCTTCGCCACTTTTGTTTCTGATCATTTCTCCCGTCGTTCTTTCCGGTTGTGGTAGATCCATTGGATGTTATCCACTTTAATTTTCGCCTACCCTTGCGTAGTATCGTTGGAGTGGTACGCAATAATTTTCTTCCATCGGTTGTGAACGTGTAGCTGAATTCATTGCACTGTATTCTTCGCGACCTGGCTTTCCATTGTCACGTATTGGTTCAGAATCTTGTCTGGCTAACCTTGCCGCTTCATTGCACGATCCAAACTGTCTTGAAAGATACATTCGTTGTTCTGCATGTGTTTAGGGTGCCGTTTGTTCATCAAGAATTTCGAAACGTGTTTGTTACTGTGCAGGCTGTCTAATTCCACGTATGTTACCTTCCGCCTGTGATTGGAATCGCAAATGCACGATATCTTCGTTAATTGTTTGTTTTTCCGGTGCTGTTACAGGTACGGATGTGGTTGCAGACTCAGTGCTTGTTCGATCCGTTCACTACGCTCTTCAATGGTTTGCTAACAACTCTGTTCACAATTTCTGAAATTGTCGCTTCGTTTGCGCTTCTATTTTGACTATGCGGTTATCATATCTTTTCAGCGCTGCTTTTGTGATACGTTTGTGTAACACACTGTTTTCAGCAATTTCACGCGCTGTACCTGCTGCTTGTCTAGTAAAGTCGTTTATCTGTTTCTCTAGTTTCTTGACTTCTCCCTGGTTGTTGTTACGTAATGTTTTGATCTCGTCCTGAATGACAATTACGCGATGTTCGTACGTCCACTTGTACCTTGTCAATGTATGTTCTCAATTGATTGTGACCTGTTATTAAGTTTCCTGTCACTTCTAAAGATTCTTTTGCCTCGTCTTCAATACGACTTAGGTGTAAGTGAATTTTTTTTTCTTTGTTCTTAAATCTCACGCATTTGTCTCGTGGTTTCTGCATTCTGAATTTGAATTTGATTCGCAATTTCTTTATCTTTTCTTGTCATAGTTTCCGTCATTAATTGTAATAATTCTGTCAGATTGGTGGGTCCTATTCCGTTTTCTTCCGACGTCCTACGCTCTGTGTTTTTGCCCAAGAGTTGGTTCGCAACCGATTGCATTGAACTGTGCTGTGACACGTTTCTGCTCGCATTCGTTGTACTCTGTGGTGAGGGAGCTCTGATTACTTGTACTATGGGTTCTACGTATTCAAGACGCAAGTTAGAATCCTCATCGACTGTCTCTCTACTTTCCTGCTCCTCTGTCGTATGCTGACTTACGTTTTCTATGCCTTGACGTACATTATCCTCGTTTTGGTGCGTTATCTGTCCTATTTCTCGCGATACTGCATCGTCTGTTGTACTGTCCTCTATTCTCTGTCCATCTTCATGCTGGGTCTCTACCTCAATTCGGTCAAGGTCTCGTCCTGCCATTGCTATTCTTTCCGAATCCCTTATTTTCTGTTTTAAAAGCAATTCACGCGCCCTACTTCGCGTCAACATGCGCTCATACAATCTCACGCGTTTCATAAACTTTTTCACACACGACTTGACAATCCATTCACTTACTTGTTGGGTCAGAACCAACTCGTCAACGATGTATCCGCCACCTGTGCGCTTGCATTGGAGAGAAAACTTATTTATAACAATTTGTAAAATTCATAACTTAATTATGCTATTGTCCTACTAGAATGTCCCACTGTCTATTAAATACTTTCTTACTATCTATCGTTGCAGCTACTGTTTTCAACTATTTATGCCTTTCAAAAAAAAATTTTTATTACGAAAAATTTTTAACAGGATATTTTTCTGACCTAGATAGGCATGTGGTCGACCGTCAATCATGGTATTTTACCATCCTGGCAGGGTCGCCATTCTATAACATTCTGCGTGGTTTCTGTTTGTTCTAAGTCGTGTCTCCGTACTACTTTCGCGCAACGACGCTCTGAGCGTATTTTTTACGGAATTGACTAGTTTGAACCTGGGACCTGTTGCTGGTAAGGAGACGCCAGACCACACATGACATGTAGAATTCTGAAGAGTTCAGTGAGACTAGCGATGATATAATCAAATGCTAATAATTTCAGCGTCAGCTCCACTGCACTCCCTGTAAAAGAATCTTAACACTAACTAAATTTAGTGGAAGGGGTCAAGGCTTTCCTGTTTTTAGTTAGCTGGTAAAATAACGTCGAAAAAGCAGTTAAGTTTACCATTGGAAATTTTATTCTAGTCACAAAACATTGTTTATAAATTGCTCTATTGATAAAAGGAAATATTTTAATACAGGATGATAAAAACCAACTGCGTTCAACGAAAATGTGAACGAATATTCCCTGAATGGGTTTCCAAGTTCTCCAATGGATCTAAGGATGACCTATGCCATATCACATCTATAATCTAGGATTAAATTAAGTTTCACAAAAGAGAAAACTATCAAAATGGTCTACAGTGACCCTCAATTATCTTTAATTACTTACTTAACTTCTCGTAAATTACAGTGGCTGATGTGGCTTCTCAATAACTATACAACAGAAAAATCATCGCGTTTCAGATTTTAACTTACGTAGCAAATGTGAATACCATGAGCTTTAATTGACGATCGACACTAGTATTACGCAAAACGGGGATGTAACAGATGAGACTTTTGCAGTTCTGAGTGAAGCCTTATGTGCTCAAAAATGCGGCATCGCGTATGTTCAATACCTTGTCGGTGTTTAGGCAGCGACAGGGCGGCGCAGCTCCTCACATCTCGCCGCCTCGGAAGCAACTCCTCTCTAACTTCTCGTTACTACAATTTACCGAAGTTGGTTTAAAAAAAACCTATCTGGCTGTGTTTTCATCTGACTAATCAGGGTCTCAAAGTTAACCTTAAGCTCCGCCTACAAAAATTCTGTCTATCCAATGAGAAACGTTATACTTTTCGTGGTGGGGCAATGTTTTTAAAGTTTGTAACGTAACAGAGATGCGAAAAAGTCTCACGCTAAAACTTGCAGCTGGTGTGGCGCGTTTAGTGTTATCGTAAGATCTATACGGTTCTTCTGGAGGGCTCTATCTTTTAACATGGGCTGAGGGTGGTCCTGACGTAACAGAGACGCGAAAAAGTCTCACGCTAAAACTTGCGGCTGGTGCTAGTGTTATCGTAAGATCTATACTGTTCTTCTGGAGGGCTCTAGCTTTTAACATGAGCTGGGGGTGGTCCTGTCGGTTAGCTGGCAACGTCGGTGTCCGTCCCTTATCGTAGGGCCTTCTAGCTTAACACGGTTCTGCTCTCGGCTTCTGTTCTCGTTTCTCCCCTCGGAACTGCGTCTGTCTCACGGTGGGAAGGTATGACATGCATTTAGGCATTCTTGTGTTAGTCTGTGGTATTCCATTTGCTCACTCGTTACTCGCATTACTTTGGTTAATTTAATGTCACGATTTATTCGGAGCTATGTGACATACTACTGGATTTGCTTATCGTTTCCATGGAAGGTGTTGGATTTGCCTGACACCTTACAGGACAAAACTGCATTGTGGAACTACCGCACCTAGAATTAGAAAAATTGAGTAATATATATTTTTGTATTCATTATTTCGTGTTACATTACGTGCATGTGCTGTCCTAGGACATATGCATCCATCCTATCAGGACACCTTTATTTGTTTTTCTCAGCGGCAGCAAGATTTTCATCAAATTGGATGCTTTCAGTCCGTATCACCTTACACACTTTTCAGACTTTGGGCTCTAGCAAGACATGTAATAGAAGTTTAATGTATTTACTTATTCCATTTTTGAACGATGGCCTTCATTTTTTTTATCTTCTGCAGTCTTTGTCTGGAACTGCAGAAAGTACTCTGGAAAATCAAGATTTTTCTAAATGCGAAAACACTTTCCAAGGTACAATACGGTCGTGTACCTAGGAACAAATATCTGTTTCAGTTTAAAGACGTTGCAATAAAAAACATCTTGTCAATCCTGTATTTAATCGTTTGTGCATTGCGTTATTACTCTACTATAACCAAATAATCAGTAAATGAAATCAAAGTAAGCAGAAGAGTTATCCAGTTTCATTTTCGAACAGAAGCTCTCCGAAAGTAGTAAAGTTTTCCACTTTGAAGATAGGAAAATTTTATGTTCATTTGCAAGTATTACGTGTTCCATGCTAAAGGGTCTTCCTCTCTTTTAAGGTACAGGTTTGTACATGACTAGCAAGATACGGCTTCACTGATCACACGTTAGATAAATAGCACAAAAATATATACAGGGTGTTACAAAAAGTTAAGGCCAAACTTTCAGGAAACATTCCTCACACACAAATAAAGAAAAGATGTTATGTGGACATGTGTCCGGAAACGCTTAATTTCCATTTTAGAACTCATTTTAGTTTCGTCAGTATGTACTGTACTTCCTCGATTCACCGCCAGTTTGCCCAATTGAAGGAAGGTAATGTTGACTTCGGTGCTTGTGTTGACATGCGACTCATTGCTCTACAGTACTAGCATCAAGCACATAAGTACGTAGCATCAACAGGTTAGTGTTCATCACGAACGTGGTTTTGCAGTCAGTGTAATGTTTACAAATGCGGAGTTCACAGATGTCCATTTGATGTATGGATCAGCACGGGGCAATAGCCGTGGCGCGGTACGTTTGTATCGAGACAGATTTCCAGAACGAAGGTGTCCCGACAGGAAGACGTTCGAAGCAATTGATCGGCGTCTTAGGGAGCACGGAATATTGCACCCTATGACTCGCGATTGGGAAAGACCTAGAACGACGAGAACACCTGCAATAGACGAGGCAATTCTTCGTGCAGTTGACGATAACCCTAATGTCAGCGTCAGAGAAGTTGCTGCTGTACAAGGTAACGTTGACCACGTCACTGTATGGAGAGTGCTAGGAGAGAACCAGTTGTTTCCGTACCATGTACAGCGTGTGCAGGAACTATCAGCAGCTGATTGGCCTCCACGGGTACACTTCTGCGAATGGTTCATTCAACAATCTGTCAATGCTCATTTCAGTGCAAATGTTCTCTTTACGGATGAGGCTTCACACGTCATCAACACAGATTATCTGTGAATGTTTGGGCAGGCATTGTTGGTGATGTCTTGATTGGGCCCCATGTTCTTCCACCTACGCTCAATGGAGCACGTTATCATGATTTCATACGGGATACTCTACCTGTGGTGCTAGAACATGTGCCTTTACAAGTACGACACAACATATGGTTCATGCGCGATGGAGCTCCTGCACATTTCAGTCGACGTGTTCGTACGCTTCTCAACAACAGATTCGGTGACCGATGGATTGGTAGAGGCGGACCAATTCCATGGCCTCCACGCTCTCCTGACCTCAACCCTCTTGACTTTCATTTATGGGGGAATTTGAAAGCTCTTGTCTACGCAACCCTGGTAGCAAATAGAGAGAGTCTTCGTGCTCGTATTGTGGACGGCTGTGATACAATACGCCATTCTCCAGGGCTGCATCAGCGCATCAGGGATTCCATGTGACGGAGGGTGGATGCATGTATCCTCGCTAACGGAGGACATTTTGAACATTTCCTGTAACAAAGTGGTTGAAGTCACGCCGGTACGTTCTGTTGCTGTGTGTTTCCAATCTATGATTAATGTGATTTGAAGAGAAGTAATAAAATGAGCTCCAACAAGGAAAGTAAGGTTTCCGGACACATGTCCACATAACATATTTTCTTTCTTTGCGTGTGAGGAATGTGTTGTGACTTGGAAAGACAGCCAAGCCACTATGATTGGTAACCGAAAGGCACGCGTTAAGCTCACACAGGCTGGCGTGGAGTCTGGAACATTTAAGGAAGTTAGACTTTAGCAAAAAAGGTCGTAGCTGTTGGAATACTTAACTTTAATCCATAACTGGTGAACATCGGTCTAACGGTACATGCATCACAAGATAAATAGGAAATGATAATGGCGCCTTGCTAGGTCGTAGCAAATGACGTAGCTGAAGGCTATGCTAACTATTGTCTCGGGAAATGAGAGCGTAATTTGTCAGTAAACCATCTCTAGCAAAGTCGGCTGTACAACTGGGGCGAGTGCTAGGAAGTCTTTCTAGACCTGCCGTGTGGCGGTGCTCGGTCTGCAATCACTGACAGTGGCGACACGCTGGTCCGGCGTATACTAACGTACCGCGGCCGATTTAAAGGCTACCACCTAGCAAGTGTGGTGTCTGGCGGTGACACCACCGAATGTTTCCTGAAAGTTTGGCTGTACCTTATTGTAACATCCTGTATATAGTATTTTACACACCACAGGTGTTAGAGTGTTAACAATATATTCCAAATAGCTGTAACACATTCGAGATGGGCCTCATCTCCAAGGATGAAGATGCTTGACTGCTGCTTATATCACACTTTCAACGATCATAGCATTGTAACTATAAATTAGATTAATTCCGGTGACGTGTCATTTGAAACTACGAAACACGTTTTATGTATTCTTGATGGATGGATTACGGGAATTGAAAATTATCAGACATACAATACATTTTCAATAAATCACGTTTTTCTTCCGAAACAAATATTGTGCACCAATTACTGGGCATACAAAGAGCTATTTTAAATTTGAAAACCGTCAGAACATTTCTCTTCGGCACAGTTTTCCCTTCCCTGCCTTATTGACAGACCCGAACGCGACTCAAGATCCATCGTCACAGCTTTACCTCCGCCAGTATCAAATATTCTACAGACCAAACTTCAGTGAAACCTCGGGGACGAATCGTGTGTTGTGCTAGGGTAGCTTAGTAGTACAGCACTTGCCCCAAAAGATGTTATCGGTGGCTGGTATTGATATGCAATTGCGACATCTCTCATGCCAACATGTCTCCACTCATTGTTATCCTTTATTCGAATTATGATGAAATTAAGGTTACCTCATTCATGCACGTTATTCAAAGCAGGTATAGTCCGATATGACTCACTGCGATACATGTAGAAACTCGTCGATTAAATAATCGTTTCATCCTGATTTCCTCAGGAGAGTCATCTTTACGTCCTGTAACATGGATGACAAAAAGCATCCAGTCTTACATGTATGTAACATGGTACCTACATCTGCACCTGGTTTTCGTAGAACACTTTGTAACGCCGGAAATGCATATCCTCCTATTTCCATCTATTGTACTATTATTTTTTTCCTTGCTTTGTTACCTCAAGATATGACATTTCTGTCTCTTTGTATATTGTAATTGTTTTACTGTTGGTATATATATATTTATACATTTATGTCGATGTATAATTGGTTTGTTTCGTAAATATTATTTGTATTTTTACGCTGGGTCTTGCCTAGGGAAAACTGCTATCGAACGATTACATCGATAGGTCGTGTGAAGAATCAAAGTGTGTAGGATCTTTGGTAGTGTTAACTCTGCCGCGTGGAGCGCGGGCTGAGCAGAAGGAGGGTGGCGGGAGTAGCGAGTGGAGCAGGTGTGTTGTGTGACGCTCCCGGGAGTTGCCGCGCTTTCGGGGTTTGGCAGCATGTAATTGCACTCGACTTGTGATGATAGTTTCTGACATGGTGTCGCGGACGGGAAGCATTAGCTGGCGCACATCAAGAGCCCATTTCGCCTGGTGACCGTGTCGAGAAGAAGGCGCGCCAACATCCAGCTTCTGCAACAGCGACGGCCGACAATGAGTGACGGTCGCCACCTCCTCGATCGACGGCTTCAAACCTTCAATCAACCAACAAGGAAGACTGGAAGCAAGTAAAGTTTTAGAACTGTATGGCAGACCTCAGCTTTTCAAACTGTACCATTTTCGTAACTATAATTACAGCAACTTAGCATGAACCTTTGTTGCTCATTGTCCCAATTGCATTGCCAAGCAGGGTCCCTTCCTTTTCCGGAATGAACCCGATTCTCGTTGAAATTCAGACGCCAGCATTAAAGTAAGATCATTCCAATGCTTTAATTTCAAATTTAGATTACACAAGCACAAATTAAGAGTGCGAGTTTTGTTACCATATTTTAGCTTACCTGTGACTGCAGCTCAGCTTGGTACGTACTAAATTTTACTATTGTTAATTGTTCGGAATCATTTAATTCAAGTTCAAAGTTAAATCTCTTATTTCTAAATTGCGTAGATTCAAGTAGTTTTTTAAATGATTGTTGAGGTAGTCCAAGACTAACCGTATTTTACTGAATTTCGATGTGCTTCAGAAAGAAAGCTCACTATTAACTTCAGTCACTAAATTAACTTTCGATTTTCCGGTTTTATTAATTCTTTTGCTAAATTAAGTCAGGGTGTAGCGAAATTTATTACTTCTGACAAACTTTCAGTTTTCACATTACACATGTCAACCTTCAGTTGCCACGCTTCTAGTGCTAATTATATGTGTAATAACCTTTCTTTTCCAGTTACTATAGTAATTGTCCTTAGGACTGGCGACTGTGATTTCCCCCAAATCTCAAATACCTAATTACCGCTAGTTAATTGTTAACGTAACGGCTGCACATTTACTTTCTTTATTAACTTTACCCCTTTTCAAAATTAATTTCCACCAGTTTCATTAGCACATTTCCTTTCATTTAGATGTAACCCTTTCCTCCCTCTTTACCGACAGGTTAACTTCGGTGACGATTGCTTTTCCAAAACTCCCATTAGGTACACGCGGTTTCATTTTTCACTGTCATTAAGGTCGGTAAGTGAGGGGGAGGTTACACGTGGCGACCTGGTGACAGGACAATCTTCGGATTTGAGGTTGTTCTGGACACGAATTTTGCATTGTGCAAATCTCGTAACAAAGTACTGGTTACGTACAGGCCGTTAAGTCAGCGAGAATAAGTAGTGGGAGTAATCCTAATTATATTTGAGATTTGTCATTTATATTGAAAATTATGAAAATGAGTGAAGGCAACATTTACCAAAATTTGGTAGACTTGGATACGGAACAATCGGTCGAACAGTGGGAAACGCGCACGGCGGTTCCCATTGTTCAGGGGCAGGCGGCTAGCATGAAAGACGCGACCGCCGAAACGCAACAAAGAGCGGAAATGGAATTCCAAACTTTAGAAAATGTTTCGGAATCGGAAGCGAAAAGCAAATCTGTACCCCTTGATGATGAATACGGGGGAACATATATAGAGGAACCAGCTACGGAAGTAAAACTGGTAGTCTCCGGGAATTTAACTGATTTATTGAATGTTTTGATTAATGAAATCAAGAGTCAATCGGCAGAAATTAAAGCTCTGTCTGCCAAGCAAGAAGCTCAGTCTGAAAAATTTGAACGGATGCTAGACAATCAGAACAAAGCTATTAACGTTGTTAACAACAATGTTGGAGTTGTTAACACAAAAGTTGATAAAATCAAAGAAGGTATTGTTGTAATTAATACCGAAATCGGTAATCTTAAACAGGAAATGATAGGCGTTCAGGCGGAAATTGCGAGCATAAATACTCGTTTTGATTCCGAAATCAGCAGAATCGAGAA
This sequence comes from Schistocerca cancellata, assembly GCF_023864275.1. NCBI lineage: Eukaryota > Metazoa > Arthropoda > Insecta > Orthoptera > Acrididae > Schistocerca > Schistocerca cancellata. The sequence continues at coordinate 1,133,655,730 of NC_064627.1, read as the reverse complement.
AAGTGTAGGAGAAGCAGTTGCTTCGATCATCGAGAATAAGGTGACGGAACAAATTCAGTTAGTGAAAAAAGAGGATCAACAGAAGGTGGAAACTTTAAAGGCTTTAGTGTCCGAAGTACACACTAAAGTGAGGGAGCAGGCTAATACCTGCGAAGAGAAAAAGAGGGAAGTGGAAACGCTTGCGACAACCACTTGCCAAGTAATTACGAGAGTGTCGGAATTAGAAAAGAAACTTGACGAAAAACAGAGCTATGTGCCAATCTGTGCACATAGTTCGGAATTGTTGACGAAAGAGGAGCGGTTCGACCCCTTGAAAAAAGGCGGTATACACGCGACGGATTTCATTAAAAATTGTGAAAGAGTTTTACCCAGATCATGGACTAATGAGAGAAAAATTAACGCGGTTATTGATGTGCTGGCTGGTGATGCCAAGCGTTGGGGCTTAAACCTCAACATTACGAACCTGACTTTTGACGAATTTAAAAATTTGTTTCTGGCTGAATACTGGTCAGAGCAAAAACAGCAAAGTGTCTGGCGCGAATTTGTCGTATCGAGGCCTTTCGATGCGAATTCGCGCGGTTCGATGAGGGAGTTTTGTGCGGGCTGGATCCGCAAGTTGGAATATTTGCGTGATCGCCGCACGGAATCCGAAATAGTCTGGGAACTCTACAAGAAGCTTCCAGATGATACAAAACGCTACGTAGGAAGCACTTACAGGACAATTAATGATTTCCTGGAAAGATTTGAGGACGAGGACAATTGGCGCAATAATCGCGACAGTGGTAGAGGCCGTGGTAACAACAACGGGTACCACCCCAACCATAACAACGATAACCATGGGAATAATGCATACCGCAGCAATAACAATAATGGTTCGGACCGTAATGACAATCGGTACAATGCAAATAATAACAGGAATGACGGAAACCAGTATCACACAAGCGTGATAAGGGCTTCGCAGAATAGTAATAACGCCAGAGGGTGCGATCAGCCGCCTCAGCAGCATCCGGGGAGCGTATCTGCTGGGACGAGACAGGGAAACCATTAGCCGCGCCGGTGAGGGGCCGAGCGGGCGTGGAGAAATTTTGGCGGCCCAATAACAAGAGAAAACCCAGGTGTCGCCGTTATGAAAATTCCGTATGGAATAATCAACGGCGGGAGAGTGTGCCAGTGTTAAGAGAAAAGAGTGCGCCCACAAGTAGTAGATCAGCTGTATACACGGCAGTAGGTAGTACATTCACTGTCAGTGAGAACAATTTAAGTAGTGTTCCGGAAATCGATTATAAAGTGGCAGCTGTAATACCCACAGCGGAACTGGAGATTGAGTTTAAGAATGATTCGCAATTGTTGAGAGAAGATCAGATGTCGGATAACACGTCCGTCATCGAGCGAGGGGATGCAGAGAGGGATGAGGTCTGGTTAAGGCAGTTCGGTCGCTTATACGACGAACTAAGAGATTATAGGGGTCTGTATGGGAGAAGCGTTTATGGGGAGCGCGTGCAGGATTTTCCGCGTCTCGTCCCGCAGGAAGATAGTGTTTGTGAAATGATAGAAAGTTCTGGCCCTAATCGGCAGACTTTACTAGAAATAGTTGATGTTAAGGGGGAGCACGAGCAAGATTCGTCGTGTTTCGCCCCGCAGGAGTTAGATGTTGAAGTAGTAACGGAAAGTTCTGGCCCTAACCGGCAGACCTTACCGAAAGTTTCAGTGGTAGAAGTAACCGACCCATCAGACGCAAACCTCCAGTTTAAACATTGCGAGAGTATTAAGGAGAAAGATTGCGAAAATTTTAGTGGTAGCCGGACACGATTGGTAGAAAAGCACATAGATTACATCGTGTATGAGGTTAGAGCTGACATTATACGGTCAGACGATAGCAGTGTGGGTTGCGCAGATCTAGCGGAAGTAATTGCAGAAACTACTGGACACATTCCTCCAGGTAGATTGGCGGATGAGATTAATCTGACCAAAGTGCAATCAACGAAGGTGACGATTAATGAATTGATAGCAGAGCAACACTCACTAGTTGACGAGATACAGGAAAAGGTTCCGGTATTGGAGGCGAAGCTACAGACTAAGCCTCAGGACAAACGTGTTGAAATTAAAACTGTATGTGAACAGAGACTGAAAAGGCCGCCAGATAAGCCGGATTTAGGATCAAAGCCGGATGGTTTTTTCTGGAATGACCTGGATATAGACGAGGATTTACTGTGGGAAAATAAAGATACAGTCGAGGACAAGAGTAGACAGATAGTAGTGTCTGTTAATATGCACTACCTACAACTAAACGTGTTGATTGACACCGGTGCAGAATTGAGTGCTGTATCTGGGAAAATATTTGAGTTACTGAAAGACAGACCTGGCATCGTAGTTATGCCAGTAACAGGAGTGAAAATTATCGGTGCTACTGGGAAGGCCAGTAAACCGGTCACAAAACAGATTTTTGTCAACTTCGAGATATGTGGGGCACGATTTGAACAAGAGTTTGTCGTCGTGCCAGACTTAACTACGGAAGTAATTATCGGGTTAGATTGTCTATTAAAGTACCGTGCAGTGATTAACTGCGAAAGCAAAACTTTGACATGTATGTCACTAGATAAAACAATGGTAGTTGGTTTTGACGAGGCAGGAGGCGGTGTGCATAGGAAATACCAGCCTATACACATTGTTAACTGGCCGGATGACATTGACGTGGGAATGAATTTGAGCTGCCGTAACGTGAGGAATTTCGGCATTGACAAAAGTGTAGAAAGTGAATTGGAAGAGATAATCAAATTCCTTCCACGGATTGACATTAGTATTGGTGTGAAAAAAGATCGTTTGCGAGAAGTAATGAAGCTAAAAGCCGATGCTCGCATACGTCGTCATGACGCTAAAACGCGTTTTGCTAAGTTTGCAATCGGAGACTTAGTACTTGTAAAAGCTCATGAGAAATCGAGCGAGATAGACAATGAAATCTCTAAATTTAAGTTTGTTTATAATGGACCATATAAAGTCATTGGTATACCTCACACAAATGCTTATTGCTTAGAGTATCCAAGCTCTGGAAAACGATTAGGTATACGGAATATTGTAGACTTGAAATTGTACCAACCTAGGATCGATTAATACCACACAATGGGTAATTTGTACAGTATGTAAAATAGAGTGTAAGATTTAAGGATGTGCCATATTACGATGCTTTTGCCTGACCTAGAGGTCATTAAAGAAGTTGTAATTAATAAGTAATAAATTTTGACTAAATGATTTAAGAGTAACTGATTAGTAATCATCTGAAAAATCCAAGCTGCTAGTTTAAGTTTTCAGCTGAGTCACAGTAGATTAAGGAATGTAAATATGATATTGTAACTTGCTGTAATATTTCATGAATGTGTGTTTTTATTAGTCATTGCCGATGTACTTAGACGCTGTTTTAAGTTTCAGGCTAGTACATGCGTGTGATGATGGACAGTGTTGAGTTATCCGCTGTGATAGTGTTTATGGACTCCTTGAGATTACTCGGGAGTGAGTTTTTCCGAAAGAATTCAGTGAAACGGACGTTCTGGAAACGCCGTTACAAGGGCGAGTGAGATCAAGCGTGCCGCACAGGTGGGCGCAACAATACTTGCGAGGCGAAGCCGCTGTCGGCTCTTGTGCCGCTGTCGGCTCTTGTGCCGCTGTCGGCATCCTTTGTACTCGCGAGTACGGAATGTGGAGTTGCTTTTCTTCCCGGACAGCTGATGTGAAAGAATTCTGTTGTCAATATTTATGTTTTTTTCGATCTGCTGTATATTATTTTCTTGTTTAGCGTTAATTGGACATGACGAGAAAATTAATTATGAAAAGGTTACATAAAAATGTGTATTCTATGTAATTAATCATTAGTTTGCGTATTTTGATATACCTGTTTTTTATGACCATGTACTCTGATTAATTTTGTAAATAGTATTCCATTTCTTGTTAGTGTTACGGATTTTGACGATTTTGGAATAGCTAAACCATTTTCTATATTTTCTATGAATTTTAATATGTTGTCAACCTGTTTTATTTTGTGCAAGATGACAAAGTGGAATAAGATTAGGAGTGCCTCCACTCAATTATTATTGTCTAAAAATTGGTTTATGGTTAATTAGACGAATGCTAAATTTTTTTGATGTTTTGAGCATATGCATTTCCGCTGGGTTTTTTTGGGACATTTTCTGAGTCTGTTTACGTTACACGAACATCCTCAGACAATGTGGGGCACGTGTAACGCCGGAAATGCATATCCTCCTATTTCCATCTATTGTACTATTATTTTTTTCCTTGCTTTGTTACCTCAAGATATAACATTTCTGTCTCTTTGTATATTGTAATTGTTTTACTGTTGGTATATATATATTTATACATATATGTCGATGTATAATTGGTTTGTTTCGTAAATATTATTTGTATTTTTACGCTGGGTCTTACCTAGGGAAAACTGCTATCGAACGATTACATCGATAGGTCGTGTGAAGAATCAAAGTGTGTAGGATCTTTGGTAGTGTTAACTCTGCCGCGTGGAGCGCGGGCTGAGCAGAAGGAGGGTGGCGGGAGTAGCGAGTGGAGCAGGTGTGTTGTGTGACGCTCCCGGGAGTTGCCGCGCTTTCGGGGTTTGGCAGCATGTAATTGCGCTCGACTTGTGATGATAGTTTCTGACATGGTGTCGCGGACGGGAAGCATTAGCTGGCGCACATCAAGAGCCCGTTTCGCCTGGTGACCGTGTCGAGAAGAAGGCGCGCCAACATCCAGCTTCTGCAACAGCGACGGCCGACAATGAGTGACTGTCGCCACCTCCTCGATCGACGGCTTCAAACCTTCAATCAACCAACAAGGAAGACTGGAAGCAAGTAAAGTTTTAGAACTGTATGGCAGACCTCAGCTTTTCAAACTGTACCATTTTCGTAACTATAATTACAGCAACTTAGCATGAACCTTTGTTGCTCATTGTCCCAATTGCATTGCCAAGCAGGGTCCCTTCCTTTTCCGGAATGAACCCGAGTCTCGTTGAAATTCAGACGCCAGCATTAAAGTAAGATCATTCCAATGCTTTAATTTCAAATTTAGATTACACAAGCACAAATTAAGAGTGCGAGTTTTGTTACCATATTTTAGCTTACCTGTGACTGCAGCTCAGCTTGGTACGTACTAAATTTTACTATTGTTAATTGTTCGGAATCATTTAATTCAAGTTCAAAGTTAAATCTCTTATTTCTAAATTGCGTAGATTCAAGTAGTTTTTTAAATGATTGTTGAGGTAGTCCAAGACTAACCGTATTTTACTGAATTTCGATGTGCTTCAGAAAGAAAGCTCACTATTAACTTCAGTCACTAAATTAACTTTCGATTTTCCGGTTTTATTAATTCTTTTGCTAAATTAAGTCAGGGTGTAGCGAAATTTATTACTTCTGACAAACTTTCAGTTTTCACATTACACATGTCAACCTTCAGTTGCCACGCTTCTAGTGCTAATTATATGTGTAATAACCTTTCTTTTTCAGTTACTATAGTAATTGTCCTTAGGACTGGCGACTGTGATTTCCCCCAAATCTCAAATACCTAATTACCGCTAGTTAATTGTTAACGTAACGGCTGCACATTTACTTTCTTTATTAACTTTACCCCTTTTCAAAATTAATTTCCACCAGTTTCATTAGCACATTTCCTTTCATTTAGATGTAACCCTTTCCTCCCTCTTTACCGACAGGTTAACTTCGGTGACGATTGCTTTTCCAAAACTCCCATTAGGTACACGCGGTTTCATTTTTCACTGTCATTAAGGTCGGTAAGTGAGGGGGAGGTTACAACTTCACGAGCGATGTGGCTCTTCACACATGTAACAGCGGTTGTAAACCTAACAACAACTGTGAACCCTTATTGAGGATATTGACATCTCGCCCTTCGTGTTGATAAAGCGAATGCAACTTCACTGTTCTTGCAGAAACATAGTAATGAATTTATTTATAGTGTATTAAGTGTTGGTTCGTATTGCAAAATGAATGAACACCTCACCAAGAAGGTGGTAACCAGAATTACCTTACTGAATGCTGCTTTCGATGGAAGTTTCAGCTTTTGAGCACATCTGTCGGAAACTGATAGTGTGCCTAGGAACACACGATGTTTCTCTATAGGTACTCGAGTCTAGTGTTTGATTTTAGACTCACATGAAGGAAGACGAAGCAGTTCCCACCATTTTCTACAGCTTTTGTTGCAGTTAGACATGAGACTGTGTTTTGTGCAGCATTTGCGCATATGTTGCGTTCTGGATATTTAAGTGCTCCACAATATGTTAACATTTTCCGATGATACCCGAGTACGACTCGTGCAATAGCAGGTAGGCGGGCGGTGCCAGAGTCTCGGTCGTGCAGAGCATAAAAATTGCACTACCGTCTATCGGTAACCGTGAAGGCAGCACAAGAAATGGTCTCTGCACTATCCTACAACGCAGTGTTCCAATTCTGACCTCTGTGCTCGCATACATCACCTTATGTTGCTGCTCTGTGTTGCGTTCACGCTACTTTCGTCTGTCAGTGAGAGATGGAAGGGTAAACTGTGTCGGAAAAAAAAGGTTCTGGAGGTGCTCAAACTGTCTCAGCTAGTACAACATATTATACGGTCAACAATCTTTGCCACTAGGTGACAGTAAGTTGAATACTTGCGTGGACAGAATCGAGATGCACCATACTTCCCTTAATGCCACGTGTAAACGTGTCACATACCTCCCAGAAGATGTAATGTGTTTTTTGTCTTTTTAATCTTGCCTTCATGTCAACCTATTCCTAAAATTCTCCATTAAGGAGAAAAATAGGATGACATGAGCACATTATTACACAAAGACGCGACGTCGTACTCAAAATGTAGGCTAGTAGTGGATAATAGAAGATAAAGAGTTTCCTATAGGTATCTTGGTCTAAAGGTTGCAGCCGAAACTAGCCAGTACATGAGTGCTGTAAAGCGTCTCTGAATAAAATTCGTATAACTGTCAACGTGGTGGTTACAATTTTCGATAAATGTGCTCAAAAACTGTAGCTGCCATCGAAAGTAAAGCAGCATTCAGTAAGATAATCCTGGTTACCACCTTCCTGGTGAGATCTTTACTCATTTTGCAATAGGAACCAACACTTAATAGACTATAAATAAATTCATTACTATGTTTCTGCGAGAACAGTGCAGTGACATTCGCTTTATCAACACGAAGGGCGAGACGCCAGTATCCTCAATATGGGTTGACAGTTGTTAGGTTTACAACTGCTGTTACGTGTGTCAAGAGCCACATCGCTCGTGAAGTCTTCTACGAAAACCAAGTTCAGATGTAAGTACCATGTTACATGCATGTAAGACTTGATGCTTTTTGTCATCCATGTTACAGGACGTGAAGATGACTCTACTGAGGAGTCGAGAATGTTAGCCTTGCTAAAAAGCTATACATGACAGCTGTTGGTATATTATTGTTACAATTCAAGAATATTTCGTTAAGCGCACATTTCCACATCTGATATGTTATTGTAATGTATCCTAAAACTTATGCATGTGAAGCTTTCCAAAAAAATGATACACCTAGTCTGTTTATAAGAATACCATACCTATCAACACGTTCGTACTGTTAGTTATGCTTCCATTATTGAACTGTTAGTTATGCTGCCATTGTTCATGAATATTTAGTCATAATATGTTTCTCTTACATGCTTCACTTTGGAGGTAAGAAATAATTTCGTTAAATTAGAATCCTAGATCGAAAATAAATATGTACAAAACTCTAGAACGTTTGTTACACTTCCGCAGTTATTGACTATGCACCCACTACAATTATTACAAACACAGAAAATGGTGGACTGTCTGCTGAATTGTTCATTGTTGTCAGATTTATCATACCGTGGTAGTTATTAAGCATCAATATAATCCTTGAAATGATATGCTGTATTCCACAATATTTTACAAGATTTCCAGAAGTGTTACACTTCCACCACAGCTCAGCCACCAGTAGCACAGCGGTGTACTGCGATCTGCGCCCATCCCATTTGCCAGCAACACCGCTAGGGAGGCCCCCACCAACAGCAGTAAACTCTTCCTGAAAAATATAAGCCTCCAAACAAAAAATGAGTAGGTGAGAAGCAGGAAAGCCAGAAAGTTAGGTGTGCGATCAGAGCAATGACAAGTACATAAAAAAGAAACAAAGGATATTGATTCCGACTCTTACATCTCTTTGAAGAGTGACGACAGCATAGATGACGTCGAGAACTTTGGAAACTCCATACTCGATCCTACCGTAATGACAGATCCAACACATGTAGGTGGAGGAAATTTTATCTTTGGTAAATTTCGAGGAGAAAAAAGGAAATAATGCAGATACAGATACGTCTGCACTATAGAAAAAATACTGGAAAACGATGTGGAAGTTGCGTGTCTAAAAGTCTGTACACAATTACAAAGTATTTTTTCAGTTAAATAGTAAAAAGATTTCTTTTATTAATAAGAATTACGTGATAGGGAAATTACAAATTCCTCATGTTCCTACTGAAGTGCGAAATATGAAACAAGGAAACTACTTTGTTTTTAGCGGCCTTGTCGATGTTCATGATAAATATAAGATAGTGATTCTCTTTTGTGCATGTCTTATTTTCGTATTACCGTCAACATATTCAATATTATTGGAAATAAATCGAAATAATCAGCAAACAGTTGCATTAAAGAAATTTAATTTCTTAAACGGTTTCGTGCACTTAGTGCCCTTCTTCAGACGGCAGTATAGGAAAACACACGACAAATAAGCAGGAGTTCGATAAGAATATTAAAATTAGGGACGAAAAGTTTAAAATATTTCAAAAAATTATGCGTAAAATTTATTAAATACTTGCTCTATCGCATTACTTGCGGGTGTGAGCAATAAAGTGTTTACAGCATATTGTCATGGTCCTTAAAAATTCAAGAGGAATAAGTAATACAACAACGAATCCATTCATACAATGAGAGCTTTGACGTGAACAAAAATTGTATAAAGAGGAGAAACAACAAGTGCAGACATAGTGCCAGAACTGGAGCCAATCAGCTAATGCCATCCATATCTTGAAATTGGTCTCTGGATGGGGATAAAAGTACGATAAAATAATAAAACCAAATTGTACAAAGCTATAGTTATTATAAGCCATAAACAAAAATTAAAGTGCACATAAACAGCGAAATATGTAATATAAAAACCTAATGAAGAATCAATTAAGTTGGTATCAGCGACAAGTGCGCAATGGACGGGACTTTTGGGAACTAGTCTCCAAACAGCTGTAGTGAAGTCAGTAGTATGCTAGTAGGGAATCTGTCAACAAAAACATAGTGAAAGACGAATAATGGGGCTGTAGTAAGTGAAGAGAAAAGTCTCAATCATTAGCTAGTATTAAGTATTGGAAAGTAACTACAGAGGAAAAAGGAGAGTGGGCACAGTAACTGTATATTACAATGAAATATTTAGTACTGGAATATATGTAAGTCGCAATTACGTTTCGTGAAAGAATTATATCTAGCGGCTTGTATACCAGTTGTATGGTAATTTGAGTTTTAAACATGTCGCTGAACTAGTGTGGAAATGTCAACAGCGTGGGAGCATGAAAATACGGCTTCGCAAACAGCGCGAAAAATGCATCTAGGGGCGAAAAGCAATAACTGAAGTATACGAAGAAACAGTTCCTAGTCCGTAGCTAAAACGAAGGCTCAAAATTAACTACTTCTGACACAGTTGAATAACTAGCCCAGAAATGTGTACAAGTCCTAGGTATGCTTTGTGAAGTAATTATAACTAGCGATATTCAGGTAAGATGCATGAAATACGTCTACTGATTTGACTGCATGACCGTGAACGACTGAAAGTGCTGTTAGCCGTAAACATTACTTGTAACTATAGAGCAGACAAATGTCTTTAGGTGACTGTTTGCATAGCGCTCACCATCTTTAGCAGTTATAACTCACAACCTGTAGACTATAAATAGTTCAGTACCTGCAATAATAAAGGCTAACTACATGGGAGGGAATATAAGCGGCTAACAACTTAGAACTCAAAATACTTCAGTACTTAGAACTGTAGGTTTAACAACCTGTAACTATGGATGACCAACTTACTAAAATTCTGTGTCAAAGAGTTAAAAACCTAATTACATGTAACAAATGTAGTAACAATAAAAGGTTAACTAATTCTAGTTGTGAGCAGCTGTTTGAATGTGGCTGTATGTATAAGTGCAACAGTGTATGGCCAAGCTATAGTGTGCAAAATACTAGTAAAAATTTACTGGCCGTAAATAACAAATTAGTGACCCATCTGAGTATGGCCACTTACTGCAAATTATGTAAACTAGCGTACTGACCGCAACATACCGGCTGCAGTTTACTGAAAATAACTGCAAACAATTAGCTGTAGAAGTGACTGTAACTTACCAAAAGACGGTATTCTTTCCATGAAATTTAACAGGTTTACATAATTAACTATCTACATCTAGGGAATCCAGTTGTGTACCAGAGACTGATTGTACGGTACTGCATTCGTAATCGCTAACACGAAAAATGGGGAGAGAGGCAATGTACAGGGTGGTCGGAAATTCCCGTTACAGACTTATAGGACTTGCAGAGGGAAGTGAGTACATCGTATTTTGAATAGGAAGCTATGTCCAGAAACGTCATCCAACGAGACTACAGAGCATCAAAGTTATAGGCGCGGGCGTCTGTAAATGTACGTATATACACGGGGTGATTCCATGATGATGTTAGAGAATTTCTATGGTGATGGAGAACGATAAATGTATTAATTTGAAGTAAGGGTCCCTGTGCAGGAAACGAACGAGTCGAAAGTCATAAACGAAAACCGTTACGATATCTCTGACGGTTGAATACTTGTACCGGTTCTTGTGTTGCGAAGAGTGTGGGGTTGGTAACTTTCAGTAGTCGTAGTGTGGACAAAAACGAGAAAAAAAAGTCCAAAAAACGTGGGCTCTAAAGTGCGTACCTTAACAGCTATGAACACTTGCTCAGTAGAGGAGATGTGTTTCACATTAGCGAATATGAACGAATGGTCATAGCTGTTAAGGTACGCACTTTAGACCCCACGTTTATTGGACTTTTTTTTTCGCTTTTGTCCACACTACCACCACTGAATGTTACCAACCCTACACTCTTCGCAACACAAGAACCGGTACATGTATTCAACTGTCAGAGGTATCATAACGGTTTTCGTTTATAACTTTCGACTCGTTAGTTTCCGGTACAGGGATCCTTACTTCAAATTAATACATTTATCGTTCGCCATCATCCTAGAAAGTCTGTAACATCATCACGGAATCACCCCGTGAATACGTACATTTACAACGCCCGCGCCTATAAATTTGACGCTCTGTAGTCTCGTTGGATGACGTTTCCGGACATGGGTTCCCATTCAAAATACGACGTACTTACTCCCCTCTGCAAGTCCTAGAAGTCTGTAACGGGAATTTCCGACCACCCTGTATATAAATTTCATGGGTAGAATATTGTCAGTTGCCGGCAGAAGTGGCCGTGCGGTTCTAGGCGCTTCAGTCTGGAACCGCGTGACCGCTGTGGTCGCAGGTTCGCATCCTGCCTCGGACATGGATGTGTGTGATGTCCTTAGGTTAGTTAGGTTTGTAAGTAGGCTGTTTATGTTTTCTTATTGGCAACATTACGCAGCGCTCTATATGAAAATCACTGGCTGTGCTGTGTGCAGTCTGTGGCTAGTTTGCATTGTTGTCTGCCATTGTAGTGTTGGGCAGCGGCAGCTGGATGTGAACAGCGTGTAGCGTTGCGCAGTTGGAGGTGAGCCGCCAGCAGTAGTGGATGTGGGGAGAGAGATGGTGGAGTTTTGAAATTTGTAAAAATGGATGTCATGAACTGCTGTATATATTATGACTTTTGATGACTATTAAGGTAAATACATTGTTTGTTCTCTATTAAAATCTTTCATTTGCTAACTATGCCTATCAGTAGCGGTCTGCACCTCTGGTGGCCCACCAATACCATACTCTCTACTGGGACTACAGTGGGTCTGCTCTGTGATGACCTACCTACCAATCTTCTTCAAAACGTCGAATGACTCTGCTGTGGGTTTGCTCTGTTGTGGCCCATTACCTGTCAGCATGTCAAGAGTCAGCACTGTCTTTCAGTTGGAAGGACAACACTACTTCTTCAAGACTGCATGGAAATCCACTACTTCCATTTGCATTGTCTTTTACTGCTCAGACTTTGAAAAAAAAAAAAAAACACTGAAATTTTACTGTGATGAACAATCTGGACTGTCTTTATCGACTGTGAGAAAATTTTAGATTTTGACCAACATTGTATAAATAAGTGTGTGCATTTGATATCTTTGTTATTGTAATTATGAAAAATTTTATCAAATCATTATTGGCCACTGCCCAAAACAATTTTTAAAATTTTTTTTGGGGAGCATGGGGGCTATTTAAGTAGGCTGTTTATGTTTTCTTATTGGCAACGTTACGTAGCGCTCTATATGAAAATCACTGGCTGTGCTGTGTGCAGTCTGTGGCTAGTTTGCATTGTTGTCTGCCATTGTAGTGTTGGGCAGCGGCAGCTGGATGTGAACAGCGCGTAGCGTTGCGCAGTTGGAGGTGAGCCGCCAGCAGTGGTGGATGTGGGGAGAGAGATGGCGGAGTTTTGAAATTTGTAAAAATGGATGTCATGAACTGCAGTATATATTATGACTTTTGATGACTATTAAGGTAAATACATTGTTTGTTCTCTATTAAAATCTTTCATTTGCTAACTATGCCTATCAGTAGTTAGTGCCTTCTGTAGTTTGAATCTTTTATTTAGCTGGCAGTAGTGGCGCTCGCTGTATTGCAGTAGTTCGAGTAACGAAGATTTTTGGTGAGGTAAGTGATTTGTGAAACGTATAGGTTAATGTTAGTCAGGGCCATTCTTTTGTAGGGATTTTTGAAACTCAGATTGCGTTGCGCTAAAAATATTGTGTGTCAGTTTAAGCACAGTACTGTACAATTCTTCTAAGGGGACGTTTCAGGTTTAAGTAGTCTAAGTTCTAGGGGACTGATGACCACAGATGTTAAGTCCCATAGTGCTCAGAGCCAATACTGTCATTTGGTAAGCTACAGTCACTACTACAGCTACTTGTTTTTCAGTCCAAAAATGATGTAACATAAACAGTGATTTAGAGCAGCTTAAACTCTCCAATGTTTACATCTTTTTTCCAGTCATTCTTATTCTTCCAAAAATACAGTCTAATTCTGTGATTTTGTATCAGATTTGGGTCACTTTGCCCTACTTCTACGTGTTTTAATCTGACGGTAGCGTTTCTATTCCTGAGCAGCACATTGACTGCGAATTTCCGCCGTGACGTAGGAGCAGCCGGCGCGTGGTGCGGTCCTGCGAGTGACGTCAGAGGCGGTTGACCAGTGGGGCGCGGCGCGGAGCGGAGACCATGAAGTCCCAAGTTGCGGCGCCGTTAGGGAAATGACGCGTGGCCACGCGCAGATTGTGCCCCGCCAACTTGTAATAGCCGCTCCATCAGCGGCGCCCGCCGCGGCCACTGTGCTCCAGCCGAATGCCACCTGCAAAACGAGCTCCTTGTTGCCAGACCTCCTGTTGCGGTGGCTGTCAGCACACAAAGGACAGTGCGTCTACATCTACACCGAAAATTTGCACCCCTTTACGTTTTACTGCGATAAAATGACTCATCATCATAGTAATACAGGATGAAGTAAATACATCCCTGACCATTAAAATTTCTTCACCAGGTGGTGCGGCAAACATCGAATTTATACATGTGCGTGTACAGTAAAATATGAAGAATACATGAAATTGGGTACAGTTGCCTTTAATTCTGAAAGTAACAACGCCTCTAATCTGACTGGGCACTTAATCGAACTGAGCATGGATGACAGATATGGGCAATTACGTTTTGCGGTTTAAATTCGTACACGATCCGATCCAATAAAAACAAAGCCATAAATCTCAAAACATAATTCCTCTTATATTTTTCACTAAACGAACTGATTTATAAAATAGACACAAGTCTTATTTTCGGATTAATATGAAATTATTACAATTTAAAATTAGTATCATTATTGCTATTTGTATAATTTATCGTGCAAAGTACACTACTGGCCAATAAAATTGCTACACCAAGAAGAAATGCAGATGATAAACGGGTATTCATTCGACAAATAAATTATACTAGAACTGACATATGATTACATTTTAGTTCGGAACCGCGGGATTGCTGCAGTCGCAGGTTCGAATCCTGCCTCGGGCATGGATGTGTGTGATGTCCTTAGGTTAGTTAGGTTTAAGTAGTTCTAAGTTCTAGGGGACTGATGACCACCGATGTTAAGTCCCATATTGCTCAGAGCCATTTGAACCATCTGATTACATTTTCACGCAATTTGGGCGCATAGATCCTGAGAAATCAGTACCGAAAACAACCACCTCTGGCCGTAATAACGGCCTTGATACGCCTGGGCATTGAGTCAAACAGAGCTTGGATGGCGCGTACAGGTACAGCTACCCATGCAGCTTCAACACGATACCACAGTTCATCAAGAGTAGTGACTGTCGTATTGTGACGAGCCAGTTGCTCGGCCATCATTGACCAGGCGTTTTGAATTGGTGAGAGATCTGGAGAATGTGCTGGCCAGGGCAGCAGTGTTGCAAACGTCCCCATCTGTTGACTCAGGGATCGAGAAGTGGATGCACGATCCGTTACAGCCATGCGGATAAGATGCGTGTCATCTCGATTGCTAGGCATTCGAGGCCATTGGAATCCAGCACGGCGTTCCGTATTACCCTCCTGAACCCACCGATTCCATATTCTGCTAACAGTCATTGGTTCTCGACCAACGCGAGCAGCAATGTCGCGATACGATAAACCGCAATCGCGATAGGCTACAATCCGACCTTTATCAAATTCGGAAACGTGATGGTACGCAGTTCTCCTCCTTACACGAGGTATCACAACAATGTTTCACCAGGCAACGCCGGTCAACAGCTGTTTGTGTATGAGAAATCGGTTGGAAACTTTCCTCATGTCAGCACGTTGTAGGTGTCTCCACCGGCGCCAACCTTGTGTGAATGCTCTGAAAAGCTAATCATTTGCATATCACTTCATGTTCTTCTTTCGGTTAAATTTCACGTCTGTAGCACGTCAACTTCGTGGTGTAGCAATTTAATGGCCAGTAGTGTATTTTTCACTAACCGAACTGATATATAAAATGGAGACAAGGCGTATATTCAGATTAATTTGAAATTATTATAATTTATAATTAATCTCATTATTGCTATTTGTGTAATTTATTCTGAAAAGTACGAGAACGTGATGTAATGCCTCCAATCGTGAATTTATCGATGGTGTTCTTTAAATTCTGGAAACAGATGAAAAGCGGATGTCGCCAAGTCGGAACTGTTTGGAGGATGACCGATAACAGTGAACTCAAGGCGTCAGATTGCTGCAGAACACGCAACAGTCGTGCGTCGTCTGGTGTTGCCATGCTGAAGCAGGAGGTGCTCCATATGTGGACGAACTCTTCGGATTCGAAACTCGATTACAACCCACTTTTTATGATGCGCCGGCATAGTTACTTTACACACCGCCATGTTACACGCTACAATTCGGATCCATCTAGCGGCAGAGTGCTGCAGTTTCGTGCGAGGAATGAAAATGTAAAATGTTAATAACCTTTTTATGTATGTAGACTAATCCGGACAGTGAATTTTGGCACCAAGGCCAGGAATCGAACCTGGGTCTATTGCTTACTAGGCAGGTGCGTTAGCCACTACGCCACCTTAGCACAGCGGTTTACATAACTGCACAGATTACACTGCCACGCCTCTCTCTTCGATCTAAATTGTCACTGCCGCCCCACATTACTTTAAATTCTCCCTTACACACCAAGAGCATTGCCGAGGCTGTCCATGTTCTGGAGTAGCACCTTAGCATCGAATGTAAATGGGGGATCCAGCCTGATCCTGCCTTTCACGCCGGATCCACCATTTACGTTTAGGTAGGAGGAGATTTAGGCCATCTGTTTTTAATGTATGTAAGAGTGTTAATCTTTCACCAAAGTCTACCGACGAGGCTTCTATTTTTCAAGGAGCGCACAGACGGATGGGATTTGTTGCAAGATTTAGTTTGGCCTTGTCCGTTCAAGGAACTGGTAATGGATGGATTACTATTGCCTTTGATCGTAGTTGTGATGCCAAGAAGAGTTATTTGGATTCGTTCCCTACGCGGGATGTGATTGCCTGGAAGACATTTAATATTGTTCATCAGTCTAATTCGTCGTATGGAGGAAGCTATCTCTCAAGTGATGAACCTCAGGTGCGGCTGCAAATGGCGTCATACGGCGCACGACAGCTATTTATAGCCCCCAAGGTCGCGCCGATGACGTCATTTTTTTATTCTCAGCGGCTGGCGATACTAGTCTTGACTTATCGCCAGCCGCTGTAGGCAACCCGGAGCGCATCCCAGAGTGCCCCTGAGAGCTTCAAAACCAAGAAGAATCGCTTCTCGGCTTTGGACAAGATCAATGTGTAGGGTAAGTTTAATGAAAGAAGAATATATAGAGATAAAGATTTATTATACTCAAACATTACAATAATAAAACATTACATCTCCTTGCACTACACAATCATTACCTAAAGAACCACCACTCTTACACCATACAAATACATGTTCGGAACTTTCAATTTTACGACATACACGGCTTCTTAAGACTAAAGGTGCCTGAGGGGCACTCTGGGATGCGCTCCGGGTTGCCTACTACGGCTGGCGATACTAGTCTTGACTTATCGCCAGCCGCTGAGAATCAAAAAATGACGTCACCGGCGTTGGAGGAAGCTATCTCTCAAGTGATGAACCTTTAGTCTTAAGAAGCCGTGTATGTCGTAAAATTGAAAGTTCCGAACATGTATTTGTATGGTGTAAGAGTGGTGGTTCTTTAGGTAATGATTGTGTAGTGCAAGGAGATGTAATGTTTTATTATTGTAATGTTTGAGTATAATAAATCTTTATCTCTATATATTCTTCTTTCATTAAACTTACCCTACACATTGATCTTGTCAAAAGCCGAGAAGCGATTTTCTTGGTGTTGTAGCTCTCAGGGGCACTCTGGGATGCGCTCCGGGTTGCCTACTACGGCTGGCAGAACATGGACAGCCTCAGCAGTTCTCTTCACGTGTAAGGGGGAATTCAAAGTAGACTGGGGCGGCAGTGACAATTTAGATCGAAGAGGGAGGCGTGGCAGAGTAATCTGTGCAGTTATGTAAACTGCTGTGCCAAATTGGCGTAGTGGCTAACGCACTTGCACAGTAAGAGCAACAGACATGGGTTCGATTCCTGACCTTGGTAGAAATTTACACTCACCACCTCAGTGTATATACATAAAATCGTATCTGTATGAGACCAGTAATATCTCTGAAACTGTGTCGTTTCTTTTAATAACGTTAGTTTTATTTAAAAAGATTTCAGAACATTTACCTACAAAATTCGGGGACATTACTTTTGAGCATGGACTCGTATTTAATTATACAGGGTGATTCAAAAAGAATACCACAACTTTAGGAATTTAAAACTCTGCAACGACAAAAGGCAGAGCTAAGCACTATCTGTCGGCGAATTAAGGGAGCTATAAAGTTTCATTTAGTTGTACATTTGTTCGCTTGAGGCGCTGTTGACTAGGCGTCAGCGTCAGTTGATGCTAAGATGGCGACCGCTCAACAGAAAGCTTTTTGTGTTATTGAGTACAGCAGAAGTGAATCGACGGCAGTTGTTCAGCGTGCATTTCGAACGAAGTATGGTGTTAAACCTCCTGATAGGTGGTGTATTAAACGTTGGTATAAACAGTTTACAGAGAATGGGTGTTTGTGCAAAAGGGAAAATTTCTGGACGGCCGAGAACGAGTGATGAAAATGTAGCACGCATCCAGCAAGCATTTGTTTGCAGCCCAGGAAAATCGACTCGCAGAGCTAGCAGAGAGCTGCAAATTCCACAATCAACTGTATGGAGAGTCCTACGAAAAAGGTTAGTTATGAAATCTTATCGTCTGAAATTGGTTCAAGCACTGTCTGCAGCTGATAAGACTAAAAGAATCGATTTCTGTGATTTTATCCTTGCTCAAATGGAAACAGATGAATCTTTCGTTTCAAAGATTGTGTTTAGTAATGAAGCCTAAGGTGAACGTTTTCTGTGCCATTTTAGCCAATAAAGTTTTTGGTCCCTTTTTCTTCGAAGGTACTACTGTAACTGGACTACAGTATCTGTGATGATGATGATGATGGTTGGTTTGTGGGGCGCTCAACTGCGTGGTTATCAGCGCCCGTACAATTTCCCAATCTTTGCTCAGTCCAATTTCGCCACTTTCCTGGATGATGATGAAATGATGAGGACAACACAAACACCCAGTCAACTCGAGGCAGGTGAAAATCCCTGACCCCGCCGGGAATCGAACCCGGAACCCTGTGCTCGGGAAGCGAGAACGCTACCGCGAGACCACGAGCGGCGGACGGGACTACAGTATCTAGAGATGTTAGAGAATTGGCTGTTCCCTCAGCTCGAACAAGAAGCACAACAATTCATATTTCAGCAGGATGGAGCGCCACCACATTGGCACTTATCTGTCCGTAACTACCTGAACGTCAACTACCCGAGGCGATGGATCGGCCGCCAGGCAGCCAAGAAGCCCTGATCTTACCCCCTGCGATTTTTTCTTATGGGGGTATTTTAAGGATATGGTGTTTCGGCCACCTCTCCCAGCCACCATTGATGATTTGAAACGAGAAATAAGAGCAGCTATCCAAATTGTTACGCCTGATATGCTACAGAGAGGGTGGAACGAGTTGGAGTATCGGGTTGATATTGCTCGAGTGTCTGGAGGGGGCCATATTGAACATCTCTGAACTTGTTTTTGAGTGAAAAAAAACCTTTTTAAATACTCTTTGTAATGATGTATAACAGAAGGTTATATTATGTTTCTTTCATTAAATACACATTTTTAAAGTTGTGGTATTCTTTTTGAATCACCCTGTATATACGGAATTCTTTGGATGTAAAAGATCGATCACTTAACAAATGTTTCCTATATTTGCTGTTATTGAGTTAGTGAGTAGGAGTAGGAATATATCTATAGTTAGAAGAATCATGGAGTTGATGGTGTGACATGTTTTATTTTGAACTACTGATTTCAATGTTTAGAGGACTTATTCTGTGACAAGAAGTTCAAACACTAAAAGTTTATGATTTACGAAGATCAAACACCTGTAACTGGTCATTGCATAGTGCGTCACTTAACCATACATTACCAAACCCTAGTGAAATTTAGGATTGTGTTTCGTGATAATCGGAGTTCCTACCAATCTGGGATTATCAGCATAGTTCATCCTACTGTCGAAACTAACTGTTAAGCGAACAAAACTGAAGGTACCATTTAAAATATTTGCAATAATAAAGAACTTTTCTCATGACTTGCAGTTGTCGAGGGGTGGTTTTGATGTGCTGCTTCTCAGCAACGCTCAAGCAGACGTTTTCAATACGTGAGAGATCTGGAGAAAGTGATGGAGCGCAGCAATAGTCGAACGCTTTGGTTACAGAGGTACCTAAGAACAGCACTGGAAACATAAATTTTGCATTGATTTTTTGAAACACAACGTCACAGGCATAATATGCCAGAAATGTAACGCCTTCTGTCAAAACTGCGGGCTATGTGAGCCACAGGGGATCAAGTTGTGTATCCTTTGACTCCCCATACCGCCCCACCAGGTAGTGGGACCATTCGGCGATGACAAATACAGTGTGACAATTTTTGTGCTCCTTGCAGATTCCACACATTGATAGGCCCATTGTTATGCAGTAAGCAGAATCAGAACTCGGCGGGAAGGACAATTTCATACCTCTCCTGTGTCCAGCGATGTAGTTGGGCGGGTCACTGTCGGCGCACCTGTCATTGCTGCTGCATCAAGAAAGCATCAACAGAATACACTGTGTGATCAAAAGAATCCGGACACCTGACTGAACACGATTTACAAGTTATGGCGGCCTCCATCGGTAATGCTGGAATTCAATATGGTGTTGGCCCACCCCTTAGTCTTGATGACAGCTTCCACTCTCGCAGGCATACGTTCAGTCAGATGCTGTAAGGTTTCCTGGAGAATGGCAGCCCATTCTTCACGGAGTGCTGCATCAAGAAAGCATCAACAGAATACACTATGTGATCAAAAGAATCCGGACACCTGACTGCACACGATTTACAAGTTATGGCGGCCTCCATCGGTAATGCTGGAATTCAATATGGTGTTGGCCCACCCCTTAGTCTTGATGACAGCTTCCACTCTCGCAGGCATACGTTCAGTCAGATGCTGCAAGGTTTCCTGGAGAATGGCAGCCCAATTTTCACGGAGTGCTGCACCGAGGAAAGTTATCGATATCAATGTCGGTCAGTGGGGCCTGGCTCGAAATCGGCGTTAAAAAAAAAACTAAGGTGTTCTATAGGATTCAGGTCTGGACTCTGTGTAGGTCAGCCATTACAGGAATGTTATTGTCATGTAACCCGTCCGCAACAGGCCGTGCATTATGAACAGGAGCTTGATCGTGTTGCAAGATGCAGTCGCTATCCCCGAATTGCCCTTCAACGGAGGGGAGCAAGAAGGTACTTAAAACAACATCAATGTAGGCCTATACTGTGATAGTGCCACGCAAAACAACAAGGAATGCAAGCCCCCTCCATGGAAAACAAGACAACAATCACAACACCACAGCCTCCGAATTTTACTGTTGCCGCTACACGCGTTGGCAGATGACGTTCACCGGGCATTCACCACACGCACACCCTGCCATCGGATCGCCACGTTGTGTACCGTGATTCGTGACTCACCACAACCTTTTTCCACTGTTCAATGGGCCAATGTTTACGCTCCTTACACCAAGCGACGCGTCGTTTGGCATTTACCGGCGTGACGTATGGCTTATGAGGAGTTGCTCGACCATGAAATCGAAGTTTTCTCATCTCCCACCTTACTGTCATAGTACTTGCAGTGGATCCTAATTTCCTGATACAGTTTGGAATTCCTGTGCGATGGTCTGTATAGATGTCTGCCTATTACACATTACGTCCCTCTTCGATTGTCGGCGATCTCTGTCAGTCAACAGACAAGGTCGGCCTGTACGCTTTTGTGCTGTACGTGTCCCTTCTAGTTTCCACTTCCCTATGACATCGGAAACAGTGGACCTAGGGATGTTTAGGACTGTGGAAATCTCGCGTACAGACGTATGACAGAAGTGTCACCCAGTCACCTGACAACGTTCGATGTCCGTCAGTTCCGCGGAGCGCCACATACTGCTCTCTCACGATGTTTAATGATTACTGAGGGCCCTGATATGGAGTACACACCAGTAGGTGCCAGTACGATGCACCTAATATGGAAAACATGTTTCGCGGGTGTCCGGATACATTTGATCACTTTTTGTATACGGATCACATAAACAATCGCAGTATGTGATACGAGGTGCATTCAAGTTCTAAGGCCTCCGATTTTTTTTCTCCGGACTGGAAAGAGATAGAAACATGCGCATTGTTTTAAAATGAGGCCGCGTTCATTGTCAATACGTCCCAGAAATGGCAGCACCGTACGGCAGATGGAATTTTACCGCCAGCGGCGAGAATGAGAACTGTTTTAAATACTTAAAATGGCGACGTTTTCCTTACTTGAACAGCGTGCAATCATTCGTTTTCTGAATTTGCGTGGTGTGAAACCAATTGAAATTCATCGACAGTTGAAGGAGACATGTGGTGATGGAGTTATGGATGTGTCGAAAGTGCGTTCGTGTGTGCGACAGTTTAATGAAGGCAGAACATCGTGTGACAACAAACCGAAACAACCTCGGGCTCGCACAAGCCGGTCTGACGACATGATCGAGAAAGTGGAGAGAATTGTTTTGGGGGATCGCCGAATGACTGTTGAACAGATCGCCTCCAGAGTTGGTATTTCTGTGGGTTCTGTGCACACAATACTGCATGATGACCTGAAAATGCGAAAAGTGTCATCCAGGTGGGTGCCACGAATGCTGACGGACGACCACATGGCTGCCGGTGTAGCATGTTGCCAAGCAATGTTGACGCGCAACGACAGCATGAATGGGACTTTCTTTTCGTCGGTTGTGACAATGGATGAGACGTGGATGCCATTTTTCAATCCAGAAACAAAGCGCCAGTCAGCTCAATGGAGGCATACGGATTCACCGCCACCAAAAATATTTCGGGTAACCGCCAGTGCTGAAAAAATGATGGTGTCCATGTTCTTGGACAGCGAGGGCGTAATCCTTACCCATTGCGTTCCAAAGGGCACTACGGTAACAAGTGCATCCTACGAAAATGTTTCGAAGAACAAATTCCTTCCTGCACTACAACAAAAACGTCCGGGAAGGGATGCACGTGTGCTGTTTCACCAAGATAACGCACCCGCACATCGAGCTAACGTTACGCAACAGTTTCTCCGTGATAACAACTTTGAAGTGATTCCTCATGCTCCCTACTCACCTGACCTGGCTCCTAGTGACTTTTGGCTTTTTCCAACAATGAAACACACTCTCTGTGGCCGCACATTCACCAGCCGTGCTACTATTGCCTCAGCGATTTTCCAGTGGTCAAAACAGACTCCTAAAGAAGCCTTCGCCGCTGCAATGGAATCATGGCGTCAGCGTTGTGAAAAATGTGTATGTCTGCAGGGCGATTACGTCGAGAAGTAACGCCAGTTTCACCGATTTCGGGTGAGTAGTTAATTAGAAAAAAAATCGGAGGCCTTAGAACTTGAATGCACCTCGTACAATACCTCTTCAACTTATTCTTTAGCACTCTTGTAATAATTTCGCTTTATAGTTATTATTAATTCGAATTTTTACGAAGGCGCCTAAGGTTACTTCACCACTTCTTCAAAATTTCTTCCACTGAACTAAATCCTCCATTTCATTTCATCGTCGTGCACGCAAAGACAGTGTTACCATATAACTTCATTTTCAATTACCTAACTACTACTGTGTCAAATACACACAACAAAAATGTTTTGCATCATCTCGGTTCCGTGATTTCCGGCAGCTGCATAGAAAATTGGAACAGAGATCAACATAAATATCACTTCCGCCCTTTCTACTGCTCATGAAAACCATACATTGCATGGGGTACCACTATACAGCGAGACCTTCAGAAGTGGTGGTCCAGATTTCTGTACACACCGGTACCTCTAATACCCAGTACCACGTCCTCTTGCATTGACGCATGCCTGTATTCGTCGTGGCATACTATGCACAAGTATATCAAGACACTGTTAGTTCAGGTTGTCCCACTCCTCAATGGCGATTCGGCGTATATCTCTCAGAGTGGTTGGTGAGTCACGTGGTCAATAAACAGCCCTTTTCAATCCATCCCACGCTTGTTCGATAGGCTTCATGTCTGGAGAACATGCTGGACACTCCAGCAGAGCGATGTCGTTATCTTGAAGGAAGTAATTGACAAGACGTGCACGATGCGGGCGCGAAGTGTCGTCCATGAAGACGAATGTCTCGCCAATAGGCTGCCGATGTGGTTGCACTATCGGTCGGAGGAAGGCATTCACTTATCTTACAGTCGTTACTCCGACTTCCGTGACCACCAGCGGCGTACGTCGGCCCAACATAATGCCACCCCAAAACTGCAGGGAACATCCATCTTGCTGCACTCGCTGGACAGTGTGTCTAAGGCTTTCAGCCTGACTGGCTTGCCTCGAGACACGTCTCCGACGATTGTCTGGTTGCAGGCACATGCGACACTCATCGGTGGAGAGAACGTGATGCCAAACCTGAGCGGTCCATTCGGCATGTTGTTGGGCCCACCTGTACCGCGCTGCACGGTGTCGTGGTTGCAAAGATGGACCTCGCGAAGGGCGTCGGGAGTGAAGTTGCGCATCATGCAGCCTCCTGCACGAAGTTTGAGTCGTAACACGACGCCCTGTGGCTGCACGAAAAGCATTATTCAACACGGTGCCGGTGTTGTCAGGGTTCCTCGGAGCCATAATCCGTAGTTAGCGGTCATCCACTGCAGTAGTAGCCCTTGGTCGGCCTGAGCGAGGTAGCTCATCGACAGTTCCTGTCTGTCTTTATCCCCTCTATGTCCGAACAACATCGCTTTGGTTCACTCCGAGACGCCTGGACACTTCCCTTGTTGAGAGTCCTTCCTGGCACAAAGTAACAATGCGGACGCGGTCGAACCGCGGTATCGCCGTCTAGGCAAGGTTGAACTACAGACGACACAAGCCGTGTACTTCCTTCCTGATGGAATTACTGGAACTGATCGGCTGTCGTGTGGGGCGGCTGGTGGGAAATATTGTTGTTATTTAATGTAGAATTGTAATGTAATGCAGAAAAGAAAAGATGCAATTCCCTGTCGTTTAACCATATGTGGGGCGGCAGGTGTAATTATATTTGCTGATATAAAAATGTTCCTATTATTTACGCTGTCTTTTGCCGTTCTCAACACTGGCTCTCTAACTACAATTTTGGCAACCAGAAAGTGATTAGCAAAACGTGAAGCCTGTCATCAGAATTCCTAGTGCCCACTTCATCTGAGAAATACACTTATAGCTACAGCTTATAGCTCTGAGGAATTAGGAGATTGTCTGGGATTCATAATCAAAAACGATGAAAAAAAAGAATCCACACAATCCAACTACCAGAGCAGTTCAGAGTCTAAGACTAGCCGCTGGGCTAGTATTGCACCACATTAAGTTATTGAATAAATCATCGCTTCCTTTGCTGATGGCCGATGAAGCTCTCAATTTAAATGGGCATTCAGCACACAGGTAAGTAATCATAATAACAGTCTGACGTGGCTAAGTAAAACATTTTGGGCGAGAGAATTAATTTAATTACACTACACGCAGTAGACGAGCTCTGAACTTGATATTTGGAGATACGCCATCGCTATAGTTTTATAGTTATTCAATTGAAACTTCTCACATCTTTATGATTATAGCGTATCTCCCTTCTACTTAAATTTAAACATCCTAGCCTTATTTATTCGCCTATTTAACCTATCTTGCTTCCTTAATTTTTAAGACAAAAACCAGGAAATCATGAATTTCAACAAAAATTGTAATTTGTGAGATCCAAAGTACTGTTTCTATTAAATTATTATGAAAAAGGAATCTAAATATAAATTTTTAAGTCTCTAGCTCTTTTCTGTTGCGCCAATGATTTTTTACAGAAAAACGTCGAAATTTTGAAAATGGTTAAAGTTATTGAACTGACATTCAACACATATTGATTTAGTATTACTCCTGACATGCTAGAAACGTTCCAGGTTATTTACTTGATTTTTAAAGTATTGCGCAACATTTATGACGTCAGAGCTAGTTACAGCGGACTAGGCTGGCACACAATGGAAAGACTGATGAGAATTTTATACGGCGTGAGTAGGCTGCTTCCCTACAGTCGGACCCCTCCGTCTAATAGGCGCTGCTCATGCGTGGTTGTCTGCGTGTTTGGCCGACGTTAGTGGCGTCTCTGAATACTCAAATGGACTGGGTCGGTGATACAATATCCACCGTCAACCTCTATCGTTCAGAAGTTCTGGGAACGGGGGTGATGGAAAACTTTTTTTGATGTATGTGTGACATTTGTTCTGTCTCTGTATTTCACTCTTCTGCGTGAAGCATCTTTTTCCAGTTCGTTCACCAGTATTGATAGTCATCTGTATTAAAAAACTGAAATAAGTCTACGAGGAAATATCGACAACCCTCGATAACAAGAAATGCTGTAGCACACGGGCCTCAGCTTCGATCCAGATTTAATTCAACGCGCCCTATTGGCTATCTGCAATCGCTTCATAGCGTCTGTCATCGCTCAATGTCACCGTTTCGTGCACTTCGTATGCCAGTAATTATATTTAGTTTGCACAGTTATTTCGTTGTATACGCAGCATAAGGCAGTGACATTGTTACACTACGCATCGTTCTTACTCTTATTAATTTTTATGCAATATTTGGTTTAATACAGTCATACTGTTTAACCTTTTTATAAGCAGTGTGGTAACTGACAGAACACAGACCTATTTACACATTTTTTATTGTCTGCTTCCGTGCTGCATCGACATCTGCTAGTCTAAAATTGGAAATTTGTGGTAAGATCCAGTGGGTGAGGTCATCGGTCCCTAAGCTTACGCACTACTTAATCTAACTTAAACTAACATACGCTAAGGACGACACACACACCGTTGCCCGAGGGAGGACTCGAACCTCCGATGGAGGAAGTCGCACGAACCGTGACAAGGGGTCTGAGACCGCGCGTCTACCAAGCGTGGCTCCTAGTCTTAGCTGCCCTACATAAATATTAGTTTTCAGATAGCCAGCTTCTGTTCTTTACAGAAAAATCTTAAGAAAATAACGGTGGAAGGAGGAAAACACATGCCGCTGGCATTTTTCTTTTCTTTTTTTTTTCAACCGGTTGTATCACATGGGAACCGTCTGGCTTGATGAGTGCAGAGAAAACCGTAGTTGTTTTTGGGATGTAGAAGTTTCCTAGGCCTTCCGAATGAATGAAATCATTCTGAACCTTAGCGTTAGAATCAAAACTGGAAAAATGACATATCAAATTACCTTCTAATATAGTGTCGGACGTCCTCCTTCTCGGCTTAGGGCAGCAATCGACATGTCACGCATTCAACGAGTCGTTTTACATCTCCTGCAGAAATAATAAGCCATGTTTACTCTAGAGCCATTCATAATTGCGGAAGTGTTGCGGGTAGTGGATTTTGCGCACAAACTGACCTCCCGATTATGTCCAATAAATGTTCGATGGGATTCATATCAGGCTGTCTGAGTGGCCAAATCATTCGCTCTAACCTGACCAGAATGTTCTTCAAACGATTTGGCGAACAATTGTGGCTCGGTAACATTGCGCATTGTCATCCATAAAAATTGCATCGTTGTTTGGGAACATTAAGTTCATGAATGCAGATGGTCTACATGTAGCCGAACATAACCATTAGCAGTCAATGGTCGGTTCAGTTGGACCAGAGGACCCACCGTCCATTCCTTGTAAACACAGGCCACACCACGATGGAGCCACCACCAGAGCACATTGTGCTTTGTTGACAACTTGGATCCATGGCTTCGTGAGGACTGTGTCACACACGAACCCTACCGTCGACTCTTTCCAACTGAAATCAGGACTCATCTGAGCAGACCACGAGTTTTCGTCCGTCTAGGGTCCAGGAGAGGCGTTGCAGAGATAACGCTCTGTTAACAGGAAATGATACAAAATGGTTCAAATGTTATATCTCTGGCAGGAAACAAAGGGTGTTATTAGGAAAGAGACATGTATGAAGCTATCAAGCATCATCCAACTGGGAACTAATTACATGTGGGGTCCCACAAGGTTCCATTTTGGGGCCCTTACTTTTTCTTGTGTATATCAATGACCTTTCATCAGTAACATTACCAGATGCCAAGTTTGTTTTGTTTGTCGATGATACAAACATTGCAATAAATAGCAAATCAAGTCTAGTCTTAGAAAGATCAGCCAATAAAATATTTGTGGACATTAATCACTGGTTCCTAGCCAATTCTTTGTCACTAAACTTTGAAAAAACACACTACATGCAGTTCAGAACTTGTAAGGCGTGTCCCAAGAGTATATGTCTAACATACGATGACAAGAAGATAGAAGAAGTGGACAGTGTTAAAGTCTTGGGATTACAGCTTGATAATAAATTCAACTGGGAGGAGCACACCACAGAACTGCTGAAACGTCTTAACAAATCTCTGTTTGCAATGCGAATTTTGTCAGGCATAGGGGATATGAAAATGAAAAAGCTGGGATACTATGCTTACTGTCATTCCATAATGTCATATGGGATTATTTTTTGGGGTAATTCATCAAGCCAAGCTAAAGTTTTCTGGCACAAAAACGTGCAGTAAGAGTTATATGTGGTGTGAACTCAAGAACAATCTGCAGATGCCTGTTTAGGGAACTAGGGACACTAACTACTGCTTCCCAATATATTTATTCTTTAATGAAATTTGTCATTAAAATACATCACTTTTTCAAACCAATAGCTCAATTCATGGAATCAATACTAGAAATAAGAATAATCTTCACAAGGATTTAAAGTCACTTAGTCTTGTACAAAAAGGTGTGCATTATTCAGGAACACACATTTTCAATAACTTGCCAGCAGCCATATAAAGCTTAACAACCAATGAAATTCAGTTTAAGAGAAGCCTAAAGGATTTATTGGTGGCCAACTCCTTCTACTCCATTGATGAATTTCTTAGTAAAACCAACTGATTTGTATATAAGTACAACATAACTTCTGCACAACTTCAGTGCATTAAGTGTTCACTGAAAATTTGTGTGTGTGTGTGTGTGTGTGTGTGTGTGTGGTGTGTGTGTGTAAGTATAATCTAACTTCTGCGCCATTTCAGTGCAGTAATGTGTTCATTGTAAATAAGTATTACAGTAGTTGTATTACATGTTTATTACCTTATAAATAAATAAAAAACTTTTTTAATTTAAATTCAGTGCATTAGTATTTGTAAAATGACTCTTAGTGTTCATTAAAAAATGACGATCATTCCACTTGGGACCTGTGGAATGGTACATTAGCTTATTTGTTTTAGTTGTAAATATTTGTCATGTATTGTTGTTTTTCTGACATGTTCCTCATCCTGGAGGACCTCCTCACTACCGATCAATTGGAATGAAAGTAAATCTAATCTAATCTAATCTAATCTTAGCAAAGGCACTCGCATCGGTCGTCTGCTGCTAGAGCTCATTAACGACATATTTAGTCGCACTGTCGTAACATATACGTCCGTTGCACATCCCACATTGATGTCAGCAGCTATTTCCCGCAGTGTAGCTTGTCTGTTAACACTGACCACTTTTTTACAACCGCCGCTGCTCTCGGTAGTTACGCAAGTTGTCCTTGGTGGGTAGCAATGCCTAAAATTTTGTATTCATTAAACACTGTGGATCTGGGAATACTTAATCCTCTAACGATTTCCGAAATGGAATGTCCCAAACGTCTACCTCCAATAACCATTCCGTGTACGGAGTCTGTTAATTCCCGTCGTGAGACCATATTCGCGTAGGAAAGCTTTTGGCATGAAACACCTGAGTACAAATGACTGCCCTTTTGTACCTTGTGTACACGATACTGCCTCCTTCTGTATATGTGCATATCGCTATTTTATGGCTCGTTTGCCCCTTAGTGTAGACTCTTCCCTACGATACTTAGCAAAATTAGTCCACTTTTTATTGTATTTCCGGTCGTAAAAGAAGTGTTTGACATATCTAATCTGAGGATAAACAATTCACCGCTTAGCCAACCTTCAGAATTAATTGGCGGCAGCAGGCAATGCGTATTTCTCATATACGCAGGAAAGGGGCAGCTTTAATAACATGATTTTAATAACACGGCCGCCGAGCAACATGGAGCGGCCAGCTGAAGAGAATAAGTTGGTGAGGATGCGGTAGTGGAGGGGGATTGTAGGGGCGGTATAAGAGTTGCTCGGTGATTGTGCATTATGGTAATGCGCAGCAGCATCGACCAACTGGCCACTCTTCGCCATCTGGGGCATGAAGAGAGAGAGAGAGAGAGAGAGAAATGAAAGAGTGGGTTGGTGAATGGTGAGGGAGGAGGAAGTGGAGCGGAAAGAGAGAGGCGGAGACAGAGAGGAATGGAGAGCCGAATTGACGGCTAGTGAATCACAATAGAAAACGCCAGCAGCAGCTGCAGTCGCAGAGGTACAACGAGACATGACTGCGCCGCTTAAAGTAGATGAGTCACACAAAACAGGCACCAACAAACGAGATACACAAATCATAAAATACTGCCGTACCTGTCTTTCAATTAAAATGTCCTCCCCTGTTCTGGAGCTAAATAATGCGTGTACCAGTACAGAATGTGACGCAGCGACGACGACATACGGAAGTTTGTGTCTGTGTTCGTGTGGTGCACGGATAACCAAAGTGGTTATGGCGCCCGTTCGCGTAAAGTGGGAAATTCGGGTTCGAGTGCTGATTCGGTCATTCCCTTATACAACTGATGGTTCTTCCTATTCGTAACTGCGAATGCATTATGTGTAAGACCCAATTCACTCTTTCAAGATCCAGTTTCGCTGTCACTTGTTTGATGGAATTACATACAGCTCAGTTAGCATTTTGAAACAATATTCCTATAAATTGCACTACATATTAAGAAAATGGTATCTTGCAGGTTATCTCTCTGTTTATTTATTATTACTGTGACTAGTTCTTAAGCAATAGTATTAGCGGCGATAATAAGAAGAAAATGACTTATTGATACATAACCAACACGAATTCAGAAAATATCGCTCTTGTGCAACACAGCCAGCTCTTTATTCACATGAAGTAATGAGTGCTATCGACAAGGGATATCAGATCTATTCCATATTCGTAGATTTACAGAAGACTTTTGATACCGTTCCTCACAAGCGACTATTAATCAAATTGCGTGCATATGGAGTATCGTCTCAGTTGTGTGACTGGATTCGTGATTTCCTCTCAGAGCGGTCACAGTTCATAGTGATATACGGTAAATCATCGAGTAGAACAGATGTGATATCTCGCGTTCCTCAAGGTAATGTCATATGCCCTCTGCTGTTTCTGATTTACATAAATTATCTGGGTGATAATCTGAGCAGCCCCCTTAGACTATTTGCAGATGGCGCTGTAATTTAACGACTAGTAAAATCATCAGATGTTCAATTCCAATTACAAAATGATCTAGAGAGAATTTCTGTATGGTGCAAAAAGTGGCAATAGCCACTAAACTAAGAAACGTGTGAGGTCATCCATATGGGTACTAAAAGAAATCCGATAAATTTTGGGTATAAGATAAATCGCACAAATCTAAGGACTGCCAATTCGACTAAGTAACTAGGAATTGCAATTACCAGCAACTTAAACTGGGAAGACCACATAGATAATATTGTGGAGAAGGCGAAACAAAGACTGCGCTTTGTTGGCAGAACACTTAGAAGTTGCGACAAAGCCACTAAAGAGATAGCCTACATTACACTTCTCGGTCCTCTTCTGGAATACTGCTGGGCGGTGTGGGATCCTTACCAAGTAGGACTGACGGAGGAGATCGAAAAAGTGCAAAGAAGGGCAGCCCGTTTCGTGTTATCGCGCAATGGGGTTGAGTGTGTCACTGATATGATACGCGAGGTGGGGTGGCAGTCACTGAAACAAAGGCAAGTTCGCTTTGCGGCGAGATCTATTTACGAAATTTCAATCACGAACTTTCTCTTCCGAATGGGAAAGTATCTGGTGAACACCCATCTACCTGGGGAGAAATGGTCATCATAATAAAATGAGAAAAATCAGAGCTCGAACGGAAAGATTTAGGTTCCTTTTTCCCACGCACCATTCGAGAGTGAAATGGCAGAGCAGTAGTATGAAAATGGTTCGATGAGCCCTCTGCTAAGCATTTAAGTGTGAATTACAGAGTAACCATGTAGATGTAGATGTAGAATAACAAATGGAGGAGGAAAGTGGGGGAACCTCACACTTTGGTAACAGCCTAATGTATTCTATGAATACGTCTGCTATATATTATAACAAATTATAGGCATAATTGGTGAGGATAATCTTTAATGGGATCATGAAGTCAACGTCCTCTCATCTAAACAGAGCACAGTGAACTTCCTACCAACTTCAGTCTTATTTACGCAGCTATTGACGGTTACTTACATCCATTCCAGAACAAGCACTGCTTTACTTGGTATTTCCTATTTGAAATAAGAAATATCACGATAGCCTTTCCAACAATTGGTCTAACGAATTACCATCGTGGAAAATTATGGCCGAACTTGCAATAGTGGGACGTGCCAAAAATACTGATACATAACGTAAATACATTCTGACGCTAATAACCTAGCATACGCCACGTTCGTTTGGTTATGAGCTCCGAGAATAACTTTACTCTTGGTGAATGAAGAATTTAAACACAGTGCACGGGTAAAAATGAACGTGTTCACTCAGCTTTACCCTATCGCACATCCGAAAATTTTGCAAATGCGAAATTTTATCCATGGAAAATTCCAGTACTTCTACAAAACAGATACTGATGGAACAAAATCTTGGGTAAGAAACGATGTATAAGATCTCATATTCCGACGAAACATCGGGTACCACCAACAATTTACTCTGCACAAGAAATGTTGGTCTTCTCCGCTGAGTCACAATTTATGGTAAACGGTCTCACTTATTTAGATTCTAATTATATCGAAGAACAAGAGAATACTACTTCAATCCTGGCAGTCATCGAATATGATGGAGAAACCTCATGAAATTATTCTTAATATCAAGCAAAAAGTAAAAAATAAAAGAATTTATTTCGTGAACAGGTAAGGGACCACACATGAATAATATTCAGTGAACGTGAAGACATCAAAAGGGGCAATGAACATACTGAAAACACAAGACCGCAAACTATCAACAACAGGAATTAAAACGACAGTTAAGAAACAACCCTTCAAAGAATAGTAAATCTGGGGAAGTCAATCTAATATTATATGAATGCAAGGTTACGCAAAAAATGCAGACAGATAGACCACAGAAATTATATTTCCTTAAAGGAAAGGAAAGAAAAGACAAGTCAGTTTGCTAACAGGGATTGAAATTGTCATGAAAATAGGTTTCACCTCTTGGGAAAAACAGGTCATATGCAGTACATACGAAAGATGAGATGGTCGGATTAAGAAGGGAGTAAGGAACATTGTAGTCTTTCACCCCTACTGTTCAATGTGTATATAGCAGAGGCCATAACGGAAATAAATGATAGGTTCAAGAGTGGTAACAAAATTCGAAGTGACTAAAGGATATACTTAATACAATGAACACTCGACTGAGCGCGGATTAAGGACTAAGGGTAAATTAAAATGACAAGCAGTAGCAGAAATGAGATTCGTGATAAAAATTACATGCAAATTTGGGATTACGAAGCAGGTGAAGTGAACGAATTCCGTTACTTTGGAAGCAAAATATCCCATGACTGACGAATCAAGGTGGACATGAAAAGCAGACTTGCGAGAGAGCCCGCATCTCGTGGTCGTGCGGTAGCGTTCTCGCTTCCCACGCCCGGGTTCCCGGGTTCGATTCCCGGCGGGGTCAGGGATTTTCTCTGCCT
Organism: Schistocerca cancellata; assembly: GCF_023864275.1. Taxonomy (NCBI): domain Eukaryota; kingdom Metazoa; phylum Arthropoda; class Insecta; order Orthoptera; family Acrididae; genus Schistocerca; species Schistocerca cancellata. Next base: position 1,133,622,536 of record NC_064627.1, on the reverse strand, counting down.
CGTGATGGCTGGGTGTTGTGTGCTGTCCTTAGGTTAGTTAGGTTTAAGTAGTTCTAAGTTCTAGGGGACTTATGACCACAGCAGTTGAGTCCCATAGTGCTCAGAGCCATTTGAACCATTTGAACTTGAGAGAGCTAGGAGGGAATTCCCGGCCACAACAGGTATACTAAACGTTGGCCTTAAATTCAGGAAGAAATTTCTGAGAATGTAGTCTGGAGCTCAGCAATTTTCGGAAGCGATTCATGCACTTGTGCACTGTGGGGGAAGTGCAAAAGAAGAGAGTCAAAGTATTAGAGATTTAACGATGTAGAACGGTATTTAATATTACGTGCACTGATAGTACATGAAATGAAGAGTCTCTCTTTCATTTCTGAATGATTTACAACGAGTCAAGGTTACTAATGGAACAACAACCGGAGGACTGAACCATGTGTTCATTTTCTTGCAGGCGGTGTGATAGTCACCAAAATGAAATCAGTAGTATTAAGTAAAATCCGGTCAGAGGCTACCAAATGATATCGTCTATTTGCTGTACATAAGTGACAGAAGGGTGTTCAAAATACCAGCTAAATTTATGTGTGAATGTAATGAGTTTGTGTAAACAAAATCGTGGTACAAGAATGAAAGGAAGGTTTTAACATACATATGTCAGGAAATCTTGTAATACAGAGACGGCTGCCTGGACAAGATAATCAAATTCGAAAATGAACAAATAAAATTCTGAAAACCGTTGATTCCACCGCGGCATTGACAAGTACATTTAAATGCCCTAAGTCAAACGCTAGAATTACGTGACAAATGCATAGACTTAAAAATCAATTAATACGACATAAAGAAGAGATACTTTTTCCTAAAACCTACATGCGGAGCCGAAAAATATATTCACTCTTTAATAGTCCACATTTTTGGAAAATAATTAAATTAACTGGAGATGATTGAGCGGGAGCTCACAAGAAATGGCGAAAGCAACTGAATGCTATCAATAGAAGACAGAGCTGTAATCATGGTTGGATGAGGATATAATTTTAATCTGTATATGTCATAGAAGTTGAGGTAAAAAGCATAAAAGGGAAAATTAGGAGGTGTAGTTAGTTGCATCTTTTGTTTCCTGTTTCTAATAGGTGCGCGGACTGTTACTGAACTTTATTCTTTTCAGCCGAATACCGCAAGCTGTAAATTTGACACAGGTGTTCGTAGCTGGGGATGGCTACGATGTAATTAATTTATGCTTCTCATATTCGCCTGACAAAGGAGTGAAACCACTCTATAACGTTGATCATTATCGACACTGTATCACACGTAAGTAACAAGAATTTACAGTGTCAAACGGGCCGGCCGTTGTCGCCGAGCGGTCCTAGGCGCTTCAGTTCGGAACCGCGCTGCTGCTACGGTCGCAGGTTCAAATCCTGCCTCGGGAATGGATGTGTGTGATGTCCTTAGGTTAGTTAGGTTTAAGTAGTTCTAAGCTCTAGGGGACTGATGACCTCAAATGTTAAGTCCCATAGTGCTCAGAGCCATTTGAACCACAGCCACACGACCAGCCAGTAGCTTCTTTATGACACTCACCTGCAATCTGTTAGATGCGAAGGCTGTCCACGAGACTCAGAGGGCCATAGACACGGGTTCACAGGTAGATGCCGTGTTTCTTGACTTCCGCAAGGCGTTCGATACAGTTCCCCACAGTCGTTTAATGAACAGAGTAAGAGGATATGGACTATCAGACCAATTGTGTGATTGGATTGAGGAGTTCCTAGATAACAGGACGCAGCTTGTTATTCTCAATGGAGAGAAGTCTTCCGAAGTAAGAGTGATTTCAGGTGTGCCGCAGGGGAGTGTCATAGGACCGTTCCTATTCACAATATATATAAATGACCTGGTGGTTGACATCGGAAGTTCACTGAGGCTTTTTGCAGATGTATCGAGAGGTTGTAACAATGGAAAATTGTACTGAAATGCAGGAGGATCTGCAGCGAATTGACGCATGGTGCAGGGAATGGCAATTGAATCTCAATGTAGACAAGTGTAATGTGCTGCGGATACACAGAAAGATAGATCCTTTATCATTTAGCTACAAAATAGCAGGTCAGCAACTGGAAGCATTAAATACCATAAATTATCTGGGAGTACGCATTAGGAGTGATTTAAAATGAAATGATCATATAATGTTGATCGTCGGTAAAGCAGATGCCAGATGAGATTCATTGGAAGAATCCTAAGGAAATGCAGTCCGAAAACAAAGGAAGTAGGTTACAGTACCCTTGTTCGCCCACTGCTTGAATACTGCTCAGCAGTGTGGGATCCGTACCAGATAGGGTTCATAGAAGAGATAGAGAAGATCCAACGGAGAGCAGCGCGCTTCGTTACAGGATCATTTAGTAATCGCGATAGCGTCACGGAGATGATGGATAAACTCCAATGGAAGACTCTGCAGGAGAGACGCTCAGTAGCTCGGTACGGGCTTTTGTTAAAGTTTCGAGAACATACCTTCACCGAAGAGTCAAGCAGTATATTGCTCCCTCCTACGTATATCTCGCGAAGAGACCATGAGGATAAAATCAGAGAGATTAGAGCCCACACAGAGGCATACCGACAATCCTTCTTTCCACGAACAATACGAGACTGGAATAGAAGGGAGAACCGATTGAGGTACTGAAGGTACCCTCCGCCACACACCGTCAGGTGGCTTGCAGAGTATGGATGTAGATGTAGATGTAGCTGTCGTGGTTTCCGTAAAGCATATTGCTCATTTAAATTACCACTGATATCATTCTCTGGTTGTGACTCATACCAGTGTTCCAGTGTGGTACTGCGGTGTCTTGCAAACACATCAATTAGAAAAAGAAAATTGCACAGAATTCTTGTAAGTACTTTTATAGATTTTGGGACGAAATATTTTTTAACATGTGTGTGTGTACAGCTGCCGTTTCCGTCTAAGAAACTATAAGCTGGTGAAGTGGAGCTGTTTTATCCACTCTTTACAAGGGAGATCCTTTGCAAAAGCGGTAAAGGTGAATGACAGATGTCTGTGCACACGCTTCTGTCGCTGCTGAATTCCTGCCCCTTTCGCATTGGCAAGTCACTCACTCACAGATGGGACGCGTGACGTCAAAGGTAACTGACGATCAGAGAGGGACCAGAGGCTCCGCCGTGTTGAGCTGCTGTGCGTTGACACCCCTTTCCGTGCGACGGGCATTGTTCTACGGCGACCTATCGGGAATGCTGTTCAGAGGATCCCTTTGAACCGGTAGGCAAGCTGTGGAACATCTCTCCGTTCTAAACCTTTGTTGCTGTCTCGCAGAAAGCGCGCTGCTTGAAAGCAGCTCGAGAGAATACAGAGTAACACTACGAGGTGCGGCTAGAAAAAAACCGGACTGATGCTGGAAAAAACATTTATTTACAATTATTTACAATTTCATGTTATCTCCTTCAATGTACTCTCCTCCTCGGTCTCTACACCGCTCCATACGAATTTTCCAGTGTTCATAACAATGCTGCAGATCATTTTCGGTAAGTCCATACATTACTTCCGTCGCTTTTTCTTTTACTGCTTCAACAGTCTCAAATCTAGTTCCTTTCAAAGCTGACTTGACTTTAGGGAAAAGAAAAAAGTCACAGGGGGCCAAATCAGGTGAGTAGGGTGGATGATCGAAGATGGGAATGTTGTGTTTTGCCAAAAACATCTTCACTGACAACGCACTGTGAGCTGGGGCATTGTCTTGGTGAAGGATCCATGACTTTTTTCTCCACTAATCGTTCCGTTTTCTCCGTACTCGCTCACGTAGGCTAGCCAGGACACTAATGTAGTAATGCTGATTCACTGTTTGTCCCTCTGGTACCCAATCAATGTGCACAATCCCTTTGATGTCAAAAAAAACAATCATCATTGCCTTGAATTTCGATTTTGACATTCGTGCTTTTTTTTGTCGTGGAGAACCAGGAGTTTTCCAATGCATCGATTGGCGTTTAGTTTCGCGATCGTAAGTAAAAAACCACGATTCATCGCAAGTAATAACATTTTGTAAGAAGGTGGGATCACTTTCAATGTTTTCCAGGATGTCAGAACAAATCATTCTCCAGCGTTCCTTCTGTTCAATTGTGTTGAAACTTTCATGAAGAATCTGTCTAACACTTTCCTTGTCAACTCCTGTTAACTCAGACACTGCTCTGATTGTTAAACGGCGATCTTGTCGAACAAGTTTACCGATTTTTTCAATGTTTGCATCAGTTTTTGCTGACAATGGTCTGCCAGTGCGAGTGTCATCACTGGTGTCTTCGCGGCCATCTTTAAATCGTTTAAACCACTCAAACACTTGTGTTCGCGATAAACAATCATCGCCGTACACTTGTTGTAACATTACAAACGTTTCACTTGCAGATTTTCCTAGTTTGAAACAAAATTTGATCTTAACACGCTGTTCTTTCTGTACACTCAACATTTTCCGACGCACAGACAAAACGTCAACTACTTAAAACAGACGCCACGGGCAGACTGAGTGCAGGAGGCAGATGAAACTCGAGCAGTAGGCGGAGCGTGTGTCACGTGACAGGCCACCCGACTTTCAGCCTTATTGCATTCGTTTTATTGTTTCACCAGTACTAGTCCGGTTTTTTCTAGCCACACCTCGTATCTTAAACACGTCAGTCTTACTGACACAAGCGTTTTGTCTGGCTTTCACCAACTCATACTTTGGCAAAATTTCAATTTAATGTGAAGGAGGTTTTTTAATATTGTTCTTGTGGTCTTCAGTCCGATGACTTGTTTCATGCAGCTCTCAGCACTACCCTACTGTGTGCAAGCTTCTTCATCCCCTAATAACTACTGAAACCTACATCCTTCTGAATCTACTTGCTACATTCGTCTTGTTGCCCTCCCCCCTCCCCTCCCCATTACACTTATTATTCCTCGAACATTCCTCCAATTCTAAAGAGAGAATTTTTTGATGTCTCAGAATGTGTCCGTTCACCTGAACCCTTTTCTTAATCTGGCACAAATTTCTTTTCTTTCCAATTCCGTTTATTACTTCCTCACCAATTACGCGATGTAACCATCAGGATCCTTCTGTAGCACCACATTTCAAAAGCTGTTCGCTTCTTGTCTGAACTGGTCATCGTCCACGTTTCGCTTGCGTACACGTTTGCACTCAAAATACCCCCGGAAATGACTTCTCACACTTAAAACATGCATTCAGTGTTAACAAATTCATGAAAGACTTTCTTGCTATTGCCAATCTATATTTAATTTCCTCTCTATTTTGGCCATCATGAGTCTTTTACTGTTTCAATAGCAAAACTCATCCTCTACTTTTAGTGCTGCATTTCCTACACTAATTTCTTCAGCAGCGCCTGATTTTATTCGACTACATTCCTTTACCTACTTTTTACTTTTGTTGATGTTCATCTTATTTGTATTTCCTCCGTTCAAGACACATTCAGCTGCTCTTCCAAGTCCTTTGCTGTTTGACAGAATTACAGTACCGGCGGCAGTCCTATGAGTTTTTATTTCTTCTCCCTTAACTTTATTTCTCTTCTTTGGCTTCCATTACCTTGCTCAATGTATGGGCTGGATAAAGTTGGGGAACATGGTTTCGTCTCTTCAAGCTGAAATTATATGTGTAGAATAAGTAGAATGTTTAAGTGATATGGCATTTTACACACACACAAAAAGTGAAGTTGGTGTCTTCATTTTCGTATGGGTGTATGATTTCTCGACCGTGTAGACCGAAAATCAGTTTTACATTTGTCGAGGTCAAAATTGTGACCATGTATGAACTACGGGTGATTCTTCATTTCCTGGTATCAGTAAATTTACTTCCGCACCTGTGGTAATATCCTTTATTAAATAATTCAATGTTTCGTAGTATTATTCCAACCATACTGAAACGGATAACTTTTTATCTTTAATTTTTATCAGAATTTTTGATGCTACCCGTATTTTCTTAAATCTAACGGCTTCCACGTAACTGTTACATCCAGTACTTTCTAAAATTGCATTCTGCAACCTTGCTCAACACCTATTTTTCTTTTCTACTGCTTCTTCCAGCTATTAGTTAATCATTCCTGGATGCCGTAACACATGTTCCGTTAACACACGATTCTTCTGGTAAGGTCTTCCATAAACGTTCCTCACCTAGCCTCTAAATTGATTTGGGCCGAGGTTCCAGAATGTTTATATGAAGAGCTCTTACAGCGACATAACACCACATTATGTTATTGTCGTGCAGCCCTTCTGAGTCGATTGTTTCGTGTGCGGCATGGGTTGTCGAGTACTGCAGTGGCCGCAGAGACAGAAATGTGTAAGAAGTTTGTACTTTATTTATTGACCTGTCGACTCAATTTTTAATATACTTCGATAGCACAGCATTTCAAATGTTTCACTTTCAAACAACATACTCTTTCAGGAACTTTTTCCTCTCTTCTACATTAATATATGACACCAGGTGAACTGTATTTATTGAAGAAAACTTTTTTCATCTGACCCAGTACACTTCTGTGTCTTATTTTCATTGGCCTTCTTGAGTAATCTTCCTTCGTATGTATAAGAATTCTTTCACTTCTTCCATTGTTATGTTATACCAGTTTTTGATGTTAGATGAGTCATTATGCATCTTTTCATTATTATTGATAACCTTCTAGTTTACTGTACCCTTAAGTCATAGTCTACAGTATGTATTGTCCGGAAAATTAAAACAGGACTGGTTCTAATCCAACTTTTCTCAGGCCCCAGAGGCTATATCATCTGCGAACGTTTACTATGGAATCTGTTCCCTTTGCATTTTTTACAAACTCTGCTTTCACAACCACCATTGCTTCTTCGACGTACTGGTTGAACAACAGCATTGACTCTCTGCAACGCAACTGCCTTCTTAACAGGTCTTATATTCTGTAACGTAACATTTCTAAGCTACCAGTCTCTAAATTCATTTGGGCCGAAGCTCCAGGAAGCTTACATGAAGAACTCTTACAGCGACATTGCAGCACATCATGTTGTTGCGGTGCAGTCCTTCTTAGTCCAGTGTTGCGTGTGCAGGATTGGTTGCGGAGATAGGAATGTGTGAGGAATTTGCACTTTATTTCTTGACCGTTGCCCTCACACAGAAAAACAGAGGTAGCTGCTGTAACGCGGCTGTGTCCCAACGGCCGTGTCTAACATCCTAACGGCGGATTGCTGATTCAGTGGTGCCAGTGAAACAGCAGCTGGCTATGAATGAGTATTGCTCACGAAGTTCTAAGGCTATTTTTAAGGTTCAGAACCTCAGCTGGTAAAAACGGAACCCTCACTGAATCACTTTGCTATCCGTCCGTCTGTCTGTCTGCGTGGCTGTCCGATTGTTAAGACCCTTTTTTTTTCTCGGGAACGGGTAGATGTTTGAAGTTGAAATTCATGTCACATACTAAGCTGTATGGTCTTTTTGCGGTGTAGTAGATGTAAGCTTCTAAGTCAAAGCAGTCAAAACATACAGCCATTTATGTAACATATTTTGATACCTGAAATACACCCTCATCAAACCTAGAGCGCGCCTCCAGGTGACCAAGAATCATAACATTTGGCAAGAAGCCACATTTTACAGTATAAGTAAAGAAAAAAATCGGAAAATTGTTATTTCGTATTTATATTACACAAAATATGTATTTTTGTCATTTCTTGTCCAACGTTCTGTCCGACCGACTGTTAAAACCCCATTTTCTCAGGTAGATGTATCAAGTTCACATTTGTGTCACATGGTAAAATGGACGGTACCTTGGCGGTATAAGAAAACGAAGCTTCTAAGGCAATTTAATCAAAAGAAAAACCCATACCTCAAAATCTCTAGCCGGCCGGAGTGGCCGAGCGATTAAAGGCGCTACAGTCTGGAACCGCACGACCGCTATGGTCGCAGGTTCGAATCCTGCCTCTGGCATGGATGTGTGTGATGTCCTTAGGTTAGTTAGGTTTAAGTAGTTCTAAGGACTAGGGGACTTATGAGCACAGCAGTTGAGTCCCATAGTGCTCAGAGCCATTTGAACCTCAAAATCTCTAGGTTACTTCCCCCTAACCTACAATTAAGAAAATGTGGCAAGAAGCAATGTTTCGCAGCACAATTGAAGGGAAATATCCGAAAATAATTTAGTTGTAAATATATCGCATAACAAATATTTTTTCGCGATTCGTAATCTGACCAAAATCTCATCTACGGTAATAATAGGCAAAGTGATTCATTCGGAAGGTTTGTATGCATAATTTACAATTATTGGGTGAGCTTCGATGAAATAAAGTCCTCTGCAGCTGAGAAAACAACGCCTTTTCCCTTTGGAGGTGACAGACGTAAGGTCGCCCTTCTACTGCGCTGACGATCTACGCCTAAAATACGTATAGCATCTGTAGTGTTTCAAAGAAAAGTAATACAGGCAGTGTAAGTATAGTTCCACTTCCATTTTTTGGGATAGGGTTCTTGATATCCCATAAAGTATTGAAGTGTTCGACTTCAATTCGACACTTTTTTGACAACAATACAGCATCTGTAATGTTTCGAAGCAAAGTAATACCAGAAATTCATGTAAGATTGCACTTCCATTTTTTGGAGTGGAGTTCCTGATATCTCATAAAATATCCATTGAAGTGTTCCACTTAACAATTCTACACTTGTTTTAAAACAGTGCAACATCGGCAATGTTTCGGAGCATAGTAATACCGGCAGTCTGTGTAAGATTGCATTTCCATTTTTTGAAATGGAGTTTCAGATATCTCGTAAGATATTCATTGAAGTGTTCCACTTAAGGGGAGCCGGAGGTGGTCAAATCCAAAAAATTACGATTTTTTTTGCTACCGAAAATTAATTGGAACATTCCTCTTTAATGTAAACTTGGAATTATTGTTCTACTCGCCCTAAAAGTGGAGTTATTACCATTTTCACCACGCCTGCAGAGGAAATGGGCGGCCGCTGAATGCGTCTAACACCCTCTCGTGACTTCCTGGCGAACTGCTTGGGATTTTCTCGGCCTGTTACGCATGCAGCGCCTTATGTTACGCATACATCGAGTGTGCAAGGGTTGACTACATTGTTGTCTGTGACAAATGAAGCGCTAAGAGCGCGGAACATCGTCTCTTTGCTGTTTACCGTTTCGAATTAGTTCAGTGTTGCGCCTGTTGTTGGTAGTATTATACTTCTTGTGTAAAGTGTTGTTCTGGTTACGATGCCACGTTTTAGTAACCGTGTATATAAGAAGAGGAAGAACGTAGGGAAAAGAAAATTAACACTAATACCAAGTTGCGACACTACAATTACTGAAACAGTGCGTTCTCCTGCTAAGAAACACATGGCCGGCCATAGCCCTGTGACATCTTCTAGCAAGAAGCTGACTGGTGGAAGTGACAGATTTCGTGAATATGTTAGTGACAGTGATGATATTAACGAAGTACTGAATATTGGATTATTATCTTCTGTGCTGAAAGAAAGAGTTCAGTGCAAAATGTGTTCAAGTGTAGGAGTGGGACTAGAGATAACAAAACACTTTGGTTTAGCTTGTGAGATGAAGTTAATCTTGCAAGTATCAAGTGACTTTCTACAATTCATATGCCAGTCGCTTTGGTGAAAATAGACGATCTAGAGTGTTTGATGTGAATGTTCGACTTCTGTATGGTCTTCGATCCACTGGAAAAGGGTCTGCTGCTGGTAACCTGTTTTGTGGTATTATGAACTTGCCATTACCTCCAAGTAAATTTGGGTACTACTGTGAACTGGTAGGATCCTCTGTTGGAGACGTGGCTTTAAAAACCATGAAGGAAGCAGTGGAGGAATCTGTAGAAATGAACGGTGGTTCTAGGGATTTGGTAGTGGCATTAGATGGTTCCTGGCAAAAGAGGGGTCATAAATCCCTGAATGGGGTTGTAACTGCTACTTGTGGTAATAGTGCAAAAGTGATAGATGTTGCAATATTATCAAAACATTGTAGGTGCAAAAATAAAATCAAAGGAGAGCACAGTGGAATATGTGAGGCAAATTTTAGTGGATCAAGTAGAGCAATGGAAATGGATGAAGTGAAACAAATTTTTGAACGTTCAGTTCCCAGATACAACGTTAGGTACAAATACTACCTTGGACAGGCCAGAAAAGAAGACAGAAGAGGAAGCTTTTGGAGGATGAAGAAGAAGACCCTGACAATCCATCCTATAGTGCAGGAATGTATTGAGAAACTTTGATAGCCATTTCCCGTAAATTAGAATTTTTCGAATATAAGGAACATTTTCTCAAAATCCACTCAAGCTAGGGAGATGAAATATTTATACAGCACTCCTAGTGGTCAAACTGACATTGTAACACAGCCATTTGGCAATATGTTCAGTAGTTTCATTTCAGTTTAATTATAAAGCAATTATTTGTAAAATTTTGGGTCATTAATAAAAAAAATAATTGGAAGGAAACTAGAAAAGATACTCCAAAATCCCTCTGCTATAACTGCAATACTAAACCACTCTATATGTAAAAAAAATTTCAAATTTTTCTATTTGGTAGTTTATTCATGAATGTTCCTCAAACTTAGTGATTTTAGCATGGGCAGCATAGGCACCTCCAGCTCCCCTCAACAATTCGATACCCGTTTTACTACAGTAGTGCAGTAGTGCTGTGGCCAGCTGTACCACTTTCTTCTCTGGGGAGTTCCGTCGAATCCCACCAGTAATCGCAACGGGGATGACATTTGACGAATTGAACGCATCTGAAGTTGCCAGTTTGAGTAGCACGTTAAAGTACCTGCTAAATTAATACAATAAATAAAAAATTGAAATAGCAAATGCGAAATTCTCACAAAGAATTTAAACTTGAAACTTAAAATTAAAACATTCTGGAAAGCCTTGCGAATGCTCAGGACCGATATGTCACCAGTATCGATACCGATAATAGCCAAAAATCATCCTGATTCTGAATACCCTGTAGGAAAGAACTATCTGCATACATTCTTAAAGTTTTACAAAAAATGACTCCAAGCACTATGGGACTTAACATCTGAGGTCATCAGTATCCGAGACTTAAAACAACTTAAGGCCATCACACACACATCCATGCCCGAAGCAGGATTCGAACCTGCCACTGTAGCAGCAGTGCGGTTCGGACAGAAGCGCCTAGAACCACTCGGCCACAGCGGCCGACTAAATTTTTTCAGAAAGCCGGTCGTAATTAGAATAAGTCTTAGCGTGGTACCAAATTTCCATTAACCCCATGATAGGAGGCAGTAGCCTTAGCTTTCAGCCAATTCCTTATCCTGGACCGGAGCTCGCTGACTGTGCCAAAATGCTGTCCTCGCTGGCAGCATTTCATGTGAGCAAAGATATGAAAATCAGAGGAAGAAAAGTCCCGGCTGTACGATGGGCGATCAAACACTTTCCACTGAAAACACTACAAACGCTAAAGGGCGTCGTCATTGCCCCTAGTGTGTAGGCCGAGCACTGTCATGAAGAAGGAAAGGCAAGATAATTATATACACTCCTGGAAATTGAAATAAGAACACCGTGAATTCATTGTCCCAGGAAGGGGAAACTTTATTGACACATTCATGGGGTCAGATTCATCACATGATCACACTGACAGAACCACAGGCACATAGACACAGGCAACAGAGCATGCACAATGTCGGCACTAGTACAGTGTATATCCACCTTTCGCAGCAATGCAGGCTGCTATTCTCCCATGGAGACGATCGTAGAGATGCTGGATGTAGTCCTGTGGAACGGCTTGCCATGCCATTTCCACCTGGCGCCTCAGTTGGACCAGCGTTCGTGCTGTACGTGCAGACCGCGTGAGACGACGCTTCATCCAGTCCCAAACATGCCCAATGGGGGACAGATCCGGAGATCTTGCTGGCCAGGGTAGTTGACTTACACCTTCTAGAGCACGTTGGGTGGCACGGGATACATGCGGACGTGCATTGTCCTGTTGGAACAGCAAGATCCCTTGCCGGTCTAGGAATGGTAGAACGATGGGTTCGATGACGGTTTGGATGTACCGTGCACTATTGAGTCTCCCCTCGACGATCACCAGTGGTGTACGGCCAGTGTAGGAGATCGCTCCCCACACCATGAAGCCGGGTGTTGGCCCTGTGTGCCTCGGTCGTATGCAGTCCTGATTGTGGCGCTCACCTGCACGGCGCCAAACACGCATACGACCATCATTGGCACCAAGGCAGAAGCGACTCTCATCGCTGAAGACGACACGTCTCCATTCGTCCCTCCATTCACGCCTGGCGCGACACCACTGGAGGCGGGCTGCACGATGTTGGGGCGTGAGCGGAAGACGGCCTAACGGTGTGCGGGACCGTAGCCCAGCTTCATGGAGACGGTTGCGAATGGTCCTCTCCGATACCCCAGGAGCAACAGTGTCCCTAATTTGCTGGGAAGTGGCGGTGCGGTCCCCTACGGCACTGCGTAGGATCCTACGGTCTTGGCGTGCATCCGTGCGTCGCTGCGGTCCGGTCCCAGGTCGACGGTCACGTGCACCTTCCGCCGACCACTGGCGACAACATCGATGTACTGTGGAGACCTCACGCCCCACGTGTTGAGCAATTCGGCGGTACGTCCACCCGGCCTCCCGCATGCCCACTATACGCCCTCGCTCAAAGTCCGTCAACTGCACATACGGTTCACGTCCACGCTGTCGCGGCATGCTACCAGTGTTAAAGACTGCGATGGAGCTCCGTATGCCACGGCAAACTGGCTGACACTGACGACGGCGGTGCACAAATGCTGCGCAGCTAGCGCCATTCAACGGCCAACACCGCGGTTCCTGGTGTGTCCGCTGTGCCGTGCGTGTGATCATTGCTTGTACAGCCCTCTCGCAGTGTCCGGAGCAAGTATGGTGGGTCTGACACACCGGTGTCAATGTGTACTTTTTTCCATTTCCAGGAGTGTATGTTGGCCGCTTGAAATTAGGCGGAAGCCCCGCAGCATGGAGAAATCGAGCCACAGCACATGGTGGGAGATTCTATTGCCGTATGGGTCTTTGCGTGCTCACTGTGCGCTGAGAACTGAAAAGTGCGCCATGACGCCGTCAAAGGTCGTACAGCAGACACTGCGCAACACATATGTGCAAACCTTTATCGGATTCACACCGTGGTTTTAATTTCGCGACCGATTGGAGGTTGAAAAACAAAAAGCAAGAAAAGAAAAACTAGTGGCAGACGATGCAAGACCAGGACACAGGCGTATGCTATTTTGTCGAAAGCTGACGTTTTGAGACAGTGGCTGTGTACAAAATGTAGGTACAGGGAGATTCTTAAAAACAAAAAAAAACAAAAAAAGCATCACGAGCCACAAAGCCACAACTGATAATGCTATTCCTTCACATACAGGGTGTTTCAAAAATGACCGGTATATTTGAAACGGCAATAAAAACTAAACGAGCAGCGATTGAAATACACCGTTTGTTGCAATACGCTTGGGACAACAGTACATTTTCAGGCAGACAAACTTTCGAAATTACAGTAGTTACAATTTTCAACAACAGATGACGCTGCAGTCTGGGAAACTCTATAGTACGATATTTTCCACATATCCACCATGCGTAGCAATAATATGGCGTAGTCTCTGAACGAAATTACCCGAAACCTTTGACAACGTGTCTGGCGGAATAGCTTCACATGCAGATGAGATGTACTGCTTCAGCTGTTCAATTGTTTCTGGATTCTGGCGGTACACCTGGTCTTTCAAGTGTCCCCACAGAAAGAAGTCACAGGGGTTCATGTCTGGCGAATAGGGAGGCCAATCCACGCCGCCTCCTGTATGTTTCGGATAGCCCAAAGCAATCACACGATCATCGAAATATTCATTCAGGAAATTAAAGATGTCGGCCGTGCGATGTGGCCGGGCACCATCTTGCATAAACCACGAGCTGTTCGCAGTGTCGTCTAAGGCAGTTTGTACCGCTACAAATTCACGAAGAATGTCCAGATAGCGTATGCAGTAATCGTTTCGGATCTGAAAAATGGGCCAATGATTCCTTTGGAAGAAATGGCGGCCCAGACCAGTACTTTTTGAGGATGCAGGGACGATGGGACTGCAACATGGGACTTTTCGGTTCCCCATATGCGCCAGTTCTGTTTATTGACGAAGCCGTCCAGGTAAAAATAAGCTTCGTCAGTAAACCAAATGCTGCCCACATGCATATCGCTGTCATCAATCCTGTGCACTATATCGTTAGCGAATGTCTCTCGTGCAGCAATGGTAGCAGCGCTGAGGGTTTGCCGCGTTTGAATTTTGTGTGGATAGCGGTGTAAACTCTGGCGCATGAGACGATACGTGGACGTTGGCGTCATTTGGAAGGCAGCTGCAACATGGCGACCGGAAACCCGAGGCCGCTGTCGGATCACCTGCTGCACTAGCTGCGCGTTGCCTTCTGTGGTTGCCGTACGCGGTCGCCCTACCTTTCCAGCACGTTCATCCGTCACGTTCCCAGTCCGTTGAAATTTTTCAAACAGATCCTTTATTGTATCGCTTTTCGGTCCTTTGGTTACATTAAACCCCTATTGTAAACTTCGTCTTGTTGCAGCAACACTGTGTTCTAGGCGGTGGAATTCCAACACCAGAAAAATCCTCTGTTCTAAGGAATAAACCATGTTGTCTACAGCACACTTGCACGTTGTGAACAGCACACGCTTACAGCAGAAAGACGACGTACAGAATGACGCACCCACAGACTGCGTTGTCTTCTATATCTTTCACATCACTTGCAGCGCCATCTGTTGTTGAAAATTGTAACTACTGTAATTTCGAAAGTTTGTCCGCCTGAAAATGTACTGTTGTCCCAAGCATATTGCAACAAACGGTGTATTTCTATCGCTGCTCGTTTAGTTTTTATTGCCGTTCAAATATACCGGTCAATTTTGAAACACCCTGTAAATAGCGCCGTAGCGGTCTCGAACCGACGGCTTTATCATCAGACGGCTGTTCGTAAACTGCACGTCACGTCTCTTCGAGTTTACACATGTTTTTGGCTCTTAAAAAAAAAGACGTATTTAAACCTAACTTTCATTCGTAATGGTCATAGACAATCTAAAAACTTCTGTAAGACTCGGTAATTGTAGTTGTATTTCACTCACGCGAAAATTCTGCGTCATGTTTGTTGGAATGTTGTAGGCTTGTATTCACGAGAGGGCGGCCAGTGTGGCCGAGGGGTTCTAGGCGCTACAGTGTGGAACCGCGCGACCGCTGCGGTCGCAGGTTCGAATCCTGCCTCGGGCATGGATGTGCGTGTTGTCCTTAGGTTAATTTGGTTTAAGTAGTTCTAAGTTCTAGGGGACTGATGACCTCAGCTGTTAGTTCCCATAGTGCTCAGAGCCATTTGAACCATATTCACGAGATACTGTAGCGTATATGCACTGGCGGCCACATCAGGGAAAGCGTGCAAGCACTCCAGCTTGAAATCAGAAGCCTCGAAGGCTGGCTGGAGTATAAGGTGATGGCTGCCACTCAGCAATCTTGCTCTGACAAATCTAGTTTGTTGCCCGTACCTGTCTGGGGTGGCTGTCGGCTGGTTGTGTTTGAGGAGCAGCTCCGACCAGTAGACAACGATGCCAGAAAAGACCGGTTCGGTGACTGATGACTGAGCAGGATGCGGCGTTGGTCGAATGCGGGATGCAGACTGGTTTTGTAGGTTGAAACAGGACTATTCATAATAACTGCTGCCATTTGTGACACAACGCAGCGTTGTTGCTTTCTGGTTGTTTGATGGCAATTTGTGCTAGCATTATAGCAACGCCCAGCTACAGGATCTTACAAGAAAACGGGTCGGAATAGTCGGTGCCTACTTGTCATCATCGATTTCGTCCAGATTCTGGTATATGCCTGTTTACCGACAGACGACATGTTAAGGGGACAGCAAAGATTGTTTGAAAAAGTTCTTTACCCATTTGTGCACAGAAATGGTTTAGAAAGTAGCCACTGTAGAGAAAAATGACTTCGTCACCGAAACCAGAATCTCCTGTTATCACCGCGATACAAAACTTACCGTAGACGGTGAATAATGATGTGACAACATGTCTTGGGAATACATGCTGCATGTTCACAACATGTCAGAATGCGTAATTATCATAGAGCTCTCCACCTAAGTGAGCGTAAGCTCCATCGAAACAGACACTTACTACGAGGACAACACTTACAGAAGCTAGTCAGTACACTGCGCTTGGTATAGCATACTGGTGACAAGTGCGAGAATTATCGCACAATCAGCTTAACAGCTCATGCATCGAAGCTGCTTACAAGAATATTATACAGAAGAATGGAAAAGAAAATTGAGAATGCGCAAGGTGACGATCAGTTTGGCTATAGGAAAAGTAAAGGGGCGAGAGAGGCATTTCTGACGTTATGGCTAACAATGGAAGCAAGGCTGAAGAAAAATCAAGACACTTTCATAGGATTTGTCGATCTGGAAAAAGCGTTCGACAATATAAAATGGTGCAAGCTGTTCGAGATTCTGAAAAAAGTAGGGGTAAGCTATAGGGAGAGATGGTTCATATACAATATTTACAACAACCAAGAGAGAATAATAAGAGTGGAAGATCAAGAACGACGTGCTCGTATTAAGAAGGGTGTAAGACAAGGCTGTAGCCTTTCGCCCCTACTCTTCAATCTGTACATCGAGGAAGCAATGATGGAAATAAAAGAAAGGTTTAGGAGTGGAATTAAAATACAAGGTGAAAGGATATCAATGATACGATTCGCTGATGACATTGCTATCCTGAGTGAAAATGAAGAAGAATTAAATGATCTGCTGAACGGAATGAACAGTCTAATGAGTACACAGTATGGTTTGAGAGTAAATCGGAGAAAGACGAAGGTAATGAGAAGTAGTGGAAATGAGAACAGCGAGAAACTTACCATCAGGATTGATGGTAACGAAGTCAGTGAAGTTACGAATTCTGCTACCTAGGCAGTAAAATAACCAATGACGGACGGAGCAATGAGAACATCAAAAGACAAACTCGCAATGGCAAAAAAGGCATTTCTGGCCAAGAGAAGTCTACTAATATCAAATACCGGCCTTAATTTGAGGAAGAAATTTCTGAGGATGTACGTCTGGAGTACAGCATTGTATGGTAGTGAAACATGGACTGTGGGAAAACCGGAACAGAAGAGAATCGAAGCATTTGAGATGTGGTGCTACAGACAAATGTTGAAAATTAGGTGGACTGATAAGGTAAGTAATGAGGAGGTTCTACGCAGAATCGGAGAGGAAAGGAATATGTGGAAAACACTGATAAGGAGAAGGGACAGGATGATAGGACATCTGCTAAGACATGAGGGAATGACTTCCATGGTACTACAGAGAGCTGTAGAGGGCAAAAACTGTAGAGGAAGATAGAGATTGGAATACGTTAAGCAAATAATTGAGGACGTAGGTTGCAAGTGCTACTCTGAGATGAAGAGGTTAGCACAGGAAAGGAAT
Organism: Schistocerca cancellata; assembly: GCF_023864275.1. NCBI lineage: Eukaryota > Metazoa > Arthropoda > Insecta > Orthoptera > Acrididae > Schistocerca > Schistocerca cancellata. The sequence goes on along the minus strand of NC_064627.1, from coordinate 1,133,605,128 downwards.
TCGTGGCGGGCCGCATCAAATCGTTCAAATGGCTCTGAGCACTATGGGACTTAACATCTGTGGTCATCAGTCCCTTAGAACTTAGAACTACTTAAACCTAACTAACCTAAGGACATCACACACATCCATGCCCGAGGCAGGATTCGAACCTGCGACCGTAGCGGTCTCGCGGTTCCAGACTGAAGCGCCTAGAACTGCACGGCCACACCGGCCGGCGGGCCGCATCAAACCAGTCAGTAGACTGATGACCAAAAAAAAAAAAAAAAAAAGAAAAAATAGTATACTGCTCGTTTATGTACTACAGCAAGTAGTTTTTAAGTGTTTCGTGCTCTTTTTTTTGTTTTTTACATTTAAAAGCACTACACCGAGATGTGGTGAACCAGTTATCAACGCCCTTTACTACATCAACACTATAAAAACGAAGAAAAATATTGGGCTTAGTTCACATTTCTCTTTCGCCTCTATAATGGCTAGGACACCTGTTAGTGGCTCTTACCTCAAGTGGACGTGTGTGTGTGTGTGTGTGTGTGTGTGTGTGTGTGTGTGTGTGTGAATTCCGAAGAAAAAAAAGAGGTTCAAATGGCTCTGATCACTATGGGACTTAACATCTATGGGCATCAGTCCCCTAGAACTTAGAACTACTTAACCCTAACTAACCTAAGGACAGCACACAACACCCAGTCATCACGAAGCAGAGAAAATACCTGACCCCGCCGGGAATCGAACCCGGAAACCCAGGCGCGGGAAACGAGAACGCTACCACACGACCACGAGCTGCGGACGAATTCCGAAGAGACCAGACTGCTGAGGTCATCCGTCCCTAGACTTACACACTACATAACCCAACTTAAATTAACTAACGCTGTGAGCAACACACATACTCATGCCCGAGGGAGGACGCAAACCTGTGGCGGGCGGGGCCGCGCAAGCCGTGTCATGGCGCCTCTAACTGCGCGGCCGCTCTGCGCGGCAAAGTGGACGTTGCTCAAAAAGTGAAACAGGCTTTTGTTTTTAAATTCATTCTGTCTTGTAGTCACCAAATCACATTCTCCGCACATGAGTCTCCACAGAAGTTCACAATTACAAAAGAATCTTTCACGTTAAAAAACACAATGGATATTGGAGTTGTTACTGAATCAATGTACGGACGCTAACCCACTGCACCTTCAATTAAAGTTGTAATTGTGAATTTCCGTAGAGGTTCAGCCACGATTTGTTTCTGTCAGGCAAAACTTCCTCTTTCACTTGTACAACAAACATGATTTGTTTTTCGCAACAAGGTATCCGTATGTTTTATGATGTTTATGCTCCTTCTTTCTTAGGGTTCCAAAAAAATGGTTCAAATGGCTCTGAACACTATGGGACTCAACTGCTGAGGTCATTAGTCCCCTAGAACGTAGAACTAGTTAAACCTAACTAACCTAAGGACATCACAAACATCCATGCCCGAGGCAGGATTCGAACCTGCGACCGTAGCGGTCTTGCGGTTCCTGACTGCAGCGCCTTTAGGGTTCCAACTAAAGTATCTTCTCTGTACATTAAAGACGCTGTCACGACTGACTGACTCACTGACTCATCCTCGCCCAACCATATCACTAAGGACAGAAACTTGAAATTTGTATAGGTATTGATCTCATACTGTAAGCGTCGTTTAAGAAAAAATCTTCCAAGTTCCACCCATAAGGGGTGAAAAAGGGGACTAAATTTGTGTTTGGTTTCTCTATTAGAAATAAAAAAAAATACATGTGTCACTGATTTTGGAAATTCAACCCCTAAGCCGATACTGAAATGTTTTAATGCAATATTTCAGTGTGAAAGCATTTTTAAAGCTAAATCTATGAAAACTGGTATTTGGTTTCTTGGTTAGATGCGAAAAAATAATAATCAAAATATGCACGGGTGTGCTGCCGGTCTATAGTGTCCAACGGGCACAATAATTCGGCGATCATACATGTCGCCATCATCAGGTGAACTGACGGACTGAGCTCCTGTGAACGTGCCGGCACGGAGATCCGTACGCTACGGATGCTCAGAGGGAACTGGGTTCGGTCGCGGCGGCGGCCGATTTAAATACCCTCCGCCCGCGGCGCGCTCACTCCGCAGTCCGCGCCCCGCGCCACGGTCGCGCGGTGGAACAGATTGCGACGGCGTCTGAGATGACGTCGGAGTGATGGCTCTGTCCACCGTGGTCGTCACAACTATACGTTTGCTCGATTTACTCTTGATTAACCCAATCGCTGGTTCCCAAGCCTTGCTAAGATTATAGCCACAGTCACGGTTTATAAGATCGTCATTGGTGCGAATTCGCCGGGAGAAACGCAAGAACCACGAAAAAATAATGTTTCACTGTTTTGGGAAATTCGAACCTAAGAGGTTGTAACAGGGCCAGAATGATGCACTGACTAATTATCGGCCAGCCCAAACCGCTAAAGACGGAACTTGAAATTTGGGGAGGTTGTGGATCATATACTTACGGAATCATTTCAAGAAGAGAATTTCAAAATTCGATTTTACAGCTTCAGCGTTTTTGGAAATTCAACCACTAAAGGGTAAAACAAAAGGGTGGTAGATTTTTGTAAAATAATTCATTATTAAAGTACTACTGACCCATTGGTAAAGCTAAATGAACGAAAATTGGTATTTGACATCCCTTTTAGAAATAGAAAGAGCATGTACCACTATTTTTGGAAATCCAACCCCTAGGGGCGTAAAGTAGGGGATGAAATTTTTTATGGAGATATTTCATTACGAAAGCATTATAACAATAAGTCTCTGAAAATTTGTATTGGACTTCTCGCTTGGAAACAAAAAAAGTTCGTGTTTCAGTGCTTTTTGGAATTTCAATCCCTAACGGGGTCAAATAGAGGATGAAAGCTGTTATGAAAGTATTTCGTTATATTCAGATATTTTTAAAGCTAAACCTATGAAAATTTGTGTGTGACTTCTGAGGAGAAAGGGATGAAAATTTCTATGGAAATGTCACCACAAGAAATCAAAAGCCAGGACTAACAAAAATCTCTTACTCTAGCTACCAGAACCACTTTTTGGTTAGAAGTACATTCGGAAAATGCCATTCTTCTATGACCTTTATTAGCGTATAAAGTTTATAAGACATTGGAGTTTGTGAACATCATAAAAATTCCATTACAGAAAAACAACAAAACCTGTGCAAGCTGTACAGACCACGCGAGTGAAGCAGTGGGCGCTAAGCTTGAGTTATATTAAAGTCAACTACCGCGACTGCTCCGGTCGCAGGTTCGAATCCTGCCTTGGGTATGGTGATGTGTGATGTCCTTAGATTAGTAAGGTGTAAGTAGTTCTAAGTTCTAGGGGACTGATGACCTCAGAAGTTAAGTCCCATAGTGCTCAGAGCCATTTGAACCAAAGTCAACTACATGAAGAGTTTGCGGCGCAGTCTTCGCGCTGTTGCTGGTATTCTAGCAATGTGATTGCCTCGCGCAAGACGGGCTACGTCATACGAGCTTTTGGTTCGATTAAGTGTGGTGTCACTGCCAGACACCACACTTGCTAGGTGGTAGCTTTTAAATCGGCCGCGGTCCGCTAGTATACGACGGACCCGCGTGTCGCCACTGTCAGTAATTGCAGACCGAGCGCCACCACAAGGCAGGTCTAAAGAGACGTACTAGCACTCGCCCCAATTGTACAGCCGACGTTGCTAGCCATGGTTCACTGAGAATTACGCTCTCATTTGCCGAGACGATAGTTAACATAGCCTTCAGCTACAGTTGCTACGACCTAGCAAGGCGCCGTATTCAATTGCTATAATACTTCTGTATCATCAAGAGCAATGTTCTACAAATGTGGATTAAAGTTAAGTATTCCAGAAGCTACGTACTTTTCTTTATAGCATTCATTACGTATCCTGTTTCAGACCTCACGCCAGCCTGCTTGAGTTTAACGCGTGCATTTCGGCCTTCTCTAGCTATACAACATTAAGCATCTGCTGTATTCTCGCCTACTCACTACCCAGAAATAGGTGATTTGAACAGCACTGAATAATAAAAAGGAATTATCATACAGGTGGCATGAACCGCAGGTCCCACAGCCTGCAAGTGAAACAAATGTTTCAGAAATCAGACACCTCTTTTATTTCAAGAACGTAAAAACAGAAACAGGGCTATTTCGGATAAAGTAACAAGAAACAAAAAACCTACAAAGTAATGTAGGGGACATTGTACTTAAAATCTGAACTGAAAACGCTCATTTCGAACAAGACAAACGTAGAATGTTTGTCGTTGAAGTTCAAAGACATTGTAAATCCACCACGTACGTCTAACAAGTCAAGCAACCAAATCTTGATTTTGCGCCGTCATGATTTTATAACAAATTGCTGGCCATTGAACATTGCAAGTACTTTGCAGTATCACGGTGGGTGTCTCCATATATGACGGATCTAATGAGCACGACCGTTGCTAGATTGCATTCGTCATCTTCAGATGGGACCAGCACCTGGCGTGATGTTGCCTAACACTATTAGGTACACATCACGATCACCGTCGTTTCACATAGGCGGTAATTTGGAGATCAGCTACTGCGTTGCTGGAAAGTTAAAGTCAGTGCCTGAACTCTATTTTGAAGATCTCTGTGGTGTTAACTTTCAACAAAACATAACACACGATCACGTGTTTCACGTGCTGTCCTGACTTACTTGGAGGGTGAAGACAATGGACATTCGCAGAAATTTATTCACGTGGAAAGGAGTGGTGAGAGTCCGAAGTTATCAGTTTTGATATAAACGTGTTGGTCAGTGAGCTTCGAGACGTAGTACCATGCGACAGAAATTAAATGTTATATGTGACACGAAAAATTTGTTATATCCCAGGGACTGATGATTATCAGTTCACTTCACTAAGTGTATGGGAAATCTGTGATCAATAAATGTGTGTCCTCCAGATTTCAAGCGAGTGGAGGGAGCAAATGCCCCCCTTCCAACCCCCCCCCCTCCTCCACCATCCATTGCGGATTGCAGACGCCTATGGCGAGAGCCCATTGGAAAAAAAAATGGAAATGAAGTCCCATGCTTCTTTACAGAGCGTAGGGGAACGATGCGGGAGACCCGCACCGCCTTACTAGGCAAGGTCCTAATGGAGGTGGTTTGCCGTTGCCTTCCTCCGACCGTAATGGCGATGAATGATGATGATGAAGACGACACAACAACACCCAGTCATCTCGAGGCAGGAAAAATCCCTGACCCCGCCGGGAATCGAACCCGGGACCCCGTGCTCTTTTTTTTTTTTTTTAATCTCATTTTGTTCGGTTTCGTTCGTTGCATTTGCTCAGGGCGGACGTCGTAAGACATCCATTTTAAGTTCGTTGTTGATCGATTAACTCAGTTTTTTTATTACAGAGGGCAGCTAACCCTCTGACCGAACACGCTGAGCTACCATGCCGGCTGTGCTCGGGAAGCGAAAACGCCACCGCGAGACCACGATGGAAACATCAGCTCATATATTGCACAGAGACCGGCGCGCCACCTATTACGAGCCATTATAACTGAAGAAATGTGGAAGAGATTTGAAGCAGCATGAAATGATGTAACGAACGCTTTGAGCTGATGCAAGGCAGTGCTATTTTTCCGGTCAGAGGTACTTTCGCAAACTTGTGTACCTCCAAATCACTCACAAATTTAATAATTTATTGTTCCTTCTGTACTACATATGCACAAGAAATAAAACTTCATCAGTTACTGTATTTCCTGGCGTTATAAAGTTAATGCTCAGAGTTGTCATTGCACATTAGAAACTTCGGAGGGATACTTACCGACAGAGGCCCGACAAGTCCCGAATAGTACACTCGACATAACATACAGATACTGATTATCCTCGTGTAGTATCGTTACAACCAAAACCGCTCTGTAGTACAAGTTCCAATGACATGGTTACAAGTAAATGGTCCAAGCGTATTATAAGGGTAAACGTTTTAGCAGTGATCGACTAACTGGAGTATCGAGAAGCCGCACCGTTTTTCATGGTAAAATTCAGCCGCTGCTTGACGGGTACCTTCACCAGCAAATCACAGCTGGAAGTGTTTGACGAAATTTATGGCAGCGTAGGTAAGCATGTCTACCTACCCCTCACAGAAATATTTTTGCTCCTTCTTCAAGGCTTTCTGTTCTTTTCCTGGCACCTTTATGACTCATCTGCCGCGTGCTTGCCCTTCCACACTAGGAAAATATGCTCTTTGCTGTTGTATCTCAAACGCTGCTCGTGGATACTACTGCAAAGTGAGTGTAAAGACGTGGTACAAAACAACTGGGAACAGTAACATTTACATCAATAGTCCGCAAGTTAGATTAAGATGCGCGGCCAAAGATTCTTCTTGTACCACTGTCACTACCCTCCATTTTAATTCTAGCCAGGACTGATACGCGGGAAGAACGATTATTGGCGAGAGTCTGTATCATTTCGAATCTCTCTCATTTTACCTTCACCTACTTCCCGCGACATGTAAGTTGGAGGAAGCAATGAGTTCCTGGGTACTTCTAGGAACGTATGCTCCCTGATTTTTGTCAACAAAACGATTCTCGATGCCCAACGCTTCTGTTATAGTAACTGACCCTGGAGTGGCATGCCGCTCAGGATTAGCCGAGCGGTCTCAGGTGCTGCAGTCATGGACGGTGCGGCTGATCCCGGCGGAGGTTCGAGTCCTCCCTCGGGCATGGGTGTGTTTGTTTGTCCTTAGGATAGTTTAGGTTAAGTAGTGTGTAAGCTTAGGGACTGATGACCTTAGCAGTTAAGTCCCATAAGATTTCACACACATTTGAACATTTTTTGGGGTGGAATGAGCATCTCTGTGACGCTTTCGTGCTTATTAAAAGAATCCGTGACGAAAAGTGGTGCTGTTCTTCGCATCTTCTCTGTTTCCTCTACGAACTCTCCAGACTATGGAGCAATACTCCAGTGAAACTTCCTGGCAAATTAAAACTGTGTGCTGGACTGGGATCTTTGCATTTCGCCCCACCAACTGTGCTATCAGAACACGACACACGACGCGTCCCCATAGCCTTACTTCCGCCAGTATCTAATCTCTTAGCACGCAAACTTCACATGAGTTGTCGTTGGTAACTTACGGGACTAGCACTCTTGGAAGGAAGGATATTGTGAAGACATGGTTTAGCCACAGGCTGGAGGATTGTTCCCATAATGAATTTTCCCTTTGAAGTGGAATGTGTACTGATATGAAACTTCCTCGTAGATTAAAACTGTGTGCTGGAACTGCTCTCGAACGCCCGCACACCCAGCTGCAGAGTGAAAATTCATTCTAGAAACAATCTCTCAGGCCATGGCTAAACCATGTCTCAGCAGTGTTCTTTCTTCCGATAGTGCTAAACCCGCATATTATACAGGAGAAGTTCTGTTTAGTTAGAAAGCTAATAGAGAATGTACAGGCTGAACTAAAGCTGTGAGGACGGGTCGGGTTGGTTAACTTCGCTGAGAAAGGCACAGGTTCCAGGCTGGAGTCCAGATGTGGTAAAAATTTTAATCTTCCACAAAGTTTGATAACAGCGAACACTCAGTTGCAGAGTGAAAATTTCTTCTAGAATACTCCAGCATCAGTTAGTCGAGGGTCTTGTAATCGCGTTCCTCGAAGGGAAGATTAAACTTCCTCATAATTCTTTAAGCGCATCTTAGTGCGACATCTGGCTCTCTTACGACTAATCCCTGTGCAGTTGTTCCATTTGCTTTCGCTCCGTACTCACGCTCTTAGACATTTAATGGATATCTCTTTTCCAGAGATTGTTCAGCAAACGTGTTTACATACAATACTGGGTCTGTCCATCTACTTATTCGTGATACGATTCATTTATTTTTGGTTGAGTGTCGACTACCCATCACTGCAATACTTGTGGTTCTTCTTTAAGTCGTCTTCTATTTGATTACAACTGTCAAGCATTGCTGGTTCTCTATATACAACAGCAGGTAATGCACCTGTTCCACTATTTACAATTTTTATCGGCAAGCGTGACCATTATTACTAAATAATTTGTTTAAACAGTATTAACTGAAGTGAAAGGATCTGGAAAACGACTAACTTCAGTTCCCATTTGAATGACAAGGTCGTTTTTACAGCAGAAGAATTTAGATCAAAAGTGTGTTTTGCAGAAAAACATAAAAAGGAGTGCTGTGTACCATAATAGAAACAGCTGCCATAATTAATACCTGATATGAACAATAATTACTGTGACATCTGTATTACGTTCGTAAATGAGAAGGTGATCCTAACTGCCGGCCATTGTGGCCGAGCGGTTCTAGGCGCTTCAATCCGGAACCGCGCTGCTTCTACGGTCTCAGCTTCGAATCCTGCCTCCAGCATGGATGTGTGTGATGTCCTTAGGCTAGTTAGGTTTAAGTAGTTCTAAGTCTAGGGAACTGATGACCTCAGATGTTAAGTCTCATAGTGCTTAGAGCCATTTCAACCATTTGATCCCAACTGTTTGCGAGGTAGATGGCAACCGTACCTTCAATCCGACAAACCTGCGTACAAACTGGAGAACCAGCATTCGGAGACCACGCTCGTACTCTTATCAGCGCTTAGAGATTCCGCCGATGCACCTAATACACTGGTGGAAGAAAAGGTTCTACATCTGAAAGACGATGTTTATTCAAATTACACACCAGTCACACAGTACTGGCGCTGGCAGGGCCACTATGAGAATGCAGATCAGCTTCGCATCAAATACACGTTGAAACGGCAGCGAGCGTTAGTTAGAGATTGGACGTGATGAGTTGATTTGAGTCAAAAAGTCCGTTAAGGCTGTAACCTACCCCTCACTTATCGACCTTAATGACAGTGAAAAATTAAACTGCGTGTACCTAATGGAAATTTGGGAAAAGCAATCGTCACCGAAGTTAATTTGTCGGTAAAGAGGGAGGAAAGGGTTACATCTAAATGAAAGGAAAAATGCAAATGAAACTGGTGGAAATTAATTTTGAAAAGGAGTAAACCTAATAAAGAAAGTAAATGTGCGGTCGTCACGTTAACAATTAATTGGCGCTAATTATATATTTGAGATTTGGGGGACGTTACGGTCGCCAGTCCTAAGGACAATTACTACAGTAACTGAAAAAGAAAGATTATTACACATATAATTAGCACTAGAAGCGTGGCAACTGAAGGTTGACACGTGTAGTGTGAAAACTGAAAGTTTGTCAGAAGTAATAAATTTCGCTACACTCTGACTTAATTTAGCAAAAAAATTAATAAAACCGGAAAATCGAAAGTTAATATTGAGCTTTCTTTCTGAAGCACATCGAAATTCAGTAAAATATGGTTAGTCTTGGACTACCTCAACAATCATTTCAAAAGCTACATGAATCTACGCAATTTAGGAATAAGAGATTTGACTTTGAACTTGAATTAAATGATTCTGAACAATTAACAATAGTAAAATTTAGTACGTACCAAGCTGAGCTGCAGTCACAGGTAAGCTAAAATACGGTAACAAAACTCGCACTCCTAATTTATGCTTGTGTAATCTAAATATTGTAGCCAGCTATGAATACCTTAACTGAACTTTGAAATTGAAGCAGTGAAATCGAATGATGCTGGCGTTTGAATTTCAACGACACCCGGGTTCATTCCGGAAAAGGAAGGGACCCTGCTTGGCAATGTAAATGGGACAATGAGCAACAAAGGTTCATGCTAAGTTGCTGTAATTTTGTGATGCAACAATTTTAAAAGCTGAGATCTGCCATACAGTTCTAGAACTTTACGTGCTTCCAGTCTTCCTTGTGGGTTGATTGAAGGTTTGCAGTCGTCGGTCGAGCAGGTGACGACAGTCACTCATTGTCGGCCGTCGCTGTTGCAGAAGCTGGATGTTGGCGCGCCTTCTTCTCGACACGGTCACCAGGCGAAACGGGCTCTTGATATGCGCTAGCTAATGCTTCCCGTCCGCGACACCGTGTCAGAAACTATCATAGCAAGTCGAGCGCAATTACATGCTGCCCAGCCCCGAAAGCGCGGCAACTCGCGGGAGCTTCACACAACACACCTGCTCCACTGCACCACCCCAGCCAGGCTCCCTCTCTTCCAGCGCTCCACGCGACAGAGTTAACACTACCAAAGATCCTAAACACTTTCGTTCTCCGCACGACCTATCGATGTAATCGTTCGATAGCATATTTTCCCCTAGGCCAGACCCAGCGTAAAAATACAAATAATATTTACAGAACAAACCAATTATACATCGACATAAATGCATAAACATATACAAATAGTAAAACAATTACAATATACAAAGACACAGAAATGTTATATCTTCAGGTAACAAAATAAGGTAAAAAATTTGCAGTGCAATAGATGGAAATTGAAGGATATGCATTTCCGGCGTTACAAGGCGACAAAGACACCATTAACAACACCTCTTTGGGCCTGAACGAGATCGTGGAATATGATTACGAGAAGATGGATCTTCTTTCTGAGATGCTGCGAAAGATGAGAAGAAGTCAGAGCTCCGGACGGCCACGTGGCCTTACCCAGGCGAAGACCATCGTGATCAACGTATGGCGCGTCGTGCTGACTCCAACAGCAATTTGAGCAGAAGATACCACCACAGTGACAGAACGAACTCTTACAAATCCGTTACATTAAGGGTAGTTCCGAGCCAGACGCCGTATAACGTGCATTCCACTGACCCCAAACCACCGCCATTTGGGACTTTAGTGATGTCAAGCGAAAGCTCATTGCAGGGCAGGGTAGAGATCTCTTGTGTCTTCTAAAGTTTGCCGGTTCTGCGTCGGTGTCAATGATTACCGCGTACTGATTACCACTAGGCCAGTTGAGGGCCTGGAACCAATCAGTCTGTGTGGCAGACGCACTCAACCTACACCTGGAGTTAAGGTCTAGCTTACAATTTCATATGTCAGTAGTAAAAACCTCGTGGTTGTCCCACGCACACAAACTGCAAATTTGTGTGTAAATGTGGTGATTCTACCTATTGTGCTGCCGCAGCATTCAATGGGGTGCTTTCTAACAGGATAACGCTCGCCCACATACCGCTATTTTAACCCAACTTGCTCTACGGCGCGTCGAAATGCCTTGGTCTGTTCGATTACCAGATCTGTCTCCAGTCGAGCACGTTTTGGAGACCATTCCACGAAAACTCCAGCGTCATCCACACCCAGTATTAACCACCGGTGCATTGACCGACTAAGAGCCATATGCATGGAAATCCATCCCACAAACTGATACCTGGCACCTGTACAACACAATGCATGCACATTTGCATTGAACACCGGTTACTGATGTAGTACCATTTCACATTTGCATTGACGTATCTCACGCTTACATTAACTTGTGGTTTTGCAATGTTAATCACTGAACTATGGTACCTAGCCAGTTGTATTCCCGAAATTTTATTACTCTGCATTAATTACTGCTTGGTACTGCGTTTTCTTTCCACCAGTGTATTGTGCCTGCGCAACATTAAAATGCGCACGACAGTATAGAAATAACAACACGACAGTATCACGGAGCTATCTTCTTTATCCTTTGGATCATGTTCACAGATGAACCACAGCATTATGACCACCTGCTTAACAGCTTGTTGGTTCACTTTTGGATTTCATTGTAGCAAAGATTCGTCGTGGCATGAATTCGACAAGTTCCTGGTAGATTACAGGAGGCATACGGCACAGAACAATTACCTCCAGTGAATTACAGGTCACCGGTTTGTGGACGTAGAGCTGCTGTACGATCGGGACTGTCCTTATACGTTCCATCTGATTATCACCGGGTGAGTTTAGTCACCAATACATAAACGTAAGTTCACTATGTGGTGTCACCGCCAGACACCACACTTGCTAGGCGGTAGCCTTTAAATCGGCAGCGGTCCGTTAGTATACGTCGGACCCGCGTGTCGCCACTATCAGTGATTGCAGACCGAGCGCTGCCACACGGCAGGTCTAGAGAGACTTTCTAGCACTCGCCCCAGTTGTACGACCGACTTTGCTAGCGATGGTTCACTGACAAAATACGCTCTCATTTGCCGAGACGATAGTTAGCATAGCCTTCAGCTACGTCATCTGCTACGACCTAGCAAGGCGCCATTACCAGTTACTATTGATACTGAATTATGTACAGTCAAGGGCGACGCTCATCATTAATGGATTAAAGTTAAGTATTCCACCAGCTACGTTCGTTTTTCTAAATTCTAATTTCCTTGTTCTGTTCCAGACCTCACGCCAGCCTGCCTGAGCTAAAACGCGTGCCTTTCGGCTTCCTCTAATAATACGGTGTTGGCTCCCCTGCCAACCCACAACACACTACTATTCTCTTCAAGTTACTGCAGGATGTTTCTGGCCTTCAAACACATGCAGCATCCTGCTGGAAGATGACTTCGTTCACCATGGTGAAAGATGTCAAGCATGAAGGGATGCTAATGTTTATGAATAATGTGAACGTTGACCGCATCCTTTGTGGTGCTTCCTATTGAATCTCAGGTCTATGCCTTGCACAGCCGAATAATGAACCAATCTGCCTGCATCCGTGGCGCTATGCGTGTATCGAAAAGCCCTTCGCTTGGATAGCGTCATATCCGAACGCGACCATCAACCTCTTGCGACATGAAACAAATGGTTCAAATGGCTCTCAGCACTATGGGACTTAACATGTGAGGTCATCAGTCCCCTAGAACTTAGAACTACTTAAACCTAACTAACCTAAGGACATCACACACATCCATGTCCGAGGCGGGATTCGAACCTGAGACCGTAGCAGTCGCGCAGTTCCTGACTGAAGCTTCTAGAACCGCGGTGGCCGGCAACGAGAAACATGATTCATTCGGGCACATGACAGGTTTCCACTGATCCAGGGTCCAGTCTCGATGGTACCCTGCCCGCTCGAATCGTGGCAGAAGACGTCGCAGTTTCAGCATGGTCGTCGGCTCAGAAACCCATAATAGTGTGTACGCCGAAACTTCTGAGCCTGCATCAGCATTGTAGCCCGTTGTCAGATGTGCCACAGATCGCTGCTTCTCCAGCTTAACACAGCAGGCAAGCATCCAGCCTAAACCCATTGTTATGAGGCATCGACGTCCAACACCTTGTGACCTACTCGTGGTTTCACCGTCCTCTAAGCACTTTCCAGCTTCGTCGCTTTAGAGACGTTTATTCCCAGGTGTAGGACCACAACAATCTGCCCTCTGTCAAACTTGCTTACCTGAGTGGATTCCCCGATTTGTGACCCTTATCGTCGCTTAAGTAATGCCCCTTTCGTTTCTGCTCCGCTTAAACAGTACATTGAGGTGGAAGAAGTCATGCGATCTACATCTACATCTACATTTACACTCCGCAAGCCACCCAACGGTGTGTGGCGGAGGGCACTTTACGTGCCACTGTCATTACCTTCCTTTCCTGCTTCAGTCGCGTATGGTTCGCGGGAATAACGACTGTCTGAAAGCCTCCGTGCGCGCTCGAATCTCTCTAATTTTACATTCGTGATCTCCTCGGGAGGTATAAGTAGGGGGAAGCAATATATTCGATACTTCATCCAGAAACGCACCCTCTCGAAACCTGGCGAGCAAGCTACACCGCGATGCAGAGCGCCTCTCTTGCAGAGTCTGCCATTTGAGTTTGCTAAACATCTCCGTAACGCTACCACGGTTACCAAATAACCCTGTCACGAAAAGCGCCGCTCTTCTTTGGATCTTCTCTATCTCCTCCGTCAACCCGATCTGGTACGGATCCCACACTGATGAGCAATACTCAAGTATAGGTCGAACGAGTGTTTTGTAAGCCACCTCCTTTGCTGATGGACTACATTTTCTAAGCACTCTCCCAATGAATCTCAACCTGGTACCCGCCTTACCAACAATTAATTTTATATGATCATTCCACTTCAAATCGTTCCGCACGCATACTCCCAGATATTTTACAGAAGTAACTGCTTCCAGTGTTTGTTCCGCTATCATATAATCATACAATAAAGGATCGTTCTTTCTATGTATTCGCAATACATTACATTTGTCTATGTTAAGGGTCAGTAGCCACTCCCTGCACCAAGTGCCTATCCGCTGCAGATCTTCCTGCATTTCGCTACAATTTTCTAATGCTGCAACTTCTCTGTATACTACAGCATCATCCGCGAAAAGCCGCATGGAACTTCCGACACTACCTACTAGGTCATTTATATATATTGTGAAAAGCAATGGTCCCTTAACACTCCCCTGTGGCACGCCAGAGGTTACTTTAACGTCTGTAGACGTCTCTCCGTTGATAACAACATGCTGTGTTCTGCTTGCTAAAAACTCTTCAATCCAGCCACACAGCTGGTCTTATATTCCGTAGGCTCTTACTTCGTTTATCAGGCGACAGTGCGGAACTGTAGCGATACGTACATTTACAGATGGCTGCAGTATCGCGTACATCGCATATAAAAAGTGTAGGGCATTGGCGGAGCTATCGTTTGTGCTCCGGCGATTCATGTGAACCGGTTTCCGTCGTGATTATGGACACAAGCCTGGACTTAACAGACTTTGGACGCGGAATTGGAGTTGCAGGTAGGCTTCAGGAACCGTCCATTTCAGAAATAGTTTGGGAATTCAATATTCCGCGATGCATGATGTCAAGAGTGTGTCGAGAATATCAAGTTCCAGGTATTACCTCTCACCACATACACTCCTGGAAATGGAAAAAATAACACTTTGACACCGGTGTATCAGACCCACCATACTTGCTCCGGACGCTGCGAGTGGGCTGTACAAGCAATGATCAATCGCTCGGCACAACGGACACACCAGGAACCGCGGTGTTGGCCGTCGAATGGCGCTAGCTGCGCAGCATTTGTGCACCGCCGCCGTCAGTGTCAGCCAGTTTGCCGTGGCATACGGAGCTCCATCGCAGTCTTTAACACTGGTAGCATGCCGCGACAGCGTGGACGTGAACCGTATGTGCAGTTGACGGACTTTGAGCGAGGGCGTATAGTGGGCATGCGGGAGGCCGGGTGGACGTACCGCCGAATTGCTCAACACGTGGGGCGTGAGGTCTCCACAGTACATCGATGTTGTCGCCAGTAGTCGGCGGAAGGTGCACGTGCCCGTCGACCTGGGACCGGACCGCAGCGACGCACGGATGCACGCCAAGACCGTAGGATCCTACGCAGTGCCGTAGGGGACCGCACCGCCACTTCCCAGCAAATTAGGGACACTGTTGCTCCTGGCGTATCGGCGAGGACCATTCGCAACCGTCTCCATGAAGCTGGGCTACAGTCCCGCACACCGTTAGGCCGTCTTCCGCTCACGCCCCAACATCGTGCAGCCCGCCTCCAGTGGTGTCGCGACAGGCGTGAATGGAGGGACGAATGGAGACGTGTCGTCCTCAGCGATGAGAGTCGCTTCTGCCTTGGTGCCAATGATGGTCGTATGCGTGTTTGGCGCCGTGCAGGTGAGCGCCACAATCAGGACTGCATACGACCGAGGCACACAGGGCCAACACCCGGCATCATGGTGTGGGGAGCGATCTCCTACACTGGCCGTACACTACTGGTGATCGTCGAGGGGACACTGAATAGCGCACGGTACATCCAAACCGTCATCGAACCCATCGTTCTACCATTCGTAGACCGGCAAGGGAACTTGCTGTTCCAACAGGACAATGCACGTCCGCATGTATCCCGTGCCACCCAACGTGCTCTAGAAGGTGTAAGTCAACTACCCTGGCCAGCAAGATCTCCGGATCTGTCCCCCATTGAGCATGTTTGGGACTGGATGAAGCGTCGTCTCACGCGGTCTGCACGTCCAGCACGAACGCTGGTCCAACTGAGGCGCCAGGTGGAAATGGCATGGCAAGCCGTTCCACAGGACTACATCCAGCATCTCTACGATCGTCTCCATGGGAGAATAGCAGCCTGCATTGCTGCGAAAGGTGGATATACACTGTACTAGTGCCGACATTGTGCATGCTCTGTTGCCTGTGTCTATGTGCCTGTGGTTCTGTCAGTGTGATCATGTGATGTATCTGACCCCAGGAATGTGTCAATAAAGTGTCCCCTTGCTGGGACAATGAATTCACGGTGTTCTTATTTCAATTTCCAGGAGTGTATAATGATGTGTGCTGTAATTACATGGATCATTGACTGGAAGTGGTTGTATTCGGCCACATGAAGACAATTAGCAGCCATTCATGCAAGTGACGTTCCCAAACAACGATGGAATTTTCATGGATAACAGTGTGCCATGTCTCGGGACAGAACTGTTGCCAGTTCATTTGGAGAACGTTCTTGACAATTCTACTTAATAGTTTGGCCACCCTCGTAGCCCGACATAACTCCCGTCGAACATCGGATACAGTTTCGCAGTTATGGACGGTTGTAGGGGAAGTATGGCTCAGCACCTCTGCAGGCGACTTCTATCGACTTGTTGAGTCCATGCCACGTTTTGCTGCTGCACTACGTCGGACAAAAGGAGGTCCGAAGACCTTACCAGGACTACACTTGTCGCCTTGGAGTATACTTGACGCGCCACCGGCTCACAAAGCCATCAGGCGCTTTCAGTTTCGCAGTGGACGTTGGTCAAAAGTTTCGTATTATTACTGTATACAGGACGGCTCTGTAATAATGTTACAAACTTTCAGGAATCATGGAGAAGGTTAAATGTATCGATTTGAGGTAAGAGTCCCAACCCCGGACACGATCGAGTCCAAAGCTACGAGCAAAAATTATTAAGATATCTCTGGCAATAGATTCTACTGCAAGCTTCCATGTTTTAGGAGGAGGTGGTATGGACTAAAACGAGAAAGAATCGGCTAATAAACATTGACTCTAAAGTGCATACATAAAGAGCTATGAGCATTTGTTCAGTAAGAGAGACGTGTTTCAGAGTAACAGAGATGAACAAGTGCTCATAGAGCTTAAGGTATGCACTTCAGAATTAAAGTTTACTGAACTTTCTTTTGTTGTTTTGATACATATTACCTCCTCGCAATGTATGGAAAGGAAAGAGCTTGCAGCACAAGAGGTCCACTGACAGAGTTATTAGATCGATTTCCCTTATAACATCCACTTCATTATACTCCGCACTTCACCTAATGATGTGCGGCAGAAAATACCTCTGATGTCACAGATTCCTCCTACCGTATTCCACCTGGAAATGAGGTGTGGGAATAATGATTGTCGCTAAGACTCCCATTTTCTTGTCATGATCACTACGCGAAGTGTATGTGGGTGGAAATAATACGTAGTTAGACTATTCCCTGAAAGTGCTCTATCGAAATTTTACTAGTAAACCTCTACAAAGTGCCAAACGCGTCTCTTGTAACCAAAGGAGTTTGTTGAACATCTCTGTAACACTCTCGCGCTGATTAAACTGTCCCGTGAAGAAACACACCGCTCTTCGTTGGATCTTCCATATCCCTTCTGTCGGTCCAGCCCAGTAAAAATGCCATATCGGTGAACAATACAAGAATCGGTCGAATAAGTGCCTTAAAAGCCAGTTCCTTCGTGGATGAGTTACATTTCCTAAATATCTCTCCCAGGAATATTAGTCGGGCATTTATTTTTCCTACTATCTGTTTTATGTGGTCATTCCACTCTGGATAGTTACTCCTAAATATTTTACGGTAGGTGTTGTTTCTAGCAGTTTCTCATCAATAGCGTTGTTGTACAGTAGGTATGCACAATATTTTATACTTATTTACGGTCACCGAGCGAGGTGGCGCAGTGGTTCGACACTGGACTCGCATTCGGGAGGACGACGGTTCAATCCCGCGTCCGGCCATCCTGATTTCGGTTTTCCGTGATTTCCCTAAATCGCTCCAGGCAAATGCCGGTATGGTTCCTTTCAAAGGGCACGGCCGACTTCCTTCCCCGTCCTTCCCTAATCCGATGAGACCGATGACCACGCTGTCTGGTCTTCCCCAAAACAACCATCCAACTTATTTACGGTCACTATGAACTGCCAGAGCCTACACCATTCATCAATCCTCTGCCGGTCATTCTGCAAATCGATTTGTCTTTTGGGGTTGCTACTTCGTTATAGACAACTGCATCTTCTGTGAACAGTCTTACATACACTGTAAATAATAGCTGCCCTATCACAGTTCCTTATAATTCCTTGGCGTACTCAGGAAATTACATTTAGACACCTATTCACTACTAAGCGACCATAGGTTATCTCAATATCTGCCATTTTCCAACTCCAGAATTTCTGCCGTGTCTCTGTCACCCTCCGTTTTGGCGCCAGTATGGTATCTGAGTGAATGAATAGAGAACTTTTTTTTTAGCTAGGTTGTGACTTTCTTGAATCTGAGATGAAGCTCTCTTTGATTACATTGCGGTTTTCTAACATGGCTTCTAAATCACGTTGAGTTTCCCATCTCTGAAGACCTTGCTAGGAACTGCTCGTACTGTGTAAAAATTGATATAAGATCTCAAAAAATACTAACAAAGCTGTAAAAATTAACTTACAGAGTACTGGTAGACCCTCAAAAAGGAGAGAATTACACGACTGTGGTGCCATTGAGACCGCAATGTACGCAAAATATAGCTAACAGAATAACCAAACATTAAAATCTGCTCTGCAGCGACCTCACTATAGCCTGAGACCACAAGATTCTCCGTCTCTTAAAACAGATGTGTCAACAGTTACTTTTTACTAGAAACACTGTTAACGCAAAAAGTACTACAGGAAATAAATACACAAAACCTAGTGCACAGATTTAAGCTATGTGCTGTGTACTAACGCGATATTTAAATGTACAAACCTAACGTGACATTTATGATGGCGGAAAGTTACACGAGAAAGCCGCTCGCACAAAGATACGCACTAAGATTTAAACAAAAACCAAAACATGGAGTGATAAACTTTCTAATCGGTCGTTTCCGAACCAGGAGCCCTCACTTCAAATTCATTCATTTACCCTCCCTGAAAGTTCGTATCATCACGGAATCAAACCGTATGTTTTACGAACAGTAACGGTCCAATAACAATCCCTTCAGGTGCGGAAAATTTACTCTTATGACTGAGAATTTCTGTCCGTTAAGATTAACAGATTGTGAAATAATTGCTACGAACACCTCAGCCCAATAACGAGCTCTTATGATATTCCACATTCTCATACTTCTTTAATTATCTAATGAAATGATAGCATGACATTGCTGGCCCAGACACTTAATCTGGGATTTTTCGGCCGCCTGAAGCATTTGCAACTGTTTCTCCTTGACTTGTGCGTCGATGAAGATCAGACGAAGTGGTTAGGAAAACATAAAATCTCCGATCTGACAGCGAATCGAAACCGGTACCCGCCGGGGTTTAGAGGCTCGAACCACCTCTTTTTCTATCTGTATGGTTCTTCGTCAGTTATCATTATTACATCTGGGTGGATGTCGCATGAAATCTCTTAAAGTCCACCACAGAAACGCCACTTGGTTTATTTCATTATTACTAGTATTATTATTATTTATTATCATTATTATTACTTAGATTTGCCAGTCCCCTTACCGAACACGTTGAGCTACCGTGGTTGCTAGCGTGTTGCGGACGTTCAAGAGATGGCAGAAGCGGTCGCGCTATTCCAGACTGAAGCGCCTAGAACCGCTCGGTCACAGCGGCCGGCCCCACGATTCTGTTGACATAACTATTGATATACATAGTCAGTGATGTCACGATCAGCTTGTAGTCAACGATACCCTGATCTTCGTTAACTGAAACCAAATGTTCCGCCCAGTTTGTGACCATGAGATATACGAAATTATCCTAAAAATCCAATCATCTGAGTAACTGTTAAAAGTAATTTTCAGATAAGATAGAAGTAAATCACACTTCATCATGTACGACATATAAGGTATGGTGGCGGAGGAGGGAGGGGGGAGGGAAGGGGTCAGAAAACGGCTCTCCTTGTCAGTTCAGCAGACCTAGTGCTGCTGCTACTCGGTGGCGTTGATCCTTAGCTGACTGCACAGACTGCATCCCGTCCTAGTCACCAAACTAAGGAAAAGTCCCTATACAATAGAGCCAACGTTGACAAACCATGCCAACTGTGGTGCTCAGTTGTGTTTCGAATGTAACTGTCATTTCGTAAGTTCGGTTGTGGGTTGCTAACCAGATTTCGAGTCCCAGCATCGTTCGTCTTGCACGGAATTCCCTTTCGCCATTCAGATGCGTTTCTTGGACGGCTAGCGTGTCCGTTTCCTTATCTTTTCACAATTGTGATAAATACTGCCACTTAGCTTTGCTTATACCTTCGACATGTAGTTGGCGAATCGGGGCGGAGATTTCAGTATTTCTAGTCCTTTGGTACAAAAAGACGCAATATGTCGAACAGAAACAACACTTTTTTTAAAAAAACAATAACTACACTAAAATAACCGTGATTTATATTGGTCCCCTGAATATTACAAAAGGTTGGACATGGTCTTGAATAAGGTATGTGATTTTTCATGGATAGCAACGCATAGTCTGCAACGTTCTCACATACGGGCTACAAAATGGGTAAGGAAGCCCTGTGGTACGGCGTTCCATTCGTCCACCATGGTTGCTGACAACTGCTAGATGATCGTTGCTCTATGTGGGTGTGATACAGTACTTCTCCCCAAAGCATCCCACACGCCTTCGATAGGATACTTCTCCCCAAAGCATCCCAAACGCCTTCGATAGGATTTAAGTCAGGGGAACGCCCACGCCAGTCCGTTCACCGAATATCCTCTCGTTCCAAGAGCTGCTCCACCTGCCCTGTTCGAAGCCGTTGCTCATTGTCACCCATAAAATGAAATCAGGCTGGAATGCATTTCTAAACAGGAGCACATGGGTAGGAATTTCAGAGTCACAATAACACTTACCAGTGCGTTTACCGTGTTTAAAGACCTGGGGGTCGGTAAACAAATGCACCATCATGCCTTCTTACACCATAACACCTGGATCAACAAAACAATCAAATCTGACGATGTTCCTGGATGCATTACGTGCTCCAACTCCTAGCCATAGAGTAGTTCCAAATACACTACTTCTACTGCTGTCATCGTAGAAAGCATGCGGCCTCCATCCTTGTCCGTCCAGTCCTTATGCTCTTGTCGGCATCGCAACCGCTGCCGCCAATGTGTGGGTGTCAGCAGTGTCGGACGAAGAGACCACACCCATGCAGTCGTCGTGCTACAGTGGAGCGTGACATTGCGTGCCTTCCAATCCTGTTAAATCTGGTTATAATTGCACCCTTTATTTGACATAAGCCCCTTCATGCCTGTTCCACAATGCAGTGACCATCTGCAGCTGTAGTAGTGCGTGGTCCTTCGGGTAATGCTGTGAACAACATCAAACACCCGGGCTAAACTCGTCACAGTTCGTCCTTCTTTCAGTTTCCCGATGATTCCTCCCCTTGTGAAGTAATCCAAATGTCTCCGGGTGATGAAAGACCATCACCACAGCCTACCATAAATATTCGCTGATTGAAGCACACTGTCTTTTTCCGTCACTCCATGCAACGTCCAACACTCTGTGCGCGATTTGGAGACCTCTGGAAATATGCTCTTGCTCATTCATTTGTTTCCACAGAGTAGGTAATATGTTATGTTACTCCATCTATCGAGTTTAAGTTTTGCAGATAAATATACAGGGTGTGTCATAATGGCGTAAAAGCATACAGTTGAAAGTACACGATGTTGTTATTGTTGTTGTTGTGGTCTTCAGTCCTGAGACTGGTTTGATGCAGGTTGTAACGCCGGAAATGCATATCCTCCTATTTCCATCTATTTTACTATAAATTTTTTCCTTATTTTGTTACCTGAAGATATGACATTTTTGTGCATTTATGTCGATGTATAATTGGTTTGATTTGTAAATAATATTTGTATTTTTACACTGGGTCTTGCCAGGGAGAACTATGCTATCGAACGATTACATCGGTAGGTCGTGTGGAGAATCACAGTGTTTAGGATCTTTGGTAGTGTTAACTCTGTCGCATGGAGCGCGGGCAGAAAGAGTCTGGCTAGAGTAGGGCGGTGGAGCAGGTGTGTTGTGTGACGCTCCCGTCAGTTGCCGCGCTTTAGGGGTTTGGCAGCATGTAATTGCGCTCGACTTGCTATGATAGTTTCTGACACGGTGCCGCAGACGGGAAGCATTAGCTGGCGCACATCTAGAGCCCGTATCGCCAGATGACCATGTCGAGAAGAAGGCGCGCCAAAATAGTAATTGTCCTTAGGACTGGCGACCGTAATTTTCCACAAATCTCAAATATCTAATTAACGCCAGTTAATTGTTAACATAACGACCGCACATTTACTTTCTTTAATAGCTTTACCCCTTTTCAAAATTAATTTCCACCAGTTTCATTTGCATCTTTCCTTTCATTTAAATGAAACCCTCTCCTCCCTCTTTACTGTCAGATTAACTTCGGTGACGATTGCTTTTCACAAATTTCCATTAGGTACACGCGGTTTAATTTTTCACGGCCATTAAGGTCGATAAGTGAGGGGGAGGTTACAAGCTCTCAATGCTACTCTATCCTGTGCAAGCTTATTCATCTCCCAGTACCTACTGCAGCCTACATCCTTCTGAATCTGCTTAGTGTATTCATCTCTTGGTCTCCCTCTACGATTTGTACCCTCCATGCTGCCCTCCAATACTAAATTAGTGATCCTTCGATGTCTCAGAACAGTCCTACCAACCGATCCCTTCTTCTAGTCAAGTTGTGCCACAAACTCCTCTTCTCCCCAATTCTATTCAGTACCTCCTCATTAGTTATGTGATCTACCCATATAATCTTCAGCATTCTTCTGTAGCTCCACATTTCGAAAGCTTCTATTCTCTTCTTGTCTAAACTCTTTATCGTCCACGCTTCACTTTCATACATGGCTACACTCCACACAAATACTTTTAGAAACGACTTCCTGACATTTGAATCTATACTCGATATTAACAAATTTTTCTTCTTCAGAAATGCTATCCTTGCCATTGCCAGTCTACATTTTATATGCTCTCTACTTCGACCACCATCAGTCATTTTGCTCCCCACATAGCAAAACTACTTTAAGTGTCTCATTTCCTAATCTAATTCCCTGGGCATCACCCGACTTAATTCGACTACATTCCATTATCTTCGTTTTGCTTTTGTTGATATTCATCTTATACCCTCCTTTCAAGACACTGTCTATTCCGTTCAACTGCTCTTCCAAGTCCTTTGCTGTCTCTGACAGAATTACAATGTCATCGGCGAACCTCAAAGTTTTTATTTCTTCTCCATGGATTTTAACACCTACTCCGAACTTTTCCTTTGTTTCCTTTATTGCTTGCCCAATATACAAATTGAATAACATCGGGGAGAGGCTACAACCCTGTCCCTTCCCAATCACTGCTTCCCTTTCATACCCCTCGACTCGTATGACTGCCATCTGGTTTCTGTACAAATTGTAAATAGCCTTTCGCTCCCTGTATTTTACACCTGCCACCTTCTGAATTTGAAAGAGTATATTCCAATAAATATTGTCAAAAGCTTTCTCTAAGTCTACAAATGCTAGAAACGTAGGTTTGCCTTTTCTTAATCTTTTTTCTAAGATAAGGCGAAAGGTCAGTATTGCCACACGTGTTCCAAGATTTCTACGGAATCCAAACTGATCTACCTCGAGGTCGGCTTCTACCAGTTTTTCCATTCGTCTGTAAAGAATTCGCGTTAGTATTTTGCAGCTATGACTTATGAAACTGATAGTTCGGTAATTTTCACATCTGTCGACACTTGCTTTCTTTGGGATTGGAATTACTATATTCTTCTTGAAGTCTGAGGGTATTTCGCATGTCCCATACATCTTCCTTATAAGATGGTAGTGTTTTGTCAAGACTGGCTCTCCCAAGGCTGTCAGTAGTTCTAATGGAATTTTGTCTACTCCCGGGGCATTGTTTCGACTCAGGTCTTTCAATCCCCTGTCAAACTCTTCACGCAGTATCGTATCTCCGATTTCATCTTCATCTACATCCTCTTCCATTTCCATAATATTGTCCTCAAGTACATCGACCTTGTATAGACCCTCTATATACTCCTTCCACCTTTCCGCTTTCCCGTCTTTGCTTAGAACTGGGTTTCCATCAAAGCTCTTGATATTCATGCAAGTGGTTCTCCTTTCTCCAAAGGTCTCTTTAATTCTCCTGTAGGCAGTATCTATCTTACCCCTAGTGAGATATGCCTATACATCCTTACATTTGTCCTCTAGCGATCCCTGCTTAGCCATTTTGAACTTCCTGTCGATATCCTTTTTGAGACGTTTCTATTCCTTTTTGCCTGCTTCATTTACTGCATTTTTATATTTTCTCCTTTCAGCAATTAAATTCAATATTTCTTCTGTTACCCATGGATTTCTACTAGCCCTCGTCTGTTTACCTATTTGATCCTCTGCTGCCTTCACTATTTCATCTCTCATAGCTACCCATTCTTCTTCTACTGTTTTTCTCTCCCCCATTCCTCTCAATCGTTCCCTTGTGCTCTCCCTGAAACTCTGTACAACCTCTGATTTTAGTCAGTTTATCCAGGTCCTATCTCCTTAAATTCCCAACTTTTTGCAGTTTCTTCAGTTTTAATCTACAGTTCATAACCAATAGATTGTGGTCAAAGTCCACATCTGCCCCTGGAAATGTCTTACAATTCAAAACCTGGTTCCTAAATCTCTGTCTTATCATTATATAATCTATCTGATACCTGTCAGTATCTCCAGGCTTCTTCCATGTATACAAACTTCTTTCACGATTACTAAACCAAGTGTTAGCTATGAGTAAGTTATGCTCTGGGGAAAATTCTACCAGGCGGCTTCACGTTACTAGAAGCAAAAGAGTCTCAGTAAACATAGGGTCAAAAATGCATACCTTAAGAGCTACGAGCAATTTTTCATCTTCATTGCTGCGAAGCAAATCTCTTCTACTGCAAACTCTTTGCTTTCCACATTATGGGATGTGATTGTATGGACCATAACAAGAAAGAAGTGTACAGTAAACAGGTGCTCTAAATTGCATTCCTTAAGAGCCATTAGCACTTGTTCATCTTAGATCATTTGAAACAACACTTCTAATGAACAAGTGCTCATAACTTTTAAGGTATGCATTTTAAAGCACCTGTTCACTGGACACTTTTTTCTTATTTTGGTCCATATTATCACTTCCAAAATACGGGAAGCAAAGAGCTTGCAGTAGAAGAGATTTGATTCACAGTATCGAACATGAAAAATTGCTCGTAACTCTTAAGGTATGCATTTTCGCCCCAATGTTTACTGAGACTTTTTTGCTTCTAGTATCGTGTACTTTCAACTATATGCGTTTACGCCATTAATTATGATACACCCTGTATACAGGGTGAATCACCTAAAACTTGCACCGCAGACATTGCTGAAATGGAAAGCGCTGTTGTTGTCCGGTTATCACAAAATTGGTTGATAGTCAGGAGTTCGTATTGTAAGCCAATAAACAGGCTGTAATAATACTTAGAAAAATGTATTTTTTGTACAAACATACACTTGTTTATGTGGAACAATGCCTATCGACATTAACAGACCAATAGTAGGGTAAATTAGAATGTTCGTGGCGGTTATTGCAGGATTTAGTGTCAGTCGTTTACGAGATAAAGTATTTTGAAAAGTTTCCATACCGTCAGCTGTCGAAGCCATTCAACATGCGTAATTGCTAGGTACAGTGTTGTTATGTTTCCTTACACTGTGTTGGTGTGTTCTTTGAGTGCATTGCGATTTGCTAGTCAGCTAGTTTGTGATAGTAGAAGTGGCCGTGAACAGATGATGGAATACACCAATGCAGAAAAAGCTGACATGTTCATGGTGTATGGAGAGTTTAGGAGGAATTCAGTTCATTCTTGTACGTTGCATGCAGCAAAGTATCCCCATAGACGTCTTACGTGGAAGCGGTAATGTGTAACCTCCCCCTCACTTATCGACCTTAATGACAGTGAAAAATTAAACCGTGTGTACCTAATGGAAATTTGGGAAAAGCAATCGTCACCGAGGTTAATCTGTCGGTAAAGAGGGAGGAAAGGGTTACATCTAAATGAAAGGAAAAATGCTAATGAAACTGGTGGAAATTAATATTGAAATAGGGGTAAAGTTAATAAAGAAAGTAAATGTGCGGCCGTTACGTTAACAATTAACTAGCGGTAATTAGATATTTGAGATTTGGGGGAAATTACGGTCGCCAGTCCTAAGGAGAATTACTATAGTAACTGACAAAGAAAGATTATTACACATATAATTAGCACTAGAAGCGTGGCAACTGAAGGTTGACAAGTGTAGTGTGAAAACTGAAAGTTTGTCAGAAGTAATAAATTTCGCTACACTCTGACTTAATTTAGCAAAAGAATTAATAAAACCGGAAAATCGAAAGTTAATTTAGTGACTGAGGTTAATAGTGAGCTTTCTTTCTGAAGCACATCGAAATTCAGTAAAATACGGTTAGTCTTGGACTACCTCAACAATCATTTCAAAAGCTACTTGAATCTACGCAATTTAGAAATAAGAGATTTAACTTTGAACTTGAATTAAATGATTCTGAACAATTAACAATAGTAAAATTTAGTACGTACCAAGCTGAGCTGCAGTCACAGATAAGCTAAAATACGGTAACAAAACTCGCACTCTTGTCTAATCTGAATATTGTAGCCAGCTATGAATACTTTAACTGAACTTTGAAATTAAGTAGTGAAGTGGAATGATGTTGGCGTTTGAATTTCAACGACACTCGGGTTCATTCCGGAAAAGGAAGGGACCCTGCTTGGTAATGCAATTGGGACAATGAGCAACAAACGTTCATGCTAAGTAGCTGTAATTTTGTGATGCAACAATTTTAAAAGTTTGAAATCTCAGGTCTGCCATACAGTTCTAAAACTTTACGTGCTTCCAGTCTTCCTTGTTGGTTGATTGAAGGTTTGAACCCGTCGATCGAGGAGGTGGCGACAGTCACTCATTGTCGGCCGTCGCTGTTGCAGAAGCTGGATGTTGGCGCGCCTTCTTCTCGACACGGTCACCAGACGAAACCGGCTCTTGATGTGCGCCAGCTAATGCTTCCCGTCCGCGACACCATGTCAGAAACTATCATCGCAAGTCGAGCGCAATTACATGCTGCCCAACCCCGAAAGCGCGGCAACTCGCGGGAGCTTGACACAACACACCTGCTCCACTCGCTACTCCAGCCAGACTCCCTCTGCCCGCGCTCCACGCGACACACTACCAAAGAACCTAAACACTTTGGTTCTTTACACGACCTATCGATGTATCCGTTCGGTAGCATAGTTTTCCCTAGGCCAGAGCCAGCGTATAAATACAAATAATATTCACAAAACAAACAAACATAAATGCATAAATATATATATATATATATATGCAAACACTAAAACAATTACAATATATAAAGAGACAGAAATGTCATATCTTGAGGTAACAAAGCAAGGAGAAAAAATTATAGTGCAATGGATGGAAATAGGAGGATATAAATTTCCGGCGTTACAAGTGTAACAACTAGACAACGTAACTGAAGGAAACAAGTGACGGCAGAAGACGGGAAAATTAATGTTCTTGGCGCTGTGGCAGTTGATCCGCACATTGGCTGCGACACAATCTCATGGGCAAGTGTTCTACACACACTCCATCGACATAATTTCCATCCCTATCACATCTATCTCCATCAAGAGCTGCATGGAAATGATGATGCGAATTGTGTCAATTTTCTGTACATGGGTATTAAGACAGGATACTTCAGACGTATCATGTCTGTTGTTTACTGATGAAGCCACTTTTACCAATGTAGGCCAGGTAAACCGCCGAAATACAGTATGTTGTGTTGATGGCTTCGTCAGGAGGGACGCCTGCGTCCATGGAATGTAAACGTGTGGTGTGGGATAGTGGACCATAGTTCACAGGCCCAGTTTGCATAGACGGAACAGTGAACTTGCACAAGTATCGCAGCCTCTCAACACACCACCCTCCACCGATGCTAGAATACGTTCCTCTACACCAGTAATACCAACTGATGACTGTCCAGACCATATTGCACGAAGTACTACAGCGTGTCTTCAGGAATTCTTACCGAATCCTTGGAGTGGACGCAGAGAACCTGTACCTCGGCGGCCCGTTCCACAGGTTGGACGCCTGCAGACTTTTTCCTGTAGTAAAAGTAGAGAGACGCTTTCTACAAGGACATACCAACTACACCTGATGGTATACAATGAGGTATTACTCCAGCCTGCTCGGGTATCTCCACTAAAATGCTAGTACGTTTGCGGCAGTCGTTCCATATCAGACTGGAAGCGTTCACTGTGTAGTGGGACAAAATTGAAGCGTCACCCATCCACCAGTGTCAGCCCAGTTTGCAGGTGAATATAAGTTTAATTTAGTTTTGTTTATATATTTTTGTAATATTTTGTAATGGTTGTGAATTGTCTAAAGTTTTTGTATTTTTTATGTTTCATGTACGGAGAGGGCGGCGCAACGAACGGAGACAGCATCTTCGCTGCCGGGACCAGAGAGAAAATTGCTGGCCACTATATGTCGCGGGTCGACAGCCGAAGAGCAACAGAAGATCCTGGAACCGAGTTGTTGCGTCGTGCTTCTAAAAAATAAAATAAATGAAAATTTGTAATGTTTTGTACAACAATGATATCATAGGAAGTTTAATCTTATTGAAAATGTTAGTTTTGTCTCGTCAAGGCTCATGTTCACGTCTGTATGTAGGAAGATAATAAACTAGTGGATGCTACTAAAGTTGAAATACGTGTTCTGAGGATTTATTTATGAAGAATTATGTGAATGAATTAATAATATATTTGACAAGATTATTGAGTTTTTCAGCGTTCATCGCGACTTTGAATTTCAAAAGTTTATTCAATGTGGTTCTAATATCGATTAAATCAGATAACGTGTATCAATATAATTTCTGAGGAGAAACAAACGAAATTTAAATTGAAAAAGTTTACGAAAACCAATTGGCCCGAGTGACGTAATTCTGCGCCTACGACTCAAATGATGTTTTACAGTTTCGTTCAAGAACCATTCTGAGACAATTTAAAAAGAATATAAATAATTTTGAAGTGGGTTGTAACTGATGTAGGTGACCAAGTCTACACATGGTCATATGTCGAAAGAAAATCATTTATAAGAAACTTACGTCGTTACACTACACCGTGGCGACCGTGACAGGACTTGTGTGCAACTAAGGCACACAGGTACGAAACAATTAAAACATCAAGAGTCCTTCGGAAGTCAACGCGAGTTTTCGTGGAGCCCTCACCAGCCAGCGGCGACTTCGCGGGTGTGGGCATCTGACGGAGCGCAGCCAAGCAGTACGGTCACGCAGTTATTCCACGAGAAGGCGCATCTGTTGGGCAGCAGCTGAACGCTGCAAACCCCGACAACCTTTTTTCTCCCTAAACTAACAGGCCCAGTGCGTCAGCTGGTGGGCGTTCCTCCGGCTGGTATTAGAGGTGGTGCTGAGGGCTTCACCCATCTACTGTGGTGCCGGGCGTGGATGCAGCCAGTGACGTCTCCGGTGTTCGACTCAGCGTCCTGCCGTTTGCGGAAGCGGGGTCGCAGCATCTCAGCGGCTGCATCGGCGGATGTTACTTCTGCAGCCCATAGCAGCACACTGATCACCGAGGACTACAAACTAACATATTAGTGTCCGGTGAGTTTGTTTCAAGTTGGAAGTGGAGTGTTGTACATAGGGAGTGTGCTTTTACAGGATTGTTGATTACAAGTCTGCGTGTATAACTAGTTAATATCTTACAATAATGTCGGGAAGTGACATGTCAGACGAAGAGCAATCTATGTCCGATAGGAGCACGAGATCCCTTTTTAGGGCGATCGCTAAATTAAAAATGTCTAACGAAGAATCTACTGCTAGATTGAAAGAGGAACTAAAACAGGAATTAAAACAGTCTAACGAAGAATCTATTGCTAGATTACAACAGTCTAATGAAAAATCTACTGCTAGTTTAAAAGAGGAATTAAAACAGTCTAACGAAGAATCTACTGCTAGATTAAAAGAGGAACTGAAAGGGGAGCTAACAAAATCGACAGACAGGTTACAGGAACATCTTAATGAAACCAGTCGAGAATTAAGTGATAAAATAGAGGCTTCTAAAGTTGAAATGCAGCAAAAACTAGTAGGACTTAGTAATAAGATTGCGGATAATTGTAAAAGGTTAGAAGAATATATCCAGGAATCGCGTGAGGAAAAAGCTCGTATGCGAAATGATATTACTAACTTTAGCCAAGAGACTAGATAATGTCAATGTCTTAGTTGTAAATGAAATAGAGAAAAATAACGATAAGTTACGAGACGAATTTTCTATGCAAACAGAAACTGTCCGTAGAGAATTATTAGAATCTATTAAAGAGGTTTCTACCAAACCTGTAGAGATTTCTTCAATAGATAATGTAGAATTAGAGACATTAACTCATCGAGTAGAAGAAGATCATACCGAAATAGAAAACATGAAATTTTTAATTACCGAAATATTCAGTAACCATGAGACTTCCAACGATAATAACATTGACGAAGGTACAGAGTGTTCACATCGTGAACACGGTGAAGAATCGATATTGGCTAACCGTGTATCCAATACAGAAATGCGAATACAGGAAATTACTAAACGGTTATCGGAATTAGATAATAATGAAAACATTTCAGGTAGTAGAAGTAATAACGTAATCAGAGACAACAGTCGCATCGTGTTTGCTAGCTCGGACGACAACAATATAAATAAAGAAATCACGGCAAGCCAATCCGATGCAACTCCGTCTCTGCAATCTAAACAAAATCCAGCTATGTCTATCGCAGAATGCTGGGATGATATAACAACAAATTCAAATGTAGCAAGTCGATTTCCTGTATTCAAACCAGGAGGCGAACTTCACCCTATAATCTTTATAAAAGCTTTTGAAACTTCATTATCTCCTAAATGGAGTAATGAAAAACGGATTGAGTTTGTAATAGGACATTTAGAAGCAGAAGCTGCGGAATGGGCAGTACTGCATAGAACTGAATTTAGGGACTGGGATGATTTTGTTAAGCAGTTTAAACAAAATTATTGGTCAAGAGGAAAACAACAACACTTAACTTTACAGTTGTTAGACCCTCCTCCATATTCTAAACGGTGGGGAGGTTATAGGAATTATTTCGAATGGCATTTAAACTGTGCTAAATTAATCGAAGAACCAATTATTGAAAGTCACCTAATACGAGTCCTAATTAGTAGGTTGCCGTATTATGTAAAGGAAAGAATGATAGAAAGGGAATGGTCACAACCTTGCGAATTATTAGGATATTTAGAACATACTTAACAGAGAAAGGGAAGACGAGAAATTTAGATTTGGTAGAAATGACAATCTTCGAAATAATAATAATTCAGAACCACGAAAATTTAACAACAACAATCATAGCCGGTTTTGTTATATAAAACGTCAATCTAAAGATAAAGAGAGCCAACAAAATCGTGGTAATAACTCTAAAATGCGGAAATTACACAGTAACGATAATGAGATAAATCATCCTCAAGTAATTAATGAAGGTCATGTTGTAGGTGGCGTTATCATAGAAAGTTCGGAAAACTAGTAAAGTCCTTTAGTACGGGTCAACTAAAGGGAACTATTGGTCTAAATTATACAAGACCCAATTACAATTTATCATTAAGCTGTCAAATGGAAGGTGATTGGCAACAAGATTTACATCAGGAAGACAATCCGATAAGGGAGAATATAACTTATAAACCCGTTATTATAGGTTATATTAAAGATACCGAAGTAAATATTATAATCGATTCGGGTAGCGAAGTAAGTATTTTATCTAAAGAATTATTTCAGCTTAAAAGAAAATATTGGAATTTCCCAACCTTACCTGTAACTGGGGTGAAAATTATAGGAGTTACTGGTAAAAGAAGTCAAAATATTACTGAGGAAGTTTATTTAACTTTTGAAATTGCTAAACAATTAATTGCTCACTCTGTACTTGTCGTAGCCAACATAAATGTGGCCATAATTTTAGATATAGATTGGCTATGTAAATATAAAGCTATATTAGATTTTAAAGACTCTTCCTTAACCATCCATAAGGAGGCATGTGCTTTTAAAGTGAGGTTTTCTAATAATCAAGTACCTGAATAGTGCTACGAATCCTTACAGATTAAGTACGCACATACCATGAACCTATTAACAGATTTTAGTGATCTTGAATATGAAGTATACCAATGTGAGGCTAGTAATAGTATCGAAACCGAAGTGAAAGAAAAATGTTATTCTACGGATTGTCTATCCGAACAAGAAAAGGAAGAGTTGGAATCTTTGTTGTTAGAATTTAGAGCCGTCTTCTCAGATGAACCTGGGAGAATTAAAGATTACGTTAAACTTAAGATTAAAGATCAAAAACCATTCTTTAAGAAACCTTATCCTATTCCAGTACAATTCAAAGAACCGGCTAGTAGAGAAATAAGTCAGATGCTAGAACAAAACATTATCGAACGATCATGTAGCTCTTTTAACAGTCCTTTGTGGGTAGTTAAGAAAGCTACTGGTGGGGTACGACTGGTTCTGGATGCCCGTGAATTAAATAAAATTATAGAGATGGAAAGAGACAGACCTATTCCTATGGAGTACGTACTTCTTAAGATTGCTGGTTCTCGTTATATGAGTACAATGGATTTAACTGCTGGCTACCATCAGGTAATGTTACACCCGGATTCACGGCAATATACGGCTTTTCTTTTTGAAGGCAGATCATATCAGTTCCAAGTTTTACCTTTTGGACTTAATATATCAGTGTCAACTTTCATTAGGGCATTAGATTCTGCTTTGGGTCAGCAATTGTTACAAAATATTATTTTATGTGTGGATGATATTTTGGTAGCCACTAAAACGTGGGAAGGACACGTAACGATATTACGGGAATTGTTTGACCGTTTAATTGACAGAGGAATTACGTTAAAATTATCTAAGTCTTACTTCGGAAAGGAGGAAGTGAGATTTTTGGGGCATATAGTGGACAGTAAAGGTATTAGGCCAGACCCAGCACGTGTTGAAGCTATTGCTCGATGCCCGACTCCTAGAAATCGGAAACAACTGAAATCATTCTTAGGAATGGTAGGATTTCTGAGAAGATTTCTTCCAGGGCAGGATATTGTTAACCCTAAATTACTGGATTTATTAAAAGAGAAGTCAGTATGGCTCTGGGGAAAAGAGGAAGAGGAAGTTTTTAATACGATAAAAGGAGCGTTAACGGAAGCCAAAATGTTATACCATCCAGATTTCAATCAGGACTTTTGTATGTGTGCGGATGTCTCTGATTATGGTGTGTCTTGCGTAATATTCCAAGGTGATCTGACCAATGAAAAGGGATAACATCGGCCTATTGGATTCGCTAGTAGAACTTTAAATATACATGAAAGAAATTATTTTGTAACCGAGGAGGAAGCTCTCGCAGTGGTATGGGGTTTTCAACGATTTAGAGGATTAGTAATGGGAAGAAAAACAATTGTATATACTGATCATCAGGCTTTAATCTTTTTGAACAATTGTCGGTTACTTCACCGTAGGCTATTACGTTGGGTATTATGCTTGCAAGAATTTCAGTACGAAATTAGGTATATAAAAGGATCTCAGAATGTAGTTTCGGATGCTTTGTCGAGACTTCCCGTAGGAATGGAGAATATTAACATTGCAGAAGAACCAGGAACAAATTACCATGTTTATTTCCTTTTAACTCAGGAGAACGAACGTAAGGTTAAACGGATAGTAACTGCTATTAGGTGTAATCAAAGAAATGATGATCAATATAGGGACCTTACGCAAAACCTTAATAATGGGGACGAAACAGTTAACACCCGGGGTGTGTGGTTATATTTCAACGACTTCTTGTATTGGAAAGCACAGAGGGAACACCAGAGATGTAAAATCTGCATTCCGAAAACTGTTGTGTACGAGTTAATTACTTGTATTCATGAAGGTTACGGGCATTTTGGAATTCATAAATGTATTAAACATCTAATTAAGTATTATTATTTCAAAAATATGTCCCGTATTGTGAGAAGTATTATTAGGGCTTGTGAAACCTGTCAAAAGGTTAAAGTTAATAACAAATCTAAGCGTTATAAATTACATGCTGTAATTCCTCGAGGTCTGTGGGATCTACTGTCATTAGATTTTTTCGGCCCTCTGCCTCGTAGTTCAGGAGGATTTGCTTATGTATTTGTTGTAATGGAATGTTGGTCCAAACATGTGAAGCTATATATTTTGAAACGAGCGAATACAGCAAGCGTTATACGCTGCCTCACCCGAAATTACTTTGTTAACTGGGGCATTCCTAAACGACTTATGTCTGACAACGGTAGTGCCTTCATTAGTCAAAAGTTTCAAGATATGATAAAACAATATGGAATTAAACATATATTAATTTCGAAATATCACCCTCAAAGTAATTTAGTAGAAAGAGTCATGAAAGAATTAGGACGATTATGTAGAACTTATTGTGCACATAAACATAATCGGTGGGCCAAACTAATGCCTGAATTCGAAACGATATTAAATGAATTGCCTCACCTAACGACGGGATTATCACCTATAGAAATTTTAGGCAAACGAATTATAGGTGAGCCTTTACTAGCTGCTCTACCTTGGCCACCAGTAAATGAGATCCAACAATGCATCCCAGACGAAAAAGTTTGCGAACAGATTGTTAAAAATGCTGAACGGAGAATTAAAAGTTGTAATCAACATGCTATAGAACCCTCATTTCAGGTAGGAGATCTTGTATTAGTACGATCTCATCCTAAAAGTTCGAAGATCAATAAGGAATATAGAAAATTCATCTTTATCTTTGAAGGTCCATATGTCGTGCATAAGATTGCACATCCCAAAGCGTTACTTCTTATGGAACCTTCATCAGGTGTAATTAAAGGATTATACAGTGTCGATCAAATGAAACCCTTTATTCCTAAATAAGTTAATATTTAGTATATGTTACATACGGAAGAGCGTTCATAGTTTATTCATGTGAAGTTTTTCGTGATAGTTACGTGTTATTTTTAAAGAAATGATAGGAAGTTAAACAAGTGTTTTACAATAATAAACCGGTACTTCAAAAAGGGAAAGATAACTAAAAGGGGATTTATATGGAAGAAAGATTTGTTATTAGGTCAGAAGGAATTTTGTATATTTTATATTTACTCGGATAGTAGGAACCAAAGGGGATGGTTAATAATTTTAGGGACCATGGGCGTACAGAGCTATATGGCTCACGAGAACATAGCAGAGTGCCTTTAATAGAGATTTGTAATAGTGTTAATATAGAACACACCAAACGGGGCTCTCTCGCTTGTTTCTCCTAAATAAATTGCCATTACCCAACAAGGTGTCCGAAGGTAAAGAAAGCCGTGCCGAGATTCTAAAGAAAGTTTTGCTTGATTTCTTCTTGACCTCAGGCACAAATAAAGCATTAGGGAAAAGAATGACGTAAAGTAAATAGTACTATTAGTTATTGTGAGAAACTCATTAGTAATATACATTTTTGGAAAGAATAACTCTAGTAAATGAATAAAACTGAAACTAATCTCTCACAATTTGAACGCTCTGTCCTAATGTAACAACGTTAAAGAACGTACTAAATTAGTATTTACTAGCAACTATTAAATGAAAGGGAGTAATCTCCATATATTCGGTTATGAATTACCATAATAGCGCAATTAAGAGTAATTGACAAATAGTCACAACAATACCGTAGTAAAAGGATTAAATCTATCTAAGAGCAAGGACTCTAGATTACGTAAAATGTGAGAAAATGTATTAACAGTTAAATATTGTATATAGAAAAAGTTTTATTTTCGGTTAGAACCTGACAAACTGAGCTTGTTGGTGGGGTATGTAGTGGGACGAAATTGAAGCGTCATCCATCCACCAGTGTCAGCCCAGTTTGCAGGTGAACATAAGTTTAATTTAGTTTTGTTTATATATTTTTGTAATATTTTGTAATGGTTGTGAATTGTCTAAAGTTTTTGTATTTTTTTATGTTTCATGTACGGAGAGGGCGGCGCAACGAACGGAGACAGCATCTTCGCTGCCGGGACCAGAGAGAAAATTGCTGGCCACAATACGTCGCGGGTCGACAGCCAAAGAGCAACAGAAGATCTTGGAACCGAGTTGTGGCGTCGTGCTTCTAAAAAATAAAATAAATGAAAATTTGTAGTGTTTTGTACAACAATGATATCATAGGAAGTTTAATCTTACTGAAAATGTTAGTTTTGTCTTTCAAGGCTCAGGTTCACGTCTGTATGTAGGAAGATAATAAACTAGTGGATGCTACTAAAGTTGAAATACGTGTTCTGAGGATTTATTTATGAAGAATTATGTGAATGAATTAATAATATATTTGACAAGATTATTGAGTTTGACAGCGTTCATCGCGACTTTGAATTTCAAAAGTTTATTCAATGTGGCTCTAATATCGATTAAATCAGATAACGTGTATCAATATAATTTCTGAGGAGAAACAAACGACATCTAAAAGTGAAAAAGTTTACGCAAACCAATTGGCCCGAGTGACGTAATTCTGCGCCTACGACTCAAATGATGTTTTACAGTTTCGTTCAAGAACCATTCTGAGACAATTTAAAAAGAATATAAATAATTTTGAAGTGGGTTGTAACTGACGTAGGTAACGAAGTCTACACATGGTCATATATCGAAAGAAAATCGTTTATAAGAAACTTACGTCGTTACACTACAACTGCCGCTGCGAATGGTCAATTTGAACACATACTTTGATGGTCTCGTTGCTGGTCAGAATCCATACAACTAGTGTATGGAGCTGTGTTGTTCTTTAGTGTAGGCAACGAACGAGTGTCGTTGTGGGAACTTTTCAAAACACGGTAACACGTGAAAGACTCGCTCTAGAAACCTGCAACAAATGCCACTGACATTCTAATTTACCCTACTTTTAGTTTGTTAATGTCAATACGCATTGTTCCACTTAAACGTTGTATGTTAGCAGAAAAAGGCACTTTATATGTGTTATTACAACCTGTTGATTGGCTAACAATACAAGCCCCTGACTGCCAATTCAGTCTGCGAAAACCACACATCAATAGCACTTTCTGTTCCCGCAGTATATGCAAGTTTTACGTGATTCCCCCTGTGTACTCCACTTTTGACTTTCAAAGTCACTCACAAAGCTAGAGACTTTTTTCAGAAGACTCCTTTGAAACGGTGGCAAGTTTTATTCATCTGTACTCATCTGCTTATTGCTACGCGTGCGTTGGATGTTGTGCTACACATGTCACTCCCAGTCTGTTTTTAAGCTTTCTCCAGTTGACGTTTGCTCTGTGTGTGAGTCTAACATTCACGCTATTACCTGCTGTTAGCAATGCCTTGATTTATATTTCACAGCTCTAAGGAATTTAGGGATTTGGAGTGCACTGTCGTAGATACAATTATCCTGAAACTTCCTGGCAGATTAAAAATGTTTGCCGGACTGAGACTCGAACTCGGGACCTTTGCCTTTCGCGGGCAAGTGCTCTACCAACTGAGCTACCCAAGCACGACTCACGGCCCCTCCTCACAGCCTCAATTTTGCCAGTACCTCGTCTCCTACCTTCCAAACTTCACAGAACCTCTTCGCAGAAGTTCGCAGAGTTGGAGTCTCGGTCCGGCACACAGTTTTAATCTGACAGGAAGTTTCATATCAGCGCACACCCCGCTACAGAGTGAAAATCTCATTCTGGATACAATTCTCCTGATTTTTTTTTTATCACTATGTGCAATCTTTAGGCCAGATTTTGGTCAGTGTCTCCGTACACAGTAGACACGTCTGCTGAGATGTGACTCTTTATCACGGCAACTTTTTCTGCATAGGCAAGACAGACATGGTACTCGGTGCACTTTTAGCTCTATTGACTGGCGGTTTTGCAATCCTCGGAAAAAGTTTTTAGTTTAATCTAAACTGTAATGCAGATGTCTCCGTTTGTAAGGCCAGTTACAACCATGAACAGTTCAGAACCATATACAACTTCGCTGTAAGTCAGCAGTAGACACCAGTCACCTGCCCCTTATAGCTTAACGTGTTCAGGACATTACAC
Source organism: Schistocerca cancellata (assembly GCF_023864275.1). Classification (NCBI taxonomy): domain Eukaryota; kingdom Metazoa; phylum Arthropoda; class Insecta; order Orthoptera; family Acrididae; genus Schistocerca; species Schistocerca cancellata. Next base: position 1,133,567,089 of record NC_064627.1, on the reverse strand, counting down.
ATTAAATCTGTACATATAAAAATGGATATAAATATGTGTGTATGTGCGACATCCCCAAAACCACTGGACAGATTTCAATTAAAGTTCTTACACATATCCCTTATCATCAGGCAACAATTACTGTTTGGTTAGGAACCACTTACGAACCATAGCTCAAGAAATAAGACGCCATAAACAACTATATATGTGAACAACTTCACGGCGTTTAAATTCATTTCTTCTGTGCTGCTAACTCTATTCGCCATAAATTTCGCAGACAGTATCCACATATGCCGCTAAATGTACCTCCATAAATATATATTTTACGACATATAGTTCAAGAGATATGACGTCATAAACACTTATGAAAAAATTCCGCATCATGTATCAAAATTGTTACAATCATTCTTTACTATAGAAACATTCTTAATGGAGTCAATTTAAGGAAATCCCTGACACTTGGAGACAGTTTTGACAGATTTTAACTGCGAAGCTCCAAAACTCTTGTAAGCGATAAAAATACCCGTCTACACAGCTATGAGGGGACGCTGCCATAGAAACGTTCACAAAATCGCGTTGTAGACACGCGAAGCTGCTGCGCCCAACGTACAGAAACTATTTGATAATTTCAAAGGTGTTTTCATAAATATATCGAAATGAAATTTTTTCAGTATTACACTACAAACGCATTTAATTTTTTTGTTTTCATTTCTAATTGAAAGTTGGCAGAATGAATACCTGGACAATGCCGGTTTTCTGAGCTACTACTGAAATAAAACTTCCCTTCTGCACCTCTATTTATCTACCTCTCTCGGGTTAATTGCTCACTACTATGGCGAACTATAAATGAATGCTCCGAAACCGCTGCTATAAAACACGTCCAGGTCAGTTTCTTGACTGCATTTTCACTGCTCGTATTGATTTATGCATTTCACCATGGATGAGAAGCAACCGCTGAGTTAAATTAATACCCGATAACATCAGAGTTTTCGAAAATGTTGCAAAGGTACGTCTGGACTTAACATTTTCGATCGTACGTCAGATTTCCATCGCGGAATGTTTCCTTCAAAGTTGCTGGAAATTATATCCAAGTGGAGAGAAGAACGGAAAATGAGAATTAAACTCGTATTACCGAAGCGAGCTCACTGAGGGAAAGATTTCGAGAAGTTTCGGCACAGTTTTAATGAGAAGTTATTATTCACTTCGAAAGAGGCAGCGTTGGCGCCACTCAAGACATTAAAAATTAAGGATATCGTGCTTTCGTGAAAATGTTATTTTGGGTTTACAACGAACTCAGCATTCATTGAAACGATGGAGTTGCTCTTACAGGCGACACAACTGAGCTACTAAAGAGTTTAACAACTTTCTCCGACTCCAGCAGTTCCGTTTCTTAGCTCGTATAAACTTGAAGGACACAGTCATGTTAAAATGAATGAATAAAAATAAGCTTTGAATTATTTTATTAAATGATTTACCATTGCCAATCACAGTGAGATAAAAATTATTTTAAGGTTAATTCCTCCTTTTATACGGAGTTATATTCCTTTGATAAAGCACGGACCTGTAATATGTATTGCATACCCGACGTATCGAATGTTACCGGAAAATTGGGACGGGCTGCTGGATGTCATAGCCTGACAAGTTACTGACGTTTGACAATTCGCCCGAAACTTTATGGAACAGGTAGGATCCCGCTGAAAGGAGAACCGAACGACCGAAGCATAAAACTTTCCTTGGTGAAAGTACTCTTCCTCTCTCGGAAAAGGGTCTGATAACACAGTTAGACCTATTATTTGACAATACGTACGTTAGGTTTTACTATTACTCAATTTTTGTTTATTACGTTTAGTAATATTTACCATTAGTTTATTGACTTATTAATAATTTCGGACATCAGTAATCAAAATTTTTATTCAGTTTCAAACAGATCCTCGGATGGCATAGGAATCTGTACAATACTGACTTAAAAATCGCTGTTATTTCATTCGGCACTGTGCACATGAAAAGGATCGCTGTTTTATAATATATTTCGTTTATCTGCGAACCTGAATACTTAGTCTTCTACACATTTTCCTTTCATGTCCATTGTTGCTACTTTGATGTACTTATTAAATTTTGTGATGACAACCAGGACGGCTACCTCATTTCCATCGCAATACGAATTTCCTGGTTTTACACTTTGTTCTTGTTGTCATTATTAGCACTTATTTGTGAAGTCTTAATAAATAAACTACTTGAATATTTTTCGTAGACGTTGCATATAGTTCTTGTAAAGAAAAATGTAAATGTTGTTTGCTGAAAACCTTAAATCTCTGAAAGTTGCTTCGAAATTATAACACGACGTTGATTGGAATACCGGTGTGTTTTAGTATAATTATTTTTCAACATACATAATATATAAATATATAAATATAATACATAATACATGAACGTTATTAACAAATATAGCCTTATATATATATATATATATATATATATATATATATATATATATATATATATATATATATATATATATATATATATATATAAAACAGTGAAACTTTGTTAGCGAATTTGCATTTATGGCTTATCGGCTGATGAATACTGCTACAAACTACAAATCTCCATGTGTAATGACAATAAATAAGGCTCAGGTGCAGAGAGTACGGGAAGAAGAGACGGGCAGATGGATGGGAGTAAATGGATGTAGAAAGCGGAAAGGAGGAGATGGTTATAGTGGGGTAGGAGTAGGTGGAGAGAGAAGAGGGAGGAGAAAATGGGATGAGAAAATAAGGTGGAGGTGACGGGCAGACAGAGCGTGAACGAAGTAGAAATGGACAAAGAGAGATGGAGAAGGAGGTGGATGGAGATAGGGGAGGGGGTGGGGGGGTGGGAGAAGATTAGGAAATATATCGATTTCCTATACACGTTAGAAACATGTGCGTTCCGTTTTCTCTCTTTTCCATTTAGCCAGACAGAGTCACAGCAACTACTGTTACGAAAACTTCTGGTTTGTACATCAAATACCATCATAAAGCCCTAGCACGATCGGAATCATCGCAGACCATTTAAAACACGCGTTCGAAATAATTTTTATTAGTTATTTTTTGTATGACAAGCTAAAGTATGGTACAAGATGATAGAATATAGCGATGATGGGGATAACAAGATAATTTTTCGTCGTTTGTTTCCTAAGATCCAGGTTTCCCCATCCTCTCTTCCACCACACATCCACCTCGTTTTTCGCTACTCTTTCGCTCCTCCTTCCTGTCTATTTCACATCTTATATATGACTGGTTTGATGCAGTTCGCCGCAACTCCTCTCCTGTGCTAACCTTCCGTTTAATCTCAGATTCAGATGGTTCAAATGTCTCTGAGCACTATGGGACTTAACTGCTAAGGTCATCAGTCCCCTAGAACTTAGAACTACTTAAACCTAACTAGCCTAAGGACATCACACACATCCATGCCCGAGGCAGGATTCAAACCTGCGACAGTAGCGGCCGTGTTTAATCTCAGACTAGTACTTGCAACTTACGCCCACAATTATTTGCTGGATGTATTACGACCTCTGTCTTCCTCTGCATTTACCTTCTACCACTCCCTCTAGTACTGTGGACATTATTCCTTGACGTCTTAATAGATGTCCTATCATTTTCCATAGACTGCTTTCCTCTCTGATTCTGCGCACAACCTCCTTTTTCTATACCTTATCAGTCCACCAAATTTTCGACATTTGTCTGTAGTACTGTTACACTTAAATCGATTAGAAGTAGGTTTATATTATGTAATTGTATCTGTAATTACGAAGTGTGTATTCTTTGTTGATTAAGGTCATTTGTTTGTGACAGGAAATTTAAGGAATTTTAATGTATATACTGAAAAAGCTAAATTAGGTTTAAAATAATGAGATTTTATAATACGTTTATATTTAGAAGAAAAACATTGTATATTGGAAACTGGTTCATGCTTATAGCACTTTTTTATATAATGTAAACTATGTAGTGAAGCAGCAGAAGTGGCTCGGCGGCATGTAAAAGGTGGTTTTGGCGGTCAAACTGGGCGGCTACTTGGTGAGAACGATACAAAGTCAGTGGCTAGACGTTGCACGGTAAACATGGACGGTGCCAAGGGAGGAAATCGGAAGCCACTTTGCAAGGAATTTTTCCTCGGTTGTGGATTTGGCTGTTGCATGGTACTCTTGCCAATAACGAACGGCTCTAACACTAAAAATCCGTCGCCAAGAAGAAACTGTACAGACCATTTAAACGTCAAAAGCAGTGAGTACAGTTAGCTGCAACGTCGCTTGCCACCAATACTTCACAACTGCTCCACCTGCTTCGTGTAGATACAGATATGTATCACAGCATGGACTAGTTAATTTCTGTGAGTGATTTTAACAATAATCCAAGTGCCATAAACCTGTGTTTAAAACCATATCTCCCATCCTGATGATGAACCTATGCAGCGTCCTCTCCTAAGTCTCTATAACACCGAGTATCATGCTTCAAATGAACTAGTGATTTATTCATGTCTGTCAAATGTGCAAGGATTATCAAAATTTGAAGTGAGTTAGAATTTGGCTAAAGTACGATAAATTTATTGCAAAGTATCGTTTTGAAAAAATTCAGTGGCAGACTGCAAATGTTACTTTCTAAAATACCTGCTACACAGGTGATGAAAAACGCACATAAGTTAAACTTATTTCAAACATTATTTAGCCTTGATTACTATCATGGAAGATTTATTTGAATTTAATTCAAGTCAGTGTTCAACAATTTGCCTTGAAAAGTAAAAACATAAATTATTCCAAGTGAAGCTAGAAATTAACTTTAGTTTAAATAAATTTTGGTGCTGAAATAATCATAGAGCTTGAATAGCGGTACTATACCAGTTTGTGGGTCCCCACTATATTCTTCTCATATTAGAAAGATAATTGGAATATTATTGCTACTAGGGAAATCTGATATTATTTTAAATGGGAGTATAAACAGTGCAATTGTGATATTATTTGGTTTTTTTATTTTATCACTGGTTGTTACATGTCAGTTAAGTTAGAAGCCCCTCCATGTCCAACTTTAGTTCGGTGCCACCATGCAGTAACGTCTTAGTACTGAGTCACGTAATGATCGTGAATGTAGCTGTTATTACGAGTTGCGTACAATTTTGCTTTCTGTGATTACTGTTTTCTGCATTAGTGGTTATTAATGCCACGCACAGCTTAGACTGCCCTGTGTCCGTTGGTATCCTGTGTGCTATTCAAAGGGAATCTTAATGAAAGTTACTTCAACAACTAACATTCAATTTTCTAAAACGTATGTTTTCAAATTAATGTTCCTAACTGAGTTGATGACCGTTCGATTTTTCATTCGTATATGAAATTTACTTTCATTAACTGCAAAGTTAAAGCCTGTTTAGTTTTTCTATTAACTGAACTATATTCAAAATTATAGTCTGCTATCTTCAGTCCTTAGGCAAACACATGGTCAAAATTTCCCAAATCTTCCCGGAGATTAACATTAGCTTGTGCCGCGGAAGGTTAGTGTTATAGTACCTCATCTCGAATGCTTCTATTCTCCTCTGTTCCGGTTTTCCCACAGTGCATGTGTCACTACCATACAATGCTGTGTTCTAAATGTACATTCTCGAACACTTCTTCCTCAAATCAGAGCCTATGTGTGATATTAGTAGACTTCTGTTGGCCGGGGACGCCCTTTTTGTCGGTGCTAGTCTGCTTTTGATTTCCACCTTTCTCCGTCCGTCATGGGTTATTTGCGTATTTCATGATCACTAATTACAATATTAATTTTCCCGCTGACCTCATTTCTCTTACTTCTCATTAAGTTCGTCTTTCTTCGATTTACTCTTAATCCATATTCTGTTCATTCCTGCCAAGAGATCCTGTAGATATTCGTTGTCACTGAGGATAGGAACGTCATCCTTTTACCCTGAATTTAAATTCCAATACCTTTCTTTTATTACCATCATTGCTTCTTCGGCGTATAGCTTGAGCAGCAGGTGAGAAAAACTTCATCCCTGTCTTACACCCTATTTTATCGGTGTCATTCGTTCTTGGTCTTCCACTCTTATCGTCCGTCTTGTTTCCTGTACACATAGTATATTCCCTGTACCTTATCCCAGTTTTTCTCAGGATTTCGAATATCTTGCGCCGTTTTACACAGTCGAACGCTTTTTCCCGGTCGACAAATCCTGTGAACGCGTCTTGATTTTTCTTCAGTCTTGCTTCCATCATCAGCCACAAGGTCATAACTGCCTCTGTGGTGGCTTTACCTTTCATAAATCCAAACGGACCCTCCTCTAACAGATCCTGAGTTTTCTATTCTTCTGTATACTGCTCTTCTCAGCAACTTGGATGTATGAGCTGTGAAGCTGACTGTACGATAATTCTCCCACTTGTGGCTCTTTCCGTCTCAGGAGTTGCGTGGATGACGTTTTTCAGGAATTTTGATGGTGTATGATCATGCTCATACTTTCTACAAGTCAACTTGCATAATCGTTTTGTTGCCACTTCTCGCAATGGTTTTAGAAATTCCTATGGAGTTTTGTCTATTTCTTCTGCCTTACTTGATTTTAAGTATTCCAGACCTCTTCAAAATTCTGATTGTAATACTGGATACCCGTCTATTCCCTACGGATTCTTGTTTCTTCTCATATCGCGCCACCGGGAATGTCCTCTCTCCCATAGAGGCCCTCAATGGACTCTAACTGTGGGTTCTCTCCTCTGTATTCCATAATGGAGTTCCCACTGCTCTCCTAATGTTACCGCCCATGCTTCTAAAGTCACTGAAAATTGTTTTGGCTTTTCCATATGCCAGTCAGTACTTCGGAGCAGTATTTATCGAGTTCTGAATTTTTTCATGTAGCCATTACGCCTTAGCTTCTTTGTACTTCCTATTTATTTCATTCCTCAGTGAGCTGTGTTTCTGTATTCCTGAATTTATCAGTACATTTTGGTACTTCCATCTTCCGCCGATCGACTGAAGTTTTTCTTCCTTTACCCATGGTTTCTTCGCAGTTTCCTTCTTTATATCTATGTTTTTCTTCCCAACTTCTGTGCCTGCCCTTTTTAGAGATGTCCATTCCTCTTCAGGTGAATGCCTACTGAGCTATTCATTATCGCAGTACCTATGGCCACAGATAACTTCAAGCTTATCTCTTCATTTCTTAGTACTTCCGTGTCCCACTACTTCGCGCATTGATTCTGCAGTGCTAGTCTCTTAAACGTCACCCTACCATCATTACCAAATTATGGACAGAATTTTCCCTGACAAATACAGCTCAAACTTAATCAGTTCATTAATAACCCACAACATAAAAGGATAACGAAATCTGACTATTAATTAACACAGAAGAATGGCCCTTACTTGGAAGAAATCCTATCAGTACCCATACTTTTCATAAGTCACTTACAGAAAATCTTCGTGGCATGAACCACAGCAAATACAGCAAGTATACAGCCAGCTAAATAAAAAAGTTCTAACAAGGGAACCTCCCCATCGCACCCCCCTCAGATTTAGTTATAAGTTGGCACAGTGGACAGGCCTTGAAAAACTGAACACAGATCAATCGAAAAAACAGGAAGAAGTTGTGTGGAACTATGGCAAAAATAAGCGAAATATACAAACTGAGTAGTACATGCTGAAGATAGGTAACATTAAGAAGAGAAATAGCTCAGTAGCGCCGTGGTCCTGTGGTTAACGTAAGCAGCTGCGGAAGGATAGGTCCTTGGTTCAAGTCTTCCCTAGAGTGAAACTTTTAATTTTTTATTTTCAGACAAGTATCAAAGTTCAGGCACTCACACACAATCAACTTCGCTCTCCAAAATTCCTGGACATGTTCAGATTTGCTTGGACATATGCAGGATTTGACGGTCTACACACGGAAAAATTTGAAAAAGTTAAAAACATATGGTTTGACAGAGCACAGGGAAAACTGTGCGACTGTGAAACTGTTGAATTCATTTGTTCCAGTTTATGTGACAAACTCTTATGTTGTCATCACTTTTTTGGGAGTGATTATCACATCCACAAGAAAACCTAAATCGGGCAAGGTAGAAGAATCTTTTTACCCATTCGCCAAGTGTACAAGTTAGGTGGGTCGACAACATATTCGTGGCATGTGACGCACATGCCGTCACCAGTGTCGTATAGGATATATCAGACGTGTTTTCCTGTGGAGGAATCGGTTGACCTATGAAAAAAAATTGTTCAAATGGCTCTCAGCACTATGTGACTTAACATCTGAGGTCATCAGTCCCCTAGAACTTAGAACTATTTAAACCTAACTAACCTAAGGACATCACACACATCCATGCCCGAGGCAGGATTCGAACCTGCGACCGTAGCGGTCGCGCGGTTCCTGACGGAAGCGCCTAGGACCGCTCGGCCACACTGGCCGGCGTTGACTTATGACCTTGCGATCAAATGTTTTCGGTTCCCATTGGAGAGGCACGTCCTTTCGTCTACTAATAGCACGGTTCTGGGGTGCGGTCGCAAAACACAGACACTAAACTTATTACAATGAACAGAGACGTCAATGAACGAGCGGACAGATCATAACTGCGAAAATAAATAAATTAAACTTGTCACTTGAGGGAAGACTGGAACCAAGGACCTCTCGTTCCACAACTGCTCACGCCAACCACGGGACCACGGCCCTCCTGATATCACACTGTCCTTGTGTTGCCTATCTTGCACATAGACTACCCAGTTTGTATATTTTGCTTATTTTTTTCATAGTTCCACACAACTTCTTCCTGCTTTCTTGATTGATCTGTGTTCAGTTTTTCAAGGCCTATCCACTGTGCCAGCTTATAACTAAATCTGAGGGGGGTGCGATGGGGAGGTTTCCTTGTAAGTACTGTAGGCTCCAACTACTAAGAGGCATGTAGTTAGCAAAGGAAAGATTTTGTTTCAGAGCAAACAACGTATTTAGTAGATTTTACCTCAATCATGTGACATCCAGTTCTAAATAATTATCCATGACATCAAGTTCCAAAAATTATATAACCGTAAATAGTTCCATTACCCACATTTTACAATCCATGTGCAACCAATATTAAATCTCCATGACGGACACATGTCCATACCGTCCGCTCGCGCTAAGACTGCTTCTAACCTCCATCACTGCTAACTATTAACTCCTAACTGTGAGTCCTTCCAGCCACAGGGTCTCTTACAGAGGGCGCGCAGCGCTTCAGTGATATTAATGCAGTCTAGAGGGCTGCATAGCGCTGCCAACATAAAAAAAAAAAACACATAAACAGGCTACTTACGAGTTGCATTCAAGTTCTAAGGCCTCCGATTTTTTTACTCCGGACTGGAAAGAGATAGAAACATGTGCATTGTTTTAAAATGAGGCCGCGTTCACTGTCAATACTTCCCAGAGATGGCAGCACCGTACGGCAGATGGAATTTTACCGCCAGCGGCAAGAATTAGAACTTTTTTTAAATACTTAAAATGGCGACGTTTTCCTTACTTGAACAGCGTGCAATCATTCGCTTTCTGAATTTGCTTGGTGTGAAACCAATTGAAATTCATCGACAGTTGAAGGAGACATGTGGTGATGGAGTTATGGATGTGTCAAAAGTGCTTTCGTAGGTGTGAATGTTTAATGAAGGCAGAACATCGTGTGACAACAAACCGAAACAACCTCGGGCCTGCACAAGCCGGTCTGACAACATGATCGAGAAAGTGGAGAGAATTGTTTTGGGGATCGCCGAATGACTGCTGAACAGATCGCCTCCATAGTTGGCATTTCTGTGGGTTCTGTGCACACAATCCTGCATGACGACCTGAAAATGCGACAAGTGTCATCCTGGTGGCTGCCACGAATGCTGACGGACGACCACATGGCTGCCCGTGTGGCATGTTGCCAAGCAATGTTGACGCGCAACGACAGCATGAATGGGACTTTCTTTTCGTCGGTTGTGACAATGGATGAGACGTGGATGCCATTTTCCAATCCAGAAACAAAGCGCCAGTCAGCTCAATGGAAGCACACAGATTCACCGCCACCAAAAAAATTTCGGGTAACCGCCAGTGCTGAAAAAATGATGGTGTCCATGTTCTGGGACAGCGAGGGCGTAATCCTTACCCATTGCGTTCCAAAGGGCACTACGGTAACAGGTGTATCCTACGAAAATGTTTTGAAGAACAAATTCCTTCCTGCACTCCAACAAAAACGTCCGGGAAAGGCTGCGCGTCTGCTGTTTCACCAAGACAACGCACCCGCACATCGAGCTAACGTTACGCAACAGTTTCTTCGTGAAAACAACTTTGAAGTGATTCCTCATGTTCCTTACTCACCTGACCTGACTCCTAGTGACTTTTGGCTTTTTCCAACAATGAAAGACACTCTCCGTGGCCGCACATTCACCAGCCGTGCTGCTATTGCCTCAGCGATTTTCCAGTGTTAAAAACAGACTCCTAAAGAAGCCTTCGCCGCTGCCATGGAATCATGGCGTCAGCGTAGTGAAAAATGTGTACGTCTGCAGGGCGATTACGTCGAGAAGTAACGCCAGTTTCATCGATTTCGGGTGAGTAGTTAATTAGAAAAAAAATCGGAGGCCTTAGAACTTGAATGCACCTCGTACACTGCCAAGACACGTTGTTAAGACTCGGGTGCAGCTGGAGATTACAATAGGAAAAGGAGCCTTTCAGTGCACATTCATCGTCTCTTAGTACCATGCATCCTGGGTTGGGATTTTATCAGAGGGAAGAATGCGACTATCGACCTCACCTCTGGAAGCTGCACGGTGGACAACGAGGGCCAGCGAGTAACACTGGATTTGTCTGCCACGCAGGGAGTACACGGCAAATATTGCCGCAGTATTAGTATCGTGTGCACAAGGCCACAGTTGTTATTTATACACAGTAACTCACCTAATCAAGGGTACTGTAGCTCACGCCTGCGTCATAGTGAAGAGGTACTCGTCAATTACAAGCCCATTAGTCAGGAGGTCAATGAGTCGGGATGTGTGGGTAAGCAGCAGGTAGCACAGCTCACTGGTCTACTCAGTTCGTTCGGGGAAGTGTTTTCGGAGGAACTCGGAACTATTAAGGGATATGTACATGACATGCAGGTGTACCCACACGAGACTTACTGCCTCGCCACATACTCAGTCCCGTGCTCTAAAAAAATAGGCAGTAACTAAGGAAATTAGGAAGATGCTTGATTGGGACGTCTTAGAGCCTTCGTACTCCCCTTACAGCAGTCCACTATTGGCATTAATCAATCAGGCTCGTTCTCGACGCGAGTGATATAAACCGAATAATTGTTCCACTACGTACTAGACCAGTAAACCTGGAAGTGAGGATTAGGCAAACCTTAAGGAATCTTACTCTCGAAGTTGCCAAACTAAAAACACAGTATGATAACGTACGGAACGTACGACAATACGAGCTTGGAGAATTAGTAGTGTTGCAAACACACCCCAAGTCATCTAGCCCGAAAAAAAAGAACCAGAAATGGCAGCTTTTGTACACTGGTACCCGCAAGGTGGTAGAAACTACGAATGGGAGCATTTACAGACTTTCCAACCCTGATAATCTCAACGTTAAAGGAGCGTACATATGTAAGGATCTAAAGAAGTATTTACCTTAATAGCTTTCATGTAAATAGACACATCAAAACAAGTTTTGCATCACCCCGGTTCCCAGAACTCCTGAAGATAGACATTGACTGTGGATACTGTATCACAGACACAGTCCCTATGACTATTCAGAGATGTCGCTAAACCCTCCCAAAGATGTGAACAATCATGCATGAGCAGCGCCATTTAGACGGAGGAGGTCTGACAGCCGGTCAGTTCCCGTCATTCCACCAGCATGAAGGTACAGGGCTCGTGTTGTCTGAAGTTCAATCATGCCTAGATGGTCAATACCGCGGTTCGATCGCGTCCGCATTGTTGCTTTGTGCCAAGAAGGCCTCTCAACAAGGGAAGTATCCAGGCGTCTCGGAGTGAACCAAGGTGATGTTGTTCAGACATGGAGGAGACACAGAGAGACAGGAACTGTCGATGACATGCTTCGCTCAGGCCACCCAAGGGCTGCTACTGCAGTGGATGACCGCTACATATGGCTCGGAAGAACCCTGACAGCAATGCCGTCATGTTGAATAAAGCAGCCACAGGACGTGCGCAATAGGCTGCATGGTGGGAAACTTCACTCCCAACATCCATGGCGAGGTCCATCTTTGCAACCACAACACCATGCAGTGCGGTACAGATGGGCCCAACAACGTGGCGAATGGACCGCTTAGGATTGGCATCACGTTTTCTTCACAGATGAGTGTCGCATTTGCCTTCAACCAGACAATCGTCGGAGACGTGCTTGGAGGCAACCCGGTCTGGCTGAACGTTTTAGACACACTGTCTAGCGAGTGCAGCAAGGTGAGGGTTCTCTGATGTTTTGGGGTGGCATTATGTGGGGCCGACGTACGCCGCTGGTGGTCATCGAAGGCCAATAACTGCTTGTACGATACGTGAATGCCATCCTCCGACCGATAGTGCAAGCATATCGGCTGCATATTGGTGAGACATTCGTCTTCATGGATGACAATTCGCGCCCCCATTGTGCACATATTGTCAACGACTTCCTCCAGGATAACGACATCACTCGACTAGAGCGGCCAGAATGTTCTCCAGGCATGAACCCTATCGAACATGCCTGGGATAGATTGAAAAGGACTGTTTACGGCCGACATGACCCACCTACCACTCTGACGGATCTACGCTGAATCGCCTTTGAGGAGTGGGACAATCCAGACCAACAGTGCCCCGATGAAACTGTAGATAGTAAGCTACGGCGAATACAGGCATGCATCAACGCAAGAGGACCTGCTGCTGGGTATTAGAGGTACCGATGTGTACAGCAATCTGGACCACCACGTCTGAAGGTCTCGCTGTATGGTGGTACAACATGCGATGTGTGGCTTTCATAAGCAACAAAAAGGGCGAAAATGACGAGGTGATTCATAACTTATTTATGTGTGTATTTTATAATTATACGATTATGTATGTATATGCTGTGTCACATTATGAATCATGTTTCCGTAAGTAAGTGATTGTCAGCCAGCTTGACTGTGTGCTGATTTCAATATGTAATGAATAAATCAATGTCCTTGGGGCAACTTTTAAAAGTTTTGCGTAGGTTAATAATTAGCTTTAATTTTTGTAACGAAGTTGAATATTAGTTTTATTGGTAATTTTTTGTAGAATTTGATTCAACACGACAAGGTGAACATTTAATATTTTTGCGGGATATTTCAGATGGTACAATCCATCTTTTCATGTAGTTTTGGCCCTATCTTAAAGACTTCAAAAAGACAATTTCATATCTTTTTTATTAGTAGTTAACTGCTTTTGATTTAGTGACAAGTATGTTTTTATGTGTGACCGTTATTAAACAAACTTGTGATCAGGTGTACTCGAAGGGACGTAAGATGCACCATGGAATGTCAAGTGGAAATAATTTTACGTTTGACTGAGATTAGCATTTTCCGCGGTTGCTCTGGCAGATTTGGCGAGTTTTGAGGGTTGAATGTTGTCCTTCCAACAGTATTAATTCAGGGTGGGCGCCGGTAGGGTATTCATCATTATATTAGGAACACACGCACTGGTATCCTGTGAAAAGATTACACTTACAAGAGCATGCCACACCTCACACCTGCATTACTTTGTAAAAGTCGAGACAGAGTCTTGTTTCTTCGTAAACAAGAATCCAGATGGCCAGTAGATCACTAACTGGGAGAAAGAGGTACATAAAAATGCCTTATCAGCCAAATTATGTATCCTATGTGCAAAAAAGATACATGTGCGTCTGTATAATTGGAAATTTGAGGACAACAGTGTACAGAGATACGTGCACTTCGGACAAACGCTTGTTCCAAAGAGAGAAAGACATTAAATAGCGACGTTAGTGAAACTGCAAAGACTCCATGAGAGGAACCACAGTGCTGCGTCAGCGTTAAGTAAGTTGTGACAGTGGACTTTAAAACCCGTCGAGTGATGCAAGTGTACCCTTGATGACTGCACGACACAGAGATTTACGCCTCGCCTGGGCGCGTCAACATGGACATTGGACTGTTGACGACTGGAAACAAGTTGCCTGGTCAAACGAGTCTCGTTTAAGACTGTATCGAGCTCATGGGCATGTACAGGTATGGAGTCATCATGAATCCATGGACCCTGCATGTCTACAAGGGACTGTTCAAGCTGGCGCAGGCTGTGAAATGGTGCGGAACATGTGCAGTTGGAGTGATATGAGACCCCTGATAACCTAGATAATACTCTGACAGGTGACACGTTGGTAAGCATCGTGTCAAGATCATCCGCATCCATTCATGTCCATTCTACATTCCGACGGACTTGGCAATTTCAACAGGACAATGCGACATCCCACACGTCCATAGTTGCTACAGAGTGGCTCCAAGAACATCCTTCTGAGTTTAAAGACCTACGCTGGCCACCAAATTCTCCAGACATGAACATTATTGAGCATATCTGGGATGCCTTGATGTTCAGAAGAGATCTCCACCCCCTCGTACTCTTACGGATTTATGGACAGCTTTGCAGGATTCATGATGACAGTTCCCTCCTGCACTACTTGAGACATTAGTCGAGTCCATGCTACGTCGTGTTCCGGCACTTCAGTGTAAAATCCCCTCCATGGTTCACTTTAAAGTATTACTGCTAAGTTGTGGTTAAATTAAAAAAAAAAAATAGAAACTGTTGGAGTTACGTTGCGTGCCACTTTGAAAAGTCGTATTCTGAGAAAAATGCCTGTGAAGCTTTGAAATGTGTTACAGACATGAACAAATGAAAAAATTCTACTTTTAGAAAACTCTTACGATTAATGTGTCATCCCAGGATTGGCCTGCCGTGCTGTTGTCATTGCCATCGAAATCATATCTACTACTTTATCACAGAACGATTTAAGTATCGGTCGCGGCAATTCCATGAACGCACGAAACCTTCCAATTCTGTCTAGTTCTACTCCAAACAGACGCACTGATAAGACGATTCGCAAGCAGGTACACTGCTAAGAGTATCTGAGGTTTTATTTCATTTGCGTTCCCTATAGACTTACTACTTTGCGTAACAACTCATGGGCAGTTCTGACAAGAACTTGCAGCGTAATGTCTGAATATAAAGGTAAGAAAATTTATAATCCTAGAACTCAATCGGTAATTCACATTAGAATCCTGGTCACTGTCTTTCAGTTTCACAGCAAAGGCACTGACCCCTTCTGAACTGCTCTCAGCCTCATATCTACTCTTTGAACGCTTCGATAACATTCTGCTTCGACGCCGCGATGAACACTGCTCTAGTGCACTTTCTTACTACTCATTCTTAACTGAGAGACAAAACTTTGCAACTAAATCACAAATACACCATCAAAAATCATTAATGCACGCAAAAGCTAGATAAAAGCGTAAGAATAACTGTCTTTTTCGTACGCCTACAGACGCTTGCTGTCGCCAAGCTAACGTATTATTGTTGTGAAATGTTTCTAACTATACCCAGACACTACAGTGGGTTTATAGTTGCAGCATGTAGGCCATTTCGGGTCATCCGAGGTAATAGAGGAGGACATTGGAATTCCATAGAGCTTTTTTCAAGGACTGAACTTTTGACTCATGTTTAAGAGGGGTCAAGCATCCTTCAATCCAATTTTAAAAGAATAAGTTTTTGAAAATTCTACAGTGCTCTTACCTCTGAAGGTACACGTGCAGCGGAAACCGAATCAGTCCACGAAGGTCAGCACAATGCCATCGACGCGTAAACGTTCTCCGCTACCATTACAACTCAAGGTCGGAAGGTACTGCCGAACTACCAATAGTATCTGACCTGGCGGAGGAACAACACTGGTTTCGATTGTTTTCCAATCAACAGTAGAAAAATGATACGCCAAACAGACAGTAGTATGAGGTGCATTCAAGTTCTAAGGCCTCCGATTTTTTTTCTCCGGACTGGAAAGAGATAGAAACAAGCGCATTGTTTTAAAATGAGGCCGCGTTCATTGTCAATACGTCCCAGAGATGGCAGCACCGTATGGCAGATGGAATTTTATCGCCAGCGGCGAGAATGAGAACTGTTTTAAATGCTTAAAATGGCGACGTTTTCCTTACTTGAACAGCATGCAGTCATTCGTTTTCTGAATTTGCGTGGTGTGAAACCAATTGAAATTCATCGACAGTTGAAGGAGACATGTGGTGATGGAGTTATGGATGTGTCGAAAGTGCGTTCGTGGGCGCAACAGTATAATGAAGGCAGAACATCGTGTGACAACAAACCGAAACAACCTCGGGCTCGCACAAGCCGGTCTGACGACATGATCGAGAAAGTGGAGAGAATTGTTTTCGGGGATCGCCGAATGACTGTTGAACAGATCACCTCCAGAGTTGGCATTTCTGTGGGTTCTATGCACACAATCCTGCATGACGACCTGAAAATGCGAAAAGTGTCATCCTGGTGTGTTCCACGAATGCTGATGGACGACCACATGGCTGCCCGTGTGGCATGTTGCCAAGCAATGTTGATGCGCAACTACACCATGAATGGGACTTTCTTTTCGTCGGTTGTGACAATGGATGAGACGTGGATGCCATTTTCCAATCCAGAAACAAAGCGCCAGTCAGCTCAATGGAAGCACACAGATTCACCGCCACCAAAAAAATTTCGGGTAACCGCCAGTGCTGAAAAAATGATGGTGTCCATGTTCTGGGACAGCGAGGGCGTAATCCTTACCCATTGCGTTCCAAAGGGCACTACGGTAACAGGTGCATCCTACGAAAATGTTTTGAAGAACAAATTCCTTCCTGCACTGCAACAAAAACGTTCGGGAAGGGCTGTGTGTGTGCTGTTTCACCAAGACAACGCACCCGCACGTCGAGTTAACGTTACGCAACAGTTTCTTCGTGATAACAACTTTGAAGTGATTTCTCATGCTACCTACTCACCTGACCTGGCTCCTAGTGACTTTTGGCTTTTTCCAACAATGAAAGACACTCTCCGTGGCCGCACATTCACCAGCCGTGCTGCTATTGCCTCAGCGATTTTCCAGTGGTCAAAACCGACTCCTAAAGAAGCCTTCGCCGCTGCCATGGAATCATGGCGTCAGCGTTGTGAAAAATGTGTACGTCTGCACGGCGATTACGTCGAGAAGTGACGCCAGTTTCATCGAGTTCGGGTGAGTAGTTAATTAGAAAAAAAATTGGAGGCCTTAGAACTTGAATGCACCTCGTAAAACATATCCTCAACAGTGGGGATCAACCAGCAGTCAGTCAGCGCTCATACATGTGTCGCCTACTGAACGACGTCTTATTCTCGACGCAGTGCAGAAGCTGCCGCGAGATGATAACACTAACAACTCAGAGTGTCCTTTATCCTCTCCTGTGGTTCCTCTGAAGAATGATGTCACCTGGCGCTCCTGTGTTGACTACCGACTGTAAAAAAATCAGAGGAACGCTGCACATTGATGACGCCCCACACTAAATGAAAGGAGCATTCCGGTCCGAGCTGCCGGAAATGGAGGACATTTATAAGTGACGTGTAGTTGCTTTTGTGAATGAATCTGTGTGTGTTTCCTTTTCTGAAAAAGGCTTTGGCCGAAAGCGAAATGTGTGCCTGTGTCCATGTCATCGCGTCATCTTTGCGGTGAGTAGCAATTTATTTATTTTTTTCTTATATTGTTGAAATTCCAAATGGAGTTTCCATTGTCTGAAAGCAGCAAAGTGCTTCTCATCCGTGAAGACGCAGACAGGCTACTGGAAAATCGAGGCTCACGAGGCTGACGAGGAAAAAACTGCCTTTGTAGCTCCTGTCATAGCTATGAGTTCAAATTTTGCTGTTTCGAGTGACACTTCAGCCACCTTCGAACGCCTGATGGATAAACCTACTTCGACGTCTTAAATGGACGAAGTGTTTTTGCTGTCTAAGTGACATTATTGCTTTTTGAAGACATCTAGGAACAGCTAGCTCGCCCTACAACGGTGTCGAAATATGTTGATGCTGCAGACTTCGGCCTCAATCTGAAAAAGTGCCTTTTCTTCACCCAAGAAACAGAACTGTAGATGCACGCAGCGAACGACGATGGGGTCCACCCCGATGCAAAGAAAATAAGAATAGTCACAGAATTTTACACTCCTTAGTATATTCATCAGAGGAAAAGTGTTCCTGGTATGCGCTCATACTACTGGTGATTCTTGAAGGACATCTGCACCATGCCACATTCCTTGCAAGAACTGTTGCATGGAGATGCTTGAAACAAGGTGCGAAAGAGATGTTTCCTTATCCTTAAGTAGGTGCTAACATCTTCAGCCCCAGGATAGCACTAAGAGGTCGAGAAATGACATAAAATTGATTCTAGACGTTGTGGATTGGTTTTTTCCCTTTATTGTAATTTTAATCACCTGATACAGGCGGGCTGGCAGCAGCATATTACGCTGCTCTTCAGCCTTATGTGGAACAATAACATGACACATAGGTGATACAGACTATACAGCAAAAACGGCGGGCAAAAAAAGGAGATGCAAAAAACAATAAACAAGAAGCCGTTCACGCTGGACGCGAAAAAACAGTAACACTTGGTGACACGGCGCACAGAACACGGATGACGGCGTCGGCACACGTGAACAGTTGAGGCGTGACGGTGACAGAACACTAAACACAAATCGAGGCACACACACACAACACACAGACGGCGCTGATCTCCGGTGCGCGAAAGTCCACTGAGCGTGTACGAGTCCGGGGACCTGCCAATAGTGGAGGAGGAGGAGGAGGAGGAGGAGGAGGGGAATGGGAGAGGGGAGAGAAGAAAGAAGATATGCCATGGGAAGAGGCGAGAGGGGGAGGGAGGAAGGGGGAGGGGAAGCTCGGGGGAAGAGGGGAGGAGGAAGGGGGGAGAGGAAAGAGAAGGGAAGGGAAGGGAGGGAGGGAGGGTGCTAAAGGAAAGGACACAGGAAGTGGGGGGAGGGTCAAAGTTGATATCAGGGGTAGATGGAGGGGAGGAGGACATCATCAGGGAGGGGGAGCTGGCGGAAGCCACCTTGGGAGAGGGTAAGGAGGGTGGAGAGATGGAGACCGGGTGGGACGTGGGAATACAGGCACAGTAGCGGGCGGGGGTGGGAGAGGATCGAGGAGACGAGCGGTTGAGGATGATCAAGTTTACGGGAGGTGTACAGGATCCGTATCCTTTCAAGGAAAAGGAGGAGGTGGGGGAAGGGGATGAGATCATACAGGATCCGCGTGGGGGAGGGGAGACAGATGCGATAGGCAAGGCGGAGAGCATGGCGTTCAAGGATTTGGAGGGATTTATAAAAGGTAGGGGGGGGGGGCGGAGATCCAGGCTGGATGGGCGTAACAAAGGATTGGGTGGATGAGGGATTTATAGGTGTGAAGGATTGTGGAGGGGTCCAGACCCCACGTACGGCCGGTAAGGAGCTTGAGGAGACGGAGGCGGGAACGTGCCTTGGCTTGGATTGTCCGGAGATGGGGAGTCCAGGAGAGGCGACGGTCGAGGGTGTGTGGATTGGTGCAATTGTAGTGCTAATGAGATGAACTACTCTACAACCGACAAAGAGTGCAGTTGTGTGGGCTATCAAAAGTTTCGGCTGCTTTAATTTGGCGAACCATTCACCACTGTGACGAACCAGAATCCCCAATTCCGACTGACTAGTCTAATGGATTCGTCTGTGAGCCGTGGTAAAAGTTGCTGTTTTGAAGAGAGTGCCGCAGCGCGTAGTGTGAAGCAGTCGCCTTCCGTTTCTGGCGGTGGCGCCGCTGTCGTAATCGCAGCTTTGGTGCCTCCCTCTGGTGGTAAAGAGGAAAGGTAGCCTGTTCACGTGCATTTAAGGGGCGCTATGAGCTCGCCAGGGGCTCCTTTTCAAGCTCCAAACCTTCGCCCTTCCCATTAACTACATCCGTCTGATCGGCTCCTTTCTCTCCCGCCGTCCTTCCTATGTCACCATCCATAACATCGATTCCTACACCTTTTTCCCCTCTGCGGGTGTGCCCCAAGGCTCCGTCCTCTCCCCCCTTCTGTACCTTTTGTACACGGCGGACATGCCGCCGCCGTCACCCCCCGTCCACCTTCTCCAGTTTGCCGATGACACCGTCTTCCTTGTCCTTGCCCCCACCCTGCAGCGCTCCCAACACCTTCTCCAATCCCATCTTGACCGGTTCATCGCTTGGTGCAACCAGTGGTTGCTCAAGGTCAATCCTTCCAAAACCCAGGCGATCATTGTAGGCAAAACCACTCCTTCCTTCCGCCTCCTTGATTTCTACATCACCATCTATGGCCGTCCTATCGCCCTCACTCCCACCCTTAAGTACCTTGGCGTCACCCTCGACCGTCGCCTCTCCTGGACTCCCCACCTCCGGACAATCCAAGCCAAGGCACGCTCCCGACTCAGTTTCCTCAAGCTCCTCTCCGGCCGTACGTGGGGTCTGGACCCCTCCACCATCCTCCACACCTATAAATCCCTCATCCGCCCTATCCTTTGTTATGCCCATCCGGCTTGGATCCCCGCCTCCCCTACCTTTTATAAATCCCTCCAAATCCTCGAACGCCATGCTCTCCGCCTTGCCTATCGCCTCCGTCTCCCCTCTCCCATGCGGATCCTGTATGATCTCATCACCTTTCCCCACCTCCTCCTTTTCCTTGAAAGGATACGGATCCTGTACACTTCCCATAAACTTGATCCTCCTCACCCTCTCGTCTCCCCGATCCTTTCCCACCCCCGCCCGCCTCCGCGCCTATATTCGCACGTCCCACCCGGTCTCCATCTCTCCACCCTCCTTACCCTCTCCCAAGGTGGCTTCCGCCAGCTCCCCCTCCCTGATGCTGTCCTCGTCCCCTCCATCTACCCCTCCTATCAACTTTTACCCTGCCCCACCACTTCCGGTGTCCTTTCCTTTCGGCACCCTCCCTCCCTTCTCTTCTCTTCCCTTCTTTTTCCTTTTCCCCCATCCGCTCCCTCCACCCCTCTTCCCCCGGGCTTCCCCTCCCCCTTCCTCCCTCCCCTACTATCTCCCCTGCCTGTGGCATCTCTGCTCTCCCCTCTCGCTCTCCCACTCCCCTTCCTCCTCCTCCTCTCTTGGCCAATCCCCGGACTCGCACATGCATAGTGAACATTCGCGCGCCGGAGATCATCGCCATCTGTGTCTCGTGTGTGTGCTTCGTTTTGTGTTTCGTGCAGTTACGACTCCACTGTTCACATGTGCTGTCGCCGTTCTCCGTGTTTTGTGCGCCATGTCCACAAGTGTTAGTGTTTTTATCGTCCAACGTGAACGGCTTCATGTTTATAGTTTTTTTTTGTATCTCCATTTTTTGCCCGCCGTTTTTTGTATTGTCTGTATCACCTCTATGTCATGTTATTGTTTCCACTTAAGGCTGAAGAGCAGCGTAATGTGCTGCTGCCAGCCCTCCTGTATGGGTGATTAAAATTACAATAAAGGAAAAAAAAACTCGCCGGGGGGTCAGTCTGGGTCAGTCTCTCGTCCCCAGCTTGCTAGTCTGTGTCTCGTCCGCATTTGTTAGGCAGTTAGTGCCTGTCTGTCGTTCGGAGTGCTAGTATGTCTGTCGTTCGGATCAACCTTTAAAGTCGGCAACATGAGAGTCTATCCACTCCGCCAGTAAGAGAACTCAGCGAGTGGTCGCCCGGTCGGGGCTTAGTTCCTGCATCTGAGTCTGCACGTTAGGCCGCCAGACGGCTCGAGTTTGCTCAGGCAATGGTCGTTGGCGGTTGGATCGATCTGTTGGTCGGTCGCGCCCTGAGACACAAGATGAATTGTCGGTCTTGAGCGTCGGCGCATGTGAGGTCGCCACGTGAGTCCAGTGGGCCGCGCCGTATAGGGAGGGGTAGTGACTTCGCGGTCGACACGAGAGTAACAGGAGTCAACCCACGACGTCAGTCTGGCTGGTGCGAGTTGCGACGCCGTGAGACGGGAGATCGGCGCGCCTTCCTGCGTCCGTTGAAGTGGCTGGCAGCGGACGGTGTGGGAGAGCGATTTGGGGGTGCTGCGCCGGGTCTTCTCGAGAAATCGCAGTTTATTAGAAGTTAAGGGATTGGTGATATGCTGTTTGATTTACTCTCGTTAAATTCTACTTGTTTTCGTGATGAGGTCAGCAGCCGTTTTGCTTTGGGGTCGTCCCACCATTCTTCTCCGTTTTCCCACCCGCGGGAAGGTTTTTGTTTATAAATTGGGTGGTCCGTTTTTCCCTTGTGGAGTAGGGGCGGGTTAGAGTAACCTGCTGTTCCGGTTGCTCGGTAACTCCCTATGAATCTACCGTACGTTAGTAGCTGCCTCTGTCATGTTTGTCGGTTTTAGTGTGTTAACGAATTTATTGCTTGGAGTGTAACGGCATAATATCTGAAATATCTTTCGATCTTTGGAAACTTTGATATTATTGCCTATGATCTTGAGAGGCGGTATCTGTGTACTGTAGAGCATCTTAACTATTGTTTGGTCAACCTTGTAGAATTTTATATAAGATTGCATTTCATGGGCTTTTATTTAAATGATCATTATAGTATATAAAGTTGCCACCCTTTCACCGTAAGAGTTTTCTTAGAAGTCAAAAACCAAGTTGCACCTTCGGTGGCAAGGTTAATATTTTAATTCTTAGTCTTTTGTACCATTTCCATTCCTTCTACGGGGGTGCATAGTTCGTGTGCTTGTGTAAATTGTTAAAACTCTTAGTTTAAAGTTATCTGGTGTGTTGCAGATTTGCACCAGTGTAGTCTTTCAGAGGCTGTTCTGAGCGGTCGTAACTACGGCCGTGTCAAAAGGGAGCGCCAAGGTTGTCTTCCCGAAAGCTCGTACAGTCAAAACTTGTTTCTTTCTGCCTCTGAATAAATTTTAACTTAGATATTTAGAGGATGCTTTCTGATTATAATTATAAATCTGTTTCTTTTAAAAAAATGCTTTCAGGGACTATTAAAGTGAAGAAAATTCCCATTAGTTAAAAGGAATTTAGTTATGATTTCATCAGTTACTCCCTGGCAACTACTTCCATGCTTACATAGTGTGATTAAATGTGTTAATGTTCTTGATGAATCGCTAGTAAATAAAATAAATTCCTAAGAATATTCTTTGAAAGTAAATCACGGTTCAGTCTGGTAGACTGGCAAGACGGGCACCGAGTCTTCCAGAGTGTGAAGCCACAGTACTGTACAAAAGTGGGCGCAAACGGCAGGAAGCCAAACGATGTTCAAGGAATCCTTTGGCGGAACACAATGACGTGGATGAGTTTTTGATGATTTGTCGAATAACATAAAATGTCCTCCAGGTAGCAGCACAAGTTTTAGATCTAACCTAAAATCATTTATCATCTACTGACAGCCTGTAAAAAGATGTTTTTCAGTGTAGTTGTATGAATTATACGAAAAATCCGTTCATTTAAGTTAATATTAATTGTGTACAAAGTAATGTAAACTGAATACATCATTGTTATAAAAGGACCATTCAGAAGATCTATGGAACAAGTAAGTAACTCTTTCCTCACTGTTTGTTAAATGACATTGTTTCTGAACAGAGGGAATATCTAGCACTGATCAATCGCATAGAAACTTTGAAGAAGGTGGCACCGATGAAAGGAGAATTCCAATTCATGAACGGAGCGTTCCATAGCAGGGTCCACTACCCAAGGACGTGGAAATGCTCACTCTTTATTCTAGATATCGTGAAACATTTTTGGCGCCTCTCTAACGTTAGTCACTTGGGATTCGAGAAGACTCTAGGCACAACCTGACACACGTATCACTGGTCACCTCTCTACCCTCGGTAGACACTATGAGAGCTACAGGAAGCAGGCCACAGAAGGACAATACGCAGTTGCCTTCAGGGCAGGTCTGGTACCAATTCCGCCGGCAGCTGTGCCTAACTGCAACCGACTTCCTTGGGGCTACGTGAAGCAGCAAACGGGAATTGATGAACCGCTACACTGTCACCAAAACTCCGAAAATCGCAGACAAGACATCATCATGTAGCATGGAACATCTTATGTGATGATCTCTGATGCTGGGAAAGTTTCCCAGTAAAAACTGCAGTGAGCAGTTACAATACGGACATGACTTAAGCAGAATGAGATTTTCACTCTGCAGCGGAGTGTACGCTGATATGAAACTTCCTGGTAGATTAAAACTGTGTGCCGGGCCGAGACTCGAACTCGAGGCCTTTGCCTTTCGCGGGCAAATGCTCTCCCATCTGAGCTACCCAAGCACGACTCACGACCCGTCCGCACAGCTTCGCAGAAGAGCTTCTGTGAAGTTTGGAAGGTAGGAGACGAGGTACTGGCAGAATTGAAGCTGTGAGGACGGGTCGTGAGTCGTGCTTGGGTAGGGCTGAAAATAATGAAAATGTCTCACACAAATGACGGATCCTTAACCCAGCAACAACAACACTACGAGATATTAAACAGAGATATCTGGAGAGGGCATCGAGAACCACCAGGGTGTTCCGGCTGCTGTTGCGGGTAAACTGCGGGGGCCAGACAACGAATAAAGAGCTTATTCCATGGGAATGTGCTGGCCTGAAGAGTGCACGAGAATTAAAATTGGGCTTAGAAATCTCACATTAGTGCCACTTCCTCACCACGTGGCGGATATACTTACACAAGGTAGGCCAAGTAATAAATTCCCTATCTTTCGAAGTGTTCGACTGATTCCTAAACGCCCATCGAAAATAATGGAATAACTCTGATTGTAAAACTGGATCCACTGTCTCTACTTCTATCACGTCATTAGACAAGTCTTCCTTCTCACAGAGACCTTCAATGTTCTCTTTCCTCCTATCCGTTCTTTCTCTGCATTTAACAGTGGAATAACCATTGCACTCTTAATGTTACCACCATTGCTTTTCATGTCACAATAGGCTGTTTTGACTTTTCTGTATGCTGAGTCCGTCCTTCTGACACTCTTGTCTTTTTCCATTCATTCACATTCTTCATGCAGCCATTTCGTCTTACTTTTCCTGCACTTCCTGTTCATTTCATTTCTCAGTGACTTGTATTTCTGTATTCCAGAGTTTCCTGAACATTTTTCTATTTCCTTTTTTCATTGATCAGTTGAAGCATTCCTTCCGTTACCCATGATTTCCTCTCAATTAACTTCTTTGTATCCATATTTATCTTTCCAACTCTTGTGATTGCCATTTCTAGAGATGTTCGATCGTCTTCAACTGAACTACCTACTGAGCTATTCCTTATTGCAGTACATGTAGCCTTAGAGAACTTCAAGCGTATCTCTTCATTCCTTGCTACTTCCGTAAGCCACTTCTCTGCGTGCTCGCTCTTCCTGGCTAACCTCTTAAACTTCGGCCTACTCTTCATCACTACTAAATTGTTATCTGAGTCTATATCTCCTCCTGGGTACGGCTTACAATCAATACCTGTTTTCGGAATCTCTGTCTGACCTTGATGTGACATAACTCAAATATTCCCGTATCTCCCGGGCTTTCCCAAGAATAACGCCTACTCTTGTGAGAGTAATCGCTGTAACTAGCTAAAAGTTACTACAGAATTCAATCAGAGTTTCTCCTCTGTAATTCTTAGTACCAAGCACGTATTGTCCCATAACGATTTCTTCTACTGCTTTCCCTACAAGAGCGTTCCAATCCCCCTTAACTATTAGTTTTTATCTCCCTTTACGTGCTGAATTACCCTTTCAGTGTCTTCATGTACTCTCCCAATCTCTTCATCTTAAAATGGCGAACTCGGCATGTGTATCGGAACAATCGCTGTCGTTGTTGGTTTGCTCTAGTTTCTGATGAGAACAACCCTATCACAGAAGTGTTCACAGTAACACTGTCTATATTCAGGCTTAGAATTTCCCGTCTCAGATTTCCTAGCTGCCCTACCACTTTCAAAAATCTCACATTCGAAGCCACGATCGTAGAGCGTTATCCTTTTGCTGGTTATTTTACCTCTTTCGTCACCTTCCCTTGACAACGCCTCCCAGAAATCCGACTGGTAAACTGAGTCATGGCAGAGTTGCTGTCGTTGCCTTTCGAATTATTCGAGCCACTAGCTCGGCCTGTCTTGTGATGTCCCTCTGATTTGGGGCCACTAAGGTCTTAGCTCGAGGTTGCTGATGGGGAACGGGGCGTGCTGTGGTGCGGGCAGTTGGTGAATAGTAACGGAGCAAGGAGAACGCTGCGAGAGGTCTGTCCGGCGAGTTACACTCCTGGAAATTGAAATAAGAACACCGTGAATTCATTGTCCCAGGAAGGGGAAACTTTATTGACACATTTCTGGGGTCAGATATATCACATGATCACACTGACAGAACCACAGGCACATAGACACAGGCAACAGAGCATGCACAATGTCGGCACTAGTACAGTGTTTATCCACCTTTCGCAGCAATGCAGGCTGCTATTCTCCCATGGAGACGATCGTAGAGATGCTGGATGTAGTCCTGTGGAACGGCTTGCCATGCCATTTCCACCTGGCGCCTCAGTTGGACCAGCGTTCGTGCTGGACGTGCAGACCGCGTGAGACGACGCTTCATCCAGTCCCAAACATGCTCAATGGGGGACAGATCCGGAGATCTTGCTGGCCAGGGTAGTTGACTTACACCTTCTAGAGCACGTTGGGTGGCACGGGATACATGCGGACGTGCATTGTCCTGTTGGAACAGCAAGTTCCCTTGCCGGTCTAGGAATGGTAGAACGATGGGTTCGATGACGGTTTGGATGTACCGTGCACTATTCAGTGTCCCCTCGACGATCACCAGTGGTGTACGGCCAGTGTAGGAAAATCGCTCCCCACACCATGATGCCGGGTGTTGGCCCTGTGTGCCTCGGTCGTATGCAGTCCTGATTGTGGCGCTCACCTGCACGGCGCCAAACATGCATACACCCATCATTGGCACCAAGGCAGAAGCGACTCTCATCGCTGAAGACGACACGTCTCCAATCGTCCCTCCATTCACGCCTGTCGCGACACCACTGGAGGCGGGCTGCACGATGTTGGGGCGTGAGCGGGAGACGGCCTAACGGTGTGCGGGACCGTAGCCCAGCTTCATGCAGACGGTTGCGAATGGTCCTCGCCGATACCCCATGAGCAACAGTGTCCCTAATTTGCTGGGAAGTGGCGGTGCGGTCCCCTACGGCACTGTGTAGGATCCTACGGTCTTGGCGTGCATCCGTGCGTCGCTGCGGTACGGTCCCAGGTCGACGGGCACGTGCACCTTCCGCCGACTACTGGCGACAACATCGATGTACTGTGGAGACCTCACGCCCCACGTGTTGAGCAATTCGGCGGTACGTCCACCCGGCCTCCCGCATGCCCACTATACGCCCTCGCTCAAAGTCCGTCAACTGCACATACGGTTCACGTCCACGCTGTCGCGGCATGCTACCAGTGTTAAAGACTGCGATGGAGCTCCGTATGCCACGGCAAACTGGCTGACACTGACGGCGGCGGTGCACAAATGCTGCGCAGCTAGCGCCATTCGACTGCCAACACCGCGGTTCCTGGTGTGTCCGCTGTGCCGTGCGTGTGATCATTGCTTGTACAGCCCTCTCGCAGTGTCCGGAGCAAGTATGGTGTTTCTGACACACCGGTGTCAATGTGTTCTTTTTTCCATTTCCAGGAGTGTAGTTGAGCACTTCCGAAAGCGTCTTGGGCACCTAGTCCGGCGAGTCGTTGCTGGAGAAACCTGTGGGCCGATTTGAATCCACGACTGCTTTCGAGTGCCGTCTTCATGCGTAGCCAGGCCAGCCAGCTGTGGAACGTTTACACCGATAGGAGAGTTGAAGCCAGTTTCGCTGGGCTGAATTCTGTGGCCCCTTTGGAACAGGGAAGCTCATCAACTAAACTTTAGTTTTGGATTTTGAGGTCTTAGCTAATATTATTGAAGGCTTGCCTGTTTAGCATTTCATAAATTTTACTTAACTGAGTCTGTTATTAAAGAAGGCCTTCGGTGTGGCCGTGCGGTTCTAGGCGCTTCAGTCTGGAACCGCGTGACCGCTACGGTCGCAGGTTCGAATCCTGCCTCGGGCACGGATTTGTGTGATGTCCTTAGGTTAGTTAGGCTTAAGTAGTTCTAGGGGACTGATGAGCACAGATGTTAAGTCCCATAGTGCTCAGAGCCAGCCAAAGAAGGCCTTCCTGTATTCTATTTAGCAATTTTAGTTAACTCAGCCTGTTATTATTGAAGGTCTGCCGGTTTGCATTTGGTAATTTGCTTCACTGAAACTATTATTAATCAAAGTCTTCCTGTTTCATTGCGATATTATTGAGATCTGATATCTTACTCAGTCTGTATTGTAATTATTTCCAGTTGTGACTGCCAAAGGCCTACCTGTTTAAGAGGTATTTATGTCAATAAGGTAGTAGCAGGAAATGACACATAATGGTACATGGGCCCTAACCTTCCGCCTTATATCCATTTATAAATTATTGTAGGTTTCAGTTGGTAGCAGAGCGTGGTTGCGTTTTCTTGGTAAGTGGGGCGGGGGGTTAGAGTTGTCTACCATTTCTCTGATCATTTGTCATTTCCTGTGATCATTTCCTTAGAGCGCAACGATCCGTTACCGTTTGTCATGCAGTAATATATTTCGTTTTTCGCAGCGATGGCTGGGTTGTTGGCGTCGCCTTTCAAATCCCTGGTGCCACTAGCTAGATCTGTCGTGTGATATCCCTCTGATTTGAGGCCAATAAGGTCTTTGCTCGAAGTTATTAATCTGGACGGGTCGTTTTATGGCGTAGGAGTTGGGGAGTGGTAACGGAGCGAGGAGAACGATGTGAGAGATCTGCCAGGCTAGTAAGGCAAGCACTTCTACATCTACATCTACATCTACATCCATACTCCGCAAGCCACCTGACGGTGTGTGGCGGAGGGTACCTTCAGTACCTCTATCGGTTCTCCCATCTATTCCAGTCTCGTATTGTTCGTGGAAAGAAGGATTGTCGGTATGCCTCTGTGTGGGCTCTAATCTCTCTGATTTTATCCTCATGGTCTCTTCGCGAGATATACGTAGGAGGGAGCAATATACTGCTTGACTCTTCGGTGAAGGTATGTTCTCGAAACTTTGACAAAAGCCCGTACCGAGCTACTGAGCGTCTCTCCTGCAGAGTCTTCCACTGGAGTTTATCTATCATCTCCGTAACGCTTTCGCGATTACTAAATGATCCTGTAACGAAGCGCGCTGCTCTCCGTTGGATCCTCTCTATCTCTTCTATCAACCCTATCTGGTGCGGATCCCACACCGCTAAGCAGTATTCATGCAGTGGGCGAACGAGTGTACTGTAACCTACTTCCTTTGTTTTCGGATTGCATTTCCTT
This sequence comes from Schistocerca cancellata, assembly GCF_023864275.1. Lineage (NCBI taxonomy): Eukaryota > Metazoa > Arthropoda > Insecta > Orthoptera > Acrididae > Schistocerca > Schistocerca cancellata. Next base: position 1,133,537,811 of record NC_064627.1, on the reverse strand, counting down.
AGGAATCTTCCAATGAATCTCAGTCTGGCCTCTGCTTTACCGATGATCAACTCTATATGATCATTCCATTTTAAATCACTCCTAATGCCTACTCCCAGATAATTTATGGAATTAACTGCTTCCAGTTGCTGACCTGCTATTTTGTAGCTAAATGATAAGGGATCTATCTTTCTATGTATTCGCAGCCCATTACACTTGTCTACATTGAGATTCAGTTGCCATTCCCTGCACCATGCGTCAATTCGCTGCAGATCCTCCTGCATTTCAGTACAATTTTCCATTGTTACAACCTCTCGATACACCACAGCATCATCTGCAAAAAACCTCAGTGAACTTCCGATGTCATCCACCAGGTCATTTATGTATAAATAGTAGCAATGGTCCCATGACACTCCACTGCGGCACACCTGAAATCACTCTTACTTCGGAAGACTTCTCTCCATTCAGAATGACATGCTGCGTTCTGTTATCTAGGACTTCTTCAATCCAATCACACAATTGGTCTGATAGTCCATATGCTCTTACTTTGTTCATTAAACGACTGTGGGGAACTGTATCGAACGCCTTGCGGAAGTCAAGAAACACGGCATCTACCTCGGAACCCGTGTCTATGGCCCTCTGAGTCTCGTGGACGAATAGCACAAGCTGGGTTTCACAAGACCGTCTTTTTCGAAACCCATGCTGATTCCTACATAGTAGATTTCTAGTCTCCAGAAAAGTCATTATACTCGAACATAATACGTGTTCCAAAATTCTAAAACTCATCATGACACTTTTCCAATTACAGGCCACACGTTCTGGGGATGGACATGATGTATCATGAAAGTAGTGGTTTCCAATGCCGTCTGCATGTTCATGCCGTCGATAATTGCAGATTCTTCATTCAGGGGTAGTTTCTCATCCCACCCCTGAACCTTTGTGCCCTCCTCCGCCATCTTTAACCCGGCCTTTTTCAGAATGAGGCTGCCTTCGTACGACAGAAGTGTTCGGTCTGCAATTATGATCAATTTTATTCAAAATTTAACTATGACATGGTTCGAAGACCTACCTCTAGACCAGGGGTGGCCTTAATCTTAAGTTAGTAATCAGTAACTTGTTTGTGAGGACAACCGGAAAAGCGGCCACAAGGCGCAGCATCGCCTCAGCCTGGAAATCACCGAGATGATCTACTTTAAATTTACGATCTTGCGCAGTAACGGCGTTAGTAGCCCTCAGTGGAATAAAATGGCGTTATTGCGAGTACCATTCCTCAGTGTGTCCTATTCACTACCTCTAACATAATTCTGTTTGGCCTCCGCTTCTCTTATGAGCCTGAAATTTTAAATAGGACTTCTTGCCAGAATAATAAATAACCAAGGTAGTCCTCACAATGCAGTCAGAATCTAGCAAAATATTTTTCGACAATCGTCTTCACAAGATGAAATTATTTTGCCATCACAAACAACATAGTGAACGCATTATTGTGGCCAAGATAGACACGAAGCCCACGCCTACTACACGAAGCCCACGCCTACTACAGTAGTACAAGTTTATATGCCAACTAGCTCTGCAGATGACGAAGAAATTGATGAAATGTATGATGAGATAAAAGAAATTATTCAGGTGGTGAAGGGAGACGAAAATTTAATAGTCATGGGTGACTGGAATTCGAGTGTAGGAAAAGGGAGAGATGGAAACATAGTAGGTGAATATGGATTGGGGGTAGGTAATGAAAGAGGAAGCCGCCTGGTAGAATTTTGCACAGAGCACAACTTAATCATAGCTAACACTTGGTTCAAGGATCATGAAAGATGGTTCTATACATGGAAGAAGCCTGGAGATACTGACAGGTATCAGATGGATTATATAATGGTAAGACAGAGATTTAGGAACCACGTTTTAAATTTTACAACATTTCCAGGGGCAGATGTGGACTCTGACCACAATCTATTGGTTATGAGCCGTAGAATAAAACTGAAGAAACTGCAAAAAGGTGGGAATTTAAGGAGATGGGACCGGGATAAACTGAAAGAACCAGAGTTTGTACAGAGTTTCATGGAGAGCATAAGGGAACAATTGACAGGAATGGGGGAAAGAAATACAGTAGAAGAAGAATGGGTAGCTTTGAGGGATGCAATAGTGAAGGCAGCAGAGGATCAAGTAGGTAAAAAGACGAGGGCTAGTAGAAACCCTTGGGTACCAGAAGAAATATTGAATTTAATTCCTCAGAGGAGAAAATATAAAAGTGCAGGAAATGAAGCAGGCAAAAAGGAATACAAACGTCTCAAAAATGATATCGACAGGAAGTGCAAACTGGCTAAGCAGGGATGGCTAGAGGACAAATGTAAGGATGTAGAGTCTTATCTCATTAGGGGTAAGATAGAAACTTAAAGAGACCTTTGGAGAAAGGAAAACCACTTGCATTAATATCAAGAGCTGAAAGATGGAAGGAGTATATAGAGGGTCTACACAAGGGCGATGTACTTGAGGACAATATTATGGAAATGGAAGAGGATGTAGATGAAGATGAAATGGGAGATACGATACTGCGTGAAGAGTTTGACAAAGCACTGAAAGACCTGAGTCGAAACTTGGCCCCCGGAGTAGACAACATTCCATTAGAACTAATGACAACCCTGGGAGAGCCATTCCTAACATAACTCTACCATCTGGTGAGCAAGATGTATGAGACAGGTGAAATACCATCATACTTCAAGAAGAATATAATAATTCCAATCCCAAAGAAAGCAGGTCTTGACAGATGTGAAAATTACCGAACTATCAGTTTAATAAGTCACAGCTGCAAAATACTAACACGAATTCTTTACAGACAAATGGAAAAACTGATAGAAGCCGACCTCGGGGAACATCAGTTTGGATTCCGTAGAAATGTTGGAACACGTGAGGCAATACTGACCCTACGACTTATCTTAGAAGAAAGATTAAGGAAAGGCAAACCTACGTTTCTAGCATTTGTAGACTTAGAGAAAGCTTTTGACAATGTTGATTGGAGTATACTCTTTCAAATTATGAAGGTGGCAGGTGTAAAATACAGGGAGCGAAGGGCTATTTACAATTTTTACAGAAAGCAGATGGCAGTCATACGTGTCGAGGAGTATGAAACGGAAGCAGTGGTTGGGAAGGGAATGAGACAGGGTTGTAGCCTATCCCCGATGTTATTCAATCTGTATATTGAGGAAGCAATAAAGGAAACAAAGGAAAAGTTCGGAGTAGGTATTAAAATCCATGGAGAAGAAATAAAAACTTTGAGGTTCGCCGATGACATTGTAATTATGTCAGAGACAGCAAAGGACTTGGAAGAGCAGTTGAAAGGAATGGTCAGTGTCTTGAAAGGTGGGTATAAGATGAACATCAACAAAAGCAAAACGAGGATAATGGAATGTAGTCGAATTAAATCTGGTGATGCTGAGGGAATTAGTTTACGAAATGAGACACTTAAAGTAGTAAATGAGTTTTGCTATATGGGGAGCAATATAACTGATGATAGTCGAAGTAGAGAGGATATAAAACGTAGACTGGCAATGGCAAGGAAAGTGTTTCTGAAGAAGAAAAGTTTGTTAACATCGAGTATAGATTTAAATGTCAGGGAGTCGTTTCTGAAAGTATTTGAATGGAGTGTAGCAATGTATGGAAGTGAAACGTGGACGACAAATAGTTTAGACAAGAAGAGAGTAGAAGCTTTCGAAATGTGGTGCTACAGAAGAATGCTAAAGATTAGATGGGTAAATCACATAGCTAATGAGGAGGTATTGAATAGAATTGGGGAGAAGAGGAGCTTGTGGCACAACTTGACTAGAAGAAGGAACCGGTTGGTAGGACATGTTCTGAGGCATCGAGGGATCACCAATTTAGTATTGGAGGGCAGCATTTTTTTTATAGGATGGGGCCCCTCCACGCCCGCACCAACGTGGTGACCAAACCAACAGTTCTACTGTCACCTCCGTAAGCATGTTAGTATTTGAATCAGGCGTCACAGGATGCAGGCTGTGATGTTATCCATGCGTCTGGGTAAGACTACTCATTAACATGGTCCATCAGGAGATAGAAGTGGTCGAAAACGATCGAAGGGTAGCGGTTGTAAGAGCAGAGGAAAAAAAGTGCCAAGGCCAGCGCCAAGGGAAAAAAACCTCTGCGACAGTAGGACGGGTAGTAAGGGCAGTAGCGGCTTGCTAGCTGCGACAGAGCATGCAAGGTGCGGTTATGTTAGTTCGAGGTATCGTGCACCGTTACCTTTGTCGTTGCTGGAGCTTGTTGCGGCGCTTGCAGCGGTTGCTGCGTCCCTGCAACAGTTCAAGGTCGTTGTAGATTAGTGGGCGATCGGTCATAGATCGGCTCACGGACGGTGTAGGGGGTGTGTGTGGCTGGTTTGCGTGCTGTGTACAGTGCGGCTTCCCTGCGGTTGCCTGTTATCCGGCTGGTCGCACATCTGGGTTTCCAGTAGTAACTGTGTTGCAGGGGCTCGCCAGTACTGTCGTGTTAGCGTTCTATGGACCATAGATGTTTAGTTCCTAACCAGTAATGTCTTTGGTCTGTTATGCTTCCATCTATGGTTGTGGTCGTAGTTACCCAGAGAAAGGATAAACGGGTTGCGCGAGTGTCTCGTGTTATTGTACAGTCGCGTGGAGAGTTTTTGGAATACCTGCAAGATAGTATCTAGCCGGTATTCCCGGTGAAGGTCCGCGATGCGTGTGTAGCGCGGAGCGTTGCTTATGATTTTGAGTACTTTGTTCTGTATGAGCTGCAGACGGCGCAGGCGAGTGGGCGCAGCGTATCCCCAGACAGGGGCTGCGTACGTCATCAGGGGTCTAATAAGTGTCATGTACATGGACCTAGACACCCTCCTGTTCAGTGTGCTACGCCTGTTAAGCATAGGGTAGAGTTGTTTGAGCCTCGCGTTAGCTTTGTTGGTCACGTGTTGAATGTGGTCCCCCCAGAGTAGTTTCCTGTCCAGCCAGACACCAAGGTATTTGACCTTCTCGCGGAAACGTATTGGGCGTGTGTGTAGTGTTATTGGGTTGCAGTGCTGATGTTTGCGCAGTTGTTTCGGTCGTCTAGTGAACAGAACGGCCTCGCACTTGTCGACGTTTACTCTAACACGCCATTTCACCAGCCAAGGCTCCGCCGTTCTGAGTGCAGTCTGTAGTCGTGAGTTAATGTTAGACGGCTTCCAATCTTGCGCAAGGATGGCAGTGTCATCCGCGTAGATTGCTACCGTCGTGTTATGTGTAGCTGGGAGGTCGTTAATGTAGAGGTTAAACAGTAAGGGTCCCAGGATACTTCCTTGGGGGACTCCTGCCTGTATACCATTTCGTGTCGATTGTTTGCCCTGCACGTCGGTGTTGAAACTCCTGTCCGTGAGGTATGAGTGTATGAGACGTACGAGCCCGTCGGGGAACCCTGCGTCGCTAAGTTTGCGTATTAGGCCGTTGTGCCATAGACGATCGAAAGCCTTTTCGATGTCCAGGAACACCGCCCCAGTTGCCTTGTTTGTGTTGTATCCGTGTGTTATGTATTCAACTACGCGGAGGAGTTGCTGTGTTGTTGAGTGGTGATTCCTGAAACCGAATTGCTCCGGCCTCAGGGTGTCGTTTGTGATGCAGTGCCTGGTGAGTCGTTTTAATATTACCTTCTCAACGATCTTGCTGAGCGCGCTCAGCAGACTGATGGGTCGGTAATTTTGTGGGAGGGAGTGGTCTTTCCCCGGCTTCCTGAACATCAGGACCTTGGCCGTCTTCCAAAAGGCGGGGAAGTGTTGGTGCTTGAGTATGGCATTCGTGATGTGTGTGAGGTAGTCTACAGCTTTGTCCGTGAACTCCTGGAGGACACGGTTCTGAATGCCATCGTGACCAGGGGCCTTCCTAGCGGTGGTATGCATGATGGCCCATTTGACTTCTGCTGTACTAGCTTGTCGGATGTTGTAGCGCGCCGGTTGGGCCAGGATGCGTGTGACCTCCTGGTCCGTATCAAGTGTGAACGCTGGGTCTGAGGGATCCAGGTTCGGTGTGAATGACGCTGCGAGTGTGAGGGCCATCAGTTCCGCTTTTTCTTCCGCAGAATATGCTGGTCCGTCGGGCCCTTGTAACGTGGGGGTGTACAGTTTCTCCCTGGTGAAGTGTCGGGCTAGCTGCGACACGCCAGGTCGCGTGGTGTCCAGCCCTACGAGTTTCTGGTCCCACTGTTGTGTCTTGAATGTTTGTATTTTTTCCCGGATTATACCCTGGAGCCTGTTAATGTGCCGTTTGAAGTGCTGGCGCCTGGTACGCTGCCAGTGTCTCCTGAGGCGGTTCCTCATTGAGATTAGGCCCAGGATTTCCTGGGGCAGGGCAGCACTGTGTTGTTGTGGCGTGCGGATTGGTATGGTGTCGGCTATTGCGTCCTGGACGGCGCCGGTGAGGGCTTCAACTGCCTCGTCAATTTGGGCTGTCTCGTTAATCGCGTGGGTGGGTGGGATGCGACTGTCAAGCGTTTCCTTGAACTGGGTCCAATTCGCGCGCCTGTAGTCTAGCATCCTACGTTGTTCCATGTGCTGCAGTGTTTCTTCCATGTACAGTATAACGGGTTGGTGATTTGAGGGCAGATCGTTTTCAACGGCAACGTTGAGTGTCGTTGTTATGCCCTTGATGAGGGCCATGTCTAATACGTCTGGCCTGTGTCCCCTCCGGTAGGGAATGTGCGTCGGTTCGGTCGGCGCTAGTGTGATGTAGTTTCGTCCTAGTGCGTGTTCGTATAGTTTCTTGCCGTTGGAGTTCCGTATTCGTGAGTTCCAGTCCGGGTGTTTTGCGTTAAGATCTCCAGCGGCTATTACGCGCGGTGATATGTTGAGTATTGTGCTGATGTCGCGTGTTTTAATGTTTTTAGGGCTGTTGTATACTGACACCAGTGTAGTGTAAGCTCCGTTGAACTTGACCCTGACGGCGGTTGCCTCTAGTTTTTCAAGTTCAGGGAGCACTATGTTTGTGTGTTCTATGTCTTTGTGTATGATGATGGCTGTTCCACCATGACCGGAGCCGTCCGGTCGGTCGGTACGATAGACGCAGTAGCCGGTGAAGTTTAGTTGGTTGCGTGGCTTGAGCTTAGTTTCGCTCAGCAGGGCGATAAGGATACCCTTACGCTCCATGAGCGCGGCAAATTCTGCCCTTTTGTTGTTGATCCCGTCTGCATTCCAGAACAGGATCTGTGTCAGAGTCTGGTTGTTTGCGGTGGGGACGGGGTGTGGCGTGTTATCCATGTATGTGTGTAAACAGTGTGGTGAACGCTGTTTGTATGGCAGCCCAGTACTGCCCTGGTTGGGCAGCCATGAGCTGTGTGCAGAGTTTGACGACGGTCGTCAAGATCTTTTGAAGGATCTGGACGGTCGTGTGATGGGGGAATATTGCTTCCAATATGCCCTCGAATATTGTTTTGGTGTTGTGTGTGTCGGCCTGTGGCTCAGTTGTGGAGTTGGCGGCCGCTGGTGCGGGTGTTGGCGTTATGTGTGGGCTGGCGCTTGTGTTGTTGTTGTGTGGAGCATTTTGAGGTGCCTGTGTGTCAGATGTGGTGGGGGGTGGAGTAGTGTGTGTGCTGGTGTCGCTGGCTTGCTGACTGTGTGTCTGTGTGTCATTGTTTTGTCTCCGAGTATTTTGTTGTGGTGCACGCGTGTTCCCGCTTCTGTTTCCTCGTGTACGCCTATGCCTTCTCTGGGTTTTCGGTACTGGGGTTCTATGTGTGAGTGCGTTTTCTTGTGTGTCATGTGTTGGTCCGCAGGCAGTGGTTTCAGGGGGTGGGGTTGTGTTGTTTTTGGGGGCTGGTGTTGGTACCGGTGTGGACGCAGTGTCTTGTGTTGGCTGGGACGTCTGTGTTGTTGTCGCAGCGGTTGTGTTATGTGCGTGTGCTGGGCGCAGAGGTTCCGCAGCCTGCTCCGCTCCTCCAGGGCGTGTAGCCATGGCGAACGACACTCCGTTCCTGACAGGGTTAGGTGCGGGCCTTGGTCGTGGTATGACGTTGGGTGGCTTCGACTTTTGGTTTTTGCGCCTCTGCGCCTCCCTGTATACGTCGCAGCCCCTGTAGTTGGCCGCATGGCCTTGGCCACAGTTGGCGCAACGGCGTATGTTTTCATGTATGTGTGTGCATGTGTTGGATGCGTGTTTGCCAGCGCATACGCGGCAACGGGTTGCCAGGCCACAGCGGAGGGCCGAATGACCGAACCGCTGGCAGTTGTTACATTGTTGTGGGACCTGTGGTGGTTCGTATATTTCTACCCTTACGTCCATCCGCAGAAGGCTTTTCATCTGCAGAAGGCCGCGGGAGGCGGCCGTGTCGGCCATCTCGACCAGGTAGTGTGGTAGTCGGTGGTGGGAGCGGAAGCCTGTCATCCTGGTAGCACTTTTGCAGTCGAAACCAAGGAAGTTGAGCGCCGCTTGTACTGTGTTGTTTGGGGTACTGGGGTCCACTCCCTTTACCACGTACTGCTGTGTCCGTTCTTCGGCGGTCCTGTACGTATAATGTTCGATCCCCTTTTCTTTGAGGAAGATAAGGAGATCTTTGTATTCATTGTTGGTTGATACGTACAGTGAGGCCCTATCCCCAGTGTATTTTGTATGTAGCGTGCAAGGTGAGTGCCTTTCCGCGAATGTTGTGTTGAGGACGCTGAGGTCCCCGTAGTTTTGTATAACGACTGGGGGAAAACCAGTCTTCTGTTGTGCGGGCGTAGCTGCGGTTGGTATTTGTGTGGTGTTGCTGACCGCAGGTCGGGTCGTGTTTGTTGTTGTGTTCGTGTTCCTAACCGGAAGTGAGGGTTTTGGCGTAGGTAGCAGCGTCTTTCGGCTACCTTGCGAGTGTGGTTGCTCGCTTGTTTGCGTGGTGTTTTTCTGTTTGCGTCGTGGGCCCTCCACCTGCCAGGGCCCAGTGTAGTGTTGTTCTGTGTCCGCATCTGCGGCTGCTGGTTCCGCCGTTGGAGCCAGCTGCCGCAGTGGGATAGTGGTGCATGAGTCACCAGTCGCAGGTGAATGTAGCGTAATGTGTAGTGTGCTTGTTCGTGAGGGGGACTCACTTGGGCCGCAGAGGTCGGTAATCAGCCGACGCTGGCTCAGCAGTTCCTGCGCTTGCGCAGCGATCTGCCGGTCCTTGTCCGCCAACACCTCCTCGACGGTGGCAAGTGGGACGCTGACATCTGCGGGAACAGCAGACTCTCGCGCCTCTTTAGCTGCAGCCTTGCTGCGGGTTAGGGCGGGGGAAACACCGGCGGAATCTGCCATCTTGGTGTTTGCAGGAGCTTTATTCGGTTGGGTAGGCACGACAATTTTGCTTTTTCTGACAAGAAAAGGCTGATAGGTAGGTCCTACAGAAGAGGGGGAGTTCCCTACGGCCTAGCGTGCGCCGTTGGTGCAGTGGCGCGGCACCTAAAGGAGGTGCGGAGGAAGAGAAGTGGCCTACAGTACGCGGGGTGCTCCGACGTGAACGGGCCCCTGGCACTGATCAACCCTATCACAGAACGAGAGAGTCTCGTTAGGTTTGTAACCGAAGTTACGAGTTACTGCGAGTCAGTGACTCTTCCGACAATAGAGCTTCTCCGCGAGCTACGCGGCTTTTCGACGAAAGGGAGCAAGCTCAACCTTCCGCCGATCCACCGAGCGCTACTGGCGCTTCGAGAAGGAACTCTCTGTAGAGCAGAGCGGTCAGCGAGGCCTAGACCCCAATAGCTACCGTTGCACCGGCCATCACCGGCTGAGAGCTCCTTCCGCTGCGACGGCAGGAGCGCGTCTTGCGGAGGGCAGCGTGGAGGGTAAAAATCGTAGAGGGAGACCAAGAGATGAATACGCTAAGCAGATTTAGTAGGATGTAGGTTGCAGTAGGTACTGGGAGATGAAGAAGCTTGTACAGGATAGAGTAGCATGGAGAGCTGCATCAAACCAGTTTCAGGACTGAAGACCACAACAACAACAACAACAAACGGTGAATGTGTACGCTACTGTTTACCTGGTCATATACCGGCAGTCCTTGCCCATCGTAGTCCATCACTGACGACTAACCTGTCAATGGAGAGAAGTTACACATAGTCCTTTATTTAAGGTACAACTCATAATCCAAAACCGAAACACTGCTCCCCGGGTGCAAAATTATGTACGTGCTTTCATGGATAATTGTTATGCATAAGAACAGAAGAGATTGTTTAGAAACCTCTCTCAGTATATTACGCCCTCTCAGTGGGAAACTAGCACAACGCCAGTCAGTGGTCGTGTGTTGTCAGCTGTTTTAAAATCTTCAGTGACCAAATGGGCAATTATGAATAAAATGTCCAGCCTTATTACAATCAAACAGCTGCTATTGTGTTGAGTCACACTTCTGTATTGCTTATGAATAAGGTGAGTTTTAAAGGCAGATTCGTAGACTCGATCACTGGGGCCGCCGGTTTTATCATTGAAGTGAATGCTTTCGAAGCTTTCAGTAACACCGTTGAGGTCAGTAATGGTACGGGATTTATCAGTAAACAATATACGTGAAGGATTTTCAGGTTGCATTCCCTCCACAAAGTTACAGACAACTTCTCTTTCAGTGACCTTTAAGCGAAATGTAGTGGTGGCGATTATAATATTTTGGGTGTACGGGACAAGTGTCTTATCACGTGCTTCTGGCAGGAATAATTCTAATTATCACGCTCGCTTATAACACTGCTTGACATGCTCTCGTAAACAAACCCCTTTCACCTTAAAGCGGCCCCAGCGCAGATTGGAGTAGCTATCCACAATAATGGTTTAAGTAGATCGCAGAGGTAAGCTGTAGAGAAAGGTGGCCGCATAATTAACCAGTTCTTCGTGAAAACATACGCGCTGGATATTTCCCCAGCAATGACCAGCTGGCTGCTGAGTTCTGCTAGGGTTACCTTCTTGGACGCTCTGCGATGCTGACGCGGGATCTCCCACTGTGCGCCGGTGACCTCGACAAGCTCGGCTTCCAAGGCAGTGAGATGCTATAGGCCTGTTACGAACTATAGGGGAAAAATATATGGAAAAATGTAGAGAAATGTTTGCTGTTTTTATAGGTTTAGAAAAGGCTATTGACAGAGTTCAGTGGAATAAGCTGATAGATATTTTGAAGAAGAAAAGAGTAGATTGGAAAGACAGACGACTGATTCAGATATATATTTACACCGGGAAGTAAGGATAAGGGTTGCAAACGAAATGTCAGAAAGAAGCAGCATTGGAAGAAGTGTTAGACAAGATGGTTGCCTTTCCCCCTGTTGTTTAACGCATACCTTGAAGAGATTATTGAGAAAGGCTTAGATGGGAAAACAGAAATATGTATTGAAACTTCCTGGCAGATTAAAACTGTGTGCCCGACCGAGACACGAACTCGGGACCTTTGCCTTTCGCGGGCAAGTGCTCCACCAACTGAGCTACCGAAGCACGACTCACGTCCGGTACTCACAGCTTTACTTCTGCCAGTATCTCGTCTCCTACCTTCCAAACTTTACAGAAGCTCTCCTGCGAACCTTGCAGAACTAGCACTCAGCACACACTCCGCTGCCGAGTGAAAATCTCATTCTGGAAACATCCCCCAGGCTGTGGCTAAGCCATGTCTCCGCAATATCCTTTCTTTTAGGAGTGCTAGTTCTGCAAGGTTCGCAGGAGAGCTTCTGTAAAGTTTGGAAGGTAGGAGACGGGGTACTGGCAGAAGTAAAGCTGTGAGTACCGGACGTGAGTCGTGCTTCGGTAGCTCAGTTGGTGGAGCACTTGCCCGCGAAAGGCAAAGGTCCCGAGTTCGAGTCTCGGTCGGGCACACAGTTTTAATCTGCCAGGAAGTTTCATATCAGCGCACACTCCGCTGCAGAGTGAAAATCTCATTCTAGAAATATGTATTGATGGAAAGAGAAAGGAATGTATAAGATTTTCTGATGACATGGTGCTAGTGGCAGAAATGAGAGGACGGTGAATAATATGCTGAAAGATCTGAAAGAAGCTTGTGTGAAATATGGGATGCAAATAAACACAGCCACCACAGAGAGTATGGTCATCAGTACAAGACGCAGACTGTCCAATATTAAAATAGAACAAGCTACCGTCAGCCAAGTGAGTGCATTTAAATATATTGGAAACACAGTAACTGAAGACTTGAGATGTGATCAGGAGGTGAAAACTCGAACTGCCATAGCGATGAAGGCATTCAAAAGAAAGAGGATAAAGGTCTAAGGGAAAGGCTTGACAAATGTTTTGTCTGGAGTGTGGCATTATATTGGGCAGAAACATGGATGCTGAGACGAGAGGAGGAAAAAAGCTTAAAACGATTTGAGATGTGGATGTGGAGGAGATTGGAGAGGATAAGATGGATGGAAAGAGTGAGTAATGAAAGAGTACTGGAAATGATTGGTGCGAGAAGATGTCTGCTGAAGGGATATTCATTGAGAAAAGGAGTGCTTGCTAGCAGATAGTTTGGAAGGACTGGTCTGTCGGTGAAGACAGAGGAAGAAGGAGATACAAGGGAAGAGGAAATTATGCAGACGTGAAGAGGATGGCAGAAGACCGGACAGCCTGGAGAATTACAATGCGAAAACCTGCCTTTTTGGAGAATACTAATGATGATGTAGCATTGTCTATACTGAAGAGTATTCTTATTTTGTCTGTCACCCTTTGCTTGCGACACGTATGTTTAACATAAAATTAAGTTTTGTAATCATTTCCTTTTGTAATAAAATTGACTAGTGCGATTTGCTTGAATTGTTGTCTAGCTATTCGAGAAAGCAATTTTCCTAGGCACCCCATATTTGAAGAGTAGGCAGGATACGTCGTTGGAAACGAGTTACAAAAAAGAATCCAGAGCCGACAGACACTACAGATTCTCTGTTTTCCTTTCATAGGTTTTTGTATTTTGTTGGCGCCTTACTTCTCCGTTCTCCTTTCTTTGCAGATGTGTGGGTACTTGCTTTAACAGTGTCCCTTAGTGTTTTCGCTAATCAGCGTTTTCAGGTGGGCGTTGCGGAATTTTTTTTTCCTCTTGTACTTATTTTTATCGCTTGCCTTGCATGTTTATTGCATTTATCTCTTCCAATATGAGCAGCTCACCTATCCGATCCCTGCTCAGGCGCCTTAGCTGCAAGCGATGCATGCAACACAGCTAATGCAGATGTTTCAGTTTCAGACCCAGCAAATAATCGGCACTGCTATACACGGTAGAACAGCTCCTGACAGCTCGCCCCCCCCCCCCCCCCCCCGTAGAACAACAAGCCATACTTGCAGCTCCTACTGCCATACCGCTGTTTCGATAGTTTAATGAACAACAAGAGGAATGGGTCCAGAGGTTGCTACAGTCTGAAGCCCACGTAATTGCTCACAATGTACAAGGTACTGTGAAACTCCATTATTTTTTTCTCCACAGTAGGAATTGCAGTGTTCCAACTCGGTCAGAAATTATTTCCTAAGGCCACGCCTAGTGAACTTTCCGATGATCAGGTTGTAGATCCGCTAAATAACTACAGGGTGGTCCAAAAGTCCGGAAACACCCTGATAAAATCCAAATGGCGTAGAAAACAAGGAAACACGAGGAACGGGAAGGGGGAAACTTTATAGGCTATTTCAACAACATGGTGGCCATCTTGAAAGCCACCATCTTGGATTCAACTCCAAGATTTCAAATGGGAGTGTGCTCATGTGACGTATCAAACAGATAGAGAATTTCACCAGAAACACAATGCCGTTGTTATTTTAAACATAGCTTTATTTATTCTCGGGTTATAGCCAATTACTTGCGGCAGCAGTGGGACGCTCGGCAGCGTGAGTATTACGTACTGAGAAGTCATAAAATGGAGTCTGAAGCGGTGAAATGTGACTATCCCATGCCTGATATGTTACATGTGTTTAAATGTTAGTTATTATTTACTCATGCTAACGTTTCAGTCAATGGTTATCTGAGATTATTGGATTAAGAAGTGTTTCCCTCGTTGTTAAGGAGGATGGGACATTTTCGGAATTCTTCCGTCATGATGGAGCCCCACCACATTATGGGCACAATGTGCGAGCATACCTGGATGTGCTGTTCCCTCAAAAGTGGATTGGTCGTAGGGAGTGGCCTCCATGTTCACCAGATTTGACTCATTTGAATTTTTATCTTTGGGGTCATATCAAAGCAATGGTTTATCCTGTGAAAATACGGGATTTGCATCATCTAAAGCAGCGCATTGTTGATGCGTGTGGTCAAATTCAGCCAGATGTGTTGGTCAAAGTTCATCAGGACTGGGATCGGAGGATAGAATTAACAATCCAACATAATGGACAACATATCGAGCCATTCCTATGACTGTTGGTGATCACTCGGGACTGTGTAACATCGGCGTAATGTCTCTTCGGCACATAACACACATGCTGCCGAGCGTCCCACCGCTGCCACATGTAACTGGCTTTAACCGGAGATTGAGTAACGCTACGTCTAAAATAACAACGGCATTGTTTTTCTGGTGAAATTCTCTATCTGTTTGATACGTCACATGACCATACTCCCATTTGAGATTTTGGAGTTGAATCCAAGATGGCGGCTTTCAAGATGGCCGCCATGTTGGTGGCATAGCCTATGAAGTTTCCCCCTTCCCGTTCCTCGTGTGTAGGGAGTCTGTTTCTTTGTTTGCTACTCCATTTGAATTTTATGAGGGTGTTTCCGGACTTTTGGACCACCCTGTATTATGACCAACAAGTGAATGTAGTAACAGCAGCTAGATACCAATTCTTTAACTGCAAGAAACGGTCAGAACAAGCTTATCACGAGTAGTTATCAGATATATGACGAGGAAATGCAAATTCAAATGCCCGTATTGTGCTCTATATTCACATGTCATGTTGCGTGATGCGGTCGTGTACAGTGTAACTGATGTCAGAGTTAGAGAAAAGATTTTGAAACAGTCCATGTTTTCAGCACGTAATGCCAATACTAGATCAGTATGGTTCCGGTTCCACATCAGCCAATAAATTTGAGCAACCTCTAATATGTCGGGTCCACTCATCTGTTGCTTGCTACTGGCCCATTAGGCAGTGATAGTTTGCGCGTACCACTCCGCATAAACAGTTCTTCACGCCATGTAACCAGCTCTCTAAACAGGCAAACAGAATTAAGTCATGCTCTTGGTGCTATTCACAGAATAAAAGCCAAGAAAGCCCATCCCAACAAGCACAGCCTCACGCTTGAGGCACATACAATCCGTATGTTTGCAACGGAACAAACATAAGAATTTTGCCCACTCACATAATTCTAGTCACAAGGCCCACGCCACAAATGCAGTGTATACAAAGCTTGCTACAAGCATTAGCAAACCTGGCAAGCGAACAGCTTCTTCAGTGCTGCGCCAGTCCAACAGACTTTTTGTACATTTGCCTATTAGTGGACAGTTGGACCAGGTGCCTCTGTTACACAGCTGAATTGTAACACGTAAAAGTTGTTAGACTCCCCACACCTGTCTAAAACTAGCATGCACCTGATGGCTTATAATGGACCCAGAAGACATTCCCATTCTCGGAAAATGTACTTTGCCTGCCGTACAAAAACTATGAATTTCACTGTGCTACAATAACGCTATTGTGACAAAATATTTGCCCTTGATTCGTTTGATTTGTTTGCCTTTCAAATTCAGGACAATGTGTGTTAGTGTCTGCCATCAATGCAAAAAACAGCTTGCTGAATGACACTCTGGAACTTTTTTCTGAAGGTTTAGGCAAAGCTAATAATTTTGTTGCACATATAACTATGACAAACAATGCCCAGTCGAAATTTTGCCAGGCCAGAGCCGTTCCAATGGTATTATGGGACAAAGTCTCTGCTGAGCTTAAATAATTGCAAGATAGTGGAGCTACTGCGCCCATAAAAGCTAGTCAGTCGGCAAGGCCATTCGTTTTGCTCCCCAAATCTTCAGGTCGCATTAGCCTCTGTGTTGACGTTAAGTCTACAGTCAATCCGCGAACTCTGATACTTATCCATTACCACGCCCAGAGGATCTCATAGACAGATTTAGGAGCTGGTCGCCACTTTTCAAAAACTGATTCGCCCGACACATAGCTTGAAATAGCACTACATGTAGAATCTCATAAACCATGTGTTGTGAACACACATTTGGACTTGTTTAAATATCTGTGTTTGCCATTTGACAGTGCTTCCACACCCGCCATTTTCGAATGGTATTTGGAACAGCTGACTGCTCAAGTACCAAACTGTCCAAACTATTTTGACGATATTATCGTGCAGGTCGTACACTTGAAGAACACATTGCAAATTTGGGTGTTTTAGATTAGAGATTAAATTAATTTAGTACTTGTTCCATCGATCATGAATCCGACACTTCGTAATGATGTGGAATGTGTCAGGTTAATAAAAGGTGTCTACAAGATATTACATTACACAAAATATTACATGACACTTAATATTTTTAATTTTTTTGTGGGGGTTGGGGAAATTAACCACTTACTATATCCAAAAATTCATCTAATGAGTAGAAGAAGTTGCCATTCAGAAATTCTTTTATTTTCCTATTAAATGCTACATGTCTATCTGTCAGACTTTTGATGGTATTAGGTAAGTGAAGTGAAGATCTTTTGAGTGGTACTTAAGATAAGTAAATAAATTAGTGAAATCAAAGTCAAGTAGAAATTAGAAGATAAATGAAAAAATTAGTTTAGTTTAGAAGAATTACACAGTGGCAAACAGCGGGCAGAGCAGCAGAGCAGAAGAGACAATGACCATGAAGCACATAAGTGGACGTTGTCGATTCAGCCGTCAGGGCATCGCCTGACCGGCTCACGTGTTTCTCAGTTGTCACATGTGAGCAAAGGCCCTCGCCTACATTCCAAGGGCCAATGACCGACGTTAAGAAGATTCTTCGAAAAGCTTTTCAACGTGACAGAAGAGGCAATGACTGTGAAGTCGGTCACCTCCAGTAAACTGAAGTGAATAAATACGCGAGCCGCAGTGGACCCGACAGACGAAGGAAGAAGAGAAGAGTAGCAGTTGTTTTCAGTCAGTTTCGGTGCTGAAGACCGTCATGCAAGAAGAGACTACATCATACAAGGACGCACCAAGTCCGCCGCTGTAATGGAATAGCAAGCAGCAGCCTCGGCGTCAGAAGACAGAAGTTAAAAGGTATTTGAAGCCTGAGTTTACATACCCGGGTGACTCGTGAGGACGGGAAGGAGACGGCCTCACATCGGCAGTCACCTGTGAACTGGGATGAAGATCTGACAGCCGAAGACTGGCAAGCGGGAGTCCGTTGTTCGAGTCCGGGACACTGGCCTTCCCCCGCCGCGCCGCTCCGCTGGCCGACGCACAACACACATGGCCGCTTAGAGAAGAGAAACACTGGGACGCCACATCCAAGGTATCACCATCAGATGCACGACTTCGCTCTCAATAATTAAACGGGGCACCGCACGATGCGCGTCTCCAGTCAACTGGGCGAGACGGCGACACGAGATACACACCGCCAGGCGTAATCAGACGCCGCCGCTGCTGCAGCAGAAGGCTACGCAAACGACACAGCTGCCGCTTTCCGAGCCAGAACATCCAATAAGGAACAGTTGTACAAAACTTTCAATAAAAGTTATCTTATGTAAAAATGCTGTTTCATTCTACCTCATACCCGAGCCAAGGAAGAACCTGCCCTGCCCACATGTTGTTAAGAGAGAAAATTTAATTTATTTAGGATTTTCACCCTGACATAATGCTTTAGAATTAAATGCCCATTGCAGTAATGCTCATCCTGACAACTGACTAGCATCAAAAGAGAAAACTTAGTTACATTTAGTGACAGAAGTGTTACGTTTGGTGTCAGAGAAAAAACCCTTGGCTCAATATGAGGTGTGAATGACAGTCACTAAAGGTCCACAGTTAGTATTGTTTAATGTGTGAAAAGATAGTGGTGTGCATAGCAGTCGTAATATTTTCTTTATTTAGAAGTGTATTCTCTCCCATAACTTTAAGTGTTTGTCGAAAACATTTAAAAATCTTTTTTAATTCAGTGTAGTAAGATTGTGTAACTAATAGTTTGTAAAATGATGACACGAAATCGTGCAAAGTCAGAGTCAGTACCACAAGCGGTTTCTACTGAGGAAGCTATTCAGAGCTTAGTTAATCAGATAGCACAGCTTAAAAATGATATTAACACATTATTTAAACAGTTGAGTAACGTTAGGCAAACCAGTTCAATCCCTCCCACCCTAGATTCCTCAGCAGCAGCCTTGGTAACTCCTTTTTCAGGTAAACCTGGCGAAGAGATAACAGCCTTTTCTGATGATTTAGTAGCAGCTGAAAAGTTAGGATCATGGACAGATGAACAGCTCTTACAAATGACAAAGTTAAGATTGGCAGGAGAGGCTAAAGCACACGTATTATACCATGAAGAATTACGGAATGATCCAACATTTGAGGAATTGAAGAAAGGATTACTTAAACGTTTTCAAAAACAGAACACCTGTAGATTTTATAGGGAACAGTTAAACACTATCACTCAGAGGCAAAACGAGTCATTAGAAAGCTTTGTAGATAGGATTAGAACAATTAATATTAACACCTATCAGTTGACAACTAGTGATGAAGCAAATAAAGTTATTTTACAAGAGGCAGGAGATAGAGCTCTGGATACATATTTACGTGGGCTACCTCCTGAAACGTCCCGTCGTGTCAGGGCAGAGTTTACTAACAATCTAGCGGAAGCTGTATCTGTGGCGACGGCTTTCGAAGAAATAGACTACCATCAGATACAAGGAGAAGCGAAATGTATTTTCAGCAGGAGTACGATGTTTTAGGTGCGATCGACAGGGACATATAGCAAAAAACTGCAGACAACCTCAATCCACTAATTGTCAAAGAATAGGTCATACATTCAAGAAATGCAGGTCTAAAAAAGTTTTTGGAAATAGAAATCAGTTAAACTCCAGCGGGAATGTTGGAGCCGCCACCAGGCGTTCCCAATAAAATTTCATGGCATTAAGGCGAATGTGAAGGCGGAATGCTGGTCATCTGCTACCATACAGGATAAAGAGGCAAGGATACTGGTGGATACAGGAGCAAACGTATCAATAGTGATTAATGAATGCGTTGGAGAAGAGAAATATGACCCTCCAAGGTATAGATTGAGTGGAGTAGGAGGTGGTACAGTGAAGTCATTAGGATGTACATCATTGATTTTCTATATTCACGGTGTACAATTTCAAGAAGATGTAGAAGTGGTAACACAGGTAACTGATGGGTACGACGCGATCCTAGGGCTGGATTTCCTGAATAAATATCACGCTAAAATCGACCTCAGACAGCAAACTGTGGAACTTAACGGAATAGTGTTTCAGCTAGGTGACACCGCTGCAAAGGGCCCGCTGCCGCAAGATTTCCCCAACCGGAAGGCGAAATCAACTACACCGCGTGCAATGTCCTTGAAGGTTGATTCACGGGATAAGATACCGTTTGGCTCAGGGAAACTTTTCTGGACGACCGTTGACCCCGTTGTACCTACAGATACAGTGTGTCTAATATTGCCATTGGAGGAAAATGAGGAATTAGATGTATCACATTGTATTGTACGTAGAAGTGTTGTACGGGTTCAAGACGTTGAGGGAGAAAGAAAGGTACCGGTACATATTGACGATTTTGGAGTTGAGGACAAAGAGTTGCATATGGGAATATTAGTAGCTACGGTCAGTACTTTTGAAGAAGTAGATTTCATTTGGTCAGGTATTGCTGATGGTCAGAAACCAGACGCCTATAAAACCGCATTACGCCAGAAGATTGAGCATTTGCAAGGAAAGGATAGAGACACGATAGAAGCAGTTTTAGTTGAGTTCCAAGATTTATTTAATGCGGAAGGTCCACTGCCAGCAACAGATATCACACAGCATAGGATCGCAACAGGAAATAACCCCCAGTTTATAGGAAACCTTATAGAGTTCCGCATCACTTACAGCCAGTACTGGAGGAATTTATAGAACAGCATCTAAAAGATGGAATTATAGAGTATTCTGATTCGCCTTATAATTCAAATATTGTAATTATTCCAAAGAAGTCTCCCGATGGTACGAAACGATATAGATTTTGTTGTGACTACAGACACCTTAACAAACAAACAATCTCAGATGTTTATCCTCTTCTAAACATTACAGATATCATTGACAGTTTGGGTAACAGTAAATACTTTTCAACAATCGATCTACGTAGCAGATATAATCAATTGGAAGTTGCACCTGAAGATAGGCATAAAACAGCATTTACTACCCCTGGAGGCCACTGGCAATTTAAAAGAATGCCTTTCGGTTTGAAAAATGCATCAGCAACTTTTCAAAGACTACTCGAAGGAGTATTGCGAGGACTCGAAACTCAGCAATGTTGTGTATATCTAGACGATATTGTTGTATTCTCCAAAGACATTAATGAACATGCTGTGCGTTTGCGTAATGTTTTTCAGATACTTAGAAAAGCTAAATTAACATTAAATATGGAAAAATGTAGTTTTGCATTGACAGAGGTTACATACCTAGGGCATGTCATTAGTGAAAAGGGAATTAAAACAGATCCTCGATTAATTTCGGCAGTTAAGGATTTCCCAACACCACAATGCGTTAAGGAAGTACAAAGTTTCATTGGTCTCGCATCGTATTACGGAAAATATGTTCAAAATTTTGCTGAAATTGCCCGACCCTTAACCCAATTATTGAAAAAGGGTGCAAAATTTCATTGGTCTGAAGATTGTGAATCAGCATTTCAAACCCTTAAAGATAAGTTAACACACAGTCCAGTATTAGCCTACCCTGATTGCAATAAAGAATTTATTTTATCCTGTGACACAAGCGGTCATTCAGTAGGAGTTGTTTTGAGTCAGAATATTAATGGCATGGAACACCCCACAGCCTATGCTTCGAGACAACTAACAACGGCAGAATGGAATTATTCCACAACGGAGAAAGAATAGTTAAGTGTTATTTATGGCATCAAATACTTTAAATGCTACTTGTATGGTAGGAAATTCAAGGTTATTACAGACCACGCAGCTTTAAAATGTTTGCTTGGGTTAAAGGATCCATCTAGTCGTCTTACCCGTTGGGCCCTATGTCTTTCCGAAATGGATTTCGAAGTTATCCATAAACCAGGCAAAAAACACATGAATGCAGATTGCCTAAGTCGGAAAATAGCACTTTTGGAAGCAACAGGCCGAGATACTGAGGACTGGAGAAAGGCACAAGATAGGATACTGAATGCAAAAAATACGCAACTCAAAAACAATTTTGCTTTGAAGATGGTGTATTATGCCGTAAAACAAAACTTGGCCCACAAATTGTTGTTCCCCAATACCTTAGACAAGAAATAATGGCAGAGGCCCACGATCATATCCTTGCAGGACACGGTGGACAGCGGACAACCGAAAGACGTGTAGCAGAGCGATTTTGGTGGCAAACCAGAAAGCATGATGTTGCGCAGTATGTTCGTAATTGCATTGCGTGCGCCCAACGAGCTGAACTTTCTCGTTCAAAATTACCATTACAGAGGCTCCCCGAGGCATCATGTCCACTTCAGATCTGTGGACTGGATCTCTACGGGCCATTTCATAAAGCACCCGCTGGTAATAAGTATGTTCTTACGATTATAGATCACTTTTCACACTATCTAGCTATGGTGAGTCTCCCAGATCAGCAAGCAAATACAGTTGCCCAAGCTTTAGTTAAAAACTGGATACTTAAATTTGGCGTACCTGAAGCTATTATCACAGATCAGGGATCTAATTGTATGTCTGAATTACTGAAACAGCTATGCCACTTACTAAAAATACGTAAATTACGCACAACTCTGTGTTACACACTCAGTGCAATGGACGCACAGGAAGAGTTCATCAGACAATTGGCAAGATGCTTAGTTATTATATTAACGAACAACATTCTAATTGGGATATGTATTTACCAATAATCGTGTTGGTATACAATGCCAAAACGCATGAAGCAACTGCCATGTCACCTTATGAAATAGTCTATGGGAGAAAAATGCCGTCCCTTTTTGATATAATCAGGCAGAAAAACGGAAAAGTCGGAGAAACAGTGAGAGATTTCAGTCGAGTGATGAAGGATGTATGGAAAAAGGTTCAAAAATCTAATACAAAGGCCTTGGAACGACAGGAAAGATTAGGTAATGCCCAAGCTAAATATCCGAATTACAAAATCAGTCAGTGGGTGATGCTGTCAACCCCATACATTGCGAAAGGAAAAATGAAGAAATTTGTAACAAACTACAGAGGCCCTTATCAATTTCTTAAGATCAAGTCACCAGTCAACGTTAAACTGCAACTTCCCACCCGAACTACTATTGTCCATTCAAGTCGTTTAAAACCATTTAAGGGCGCTCCAGATGTAATTCCTTCAACAACAATGCCTGCTTTTCCGAAGGGTGGAGGAAGTTCCCAAAGAGAAAAAAGAGTGGCCACGCCAGCACAACATACAGACATGGCACCATACAATCTTCGACCAATGGTGCGAATGTCCTAGTTGAATCGTAGTAGACTGTGGATAGTATACAAATGTAAATAATTAATAAATGATAATGGTTTTATTTTTTAAGAAAAAAAGTTGAACATAGAAACATGTTGATCTTGTAGTTAACAATGTATTCTTTCTTTTCTTTGTTTTTGTTTTTACTAGGTTGGTAGGTCCACAACCATGTTGTTTGCTTTTTTCAGAAGACGCCATGCAAGCATTTCCTACATAAAAACCTATCCTAACTCAATGACTCCCTTGACAGTTCCCTTCTGAAGTCCTTATATATATGTCATAAACTCACAGCAAGGCAAAATTGATGCCAATGTTATGATGCAACATGTCTTAAAATTAAAAAAAAAAACTGAAATTTAATGCTAGGAACGGGTATATCTGGAATCTTTGTGTTGGTGTTTCTGGTTTGTACAGTTTTCTTTCATTTAAGATGAAAAAATAAGCCAAATAATAATATAGCTCTTCATCAAATCCCTGTTAATTGGATACCACCCTCTTAACTGGTGTACTTCAGTGGTTACTTTTGAGCATTAGTGTATTAATTTTGTTTATGTACTTCAGTCTTTATTAAACAGTCTCATGTTAAAATAAACAATACTGCAGCACAGATATTCTTGCATTGATATAGAGTAGATTAAACAGGCATTTCTATGTAATTTTCTAAGTGAAAAATCTATTCTTGTTTATTCAATGTCATCAACATTTGTTATACTTATTACAACGATTTATGTATGAACTATGTGATTCATGAGCGTATAGTGCTTTAGTAAAGTGA
Source organism: Schistocerca cancellata (assembly GCF_023864275.1). NCBI lineage: Eukaryota > Metazoa > Arthropoda > Insecta > Orthoptera > Acrididae > Schistocerca > Schistocerca cancellata. Next base: position 1,133,514,573 of record NC_064627.1, on the reverse strand, counting down.
TAAAGTATTTTTCAGCATACTTAATGTGAAGCATGCGTAATCTTCTAAGTTGAGAGTTTTCGTTGCTTCTGTTAGTGCTTTTGCCGTGTGAACAGTGGAGGAATGTTGAGTGGTAAATTCGAGGGCGAATTTCTCCGAAGGGTGGAGGAATGTTGAATGCTACTTAAGTAAATAAATTAGTGAAATCAAAGTGAACTAGAAAATAGAATATAAATGAAAAACTTGGTTTAGTTTAGAGAGTTACATACTGGCAAACAGCGGGAAAAAAAACAGCAGAACAGAAGAGACAATGACCATGAAGTCAGCAAGTTCAGAAGAAGTCATCGCCCTCCACACATAAGCGGTCGCTGTCGATTCAGCCATCAGGGCATCATCCGACCGGCCCACGTGTTTCTCAGTTGTCACATGTGAGCAAAGGCCCTCGCCTACATTCCAAGAGCCAATGACCGACGTTAAGAAGATTCTTCGAGAAGCTTTTCAACGTGACAGAAGAGGCAATGACCGTGAAGTCGGTCACCTCCAATAAACTGAAGTGAATAAATACGCGAGACACAGTGGAACCGACAGACGAAGGAAGAAGAGAAGAGTAGCAGTTGTTTTCAGTCAGTTTCGGTGCTGAAGACCGTCATGCAAGAAGAGACTACATCATACAAGGACGCACCAAGTCCGCCGCTGTAATGGAACAGCAAGCAGCAGCCTCGGCGCCAGAAGACAGAAGTTAAAAGGTATTTGAAGCCTGATTTTTACGTACCCGGGTGACTCGTGAGGACGGGAAGGAGACGGCCTCACATCGGCAGTCACCTGTGAACTGGGATGAAGATCTGACAGCCGAAGACTGGCAAGCAGGAGTCCGTTGTTCGAGTCCGGGACACTGGCCTTCCCCCGCCGCGCCGCTCCGCTGGCCGACGCACAACACACATGGCCGCTTAGATAAGAGAAACACTGGGACGCCACATCCAAGATATCACCATCCGATACACGACTTCGCTCTCAAAAATTAAACGTGCCACCGCACGAGGCGCGTCTCCAGTCAACTGGGCGAGACGGCGACACGAGGTACACACCGCCAGGCGTAATCAGACGCCGCCGCTGCCGCAGCAGAAGGCTTCGCAAACGACACAGCTGCCGCTCTCCGAGCCTGAACATCCAGTAAGAAACAGTTGTACAAAACTTTCAATAAAAGTTATCTTATGTAAAAACGCTGTTTCATTCTACCTCATACCCGAGCCAAGGAAGAACCTACCCTGCCGACATGTTGTTAAGAGAGAAAAATTAATTTATTTAGGATTTTTCACCGTGACATGTTACTTTAGAATTAAATGCCCATTGCAGTAATGCTCATGCTGACAACTGACTAGTATCAAAAGAGAAAACTCAGTTACATTTAGTGACAGAAGCGTTACAGATCATCCTTTTTCCTAGTGTTGTAGCCATGTACACTGCTATAACTTTTGAATTCGTTCGTATAGTTAATAACAAATTTCATAAGTGAATATATATTGTGAGGCTACAGCTCTTTAAATAAGTGTCTTCAGGATGATCTTGGATAAGCTCCATCAATTATTCTGGTTACACGCTTTTGTGCAATGAACACTCTTTTACTCAATGATGAGCTACCCCAGGATATGATGCCATACAAAAGCAGAGAATGAAAATAGACGTGGTAAGCTAATTTTCTGATATGTGTATCGCCAAAATTTGCAATGACCCTAAAAGCTTAAGTAGCTGAACTCAAACGTTTCAGCACATCTTCAGTGCGTTTTTTCGAGTTCAGCCCCTCATCAATGCATACACCTAGAAATTTTGAATATTCTACCTTAGCTAACGATTTCTGATCGAAGTCTATATTTGTTAATGGTTTCATTCCATTTACTGTGTGGAACTGTGTGTACTGTGTTTTGTCAAAGTTTAATGAGAGCCCATTTGCAGAGAACCACTTGATGATTTTCTGATAAACATCATTTACAATTTCACCAGTTAATTCTTGTTTGTTGGGTGTGGTAGCTATACTTGTATCACGTGTGTTACCTTGTTTCGTGTGTTATCTGATGCAGGACTAAAGTGTAGATTGACATTAGCCGATACTTTCTACGTCTGGTTATTGGCCTCAGGAGGTTTATACGTACCCTACTGGTCGTTTTCTTGGGGACGTTTCCGCCAGAGTGAAGGCCGGATGGCGGGGTACGGCCGGAAGCCTAACGTCTCCTGCAGCCACGCCTACCGGTCCAGAGCAACGTCCACGATCCTGCAACCCCTGCCGTTGTTGAGCTACTCATACGACGATAGTCCATCGCTTTGTGGAGGGGGGGGGGGGGGGACGGAGGAGGTGAGGAATGTTCGGCGTAAAGTCAAGCGCCGGATCGCGAGGCGGGAACGTTAGAGCAGAGACAGCTGTGAGACGGCGTCAGCCAATTGCACGCTGACTGCCCCTGTCCGGGGCGACAATGCGATGGCAGCGCCGACTACGTGAAGAGAACATAAGCGCTTCGCCTGACTGGGCGCGGTCCAGTTCTACGAATTCTACAGCAGTGAGTTCAAGAATAGCATCACGACTTGACATTTCGCTTCTACTATGTAACTTTGTCTATACTGAAGATATTTCTTGTTTTGTCTGTCGGTCTTTGCTTGTGACACATTTGTATAACACAAAGTTAAGTATTGGTATCATTTCCTTTTGCAATAAAATTCACTATTACGCTTTTCTTGAATTGTTGTCTAGTGATACGAGAAAGCAGGTTTCCTAGGCACCCCATATTTGACGAGTAGGCAGGATACAACACGTTGCGCCGGCCTTGTTGGAGTATTACAGCGAGAACACCCCGTGCTCCCTGTTTTCAGTGGTCAGCTGCCGGAATGGCCTGCTGTGACATGGCACTAATTCCTCGGGGAAGGGGGAGGGACTGGGGTGGGTGCTTAGTGTATAGAGCTGTTGCCCTGCCATGACCTTTAACTGGTGATCTTGCAGTGGTGACCTTACACGGCACAGCCGCTTAGTCCTGTAAGACTGTGAAAATGATTCCCGAGTTCGAGTCTCGGTCAAGCACACAGTTTTAATCTGCCATATCAGCGCACACTCCGCTGCAGAGTGAAAATCTCATTCTGGAAACTTCCCCCAGGCTGTGGCTAACCCATGTGTCCGCAGTATCCTTTCTTTCAGGAGTGCTAGTTCTGCAAGGTTCGCAGGAGAGCTTCTGTACAGTTTGGAAGGTAGGAGACGAGGTACTGGCAGAAGTAAAGCTGTGAGTACCGGGCGTGAGTCGTGCTTCGGTAGCTCCGTTGGTAGAGCACTTGCCCGCGAAAGGCAAAGGTCCCGAGTTCGAGTCTCGGTCGGGCACAAAGTTTTAATCTGCCAGGAAGTTTCAGAATTTAAAAGTGTTGTGGAGGGTTTAAGATCAAATAAGGCGGAAGGGGTAGATAGTATTCCGTCAGAATTTTTAAAATCATTGGAGGAAGTAGCAACAAAACTACAATTCACGTTGGTATGTAGAACGTATGAGTCTGGTGACATACCTCCTGACTTTTGGAAAAATATCATCCACACAGTCCGAAGACTGCAAGACCTGACAAGTCCGATAATTGTCCCACAATCAGCCTAACAGCTCATGTAGCCAAGTTCCTAACAAGAATAATATACAAAAGAATGGAAAAGCAAATTGAGCATGTTTTAGATAGCGATCAGTTTGACTTCAAGAAAGGTAAAGGCACCAGAGAGGAAATTCTGAGGTTGTGGTTGATAATGAAAGCAAAACTAGAGAAAAATCAAGACATTCATAGGATTTGTCGACCTGGAAAATGCGTTCGACAATGTAAAATGGTGCAAGATGTTCGAAATTCCGACAAAAATAGGGGTAGGCTATTGAGTGAGAAAGAGGTAATATACAAAATGTACAAGATTGAGGTTGGGTTGATTTGGAGGAAGAGACCAAACTGCGAGGTCATCGGTCTCATCGGATTAGGGAAGGATGGGGAAGGAAGTCGGCCGCGCCCTTTCAAAGGAACCACCCCGGCAATTAACGGAAGCGATTTAGGGAAACCCTGGGAAACCTAAATCATTATGGTCGGATACGAGAAAAATGTACAAGACGCAGGAGGAAATAATAAGAGTGGACGATCAAGAACGAAATGCTCGGCCTAAAGAGGGTGTAAGATAGGGACGTAGTCTTTCCCCTTTACTGTTCCCCATCTGTACATCGAAGAAGGAATAACGGAAATAAAAGAAAGATTCAAGAGTGGGATTAAAATTCAAGATGATACGATTTGCTGATGACATTGCTATCCTGAGTGAAAGTGAAGAACGATTACATGACCTGCTGAAAGGAATCAATTGTCTAATCAGTACATGGATTCAGAGTAAATCGCAGGAAGACAAAAGTAATGAGAAGAAGCAGAAATGAGAACAGCGAGAAACTTATCAGGATTGATGGTTACGAAGTAGATGAAGTTAAGGAATTCTGCTACCTAGGCAGCAAAATAATCAATGACGGTCGGAGCAAGGAGGACACCAAAAGCAGACTAGCAATGGCAAAAAGGGCATTCCTGGCCACGAGAAGTCTACTAATATCAAACATAGGCCTTAATTTGAAAAATAAATTTCTGAGAATGTAAGTTTGATACACAACATTTTATGATAGTGAAACATGGACCGTGGGAAAACTGGAACAGAAGAGAACCGAAGCATTTGAGATATGGTGCCACAGATGAATGCTGAAAATTAGGTGGAGTGATAAGGTAAGGAATGACGAGGTTCTGCAAGAAATACATATTTGGAAAACACTGACAAAGAGAAGGGACAGGATGATAGGACATTTGTCAAGACATGAAGGAATGACTTCCGTGGCATTAGAAGGAGCTTAGAGGGTCAAAAGTGTAGAAGAAGACAGAGATTGGGAGACATCGAGCAAATAATTGAGGACGTTGGTTGCAAGTGCGACTCTGACATAAAGAGGTTGGCACCGGAGACGAATTCGTGGCGAGCCGCATCGAAACATTCAGAAGACTGATGACAACAACAACAAAATTGTCTGGCCTTCACGAAGGAGTTTCTGAGTTGTTTAACCCCTTAAAGTGGCGACCAGATGTATGAGCATCATTTACATACTTCGAGGTAGCTAAGGATAGGAAAGCTGGGATGATTAGCAACCGTTTCCAGCTATCGGATTAAGTTTCCTCTTATACCGTTTTCTAATGAACTTTAATTCTCCGTCGGTTGGTTTCTCCTTATTCAAAACTTCTATGGTTTTCGGTGGTGCTGGACCATCACTCTGTTCAGCAGCATTGTCATTTAATGCTTATATTTAATCTCATCCAAGCTGCTGTGTTCCGGCAAAGGATTCCTTGATAGGCAGTCGGCGTTCTTGTGTTTGGGTCCGTTCTTGAATACCTCTGGGGCTTGTATTTGTGAATCCTCAGTTCACGCCTCACTAGTCGATCCGTCGAATCCTTTAGTCAGCTAACATAGGTGACGGTCAGTCACAACGGTAAATGTTTGCCAAATAAATAGAATTTGTTGATGACACAGACAAATTGTAGGTACTCTTTCTTGGTTATAGAGTCGTTCACTTCGGACAGAGATACATTGCATCCCCTTTCGGCAACTTGCTGAATTTGCACAAAACTGCAACCATGCCAGCCGGCCGCTGTGGCCGAGTTTGTTTTAGGCGCTTCAGTCCGGAACCGGGCTGCTGCTACCTGCTGTCGCAGGTTCTAATCCTGTGCCAGGCATGGATGTGTGTGGTGTCCTCAGTTTAGTTAGGTTTAAGTAGTACTATGTCCAGGTGACTGATGACCTCAGATGTTAAGTCCCATAGTGCTTAGGGCCACCTGAACCATTTGCAACCATGCCACAACCGAGCACTGGTATGAAGTTCTGTCTCGGTATTCTCGTGACACTATACTAAACACCACCGTAAGGATAAGAAAATATCTTTCCTGCACCTCGTTCCAGGCAAATTTGGCTTCTCCCTGCAGCAGTTACTGCAAGGGATGTGGCTTGATACAGAAGTCCTTTATGAATCGCCAGTAGTACGAGCGCATTCTGAGAACACTACCCATATCGCGAATGTACCAATCCATTGGGCCACCTGTGACTACATCAGAGCGACTCCGTCACCCCCTACGTTCCGCTAGAGATTTATTTCTTGGATTCAGACTGAGGAGCGCAATCTGAATGCCCCTTCAACACGGTTGACAGGCAACTTAGATGTTCCTCAAATATATTCCAGGTAACAAAGACGCATCGTTCATTTAAGACGACGAAGCAGCTTGTGCATGAAGGCGTTTGGATCGTTACACGGTCCAAATGGCAGAGCAGAGTGTAACCTCCCCCTCACTTATCGACCTTAATGACAGTGAAAAATGAAACCGCGTGTATCTAATGGGAATTTGGGAAAAGCAATCGTCACCGAAGTTAATTTGTCGGTAAAGAGGGAGGAAAGGGTTACATCTAAATGAAAGGAAAAATGCTAATGAAACTGGTGGAAATTAATTTTGAAAAGGGGTATAGTTAATAAAGAAAGTAAATGTGCGGCCGTTACGTTAACAGTTAACTAGCGGTAATTAGATATTTGAGATTTGGGGGAAATTACGGTCGCCAGTCCTAAGGACAATTACTATAGTAACTGAAAAACAAAGGTTATTACACATATAATTAGCACTAGAAGCATGGCAACTGAAGGTTGACACGTGTAGTGTGAAAACTGAAAGTTTGTCAGAAGTAATAAATTTCGCTACACTCTGACTTAATTTAGCAAAAGAATTAATAAAACCGAAAAATCGAAAGATAATTTAGTGACTGAAGTTAATAGTGAGCTTTCTTTCTGTAACACATCGAAATTCAGTAAAATACGGTTAGTCTTGGAATACCTCAACAATGATTTCAAAAGCTACTTAAATCTACACAATTTAGAAATAAGAGATTTAACTTTGAACTTGAATTAAATGATTCTGAACAATTAACAATAGTAAAATTTAGTACGTACCAAGCTGAGCTGCAGTCACAGGTAAGCTAAAATACGGTAACAAAACTCGCACTCCTAATTTGTGCTTGTGTAATCTAAATATTGTAGCCAGCTATGAATACCTTAACTGAACTTTGAAATTAAAGCAGTGAAATCAAATGATGCTGGCGTATGAATTTCAACGACACTCGGGTTCATTTCGGAAAAAGAAGGGACCCTGCTTGGCAATGCAATTGGGACAATGAGCAGCAAAGGTTCATGCTAAGTTGCTGTAATTTTGTGATGCAACAATTTTAAAAGTTTGAAAAGCTGAGGTCTGCCATACGGTTCTAAAACTTTACGTGCTTCCAGTCTTCCTTGTTGGTTGATTGAAGGTTTGAAGCCGTCGATCAAGGAGGTGGCGACAGTCACTCATTGTCGGCCGTCGCTGTTGCAGAAGCTGGATATTGGCGCGCCTTCTTCTCGACACAGTCACCAGACGGAACGGGCTCTTGATGTGCGCCAGCTAATGCTTCCCGTCCGCGACACCATGTCAGAAACTATCATCGCAAGTCGAGCGCAATTACATGCTGCCAAACCCCGAAAGCGCGGCAACTCGCGGGAGCTTCACACAACACACCTGCTCCACTCCACTCCTCCAGCCGGACTCCTCTGCCCGCGCTCCACGCGACAGAGTTAACACTCCCAAAGATCCTACACACTTTGATTCTTCACACGACCTATCGATGTAATCGTTCGATAGCAGTTTTCCCTAGGCAAGACCGAGCGTAAAAATACATATAATATTTACGAAACAAACCAATTATACATCGACATAAATGCATAAATATATATATACAAATAGTAAAACAATTACAACAGTAAAGACACAGAAATGTCATATATTGAGGTAACAAAAATAAGGAAAACAAATTTATAGTACAATAGATGGAAATAGGAGCATATGCATTTCCGGCGTTACAAGAGAACATTGTTTCGTGGCCTTTATCACGTGACGTTATCAGCAGACGTATTCCTTTGATCAGTTTGTCATTGAGTTACAATGCTCTGTAATTGCAGATCTCGGTCAGCATCGCCAGTGGTTTTCTCCTCTTCTCTCTGTAGTACGGTGAAGGCTCCCAAAAACTGAGATCAAGGCTGGATGACGAAAGAGAATGACCTTCTTAGAGAACACGGCAGAGTTGTTAACTAGTTCAGACCTAGAGTGGCTTTAAGGAGGTGCCCAGAGCGAAATTCATAGGGCACCCCAAACCTCTAAGCTACGGGCGGTACCCAAGTGATTTTCTCTGAACGACACAGCATTCTGGGAGGAGGCCCTTTATGGACATCAAAAGAAACTTATGCCGGTGCGTCTTCTCTTAGCCGTGTGCGGGAAACGCCCGTATGACCATGCTACCTGATGTCTTGTTCAAAATTTTCAGAATACAGCACTCCTATTCGTTTACCCTACCTTCCTCAAGATTTCGCATGCTTTTGAGTTGGGGCTCACATGCTAAGATTGCTATTCGTCTGTTTCAGATCATGTCATGGCGTGGGAGAAGACTGCTGCCTCCGTTTTCCTGCCTCTGAGCGATTAGTTTAATAATAATGAAATGGTAAGTGTAGTGGTACTATTAGTTATTGTGAGAAACTTATTAGTAATATACATTTTGGAAAGAATAACTCTAGTAAATGAATAAAACTGAAACTAACCTATCACAATTTGAACGCTCTATCCTAATGTAAAAACGTTAAACAACGTACTAAATTATCATTTACTAGCAACTATTAAATGAAAAGGAGTAATCTCCATATATTCGGTTGTGAATTACCATAATAGCACAATTAAAAGTAAATAACAAATAGTCACGACAATATCGTCATAAAATGATTGAATATATCTAAGAGCCAGGACTTTAGATTACGGAAAGTGTGAGAAAAAATGTATAATATTAACAGTTAAATATTCTATACAGAAGAAGAAGTTTTATTTTCGGTTAAAACCTGACAAACTGAGCTTGTGGGTGGGGTATGTAGTGGGACGCGAAATTGAAGCGTCACCCCTCCACCAGTGTCAGCCCAGTTTGCAAGTGAACATAAGTTTAATTTAGTTTTTTGTTTATGTATTTTTGTAATATTTGTAATGGTTGTGAATTGTCTAAAGTTTTGTATTTGTTTTTTATGTTTCATGTACGGAGAGGGCGGCGCAACGAACGGAGACAGCATCTTCGCTGCCGCAGAGAGAAAATTGCTGGCCACTATACGTCGCGGGTCGACAGCCAAAGAGCAACAGAAGATCCTGAAACCGAGTTGTTGCGTCGTGCTTCTAAAAATTGAAAATTAAGAATTTGTAATGTTTCTACAACAATGACGTCATAGAAAGTTTAATCATGTTGTAAATGTTCAGTTCTATCTTGTCAAGGCTCAGGTTAACGTCTATATGTAGGAAGATAATAAACTAGTGGATGCTACTAAAGTTTAAATACGTGTTCCGAGAATTTATTTATGAAGAATTATGTTACATAATTTATTTGACAAGATTATTAATTTTTGACAACGTTCATCGCGAGTTTGAATCTCGAAAGTTCATTCAATGTGATTCTAATATTTATTAAATCAGATCACTTGCATTAATATAATTTCTAGGAAGAAACAAACGACATCTAAATTGAAAAAAGTCTGCGCAAACCAATTGGACTGAGTGACGTAATTCTGCGCATACGACTCAAACGATGATGTTTTAATTACAGTTTCGTTCAAGAAACGTTCAGAGACAATTTAAAAAGAATTTAAATAATTTTGAAGTGTGTTGTAACTGACGTAGGTGACGAAGTCTGCACATGGTCATATGTCAAAAGAAAATCATTTATACAAAACTTACGTCGTTACACTACATAAGGAGCAGGAGACTGACATTTTTCATTCGTCGGAAGTCACTATCTCTGTGATCATTGGATGTCGAGTTTCCTCACTGGCATTAAGACAGTCAAGTTATGAAGCGTTCACGTAGAGGAACTTCCGTTTAGATTTTCGGAGAGAAAACAACTTAATGATAAGCTTTAGCAAAGTATCGGGTGATCAAAAAGTCAGTATATATTTGAAAACTTAATAAACCACGGAATAATGTAGATAGAGAGGTAAAAATTGACATACATGCTTGGAATGACATGGGCTTTTATTAGAACAAAAAAAGAAAAAAACAATGTTCACAAAATGTCCAACAGATGGCACTAGACAGCAAAACGTCAGTGAATGCGTATGACAATCGTGTATAAAAGGAGCTGTAATGTTACAGAATCGCATCATCCCCAGCATGGCTGACAAACACCTGCCGGAACGTACGATGCTTATGCAGGATGGAGCTCCACTTCATATTGCTAGACGCGTGGAAGATCTCTTGCGCACGTCGTTTGGTGATGATCGTGTGCTCAGCAGCCACCTTCGTCATGCTTGGCCTCCCAGGTCCGACAGACCTCAGTTCGTGCGATTATTGGCTTTGGGATTACCTGAAGTCGCAAGTGTATCGTGATCGACCGACATCTCTAGGGATGCAGAAAGACAACATCCGACGCCAATGCCTCACCAAAACTCCGGACATGCTTTACAGTGCTGTTCACAACATTATTCCTCGACTACAGCTATTGTTGAGGAATGATGGTGGACATATTGAGAATTTCCTGTAAAGAACATCCTCTTTAATTGGTCTTACTTTGTTATGCTAATTATTGCTATTCTGATCAGATAAAGCTCCATCAGTCGAACAATTTTTGAATTTTTGTGTTTTCTTGGTTCTAATAAAACTGACACTACGACTTATCTTAGAAATTAGATTAAGGAAAGGCAAACCTATATTTCTACCATTTGTGGACTTAGAGAGAGTTTTTGACAATGTTGACTGGAATACTCTCTTTCCAATTCTAAAGGTGGTAGAGGTAAAATATAGGAAGCGAAAGGCTATTTACAATGTGTACAGGAACCAGATGGCAGTTATAAGAGTCGAGGGGCATGAAAGGGAAGCAGTGGTTGGGAAGGGAGCGAGACAGGGTTGTAGCCTATCCCCGATGTTATTCAATCTCTATATTGAGCAAGCAATAACGGAAACAAAAGAAAAGTTCGGAGTAGGTATTAAAATCCATGGAGAAGAAATAAAAACGTTGTGGTTCGCCGATGACGTTGTAATTCTGTCAGAGACTGCAAAGGACTTGGAAGAGCAGTTGAACGGAATGGACAGTGGGACAGTGTCTTGAAAGGAGGATATAAGATGAACATCAACAAAAGCAAAACTAAGATAATGGAATGTAGTCGAATTAAGTCGGGTGATGCTGAGGGAATTAGATTAGGAAATGCGACACTTAAAGTAGTAAAAGAGTTTTGCTATTTGGGGAGCAAAACAAATGATGGTCGAAGTAGAGAGGACATAAAATGTAGACTTGCAATGGCAAGGAAAGTGTGGTGTCACCGCCAGACACCACACTTGCTAGGTGGTAGCCTTTAAATCGGCCGCGGTCCGTTAGTATACGTCGGACCCGCGTGTCGCCACTATCAGTGATTGCAGACCGAGCGCCGCCACACGGCAGGTCTAGAGAGACTTGCTAGCACTCGCCCCAGTTGTACAGCCGACTATGCTGGCGATGGTTCACTGACAAAATACGCTCTCATTTGCCGAGACGATAGTTAGCATAGCCTTCAGCTACGTCATTTGCTACGACCTAGCAAGGCGCCATTACCAGTTACTATTGATGCTGTAAAACATGTACCGTCAAGAGCGATGTTCACCATTTGTGGATTAAAGTTAAGTATTCCACAGCTACGTCCGTTTTTTGCTAGTCCAATTTCCTTGACCTCTTTCAGACCTCTCGCCAGCCTGCGTGAGCTAAAACGCGTGCCTTTCAGCTTCCTCTGATAGTGGGTTGGCTCTCTTGCCAATTCACAACAGAAAGCGTTTCTGAAGAAGAGAAATTTGTTAACATCAAGTATAGATTTAAGTGTCAGGAAGTCGCTTCTGAAAGTATTTGTATGGTGTGTAGCCATGTATGGAAGTGAAACATGGACAATAAATACACTCCTGGAAATGGAAAAAAGAACACATTGACACCGGTGTGTCAGACCCACCATACTTGCTCCGGACACTGCGAGAGGGCTGTACAAGCAATGATCACACGCACGGCACAGCGGACACACCAGGAACCGCGGTGTTGGCCGTCGAATGGCGCTAGCTGCGCAGCATTTGTGCACCGCCGCCGTCAGTGTCAGCCAGTTTGCCGTGGCATACGGAGCTCCATCGCAGTCTTTAACACTGGTAGCATGCCGCGACGGCGTGGACGTGAACCGTATGTGCAGCTGACGGACTTTGAGCGAGGGCGTATAGTGGGCATGCGGGAGGCCGGGTGGGCGTACGGCCGAATTGCTCAACACGTGGGGCGTGAGGTCTCCACAGTACATCGATGTTGTCGCCAGTGGTCGGCGGAAGGTGCACGTGCCCGTCGACCTGGGACCGGACCGCAGCGACGCACGGATGTACGCCAAGACCGTAGGATCCTACGCAGTGCCGTAGGGGACCGCACCGCCACTTCCCAGCAAATTAGGGACACTGTTGCTCCTGGGGTATCGGCGAGGACCATTCGCAACCGTCTCCATGAAGCTGGGCTACGGTCCCGCACACCGTTAGGCCGTCTTCCGCTCACGCCCCAACATCGTGCAGCCCGCCTCCAGTGGTGTCGCGACAGGCGTGAATGGAGGGTCGAATGGAGACGTGTCGTCTTCAGCGATGAGAGTCGCTTCTGCCTTGGCGCCAATGATGGTCGTATGCGTGTTTGGCGCCGTGCAGGTGAGCGCCACAATCAGGACTGCATACGACCGAGGCACACAGGGCCAACACCCGCCATCATGGTGTGGGGAGCGATCTCCTACACTGGCCGTACACCACTGGTGATCGTCGAGGGACACTGAATAGTGCACGGTACATCCAAACCGTCATCGAACCCATCGTTCTACCATTCCTAGACCGGCAAGGGAACTTGCTGTTCCAACAGGACAATGCACGTCCGCATGTATCCCGTACCACCCAACGTGCTCTAGAAGGTGTAAGATCTCCGGATCTGTCCCCCATTGAGCATGTTTGTGACTGGATGAAGCGTCGTCTCACGCGGTCTGCACGTCCAGCACGAACGCTGGTCCTACTGAGGCGCCAGGTGGAAATGGCATGGCAAGCCGTTCCACAGGACTACATCCAGCATCTCTACGATCGTCTCCATGGGAGAATAGCAGCCTGCATTGCTGCGAAAGGTGGATATACACTGTACTAGTGCCGACATTGTGCATGCTCTGTTTCCTGTGTCTATGTGCCTGTGGTTCTTTCAGTGTGATCATGTGATGTATCTGACCCCAGGAATGTGTCAATAAAGTTTCCCCTTCCTGGGACAATGAATTCACGGTGTTCTTATTTCAATTTCCAGGAGTGTAGTTTGGACAAGAAGAGAATAGAAGCTTTTGAAATGTGGTGCTACAGATGAATGTTGAAGATTAGATGGGTAGATCACATAACTAATGTGGAGGTATTGAACAGAATTGGGGAGGAGTTGGTGGCAGAACTTGACAAGATGAAGGGATCGGTTGGTAGGACATGTTCTGTGGCATCAATGGATCACAAATTTAGCATTGGAGGGCAGCGTGGAGGGTAAAAATCCTAGAGGGAGACCAAGAGATGAATACACTAAGCAGATTCAGAACGATGTAGGTTGCAGTAAGTACTGGGGGCTGAAGAAGCTTGCACAGGATAGAGTAGCCTGGAGAGCTGCATCGAACCAGTCTCAGGACTGAAGACAACAACAACAACAATAAAACCCCATGTCATTCCAAGCATGTGTGTCAATTTGTACCTCTCCATCTACATTATTCCGTGATTTATTCAGTATTAAAATTTATACTGAATTTTTGATCACCCGGTATACACGTCATGTTAGGCGGTTGCAGAGTTTAGGACAGGAGAGAGACTTCTTGAGAGATGACTGATGAGACGACCTTCGCTGCGCCTAGTAAGCTGTCTATGCTTGAGCATTGAGTACAAAGATAGAGCGGAAATAATATTCTCTTGCTACTGGTGTTTCCACCTTCCTTATTCAAGCTCCGAGTGTTTGGTAAGATGTGCTATCGTTCCAATCGCTGTTGACGTTCAGACGTGAATTTAATCCGCTCCCTCCATGACCAAAGTATGCAGATTTAATTTCACGCGTTCAGCTTGTTGCTCTCAATACGCAATTTATTAATCTTATCCTGTTCGCTCCTATCTTTCGGTGTAATTTACACATTTAGCTAATAACTTATGCAGTATAAAACTTCCTGGTCCGCTGCAGAGTGAAAATTTCATTCGGAGAACTTATGGAGTCACTGACTGTGTCCGCGACTTATTAACGTAACTGTGTTTCAGCCCCTCCACTCACTTGTGCCAAGGTTATGCCTTAGAATTATAATCCCTTGTCCGTTTGTCAATTTTTGAAACATATTGTTGGGTAATTTTCAAGCGTAAGGACTATTAATTATTGAAACGACCATTTGTTTCCGCTCAACGCTACAAGGTCCACCCTCCCATTAATATATCCATGTTACTGGTGTGGTACCCATTTACCCCCTGCTTGATTCTTTTAATAATATGTTCCACTGCACCACAGTGTCTTTGTTTTAAATTAATTTTTGCATGATCATTTGGGGTGGTTCCTCATTCTGTCGGTCATCAGAGTTTGCTAGTGTGCATCATTGGGGTCCGTACTCGACCACAACTACCACGGCACATAAGGAGGCTGGGGAGACATGTTTGTATGTAATTTTCTACTGCTGAAGAGTAAGCTAATCCCCAGTGAAGGGACACCTCTACATTGGAGGAACATACTCTCCTATAAATCTTCATCAAGCAATTTAGAACTTTCACATCGTCACTGACATTAGCGCAGCACGTTTCCATTGTGCCTTAATCGTGCCACAGCATTACGGATATTCGGTAATTGCGTTCAGGCACGCTTGATAAGACACCCAGGGAAGAAAAATGGTAGGCGTCTGCACCAAAAGATATGCACACCACGTGAATGTGGAAAAATCAATAACGCTTTCGTGGCGTTTGTTTGAATAGAGGCATGAAAAAAAATGCATTGAAAAATAAATAAGAATTCAAAAAACTACAAACTCTGCTAGTGTTTAAACTCGCTAGCTTCATACCCTACGCACATAAAAATGGGCACTAGATTTCCGTGGGCAAAATCGAAACACTACTTGCATTTGTTCCCGCACTGAATTGCAGGACTCTGAAACGAGACATAAATATGGAATGGTAGCGAATTTGCCCGATCGTAAAGTTTTCTACGACCACTAAAGCTTACAAGCGTTCAAGGAGTGAAACGCCACCAAACGGTGGAGGTACCGTAAAATTTAGAGGCACTCTGACCGACGAAATATGCCACTTTATTATCGGCACAGAACGTGTCTGCTACGCAATAATTCAGCCGTTTCGCCTTGCTGCAGACCTCTGCAGGCTGCATAACTATTTTATGTATTTCAGATGTATGACGTGCGACTTAAATCTCTTATTACTGCAACCATCGTCCATTCCCACTAAACAAATATTAACTGAACAACTCTATTGCGTATTTAGAGTAATTTGTGGTAATGGAACTGATATAATTATAACGCAATATTTTTGAAGATGTGTGGTAATTCTGCATATTGCGATTAACATGACATTGCATCAACATAATATAGCACTATCAAACGTAAGGAACCACGACCAGCACCAACAGAGTTATGAACACGAGTCTTTCAACTGCTGTAGAGATCTGCATCAGGTAAACTACTGAAGAGCGGGCCGCTCCCCAAAGAATGTAGATACTACGTTAGGAACAGTAAGCAACGTATTTGACGACAGCTGAGGGGGAGGGGGGCTGTGGTAAATGAGCACTGGATGCTGGGTATGGCAAAAATCAGTAAGGGTGTACAATTGAGAAAACAAGATTCACTAACTACTGAATTAAAATCTTGGCCCAAGTGAATTTAAGTTTATTTCAATCATCCTCGGTGATCACACACGAATCCAAAAGTAAAATTAACATCAGTCTTAACTGGCCACACGACAAAAGTAACAGTTAATCCAGGAGTGGTGTGGCTTGCTATTTAACGCTAATGGTGTGTCGGGTGTTCTACAGCCCATGTAATTTTTTTAACTGTTTTGAATATTTCAAAATTATAATTATTATGTTTAATCAGCTGCATGGTATTAGTATGGGTTGCTATTATTAATATATTGGCAACAGTAAAATTGAATTTTATTTATCACATTATAGTCACATACCACTTACAAATATTGAGACATACAATACTAAAATTAATGTTTTGTGCAGAAGCTATCGTACTGAAATAACTGAATTCATTAATTTAACAAAGAATAAAATATAATATAGGAAAACATGAAAACTATTAACTATGTGACATATTTTGTTGGTACATATGTTTTATATGTACACAGTACCACACATACTCATTATGCAAAAACCTTTTTCATGATTCATCATCTAATTTCTCCGTGCTGACACAATCATCACGTAGTTAGTTACGTGTTTTATTGATCAACAGCACGGAAAAACCGTTATGATGTGGAATGTGTCAAATACACAAGAAATGGACACAGGGAACAAGTTTCTTTTTCTTTTTTTGTTTACATTATAGTGTTATACCTAAATATTTCTGTTATCTATCCCATTCCCTTAAATGGCACATAATGCAAATATTACATCTCCAGATTTATTTACTGATATTCTATGGTATAGAAGGAGTTGTCGAGGAGGTATGATTTCAGTTTGTTTTTGAAACTATTACTGCTGTCTGTCAGATATTTTAATTCATCTGGTAATTTATCAAAAAGTTTTATAGCAGCATATTTTACCCCTTTCTGTGCCGAAGATAGATTAAGTAAAGGATAGTGTAGGTCTTACTTTTTTCTGGTATTGTAATCATGAATGTCGCTGTTGATTTTAAACTGGTCCATGTTGTTGAGAAAAAATTTCATTACTGAGTAAATGTTGTGTGAAGCAGTTGTAAGAGTTCCTAACCTTTTAAACAGATGCCTACAAGATGTGCGACTATGAACCACACACATTATTCAAACTACTTTCTTTTGAGCAGTGAATACCTTTTGCCTAAGTGTTAAGTTGCCCCAGAATATTGTTCCATATGGCATCAGAGATTGGAAGTACGCAAAGTATGTTAGCTTACTGGTCCCGGCGGAGGTTCGAGTCCTCCCTCGGGCATGGTTGTGTGTGTTTGTCCTTAGGATAATTTAGGTTAAGTAGTGTGTAAGCTTAGGGACTGATGACCTTCGCACTTAAGTCCCATAAGATTTCACATACATTTGAACATTTTGTTAGCTTACTAATTTCTACATACTCAAAATTGGCAGTTATTCTGATTGAAAAATTTACTGAACCTAGTCGCTTTAGGAAATCCAAAATATGACTTTTCCAATTAAGATTCTCATCTATATGTACACCCAAAAACTTAGTATGCTCTACCCTGGCTACTGACTTCTTTTGATGTGTTATGTTTATTGAAGGAATTATACTTTTTGCAGCAGAAAATTGGATGTACTGTGTTTTTTCAAAATTCAGAGCACGCCCATTCACCGAAAACCAATTAATAACTTTTACAAAGACCTTATTTGTATCATTTTCTATCGGAATTTCCTTTACTGGATTAATAATTATGTTTGTATCATCAGCAAACAGTGTCAGTTCAGCATCTTGTTTCATGTAAGAAGGGAGGTCCTTCACATATATCAAGAACAGGTGGGGACCCATGATCAAACCAAGTGGAACACCTAACGTAATTTCACCCCAGTTAGATGAAGTAGCAAACTCCTTTGAATCACTTGAAGCATATAAAGAGACTTTTTGCTTCCTGTTCTGTAGATATGACTTAAACCACTCATATGCTGCTCCATTTATACAATAGAATTGTAATTTTTCTAACATAATGTCATGGTTCACACAATCAAATGCTTTGGATAAGTCACAGAATATTCCTACTGGTGACATTTTAGTATTTAAAGACTCTATTACGTGCACAGTGAAATTGTATATTGCTGTCTCAGTGGAACTGCATTTCTGAAATCCGAACTGTGATTTACTACGTATACCATTACTGTTGAGATGGCTAACCACTCTTGAGTAAATTACTTTTTCAAAGATTTTTGAAAATGCTATAAGCATATTACTACTTCATGGTCCATAAAAAAAACTATGTCACATCTCTTGCAAGTACGTTTTGTTTTTCGGTATTATTTTCTTGGACATTTCATACAACGACTTTGTTTTTTCTGAACGTTAGGAAGTTCTTAAGGTAGTGGTCCTGTTGATTGTCATTAGACGCTTGTAGCCAGTTCTCTATGGAAATTCACATTTTGTCTTTTATTCCCTTGGCACCTAGTAAGTGCTCGAAGGAAATTCTACGATACCCTTCGACATGTCCGTCTGGTTTCGGGACTGGAATCATACATTTTTGCTGCTTTAATTCCTGTCACATTCATTAGAGCAAAGAACAAGGTCAGTGGCATTGCTTACTGCTTCTTGTTACATCACATGTGATAAAAAGTTCAAATACAAAGGTAACACATTTTTTAATACTGTAAAAATTAATTATCTCCGGTGTAGCTGCTTCACCTAGAAATCATCAATGGCAGCATCGTGATGCACTGTTAACATGAGTACTAACATTTCATTTTAATTTTTTTTAGGGGGGGGGATACAAATGAAACTGAAGTTTAGCTACCTCCACATTTTCTTCTTACAGGACGAGAATGATGTGTTAGAGTTTCACAAATCCTATCAGGCTCAAACGCGTCTCAATAGCTGCTCACGAAGTCCTATTCACAACTTAAGGTAGAAAAACACACCTGTAGTACTCTACTGACATCTCGTAGCACCTGCCCGGAGCTACAAAACATTGTGGCATTCCTTCTAGAAATTAAGTAAGAAATTCGTCATAAGGGTTGCACTACACCCCTGCATACCAATACCAGGTTAATTGCTGCAGTGCAGCCTGCCACTTGGTAGCCTTGAGGATGGAAAGATTGGGCAAAGAGGACTTGAACCCCATTCGTGATATAAATAAATTTTAAATGCACTTTATTACAAGGACCTTGAAAATTATATAGACGTCAAGAATGCAATTAAAAATGTCGAACGGAGTTAAAGGGAATAAGTTTAAGTTCCGACGCTGAAGGCTAATCGGGACGCTTTACATGCTAGACTGGTCAAGGGCCTGTGACTATCTCAGTCCATAACACAGACGTAAAATTACATTAATGTGCGTGTTATAAAAAGTGATCAATGAGCCGGTGGGTTTCTGGCGCCAGGTGGTATCGATTCTTACTTCCATCTTTGATCGTTGTCCCTGTGCCTTGTTATCTTTGCGTCTTTGAGGCAGGCTATTTATGGTGGTGCGCGTGGGCAAGTCGAGAAGTGTGGGTCCGCGCATGAGCCGAGTCAGTGTGTGACGTGACGTGCTTTCGATGTTGTCGTTATGGGGAGTTGGCCACACCATGTCACGTGGCACGGCCGTATGCCGTGATGACCAATTGAGTTGGGACACCGAAGAAGCATGGGCCGCTGCCGGGAAGTATTATATTGACACGGCTGGCCAGTGGCGACCAGGATTTGCTAATACCTCGAGAGCTATGTAGATGGATGGCGTGTGAATTCCACATGAAGAAGAAAAAAATAATCGCCAAGCTTTCGTTTTGAGTTCCTCCTTCTATATATAATGAATATTATTGTGTACTTAAGGACTGGTGACTGTTGCAGTTGCTCATGCTAGTGGCCAGCAAAACATTCACTGCAGTGTTGGCGAGGTGAGGTATGTTCTGAAGCGGCCATGTACCTCCTATGGGAGACTCTGTCCAGCGTTCGTTATCCTCGCGTTTTTAACCGCACTCTAGAGAAAAATGTTGCGGGTCCACCTGAAAGGCACCTAACGAAGCAATTGTGGCCGGCCGAGTACTTTCAGCCTGGCTTTCCAAAGAGATTACACTTCGCCCTGTAAGCAAGTGTCTAAGAATTCGTCGCTGCCCTTTGGAACGTGTCTCTGCGGCGATCGAAGCCTGCAGCCCATGATGCAGCATACCACTGACTCCCCAGACAAAAACTCATACCTGATGTTTACCACTCCGCATAAAAACCTCCCTTAGCAGAACAGAAAATCTTGATACTCGGTCGTTATAATTAAAGTGCAGCTGCTCATAGAAGTCCAGTGTGCGCTGTAATTATGACACTGAAACTTGGAAGAGAGTCTAATGCGTTAATGCGGAACAGGTTTACACTGGAGAAACATTAACTCCAATTTTGGCCACCAGGCGCAAATCTGGCTCTGTGTACACAAGAAAGACGTATATTTTGAAACAGGCTTAATGCTGATTTCATTATTAACCGACACTTACCCAATACGTTCTATACGAGCACCGGACCTGTGGACGAGTTGCTATACAGCGCCAGATTAGCACCTGGTGGCCAAAATCGGAGCTAACTTTTTTTTCCAGCGTAAATCGATTATGCATTAACGCATTAGCATATGTACCAACTTTAGTTATCATACGACAATTATAGCCCAAACTTCACCTCCTTGCACTTTAATTATGACCTGTCAGCAGCTCGTGGTCGTGCGGTAACGTTCTCGCTTCCCACGCCCGGGTTCCCGGGTTCGATTCCCGGCGGGGTCAGGGATTTTCTCTGCCTCGTGATGACTGGGTGTTGTGTGCTGTCCTTAGGTTAGTTAGGTTTAAGCAGTTCTAAGTTCTAGGGGACTGATGACCATAGATGTTAAGTCCCATTGTGCTCAGAGCCATTTGAACCATTTTAATTATGACCACCCAGTATTTCGGAAAAGATAATTTGATTTTGACAATGAATGACATTGTAACTGTAATTAGCAATTAGTACAAATGGAGTGGTTGAAACATAGTTGTAATGATAATGAGTGAAATTTATTGAACAGAAATGAGACGTCATTTTGCTAAGAAAAGGAATCCACAACTTTCTTGATGTCCGATTAACAACCTCTTAGATGATTTAACAAAACTGACTTGTCAACTTTTGGAGACAGTCTCTATGGGATTAAATGGGGTGAATTTTCAAGCCATTCTAAGTGCGAGAGTGTGTCAAAATAGGAACATACACTGATGAGCAGAGACATTGTGAACAGCTGCTGAATTGTTTGTTTGTACGTCTTAGGAACGAAATACATCACTGATTTTTCTTATGAGGGGTCCGACAGTTTGTTGGTATATTTTCCGAGTTATGAGGTATTAGATATCTACGCACAGGTCATGTAATTCGCGTAAATAACGGGTCGCTGATCTGCGTCCGCGGTGATGACGCTCGATAGCGACCCAGATTGGATCCATTGGATTTGGTCGCCGAGACATCATCATGAGCTCACTTTAATGGTCATCAAACCACTGTACCAGAGTTCCGGGTCCGAGACACGGACAATTACACTGCTGAAGATGACATGACCGTCGGGGAAGACATATAACATGAAGGGATGCAGTTGGTTCGCAGCTGTCAGCGTATCTTCGACTACAATAAGTCCCACACGAGCGCAAGAGGATGTCTGCCATAGCATAATAGTACTTCTCCAACCAGCCCGCGTCTGTGGCACGTTTCGCGTCGCCGTTGACCTCGACGGTGGCGTTTGTTGAGACGACCCTCCTGCCATTCTGTGACGCCTCCACTCCGATCGGTCTTACTGCAATGATTCTATACATTCGGAAAACACATACAAACCATTTCATTGCCGTGATTTACATCCGTATGGAGGTTCAATGTAGATAATCTAGAGTGTATCAAAGCAGCCCCGTGTGCTGTTCTAAGTGAATGAATTATACTATTTTGTCTCGCTAGCTTATTTCTGTTGCTCTGTATACATGTCTATAAACACCATGTTTACCACAGATAAAAACGTGGTCGCTTGTGGAAGTTAATTACGTACAATGAACGAAAAGGTGAGTCCATCATTGCTACAAATTTTTCTGGTTGAAACAATTTTATCTATGCAGCGCCAGAAACATGGCAGTACGTCCATCTCTAGCCAATGGAACAAAAAGCTAAATAATCAAGAACAACAAGACCCTTTAAAGCCACTACCGAGACTCTTCAAATAATAGTCGTCTAACTGATTTATTTGCTTGCCTAGCATTACACAGACATACATATTTGCATCATGTACTCCTAATTCATATCTCTGCAATTAGCTAGAGCAGCAGTAACTACCACAGCCACTTCGCTACTGTTTTGCCTATACAAAAGTTCACTGTGTGGCTATCTAGTTATACTGTGTACTTTAGAAGGAAGGTGGCGAGAGGGAGGGGAGATTGATAATAGTTTATTGAACGAAACAACTAAACAACTTAGCTTTCTCACTAAATGATTTTGACAGTTACGGTAAACTACAGTTATTACTGGATGGGATGTAAAATACAACGCCATGAAATTATTATTTTTGCGTTGACTCACTGCTGTCTTCTTGCCGGTAAATTACGACACTGAAGTATTTAATCTATGGAGGTTATTAGACATTCGTTTTAAGCAGTACCCTACTTGATGACCGATACACTGCGGAAATTAAGATAACACGACGAAATATTGTAAGGATACGTTAAACAATACTTTAATAAAGAATTATCAACAAAAAAATTTAGAAACATATCTCCGAAAGTACATTTTAAATGGTCATGGAGAACGCTAATGAGATGTCATTGCCACGATAATGCTGTCTCATTTTAACTAAACACTTCATTTGTCTCTATTGACCTATTTAGGCTAGACGGACTGAGAGATCAGTACGTATAACTGCCATGCAGTGGGCGCGAGTTTGTTTCTCGGTCAGGTCGAAGATTTTCTCTGCTACGGGACTGGATGCTTGTTGTGCCCATATCACAAGCAAGTCGTCCAACGTGGCGTCAACTGAAAAGACTTGCAACTCGACGGCCGAACTTCCCCACGTAGGGACTCCCGGTCTCAAATGCCATACCATTATTTCACTTAATTTTAACTGTCATATACGAGGGGGCATTCAATAAGTAATGCAGCAGAACGTGTTTCTGAAAGCAGGTTGGTTTTATTCACGTTCCAAAACACCACATTATTCCCCACGGTTTGGCTACAAAACCGCATTTCTCAACACAATCTCAGTTCAATGTGACAGCCTTCGGCCACCTTACAGGGAGGGTCTCTGTGCTCATATGCTCCACTCTATTCCCTGGCGTCGGATCCAACGTCTTGCTGCATCAGTAACCTCCCCACCATCCACGTGCTGCTTCCCGCTGAGTGCATCCTCCATTGGGCCAAACAAATGGAAAGTGGAAGGTGCGAGATCAGGTCTGTGAGGTCGCTGGAGAAGCCTTGTGAGGTCCTTTCGGATACGCAGATTTGTCTGACGCCTTCCATTGTCGTATTGTAGTGAACCAGGAGAAGTCGTTTTTTCAGTTCCCTAATGGCAGGAGAATACATTTCTGAGTTGACCCCTTCAGGGTACCAGGTGAACGTCGCCATGACTTTATGGCCTGACGATGCAGCTTCCAACATTTTTTTAGGGGAAAATGGAAATGGCGTTTGGCGTCATTGTGTAACCTCCCCCTCACTTATCGACCTTAACGACAGTGAAAAATTAAACCGCGTGTACCTAATGGAAATTTGGGAAAAGCAATCGTCACCGAAGTTAAACTGTCGGTAAAGAGGGGGCAAAGGGTTACATCTAAATGAAAGGAAAAATGCAAATGAAACTGGTGGAAATTAATTTTGAAAAGTGCTAAAGTTAATAAAGAAACTAAATGTGCGGCCGTTACGTTAACAATTAACTAGCGCTAATTAGATATTTCAGATTTGGGGGAAATTACAGCCGCCAGTACTAAGGACAATCACTATAGTAACTGAAAAAGAAAGGTTATTACACATATAATTAGCACTAGAATTGTGGCAACTGAAGGTTGACACGTGCAGTGTGAAAACTGAAAGTTTGTCAGAAGTAATAAATTTCGCTACACTCTGACTTAATTTAGCAAAAGAATTAATAAAACCGGAAAATCTAAAGTTAATTTAGTGACTGAAGTTCATAGTGAGCTTTCTTTCTGAAGCACATCGAAATTTAGTAAAATACGGTTAGTCTTGGACTACCTCTACAATCATTTCAAAAACTACTTGAATCTATGCAGTTTAGAAATAAGAGATTTAACTTTGAACTTGAATTAAATGATTCTGAACAATTAACAATTGTAAAATTTAGTACGTACCAAGCTGAGCTGCAGTCACAGGTAAGCTAAAATACGGTAACAAAACTCGCACTCTTAATTTGTGACTGTGTAATCTAAATATTGTAGCCAGCTATGAAGACCTTAACTGAACTTTGAATTTAAAGCAGTGAAATCGAATGATGATTTGAATTTCAACGACACTCGGGTTCATTCCAGAAAAGGAAGGGACCCTGCTTGGTAATGCAATTGAGACAATGAGCAACAAAGGTTCATGCTACATTGCTGTCATTTAGTTATGAAAATGGATCAGTTTGAAAAGCTGAGGTCTGCCATACAGTTCTAAAACTTTACGTGCTTCCAGTCTTCCTTGTTGGCTGATTGAAGGTTTGAAGCCGTCGATCGAGGAGGTGGCGACAGTCACTCACTGTCGGCCGTCGCTGTTGCAGAAGCTGGATGTTGGTGCGCCTACTTCTCGACACGGTCACCAGACGAAACGGACTCTTGATGTGCGCCAGCTAATGCTTCCCGTCCGCGACACCATGTCAGAAACTATCATCGCAAGTGGAGCGCAATTACATGCTGCCAAACCCCGAAAGCGCGGCAACTCGCGGGAGCTTCACACAAAACACCTGCTCCACTGCACCACCCCAGCCAGACTCCCCCTCTGCCCGCGCTCCACGGGACAGACTTAACACTACCAAAGATCCTCAACACTTTGGTTCTCCACACAACCTATCGATGTATTCGTTCGATAGCATAGTTTTCACTAGGCCAGACCCAGCTTATAAATAAAAATAATATTCACAAAACAACCAACATAAATGCATAAATATATATATATATATATATATATATATATATATATATATATACAAACAGTAAAACAATTACAATATATAAAGAGACAGAAATGTCATATCTTCAAGTGACAAAATAAGGAAAAAATTTGCAGTGCAATAGATGGAAATAGGAGGATATGCATTTCTGGCGTTAAAATTGGCCGGGAGGCCACTTAAGGAGCAGGTCTGGCTGTCTTGGAGCAGGTCTTATTACATTCGACGCCACATTGGGCGACCCGCCCGCCGGAGGTGGATGAAATGATGACGAAGACAACACAACACCCACTCCCTTAGCGGAAAAAAACCGACCCAGCCAGGAACCTTTTTTTTGTAACCATATATATTTATTTAAATATATGAGGTGCATTGAAGTCCTAAGGCCTCCTATTTTTTTCTCCGGACTGGAAAGACATAGAAACATGCGCATTGTTTTAAAATGAGGTCGCATTCATTGTCAATACGTCCCAGAGATGGCAGCACCATTACGTCAGATGGAATGTTACCGCCAGTGGCGAGAATGAGAACTATTTTAAATACTTAAAATGGCGACGTTTTCCTTACTTGAACAGCGTGCAATCATTCGTTTTCTGAATTTGCGTGGTGTGAAACCAATTGAAATTCATCAACAGTTGAAGGAGACATGTGGTGATGGAGTTATGGATGTGTCGAAAGTGCGTTCCTGGGTGCGACAGTTTCACGAAGGCAGAACATCGTGTGACAACAAACCGAAACAACCTCAGGCTCGCACAAGCCCGTCTGACGACATGATCGAGAAAGTGGAGAGAATTGTTTTGGGGATCGCCGAATGACTGTTGAACAGATCGCCTCCATAGTTGGCATTTCTGTGGGTTCTGTGCACACAATCCTGCATGACGACCTGAAAATGCGAAAAGTGTCAAAAGGTGAGTGCCACGAATGCTGACGGACGACCACATGGCTGCCCGTGTGGCATGTTGCCAAGCAATGTTGACGCGCAACGACAGCATGAATGGGACTTTCTTTTCGTCGGTTGTGACAGTGGATGAGACGTGGATGCCATTTTTCAATCCAGAAACAAAGCGCCAGTCGGCTCAATGATAGCACACAGATTCACCGCCACCAAAAAAATTTCGGGTAACCGCCAGTGCTGAAAAAATGATGGTGTCCATGTTCTGGGACATCGAGGGCGTAATCCTTACCCACTGCGTTCCAAAAGGCATACTACGAAAATTTTTTGAAGAACAAATTCCTTCCTGCACTACAACAAAAACGTCCAGGAAGGGCTGCACATCGAGCTAACGCTACGCAACAGTTTCTTCGTGATAACAACTTTGAAGTGATTCCTCATGCTCCCTACTCACCTGACCTGGCTCCTAGTGACTTTTGGCTTTTTCCAACAATGAAAGACACTCTCCGTGGCCGCACATTCACCAGCCATGCTGCTATTGCCTCAGCGATTTTCCAGTGGTCAAAACAGGCTCCTAAAGAAACCTTCGCCGTTGCCATGGAATCATGGCGTCAGCGCTGTGAAAAATGTGTACGTCTGCAGGGCAATTACGTCGAGAAGTAACGCCAGTTTCATCGATTTCGGGTGAGTAGTTAACTAGAAAAAAAATCGGAGGCCTTAGAACTTGAATGCACCTCGTATTAACAACGATGCATAAAAAAAAAGACATTTTATTCTATTAACCTGGTATATTCCTAGTGTTGGTTAATATTACTGTAATTTTATAGGTTTTCGTTTATATATTTTTCCTTTTCCGTTTTTCTGTTATTGTTGTTCCTTGAACCCTTTTACGAGTACATGACCATTTGTCATCTTTTTTATGGGTAGACATTGCAGGACAGGCATAATACTTTATATGTAGCATCGACACATTGATGTTGAGTTCATGTTTCTGCATGTCATGCACTTGTGATGCCAAAGGGACATTGTGCACTCCGGTTTGATCTCTTCCTCTAGTTTGCGCTGTTATGTGGGACAGTATGAGGGAAACATCACCATGATAGATGGAGGAGAAGTGGAAGAAACTTTTTTCAATATACTGCAGATTATACATAAATTGAAGAAGAGAGAAAGTTTTGTCATATTATATAAGAGAAGCAGAAAGGACAGTCTGAGTTAACAATATAATTTTATGCGGCACATAGTAAAGGAAATCACTGAAAAAATTATGAGTAGTTGGCACTTTCCATTAAGTAATGCTTGTATCCTAGACAATATAGTGCAAATAATGGAAAAAGACTGGTAGTACTACTGGGCATACTTTTGACACTGTTTTGGCTGCGAGCATGACAGATGTTTGGTGAGAAGCAGTTTGTATCACTGATTTCACTAAGAAGAAACACTTTACACTACTATACTTCACTATTTGAGGTGAGAATACAAAGCACTTTATCTTTTGTGTTGCACTTGTTCACTATGACTGCACACGTAATTCTTGTGGTGAGTGTGGTGAGGTGGCTGGTGGCGGTGCTCAGGGTCACAGGCTGGGAAGGACTCTGGCGATCGCTGTCTGCAGTGGAATCTGCAGGAAGTTTCTGAAGTTCTCGCGCCAGCGCCTGTGCTCGAACCCGGGCCCCTGAAGACGACAGACAGTCCGTCACGTGACCATTCAGCTGTCGTGGCGGACTTCTTAGGGGGAGAGATGTTGTGACGCCAGTCCATTGATTACCGCTTCGTTTCCGGTTCGAGGTGATGAACCCACGTTTCACTGGCTGTGACGTTGTTCGACAAAAATTAGTCACTATCAGCTCTGGTTACGTGCAAGCATTTCCACACACATAGTTGTTCACTGCTCTTCATGGCCTTCTCTTAGGAGGAAAGGAACCCAGAGGGCACACACCGTTCAATACCCCAACTGGTGAACGAGTGTGTCGGCAGTACCAACAGAGTAGTCCGGTTACTCAGCTGGATGTTTGATTGTGATCCGTCGACCACCTCGGATGAGAATATCCGCACGTCCCAACATTGCAGGACTCACAGCTGTGTGCGGGTGGATGGCACGAGGGAGATCTGACAGGTTTGCGCGAACTTGTTCCGAGGATGACAGAAACAAGATGTCAGATGCCTCTCCCGACGACTGGCCGTACTTTTATTCACCGCCAGGCCCCCGTAGACATCCCGCAAGCGCTTATGAATGTCTGCGAAGGGGTTTTCCGCCAATAAAAACTCAATGACAGCTCTCTGCATAGAACACACATTCGTTCCAAGAGGTCATTCATAAGACTATTTATAAAGCCGCCAGCTACCGGAACTTCGTGAAACAATAGGGACTGAAACGAGAATGTTCCACGACGTCTCACAACAAATTACGCATTTTTTCAACCGGAATTGACCGAGGAAAAAATGTGTGTGGCATTACTTTACTGAACGCTCCTCGTACGTACCCAAGCGATGATCTGATCGTACACACCATCTTATTTGACTTCAATAAGGCATGCGATACAGCTCCGCACTATCCTTTAATGAACTAAAAAAGAGCTTAGTAAGTATGATACGCGATTTGTGATAGGTTTCAATCTACCTAGGACTAAAATGAACGCCAAAGAAACTGGTATATGAATGCGTGTTCAAATATAGATATATGTGAACAGGCACAATAAGGTGCTTCCGTCGGCAACGCCTATATAAAGCAACAAAAATGGTTCAAATGGCTCTGAGCACTATGGCACTTAACATCTATGGTCATCAGTCCCTAAAAATTAGAACTACTTAAACCTAACTAACCTAAGGACAGCACAAAACACCCAGTCATCACGAGGCAGAGAAAATCCCTGACCCCGCCGGGAATCGAACCTGGGAACCCGGGCGCGGGAAGCGAGAACGCTACCGCACGACCACGAGCTGTGGACTATAAACCAACAAATCTGTCGCAGGTGTTAGATCGGTTACTGCTGCTACAATGGCAGGTTTTGAAGATTTAAGTGAGTTTGAACTTGGTGTTATAGTCAGCACACTAGCGATGGGACAGCATCTCCGAGGTAGCGATGGAGTGGGGATATTCCCATGCAAGCAATTCACGAGTGTACCGTGAATATCAGGAATCCGGTAAAACATCAAAACTCCAACATCGATGCGGCCGGAAAAAGGTTCTGTGAGAACGGGACCAACGACGACTGAAGAAAAGTTCAAATGTGTGGGAATTCCTAAGGAACCAACTGCTATGGTCAGCGGTCCCTACACTACTTAAACTACCGTAAGCTAACTTATGCTAAGAACAACACACACACCCATGCCCGAGGAAGGACTCGAACCTCTGGCGGGAGGGGTCGCCCAATCCATGACATGGAGCATCCAACCGCATGGCCACGACGACTGAAGAGAATCGTTCAACGTGACAGAAGTGCAACCTTTCTGAAAAATGCTGCAGATTTCATTGGTGGGCCATCAACGACTGTCAGCTTGCGAACCGTTCAATGATAGGGGCTTTGGGAGCCCGCTCGTGTACCCTTGATAAATGCACGACACAAAGCCTTACACATCGCCTGGGCCCATCAACACTGATATTGGACTGCTGATGAGTGGAAACCTGTTGCCTGGTCGGACGAGTCTCGTTTAAAATTCTATCCCGCGGATAGGCGTGTACGGGTACGGAAACAACCTAATGAATCATAGGACCCTACATGTCAGGACTGTTCAAGCTAGTGGAGGCTCTGTAATGGCGTGGGGGGTGTGCAGGTGAAGTGATACGAGTTCCCTGATACTTCTAGATACGAATCTGTCAGGTGACACGTACGCAAGCATTCTGTCAAATCACCTGCATCCATTCTTGTCCAATATGCATTCCGACGGACGAGCAATTCCAGGAGGACAGTGCGGCACCGCACACGTCCAGCAATGCTACAGAATATCTCCAGGAACACTATTCTGTGTTTAAATACTTCCGCTGGAGTTTGGTGAAGCTTCCCAGACACGAACATTATTGAGCATACGTGGGATGCCTTGCAACATGCTGTTCAGAAGCGATCTGCACCGCCTCCTACTCTTACGGATTTATGGACACGTAGTCAGCCAGCAGCAGCCGGCCAAGACAGACACAGCAACTGGAAAATAATTGATTTTGTGTCTTTTACGAGTCCCTAACCGGGAAGT
Organism: Schistocerca cancellata; assembly: GCF_023864275.1. Lineage (NCBI taxonomy): Eukaryota > Metazoa > Arthropoda > Insecta > Orthoptera > Acrididae > Schistocerca > Schistocerca cancellata. The sequence goes on along the minus strand of NC_064627.1, from coordinate 1,133,484,444 downwards.
TTCTGCATGTTAACTCAATATCTGATAACCACAGTTCTCGCGTTTGGTTTGTGTCGCAAAGTGCCTGAAAGGCACCTAACGAAGCAATTGTGGCCGGCAGAGTACTTTCACCCTGGCTTTCCAAAGAGATTACACTTCGCCCTGTAAGCAATTGTCTAAGGATTCATCGCTGCCCTTTGGAACGTATCTCTGCGGCGATCGCAGCCTGCAGCCCATGATGCAGCATACCACTGACTCCCCAGACAAAAACTCATACCTGATGTTTACCACTCCGCATAAAAAACTCCCTTAGCAGAACAGAAAATCTTGATACTCGGTCGTTATAATTAAAGTGCAGCTGCTCATAGAAGTCCAGTGTGCGCTGTAATCATGACACTGAAACTTGGAAGACAGTCTAATGCGTTAATGCGGAACAGATTTACACTGGAGAAACATTAACTCCAATTTTGGCCACCAGGCGCATATCTGGCTCTGTGTACACAAGAAAGACGTATATTTTGAAACAGGCTTAATGCTGATTTCATTATAAACCGACACTTACCCAATACGTTCTATACAAGCACCGGACCTGTGGACGAGTTGCTATACAGCGCCAGATTAGCACCTGGTGGCCAAAATCGGAGCTAACATTTTTTTTTCAGCGTAAATCGGTTATGCATTATCGCATTAGCATATGTACCAACATTTAGTTACCATACGACAATTATACCCCAAACTGGACCACCGTGAGCAGCTGCACTTTAATTATGACCTGTCCGCAGCTCGTGGTCGTGCGGTAGCGTTGTCGCTTCCCACGCCCGGGTTCCCGGGTTCGATTCCCGGCGGGGTCAGGGATTTTCTCTGCCTCGTGATGACTGGGTGTTGTGTGCTGTCCTTAGGTTAGTTAGGTTTAAGTAGTTCTAAGTTCTAGGGGACTGATGACCATAGATGTTAAGTCCCATTGTGCTCAGAGCCATTTGAACCATTTTAATATTGACCACCCAGTATTTCGGAAAAGATAATTTGATTTTGACAATGAATGACATTGTAACTGTAATTAGCAATTAGTATAAATGGAGTGGTTGAAACATAGTTGTAATGATAATGAGTGAAATTTATTGAACAGAAATGAGACGTCATTTTGCTAAGAAAAGGAATCCACAACTTTCTTGATGTCCGATTAACACCCTCTTAGATGATTTAACAAAACTGACTTGTCAGCTTCTGGGGACATTCTCTGTGGGATTAAATGGGGTGAATTTTCAAGCCATTCTAAGTGCGAGAGTGTGTCAAAATAGGAACATACACTGATGAGCAGAGACATTGTGAACAGCTGCTGAATTGTTTGTTTGTACGTCTTAGGAACGAAATACATCACTGATTCTTCGTATGAGGGGTCCGACAGTTCGTTGGTATATTTTCCGAGATATGAGGTATTAGATATCTACGCACAGGTCATGTAATTCGTGTAAATAACGGGTCGCTGATCTGCGTCCGCGGTGATGACGCTCGATAGCGACCCAGATTGGATCCATTGGGTTTGGTCGCCGAGACATCATCATGAGTTCACTATAATGGTCATCAAACCACTGTACCAGAGTTCCGGGTCCGAGACACGGACAATTACACTGCTGAAGATGACATGACCGTCGGGGAAGACATATAACATGAAGGGATGCAGTTGGTTCGCAGCTGTCAGCGTATCTTCGACTACAGTAAGTCCCACACGAGCGCAAGAGGATGTCTGCCATAGCATAATACTTCTCCAACCAGCCCGCGTCTGTGGCACGTTTCGCGTCGCCGTTGACCTCGATGGTGGCGTTTGTTGAGACGACCCTCCTGCCATTATATGACGCCTCCACTCCGATCGTTCTTACTCCACTGATTCTATACATTCGGAAAACACATACAAACCATTTCATTGGCGTGATTTACATCCGTATGGAGGTTCAATGTAGATAATCTAGAGTGTATCAAAGCAGCCCCGTGTGCTGTTCTAAGAGAATGAATTATACTATTTTGTCTCGCTAGCTTATTTCTGTTGCTCTGTATACATGTCTGTAAACACCATGTTTATCACAGATAAAAACGTGGTCGCTTGTGGAAGTTAATTACGTACAATGAACGAAAAGGTGAGTCCATCATTGCTTTAAATTTTTCTGGTTGAAACAATTTTATCTATACAGCGCCAGAAACATGGCAGTAAGTCCATCTCTAGCCAATGGAACAAAAAGCTAAATAATCAAGAACAACAAGACCCTTTAAAGCCACTACCGAGACTCTTCAAATAATAGTCGTCTAACTGACTTATTTGCTTGCCTAGCGTTACACAAATTTGCATCATGTACTCCTCATTCATATCTCTGCAATTAGCTAGAGCAGCAATAATTATCACAGCCACTTCGCTGCTGTTTTGTCTGTACAAAAGTTCACTGCGTGACTATCTAGTTACACTGTGTACTTTAGAAGGAAGGTGGCGAGAGGGAGGGGAAATTGATAATGGTTTATTGAACGAAACAACTAAACAACTCAGCTTTCTCACTAAATGATTTGGACAGTTACGGTACACTACAGTTATTACTGGATGGAATGTAAAATACAACGCCATGAAATTATTATTTTTGCGTTGACTCACTGCTGTCTTCTTGCAGGTAAATTACGACAGTGAAGTATTTAATCTATGGAGGTTATTAGACATACGTTTTAAGCAGTACCGTACATGATGACCGGTACACTTCGGAAATTAAGATAACACGACGAAATATTGTAAGGATACGTTAAACAATACTTTAATAAAGAACTATCAACAACAAAATTTAGAAACATATCTCTGAAAGTTCAATTTAAATGGTCATGGAGAAGGCTAATGAGATGTCATTGCCACGATAATGCTGTCTCATTTAAACTAAACACTTCATTTGTCTCTATTGACGTATTTAGGCTAGACGGACTGAGGGATCAGTACGTATAACTGCCATGCAGTGGGCGCGAGTTTGTTTCTCGGTCAGGTCGAAGATTTTCTCTGCTACGGGACTGGATGCTTGTTGTGCCCATTATCACATCACATTATCAAATCATCATCGTCGACAAGCAAGTCGTCCAACGTGGCGTCAACTGAAAAGACTTGCAACTCGACGGCAGAACTTCCCCACGTAGGGACTCCCGGTCTCAAATGCCATATGTAACCTCCCCCACACTTATCGACCTTAATGACAGTGAAAAATTAGACCGCATGTACCTAATGGAAATTTGGGAAAAACAATCGTCACCAAAGTTAATTTGTCGGTAAAGAGGGGGCAAAGGGTTACATCTAAATGAAAGGAAAAATGCAAATGAAACTGGTGGAAATTAATTTTGAAAAGGGGTAAAGTTAATAAAGAAAGTAAATGAGCGGCCGTTACGTTAACAATTAACTAGCAGTAATTAGATATTTGAGATTTGGGGAAAATTACAGTCGCCAGTCCTAAGGACAATTACTATACTAACGGAAAGAGAAAGGTTATGACACATATAATTAGCACTAGAAGCGTGGCAACTGAAGGTTGACACGTGTAGTGTGAAAACTGAAAGTTTGTCAGAAGTAATAAATTTCGCTACACTCTGACTTAATTTAGCAAAAGAATTAATAAAACCGGAAAATCGAAAGTTAATTTAGTGACTGAAGTTAATAGTGAGCTTTCTTTCTGAAGCACATCGAAATTCAGTAAAATACGGTTAGTCTTGGACTACCTCAACAATCATTTCAAAAGCTACTTGAATTACGCAATTTAGAAATAAAAGATTTAACTTTGATCTTGAATTAAATGATTCTGAACAATTAACAATAGTAAAATTTAATACGTACCAAGCTGAGCTGCAGTCACAGGTAAGCTAAAATACGGTAACAAAACTCGCACTCTTAATTTGTGACTGTGTCATCTAAATATTGTAGCCAGGTATGAATACCTTAACTGAACTTAGAAATTAAAGCAGTGAAATCGAATGATGCTAGCGTTTGAATTTCAACGACACTCGGGTTCATTCCGGAAAAGGAAGGGACCCTGCTTGGTAATGCAATTGGGACAATGAGCAACAAAGGTTCATGCTACGTTGCTGTAATTTGATGATTTGAACAGTTTGAAAAGCTGAGGTCTGCCATACAGTTCTAAAACTTTACGTGCTTCCAGTCTTCCTTGTTGGTTGATTGAAGGTTTGAAGCCGTCGATCGAGGAGGTGGCGACAGTCACTCATTGTCAGCCGTCGGTGTTGCAGAAGCTGGATGTTGGCGCGCCTTCTTCTCGACACGGTCACCCGGCGAAACGGGCTCTTGATGTGCGCCAGCTAATGCTCCCCGTAAGCGACACCGTGTCAGAAACTATCATAGCAAATCGAGCGCAATTACATGCTGCCTAACCCCGAAAGCGCGGCAACTCGCGGGAGCGTCACACAACACACTTGCTCCACTGCACTAATCCAGCCAGACTCTCCCTCTGCCCGCAGTCCACGCGGCAGAGTTCAGACTACCAAAGATCCTAAACACTTTGGTTCTTCACACGACCTATCGATGTATTCGTTCGATAGCATAGTTTTCCCTAGGCAAGACCCAGCGTAAAAATACAAATAATATTCACAAAACAAACGAATTATAAATGCATAAATATACACTCCTGGAAATGGAAAAAAGAACACATTGACACCGGTGTGTCAGACCCACCATACTTGCTCCGGACACAGCGAGAGGGCTGTACAAGCAATGATCACACGCACGGCACAGCGGACACACCAGGAACCGCGGTGTTGGCCGTCGAATGGCACTAGCTGCGCAGCATTTGTGCACCACCGCCGTCAGTGTCAGCCAGTTTGCCGTGGCATACGGAGCTCCATCGCAGTCTTTAACACTGGTAGCATGCCGCGACAGCGTGGACGTGAACCGTATGTGCAGGTGACGGACTTTGAGCGAGGGCGTATAGTGGGCATGCGGGAGGCCGGGTGGACGTACCGCCGAATTGCTCAACACGTGGGGCATGAGGTCTCCACAGTACATCGATGTTGTCGCCAGTGGTCGGCGGAAGGTGCACGTGCCCGTCGACCTGGGACCGGACCGCAGCGACGCACGGATGCACGCCAAGACCGTAGGATCCTACGCAGTGCCGTAGGGGACCGCACCGCCACTTCCCATCAAATTAGGGACACTGTTGCTGCTGGGGTATCGGCGAGGACCATTCGCAACCGTCTCCATGAAACTGGGCTACGGTCCCGCACACCGTTAGGCCGTCTTCCGCTCACGCCCCAACATCGTGCAGCCCGCCTCCAGTGGTGTCGCGACAGGCGTGAATGGAGGGACGAATGGAGACGTGTCGTCTTCAGCGATGAGAGTCGCTTCTGCCTTGGTGCCAATGATGGTCGTATGCGTGTTTGGCGCCGTGCAGGTGAGCGCCACAATCAGGACTGCATACGACCGAGGCACACAGGGCCAACACCCGGCATCATGGTGTGGGGAGCGATCTCCTACACTGGCCGTACACCACTGGTGATCGTCGAGGGGACACTGAATAGTGCACGGTACATCCAAACCGTCATCGAACCCATCGTTCTACCATTCCTAGACCGGCAAGGGAACTTGCTGTTCCAACGGGACAATGCACGTCCGCATGTATCCCGTGCCACCCAACGTGCTCTAGAAGGTGTAAGTCAACTACCCTGGCCAGCAAGATCTCCGGATCTGTCCCCCATTGAGCATGTTTGGGACTGGATGAAGCGTCGTCTCACGCGGTCTGCACGTCCAGCACGAACGCTGGTCCAACTGAGGCGCCAGGTGGAAATGGCATGGCAAGCCGTTCCACAGGACTACATCCAGCAGCTTTACGATCGTCTCAATGGGAGAATAGCAGCCTGCATTGCTGCGAAATGTGGATATACACTGTACTAGTGCCGACATTGTGCATGCTCTGTTGTCTGTGTCTATGTGCCTGTGGTTCTGTCAGTGTGATCATGTGATGTATCTGACCCCAGGAATGTGTCAATAAAGTTTCCCCTTCCTGGGACAATGAATTCACGGTGTTCTTGTTTCAATTTCCGGAGTGTATATACACAAAAAGTAAAACAATTACAATATATAAAGACACAGAAATGTCATATCTTCAGGTAACAAAAGAAGGAAAAAAATTTATAGTGCAGCAGATGTAAATAGGAGGATATGCATTTCCGGCGTTACAGATACTATTATTTCACTTAATTTTAACTGTGATATACGAGGGGGCGTTCAATAAGTAATGCAACACAACGTATTTCTGAAAGCAGGTAGGTTTTATTCACGTTCCATAACACCACATTATTCCCCACGGTTTGGCTACAAAACTGCATTTCTCAACACAATCTCAGTTCAATGTGACAGCCTTCGGCCACCTTACAGGGAGTGTCTCTGTGCTCCACTCTATTCCCTGACGTCGGATCGAACGTCTTGCTGCATCAGTAACCTCCCCACCACCCACGCAATGCTTCCCGCTGAGTGCATCCTCCATTGGGCCAAAGAAATGGAAAGTGGAAGGTGTGAGATCGGGACTGTGAGGTGGCTGAAGATGCCTTGTGAGGTCCTTTCGGGTACGGAGATTTGTGTGACGCCTTCCATTGTCGTATTGTCGTGGAGAAGGAGAAGTCGTTTTTTCAGTTCCCTAATGGCACGAGAATACACTTCTGAGTTGACCCCTTCAGGGTACCAGATGACCGTCGCCATGACTTTATGGGCTGACGATGCAGCTTCCAACGTTTTTTTAGGGGAAATGGAAATGGCGTTTGGCGTCATTGGCCGGGAGGCCCCTTAAGGGGCAGGTCCGGCCGTCTTGGAGCAGGACTTTATTACATTCGACGCCACTTTGGGAGACCCGCGCGCCGGAGGTGGATGAAATGATGACGAAGGCAACACAACACCCAGTCCCTGAGCGTAAAAAAACCGACCCAGCCGGGAACCTTTTTTTTGTATTCATATATATTTATTTAAATATATTAATAACGATGCTTTTAAAAAAGACATTTCATTCTATTGACCTGTTATATTCCTAGTGTTGGTTAATATTACTGTAATTTTATAGATTTTCGTTTTTATATTTTTTCCTTTTTCGTTTTTCTATTATTGTTGTTCCTTGAACCCTTTTACATGACCATTTGTCATCTTTTTTATGGGTAGACATTGCAGGACAGGCATAATACTTTATATGTAGCATCGACACATTGATGTTGAGTTCATGTTTCTGCATGTCATGCACTTGTGATGCCAAAGGCACATTGTGCATTCTGGTTTGATCTCTTCCTCTAGTTTGCGCTGTTATGTGGGACAGTATGAGGGAAACATCACCATGATAGATGGAGGAGAAGTGGAAAAAACTTTTTTCAATATACTGCAGATTATACATAAATTGAAGAAGAGAGAAGTTTTGTCATATTATATAAGAGAAGCTGAAAGGACAGTCTGAGTTAACAATATAATTTTATACAGCACATAGTAAAGGAAATCATTTAAAAAATTATGAGTAGTTGGCACTTTCCACTAAGTAATGCTTGTATCCTAGACAATATAGTGCAAATAATGGAAAAAGACTGATAGTACTGCTGGTCATACTTTTGACACTGTTTTGGCTGCGAGCATGACAGATGTTAGGTGAGAAGCACTTTGTATCACTGATTTCACTAAGAAGAAACACTTTATACTACTATATTTCATTATTTGAGGCGAGAGGACAAAGCACTTTATCTTTTGTGTTGCACTTGTTCACTATGACTGCACACGTAATTCTTGTGGTGAGTGTGGTGAGGTGGCTGGTGGCGGTGCTGAGGGTCACAGGCTGGGAAGGACTCTGGCGATCGCTGTCTGCAGTGGAATCTGCAGGAAGTTTCTGAAGTTCTCGCGCCAGCGCCTGTGCTCGAACCCGGGCCCCAGAAGACGACAGACAGTCCGTCACGCTGACCATTCAGCTGTCGGAGCGGACTTCTTAGGGGGAGAGATGTTGTGACGACAGTCCATGGATTACCGTTTCGTTTCCGGTTCGAGATGATGAACCCACGTTTAACTGGCTGTGACATTGTTCGACAAAAAATAGTCACTATCAGCTCTGGTTACGTGCAAGCATTTCCAGCACATAGTTGTTCACTGCTCTTTCTGGCCTTCTCTTAGGAGGAAAGGAACCGAGAGGGCACAAACCGCTCAATACCCCAACTGGTGAACGAGTGTGTCGGCAGTACCAACAGAGAGGTCCGGTTACGCAGCTGGATGTTTGATTGTGATCCGTTGACCACCTCGAATGAGAATATCCGCACGTCCCAACATTGCAGGACTCACAGCTGTGTGCGGGTGGATGGCACGAGGGAGATCTGACAGGTTTGCGCGAACTTGTTCCGAAGATGACAGAAACAATATGACAGATGCCTCTCCCGACGACTAGCCGTACTTTTATTCACCGCCAGGCCCCCGTAGACATCCCGCAAGCGCTTATGAATGTCTGCGAAGGGGTTTTCCGCCAATAAAAACTCAATGACAGCTCTCTGCCTGAAACACACAATCATTCCCAGAGGTCATTCTGAAGACTATTTATAAAGCCGCCAGCTACCGGAACTTCGTGAAACAATAGGGACTGAAACGAGAATATTCCACGATGTCTCACAAACAAATTACGCATTTTTTCAACCGGAACCGACCGAGGAAAAAATGTGTGTGGCATTACTTTACTGAACGCTCCTCGTACGTATCCAAGCGATGATCTGATCGTACACACCATTTAATTTGACTTCAATAAGGCATGCGGTACAGCTCCGCAGTATCCTTTAATCAACTAAAAAGGAGCTTAGCAAGTATGATACGCGATTTGTGACAGGTTTCAATCTACCTACGACTACAATGAACGCCAAAGAAACTGGTATATGAATGCGTGTTCAAATATAGATATATGTGAACAGGCACAATAATGTGCTTCTGTCGGCAACGCCTATATAAACCAACAAATCTGGCGCAGGTGTTAGATCGATTACTGCTGCTACAGCGGCAGGTTTTGAAGATTTAAGTGAGTTTGAACTTGGTGTTATAGTCAGCACACTAGCGACGGGACAGCATCTCAGAGGTAGCGATGGAGTGGGGATATTCCCATGCAAGCAATTCACGAGTGTACCGCGAATATCAGGAATCCGGTAAAACATCAAAACTCCAACATCGATGCGGCCGGAAAAAGATTCTGTGAGAACGGGACCACCGACGACTGAAGAAATGTTAAAATGTGTGGGAATTCCTAAGGGACCAACTGCTATGGTCATCGGTCCATACACTACTTAAACTACCGTAAACTAACTTATGCTAAGAACAACACACACACACATGCCCGAGGAAGGACTCGAACCTCCGGCGGGAGGGGCCGCGCAATCCATGACATGGAGCATCCAACCGCATGGCCACGACGACTGAAGAGAATCGTTCAACGTGACAGAAGTGCAACCTTTCTGCAAAATGCTGCAGATTTCAACGGTGGGCCATCAACGACTGTCGGCTTGCGAACCCTTCAATGATATGGGCTTTTTGAGCCCGCTCGTGTACCCTTGATAAATGCACGACACAAAGCCTTACACATCGCCTGGGCGCATCAACACTGATATTGGACTGTTGATGAGTGGAAACATGTTGGCTGGTCGGACGAGTCTCGTTTAAAATTCTATCGCGCTGATAGACGTTGTAAGTCGGCTGTTTATATTGGCAACGTTACATAGCGCTCTGTATGAAAATCACTGGCTGTGCTGTGTGCAGTCTCTGGCTAGTTTGCATTGTTGTCTGCCATTGTAGTGTTGGGCAGTTAGCTGTTAACAGCGCGTAGCGTTGCGCAGTTGGAGGTGAGCCGCCAGCAGTGGTGGATGTGAGGAGAGAGATGGCGGAGTTTTGAAAGTTTGTAAAAATGGATGTAATGAACTGCTGTATATATTATGACTTTTGATGGCTATTAAGGTAAATACATTGTTTGTTCTCTATTAAAATCTTTCATTTGCTAACTATGCCTAGCAGTAGTTAGTGCCTTCAGTAGTTTGAATCTTTTATTTAGCTGGCAGTAGTGGTGCTCGCTGTATTGCAGTAGCGGCGCTCGCTGTATTGCAGTAGCTTGAGTAACGAAGGTTTTTGTGAGGTAAGTGATTTCTGAAAGGTACAGGTTAATGTTAGTCAGGGCCATTCCTTTGTAGGGATTTCTGAGTGTCAGATTGCGTTGCGCTAAAAAATATTGTGTGTCAGTATTAGCACAGTCTTGTACAATTGTTCTAAGGGGACGTTTCATATGTCGACCCTTAGCCGAGGATACCTCACTGGAATCTTCTGATTTTTTCTTGTAGTTTGTGTATTTAGTGTAGCTTTTGTTTATTGCTAGCTCGTAATTATAGAGAGAATTTGCTTGGTAGTTGTGGTTTTTCATTGTTGCACAGTAAAACAGTTGTGGCATGCATGTAGATTTGCACCAAGTATTTCGCTGCTGCGCTTGCAATTAACGAGATATTATTTTCAGTGCTATGCTAATGTGTTCTCTTATTTTTGCTCTTCAAATTGTGCTTTTCTGTGTTATCGTGTGAAATATTGTGACAATAATGGAGTGTGAAAAACGTAATACTAGGCTCCAAAGTAAACTGAGAAATGACAGTGAAGACGAAAGCAGTGTGTTAGTACCACTGTGTAATGAATTAACTAATGTTCAAAGTAGTAATTTGGTAATTGTACATAGGGAAATGGAGCGACTGCAAATAATGCAGTAGGCAGTGAAACAATTAGTGAACAGGGAAGCATTATCGATCGCTCGGTCGGCAACAGCTCGCCTCAGGAATCGGGAATGACAGAACACAATACTGCAAATACTGTGGACTCCGGTTTTGGGTTCTCACCGTTTTCTCAAATCAGTCAAGACACATTTTCCGCTTGTCAAAATGTGAATGTTGCCGGTGCAAATTCATTGCCGAAAAGCACTGAGGAACATGTTTCAGACACCAGTGCACTGTTATTACAGTTAATGCAACAAATGGGACAAAGGCTACAAAAGTTAGACACAATGCTTGAACAAAATCTGAAACAAATGGGACAAAATCTTCAAAAGTTAGTCACAATGGAACAAAATCTTCAAAATTTAGACACAGTGGAACAACACCAGAGACAAACACAGCAACAGTTACACACAATGGAACAAAATCAGAGACAAACACAGCAAAAGCTTCAAAAGTTAGACTCATTGGAACAAACTCTCGAACAAACACGTGAAGATTTAACTGCTGAGTTACATAACATTGAATCGAAATGTCAAAAAGTCTGTAATGACGTAAAAACACAAATTTGTGAGCATTTCCAACCAATTTTTTCGCGGCATGAACATGCATTACAGAATCACGAAGCAGGCATAAAAGAACTGCAAATTATTGTTCATGAAAATCATGACACCTTGCAAGCTAAAATTGACTCAGTTGCATCTACCGATTCGGTTACGCAACTTGCAAAAACTCAAGAAAACTTAAAGGACACAGTAGAAAGACACATGGAGGAAATTAGTTCATTATCAGAGAAAGTAGTTGAACTTTCGGATAAGCTAAATAATTTATCTACAAAGGTAGATGATAATCTGAATGACACAAAACCGGTAGTCTTTAATGACACAGAAGAGTGCGAACAAATTAGGAAACTGAAACAAAATCTGAATCAAATCAATACGCAACGCCAAAGAGAAATCAGGGAAGTACAAGATCAGCTGACACATGTAATTCAAGAACTACGTATTTCAGAGGACACTCGCGCTCCAATACGGGAAGAGGGACATAGAAATACGGAACAGCCACAAAATAATAACACAGGGCATTTCGGAAGTTATGAAAGAAATTGGCAATGTGCACCGAATTTTGAGATGAAACCGCTGACACGACGTAACAATGACCGATATGCTACTCGCAGACACGATGATTTTGACTATAAGCTGTTCATTACTACACGTAAATTCAAAACGTTTAAGAATTCTGCCAACGACATTCATCCATAAATTCTCTCATTGTTTTCCTCCCAACTGGTCATTAGAACACAGATTAGAATTTATGTGGGGCTACTTAGAGAATGAACCAACTGTAAGAATGCGATCGGTCATTCACGATTGTCACAGTGAAGGAGAATTTTATCATGCCTTCCTCTCAGCATATTGGTCTCAAGCTACACAAGACCGAGTAAAACATAGCATCATAATGATGAAACATTTCGAACAATCTGAATTTTCCAGTCTTGTGAAATATTTTGAAGACATAATGCACAAAAATCAGTACCTGTCAAACCCATACAGCCCCTCAGAACTCATACGGATTTGCTTAATCAAATTACCTGAACATTGACGACATATTATTTTAGCAGAACGTTGCATAGACGACATTGAAGCTTTTCAGGGACTGTTACATGAACTGGAAATTGACACTGACAATCACGGAACGCGAAAACAGGAGCACAACAATTACAGATTACATCCGTCACAATTCCGCGATGACAGAAATAATATACGACAAGGCTATTCTTTCAATGTAAATCGTGACCAAAACAGACACCACTTGTATGACAACCGTTGGCAGAGTAGTAATAATTAAAGGGAAAGATCACCTCTCCGCGGTAATGACTATCACAGAGACAATCAGAGAAACAGACAATATGGGAACCAAAATAATTATTATCAAGGGAGACAGAATAACTGTAGACGCAACGGTCCAGTGCGCAGTTACGTCTCAGGGAGAAATTCTCCACCACGTGACAGACAAGAAAGAAACTATGTAAACTACCGACAAAACGACAGATCTGAATACCATCAGAACTGGCGAACTTCAAACAGGGCAGAGCCTTCTCGTCACGGTGAATTTGTAGAAGTTAGGTCTCCAAATCCCAATAACGACGCGTGCCAACAAAGGAACAGACAATGACTCGCACCGCAGGCTGCCGCGTGCGCCAGCTGGCTCAGAGAAAAATAACATAGACATTAACCTTGAAAAAATTCCAGTATTCTTTAATGACGTATACCACATGATAATTGCGTTAAAGTTCAAACTCTGCATACTAGGAAGAGCAAAGGGCTACACCACATTTCACATGTGAAACCATTTATTGAAAAATAATCTGCTTTTTAACTTAGTCTTTGCCATAAAATTTTTCACTTCACAATGCTAGTACGCTTCGTCAGACTTAGAAACTGTTAACATGCAACTATGATTTAAAGTTAACTATCCAGTCTAGAATCTAGGGAACATATTTAAACAGAAATTACGAATGCATTGTTATTGCGAACAGACGACACAGTGTTATTGTGTGTGTACATTTTTGCTTGTTAGTTGCACGATTACCTAACGACTATAAGGCTCACATACTTAGAACATTTACCAGTAGTGCTAATGAGATTTTAATGCAACATTTTGGTTTACTTGAAAATACATTCTGAATTAAAGTACTTTCTGAGAGATACCAGCTGACACAGTGGTTAGTTTATGTGACAGCTACACGATTATATCACGACGCTACTAATGAGTGACAATTTACATTGTTGCTTTTGTGGTGTATCTGTTTCATATCTGCACAGTTTTTCTGTATTATTCTGGAAAGTAAAACATGTTTTAGTAGTAACTTTTGTGGTATAGCTACAAGGAGACGGCCTTTTCCATAGAACAACAATACATTACAGCACAGTACTTTCCTCATCACGGCAATAAGCGTAATCTGTAACACTTGAGGGTATAATTACATTAATCCTCAGGGGGGTACATGCCTACTTTGTGTACCATGTGTTTGGCAAGCACATGGAGCCCTAGCTAATATGGTATTTGCTTATACAACTTTACACATCGGTACCATATTTCTCTAACACAAATTACACAGCTATCTGATCATTTAACTGAGAGATAAACATTTTTTTTACTACATCAGTGACAGATGTTTACGTAATTACACAGTTGGATAACTTCACACTTATGAAATTGTATTTTGTCTGTACTTTGTGAAATGCTCATATTTTTCGGAACCATTGTGATACTATGAGAGCTTTGAATGATGTATTTGGTATGGGATTATGATTTTTAAAGTGCGTTTGAGGCAGATGACACTTTTGACATGAGCAGAGAATTTTTTTAGGTTTTGAAATTATTGGAGGAAGCTAAGACGATTTTGAGATTTGACTGAGGTGTTATGATGTTATTTTTACGACGACGATGTGTATTATGCTGTTGAGGTATGTTTATGATCAATAAGCCGATGTTATATGAGGAATTTGATTATGCTACATATTTATTAAGATGAAATATTGAAGAAGTGTCGACGAATAAGGTAAGGAATAATGAGTAGTGTTTAGGGACTCTGGTTTGTGAAAAAGGTTATCTTCTGGTAAACCTTCCGGGATGTAAGGTCATGGTCCATGAGACTCACCGGAGGAGAAACACCCCGCTGAAAATGCCCAGCGCAGCTCTGGACGAAACGTTAGGAGCTGAAGAGTTTCATGGATCACAACCTTACATCCCAGAAGGTTTACCAGAAGATATGTCATCTGGCCGTGAAAGCCTTCATACTGTGTGAAAAAGGTTGTTGGAAACCAAGAATCGTACTTTAAGAGTTATGAAATGTATGTAAATGCGTGAATGTATTAAAATGCCGACGAAAATTTTTTGGACACTGTTATATCAATAGCATTTTGTTTCTACAGATTTGTAACGCAAATTCTTGACCTGTGAAATATTTTTATATGAGACTGTCACTGTAGTGGAAACTGGTGTCGTAAATATTTCCGTAAGAAAGTTAAGTGACCACCTGCATATAATGCGTCATGGGCACCCAGCTGTGTCAAACGCCTGGAGAACAAGCCATTAGAGTGTGTCCTTTTCAGAGGCACAGGTAGAAAAAAAAGGAAGGCCCTTAACCTCGCTGTTGACATTCGTTTGTAGAAAGCATTGTAAATACGACACCCTCGAACTTGAAAACATGATTACACTGTAGAGTTCTTAATTTATGATATTTACTGAAATGAAATGATGAGAAAAATTTCATGTCTATTGTCTTGCTAGTTGAAAGATTGTTTACTGCATTATGAAATGCCATATGGCTAGTGAATGACGTTTCACGCCTTGCTTTGCCTATTTTGTTTAATATCTAGTTTATAGCTGCACTGCAGCATTGTTTAAAATAAAATTTTATGAATGTACTAATATAGATATTTTATGCCTACAGATCCAGTAAACAATAACTTAAAAAAAAACGAAGGAGCAGAAAACGACATTTCCCTTCACAGGACTTGCATACATAATTTTCTTTTCAACTACTTGGTAATTTTTTTGGTAGAGTAAGTTTTTGTGGTGTACCACTTTAATTACATAGACATAAAGATGTGAATATACATTTCCTTTACCTGCATTGTTGTCTTTAGTGTTCTATTTTGTCTGCTTGAGCTTTGTCATGCTTAGGTGTAAGTTACTGCTGTTTGCCAGGCATAGTGCTGCCAGGCATAGTGCTGCTAAATTTCACTTTGTATTACTCTGTTAAGCTAGTTTTACTACTGATTTATTTTTCTTGTTGCTGCAATTTGGCTCATATTAGTTGTAATGTTGCATTTTCTCTGTCAATTTAGATTTACTGCTGCTGCCAATATGAATTTTTTTGTCATTGCTGTTTGTGTTAATTGTTTTGTGCTGCTGCATTGCCTCGTCCCTTAGTTTAGCATCTGAGCTCAGTAGATGTAAGTTAGCTTAAGAGGGGGGTAGACTATAAGAGAATGAGTTGCGATTAATTGGAAGAAATGCATTGAGAAGTTATACAAAAAAGTACAGAAAGCAGGTATAGGTAGGATTTTCTTGGAAATAAATGATGAGGTAAGATAATGAAATATAAATAATGACGTAAGAAAATTGTGAATATATAAATACAGAAAGCATGCTTGGATAGGATTTTTTGGTGGAAACAAATGTTGAAATAAGACGAAAAATCTATGGAATGAAGTTTTGGGTTGGACTGCAGTACCAAATGTTACGCTGAAACCAAACCCTGCCCTTTCCTCTTGTGTTACTCTGCTATATGTTTGTGTACTCTTGTATATTTGTATTTTTCCTGTCTTTATGTGTTTAACTGATATGAGTTATGTTGTAGAATTTTTCTGATAATATGTTATTTTCTTTGTAAAGATGTTTAGACATTATTTATTCTATTCCGTTTTAATGCTCATGTGTAAAGTTGATGTTTCAAAAGTTATTCTGATCTTTTATGTATGTACTTATGTCATAATTCCTGTAACACTAATGTATATGTTTATTTCTATTGTTTTGTAAAGCCTGTATTACTACAAATGTTATCTGTATTATTATGTTTTAATGATGTATTTTGTACCTTTGTTATTGTATTTTTCTGTTATAAAATTGTAATTGACACCAGTTCATCAAATTAAGTAACTTGTAAGCATTCATTTCACAGCACACATTTCTGTTGATCATAGTAATGCACAATATGTGAGAAGTTGGGACTGTTAGTGTTTGCACGTGTGTTACTAATTCAGCAAGGGACTGGATAACAGCATTGCTGGTTCTAAGGACAATTCCAAAAACTTTGTGAGTGTACAAGTAGTGGTTTATGGACTTGCTATCTTCTCTGCAAGACTCTTCGATGGTGATTGTGCACCTGCACAGTGACAACAGATGGCTGCTGGCCATCTCTACAAGGACTACAGTGGGTCTACACCTTTGCTGACTCACCAGTACCATTATTTCTACAAGGACTGCAGTGGGTCTGCACCTCTGGTGGCCCACCAATACCACAATCTCTACAAGGGCTACAGTGGGTTTGCTCTGTGATGACCTACCTACCAATATTCTTCAAAACGTCGAACGACTCTGCTGTGGGTTTGTTCTGTTGTGGCCCATTACCTGTCTGCATAACAAGAGTCAGCACTGTCTTTCTGTTGGAAGGACAACACTACTTCTTCAAGACTGCATGGAAATCCACTACTTCTGTGTGCAATTTCTTTTACTAATGAGACTTTGTGAAAAAAATGAAACTGTAATTACTATTATGATGAATGATCAGGACTACCTTTATGGACTGTGAGAAAATTTTAGCTTTTGACCAACATTGTATCAATAAGAGTATGCATTTGATTTCTTTGTTATTGTAATTACGATTATGAAAAATTTTAACAAATATGTATTGCCCAGTGCCCAAAACAATTTATAAAATTTTTTGTGGGGAGCATGGGGGCTATGTAAGTAGGCTGTTTATATTGGCAACGTTACGTAGTGCTCTGTATGAAAATCACTGGCTGTGCTGTGTGCAGTCTCTGGCTAGTTTGCATTGTTGTCTGCCATTGTAGTGTTGGGCAGTTGGCTGTTAACAGCGCGTAGCGTTGCGCAGTTGGAGGTGAGTCGCCAGCAGTGGTGGATGTGAGGAGAGAGATGGCGGAGTTTTGAAAGTTTGTAAAAATGGATGTAATGAACTGCTTTATATATTATGACTTTTGATGGCTATTAAGGTAAATACATTGTTTGTTCTCTATTAAAATCTTTCATTTGCTAACTATGCCTATCAGTAGTTAGTGCCTTCAGTAGTTTGAATCTTTTATTTAGCTGGCAGTAGTGGCGCTCGCTGTATTGCAGTAGCTTGAGTAACGAAGGTTTTTGTGAGGTAAGTGATTTGTGAAAGGTACAGGTTAATGTTAGTCAGGGCCATTCCTTTGTAGGGATTTCTGAAAGTCAGATTGCGTTGCGCTAAAAAATATTGTGTGTCAGTATAAGCACAGTCTTGTACAATTGTTCTAAGGGGACGTTTCAACGTGTATGGGTACTGAGACAACCTAATGAATCATAGGACCCTGCATGTCAGGACTGTTCAAGCCAGTGGAGGCTCTGTAATGGTGTGGGGCGTGTGCAGTTGAAGTGATACGAGTTCCCTGACACGTCTAGATATGAATCTTTCAGGTGACACGTACGCAAGCATTCTGTCAGATCACCTGCATCCATTCGTGTCCATTATGCATTCCGACGGACGAGCAATTCCAGGAGGACAGTGCGACACAGCACACGTCCAGAAATGCTACAGAGTATCTCCAGGAACACTATTCTGTGTTTAAACACTTCCGCTGGAGTTTGGTGAAACTTCCCAGACACGAACATTATTGAGCATACGTGGGATGCCTTGCAACATGCTGTTCAGAAGCGATCTGCACCGCCTCCTACTCTTACGGATTTATGGACACTTAGTCAGCCAGCAGCAGCCGGCCAAGACAGACACACCAACTGGAAAATAATTGATTTTGTGTCTTTTACGAGTCCCTAACCGGGAAGTTTCTGCATGTTAACTTAATATCTGATAACCACAGTTCTCGCGTTTGGTTTGTGTCGCAAAGTAAATCGATTTTGTGACATATTACAAGTTCCCAATCAGGGGCAAATTATTTGGTTTCACCTGAGTGCTTCGGTAGTTAGGTTACTGAATCCCTCGGTATTAATCGAATTTATTAGACGCAATTCCTGCGTTTTCGTCAGCATCTGTGGTATAGTTCTTCAGCATGTGCCGATAGCCCGTTATCTGAGTAGTTTAATTTTCTGTGTCTTTAGTGTGGATAGGGACTATGATTGTTGTGTGCGGATGCGAACCGAGTTGGTGACATTTCGCTCTCAGCTCCAGGCTGGGATGGCTTATACACAGCTGGAAGCTGTGGTGGAGGCGCACCACTGTTGTGGGCCGGCCGTGGGGATCCAACGGACGTCCAGCGCGTCAGAGTCCTCAGATCGGTCCTCACCGGCGGCCAACCCAGTTACTGCTGGCACTGAGGCTGAGGCCTCACCTGTGGTCGAGTGGGAGGTCGCCCCGGGGCGAAGTAGATGACGAAAGACTTTCTTCAAAAAATGTCAGTGTAGTGAATCAGTTTCATAGTTTATTTACTATAATTTGGGCCACCCACTGTCTGTGCTTACATGGTTTTCATTGTCGCAACTGAGCAACCTGGTCAATAGTCGTGACAGCATTCTGACCTAGCATGTTGTTTTATGTACAGAAGTTGCAGTCTTGTGAGCTGTACACCAAGCAACAATGTGCTGCACGTGCTCTAGTCCAACTTTGTTGTCACTGAATTTGTCAATTACATTGGCTTATTATCACACATTCAGTATACTGTGATCATAGGGTGCTTACTTCTCAGATCTCATAACTGAATTTTAATGTTTCAATATTGGTCTGTACGTGAACATCAAAATCCAATTTGCAGGGCTATTAATGACTGTATAATTGTCAGCAAATTGATTTTATTGTTGCTGTGAATACCATGTGATAACTCCTATCATCCAGTGTGATGGTGGTGATGACGATGATGATAATGTAGTGATAGTGGACCTCTGAAATCGCACGTGCATTTAAGGCCTCCCCAGCTTGTCTGACAAACAGTTTCCAGGTGCTGTCTGTGACTGACGCTGTCGCAGAGCCAGATGCTGTCGCCTGTCCTGTTTCAGAGAAAACTCCTCAGCCGGCAAGATGCTGGCAATCATAGTGGGTGGGATTATTAATAGTTAGGCGCGTTATGGGGCCCCTTAGGCACATGACAGCCAAAAAGGGGAAGAAAGCCATTGTGAACTCCGTGTGCATCCTTGGTGGAGTCATTCCAGACATGGTATGGGTCCTTCCGGATTCCATGAAGAGCACAGGGCACAGCCAGCTGCAGGGGTGACTCATGTTGGTATCTATGATGTGTGTCGCTTTGCATCGGAAGAGATTCTCTCTGGTTTCGACTGGCTAGCAGAAGTGGTAAAGGCTGCAAGTCTTGCTTGCGAGATGAAAACAGAGCTCACCATTTACAGCACAGTCGACAGGACCGATTGTAGACCTCTGGTACAGAGCCGAGTGGAGGGTCTGAAACAGAGTCCCAGACGGTTCTGCTACCGTGGAGGCTGCAGATTCCTCGATTTGCGCCAAAGGGCGGTTGGGTTCCGGGCTCCGCTGTATAGGTCAGGAGTCCCCTACAAGCAGGAGCGGCTGCAAGTGTAGCAAGGGCTATGTGACATGGACTGGGAGGTCTTTTAGGTTAGAGGGTCTCGGGAAAACACAAGAAGGGCTTCAGTCACAAAGGGTGCAGGCCGAACACAGGAACAACGAAGATACAGGAACCGTCTGTTTAACAGTTGTAAATTGTCGTAGCTGTGTTGGGAAACTACCAGAACTCCAAGCGCTAACAGGAAGCACTGATGCTCAAATAGCTATAGGCACTGATAGCTGGCTAAAACCGGAGGTAAACTATGCCGAAATTTTTGCAAATAACCTAACGGTGTTCCGAAAGGATAGGCTAAACACGGTTGGCAGCGGCGTGTTTGTTGCTGTTAGAAGTAGTTTATCTTGTCGGGAAATTGAAGTAGATAGTTCCTGTGAGTTACTATGGGCAGAGGTCATTCTCGGCAACCG
Source organism: Schistocerca cancellata (assembly GCF_023864275.1). Lineage (NCBI taxonomy): Eukaryota > Metazoa > Arthropoda > Insecta > Orthoptera > Acrididae > Schistocerca > Schistocerca cancellata. The sequence goes on along the minus strand of NC_064627.1, from coordinate 1,133,464,058 downwards.
AAATAAAATAAGAATTGGATACTTTTACTAACCTCCCGATTAAGATTATACTACTGCTGAAAGGTTCAAACACGTACTCGAGTAATATGACTATAGTTGGTAGTGACTTTAATTCACCCTCGATATGTTAGCGAAAATACATTTTTAATTCCGGAAGTACGCACAAAACATCATCCAAAATTGTGCTAACACATTCTCTGAAAATTATTTCGAGCAGTTAGTTTAGGAGCCCAAGCGAATAGTAAACGATTGTGAAAACACACTTGACCTCTTAGCAACAAATAACCCTGAGTTAATAACGAGCATCAAAACGGATACAGGGATTAGTGAACTCAAGGTTGTCGCAGTGAGACTGAATATTGTAATCCCCAAATCCTTAAAAAATAACGAAAAGATACCTATTCAAAAACGAAGATAAAAATTTTGTTGACACCTTCCTGAGAGACAATCTCCACTCCTTTCAAATTAACAAGACCACATGTGGCTTGAATTCAAAGAAATAGTATCGGCAGCAACTGAGAGTTTTACACCAAATAAATTAAACGACAGAGCTAATCCTGCTTGGTACACAAAACGGGTCAGATAACTGTTGCAGAAACAATGAAAATAACATGCCAAATTTAAACAGATGCAAAATCTCGAAGGTTGCCTATCTTATACAGAAACCCGAAATTTACCGCGGACTCCAATGTGACATGCTTATAACAGTTTCCACAACGAAACTTTGTCTGGAAACCTGGCAGAAAATGCAATGAGATTCTGGTCGTATATGAAGTATGCGAGCTGCAAGGCAGAATCATTGCCTTCTCTGCGCCATAGCAATGGAGATACTATCGAAGACAGTGCTGCCAAAGCAGAGCTACTAAGTACTGCTCTCCGAAACGCCTTCACAATAGAAGACGAGGTAAATATTCCAGAAATCGAACCAAGAACAGCTGCCAACATGAGTATCGCAGAAATAGATATCCTCGGATTAGTGAAGCAACTTTAATCACATAATAAAAGTAAGTCTACTGTTCCCGTTTGTATACCAGTTAGGTTCCTTTCAGAGTATGCTGATTTAATAGCTCCATTTTTAACAATCATATACAACCGTTCGCTCGACGGAAGTTCCGTACCCAAAAACTGGAAATATGCATAGGTCACACCAATATTCAAGAAAGGTAGTAGGAGTAATCCACTAAATTACAGACCTATATCGATAACGTCGATATGCAGCAGGATTTTGGAACATGTATTGTGTCTGAACATTATGAATTACTTCGAAGAAAACGGTCTATTGACACACAGTCAACATTGGTTTAGAAAACATCGTTCTTGTGAAACACAACTATTTACTCGCACGAAGTGTTGAGTGCTATCGATAAGGGATCTCAAATTGATTGCTTTTTTCTGGGTTTCCGGAAGGCGTTTGACACTTTACCACACAAGTGGCTTATAGTGAATCTGCGTGCCTAAGGGATATCGTCTCAGTTATGTGAGAGGATTTGTAATTTCCTGTCAGAGAGGTCACATTTCGTAGTAATTGACGGAAAGCCATCGAGTAAAATAGATGTGATTTCTGGCTTTCCCCAATGTAATGTTGTAGGCCCTTTGCTGTTCCTTATCTGTGTAAATTATTTGGGAGTCAATCTGAGCAGCCATCATAGGTTGTTTGCAGATGACGCTGTCGTTTATCGACTAGTTAAGTGATCAGAAGATTAAAACAAATTGTAAAACGATTTAGAAAAGATATATGTATAGTGCGAAAATAGGCAGTTGAACCTAAATAACGAATTTTGTGAGGTCATGCACACGAGCGCTAAAGGGAATCCGTCAAACTTCGGTTACACGGTAAATCAGTCAAATCTAAAGGCCGTAAATTCAACTAAATACCTAGAATTACAATTACAAAGAACTGAAATTCCAAAGAAAACACGGAAAATGTTGTGCGGAAGGCTAACCAAAGACTGCGTTTTATTGGCAGGACACTTAGGAAATGGAACAGATCTACTAAGGAGACTACCTACATAACGTTTGTCCGTCCTGGTTTTGAATACTGCTGCGCGGTATGGGATCCTTACAAGATAGGATTGTCGGAGTACATCAAAAAAGTTCAAAGAAGGGCAGCACGATTTGCATTATCGCAAACGATACAGGGTTTGGGATGGACATCATTAAAACAAAAGGCGTTTTTCGATGCGGAGGAATATTCTGACGAAATTCCAATTATCAACTTTCCGAATGCGGAAGTATTTTTTTGACGCCGACCTACATAGGGAGAAACAATCACCATGATAAAATATGGGAAATCAGAGCTCGTACAGAAATATATATGTGTTCGTTCTTTCGGTGCTCTATGCGAGATTTGAATAATAGAGAATTGTGAAGGTGGTTCGATGAACCCTCTGCCAGGCCCTTAAATGTGATTCGCAGAGTATCCACGTAGATGTAGATGTAGATGTAGATGGACAGTTCTGCAGGATTCATGGCGTCAGTCCTCTCCATCACAACTTCAGACTAAAGTCGAGTCCATGGCACGTCGCACTGCGGCACTTCTGCGTGTTCGGAGAGGCCCTACGCAAAGTTAGGTAGGTGTACCAGTTTCTTTGGCTCTTCATTGAAGGACATCAAGTTTTTAATAGGATAGAGTACATATGAAGTACCCCAAGGGAGTGTTTCTGGGCCGTGAATGTTGGTGGCAGATCATTTTGTGAGCTGCGTGAGGCTGTTCGTAGAAGATTCTGTTGTCTATAAGAAGAGTTTAAAGCTACGTGAATTAGCGAAATGCATTAACACCTGCAGAGAACTGACGATTTGTGCAGGAACTGGAATTTGACTCTGAATGTAATGTAATACTCGTGAGTAGCAGGAGAGACCTAGTACTGTTCGATTATACTATTTTAGATAACTCTCTGGAAAGTACAACAGCTTTAAAATATCTAGGGATAATCATCCGGACAGGAGTGGAATGACCATGCTTCATACATTCGTAACGTAACCATAGCAGGACTCGTGCAGCGGCAGATATTCAAGCGGACGGCCCCAGCCTTGCTCGTGCAGTACGTAAGACTTCGTGGTTGCCACTGCGCTGTCTTCCCTTTATCGGTAACGACCTAAAAAGCACAGCCAGCACAAGAAAGGAACTCTGCATTGTGCTACTACGCCGTGTACGAATTTTCACTTACCTGTGCATGAAATCCTCGCATGTTGCTGTTATGAGTGGGTAGTTCAGACCAAATTTTTGCTTATATCTTTTCAAGAGAAGAAGTCAAATGGTAGAAAAAATTGTTTTCTCATTGTTCTGTGGTAGGCATCACGAATGCACTGAGGCATTCGTGCTGTAAAAGGAGACACGACATGAAATATAGGTGAAAGATAGAAGTGCACACTCTTCTAGTTTCCTTACTATTAGGGAGTTCTTTTGCGGCACTTCAACAGACTTGATGGGTGACATTTTGACGAAAAGATACCGACGGGAAAGAAAATCGAACCAAACGCGTGTCTGCAAAGTGTGCTCCGAAGTCACTAAGAGCCAGATTGGAAGAGCCTGCCGGAAACAAATATCCTGGTTGTCCCCAAATTGTAACATAGCTCTTCGCATACCTGACTGTTTCAAAACATACCTCACACTGGCAAATTAAGTGTAAGAACCATGCAGGAATCAAAAACGAAGTTCAGTGACACTATTTGAGTATCTGCCTATCTTCCTATCTCATAATCCCCCTGTTACCAATAGTTACAACACGCTCCATTGTTTTACATAACACATCACATCAATGTGCTGCATTTTTAGTTAGAATGATACGGTTGTCGGAAAATGTGTTAAACATATCCGTGCACCTGCCCCAACCATGCTGATTGAGCCCTGTCTCTGATGTGTTAACTAGGTAGCTACAGGAAAAGTAGGTTCCAGACTTATTCATTGGAATCACCGTGAGGAAGAATGATTTATCCACGAAAGAACACTCGTTCGGTCGATTCTTGAAAACTGCTAGGCAGCCTGGCACCCTTACCGGCCTGGATTATTAAAAAAAAAAAGATAGAGAATGTAAAAACAAGAGCTGCGGGTTCCCTCATGAGGGGCTGGCCAGTGTGACCGAGCGGTTGTAGACGCTTCAGTCTGGAACCGCGCGACCGCTACTGTCGCAGTTTCGAATCCTGCCTCGGGCATGGATGTGTGTGATGTCTTTAGGTTAGTTAGGTTTAAGTTGTTCTAAGTTCTAGGGGAATGATGACCTCAGATGTTAAGTCCCATAGTGCTCAGAGCCATCTGAACCATTTTCCCTCATGGGATCGCTTAGTAAGCATGAGAGAGTTGGAGATACGCTCAACAAACTCCGATGCTACGAAAGAGACGTTGAACATTACGGCATAGGTCTTCTGATGAAATTCCGAGTGGCCTTGTAAGCTTGTACTTCCAGCCACATGTCTCTCGCTAAGTGGCCATACTGCGAAAATCAAGAAATTAGAGTTCATATGGAAGTCAACCGACACTCTTTCTTCCTATACACCATCCACAACCGAACAGGGAAAGCGGGCTGGGGGTGATAATGCAACCAGAAATCCCTCCACCATACACTGTAAATCCGATAACGGTGTCTAACGTTTTACAGATGTAACACAACAGCTCTTATGCTGTATGGATTTATTTTGTTTTTTGCTTTATTTAATGTTACATTGTAGATCGTCTGTAAATGTGTTTGAATCGATAACATAAAATTGTGTACTCTTTTCTTTGTACAAACTTTGATGTCGTGATTTGATTCTATGCAAAGTAGTGTATCTGCAATTTATATTCTTTGTCCCATTTGGAGGGAACAAAACTTACTGTATATGATTGTAATTTTGTGTGAATAATTTTTTGTAGAGATGTCAATATGTGTAAATGTTTTGTTTTATTTAATGTATTTGGTTGCTGTTATGTAAATTGCTGATCCTCACTTAGGGCTCTTAGTTAGTTTGTATGTAAATGGTGTAGTGGTTCCCCTCGGGAACGGAACTGTGTAGCGCGCGCAAATTGTGGTTGGCCTAGGTGGAAAAGGTGGAACTGATAGTCAGTCGGGGACGAGCCAGCAGTCGGAGACGAGCTACGTGTCCGTGCACTGCCAAGTAACAGATGCATATTGTGATGGTTCCGAGAGAGGCTTTTCCTGCCGCTTTCAAATGCCTCGGATGGATGGATAAATAGCTGGAACTATTCTGGAATTTGTGTCTGTCGTCGCCGCCAAGAAATGACAGAGTCCAGCAATTCTGTCCACGAATCCACCTACCAACATGCAGTTGCCACCACATTGCGCAATCACTGTAACGTAATACTATAATGATGTACAGTGAAGGATCAGCTTAATGGATGTGTTACTGTGCTGAAATATAAGGTAATTTATATCTGAATTTATGTACCTACCTTGATTTTTCTCCTCATCATAACACCTCTCAGGTTCCTCTCCGTTTGAGCTAAAGTGATATCCGAGTGTCCTTACTAAAAGAACATTTATGACCAATGTTATGCTAATCAATGCCTCTTGAACTTAGTAAAAAGAAAGTTAAAGTTAATGTGGCAAGAGAGCGAGTTAAAGTAAATATTGTTTGCTGAAAATAATTTTCCTATTAAAACTGCTTATTAAAGTGCCGTTGCCAACTGCAAAATTAAAAGTTCTTGAGACTGAGGCTTCTAAAGTTTTGCTTAGCAAATGATCACCTTCATATCTGTAGTAAATTCAAAAAGGGGAGTTAGTTTCTTGAAATTTTGTCAACATTGTGTTTCGCTGTAGTAAAAGTGGAAAACTGCAGTTGTGAAACATTATATGCTCGTGTTTGTTAAGTGTATATCTCTCTTGTGTATAGGAAGTGCATATTAATCATATAACAAGATCCACAGTTTGTCTATTGTATTAATGCTGAGTATCAAGTAACGGAGAGACCACTAATTAGTAAAACCATAATTTATGTAAGCCTGAAAGTAATAGGGTGTTTCGGTATCTCTTATAATTTTTGCCAATAGTTTGTGCTGCTCCAGTTGTTACCTTCAATCTTAAAACATATGTGTGTCAGAGTTCACTGCACTCCCGTGTAACAAAGTATAGGTTGTGTTTATCCACTAAAATTACTAATAAATATTTTCTTGAACGAGAATGTTAATCATTCTCTTGCCTAGTTAGGCTGGCGACCATTTTCTTTATCCATTAAACAGTGCAGATAAACAAAATTTCATTTGTTACTGTTCAAATATTAACGTAATTCTGACTTTCATTTCCGATAAGCCACCTCCGTTAGGAACAACACGGTGAACATAACATAATTCCTCTCAGAGGGTAACACTGCTCTGTTGCTTTATACCATAGTTGCTATAACAAAATAGTTCTGTTTTGCAAACTGCCTCCAGCTTCGAGGTTAAGGTATAGCAGTAGCAGACAGGAGTGTTATACAAAGACAAGAGAAAACAACAGTAGTGAAGCGGACATGAGACGAAACAAAATTTCGCTCACAACCATAGGTCAGGAATGCACCGTTGTAAAGCTACTGCCTAAAACGACAGCTTTATCCGGTAACCGAAAGCGTTTGTGTGTATATAGTACTGCATCTACAGGCCGCGGCAATAATGCGCAACATGCCAAGAATTTACGAGATGATGCGCCAGTCATTACTTTGACGATATTGGAAGTCCGAATTTGGAGTGTTTTCTGTAAAAAATGTGATTTGAGAAAATGAGAGTGTTTAAATTTAATATCTACTTTATATTTTGCCACAGGGTGAGCAGCGATCTGCGGCTGTTACGTTCGATAAAGTGTCGGAGTTGAGGGACTGTAACAGGATACAAACAGACCTAGTTTATAGTTGGTGTATAAAGGTAATTTAGTGTAGATGAGGAAGACCAACAATCTCGTAATTATCGAATACGGCATTATAGTGTGCTACTTTTCACAATCTTGCCGACTTAATATCTAGGCGTAGCGTTGCATAACAATACGAAATGGAACGAGCGTGTAAGGATTCTAGTGGGCAACGTGAATGGTCGACCTCGGCTTATGGAGAGAGTTTAGGAAAGTGTGGCTCATCTGTAAAGGGGTCCGCATATGGAACACTAGTCCGAACTATTCATTAGTACTGGTCCAGTGTTCGGGTTTCACACCAGGTCGTATAAAAGGAAGACAGCAAAGCAGTTCAGTGGCGGGATCCTAGATTTATTATCGGAGGACTCAATCAACACGCGAACAGTACGGAGATACTTAGGGAACGCAAATGGGAATCCCTGCAACAAAGGCGAGGTTCTTTCCGAGGAACACTAGTGAGAAAATTTAGAAAACCGTCGTCTGAAGCTGACTGCAAAACGATCTTGCTGCTGCCACCGTGCCACAAACATAAGAAAATCTAGGACTCTTACGGAGGCATATACACTCAGTCGCAAAAGTATTCGGACAGTAGGAAGTTTCACAGTGAGTACTCGAGAAACACTATGAAACGCAAACATATTTATTAGCAATATATATGCGTAACAACATTAATTACAAAAGAATTATTGTATTATTTCGTTTCCAAAATATAATTAACAGAAAAATTAACAACAAAAATGAGACATCCTGCACACCCCGCTGCTACAAAAGTATTCGGACACTGTCCAATAAATGTTCATAAGTCGTACGACGAAAATGTCAATACCTTGTGGGTCCACCTTTCATTTTCAATACCTCCTCCAATCTACTAGGCTTACTTTCCACGAGTTTTTTCGTGAAATCTGGGCCTATATTTGCCCATTCTTGGCGCAGTTTCTCTTTCAAGGTCTCCTTCGAATAGATGTTGTCTGCGCGGAGGGTCCGTTTCAATCTATTCCACAAATGTTCGATTGTGTTAAGGTCTGGTGTTTGGGGACGGAGCCGCAATACTTTCGGGCAACTGAAGAGCAACCTCATTTGTACAATATGCGCGGTATGCCTGGGATCATTATCGTGATAAAAATGAAAGTTGATCGCAATACCTAAATGTCGTGCACTCTGCTTCAAATGTCCTCGCACTATATTCAAATACGCTTCCTTGTTCGTCGTATCATCAATGAACACTAAATCACCCACACCATTGCCGGACATGCATACCCACACCATGATGCTCCCACCTCCAATCTTTACTGATGCTTTGAGGTTCCTGGGATTTAGCTCTTCATTGGTCTTTCGCCACACGTTTGCGTTTCCGTCGCTTTACCATAATGTAAATTTACATTCGTCGCAAAATATCACTCGATTCCACCAAGCCTGATCGTATTCGGCGCATTCCCTCGCAAAGTGCATACGTTTGTTCTGGTTCACTGCATTTATGAATGGCTTTCGCCGTGACACTCGACCATTGTACTGCGATCGTCGTATTACCCTCCGCACGGTTTCGGGACGAACTTTTATACCGAGGTCTCCCTCCACCTCACTTGCAATTCGTGCGGCAGATATTTTCGGATTCTGTTGTGCCTTTCGCACAATCACACGTTCATCTCTCTGTGAAAATGTCCGTTGCCGTCCAGTACTGCAACGAAATTCCAATCGGTCTTCTTTCTCGAGCCGTTTAATAATGTCGTGAACTGTACTTTTCTTCATGTTCACTATTGCGGCATTTTCCCTGCAGGTTTTCCCCTTCGCTTGATGTTAAACGACAAGTTGCCTTTGCTCGAACGTAGAACACTTCCCTCTGCGACCCATCGTCGACCTGCACAGGCTGGCAATACGTGTTTACTAATCGTCGCTACCGTCTCGCGGAAATGTCGGACACACTGCAGTCGCAACACCCTCTGTGCATCTCGGAAGGAACTATTCTCTCACGTGGTCCGCCTTTGTCTGAATACTTTTGTTGCACATTCCCATGCCGTTTTCAGGAAATATTACGTAACAGACACATGTCCAACAACAATTCTTCGTATTTGACGCGTGTTTCATGTTGCGACATTGTACCCAGAGCCCCAAATACATTACAAAGTGCAATTTCTGTATCTGTTCATACGGCAAACTGCAAAATTATGCGCCGTTACGTGCTGTCCGAATACTTTTGCGACTGAGTGTAGACAGTCATTTTTCCTTCTATTTGCTTGTGGATCATGGAGGAAAATCTCTAGTAGCTGTACAAGGTACCGTAGTAGATCTAGATGTAATTTGTCGTAGATCATTATTATTAACTGTACTTGTAAAAAAAGTTAATTCAAGTGCTTTCTATGTTAACCATCATTACAACATGTGAGACTTAACTATTGAATATCGACTACCATACTGTAGCTCTGTTTCCGCGTTCCGACCGTCATTTTACAACAATTTAATGGTATTGTGGTACTATCAGCGTAGTTGATTTAACAGCTGTACCCAATAAACATCACAGAAAATCCGCATCAAACATAACCAACCATGGTTAAGAATTTTTCAAGTTTGCCTCGCTTTGGTTGTCCAGCTGACAGTATTTTGAGTTAATTTAGAAAGTAACTGTACTTTTTGTCATGACGTGTGTTATCTTTGCAAAGTTTTCTTAAATGTACACGCTTCCGCACACACGTCGTTGATTGGCTGTCGTTTTACTGTCGCAGTTCCACAGCGGTGTACACGCAGTCTCTGTTTATCCGGAAAATTTTTCTCCATTCGACGTTTCCTACGACGCGCTGACCTTATTATCGATTGTTATTTGCACCTCATAAATAGAGATACAGACGCAGTTGAAAATTTGGTAAATATCGGAGGCCAATTGGGAGAGGAGGGGGAATTCCTTTAACAAGAATTTTTCAATTTGCCTAGCTTTCGTTGTCCAGCGGACGGTATTTTCAGTTAATTTAAAAAGTAACTGCACTTTTTGTCATGACATGTGTTATCTTTGCAAAGTTTGCTTAATTGTACACGCTTCCGCACACACGTCGTTGATTGGCTGTCGTTTTATGGTCGCAGTTCCACAGCGGTGTACACGCAGTCTCTGTTTATCCGGAAAATTTTTCTCCATTCGACGTTTCCTACGCCGCGCTGACCTTATTATCGATTGTTATTTGCACCTCATAAATAGAGATACAGATGCAGTTGAAAATTTGGTAAATATGGGAGGCCAATTGGGAGAGGAGGGGGAATTCCTTTAACCCGCACTTTTACATTGAAGCTGCGATACTCCTGCAATAAGACCACAGCTTAGCGACTTTGGCCGTGAAGTTTCTGTGGATGGCCGCCCCGTGTCGCAACTCGGGGCTTTACGACTGCGTGCGGCCCGCCGCCGCAGGTACGGCTGAACACGCGACTCTCGAGACCTCAGGGGGATCCGCGCACCACTAAATCTGAGGCCCCAGCGCCAGTAGGCGACGCCGTAGCTCGCGCGGGTTACGACCCGAGCGCCGTCACTGCACGCCAGTCCGCAGTTACGGCGGCCTCCAGAGGAACCACGCCACGGCATCCGTGTCGCAGTATTCCCGTTGCACCGCCCCCACCTGCTATGCGACCACAGGGTAGGAATATCTATGGAGCGGCCACAGTGTGAGAGAGCACGAAGTTACTTCTTATAATTTCCTTCTATAAAATTTTGTACTACACTACTGTCCATTAAAATTGCTACACCATGAAGATGACTTGCTACAGGCGCGAAATTTAACCGACAGGAAGAAGATGTTGTGATATGCAAATGATTAGCTTTTCAGAGCATTCACACAAGATTTGCGCCAGTGGCGACACCTACAACGTGCTGACATGAGTAAAGTTTCCACCCGATTTCTCATACACAAACAGCAGTTGATCGGCGTTGCCTGGTGCAACGTTGTTGTGATGCCTCGTGTAAGGAGGAGAAATGCGTACCGTCACGTTTCCGACTTTGACAAAGATGGGATTGTAGCCTATCGCGATTGCAGTTTGATGTATCGCGACATTGCTGCTCGCGTTGGTCGAGATCCAATGACTGTTAGCAGAATATGGAATCGGTGGGTTCAGGAGGGTAATACGGAATGCCGTGCTGGATCCTATACATCCGTCTGATGCCCTCCTTCCTCTCCCGCCGCCCCTCCTACGTTACCATCCATAATGCCAATTCCCACACCTTCTACCCCTCTGCAGGTGTGCCTCAGGGCTCTGTCCTCTCCCCTCTCCTCTACCTCCTGTACACGGCAGATAAGCCCCAACCCCCCCCCCCCTCTCCAGTACACCTCTTGCAATATGCTGATGACACCGCATTCCTCGCCCTCGCTCCTACCCTCCAACGGTCCCAACGCCTTCTCCAGAATCACCTTGACCTTTTTGCTGCATGGTGTAACCAGTGGCTCCTGAAAATCAATCCTTCCAAGACCCAGGCAATCATCGTAGGTCGTACCACTCACTCCTTCCAGCTCCTGGATTTCTCCCTTACTGTCTGCGCCCGTCCTGTCCGCCTCTCCCCCACCCTCACCTACCTTGGCCTCACCATTGACCGTCACCTCACCTGGATCGCTCATCTCCGCTACATCCAATCCAAAGCCCACAACCGCCTCCGACTCCTCAATTTCCTCTCTGGCCGGACATAGGGGTTGCACCCCTCTACCATCCTCCACACCTACAAATCCTTAATCTGTCCCATCCTCTGTTATGCCAGTCCTGCCTGGGTATCGGCCCCCCCCCGCCCCCCCAAATTCTATAAGTCCCTCCAGATCCTTGAGCGTCATGCACTCCGCCTTGCCTTCCATATATGCCTCCCGTCCCACATGCGGATCCTTTATGATCTCATTCCTTTCCCCCATCTGCTCCTATTCCTCGAACATATCCGCATTCTCTACACCTCCCGCCGCCTTGAAGCCCCTCACCCCCTGGTTGCTCCTCTCCTCTCCCATCCCCACCCCCTGCCACGTTTACACTGTTGTGTCCTCCCTACCCTACATCTCTACACCCTACATCTTCTTTCCCAAGGTGGTTTCCACCAACTCCCCCTCCCAGATGATGCTCTCTCTCCCTCCATTTATCCCTCCTATCAACTCTGATCCTGACTCCCCCTCCTTTCCTCTGTCCTTTTCCTGGGCTCCCTCTCCCCCCCTTCCATCCTCTTTCTTCCCCACCTCCCCTCTCTTTGCCCCCTTCTCTCCACCGGGTCCTTTTACATTTCCCTCCTCTGCCTCCCCTCATTCCCTCTCGCATCTGCCGTTCTCCCCCTTTATTAGTCTTCTCCCTCCTTGGTTTCCACTCCCTTTTTCGTTTTTTTCCTTCCTCCCTCTTTGTTCTTCCTCCTCCTCCAGGTCCCCCCCCCCCCCTCATCTGCCTTTGGCTCGGGACTGCCATCTTTGTGCCGCCACTTTCGAGCAGTGTTCTACATTGAGTGTTCTACAGTGATTGTATTACAGTGAGTGTTCCGTGTTGTGTTTTTTTGGGAAGTGTTGCGAACGGCCATCATACTGTCGCTAGGTGTGCCTTTTATCTCTTGCGAACAGAAACCACACTGTCGCCATGTTTTTTAATTGTGTGTGTACTATGTTACTTGTCTGATTCCTGTGTCTTTTATTAACGTTGCCAACCCCTTTTGCTTTCTGTTTTAACTTTCCGCATTTTTCCCCCATTTTACACTTGACGTCACCGTTTTATCGCCTGTTTTTCTTGTTTCTTTTCTTCTTCCGTCTTTTAAAATAAAAGTCCGTAGGCTGTAGAGCAGCGTACTAAGCTACTGCCAGCCCGCCCCCTTCGGGGGGAATTGAAAATCAATAAAGGAAAAAAAAAACTGGGTCCCAACGGCCTCGTATCACAAGCAGTCGAGATGACACGCATCTTATTCGCATGACTGTAACGGACCGTGCAGCCACGTCTCGATTCCTGACTCAATAGATGGGGACGTTGCAAGACAACAACCATCTGCACGAACAGTTCGACGACGTTTCCAGCAGCATGGACTATCAGCTCGGAGACCATGGCTGCGGTTACCCTTGACGCTGCATCACAGACAGGAGTGCCTGCGATGGTGAACTCAGCGACGAACCTGGGTGCACGAATAGCAAAACGTCATTTTTTCGGATGAATCCATGCATCATGATGGTCGCATACGTGTTTGGCGACATCGCGCTAAACGCACATTGGAAGAGTGTATTCGTCATCGCCATACTGGCGTATCACACGGCGTGATGGTATGGGGTGCCATTGGTTACACGTCTCGGTCACCTCTTGTTCGCATAGACGGCACTTTGAACAGTTCAGATGTGTTACGACCCGTGGCTCTACCCTTCATTCGATCCCTGCGAAACCCTGCATTTTAGCAGGATAATGCACGACTGCATGTTCCAGGACCGGTACGGGCCTTTCTGGATACAGAAAATGTTCGACTGCTGTCCTGGCCAGCCCATTCTCGATATCTCTCACCAATTGAAAACGTCTGGTCAATGGTGGCCGAGCAACTGGCTCGTCACAATACGCCAGTCACTACTCTTGATGAACTGTGGTTTCGTGTTGAAGCTGCATGGGCAGCTGTACCTCTACACGCCATCCAAGCTCTGTTTGACTCAATGCCCAGGCGTATCAAGGCCATTATTACCGCCAGAGGTGGTTGTTCTGGGTACTGATTTCTCAGGATCTATGCACCCAAATTGCGTGAAAATGTAATCACTTGCCAGTTCTAGTATAACATATTTGTCGTATGAATACTCGTTTATCATCTGCATTTCTTCTTGGTGTAGCAATTTTAATGGCCAGTAGTGTAGAAAACTGTGCAACTATCTTAATTCGACATACCTCCATCATTGTATATTCACCATGAAAATATTTGTTTTTCCTTATGTTCAGTTTTTCCGCTCATGCACATAGTAACATTTTACTCCACAGTGGTGCAGCTTCTTTTACTGGGTCAGTTGTCGCACGAATTGTAGCCCATTAGCCGTTAATCGAATGTTTTAACGTTTTGTAATATTTATTGTTCTTTTTCTCTGACACGAAATTTGTAATTAGTATTACGGAAGTGATTCTTTTTTCGTTTTATGGGTGACTGCACATTTGAGACAATATTCATTCAGATGCACTACCATAAGTTTCACTGTCAGAGTTGCTGTTCTTACAAAGGTAATGTTTATCAGTGAGCCCGTTCTCTACATGTAGTGCACTGGAACCTTTCTTTGCGTATATATGGCAGTGTCGTTGGCGCTCTGGGATACTTGCAGGGTCATCGAAAAGTCCTGGCTTCCTAAAGCGAAGATACATGCCGCAGGACGGGAATCTATCCGTGCACTGAAGGATGACGCTGACACATTGGTTCCTCCAGCTGACAAGGGAAAAGCAATGGCGCTGTTATGCACCAACGACTTTCTTTCTTTCGCTACTGCCTTGATCCCACATTGTACGCTGGGTCCACAGGGTTAAGGTAAAATTGAGCATGGTTACGTTTAAGGGCAAGATGGCCTTCCTGCTGCCACCCCATACCCCCAGGGATGCGATTAGTGTACCCCAGCTGTCTGTGTCTAGTATAGACCGTGAAACAGTGTGAATGTGTTTAAAACGTCTGTGAGTCGTGTAACTGAGACGGGACGTGGGGACCAGCCCAGTCTTCACCTAGTAGGATGTGGAAAACCGCCTCAAAACCATATCTAGGCTGGCCGGCACACTGGATGTCGTCGTTAATCCGCTGGGCGAATTCGATCCAGGGCTGGCGCGCCTACCTGAGTCCAGGAAGCAGCGCGTTAGTGCTCTCGGCTACCCTGGCGGGTTGTTAGGCACCAACGACTACCAGCATAAAATCAGCTCGACGCTACGAGACCCGGCCTACAGGAAACTGAGGAAGGATCCAACCTCGACAGCAACCAGAAAAACCGTGGCATTGCTGAGGAACCGAGAGCTACCAGAGGCACTGAGGAAACGGCTGTATCCATTGCTCCAACGACACCTCGACTATGTAGTATGCCCAAGATACACAAAGAAGACGTGCCTCTGTGGCCACTACTTGACACCAACCACAGACTGGTGAAACATCTGGCGAGATTCCTAAAACCCCTTGTGGGACACTGTTGTTAACAGATGAAGAACTCATCAGATAGTGAGAGTACGTAAGGACATGCAGGTACAAAGAGATGACCTTCTAGTGAGCTCCCACGCTACTTTGCTCTTCACGAAAGTACCTCTGCAAGACTCCTTGGCTCTGCCGAATCAACATTTACAGCCTCCAATAGTTGTCGTACGTCCGACCTTTGTATCTGTACAGTGAGTCAACTAATGTGTGCAAACTTAGCTTACCACTTAGAGCGCAAATGGACGAAACATATGAACTGTCTTCTCAGGTCCAGGGTGTCAAACAGACATTCTAAATAAATATGACCCTGGCCCTGCAAGGCAGCTAATATCAGCCGCGGACTGTAATAAAAATCGTGAGAAATGCTGCTGTTACGTACCTAGAATGCATCAATTAATAAAAGTGAAAGTTTTGGGTTCATTCTAGAAAGACAACACAGCTATTACCTTTTTTATTCTACATACAATTAATCAACTGTTGCTTTCAGGAACCAAGTGATGTTCAATTAATTTTGACACTCAATAACAAAATATTTAATTCTTGGACATATTGAAATGACGATAATTACAATCGTTATCTCTACACATTACAATTTTTATCGCAGGAAAGAATGATTGTTGTAGCTGGTCAATACACTGAGTTAGTGGAGAATAATTTTACTTTTTGAATCAATGAAAAAACTCTCATGCACTCAATGTGAGGGTAGGATAGTACCCTAGCTTTTGATATTCAATGGTCAAAGTGTACGCAAGTTGGAGTGAGTAAAATCTAGACTCAACATTTACTGTGGCCTAATGCGCGATGGTACTTTACAAAGCAGCATCTGCAACGGCGTTGGATCTGAAATGCTAATTCCCTACTCTGGCCTTGACTGAATTCACTCAGTCGCAACTTTCTTGCGTTCCATGGAACGGTAGTCTGTTCCTAGTCGAAATAATGGCTATTGCACACTTACTATGGGTTGGAGTGACGTGCACAACTTTCTTCCCCACAAAAATTCCCGCAGGAATAATTAACTAGCGCTTTGCTATCTTTCGCCACGATACAAGAAGCTATCGTCCTCACTTCTCAGAAAGCAAAGCTCTCAACACCATCGCTTATTTCCACACACTTGTGCGTTCCGCCGTGAGATGAGAGAGAGATACAGCTTTAAGGTCTCAAAATGCTTTTATATAACGGGGATACATGAGATTAACTGCAATTGCCTTCCGTTGATATAATGTAATTATTATTTTCTGAGGATCTCACACTGTATCATCCTGTTAAACTCATGTAAGGTCCATAAAATCCAGATGTCTTACATAGTGACACTCTTTAAATATTCACTAACGGTCGCCTACTTTGAGAGCAATGGAGAGTTGTATGAACAGACAGATGGAGTGAGCAAGGGATCCCTTCTTGCTTCAGATCCATTCATGGAAGACCTTGAGGAGGTGAACCTCCAAACTGCTCACGAAAAACCGAAGAACTTCCATTTAGACAATACATTTGTAATTTAGAACCATGCTATGTGGGTACTGGATGAGTTCCTGGACCACGTAAACATCATCCACGAAAACATCGCCTCGCTATGAAAATAGAGGAGAATGGCTGTCTCCCATTTCTAGATATATTAATATGGAAGATGGCAGATGGCACAGTAGGTCATTCAGAACATCGGAAGAAGACACACACAGACCTATACCTACATGCAACAAGCTACCACCATGCAGCGCAGCAGCCAACAGTATTGTTCAACTTGGTACACAGGGCTCACGTTATCTGTGATAGAGAAAGCCTCACAGACGAACTGCCGCACCTGAAGGAGATATTTCGCAGAAATCGATTGGACTGGGAAGTACTTTACTATCCACCATACTCCCCACTGCCACGAAGTCAAATGAAAGTCCTTGTGTTATATACAACGCTGGTGACTACTTTGAAGGACAGTAATAGGTGCAAGCATGTAACTCTTTTGTAACGGGTGTGAATAAATAGTTATCACTATTTAAGTTCCAACTCTCGTATTTAGTGTATTTCTATTGGTACTTGACTGACTGAAATTTTTCTTACATATCTACATGTACACGGTTACTCTACAATTCTCACTTAAGAGCCTGGCAGAACGTTCATCGAACCATTTTCATACTACTTCTCTACCATTCCACTCTCGAATGTCGAACCATTTTCATACTACTTCTCTACCATTCCACTCTCGAATGTCGAACCATTTTCATACTACTTCTCTGCCATTCCACTCTCCAATGGCGCTTGGGAAAAAGGAACACCAAAATCTTTCCGTTCGGGCTCTGATTTCTCTTATTTCGTTATGACGATCATTTCTCCCTACATAGGTGGGTCTCAACAAAATATTTTCGCATTCGGAAGAGAAAGCTGACGACTGAAATTTCGTAAATAGATCTTACCGCAAAGACAACCGCCTTTGTTTCAGTGACTGCCACCCCAATTCGCGTATCATATCAGTGAGACTTTCACCCCTATAGCGCGATAACACAAACGAGCTACCCTTATTTGCAATTCCGTCAATCCTGCCTGGTAAGGATCCCATACCGTGCAACAACATTCCAGCAGAGGACGGACAAGTGTAATGTAGGCTGTATCAAATGGTTCAAATGGCTCTGAACACTATGGGACTTAACATCTATGGTCATCAGTCCCCTAGAACTTAGAACTACTTAAACCTAACTAACCTAAGGACAGCACACAACACCCAGCCATCACGAGGCAGAGAAAATCCCTGACCCCTCCGGGAATCGAACCCGGGAACCCGGGCGTGGGAAGCGAGAACGCTACCGCACGACCACGAGATGCGGGCTAGGCTGTATCTTTAGTGGGTTTGTCGCATCTTCTAAGTGTTCTGCCAACAAAGCGCAGTCTTCGTTTCGCCTTCCCCACAATATTACCTATGTGGTCTTTCCAATTTAAGTTGCTCGTAATTGTAATTCCTAGATATTTAGATGAATTTACAGCCCTTAGATTTGTGCGATTTATCGTGTACCCAAAATTTATCGGATTTCTTTCAGTACCGATGTGGATGACTTCGCTCTTTTCTTTGTTTAGTGCCAATTGCCGCGTTTCGCACCATACAGAAAATCCCTCTAGATCAATTTGTAATTGTAATTGATCGTCTGATGATTTTACTAGACGGTAAACTACAGCGTCATCTGCAAAGGGGCTAGGTGCTGCTCAGATTATCACCATTTACGTAAATCTAGAACAGCAGAGGGCCTATGACACTACCTTGCGAAACGCCAGATATCACTTCTGCTCTACTCGACGATTAACCGCCTACATATATGATGCAATTGTTCTGTGTGCGAAACTGAAGATACTTACGCTGTCACATACAGTGTACGTATTCTCTAAATTCCCTTTAGATACATTTTTAACTGAATCGGTCGTTGTATTGTTGTGTATTTAACATACCTTTCTTTCATCATTTCGGTTTTTTAATGTGAGTATTCTGCTTTATTTCCTTTGTAATAATGTTTAGGGTCTTACATGTTTTCTTTTGATTTTATTAACCCATTTCTGGGCCATACCAAAAATCTTGTTGAACATTATCACACTGTATATACACTGGAAACTTATTTTAACTTATTTCGATAGCATGAACTCCTTTACGTATGTAAAAGGGTGTGCTAAAAAAATGGTCTCAGACTTTTGATGTGAAACACTTACCTTTTTAGTTAAAATAAACATTGTAAGTGGTCTACATCTTTATTCTCCATGTGATCATATTTAGGGCCGTCTACCACTAGATGGGCTCCGAATTGTAGCTTCTGACATGGCAGTCGGGTAACGTAACAAAGACAGTGCCTAGAAACAGCATGCTGTAATCCAGTGTCAAGCTCGAAGAGTCTGTTCACACATGCTGCACCCTGTCCGTCGGTATGACAATGCCAGAACACATGCGAGCACAGCAGCATCTGCAAAACTCCAACGCCCAAGGTATTCTGTCCCCGTTTATCCTCCATACTTTCCCTATTTGGCCCCATCAGATTTTCATCTGCTTCGAAAATGTAAAGAACGTCTTCGAGAACTTCGCTTTCATAGAGATGAAGTGGTGCGAGCAGAGGCGAGATTTGGCTCTGTCAACAAACACTCCACAGTGACGCTATCAACAAACTGATGTAATACTGGGAAAAATATATTTGTAAGCAGGGTGATTGTGTTGTGAAATAAATATGTAGACATGAAGGATAAAGGTGTAGAACGTTAATAACGTACACCTTATTCAAAAAAGCTTTGAGAGTTTTCGCATAAGACATTTGGAGAGAATACTTGTCGGTAGCCTTGTATCTGACGTATAATTGTTGTATGCAAATTGAGAGGAGGAGGATATTGGTGTTTAACGCCCCGTCGACAACGAGGTCATTAGAGACGGAGCACAAGCTCGGATTAGGGAAGGATGGGGAAGGAAGGCGGCCGTGCCCTTTCAAAGGAACCATCCCGGCATTCGCCTGGAGTGATCTAGGGAAATCACGGAAAACCTAAATCAGGATGGCCGGACGCGGGATTGAACCGTCGTCCTCCCGAATGCAAATTGAGAATTGGGCCCTACACTCAAACCATAATTCATATGTAACGTGTGCTACAATCCAGAGGAAACTACGAAAGAAAAGAAAAGAAATCCTTTTACAAAATTTTTGGAGATAGCCTTCCATTGCAACGATTATTCTGACACATTTTCTATTTCGGGAGGTCGGAGTGATGAGAGAAATGTCAGAGCCTCTTTTAAACTTTCTCTTATTCTTTTGACTGTTAATTTCTTTTTCTGTTCGCTGCTTGTTTTCAAATGTAGTAAAGCCTCTCAGAAGGAAGTGTGTCGTTGTTTATACAGGTTTTACTGGTCAATAAACAATTATATGAGCCCGCCCTCCTTACTCGATCCCAAGCCAGCTTACATGGCAAATCAGTTTGACACTGGATAAAAAAGACGGAAATTAATACGTGAACGTGGGGAGATGGTAGAATACACCTCACTATTGTACCTTGTGCGAGGCATCCCCCTTGAGGTGGTGGAAAGTTGTTTAAGATTAAATTGCGCCTGCTATTTCAATGTTGGCATAAGGAGATACGAGTTACAGGAGAAGTAATTACAATCAGCCTAGTAACTGCCTTCTTTTTACTACCATTTACG
This sequence comes from Schistocerca cancellata, assembly GCF_023864275.1. NCBI lineage: Eukaryota > Metazoa > Arthropoda > Insecta > Orthoptera > Acrididae > Schistocerca > Schistocerca cancellata. Next base: position 1,133,444,008 of record NC_064627.1, on the reverse strand, counting down.
CATGTATATAGTTATATCCTCCTCTTAAGGGGCTCCGGAAAGGCTCAAAATCATGAAAAGTTCAATTTTTACATTTTTGTGTTTTCTGAATCTGCAGACTACTACCTTTTAATAGATATATAATTTATTCAATTCCGAAGACTACAACTATTTTTAAATTTTTTTTGAAATGTGTTCTACATGGGCGTGACCCACTGTGGCGCTGTTAAACTGCTGTCAAATGGTGTTATTATTAACGTCCGTGTTCATCAGGTACATTTTAGTGATGTGAGATAAAGTATGTGTTGTGGCTAACCTGTGATGGTTCAATATATATCGCTGGTGTGATTGTCGATTGTTCATGTTTATTTACTCTGTCGTTATCTCGAAAATATTCGTAATTAATTCTGTTTCTTGAGTCTCTGTTTTGTTGAAGTATAATAATGAGTAAAAGTAAAGTTATTAGAAAACCCTTGAAGGATGGCAACATTGTAAGGTGCAAGGTATTTAGAAATATGGGAATGATGATAGGTTCTAACATGGTACGAGCGATACTTGCTTTAGACAAGGAACGCCTTCGGGCTGCAGACAGGGCTGTAAAGAGTCTAGAAATACAAGCAAGAGTAAACAGGAGGAGGAAGAAGAGGAAGCTGGAGGAGGAGTTTGCAGAGGATGAAGGTAATCCGTCCTATGGACCTGGAATGCACTAAAAAGTTAATCCAATCTTTGTCGCTCGATTCCCAAAACTTTTATTTTCTCATACTAATTACATGTTTTCTAAGGATCTTCCAAACATATTTGTTTCAAACTTTCAGTAAATGTTACACAGTACCTTCTGCATAATTTAACACAGCCTTTTTCCAAAAAACTGTATATTTTTGAATATATAAATAAAAAATTGCAAAAAAATGTTGTGAATTTTCATTACATTTGAAAAAAAAATCATCTTTAATAACTGAACTAAAATTTTGTAAAATCCCTGTGTTAAGTTGTAGCCCATATTCCAATAAATAATCTGTAAAAAGTTCAACTTCCTACCTCAAATACTTTGTGAGGAAAGATGTAATTTATAAGCGTTATTTTAACATTGCAAGTATGGGGCGTTCCGGAGCCCCTTAACATGCCAAAAAATAAGCGCGTCAGATTTTATTAATACAACAATGCTTTCCGTCTGGTGTAATGTTTGTATGATACGGTTCTCACTTAAGTCACACGCCGTCTGCGAGGTTACCTTCCATATAGTGTATAAAGGCACCTCTGTACGGCGTAGTGCCCTTGCGCCGCGAAGCAGTAGGCCAACATGCTGAATTCTTGGGTGGCTTCTGCTAGATAAGCCAATCTCCTGACTGAAGAGGGGACCGCCTATGAGCAACTCGTTGGATCAAGCCATGGTTGTTGCCTGTGCACCGCACGAAAGCGCGCCATTTTTTATGGTATATGAGTCACATAAACACATTTCAAAAACACTGAAATGGAAGGGGAAGGCTTAAGTGTATCCTCTTCTCTCATAAATTTTTCTCAGGGGCATAACAGAACAGGAGGGCGTTAAATGGAAAATTTCCTTTTCTCTGGTAGGTCAACAGGTAGTTACGAGCTCTGAAAGCCTATCGGTGGTCCTTGGTGGACTTTTTGAGCGGTGCCAGCAACAGAGATAAGCAAAAGTTCTTTGAGCTTTCGGGGACCGATTCTGGAGCATTTTATATGGGATTCTGATCCCGTGCTGTGGCTCAACTGGTTCAGATGGCTCTGAGCACTATTGGGCTTAACATCAGAGGTCATCAGTCTCATAGACGTAGAACTACTTAAACCTAAGTAACCTAAGAATAGCACACACATCCATACCCGAGGCAGTATTTGAACCTGCAACCACAGCAGCAGCGCGGTTCCAGACTGAAGCGCCTAGAACCGGAGGGCCACAGCGGGCGGCCACGCAATTTGAAAACTGGTATTTGTTGTCGCTTAGATGTTCGAGTTTAACTGAGACTGGCACCGTCTGAATTTTGCTTAAAACTGTAGTCATTATTCTTATTTCAGTTATTTATTCCTTTTGCGACTGGGAAACAGTGGTATAATATCTTACTCATTAGTTTTCCATGAGTGTGCTTGTTTGAATATCATATCTCCTTGTATCAAGGGTAAGCATTTATTTCTGCCGAGTCATGTAAAGCTTTTCGGCCACAATCTCTGGAATTGACGCCTCCTTTTTTAGTCGTACTATATTTTCCAGTACACTGCAGACCACTCAATCATATATTACACTCCTGGAAATGAAAAAAAGAACACATTGACACCGGTGTGTCAGACCCACCATACTTGCTCCGGACACTGCGAGAGGTCTGTACAAGCAATGATCACACGCACGGCACAGCGGACACACCAAGAACCGCGGTGTTGGCCGTCGAATGGCGCTAGCTGCGCAGCATTTGTGCACCGCCGCCGTCAGTGTCAGCCAGTTTGCCGTGGCATACGGAGCTCCATCGCAGTCTTTAACACTGGTAGCATGCCGCGACAGCGTGGACGTGAACCGTATGTGCAGTTGACGGACTTTGAGCGAGGGCGTATAGTGGGCATGCGGGAGGCCGGGTGGACATACCACCGAATTGCTCAACACGTGGGGCGTGAGGTCTCCACAGTACATCGATGTTGTCGCCAGTGGTCGGCGGAAGGTGCACGTGCCCGTCGACCTGGGACCGGACCGCAGCGACGCACGGATGCACGCCAAGACCGTAGGATCCTACGCAGTGCCGTAGGGGACCGCACCGCCACTTCCCAGCAAATTAGGGACACTGTTGCTCCTGGGGTATCGGCGAGGACCATTCGCAACCGTCTCCATGAAGCTGGGCTACGGTCCCGCACACCGTTAGGCCGTCTTCCGCTCACGCCCCAACATCGTGCAGCCCGCCTCCAGTGGTGTCGCGACAGGCGTGAATGGAGGGACGAATGGAGACGTGTCGTCTTCAGCGATGAGAGTAGCTTCTGCCTTGGTGCCAATGATGGTCGTATGCGTGTTTGGCGCCGTGCAGGTGAGCGCCACAATCAGGACTGCATACGACCGAGGCACACAGGGCCAACACCCGGCATCATGGTGTGGGGAGCGATCTCCTACACTGGCCGTACACCACTGGTGATCGTCGAGGGGACACTGAATAGTGCACGGTACATCCAAACCGTCATCGAACCCATCGTTCTACCATTCCTAGACCGGCAAGGGAACTTGCTGTTCCAACAGGACATTGCACGTCCGCATGTATCCCGTGCCACCCAACATGCTCTAGAAGGTGTAAGTCAACTACCCTGGCCAGCAAGATCTCCGGATCTGTCCCCCATTGAGCATGTTTGGGACTGGATGAAGCGTCGTCTCACGCGGTCTGCACGTCCAGCACGAACGCTGGTCCAACTGAGGCGCCAGGTGGAAATGGCATGGCAAGCCGTTCCACAGGACTACATCCAACATCTCTACGATCGACTCCATGGGAGAATAGCAGCCTGCATTGCTGCGAAAGGTGGATATACACTGTACTAGTGCCGACATTGTGCATGCTCTGTTGCCTGTGTCTATGTGCCTGTGGTTCTGTCAGTGTGATCATGTGATGTATCTGACCCCTGGAATGTGTCAATAAAGTTTCCCCTTCCTGGGACAATGAATTCACGGTGTTCTTATTTCAATTTCCAGGAGTGTATGTTTAACTGAAACATTTGCATATTGCTATTTTTGAACGTAGATGTTCACTACGTTTAGTTGTTCCCATTGTGTATCGGTCTTGTGAAACAGATGCGCAGTAGTGGAAGTCAGTTTGCCATTTTCTTTGTTATAAAATTAATCAAATGGCTCGCTCTGAGCACTATGCGACTTAACTTCTGACGTCATCTGTCGCCTAGAACTTGGAACTAATTAAACCTAATTAACCTAAGGACATCACACACATCCATGCCTGAGGCAAGATTCGAACCTGCGACCGCAGCGGTCGCTCGGCTCCAGGCTGTAGCGCCTAGAACCGCATGGCCAGTCCGTCCAGCACAAAATTAATCAATGTCACTGTTTCATTATGGATTAACCAAAGCCATCGGCCATACTTATGTATCAGGGACATTAGTTTTTGATAGTTCCGTTGTGCAAACATCTCTCCAAATGACAGATGGCATTTCAGTTGGGTTCCCACACCAAGACCTCTTTGATACAGACGTCGCATTAGAAGGGACGTCTCAGTTAGCTGACGCTGCTATGACAGTTTCCTTATCATATGGCCTGCCATATGGTAATGCTGACTAGTTCTGGTCTTTGAGAGAGATGTGATAAATGGGTAAAAAGTAAACAGATTTTGCAGTCGGCAGGGAATTTTTGATGTATCAAAGAACAAAAAAGTAACTATCTATGTGTTACGTACATAGTCGGATAGTGCGTAGAGACGATGTATTTTGTGGTCATAGTTAAGGAAAGGTACGGCAGGAACCATTTTTGAATTATTTCGGAAGAATTAGTGTTACGATGTTAGGAACGTTTACTATTTGAAAAAAGAAAGGCAGGCAGAATTACTATAGGTGTGGAGAGCTCAGAGTAATTAATTTGAAGATCAGTGTATCATTATGCAGTCATGTAAATAGTATAAGTAGTTCATGGGGATACAGGAGCTGTAGTGTCATAGATGTACTGGAAGAGGCAATTGGCCCAAGAGTGATGGAGGGCTACGGCTAATCGCCTACATGTGTAGCTACTATTTTATTAGGTACTTTGTACCCACAGAGTTGCGAAAGTGCAAACTCCGCAATGACAAGGGCGCGGAAGCCATTTGTCACTGGGACCTATGCTGCTCTCTTAGGAAGATTAGATTAGTACTTGTTCCATAGATCATGAATACGACACTTCGTAATGATGTGGAACGTGTCAGGTTAATAAAATGTGTCTATACAAGATATTACATTACACAAATATTACATGACACTCAATATTTATAATTTTTTTTGTGGGGGTTGGGAAATTACCCAGTTACTATATCCAAAAATTCATCTAATGAGTAGAAGGAGTTGCCATTAAGAAATTCTTTTAATTTCCTTTTAAATGCTATATGGCTATCTGTCAGACTTTTGATGCTATTAGGTAAGTGAGCAAAGACTTTTGTGCAGCGTAATTTACCTTATTCTGAGATAAAGATAGATTTAACCTTGAGTAGTGAAGAACATCCTTTCTCCTAGTGTTGTAGCCATGTACACTGCTATTACTTTTGAATTCGTTCGGATTGTTTACAACAAATTTCATAAGTGAATATATATATATATTGTGAGGCTACAGTGAAGATTTCTAGCTCTTTAAATACGTGTCTGCAGGATGATCTTGGATGAGCTCCAGCAATTATTCTGATTACACGCTTTTGTGCAACGAAGACTCTTTTACTCAATGATGAGTTACCGCAGAATATGATGCCATACGAAAGCAGAGAATGAAAATAAGCGTGGTAAGCTAATTTACTCAGATGTATACCGCCAAAATTTGCTATGACCCTAATAGCATAAGTAGCTGAACTCAAACGTTTCAGCAGATCCTCAGTGTGTTTTTTCCAGTTCAACCCCTCATCAATGCATACAACCAGGAAATTTTGAATATTCTACCTTAGCTACCGATTTCTGATCGAAGTCTATGTTTATAATGGTGTCATTCCATTTACTGTGTGGAACTGTATATACTATGTTTTGTCAAAGTTTAATTAGAGCGCATTTGCAGAGAAACAGTTATTGATTTTCTGAAAAAAACATAATTTACAATTTCACCTGTTAATTATTGACTGTTGGGTGTGATAGCTATACTTGTATCATCGGCAAAAGTACCAGCTTTGCATCATCGTGATTATAGAATGGCAAGTCATAAATATTTGTTAAGATCAGCAGAGGACCCAAGACCGAACCTTGCGACACCCCATTCTTGATTGTTCCCCAGTTTCAGGGATCACCAGTTTTTTGCGTATTATGTGAACTGTTTATTTCAACTTTCTGCACTCTCCCAGTTAGGTATGATTTAAACCATTTGAGCACTGTCCCATTCATACCACAGTACTTGAGCGTATCTAGAAGTATTCCATGATCTACACAATCAAAAGCCTTTGATAGATCACAAAAAATCCCAACAGGTGACTTCCGGTAACTCAGAGCATTTAATATTTCATTAGGAAAAGTATATATAGCATTTACCGTAGAAAAATCCTTCTGGAAACCAAACTGACATTTTGTTAAAACTTTATTTTTACAAATGTGTGAAGCTACTCTAAAATACATTACTTTTTCAAGAATTTTGGATAAGGCAGTCAGAAGAGAGATTGTGCGGTAGTTGTTGACATCAGACGTATCCCCTTTTTTATGCAGTGGTTTAACAATGGCACACTTCAGTCTATCTGGGAAAATACCCTGCTTCAGAGAGCTATTACATATGAAGTTGTTGTTGTTGTGTGCAAGAACTGCCGTTAGATGACCAGGTAAACAGTAGCGTACACATTCAGCATCTGTTGTTGTTCTTGTTGTGGTCTTCAGTCCTGAAACTGGTTTGATGCAGCTCTCCATGCTATTCTATCCTGAGGAAGCTTCTTCATCTCCCAGTACCTACTGCAACCTACATCCTTCTGCATCTGCTTATCCCATTCATCTCTTGGTCTCTCTCTACGATTTTTACCCTCCACGCTGCCCTCCAATACTAAATTGGTGATACCTTGATGCCTCAGAACATGTCCTACCAACCGATCCCTTCTTCTGGTCAAGTTGTACCCATCTAATCTTCAGCATTCTTCTGTAGCACCACATTTCGAAAGCTTCTATTCTCTTCTTGTCCAAACTATTTACTGTCCATGTTTCACTTCCATACATGGCTACACTCCATACAAATACTTTCAGAAATGACTTCCTGACACTTAAATCTATACTCGATGTTAACAAATTTCTCTTCTTCAGAAACGCTTTCCTTGCCATTAACAGTCTACATTTTATATCCTCTCTACTTCGAACATCATCAGTTATTTTGCTCCCCAAAGAGCAAAACTTCTTTACTACTTTAAGTGTCTCATTTCCTAATGTAATACCCTCAACATCACCCGACTTAATTCGACTACATTCCATTATCCTCGTTTTGCTTTTGTTGAAGTTCATCTTATATCCCCCCTTCAAGACACCATCCATTCCGTTCAACTGCTCTTCTAAGTCCTTTGCTGTCTCTGACAGAATTACAATGTCATCGGCAAACCTAAAGCTTTTATTTCTTCTCCATGGATTTTAATACCTACTCCGAATTTTTCTTTTGTTTCCTTTACTGCTTGCTCAATATACAGATTTAATAACATCGGGGAGAGGCTACAACCCTGTATTACTCCCTTCCCAACCACTGCTTCCCTTTCATGTTCCTCGACTCGGTAATTTTCACATCTGTCAACACGTGCTTTCTTTGGGATTGGAATTATTATATTCTTCTTGAAGTCTGAGGGTATTTCGCCTGTTACATACATCTTGCTCACCAGATGGTAGAGTTTTGTCAGGACTGGCTCTCACAAGGCCGTCAGTAGTTGCAATGGAATGTTGTCTACTCCGGGGGACTTGTTTCGACTCAGGTCTTTCAGTGCTCTGTCAACTCTTCACGCAGTATCTTATCTCCCATTTCATCTTCATCTACATCCTCTTCCATTTCCATAATATTGTCCTCGAGTGCATCGCCCTTGTATAGACCCTCTATATACTCCTTCCACCTTTCTGCTTTCCCTACTTTGCTTAGAACTGGGTTTCCATCTGAGCTCTTGATGTTCATACAAGTGGTTCTCTTATCTCCAAAGACCTCTTTAATTTTCCTGTAGGCAGTATCTATCTTACCCCTAGTGAGATAAGCCTCTACATCCTTACATTTGTCCTCTGGCCACCCCTGCTTAGCCATTTTGCACTTCCTGTCGATCTCATTTTTGAGACGTTTGTATTCTTTTTTGCCTGCTTCTTTTACTGCATTTTTTTATTTTCTCCTTTCATCAATTAAATGCAATATTTCTTCTGTTACCCAGGGATATCTACTAGCCCTCGTCTTTTCACCTACTTGATCCTCTGCTGCCTTCACTACTTCATCCCTCAAAGCTACCCATTCTTCTTCTACTGTATTTCTTTCCCCCATCCCTGTCAATTGTTCCCTTATGCTCTGCCTGAAACTCTGTACAACCTCTGGTTCTTTCAGTTTATCCAGGTCCCATCCCCTTAAATTCCCACCTTTTTGCAGTTTCTTGAGTTTTAATCTACAGGTCATAACCAATAGATTGTGGTCAGAGTCCACATCTGCCCCTGGAAATGTCTTTCAATTTAAAACCTGGTTCCTAAATCTCTGTCTTACCATTATATAATCTATCTGATACCTTTTAGTATCTCCAGAGTTCTTGCATGTATACAACCTTCTATCATGATTATTAAACCAAGTGTTAGCTATGATTAAGTTGTGCTCTGTGCAAAATTCTACCAGGCGGCTTTCTCTTTCATTTCTTAGCCCCAATCCATATTCACTTACTACGTTTCCTTCTCTCCCTTTCCCTACACTCGAATTCCAGTCACCCATGACTATTAAATTTTCGTCTCCCTTCACTATCTGAATAATTTATTTTATTTCATCATACATTTCTTCAATTTCTTCGTCATCTGCAGAGCTAGTTGGTATATAAACTTGTACTACTGTAGTAGGTGTGGGCTTCGTATGTATCTTGGCCACAATAATACGTTCACTATGCTGTTTGTAGTAGCTTACCCTCATTCGTATTTTCCTATTCATTATTAAACCTACTCCTGCATTACCCCTATTTGACTTTGTGTTTATAACCCTGTAGTCACCTGACCAGAAGACTTGTTCTTGCTGCCACCGAACTTCACTAATTTCCACTATGTCTAACTTTAACCTATCCATTTCCCTTTTTAAATTTTCTAACCTACCTGCCCGATTAAGGGATCTGACATTCCACGCTCCGATCCGTAGAACGCCAGTTTTCTTTCTTCTGATAACGACATCCTCTTGAGTAGACCCCGCTCGGAGATCCGAATGGGGGACTATTTTACCTCCGGAATATTTTACCCAAGAGGACGCCATCATCATTTAATCATACAGTAAAGCTGCATGCCCTCGGGAAAAATTACGGCCGTAGTTTCCCCTTGCTTTCAGCCTTTCGCAGTACCAGCACAGCAAGGCCGTTTTGGTTAATGTTACAAGGCCAGATCAGTCAATCATCCAGACTGTAGCCCTTGCAACTACTGAAAAGGCTGCTGCCCCTCTTCAGGAACCACACTTTTGTCTGGCCTCTCAACAGATACCCCTCCGTTGTGGTTGTACCTACGGTACGGCTATCTGTATCGCTGAGGCACGCAAGCCTCCCCACTAACGGCAAGGTCCATGGTTCATGGGGGGGACATATGAAGTAACGTTGCTATTCCAATAAGGCGGCCGGTGCTGCTTCGTTAGGGTCTCTGTTCCATCCATACATATACGCAAAGATGTACGTGTATAGGAAACCCCCACGTAATTTATTATACACGTAACTAATACTTGCTATAACGCGCGAGGAAGCCCCTGTGGTTTCTGGAACATATTTGTCCTCCAGAACATTATTTCGTTTGTAGTTAGCAAAAATCCATTCATGTAAATAAATGTTGCGTGTAAAGTGATGTGTCTATATACGCATTCGTATCATTCGTTTGTAGCTGTTGCGATTAATTAAAATAAAAAACATCATAGATACCTTTTTTTGAGTGAATCACACAGTTGCCAGTGCATGTTTCTCTATTGCAAATGAGTTGGGAATCAGATTGTGACTAAGTTTAAAAAGACTATGTTGTTGAAATATAAACCTAAGATTCGGTATTCATTTAATCTATAAGTGAGTCTGGCTATTTCCAAATAGACTATCCATAGAAAAGTAATGATGAGTGTCTCTCATTTTCTGCTAAGGATATATAGTTGGACCAAAAAGGTATATTTTGGTTGAAACTGTTACAGAAGAGCTGTTTACATAAAGAATATTGTTATTCTTCTTATAACTTAAAGAAGGCACACATATAAATCAGTGTTGCAGATAGTGTACAGGAACATGTAACGGACGTAGCTTGTTACGAGATAACGAAAGTAAGGACGTACAATGTGAATGATTGTTTATTGATTACAAAGTAACTTGAATTACATTTCAAAGATATCTTGTAACATGATGTCAATAAATACAGTGTCTATTAAAGGGATATTACAAATTTGAATGTGTTGTGATCTGGGAGGCGTACATAAACATAAAGCATGTTTCATATAGAATCTCTTCATGACGTTCATGTTATTCCAAATGAAAAGATGCCTAAATAGGGCGAAATGCGTCGTGGAAAAATAAAAAACCTAAAATTGCCACCAAGACTGTTTTTAACCAATACTGTTAAGCACTGGTTTGCTGTTATGCCACATATGGACTTGAAGAATTTCTAGAGTACCCTTAAAATCAGTAGTCGCTCCCGTTTGGGGTGGCGGGGGGGGGGGAGAGATGAGATATGTGTTAAGTTTCAATGTATTAACCAAAACACTGTCGCCTGTGCAACACCAGAGGTTAGTTCTTCGAACGTATGTTCTTCAGTATCGATCGACGTATTAAAGAAATGTGTATTTTTCTACTTGTTATGTGTCGAGCGCACATGACACTAAAAAGAGTCAGTCGTCGGCTAGCGCATGAGAGATGTCCGCGATCGCACCATGAAGAAAGACGATGCACATTATTATGATGAAGCGAAATGATTTTGTACGTAAAACATATTAAATCTTCTTTTATATGATCTTGTGACGAGTTATCATCAAGTACTTATCGAATTAATATAAAGTTACTGAATGCAGTGTGAAGATAATTTCATAAATGGAGCACGAGCGGGAGAAGTATTGTGTGGATGAAAAAACATAACTTTCTGTTGGATCTTTATGTATCCGATAACGTACTGATGAATTATTCAGCATTCGGAACTCTACTGATTTGCTGTGGTTACGAAAAGAGAAATAACACTTAAAGTTAGTAGCCAGCCATTATAAAAAGGATTACGAAAAATATATGAAAATTATCGTCTCCGGCAAAGACGGTTATGAACTTCATACGTTGCTACTTAATTTGGTTAATCTGCTCCGGGCGTTAGATGTCACTAGTCTTAGAAGTCACGAAATAACTTGCAGTTCTCTTCTGAATCGTATGAAGAACATGGGCCAAGGTGAAAGTTAATGAAGTTCATCTAATACAAAACATCAAGTGAAGGGGAGAGAGTAATAATTACGATGACTGTATTTTTGCTACAGAAACGAGGTTCGGCATAAGACATACATTTATACTACTAAATCAATGTTCTGGAACTCTATAACTCTATTCCTGTAGCAAGTTGCCTTCCACAAAAAAAATAAAAAAATAAAATAAAATAAAAAGTTGTCTATCTAACAGATTCGGGGAAAACAAAAACGTTATTTTCAATATTTTTTAAAAAAATTAAAAGACCATTGTAATCCACTCGTCAACAGATACAGTAGTTTGTTAACAGTTTAACATAATAAGACAGCTACTACGGTTAGATACTGTGTCCTGAGGCAAATGCGCAAATGCAAAACTTTCATTTTTCCAGTGTCTGAGTGTGAAAGCACTTAGCAACCTTCAACAAACTTCACATATAATTTCAAAACTTTTTCTCGTTGAAACTCCCCGCAAAATGATAAAAAGGAGAAAAAGAAATATTTGTTACCACATTTGCATATTTTCGCTGTTCATGCAGTCAAAACTGAGCATAAGGCACGAACTTAATATTTCTTCGTTACTAACTCTATTCACCCCACATTTTGCAGACGATATCTATATGTGTAACACTTAATGCACCTGCAAAATTATGCTATTGGACGACACATACATCAGGAAATATCACGTCATAATCATTATAAGCGAGAAACTAACTCTTAACTTTGAAATGGACTACATTCTTCCAATGTTTCATAATGAACCCCCTTGTGAAGTGCAACGAGCTTTAAATGGTGTCTTTAAGTGAGAAATAAAGTCGCGCAGGAAGTCTGCGACCTTCACATGAATTTTAGAGGACGTATGTCTATGCTGAATAAGAGGCTAAAACTGAACTGGTCGGCTATAAAAAGTTTAGTCATTTTGACACGTTTCGGGGGCAGCTCAAAAAAGTCAAGCCCTGGTGTGGACTATGGAGTCACATGTGTCACTCCTCACAATCAGGAAACTGACCGAAAACGGACACATTTAAGTCTACACTTTGTATGAAGGCTATTCTATTTTACTTTCTGAAGATATGCTACGACAGAAACACGTCAATATAATAATCTTTTCGAAAACACGACCTGTTCAGCACAGACATACGTTCTCTCAAGTTTAAGCATTAGTTCAAACCTTTCCAAAACTTTTTCTTGTTTATATACTGAAGTAATATATTTTACATATTAATTCATTTGTAATTAGACGTTTGAAGCTTATTGTACTTTGGAGTTCGATTCCTTGATGAATCAAGGGCTAACAACTAAAGAACTGACGACAAAAACTAATGGACGGATAGGAGGCATATATACGTTGTCCTATTTATACTACTTTCTCAGTGTTTAGCAGTTGCATTTGAAGCGAGGATATCTCTAACGCGGAGTCCGCTACCGACACTTTTATTTGTGTGACATCACAAACGCCTGATACAAATCTGACATTTAGAATGTAAATTGGCAACTTCAAATACGGCTATGCTCAGGAACAATAGCAAGTAGGCAGCTATTTGATCAGGATCCCCGGCTAATACACCCGACAGAGCCATTCATGAAATGATGAATTGGCTGGCCAGCCGTTGGCGCCATTCTGCGGAAATGTATATAACACAAAGACAACCTCTCGTTAACAGCCAATCATACCAGATAATGAGTAATGTTCGAAGTGTTTGTAACGGATACAAAACTGGAAGTTAAACAAAGGCTGTGACTTGATAAATGAACTTTCTGGAATGCTGCTGATTTGCAGCTCCCATGTTTCGGATGAGGATTGTACCACCAATTTTGTAGCCCACTGGTTTTCTTGAGTCTTCAAAGGCGGTATCAGATTTAAGGCAATGTGTAATCTGCACTGGTCACTTATTTTTATCCCTTCTAAACCATACAAGTTGCACACCATGTATTTGTCAGCCGACATAATATAATCTGGAATTCCCAAAATAGCGCCAATAAAGCAGGTTATTACGAAAAATTCAGGTCACACTGAACAATAGTTGCTAATTTGCTCCAGTTCTCACGTCTTCACGTCTAGCTTTTTTTCAGATTCCATAGAACTATCAGAGCCAAAGGTGAATGGCCATGGATAATGTACACCTCCTATGTTAGCAACAAAAAAGAGATTGGCACTTGTACAGCTTATGCACAGTTTGCTCATGGAAGAGTACTTCATAATAATGAAAGGTTATAAACTACTATAAGTAAACCCTGCACAGAGCATAACGGAAGGAATATCAGCTTTATTACTTACAATTTTTATATCTATTGCAACATGAATAAACTGCCCTTCCGCGTCGTCAATGAGGAACGTAAGGATAACTCAATAATTTTTTGAATGGAAGCTATCCTTAATAAGATACTTAGACAATAATAACTAACAATCCCTTGTCTCATAGATTCCGATGGCAGAGTGAGTCTGCCATGCAAGTAAATAACATTCTGGAAAATCTTAATTTATGGTCCACAGCTACACTAAAATACATTTTTATGTAAACATAATCTAGGCTAGAAAACAAATATATAGATAATGTTGTGCTATAGTACAGAGACACCAACATTCACACCGCTAAATAGATATCTAGCATGTTTAGGTATCTGGTATGCAGTATTTTAAAAGTTCGTTTTTCTCGCACGAAGATATTACTGCCAAAAATAGTTGCAGAACAGAAAAAAAAATTAGCAGATTTATTGTGATTGCATATAAATTTTTCAAATAACACGTTGATAATTTACGTCTTCTGTACTTGAAATTTGATATGTCTTTGCAAAAATTTCCAGTGTGATACTAGCACAGCGTACCAAAGAAAATACAGAGAATTAAAATGATATAAGGAGATAAAAATTAATAATGGGTCGAAACATTCAGTAAATCTGTCATAGTTGTAAGAATGGAACCGGAACTGCAAGAGAGGTGTGGGCGAAGGGCCCCGGGAATTGGAGCGGGGTGGGGGAAGAGGACGGGAGAGATAGGGGAACTAAGAAACACAACCTGTCTATAAGAGAACAATACCATTGGCACATATTTAGTAACACGTAAATTTCTTCGTAATTTGATATAATTATTACGATGTAGCTCGGCGAAAAGTATGTATCGTGGATACCAAGAAAGGCACGAAAATGCATATAAAGTGCACTGGCGATAGAAAGACAGTGATGTTACGTAAAGTAACACTGTGAGTACTAAGTGTTTAGTTCGTAATGTTCTAAAACAGGGGTTCCCAACAAAATTTTCTCGAGGACCCCCTCATCGAGCATGATCACAGCATGAAGTACCTAAAAAAGCAAAATTAAGAGCCTTTTTATACGTTTTCTATTTTTCGTACTTGAAAACAACGCTTCAGACACTACTGTTTTAATACAGAATATTTGTATGTAAACAACACGGTCTGTGAAAGCACTGGCAATAAATTAACAATGGCCGATTGTCGTCTGAAATGCGAGTTTCTGTGTAACGGCATACAACACAACTATTTGCCTCTATCTAATTCTAGTTTTGCGCTAGCGTGTGCTAGTGTCAGTTGGCTCCAGGAAGACGCTAGACGCAGAAGTTAGCGTTCGCTAAAGCACTGCTCATGCAGGAAGCGGCCAAAACAAAAAATCTGTTATCATACGAAATATATTTAATGTATTTATTATTCTAATAGCATCTTGCGGACGCCTCTGGCATAGCTCACGGGGTCCGCAGACCACCTGTTGGGAACCACTGCTCTAAAACATATACAAGTGATGCATCTTTCCAGAACAGTGGATATGTAACGAAATTACGTATGAATGAGCAATACTCTGCGACACAGAAGTGTGTAGCGCGATTAGGAGTGCCGTAAACATCGTTTAATCAGATATAAATTTGTGATCTTCCTTCCACAAAAATCAGGCTCCCATGCTGGTGAAGTTGTACGGCATTAGCCTTTACGTGAGCCTTCCTTAACAAAAGAGGCGTGAAAATGTATGTTCCCGGCTGGAATAGACAATCTACCACCAGGGAAATAAGCAGATATTCGGAGCTCAGGAGCTTCTGCGAATAAGAGCGTTGTTTGCATGCAAGATCTGTTTGTTACCAGCGAAGCGAATGCTGTCCGTATCTGTAACAGACAACGTGTCGTCATCGAAGAGAACGGTAGTCAGTTCTTTGCTACACGGCTATGTACTCATATGCAGCCCGTGCTCAATGTCACATTCGTACGAAGTCATATAGAAGTCCGCGTAGCACCCATTCTCATAGTGGCTCTTCTATTCACAGGGAGACAAGCGGTGATAGATTTTTCTTTGTCATGAAACTATTTTATCATATTTCGTGGCAATTTCGAAAAGAATTAACACCTGTCAACAAAATAGAATCGATCATCCCGTACAAGCAGAAAAAAGATTTTTTTTTATTCACTATTTCTTAACTTCAAATTGAGCTTAACATTTTCCTGTTAATATCTGTTCACTCTTCAAAATTCCTGTTCCTAAAGGAGTATAAGAACCTGAAACTTTCTTGCAGATTATAACTGTGTGTTTGAGCGGGACTCGAAACTGGGACCTTTGCGTTTCGCGTGCAAGTGCTCTGCGGACTGAGGTATCCAAGCACAACTCACAAGACGTCCTCACAGTTTTAATTGCGTCAGTACTTCATCTCCTGCCTTACAGACTTCACAGTTCTCCTGCCTGTTTTCCTTGAGTAGCAAACCTGGAAAATGGAATATTGCGAGGTCACAGCCTAGCCACAGTCGGGAGCATTGTTTCTTGAAAGGCAAAAGTCGCAGGTTGGACTCCCGACCCGACAATGTTTTAATCTGCGAAGAAGTTTCCAATCAGCACACGTTCCGCAGCTGTGTGAAAATTCGCCCTCGAGTATAAGATTCTAATTAAAATAAATCTTGTACAGCATTCAGAATGTACATAACTTACGGGTATAAGCTGTATGCAAATCTTTCATGGTATTTGTTTGCTAACACTGGTCAATCTGCTGAAGAGAATGAATTATTATAGTTCGTACCACGAACGTATATTCATATGAGAGAGACAATTTGCTATATGAATGCAGTGACTATATGTGCTGCCAGCAATTAAATGCTCATGGTTCAAGCTTTACCCTTGCGACAATCAACTAACGGGTTTGCCATATAAATGGGGCTTCCTACTATCTGATACGTTCTCCTTCGGTTCCGACTAATTTGTTATTGTGCATCATCCCCGGCACTATTCGCCCCAATGACCTGCCGGTTATTATTTGTTGACTACTTGCCTTCCTCATGGCGTTGAATTCTGTGGCTACGAACGTTGGGGGCGTTCCCGCGGGCTTAACTACGTGACGTTACTTATTACCTGAGGATGCTGTTTTAAGGCAGCCAAACCGGTTCTGTGAATAACCCGTCAGTTAACAACCGATTGCCGTTTTATCCAGGAACAATTTACCGTGATTTTTAACAACGAGTGTTATTAAGTAGTATGTACACTAAGTCTCGATATGATTTGGAAGAGAAACCACACACACACACACACACACACACATACACACACACACACACACACACACACACACACACAGAGAGAGAGAGAGAGAGAGAGAGAGAATAAAAAATAGCTATGGAATAGCTAGAGATGTGAAACAAAATCAATTTCGAGACGGAAGAGGTAACGGGTGAACGACTGGATGTTAGTGTTCATGCAGTTTCAGTAGCGTACAGGACCATTGGTGAAAATGACTCGTATTAATTTATTTAATTCCTTTATGTCTGTAATTATCGTTTGTTCTGCTGAAAGCCGTACGGAAATATGTGCGGTTGCCTCCCTGAAAATAATGGAATTCTGATTCAGAACAAACAGCAACGAGATTAATTACAATTCCTACAAATGGTGAAGAAATCAATTCTCAGGTATCTGTCTGCGAGTTTTAAAATATTCCTTAACAACTCCTAACAACTGTTCTGCAATGCTACAGTAAGCGACGAACAATTTATCTCGTCTTGCCGCTGCAACTATGTGATCAGCAACATGCTAAAAGTATTTCAAAACTAATCCTGCGAAGCATGCAGAGTGCAATGCATGGTCGTAATTGTAACAACAACTGCCATATTTTTATATAGAAATTGAATGATCAGGAGCGGTTTGGTCAGCCAGCCCTAAACGGTGTAAGACATGAAAGAAACCAATAGACTTTAATTTACTATATTCGCAAAATAAGTTATTTAAACCTTCACAACTTTACACAGACTTTAATAATTCCACAATATCTATACTCAATAAACACTTCTCTGGTCACAACAGAGATAACAAAAATCCTGAGTTAATATCCAGGTCCCCTCTTGTGGTACTACCACGATTATGGCAGGCTGCGACCTCTGATGTTGCGCGGCTTCTCTCCACCTCAGGCTGTGTCCAACCACTTCAGACCACTCTCAATGTGCACACCAGCAGAATCATTGGTCAACATTGATCATCTTTGCGGAGAAGTATTAACATCGAACTTTCATAACCCCCACATTTACTTCTAAGAATTTTGTGATTTTCGCCTAATATGCTGGCAAGGAATAAACGCAAAATTATAACATTGTAAAATAATAAAATTGAGGATAATAGCATCAGATATTTTACGAAAGTGGTAAAATATATAAACATAATTAAAAAATTAAATATGTTATGTACATAAAAGGAAATTGATAATCGTCATGGAAAAATAATATACAAGTATCATCTTGTGCATGTAAGCATTCATCTTGTGCATGTAAGCATTCATCTCCACCCAACATTGCCAGTACTTCATTTGATAGGGCAATGTTATTTGTAGCTCTCCAAGAGCGTAAAAAATGTTTTTCAATTATGTAGATAGAAATATTACATGAACTATAAATAGTGTAACGAGAGAGAAAATAAATGTACAGCTATCATTGTGCAGTCTGCATGATACTGGCGGTGGTTCATTTGACAAGATAACAAAATGTAATTTGTAGTTCTTCAAGAGAGTAAAAATCGCCTGCAAATAGAAAATCTGGTAAAGAAAAACATGTTTTAGGTTCAACAGACTCAGAGACACCCACACTATGTCCACTCTCAACCACAAAGAAACCTTAATATATTCCTTTGACACCACATAAGTTTGAGGTGTAAGCATACTCGAGGACTCATTACATACATTATTTCCACTGACTACCACATCAAAAGGTTAATATATTCTTTTGTCAACACAAATTTGAGGCATAAGCAGAGTCAGGGAATAGTTACATACAATAAGTCCACTGAGAACCATACCAAACACTTTTAATGTGTCACTGCTTTTCGTGTTCAGATAGAGATACCATATACAAGTAGTAGTAACATTATAAGGCACAAGTATACCTTGCTGAGTAGCAGAGAATTCATGAAGACCATAGAGGCATTGCTGTTGTATCCCTTTGAGAAATCAGATTCTCAAAATTGAGATAGAAGATCAAAAGCTTCATATATGACACAATAACAGAAAGAAATCATTGTGAATAAATGAATAACAGTGAGTTATATACACTTGAATATAAAAGTCAACATTATTTGAATAGACACGTAAGCTCAGTGCTCAGTAAATGGCTCAAAATATGTATGACTATAATTACATAAGTGTGGCACGTTTCTTGAAGTACAGTTGTAAATATAAAGCTTAGACCAACCACAAAGTGGCAAACTTGTTCTATATAAATCCATTTTCTGACGGTACAGGACACTGCATACCATAAAGTACATGTTTTGATCCAGAACATGCAAAATATGTTATGTAAATCATCAGTGAATGACATACAGATTTGTCTAAAGTCATTAATGGTGACATATTTGAAAAATGTTACAATTAATTGTAGATTCCAGAGTTGAGATATAAATAGTAATTATATGTGATTTAAATTATAATACAACAGAAAATTAGCATTGCTTGAACATTCACATACAAAGTAAAATTACAAGTATACAACCAAAATATGAAGTTTGTAAAATCCAATTTTTGTGGTAGATATTTAAAAATATATGTGAGTTTACATAAAATTCGTTTTTATACAATATAAGTGACTTGAGCTACAGTCAACGTAAGTTAGTAAAGAATATCATTTCTTATAACTGCATATTGAATTAAGTTCTCATAACATATTGCACATTCAATCACAGAACAATGGGTCTGTGATTATCACAAGTACATCCTTATTATTACAACATAATCATTTTATTTTTAAAAGTCATGGTAATGTTTACATGTGGCCATCAAATAGAAAATAGTAAGTAGCATCACAAGGTCAATATCGTCAGATATTAAATATCAGCTTGTCTGTGTGTGGAGTCAGAATTATAAGGATTCAGAATTGAATGGAGTCATAATGTTGTGGAGTATGACCATACATAGTTAATCACAACTGCAAATTAAATATAACATTTAGAAGACATATCTTATAAAGCAACTAATAATGACATAACTTACTCTAAGAAGCTTCACAGAAAAGATTCGTCCTAGAACTGTTCAGTAGTAGGCGAGAGAAATGGTTTATTAGCTGAAAACGAAGAAAAAACCTTCATCTGAGCTTTAGTATTGCTTAATGTTAAGAGTAAAAAATCATCATCTTACAATCATTAACATAAAGTGGTAAAATCGGTACTGCACCACTGATGTAGCAGAACCATAAGAAAAAGTCTGAAATAAAATTGTTTAAATAAAGGACACTGAAGTATTGAAGTAACTTACTTTACACAATTATTTACGATATGCATAAAAATTCACCTGATTAACTTGCATCAAGGTGTAAAAATACTACCAGCTGTAAAGAAAAAGCTGTCAAAATGTATGACATATTTATATAAATGTCACAGATCAATGTTTTTAACGTGACTGGGCACTTCTGGAATGACAAGTTCTCTGCAGCATACCGCTGCAACATTTGCGTTGTTAGAATGTAGCTCGCTCGTTACATATGTTACATTCCGATATGAAAATATTGTTTAGTTCATACAAATATATGGAGTTCTTTGTTCTTTTTATCGATTCCAGAACAGAGAAAAATTCAGTTATGGTCATGTTGTAACGCCGGAAATGCATAGCCTCCTATTTCCATCTATTGTACTATTTATTTTTCCTTGCTTTGTTACCTCAAGATATGACATTTCTGTCTCTTTGTATATTGTAATTGTTTTACTATTTGTATATTTATGCATTTATGTCGATGTATAATTGGTTTGTTTCGTAAATATTATTTGTATTTTTACGCTGGGTCTTGCCTAGGGAAAACTGCTATCGAACGATTACGTCGATAGGTCGTGTGAAGAATCAAAGTGTGTAGGATCTTTGGTAGTGTTAACTCTGCCGCGTGGAGCGCGGGCTGAGCAGAAAAGAGTCTGGCGGGAGTAGCGAGTGGAGCAGGTGTGTTGTGTGACGCTCCCGCGAGTTGCCGCGCTTTCGGGGTTTGGCAGCATGTAATTGCGCTCGACTTGCGATGATAGTTTCTGACATGGTGTCGCGGACGGGAAGCATTAACTAGCGCACATCGAGAGCCCGTTTCGTCTGGTGACCGTGTCGAGAAGAAGGCGCGCCAACATCCAGCTTCTGCAACAGCGACGGCCGACAATGAGTGACTGTCGCCACCTCCTCGACCGACGGCTTCAAACCTTCAATCAACCGACAAGGAAGACTGGACGCACATAAAGTTTTAGAACTGTATGGCAGACCTCAGCTTTTAAAACTGTTCAAATCACAAAATTACAGCAACGTAGCATGAACCTTTGTTGCTCATTGTCCCAATTGCATTACCAAGCAGGGACCCTTCCTTTTCCGGAATGAACCCGAGTGTCGTTGAGATTCAAACGCCAGCATCATTTTATTTCACTGCTTTAATTTCAAAGCTCTGCTAAGGTATTCATAGCTGGCTACAATATTTAGATTGCACAAGCACAAATTAAGAGTGCGAGTTTTGTTACCGTATTTTAGCTTACCTGTGACTGGAGCTCAGCTTGGTACATACTAAATTTTACTATTGTTAATTGTTCAGAATCGTTTAATTCAAGTTCAAAGTTAAATCTCTTCTTTCTAAATTGCGTAGATTCAAGTAGCTTTTGAAATGATTGTTGAGGTAGTCCAAGACTAACCGTATTTTACTGAATTTCGATGTGCTTCAGAAAGAAAGCTCACTATTAACTTCAGTCACTAAATTAACTTTCGATTTTCCGGTTTTATTAATTCTTTTGCTAAATTAGGTCAGGGTGTAGCGAAATTAATTACTTCTGATAAACTTTCAGTTTTCACACTACGCGTGTCAACCTTCAGTTGCCACGCTTCTAGTGCTAATTATATGTGTAATAACCTTTCTTTTTCAGTTACTATAGTAATTGTCCTTAGGACTGGCGACCGTGATTTCCCCCAAATCTCAAATACCTAATTACCGCTAGTTAATTGTTAACGTAACGGCTGCACATTTACTTTCTTTATTAACTTTACCCCTTTTCAAAATTAATTTCCACCAGTTTCATTAGCACATTTCCTTTCATTTAGATGTAACCCTTTCCTCCCTCTTTACCGACAGGTTAACTTCGGTAACGTTTGCTTTTCCAAAACTCCCATTAGGTACACGCGGTTTCATTTTTCACTGTCATTAAGGTCGGTAAGTGAGGGGGAGGTTACACGTGGCGACCTGGTGACAGGACAATCTTCAGATTTGAGGTTGTTCTGGACACGAATTTTGCATTGTGCAAATCTCGTAACAAAGTACTGGTTTCGTACAGGCCGTTACGTCAGCGAGAATAAGTAGTGGGAGTAATCCTAATTGTATTTGAGATTTGTCATTTATATTGAAAATTATTAAAATGAGTGAAGGCAACAATTACCAAAATTTGGTAGACTTGGATACGGAACAATCGGTCGAACAGTGGGAAACGCGCACGGCGGTTCCCATTGTTCAGGGGCAGGCGGCTAGCATCAAAGACGCGACCGCCGAAACGCAACAAAGAGCAGAAATGGAATTCCAAACTTCAGAAAATGTTTCGGAATCGGAAGCGAAAATCAAATGTGTACCCCTTGATGATGAGTACGGGGGAACATATATAGAGGAACCAGCTACGGAAGTAAAACCGGTAGTCTCCGGGAATTTAACTGATTTATTGAATGTTTTGATTAATGAAATCAAGAGTCAATCGGCAGAAATTATTGCTCTGTCTGCCAAGCAAGAAGCTCAGTCTGAAAAAATTGAACGAAAGCTAGACAATCAGAACAAAGCTATTAATGTTGTTAACAACAATGTTGGAGTTGTTAATACAAAAGTTGATAAAATCAAAGAAGATATTGTTGTAATTAATACCGAAATCGGTAATCTTAAACAGGAAATGATAGGCGTTCAGGCGGAAATTGCGAGCATAAATACTCGTTTTGATTCCGAAATTAGCAGAATCGAGAAAAGTGTAGGAGAAGCACTTGCTCCGATCATCGAGAATAAGGTGACGGAACAAATTCAATTAGTGAAAAAAGAGGATCAACAGAAGGTGGAAACTTTAAAGGCTTTAGTGTCCGAAGTAGACACTAAAGTGAGGGAGCAGGCTAATACCTGCGAAGAGAAAAAGAGGGAAGTGGAAACGCTTGCGACAACCACTTGCCAAGTAATTACGAGAGTGTCGGAATTAGAAAAGAAACTTGACGAAAAACAGAGCTATGTGTCAATCTGTGCACATAGTTCGGAATTGTTGACGAAAGAGGAGCGGTTCGACCCCTTGAAAAAAGGCGGTATACACGCGACGGATTTCATTAAAAATTGTGAAAGAGTTTTACCCAGATCACGGACTAATGAGAGAAAAATTAATGCGATTATTGATGTGCTGGCTGGTGATGCCAAGCGTTGGGGCTTAAACCTCAACATTGCGAACCTGACTTTTGACGAGTTTAAAAATTTGTTTCTGGCTGAATACTGGTCAGAGCAAAAACAGCAAAGGGTCTGGCGCGAATTTGTCGTATCGAGGCCTTTCGATGCGAATTCGCGCGGTTCGATGAGGGAGTTTTGTGAGGGCTGGATCCGCAAGTTGGAATATTTGCGTGATCGCCGCACGGAATCCGAAATAGTCTGGGAACTCTACAAGAAGATTCCAGATGATACAAAACGCTACGTAGGAAGCAATTACAGGACAATCAATGATTTCCTGGAAAGAGTTGAGGACGAGGACAATTGGCGCAATAATCTCGACAGTGGTAGAGGCCGTGGTAACAACAACGGGTACCACACCAACCATAACAACGATAACCATGGGAATAACGCATACCGCAGCAATAACAATAATGGTTCGGACCGTAATAACAATCGGTACAATGCAAATAATAACAGGAATGACAGAAACCAGTATCATACTAACGTTATACGGGCTTCACGGAATAGTAATAACGCCAGAGGGTGTGATCAGCCGCCTCAGCAGCATCCGGGGAGCGTATCTGCTGGGACGAGACAGGGAAACCATTAGCCGCGCCGGTGAGGGGCCGAGCGGGCGTGGAGAAATTTTGGCGGCCCAATAACAAGAAGAAAACCCAGGTGTCGCCGTTATGAAAATTCCGTATGGAATAATCAACGGCGGGAGAGTGTGCCAGTGTTAAGAGAAAAGAGTGCGCCCACAAGTAGTAGATCAGCTGTATACACGGCAGTAGAAAATACATTCGCTGTCAGTGAGAACAATTTAAGTAGTGTTCCGGAAATCGATCATAAAGTGGCAGCTGTAATACCCACAGCGGAACTGGAGATTGAGTTTAAGAATGATTCGCAATTGTTGAGAGAAGATCAGATGTCGGATAAAAAAAACGTCCGTCATCGAGCGAGGGGATGCAGAGAGGGATGAGGTCTGGTTAAGGCAGTTCGGTCGCTTATACGACGAACTAAGAGATTATAGGGGTCTGTATGGGAGAAGCGTTTATGGGGAGCGCGTGCAGGATTTTCCGCGTCTCGTCCCGCAGGAAGATAGTGTTTGTGAAATGATAGAAAGTTCTGGCCCTAATCGGCAGACTTTACTAGAAATAGTTGATGTTAAGGGGGAGCACGAGCAAGATTCGTCGTGTTTCGTCCCGCAGGAGTTAGATGTTGAAGTAGTAACGGAAAGTTCTGGCCCTAACCGGCAGACCTTACCGAAAGTTTCAGTGGTAGAAGTAACCGACCCATCCGACGCAAACCTCCAGTTTAAACATTGCGAGAGTATTAAGGAGAAAGATTGCGAAAATTTTAGTGATAGCCGGACACGATTGGTAGAAAAGCACATAGATTACAACGTGTATGAGGTTAGAGCTGACATTATACGGTCAGACGATAGCAGTGTGGGTTGCGCAGATATAGCGGAAGTAATTGCAGAAACTACTGGACACACTCCTCCAGGTAGATTGGCGGATGAGATTAATCTGACCAAAGTGGAATCAACGAAGGTGACGATTAATGAATTGATAGCAAAGCAACACTCACTAGTTGACGAGTTACAGGAAAAGGTTTCGGTATTGGAGGCGAAGCTACAGACTAAGCCTCAGGACAAACGTGTTGAAATTAAAACTGTATGTGAACAGAGGCTGAAAAGGCCGCCAGATAAGCCGGATTTAGGGTCAAAGCCGGATGGTTTTTTCTGGAATGACCTGGATATAGACGAGGATTTACTGTGGGAAAATAAAGATACAGTCGAGGACAAGTGTAGACAGATAGTAGTGTCTGTTAATATGCACGACCTACAACTAAACGTGTTGATTGACACCGGTGCAGAATTGAGTGCTGTATCTGGGAAAATATTTGAGTTACTGAAAGACAGACCTGGCATCGTAGTTATGCCAGTAACAGGAGTGAAAATTATCGGTGCTACTGGGAAGGCCAGTAAACCGGTCACAAAACAGATTTTTGTCAACTTCGAGATATGTGGGGCACGATTTGAACAAGAGTTTGTCGTCGTGCCAGACTTAACTACGGAAGTAATTATCGGGTTAGATTGGCTATTAAAGTACCGTGCAGTGATTAATTGCGAAAGCAAAACTTTGACATGTACGTCACAAGATAAAACAATAGTAGTTAGTTTTGACGAGGCAGGAGACGGTGTGCATAGGCAATACCAGCCTATACACATTGTTAACTGGCCGGATGCTATTGACGTAGGTATGAATTTGAACTACTGTAATGTGAGGAATCTCGGCATTGACAATAGTGTAGAAAGTGAATTGGAAAGTATTGTAGACGGTTTGTCAAACGTAACACACGAACAAAGACGAGGCCTGTATGAAGTGATAATGAGGAATAAGAGTGTGTTTTCAGACAAACCGGGACTTGTGGAAGGATATAAATGCAAGTTGCATGTAATTCCGCACGAACCATTCTTCGTGAGACCGTATGCTATACCGCTGTCCAAAAAGGAAGCAGTGCAACGGGAGATAGATAAGATGATCGAATGGGGAGTGATTGAAAGAAGTACGAGTCCATACAATAACGGTTTGGTCATTGTAGCAAAAAGGGATGGTAGTGTGCGTATTGTGATTGACGCACGCACGTTGAATAGGGTCGTTCAACGCGAAACAGACAGACCAGAGAGTATGGAGGAGATTTTGCAACGTTTTCATGACGTTAAGTTCATGACTAGCCTCGATCTGACGGCTAGTTACTGGCAAATAGAACTCGAAGAAGAATCTAGGCCATACACCGCCTTCTTGTTTGCGGGCAGGTGTTATCAGTATAGAGTACTGCCGTTTGGACTTAATATATCTGTGTCCGTATTCATCAGGGCCCTAGATAAAGTGCTAGGACCGGCTTTGAGTTCAAGATTAACTGTATATGTTGACGACCTATTGTTGGCCAATGCCACTTGGCATGACCATTGTGACCTGTTAGATGAAGTTTTTAGAGCATTGCGCAGTGGCGGAATGACTCTAAAGCTAAAGAAATGCGAATTTGTGAAGCAGGAACTGAAATTTTTAGGGCATGTAATTACCACTGCTGGTATTACGAAGGACCCAGAGAAACTAGAGGCAATAAGGAATTGTCCTCCACCCAAGTCTAGGAAACAGTTAAAAAGTTTTCTAGGGTTAACAGGATTTTACCGCAAATTTGTAAAAGGACAAGTGTTTAATGATGAAAATTTGAATAACCTCTTACGCAAAAACGTTCCGTTTATGTGGACTGACGGGTGTCAGGCCGCTTTCGAGAGATTAAAAGACGAGTTGTTAAGATCTAACATACTATTTCATCCTGATTTAACGCTACCCTTCCATCTGGGAACGGATTCGTCGAATTACGGGGTTGGGATAGAACTGTTCCAAGAAGTTGGTGAAGGAGAGGACAAGGAACACCGGACGATAGCGTTCGCGAGTCGAACTTTATCAAAAAGTGAGCGAAACTACACGATTTCTGAGAAAGAGTGTCTCGCTATCGTGTGGGGATTCAAGAAGTTCAAAGGTTACCTATGGGACCGTAAGGTGATTATTCATACGGACCATAAGGCACTCACTTATCTGAAGGATTGTAAACTACTTCACGAAAGACTGACTAGGTGGTCGCTGTATTTACAGCAATTTAACTATGATATTTGTTACGTAAAAGTGACCGACAATTCCGTAGCGGATGCGCTGTCGCGGTTGCCCGAGTCTAATCAAGATGTATTGAAAGATGAGTCAGATGGATTGGTCAAATTATACTATTTTAAAGAAGTTGAGGGACGTAAATTAGTAGTGAACATCTGTAAGAATTTACGTCGTCATCAGAACGAGGACGGTTGTTTAAATATGGTGAAAACCCGATATGACGAAAGGAGTTCAGAAGGAGAGAAATTAAGAAAGTATTACAAGATATACGATCATATCTTGTACATAGGTAAGGGTGAAGATAGTAATATTTGGCGGGTATGCTGGCCCACCAAATACGTCACGGAAATAATAGACTACTACCATTTGGCGTATGGTCACTGTGGACCTAAGAAATGTACGGAAAAGCTGAGTGAAGTAGTGCATTTTAACAACATGTTAAAACGCGTTACTGACAGAGTGAAAACTTGCGATTTATGTCAGAAGGTGAAGGTTACCAACTGTACGAGTCGTGGTCCTATGCAAAGTATAAGGCCTAACGACACCTTTGAATTACTGTGCGTGGACTTGTACGGACCTTTGCCCAAGTCATCAGGAAACTTTGCCTACATTTTAGTAGTGCTAGAAGCTTTTTCCAAGTTCATCAAACTATACCCGATTAGGAAAGCTACAGCCAAAGCGGTCTATAGCAAGCTTGTGAACGATTATTTTGTTCATATTGGCAAGCCCAAGGCGATTCTATCAGATAATGGGGCACAATTTACTTCTAAGTTGTGGAATGAAGGCATGGAAAGTAATGGGGTCGAGGTGATCCATATTTCAGCTTACTGTCCGGTTGGGAATCCCGCTGAGAGGTATATGCGCGAGCTAGGCCGACTTTGCCGTACCTATTGCCATCACAATCATAGGGCATGGGGCAAATGCGTAGCAGTATTTGAGAGAATTATGAACACCTTGAGACATGAATCGACGGGATTTTCTCCAGAGGAAATCCTGTTGGATGACAGAAGTAAAAGTTTAGTGGAAGAGATAATCAAATTCCCTCCACGGATTGACATTAGTATTGGTGTGAAAAAAGATCGTTTGCGAGAAGTAATGAAGCTAAAAGCCGATGCTCGCATACGTCGTCATGACGCTAAAGCACGTTTTGCTAAGTTTGCAATCGGAGACTTAGTACTTGTAAAAGCTCATGAGAAATCGAGCGAGATAGACAATGAAATCTCTAAATTTAAGTTTGTTTATAATGGACCATATAAAGTCATTGGTATACCTCACACAAATGCTTATTGCTTAGAGTATCCAAGCTCTGGAAAACGATTAGGTATACGGAATATTGTAGACTTGAAATTGTACCAACCTAGGATCGATTAATACCACACAATGGGTAACTTGTACAGTATGTAAATATAGAGTGTAAGATTTAAGGATGTGCCATGTTACGATGCTTTTGCCTGACCTAGAGGTCATTAAAGAAGTTGTAATTAATAAGTAATTAATTTTGACTAAATGATTTAAGAGTAACTGATTAGTAATCATCTGAAAAATCCAAGCTGCTAGTTTACGTTTTCAGCTGAGTCACAGTAGATTAAGGAATGTAAATATGATATTGTAACTTGCTGTAATATTTCATGAATGTGTGTTTTTATTAGTCATTGCCGATGTACTTAGACGCTGTTTTAAGTTTCAGGCTAGTACATGCGTGTCATGATGGACAGTGTTGAGTTATCCGCTGTGATAGTGTTTATGGACTCCTTGAGATTACTCGGGAGTGAGTTTTTCCGAAAGAATTCAGTGAAACGGACGTTCTGGAAACGCCGTTACAAGGGCGAGTGAGATCAAGCGTGCCGCACAGGCGGGCGCAACAATACTTGCGAGGCGAAGCCGCTGTCGGCTCTTGTGCCGCTGTCGGCTCTTGTGCCGCTGTCGGCATCCTTTGTACTTGCGAGTACGGAAGGTGGAGTTGTTTTTCTTCCCGGACAGCTGATGTGAAAGAATTCTGCTGTCAATATTTATGTTTTATTTTATCTGCTGTATATTATTTTCTTGTTTAGCGTTAATTGGACATGACGAGAAAATTAATTATGAAAAGGTTACATAAAAATGTGTATTCTATGTAATTAACCATTAGTTTGCGTATTTTGATATACCTGTTTTTTTTTATGACCATGTACTCTGATTAATTTTGCAAATAGTATTCCATTTCTTATAGTGTTACGAATTTTAATGATTTTGGAATAGCTAAACCATTTTCTATGTTTTTTATGAATTTTGATATGTTGTCAACCTGTTTTACTTTGTGCAAGATGACAGAGTGGAATAAGATTAGGAGTATCTCAACTCAATTATTATTGTATAAAATTGGTTTATGATTAATTAGACGAATGCTAAATTTTTTGATGTTTTGAGCGTATGCATTTCCGCTGTTTCTTTTTTGGAACATTTTCTGAGTCTGTTTACGTTACACGAACATCCTCAGACAATGTGGGGCACGTGTAACGCCGGAAATGCATAGCCTCCTATTTCCATCTATTGTACTATTTATTTTTCCTTGCTTTGTTACCTCAAGATATGACATTTCTGTCTCTTTGTATATTGTAATTGTTTTACTATTTGTATATTTATGCATTTATGTCGATGTATAATTGGTTTGTTTCGTAAATATTATTTGTATTTTTACGCTGGGTCTTGCCTAGGGAAAACTGCTATCGAACGATTACGTCGATAGGTCGTGTGAAGAATCAAAGTGTGTAGGATCTTTGGTAGTGTTAACTCTGCCGCGTGGAGCGCGGGCTGAGCAGAAAAGAGTCTGGCGGGAGTAGCGAGTGGAGCAGGTGTGTTGTGTGACGCTCCCGCGAGTTGCCGCGCTTTCGGGGTTTGGCAGCATGTAATTGCGCTCGACTTGCGATGATAGTTTCTGACATGGTGTCGCGAACGCGAAACATTAACTAGCGCACATCGAGAGCCCGTTTCGTCTGGTGACCGTGTCGAGAAGAAGGCGCGCCAACATCCAGCTTCTGCAACAGCGACGGCCGACAATGAGTGACTGTCGCCACCTCCTCGACCGACGGCTTCAAACCTTCAATCAACCGACAAGGAAGACTGGACACACGTAAAGTTTTAGAACTGTATTGCAGACCTCAGCTTTTAAAACTGTTCAAATCACAAAATTACAGCAACGTAGCATGAACCTTTGTTGCTCATTGTCCCAATTGCATTACCAAGCAGGGTCCCTTCCTTTTCCGGAATGAACCCGAGTGTCGTTGAGATTCAAACGCCAGCATCATTTTATTTCACTGCTTTAATTTCAAAGCTCTGCTAAGGTATTCATAGCTGGCTACAATATTTAGATTGCACAAGCACAAATTAAGAGTGCGAGTTTTGTTACCGTATTTTAGCTTACCTGTGACTGGAGCTCAGCTTGGTACGTACTAAATTTTACTATTGTTAATTGTTCAGAATCGTTTAATTCAAGTTCAAAGTTAAATCTCTTCTTTCTAAATTGCGTAGCTTCAAGTAGTTTTTGAAATGATTGTTGAGGTAGTCCAAGACTAACCGTATTTTACTGAATTTCGATGTGCTTCAGAAAGAAAGCTCACTATTAACTTCAGTCACTAAATTAACTTTCGATTTTCCGGTTTTATTAATTCTTTTGCTAAATTAAGTCAGGGTGTAGCGAAATTTATTACTTCTGACAAACTTTCAGTTTTCACACTACACGTGTCAACCTTCAGTTGCCACGCTTCTAGTGCTAATTATATGTGTAATAACCTTTCTTTTTCAGTTACTATAGTAATTGTCCTTAGGACTGGCGACCGTGATTTCCCACAAATCTCAAATACCTAATTACCGCTAGTTAATTGTTAACGTAACGGCTGCACATTTACTTTCTTTATTAACTTTACCCCTTTTCAAAATTAATTTCCACCAGTTTCATTAGCACATTTCCTTTCATTTAGATGTAACCCTTTCCTCCCTCTTTACCGACAAATTAACTTCGGTGACGATTGCTTTTCCAAAACTCCCATTAGGTACACGCGGTTTCATTTTTCACTGTCATTAAGGTCGGTAAGTGAGGGGGAGGTTACAATGTCACACACAAAAAATTAAGCATAGTGTCTGTAAACAGTAGTAAGTACAGAAACAAAATTTATCACTCAGATAATTTCATTTTATAACTTCGCAAAGCTAGAAAATTCATTTCACACATATCTTACATAATATAGCAATAGAGAAAAAAATCTTTGTAAAACTCTCTATGCTCATTACTCGACAGATATATCTTCACATTCTTTCCTCCAAGTACATTAAAAGTTTAGTGTTTTTGGGACTTTTCAGTGTATATAGTAGGTGTGGTTGTTATCTCAAACTGTAAATCGTTTTCTTTTCATAATCAATAGCTCTTAACGTCATAATACGTCTCATCAGTAGCAACAAAACTTCAATAGTACTCTACTCCCAGAAATCCTTTCATGACATAGTAAAACTCTTTTGAAAATATCACTATCATCTTCGAATAAAATGTGTACAAACAGAACCTTCGTGGATCTAATACAGCTGTGGGTTGTTTTTCTTAAAGAGTATATACTCCTTACCTTATCTTATTCCATAAACACTTCCAAAAAAACGCTTCCTCACTAAATCGTACATAATGCCTCTGTCTTCTTCAGAACTACATATTTCTTTAACCTTCAGCATAATATCCTACGAATCATACTCCACTTCACACAATATACCGTAACTGCACCGTAATATACCATAGTTGCACCAAAATAAACAATAGCAACATCATATGGCTCACAGGGCAATCCTGAAACTAAATTCCGTGTCATATTCCATAACTATATCGCATAGAATTCCTACATTCATCATGTGTATGCACACAACACTGAAATTATCACTCTTCAAAATACTTCATAAACAGCAGAACAAGAATCAGTCAGAAATATTCCTAATTAAGCTGCTGCCTATCGGAAATACCTTTCTCAATTGAGAACCACTCATAAACACAAAATAAAGTCAGCTGTTATAGCTCTACAATTCATGACCTACTTCACAAAACATTTCCCACAGAAAAAGTCATCTAATTCACTTTCCTCGAAAATAACACAGTATTATGTCTGGTAAAGGTGAAGCAAAATGTTCACCGGAAGTTACCATACGACACAAGAAACTTCATTATGTGTGCAAACTATCTTCCTGAAGGAAAAAATGATTAACTTGGAGCTTCAAAATCAAGTCTAATCTGCTATCTCAAAAGATAAGATGTGTACACTCGAAATAAGATAACAGAGTTACATTTCAATCAGATACTTCACCAATAAACTCAGAATAATACTAGCTGAAAACAAGTTTTTCACAGATGGCTTACCATTCCATATTGCCATAGTGCAAGTATAGATGCAAAAAAATTATCTAATTTCACTGTATTATCACCTTTTCAGACTATGCTTAGCAAATTCAAAGTACTTTCCTTCACAAAATACCTATCATAAATCTTTACTATTCATTAAAATTTCGTGTTAAGTAGATAGACCGTAAGAGATACATTAACGGATATACAGATTATTTGAAGAGTATGAAACAGTGCTGAAAGCTAAAGTAACAAAATGCACTGCAACAGCTGGGGCAACTGTAGTCGCCACTGCATGTGTTTGCCAAAATACAGTAAACCCCCTAGGTTACTATTCTTTGCATACTTTGATGCTCGATATATGTAAAGACCTTTTGATATATGTGTGCGTTTGGTTTCACGTTCCACAGTATTTGCATGTGAGATGCACCTTATTGGAAACGACCTTCATACACCAAGAAAAACTTGCTGCTTAAAGACTTTCCTTTATGATATAAACGATGCAATTTGAGCAACACTTTCTGACCTACCTGTAAACTCTTGATGTTCACTCGTGGATTTTGTTGATTCTTTCTTTTCTCTACATATTTCTTGATGTTTTCCTATACCAAATTATTTATTTCACAGTGTCTTGAACGATGTTGTATAGGTTAGATTACTACCTGTTTTATACGATCTGGTGGTGTTTTGTTCTAGTTCGTTAGTGATATATCGAAAATCAGATGTAAATTTCTGTTCCTGTATTGACGATAGAAATATTATCTCTAAAATTTACCTAATTCTTTCATAATGCGTTCTGAAGGGTTACAAGATGGCATAAAATGCGATATAAATATTGGTTTAATTCCTCTACATCTCAACGTTTTAGCCATTTATTAGAACGAAATTGGGGGCCATTATCAGAAAATACTTTTCCAAAATGCTCTACGTCTTTCAGAAAATCCTTTACGAATGCTGCAGAATTAGATTTGCAGTAGTTTTCCGTAAACGTGTGAATGACACAAATTTATGGGTAACTTCAATAGTTACAAAAACAAATGAATGACCGTGTTTGGATCGCGTAACGGAGCCAAAAATGTCAACAGCAGTTAATTCTCTTAGTTTCACAGGAATTATTGGAAATAGTGATGTTTTGTGTGTAACGGTAGGTGTTTTTGCTTTTTGAAACCGTTTACATTGTGCCAAGACGATACGAACTGGCTTTCCCATATTGTTGAAGTAACATATATCATGTAATTTCTTAAAACATTTCTTAGCACCGACGTGTGCGTAACTGAGATGTGTGTTCCAAATTAGTTTGTTGATGAGTTTGTCTGGGATGTACAGTACCCAAATAGGAGTGGCTGGACATCTGGATCTCAATAAAATATTGTTACGTACAAGGTAGAGCTGTCTTATACCAGTATTTTATTTATTTTTCCATTTGTCGTTTACGTCTTTCCAGATGGGATCCTTCTTGTGTTCATGAGCAATATCACAAAACGAAGATGAAATAAAGTTTTCAGAGGCTACTTTGTGCATAAAGTATAAGAAACTAAAATTAATTTCTTTGCGATCTTCCTCGTTACTCTGGACTAAATCAAAAGATGCATGTGAAAGTCCATCACCAATAAAGTTATCCGGACCCGGAACGTAAATCACAGTGAAACTGAATTCTTAAAGGAACAAAGCCCAACGTCTTAAACGATCATTATTTAGTTTAATGTGATAAGAGATTGAAATATCGGTACGTAGCTTAGTGTATTTACCTTGTAGAAAGCAACGAAATTTACCAAATGCTGAAACTATGGCTAATACTTCGAGAACAGTGACAGATTAGTTGCGTTCAGCTTTTGTAAAGACTCGAGTGGTAAAAATAAAGTTTTCTGTGTAAGAATTACATTTTCTTTTATTTCTTGAAACAAGTACGTAAAAGCTGTTAAATTTTTAAGAGACGTATGAAAATATGTGACGTTGCATTTCCGACAATAACAGAATTCTGGTTGAGAATAAATAGAAACGGAAATCAATTACGGCTCCTATTAATCGTAAAGAAATCAGTTCTCAAGTATCTGCCTGCGAGTTTTAAAATTTTCTCTAAAGACTCGTAACAACGTTTATACTTCCTTGCAAAGCTAACCAATGATCCTGCTATGGTGTGGATACACAATCTCTGAGTCTGAGATATTATTATTGCGATTAGTAACGAGCGAACAGTTGTTGACAGGAGTCTAAAGTGGTCCGTGGCAGCCTCTGATAGAGAGACACGCACGACATGAGAGGTCACATCCTACCGTCATCGTGCTAGGAGCGCCGGAGGAGACTTGGATATTAATTGACGATTTTTGATAATTTTTCTTTTTGTTGCGCGTCCCAGTAAGTTCAGCTGAACTTTGCTTACTGTTTCTTTAATATCTTTTCAGCCTGTATCTTCCGTTACCACTTTACCAACCAGCTCAACGCCTTACATAAACTCTTATATAAATTTACTTAGACTACCGATTTTGTTTGGTTTTACAAGATCATCAATGACAGCCTCTGCTTCACTACGCGAAATATGAAAGTAATGACGAGCTCATAAATAGAGAGAGGGGCTACAGAGGAATCGGAACTTATGAAGAGAAAGGACGGCGTTCAATTATGATTAAAACACAGGTCGCCACTCACAATGGGCGGCGCGTCAGCAGAGACGAAGTGATGATGGTAATTATTACTGCCGCGTATTGAACGCTAGAACCAATAGCGCTACATGCATAACATTTGTAGTGAAAACAAGTCTGCAGACAATGCCAGATACGATGGTACAGGATATTCAGCACAACGCTGAAGCGGGGGGGGGGGGGGGTGAAGGGGGTGAGGGAAGGGAGGCGCGAGTGGGAGGGGAATGCGGTGATGCTGCTGCGACTGTTGGCTGTGTTCTGACTGACAATGAAAGCAAATGCGAGACGAGCAGCCGAGGAAGCACGGAGGTCCGGCGTAAACCGGACCAGACAAAGGTTTTAATTAATACCAGGCGCAGCGCTTTAATTTTCCGCCGGCGTTTACAGATTTTTAATAACGGGAGTTGTAAAATAATGTCGGTCTCCTTCTTTTTGTCTGACGAAACGATTATTAAATCCGAAGGGCACCTTAATCATTCGGAGCAATCGTGGATCATGCCTAAAGAGCCACGTCAGCTAAACGAGCACTTCTCTAACTCAGCGGGAACACACACATACACATAGTCACACAGCCAAAAACAATCAGGTGGTTAAACGATTACTGCCAGTTGTGTTAAAATATCATCCGACTCCTCTATTCAAATTTTGGCAAGGAAATACACGAGTGAAGTTTATCTCTCTTTCCTGCACTGTCGTCTAATCGACGGTGTAATTCATGGATTAGCTCTGTGCAACTAATGAAGTGGCGTTAACATTTCTGGAATGTTGTATGAACTTTGTGTTTCTGTAACCTCTGTGTTCCGATTACGATACATCCAGTGTATTTGTTTTAATTTGAGACGGAGACGACGCATTGTACGTATGAAATGTTCTAGATGAAAAGTTGATTTTAGTAAAGAGCTCATCTGTCTGCTATAACTCGTCACCTCCTAACCAATCTCCTGCGTGGGCCGGGATAAATTTGTATTTTCAAATGGGAACCCTCCATTTTATGGCATATTTGGGACTTCCGACAAAAAATACTTAGGGTTTACTCAAACCATCGTTTCCCATTTGTGATAGATTGCGCTGTAACCGTCAAATATCAAGTGTACCTGTCTCTCCAATCAAGCACCGACGCATCTGATTCTACATTTCATTTACGAGGTAAATGTAAATCCTTGTGGTTCAACAGTTAACACTAAAGTTCAAACGTTACTTGAGTTACGCAGATGTCTTGTACAATACAAATAACATGACTAGACATCGAAATTTCTGGCAAATAAGCTATCTTACGGTGACGTAAAATTCAGTTCGCTACCAGGTTAATTGCGTGAGGCCCTAAACCGTCGCAATGCTTGATTTCATTTTTTTCATCTTTCCGCCAGTGATTGTTATAAATCTTTATTACACTATTGCAATTTCGGCCTTAGGCCACCATCAAGTGCTGCTGAAAAATACAGAATGTTTAAAAAATATTACAGATTCTTTATGTATCTCGACGTTGTGTTGATTATTAAAGACATATTAACCATGCAGCCATGTCAATTTAACGCGAGCTGACACATTGGCATGTAGTATTTTTAAGTTTTTTTTACTTTACTGAATTTCGATCCCCCAGCCCCTCGAAGAGTTTGGTATGTACTTGTCAATACTGTTAAATACATTCATGACGTTGTTACACTGTGCGAGCACACGTATTCAAACATCGTAAAACAACATAATCTATAAGTGCACATGTTCGTTAACCCATCACTAGACGCAAATGCATTAGACCACAACTGCAGTCTACTGTTTGCAGGCTGCTCATAACCGTTTTGGCGCGTAAACTAATTACAGATATTTTATTGCCTTGTGTGGAGTGCCATTGCAATCCAACGACTGTACCAGGAAGCAAAGAGTATTACCTCGTTGCACAGTTATGAAGTCTGCTATAAAATCTTACATGACTTATTCTGAAACCGTCATAGATAAACTTGAGGATTATACATCGAATTACATACACAAGGGTTGTACATCGTTATACATAAAACATTACGTGACTTATTTTTAAAAGGTAAATGTATAAACTTGAGGATTATACGTCGAATTGCACACACAAGGGTTCAACAACGTTATTTATAACTGTAGATATTCTTCTTTGCCCACTCTTGCTGTTAAACTTGTACAGGATGTATACAGGGTGTTACAAAAAGGTACGGCCAAACTTTCAGGAAACATTCCTCACACACAAAGAAAGGAAATATGTTATGTGGACATGTGTCCGGAAACGCTTACTTTCCATGTTAGAGTTCATTTTATTATTTCTCTTCAAATCACATTAATCATGGAATGGAAACACACAGCAACAGAACGTATCAGCGTGACTTCAAACACTTTGTTACAGAAAATGTGCAAAATGTCCTCCGTTAGCGAGGATACATGCATCCACCCTCCGTCGCATGGAATCCCTGATGCGCTGATGGACTCCTGGAGAATGGCGTATTGTATCACAGCCGTCCACAATACGAGCACGAAGAGTCTCTATATTTCGTACCGGGGTTGCGTAGACAAGAGCTTTCAAATGCCCCCATAAATGAAAGTCAAGAGGGTTGAGGTCAGGAGAGCGTGGAGGCCACGGAATTGGTCCGCCTCTACCAATCCATCGGTCACCGAATCTGTTGTTGAGAAGCGTACGAACACTTCGAGTGAACTGTGCAGGAGCTCCATCGTGCATGAACCACATGTTGTGTCGTACTTACCTTCCTTCAATTGGGCCAACTGGCGGTGAATCGAGGAAGTACAGTACATACTGACGAAACTAAAATGAGCTCTAACATGGAAATTAAGCGTTTCCGGACACACGTCCACATAATATATTTTCTTTATTTGTGTGTGAGGAATGTTTCCTGAAAGTTTGGCCGTACCTTTTTGTAACACCCTGTATTATTAAGTCGTACGTTTATTGTATTAACACTATATAACCAAACTGGCAGAGACAGTGGGATGTCACGCAGTACCTCATGTGCTACCAAATCAGTAGCACACTCCCATGGAACCACCTTCGCTCAAATCCAACACAGCTGGCGGAACATTTTGTCAGATTTACATGCATTTTCAGTGGATAAATTGATCATCAACATAGCAAACGAAAGTAATATGAAAATACAATATAGTACGTATTCTCTATGTTAATCATATAAACCGCGCTACCGTCATCGAAGAGTAAAATAATAAATTGTAAAAAAGTGTGCAATATCGTTTTGACGGTAGTTCGTAATTTGTAAAATTCATACTGCACTGCATTAATGTTCGTCGTTGTATAGAATTCGTAATACATTGAATTAATACGTTAACCAGAGCCTAATTCTAAGCTACTATTAGCGTGTGCATCGTAAGATCGAGTAAAAATTATCTAAGAATCGTTTGTTTCTCAAGTCGGTTTGGTCATTTAGAAGATTATCAGGATCATTTTTGAGATACTTGTATATTTCCATGTCTTTAAGGGCGCTCATAACTCTTCCTTTAAGTATAGCGTGTAATATTGTAATGTAGGGGTTATCGATGTTACTAACAACATGTCTTCACTTAAGTGTTTGCTAAAGGTAGAGGTGCTGTTTCCTGGTTGTCTAACATGTGCTTTAAATCTATCTGTAAATATCCTCCCTGTTTGTCCGATGTAATATTTCTAACAAGCGTCATATTCTATTTTATGCACCCCTGATTTTGTAAATTGGTTAATATTATTGTAACTGTGTATTAATCTGTTAGCTAGGTTGTTATTGGTGTGGAAGCTGACTTTAACAGGGGTTTTCTTAAAAGCCTGCGCAATTTTGTCTGATATTGTGCCTATTTCAGTAACCGCCTTCGAACCCCATCATAAGAGCAACTGATTTCGGTGTGTACGAGGGTCGTTCAATAAATAATGCCCCACCTTTTTTTCTCAGAACATATTTATTGTTAAGAGTCAGAATTTGTTGACAATATACATCAACATGTCTTGTCCATGTCCTATACTTCTACGTAGTCTCCATCACGTTTTATGGCAGTACGCGAAAGTTGTGGAAGAGCATATATTCACTGCTGGTAAAAGCTCTTGTCTTGTAGGCGTACTAATGTTTTCACTGCGTGACTGACACTATAGTCAACTTCAAAGTGTGTTCCACGTAGAGAATGTTCAAGCGGCCAAAGAGATCGAAGTCCGAGGGTACTGGGTCTGTACTGTAGGGTGGATGAGGCAGTGCTGTCCAACCAAATTTGGCGATGTCTTCCCGGGTTCTCAGACTTGTGTGTGGGCGTGCATTATCGTGTTCGAGCAAGATTTCTGCTGGATTCTGATCCTATCGAACACGTCGGAAACGGTTCTTGAGTTTAATCAGAGTCTTCACATATGCCTCTGAAATGATGGTTGACTCTCTTGGCATCACATCCACGAGAATGACGCCACCACAATCCGAGAATACTGTCACCATCAGTTTTCTAGCAGAGGGCGCTGACTTTAATTTCTTTTTTTGTGGTGAATGTGGACGATGCCACTCCATTTTGGTTTCCGGCGCAAAGTGGTGCACCCAACTTTCGTCCCCAGTAATGAACCGTGACAGAAAGGCCTCTCCGTCGGCCTCAAAATGCACCAACAATTCAGATGAAATGGCCTTTCTTTGAATCTTATGGTCCGCTGTGAGCATTCGTGTAACCAGTCGTGAGCACCTCTTTCTATATCTGAGAGTCTCGCTCGTTTCAGACGCACTTCCAATGCTGACCGACAACTGTAGGGCCAATTGTCGAGTTTTGATGCTCCGGTCGGCAAGTACACTCCTGGAAATGGAAAAAAGAACACATTGACACCGGTGTGTCAGACCAACCATACTTGCTCCGGACACTGCGAGAGGGCTGTACAAGCAATGATCACACGCACGGCACAGTGGACACACCAGGAACCGCGGTGTTGGCCGTCGAATGGCGCTAGCTGCGCAGCATTTGTGCACCGCCGCCGTCAGTGTCAGCCAGTTTGCCGTGGCATACGGAGCTCCATCGCAGTCTTTAACACTGGTAGCATGCCGCGACAGCGTGGACGTGAACCGTATGTGCAGTTGACGGACTTTGAGCGACGGCGTATAGTGGGCATGCGGGAGGCCGGGTGGACGTACCGCCGAATTGCTCAACACGTGGGGCGTGAGGTCTCCACAGTACATCGATGTTGTCGCCAGTGGTCGGCGGAAGGTGCACGTGCCCGTCGACCTGGGACCGGACCGCAGCGACGCACGGATGCACGCCAAGACCGTAGGATCCTACGCAGTGCCGTAGGGGACCGCACCGCCACTTCCCAGCAAATTAGGGACACTGTTGCTCCTGGGGTATCGGCGAGGACCATTCGCAACCGTCTCCATGAAGCTGGGCTACGGTCCCGCACACCGTTAGGCCGTCTTCCGCTCACGCCCCAACATCGTGCAGCCCGCCTCCAGTGGTGTCGCGACAGGCGTGAATGGAGGGACGAATGGAGACGTGTCGTCTTCAGCGATGAGAGTCGCTTCTGCCTTGGTGTCAATGATGGTCGTATGCGTGTTTGGCGCCGTGCAGGTGAGCGCCACAATCAGGACTGCATACGACCGAGGCACACAGGGCCGACACCCGGCATCATGGTGTGGGGAGCGATCTCCTACACTGGCCGTACACCACTGGTGATCGTCGAGGGGACACTGAATAGTGCACGGTACATCCAAACCGTCATCGAACCCATCGTTCTACCATTCCTAGACCGGCAAGGGAACGTGCTGTTCCAACAGGACAATGCACGTCCGCATGTATCCCGTGCCACCCAACGTGCTCTAGAAGGTGTAAGTCAACTACCCTGGCCAGCAAGATCTCCGGATCTGTCCCCCATTGAGCATGTTTGGGACTGGATGAAGCGTCGTCTCACGCGGTCTGCACGTCCAGCACGAACACTGGTCCAACTGAGGCGCCAGGTGGAAATGGCATGGCAAGCCGTTCCACAGGACTACATCCAGCATCTCTACGATCGTCTCCATGGGAGAATAGCAGCCTGCATTGCTGCGAAAGGTGGATATACACTGTACTAGTGCCGACATTGTGCATGCTCTGTTGCCTGTGTCTATGTGCCTGTGGTTCTGTCAGTGTGATCATGTGATGTATCTGACCCCAGGAATGTGTCAATAAAGTTTCCCCTTCCTGGGACAATGAATTCACGGTGTTCTTATTTCAATTTCCAGGAGTGTATAATGACATCCGCACGATTCAGTCATGTCTGGAGCAGTGGCTGTGACAGGACGTCCCGAGCGTGGCTGATCATGATGCTCTCTTTCGGCGTTCCCTGAGGCTGTAACCTTCGTTACCGTCGCCCAACTGTACTCCTGTCAACTGCAGCATTGCCACACACTGCACACAAACTTTTAAAGATGTTCACCACTTTGTCTACACACAAGAAACCAATAACAGCACGCTGCTTGTAACGTGTGTCGTATGTAAACGCCATTTGGACGCTATACTAGTGCTCTGACTTCGGCCAGAACGGTTCGAAACTTCACCTGCGCGCAGAACAAACGTCAACTGTGAATCACTGACAAGAACGTTTGTCTATGTGTATTACTGGCTTCTTTTTTTTTTTTTTTTTTTTAAAGTGGAATGCTACTTATTGCACGACCCTCGTATTTCCATCCAGCCAGCGTAACACTCGCTGCCGGCGGAATACGAACGACAGGCATTGTAAGAAGGTGAAATGTCCATGAAGTGATACGGGGGGGGGGGGGGGTGTACCTGCCATGGATACTCACCGAAAGCGAGCTCCCCTATGGTGAGAGGCAAGGGGACATCGAAATCAAGAGCCGGCCGGAGTGGCTGTGCGGTTCTAGGCGCTACAGTCTGGAACCGGGCGACCGATACGGTCGCAGGATCGAATCCTGCCTCGGGCATGGACGTGTGTGATGTCCTTAGGTAAGTTAGGTTTATATAGTTCTAAGTTCTAGGCGACTGATGACCTCAGTAGTTGAGTTGCATAGTGCTCAGAGCCATTTGAACCATTTTTTTTTTAAATCAACAACCCTAATGGTGAGATGCAAGGG
This sequence comes from Schistocerca cancellata, assembly GCF_023864275.1. NCBI lineage: Eukaryota > Metazoa > Arthropoda > Insecta > Orthoptera > Acrididae > Schistocerca > Schistocerca cancellata. The sequence goes on along the minus strand of NC_064627.1, from coordinate 1,133,402,268 downwards.
GACTCACCGAAATCAAGCGAACCGATGGAAACAGAAACTTATTACATCCGCATCGTTGTCCCTGGCTACCTCTAAACGTAGTTTCTAATCAGACACTGAAACGGTTAATCATACTGTACCGCAAGATCAAATTTGCAACATTAAAATAAATTTCGAATACAAAGGTTTACATTCACATTGCAGTACAAATGTAGATACTTCTGTTATTAACTGCAAAAAAGGAAATACTTGATATTTGTCTATTAGAGCACCATCTACCATGAGTGGAAAACAATGACTTTTTGGCGTAGAATCGGAATATGCAATAAAAATTGCCGGTGGTGGTTCCATTTAAAATAACAAAGTGTTACCCGCCCACGCAGATGGTGTAATTAGGAGGTAGTCCGTTGTAACACCGACAGATGTTCTCTTTACTGACTCTCCAATAACACCATTTGTTTCGTACGATGTGTCGTTTTTGAGATATTTTGTTGTCCATTAAAGAACTTGCCCCCGTTCTGACAGCCGTGTACCGCGTCTCTAAAGGAGCGGAAGGTTCCAAATGACTGGAAAAGAGCACAGGTAGTTCCAGCTTTCAACAAGGGTCGTCTAGCAGATGCGCAAATCTATAGGTCTATACCTCTGACATCGATCTGTTGTACAATTTTAGAACACGTTTTTTGCTCGCGTATCATGTCATTTCTGGAAATCCAGAATTTACTCTGTAGGAATCAACATGGATTCCGGAAACAGCGATCGTGTGAGACCCAACTCGCTTTATTTGTCCATGAGACCCAGAAACTATTAGATGCAGGCTCCCAGATAGATGCCATTTTACTTTACTTCCGGAAGGCGTTCGGTACAGTTCCGCACTGTCGCCTGAGAAACAAAGTAAGATCCCACGGAATATCAGACCAGCTGTGTGGCTGGATTGAAGAATTTTAGCAAACAGAACACAGCATGTTGTTCTCAATGGAGAGACGTCTACAGACGCCAAAGTAACCTCTGGCGTGCCACAGGGGAGTGTCATAGGACCATAGCTTTTCGCAATATATATAAATGACCTAGTAGATAGTGTCAGAAGTTCCATGCGGCTTTTCGCGAATGATGCTGCAGTATACAGAGAAGTTGCAGCATTAGAAAATTGTAGCGAAATGCAGGAAGATCTGCAGCGGATAGGCACTTGGTGCAGGGAGTGGCAACTGACCCTTAACATAGACAAATGTAATGTTTTGCGAATACATAGAAAGAAGGATCCTTTATTGTATGATTATATGATAGCGGAACAAACACTGGTAGCAGTTACTTCTGTAAAATATCTGGGAGTATGCGTGCGGAACGATTTGAAGTGGAATGATCATATAGAATTAATTGTTGGTAAGGCGGGTGCCAGGTTGAGATTCATTGGGAGAGTCCTTAAAAATATAGTCCATCAACGAAGGAGGTGGCTTACAAAACACTCGTTCGACCTATACTTGAGTATTGCTCATCAGTGTGGCATCCGTACCAGGTCGGGTTGACAGAGCAGATAGAGAAGATGCAAAGAAGAGCGGCGCGTTTCGTCGCAGGGTTATTTGGTAACCGTGATAGCGTTTCGGAGATGTTTAACAAACTTAAGTGGCAGACACTGCAAGAGAGGCGCTCTGCATCGCGGTGTAGCTTGCTCGCCAGGTTTCAAGAGGGTGCGTTCTGGATGAGGTATCGAATATATTGCTTCCCCCTACTTATAGCCTCCCGAGGAGATCACGAATGCAAAATTAGAGAGATTAGAGCGCGCACGGGGGCTTTCAGACAGTCGTTCTTCCCGCGGACCATACGCGACTGGAACAGGAAAGGAAGGTAATGACAGTGGCACGTAAAGTGCCCTCCGCCACACACCGTTGGGTGGCTTGCGGAGTATAACTGTAGATGTAGATGTAAAGCAATCGCCCTGCATAGCAACCGTTAAAATGAGTTGGATGATATTTCTTGTACTCGGTCCAATCACATTAATGCGACCACCTATCAAAAGCCGCAATAACCAGCTCTTACAGCGCGGACTGCCCAGAGACGTGCAAGGAGAGATTGAAGTTCTCGAAGGTACCATAGAGATGTGGAGCCATGGCGACTCCAGCTCCGTAGCCAGCTGCGGGTGGTTTCTCAGCTGATGATCCGGAGTTCGCACATCCCGTTCGAGGTGGTCCCGTAGATTCTCGACTGGGTTGCTCTTCGAACAACGCACATACACTCTGAGGCGTGCGACACGTTGCATTGTTCTGTCGAGAAAAAACAAACTGCATTTAGGGGTGGACATGATCCTAAAGGATAGGTGCATACTTTTGTTCATCCATTGTCCTCTCCAAAATGACCATGTCACCACGAAAAGTATTTCCAGACCACAACGCTGCCTCCTCCAGCCCGAACCATTCCGACGATTGCTGCGGGGTCGCATTCGCCAACGCCAGCCTGTCCGATGAAACATATTGCTGTTGTTGTGGTCTTCAGTCCTGAGACTGGTTTGATGCAGCTCTCCATGCTACTCTCTCCTGTACAAGCTTCTTCATCTCCCAGTACTTACTGCAACCTACATCCTTCTGAATCTGTTGAGTGTATTCATCTCTCGGTCTCCCTCTACGATTTTTACCGTTTACGCTTCCCTCCAATACTAAATTGGTGATTCCTTACTGCCTCAGAACATGTCCTACCAACCGATCCCTTCTTCGAGTCAAGTTGTGCCTCAAACTTCCCTTCTCCCCAATCCTATTGAATACCTCCTCATTAGTTATATGAGCTACCCTCTGATCTGCAGCATTGTTCTGTAGCACCAAATATGAAAAGCTTCTGTTCTCTTCTTGTCCAAACTAGTTATCGTCCATGTTTCACTTCCATACATGGCTACGCTCCATACAAATACTTTCAGAAACGACTTCCTGAAACTTAAATCTATACTCGATGTAAACAAATTTCTCTTCTTCAGAACCGCTTTCCTTGGTATTGCCAGTCTACATTTTATATCCTCTCTACTTCGACCATCATCAGTTATATTGCCCCCCAAATAGCAATACTTTTTTACTACTTTAAGTGCCTCATTTCCTAATGTAATTTCCGCAGCATCACCCGAATTAATTCGGCTACATTCTATTACCATCGTTTGGCTTTTGTTGATGTTTATCTTACATCCTCTTTTCAAGACACTGTCCATTCCGTTCAACTGCTCTTCCAAGTCCTTTGCTGTCTCTGACAGAATTACAATGTCATCGTGGAACCTCAAAGTTTTTATTTCTTCTCCATGGATTTTAATACCTACTCCGAATTTTTCTTTTGTTTCCTTTACTGCTTACTCAATATACAGAGTGAATAACATCGGGGAGAGGCTACAACCCCGTCTCACTCCCTTCCCGACCACTGTTTCCCTTTCATGTCCCTCGACTCTTATAACTGCCATCTCGTTTCTGTACAAATTGTAAATAGCCTTTCGCTCCCTGTATTTTACCCCTACCACCATCAGAATTTGAAAGAGAGTATTCCAGTCAACATTGTCAAAAGCTTTCTCTATGTCTAAATATGGTTCAAATGGCTCTGAGCATTATGGGACTCAACATCTTAGGTCATAAGTCCCCTAGAACTTAGAACTACTTAAACCTAACTAACCTAAGGACATCACACACACCCATGCCCGAGGCAGGATTCGAACCTGCGACCGTAGCAGTCCCGCGGTTCCGGACTGCAGCGCCAGAACCGCTAGACCACCGAGGCCGGCTATGTCTACAAATGCCAGAAACGTAGGTTTCACGTGTTCCAATATTTCTACGGAATCCAAACTGATCTTCCCCGAGGTCGGCTTCTACCTGTTTTTCCATTCGTCTGTAAATAATTCGCGTTAGTATTTTGCAGCTGTGACTTATTAAACTGATTTTCGGTAATTACAAAACGTCAGAAGTCCACCTGTTGCAACTCAGTGGGCATCCAGTTGCGATATTAGCGTGAGAATGGCAGTCTTTGTCGCCGATTAACAACAGTCAGCATGAGTTCATAAATCAGGCGCCCGCTCCGGAAGGTGATACGCTGAGTGGTCGTTAGGGAGGCACTGTTGGTAACCCACTGGTTCATCTGGGTGGTCAGTTCCTGAACAGTTGCACATCAAATCGGCCGTACCTACCTCCGCAACCGTCGTTCACCCCTACCATCCATGGCCAGTGATACACCACAGTTCCTTGCCGATGGTTTTGGATAGCGCCATTTTGCCATGCACGGTATAATGCAACCACGCGTCACGTGAACTGCTTATAAAATTAACCGTTTCTTACGTGCTCCCACTCTTGATCCGCAGTCCAATGATCATCACCTTTGTGCCATCAGATAAATCGCTCCTTTTCCGAGTTATGAAAATGATTGGACTGTTTGTGCGTACCCACGGCACGTTTTATATACCCTCCACTACTGATACTTCCACCTGCCATCTGTGGGTGGTTATTGCACGATGACGTCGAACGTAGATGGTTGTTACATTAATGTTGCTGGATCGTATATAACAACGGCTAAAGTGGTGCAGTTGGATACATGTTCATCATGAATACGTAGAAGAAAGGTCTACATTCTGTCACGAGAATGTTGAAATAAACGCCCTGTTTGATGTTCATGGGAAATCTGAATGAGTGGTCACAAGTCATGCTACAGAAAACATCCCAATATATCGCAAACGCTTTTGAGAATAATAGAGTTCCTTGTGTTCTGTTGTTTGTGAACCTGTCATGAGCGTTTTAACAAGCGTGTGCCAATCATAAAGCCGTGAGTGTAGCTTCGATCATGTGAGCGACAGTTATCGCGAAATATTAGGTTTTAGGTAACCATTACAGTCCGAAAATTATGGATGTACGATACTGCAATGCTTCTGTTATTCTGACTACAATGGAAAATTCCTTTGGACATTCTTGCCCAAAGGAATTTTGCATCGTAATTATAATAACACAGGCACTGCAATATCGTATTTATCTGCCGATACGGGGCAAGCGGCTTTCAAGTACAAGACCTCTACGGGAATATAGACTGTATACCAGTTAGGTTCTTTTCTGAGTATGCTGATGCATTTGCTCTAAACTTAACAATCGTATATAACCGTTCGCTCGACGAAAGATCCGTACCCAAAGACTGAAAAGTTGCACAGGTCACACCAATATTCAGGAAAGGTAGTAGGAGTAATCCACTAAATTACAGGCCCATATCGGTCACGTCGTTATCCAGCAGAATTTTACAATATATATTGTGTTCGAACATTATGAATTACCTCGAAGGAAATGGTCTATTGACACACAGTCAACATGGGTTTAGAAAACAACGTTCCAGTGAAACACAACTAGCTCTTTATTCACATGGAGTGTTGAGTGCTATTGACAAGGGATTTCAGGTCGATTCCGTATTCCTGGATTTCCGGAAGGCTTTTGACACTGTATCACACAAGCGGCTCGTAGTGAAATTGCGTGCTTACGGAATATCGTCTCAGTTATGTGACTCGATTTGCGATTTCCTGTCAGAGAGGTCACAGTTCGTAGTCATTGACGGAAAGTCATCGAGTAAACCAGAAGTGATTTCTGGCGTTCCCCAAGGTAGTGTTATAGGCCCTTTGCTGTTCGTTATCTCTATAAACGATTTGGGAGACAATCTGAGCAGCCTTCTTAGGTTGTTTGCAGATGACGCTCTCGTTTATCGACTAATAAAGTCATCAGGAGATCAAAACAAACTACTAAACTATTAGAAGATATATTGTAATGATGCGAAAAGTGTCAGTTGGCCTTAAATAACGAGAAGTGTGAGGTCATCCACATGAGTGCTAAAAGGAACTCGCTAAACTTCGGTTACACGATAAATCAGTCTAATCAAAAGCCGTAAATTCATTTAAATACCTAGGTATTACAATTACGAACAACTTAATTTGGAAGGAATACATAGAAAATGTTGCGGGGAAAGCGAACCAAAGATTGAGTTATATTGGTAGGACACTTAGGAAATGTAACAGATCTCCTAAGGAGACTGACTATACTACGCTTGTCCGTCCTCTTTTAGAATAGTGCTGCACGGTGTGGGATCCTTACCAGATAGGACTAACGGAGTACATCGAAAAAGTTCAAAGAAAGGCAGCATGTTTTGCTTTATTGCGAAATATGTGAGAGAGTGTCACAGAAATAGTACAGGATTTGGGTTTGAAATCGTTAAAAGAAAGGCGTTTTTCGTTGCGACGGAATCTTCTCACGAAATTCCAAACACCAACTTTCTCCTTCGAATGTGAAAATATTTTGTTGGCACCGACCTACATAGCTGGGAACGATCACCACGATAAAATAAGGGAAATCAGAACTGGTACGGAAAGATATAAGTGTTCATTCTTTCTGGGCGCTATACGAGATTGGAATAATAGAGAGTTGTGAAGGTGGTTCGATGAACCTTCAGCCAGACACTTAAATGTGATTAACAGAGTATCCATGTAGATGCAGATGTATACATAATGGATGGGTGAGTCCAGGTCGCAGACGCATGGTTGACGACGTACAGAAGTTTGGGTCTGGGCGTGGGTCGTACGAGAATAGCCAAATGGTGAGGCGACCGCTCGCAACAAGCAGGATATCCGGGATCGAGTCTCGGTCCACCACAAATTTTCATTTTCGGAATTCTATTCTATAGCTGAGGGTTGTTCTCATTCGCAGTTGCGAATTCATTTAACGTATTATACACTCCTGGAAATTGAAATAAGACCACCGTGAATTCATTGTCCCAGGAAGGGGAAACTTTATTGACACATGATCATCACATGATCACACTGACAGAACCACAGGCACATAGACACAGGCAACAGAGCATGCACAATGTCGGCACTAGTACAGTGTATATCCACCTTTCGCAGCAATGCAGGCTGCTATTCTCCCATGGAGACGATCGTACAGATGCTGGATGTAGTCCTGTGGAACGGCTTGCCATGCCATTTCCACCTGGCGCCTCAGTTGGACCAGCGTTCGTGCTGGACGTGCAGACCGCGTGAGACGACGCTTCATCCAGTCCCAAACATGCTCAATGGGGGACAGATCCAGAGATCTTGCTGGCCAGGGTAGTTGACTTACACCTTCTAGAGCACGTTGGGTGGCACGGGATACATGCGGACGTGCATTGTCCTGTTGGAACAGCAAGTTCCCTTGCCGGTCTAGGAATGGTAGAACGATGGGTTCGATGACGGTTTGGATGTAACGTGCACTATTCAGTGTCCCCTCGACGATCACCAGTGGTGTACGGCCAGTGTAGGAGATCGCTCCCCACACCATGATGCCGGGTGTTGGCCCTATGTGCCTCGGTCGTATGCAGTCCTGATTGTGGCGCTCACCTGCACGGCGTCAAACACGCATACGACCATCATTGGCACCAAGGCAGAAGCGACTCTCATCGCTGAAGACGACACGTCTCCATTCGTCACTCGATTCACGCCTGTCGCGACACCACTGGAGGCGGGCTGCACGATGTTGGGGCGTGAGCGGAAGACGGCCTAACGGTGTGCGGGACCGTAGCCCAGCTTCATGGAGACGGTTGCGAATGGTCCTCGCCGATACCCCAGGAGCAACAGTGTCCCTAATTTGCTGGGAAGTGGCGGTGCGGTCCCCTACGGCACTGCGTAGGATCCTACGGTCTTGGCGTGCATCCGTGCGTCGCTGCGGTCCGGTCCCAGGTCGACGGGCACGTGCACCTTCCGCCGACCACTGGCGACAACATCGATGTACTGTGGAGACCTCACGCCCCACGTGTTGAGCAATTCGGCGGTACGTCCACCCGGCCTCCCGCATGCCCACTATACGCCCTCGCTCAAAGTCCGTCAACTGCACATACGGTTCACGTCCACGCTGTCGCGGCATGCTACCAGTATTAAAGACTGCGATGGAGCTCCGTATGCCACGGCAAACTGGCTGACACTGACGGCGGCGGTGCACAAATGCTGCGCAGCTAGCGCCATTCGACGGCCAACACCGCGGTTCCTGGTGTGTCCGCTGTGCCGTGCGTGTGATCATTGCTTGTACAGCCCTCTCGCAGTGTCGGGAGCAAGTATGGTGGGTCTGACACACCGGTGTCAATGTGTTCTTTTTTCCATTTCCTGGAGGGTAGTTAAAAGTCCCCATCAGACAGAGTGCAGCTTCCCGACAGAATTACTTCCATCAATAGACAGCACGATGACTGACACTTGTAGCCGATCATAAGCGTCTGTAGGCCTACTTACAGGCAGCAACACAGCCTTAAACAACACTGTTCCTGAGTGACAGATGACAAACGTTTGAGTTAGTATCAGGGTAACAGCGTTATTTGTTGACGAAATGTGACGGCGGAAGTCTGATAGGAGTGTTTTTACTGAAAGAACTTTATTGGCTCCAGAGGTACGCCACGCTTCCCTTTGCGCCAAACAGTTTTTGAATCTCATTTGGAATATCAGATTGTAACAACATAAATTTACATTTTTACTCTAGTACAGAACCGAGGAGAACTCTGCTTAGATCTTCAATTTAAATTCAATTACAGTGGAGCACAGGGGAAAAAAATAACTTCGATCAAGTCAGGTGCAGAGGGACTCGGCTAACCGCTCAGTAAAGTAGTCTGCGTGGGAGGAATATCCCTCCGAGGAAAGCTGTTACCACAGTTGTTTGATCTCCAGAACCGCCAGATTCATAGAAATCGGTTTATTTGTGCGCTTGAAAGTATTATAAGGCATTTTCATTCGCAAATACTTCATTAAAATTCCATCTGCCAAAGAAAATACAATTAAATTAAATCTTTGCAAGAGTTCCTGCAGCCATAAGGAGTATGGTGAGTTCATTTTGTCTGTTCTCATGCGATAAGGCTGGCATTACACTGTTAAATATCTGTGGTACGTCTTCTATAAACGAAGCAATACGTTCTAACATCATTAAAGGTTATCAAGAAGGACGTTAGCACACTATCAAATATTGCTTAAAATGTATTTTATGATTTTTTGAACAAGTTATTTTTCAGCATAATACAGGCCTAACTCTGCAAGCTAATAAACAAAGCTAAAATGTTTTAAGAATATAAACGAATATTATTTCAGAAATAAATATATATTTATCAAAGCCAAATAGTGTTGAAAGTACCTCATAGATCATCCGGGAGTTATGGGGCGCCAAAGGAAAATAGTGACCTGTGATTTAGTAGAACTTCAGAAAACGAAGTGTACTACTTGATCCCAAAGGTGTTACTGTATTTAAAAATCACCATGGAAAACTGTGACAGATACCATCATCCTTAGTTTTTCTGACTATTCTCAAATTATGCTTCATTCTAACATTTGTATATGTTAAGTCTATAGTTGTTCTCGGATCAAATTTATACTGAGTACAGATATAATCGGAGCAGTTAAGTCATCAACTGAAAATAATCGGGAATTTTATTTCTGACCTTAATCAAGAACGAAATGTATCGTGTGCCACACTTGTTTTGAACATATAATTCACTCATTCACATGGATCAGCGCGTTTATCGGTAAACTTCAGATTAATTAATAGTTAATGTAGACCACTATGGGGAATTAACAAGGTATTTGTGACTCATCTGCGACAGCATAAATTTATGTGAGAAAGTGTGGCTTCTTGAAACAAGTAGTACATCTATGGGCATTCTAGCCCATTTTGTTTATGTGTAGCATTATGGTTACTTTGCTATTACTGAGTGACCACGCCCACTTCCTAAGACACGGCCCTTTCCTAAGCCTCTCCCACTTACAAAGCCACGCCCCCATCCTAAGCAATACAGTGTTCCCTTTCTCCACCTCCTTCCTTTTAACCAATCAGAGTCCAGTATTCTACCAGACATTAAAACGAAACAGCCACCCACTTGGCATCATTTTTAACTAAGTCTTAAACCACGACACTGAGCCAGTCAGAGAGATTCTAAGCCTAAACGGAAATCTTTTGCTCTCCTCCTGAGAGGTGAGTATTTCAATAGGCACTAAAACGAAACAGTCAGTCTGTCTGTGCCCAATTTTCGTCTAATATTTTCATGCTCTTATTAAGGACCAGTGCTTAGCAAATCACGGAGCCCTGCATTTTACTCACATATAAAACAAACCGCCAATCACAGAGACGTCTATATCATGGCAATTGCATGATGTCTGCACATGATTGCCGAAAACCAACTGTAGCAGGTAGAGGCGAGGAAAGCCAGTAGTAAAGTACTATGAAATTATGAAACGAATTATAGTGATTCATTTGCTGAAAGATAAAACTTACTTGAACTCATTTATTTTTCTGGAATGTACTATTTGATAGTTTCATCCTAAGTAATTTAGAAAAGGGATTCATCCAAGTTAGGGAAATACTGTGTTAAATATATTGACATCAGAAGCTCATTACCTGAGTTTGGATCTGCCAAATGAGAAGAGAAACATTTCGCCCATTTACAGATGGATGAGGGATTGCTGTCTGGAGGTAGTTGAGCTCAGGGATTAGCTCTGCTGACGGTCACTTGTATCCACATAAGCCCTATAAACTTTTATTAAGTTTATGTAATAGTTACATTAAGGATACTGTGAAGTACATTTATTGCATTTGTAGACTTAGGGAAATCGTTTGACCGTGTTGACTGGAACATTCTCTTTCAAATCTAAAGATGACAGGTTGAAATACAGGGAGTCAAGGCTATTTTGAATTGGTAGATAAACCAGGTGGCAGTTATAAGAGTCGAAGGACATGAAAGGGAAGCAGTGGTTGGGCAGGGAGTGAGACAGAGTTGGAGCCGATCCCCTATGTCGTTCAATCTGTGTACTGAGTAAGCAGTAAAGGAAACAAAAGAAAAATTCGGAGTAGGAATTAAAATCCAGGGAGAAGAAATAAAAACCTTGAGGTTTGTCAATAACTGTGTAATTCCGCCAGAGACAACAAAGGACTTGGAAGAGAAGTTGAGCGGAATGGACAGCTCCTTGAAAGGAGGATATAAGGTGAACTTCAACAAAAGAAAAACAATAATGACGCAGTGTACTCGAATTAAATCAGGTTATCCTGAGGGAATTACATTGGAAAACGAGGCACATGAATTAGTAAATGAGTTTTCTATTTGGGCAGCAAGAACCTGATGATGGCCGAAATAGAGAGGACATAAAATGTAGACTTGCTATGGCAAGAAAAGGGTTTCTGAAGAATAGAAATTTGTTAACATCGAATATAGAATTGGAAGCCTTCTCTGAAAGTGTTGGTATTTAGTGTAGCCATGTCTGGAAGAGAAACATGGACAATAAACAATTTAGACAAGAAAAGAATATCAGCTTTTGAAACCATGGTGTTACAGAAGAATGCTGAAGATCAGGTGTGTAGATTACGTAGTTGTTGAGGAGGTACTGAATAGACTTGGTTTACAGGTGCCCCTAGAAAAACATAATTATTTATGTTTTCTGTCAAATATTAATCCGGCTGACACATTGTGGGACTAATATTAAAATATGATGGTATAATAAATGTAACACTGTATTTAATTCTCTGAAAATCAGTATGTCTGGGTGGTAACTATAGATAAGGTCGACGCAAGCATTAACACCGACTTGGGTAAGAACTGAATTCAGTACATGTGAAAAAGAGTACTAACCTAAGTAAAATCTTACTATGTCGTCAGACTATTTTTGTGGATAAGGGTTGTACAAAGCTCCACACGTTACAAAATATTAAAACGTGGAATTCAATTACTACATCCAAGAGATGGGTTACCATAAAACACATTACCCAAACCCTACCTCTTAAACATAATATATAAATAGATTTTTCCAAGCGATAGTTCTGTCATTAAATGAAACAACAAGTTTACTGTTACCAGTCACCGTTTTATCTATTTCCACGACGCGTTTCGAAGGTTTAAACCTCCATCATCGGGTGGATTTACATTAGTTAATATTACATTTGTGTGTGTGTTGTGTGACGATTTTTGGAGGAACTTGTGGCACTGCTTCCAGTGGTCACAGGTTCCTTTTGCTGTCATCACACATCACATGTATACTGCCACACTTGTAAACAAATATGGCGTGTGGATCAGTTTAGAAGATTGACAAAATACATTCTTTGTGGATAATTACGACACATAAATGGCTACACAAAACAACCCACGAATTTCTAATATTAAAATTCTAACTTCTCAATTTACCTTGTATTACCTCAAAAGAGTAATAGTCCTTCAAAATGTGGCACACTATGGCATACTTTGGAGTACACAGTAAGAGAGAGAGAGACAGTGAAATATTACAAACAGATAAAAGTTGCTCAGTAGTTTCAACTGAAAAAACGGTAGCTTAAACTAGCCAGAGCATCTGATAAACCATCGCTGTGTTAACTACATAATCGGAAATTGCCAATACAGCCAAATAATAGTGAAAATCTCGGGAAAGCAAAAAGAGAAGATGTACCCATTTAGTTAAAAATCATTTTAAATTAGCTCATGGGATAATAGTCCGTATGCACATCACATATTTACATATCAATTAATTAGTCATAACTGAGGCAAATGAAAATTAACAAGGGTGAAATGTGATCTGAATGGTTACTGGTTTCCACAACAAATAGTATAGCTCTCATAAATGGGTACTTAAAATCACTATTTTTCATACATTAGTGCTCAAAATCCAACACGATATTGTCTAGCTGCAAAATGAGGATTTAGTATGACCTTTATTATTTTTTGGGTGAATGCATCTAGTGTAAGGGCTTCCTAGTCATAATGCAGTTCCCACATAGACTCATTCATTGTAGAAAACACGTACTCCTTTAAATGCTTATCTAATTTACAGAAACACAAAATAAAGTCATCAATATTTATTGACATATTACATCACAGTTTTATAAAGAACATAAAGCCCAAGTACTTGAGGAAACAGATCTGTGCCAAACCGTTAATATCGATTATCTTGTGCAAAAATGTTGCCTGTTATCTCATCATAACCAGGGTACCACTGTAAATCCCTTTTTCAGGAAACACGTGGAAAATTACTAATTCTCATTATCTAAGAAGATAAAATGTGGTAATAGTCCAAGAAAGTATCAGATGTAGTGCTCAGGATAATACACAGATTTAATGTTTTTCCGAATACTGTCACTCAACCACAATGTTCTGGAAACATGTCCCAATAATTATTATTGAATTGCCCTCTACAACTAAGATTATAACTAGAAGAATTGGAAAACAACACCAGATCAGAACTTGTTTTATTATTAGTTGAAAATGGGTGAAGTTACAACCTTATTTTTTTTCTCTAAAATGACGAAGTTCTATAAAATATCTATCTTTTCAACTGTTTATAGCCGGCCAGAGTGGCCGAGCGGTTCTAGGCGCTACAGACTGGAACCGCGCGACCGCTACGGTCGCGGGTTCGAATCCTGCCTCGCGCATGGATATGTGTGATGTTCTTAGGTTAGTTAGGTTTAAGTAGTTCTAAGTTCTAGGGGACTGATGAACTCTGAAGTTAAGTCCCATAGTGCTCAGAGCCATTTGAAACATTTGAACTGTTCATAGAATTTACTGTTTTTAGCCTAGCAGGAGACCTTTATATGGCATAAAAATAAGCTTGTAAAACAAAGTTGTAGGCATGGAGAAATACACAACACAAACTCAAGAAAAGATAAATAAAGTGTTTGTTTACAATGACAAAAAACTAACATCTTCGTCCTACTCATAAAACTTAACATAAGAGTGGGGAAAGAGTGCAGTGAGTTTATAATCAGTTCGTAAAGACCGAAAGTTTCACAGATAGATCGTGGTTCAGTGTGACAGAAGCGCCTGCACTGTTTGTAAATAAACTTCCGACTGACAGGAGAAGAGCACGTGGCTTGCAAGGTGGGGAAGAAGAAACGTGCATGTGTGACGTCGACAATTTTTAATGGTGCTTCTCTCTAGAGAAAAACAAGAAAAGAAAAGAAAACTTTGACTCTTTCCACATCCCAGAGATTCCTGTGCAAGGGACCCATGGAAAACGGCAAATGGTATGTAGGTTGATGAAGGGGAGTATTATCTGCGGCGTAACATACATCTTGCGTGAGAGGAAAGAGCGGAGAGGGGTGAGGGGAAGGTGGCACTTTTAGCATCCACGGCACAGCACACGTATTTTTCCTAAAACGAGCTTGAAATTATCATATGTATTTTAAAACATACTGGTGATATGATCCAGCGGTAAGATGCTAAGTGCGCGTAAAAAAGAAAAAAAAAAGAAATACTTCTGACAGTTGGTTAAACACGAAGTACGGAGCGATACCAAATTTGTACGTGAAAGAATCTTAACTTTTGTATGACAAAACTAAATGCAAGGCTACAACACTTAAGAAGGCTCAGTTCAGATCAATGGTGCAGTATTTATTTTAAATTTAAAGCAGGAATAGGGTGATAAAGTGTATCTTTGTGTTGAATTTCAGCAGTTCAGTTCAGTGGACATCAGAATTGAAAACGTGCAATTACTTTTAACTCTTAGTGACACACTAAAAGAAAATACCCGAAGTAAATGCTTCTGATGCTGCTGATGATAGTCGAATTAGAGAGGATATAAAATGTAGACTGGCAATGGCAAGGAAAATGTTTGTGAAGAAGAGACATTTGTTAACATCGAGTATCGACTGAAGTGTTAGAAAGCCTTTTCGGAAAGTATTTGTGTGCAGTGTAGCCATGTATGGAAGTGAAACATGGACGACAAATATTTTAGACAGGAAAAGAATAGAAGCTTTCGAAATGTGGTGCTACAGAAGAATGCTGAAGATTAAATGGGTAGATCACGTAACTAATGAGGAGGTACTGAATAGAATTTGGGGGAAGAGGACTTTGTGGCACAACCTGACTAAAAGAAGGGATAGGTTCGTAGGACACGTTCTGATGCATCATGGGATCACCAATTTAGTATTGGAGGGCAGCGTGGAAGGTAAGAGTCGTAGAGGGAGACCAAGACATGAATACACTAAGCAGATTCAGAAGTATGTAGGCAGCAGTAGTTACTGGGACATGAAGAGGCTTGCACAGGATCGGGTATAGCATGGAAAGAGAGCTGCATCAACCAGACTGTGGACTGAAGACCACAACAACAACAACAAATGCTTTTGAACCAACAATGGATTTAGCTCATCTGCAAAGGAGTGGAACATTAGTTACAACAATTAGCTGAAAAGTTGAAATATAACGATCTACTGAACAATAGAAAACGAACAGAATAGGCATAGCAAACGAGGCTGTAGATTCTCTATTTGGCAATAAACGAAACACTTAACGAAGTAGGCTTTTAAAAAGTAGCGTGGAAAACAGATTTATTGAGATAAACTTATTGCATTCTTTCGAAAGACAAAACTAAAACCTTCTCATCAAATGAGATCTACAAGTGAAATACAATACAATACAACAAAATTCGACTACAAAGCTCTGTAATGCAGTCACATGACAAAGACCTATACAGTAGTCGGGAGAGAGTACCTTCAAACACCACAAAATCTTCCGAAATACTAAACGTTCCATGTAACAAAAATAGGCATGCACCTGTGCCATCCTTCTCGCATAAAATATTAACGATTACTTACAATCAGTTAATAATTATACTTCATATAATCAGGTCATTATAAAACAAAAGTTGTGCAATAGATGACTTATAAATGAAATGAAAATTAGACTTAATTACCGCAGACAGGGCGAAGAGGTGGAAGAGAAGTGGCTTCGTGGCTGGCCTATCGCAAGGCGACATCTGTGCTAGTTCAGGTATTTGTACCACGCGGCTTCTGCTTACAGCAATCGTTCACAGGTAACTGAAGGTGCAAGTTAACGACCCCAAAAGCATAGTTGTCTCAAATGGAAGCTCGCTACATAGTAGAATGAAACACGATTAACAGTTTTTCTCTGACGTCTGGGGCGACAGCATAATACAGACCATTTATCATCACTCTATCATCTACTCTGATACAATTAGCAACATAATTAGCATTCATTGTATCCGCCTCACCTTCCACAACAAAACATTATCTGTAGAACAGAAACGTCCCTTAAAACAACTGACACAGGAACTCATGACTGCACATAATTACCTTCAACCACATGAATGACAGGATCTCTTGCCTGCTAAAAAATAATCTCAATAAAACAACCTCATACATATCTTTATATCAACAAAATTTCTCTGCACTCTGGGGGATTACAGCTAAGCAACTACCACAAATGAAAAGCAGAAGGCACAGACAGAAAAGAATAAAGGTCGCGAAAGAGAATGTAAAGAGACGAGAAACAAGAGAAAGAGGAGGCAGAAAAAGTTGAGCCCTTCGTTCCGCAATTCGGTATGTCACACAGCATAGTATCGGTTTCGGCAAGACAAGTGCTAATCGTGTAATTACGACTGGGTATGGATTGTAATGATTCCATTACCGAAAAAACAAGGAACCAAGAAATGCAACGAGCACAGGACAATCAGCCTCATTTCACATGCAGCCAAAGTGATGTTAAGAATAATTAATTAAAGGCTTGAAGAAGTAATGGAGGAGAATCTTGGCGAGGAGCAGTTTGGCTTTAGACGGAATACGGGCACCAGAGATGCAATAGGGCTCCTACGAATCTTGGGAGAAAGGTTTATTGAAAAAGGAAGAGACCTATATACGTGTTTCATCGATCTAGAAAAGACATTTGACAATGTGGTTTGGGACAAGCTGGCGACTATAATGAGGGAAAATAGAGTGGACTGGAAAACCAGAAGACTTATAAACTCATTATATCTTAATCAAAAAATTTCAGTTAAAGTGAGAGGAGAAAGTACGAACTGGATCAGACTAGGAAAAGGAGTACGACAAGGTTGCTGTCTATCACCTACTCTTTCCAACCTCTACTTGGAAAATATGATTGACCAATGCTCATTAGATGTCAAAGGAGTAGAAATTGGAGGAAGAAGAGCAGGGTGTTTGAGGTTTGCTGATGACATGGTCCTTCTAGCCACAGGGGAAAAATAATTACAGGATTTGGTGGACACCATTGCAACTAACGAAAAAAATATGGAATGAAAATTAACACAAATGAAACAAAAGTATTGGCACTAGGAGGAAATATGGAAATAAAAATTATGCTGAATGGAGAAATACTAGTTCAGGTGCAAAATTTTAAATATCTTGGAAGCAGGGTAGACACCGACTGGAAGTGCACCACAGAAATTAAAACAAGGATAGCAATGGCAAAAGAGGCATTTTATGAGAAAAGGAGAATCTCCTGCAGCGGTCTGGACAGAGAACTCAGAAAGAGACTCGTAGGGAGTGTTCTTCTATATGGCGCTGAAACGTGGACTATGAGGAAAGAAGACAGATAAAGGCTGGAGGCTTTTGAGATCTGGACTTGGTGGAGGCTGGAAACAATAAGTTGGATGGACAGAGTAAAAAATGAAGAGGTACTGAGAAGAGTGGGAGAGAAAAGACAGTTACTAGATGTAATAGAGAGAAGAAAAAGAAATTGGACTGGGCATATATTAAGAAAGAATGACGGGCTGATAAAAAAAGTTTTAGAAGGTTATGTAGAAGGGAGAAGGAAGCGAGGAAGGAAGAGATTTCAGATACTGGATGGCGTGATGGACGGTACAACATACAGCAGCCTTAAGAAGGAAGCAATGGATCGCAGCAAATGGAGAGGCAAAGGACCTGCTAACATAGCAGGTAACTGATGATGACGATCATGATGCGCTTGGGGCCTGGAGTCGCCTAGTACCAGTAGTAAACTATGGACAATATCAAGATAGTCGGAATCCAATGGTTTGCTGCTTTTGTTACAAGACCTAAACTTTGATTTCGCGTCTGTGCCTTGTTTTGCGATAAAAACACACTTCCATGAAGTTACAAGGATTTACTGCTCCGACGATTTCGGAAACCTCGCATACGAGGTATTGAGGCACGAGGGCTTACAGATTCCTTGAGGTGCTCACGTCTGTGGAGCAAGGAGTAGAAGCCTGCCTTCATCAGAGGGCGCAGTAACGATGCTTATAGGGAAGAGCGCCGCGCGGGGTAGTCGCGCGGTCTAAAGGCACTTCGCCACGGTAAACTCACCTCCCCCCTCCACCCATCGGGGGCGCGAGTCCTCCCTCGAGCATGGGTCTGCGTGTTGTCCTTAGTACAAATTAGTTTAAATTAGATTAAGTAATTTGTAAGACTAGGGATCGATGACCTCAGCAGTTTGGCCGATAGGACCTTCGGTTCTAGGCGCTACAGTCTGGAACTGCGCGACCACTACTGTCGAAGGTTCGAATCCTGTCTCGGGCATGGATGTGTGTGATGTCCTTAGGTTAGTTAGGTTTAAGTAGTTCAATGTTCTAGGCGACTGATGACCTCAGAAGTTAAGTCCCATTGTGCTCGGAGGCATTTGAACCATAGGACCTGACCACAAATAAAATAAAAATAGGGAAGATCAAAGAAAATAGAAAGGATCACGACATGAAAGGGAAATGGAAGAAAATTTCGCGAACGGCTGGGAGATTCTGTGCCGGCCAAGCACATTTTGCAAGCTGCAAATCCATGGAGATAAACTGAAAGCCCTCAAAAATATACCTCTTGAAATTTCTCATCACAACAAGTAAGCATGAAACACACTACTACCCATTAAAATTGCTACACCACGAACATGACGTGCTACAGACGCGAAATTTAACCGACAGGAAGAAGATGCCGTGACATGCAAATGATTAGCTTATCAGAGCATTCACACAAGGTTTGCGCCAGTGGTGACACCTACAACAGGCCGACATGAAGAAAGTTCCAAACCGATTTCTCATACACAAACAGTAGTTGACCGGCGTTGCCTGGTGAAACGTTGTTGTGATGCCTCGTATAAGGAGGAGAAATGCGTACCATCACGTTTCCGACTTTTATAAAGGTCGGATTGCAGCCTATCGCGATTGCGGTTTATCGTATCGCGACATTGCTGCTGACGTTGGTCGAGATCCAATGACTGTTAGCAGAATGTGGAATCGGTGGGTTCAGGAGGGTAATACGGAACACCCTGCTCGATCCCAACGGCCTCGTATCACTACCAATCGAGATGACAGGCATCTTATCCGCATGGCTGTAACGGATCGTGCAGCCACGTCTCCATTCCTGAGTCAACAGATGGACAATAACCATCTACACGAACAGTTCGACGACGTTTGCAGCAGCATGGACTATCAGCTCGGAGACCATGGCTGAGGTTACCCTTGACGCTGTATCACAGGCAGGAGCGCCTGTGATGGTGTACTCAACGACGAACCTGGGTGCACGAATCGCAAAACGTCATATTTTCGGATGAATCCAGGTTCTGTTTACAGCATCATGATGGTCGCATCCGTGTTTGGCGACATCGCGATGAACGCACATTGGAAGCGTGTATTCGTCATCGCCATACTGGCGTATCACCCGGCGTGATGGTATGGGGTGCCATTGGTTACACGTCTTGGTCACCTCTTGTTCGCATTGACGGCACTTTGAACAGTGGACGTTACATTTCAGATGTGTTACGACCCGTGGCTCTACCCATCCTTCGATCCCTGCGAAACCCTAACTTTCAGCTGGATAATGCACGACCGCATGTTGCAGGTCCTGTACGGGCCTTTCCGGATACAGAAAATGTTCGACTGCTGCCCTGGCCAGCACATTCTCCAGATCTCTCACCAATTGAAAACGTCTGGTCAATGTTGGCCGAGCAACTGGTTCGTCACAATACGCCAGTCACTACTCCTGATGAACTGTGGTATCGTGTTGAAGCTGCATGGGCAGCTGTACCTGTGCACGCCATCCAAGCTCTGTTTGACTCAATGGCCGGGCATGTCAAGGCTGTTATTACGGCCAGAGGTGGTTGTTCTGGGTACTGATTTGTCAGGATCTATGCACCCAAATTGCGTGAAAATATAATCTTACGTGCTTATCTAGGAACAGTTACACATTCAACAAACCTTCTATTAACTATGCTCATAAAAATTTAAAGTTCAAATGGCTGCAGTGCCTAAGTACACATCTACACTTTACTACAGTCGCCACGTCGAGAAGCGCGGAATACCGCGGCGCCTGCAAGGCCTGCAAGGGCCGTAAACATGAATGGGCGGCGGGACGGCGGAAGTACGCGCCCCGGGCGTTGAGGCCAGAACCCTAACGGAGATGGCAGCGAGGGGGCTGACCGGTTGTGACGTGGGGCGGCACGGCGGCAGGTGGGCCACGTTGCTGGTCGGCAGCAGCAGCAGGGGCCGCGACGCGGACATTATGGCTGTTGCGAGGCGGCAAGGCATCGTGGCGTGTTTACAGATCGCCCTCACCAACGCGTGACAGAACCGATGTATGTACTAGACAAGAGGCGGGCGTGCAAGGTGCAAGTTTGCAGAATCACATAATATGAAAAACTAAATCCCATATGGAAAAGCCGGCCGTTGTGGCCGAGCGGTTCTAGGCGCGTCAGTCGGGAACCAGGCTGCTGCTAAGGTCGCAGGTTCGAATCCTGCCTCGAGCGTGGATGTGTGTGTTGTCCTTAGTTAGGTCTAGGGGACTGATGACCTCAGATGTTAAGTCCCATAGTTCTCAGAGCCATTTGAACCATATCTAAAGTTACTAGTATTTGCAGAATGCAAAGCAGTAATTTGACTCCACTAGCCGCATCTCTTTAAAATGGTCACAACGAAATAACGTAATTCGAAAGTGTTGCAAGGAAGATACAAATGAGGTAAACAAGACCAGTAAACTTAAAATATGCTTGATTAATGGCGGATTGGAAGATTATTTGAACTGAAAGGGCCAGAGCGAACACATCAGCACAGGTACGTAACAATATCAGTCAGATATACCGGAGAACAAGCACAGTGAAACTGAGGAGGAAGCTGATCATGAAAAAATGGGAAGACACAAAAAAGAAGAATCGCAGGATCTAATCGTGGAGATTTTGTGTGAAGTGTAGGCAGTAAACGAAAATGATAATGAAGTCAGTTATCATGTGTGGATGAGAAAGAGGATAAAGTTGACGACGAATACGCGTAAATTCGTAGAGAGACATCAGATTTAGTGATGTAGTTTCATTTATCACTGATTACTACTGTTAAGAGAGAGAATAGTGAAAGCAGTTCAGCTAGTATATGTCTAACTTTCAGATGTTCCAAAGGGTTTGAGAGAATGGAAGTTGATCACGATCTACAGGAGGAATCTGAAGTCATTAACAATGAGGAAACGACTGGAAAGCGAGTTATTAATTTATTAGTAAAGGATGAACAGGTAGCTGTTAGAAGGTGTAAATATTAAGAATAATAAATACTGGAAAGGTTGTTGTTGAACTGTTCCTGTGTTTCCAAATGAGTGGCTGCTTTTAAGTTATTACGTTCTGGGTAAGAGATAGGAGACAATCACCGAATTTATCTTGTGAGGTAATGGGCGAATTTTGGTACCCTGAAAATATTATAAGTTCGGAGTTGGCGTGGCCGCATGGGCCGCTCGGCCAGCCGGAGCCCGATAGCATACACGTGGTGCCGAACGTTAGGCGGACAAGAGGGGTAGCCCCAGCGCATGGTCCGGCCGCGTAGCTGGGAATTCCATTGTGACGCTGTGTCAATGAAGGGGACACGATGGGAGTGCCAAAGATGGACGACTTTGTGAAACCTTAATGGCAGACATTGCACAGTTTGTATAGAAGTTAATAGTAGGCCGATGAATCGTGATACGTCGAAAAGAAACATGTACATTACCATTATTTGCACGACGATTCTGATGGTGTAATCATATTTTCAATATATTTATTAGATTAAAGTATAATATCTGACGATAAATTATACAAGTATCACCCAGCAACGAATTTTCCAAAGATAACGGTTCATCTGATTTCGTCGGTCTACATGCCTTTAGAAAGCTATTAGTGTAAACCTAAATTGGTATGGATTACAGGCATGTAACTTAAATAATACATGAGTTATTGGAGATCAAACTGGCCGATTACTATCGAACACGTCAGGCCATAAGTACTCCACAGTTACATGAAGAAACGGTAGCAGCATGCTTATAAATATATTTATTCATCTATGTCTTTGTTCATATCCGATATATACTATCCATGAAGAAATTGGTTAAATATTTACTGTGTTTTAGAAAGCACAGAAACATAATGCTACTGGCCAACCTTTTGTTTCTATTCCTTTGATACATGTTAATTTAATTTTTTATGTGTTTAATAACGTGTGTTAGACCGTGTTTATCGCCCAGTCGTAGGAATTTATTTCAAGTTATTTAAATGAAAATCCAGTATTTTGTATGTGTTTCAATATTTTTGTGAGTGCACGTAGGCTTGGAGACATGGAGGGAGCCTCTAGCCAATCACAGCGCTCGTTACTAAGAGACGCATGTGCAGGTTGGGGAGGAGCATCGTTTCCAGAGAGGACACGGGGGAGTTCTGGGGGGTACGGCATAGGACACGGGAGATGCTGGACGTGATGGCGCGACGGAGGAACAGTCGGAGGAAAGACTTGGACGTTGTTGTTGTTGTTGGGGTCTTCAGTCCTGAGACTGATCTGCTGCAGCTCTCCATGCTACTCTATCCTGTACAAGCTTCTTCATCTCCCAGTATCTACTGCAGCCTACATCCTTCTGAAACAGCTTAGTGTATTCATCTCTTGGACTCCCTCTACGATTTTTACCCTCCACACTGCCCTCCAATGAAAAATGTGTGATCCCTTGATGCCTCAGAACATACCTTACCAACCGGTCCCTTCTTCTTGTCAAGGTGTGCCACAAACTCCTCTTCTCCCCTATTCTATTCAATACCTCCTCATTAGTTACATCATCTACCCATCTAATCTTCAGCATTCTTCTGTAGCACCACATTTCGAAAGCTTCTATTCTCTTCTTGTCCAAACTATTTATCGTTCAAGTTTCACTTCCATACATGGCTACACTCCATACAAATAATTTTAGAAAAGACTTCCTGACACTTAAATCTATACTCGATGTTAACAAATTCCTATTCTTCAGAAACGCTTTCCTTGCCATTGCCAGTCTACATTTTACATCCTCTCTACTTCGACCATCATCAGTTAATTTGCTCCCCAAATAGCAAAACTTCTTTACTACTTTAAATGTCTCGTTTCCTAATCTAATTCCCTCAGCATCAGTCGACTTAATTCCGAATACAATCCATGATCCTCGTTTTGCATTTGTTGATGTTCATCTTATATCCTCCTTTCCAGACACTGTCCATTCAGTTCAACTGCTCTTCCAAGTCCTTTGCTGTCTCTGACAGAATTACAATGTCATCGGCGAACCTCAAAGTTTTTATTTCTTCTCCATGGATTCTAATACCTACTCTGAATTTTTCTTTTGTTTCCCTTACTGCTTGCTCAATATCCAGATTGAATAACATCGGGGAGAGGCTACAACCCTGTCTCACTCCTTTCCCAACCACTGCTTCCCTCTCATGCCCCTCGACTCTTATAACTCGTTTCTGTACAAATTGTAAATAGCCTTTCGCTCCCTGTATTTTACCCCTGCCACCTTTAGAATTTGAAAGAGAGTATTCCACTCAAGAGTGTCAAAAGCTTTCTCTAAGTCTACAAATGCTAAAAACGTAGGTTTGCCTTTCCTTAATCTTCCTTCTAAGATAAGGCGTAAGGTCAGTATTGCCTCACGTGTTCCAACATTTCTACGGAATTCAAACTGATCTTCTCCGAGGTCGACTTCTACCAGTTTTTCCATTCGTATGTAAGGAATTCACGTATTTTGCAGCCGTAACTTATTAAACTGATAGGTCGGTAATTTTCACATCTGTCAACACCTGCTTTCTTTGGGAGTGGAATTATTATATTCTTCTTGAAGTCTGAGGGTATTTCACCTGTGTCATACATCTTGCTCACCAGATGGTAGAGTTTTGTCATCGCTGGCTCTCCCGAAGCCGTCAGTAGTTCTAATGGAATGTTGTCTACTCCCGGGGCCTTGTTTCGACTCAGGTCTTTCAGAGCTCTGTCAAACTCTTCACGCAGTATCGTATCCCCCATTTCATCTTCATCTACATCTTCTTCCATTTCCATAATATTGTCCTCAAGTACATCACTGTTGTGTAAACCCTCTATATACTCCTTCCACCTTTCTGCTTTCCTTTCTTTGCTTAGAACTGGGTTTCCATCTGAGCTCTTGGTATTCATACAAGTGGTCCTCTTTTCTCCAAATGTCTCTTTAATTTTCCTGTAGGCAGTATCTATCTTACCCCTAGTGAGATAACCATCTACATCCTCATATTTGTCTTCTAGCCACCCCTGCTTAGCAGTTTTGCACTTCCTATTGATCTCGTTTTTGAGACGTTTGTATTCCTTTTTAGCCTGCTTCATTTACTTCTTTTTCATATTTTCTGCTTTCATCAATTAAATTCAATATTTCTTCTATTACCCAAGCATTTCTACCTGCCCTCGTCTTTTTATCTACTTGATCGTCTGCTGCCTTCACCACTTCATCCCTCAAAGCTACCCATTGTTCTTCTACTGTATTTCTTTCTCCCATTCCTGTCAATGGTTCCCTTATGCTCTCCCTGAAACTCTCTACAACCTCCGGGTTAGTCACTTTATCGAGGTCCCATCTCCTTAAATTCGCACTTTTTTCCAGTTTCTTCAGTTTTAATCTACAGTTCATAACCAATAGATTGTGGTGAGTTTCCAAATCTGCCCCTGGAAATGTCTTACAATTTAAAACCTGGTTCCTAAATCTCTTTCTTACCATTATATAATCTATCTGATACCTTTTAGTATCTCCAGGGGTCTTCCATGAATACAGCCTTCTTTCATGATTCTTGAACCAAGTGTTAGCTATGATTAATTTATGCTCTGTGCACAATTCTTCCAGGCGGCTTTCTCTTTCATTTCTTACCCCCAATTGATATTCACCTACTATGTTTCCTTCTCTCCCTTTTCCTACTCTCGAATTCCTGTCACCCATGACTATTAAATTTTCGTCTCCCTTCACTAACTGAATAATTTCTTTGATCTCATCATACATTTCATCAGTTTCTTCATCATCTGCAGAGCTAGTTGGCATATAAACTCGTACTTCTGTAGTAGGCGTGGGCTTCGTGTCTATCTTGGCCACAATAACGCGTTCACTATGCTGTTTGTAGTTGCTTAATTGCACTCCTATTTTGTCATTCATTACTACCCCTACTCCTGCATTACCCCTATTTGATTTTGTATTTATAACCCTGTATTCACCTGACCAAAAGTCTTGTTCCTGCTACCACCGTACTTCACTAATTCCCACTATATCTAACTTTAACCTATCCATTTCCCTTTTTAAATTTTGTAACCTACCTGCCCGATTAAGGGATCTGACATTCAACGCTCCGATCCGTAGAACGCCAGTTTTCTTTCTCCTGATAACGACGTCCTCCTGGGTAGTCCCCGCCCGGAGATCCGAATGGGGGACTATTTTACCTCCGGAATATTTTACCCAACTGGACGCCATCATCATTTAATCATACAGTAAAGTTGCATGCTCTCGACTAAAATTACGGCTGTAGTTTCCCCTTACTTTCAGCCGTTCGCAGTACCAACACAGCAAGGCCGTTTTGGTTAGTGTTACAAGGCCAGATCAGTCAATCATCCAGAGTGTTGCCCCTGCAACTACTGAAAAGGCTGCTGCCCCTCTTCAGGAACCACACGTTTGTCTGGCCTCTCAACAGATACCCCTCCGTTGTGGTTGCACCTACGGTACGGCCATCTGTATCGCTGAGGCACGCAAGCCTCCCCACCAACGGCAAGGTCCATAGTTCATGGGGTGGAAGACTTGGACAGTGGTGCAGTTTGAACGTGGTCGCGGAGGATAGAAATATTTCGGAGTGCCGACCTGTGCTCTTGTGTGATTTCCGTGGCTTCTGCAGTGAAGACATAGTACGCGTTCTTTTACCCATTCTTCTTCTACTGTATTTCTTTCCCCCATTCCTGTCAATCGTTCCCTTATGCTCTCCCTGAAGCTCTCTACAACCTCTGGTTCTTTCAGTTTATCCAGGTCCCATTGCCTTAAATTCCCAACTTTTTGCAGTTTCTTCAGTTTTAATCTATAGTTCATATGAATATCTCGCAAACTACGTTGTAGTTCGTAACTAATTACGCAAAGTAGGAATCTATTGTTTCTCTGTTATTCAACTTACATTTTATTTAATTGCTGGACCATAGACACCAATAAGTGTTTTGCAGAAATATACCACAGTCTCAAATTTCTTCTACTATCGTACTCATCATTTAAAGTCGTTAAGATAGTACCTGCAGACTTTATATAATTGCAGTCTTTCATTTATAAATTTATATTTTTACATTCACAATTCGCAGTTGCTGAGCGACTGAAAAATTCGACCATTCGGTTGGTGTGTGGATTCTTATCGTATACTGTAGACTCAGCAGTATTTGGCCTGTAATGCGGCAACTACGTATCCCAGCCCCTAGACAACGAAACCAGCCAAAACATATAATATTGCAACTGTGAGTCGGAGGGTACGTAGTTGAGCCCCACCACACCGCATCACATCATTTCGGTCTGTATTATTTTTGAAATCGCGCAATTAGGGACTCGTCCGGGATTTGTGCCCTGCAAAGTGGTAATTCCTTTGCTCTCTATTAATCAGCGTACTATGCGAAGTGTAAAAAGCCTTTGCAAAACCAGTTGAGATTTCTGTAGAGTGAACCTCTCACAAAACACAGTGTGAGATCGATTTTTTCCGTAAATAGGTGTCTCGAAATAGTGAAATTACACAGTAATTTTCACAACTAATACTATCGATAGAGGTCCTGATCCATCACATTAAAGGCAATTTGCATGGGGCTCAGAGTCTAAATAAGTTGAGTGCAGGGAACGGTAGCGGTTAGCGCGTTTAACTTACAGCGGTATCGGAGATGGTTGGAACACGCGGTAACCGGCAGCAGCTACAACTACATCAGGCGACTCCTCGAGTGGCGGATGCAGACCAACAGCAGTATGACGGCAGCTTCTTAGAGTACTCCAGGGCAGTCTTCAATGTCGACTTTTTTTTCCCGCCGTCCCCGGGCTACGTTGCCATTTTAGATCCGTGTGCAACGTGTACTAGAGTCGCTTGGTGTGGAGTCTATACAACCCCAAATCCAGGGTTTTAACCGCCTGCTACCCTGGTTACTGAAGAGGCCCGGAGTGATTTTAGATTTATTGCAGTACAAGAGAGATTGCACTCCTGCCACCGTTTTTAATGCAGCATTTTCTGCCATTTTATCTGAGCACCACGACTATGTAGCTGTTTTTACGGATGGGTCGAAACAAGGGGATTCTGTCGGTTGCTCAGTTGTTTTTCCATATCGTGTCCTCAAGGTCCGACTGCCTCAGACTTTTACTGTCTTTGATGCAGAATTGTCTGAGATCTTGCGGGCACTGGAGCACATGAGACATTCTTCTTCTCCTAAATATCTTGTCTGTTCCGATTCACTCAGTGCCCTTCACTCATTGCAACGTTTGTATCCGGCAGACAAAATTGTCCAGGATGCCCTCCTCCGACTACAGCGACTGGGGAACGTTCTAGCTTTTTGCTGGGTTCCGGGGCATGTCGGCATTGCTGGGAATGAAAGGGCAGATCTCGCAGCCAAGGAGGCGTGTCTCGATCCACAAGTATCTCAGTGTGCTATCCCCTTGCACGCACTCACCTCGCTGTTGAGCTCACGGGTCATGCGTCGGTGGGAGGACGAGTGGCTGGAAGTGACTGACAATAAGCTCCGTATAGTCGAGCCCACAACGCGTGTGTGGTGTACTCCCTTTCAGCCCCATCGACGGGACGAGGTTCTCCTCACTCGGCTTCGAATAGGCCACAGCCCTATGACGCATGGCTTCCTTCTCCGGCGAGAGGACCCTCCAATGTGTGGTGCTTGCGGCGTCCAGGTCACTGTGCGCCACGTTTTATTGGATTGCGTTTTATTTTCTGACCAGCGGGTCGCGGCTGACTTGCCAGCGGACCTGCCATCTCTTTTAGGCAACACACGGACGAATGTGGTTAAAGTTTTAAAGTTCTGTGCCCTGTCAAATGTTTTTACAAAGATTTTAGGGAGAGGATTTTAATTTGCTCACTGTGTGACAAGCTCGCCCATTTTTTATGTAAGTGGCCAGCCAATAACAATTTCTTGTGACATTTTTGTTGCTATGTTTCCCCTTTCCTTAGGTTTTACTTTCTTATGTAGCATTTTCCTTCTTTTCCTGCTTTCTTTGAGTGTGTGCTTTAGTTTTCTTAGGTCTGTCCACATTCGTTCCTTTTAATGTGTGTCAGGGCGCTGATGACCTCGATGTTGAGCGCCCAAAAGCCCCAACACACACACACACACACACTCCAGTACAACCAACAGCATCACCACGGCAGAGGGAACCATCTCAAATCAGGTAAGTGCCTGCGAAAATAGAGAGATAGTGCCCACTGAAGTTCAAGCTCCACTTATAGATCTCGCGAATCTAAAACAGTCACATAGTATGTGTAATTCTGAAAATGGAAGTGAGCTGGTTAGCCCGAAATCAGAGCATGAAAGTGTAACTCGTAACAATTCAGGCAAGGAGAATGAGTGTCGGGGAGATATGATGTCTCAGCTAATGCAAATGATCTAGATAATGACAAATAATATCAGTACAATACGAACAGACATGGGCACACTGCAAACAGTTACGAATACAATTCTGACTGAGATAGGCGCAATGCGAACTGAAACATGTTCCCCTGTGAAAAAGGAAGTTGAAAAAATAATGGGTAACCTTGAAAAAGCATCTTACATAGAAATAATCCTATCCACACATCCCCGTTTGGGAAGCTGGAATGAAGAGGTTGCGCAAAAGTCGCTTATAGCGCTTACCAGTGATGGTACAGGAAACCGGACCGGAAGCAACTGTCTCTTCGAAAAAATATGGACCTACGGTAAATGATGGCGTAAACCAGCACCGCACAGTGAAATTTTCAAGATGAAGTGGTACTGGTTGATGTGCCTGTGGATTTACCATTACCCATATTCGACAATTCTGTGTATTGACGTATCCTGTCAGATGGAAGTGGGATTCGTCTGTCCACGAAATCTTCCACCCAATCATTGTCTACTTCCGTGCAAGCAATAAATTCTAAAGCAAAGGTCTCTCTCGCTGGCACGTCAACAGGAAGCAACTCGTGCACATGGGTAATTTTGAATGGATAGCAAAGAAGGATGCTCCGTAGGATTTTACGCACCGTGCTCACAGGTATGTCCAATGTTCGGACAATTCTCCGTGGACTACCACTCGTCTCCGCCTGCACTGTTGTGACCACTGCTTCCATTGACCTCTACCAGGTTGCACACCAAAAGAACCCGTCTTTTAGAATATCTGAATCATTTTTTCCAAACCCTTCAGTGTTCGGACCTTCTGCAGAGTGACTCGTGCACAGTCATCATTCTTGTAATACAGCTTTACAAGCAGAGGGCGCTCCTGCATGAGACAGTCATGGCAAACGTCGCAAAAAAAGCCGTGTACCCGGCGTGTTTATAGGAACTTTAAGGGATCGTGCGCATGACAGATGTTTCCATTTACGTATTCTGACACATACAACTTCACCTATTGATCAATTTTCTCGCAATTTTTCTTCTTCTGCCATACGTTTTCCCCTGTCTCCGATGATATTCTGTTGCAGTTTGACTTTATTCTGACCAGTAGTGTTATTTCTACAGCATTCTGAAAGTTTAATTATAATCACCCTGTACTTCGCCAAAAGACCAAAACACTCCCCGCCCTTTCCGTTCGCCGACCTGTCGAAGTGCATTCAAGAATTGTTCGACACGATACCATCTGCAATCCTCTGTAACGATCATACACTATGCAATCGAAAGTATCCGGACATCGCACAAAACATACGTTTTTCGTATTATGTGAATTGTGCTGCCACCTACTACCAGGTAAGCCATATCAGCGACCTTAGGACTAATTAGAAATCGCGAGAGAGCAGAATGTGGCGCTCCGCGGAACTCATGGACTTCGAACTTGGTCAGGTAATAGGGTGTCACTCTTGACATACGTCTGTAAGCCAGATTTCCACACTTCTAAACATCCCTAGGTCCATTGTTTCCGATGTGATAGTGAAGTGGTAAAGTGAAGATTCACGTACAGCACAAAAAACGTACCTCTGTTGACTAACAGAGACTGGCGACAGTTGAAGAGGGTCGTAATGTGTAATAGGCAGACATCTATCCAGACCATCACACAGGAATTCCAAACTGCATCAGAATCAACTGCAAGTACTATGACAGGCGTGAGGTGAGAAAACTTGGATTTCATGTTCGAGCGGCTGCTCATAAGCCACACATCACGCCGGTAAATGCCAAACGACGACTGGCTTGGCGTAAGGAGAGTAAACATTGGACGATTGAACAGTGGAAGAACGTTGTGTGGAATAACGAATCACGGTACACAATGTGGCGATCCGATGGTAGGGTGTGGGTATGTCGAATGCCCGGTGAACGCTATCTGCCTGCATTTTTAGTGACTACAGTAAAATTCGGAAGCGGTGGTTTTATGGAGTGGCCGTGTTTTTCATGTTGGTTGGGGGGGGGGGGAGGGGTGTTTGGCTTGCACTCCTTGCTGTTTATCGTGGATCACAGCATAGGTCTACATCCATGTTTTAAGCACCTTCTTGCTTCCCACTGTTGAAGAGCAATTCAGGGAGAGCGATTGCATCTTTCAACACGATCGAGCACCTGTTCAAAACGCACGGCCTGTTCTTGAGTGCTTACATGACAATCACATCTCTGTAATGAACCGGCCAGCACAGATTCCTGACCTGAATCCTACAGAACACCTTTGGGATGTTTCGGAACGCTGACTGCGTACCAGGCCTCACCGACCGACATCGACACCTCTCCTCAGTACAGCAGTCCGTGAAGAATAGACTGCTATTCCCCAGAAACGTTCCAGCACCTGATTGAACATATGCCTGCGAGAGTGGAAGCTGTCATCAAGGCTAAGGATGGGCCAACACCGTATTGAATTCGAGCATTACCGACGGAGAGAGCCACGAACTTGTAAAACATTACCAGTTAGGTGTCCGATTACTTTTGATCACATGGTGTACAATGGTCCGTATACCCAGTACTCAACACAGTACTGAGATCGATGTTATGCGAACGTCCACAACAATCTCCATCGACCATCTGTAACGCGCCTTCAGCATTGAGTCCACTGAAGAACGCAAATTGCCTGCAACATAACCTGCGGGCAAGGCAGAATCGCTTGCCACCCCGGCACCCGCCGATAAGTCGCCAAGGTCATTGTGTGCTATCCCTTACGACTGGACAACAGTGAGACCTGTCGTCACGCTATCTGGGCGCCACTTTAAATTTTATACCGTTACGAGGAGAGTGAATGTAGTGGTTGTACATCGATGAGTAGAAGCGTGCACACTTAATAGTAACATGAGTTACATTGCTCTAGTCTTTGCCTTTTGATTACAATTCTGTTACTGGTTTTCCTTGTTACTGAGCATCGGTTCGTAGAAATGTGCAGGCTGTACAGTGCCTACGCGTAGTAGTAACATCGCTGACATTGCTGCATCCTTTGCCTTTTGATTGCTGTTCTGTCATTGGTTTGTCTCGTTACTGAATTCTCGGGTTGTAGCGTACACTCGAGTATGGAATTAAATGTTGCAATAAAGTTAATTTTTCCTGAACTGCAAATCGTCTTAGCTGATATGAATTTCGAAATGACGTCTTGGAGTGTAAATATTGGTTGTCTTTTTCTTATGATATGATCTCGTAATTTATGTGTTTCCTTTTTAACAGCGTGATCTTGTATTGTTATTTTTGACGGCTTTTTCGATAGTTCCGGCTCCAGCTATGCTACAAGCTTACAACGGAGTTTCTATTTCGTGGGAAGTTAACGACTGGGTTCAATTTTTCATAGAACCATGAACCATGGACCTTGCCGATGTTGGAGAGGCTTGCGTGCCTCAGCGATAGAGATAGCCGTCCTGTAGGTGCAACCACAACGGAGGGGTATCTGTTGAGAGGCCAGACAAACGTGTGGTTCCTGAACACGGGCAGCAGCCTTTTCAGTAGTTGCAAGGGCAACACTCTGGATGATTGACTGATCTGGCCTTCTAACACTAACCAAAACGGCCTTGCTGTGGTGGTACTGCGAACGGCTGAAAGCAAGGGGAAACTACAGCCGTAATTTTTCCCGAGGGCATGCAGCTTTACTGGAAGGTTAAATGATGATGGCGTCCTCTTGGGTAAAATATTCCGGAGACAAAATAGTCCCCCATTCGAAACTCCGGGCGGGGATTACTCAGTTGGACGTTGTTATCAGGAGAAAGAAAACTGGCGTTCTACGGATCGGAGCGTAGAATGTCAGATCCCATAATCGGGCAGGTAGCTTAGAAAATTTAAAAAGAGAAATGGATATGTTAAAGTTAGATATAGTGGCAATTAGTGAAGTTAAGAGGTAGGAGGAGCAAGACTTTTGGTCAGGCGAATACAGAGTTATAAATACAAAAACAAATAGGGGTAATGCAGGAGTGGGTTTAATATTGAATAAAAAAATAGGAGTCCTGATAAGCTACTACGAACAGCACAGTGAACGCATCATTGTGGCCAAGATAGACACGAAGCCCACGCCTACTACAGTAGTACAAGTTTATATTCCAACTAGCTCTTCAGATGACGAAGAAACTGAAGAAATGTGTGATGAAATAAAAGACATTAACCAGATAGTGAAGGAAGACGAAAATTTAATAGTCATGGGTGACTGGTATTCGGCAGTAGGAAAACGGAGAGAAGGAAACGTAGTAGGTGAATATTGATTGGGGGTAAGAAATGAAAGAGGAAGCCGCCTGGAAGAATTTTGCACAGAGCATAACTTAATCATAGCTAACACTTGGTTCAGGAATCATAAAATAAGGTTGTATACATGGAAGAATCCTGGAGATACTGACAGGTTTCAGATAGATTATATAATGGTAAGACAGAGATTTAGGAACCAGGTTTTAAATTGTAAGACATTTCCAGGTGCAGATGTGGACTCTGGTCACAATCTACTGGTTATGAACCGTAGATTAAAATTAAAGAAACTGCAAAAAGTTGGGAATTTAAGGCGTTGGGAGCTGATAAACTGAAAGAACCAGAGGTTGTAGAGAGCTTCAGGGAGAGCATTAGGGAACGATTGACAGGAATGGGGGAAAGAAATACAGTAGAAGAAGAATGGGTAGAAGAAGAATGGGTAGTGAAGTCAGCAGAGGATCAAGTAGGTAAAAAGACGAGGGCTAGTAGAAATTCTTGGGTAACAGAAGAAATATTGAATTTAATTGATGAAAGGAGAAAATATAAAAATGCAGTAAATGAAGCAGGCATGGCTAGAGGACAAATGTAAAGATGTAGAGGCTTATCTCACTAGGGGTAAGATAGATACTGCTTACAGGAAAATTAAAGAGACCTTTGGAGAAATGAGAACCACTTGCATGAATATCAAGAGCTCAGATGGAAACCCAGTTCAAAGCGAAAAAGGGGAAGAAGAAAGGTGGAAGGAGTATATAGAGGGTCTATACAAGGGCGATGTACTTGGCGACAATATTATGGAAATGGAAGAGGATGTAGATGAATATGAAATGAGAGATAGGATACAGCGTCAAGAGTTTGACAGAGCTCTGAAAGACCTGAGTCGAAACAAGGCTCCGGGAGTAGACAACATTCCATTACAACTACTGACAGCCTGGGGAGAGCCAGTCCTGACAAAACTCTACCATCTGGTGAGAAAGATGTATGAGACAGGCGAAATACCCTCAGACTTCAAGAAGAATATAATAATTCCAATTCCAAAGAAAGCAGTTGTTGACACATGTGAAATCAGTTTAGTAAGTCACGGCTGCAAAATACTAACGCGAATTCTTTACAGACGAATGGAAAAACTAGTAGAAGCCGACCTCTGGGAAGATCAGTTTGGATTCCGTTGAAATATCGGAACACGTGAGGCAATACTGACCCTACGACTTATTTTAGAAGCTAGATTAAGGAAAGGCAAAACTACATTTCTGGCATTTGTAGACTTAGAGAAAGCTTTTGACAATGTTGACTGGAATACTCACTTTCATATTCTGAAGGGGGCAGGGGTAAAATACAGGGAGCGAAAGGTTTTTTACAATTTGTACAGAAACGAGATGGCAGTTATAAGAGTCGAGGGACATGAAAGGGAAGCAGTGGTTTGGAAGGGAGTGAGACTGGGTTGTAGCCTCTCCCCGATGTTATTCAATCTGTATATTGAGCAAGCAGTAAAGGAAACAAAGAAAAATTCGGTGTAGGAATTAAAATCCATGGAGAAGAAATAAAAACTTCGAGGTTCGCCAATGGCATTGTAATTCTGTCAGAGACAGCAAAGGACTTGGAAGAGCAGTTGAACGGAATGGACAGTGTCTTGAAAGGAGAATATAAGTTGAACATCAACAAAAGCAATACGAGGATAATGGAATGTAGTAGAATTAAGTCAGGTGATGCTGTGGAAATTAGATTAGGAAAGGAGACACTTAAAGTAGTAAAGGAGTTTTGCTGTTTGGGGAGCAAAATAACTGATGATGGTCGAAGTAGAGAGGATATAAAATGTAGACTGGCAATGGCAAGGAAATCGTTTCTGAAGAAGAGGAATTTGTTAACACCAAATATAGATTTAAGTGTCAGGAAGTCATTTCTGAAAGTATTTGTATGGAGTGTGGCCATGTATGGAAGTGAAACATGGACGAGAAATAGTTTGGACAAGAAGAAATAGCTTTCGAAATGTGGTGCTACAGAAGAATGCTGAAGATTAGATGGGTAGATCACATTGGCACAACTCGACAAAAAGAAGGGACCGGTTGGTAGGACATGTTCTGAGGCATCAAGAGATCACAAATTTAGCATTGGAGGGCAGTGTGGAGGGTAAAAATCGTAGGGGGAGACAAAGAGATGAATATACTAAGCAGATTCAGAAGGATGTAGGTTGCAGTAGGTACTGGGAAATGAAGAAGCTTGCACAGGATAGAGTAGCATGGAGAGCTGTAGGACTGAAGACCACAACAATAACAACAGAAAGTATTGTTGCGGTAAATGGTAATTGCTCTAGTGTTTTGTGTTTATCTCGATGATTTGTCCCTTTTCTATATAATAAACATATAATCGTCAGTGATACTCTGAATGGTAAAAAGTCTAAAAGAGGTTGTCGTGTAACATGTATCAGTAAAAGTAAATAATAAATAGTACAGCGCAAAATTTGTAATTGAAATGAAATATGTCGTTCTTCGACCTCATGCAAACCATGGGCGCACTGAAAAGTAAATTATAATTGATTTAAAGTGGTGTATTATCTAATGTTACTATTTGTTCGTGATATTTAAGGTAATGTTTCAACTTTTATTCACTAATCGTCACTTGCCTATTACTTAACTGTTGTTTTGTGGGTCTTTTCGGAAGATGTGCAGATTCCTTCAAATTATACGCGTTTCACTAAAATCTTAATCACATTTGACACTTCAGACGTTCGAGGTGAAAGCTGCATTCATTGCCCACGTGAGGTACTTGTTTCGATCCTCGAATCTATAATCTTATCCCACACTCGGTCAACCGTGTAAACAACTGTTACAACCGTCCCATTTAATGAGTATCTGTTTCGGCGTTATCTATCATTATAACGCATTTTTAAATCACTTGTTACAAATACTATCGTCTCACAATGCTTTAATCTTACAAAATGGATGCTGTAATATTGCATAAATCTTCTAAGGTGTTAAGCCCTTCTTGCACCACTTAGTTCAAAGAAATCCGTGTCCAACCGACTGGAGACGAATCGTGCGAAACGGGTCAGCGTGAAGCACGAGAATTTCAATGTAAGCCGACATGCAGATACCTATTACGTAACTACACGTTATTTGTTTCGCTTGATACCGCTCTTGTAGACGTAACACTAATTTGATCTGAACCAATATTTCAAATAATACTTCAAAATTCAAATACAAAGTTTTACACGTAAACAGTACTTTCATAGGAATTACGATCTTCGTGGGCGCCTTCACTCGTAACTTCTTCGGAAGGAATACAATAACACAATACCTGTAGGTAGATATTATTAACAAATAATGTAATCACAAGAAGAAATGCTCCTCTTGAACGAATTTCGAACAATAAAATAACTACAGTTCCATAAATTTGTCGTACTGCCTGGCATGCATTGTGGTAGATGTAGCGCCATTTCACACTCGGTGGCTTCCCACGTCGTTTCTCTATGCACCTTGTGCGTTTTGGGAAATGGGTGCATTATTAACCTTAGAGTCGAAGAGGTATTTCGTCTAGTGACGATTTTCCATGCTTATCGTAGTCCGGCAGTTGGACATTATTTAACTTTTTATTTGGTACATTTATTCGACAATCAACAATGTTTTATTTCTTTGATCGTGTATTGTTTTTCAGGTAATTTACGTATTCAACAGAGCCATATTCGATGCAAAACGTAAAGTTTAACCCTACTTTCGTTCTTACGAGTGCTCCTCTCGACGGTTACGTTTGATCGGCCTTTGATTCCACCATTAGCCGGCCGGAGTGGCAGAGCGGTTAAATGCGCTACAGTCTGGAGCCGCACGACCGCTACGGTCGCAGGTTCGAATCCTGCCTCGGGCATGGATGTGTGTGATGTCCTTAGGTTAGTTAGGTTTAAGTAGTTCTAAGTTCTGGGGGACTTATGACCACAGCAGGTGAGTCCCATAGTGCTCAGAGCCATTTGAACCATTTTGATTCCACCATTCGGACTTGCCAAAGTACGACAGTGAATTAAGTAACTATCGCTGTCTTTCTATTCGACTTTGTATCACTACTTGGGCATAAACTGTGTTATATCTCTTTCATGTACAACTAATTTGACCAAAAAACAGCTCTAGAAGTACACGACTTACTTTTATTGTCAAAAATTCATTCAAGCAACATATTTATAATACAATTAACGTAATTATTACCATTGTACACAAAAATTCAATTTTTATAATCATTGTTTGCCACAAGGGGTATGGTTCATTTTTTGTACCACCGTGCATCAAGATGCATGATAGTCTTGGAAGCATGTCTTCCTTTTCCCTAAGCATAGAGGATCCTTACACACACTACACATCCAGTCGGTGCGAATTTGTTGTTTCTTGGAACTACATGCTGCACATCTCCTCCTTGTAGATCTTTCTGGCTGATGAGATGAACTTTCAAGACGCACAGATTTCGGAACACTGGGTTTCTTCTAGTTGAACTGGAGATGGCTGCTCAGACTTCGCTTTTTACCTCTCGAAGTTACCAAGGCAGGCGCCACTAAATCCCTTGCGATTTCTCTTCTGAAGTCCTTCAGACTCATCTTAGGCAACTTCATTTCCTTATGGATGATGAAAGCATTCACCACGGTGGCATCAATAAAGTACCAAAATATTCTGTGCCACCACTTTCTGCTCTTTCTGTCAGTTTCATACGCTCCCTTCAGCTGGTCAAATTTATCTACATAGTTCATGTTGGCATTGTAATCGGAGAGAGCAATGGGGCAAGAAACTTTTATTTCATTTCCATCTTTTTCCTTTCTTGTAACCTCTGTTGTTTGAGTTAGATCATGGAAATTTGAAAGCAGATGGACGGATCTCTTACCTTTCCACTTCATCACACTAAGGCCTGTATTGCTAGTAGCCCAATCATAGTCACCCCTTTTCATTTCCGTGTCACTTTTCAGCATAGGTAAAGATTTGCTACTTGGATTCACTGCACCACAAGCATTTATTTTGTTTTCTTTCAAATCTCGAAGGAGATCTGGGCTACTGAAATAATTATCAAAGTAAATTCTGGGATCCTTACCTTTAATATTTTCAGTGAGGTCTTTCACAACTCTTTTTCCCAGTTTCTTTTCCACAGCATTATCTTTCTTTCCTGTGTAAATAGCCAATATCCATGCATAGCCAGACTTTTCTGTTAGTACCCACACCTTGTAGCCTCTATTGATAGGCTTCTTTGGCAAGTACTGTTTTATAGAAGATCTTCCTTTAAATTTAATCATAGATTCATCCACTGCCATGCATTTATTTGAACTAAGTGCTTTCTGAAAGTTATGTGAAATTCCTTCCAGGAAAGGACGCAACTTTTAAAGTTTATCATAGTTGGTGTCCCCTCGTTGTGGCATTTTACTATCGTCATTCAAATGTAAGTTGGTAAGATACCATTCGAGACGCCTCCTTGACATCAGCTGGTTCACATAACTATCATGTAGATCAGCACCTGAACTCCAGTAGTCTCTGTAACTAGGAAGTGGTTTTATGCCCGTCAAGATATTTATCCCTAAGAAAGTTTTTAATTCTTCCATGGATGCTGGCACATAAGGTTCACCAGTAGTCAGAGACGACTGTTACGCATATTCTAACCTCCTCCTCACTTATAGACCTTAATGACAGCGAAAAATTAAACCGCGTGTACCTAATGGAAATTTGGGAAAAGCTATTGTCACCGAAGTTAATCTGTCGGTAAAGAAGGAGGAAAGGGTTGCATCTAAATGAAAGGAAAAATGCTAATGAAACAGGTGGAAATTAATTTTGAAAAGGGGTACAGTTAATAAAGAAAGTAAATGTGCGGCCGTTACGTTAACAATTAACTAGCGGTAATTAGATATTTGAGATTTGGGGGAAATTACGGTCGCAAATCCTACGGACAATTACTATAGTAACTGAAAAAGAAAGATTATTACACATATAATTAGCACTAGAAGTGTGGCAACTGAAGGCTGACAAGTGTAGTGTGAAAACTGAAAGTTTGTCAGAAGTAATAAATTTCGCTACACTCTGACTTAATTTAGCAAAAGAATTAATAAAACCGGAAAATCGAAGTTAATTTAGTGACTGAAGTTAATAGTGAGCTTTCTTTCTGAAGCACATCGAAATTCAGTAACACACGGTTATTCTTGGACTACCTCAACAATCATTTCAAAAGCTACTTGAATCTACGCTATTTAGAAATAAGAGATTTAACTTTGAACTTGAATTAAATGATTCTGAACAATTAACAATAGTAAAATTTAGTACGTACCAAGCTGAGCTGCAGTCACAGGTAAGCTAAAATACGGCAACAAAACTCGCACTCTTAATTTGTGCTTGTGTAATCTAAATATTGTAGCCAGCTATGAATACCTTAACTGAACTTTGAAATTAAAGCAGTGAAATCGAATGATGCTGGCGTTTGAATTTCAACGACACCCGGGTTCATTCCGGAAAAGGAAGGGACCCTGCTTGGTAATGCAATTGGGACAATGAGCAACAAAGGTTCATGCTACGTTGCTGTAATTTTGTGATTTGAACAGTTTGAAAAGCTGAGGTCTGCCATACAGTTCTAAAACTTTACGTGCTTCCAGTCTTCCTTGTTGGTTGGTTGAAGGTTTGAAGCCGTCGATCGAGGAGGTGGCGACAGTCACTTATTTTCGGCCGTCGCTGTTGCAGAAGCTGGATGTTGGCGCGCCTTCTTCTCGACACGGTCACCAGGCGAAACGGGCTCTTGATGTGCGCCAGCTAATTCTTCCCGTCCGCGACACCGTGTCAGAAACTATCATAGCAAGTCGAGCGCAATTACATGCTGCCCAACCCCGAAAGCGCGGCAACTCGCGGGAGCGTCACACAACAAACCTGCTCCACTGCACCACCCCAGCCGGACTCCCCACCGCCCGCGCTCCACGCGACAGAGTTAACACTACCAAAGATCCTAAACACTTTCGTTCTCCGCACGACCTATCGATGTATTCGTTCGATAGTATAGTTTTCCCTAGGCCAGACCCAGCGTATAAATACAAATAATATTCACAAAACAAACCAATTATACATCGACATAAATGCATATATATATATATATATATATACAAATAGTAAAACAATTACAATATACAAAGACACAGAAATGTTATATCTTCAGGTAACAAAATAAGGAAAACAATTTGCAGTGCAATAGATGGAAATAGGAAGATATACATTTCCGGCGTTACAATATAAGTTTTCTGAAACAAAAATAAATCCACAATATCATCTGAAAACAGAGCTCCAAATAACTGGTATGGTGATGGTGGTGTGCCTAACGCCACAATAAAAACACTGGGACCACACTGGGAAGTAAATGCAGGGGCATCAGCAGGGCGTTCAGTTTTGCTCCACTTATGTTCAGTCTTCAACTGATGATCAGCAATCTCCGATGGAATCTGATGCACTGTGACGGTTTGACTCAGCTCAGTCTCTGGTTACCTGATCACTGAAGCGGTAGCTGTGCACTCATCCTCAGAATCACTTGACATTCAGAATCAAACAGAATAGTTTTGGATGTAGTTGGTTCCAGACGATAAGAATTGTCATTGGTGTCATCACTGTCCCCACTATCAAATGATATGTCAGATGGAATATCCTCTTCAAGGGCTTTCAAAATTTCAGACTCAGTCAGCTTTCTTTGACCCCTCAGTATTACCGAAAAGTAAAGAGTAAGATTTATTTATGTATGATGTAGACTGACTGTTGTGGTACAGTGGTACATATTTCGAACCGATGAATAATTAGCTACATTTTAATAATTTCTCATGGAAGTAGTCTGAACAACATAAAAAACTACAATGAACAAATGTAATTACATATTCCAGTTGAACTTTTGTTGAAACTTCCGTTAGCAGGTAACAAATAACAATGTTGCACAAACAATATCTCCACAGTGTACTTGAGCGCACCTGCCGTAGAAATATGAAGTAGACTTGACCACTGTTTCTATGTTTCGATACAGTGTATCGATACGTGGAACTGTTTCAGTGTTTCGGAACGGTTGTGGTTCACTGTTTCGAAACAGTGGTGTTTCATTCCGCCCCTGTCTCGGACCAGATTCGATCTCGAGCCAGAAACAGAAACTGTATCGTTTCAAAATAAGGCTGTTTCAGTCCACCTGTGCCTGGCACGGACTAATTGTATCGAAACAGTGATGTTTCATTCCACTCTGTGTCGGACGAGATTCGGGCTCGGCACAGGTACTGAAACACAACATACCACTTCATGAAACTCTTTCAAGAGTGTCAAAATCTTTTTGACAAGCAATAGCATGAAGCTTAAGATATCCGAAAATAAAGCTTCGTTTCTAGCTGACTGTCCTGTTTAGAAATGGCGTAACATCTGCTTTATAAACACTACCCAAACAATAAAACAAACGCATACTATTGACATTCAAAATAACAAATATGTGAAAATCATTCAGTTAAATTACACTTTTTTTATAACATACGCTTCTCTGTTCATGTACAGTAGTCATATTAAGAAACGCAAGTAAGCCTACAACATTTTGAATAAAAAAAGGCGTAGAGTGACAGTTATTAGACATATACATAAATTTGATGTAGGTATAATTGCAAGCAATCTGTTTGACAAATCACTGATAGTGTAATGGTGTACGAGGAGGGTTGGGAAGCATGGTGAATTTATAGTAACGGTTCGAAACACCTTGAAAGACAAAAAAAATTTCTGTTATATTTTGTTATTTATTCGAATTATTTGGCGTTATTTGTGAGTCTATAGTCACTGTGCCTATTATCCACAATGATTCCCTTTGTGTAGATGGAAATTAGCAGGATGGGTATATTACCCATACTAACGGAATGTGTGTCCCTGCAGTTTGCTCCCACCTCCAGTTCCGTTCGTGGTGGTTCTTCTGTCTTCAGCTATGGCTGTTCTCAGCCAATTGAAAAGTATGAAAGTCACGCGACACGAAAGCAACGCATTTGCTGCAGGAAATACGAAACTGCCAAGACGCCTAAGTGGTAGTTTCATACTTTCTGCGACATGATTAGCGCTCTCGCACCTCATTTGTGTTTATATGGACATACTTACACAGTAGACATTCAAGATGATAAAATGTGTAGGTTTATTAGAACACAAAACACAAATTGTTTCACTGTTTCGAAACAACGTATCGGAACATTACTTTGTACTGTTTCATTTGTTTCGAAACAATTACGTGTTTCAGTTTGCCCATCTCTAATATGAAGTACTGGTGCTGCTACAAGACAACTGCCATCTGGTGCATACATCTAAGAACTACAAAGAACATGCCCTGCTAGTAGTTCAATTAATCTACCACAAGAATGCGCTGTTCTACGCATCCAAATTGGTGGTACAAGTAATGTACGACCGCACAACCTCGGTGCATCATAGGTTGGTACACAAATTGTACCAACAGACTTGAAAGAGATATTCGACATAACGTCACGTTAATTAGCCATATAAATTTAGCAGCTAAAAATTCATTGGAGGGATAGAAGAGCAGGAAAAACAAACGTATGTAAACCGAATGCAAATTTATCCATAGATGGTTGCGTCGGCATTTAGTCAGGTCGTACGCACCCCAATACAGCGCCTGATCACTTTGAAACGTCCCCTTTGAACAATTATACGAGACTATGCTTAAACTGACACACAATATTTTTAGCGCAACGCAATCTGACTTTCAAAATTCCCTACAAAAGAATGGCCCTGACTAACATTAATCTATACCTTTCACAAATCACTTACTATGAAACGTCCCCTTAGAAAAATTATACGAGACTATGCTTAAACTGACACACAATATTTTTAGCGCAACGCAATCTGGCTATCAAAGATCTCTGCAAAAGAATGGCCCTGACTAACATTAATCTATACCTTTCACAAATCACTTACCTCACAAAAATCTTCATTACTCAAGCTACTGCAATACAGCGAGCGCCACTATACCTTTCACAAATCACTTACCTCACAAAAATCTTCATTACTCGAACTACTGCAATACAGCGAGCGCCACTACTGCCAGCTAAATAAAAAATTCAAACTACGGAAGGCACTAACTACTGATAGGCATAGTTAGCAAATGAAAGATTTTAATAGAGAACAAACAATGTATTTACCTTAATAGTCATAATATATATATAGCAGTTCATGACAAATTACAAAACTCCGCCATCTCTCTCCCCACATCCACCACTGCTGGCGGCTCACCTCCAACTGCGCAACGCTACGCTCTGTTCACATCCAGCTGCCGCTGCCCAACACTACAATGGCAGACAACAATGCAAACTAGCCACAGACTGCACACAGCACAGCCAGTGATTTTCATACCGAGCGCTACGTAACGTTGCCGATAAGAAAACATAAACAGCCTACTTACATAAAGAAAACATAAACAGCCTACTTACATAAAGAAAACATAAACAGCCTACTTACATAGCCCCCATGCTCCCCACAAAAAATTTTACAAATAGTTTTGGGCAGTGGCCAATAATGATTTGATAAAATTTTTCATAATTACAATAACAAAGATATCAAATGCACACACTTATTGATACAATGTTGGTCAAAAGCTAAAATTTTCTCACAGTCCATAAAGACAGTACAGATTGTTCATTACAGTAAAATTGCAGTGTTTTTCTCAAAGTCTGAGCAGTTCAAGACTGCATAGAAATCCACTACTTCTGTGTGCAATTTCTTTTACTAATGAGTCTTTGTGAAAAAAAACTGTAATTCCTATTATGATGCATGATCAGGACTATCTTTATGGACTGTGAGAAAATTTTAGCTTTTGACCAACATTGTTAATAAGTGTGTGCATTTGATATCTTTGTTATTGTAATTATGAAAATTTTTTTCAAATCATTATTGGCCACTGTCCAAAACAATTTGTAAATTTTTTTGTGGGGAGCATGGGGGCTATGTAAGTAGGCTGTTTATGTTTTCTTTATGTAAGTAGGCTGTTTATGTTTTCTTTATGTAAG
Source organism: Schistocerca cancellata (assembly GCF_023864275.1). NCBI lineage: Eukaryota > Metazoa > Arthropoda > Insecta > Orthoptera > Acrididae > Schistocerca > Schistocerca cancellata. The sequence goes on along the minus strand of NC_064627.1, from coordinate 1,133,358,550 downwards.
TAGGCTGTTTATGTTTTCTTTATGTAAGTATGCTGTTTTGTTTTCTTATTGGCAACGTTGCGTAGCGCTCTGTATGAAAATCACTGGCTGTGCTGTGTGCAGTCTGTGGCTAGTTTGCATTGTTGTCTGCCATTGTAGTGTTGGGCAGCGGCAGCTGGATGTGAACAGAGCGTAGCGTTGCGCAGTTGGAGGTGAGCCGCCAGCAGTAGTGGATGTGGGGAGAGAAATGGCGGAGTTTTGATATTTGTAAGAATGGATGTCATGAACTGCTATATATATTATGACTATTAAGGTAAATACAATGTTTGTTCTCTATTAACATCTTTCATTTGCTAACTATGCCTATCAGTAGTTAGTGCCTTCCGTAGTTTGAATCTGTTATTTAGCTGGCAGTAGTGGCGCTCGCTGTATTGCAGTAGTTCGAGTAATGAAGATTTTTGTGAGGTAAGTGATTTGTGAAAGGTATAGTGGCGCTCGCTGTATTGCAGTAGCTTGAGTAATGAAGATTTTTGTGAGGTAAGTGATTTGTGAAAGGTATAGATTAATGTTAGTCAGGGCCATTCTTCTGTAGGGAATTTTGAAAGTCAGATTGCGTTGCGCTAAAAATATTGTGTGTCAGTTTAAGCACAGTCTTGTATAATTGTTCAAAGGGGACGTTTCAACTTTCCTGAGATATTCCACACTGTAGCAGCTGTGTCACTCTCTCCCGATGATTCCAGAATTCTATAGAGACTGAAAGAAAAACTATATCTTGGCAAAGAAGCTAAATTTTCCAGTTGCTTAGGTGAACTTTACATCGGATACAAAGCCTATAACAGTAATCAAACGCATTAAAAGTGACTGTCTGTTGAAATACACACATGAAGAAATGTAAAACGCTTATAAAGCACCACTGACTGCTGCCGTTGGCAATGTTGAGCAGCTTGCCACCAGTACTGTCTGATTTGGACTCCAGGCACAGGAAATGTAGTTTCCTGATCGTGTTTCAAGCCGGGAACTCTCTCTGCTTCTGCCGGATCAGCGCTCTCTCGCCAACTCTGCCCTCGTCAGCAGAGATTCCGTCCTCAAGGAATATAGAGCGGAAGGCCATATCTGGCGTCTCAGGACCCCAACAAGTATTTAAATACCTGTGTGTATTTTTCGCTAACACTGGCACTTGACCTAAGCTACTTACGTATCTGTTTTGGGCTTGATTTGCATAATACTCTCGTAATAAGGATGGAATACGAAAATAAACATTATGGAGAGTTAGAGGCACTGAGGGCATAGCAAATTCATGATAACCACACAAGTGAACACTTGGTATATGTTCATTATACTTCATTATACAAATAAATCAGATAGTATGGCGCTGTATCTCATGGTGCGACATAGTACATTTAAAAAAAGGAATGACGAAAGTTACGTAGGAATTGTCCGTATGGAATATTAAGAAAGTTGGTACAAATAATGATTTTAAAGAAATACTTGTGGCCATGCATGCTGGAAAATGTTTTGTTTATTATAAACGCACCACCTTTAGTACGGCGTTTGCATCTAGAGGCACATGGCCGCAACATTGTTACTGTTAAGCAAAGTGTGTGGGAATCTTCTGTATTGATCTATTAAAAGGAAGGTATTAAAAGTAATGATTTTACAACAGGAGTTGGAGACAAACAGACTGATAAATACTTGATACTGTTTTAGGTGCACTGCTGGTAATAGTGAGTTATGTATCGTGGAGGCCACATAGCTGCAAAAGTCACTAATTAGAGAACGTACCAAAATTGACTTTAAGATTTTGCACTCACATTTGATTTTTAACAGCGATATGCCATTTGGTGGTAATGTCAACAGCATCATCAGGTGGAATAAGACACATATACATCGTCCAATTTGCACGTGTCACACGCGCTTCCTGTGTGACAGACAGACTGGTGGCAAACAGGCTGTGTGCCATCTTGCACTAGTGGAGAGAATTCAACGTTATTTACAGAATTTAATGATTTTTATTTTTTTACGTGCATGTGGAAAGTTTACTTATTGCCTGGGCACATATGCACTGAAGCGCCAAAGAAACTGGTATAGGCATGTGTATTCACCTATAGGGATATAAGCGGGCAAAATGCGGCGCTGCGGTCGGCAACGTCAGTACGTCAGTATGGGACAAAAAGGGCCTGGCGCAGTTGTTAGGTAGGTTACTGCTGCTACAATGGCAGGTTATCGAGATTTAAGTGACTCTGACTCTGACTGTTATTTCCGCCGCACGAGCGATGGGACACAGCGTCTCCGAGGTAGCGATGAAGTGGGGATTTTCCCGTACGACCATTTCACGAGTGGACGTTGAATATCAAGAATCCAGTAAAACATCAAATCTCTGAAATCGTTGTGGCAGGAAAAAGATCCTGCAAGAACGAGACCAACGTCGACGGAAGAGAATCGTTCAACGTGACAGAAGTGCAACCCTTCTGCAAACTGCAGGAGATTTGTGTTCTGGGCCATTAACTAGTGTCGGCGTACGAACCATTCAACGAAACATCAGTGATATGGGCTTTCGGAGCCAAAGGTCCACCTGTAACGCCGGAAATGCATATCCTCCAATTTCCATTTATTGTACTATAAATTTGTTTTCCTTATTTTTGTTACCTGAATATATAACATTTCTGTGCCTTCGTATATTGTAATTGTTTTACTATTTGTATATATATATATATTTAGGCATTTATGTCGATGTATAATTGGTTTGTTTCGTAAATATTATTTGTATTTTTACGCTGGGTCTTGCCTAGGGAAAACTGCTATCGAACGATTACATCGATAGGTCGTGTGAAGAATCAAACTGGGTAGGATCTTTGGTAGTGTTAACTCTGCCGCGTGGAGCGCGGGCAGAGAGGAGTCTGGCTGGAGTAGCGAGTGGAGCAGGTGTGTTGTGTGACGCTCCCGCGAGTTGCCACGCTTTCGGGGTTTGGCAGCATGTAATTGCGCTCGACTTGCGATGATATTTTCTGACATGGTGTCGCGGACAGGAAGCATTAGCTGGCGCACATCAAGAGCCCGTTTCGCCTGGTGACCGTGTCGAGAAGAAGGCGCGCCAACATCCAGCTTCTGCAACAGCGACGGCCGACAATGAGTGACTGTCACCACCTCCTCGATCGACGGCTTCAAGCCTTCAATCAACCAACAAGGAAGACTGGAAGCACGTAAAGTTTTAGAACTGTATGGCAGACCTCAGCTTTTCAAACTGTACCATTTTCGTAACTATAATTACAGCAACTTAGCATGAACCTTTGTTGCTCATTGTCCCAATTGCATTACCAAGCAGGGTCCCTTCCTTTTCCGGAATGAACCTGAGTGTCGTTGAAATTCAAACGCCAGCATTAAAATAATAATATAGCATTTCACTGCTTTAATTTCAAAGTTCAGTTAAAGTATTCATAGCTGGCTATAATATTTAGATTACACAAGCACAAATTAAGAGTGCGAGTTTTGTTACCGTATTTTAGCTTACCTGTGACTGCAGCTCAGCTTGGTACGTACTAAATTTTACTATTGTTAATTGTTCAGAATCATTTAATTCAAGTTCAAAGTTAAATCTCTTATTTCTAAATAGCGTAGATTCAAGTAGCTTTTGAAATGATTGTTGAGGTAGTCCAAGAATAACCGTGTGTTACTGAATTTCGATGTGCTTCAGAAAGAAAGCTCACTATTAACTTCAGTCACTAAATTAACTTCGATTTTCCGGTTTTATTAATTCTTTTGCTAAATTAAGTCAGAGTGTAGCGAAATTTATTACTTCTGACAAACTTTCAGTTTTCACACTACACTTGTCAGCCTTCAGTTGCCACACTTCTAGTGCTAATTATATGTGTAATAATCTTTCTTTTTCAGTTACTATAGTAATTGTCCTTAGGACTGGCGACCGTAATTTCCCCCAAATCTCAAATATCTAATTACCGCTAGTTGATTGTTAATGTAACAGCCGCACATTTACTTTCTTTATTAACTGTACCCCTTTTCAAAATTAATTTCCACCAGTTTCATTAGCATTTTTCCTTTCATTTGGATGTAACCCTTTCCTCCCTCTTTACCGACAGATTAACTTCGGTGACGATTGCTTTTCCCAAATTTCCATTAGGTACACACGGTTTAATTTTTCACTGTCATTAAGGTCGATAAGTGAGGGGGAGGTTACACGTGGCGACCTGGTGACAGGACAATCTTCGGATTTGAGGTTGTTCTGGACACGAATTTTGCATTGTGCAAATCTCGTAACGAAGTACTGGTTACGATACGTTCGATACGTCAGCTAGAATATTAGTGTGAGGAATCCTAATTAGATTTGAGATTTGGCATTTATATTGAAAATTATTAAAATGAGTGAAGGCAACAATTACCAAAATTTGGTAGGCTTGGATAAGGAACAATCGGTCGAACAGTGGGAAACGCGCACCGCGGTACCCGTTGTTCAGGGGCAGGCGGCTAGCATGAAAGACGCGACCGCCGAAACGCAACAAAGAGCAGAAATGGAATTCCACACTTTAGAAAATGTTTCGGAATCGGAAGTGAAAATCAATTCTGAATCCCTTGATGGCGAATACGGGGGGACAATTAAAGAGGAAGCCGCTACGAAAGTAAAACCGGTAGTTTCCGGGAATTTAACTGATTTATTGAATGTTTTGAGTAACGAAATCAAGAGTCAATCGGCCAAGCAAGAAGCTCAGTCTGAAAAAATTGAACGAAAGCTAGACAGTCAGGACAAAGCTATTAATGTTGTTAACAACAACGTTGGAGTTGTTAACACAAAAGTTGATAAAATCAAAGAAGATATTGTTGTAATTAATACCGAAATCGGTAATCTTAAACAGGAAATGATAGGCGTTCAGGCGGAAATTACGAGCATAAATACTCGTTTTTATTCCGAAATTAGCAGAATCGAGAAAAGTGTAGGAGAAGCAGTTGCTCCGATCATCGAGAATAAGGTGACGGAACAAATTGAATTAGTGAAGAAAGAGGATCAAAAGAAGGTGAAAACTTTAAAGGCTTTAGTATCCGAAGTAGATACCAAAGGGACGAAGCAGGCTAATACCTGCGAAGAGAAAAAAAGGGAAGTAGAAACGCTTGCGACAACCACTTGCCAAGTAATTACGAGAGTGTCGGAATTAGAAAAGAAACTTGACGAAAAACAGAGCTATGCGCCAATCTATGCACATAGTTCGGAATTGTTGACGAAAGAGGAGAGGTTCGACCCCTTGAAAAAAGGCGGTATACACGCGACGGATTTCATTAAGAATTGTGAAAGAGTTTTACCCAGATCATGGACTAATGAGAGAAAAGTTAATGCGATTATTGATGTGTTGGCTGGTGATACCAAGCGTTGGGGCTTAAACCTCAACATTACGAACCTGACTTTTGACGAATTTAAAAATTTGTTTCTGGCTGAATACTGGTCAGAGCAAAAACAGCAAAGTGTCTGACGCGAATTTGTCGTATCGAGGCCTTTCGATGCGAATTCTCGCGGTTCGATGAAGGAGTTTTGTGAGGGCTGGATCCGCAAGTTGGAATATTTGCGTGATCGCCGCACGGAATCCGAAATAGTCTGGGAACTCTACAAGAAGCTTCCAGATGATACAAAACGATACGTAGGAAGCAATTACAGGTCAATCAATGATTTCCTGGGAAGAATTGAGGACGAGGTCTATTGGCGCAATAATCGCGACAGTGGTAGAGGCCGTGGTAACAACAATGGGTACCACAGCAACCACAACAACGATAACTATGGTAATAATGCATACCGAAATCTTGGCAGCAATAACAATAGTGGTTCGGGCCGTAATAACAATCGGTACATTGCAAATAATAACAGGAATGACAGAAACCAGTATCATACTAACGTGATACGGGCTTCACAGAATAGTAATAACGCCAGAGGGTGTGATCAGCCACCACAGCCACCACAGGATGCCTCGCCTGTTGGGCCAGTGGCCGATTCTCCGGCAAGGTCCCGACAGTCACAGAGGGCGGGCCTATTAGTTATAGGGAGCTCCAACGTTAGGCGGGTTATGGAGCCCCTCAGGAAAATAGCGGGTAGGTCGGGGAAGAATGCCAGTGTGCACTCGGTGTGCTTGCCGGGGGGTCTCGTCCGTAATGTGGAGGAGGCCCTTCCGGCAGCTATTGAACGCACTGGGTGTGACCGGCTGCAGATAGTAGCACATGTCGGAACGAATGACGCCTGCCGCTTGGATTCTGAGGCCATCCTTGGTTCCTTCCGGCGGCTGGCTGATTTGGTGAAGACAACCAGCATCGCACGCGGAGTGCAAGCTGAACTTAATATCTGCAGCATAGTGCCCAGAGTCGATCGCGGTCCTCTGGTTTGGAGCCGTGTGGAGGGTCTAAACCAGAGGCTCAGACGACTCTGCGACTATAATGGTTGCAAATTCATCGACCTCCGTTATTGGGTGGAGAACTGTAGGGCCCCCCTAGACAGGTCAGGCGTGCACTACACACCGGAAGCAGCTACTAGGGTAGCAGAGTACGTGTGGCGTGCACACGGGGGTTTTTTAGGTTAGAGGGACCCCCCCTTGGGCGAAACGATAAAATACCTGACGGCTTACCAGAGAGGACATTATCATCGTTGATAAAGAACGTCCGTCCTCAGAGACCAAAAACAGGAAAAGTTAACGTAATATTGGTAAACTGCAGGAGTATCCAGGGCAAGGTTCCTGAATTAGTATCTCTTATTGAAGGAAATAGTGCGCATATAGTATTAGGAACGGAAAGTTGGTTAAAACCGGAAGTGAACAGTAACGAAATCCTAGACACAGAATGGAATATATACCGCAAGGATAGGATAAACGCCAATGGTGGAGGAGTATTTATAGCAGTAAAGAATTCAATAATATCCAGTGAAGTTATTAGCGAATGCGAATGTGAAATAATCTGGGTTAAGCTAAGTATCAAAGGTGGGTCAGATATGATAGTCGGATGCTTCTATAGACCACCTGCATCAGCAACCGTAGTAGTTGAGCGCCTCAGAGAGAACCTGCAGAACGTCGTGAAGAAGTTTCGTGATCATACTATTTTAATAGGGGGAGACTTCAATCTACCAGGTATAGAATGGGATAGTCACACAATCAGAACTGGAGCCAGGGACAGAGACTCTTGTGACATTATCCTGACTGCCTTGTCCGAGAATTACTTCGAGCAGATAGTTAGAGAACCAACTCGTGAAGCTAACGTTTTAGACCTCATAGCAACAAATAGACCGGAACTTTTCGACTCCGTGAATGTAGAAGAGGGTATCAGTCATCATAAGTCAGTGGTTGCATCAATGACTACAAGTGTAATAAGAAATGCCAAGAAAGGAAGGAAAATATATTTGCTTAACAAGAGTGATAGGGCACAAATCGCAGAATATCTGAGTGACCACCATCAAACGTTCATTTCTGAGGAAGAGGATGTGGAACAAAAATGGAAAAAATTCAGAAACATCGTCCAGTACGCCTTAGATAAGTTCGTACCGACTAAGGTCCAAAGCGAGGGGAAAGATCCACCATGGTATAACAATCATGTAGGAAAGGTACTACGGAAACAAAGAAAGCTTCATCATAGGTTTAAGAGTAGTCGAATCATAGCTGATAAGGAAAAGCTGAACGAAGCGAAAAAGAGCGTAAAGAGAGCAATGAGAGAAGCATTCAACGAATTCGAACATAAAACATTGGCAAACAATCTAAACAAGAACCCTAAAAAGTTTTGGTCATATGTAAAATCGGTAAGCGGATCTAAATCCCCTATTCAGTCACTCGTTGACCACGATGGCACCGAAACAGAGGACGACCGAAGAAAGGCAGAAATACTGAATTCAGTGTTCCGAAACTGTTTCACTGCGGAAAATCGTAACACGGTCCCTGACTTCAGCCGTCGCACGGACGCCAAAATGGAAAATATTGAAATAAACGATATCGGAATTGAAAAACAACTGCCATCACTTAGTAGCGGAAAAGCATCCGGACCAGACGAGATACCCTTAAGATTCTACAGTGATTATGCTAAAGAACTTGCCCCCTTTCTATCAGCAATTTATCGTAGATCGCTGGAATAACGTAAAGTACCTAGCGACTGGAAGAAAGCGCAGGTCCTTCCCATTTTCAAGAAGGGTCATAAATCAGATGCGAATAATTATAGGCCTATTTCGCTTACGTCAATCTGTTGTAGAATAATGGAACATGTTTTGTGTTCTCGTATTATGACGTTCTTAGATAATACAAATCTCCTTCATCATAACCAACATGGATTCCGCAAACAGAGATCATGTGAAACTCAGCTCGCCCTATTTGCCCAAGAAATTCACAGTGCCGTAGACACTGGCGAGCAGATTGATGCCGTATTCCTGGACTTCAGGAAGGCATTTGATACGGTTCCGCACTTACGTTTAATGAAAAAAATACGAGCTTACGGAATATCGGACCAGGTTTGTGATTGGATTCAGGATTTCCTAGAAGAAAGAACTCAACATGTCATTCTTAACGGTTCAAAATCTGCGGATGTAGAGGTAATTTCGGGAGTACCGCAAGGAAGCGTGATAGGACCTTTATTGTTTACAATATACATAAATGACTTAGTTGACAACATCGGTAGCTCCGTGAGGCTATTTGCAGATGACACGGTTGTCTACAAGAAAGTAGCAACATCAGAAGACTCGTACGTACTCCAGGAAGACCTGCAGAGGATTAATGCATGGTGCGACAGCTGGCAGCTTTCCCTAAACGTAGATAAATGTAATATAATGCGCATACATAGGGGCAGAAATCCATTCCAGTACGATTATGCCATAGGTGGTAAATCATTGGAAGCGGTAACGACCGTAAAATACTTAGGAGTTACTATCCGGAGCGATCTGAAGTGGAATGATCACATAAAACAAATAGTGGGAAAAGCAGGCGCCAGGTTGAGATTCATAGGAAGAATTCTAAGAAAATGTGACTCATCGACGAAAGAAGTAGCTTACAAAACGCTTGTTCGTCCGATTCTTGAGTATTGCTCATCAGTATGGGACCCTTACCAGGTTGGATTAATAGAAGAGATAGACATGATCCAGCGAAAAGCAGCGCGATTCGTCATGGGGACATTTAGTCAGCGCGAGAGCGTTACGGAGATGCTGAACAAGCTCCAGTGGCGGACACTTCAAGAAAGGCGTTACGCAATACGGAGAGGTTTATTATCGAAATTACGAGAGAGCACATTCCGGGAAGAGATGGGCAACATATTACTACCGCCCACATATATCTCGCGTAATGATCACAACGAAAAGATCCGAGAAATTAGAGCAAATACGGAGACTTACAAGCAGTCGTTCTTCCCACGCACAATTCGTGAATGGAACAGGGAAGGGGGGATCAGATAGTGGTACAATAAGTACCCTCCGACACACACCGTAAGGTGGCTCGCGGAGTATAGATGTAGATGTAGATGTAGATCAGCCGCCTCAGCAGCATCCGGGGTGCGTATCTGCTGGGACGAGACAGGGAAACCATTAGCCGCGCCGGTGAGGGGCCGAGCGGTCGTGGATAAATTTTGGAGGCCCAATAACAAGAGAAAACCCAGGTGTCGTCGTTATGAAAATTCCGTGTGGAATAATCAACGGCGGGAGAGTGTGCCAGTGTTAAGAGAAAGGAGTGCGCCCACAAGTAGTAGATCAGCTGTGTACACGGCAGTAGGAAGTACATTCACTGTCAGTGAGAACAATTTAAGTAGTGTTCCGGAAATCGATTATAAAGAGGCAGCTGTAATACCCACAGCGGAACTGGAGATTGAGTTTAAGAATGATTCGCAAATGTTGAGAGAAGATCAGATGTCGGATAAAACGTCCGTCATCGAGCGAGGGGATGCAGAGAGGGATGAGGTCTGGTTAAGGCAGTTCGGTCGCTTATACGACGAACTAAGAGATTATAAGGGTCTGTATGGAAGAAGCGTTTATGGGGAGCGCGTGCAGGATTTGCTGCGTCTCGTCCCGCAGGAAGATAGTGTTTGTGAAATGATAGAAAGTTCTGGCCCTAACCGGCAGACTTTACCAGAAACAGTTGATGTTAATGGGGAACACGAGCAAGGTTCGTCGCGTTTCGTCCCGCAAGAGTTGGATGTTGAAGTAGTAACGGAAAGTTCTGGCCCTAACCGGCAGACTTTACCGAAAGCTATAGTGGTAGAAGTAGCCGACCCATCCGACGCAAACCTCCAGTTTAAGCATTGCGAAAGTATTAAGGGGAAAGATTACGAGAATTTTAGTGATAGCCGGACACGATTGGTAGAAAAGCACTTAGATTACAGCGAGTATGAGGTTAGAGCTGACGTTATACGGTCAGACGGTAGCAGTGTGGGATGCGCAGATCTAGAGGAAGTAATTGCAGATACTATTGGGCACATTTCTCCAGGTAGATTGGCAGATGAGATCAATCTGACTAAAGAGGAATCAAAGAAGGTGACAATTAGTGAATTGATAGCAAAGCAACACTCACTAGTTGACGAGTTAGAGGAAAAGGTTTCGGTATTGGAGGCGAAGCTACAGACTAAGCCTCAGGACAAACGTGTTGAAATTAAAACTGTATGTGAACAGAGGCTGAAAAAGCCGCCAGATAAGCCGGATTTAGGATCAAAGCCGGATGGTTTTTTCTGGAATGCCCTGGATATAGACGAGGATTTACTGTGGGAAAATAAAGAAACAGTCGAGGACAAGTGTAGACAGATAGTAGTGTCTGTTAATATGCGTGGCCTACAACTAAACGTGTTGAATGACACCGGTGCAGAATTGAGTGCTGTATCTGGGAAAATATTTGAGTTACTGAAAGACAGACCTGGCATCGTAGTTATGCCAGTAACAGGAGTGAAAATTATCGGTGCTACTAGGAAGGCCAGTAAACCGGTCACAAAACTGATTGTTGTCCACTTCGAGATATGTGGGGCACGATTTGAACAAGAGTTTGTCGTCGTGCCAGACTTAACTACGGAAGTAATTATCGGGTTGGATTGGCTATTAAAGTACCGTGCAGTGATTAATTGCGAAAGCAAAACTTTGACATGTACGTCAGAAGATGAAACAATAGTAGTTGGTTTTGACGAGGCAGGAGACGGTGTGCATAGGCAATACCAGCCTACACACATTGTTAACTGGCCGGATGGTATTGATGTAGGCATGAATTTGAACTGCCGTAACGTGAGGAATTTCGGCATTGACAAAAGTGTAGAAAGTGAATTGGAAGAGATAATCAAATTCCCTCCACGGATTAACATTAGTATTGGTGTGAAAAAAGATCGTTTGCGAGAAGTAATGAAGCTAAAAGCCGATGCTCGCATACGTCGTCATGACGCTAAAGCGCGTTTTACTAAGTTTGCAATCGGAGACTTAGTACTTGTAAAAGCTCATGAGAAATCGAGCGAGATAGACCATGAAATCTCTAAATTTAAGTTTTTTTATAATGGACCATATAAAGTCATTGGTATACCTCACACAAATTCTTATTGCTTAGAGTATCCAAGCTCTGGAAAACGATTAGGTATACGGAACATTGTAGACTTGAAATTGTACCAACCTAGGATCGATTAATACCACACTATGGGTAATTTGTACAGTATGTAAATATAGAGTGTAAGATTTAAGGATGTGCCATGTTGCGATGCTTTTGCCTGACCTAGAGGTCATTAAAGAAGTTGTAATTAATAAGTAATTAATTTTGATTAAATGATTTAAGAGGAATTGATTAATAATCAACTGAAAAATCCAAGCTGCTAGTTTAAGTTTTCAGCTGAGTCACAGTAGATTAAGGAATGTAAATATGATTTTGTAAATAGCTGTAAGATTCCATACATATGTGATTTACTAGTCATTGCCGATGTACTTAGATGCTGTTTTAAGTTTCAGGCTAGTACATGCGTGTGATGATGGACAGTGTTGAGTTATCCACTGTGATAGTGTTTATGGACTCCTTGAGATTACTCAGGAGTGAGTTTTACCGAAAGAATTCAGTGAAACGGACGTTCTGGAAATGCCGTTACACAGGCGAGTGAGATCAAGCATGCCGCACAGGTGGGCGCAACAATAGTGGCGGGGCGGAACCGCTGTCGGCTCTTGTGCTGCTGTCGGCTCTTGTGCCGCTGTCGGCATTCTTTGTACTTGCGAGTACGGATGGCGGAGTTGTTTTTCTTCCCGGAGAGCTGATGTGAAAGAATTCTGCTGTCAATATTTATGTTTTTGTCGATCTGATGTATATTATTTTCTTGTTTAGCGTTAAGTGAATTTTCATGACGAGAATATTAATTATGAAAAGATTATATAAAATGTGTATTCTATATAATTAATAATTAATTTGCGTATTTTGATCTACCTGTTTTTATGACCAGGTACTCTGATTAATTTTGTAAATAGTATTCCATTTCTTGATAGTGTTACGAATTTTGATTTTTAGAATAGCTAAACCATTTTCTATGTTTTCTATGAATTTTAATATTTTGTCAACCTGTTTTATTTTGTGCAAGATGACAGAGTGGAATAAGATTAGGAGTGGCTCCACTCAATTATTATCGTCTAAAAATTGGTTTATGGTTAATTAGGCGAATGCTAAATTTTGTTGATGTTTTGAGCATATGCATTTCCGCTGTTTCTTTTTTGGGACATTTTCTGAGTCTGTTTAGGTTACACGAACATCCTCAGACAATGTGGGGCACGTGTAACGCCGGAAATGCATACCCTCCTATTTCCATTTATTGTACTATAAATTTGTTTTCCTTATTTTTGTGACCTGAATATATAACATTTCTGTGTCTTCGTATATTGTAATTGTTTTACTATTTGTATATATATATATACATATATATATATATATACATATATGCATTTATGTGGATGTATAATTGGTTTGTTTCGTAAATATTATTTGTATTTTTACGCTGGGTCTTGCCTAGGGAAAACTGCTATCGAACGATTGCATCGATAGGTCGTGTGAAGAATCAAAGTGGGTAGGATCTTTGGTAGTGTTAACTCTGCCGCGTGGAGCGCGGGCAGAGAGGAGTCTGGCTGGAGTAGCGAGTGGAGCAGGTGTGTTGTGTGAAGCTCCTGCGAGTTGCCACGCTTTCGGGGTTTGGCAGCATGTAATTGCGCTCGACTTGCGATGATAGTTTCTGACATGGTGTCGCGGACGGGAAGCATTAGCCGGCGCACATCAAGAGCCCGTTTCGCCTGGTGACCGTGTCGAGAAGAAGGCGCGCCAACATCCAGTTTCTGCAACAGCGACGGCCGACAATGAGTGACTGTCGCCACCTCATCGATCGACGGCTTCAAACCTTCAATCAACCAACAAGGAAGACTGGAGACACGTAAAGTTTTAGAACTGTATGGCACACCTCAGCTTTTCAAACTGTACTATTTTCGTAACTATAATTACAGCAACATAGCATGAACCTTTGTTGCTCATTGTCCCAATTGCATTACCAAGCAGGGTCCCTTCCTTTTCCGGAATGAACCTGAGTGTCGTTGAAATTCAAACGCCAGCATTAAAATAATAATATAGCATTTCACTGCTTTAATTTCAAAGTTCAGTTAAAGTATTCATAGCTGGCTATAATATTTAGATTACACAAGCACAAATTAAGAGTGCGAGTTTTGTTACCGTATTTTAGCTTACCTGTGACTGCAGCTCAGCTTGGTACGTACTAAATTTTACTATTGTTAATTGTTCAGAATCATTTAATTCAAGTTCAAAGTTAAATCTCTTATTTCTAAATTGCGTAGATTCAAGTAGCACTTGAAATGATTGTTGAGGTAGTCCAAGACTAACCGTGTTTTACTGAATTTCGATGTGCTTCAGAAAGAAAGCTCACTATTAACTTCAGTCACTAAATTAACTTCGATTTTCCGGTTTTATTAATTCTTTTGCTAAATTAAGTCAGAGTGTAGCGAAATTTATTACTTCTGACAAACTTTCAGTTTTCACACTACACTTGTCAGCCTTCATTTGCCACACTTCTAGTGCTAATTATATGTGTAATAATCTTTCTTTTTCAGTTACTATAGTAATTGTCCTTAGGACTGGCGACCGTAATTTCCCCCAAATCTCAAATATCTAATTACCGCTAGTTGATTGTTAATGTAACGGCTGCACATTTACTTTCTTTATTAACTGTACCCCTTTTCAAAATTAATTTCCACCAGTTTCATTAGCATTTTTCCTTTCATTTAGATGTAACCCTTTCCTCCCTCTTTACCGACAGATTAACTTCGGTGACGATTGCTTTTCCCAAATTTCCATTAGGTACATGCGGTTTAATTTTTCACTGTCATTAAGGTCGATAAGTGAGGGGGAGGTTACACACCCATGTACCCTTGGTGACTGCACGACACAAAGCTTTATGCCTCGCCTGGGCCTATCAACACCAACATTGGACTGTTGATGACTGGAAACATGTTGACTGATAGGACGTGTCTCGTTTCAAATTGTCTCGAGCGTACGGACATGTACGGGTATGGAGAAAACACCATGAATCTATGGGTGCTGTTTAAGCTGGTGGAGGCTCTGTAATGGTGTGGGGCGTGTGCAGTTGGAGTGATACGGGATCCTTGATACGTCTAGATTCAATTCTGACACGTGACACGTACGTAAGCATCCTGGCTGATAATCTGCATCAATTCGTGTCCATTGGCCATTCCAACGGACTTGGGGAACTTCAGCAGGACAATGAGAAATTCCACACGTCCAGAATTGCTCCAGTGTGGCTTCAGGAACACTATTCTAAGTTTAAACATTTCACTGGCCACGGAACACATGTAGGTACAAATGGCGTGTGTCACTTTGGATTGGAGGAGATTCTGTTTGCTTTCAGGCGGCTAGCGGAAATGGTAAAGACTGCCAGTCTTGCTTCAGAGATTAAGGCGGAGCTCACCATCTGCAGCATCGTCGATAGAACCGACTGTGGTCCTTTGTTGCAGAGCCGAGTGGACGGTCTGAATCCGACGCTCAGGCGGTTCTGTGACTGTGTAGGTTGCAGATTCCTTGACTTGCGCCATCGGGTGGTGGGTTTCCAGGTTCCGCTTAATAGGTCAGGAGTCCACTGCACACAGGAAGCGGCTACACGGGTAGCGGGGTGTGTGTGGAAGGGACTGGGCTGTTTTTTAGGTTAGAGGGTCTCGGCGAACCACAGAAAGGGCGTCCGTCTAAAAGGGAACAGGTAAAACACAGTAAGTTAGTTTTAGAAACAATCGGTATTGTAGTTGTAAATTGTCGTTGGGAAAGGACCAGAGCTCAAGCCCTAATACAAAGCACTGAAGCTCAAATAGTTATAGGTAGAGAAAGCTGGCTAAAGCCGGAAATAAGTTCGGCCGAATTTTTTTCAAAATATCTGACAGTATTCAGCAAGGATAGGTTACATACAGTTGGTGGTGGAGTATTTATTGCTGTCAGAAGTAGTTTGCCTTGTAGTGAAACTGAAGTAGATAGTTCCTGCGAAATAGTATTGGTAGAAGTTTCACTTGAAAATCGGACTAAACTATTAATTGCATCGTTTTACCGACCCCCCCCCCCCCTCCCTC
Organism: Schistocerca cancellata; assembly: GCF_023864275.1. Classification (NCBI taxonomy): domain Eukaryota; kingdom Metazoa; phylum Arthropoda; class Insecta; order Orthoptera; family Acrididae; genus Schistocerca; species Schistocerca cancellata. The sequence goes on along the minus strand of NC_064627.1, from coordinate 1,133,343,003 downwards.
CGACTCAGAAGATACAGTTGCTGAACAGTTCATAGAAAACTTGAGTCTCATTTCAAATAGTTACCACACTCATACAGTTACAGTCGCTAGACTTCAATCTATCCTTGATATGCAGGAAAAATTATACGCTTAAAGCCGGCGGCGGGCATAAAACGTCATCCGATATTGTACTGAATGTTTTCTCAGAAAATTATTTTGAACGATTAATTCATGAGCCGAGTAGAAACGTAAATGGTTGCGAAATCATACTTGATCACTTAGCAACAAATAATCCTGGACAAATAGTGAGTATCGTGGCGAATACAGGGATTAGCGACGACAAGGCTGAATGCTGTAATCAATCATAAAAAAGAAAGGCAAAGTATATCTGTTTAAAGAACTGATAAAAATGCTCTTAACGCCGTTTTAAGAGCAGTTTTCACTCCTTCGGATCTGGTCATGTAAGCGTAGAAAAGTTGTGGAATGATTTCAAAGATACAGTATCTACAGCAGATGAGAGATATGTACCACATAATAAGTAATGGTACTGATCCCCCATGGTACACAAAACGGGTCAGATCGCTGTAGCAGAAGCAGCGAAAAAAGCATGCAAAATTTAAAAGAACACAAAATCCTCAAGACTGGCAAAGTTTAACAGAAGATCGAAATATAGCACGTACTTCAAAGAGAGATGTATTTAATAATTTCCATAGTGAAACTCTGTCTCGAAATCTGGCAGAAAAGCCAAAGAGATTCTGGTCATCCATAAAGCACACCAGTGGAAAGATGCAATCAATACATTCACTGCACGGTAACAACGGTGAAGTCACTGATGACAGTGCTACTAAAGCAGAGTTATTGAACACTGTTTTCCGAAACTCCTTCACCAAAGAAGACGAAGTAAATATTCCTGAATTGCAATCAAGAAAATCTGCCAACATGAGAAAGTAGAAGCAGATATCATCGGTGTCGCAAAGCAGCTTAAATCACTTAATAAATGCAAGGCCTCCGGTCCAGATTGTATACCAATCAGGTTCAGTATGCTGATACAATAACTCCATATTTAGCAATTATATTCAACTACTCGCTCACATAAAGATCCGTACCTAAAGACTGGAAAATTGCTCGAGTCACAACAATAATCAAAAAGGGAAGTACTAGTAATCTGTTGAATTACAGGCCCTTACCACTAACGTCGATTTGCAGTAGGGTTTTGGAACATATACTGTATTTGAACATTATGAAGTACCTCGAGTCGAACGATTTATTGACATATACTCAGCACGGATTCAGAAACTATCGTTCTTGCAAACCACAATTAACTCTTTATACTCATGAAGTAATGAGTGCTGTCGACAGAGGATGTCAAATTCATTCAATATTTTTAGATTTACAGAAGGTTTTAGACACCGTTCCTCACAAGCGTCTTCTAACCAAACTGCGTGCCTAAGAAATATCGCCTCAGTTGTGCGACTGGATTCGTGATTTACTGTCAGAAAGGTCGCAGTTCGCAGTAATAGACGGAAAGTCATAGAGTAAAATAGAAGTAATATCTGGCGTTCCCCAAGGAAGTGTTATAGGCCCTCTATTGTTCCTGATCTATAATAACGACATAGGAGACTATCTTAGTAGCCGTCTGAGATTGTTTGCAGATGATGCTGTCATTTACCGTATTGAAAAGTCATCAGATGACCAAAACGGATTGCAAAATGATTTATATAAGATATCTGTATGGTGCGAAAAGTGGCAATTGACCATGAATAAAGAAAAGTGTGAAGTTATTCACATGAATACTAAAAGAAACCCACTAATCCCGATAACGCAACAAGTCACACAAACTTGAAGGCTGTAAATTCGACTAAATACTTAGGGATTACAATTACAAATAACATAAATTGGAACGATCTCATAGATAATGTTGAGGGTAGAGCAAACCACAGGCTGCTATTCTTTGGCAGAACACTTGGAAGGTGCAACAGGTCTACTAAAGAGACGGCTTACACCACGCTTCTCCGCCCTATTCTGGAGTATACCTGTGTGGTATGGTATCCGCGTCAGGTGAGACTGACGGATGACATTAAAAAGGTTCAAAGAAGGGAGGCTCGTTTTGTATTATCGCGAATTAGGGGAGACAGTGCCACAGATATGATACGTGAATTGGTGTGGCACTCATTAAAACAAAGGCAACCGTTGCGACGGGAACTTCTCATGAAATTTCAATCACCAGTTTTCTCCACCGATTGCGAAAACATTCTGTTGGCACCCACCTACATAGAGAGAAATGATCATCACTATAAAATAAGATAAATCAGGGCTCGCACAGAAGGGTTAAGTGCTCGTTTTTCCCGCGCGCCGTTCGAGAGTGGGCTATAGAGAGACAGTTGAAGGTGGTTCATTGAACCCTCCGCCAGGCACTTTATTGTGAATAGCAGAGTAATCGTGTAGATGTGGATGTACATGGACTCCTCAGCTACTAGGGTTGACTGAAAAGTAATGCCTCCACCTTCTTAACCCTTCAACAGTTGGCAGCATTTGTATACAGCAGGTACTGACTAGTTCGATAGCCACTTCCCTACAGCTCCAGTTGGCGGGAAGCCTTGGCAATGAACGACTGTGTTGTTACAGTGAAAATTATGGAACCCTGCGCAGTCAGTCGGTCAATTCTATTTAATCAACGTGCAGTCACAGAATTCCTGTCAGCAGAAGGTGTCACTCCAAACGAGCTTCGTCAGAGAATGAAAGCAGTTTATGGTGATTGTGTTGATGTGAGTACTGTACGTCGTTGGGCAAGTAAGTTTAAAGATGTTGAGGTAGCAACATCTGGCCTGCGTGAAAAACAAAGAGTTGGACCACCCAGATTCACAAGTAAAATGCTGAGAAATTCATTCAGGACGATCGTCGTATCACTCAGAGAGAAATTTCAAGCACATTCTGCATTTCACAAGAACGTGTGGGTCACGTTATTGCTTTTGTTATCGGAAGATCTGTGCACGATGGGTACCCCGGTTGCTGACTCCTGAAATGAAAGCGCACAGACTTGAAATTTGCCAGGAACTCCTCTTGCGCTACGAAAATTATGGTAACGCCTTTCTCCATTCAGTTGTGACAGGAGACGATACGTGGCTACACCATTACGACCTGGAGACGAAACGTCAGTCTATGGTATATCGACACAAAGACTCGCCCCAGGAAAAGAAATTCAAGACGCAGCCCTCAGCTGGAAAAATCAAGGCCACAGTGTTCTGGGACGCAGATGGTGCTATGCATGTTGATTTGCTCGATCGTGGAACAACAATAAATTCAGAGCGTTACATCACAACCCTGCGAACTCTGAAAAGACGGCTAACAAAGGTCCGAAAGGAAAACGTAAATGTTTTCCTGCAGTATGACAAGGTCAGACCATACACTTCACGTGCCATCACAGCAGAACTTCAGAGACTAAATGTCACCACCATATGGCAGCCTCCATACAGTCCAGATTTAGCACCATCTGACTTCCATCTGTTCCCAATAATGATAGATGATCTGAGGGGACATCATTATGCTTCTGATGAAAATGTAGAGAACTGTTAGACTGTGGTTGCGGAAACAGGGTGTCAACTTCTTCCGTGACGGCTTCAGAAAACTTGTTCACCGTTGGCAGAAATGTATCCAATTGGCTTTTGATTACGTGGAAAAGTGAGTACTGGTAATTGAAGCTCACATTCTAAGGATTATTTCTGCGTTTGCTTTGGTAAAATACTCCCATCCAGACCCAATTAATGAAGGTGGAGGCATTACTTTTCATTCAACTCTTGAATAAACGTTACTGAGCATATCTGGGAATGGCTTTCAAGGTGCTGTTCGGAAGAGATCTCCAACTCCTTGTACTCTTACGGATTTATGGACAGCACTCCAGGATTCATGGTGTCAGTTCTTTCCAGCACTATTTCAGACATTAATCGAGTTCATGCACACTACACACTTTTCAGTATTACAATACCCTAAAATTTTGCAAGTCTAGCAGTTCAAATATGTTAGTTGGTAGAAAGTTTCTGGACAAATGGGGGAGTTGCTTCATATATAAATGAATTCTTAGTTCTACATAATAGGACAGTATAATGTACTTTAGATTCATGAAAACTACAAGAAAAAATGGGTCATGTTACTTTGAAAAGAGATGGGGCCCCTCCACGCCCGCACCAATCTGGTGACCAAACCAAAAGTTCTACTGTCACCTCCGTAACATGTTAGTTATCTAGTAAGTGGATCACAGGATGCTGGGCTGTGATGTTGTCCGTGCGTCTGGGTAAGGCAACGCATTAACACGGTCCTTCAGGTGATAAATAGTGGACGAAACGCGAGCGAGGGTAGCGATTTGAAGAGCAGAGGGAAAAAAGTGCCATGGCTCGTGCCGCGGGAAAAAAACCTCTGCGACAGTGGGATGGGTAGTAAGAGCAGTAGTGGCTTACTAGCTGCGATAGCTCATGCAAGGTTGGATTTGTTAGTATGGGTATCATGCATCATTACCGTGACAAGTGATGGCGATGTGTCCCAGTTGCTGCAGCTGCTACATTCCTGGAACAATCAAGATCGTTATACAGTAGTGGGAGATCGGCCATAGATCATCTCACTGTGTGGGGGATGTGTGGAGCTTGTCTGCATGCAGTGTACGGTACGGCTTCCCTGTGTGGTGCCAGTTATTCGACAGTGTATTTCAGCTGGATATCCAGTAATGGCGTCTGATTAACAGGGGCTCGCCTGTGCCGTTATGTTTGCGTATGCTTGGCCATAGATGTTATCTCCTTACAAGTATGTCTTTTGGTCTTTTATGTTTCCATCTATGGTTGTGGTCGTAGTTCCCCAGATTCAGAATAAACGGGTTCTGCGAATGTCTGGAGTTTCTGTATAGTCTTGTGGTGAGTTTGTGGATTACCTCCGTGAGAGTCTCAAGTCGGTATTCCCGGTGTAGGTCCGCGATGCGTGTGTATCGTGGAGCATTTCTTATGATTTTGAGTACCTTGTTTTGTATGAGCTGCAGACGGCGCAGGCGTGTAGGCGCAGCGTATCCCCAGACGGGAGCTGCGTACGTCATCAGGGGTCGGATAAGTGTCATGTACATGGACCTCGACACCCTTCTGTTCAGTGTGCCGCGCCTGTTGAGCATAGGATACAGGTGTTTGAGCCTCGCGCTAGCTCGGTTGGTCATGTGTTGTATGTGGTCCCCCCAGAGTAATTTCCGGTCCAGCCAGAAACCGAGGTATTTGACTTTCTCACGGAAACGTATTGGACGTGCATGTAGAGTTATTGGTCTGCAGTAGCGGTGTTTGCGCAGTTGCTTCGGTCTTCTAGTGAACGGAACGGCTTCGCACTTGTCGACGTTTACTCTAACACGCCATTTCTTCAACCAAGGCTCGGCCACTCTGAGTGCAGTCTGTAGGCGTGACGTAATGTTTGATGGTTTCCAATCTTGCGCAAGGATGACTGTGTCATCCGCGTAGATTTCCATCATTGTGTTGTGTGTGGTTGGGAGATCGTTTATGTAGAGGTTAAACAGTAGGGGCCCTAGGATGCTTCCCTGGGGTACTCCCGCGTATATACCGTGTCGTGTTGATTGTTTTCCCTGCAAGTCAGTGTTGAAACTCCTATCTGTGAGGTATGAGTGTATTAGATGCAGCAGCCCGTCGGGGAATCCCGCGTCGCTGAGTTTGCGGATGAGGCCGTTGTGCCATAGACGGTCGAAAGCCTTTTCGATGTCCAGGAACACTGCCCCTGTAGCTTTGTTTATGTTGAAGCCATGTGTTATATGTTCAACGACCCGTAGGAGTTGTTGTGTTGTGGAGTGGTGATTCCTGAAGCCGAATTGCTCCGGTCTCTGGATGTCATTTGTTATGTAGTGCCTAGTGATGCGTTTGAGAATCACCTTCTCAACAATCTTACTGAGCGAGCTCAGAAGGCTGATGGGTCGGTAATTTTGTGGGAGGCTGTGGTCTTTCCCCAGCTTCCTGAACATCAGGACCTTGGCCGTCTTCCAAAAGGCGGGGAAGTGTTGGTGTTTTAGTATGGCATTCGTTATGTGTGTTAGGTACTCAGTTGCTTTATCCGTGAACTCCTGGAGGACACGGTTTTGAATGCCATCATGACCAGGGGCTTTCCTGGCAGCGGAATGCATTATAGCCCAGGAGACTTCGGCTGTGCTAGCATGTCGAATGTCGTCGCGCGATGGTTGGGCTAGAATGCGTGTAACCTCTTGGTCAGTAGCAAGTGTGAACACTGGATCTGATGGTACCAGGTTCGGTGTGAATGGCGCTACGAGTGTTCGGGCCATTAGTTCTGCTTTCTCTTCCGCTGAGAATGCAGGTCCGTCAGGCCCTAGAAGCGTTCGGGTGTATATTTTCTCCCTGGTGAAGTGTCGGGCTAGTTCTCACACGCCAGGTCGTGCGGTATTTTCACTTTTCTGCTGTTGTTGTGTTCAGTCCGAAGACTTGTCTGGTGCAGCTCTCTACGCCAGTCTATCTTGTGCAAGCCTCTTCATCTGTAAAACAACACCGCATACCACACCAATTTCAACCTGCTTACTGTATTCAAGCTTTTTTCTCCCTCTACAGTTTTTAACCCACATACTTAAGCAGTAGCCGGCCGAGGTGGCCGAGCGGTTCTAGGCACTACAGTCTGGAACCGCGCGACCGCTCCGGTCGCAGGTTCGAATCCTGCCTCGGGCATGGATGTGTGTGATGTCCTTCGGTTAGTTAGGATTAAGTAGTTCAAAGTTCTAGGGGACTGATGATATCAGAAATTAAGTCCCATAGTGCTCAGAGCCATCTGAACCATATGAACTTAAGGAGTTCTAGTATTCACAGAAAACTATGGTTATCTAGAAAGAAATTTATTCCAGTTACAACTGTGGTGTCACCGCCAGACACCACACTTGCTAGGTGGTAGCCTTTAAATCGGCCGCGGTCCGGTAGTATACGTCGGACCCGCGTGTCGCAACCATCAGTGATTGCAGACCGAGCGCCGCCACACGGCAGGTCTAGTCTAGAGAGACTCCCTAGCACTCGCCCAGTTGTACAGCCGACTGTGCTAGCGATGGTTCACTGTCTACATACGCTCTCATTTGCAGAGACGACAGTTTAGCATAGCCTTCAGCTACGTCATTTGCTACGACCTAGCAAGGCGCCATATTCAGTTACTGTAATTACTATCTTCAAGAATGTATTCTCAACAGGTAATATTGTGAATCATGTACTGTCAAAAGCGACGTTTATCATTAATGGATTAAAGTTACGTATCAAACTAATTACCTCCGATTTCTGAATTCTCATTCGTTGCCATGTTCGAGACCTCACGTCAGTATAGTTCTTTCCTCCTCACACCAGCCTGCGTGAGCTAAAACCCCTGCATTTCGGCCTCCACTCGTAACACGGTGTTGGGTCTTCTGCTAACACAAAATCAACCACATTATTTTATCCCAAAAAGCAAAACTAGGCAACTGCTTGTAGCGTGACAATTCCTGATCTAATTCCCTCAGCATCGCCTGATCTAAGTCAGTTACAGTCTATTATCATTGTTTTACTTTTGTTGCCATTTATTTTAGAAACTGTCTTCAAGACACTAGCCATTCCGTTTAACTGATCCTCCAACTCGTTTGCCAGCTCTGACAGAATTACAGTGGCATTGGCAAATCTCAAAGATTTTTTTTGTTTCTTCTTCCGGAATTTTAATTCTCTTTGGTTTCCTTTACTGCTTTCTCAATGTACAGATCGAACAAGATTGGGGAGAGTAACAATGTTTCTTTATCCGACTAACCTTACCCGACTGTTGCAGACGTTCGTGTGCGGGACCGGAATTTGTTCCGAAATCGTTGCCCTCCGATTCCTACTGGTACTGGGCTGCAGCACTTGTGACATCATATTTGTAGGTAAGTTCCTACTAGGTTCATTCGCACTCACAAACAGAAGTGTGATCGACTAACCGTTTTGTAATGTTTAGGCCTAGCGGCTGGCCCATGCTCACTGTGAGTATGAGCAATGCCGGTCTGTTCGGACTTACAAAATTTCACTCTCTCATTCCCTACTTTCTTGATGCATAACATTGTTACTCATTTTGTCAATCTTAGTGAGTGATGGAAATTTTTTATTTTATAATAACCTTTTTTGTGGTATAACTGTAGTCATTTAAGCTGTATTCCAGAATAAGACGAATTACTTGTAAGTGAAATCAGTTATGCTACACATTACTTACATTCTGGCAGTTGATGAAACTGTTACTCGTATCTAATATCGATTACAAATAGTGCAACAATTGTAAATTTAGAAGCTAGTACATGTAATTAATACAAATTATGTTCTCAAGTTGCATAGCATTATAAATATATCACTATATGTAATAATTTCCAAGAAGGGACTAATCAGTTAATCAATGCATAAAATAGCGTCCAATCACGTCTAATAAAATTGATCAGTACAAAAGCTGTGACGAATGTGTGGCCACGAACCAAAAAACCACACTACATACAATTAGCACCATTGAGTCTCTCTTGTAGTATTTCTTTTTTTCGGGTGTGGGAGGGGGGGCTGATAGTCTTTTCCATTTAAGAAATAATTTCTAATTTTGAATTGCTGCAGCACACCGGTTTAATATGTGACTGTCCTAGGCTGTAACAACCATAAAGTCACGGAGCACTACAAAAAGTTGCTTATCTTCTAATAGCCTATTGTGCAGTTCCTTTGTCATTGGGGATTAACTGCATGGAATGATTACTTCCTCATGCGTAGAATTTAATTTCCTTTACGTAAAACGACTGTTTCCGCATTCCAAAAGTGCCCAATAAGAAATAACGCACTTTTCAATACTCTAGAAATAATTTGCTCGAATTATTCATAAGTTAATTAAGAATTTGACTATTTTAACAATAAGATACAGATGAGTTGCGGTCCTAGTAATAAGCCGAGCTTTCTTTGCTTCTTATGCAGAGGCCCAACTTTATGTGCAAGAATTTTGCGTACAATCCGCTGGGCTGTTTCAACACCGCCCCTGAGCAAGTCTGGAAAAGTAAGAGTAAGTCGATGTAAGAAGCGACACTCCAGGTCTTGCAGCTGGTCGTTCCTGGTTAATATGGCAGACTTCTTCGTTCCTCTTCAGCAACAAAACTGAACGAGGGCTAAAACGACAGTAGAAGTAATCTAAACCGACTAAATTAGTTGAAGATTCGTAAAAACACAAAATTAGGCAAGCGATGAGAAATCCAATGCTTAGGTCGAGCAGTAGATAGGTAAATATTTTATTGGCTGTTACTTCTACTTTTTTATCATTATTTGTTCAATGCCATTGTACGAGAAAAATCTCCTGTTATCACGAAAACATTACAAAATTACAATTTATGGAATGCTGAACAAAAATTACGTAGCAACAACACATAAAGGCAGAGTTAAGAAACGAAACCTAAACGAAACGTTCATTAGATTCTGCATGAAAACATGGAGGAACCGACACCATTCCCAGCAATAGTTTGTTATAGATTGGTAGCCTTATGACTGGGAATATGCGCCTGTCTTTCCAGACTATTTGAATGTTCGCAGGGATGATATGTAAAGGTAAAGACATACCCCACTGGCGTAAATGAGCTCTACAGAGTCATAAATCAACAAGGATTCAGTAAGGAACTTGCTATTTCTGTTCGTGAGTCGCAGAAAGCTGTAGATGGCGGAGATCTAGTAATCATTCTGTGGCCAAAACACATTTGTACGGAATATGCTTTTTAGTGAAGGCTTTCTATGAAAAAGGACTAATTACATAATTTCTGGGGAAGATACATTATACCACGCTTTCTACCTCAAGGATGTTCTCTAGGACCGCTAATGTTAACTGTTTTCACCTAGATCAGTTTCATTAGTTACAGAGATATTGGTATAAAGTACCGTATATATCAGATTAATAGGGATGCGATTCACTTTCCGCAATCCGATACGTAGATTCTGAGAAATATATGTATTGGACATAGGAGTTATCTGTTTTCAACAACAAACTTATTTATGCGTCATGCCGAAGATTCTGAAGAAATACCTGACGTTTGATCAAGGAAACAGGGTGAAGTACTGCTAGAACAGCACTGTAAAACGGGTACACATTATACACTCCTGGAAATTGAAATAAGAACACCGTGAATTCATTGTCCCAGGAAGGGGAAACTTTATTGACACATTCCTGGGGTCAGATACATCACATGATCACACTGACAGAACCACAGGCACATAGACACAGGCAACAGAGCATGCACAATATCGGCACTAGTACAGTGTATATCCACTTTTCGCAGCAATGCAGGCTGCTATTCTCCCATGGAGACGATCGTAGAGATGCTGGGTGTAGTCCTGTGGAACGGCTTGCCATGCCATTTCCACCTGGCGCCTCAGTTGGACCAGCGTTCGTGCTGGACGTGCAGACCGCGTGAGACAACGCTTCATCCAGTCCCAAACATGCTCAATGGGGGACAGATCCGGAGATCTTGCTGGCCAGGGTAGTTGACTTACACCTTCTAGAGAACGTTGGGTGGCACGGGATACATGCGGACGTGCATTGTCCTGTTGGAACAGCAAGTTCCCTTGCCGGTCTAGGAATGGTAGAACGATGGGTTCGATGACGGTTTGGATGTACCGTGCACTATTCAGTGTCCCCTCGACGATCACCAGTGGTGTACGGCCAGTGTAGGAGATCGCTTCCCACACCATGATGCCGGGTGTTGGCCCTGTGTGCCTCGGTCGTATGCAGTCCTGATTGTGGCGCTCACCTGCACGGCGCCAAACACGCATACGACCATCATTGGCACCAAGGCAGAAGCGACTCTCATCGCTGAAGACGACACGTCTCCATTCGTCCCTCCATTCACGCCTGTCGCGACACCACTGGAGGCGGGCTGCACGATGTTGGGGCGTGAGCGGAAGACGGCCTAACGGTGTGCGGGACCGTAGCCCAGCTTCGTGGAGACGGTTGCGAATGGTCCTCGCCGATACCCCAGGAGCAACAGTGTCCCTAATTTGCTGGGAAGTGGCGGTGCGGTCCCCTACGGCACTGCGTAGGATCCTACGGTCTTGGCGTGCATCGGTGCGTCACTGCGGTCCGGTCCCAGGTCAACGGGCACGTGCACCTTCCGCCGACCACTGGCGACAACATCGATGTACTGTGGAGACCTCACGCCCCACGTGTTGAGCAATTCGGCGGTACGTCCACCCGGCCTCCCATATGCCCACTATACGCCCTCGCTCAAAGTCCGTCAACTGCACATACGGTTCACGTCCACGCTGTCGCGGCATGCTACCAGTGTTAAAGACTGCGATGGAGCTCCGTATGCCACGGCAAACTGGCTGACACTGATGGCGGCGGTGCAGAAATGCTGCGCAGCTAGCGCCATTCGACGGACAACACCGCGGTTCCTGGTGTGTCCGCTGTGCCGTGCGTGTGATCATTGCTTGTACAGCCCTCTCGCAGTGTCCGGAGCAAGTATGGTTGGTCTGACACACCGGTGTCAATGTGTTCTGTTTTCCATTTCCAGGAGTGTAGTTATGATCTTCTTATTCAGTTTGTATCTTTCTTTATGGGGAAAACGTAAGTAATGGGAACAGAATAATATTTTATGGTTTTTATGCATTTATAGTGTGTGATAAAAGTTTATTAGCACTTACTACAGGAACTCGAGAAGAATGTTGCTGAAACAAGTACAATTCCGAATGCATAAAACACAAACTCATTTAATATCGTTATCACTCTCTCTCATCTGGATATGCACGTTCTCCTATCCAGTCATATCTGATCAGACAGAATGTAAAATACAGAAAGCCCTCAGTGTTAAAATGTGCCACTAAAATCCTAATTGTACCAAAGAATAATGAATAAAACATTGACCCAGGGAAGTTTGGCAAGTTATTCAGTTACAGAATAAATAAATAAACACGGTTTGCGAGTCACATTGAATATTCATTAAAACTTGCTCCCTAATAGTCAAAGGAGCAAGTCACTCCTTTCACAAATTCTTACATTTAGTACTACATTCGTCACATAATCTCCAAAAAAACTGGGGAAATCTTACTGTGAAGCAAACACTGTTCTTTGGTCTTAACACTCATTATGGGAGGTGTGTAGACCAGATGGTACAGGTCAAATTAGGGTCAGGGTACCAGGTCGCAAGTACTGTGAAGCCGAGCGCTCGCCTTAACCAGGTGCCATAGGACAGAGGGGACTTGTCTAAAACTCTTGGCAAAGAGGATCAAGTTGTTGTAGTTGGCCGAGCAGAAAACAGGCTGACTAACAACAGTATTTACAGCATTAGGGATGAGCTGGATGAAATATTAGTATCAACTACACACACATATCTGAGCACTGGGGAGGTCCTGCAGCATCGTGACTAATCCCGGGTCAACACTATTGTGAACTGTGTGAATTTGAGTTGAGCAGACTGCTGCTGAATGAAACTAAATCTCACGTGAGTCCAGTGTCAGTTTCCACAATCATTAGACGGTAATAGACTAGACATGATCAATACCTGTATAGGAGAGGGAAAGATAGGTTGAGTGAGCTTCTTGGAGATAATATATGGGGGTCACCATCACATGTAGCAAGATCCCTGTGGTTACTGGTGTCAGAGGGACTCATACTTTAGGTTAGAATCAGAACTCAGGCATCCTATTTTGAAATAGTGGAAATAACAAAAAAAGGTTCAAATGGCTCTGAGCACTATGGGACTTAACTTCTGAGGTCGTCAGTCCCCTAGAACTTAGAACTACTTAAACCTAACTAACCGAAGGACAACACAAACATCCATGCCCGAGGCAGGATTCGAACCTGCGACCGTAGCGGTCGCGCGTTTCCAAAGTGGAAATAACAGAAGAACCTCACAAAATGCATAATTACGCACAGAAAAATAAGGTCAGCTTATTTCATCAAACTATTAAAGGATTTAGGAATAAGGTGGACGAGCTCCATGTATATCTGGAAAATTTAGAAAGCCCGGAAAAAAAAGACATCCCAGGCCAGTCTGAGCACCATATAACTACAGGGTTAGTTGAGTTACATGTGAAAGATTACACTATTGCAGCATACTCATGCAGAAATAACATAGGAAAAGGAGAAGTTGTTACACATATTAAGACAGAAAACGATTTCAGAAACAATGAGACAATGAGAGTTTGTAATGATCAGCACATAGAAGTGTATACTTGTGAATGAATGCTAAAAATAGTTCACTTTAAATTTTAAATGTATAAAGATTCCCACTGTGAAATTTTGAACTTCTTGTAAGGAATCAAGATTCCTTACTGCACTATGTCTCAGACAGCTGCAAGCAGTTAATAGTCTGTGGTGACTTCAGTGTAAAGTTTCTAAAGGATTCTGTTAGCAAAAAGATCTGGAAACCTTATTTGGATCTTACAATTTGGTCTCTGTAATTAACTTTGCAGCACAGGTGGATAAAGAGAATGATGATACATTAATTGATAAAGTTTAGTTTGATGCAGCTCAAAGTAAGAAAATAGTGCTGTTTATCCAGTAACAAATTCTCTCTCTGATCATGATGCACAGTTAGGATACATCACATAGCGCCTAATAGCATAGATAGTACTCAGCGAAAATCAATTACAATAATTAATGACCGCAGGACAAATGATTTTAAGAATAGTTTATAGGAGATGACATGGAATGTAATTTATAATGAACCAGATGCTAACATAAAATTTAATCTATTCCTTGATGAATTCATATGATTATTTGAAAACAGCTTTCTCCATAAGCTAACCAAAAAGACACAAACAACCATGTAAAAAACTATTGATCACTAGAGGGATTGAAGCACCTTGCGGAAGGAAAAGGGAAATGCATCTTTTGACAAGAATAAATAGGGATCCTGCAGTACTTGCACATTACAAAAACTACTCAGAATTACTAAGAAAGGCTATGAAAGAATCAAATAACATGCACACAATGTCAGAAATCAGTACTTCCAACAACAGACTTAAGACTATATGGAATGCAGTTAAAGAAGCGAAGCGACAATCAGCCACAGAACAAGAGAGCATCACTACTGGACTGAATGGAAGAGCTATAAGTGATGAGTCACAGGTAATAAATGCATTAGTAATGATTTCTTAAACATAGAAAGTATAGGGGTAAACAGTGCAAGAGCAAAATCACAGCAGTATGTTGAAAATGTGACTTTAAATTAATTCATATGAAAGTACCATCAGCTTCTCTTTCTGGAATTATGAAAAATAAACATTCTCTCAAAAATTAAAACTTCTCTGGTTTTCATGGTATTTCCAATAGAGTATCAAATATTTGTCCCCTTTTAATAAGCACAGTCTTACCTGAAATGTGTAATGCATCACTAGCGTGAGGCATTTTTCTAGAGAGACTGAAATATGCCTGTGTTAAACTGCTCTTTAAGAAACCTAAAGAGAGGGATGTCAATAACTATTGGCTTGTTTCACTGCTGACATCATTCTCCAAAATTTTTGAGAAGATGATGTATTTCAGAATATTATTTCACCTTAGCAAGAATAGTATCAATAAAAAATCTCAGTTTGGATTTCAGAATGGGAGCTCTACTTAGGACACCATTTACTTGTGCACTCAAAGGATTTCACAAGAATTAAGTGACAAATCTACGCCAGTTGGTGTTTCCTGCGTCCTCTCTAAGGCACTTGACTATGTGAATCAGCGGTTTGTCCTAGGTAAATTGACGTCTTAAGAGATTGGTGGTATAGCCAACCAATGGATAACGTCATATCTAACAAACCAGAATGAAGAAGCTTCTGCTTAGTCATTGAAGTAATATAGTCTAGGAACATAATTCCGACTGGGCAGAAATCACGTATGGGGTTCCCCAAGGTTCAATTTTAGGTCAACTACTGTTTCTCGTATATGTAAACGATATAGTGCATAACAAGCAGCAGATGACATAAGTGTTGTAATCAATCCAAGCATACATACAGACACAGAAGAAAAGATAAACAAAGTTCTTAAAAGTGTTATGACTGGTTTTCTACAAAAAAAAAAGATAACATTTCCAGTTCTGGATTTTTAGAGATACTACACCAATGATAAGTGTAACAAATAATATATATGGTGGATAGTTCAAACTTATTTTGGTCACTTGCCCAGTGATATAAAGTGACTAGCAGAAAGGGCACTGAGAAAGTTTCTTCTTGTCAACTCTTTCTATTTTGTAGAGGAATATTATTACTCTAATGTGCAAATGTGGTGGGCAGGAATTATTAACTTACATTTGCAAAGCTTTTTCTCTTTTTGTAAATAAAAAAAGGTCGCTTAGAAATGTTCAGAATGTAGCCATATGTACAAATTAATTTACGATGTTAGTGTAAAATGACTCATTCCACTTCATTACTATCTGTTGTGAAAATGATTCTATGGAACTTCTAAGTAAGTGACTAACTAAATTACATGCAACTAAAATGTGACATGCTGAAATTTGTATGTGACAAGTGTGGTGCTCACATCAGACTAGGAAGCCATGTGCTTTTGGATAGTGCACTAGACATGCTCAAGTGAAATGGATATCATTTCTCGTCAGTGCGAAGAAGGAGGAAAATCACTGCCAAGAAGTTGATTTTCTAGCCTTGGTACAGTGTTACTATGTATGTTTTTGACGGAATTCTTACTTGGTTGTCATGTCTGCTACTTTTACATCTACATCTAAATTTATACAGGGATATATGCTCTCGGAACCACTGTGAAGTGCATGGCCGAGACTGCTTACCATTTGTGAGGTTTCTTTCCAATCCATTCATACTTAGAGCATGGGAAGAATAGTTAAATCCTCTGTGGTCTCTAAGAGAGTGGTAAGTAAGAGGCTATGGCATATTTCTAGGTTCAAGGCTTAATACTTTTTCTTATAGTTTATTAACTAGGCTTCAAGAGAATAGTAGACGTTTCTTCTCAAGTGTGTCTTCTTGCAGGTTTTTCAGAATCTTTCTGACAGTCTAATGTGGCTCAAAGAAACCTGTGACAAAAATGTGCTGCCTTTATTTTTACGCATTCAATATATCCTGTTTAATCTGGTGCCTTACATTATAAAATTTATAAGCAGATGTTGCTAACTGTAAAAACAAATACGAAACTTTTGTTATGTGTGTTTAGAGGTCTTTTGTTTAACTTGAAACTTACAATTGGATTTGTGACCTAGCCCATGCTTCTATAAAGTAAAAAAGAAGAAACTCGGCGTTTCTGTCCACTCTGCAGAAAGGGGTGAATAGAAACAACAGTGTTAATTTCATTTCTTCTATTACTGGTTTTTCGGGTGCACAGAAAATGTCAAAATATGTTTTGGATCTAGGAGAATAAGAAACGAAGTTTATCCGGCTTAAAAAAGCTTTATTCAAAATATAAAGTATTAATTTGGTAAAAGAGATTGGGATTTTAATTATATTTTTGAGAAAAAATTGTTGAACCTATAATTAATTCTTTGTAACAATTAATTGTGAACTCGGTG
This sequence comes from Schistocerca cancellata, assembly GCF_023864275.1. NCBI lineage: Eukaryota > Metazoa > Arthropoda > Insecta > Orthoptera > Acrididae > Schistocerca > Schistocerca cancellata. The sequence goes on along the minus strand of NC_064627.1, from coordinate 1,133,326,547 downwards.
TGCCTATAATATATTAACATAATATTAAAAATTATCTCTCGGAATCTGCATGTTGCATCCCGAGAACTAAGGAAAAAGAGTTCAAAAACACGCTCCTTGACTAAAAGAAATCACTTCTGTTGAAATAAACGTGTTTAATACGCCTAAATAACAAAATTTACATGCATAAAATCTAAATTACTGTTTCCCTTTTCCATATATTTTAACCACAACGTAATCTCCTCAATCAAGAACAGTGCCAGGTGGTTCTTTGTTACTGTCAAATTCCTGGTCTTCTTCTGAAGAAACCTCGACGGTTACTGTTCCTATTCATCGAAAAAATTCCGAAAACACACCCTTACATTTATTAGCTGAAACATAAATCAGATGGAAGTACACTGGACGTTTGGTTAATGATAAAAGGTTTACAGATTTCTTTGCCATATAGCCTACTTAAATTAAAACAAGAACATTTAGATTAGTATTTACAAACTTAAGTTCGGATCAAGCAAAGTCACCACCACGTCGGATGTCTATCTTTGAGTGAATAAAAAAGTCAACTGACAGTGTCACCAACTTTGAAATTCATTAATTTTGAAACTTCCTGCACTGTGTGCAGGACCGAGACTCGAACGCGGGACCTTTGCCTTTCGCGGGCAAGTGCTCTACCAGCTGAGCTGCCCAAGCACTACTCACGTCCCGTCCTCTCAATTTTACTTCCTCCAGCACCTCGTCTCCTACCTTACAAACTTCACAGAAGTTCTCCTGCGAAACTAGCAGTACTAGAACTACTGGAAGAAAGGATATTTCATTAATTTTCCTGTTAAATTAGTTCACTATCAACCAAGATAGGGAAATCTTTGAATTATATTCCCATTTCTCTTCCGATACGCCAGCGTAGAGAATTTTCGAAGTTTCATTCTGTTTACTCCATCGTGTCTACTTATCCCATTTTATGGTGTTGCTCCCAAACACTTCAGCAACATTCAGTGCTTGTTTGCACGATTGGTTTGTAAGATATTTCATTCGTCAAAGTGAGAGCATTTCCCCAGTGGCTAAATCGACGTCTGACATTTGATTTACCTATGACTGACTATGTGATCATTTCATTTCTCATCCAAACTAATTGTTACATCCTGGTATTTTTATGAATATGAGTCTTTCCAGCTGTGTCTCATTAATACTGAAGTCATAGGATACTACACTTTTCTTCATGCGAAGCTTACAATTCAATTTTACATCTGAAAATTTAGTGGCTAATCTTTGAATCAGTTTTAATATCATCAAAATCTAACTGAATATTCATTCGGCTTGTTTCCAACGATACTTCATTACACGGTATTGCATTGCCTGCGTCTTTCGAATTACGCTGCAGTGTTCCTTCGGACACATGGACATGTCGACGTATGGAGCTCTGGGTTTGGCTGTGGGTAGTAATCTGGTAGCCAAATGGTAAGGCAATCGTTCGCGATAAGGAGGAGATCCGGTATGAGTCCCAGTCCGCCACAAATTTTTATAATCGTCATTCCATTATACAGTTGATGGTTGTCTATATTCGCAACTGAGAATACATTTCGTGATAACGTCATTATAGTTAACTGTAGCATCAGTGGAATGTTTGAGATTACTATCAACTTTGTCTACTATGCGGAAGTGCTGCAACACGACGTGGCATGGACTCGACTAATGTATGAAGCAGTGCTGGAGGGAATTGACGCCATAAATCCTGGAGGGCTCTCCATAAATCCGTAAGAGTACGAGGGGGTGGAGATCTCTTCTGAACATCATGTTGCGTGGCATCCCAGATATACTCGATAATATTCATGTCTGAAGTTTGGTGGGCAGTGGAAATGTTTAAACACAGAAGTGTGTTCCTGGAGCCGCTCTGTGGTAATTCCGGACGTATGGGGTGTCGCATTGTCCTGCTGGTATTGCCCAAGTCCATCGGAAGGCATAATGGGCATCAGTGGATGCAGGTGGTCAGACCATTATGCTTACGTACGTGTCAACTGTCAGAGTGGTATGTAGACGAATCACTCCAACTGCACACGCCTCACACCATTACAGAGCATCCACCAGCTGGAACAGTCCCCTGCTGACATTTAGTGTCCATGGATTCATGAGGTTGTCTCCGTATCCGTACATGTCCATCCGTCCGATACAACTTGAAACGAGACTGCGTGTTTGTGTTTGGTCCCGTTGTGTTGTTGTCTGTGGTTTGGAGCTTTCTGCTTTTAATTTAATTTTATTTTCGTTGTTTAGCTTTGTGACTGTATTATTATTGTAACCATTATTTTGCGCTATTTGTTCAAGCTGGTGGAGGCTCCTTTGAAGTTATAGGCGCCGGCTCCTAACACTAGGCCACCCCTTCTGTAGCAATACGTTACTCAGTACTTCTCGCAATACAGCCAAACACAAACTCACTCATAAAATCACCAACGTTTTCAAAAGACAGGGAATAAACATAGCATACACAACAGAATATTCTATACAAAAATACACCCCAAAACTCACAAAAAACATACCAGGAAGCAGGTATATAGCAGCTACAGTGTAACACTTATGAAGGCACATACGTAGGGCAAACACGGAGAACAGTTGATGTCAGATACAAAGAGCACATAAGAGCATAGAAATATGGGACAAACCACACCACATTTGCTGAACACCCAAGAGAAAATGGCCACAAACCAACCACTACAGAAGATGACATGAAAATAATTAGACTCAACAATAAAAAACACCTAACCATGCAAGAAAATTACCACATACAGAAAACCACAGCTTAGGGGAAAATCCTGTTGAATGACGAAGTACACCTGCCAAGCAATTCATTATTTACACTATAAGATAGAATAATAGAATAACGTTGGCAAAAAGTAATAATGTAATAATACTGTCCAATATAATAATAATAGAACCCAACATCTTTACACTCATTCATCCATGAATCCCTCCACAGAATATTGAAACGAAAAGTCAAATAAACTGTCACTAAAGTTTTCAACCACTCACTAACAGCTAGGACATTCCCCCTTCCCCCCCGCACCCAAAAAAAAAACCTCATCGGTCCATCGGTCGGTTCTATCGCCCTCTCTCGCTCACTCATACACACACACGGTATAAACATCATTAATAGAAGTTAGTCTCGAATATATACTTCGCTAGGTTGGCAACAAACAGGTAAACATACCAAAGAAGATGAAACACGTAATGGAGTCGCAATATTTACGTTGTGAAAAACAGTGTACGACGAAATAGTTGTATCGAGTGATAAAAGAACAATAGTCCACCACAAAAAAGAATGAGAAACATGTTGAACAGTGTGTGGTAGGCGAGAACACAAAGATGTGATTATATGGCAGTGATAAAAGTGGTAGAACGACCGCCAGACCAGATGTGAGGAAACGGAGACCAGCAAGTCGTAAGTAATAATATTTTTTACAAAATAATCCCGAAGTGAACTGTTTAAAACGAACAAAACTGTGTGGTTATAGATCCCACTGATGATGCCTTAGAACAGGAGATGGCGAAAGCCGTACGGTATAAATAAAGTAACTAGCATCAGGATAAGGCAGTTTTATTTACAAAACAGGTATCCACTGGCAGAAATTGCGAGAGAGGTGTCGTGCATCACGGAGAGATTTCCTATTGATAATTCGGGACAGCTCTTTTCTAGAGAAGTCGGACAACATATTACTTCCCCCCACATACACCTCGCGTTCTGACCACGAGGGGTAAATTCGAGAAATTTGAGGCAAAACAGGGACTTACCTACAATCATTGTTCCCACGCTGTATTCGCGAGGGAAACGGGGCTGGAGGGATCAGATAGATGTTCTGAAAGTATCCTCCACTACACACCATTAGGTGGCTTGCGCAGTATGATGTAGACGTAGATGAAGCATTAAGCACTTTCAGGTAGCCGTTTCCAGAAGCAGCAAACTGACATACAGAAAAGCCAGTTCAGCTTCAATACAACATTTTTAGTCATGGCTAGCCATAGAATGAAAACTGGCCGTGCTGTGGATTATGACAGAAGCAAGTTATTTGAGATCCCTTCCTCCTGCCTCACATGAATAAAGAGGCCATTGTAATTACCATCCAATGCGGTCTAATTAACAAATATACCTGCCTACATTTGAGTCATGTCCCAAGGTAAAGGATTGTGTTCCTGTACAATGAGAACGATACCCGTAGCCGATAACACGGGCACTGGAGATCGCAGTTCGCAGCCAGGCGGTATCACCCCATCACATGCACCACCCACCGCGGCAGAGTAGAGGAGGTCACGAAGATAGCATACAGGACGCCGACACGAGCAGAGCAGCAGCCATGAGGAACAGTTCTGTTGGCCGAAATATTGTGGAGAACTTGTGACGTGGCCCAGGCGGAGACCCGGGAATTCTAAAAGTCAGAAACGTGCCGCGAAAACATTAGATCGCGATCGACGATGTTGACTGACGCCTACACACCACCGTCCGTCCCACTGGAGGGCAACCCAACCAATCACGTACAAAGAGCTATTCTGGCTCTCCAAATCCTTCCGCATCATGTACAGGCCTGACCGCCACTTCCTTCTACACCAGCAATTCCATCATTTTTGAGCGTAGCCACAGCACCTAGCACTAAACTTGTTGCCCCGTTAGTTAGGTGTTCCATTCTATTACAGACTGCTGAATCTCTCCACAGACATTATGCCTGCCGAGTAAAAAAAAAAAAAAAACAAAAAAAAAAAACGGGTTACGCAGGTAACCCTGCCGCAGACTGCGGCAGATAGTTTGGTGTAAAAGAAAGTGGCTGCTTCTCCTCTGCTAGTTAACAAAACAGGGATTCAAACTGATGTTGACTGGGCGATCATCAACGTCCGTACAAAGCTCCAGTTGAACCGTGGATTTCTTTTCAAAGAATATTCTTAAAAATTTAATTTATTTACTAGCGATTCATCAAGAATATTAACACATTTAATCACACTATCTAAGCGTGGAAGTAGTTGCCAGGGAGTAACTGATACAATCATAATCAAATTGCTTTAAACAAATGGGAATTTTATTCGCATTACTACTGGCTAAAAGCATTTTTTTAAAAACAAACAGATTTAAAATTATAATCAGAAAGTACCCTCTAAATATCAAGTTTAGAATTTATTCAGAGGCAGAAAGAAACAAATTTTTGACTGTATAAGCTTTTGGGCTGAGAACCTTGCCACTCCCTTTTAACACGGCCATAGTTACGACCACTCACAACAACCTCTGAAACACGACACTAGTGCAAATCTGCAACACACCAGATTACTTTAAAAATTTTAACAATTCACACAAGCACACATGTGGTGTCACCGCCAGACACCACGCTTGCTAGGTGGTAGCCTTTAAATCGGCCGCGGTCCGTTATTATACGTCGGACACGCTTGTCGCCACTATCAGTGATTGCAGACCGAGCGCCGCCACGCGGCAGGTCTAGAGAGACTTCCTAGCACTCGCCCCAGTTGTACAACCGACTTTTCTAGCGCTGGTTCACTGACAAAATACGCTCTCATTTGCCGAGACGATAGTTAGCATAGCCTTCAGCTACGTCATTTGCTACGACCTAGCAAGGTGCCATTACCAGTTACTATTGATACTGCAATCATGTACCGTCAAGAGCGACGCTCATCATTAATGGATTAAAGTTAAGTATTCCACCAGCTACGTCCGTTTTTCTAAAGTCTAATTTCCGTGTCCTGTTCCAGACCTCACGCCAGCCTGCGTGAGCTAAAACGCGTGCCTTTCGGTTTCCTCTCATAACCGGTGTTGGCTCTCCTGCCAACCCAAACTGTGCACCCTGTAGGAGGGATGGAAATGGTACAAAACACTAAAGTTGAAAAATTAACTTTGCCACCGAAGGTGCAACTTGATTTTAACTTCTAAGAAAAGTCTTACGGTCGAAGGGTGGCAACTTTATGTACTAAAATGACCATTTAAATAAAAGCCCATGAAATGCAATCTTATATAAAATTATACAAGGTTGGCCAAACAAGTTAAGATGCTCTGCAGTACACAGATACCGCCTCTCAAGATGATAGGCAAGATCAAAACATATTTCAGGAATTAGGCCGTTACACTCCAAGCAATAAATTCGTTAACACGCCGAACCCGACAAACATGACAGAGGCAGCTCCGAACGACAGACAGACACTAACTGCCTAACAACTGCGGACGAGAGACAGACGAGCAAGCTGGGGACGAGAGACTGACAAAGAAAACAAGTAGAATTTAACAAGAGCCATCAAACAACATATAACCAATCACTTAACTTCCAATAAACTGCGATTTCTCGAGAAGACCTGGCGCAGCACCCCCAAATCGCTCTCCCGAACCGTCTGATGCCAGCCGCTCCGACGGACGCAGGAAGGCGCGCCGATCTCCCGTCTTTCCTGGTCCGCACCAACCGACCGACTGCCCGCTGCTCCGTCCGCGACTGCTGCTCCGTCACGACTGCTCTGCTGGTGCGTCTCCCACTCACTTCCAGACACACGACGGCGGAAATTCTGGCTCGGACCCAACCATGCAGAGGAAACACGCCCACTGGCAAAACGTCATCCCTACACCAGGAAAGGACCGAGCCGGGCTCCACGACATGGTAACTGAAGAGGCGCAGAAGCGCTCGGAGAACCAGTTACACCACGGCGTCGCAGCTCGTGGGTTGACTCCTGTTGCTCTCGTGTCGACCGCGAAGTCACTACCCGTCGCTATACACCGCGGCCCACTGGACTCACGTGGCCACTGTGGTGTCACCGCCAGACACCACACTTGCTAGGTGGTAGCCTTTAAATCGGCCGCGGTCCGTTAGTATACGTCGGAACCGCGTGTCGCCACTATCAGTGATTGCAGACCGAGCGCCGCCACACGGCAGGGCTAGAGTCTTCCTAGCACTCGCCCCAGTTGTACAGCCGACTTTGCTAGCGATGGTTCACTGACAAATTGCGCTCTCATTTGCCGATACGATAGTTAGCATAGCCTTCAGCTACGTCATTTGCTACGACCTAGCAAGGCGCCATTACCAGTTACTATTGATGCTGTAAAACATGTACCGTCAAGAAGGATGTTCACCAATTATGGATTAAAGTTAAGTATTCCAGAAGCTACGTACATTTTTTGCTAGTCTCTATTCCTTTAACTGTTCCAGACCTCACGCCAGCCTGCGTGAGCTTAAACGCGTGCCTTTAGGCTTCCTTCATAGGGGATTGGCTGTCTTGCCAGTCCACAACAGCGACCTCACATGCGTCGACGCTAAAGACGAAGAAGTCATCTTGAGTCCCAGTGCGCGACCGAACAACCGTTCGATCCCACCGCCAATGACCATTGCCTGAGCAAACTCGAGCTGACTTGTGGCCTAACGCGCAGACTCAGATGCAGGAACTAAGTGCCGACCGGGAGACCAGTCGCTGAGTTCTCTTACTGGCGGAGTGGAAATACTCTGATTTCTCCTGCCTTAGGTTGATCCGAACGACAGACATACTAGCACTCCGACAGACAGAAAGACCCTAACTGTCTCACAAATTCGGACGAGAGACAGACTAGCAAGCTGGGGACGAGAGACTGACCCAGACTGACTCCAGACTGACTCAGACTGACCAACTGGGGAACTCAAAGCGCACCTTAAATGCACGAAACAGGCAACCTTTCCTCTTTCCCACCAGAGGGAGACACCGAAGCTGCGACTGCCACAGCGGCGCCACCGCCAGCAACGGAGGGCTACTGCTTCACACTACGCGCTGCGGCGCGCCCTTCAAAACCAGCAATTTTTACCACGGCTCACCAGTGTTTTTTGAGTTCGATTTTTCTAAATCTAGTCTAGCCACCGTCACGAATGATGAAATGATGAGGACAACATAAACACCCAATCCCCGGGCAGAGAAAATGCCAACCTGGCCGGGAATCGAACCCAGGACCCCGTGAACCAAACAAAGCAACGTTAGCCACTTTTTTTTTCTAAGTTTATTTTAATCGTTACTTCCCGTTGTATTTGTTTGGGGCGGACGCCCCATGACATCTGTTCACGTTCAGCGTTTGTAACCTCCCCCCTCACTTATCGACCTTAATGACAGTGAAAAATTAAACCGCGTGTACCTAATGGAAATTTGGGAAAAGCAATCGTCACCGAAGTTAATCTGTCGGTAAAGAGGGAGGAAAGGGTTACAACTATATGAAAGGAAAAATGCTAATGAAACTGGTGGAAATTAATTTTGAAAAGGGGTAAAGTTAATAAAGAAAGTAAATGTACGGCCGTTACGTTAACAATCAACTAGCGGTAATTAGATATTTGAGATTTGTGGGAAATTACGGTCGCCAGTCCTAAGGACAGTTACTATAGTAACTGAAAAAGAAAGGTTATTACACATACAATTAGCACTAGAAGCGTGGCGACTGAAGGTTGACACACGCTGTGTGAAAACTGAAAGTTTGTCAGAAGTAATAAATTTCGCTACTCTCTGACTTAATTTAGCAAAAGAATTAATAAAACAGGAAAATCGAAAGTTAATTTAGTGACTGAAGTTAATAGTGAGCTTTCTTTCTGAAACACATCGAAATTCAGTAAAATACAGTTAGTCTTGGACTACCTCAAGATTCATTTCAAAAGCTACTTGAATCTACGCAATTTAGAAAGAAGAGATTTAACTTTGAACTTGAATTAAATGATTCTGAACAATTAACAATAGTAAAATTTAGTACGTACCAAGCTGAGCTGCAGTCACAGGTAAGCTAAAATGCGGTAACAAAACTCGCACTCTTAATTTGTGCTTGTGTAATCTAAATATTGTAGCCAGCTATGAATACTTTAACTAAACTTTGAAATTAAAGCAGTGAAATGGTACAATCTTACTTTAATGCTGGCGTTTGAATTTCAACGACACTCGGGTTCGTTCCGGAAAAGGAAGGGACCCTGTTTGGTGATGCAATTGGGACAATGAGCAACAAAGGTTCATGCTAAATTGCTGTAATTTTGCGAGGCAAATGGAACAATTTTAAAAGCTGAGGTCTGGCATACAGTTCTAAAACTTTACGTGCTTCCAGTCTTCCTTGTTGGTTGATTGAAGGTTTGAAGCCGTCGATCGAGGAGGTGGCGACAGTCACTCATTGTCGGCCGTCGCTGTTGCAGAAGCTGGATGTTGGCGCGCCTTCTTCTCGACACGGTCACCAGACGAGACGGGCTCTTGATGTGCGTCAGCTAATGCTTCCCGTCCGCGACACCATGTCAGAAACTATCATCGCAAGTGGAGCGCAATTACATGCTGCCAAACCCCGAAAGCGTGGCAACTCGCGGGAGCTTCACACCACACACCTGCTCCACTCGCTACTCCAGCCAGACTCTCTCTGCCCGCGCTCCACGCGGCAGAGTTCCCTACCAAAGATCCTACACACTTTGATTCTTCACACGACCTATCGACGTAATCGTTCGATAGCAGTCTTCCCTAGGCAAGACCCAGCGCAAAAATACAAATAATATTTACGAAACAAACCAATTATATATCGACATAAATGCATAAATATATATATATACAAATAGTAAAACAATTACAATATACGAAGACACAGAAATGTTATATATTCAGGTAACAAAAATAAGGAAAACAAATTTATAGTACAATAGATGGAAATAGGAGGATATGCATTTCCGGCGTTACACGTTGATCCATTCACTCAGTTTTTTTTTATTATTATTACAGTGGGCAGCTAATCCTCTGACAGAACACGCTGAGCTACCGTGCCGGCATCCACTAGACCACGAGCTGCGGACGGAGTTCGAACTGAGTAACCGCGACACAGTACCTACCGCTGTATCAACGGCCCCTCTACGGAGACGGGCTGGAAGGAAATAGAGCTTAATTTTGAGAACACAGTCCCCGACACAGTGAAGTGACAAGTGAAGTCGTACTACGTAATTTCACACGCAAGATCCCTGTCAGGAAGACGGATCATCCGCGCGCATAGATGCGTGCTAGGTGTGCGTCCTGTTAGCCGCGCCATCCCGCGGTAATTACAACGCGAGATGGATCACGCACCATTATCACCGCCGTTCAGACAATAGGCCCCCAAATTTAATTTGCGAATACTTCCCCAACTCGGGACGAGGCGCCGGCTAGCGCAGCGGCTCCTCCTGCAGGAGTTTCGCTGCTGACAGCGCCTGCCAGCTTCCTCCTTCCTCCTCCGCCTTTTGTCAGGAACGTCGTTTACGGCTCGAGGAGTGCCGCATAAAGAGCCAAGTTGGAGCGGCCGCCGCGTTTACTCATCTGCCAGAGAGGCGCTCCCGCTGTAACTTTCTGTATAACTCCGCGTCAATTTTGTTCGCGGCGGCGTTTCAGCGGATGGCGCGAGAGGCGTTTACGTTCAAACGGGGAGCAATAACGGACTGGCCGCGCGAAAGGAAGCCAGGGAAACAGAGGCGGTGGTTAACGCGCTACGCAGCCGCGCACTTGCTCTCTTGCGGTGCACAAGTGCAATATTTCTTCAGCTCTTGTCTAGAGAGATTTCCATCTTTCTACTGCCACAACGGTAACTGCCGCTTCATATATTACTTGAACTCCGTAAACAATGGATGGAGTAGGAGAAGGAAAGCATGGAAGGGCGAACCCAGAATAGCTGCGCCAATTGTCGTTTGAAGGGTTACATTTATCTATCCACCACATAATACTACGAGTAAATAAATACAAAAAAACACAAATAATTATGAGCTACAGAGTTACGCTAGTTAGTTGCTTACAGCAACAATCGGCTTCACCAAACGATTTCACCTCAACAACCCGCAAAACACATTGCCTTAATAAATATGAAACAGTAAATAAAATAAAAAAGCTTCTTTCCTTATCCAACACCGGTCGCTGTGGCCGAGCGGTTCTAGTCGCTTCAGTCCGAAACTGCGCTGTTGCTACGGTAGTAGGTTCGAATCCTGCCTTGGGCATGGGCATGGACGTGTGTGATGTCCCTAGGTTAGTTAGGTTTAAGTAGTTCTAAGTCTAGTCATGACCTCAGATGTTAATTCCCATGATCCTTAGAGCCATTTGAACCGTTTTGAACTTATAAAGCAGAAGCTGCTCACAGGGCGACAGGAAAGATACATTTAACACTATTTAAGAAAAAAATCACTTAAGGCCTTCAAAGAATTTTGGGAAAACCAGTTACCTTTTTTTTTAATCAACCTGCACACACAACAGGGCAAACACACTGCCAAAATCAGCATAAAATCTACTGAAAATTTTATCAAGTACCAAAACAGCAAAACAACAAGTTTGCCCACTCGTGAAGCAAGTACAATCCCAGTTGAGGCTCAAACGGGTAACTATGGTTAAATGATTTAGAAATAGTCACTTAATATAATAATCAAGACAGTGCCTTGTGCTTAAGCAAGATTAGAAACGACTTACCTACCCGAAACTCATAAGATGAGCAATCAGGTATGTTCCAAAGGTGATACACAACTTTTAGTTCAACTTAAATAAGGTTTCGTAGGGCAGAGCATTAAGTAATATAGCGACTATTTAAATTAAAATTTAACAGTAACCACGACATACCATTGCTCTAAGGCAGGGGCGGGCAGGAATCCTGCACATGTGCGGTGCACTTGCACGCGTGCAGTTAACAGGTGTTCTGCGTGCACACAGGGGCAAGCTGGCCACACGCTTATCTCCCATCCCCACCATACCTTCTGTCCGCTCCTTCCTGTGTAATGCGTTTTGTTTCCTAGCTTGCTTTATTGAGTGAATGAATAAGGTTAGTAGGAGTGCTTGAAAGAAATCATGGTTTGAAAGACTACCTATTACCTACGATACGTTTTATTTAATTATCATAGGTGGAGTTTACAATACGTTTAATATCTGGAACCAAATTTCTACATAGAGACAAACACAAACAGTTACGTAAATTTTCATCACTGATGTTTGCTCTTAACCGAGACTCATTAATTCAGCAAATGGTTTTCCAGCTCTCGCTATATTAAGCGCAGTCTTATAACTTGCACATACCGCTGGGCTATTATTGTTGTCGTCCTGAAAACTTGAAAACAGTGCTCCATAAAATGTTAAATCAGTTAGATGAGACACATGACGAGAGAAAGTCGCAGATCTCTCGTGACAACAGCAACTACGACAAATTCAAATGGCTCTGAGCACTATGGGACTTAACTGCTGTGGCTGTGGTCATCAGTCCCCTAGAACTTAGAACTACTTAAACCTAACTAACCTAAGGACATCACACACATCCATGCCCGAGGCAGGATTCGAACCTGCGACCATAGCGGTCGCGCGGTTCCAGACAGTAGTGCCTAGAACCGATCGGCCACTACGGCCGGCCAACTACGACAGATTCATCTGATATCGTCAGATCGCTCTTCTTAAGCTCAGTCAATTCCCCATCCGCTGAGAATCCGACAATAAATTGTACTCGTCCTTGTGAAATTTATTATAATGGCCTTCAATACTAAACTTCCGTTGACCAGCGAGAATACTGCCACATATTAAACATTTCGAATTTTCACGTTTTTGCACAAGGAAAAAATGATTCTCCCATTACTTTTTAAAAGATAGCAAATCTCCACTTCTCCGTCTCTTGAAATACAACGTTCACTACATAGTGCTCGCTTCGCATCAACGTCCGCAGCTTAGCCTGGCACTACACTGCCGCAACCTGCCGGCTGTCGCCACAGCCCCGGTCGACGCCTGCACGCGAGCAGCACACGTGCAGCGCTGTGCGCTCATGAGCCGCGTGCAACGTTTGCTCGCCCCTGCTCTAAGGCAATGCCGGACGTGCCTCAAAGGCACCCAACAAACACCAATGCTGTGCACAACAGCAGAAAGTCCCCACGGCCAGCAGCCGCTGAAAATCCAGCCGTGAAGCTCAGAAGACTAAGTGGGGCTGTTAACAAACACCGCTTAGGTGAACCATAGGCCAAACAAACTGTTGTTGTTGTGATCTTCAGTCCTGAGACTGGTTTGATGGAGCTCTCCATGCTTCTCTATCCTGTGCAAGCTTCTTCATCTCCCACTACCTACTGCATCCTACATCCTTCTGAATCTGCTTAGTGTATTTATCTCTTGGTCTCCCTCTACGATTTTTACCCTCCTCGCTGTCCTCCAATACTAAATTCGTGATCCCTTGATGCCTCAGAACATGTCCTACCAACCGATCCCGTCTTCTACCCAAGTTGTGCCACAAATTTCCCTTCTCCACAATTCTGTTCAATACCTCCTCATTAGTTATGTGATCTACCCATCTAATCTTCATCCTTCTTCTGTAGCACCACATTTCAAAAGCTTCTATTCTCTTCTTGTCCAAACTATTTATCGTCCATGTTTCACTTCCATACATGGCTACACTCCATACAAATACTTGCAGAAACTAGTTAACCAAATATCCATGCCACCTTCTCGAGAAATAGTCAGCATAAGGCTTCTTAACACCATACCACAAAATTTCAAAAAATTACCTTTAACACAATTTACAAAATGTCAAGAATGTGTAGTAGTGGTGAAGTAATGTCTCCTGAACCATGTAGCTGAATAACATTTGACACAGGAAAACTTAATACATGTCCGGAGAATAAGATCCGACAGTACTTTAATGAAACGGCATGTCAAGGGACAGTTATGTAAAGAACATGACAATCTTATCTCTACGACGCGGTAATTAATAATTAAATCCTACAAAACAGTGCATCCTTCCGTGATATTTAAACATGGAAATCTAAATGGTTCAAATGGTTCTGAGCACTATGGGTCTCAACATCTTAGGTCACAAGTCCCCTTGAACTTAGAATTACTTAAACCTAACTAACCTAAGGACATCACACACACCCATGCCCGAGGCAGGATTCGAACCTGCGACCGTAGCAGTCCAAACATGGAAATCTACAACACGATTTTTACACATATATTAAATACAGGAAATTTCTGTTCAAGCCAACAAAATATAAAATAAAAGATTAACAGCAAAATCCTTAAAAACACTTCAGATCACAGTTTACCATGCAACATGTTTTCCACAGCCTATTGCCAAAACACTTCCCCAAAATACTACGGCACAAGAAAGCTGTCGGCCATATCACTCGGTAAATCTAACGTTAACCACTGAATTTAGTCTTTCACACTGCATGTAACCCACACAAATACACTACAATCAAGCTCTCAGTGATACACAGAAATTCCCAATACAGGTAGAATTCTATATACGTCCAAATATTCGGCTGATAAGAAATACAAATAATCCGAAGCAATAGAACCTTAGCTCATATAATTACGCTCAAACAAATATTTCAGTAAGCCGATAAGTAAGTCGATAGAGGTGGGCGTATCTTAGTGTCAGAAATACTGACGATGTGCCAGATATCTGATAAACGTGGAAGTATCCAGTACGGCTCCTAGTACACAGTCCTGGACAGCACGGAATATCAAATCCAGACAAATCAGCAGGCGCCGACAGAATGACGCCGTACCCACCTCAGTGTCACAACTTCGGCTTCACCAGTTACGTCAAGTATCGACATATCAAAGCTGACAGCCAACTGAGCCACTATGTCCGGAAATTGGCCCTGACGGCCTTTACTCTGTTGTTTCTCGCTGCCAGCCTCTTTACTGCCTACTTAGCGCTGCTCGAGACCTACTTTAGGACTCGCTCTGCCAGAGATGGCTCTGACTATGGGACTTAACATCTGAGGGCATCAGTCCCCTAGAACTTAAAACTATTTAAACCTAACTAACCTAAGGGCATCACACAAATCCATGCCCGAGGCAGGATTCGAACCTGCGACCGTAGCAGTCGCGCGGTTCCAGACTGAAGCGCCTAGAACAGCTCGGCCACCACGGACGGCCTGCCAGAGATAACCAGTGACAAGCTACATTCGATTCGCGCTGCCAGTAGTAGTAGCGCCAGTGAATAATGCTTCGATGAAGGCACGCGACATCGATTGCGAGCCCATCGCCGCTCATTACTGTTCCTGATTTCAAAATATAACGAGCTTATGTAGGGTTTACTTGTTTCTAACTGGATAACAACACGCACACACACACACACACACACACACACACACACACACACACACTATGTGTGCCATACTATGAACATCCTTTCATTCTTCAGTATTTCCATGCTTGTTGGAAATACGGGATGAAAATTATATAAACCTGAAACTCTGGGAGGTTGCACGAGACACCGAAACAAATACCTTTCTCTGTGTCATGTTTTCCGGTGAGTGTATTTTAAAGCGGTAGAGGGAGTTTTTTCTAGATGAAAATTAATTAAATTGGCAAACTGTGGGAGTTAAAATTCATGGTGAAACATTCAGCTGTCATTTATTTGGCACCATTCGCTACCAGTTGTCAATGTCTACTATCAAGCTTAGCTGGCATAAATGGCTATTTATGCCAGCTAAGAGTCATAATGGTCACTGACCGAAATTGGTAGCGCATGGTGCAAAATAAATGGTAGCTGAAGGTTTCACCATGAATTTTAACAATTATTTCGAGGATAAATATGCCCACCTGCAAACATACATATAATCTGCGAAGTTGCATGGGACAGTGAAAACACTTTTTCTGGTGTGTTTCCCAGTGAGGACAAAAACAGATAGCCGGCCGGTGTGTGGCCGAGCGGTTCTAGGCGCTACAGTGTGGAACCGCGCGACCCCTACGGTCGCAGGTTCAAATCCTGCCTTGGGCATGGATGTGTGTGATGTCCTTAGGTTAGTTAGGTTTAAGTAGTTCTAAGTTTTAGGGGACTGATGACCTCAGAAGTTGAGTCCCATAGTGCTCAGAACCATTCGAACCATTTTGAACAAAAACAGATAATATTAACAAACGAGAATTACTTCAATTACAGTGGAGGTCGAAAATGCCTCCATTGACTTGTAAACAGAGGTTACACCGGTGGGTCGTTTTGCGTCTAAAACGGTCAAAGACTGTAGGAGTGTCCTTGATTCTTACTGCAGCTGCTACTATCCGGTCAATATGATTCTCTTCTGATTCAAAAGGCGTTTTGTCACAAAAAAATTCCAAAGGAGTCGAATAATGGAATCGATTAGGAAATTGTACAGGACCGCCACTGCCAATCCACTTTTCTGGAAATGTCAGTTGAAGAATCGACACACAGGTTGACTGAAATCTGTCGGGGCCCAGTCATTCTGGAGCCACGGGCGCTGTCTTGTAGCGAGTGGCACGTCACCCAGCAACTCTGGTAATGCTCTGGCAAGGAAATTGCAGTAGTGCCTCTGATTTAATGGCCTAGGCGGGAGATGTGGCCAAATTAAACAGTCACCAACAACACCTGCCCACACATTCACGTACAGCCGCACTTGATAAGTGCGAGTAAATGTGGCATGTGGATTATCCTCACTCAGAACATGGTAATAGTGGATGTTGAGGAACCAATCACGCTAGAACATTTCTTCATCTGTAAACAGCTCAGAGGAACGAAACGTAGGATGCGTTTGACACTGTTTCAGGTACCTCTGAGAAAACTGTGCTCTAAATGGATAATAGTTTGGTTTCAAGTTGCGCACCCGCTGTGAGTGGAAAGGGTTAACAGTTGTTCATGAAGGACGTTTCACGCACTAGTCTGATTCGTCCCCATGCTAAGCGCAGTTGCAGCATTGCTGAGACCGATTAAACCCTCTACCGAATTAAGAAACTCTCGAAGGTAACTGTGACATTAAGGAAAAATATTTGCATTGGTGTGCCGTGCAACCTTACAGAGTTTATCGCTTTAAATAATTTTCACACTTTATTCATTAGAATGTCATTGTTATTCGACCAGTGCAAAAATGAGAAGGATAGGCCGTTCCTACAGACGAAGAATGGTATAAAAATGTGATGGATATGTCCAACGTTACTGGGACTTTTCAGTTGCAGATCACAGTACAAAATGCACAGTGACCTGGAGCGCAACGCCATCTTTCAGATTCTGACGAAGGTCAAATCACTGGCGATAAGATGAGGCGTAGCGCCGTATAACGATCCTGCCTTGGAGGCAATTAAGTGGGAGATGTGTCTCAAAGCTGGATAGTGACAGATGGTGACGCGAGACTGGACGTGCACGTAGTTTATGTATCAGCCGATAGAGGACAATATTGGACAAGGGGACTGTGATTTTAGTTTCGATTGTGACCATTAGAGTGCACTGAAGTAATAGAACGTTTTTCATAAACTGTTCTAGTATTTTCACAAAGTGTTATTATGTCTTTTTGTGTATGTAAAATGTTATAAATGTGTTTTAGAAGTATGAATGATACGTGAGTGTGGTTTAAGGTTAATATGAAGATAATTGTTTAACGAGTTGTGTAGTAGAATTTAGTGTGGGAACATTTCAAAGAAGTATGGATGTGAACAATGCGGATTTTTGTAGAATAGATTTGTAAAGTAAGTTTATGGTAAAGGGAAAATTAATTCAGGTATAAATAACAATAGTAAATATCTTTATGCATAAACAAAACTTCAGCATATTAGATAATTACGTCGGTAAAAAGTACAGTCGTGAGGTTTACTATTTTGCGATTGGTTATGGATGAAAAGCGCGGACTGACGCGGGAGAATGTTGTTTTGCTATTGGCTGTTGAATAAACTGACCAATGGTAAAGCAATATTCTTCGCGCGCCTTTCTCTGCTGATAGAGAAGACTTAGAGTATTCTAAAGAAGAGTGGGAGCTTAGCCATGAAACAGTTCGGACGTGTGTAGTAGTAGTTCCGATGGAAATGATAAGTTCCCGGATCTAGCAGTGTTTCATACATCAAAAGTGTTGGAAAGTGACGGCATAATTATTCCGATGTGTATGTAGAAATTTCGGAATTTTTAAGTGAATTTTGTGACGAGAAAAGACACATATTCCGTGTGGCGTATTGAGCAGGTCGGTTGCTAAAACTCTGTGACTGCATTTGGTACCGACAGACTTAATATTTGGCGACCATTATCAGTATTTTTTACTATTTTTGTAGCTATTACGTTTTCGGGAAATGCCACCTATACCCGAGGTCTCGGGGTAGCGTCTTTGATTCATAATTAAAACGTCCTCGATCCCGGGTTCGATCCCCGCCATTGCCTAAATTTTGATAAATAATCAGCATTGGCGGCCGAAGACTTCCGGCATAAAAAGTCAGCCTCATTCTGCCAACGGCCTTGTCAAAGAGGGCGGAGGAGCGGATAGAGGTTCAGGGCACTCTCTTGTCCTACGGGTGGGAAATTGCCCCTAAAGGCGGAAGAATCAGCAATGATCAACGACATGAGGATGCAGAAGGCAAATTGAAACCACTGCATTGAACACACGTAACGTGTATCCACAGGACATGTGGCCTGTAATTGAAGAAAGTGTCATGATGATCTCTCCATTGGCAAAAGATTCCGGAATAGTCCCCCATTCGGATCTCCGGGAGGGGACTGCCAAGGGGGAGGTTACCATGAGAAAAAGATTGAATAATCAACGAAAGGATAACGTTCTACGAGTCGGGGCGTGGAATGTCAGAAGCTTGAAAGTGATAGGGAAACTAGAAAATCTGAAAATGGAAATGCAAAGGCTCAATCTAGATATAGTAGGGGTCAGTGAAGTGAAGTGGAAGGTAGACAAGGATTTCTGGTCAGATGAGTATCGGGTAATATCAACAGCAACGGAAAATGGTATAACAGGTGTAGGATTCGTTATGAATAGGATGGTATGGCAGAGGGTGTGTTACTGTGAACAGTTCAGTGACCGGGTTGTTATAATCAGAATCGACAGCAGACCAACACCGATAACGATAGTTCAGGTATACATGCCGACGTCGCAAGCTGAAGATGAACAGATAGAGAAAGTGTATGAGGATATTGAAAGGGTAATGCAGTATGTAAAGGGGGACGAAAATCTAATAGTCATGGGCGACTGGAATGCAGTTTTAGGGGAAGGAGTAGAAGAAAAGGTTACAGGAGAATATGGGCTTGGGACAAGGAATGAAAGAGGAGAAAGACTAATTGAGTTCTGCAACAAGTTTCAGCTAGTAATAGCGAATACCCTGTTCAAGGATCACAAGAGGAGGAGGTATACTTGGAACAGGCCGGGAGATACGGGAAGATTTCAATTAGATTACATCATGGTCAGACAGAGATTCCGAAATCAGATACTGGATTGTAAGGCGTACCCAGGAGCAGATATAGACTCAGATCACAATACAGTAGTGATGAAGAGTAGGCTGAAGTTCAAGACATTAGTCAGGAAGAATCAATACGCAAAGAAGTGGGATACGGAAGTACTAAGGAATGACGAGATACGTTGAAGTTCTCTAACGCTATAGATACAGCAATAATGAATAGCGCGGTAGGCAGTACAGTTGAAGAGGAATGGACATCTATAAAGAGGGTCATCACAGAAGTTGGGAAGGAAAACATAGGTACAAAGAAGGTAGCTGCGAAGAAACCATGGGTAACAGAAGAAATACTTCAGATGATTGATGAAAGGAGGAAGTACAAACATGTTCCGGGAAAATCAGGAATACAGAAATACAAGTCACTGAGGAATGAAATAAATAGGAAGTGCGGGGAAGCTAAGACGAAATGGCTGCAGGAAAAATGTGAAGACATCCAAAAAGATATGATTGTCGGATGGACAGACTCAGCATACAGGAAAGTCAAAACAACCTTTGGTGACATTAAAAGCAACGGTGGTAACATTAAGAGTGCCACGGGAATTCCACTGTTAAATGCAGAGGAGAGAGCAGATAGGTGGAAAGAATACATTGAAAGCCTCTATGAGGGTGAAGATTTATCTGATGTGATAGAAGAAGAAACAGCAGTCGATTTAGAAGAGATACGGGATCCAGTATTAGAATCGAAATTTAAAAGAGCTTTGGAGGACTTACAGTCAAATAAGGCAGAAGGGATAGATAACATTCCATCAGAATTTCTAAAATCATTGGGGGAAGTGGCAACAAAACGACTACTCACGTTGGTGTGTAGAATATATGAGTCTGGCGATATACCATCCGACTTTCGGAAAAGCATCATCCACACAATCCCGAAGACGGCAAGAGCTGACAAGTGCGAGAATTAACGCACAATCAGCTTAACAGCTCATGCATCGAAGCTGCTTACAAGAATAATATACAGAAGAATGGAAAAGAAAATTGAGAATGCGCTAGGTGACGATCAGTTTGGCTTTAGGAAAAGTAAAGGGACGAGAGAGGCAATTCTGACGTTACGGCTAATAATGGAAGCAAGGCTAAAGAAAAATCAAGACACTTTCATAGGATTTGTCGACCTGGAAAAAGCGATCGACAATATAAAATGGTGCAAGCTGTTCGAGATTTTGAAAAAAGTAGGGGTAAGCTATAGGGAGAGACGGGTCATATACAATATGTACAACAACCAAGAGGGAATTATAAGAGTGGACGATCAGGAACGAAGTGCTCGTATTAAGAAGGGTGTAAGACAAGGCTGTAGCCTTTCGCCCCTACTCTTCAGCCTGTACATTGAGGAAGCAATGATGGAAATAAAAGAAAGGTTCAGGAGTGGAATTAAAATACAAGGTGAAAGGATATCAATGATACGATTCGCTGATGACATTGCTATCCTGAGTGAAAGTGAAGAAGAATTAAATGATCTGCTGAACAGAATGAACAGTCAAATGGTTCAAATGGCTCTGAGCACTATGGGACTTAACATCTATGGTCATCAGTCCCCTAGAACTTAGAACTACTTAAACCTAACTAACCTAAGGACAGCACACAACACCCAGCCATCACGAGGCAGAGAAAATCCCTGACCCCTCCGGGAATCGAAGCCGGGAATGAACAGTCTAATGAGTACACCGTATGGTTTGAGAGTAAATCGGAGAAAGACGAAGGTAATGAGAAGTAGTAGAAACATCAGGATTGATGGTCACGAAGTCAATGAAGTTAAGGAATTCTGCTACCTAGGCAGTAAAATAACCAATGACGGACGGAGCAAGGAGGACATCAAAAGCAGACTCGCTATATCAAAAAAGGCATTTTTGGCCAAGAGAAGTCTATTAATATCAAATACCGGCCTTAATTTGAGGAAGAAATTTCTGAGGATGTACGTCTGGAGTACAGCATTTTATGGTAGTGAAACACGGACTGTGGGAAAACCGGAACAGAAGAGAATCGAAGCATTGGAGATGTTGAAAATTAGGTGGACTGATAAGGTAAGGAATGAGGAGGTTCTACGCAGAATCGGAGAGGAAAGGAATATGTGGAAAACACTGATAAGGAGAAGGGACAGGATGATAGGACATCTGCTAAGACATGAGGGAATGACTTGCGTAGTACTAGAGGGAGCTGTAGAGGGCAAAAACTGTAGAGGAAGACAGAGATTGGAATACGCCAAGCAAATAATTGAGGACGTAGGTTGCAAGTGCTACTCTGAGATGAAGAGGTTAGCACAGGAAAGGAATTCGTGGCGGGCCGCATCAAACCAGTCAGTAGACTGATGACCAAAAAAAAAAAAAAAAAAAAAAAACGTGCTAACGTGAGTGAAAGGGATTATGAGTGACTGTGTTAAGACTAGCACGGGCTTGGCAGTGATACTTGTTCACCTAAGTTTCAGAATATATTAATTGAGGACAAAATTTCCAAACTTTCTCCCGAAACGTAGATTAGTGACTTTAGTTGCAGCCTGGTTCACGTCGAAGTACAGTAGGTTTCACTCGGCTTTCCTAATGATGATGTGTTGAGACAATGTTTACAGGTAGGTGCAGGTCCGTCGTAAAGGGACGGAAAGAATCTCGCCGGTGCAAAGAAACATGGGAGCATCATACGAATACATCTGTGACGCCGGTTGGTTGTAGTGCAATGACTGCCGAACCAGCACCGACCGCATACACTGAGAACGACAGTGTGGCAAGAAGACTAGGAAGAGCCAGGGGGATATACTATAAGAAGATCGTAGGACCGCTCGACTGGCTCTAAACTGTGGACGGATGACGAAAGCTTAAACCCAGTCGGAGCCTATGGCGGAGTGTCACCACGAACTGTCGGGATCAGATGACTGGAAGCTGGTTTGAGATCTCGAGCTGCCACCTGTAGTTAAAATCTGACACCATGCCACGGACAACGGAGAGTTTCTTGGTCTGGAGCCAGACTCAACTGAGACAAAGAGAGGCACTGTGTGTTCAGTGATAAGTCTCTGGCGGGCAGATGGACACCAACGTTTGCCTTACACGACCTAGTCAAAGGTCACGAAAAGCAGTTACCGTCGATATCCTCATCTAACTCACAGTCCAGTCACATTAATGTGACGACCGACTATACTCGAGGTCAACGCGCACTAAACAGTCACACAGGCTGCGGGGAACAGCGCGTCCAGTGTAGGTTATATACAGCTTGTCTGACGGACGCAGAAAACAGTACAGTCGTTGTCGTAATGCGGAAACGAAGCGATTTAAGTGAAGTCCAAATTGGCGCGATCGTTGACTTTCAGGCCAAGTATGTAAGAACTTCTGAAATGGCTAAGTTTGTAAATTGTTCGCCTGGCGCCGTGGTTAAAGTGTACAGTGCATGGCAAAATAGATGACAGGGGTTAACGACGCTGAAGAGATCTGTACCGGCTATCAGACGTGAAACTGTTGAGTAGTTGACATCCAGATGAACTAAGGGTCTACCAACAGTGTCTCCTCAATCTGCTTCGTCTGCAGCAGGCGCCTGGCTCGTGATCCCACGCTGATTGCTGTCCATCGGTGACGAAACATGGAATTTGGACACCAATACCTCAACTGGACGTCCTCTGATTGGGGACAGGTGATTTTTCAGATGAATTAAGCTTCATGCTCCATCGGACAGCTGGCCGTTGGTGAGTACCGCCCTGTAACAGTCATCGGTAGGTTACAGGTAGGTTAAGGGAGCGTTATGGTCTGAGAACTGTTTCCGTGTCATTTACTGGGTGATCCCATCATTCTGGTAGGCACAGTGGATCGACACAAATATGCAAATATGCATCTATACATCTACATCTACATCTACATTTATACTCCGCAAGCCACACAACGATGTGTGGCGGAGGGCACTTTACGTGCCATTCTCATTACTTCCCTTTCCTGTTCCAATCGCGTATTGTTCTCGGGAAGAACGACTGTCTGAAAGCCTCCGTGCGCGCTCTAATCTCTCCAATTTTACATTCGCGATCTCCTCGGGAGTTATAAGTAGGGGGAAGCAATATATTCGATACCTCATCCAGAAACGCACCCTCTCGAAACCTGGCGAGCAAGCTACACCGCGATGCAGAGCGCCACTCTTGCAGAGTCTGCCACTTGAGTTTGTTAAACATCTCCGTAACGCTATCATGGTTACCAAATAACCCTGTGACGAAACGGGCCGCTCTTCTTCGGATCTTCTCTATCTCCTCCGTCAACCCGATCTGGTACGGATCCCACACTCATGAGCAATACTCAAGTATAGGTCGAACGAGTGTTTTGTAAGCCACCTCCTTTGTTGATGGACTACATTTTTTAAGGTCTCTCCCAATGAATCTCAACCTGGCACCCGCCTTACCAACAATTAATTTTATATGATCATTCCACTTCAAATCGTTCCGCACGCATACTCCCAGACATTTTACAGAAGTAACTGCTACCAGTGTTTGTTCCGCTATCATATAATCACACAATAAAGGATCCTTCTTTCTATGTATTCGCAATACATTACATTTGTCTATATTAAGGGTCAGTTGCCACTCCCTGCACCAAGTGCCTATCCGCTGCAGATCTTCGTGCATTTCGCTACAATTTTCTAATGCTGCAACTTCTCTGCATACTACAGCATGATCCGCGAAAAGCCGCATGGAATTTCCGATACTATCTACTAGGTCATTTATATATATTGTGATAAGCAATGGTCCCATAACACTCCCCTGTGGCACGCCAGAGGTTACTTTAACGTCTGTAGACGTCTCTCCATTGATAACAACATGCTGTGTTCTGTTTGCTAAAAACTCTTCAATCCAGCCACACAGCTGGTCTGATATTCCGTAGGCTCTTACTTTGTTTATCAGGCGAACTGTATCGAACGCCTTCCGGAAGTCAAGAAAAATAGCATCTACGTGGGAGCCTGTATCTAATATTTTCTGGGTCTCATGAACAAATAAAGCGAGTTGGGTCTCACACGATCGCTGTTTCCGGAATCCATGTTGATTCCTACATAGTAGATTCTGGGTTTCCAAAAACGACATGATAATCGAGCAGGACCATCTTCACCCCAACATGCAGTTTGGTTTTCTTCAGTGTGTTGGTTGAAAGGCTTAATGGATCAACACAAGTATGTATCAATCCATGGAGACCCTTTTCACGCAATTTTTTTTTCCTAGGCATATTGCAATCCACCTACAGGACAACGCTGTACGTCACACAGCTAGCAGGGGCGTCTGTGGTTTTAAGAGGAACAGGGTAAACTGGCTGTACTCCACAGGCCTCCACAATCCCCGATTTATGACCAATCGAGAAATTGTGCGACCACATGGATAAGGCTAAAATGTTCAAATGTGTGTGAAATCTAATGGGACTTAACTGCTAAGGTCAGCAGTCCCTAAGCTTACACACTACTTAAACTAAATTATCCTAAGGACAAACACACACACCCATGCCCGAGGGAGGACTCGAACCTCCGCCGGGACCATCGATCAGGCTATTTTCGCCATGGATGCTCATCCGAGAAAATTATTTCAGAAGGCCACGGCACTGGAGACGGGATGGATAACACACCCCCGTCGCTATCTTCCAGAACCTCATTCCAGCACGTCAGGCCTTTAACAGGTGGTCATGGACAGTCTAGAATCATATTCAGTGAAGCTACTGTATATGACGACAAGTAATATTGATATTAGGCTGAATGCTCGTCAGTATGTGGCAATAATGGTAATCCATGAAGTCATGCCATTTATGAGCAGGGTGCCCCCTGTATGATAATGGTAGCTCGCGCGCTGCAGTTCACACCACAAACTCCTGGAATTTACGGATCCTTACACTGGCCAAGCTGTTTTTTTTTTTTTTTTTTTTTGCTCTCCTATAGGGCAAGTCTGCGATTCAATGGGATGATGTGTATTTTCATGCTTTCCTCTAGCCAGCGATCTTCGTGAACTGACGCAACATGTTTTTCGGAAATGACAAGAAACTCCTCAACATGTCACTAGGTTGCTATTTGCTTCACACCAGAATCAAAACAATAGTTTATTCGTGAATGCCGGTGTCACACCTCATACTGATGATAGTACAGGGAAGTCTAACCTCATAACGCGAACTGTAAGTACCCTCGAATTATTGTTGATACGTATCAGTCGATTTACCAATAGATGCTGTCTCTCTGCCATAATTACGTTTGTAAACTGCTGGACGCCACCTATAAAAGCGATAAACGGTTCGACGACATTGATCTCGACGAATGCGCAGTTACGTAACCGAGACAGCTGAAATAACAAAACATGTGGAGGGCAGCTAACCCTCTGACCGAACACATGAGCGGCTGCCGGCTACCCTAGACAGAGGTGTGCTATTCACTGACAGGAATTGACACTCCGTGAAGAAGTTTAAGCAGGTGTTCAGCATATAACGAATATTAGATGATTAAACTTCCATTCCACATGTTTTTGGGAGAGCCAGTCCTGACAAAACTCTACCATCTGGTGAGCAAGATGTATGAAACAGGCGAAATACCCTCAGACTTCAAGAAGAATATTATAATTCCAATCCCAAAGAAAGCAGGTGTTGACAGATGTGAAAATTACCGAACAATCAGTTTAATAAGCCACAGCTGCAAAATACTAACACGAATTCTTTACAGACGAATGGAAAAACTAGTAGAAGCCGACCGCGGGGAAGATCAGTTTGGATTCCGTGGAAATACTGGAACACGTGAGGCAATACTGACCTTACGACTTATCTTAGAAGAAAGATTAAGGAAAGACAAACCTACGGTTCTAGCATCTGTAGACTTAGAGAAAGCTTTTGACAATGTTGATTGGAATACTCTCTTTCAAATTCTAAAGGTGGCAGGGGTAAAATACAGGGAGCGAAAGGCTATTTACAATTTGTACAGAAACCAGATTGCAGTTATAAGAGTCGAGGGACATGAAAGGGAAGCAGTGGTTGGGAAGGGAGTAAGACAGGGTTGTAGTCTCTCCCCGATGTTATTCAATCTGTATATTGAGCAAGCAGTAAAGAGTAAAGGAAACAAAAGAAAAATTCGGTGTAGGTATTAAAATCCATGGAGAAGAAATAAAAACTTTGAGGTTCGCCGATGACATTGTAATTCTGTCAGAGACAGCAAAGGACTTTTAAGAGCAGTTGAACGGAATGGATGGTGTCTTGAAGGGAGGATGTAAGATGAACATCAACAAAAGCAAAACGAGGATAATGGAATGTAGTCGAATTAAGTCAGGTGATGTTGAGGGTATTAGATTAGGAAATGAGACAAAGTAGTAAAGGAGTTTTGCTATTTGGGGAGCAAAATAACTGATGATAGTCGAAGTAGAGAGGATATAAAATGTAGACTGGCAATGGCAAGGAAAGCGTTTCTGAAGAAGAGTATAGATTTAAGTGTCAGGAAGTCATTTCTGAAAGTATTTGTATGGAGTGTAGCCATGTATGGAAGTGAAACATGGACGGTAAATAGTTTGGACAAGAAGAGAATAGAAGCTTTCGAAATGTGGTGCTACAGAAGAATGCTGAAGATTAGATGGGTAGATCACATAACTAATGAGCAAGTATTGAATAGGATTGGGAAGAAGAGAAGTTTGTGGCACAACTTGACCAGAAGAAGGGATCGGTTGGTAGGACATGTTCTGAGGCATCAAGCGATCACCAATTTGGTATTGGAGGGCAGCGTGGAGGGTAAAAATCGTAGGGGGAGACCAAGAGATGAATATACTAAGCAGATTCAGAAGGATGTAGGTTGCACAGAATAGAGTAGCATGGAGAGCTGCATCAAACCAGTCTCGGGACTGAAGACCACAACAACAACAACAATAAATTTCAGCGCGGAATGGTGAATACTCTGTTCAAGAATAACAACAGGGGGGGGGGGTATACCTGGGAAAAGGCCGGATGATACGGGAAGATTTCAGATAGATATCACAAAATGGTCAGGTGGAGATTCCGAAATCAGATACCGAGGAGCAGAGACAGATTCAGATCACAATGTAGTATTGATGAAGAGTAGGCTGAAGCTTAAGCGATTAGTCAGGAAGAATCAATGCGCAAAGAAGAGAGGGATAAGGAATTACTGAGGAACGACGAGATACGTTAGAAGTTCTCCAAGGCTATAGATACGGCAATAAGGAAAAGCGCGGTAGTTCAAATGGTTCAAATGGCTCTGAGCAGTATGGGACTTAACTGCTAAGGTCATCAGTCCCCTAGAAGTCAGAACTACTTAAACCTAACTAACCTATGGTCATCACACGCACCCATGCCCGAGGCAGGATTCGAACCTGCGACCGTAGCGGTCGCGCGGTTCCAGACTGTAGCGCCTAGAACCGTCCGGCCACCCCGTCCGGCAGCGCGGTAGTCTGTGCAGTTGAACGGAAATGGACTTCTCTAAAAGGGACAATCATAGATGCTGGAAAGAAAAACATAGGTACAAAGAAGGTAACTGCGAAGAAACCATGAGTAACAGGAGAAATACTTCAGCTGATCGATGCAAGAAGGAAGTACAAAAACATCCAGGGAAATTCAGGATTACAGAAATACAAGTCGCTGAAGTACGCAATAAATAGGAAATGCAGGAAAGCTAAGACGAAATGGCTGTGTGGAAAATGTGAAGAAATCGAAAAAGAAATTATTGTCGGAAGGACTAACTCAGCAAATAGGAAACTCAGAACAACATTCGGTAAAATTAAAAGC
Source organism: Schistocerca cancellata (assembly GCF_023864275.1). NCBI lineage: Eukaryota > Metazoa > Arthropoda > Insecta > Orthoptera > Acrididae > Schistocerca > Schistocerca cancellata. The sequence goes on along the minus strand of NC_064627.1, from coordinate 1,133,298,741 downwards.
AAGGATGGTAACATTAAGAGTGCAAGGGGATTTCCACTGTTAAAATCAGAGGAGAGAGCGGCCAGGTGAAAGAGAATACTGAAAGTCTCTATGAGGGGGAAGATTTATCTGATGTGATAGAAGAGGAGCAAGAGTCAATTCAGACGAGGTAGGAGATCGAGTATTAGAATTAGTATTTAAGAAAGTTTTGAAGGACTTAAATCAAATAAGGCACAAGGGATACATAACATTCCGTCAGAATTTCTTAAGTCATCGAGGAAGTGGGAGAAAAACGACTATTGACCTTGGTGTCCAGAATGTATGAGTTTGTCTACATATCATCTGACTTCCAGAAAAATATTACCAACACGATTCCGAAGACTGCAAAGATTTGACAAGTGCGAGAATTATGGCACAATCAGCTTATAAGCTCATGCACCAATGTCGCTCAAAAGAGACAGGGAGCAGTATGTCGTCCTGAATGGGGTGACTTCACAGAAACAAGCGTAACTTCAGTTGTGCCCCAGGGCAGCGTAATAGGTCCTCTGCTTTTTACGATTTACATAAACGATCTGGTTGATGGTATTGACAGCGGCCTTAGACTGTTTGCCAATGATGCTGTAGTCTACAGGAAAGTTGTATCACACGAAAGTTGTGAACAAATCAATCAGGATTTGCAGAAAATAAATGCGTGGTGTGATGACTGGCAGTTATCTCTCGATATTAGTAAGTGTAACCTACTGTGTATAACAAGGCGAAAATCCCCATTAATGTATGAGTACAAAATAAATTATCAGTCTTTGGAAGCGGTAACATCAGTCAAGCATCTGGGTGTGACTATTCGAAATGATCTCAAATGAAATGATCAGATTACTCAAGTACCGGGAAGGCGAACTCTAGATTGCGGTTTATTGGTAGAATCCTGAAGCGATGCAGTCCTTCAGCAAAGGAAATAGCTTACAATACTTTAGTTCGTCCAGTCTTAGAGTTTTGTTCGTCTGTATGGGACCTTTACGAGTTGGGTCTGATTCAAGAGATTGAGAAGGTCCAAATAAGAGCGGCAGGGACGACGCGCTAAACAGAAAGGGCTTCTTAGTAAATTCCGAAATCCAATCTTGGCCGAGGATGTAGAGCATATATTATTCCCACCAACTTTCAAATCGCGTAATGATCATCATTGAAAGATAAGGGAAATAAGAGCTCGTACTGAGGCGTTCAGACAGTCGTTTTTCCCTCTCGCGATCCGCGAGTAGAACAGTGTGGGGGGGGGGGGAATAAGACTTTGGCGCGAATTGTGCCCTCCACCACACACCGCTTGTTGCCTATCAGAGTATATATGTAGATGTAGAAACAATATGCAGAAGAATGGATAATAGAATTTAGGATGTGTTAGACGTCGATCATTTTGCCTTTAGTGAAGGTAATGGCACCAGAGAAGCAATTCTGAAGTTGCGGTTGATAATGAATGCACGACTAAAGAAAAATCTAGACGTGTTCATAGGATTGGTCAACTTGTGTAAAATGGTGCAAGCTGTTCGAAATTCTGAGAAAATTAGGGATAAGCTACAGGGAGAGATGTGTGACATACAATACGTGCAACAGCCAAGAGGGAATAATGGGAGTGTACTACCTAGAAGGATGTGCTCGAACTGAAAAAGGTGTAAGACAGGGATGTAGTCTTTCTCCCCTAATGTTCAATGTGTACATCTAAGAAGCAAAGATTGAAATAAAAGAAAGGTTCAGGAATGGTATTCAAGGTGGAAGAATATCAATGATACTGTTCGCTGGTGACATTGCTATCCTGAGTGAAAGTGAAGAAGAATTACAGGATCTGTTGAATGGGATTAACCGTCTGATGAGTGCTGAGTAAGGATTGAGAGTACATCGAAGAAAGCCGGAAGTAATGAGAAGTAGCAGAAATGACAACAGCGAGAAACATAACATCAGAATTGATGGTCACGAAGTATGTGAACTTCATTAATTCTGTTTCCTAGGCACAAAAATAACCAAAGACAAAAGGTGCAAGAAGGACATCAAAAGCAGACTAGCACTGGCAAAAAGGGCATTCCTGTCCAGGAGAAGTGTACTGGCATCAAACATAGGCCTTAATGTGAGGAAGAAATTTCCGAAACTGTACGTGTGGAGCGCAGCATTGTACGGTAGTGAGACATGGAGTGTGGGAAAACCGAAACACAAGAGAATCAAAGCATTTGAGATGTGGTGCTACACACTAATGCTGAAAATTAGGTGGACTTATAAGGTAAGGAATGAGGAAAGCAATATGTGTAAAACACTGACAAGGAGACATCAGTTAAGACATTAGGGAATGACTTCCATGGTGCAGAGGGAACTGTATGGGGGGGGGGGCTAAGAATTGTATAGGAAGACAGAGATTTGAGTACATTAACACATGGGCTTCATATGAGGTAATACAGAACGCCATGGTGAATGCCAACGGCCTCGTATCACTACCAGTCGAGATGACAGGCATCTTATCCGCATGGCTGTAACGGATCGTGCAGCCACGTCTAGATCGCTGAGTCAACAGATGGGGACGTTTGCAAGACGACAACCATTTGCACGAATAGGTCGACGACGTTTGAAGCAGCATGGACTATCAGCTCGGAGACCATGGCTGCGGTTACCCCTGACGCTGCATCACAGACAGGAGCGCCTGCGGTTGTGTACTAAACTACGAAACTGGGTGCACAAGTGGCAAAACGTCATTTTTTTGGATGAATCCAGGTTCTCTTTACAGCATCATGACGGTTGCATCCGTGTTTGGCGACATCGCGGTGAATACACATTGGAAGCGTGTATTCGTCATCGTCATACTGGCGTATCATCCGGCGTATTGGGTGTCATTGGTTACACGTCTCGGTCACCTCTTGTTCGCATTGACGGCACTTTGAACAGTGGACGTTACATTTCATATGTGTTACGACCCGTGGCTCTACCCTTCATTCGATCCCTGCGAAACCCTACATTTCAGCAGGATAATGCACGACCGCATGTTGCAGGTCCTGTATGGGCCTTTCTGGATACAGCAAATGTTCGACTGCTGCCCTCGCCAGCACATTCTCCAGATCGCTCACCAACTGAAAATGTCTGGTCAATGGTGGCCGAGCAACTGGCTCGTCACAATACGCCAGTCACTACTCTTGATTAAATGTGGTATCATGTTGAAGTTGCATGGCCAGAGGTGGTTGTTCTGGGTACTGATTCTCAGGATCTATGGACCCAAATGGCATGAAAATGTAATCACATGTTAGTTGTAGTATAATATGTTTGTCTAATGAATACTCGTTTATCACCTGCATTTCTTCTTGGTGTAGCAATTTTAATGGCCAGTTGGGTAAAATTAGAGATGTTCGAAATGCCTGCTCTAGTACTGCAGCATACCTGACATCTGGATATCATTGACTGATTCGCTCATTTAAAGATACCGGGGATCTAAATCTACATCTACATGTATACTCTACAAAACAAAATGCCTGGCAGAGGGTTCATCGAAAAATGAGCACCTGTATCTTTGCGTGCGACCTCTGTTTTTGCCTTACTTATCGTGATGATCGTTTCTCCTTACGTAGATCGGCGTCAATAAAATATTTCCGCATCCGGAGGGGGAAGCTGGTGATTGAAATTTCGTGAGAAGACTCCGTCGGAACGAAAAACGCCTTTCTTCTAATGATGTCCAGCCCAAATCCTGCATAATGTCAGTGGCAGTCATTCCCCTATTTCTCGATAACGCCGGCCGGAGTGGTCGAGCGGTTTTAGGCGCTACAGTCTAGAACCGCACGACCGCTACGGTCGCAGGTTCGAATCCTGCCTCGGGCATGGATGTGTGTGAAGTCCTTAGGTTGGTTAGGTTTAAGTTGTTCTAAGTTCTAGGTGGACTGATAAGGTAAGGAATGAGGAAGTTCTACGCAGAATCGGAGAGGAAAGGAATATGTGGAAAACACTGATAAGGAGAAGGGACTGGATGATAGGACATCTGCTAAGACATAAGGGAATGACTTCCATGGTACTAGAGGGAGCTGTAGAGGGCAAAAACTGTAGAGGAAGACAGAGATTGGAATACGTCAAGCAAATAATTGAGGACGTAGGTTGCAAGTGCTACTCTGAGATGAAGAGGTTAGCACAGGTAAGGAATTCGTGGCGGGCCGCATTAAACCATTCAGTAAACTGATGACCAAAAAAAAAAAATGACCTCAGAAGATAAGTCCCACATTGCTCAGAGCCATTTGAACCATTGAACCATTTTTTCTCGATAACACAAAAACGTGCTTCACTTATTTGAGCTTCATGATGTACTCCGTTAATCCTATCGGGAAAAGATCCGAAACCGCGCAGCAGTACTCCAAAAGAGGACGGACAAACATTGTACGAACAGCTCCACCCTCTGCATGTCCTCTTGCTGCAAGTCTTCCACCGACTACACTGAGTTTTTACACGTCACATGCCTCAGATGAGGCCACAAGAGGACGTTTAGCTGGTTGAGGTCACGTGACCGGGTCGGCCAAGTTACAGGGCCATCCAACGAAGTCCAAGCATCTGTGCGATCTGTATTCTGGAATGTAGAGAGTAGTGTGTGCGTAGCATCCCCTCCAGTAATTCCTGCAGCACTCCTATCGCCTGTGAGTAGAGGAGGAAGCATGTAGGGGCCAATCAAGTAATCGTGTACCATACCAGTCCATAAATTTATGTGAAACTGTTCTTGGTACCTTGTTCACGGATGGCGTGGGTTTTTATTCGGCCAAAATATGACGACCGTATGCTACAGCCCCTCGAATTTTGTCGGTATCTTTTTGTAGCATCCTGTGTAGAAATTACTAGGAGAGAAGGAATATACACTGCTGGAAATGGAAAAAAGAACACATTGACACCGGTGTGTCAGACCCACCATACTTGCTCCGGACACTTCGAGAGGGCTGTACAAGCAATGATCACACGCACGGCACAGCGGACACACCAGGAACCGCGGTGTTGGCCGTCGAATGGCGCTAGCTGCGCAGCATTTGTGCACCGCCGCCGTCAGTGTCAGCCAGTTTGCCGTGGCATACGGAGCTCCATCGCAGTCTTTAACACTGGTAGCATGCCGCGACAGCGTGGACGTGAACCGTATGTGCAGTTGACGGACTTTGAGCGAGGGCGTATAGTGGGCATGCGGGAGGCCGGGTGGACGTACCGCCGAATTGCTCAACACGTGGGGCGTGAAGTCTCCACAGTACATCGATGTTGTCGCCAGTGGTCGGCGGAAGGTGCACGTGCCCGTCGACCTGGGACCGGACCGCAGCGACGCACGGATGCACGCCAAGACCGTAGGATCCTACGCAGTGCCGTAGGGGACCGCACCGCCACTTCCCAGCAAATTAGGGACACTGTTGCTCCTGGGGTATCGGCGAGGACCATTCGCAACTGTCTCCATGAAGCTGGGCTACGGTCCCGCACACCGTTAGGCCGTCTTCCGCTCACGCCCCAACATCGTGCAGCCCGCCTCCAGTGGTGTCGCGACAGGCGTGAATGGAGGGACGAATGGAGACGTGTCGTCTTCAGCGATGAGAGTCGCTTCTGCCTTGGTACCAATGATGGTCGTATGCGTGTTTGGCGCCGTGCAGGTGAGCGCCACAATCAGGACTGCATACGACCGAGCCACACAGGGCCAACACCCAGCATCATGGTGTGGGGAGCGATCTCCTACACTGGCCGTACACCACTGGTGATCGTCGAGGGGACACTGAATAGTGCACGGTACATCCAAACCGTCATCGAACCCATCGTTCTACCATTCCTAGACCGGCAAGGGAACTTGCTGTTCCAACAGGACAGTGCACGTCCGCATGTATCCCGTGCCACCCAACGTGCTCTAGAAGGTGTAAGTCAACTACCCTGGCCAGCAAGATCTCCGGATCTGTCCCCCATTGAGCATGTTTGGGACTGGATGAAGCGTCGTCTCACGCGGTCTGCACGTCCAGCACGAACGCTGGTCCAACTGAGGCGCCAGGTGGAAATGGCATGGCAAGCCGTTCCACAGGACTACATCCAGCATCTCTACGATCGTCTCCATGGGAGAATAGCAGCCTGCATTGCTGCGAAAGGTGGATATACACTGTACTAGTGCCGACATTGTGCATGTCTGTTGCCTGTGTCTATGTGCGTGTGGTTCTGTCAGTGTGATCATGTGATGTATCTGACCCCAGGAATGTGTCAATAAAGTTTCCCCTTCCTGGGACAATGAATTCACGGTGTTCTTATTTCAATTTCCAGGAGTGTAAACAATCAACACAAGAAGCAGGCTCATGCAGAAAACGTTACGACTGGAACGAAACTCAGATCGAGATTAGTAGGACATGAATGTAAGCGACTCGATACCAGACACACCTATTATTTAATAAATATCATTCGTCAAAGCCTATCGCTGAAGTTACATTGCATGCGGGAAATAGGTACTGAATTACAAAGGGGTGTTGTTGTCAAATATTTTTTTTTGAAAAATCTAAGGTTGACTTCGGCGTGTCTGATACCGAGAAGACAGTTCATCAACAAGGGGAATAAGATGAAAACTATATTCACCAGGAACAAGAAAAGAAGGTGAGATGACAAAATCAATGTATACTGTTGCACTGCACCTCGAGGAACCGTCCGCTTTCGAAATGAAAAGCCCCGTGGCGGGCTGGCATTTTGGGTCGCAGTAAGAAGGCAACAGGCATTAAAGCGGGGCGCGGTGTGGTGTTTTTTAATGAGCGCGCGTCCAGTGAAAAGGCGAGAGCTGCCGGGGTGAAATATTGCACGCTGTCGCAGAGTAAAGTGCCGGCGGCGAGTCGGGGTTCAGTGGGCTGCGGGGCGGGTGGAGCCGTGGCGTGCCGGGGGTGGGTGTGGGGGTGGGGAGGCTCGGACCACCTAGTCCAGGCTCCAGTGCCCCCGGGCTGCGCTGGAGAGCTTAGTCCCGCCGTCCTACTTAACGGCGCACAAAAAGCGACCATCTGATTATACAGCTGGAAATTCGCGGAGCACTGTTGCAGCCGATGGACAGCCCCCTCTGGAGGTGGAGTTTCAGTTCCTGGACTTTATCTAGAAGAGCGAATATCATTTCTTCTTTTCAAAATATTTTTCTCTGCATAACGTTGAGAGATTTCTCAGCTAATCAGCTTGTACAGCAAACAAATATTGAACGATACTTACTCGTCAATTGCCTGCATATGTAACTACACTACTGGCCATTACTATTGCAACACCACGAAGATGGCGTGCTACAGACGCGAAATTTAACCGACAGGAAGAAGATGCTGTGATACGCAAATGGTTAGCTTTACAGACCATTCACACAAGGTTGGCGCCGGTGACGACACTTACAGCGTGCTAATATGAGGAAAGTTTCCAATCGATTCCTCATACACAAACAGCAGTTGACCGGCGTTGCCTGGTGAAACGTTGTTGTGGTGCCTCGTGTAAGGAGGAGAAATGCGTACCACCACGTTTCCGAATTTGATAAAGATCGGATTGTAGCCTATCGCGATTGCGGTTTATCGTATCGCGACATTGTTGCTCGCGTTTGTCGAGATCCAATGACTGTTAGCAGAATACGGAATCGGTGGGTCCAGGAGGGTAATACGGAACGCCGTGGTGGATGCCAACGGCCTCGTATCACTAGCAGTCGAGATGACAGGCAACTTATCCGCATGGCTGTAACGCATCGTGCAGACACGTCTCGATCCCTGAAACAACACATGGGGACGTTTGCAAGACTACAACCCTCTGCACGAACAGTTCAACGACGTTTGAAGCAGCATGGACTATCAGCTCGGAGACCATTGCTGCGGTTACCCTTGACGCTGTATCAGAGACAGGAGCGCCTGCCCTGTTTTCAGCATCATGATGCTCACATCCGTGTTTGGTGACATCGCGGTGAACGCACATTGGAAGCGTGTTTTCGTCATTGCTATACTGTCGTATCACCCGGCGATTTGGGGGGGGGGGGTGCCATTGGTTACACGTCTCTCGGTCACCTCTGTTCGCCTTGACGGCACTTTGAACAGAGGACGTTACATTTCAGATGTGTTACGACCCGTGGCTCAACCCTTCTTTCGATCCCTGCGAAACCCTATATTTCAGGAGGATAATGCACGACCACATGTCCTGTACGGGCATGTCTGGGTACAGAGAATGTTCGACCGCTGCCCTGGCCAGCACATTCTCCACATCTCTCACCAACTGAAAACGTCTGGTCAATGTTGGCCGAGCAACTGGCTCGTCACAATACGCCAGTCATTACTCTTGATGCACTGTGGTATCGTGTTGAAGCTGCATGGGCAGCTGTACCTGTACACGCCATCCAAGCTTTGTTTGACTCAATGCCCAGGCGTATCAAGGCCGTTATTACTGCCAGAGGTGGTTGTTCTGGGTATTGATTTCTCAAGATCTATGCACCCAAATTGCGTGAAAATGTAATCACATGTCAGTTCTAGTATAATATATTTGTCCAATGAATACCCGTTTATCATCTGCATTTCTTCTTGGTGTAGCAATTTAAATGGCCAGTAGTGTAACAAACAGTAAAACACAACACGATTCAATGATGATTCACTACTGATCATTATAAGAGAAATACCTGAAACTATAGCAAAATAAAGACGTTTTATTGTTTGTATATACTTTATAAGTAGGATCAATGATACATTAAATTTTTAGGTGATCTGGTAGTAAAGACGGACTAAAATGGTTCTTACTTAGCTGATAGCGGATGAGAGATACAGTTAGTCATTCCATGCTTCTTCAACTATACGCCAGCGTTTTACAATCGCAAGGATTGGCCGTTGGTTACATGGCTGGCTGCCGCCAATCCATGACCAGATTTTTCGGCGTGTATTAGATGTGGAAAACGTCCGGGCCAGTGCAACTCCTGAACACCCTCTCTATCGAGGTAAGTAGGAAAAATATGGGGAAAGAAGAGGTTCACGTTCGCTTCTTGAAAAACAAAAACACGCACTTTCCCGTTCTTCCTTCAAAGGCGATTTTTGAGCGAGGAACACGCTTCCTAATCTTTCATTATTTGTACGCAGTCCAGTGACAGTAAAGTGACGATAGCCTGTGTTCGATGCCAACTTCCAATGATCGCAGATGGCAGATAGCAGTATTGATAGGTATACAGGGTGGTCCATTGATCGTGACGGGGCCAAATATCTCACGAAATAAGCATCAAACGAAAAAACTACAAAGAACGAAACTCGTCTAGCTTGAAGGGCGAAACCAGATGGCGCTATGCTTGGCCCGCTAGATGGCGCTGCCATAGGTCAAACAGATCAACTGGGTTTTTTTAAAATAGTAACCCCCATTTTTATTACATATTCGTGTAGTACGTAAACAAATATGAATGTTTTAGTTGGACCACTTTTTTCGCTTTGTGATAGATGGCGCTGTAATAGTCAGAAACGTATAAGTACGTGGTATCACGTAACATTCCGCCAGTGCGGACGGTATTTGCTTCGTGATACATTACCCGTGTTAAAATGGACCGTTTACCAATTCCGAAAAAGGTCGGTATCGTGTGGCTATTGTGATCAAAATGCCCATGCTGCTCGATATCCTGGACGACATCATCCAACTGTCCGGACCGTTCGCCTGATAGTTACGTTATTTAAGGAAACAGGAAGTGTTCAGCCACATGTGAAACGTCAACCTCGTCCTGCAACAAATGATAATGCCCAAGTAGGTGTTTTAGCTGTCGTCGCGGCTAATCCGCCCATCAGAAGCAGACAAATTGAGCGAGAATCTGGAATCTCAAAAGTGTCGGTGTTGAGATGCTACATCAACATCGATTGCACCTGTACCATATTTCTATCCACCAGGAATTGCATGGCGACGACTTTGAACGTCGTGTACAGTTCTGCCACTGGGCACAAGAGAAATTACGGGATGATGACAGATTTTTTGCACGCGTTCTATTTAGCGGTAACGTAAACCTGCATAATATGCATTATTGGGTAACGAAAAATCCACGATGGCTGCGACAAGTGAAACATCAGCGATCTTGGCGGCTTAATGTATGGTGCGGCATTATGGGAGGAAGGATAATTGGCCCCCATTTTATCGATGGCAATCTAAATGGTGCAATGTATGCTGATTTCATACGTAATGTTCTACCGATGTTACTACAAGATATTTCACTGCATGACAGAATGGCGATGTACTTCCAACATTATGGATGTCCGGCACATAGCTCGCGTGCGCTTGAAGCGGTATTGAATAGCGTATTTCATGACATGTGGATTGGTCGTCGAAGCACCATACCATGGCCCGCACGTTCACCGGATCTGACGTCCCCGGATTTCTTTCTGTGGGGAACGTTGAAGGATATTTGCTATCGTGATCCACCGACAACGCCTGACAACATGCGTAAGCTCATTGTCAATGCATGTGCGAACATTACGGAAGGCGAACTACTGGTTGTTGAGAGGAATATCGTTACACGTATTGCCAAATGCATTGAGGTTGACGGACATCATTTTCAGCATTTGTTGCATTAATGCAGTATTTACAGGTAATCACGCTGTAACAGCATGCGTTCTCAGAAATGGTACGTTCACAAAGGTACTTGTATCACATTGAAACAACCGAAATAAAATGTTCAAGCGTATCTACGTTCTGTATTTTAATTTAAAAATTGTTCGCTAAAATTGTGAGCCATATGTTTGTGACTATTACAGCGCCATCTATCATAAAGCGAAAAAAAGCTCTTTACGTACTACACGAGTATATAATAAAAATGGGGTACCTATTTAGAAAAACGCAGTTGATTTCCGTTTGACCTATGGCAGCGCCATCTAGCAGGCTAAACATAGCGCCATCTGCTTTTCCCCTTCAAGCTAGACAAGTTTACTTCCTTGTGGTTTTTCGTTTGATGGTTATTTCGTGAGATATTTGGCCCGGTCACGATGAATGGACCACCCTGTATAGAGCGTGTCGGGGGACACCCGTAGCAGTGCAGTTATATTGCGATAACGGAGCGATTTATCTGACGTCCATAACGGCGTGATCATTGGTTTTTAGGTCAAGGGTGGAACCATTTTCGAACCTGCTGAACTGTTGGCGTGCTACCCTGGTTAAAATATACCGTGCATGAGAAAATGGCGCTAGTTTAAACCGACGCCGGGGCAACTTCGGTGCAATACAAGCCAAGATAACAGGGGATAACGACAGCTGCAGAGATGAGTGTGGCAGAGTAGACGTGCAACTGTTCAGCGACAGCCAACCCGCATGAATCAAGGGGCTGCCAGCAGTATGTCCTCAACGACCTTTCACCGATCGACGCTGCATATCGACCCCCTCAGCAGGTACCTCCTTCATGCACCGATGCTGAATACTGCTCATTGGCGATGAAGGCTGGAATTTGCACGCCAGTACCCCATCTGGACGTCCACTGAGCTGCGACAGGTAGGCCGCCTGTCGGATGAATCACCTTTTATGCCTTATCAGACTGAAAGAAAATTCCCTGTAACAATCGTCGGAAGCGTCCAGGTCCGACGAAGGAGCGTTACGGTCTGGGGAATCTTTCCGTAGCATTTCCTGAGTGATCTCGTCATTCTTGTAGGCACAATCGATCAACAGAAGTATGCATCCATCCTTAGGGACAATTTCTACCCATACATACAGTTTGTTTCTCTTGGCACGATGACATCTACTACCTGGACAATGCAAAGTGTCATAGCATAAGCAGGGTACGTGCGTGGTTCGAAGAGAAGCAAGACGATGTAAGTTCGTAGAGCTGCATGGTCTGTATCATATTGAATAAAATAATAAGATGAAAAACAGCCGACCAGTTGCAAAGGATAAAGTAATCTTTACCTAGGTTTCAATAGGTTTAAACCTATCTTCTTCAGAAGAAGGCCTGAGGAAAATGAACATCATGTTTTATATGAAAGGTATACACATAGGTCAAGTTTTTTTTTTTTTACTTTATTGTTATTTTGACACCTGAGCAAGCAGGTAGGCTGGCAGCAGCACAATACGCTGCTCTTCAGCCGAAGAGAGTACAAGGAAATAAACAGAGAAGAGACATCACTTAGAAAAACGGCGCGAAAAAACAGTAGACTCATGAACATAAAAACACAAGAAGCCGTTCACACTCGATGACAATCCACATTACGAACTGTTGACACGACGCACAAACACTGAAGAAGACAATGGCACTGGTGAACAATGGAGTGTGACGACGAAACTGAACACTAAACAAGACGGCACACACGATACACTGATGGCGATGACCTCCGGCACGCGAATGTTCACTCAGCGTGTACGAGTCCGGGGACCTGCCACGAGTGGAGGTGGAGGAGGAGGAAGGGGAGATGGGAGAGGGGAGAGCAGAGATGTCATGGGCAAAGGAGAGAGGGGGAGGGAGGAAGGGAGAGGGGAAGCCCAGAGAAGAGGGTAGGAGGGAGGGGGGAAAGGAAAGAGAAGGGAAGAGAATGGGGGGGAGGGAGGTTGCCTAAAGGAAAGGACACAGGAGGTGGGGGGGAGGATCAAAGTTGATAGGAGGGGTAGATGCAGGGGAGGAGGACATCATCAGGGAGGGGGAGCTGGCGGAAGCCACCTTGGGAGAGGGTAAGGAGGGTGGAGAGATGGAGACCAGGTGGGATGTGGGAATACAGGCGCGGCAGCGGGCGGGGGTGGGAGAGGATCGGGGACACGAGCGGGTGAGGAGGATCAAGTTTACGGGAGGTGTACAGGATCTGTATCCTTTCAAGGAAAAGGAGGAGGTGGGGGAAGGGGATGAGATCATACAGGATCCGCGTGGGGGAGGGGAGACGGATGCGATAGGCAAGGCGGAGAGCATGGCGTTCAAGGATTTGGAGGGATTTATAAAAGGTAGGGGGCGTGGAGATCCAGGCTGGATGGGCGTAACAAAGTATAGGGCGGATGAGGGATTTATAGGTGTGGAGGATTGTGGAGGCGTCCAAACCCCACGTACGGCTAGAAAGGAGCTTGAGGAGACGGAGGCGGGAACGTGCCTTGGCTTGGATTGTCCGGAGATGGGGAGTCCAGGAGAGGCGACGGTCGAGGGTGACGCCAAGGTACTGAAGGGTGGGAGTGAGGGCGATAGGACAGCCATAGACGGTGAGATAGAAATCAAGGAGGCGGAAGGAAGGGGTGGTTTTGCCTACAATGATCGCCTCGGTTTTGGAGGGATTGACCTTAAGCAACCACTGGTTGCACCAAGCAGTGAAGCAGTCAAGATGGGATTGGAGAAGGCGTTGGGAGCGTTGCAGGGTGGGGGCAAGGGCAAGGAAGGCAGAGTCATCGTCAAACTGGAGAAGGTGGACGGGGGGTGACGGCGGCGGCATGTCCACCGTGTACAAAAGGTACAGAAGGGGGGAGAGGACGGAGCCTTGGGGCACACCGGCGGAGGGGAAAAATGTGTAGGAATCTGTGTTATGGATGGTGACATAGGAAGGACGGCGGGAGAGAAAGGAACCGATCAGACGGACGTAGTTAATGGGTAGGGCAAAGGTTTGGAGTTTGAAGAGGAGACCGGAATGCCAGACGCGGTCATAAGCGCGTTCGAGGTCAAGGGAGAGGAAGATTTCGGAGCGACGGGAATTAAGCTGTTCGGAAAGGAGATGAGTGAGGTGAAGGAGAAGATCGTCGGAAGAGAAGGACGGCCGAAAGCCACACTGGGTGACGGGAAGGAGGCGGTGCTGGCGGAGATGCTGGTGGATGCGGCGGGTGAGGATAGATTCCAGGACCTTGCTGAAGACCGAGGTGAGGCTGATAGGACGGTAAGAGGAGACGGCGGACGGCGGTTTGCAGGTTTAAGGAACATGAGGATACGGGAGGTTTTCCACAGGTCGGGGTAGTAACTGGTGGACAGGACTACATTGTAGAGCCTGGCCAGGGTGGAGAGGAAAGAGACAGGAGCTTCACGAAGGTGACGGTAGGTGGCGCGATCGTGACCAGGAGCGGTGTTGCGTTTTGTGTGGAGTGTATCAATGAGATCCTGTGTAGTGATAGGGGCATTGAGTTCCGTGTGTGTAATGTTGTCCAAGTTTTGGAAACCAGGAGCGAGGGGAGGGACAGAGGTGTCAGTTCGATCGCGGATATCCGGGAAGAGGGAGTAATCGAACTGGGGATCATCGGGGATGGAGAAAACATCGGAGAGGTAGGAGGCAAAGTGATTGGCCTTACTAAGGGCGTCAGGGAAGGGGTGATCATCGTGGAGAAGTGGATAGTAGGGGGAGGGTTTAGTTCCGGTAAGGCGACGGAAGGCCGACCAGAACTTGGACGAGTTGATTGGTAGGGTTGCATTTAAACGGGTGCATGTCTGTCGCCAGTCCCGGCGTTTCTTAGCCGCGAGCAAATTACGAATGTGTCGCTGGAGTTGCCGGTGGCGTCGTAGTGTGTCCGGGTCACGCGTGCAGAGGAAGGCACGGTAGAGACGACGGGATTCACGGAGGAGGAGAACGGCCTGTGGGGGTAAGGTAGGACGGTGGGGGTGGATGGCGACAGTAGGAACGTGGGCCTCCACGGCCTCAGACAAGGTCTGCTGGAGAAGGAGGCGGCATGGGTGACATCGTCAGGGTGGTGGTAGGTGAGAGGGTCGCTATCGACCTGGGTGGAAAGGGTATCCCGGTAGGCATTCCAGTCGGCTCGGGAATAGTCGTGGACATACTTAGGGGGAGGATCAGTACGAGGGTCGGGGCGAGGGCGACGACCGTCTGAAACGGTGAGGAGGACAGGGAGATGGTCGCTACCAATAGGTTCCAGGACATCCACCGTTATGCGGCCAAGGAGGTTGGGGGAGGAGAGGATAACATCAGGAGTGGAGTTGGATTCAGGACGGGTGTGCTGGGGGATGGGAATGAGGTCGCCTTGAAGGGAGGAGAGGAACCGATGCCACCGCCGTAACTGGGCGGCGGAACGACTATGGATGTTGAGGTCGGCGGCGATCACGTAGGAGGAGAAGGTACGGTCAATGTGGGAGAGGAAGTCGAAGGGAAGAGGGGCGTTAGGGCGGACATAGATGGTGGCGCAGGTAACGGTAAGGCCAGGGAAGAAGAGACTAAGGATCAGGTGTTCGGTGGGGTCGGGAAGGAGAGGTTGGAGCCGAACGGGGATCTGGCAGTGGTGCCCAATGGCAACTCTGCCACGCGTAATCGGGAGGGGATTATCGGAGCGGTGGAGGAGGTAGGGCGAAGTGTGGACTGTGTGGTGGGGTTGCAGGAAGGTTTCATTGAGGAGGAAGGCATCCACGCGGTGGGTGGCAAGGGCGTGCAGGAAGAGGTTTTTGTTGGCGGGAAGGGAGCGTATGTTGTTGAAAAGGATACGTTGCTGTCGCGCCATGACAGGGATTTAAACGAGGGTGTCAAGACGGAAGAAGGTGAAATGGGCCTGGTTGTTGGAGTAGGTGGCGTACATCTTGAGTTGGAATATGGAACGGGCGGCAAGGGAGATCTGCTGGAGGGTGTGGGGGCGCTGAAAGGGATGAACATTCTGGAGGACGATGGTAAGGAACCTGATGATGTCCTCAGCGGTGGGGGGGGGACGAAGGGAATTGCCAGGAGGGGTGGGGGCGTCCAGGGGATGGACAGGGACGGTGAGTTCAGGAGTGGTTGGAGGGGGTCAGGCTTTACACTTTTGGGAGTAGGGGGGATGGGGGAGATTGCAGGTATTGCAGGAAGGAGGGGATTGGAGGTTAGGGCACTGCCTGAGGAAGTGCGCTTGCCGACAATGCGGGCAGGTGGGGGCCTCGCGGCACTCGGCTGTGGGGTGCGCGTTATAGCGCAGACACCTCTGGCAGCGCAGGGATTGAGGAGGGGAACGGGAGGGGTCGACCTTGTACCGCTGGTTAAAAAGGAGGGCACCCTCCTTCAGGAGACGGTCAATGGAGGGGGCGTGCTCAGAAAAAACCCGCATAAGGCGGGTGGGGCCGGCAGCGTTATGTATGCGGCGAACCGCACGCACCTCCAAATGGGGATGCGACTGGAGCTCCGCCAACACCTCCTCCTCCGTGATCACTGGACTAAGCCGAGTGATCACGGTGGTGAGAGTTGGCGGGCGACACGGAGGTTGGGGTTGGCGGGAGGGAGGTGGTGAAGGAGCAGGGGTGAAAGAGGCATGAGGGCCAAAGCGGGTGACAGGGATGCGGGAAAGGAGGTATGTGTGGAGGGTTGGGCTGGGGGAGGAGATAAGGACCGAATCACGGCGAGGAGTGAGGAGGGAGGTGGGGGCACCACGACAATGCTGGCGAAGGAAGAGGGTGAGGTTCCGGGCTTCAAAGAGAGAGGGATCAGGACAGGAGAGGAGGTAGCGGTAGGAGGAGGGGGTAGAGGAGGAGGAGGAGGGGGCAGGGACAGGCGGGGAGACATCCATGGCATCATGGGTGGGGGAAGGAGGACAAGGCGGAGCCTTTTTGGAAGCAGAGGAGGCAGGGGTGCCACTGGGGCGCTTGACGGCGGTGGAGGAGGTGTGGGGGACGGGAACAACGGGAATGTGGCGGGGAGGGGCAGGTCCCGGGGCCGGAGTCGGCGCCAGAGATGGTGACGGTGAAGGTGAAGGTGAAGGTGAAGGCGACGGCGACGATGACGATGACGATGGCAGTGGCGGCGGTGATGGCGAAGGTGACGGGGAGAGCTGGGCGTGGACAGTGGCCCGACGGGCCACCACCCGAGCCGGAGCTGCAGTGACAGGCTGGGGGAGTGGGGGGAAAGGATCAGAACAAGAGGGGCGAGAGGAAGAAGCGGGAGAGGGTGCGACAAAGATAGAGGGTGAAGGGAGAGTGAGGAGAGGTGGGATGGAAGGAGGGGGGTGGGACTGGGCACACCAAGTTATAGTGGTGGAGGCGGCGGAAGGGGAAGTATAAACTATGGCGGTGGTGGTAGCCGTGGCAGCGGTGGTGGGGGCGGACATGATGGTAGACAGAAACAATAACGAACGGAACGAAGAGGAGAGGACAGAAACTGGGGACAGACAAAGACGAAGACGGAGGAAGACGAAGACGGCCGTAGACCAAGGTCAGGACGACGGCGACGGCGGCGACCAGGCAGCACCGGATGGCACCGGCAGCGGCGGCGGCGGCGGCGACGGCGACGAACAGACGGACGGACGAACAGCAGATGGCGGCGAACAGGCAGACGGACGGACGGACAGCAGGCAGCAGCGGCGGCGGCGGACAGCGAGCAGGCAGGCGGACAGACGGACGAACAGCGACAGCACGAAGCGACGGGCAGGCAGGCAGGCAGACAGACAGACAGACAGACAGACGAACACAAACTTAGAAAGCGGAGATTCCAACCAGGGAGTAGCCCAGGCCTTGGAATCGGACGCCTTCGAATGAGGGGATCCAACCCTCTGATACATATGTCAAGTTTTTTTTTTTTTTTACTTTATTGTCATTTTAATGCCTATACAATAAGCAGGCTGGCAGCAGCACACTACGCTGCTCTTCAGCCAAATGAGACAGAAGCACAAAAAACAGGAGAAAAACAGAAAAGTCACAAAATGGTGGGCGATAAAATAGGAGACACAGAGAGACAAACACGGAGCCGTTCACACTTGACGATAAACCACACTGCAAA
The DNA here is from genome assembly GCF_023864275.1 of Schistocerca cancellata. NCBI lineage: Eukaryota > Metazoa > Arthropoda > Insecta > Orthoptera > Acrididae > Schistocerca > Schistocerca cancellata. The sequence continues at coordinate 1,133,281,195 of NC_064627.1, read as the reverse complement.
CTGTTGAGACGACGCACAGACACTGAAGAAGACGATGTCACTGGTGAACAACGGAGCGTGACGGGAAACACTGAACACGAAACACGACGGCACACACAAGACACTGATGGCGGCGATCTCCGGCGCGCGAAAGTCCACGTAGCGTGTGCGAGTCCGGGGACCTGCCAAGAGTGGAACAGGGGGGAGGTGGGGGGAGAGGGGAGAATAGGATGCCAACGGCGGGGGAGACGGGGGCAAGAGGGAGAGGGACAGGGGAGGGGGGGCCCGGGGGAGAAGGGAGAGAAAAGGAGGAGGGAGGGAAAAAGGGAGAGAAGGGAGGGAGGGTGCCCGGAGGAGCAAGCATGGGAGGAGGGCGGGAGGATCAAAGTTGGTAGGAGGGGTAGATGGAGGGGAGGAGGGCATCATCAGGGAGGGGGAGCTGGCGGAAGCCACCTTGGGAGAGGGTAAGGAGGGTGGAGAGATGGAGACCGGGTGGGACATGAGAGTACAGGCGCGGCAGCGGGCAGGGGTGGGAGAGGATCGGGGAGACGAGCGGGTGGGGAGGATCGAGTTTACGGGAGGTGTAGAGGATTCGTATCCTTTCGAGGAAGAGGAGGAGGTGAGGGAAGGGGATAAGATCATACAGGATCCGCGTGGGGGAGGGGAGACGGATGCGATAGGCAAGGCGGAGAGCATGGCGTTCAAGGATTTGGAGGGATTTATAAAAGGAAGGGGGGGCGGAGATCCAGGCGGGATGGGCGTAACAGAGGATAGGGCGGATGAGGGACTTATAGGTGTGTAGGATGGTGGAGGGGTCCAGACCCCACGTACGGCCGGAAAGGAGCTTGAGGAGACGGAGTCGGGAACGTGCCTTGGCTTGGATTGTCTGGAGATGGGGAGTCCAGGAGAGGCGACGGTCGAGGGTGACGCCAAGGTACTTAAGGGTGGGGGTGAGAGCGATGGGACGGCCATAAACGGTGAGATAGAAATCAAGGAGGCGGAAGGAAGGGGTGGTTTTGCCTACAATGATCGCCTGGGTTTTGGAAGGATTGACCGTGAGCAACCACTGGTTGCACCAAGCGGTGAACCGGTCAAGATGGGATTGGAGAAGGTGTTGGGAGCGTTGCAGGGTGGGGGCAAGGGCAAGGAAGGCGGTGTCATCGGCAAACTGGAGAAGGTGGACGGGGGGTGGCGGCGGCGGCATGTCCGCCGTGTACAACAAGTACAGAAGGGGGGAGAGGACGGAGCCTTGGGGCACACCAGCGGAGGGGAAAAAGGTGTAGGAATCGGAGTTATGGATGGTGACATAGGAAGGACGGCGGGAGAGAAAGGAACCGATCAGACGAACGTAGTTAATGGGAAGGGCGAAGGTTTGGAGCTTGAAGAGGAGACCGGAGTGCCATACGCGGTCATAGGCGCGTTCGAGGTCAAGAGAGAGGAAGATGGCGGAGCGACGGGAATTGAGCTGTTCGGAAAGGAGATGAGTGAGGTGAAGGAGAAGATCGTCGGAAGAGAAGGACGGCCGAAAGCCACACAGGGTAACGGGGAGGAGGCGGTGCTGGCGGAGATGCTGGTGGATGCGGCGGGTGAGGATAGATTCCAGGACCTTGCTGAAGACCGAGGTAAGGCTGATGGGACGGTAGGAGGAGACGGCGGACGGCGGTTTGCCAGGTTTAAGGAACATGAGGATACGGGAGGTTTTCCACAGGTCGGGGTAGTAACTGGTGGACAGGACTACATTGTAGAGCCTGGCCAGGGTGGAGAGGAAAGAGACAGGAGCTTCACGAAGGTGACGGTAGGTGGCGCGATCGTGACCAGGAGCGGTGTTGCGTTTTGTGCGGAGTGTATCAATGAGATCCTGTGTAGTGATAGGGGCATTGAGTTCCGTGTGTGTAATGTTGTCCAAGTACTGGAAACCAGGAGCGAGGGGAGGGACAGAGGTGTCAGTTCGATCGCGGATATCCGGGAAGAGGGAGTAATCGAACTGGGGATCATCGGGGATGGAGAAAACATCGGAGAGGTAGGAGGCAAAGTGATTGGCCTTACTAAGGGCGTCAGGGAAGGGGTGATCATCGTGGAGAAGTGGATAATAGGGGGAGGGTTTAGTTCCGGTAAGGCGACGGAAGGCCGACCAGAACTTGGACGAGTTGATTGGTAGGGTTGCATTTAAACGGGTGCATGTCTGTCGCCAGTCCCGGCGTTTCTTAGCCGCGAGCAAATTACGAATGTGTCGCTGGAGTTGCCGGTGGCGTCGTAGTGTGTCCGGGTCACGCGTGCAGAGGAAGGCACGGTAGAGACGACGGGATTCACGGAGGAGGAGAACGGCCTGTGGGGGTAAGGTAGGACGGTGGGGGTGGATGGCGACAGTAGGAACGTGGGCCTCCACGGCCTCAGACAAGGTCTGCTGGAGAAGGAGGCGGCATGGGTGACATCGTCAGGGTGGTGGTAGGTGAGAGGGTTGCTATCGACCTGGGTGGAAAGGGTATCCCGGTAGGCATTCCAGTCGGCTCGGGAATAGTCGTGGACATACTTAGGGGGAGGATCAGTACGAGGGTCGGGGCGAGGGCGACGACCGTCTGAAACGGTGAGGAGGACAGGGAGATGGTCGCTACCAATAGGTTCCAGGACATCCACCGTTATGCGGCCAAGGAGGTTGGGGGAGGAGAGGATAACATCAGGAGTGGAGTTGGATTCAGGACGGGTGTGCTGGGGGATGGGAATGAGGTCGCCTTGAAGGGAGGAGAGGAACCGATGCCACCGCCGTAACTGGGCGGCGGAACGACTATGGATGTTGAGGTCGGCGGCGATCACGTAGGAGGAGAAGGTACGGTCAATGTGGGAGAGGAAGTCGAAGGGAAGAGGGGCGTTAGGGCGGACATAGATGGTGGCGCAGGTAACGGTAAGGCCAGGGAAGAAGAGACTAAGGATCAGGTGTTCGGTGGGGTCGGGAAGGAGAGGTTGGAGCCGAACGGGGATCTGGCAGTGGTGCCCAATGGCAACTCTGCCACGCGTAATCGGGAGGGGATTATCGGAGCGGTGGAGGAGGTAGGGCGAAGTGTGGACTGTGTGGTGGGGTTGCAGGAAGGTTTCATTGAGGAGGAAGGCATCCACGCGGTGGGTGGCAAGGGCGTGCAGGAAGAGGTTTTTGTTGGCGGGAAGGGAGCGTATGTTGTTGAAAAGGATACGTTGCTGTCGCGCCATGACAGGGATTTAAACGAGGGTGTCAAGACGGAAGAAGGTGAAATGGGCCTGGTTGTTGGAGTAGGTGGCGTACATCTTGAGTTGGAATATGGAACGGGCGGCAAGGGAGATCTGCTGGAGGGTGTGGGGGCGCTGAAAGGGATGAACATTCTGGAGGACGATGGTAAGGAACCTGATGATGTCCTCAGCGGTGGGGGGGGGACGAAGGGAATTGCCAGGAGGGGTGGGGGCGTCCAGGGGATGGACAGGGACGGTGAGTTCAGGAGTGGTTGGAGGGGGTCAGGCTTTACACTTTTGGGAGTAGGGGGGATGGGGGAGATTGCAGGTATTGCAGGAAGGAGGGGATTGGAGGTTAGGGCACTGCCTGAGGAAGTGCGCTTGCCGACAATGCGGGCAGGTGGGGGCCTCGCGGCACTCGGCTGTGGGGTGCGCGTTATAGCGCAGACACCTCTGGCAGCGCAGGGATTGAGGAGGGGAACGGGAGGGGTCGACCTTGTACCGCTGGTTAAAAAGGAGGGCACCCTCCTTCAGGAGACGGTCAATGGAGGGGGCGTGCTCAGAAAAAACCCGCATAAGGCGGGTGGGGCCGGCAGCGTTATGTATGCGGCGAACCGCACGCACCTCCAAATGGGGATGCGACTGGAGCTCCGCCAACACCTCCTCCTCCGTGATCACTGGACTAAGCCGAGTGATCACGGTGGTGAGAGTTGGCGGGCGACACGGAGGTTGGGGTTGGCGGGAGGGAGGTGGTGAAGGAGCAGGGGTGAAAGAGGCATGAGGGCCAAAGCGGGTGACAGGGATGCGGGAAAGGAGGTATGTGTGGAGGGTTGGGCTGGGGGAGGAGATAAGGACCGAATCACGGTGAGGAGTGAGGAGGGAGGTGGGGGCACCACGACAATGCTGGCGAAGGAAGAGGGTGAGGTTCCGGGCTTCAAGGAGAGAGGGATCAGGACGGGAGAGGAGGTAGCGGTAGGAGGAGGGGGTAGAGGAGGAGGAGGAGGGGGCAGGGACAGGCGGGGAGACATCCATGGCATCATGGGTGGGGGAAGGAGGACAAGGCGGAGCCTTTTTGGAAGCAGAGGAAGCAGGGGTGCCACTGGGGCGCTTGACGGCGGTGGAGGAGGTGTGGGGGACGGGAACAACGGGAATGTGGCGGGGAGGGGCAGGTCCCGGGGCCGGAGTCGGCGCCAGAGATGGTGACGGTGAAGGTGAAGGTGAAGGTGAAGGCGACGGCGACGATGACGATGACGATGGCAGTGGCGGCGGTGATGGCGAAGGTGACGGGGAGAGCTGGGCGTGGACAGTGGCCCGACGGGCCACCACCCGAGCCGGAGCTGCAGTGACAGGCTGGGGGAGTGGGGGGAAAGGATCAGAACAAGAGGGGCGAGAGGAAGAAGCGGGAGAGGGTGCGACAAAGATAGAGGGTGAAGGGAGAGTGAGGAGAGGTGGGATGGAAGGAGGGGGGTGGGACTGGGCACACCAAGTTATAGTGGTGGAGGCGGCGGAAGGGGAAGTATAAACTATGGCGGTGGTGGTAGCCGTGGCAGCGGTGGTGGGGGCGGACATGACGGTAGACAGAAACAATAACGAACGGAACGAAGAGGAGAGGACAGAAACTGGGGACAGACAAAGACGAAGACGGAGGAAGACGAAGACGGCCGTAGACCAAGGTCAGGACGACGGCGACGGCGGCGACCAGGCAGCACCGGCGGCGGCGGCGGCGGCGGCGACGGCGACGAACAGACGGACGGACGAACAGCAGATGGCGGCGAACAGGCAGACGGACGGACGGACAGCAGGCAGCAGCGGCGGCGGCGGACAGCGAGCAGGCAGGCGGACAGACGGACGAACAGCGACAGCACGAAGCGACGGGCAGGCAGGCAGGCAGACAGACAGACAGACAGACAGACAGACGAACACAAACTTAGAAAGCGGAGATTCCAACCAGGGAGTAGCCCAGGCCTTGGAATCGGACGCCTTCGAATGAGGGGATCCAACCCTCTGATACATATGTCAAGTTTAGAGTTTAACATATATTAGGAGGATCTTGTGTTACAAAATATGAGATAAATTTCTTGTACTTACAGTATTACATTAACATGGCATGATACGTCGTTGCAATTTTTACAAACATCTCCATAGCTCCATTAGTTCAAATACAATATACCCCTAAGAGTAGGGTTCGTCAGATAAATAAAATTAAGTACATGGAAGTCGGAGAGCGTATAAGCAACTGAGTAAAATCGGCCTGCGTGGTAGCAATGCGGCCAGGGCAGGTGGCGCTCAGGTCGCGTACAATGTGCCGATTGGCGTACTGAAGCAACATGTAAAATATAAATATTAGTTGCGTCTTTAGATGGAGTGACAGTGAATAAAAGGAAAGCGTTTAACATTCCCATTATAACAATGTGGGAGCCTTAGAAATAGTAACGTAGAAACATACATCAAAAAGGCAGGTGGCGCATACGCCATGAGTTACATGCAGTGGCATATACAGCCAAAATAAAATTATATTACCTTATTAATGAAGCACATAGAACGTATATAAGTCAAAACTTTAAGCATAAACAGTAATGGCATCTTAAGACATAAATTACGAAACCTATGTTTAAAATAATGAATAAAATAATGTACTAACCTATTATCTATATAAACCCATCCAGATAAGGATCCCAAATTATTTTTCCTAACAGAATCCCCAACAACATCTACAATGAAGTTACCACAGACGATTAACTGCTTGTTGCTGTCTAGCAGATACCACCCTAGGGAATCCAGATTCCTCTTAAATAGTTAACAAATTTCCCTTGGGAATCCGCATACAATGAACTACTTTTTAGTATTAACTCACAAGCACACACTTAAAGGTGCTGATCACTATAAAAAATCTACTTGTCTCAATGTTCTCAAACAACTTACGGGAATTCAGCCAGGTAATATTTACAGCGACACCTGATATTTCGGTGGGAGTACACACCTCCGTTTTCAAGGCACGAACTGCATCGGACTGGCGATGTACAAGACAATTTAAAACCTCGGTTCTTGGGGTAATTCAGGAAAGATAACACACGCACACACACATACACACACACACACACACACACACACACACACACACACCACACACACACACACTGAACACTAGTGCCACCAAAGATGATCAAGGTCAGAAGTTTTGATAGTGAAAGACTACGTAGTACCCGATGAGGTAACATTGACTCTGTCCCTCTGTGTTTTGACAAGAGAGAGAGTAGGATTCCAAGCAGTGTCTAAACAAAAACCTCCATCCCCGTTTACAAGATTGCTCGCTAATTTAATCTCAACAGCTTCCTTAGTAACACTGTCCCAACAGCTAAACGTGCATGCCAATATATCGGTATTGTTATATAACAAACGGTGACCAGTATACAAACAGCGTTCGGCAATAACGGATCTAATGGCTGCTGTAATGGCATGTGCCGTTTATGCTCATTACACCGGTTCTCCACGATCCTGATAGTCTGACCAATGTATACCATGCCACAACTACAAGGAATGCGATGTACACGTGCCTTACGCAAGCCAAGCTAATCCTGAACACATTTCACATCGTACTTCTGTAAAATACGAGCAATCTTGTTGGAAGTACTGCAGCGTAAGGAAAAAAAAAAAGCAGTAGATTTAAAAGTCGACTCAGTATTATCATCAGTCACCCGATGCACAGTTGGTCGATAGAACAGCGCATGTTCAATCTGTGTTTCACTATAATCATTCTGACGAAACGTAGCTTCAAGATGGGCCAGCTGAGCTAGCAAAGTCTCAGTGTCAGAAATGGCATGTGGCCTGTGTAGCAAGATACGAAGTACCCCTTCACGCTGAGCCGGATGGTGGCAACTATTAGCCTGTAACTTCAAGTCAGTGTGAGTACGTTTCCAGTAAACTGCATGTCCCAATGATCCGTCAACCTTCCTCCTAATCAAAGCGTAAAGAAAGGTATGGAAACCATCCTCTGCCACCTGTAAACTCCCCCTCATTTATCGACATTAATGACAGTCAAAAATTAAACCGCGTGTACCTAATGGAAATTTGGGAAAAGCAATCGTCAACGAAGTTAATTTGTCGCTAAAGAGGGAGGAAAGGGTTACATCTAAATGTAAGGTAAAATGCAAATGAAACTGGTGGAAATTAATTTTGAAAAGGGGTAAAGTTAATAATGAAAGTAAATGTACGGCCATTACGTTAACAATTAACTAGCGGTAATTAGATAATTGAGATTTGGGGGAAATTACTGTCACCAGTCCTAAGGACAATTACTATAGTAACTGAAAAAGAAAGGTTATTAGACATATAATTAGCACTAGAAGCGTGGCAACTGAAGGTTGACACGTGTAGTGTGAAAACTGAAAGTTTGCCAGAAGTAATAAATTTCGCTACACTCTGACTTAATTTAGCAAAAGAATTAATAAAACAGGAAAATCGAAAGTTAATTTAGTGACTGAAGTTAATAGTGAGCTTTCTTTCTGAAGCGCATCGAAATTCAGTAAAATACGGTTAGTCTTGGACTACCTCAACAATCATTTCAAAAGCTACTTGAATCTACGCAATTTAGAAATAAGAGATTTAACTTTGAACTTGAATTAAATGATTCTGAACAATTAACAATAGTGAAATTTAGTACGTACCAAGCTGAGCTGCAGTCACAGGTAAGCTAAAATACGGTAACAAAACTCGCACTCTGAATTTGTGCTTGTGTAATCTAAATATTGTAGCCAGCTATGAATACCTTAACTGAACTTTGAAATTAAAGCAGTGAAATCGAATGATGCTGGCGTTTGAATTTCAACGACACTCGGGTTCATTCCGGAAAAGGAAGGGACACTGCTTGGTAATGCAACTGGGACAATGAGCAACAAACGTTCATGCTAAGTTGCTGCAATTTTGTGATGCAACAATTTTAAAAGTTTAAAAAGCTGAAGTCTTCCATACAGTTCTAAAACTTTACGTGCTTCCAGTCTTCCTTGTTGGTTGATTGAAGGTTTAAAGCCGTCGATCGAGGAGGTGGCGACAGTCACTCATTATCGGCGTTCGCTGTTGCAGAAGCTGGATGTTGGCGCGCCTTCTTCTCGACACGGTCACCAGGCGAAACGGGCTCTTGATGTGCGCCAGCTAATGCTTCCCGTCCGCGACACCGTGTCAGAAACTATAATAGCAATTCGAGCGCAATTACATGCTGCCCAACCCCGAAAGCGCGGCAACTCGCGGGAGCGTCACACAACACACCTGCTCCACTGCACCACCCCAGCCAGACTCCCTCTGCCCGCGATCCACGCGGCAGCGTTAACACTACCAAAGATCCTAAACACTTTGGTTCTCCACACGACCTATCGATGTATTCGTTCGATAGCATAGTTTTCCGTAGGCCAGACCCAGCGTATAAATACAAATAACATTCACAAAACAAACCAATTATACATCGACATACAAATAGTAAAACAATTACAATATATAAAGAGACAGAAATGTCATATATTCAGGTAACAAAATAAGGAAAAATCTATAGTATAATAGATGGAAATAGGAGGATATGCATTTTCGGCGTTGCACACGTCCATCGGGTGGATCGAATTCAGACGTTCTAAAAAGGCATTCAAATCCTCCCTGCAATGAGACCAAACAACAAAACTATCATCAATATATCTGAAGAAAGGGGCCGAATCCAACACACGTTCCTTGATGTCTTCCTTAAACAAATTTGCAATCTTAGGAGACAACGGGCTACCCATCGCATCTCCATGTGTCTGCTCATAATACTGGTCATTGAATAAAAAGATAGTGCATGTCAACACATGTTTAAAGAGATTAGTTGATTCATCACCAAAACTGATTTCAATTCACCGCAACGAATCAGACAGAGGTACACATCAAAACTCTCTAAAATGTCAGAGTCATTCACCCACATTCCATCCAAAGGTCATAAGAAATCAGCTAAGTACCTGATATTATGTTCACACAAACCAACGTGTGGGCTTAACAGAAAAGCAAGATGCTTGGCTACACGATATGTCGGAGCGCCGATATTGCTCACTATACGACGGTAAAGAACCCCTTCCTTGTGTACCTTCGGAAGGCCATATAACCTGGGGGGGGGGGGGGACAACATATAGGTGATAAGATTTTTGATAATGACCTACGACAAACTACTTTTCTTCAGGAGACTGCTGGTCTTACAACACGTTTCGTGGGGTCAGCATAGATCCTGCGGTACGCTGAGTAAGATAATAAACATTGCATCTTTTGTACATAATCATGTTTGTTTAAAACAACGGTGGAATTGCCCTTGGCCGCAGGTAAAATAACAATGTGAGAATCAATTTTGAGAGAGCATGAGGCAGCCCTCTCTGCTGCTGTTACATTCCACTTGGGTGGACGAGCCCTAGTCAACACACGACATGCATCCCTCCTAACCTCTGCTCTGTCAGGAGGTAGTCTGCAAACTGCCTGTTCAATTGAACTAATAATATCAGCTACCGGCAATCTCTTCGGTGTGGATGAAAAATTTAAACACTTCCTCAGCAAAGATAAGGTTGCGTCGCCAGATGATATCTCTGTGAGGTTTATCACAGAACATCGAGATATAAAATCAGACTCCGAGTGATGGAAACGTTCACACTTTGCCAAATTCCGAACAGTAACAGAACTGTACTGCCAATGTGTTTGTGTGTTTGTGTGTGTGTGTGTGTGTGTGTGTGTGTGTGTGTGTGTTATCTGTCCTGAATTACACCAAGAAGCGAGGTTTTAAAATTTCTTGTACATCGCCTGTCTGTTGCAGTTGGTGCCTTGAAAATGGCGGGGTGTACTGCCGCCGTAATATCGGCGGTCGCTGTAATATTACCTGGCTTAATTTCCGTTAGTTGCCTGAAAATTGTATACGCTAGGAGAAACTCAAGTCTCACAGTGTTTTAACGTTTTTGAACTAGAGTTCTGTCTTAATGTGTGTGAAAACTCCTCCTTTTTCTACATTATTTCTGCATGAATATGGTGCAGTTTAGGTGTATGGCATGTGCAGTATATTCCCATCTGTCAATTGTACGAGTAGCAATTTGCTCTTCAGTCATATGAGACTTCGTGCCAGTCAGCAGCAGCCTGCTCAAGTCAGTGTTCACATGGCTCACAACAGTGCACACCCAGGGCTGGTTATGACGCAGCAGGATCTCCCCAAACCTTACATTTGTGTGTGTATTTGCTACTCTTTCATCCAGGTCATCCTTAATGCTATAGTTACTGATCTTATCGAGGCTGGTCCCTGCTCCACCAACTATAATAACTTAATCATATTTTCGAAAACCTTCGCGCAAATTTCCTATGTACTCTTGTCACCTGGCTAAGGCTACCACTTGGCTTGACAATGCTTGTGACCAGGTACTCTACGCCTATTTTACCGTGCACTCTGTGGCCTATACTCGTCCCATGACTACTACCAACCGGTGAGACTCTTTTCTTCCTGCTCTCTTTCGGTACCGACCTACGCTGAGTTCCTGTGGTAGAAATTAACTGCATCCTACTATGACCTACAGCAGGATGAGGCTCATCCCTTCCTACTACAGGTAACAAATCAAATTTATTCGATACCGTTAGCTCAAACGTATATGAAGAAGAACTGTCCGCCTTGGCCTCATTATTCGTTACCGTTACCCCTTTCCTAAGTTATTTTTCCCCGTTCGACCTGTCTAGTTCAAATTTCGCGTGATTTAATTCAAACTCAAGGGTACAGATCTTTGTCTCCTGGTCAGCGATACTCTTGTCTTTTTTGCAGAGCCTACAGTCCCACGTGAGAGCCTCGTTAAGTTCCCATTCAGTTCCCCACTTTAGTCACCCCAGTGAAATTTCAACCCATATTCTTCACATACCACTCCCTCGTTGACTGTCCTGAGGCAACATCCACACTTATCGCGCATTGCAAAACAAATTCCACTCTTAAAAATAGAATTAAGTCACTGAACACACTTTGCAATACACGAATTTTCGCTACTTATGAGCAGCATAAATTAGGCCTATAAGTTAGCGCTTCAGGTGTATCATGTAACGTAACATCTTATTTATTTCCGCTCACAACAAGAACTTAGCACTTACGCAACTGTATCCGTCAATTATCTTTATCACAACAGCAAGTAACTTTATTGTACGCAAAATGCACGTGAAAAACCAACTAGTCCAAAAGATTCTAAATCAAATTAACAGAAATATCAACTTAACAGTGAACGCACACGATCAAATTAAAATGTTGGAGAGAAAAACAGAACAATTGGGCGTGGTTCTCTAAGTTAATTGTGCCAAAACGTAAACAAATATTTTACTAGAACCCGGCGTTACGAGCTTTTCGCGTCTTCTGGAATAATACATAAAGGAAAGCGCAAAAACTCGGATGTCTCGCCTGACCTAAGTGTGATTGAGTCATATGATATATATTCTGTACAGTAATATCTAGTTCAAAATATAATACACACATAAAACCCACGCACAATGAAATCACTTCCTGAATCTAAAGTGTGTTTCGGTTGAATTTCTTTGCGGTACACTTGTGTTTGTGCTGAGCATTTAGAGTGGCACTCTGAAGTGTCCAGCAGCCAACATTGCTGCATTCCATCGATCCTGGTACCGTGACTCTATCGTCGAAATGTTCTGGTAAACGTTCACCACGTTCGTCGCTGAGTCAACCTAGATTTCCGTCCATATATGATTGGAAGATATGAATTTTGAGGGACCTGTTAACACTCGGCTGTTTATAAGCACTGATGCACAGGTAGGCTAAACATTTGTGCACGTAATTCGTTCCCAATCAACTCTCAACCTGACGATCAGTACTTTATACTGCTGACACTTGCACGTCGTCAATCTTAAAATATGCAACATTCCAAACCTATGCTAGACCTTGGCCTACGCCACTGGTCAGCCTGTCATCACACCCGAGATTTCAAGGCGGAGGGGGCCGGGGGTGGGGGTGGGGGCATAGTATTTTGGGGTAGAGGGCGGCTCAAACAAGGACAGAATGGAATTTTCAGTATTTACCCGCAGTGTATTTCACATTTATTTATCCCTTTCAAATGGCGTAAATGACTTCAGTGACATACTGTTCCAGTACTCAATTTGCACAGTTATGTTACTAGTTATGGCTCTTTTAACAGTTGTCTTGAAGCCTCACGATTATCTCTCCTGGATGTGGATACATGCATAAAACAGCCGGTAATCGAAATAGGAACTGCTGGAAAATTAAGAAGAATACTAAACTGTTGTATACTTACAAATTACTAATAATATAATTCACAGTGTACAACAACTTATATTTCTGGTAATGAAAGAAACTAAGTGGGGGAGTTTCACATTTATCAATATACGGTCTCACAAACTTAATTCAAAAACTTAGAAACTAACCCTTCTTCTGACGAAGACGGTGGAAAGACTGTGACGCAATTTTTCCTCTTTTATGGTCAGTGATATTTTGAATTGTCACTGTATCAAGTGGCTGTCACAGATACCTGTGTACATAATAAAGCGATTAGAATCCGTAGTCAAAACACGAACTTTTACTGTATCGTGTGACCAGTTTCATACTTGTTCCATTAGTACAAAATTTGAGCCGAGGGAAGAAAAAAATGTAAAACATACTACTGACTGTTTTGTCGAGATGAAATTCTGTTAGTGGACAAGTGTAACTTTCGTGTACGGTGATAAATCGTCAAAAAAGCAGAAGTTGTAGAAGTCGCAGAAGTAACAGAACTCACAGAAATCGCGGTAGTCGTCGAAGACGCAGAGACAGCGTTGGTAGAATGCGTAGGAATACACGTTGCGAATCCGCGGACAACGATTTTAAACTACTGCAAATCGCAACTGAGAATCGCAGTTAACGAAAATAGCGGTCACAAAATGGCTCTGAGCACTATGGGACTTAACATCTGCGGTCATCAGTCCCCTAGAACTTAGAACTACTTAAACCTAACTAACCTAAGGACATCACACACATCCATGCCCGAGGCAGGATTCGAACCTGCGACCGTAGCAGTCGCGCGGTTCCGGACTGAGCGCCTAGAACCGCTCGGCCACCGTGGCCGACAGCGGTCACAGAAATCACAGTTTCAGAAAGTCACAGTTTAGCCCATTTCTACTTTCCTTACTGGGCTCGCTTGTGAACGGTCATGCAGACCCGGACACTGAGTGGATTAGGGAATTACAGGCAGAATGCTCTCTGCCGGCTGACTTATAAGCTAGAGTTTATTATACCGTCAAAGGACCACAAATCTTACTATGTGACATACATTTCGACCTGATTCGTCTACCTGTTCCTCAGAAAAACTGGGATGATAATAGACTGGTGGACAGACAGACAGACAGACAGACAATCTGATAACAAATGACAAAATAACTTCCTTCGTGTGATATATTTACAAATTAACAATTTTCGGAATTTTTTCCTTTACTTGTACAGTGAAACATTGCTTCTTGCCAAATTTCGTGAGCACCAGCGGGAAGTACCCTATAAGTTTTGATGTCTAAGTTCGCGAGCATCAAAATATGTGGCAGAAATGGCCGTATCTGTTGACCGAATTGACTTAGAAGCTAACGTTTTACTATACAGGGTGTTTCAAAATGAACATACTGGCTTTAAGGCGTTGTATCATTTATTACGTTCAGCTTGCAATAGTAAATAATACACCAAATGAAAGAGCAACTCGAGCAGTTTTGTTTGTTTCTCTGTGCCCAATGGGAAGAGTACGGAATGAAAAAAGTGACTGAAAAGCGCGAGTCTTTCGCGCTTAGCTCCAAGAAATATCCCAGCGGAAAGTTTATGTGCCTTTCTTTTTCGGTGAATCAACTGTAACTGGTGGATCAAATGGCTCTGATCACTATGGGGCTTAATTTCTGAGGTCATCACTCCCCTATAACGTAGAACTACTTAAACCGAACTAACCTAAGGACATCACACACATCCATGCCCGAGGCAGGATTCGAACCTGCGAGCGTAGCGGCCACGCGGTTCCAGATGAAGCGCCTAGAACCGCTCGGCCACAACGGCCGGCAACTGTAACTGATGTTTCTTATCTTGATGTGCTAAAGCTACTGCCCGTGCCCCAATGGGAAGGAGCTGAACAACGCATCTTTATTTCGAAGCAAGATGCTGCTCCGCCTCACTGGCATACCTGAGTTCGTGACTGGTTAAACGACGTTGTATGCGACCGGTGGATTGGGCGCAAGGGTCCGGTTGACACAGCATTTTATGCATGACCTCCACGTTTACACACGGGCTGGCGCGATTATGTGTATGTGCCTCCTATACCAGCTGATCTATGCGACTTTAGAAACAGTGTTATTGCAACAATTACTCCTGACCCACTGATCAAGGTTTCCGAACAACTCGCTTATCGACTCGATGATGTGTGATTGATGTTCACAGTGAATAATTGTGAGAAAAACTGTGTGTCTTTTTCTTTCATTTGGTGAATTATTTATAATTGTAAGGTGAATGTAAGCCTTAAAACGCATATACACTCCTGGAAATGGAAAAAAGAACACATTGACACCGGTGTGTCAGACCCACCATACTTGCTCCGGACACTGCGAGAGGGCTGTACAAGCAATGATCACACGCACGGCACAGCGGACACACCAGGAACCGCGGTGTTGGCCGTCGAATGGCGCTAGCTGCGCAGCATTTGTGCACCGCCGCCGTCAGTGTCAGCCAGTTTGCCGTGGCATACGGAGCTCCATCGCAGTCTTTAACACTGGTAGCATGCCGCGACAGCGTGGACGTGAACCGTATGTGCAGTTGACGGACTTTGAGCGAGGGCGTATAGTGGGCATGCGGGAGGCCGGGTGGACGTACCGCCGAATTGCTCAACACGTGGGGCGTGAGGTCTCCACAGTACATCGATGTTGTCGCCAGTGGTCGGCGGAAGGTGCACGTGCCCGTCGACCTGGGACCGGACCGCAGCGACGCACGGATGCACGCCAAGACCGTAGGATCCTACGCAGTGCCGTAGGGGACCGCACCGCCACTTCCCAGCAAATTAGGGACACTGTTGCTCCTGGGGTATCGGCGAGGACCATTCCAAACCGTCTCCATGAAGCTGGGCTACGGTCCCGCACACCGTTAGGCCGTCTTCCGCTCACGCCCCAACATCGTGCAGCCCGCCTCCAGTGGTGTCGCGACAGGCGTGAATGGAGGGACGAATGGTGACGTGTCGTCTTCAGCGATGAGAGTCGCTTCTGCCTTGGTGCCAATGATGGTCGTATGCGTGTTTGGCGCCGTGCAGGTGAGCGCCACAATCAGGACTGCATACGACCGAGGCACACAGGGCCAACACCCGGCATCATGGTGTGGGGAGCGATCTCCTACACTGGCCGTACACCACTGGTGATCGTCGAGGGGACACTGAAAAGTGCACGGTACATCCAAACCGTCATCGAACCCATCGTTCTACCATTCCTAGGCCGGCAAGGGAACTTGCTGTTCCAACAGGACAATGCACGTCCGCATGTATCCCGTGCCACCCAACGTGCTCTAGAAGGTGTAAGTCAACTATCCTGGCCAGCAAGATCTCCGGATCTGTCCCCCATTGAGCATGTTTGGGACTGGATGAAGCGTCGTCTCACGCAGTCTGCACGTCCAGCACGAACGCTGGTCCAACTGAGGCGCCAGGTGGAAATGGCATGGCAAGCCGTTCCACAGGACTACATCCAGCATCTCTATGATCGTCTCCATGGGAGAATAGCAGCCTGCATTGCTGCGAAAGGTGGATATACACTGTACTAGTGCCGACATTGTGCATGCTCTGTTGCCTGTGTCTATGCGCCTGTGGTTCTGTCAGTGTGATCATGTGATGTATCTGACCCCAGGAATGTGTCAATAACGTTTCACCTTCCTGGGACAATGAATTCACGGTGTTCTTATTTCAATTTGCAGGAGTGTATATTCGTTTGGGAACACCCTGAACTGTCAAGGTACCACTGACTTTAGTATGTGATATAAAGTTCAAGCCAGCCCGAGTAACCGAGTGGTTCTAGGCGCTACAGTCTGGAACCGCGTGGCCGCAACGGTCGCGGGTTCGAATCCTGCCTCGGGAAGGGCTGTGTTTGATGTCCTTAGGTTAGTTAGGTATAAGTAGTTCTAAGTTCTAATGTGACTGATCACCTCAGAAGTTATGTCCCATAGTGCTCAGAGCCATTTTAACCATAAATTTCAGCTTGATACTTCTATCCGTTCCTCAGAAAAAAAGCGTCTCAACAGACGAACGGACAGACAGGCACGCTGATAGCAAATGATAATTTTTTTTCGTGTGATATATTTACAGATTAACATTTTAGGATTTTTTTGTTTGATTTCACTGCGCAACCTTCCTTGTCAAATTTCATGATTCTGAGTTAAGAGGAGGTACCCTGCAATTTTTTATGAGTCAGTTTACGGGTCTCAAAATATGTGACATAAATGGCCGTATCTTTTGACTGTATTGATTTAGTAGCTTCACTTTTTATATCGTCAGGGCACCGTGGACCTTAATATGTTACGTTAATTTCAACTTGATACACCTACCCTTTACTGAGAAAAATAGCTTTGAACACTGGGACAGACAGGAAACTGATCCCATAAGGGTGTCATTCTCACCGGTTGGGGCATGGAACCCTAAAAATATAAGTATTCATTTTCAGTCATGTGTTCCTTACCTTGAAGATTACATTAGATCAGATTTAATTTTTTTCCAATTGATGCATAGTGAGAAGATCCTCCAGGATGTAGACCACGACCCTCTCATCGTCTGTATACTTTTAACTGTAATGGTTTGGGCCACCTTGCATTTCGTGGCATTTAATGGCGAGCAGAAGAATTAGGTCGCTGTTGTTGTTTCCTTGTGTATTATTTGTGAGACTTTTCCACATAATTTGTTTGTGCCGTTATAGTATCTGCGTTTCCGTCCATCAATAATTCAAGACTTCGCCTCTTTTCGGTATGTTATATTTACTATTCGTGTCTATTACGCTCACCAAACAAGCAAGCGGCCTTTACAGCTTTAGAAATTAATTAGAATACACGATCTTCCCTCCTTTGTGGACCCACTGCAATATTTTGAATGCCGATCACTGAAAACGAAGAGCGAAGCTATACTGCTGGAGTACAGCTTCAATCAACTGTAGACTTATTCCACTGCTGAGCTGGCACGGAACTTTCTAAGTGAAATGTTATTTACACGTGATTCGGTTGCACGACTGGAGTATATTGCAACATGCTGTCCTCGTGACTGACCCTCTGTTGACAAGTACGTGATATGCGTGTTTGCTTGCAGTCTGTTGGCAAGATGATGCACCTAGATGCATGACAACGAGACTCACGCCACTTGTGAAGGCCACCATTTGCTATAAACGCACTTGTGACAAAGTATGGTGAGTCACATCAAGCAATTTTCACTGTGCAAGATTGCATTTTATTTTCTATGGCAGACGACGATTGCAGGATGATCTATCACTATTATGTGTGATCTATTGCGTAGTACAAATCAAGGTGGCCGAAAAATGGGTTCACTACTCACTGCGTCTGGATACATTGTTTATAAACAATATTACATATGCATCTACCTGTATTCAGGCATCTTCCGAGCGATGTCCCGTAATGGTTCAGTCAGCTGATTCCTCTCACGAGAAGAGGTGTACCTTTCTCCTTCCGATCTCTCTAATTCAGGTTTACCGTTCGTCTTTCCACGGGGAGGGAAACGACTAATTCCTTTAAACTTTTTACCCCACCTCCACTAATGATCCGTCTCCAACTGTCTCCATTTTAACAATGAACACAAACTTTCCATATTACCAAGGCTTGTATAACTTATACAATGTCAACATCTGTTCAGTCTCCTAATTATGTAGAACTCCAAACAGTTACTTCATTTTGACGTCGAACCATGCCATTTATTGCAAACTAGGACGTATCACCGTTGCCTACCAGTTCCTAAAACTTGCGGAGGCGCTCCATTAGTCAACACTGCGTAGTTTTATGGCGGTACTTCTCGTCCCTCTCTCACACTTGCTTCAAAGACAGAATATTTATAGTCATTAAAGCACTTTGATTGCCATTGAAGCAGTAACTGACTGCCATTGGCTGGTGGAAGTTTTTCTGCGTTACTAACGACATCCCTCTCTCACACTTGCTTCAACGACAGAATATTTATAGTCATTAAAGCACTTTGATTGCCATTGAAGCAGTAACTGACTGCCATTGGCAGGTGGAAGTTTTTCTGCGTTACTAACGACATTTAAATTCAATATTTTTCATACCGCTGCTGCTTCGTTGGGAATATTCCAGTCCATTAATAATTTGAAACGTCCCCTTAGAAAAATTAATTAATTCTGTGCTGATAAACCTCTTACATTATTTGATTTTAAAACAGCTGAGCAGAACTGAACGCACTCAGACATTTCGCTCTTTACCTACTCTGATCAACACTAAACTAACACACAATATTTTTAGCGTAACGCAATCTGACTTTCAATAATCCCTACAAAAGAATGGCCCTGACTAACATTAAACTATACCTTTCACAAACCACTTACCTCACAAAAATCTTCGTTACTCAAGCTACTGTAATACAGCGAGCGCCACTACTGCCAGCTAAAGAAAAAGATTCAAACTACTGAAGCCACTAACTACTGATAGGCATAGTTTTCAAATGAAATATTTTGATAGAGGAAAAACAATGTATTTACCTTAATATTGTTCAAAAGTCATATTATACATATCAGTTCATGACATCCAGTCTTACAAATTTACCGTCTCTGTCCAGATCATCCGCTCTCACAACTCCGTCATCTCACTCCCCACATCCACCACTGCTGGCGGCTCACCTCCAACTGCCTAACACTACCCCCTGTTAACATCCAGCTGCCCAACACTACAATGGCAGACAACAATGCAAACTAGCCACAGACTGCACACAGCACAGCCAGTGATTTTCATACAGAGCGCTACGTGGCGTTACCAATAAGAAAACCTAAATAGCCTACTTACAAATTTAACAGGGGAAGTTTATTGCATACGCCTAAGATATCTCGTTTAAAGAAGATTCTCTTGCAAGTCATTGTATCTTCGACAGCCAGCCATTGTTGATACCCAAGTCCGTGACATTCGAAGGTCCCTACTGTAAAAGTAATTTGGCAGTCAAAACGCCTCGCTCCTTCAATAAGCACTTGTGCTGCATTAATTAATTTATTAATAGTTCTACACAGATTGGAATTCTTACATTGAGCAGGAGAAACAAATCATAAAAGAAAGGAAGAAAGGGTAACCCTATGAAAAAGTTTTTGTTCGTGAAAGAAAAGAAATGTTTGAATCTTGAGGAAAAGTTTTAATTTTGGCAGAAAAAGGTAGGAGATTACAGACGACTTAGGAAAAAGGCATAAAAAATATTATGGTATATTAAGGCTGAAAAGTAATAAATTAACCAAGGAAATGTTAATGTTTAAGTCATAAAAACATCTTGTGTTAGTAGCAAGAGAGAAAATGGGATCTTGTAATAACTGACGTCATCATCTAGATGATGTTGGATCATTTCATCTAACCTGCCTACCTTTCAATGAAACCGGCGCCCCAACAGAAAGAATTGTGACGTAGAAGGCTACCAATCACTGCATGAAAATTATTTGGGAAGAAAGGAAGAAAGTTTACCATGGTCTTGGACTCAGATGCTTCAGCATGCTTTATAGAATCACGTCACAGTCACGAGCAAAACAACGGCACAAAAACGGTAGATTTCTTTAAAAATTGCAATTGAAAAGCACAAATTTTTCCATAACTTAGCACTGTACCAGTGAACGTAGATATCTAAAGCTGCAGGATATATCTCCAGAAATACCATTAAATGGCAAAACGTGCAAAACCATATGCCGTTGTTATCCACTTTGCAACATACAATGTGTCTATTGCTACATGTAGCACTGCAAACAACTGGTATATATCACGAACTGCTCATTCAGTACGAGAACCATGAACTACGTAGCGATGCAGTGTATGTACAGTACACGTATTAATCAGCGACCGTTAATCTCCGTTAAGCACATGGCTCATAAATTGAACAACTAAGTAGATCAGCAAACACTGTTAGAAGGAACTTTGCGGTCACGTATCTAGTTCCAGTGCGTCCAAACGTTCAAACTGTTCATCTCCAGACACGATTTGTTGTCTCTTCTATCAGCCATGACTAACTGCGATATTACAGTTTATTGAGCACATATTCGCGACTAGCTTCTGAAAATAACAGAAAGTTGACGAAGTACAACACAAATTCAAGACTCGAATACATCACCACTTTCAGAATATTAAAAACAATAAAAACACTGGTACTACAACCGCAGAACATTTATCCTGTATGGAATGTTTTCTTTTTTAAATTCTAATTGATCCATGTGAAATCATCGAACACATGGCTCAATGGCACACTGGATTCGTGTGCGGGATGTGGTTCTCGGCTTCTAAGATGGGAAATCACAACATTTTCACAACTGATTGCTTGAATGTAATACCAATTACAATTTATGTGTGTTCCATTCTTGCGTCTGTCTCACCTTACCTCTTGTGTGTACACAATTGCAACTATTGAACAAGCACGTAAACTGATAATTATGTCAAAATTAATCCTCATAACTGTTAACACATTTATCCCACTGTGAAACAAGACGATCAATGCCTTCAAGGACAAATGTCTGCTGTTGCTTATGGAACTATGATTTCACAGAGGCGTGCCCCTATTCGTCCGAAGTAGACCGACGGCCACGAATGTCTTTGACCACTGCTCCAGAAATATGGCAATCACATCGGGAGGATGTGAAAGGGCTTCCCAGTAGAACTTCTGCACCTTAATCGAAATATCGTTGGCATCATGTGAACCCGAATACGAAACATTTTAGGTTGTATAATCACAATAATAATAACTTTTATTAAATTATTTAGTAGTGTGAGAATAATGACATTGTTCGACATCAGTTGCAGGAAGATAATTACGTAACGTGTTTTTATATTTGTTGTCAAATTGTTACATGTTTTACTGTCTTCTGATGTCCTGGCTTTCAAGATACTGGCGCTGACATTTCCACTGAGGGTCCTTCTATAAACCAGGTGCTCAAACACGCACTTTCCCATTTTCGTTTCATTGCCTCATTTCCTTTATTTCCTTTATGTTTCACTCTACAGTTGCCTAACGGTCCCTGTGAAACTCTCAACAGCCTTTGATTCTTTCAATTTACACGGCTTCCACACCATCAGTTTCCTCCATTTTTGCAGTTCCTTCAGTTTCATTCTGCAGTTCATAACCAGGAATTATTGTCGGAAGCCGCATGTGACCTGAAAATGTCCTACGGTTCAAAATCTATGTATAATCGCTTAGACAGTGGTTTTGACGAATAGTTGTAATCTTCAGATGAGCTCAATTCACAAAAATTTTCGTACAGGTAAAAAAATAGTTATGCACTTCATTATGTTATTTAACATTTGAGTGAATGTACATCACATCGTCACATGATGATAGACTGAAATTAGTACGAGTATATAATTCTGCGTTATTATGTATGGATATGGAAGAGATGCGAGTAAGAGGGGAAGGTGGCAAAACATAGGCGAAGAGGGAGGATAACAGTGTACTCTGAACACAAAAAGCATAAATATATAGAAGCAAGTAAAATTGGTACTGTAAAAACATTGGCAACAACGCAAATCGAAATTAAAATCTTTTAAAAAAGTAAAATGAGAAATTAAACTACATATGCACAGGTCTACGACTGTAGTATCTTACAACCACAAAAACGTATAGCCTTTGCACGCCCAATTTTGTATTGAAAGCTAAGTTTCTAACATGTGTGTCGATAATTTTTTTTTCTTTTTATTGTTATTTCACCCTCCACGCCTCCACGCCTTGTATTCATGCTTCTCTTGATTATTCATATATACATTTTACCACACGAACACGGAATTTATATTCGCCACATGTCGACAGCGGAGAGCGTTTAACCCCCACAGTTCGGAGTGCATGACCTGTCTTCTTTCTTGTTCTAAAAGCGGGTCTAATGTCGTGTTTCTGTAAAATCTTCCAGATAATCTATACCTTTTTTTTTTACTAAAGGGAAGAGAAACTGTATTATTTCATCGTTGTTCTTCATACTTATCGTTCGGCCTTCCGTTATTTGGGTGTAGGATTCTGTTTACCTCTTTCCCCGAGTACCCATTTTTCTCAAAAGTCTGCTTTAAATGTTTTATTTCCGGTTCCAGGCATTCCGATGTGCAAATCGTTTTGCCGCTATCGGTAAGACTCTTAATTACACCACTCTTTTGTTGTTTATGGTGATTAGAGTTCTTAAGTAAATAAGTGTCTGTGTATGTTACTTTTGGAAAAACAGTATTTCCCCAATTTCCATCGGTCAGCCTCATAACCAAAACATCCGAGTAAGGTATTTTATTGTCATTTTCAATTTCGATCATAAACTGGATTTTTGGACTCATTTTATTTTGAGAACCAGAGATGTAGTCCATAGCTTTTTATGCACGTGGCCAGAGCACAAATGTGTCATCCACAAACCGATACAAGCGAGGTGGTTGTTATCGCACATAAAATCCCGTGTACGTTGTAACATTATGGAGATGGTATCGGTAGATTTATTAAACTTTTCTAGTTGATCTTTACAGTCTTTTCAAACTGTTCACACAATATTTCGACAGATAACATTTGCAGACACCCTGTAAGTACTACAGACGAAAAATATCGTACGGATTTTGCAGTTTATCGAAAATTATCTTCAGTGTTGACATACAATCAAACCTGCAACTACACAATTCTCAATTAAACAGAAATTTTTTCTAACAGACAAAATGTGTATTACATGTAAGCAAACCTCTGAACACTGACATCAAGGAAATAGCAATCTTAATTTCAGTTACGAACCAAAAGGCGAAAATTACCAGTTGTGAAATGTTTTTAAACTATTAATTAAATCAACTTTTGGAACTTTGCGTCTCATCCGAAAAGTTAGGAGACAGAGACACTGAAATGCTTCCCACTTTTTGTCAGTTCTATCCCAAATAGAAAATAGCTACACTGGAAATAAGAAAATTTCGTTGTAATTTTAAATTAAAAAGCATCATTGATTCTGAAAATTATTCAGACAAAAATTACTTTTATCATTTATAAATCCTGCTAGGGAACATAAAACAGATGTAATCTATTCGTAGAAAACACAAAGTTGCAAAACACCTGTTTGCAATCAGAGTGGAAAACACGCAGAGATTAAATGAAGTATACCACAGTCAACACAATATAAAAATCAAATTCCTATAAATAATTACAAATAGTTACTGTAAGCACTATTCTCAACCTGCTAGTTTCACATTTTTCTAGTTTTTGTAAGGATATTAACCTGTCACAAAAGCTTGTAAACTAAAATCAGAATAACAACTCCAGCCTAAACCTGGACCGTTTTACGAAGTCCTTGACGTTTCGATGCAGACGCAGCACTTGGTTGTCGAAGATGGTAGGAAGTGGACGTGTTTTGAGGGCAGCTCTAATAATTGCTGCCATCACTAATACGTGTGAAAATTGAAACCAACAGTGAAAGTGTATCAGAATTTGGAAGTAATCCTACGCGTTCTACACAAATCCAAATTCAAATGATTTAGGGTAGAAGACGAGCACTAGAGTCTGGTCATAGCCAAAAAGGTATTAGCACAGGTAGGTGAAGTGACGTTAGAACATTTGGTAAAGTTTATATTAGAACAAACAAGGGAAGCGTGAATACACAGCTGAAGGAAAGTATCTGCCGACAAGGGAAATAATAAATCGGTTGCAGCACGGCATGATCTTTAGTTAGGACGTCAGCAAGTGAAGTTTGTGAAACAACTTTGCCTACTACGACGAAACTTAGCGACATATGGTCAGTAGCTCTACTGAATCGCTAAACAGATTTTTTTTTCTTTGAGAAGATGACTATTGGTAGTTAAGTTTTATCTTTGATAAGTATCATATTTGCTTTATCATCTTTGCTTATCATGAGTAACTCCGGCCACATCCGTTTTTCTGCAGTATATATGTCGCTCTCCTACATGCAACCCGTCAGTCGGCAGCACTCGACGGAGGAGCAAAGCCTCCGCAGATGTCTAGGACAGATCTGGACGAAACGTCAGGAACAGAAGAATTTCGTGAAACACGACCTTATGCCCCGAATGGTCTACCAGCAGCGGTGCTCATTCGGTCGTGAAAGCCTTCATTCTGTCAACATTGGGACGTGTATGCAAAGGCGCAACAGTATACCAGGGTTGGCGGTCAGGGGACAGGCAGTGGGATTAATGGAATCTATTTTCCATGTAGAACAGAAGATGCAGAGGTGTTGGATGTAGGTGAGGAGTGTTCTGGCGTAATCACAAACGCCGGAACGAAGAGGCGAAACGAAAGACCAAAGAAGGCAGTGAAGAATCGGCGGCCAATGGTGCGCGGAATCGGACCGTGCTGCGCCAGGCGCGCAACCTGCAGCAGTTGCATATAAACGCAGCTCATGCTAGCCTTGGCCACACAAGATCGCAGTCTGAAACGTGATTAGTGCTCCGCTGTACAGTTCCGTAGCAAGTAGTTCCTTGGACTTGGTGTATAGAAAGAACTGTGTTGTTTTCATGTCGCCTCTCGCTAGCTACATCCGATGTAGTAAGAATTAAGTATTGTCAATTTATTTTTCTGGAAATAAAACTACTAATGTTGTTTGGCTGAAGTTGTTCAATAGCATTCTGAGAAACACTGCATCCCGTAGGCAACCTACACTCCTGGAAATGGAAAAAAGAACACATTGACACCGGTGTGTCAGACCCACCATACTTGCTCCGGACACTGCGAGAGGGCTGTACAAGCAATGATCACACGCACGGCACAGCGGACACACCAGGAACCGCGGTGTTGGCCGTCGAATGGCGCTAGCTGCGCAGCATTTGTGCACCGCCGCCGTCAGTGTCAGCCAGTTTGCCGTGGCATACGGAGCTCCATCGCAGTCTTTAACACTGGTAGCATGCCGCGACAGCGTGGACGTGAACCGTATGTGCAGTTGACGGACTTTGAGCGAGGGCGTATAGTGGGCATGCGGGAGGCCGGGTGGACGTACCGCCGAATTGCTCAACACGTGGGGCGTGAGGTCTCCACAGTACATCGATGTTGTCGCCAGTGGTCGGCGGAAGGTGCACGTGCCCGTCGACCTGGGACCGGACCGCAGCGACGCACGGATGCACGCCAAGACCGTAGGATCCTACGCAGTGCCGTAGGGGACCGCACCGCCACTTCCCAGCAAATTAGGGACACTGTTGCTCCTGGGGTATCGGCGAGGACCATTCCAAACCGTCTCCATGAAGCTGGGCTACGGTCCCGCACACCGTTAGGCCGTCTTCCGCTCACGCCCCAACATCGTGCAGCCCGCCTCCAGTGGTGTCGCGACAGGCGTGAATGGAGGGACGAATGGTGACGTGTCGTCTTCAGCGATGAGAGTCGCTTCTGCCTTGGTGCCAATGATGGTCGTATGCGTGTTTGGCGCCGTGCAGGTGAGCGCCACAATCAGGACTGCATACGACCGAGGCACACAGGGCCAACACCCGGCTTCATGGTGTGGGGAGCGATCTCCTACACTGGCCGTACACCACTGGTGATCGTCGAGGGGACACTGAAAAGTGCACGGTACATCCAAACCGTCATCGAACCCATCGTTCTACCATTCCTAGGCCGGCAAGGGAACTTGCTGTTCCAACAGGACAATGCACGTCCGCATGTATCCCGTGCCACCCAACGTGCTCTAGAAGGTGTAAGTCAACTATCCTGGCCAGTAAGATCTCCGGATCTGTCCCCCATTGAGCATGTTTGGGACTGGATGAAGCGTCGTCTCACGCAGTCTGCACGTCCAGCACGAACGCTGGTCCAACTGAGGCGCCAGGTGGAAATGGCATGGCAAGCCGTTCCACAGGACTACATCCAGCATCTCTATGATCGTCTCCATGGGAGAATAGCAGCCTGCATTGCTGCGAAAGGTGGATATACACTGTACTAGTGCCGACATTGTGCATGCTCTGTTGCCTGTGTCTATGCGCCTGTGGTTCTGTCAGTGTGATCATGTGATGTATCTGACCCCAGGAATGTGTCAATAACGTTTCACCTTCCTGGGACAATGAATTCACGGTGTTCTTATTTCAATTTCCAGGAGTGTATTAACGAGAGCGCAAGGCACCTCAAGGTGGGGTGAGAATTTGATGACATGATAGATGAACTATGTGAGGGAAGATAATCAGATGTGTAAAGCGAGACTGAGAGCATAGCTTTGATGATGTGGAGTAACTAACGGATTTTTGATAGGACAGATATTCACGCTACATTTGCATAGCATATGGTGGATTGCATCAGTGAGTTTTAGATGTGGAGCACAGTGGAGACATCTAATCTCAAGCTTCATCCAGCTGGTAAACGTAATAGCTTTAATCTATTATAGGCCTTTTGTTCGATTGTTAGAGGCCAGCCAAGAATTAATTCAACATATTTTAGTGTATTAGTTAACTGGCTGGGACGGTCGTTAATGGTAACGTAAAAGTCATGCAAGTATGGGTGGTTGGTCCAGTAATTATAGCCAAAGTTTTAAAGGGATTGCACCAGGAAGTAAATTTACTGAGGTGAATTGGATGGGTTGTTGGAATTTCTGGAGTGTGGAATAGAGGAAGAGGAAATACTGAAGGAGATGGACTGGTGGAAGTGGTTTGGGCACATCAGTTGTTTAGAGGAGATAAAGGATAGGAGAGAGAATGGAACCTCATGGCACTCCTGCAGTTGGATGGAAGGTACAAGTAATAGTGTTGTTAAAAGTCACAAAGGATTAGCGATTAGATAGGAAGATTCAATAAAGCAGACATAGATAACTGGGTGTGCGTATACTTACAGTCAGAAAAGGAGACCAGAATGCCAGACAAGGCCATAGGCTTTGTATAGGGAGAGAGATAAAAATAACGGATTTGTGGGAATTGCGCTCGTGGGACAGGTGCTAGGTGACGTGCAGCAGTTGATAATCAGAGAAGAAATTGGGACAGAAGCCACATCGTTTAATAGGAAGGAGATGATGTTGGGTCAGGTGTTGATGGATGTGTTGGGAGACAGTACATCTGAAGAACTTGCTAAACACTTGAGGCAGATGGGACTGTATGGCGAGGTATCAGTAGGGGGTTTGTACGCTTTCAGGAAAAGCCAGAGTTTGGAGGCAGATTTTCCATAGATGGGGACAATAACATGTGGAAGGGATAGTGGTGTAAAGGGGTTGCAAGATGACTTGAAAGGAGAGGGGACTTCTTTGAGATGTCGATAGGCAGCCGAAGTATTGAGTTTTTTGTGGAGTACTTGGTTTATGTCATTATGCTTGTAGTACGATGTCCAAGTAATGGAAGCTGGGCATCAGTGGTAGGGCAGCAGTGTTTTGTGCATTCATGGACGATAGGGAATATGTATTAATCATACTGTAGGTCATCAGGAATGGAGAAGATGTCAGAGAGATAGGATACAAAGTCTACATCTTTGTTATGATTGTCAGGTAAGGGATGGTTGTTGTGGGAAGGGTGGGGGCAGGTAGTGAAGGTTATTCCCAATGAGTCGATGGAATGCTTTCCAACACTGGAACTGGAGTGTAGCATTGAGTCTCACAGTTGTCTGAGGCCAGTCCCAACTTTTTTTGCATTCAGTAAATTCCTGGTGTGTCTCTGTGTGTTTCCAGTGATGTGTGAGTATATTCTGGTAACGAATCTGCAAGAAGGTACAGGTGATAAGATTCTTGAAGAAGTAACATGGCTTGTGAGGGGATGGTGGGGCGATGAGAATTTATGGTCTTAGTAGAAATTTCAACAGATACAGTGTTTGACAAGGTCTGCTGCCAGAAGGACATGGCGTGAGAGATATCGTCAGGTTGCTGGAAAGTCAGGGAGTGACATTCTAATTGGATTTCTACGTTTTCCTGGTAGGCATACCAGTTGGTGTGAGAGTAGCCTTGGGGTTATTTTGGGTGGTGGTTAGGTTGGGGTGCATTGGAATGAGTTGGTGTGTAGTAGGTAGCAAGAAGAGCAGGTAAATGGTCGCTTCCCAGTGTATCAAGACTGCAATGTCGAATGGTGGTGGGAGATGCTAGGACGGTGTCTGAAGTGGTGTTGCTTTTGGGATAGGTGTGGTGCTAGGTGGTCATATTATACGGTGTCTGTGAACTGATGTCACTGCTGGAAATTTGCAGGGGATTTACTATCGAGATCAGCTGCAATAATGTTGGAGGAAATGATATGGTTGATAGGCTGAGGAAGTCACAGGGATGGGATGAGTAGATGAGTTGTAGATAGTGGCACAGGTACAGGTGTTAGAAGAATAGGGGAAGGTACCATGTGGGAGTATTGTATGAGTGTTGCGGCCAAACAGATGACCAATTGCGACTCCACCTGTGGCCAGTCAAAGGGGATTACCTGTGTGGTGGAAGATATAAGGAGAATTGCAAGTGGTATGATAGGGTTGGAGGAATGTTTTATTAAGGATGAAACTATCGACTTTTTTCGGTATAAATGTGCATTAAAAGATGCTTTTTGGTGGGTAGGGAGCACATGTGGTAAACGATGTTCTAGTGGTGTCATGCCATTAACAGGGATTTGAATGGTATGTGTGGTTGACGACTAGAGTGTGTATATACTAGGGTCTTGAGGTGGGTGAAGATCAAATTGACCTAGTTGTGGGAGTGGGTGATGGGTATTGAGATGAAGTCAGCGTGAAGCCAAGTTTTTTGGAGCGTATGTGGAGTCGGAATGGGTGCATACTTTGGAGGACGATTGTCATTCATCTGATGATATCTTCAGCACTGGGAGTTGAGCAGAGAGAACGGATGGGGTGAATCGGTGTATCAGTGGGATGGATCAGGACAATGAGTTCAGTAGTTAAGAGTTCGGTAGATTGAGGCTTGGCTTTGCATAGGGGTGGTGGGAGTCGTTGCTGGTGTTTTAATTGGAAAGGAAGCAAGGTTAGGATACTGTTTAAAAAAATAGGGATCTTGAGAGTATGGACAAGTGGGTGGGCCTTCACAATTTGTGGTTAGGTGAACATTGTAACGAAGACACATTTGACATGTGTAGGACTGAAGACGGGAATTGGTAGGTTTGGTCTTGTGGTGGTAGTGGTGTATCAGGAGAAGATCAGTACTTGAGGCAGATTCAGTTAAAAGATGGACGAGCTGACTGAACGAAGACCACTGCTGATCTGAAGGGCTTTCCCTTCTAAATTAGGCTTGTTGTCCAGTGCAAATTTCACTTCCTTATCAGTGATGTCAAGGCCGGCATTCGTGATCACCTGTTTGAAGGTGGAGCACAGTGGGGAGGTTGGGTTGTTTGCTACAGCATGCAATGGTGAGAGGTTTAAGACGGCTCTGGGACCAAAGGTAACACAAGAAATTTTGAAGATAAGGTTAATGTGAAAGTCGGGGTTTAGGGTCTTTGGTAATACAGAATCTTTTCTTGGGCTCATTTGTTGGATGTGGAGCCTTGGCAGGTGCCTTCTGATTTCTAGGGTGAGGGATTCGGATTTAAGGAATTTTGTGTCTGTGTGGGAGAGGATGAAGATGTAGATGATTGTGGCGGATGCTGGAGCAGGAGGAGGTGTGACCATATACTGTATGTCATCAGGTTCAGTTTCTGGTTGCTAAGTGTGAAATGAGGGAGAAAATAACGGTGTTTTGACCTTTTGTTGTTCCCTTAACAGATTTTGAAGGCATGGATGATTGTAGGATAGAGTGTAACGAGATTTGACAATGTTGAGGGTTATCTGGGAATCACACATGTCCTTCAGCAGAGCTTGCACTGGTTGGTGTGGCGAGGCCTGCGAAAGTGATGTCATCCATTGCAACTGTTGTTCAGAGCGTTGTTACGTGTGTGGTAGTACTGGCTGGTGAGTTGTGGCTGAAATAGGAAAGACAAGTGGGATGGAGAGAGACACATTTGTTCCTGCTGTGGCGGGAGATGGTACTGTAGGTAAGGGAGGATATATGGACGAGGGGTGGGTATCATAGAGAGACAGCAGAATAGATGATAGTATACATAAAATTTAAAAACACCCAGCAATATGTTGAGATTGTTCTATGAAAAACACTGCACTTTCAGCTAAAATCTGAAGAACTTTTGCTGGGTGAGAAGAATTTCGGGAGGAGAGAATATGTACCTGCATTGGATGGTACCCGCACTGGGGTGTGGTTAAAATGTAGGGGTCAGTGAAGCGGGAAAACTATGGAGGTGAAAGACAGAGGTTGATGTAAATAGTAGGAATAAAGCAGGTATGAAAGACAGAAGCTGAGGAGTAGTTTCATGTGTGGGTGAGGTAATGTTAACAAGTGAATAGGGATGTGGAAGGATAAAGAGGAAAAAGGAGAGAGGAGCTTTGGTTTTGAGTGGGATAGATGGGGAAGAGTTAAAGTTGGTAGGAGAGTTTAATATCAGGACGAATCTTATAATCCAGGAGAATGAGTTGACTGAAGCTGCGTTGAGTGGGGATATGGAGAGTGTGTTGATGTAGAGACAGTGAGATGTTTTGTAAAGGCATGGCAGCGTAACAGTGTTGGTTGTCAGAGGGGAGACTATGGGGTTATTGGAATCTACTTTGCTGATAGTATAAAAGATGCAGAGGTATTCGATGTGGGTGAGAAGGGGTGGGAATTTAATGAGATTGTAGATGATCTATGGGCGGAAAGTTAAATCGATGCAGATAGCGAGGCGGAGTGCTTGGTGTTCAAGTATTTGGAAGAACTTTCGTGGGACAGATATCCATGAAACATTTTCTGTAACAGATGCGCGTCAGATCAGGGTTTAGTAGCTGTTGAGAACAGGGGAGGGGAGAAATCCCCAAGTTCTGCTTCTTAGCAGTTGTGCTCTATTGTGGGTTTTCTGTTTGATAGTTAGTAGGTGAGGTTTCCACATAGTCGAAGGTTAGTCCAAGGTATTTTAATGTATTATTTATCTGCATAGGACGGTAGAAAATGATAAGATAAAATTCATGGAGACAGGTTTTCGTCCCGTGGTTATATTCTGGGTTTTAGAGGGACTAACCATGGGTTGCAACTGGAAGGAAACTGATCAATGTGGATGCTCATAAAACACTCACATGTGTAAGAATAAATTATTAACAGAACCATGATGAAGATTATTTTCTAAAAACATCGTTAATAAACGACAAATAAGCGGTCGGAGGTTATTACTAACAGAAATTTCAAACGTTATCCGTTTGATAAAAATAAATGTCGTTCAAACCAGTTAACTTGAAAAATGAGATTTTCACTCTGCAGTTGAGTGTGCGCTGATATGGAACTTTCTGGCAGATTAAAACTGTGTGCCGGACCGAGACTCGAACTCGGGACCTTTGCCTTTCGCGGGCAAGTGCTCTACCAACTGGAAGTAGTAAAGCTGTGAGGACGGGGCGTCAGTCGTGCTTGGGTAGCTCAGCTGGTAGAGCACTTTCCCACGAAAGGCAAAGGTCCCGAGTTCGAGTCTCGGTCCAGCACACAATTTCAATCTGCCAGGAAGTTTCAGTTAACTAGAAGTTGTAATAAAATGCAATAACATTAATAGCAATGCCCTCTACTGTACCGTTCAGTAGTGATGCACTGATGGTGCCGGCGCCGTCGCTATATTTACTTCCGTGTTATCGGTTGCATGGAGTACGTTCGGCGTGATCAGCTCATCCCTCATAGCCGCTGCGTCCATCAGACACCACTTCTTTCCAACTATGTCCTCGCACATTTACCTGGAGTACCAGATCGCCCAAACCTCCGGAAGTAAACATTCTGACCATTCAGCACATTTACGTTCTTTTAACTAACACATGTCTTTCAGTCTCTTCATCTACAGAGCTAGTTTACATATAAACTTATATACCTGTGCCGGTGTTGGTTTCGTGTCTATGTAGCCATGATAATGGTGATGGTGGCGTTCGTAGAACGTTTAACATTGAGATCATCAACACCCTTACTATATTAACTGGAGACGAATTTTTTTAAGTAAAGGAAGTATGTATCACTAAGAAAAATATAAAATGTAATGATAGATTCTCTTTCAGTGACAGGTTCACACGGAATGCCAAAATTCGTTTTCTCAAGTAATGTTATGGCTACAATACGCACTGACAACAAATATCCAACTCTACGATAATGCTTTCACTATGCGTTCACGGTAGATTACCCACATTTCTATTTTCTTATTCATCATTAGGCATATTCTTGATAATAACAACGTACTGACTTGGCCAAAGATTCTGTTCTTCTTGCCACCGCTGTTCATTAGTGCCTATTATATCTATTTTCAACCTATCCACTTACCTTTATAATTCTCTAATCTACCAACTCAACTGAGGAATCTAATGTTCTACGTCACTACGGATACTATGTCAGTTTATCCTGATGACGACTTCTTTCCGAGCTGTCCTCGCCAGTCATAACCGTTGTAAATACTATGAGCGTTAGGTTACCAATATACCAGACTACACATCGTGTATGCTAATTTCTTAATCAGAATGATTTAGTTCTCTAATCTTTCATGATAGAACCAGAACTCACCAGACGGGTAGTGTTGATGATACAAACAGCGTGAGCGAACGATAGCAGACTATCTCTGTTACTAATACAAAGACTTTGTGAGGATGCACTTAATCTCTTCCTATAGGGAAGTTGTTTCCTGTCAATCAATATCTAACGGATAAGTATTGAGAACGTAATGAATCAGTGTCAGTAGGTTTAACAAAGTGAATATGGAAATGTCGTAACATTACAGTGGATGCCTTAGGGGAAGGTTCAAAGAACGTTTCTACCCATAATATATTTTATTGAGGCAGCAAATATATATGGTGAATGTACGTAGTTGTAAGTAATCGGTCCTAGTAACATTTTCGAGCTAGGACATGACGTTGGTTACGATCCAGATACGCCCGAACGAAAATCGTAAACTATCGTGTCTACAGATCTCTGAAATGGCTGACTGATAGTCCTGCGTCACAGTTATGATAAGAGCCGTAACTCGACTCAGTCCAGTTAAAATTGTCACAAGAGTAGGAAGTGAATCGATTTTCACAATTGAAGTTATTGGCTGTTGTATTGGAAATCGTAATTTGAACTTAGAGTGAGAGAGAGAGAGAGAGAGAGAGAGAGATTTCAAAAATATTTACTTCCTTGACATATGCGTTAGAACTAATAACATTGAGAATTAAATATTAATTACATCAGTTTTGTGGAAATTTAACCTAACTAATGGTTCAAATGGCTCTGAGCACTATGGGACTTAACAGCTGAGGTCATCAGTCCCCTAGAACTTAGAACTAGTTAAACGTAACTAACCTAAGGACATCACACACATCCATGCCCGAGGCAGGATTCGAACCTGCGACCGTAGCGGTCGCGCGGTTCCAGAATGAAGCGCCTAGAACCGCTCGGCCACACCGGCCGGTTTAACCTAACAAGTGAACATTCTATTTCTAGTAGGCAGTGTGTCCATTAGTTTTGTTTTTTACAGTAGAAGCAACACTTATCTTAATTATTATCAGAAGAAATGAGATAAATACAACTGTGTATATTGCTCATGGGCTGAAAGACGAAAGAATTGGCGAAAAATATCACTTTTAGACGAGTTACAATGTTGCTTACGCACTAATAGATCTTTTGTCATCGTTTGATTACGCTACACTTACTGAATTTCCCGTCGGTGTTTGGCAGAACATAACAACAACATTAAAAATAAAAAAAGCTTCCTAATGTTCTGGAACATTATACTTATTTTGGCACGAATCGGCTTTCGGCTTCCTCAGCCATCTTCGCCTGACATCTGAAGATAGCCTGAGAAGCAGAAAGCCGATTCGTGCCAAAATAAGTACAATTTTGCAGTCCATTAGGAAGTGTCTTTCCGTTTTAATATTTTCTCCATTTCATCACAGTTACAAACATTCATCTGAAATTAACGCCTTCTGCCACATTCATCCTAATAATGGTATCTGTTTCTATTAGATCCTATTAACCGAGCAGGTAATCAATTCAAATTCTGTCTCTGGTGAAAACGAAAGAAGCAAATAAATTGCTAGGCACATAGAGATAAAAGTTACTGAAATTCTAGTAGTAGTAGTTATGAAGAGTTTAGAGCGAGATACTATATACGATTGAAGTTCTTCCAGTGGATCTGAAATATATCTTTCGATTAGAAGTAGTGTCATACAAAAAATTTGTTGTAATGCACAACAAACTACAACAATATTATTTTCTTTAATTTCAGTTCAAAATAATTGCAGCTCATTATCTCGTAACAGAAACGCATGTCTTACAAGATTATAGTCTGAAGAAGAAGCCAAAATTAGTTTTTCCTCCTCTGTTGAGTCAGAATCAACGAGTAAAAGTATGACCAGGATTTAAGCTATACACATATAGGCTACTAGCCTAGATACGTTATTTATTCTCTTTCATAAAACATCATATTTTAAATAATGTTCCATTCAGACGCACCGAGGCCTCCAATAGAGACAGAAATTTTTGCTAATAAACATGCCTGTCACCATTCTGATCTTTCTCGCTTCTTGTTATAACTAGCTTCAAAATTTCTCATTTTTAAAATATTTCTTTGTCTATATTTCGTAATCCACATTATAACGTAAGAGGGTTTTTTCTGGCAATATGTTAGTACCTATTATGCTTGGTATTATACTTCTTCGGTTCCACTCTTTGGTGTCATAGGTAGGAATAAAGTAACAAATATCTCTGGATTTACACAAAAAGATGATGGTCATTACAGACACCCAGCAACTCGAGTCAATCAGACACAATACAGGTTCACAATTAAACAAAATAAAGGTAAATCAATAAAAAGTAGTAAATGTTGTGAAAGGAACTTTAAGTATTGTAGACAGTTCTTTACAAGTATTGGTATAAATAGTAGAATTCAATCCTGTGGAGAGGAGCGACTCAGTATAGTTCAACCCACTTTTTTATTTTATGTGTTATTTACTTTGGTGAGTATAGAGAATTTTCTTTAATTTATTGAATGGCATGGGACTTGAATAAGCTTTCCTGGGTTGTCTTGTTTCCCCACCATTCGGCTGTGGCTTGTGGAAAATCCGGAGAAAACCAGAAGAAGCCCCTTTCAATCTAATGCTGTAAGTGACTCGTATGCCAATTACGAAAGATTATGTGTATACTTTTATTTATCGATGGGACCTGCAATTGACATAGTTGTTCAGGATCAGATATTCAGTATCAAATTGTTTACTTATTATACAGGCTATTATTTTTACTTTTAATTGCAGGATCATTCAGATGTAGGAAAAATAAGCTGTATACATAAAAATCTCACAACTGCAAGTAAAGTACAGTATTAATTGACATAAATTTTACAAGACAGAATGACGAGGCTGTTATACGTAATTTATCATCTTTCTGCCAGGAGCATGAAAATTCTTTCGTATGTGTGGAGCATTCTCTTGAGGCTATTCGGACTAAATGAAAGGAACCGTTGATAGCATACATCTTGAGGCATCAAAGAATAGTCAAGTTGGTAATAAAGGGAAGTGTGAGAGGCAAAAATTGGAGGACACCAAGGC
Organism: Schistocerca cancellata; assembly: GCF_023864275.1. NCBI lineage: Eukaryota > Metazoa > Arthropoda > Insecta > Orthoptera > Acrididae > Schistocerca > Schistocerca cancellata. The sequence goes on along the minus strand of NC_064627.1, from coordinate 1,133,245,385 downwards.
TTGAATACAGTAAGCAAGCACAGATGGATGTAGGCTGCAGTACATAGTTAAGCTGAGATGAAGAGGTTTGCAGAAAGAACAATAAAACTTACAGTGTTCTGTTGTTATTTACTTAACTTGAGGGTGCTGCTTTTAGTTGACAGCTGGCAATTTGTATGAGTAGCTATAGACTGTGTAATGTTTTAACACATCTACTTAATTATTATCTACTAGTCGGTAAGGTAATCCTCAAAACTTCGAAGACAGATGAGCTAACTTATCAAAAGTGCATGTCACTTGATGTTATCTAGAATCATAAGTAGAAGGTTAAAACGAAATTTTTCTCTACATAACTGAAATATTCGTAGATTGCCTGGATCTTCATGAAGTGTGTGGTTTACAGTGAAAGTGATCAGTTCCAGTTTATAAACATTTATTCTTCCGTTCGTAACAGCTGATCAAATCCATCATGACACATTACAAAGAGGCCGAGTTGGACAGTATGTCTTCGTAAAACAACTGACTGCTTCACAAATCAAGAAACATAGTTTTTCACAACTTTAAATCTTAGTGAAATAATATTCAACTATCTAACACAGGTTATATTTCGAGATATCAGCTCAAACTGCTCTTCTGAGCAGTCTCGCTGCTTCCCTATTTATATATTCTAAATAATGGATGGTCACTTGAACCATTATTACTTAATAATGACAACATATTTTTAATTATATTTATAATTAAAAGTTCCAAAGCTAAGATGTTATGATTACACAGAATAATACGTCTAAAATTACAGAATTGAATAATATGTGAAATTTATAATGTAAAAATGTTTTTAAATGTGAAAATTCCACCTAAATATGGGTACAATAATGAACTTCACAAATTTAATTAATATATGCTAATTACACAACGACTCACATTTCTAACAATAATTGAAGCTAAGAGGGTAAAACGAAGCAAGTTTTGATTGACAGAATTTGTAACAGATGCCTAGAATTTTATAATTAGGCGTACATATGAATTTAATTAATAAAGTCATTAAGACTGAATGTTCTTGAGAGCTTTCATTCTAAATTTACATTTTACAATATGTGCCTTCATTTTCAAGCGACAGAATAACTTCTTGAATGAGTAAACTACATTCGTAAATGTCCAATTATTTCAATAATTACAGCTGGTGATTAATACCATTTATTTTATTCCTACCATTTTCACTAATTCAATTCTTTCCCATTACTACAATGAATGCCACAATTTGTTAAAATATATTCTGTAGTAGTGTCTGCTAATTTGTCTCCAATTTAGTGTCATTTTTATGAAATTCACGAATCAAACACAATACCAAACATTCTAAAGTGAGGTATTGCACTACACGATGTCAGGGAATCGAAGTTTTCATTAAGTCTTTGTATATTGCTGTCCACGTAATCAAACAGGCTGAAAGGCAAAAAGCACTTCACAGCTTGTAACATACCCCTAATTTATAAATCAAAGTAATTATAATGTGACTGACATTTTAATATGAGAATAAAGTCTGAACACTGTTACTTGTGCAGCAGATGTAATACATCTAGTTCCTTAAGCTCTCCAGAGATCGATAAAACAGAGGGGCACCGAGCATATCCTGCGGTCCTTGACTTCTTCTAACTGAACAGAGGCTGGTTTCATGTGTGCAGTGTTAAATATCTCAGAGTGTACATTACGGCGCAGAACGTAATAGTATGTCTCTGTATGATCCCATGTGGTTACACTGTTACTCACCAAAGCAGTTGAAGTACATCTGATGCTTTTGGCCTTCCTCGAAATGCATTACTGTGCCAGCTATCATCTTAACTGTAATTACCAATTCATCCTACACTTTAAAGGTGTTACTTTAGAAAACGGCCTTCAAAAACCGACTATTTAAAGCAGTTACTAACACTTACATGAGTATCTCATTTTTCAAAGAAATCTGATACATGCAGATCAAATGTATTTATTTATTACCAACTAATTACCAATATTTTCAAATACGTTTACACACCTTCCCATATGAGCATGCTTCCTACCTTTGGCGAAACGGTAACAAATAACTACATATTAATGGGAAAATAATGTAAAAGATTTATAATTAATTTCAATTGCTTATAAATAGAGCAAAAGGAATGACATTTTGGTTTTTGTTGCTTTATTTTACATCTCAGAGATACTGCACAGCCCTTTCGACTCTATGGGTCGCCTTCGCTTGGTATTTCAGCACTCCTGCGCTGACGAAATGTCAGATTGAGGCTGTGACATTACACAAAAACGTCAGATGACCTAGTAACATTCAGCCCTCTCTGTTTACGGTAATGGACAGTCCAAATACTACCTGTCCGCTAAATGTCAGCCTATGCAGCAAATTTGTACCACTGCAGAAAGGATTTCATATTCGGTGTTTGCACGGATATTGAGCTACAGATGACACCTCACAAAATAATGATGATGATGCACCTTTTTCGCTGCAGTGACTAGTCTTATATCTTGCAGGCGTTTTACGTGCTCTGTTGACGACTTCAGTTCTATTACCGAATTTTACGTAACCTTCTACCCCAACTAACGGGCGATTTTAATCGAACAAATAATATCTAAAACTCTTTCTGACAACAATGACGACTACCCATAGGTGCTTCAGTTATTTAAGGAAAGTAAATATTTTACACGTTACTTTGTTCACATTTGTTATATGTTGTAAACATACAGTTCATATCAACCATACCTGTTGCTGAAATTTCTGCATTCCGTTGAAAGTTCGACAGCCAAATATTGATGTATAATTATACCACCTGATGACCATCGGAAGACAGAAATTAAAAGCGCAATAAATAATACGGAGTGCAACAATGCTTTGTAAAAATATGTCATCCATATAATAAAGAACGTATTTTCCTGGCACTGCGTTATAAATACAACAAGCTGCTTCAGAGACTTGGGACATACCTCCGCCAACACGAAGGGAACAAGAATCATAAATGACGCCAAAAAGAACCGTCTTCATTCACTGTAAGACTTTTAGATACCCACCGAAATTGGTAACCTACGACGGCTGTTAGCAAAGTCTTGAGAGCAGCAGAAGTGTACAAAAACTGACTACGTTTTTCTTCGTTGATCCATTATGGCTCGTGGGACATAATACGACCTAGACCTCACATATGTAACTTACGTATTCTGAGACGGTATCACATTTTCTTGTATTTTAATTTATTTAATTGTTATTTATATTTGTTTCTTCCACTGTTCCACTGGACATACGATTGTATGCAGTACATGTGATGTGTTGCATGGACTATTACAACTGTGTGGTATGGTTTTCTGAATAATAGCGTATATATCATGCTTTATTCGAGTAAAACGGTGAAAACTATTAAAAACAGCATGACATAGGCAGAAGCATATGTGCCCTAATGTTACACATAGTTTTAGTGACATACAATATGTCTTTTTGAGCCACTTACATAGTTAACATGATACCTGTCAATTGTTAACGTATGTTCTATATTTTTATATATAGTACATTTCTTCTACTCATTGTACAGGGTCTGAAGATGGCATCAATGTAATGACGTAACTGGTAGCACATAGAAGTTCATAAAATAAAACAAATTCTACAATACATACTGCTGTTGGTAAATTATTGCATCAAGAAGACTACGTTTTTGGCTCCCTATGCGAGCAATAGATAGGCACACTTGACCAAAACGGAATTTGCTGTCCTTGCTAAGGAGTTGAAGTGATGTTTCGTTCCTTGTAGAGGTCGTGGTGAATGACCCCTACGGTGGATAGTGGAGCTGGGATGCCAAAGACCTTCAATTCTCTGTTCTGTACGTGGCTGCAAAAGTCTGGTGTGTAGGTGCGAGTTGTATGTCCGACGTCCAATCATGAAAACTATATTTTAAATACACTCCTGGAAATGGAAAAAAGAACACGTTGACACCGGTGTGTCAGACCCACCATACTTGCTCCGAACACTACGAGAGGGCTGTACAAGCAATGATCACACGCACGGCACAGCGGACACACCAGGAAACGCGGTGTTGGCCGTCGAATGGCGCTAGCTGCGCAGCATTTGTGCACCGCCGCCGTCAGTGTCAGCCAATTTGCCGTGGCATACGGAGCTCCATCGCAGTCTTTAACACTGGTAGCATGCCGCGACAGCGTGGACGTGAACCGTATGTGCAGTTGACGGACTTTGAGCGAGGGCGTATAGTGGGCATGCGGGAGGCCGGGTGGACGTACCGTCGAATTGCTCAACACGTGGGGCGCGAGGTCTCCACAGTACATCGATGTTGTCGCCAGTGGTCGGCGGAAGGTACACGTGCCCGTCGACCTGGGACCGGACCGCAGCGACGCACGGATGCACGCCAAGACCGTAGGATCCTAAGCAGTGCCGTAGGGGACCGCACCGCCACTTCCCAGTTAATTAGGGACACTGTTGCTCCTGGGGTATCGGCGAGGACCATTCGCAACCGTCTCCATGAAGCTGGGCTACGGCCCTGCACACCGTTAGGCCGTCTTCCGCTCACGCCCCAACATCGTGCAGCCCGCCTCCAGTGGTGTCGCGATAGGCGTGAATGGAGGGACGAATGGAGACGTGTCGTCTTCAGTGATGAGAGTCGTTTCTGCCTTGGTGCTAATGATGGTCGTATGCGTGTTTGGTGCAGTGCAGGTGAGCGCCACAATCAGGACTGCATACGACCGAGGCACACAGGGCCAACACCCGGCATCATGGTGTGGGGAGCGATCTCCTACACTGGCCGTACACCACTGGTGATCGTCAAGGGGACACTGAATAGTGCACGGTACATCCAAACCGTCATCGAACCCATCGTTCTACCATTCCTTGACCGGCAGGGAACTTGCTGTTCCAACAGGACAATGCACGTCCGCATGTATCCCGTGCCACCCAACGTGCTCTAGAAGGTGTAAGTCAACTACCCTGGCCAGCAAGATCTCCGGATCTGTCCCCCATTGAGCATGTTTGGGACTGGATGAAGCGTCGCCTCACGCGGTCTGCACGTCCAGCATTAACGCTGGTCCAACTGAGGCGCCAGGTGGAAATGGCATGGCAAGCCGTTCCACAGGACTACATCCAGCATCTCTATGATCGTCTCCATGGGAGAATAGCAGCCTGCATTGCTGCGAAAGGTGGATATACACTGTACTAGTGCCGACATTGTGCATGCTCTGTTGCCTGTGTCTATGTGCCTGTGGTTCTGTCAGTGTGATCATGTGATGTATCTGACCCCAGGAATGTGTCAATAAAGTTTCCCCTTCCTGGGACAATGAATTCACGGTGTTCTTATTTCAATTTCCAGGAGTGTATTCCTGTACTCCGTGTCAGGATACATGGGTCAAGCTGGTGGTAGGCGTTGGTCAGCGCCTCCAAGACGCAGGCTGGTCTAGATTATGGACCGTTCTTAGATGAGCACATGGAGTCCTGTCGTGGCCCAAGTAAAGCGTCACCTCCCCCTGTCAGCGGCGATGTTATAAGGTCAACGCTTCAGTGCTATAGCACCGCATCATCTCCTAGGTATTGGAATGAAACAGAAGATTTGGAATTCACGGGAAAGGCTGGGTGGGGAAATCGTGACTTTCCAGCCACGAAGGGCATTGTGGTAATGCAAATGCGGAAGTTGAAAATTTATGATGGACCGGGACTCGAACGCTGACGCTCCACTTGTTTAGAACGGTTGCCTTAACCGTTTTGGCTCCCGGACACGCTTCACGTCTGACCCAAATTGTCACCATGTCGCACGCTGCAACACACAGCCCCTCGTCCATTAACCCGCTAGCCCCATTCCCGAAGGATTTCTGATCGTGCTAGTGCATCTGCATTGAAGCTAACATTAAGAAGCCATCGCTCGCTTAGGGGAATGCCTATATCGGAGTGTTGACTGTTCTGTCGGACGTGACTGACTTGAGAAGCCACGCAGATATATACAGCATATAACACGCCCGAGAGTACGAATGGATGCGGGGTACCTTATACTGACTTCTCGTTTCGTGACCGTGCGCCCTGTCCACACCACGTACCAGATAATCCCGCGGCGGTCGCATTGTCCTGCTCCACACTGCTGTTGGCTCGCCTGAAATTATCTGTCGAAATATGCAAGCAGGTTTAGGGGAGCCACTCAACATTAAAACACAACACTGTCCTATGTCTGGTATGAACATCTATATTCTGAGACGATATGGAAACCACAGGTTGCACTGTTTACACTCAAAATCGTAACTGTTTATCCCAATTAACAATCTTGATGATTAACAGTGCAAAATAATTCAGACGAGCGTATGCGTAACCCGACACGACGCAGGTGATTGTTGATGATGCGGAGGCTGAATGATCGAACTAAAGTTCTTACGCTCGTCACACATCCAGATACCTGGTAATAGTCCTCCTTGACACTAGTAATGATATTACACTGTTCGTAAAGTTAATATTGTTGAGTGGTACTTAAGTAAATAAATTAGTAAAATCAAAGTGAAGTAGAAATTAGAATATAAATGAAAAAATTGGTTTAGTTTAGAGAGTTACATACTGGCAAACAGCGGGCAGAACAGCAGAGCAGAAGAGACAATGACTGTGAAGTCAGCAAGTTCCATATAAGCGAACGCTGTCGATTCAGCCGTCAGGGCATCGTCCAGCCAGCTCACGTGTTTCTCAGTTGTCACATGTGAGCAAAGGCCCTTGCCTACATTCCAAGAGCCAATGACCGACGTTAAGAAGATCCTTCAAGAAGCTTTTCAACGTGACAGAAGAGGCAATGACCAGCTCATGTGTTTCTCAGTTGTCACATGTGAGCAAAGGCCCTCGCCTACATTCCAAGAGCCAATGACCGACGTTAAGAAGATTCTTCAAGAAGCTTCTCAACGTGACAGAAGAGGCAATGACCGTGAAGTTGTTCACCTCCAGTAAACTGAAGTGAATAAATACGCGAGGCGCAGTGGGCCCGAGAGACGAGAGACGAAGAAGACGAAGGAAGAAGAGAAGAGTAGCAGTAGTTCTCAGTCAGTTTCAGTGCTGAAGACCGTCATGCAAGAAGAGACTACACCATGCACAGACGCACCAAGTCCGCCGCTGTAATGGAATAGCAAGCAGCAGCCTCGGCGCCAGAAGACAGAAGTTAAAAGGTATTTGAAGTCTGATTTTTACGTACCCGGGTGACTCGTGAGGACGGGAAGGACACGGCTTCACATCAGCAGTCACCTGTGAGTTGGGATGAAGATCTGACAGCCGAAGACTGGCAAGCGGGAGTCCGTTGTTCGAGTCCGGGACACTGGCCTTCCCCCGCCGCGCCGCTCCACTGGCCGACGCACAACACACGCGGCCGCTTAGAGAAGAGAAACACTGGGACTCCACATCCAAGGTATCACCATCTGATGCACGACTTTGCTCGCAATAATTAAACGGGCCACCTCGCGCTGCGCGTCTCCAGTCAGCTGGGCGAGACGGCGACACGAGATACACACCGCTACGCGTAATCAGACGCCGCCGCAGCCGCCGCTGCCGCAGCAGAAGGCTTCGCGAACGACACAGCTGCCGCTCTCCGAGCCAGTACAATCCAGTAAGAAAACCGTTGTACGAAACTTGCAATAAAAGTTATCTTATGTAAAAATGCTGTTTCATTCTACCTCATACCCGAGCCAAGGAAGAACCCACCCTGCCCACATGTTGTTAAGAGAGAAAAATTAATTTATTTAGTATTTTCACCCTGACATAATGCTTTTGAATTAAATGCCCATTGCAGTGATGCTCATCCTGACAATTGACTAGCATCAAAAGAGGAAACCCAGTTACATTTAGTAGCAGAAATGTTACATTTAGTATCAGAACTGTTACAATATTCATTTCTCAGTTCTCACTTGTACGACCTTGCGTGCAACAGTCACGGCGCGGCTGATCATGCGGAACGCAATGATCGAAAGCACGTCCTCAAGCTCACTATAAGACACTGGCACTTAAATGCTCTCTTTTGTAAAAAATAGTATTACTGATTCACATTAGTTCATTCTGGGAGACCGAACACGGCGTGGTTGATTGATACAGTACGGTACGACACGCATCGAGAGGATACACAAATACGTTATCAGCAGCACTGCTCATTTTTAAAATACTTCTAGACGCACTTTCCTCTGAATCATTTACTTATTTGTCACTTTACCGCAATCACACTTGTAGCAACACTTCAACTTCCATGCTAACAATGCCTCTCACATGCAGAGCTACACTCTACACAACATAACAGTTCCGTGTCCCGCGCTCGACTCTCTACAGACGCGGCTGCCCGCAAAGATACTCCACAACTAAGCCAGCGATATGACAGTACGCTTACAAGCACACAGGAACACCGTCGGTGCTTCGTTACGACACACTCCAACAATGGACTGCAATAACTGGAAAAATACGTGATTCCACGGGAAATGCGTCGAGGCACGCACACTCGAACCACGGCTTCCAGGGAGGACAGTGGCTTCAGTGCTAGCAACCTAGGTGTGCGCCCAAACAGGGCGACCAACAGCAATTGAGTTGGTCAACATAGGACGATGAACAGCTTCAGATTTCGGCCACACAGGAGGACAGTGGGTGGACAGCTAAGTGGCTCGGACACAGCAGTGGATCCCCAAAGCAGCCTGCAGTGGACGGAACCCAATCAGGTGTCTCGTTGGCTGGAGGGCGCCAAGTCAGCAGTATTCTGATTTGGCGCAGATGGCAGACCTGTACCTAGAGAAGACAGCGTCTGGCGGCAGCGGATTGATGATCCGTTTCCTGACGTTGACTGGTGTAGACTTCACCCGTAGCTGGCTCCTGGCGGTGACTGAGGCTACGTCTAATAAGAGTAGACTTTATTTGAGCTCTGCTCTCCACTACTTCTGAAACGACAGCACTTTCATTCCAGCAGAACTGGAGTGAGAGACACAGTCTCCAGGCAGTCATGACATCGTCACCCACCTCAGTGGCCCAGACCTCCTGCTACGTCAGTGCTACTGCAACCCTGGTTTGCAGTAACTGTATCGTAATGTCGCTATTGAAGAGAATTGGATGAAGAATTCTGCAACGTCAGCACAGTCTGAGTGCAGATTCTTGTGCGCAAGCACCTACAACTGAGTACTTTTCTGACACCGTGTAGTGACGTCAGTCTGTTCACTCGGTCGTGGTTGTCTTGGGTAAGCAGAGCTGTGCGTGACACTGTCCAGTGCGTTATGAAAATGGACCAGAAAAAAGTTTGAACAATTGTGCTTAGCTGTTGTAACTTTAAAAGGTTTGAAAAAAGACCTATGCGGAAAAAGACACAAATGTTCAATCTCGGAGAAGGTAGATGGTTAATCCATTCATTTGAATCTACTGCCTCGGACATTAGTCCATTAGATGAAAAACCAGTAGAAGTGTGGAGTAAATTATTGTTGGCGGTTGCAAAAGAAGCAACATATTCTATCCATCTACTCTGTTTGCCAGAAGCATATGTTCTGATGAAACGATTGAATTCTCTGAAGGTTCCGTCAGAGGACAGCGTGATATTCGGATGTGATTAATGTCATGTGCTTCCAAGAAATCTTTCCACTTCCTACTGGTGATGTATGAAGCGTTTCAGACACAGGCCAAAAGATGTAGAGATTGGAGACCTAACGGGAAATAATTTAATGTGCTTGGTAAAGAGGTCGTAAAAAGCAACCAATTACTTCAGTCACCCTCAAGCTCTTTACTTGCGAACCCAATAATGTGCACTTTTACTTTTCCTTACACTACAGTCTGAAAAGGTATGCGCCCAATCTTCAAGTCGATGCATCTGCCACCAACCAGAAATTTTTAATAATATCAGGGTGCTGTAATACGTCAAACTCTTCGTTACAATAATCAGTCCAGGACCAGTGAGCGTTTTTCTTCAGTCGATTAATATGTGTATCACTGTTACGTAATTGTGCTGGCACAAAACGCCTAAAGAAGGAAGCTAGTCCAATAAACGCTTTTAATTGTTTTCTTGACCTTGCATGCAGGAAGTTCTATATTGCTCACAGCTTTCCCGGTTCGGGTACGACACCATTTTGAGAAATTACATGGACCAGGAACTTCATCTCCTGACGCCCGAACTTAGGTTTCTTTAAATTTTCAGTCACCCCTGCATTCGCAAATTTCCTCAAAACTTTTTCTACCAGTTCCACATGCTGCTCCCAGGTAGCAGTGGCTATAAGTAGATCATCTACGTATACTGTAATTCGATGTAGCAATTTTGGCCCTAGGAAAGTGTCAAGCGATGCAATGAATACGCCTGCCCTTACATTCAAGCCAAATGGTAAAACTTTAAATTGGTAACTCCTCCCAGGGAGGGCTCAGATACATGTCTCAATCACTCCCCGTTCAAACATTTTACAAATCTCTCTAATTGTGGCATCTTCCTGCGTTCACAGCACTGAATAAGTGGCTCGGCAGTGTGTCTGGTGGTCATAGACTTGTACGTCATAAATGTATCTTCTGATAACCTTGGGTTTCTCTGAGAGTACTTCAGCATATTTATGCAATAGCTCTGCTAATTCTTCTAGCTGAGTAGTATTCGGGTAATCAGATTCTGATACCTTGTCTTCTGTTAGACTATTAGCGGTTTTTGTTTCTGTATTTTGGTGAACCGCATAGTTATAACGACTCTCTTGCGATTGATCATCGTGTAAAAACAAAATCTGTGTTCGGTCAAACTTTATTTAAACAGCATGGCAATATTTGCCATGGATGTCTACATTATCGATTAATTCCAGTACCGTTCCCTCTCCACGGTTCATCAGTCGAAACACACCATTTGAGAGGTGTATTTGTACCTTCCTCTCGCGCATAAACTCCCAGCCCAGGATCGCAGGAACCGATACGTGATTTACTAACACAAAATGCAACTGATACTTTCTTTTCTAAATAATAACTCGGTCTGTGCCTGAGTTGGCTTTTCGTAGCGACTGCACCTACCACTTTGCAATTCTATACTTGAAAAGTAGGCAAACGTTTTACCTGGTTGACCTGTTTAAAGAAACTTGTGTCCATAACTGAGACGAACGCGGCAGTGTCTTTTATCATCTGGACGCCTATATCATTTACCGAACCACTAGTGTCAGCACAATTACGGGTTTCGTCTGACAGCTCCTGCTGTAAATCCTTCCCATCATTGTACCGTAACACTCTACCATCATTTAGTGCTTCGAACGTCTGACGAAGCCCTAAAGACGTCACGTAAAGTTTTACACCAGCTGTTGCGCTTTTATCTCGGCGTCTGCTACATCTATAATACGCACACAGTGTGTTGGGTTTCGTATTTGTTGCGCGTTGCCGGTACTTGGTTTACATGTTCTTGCTAGGGTGGTGGTCCTGCGCTAGGGTTCCATCCGCTCTATCCTGAGTTCTACCATTCGTTTTTAGCATGTTTTTATTACGATTATTATTGTTATAGCCGTTGTAGTTCCTTCTTTTCCTGTTAAAACCATTGCTACTACCGTTTTAATAGATGCCATTATTGTTGTGATTATTATGGTAACTGTTACCATCGCCACCGAATTGTGGTCTGTTGCTACGATTCGGACAATGAATACCTGTGTCCTGTGATCTAAAACCACCAATGCTTGGACATTCATCATTACGACAGTTAGCATGATCCCATTTATTATTATTAGTAGACTGGTCTGAACCATTATTATCTCACGACTTCTTAGCATCTTCCTTTATTAACTATAGTGCGTCCATCACAGGTAAGAAACTTTCTACATCTGTGTTAGGTATGTTCACCTATTTCTTTATGTTTATTGGCAAACGTGCCTACGCGTGACAAACTCGTCCCAGTATTTCGTAAGGTTAATGTACTTCTCAAAATACCGTCTGAGGTTTCTTATCTTGGGATTGTACGATTCTGGACTGTAAACTGTATTCCTTAGACGTTATTGTACGCAAGGTAACCAAAAGCTTCACAAGAAAGTTCTTTCAAATTCCGGGAATATATTACACGTATCCCCAACGGATAGCGCCCACAGCGACGCATCTGCAAGTATATGCAATATTGCAAACCGTATCTTCTGACGTTCTGTCCATGGCCGTGGTAGTACACTTCTAAAATTCTTTCTAAGGGTGAATATTTGTCTTACTGTCTTAATTAAATATTTCAATGTGCCTGTGTTTTATAACGCTTTCTTCTTGCATAAGATTTGTCAATGTAGTCCCATTCGTATGTACCTCCTGATATTCATTATTATATGACTTCATGTCATTTCCATTTCAAACCGGTTGTGATAAAGGGGTGTTCCAGTACTTGTATACAGCCTTGGATACATCCCCTTGTTCAAAATTGTTCTCTGTTCAGGTCCTACTGTAACACTACGCTCGGGCGCACGTTAACTCTTTAAAGCCTGTACTATGGTAAGTTGACGGGCTTCACCTTATAAGAAAGGATTTTAGTAAATATGTTGACCGCGTGTACCTGAATGGAGGCAAAATCAGACTTACACCCACTCAGTAACAACAATGATACGTCAAGCAAGTCTAAAGTGCAACTACACGTTAGGACGGACAAGAAACATACACAGCAGATGCTACCAATGTTTAATAATACGGTCGCCAGCCTAATTAGGCATTCACTCAGTTTCTTCCCTGTACAAGAGGAAGTACGTTCAAGCACAACAACAGGTAGTAACACTGCATTATATGGTAAATTTTAGAACCAAAAATTCTACTGAACTTATAATATCACTTTCTGTAATAATGTGGAGAAGCCATAAACACACAACAATACACTATAATGTTTACTACAAACTTCGTACTGGCTATTGGTCTGATTAAAATCGGGCATAGGTTATCCTAGAAATAGCACTTTCGAAACACACATACAATGTCAATTTCGAAAAAGGTAAAACACTGATAAATTTTGGTTTTATATTGACTTTATCTATGCGGGTCAAATCAGTTCAATGCATTTCGGAATTCGAATGAATAGAAAAGAAAAAGAAGGGGGGTGGGGGGGGGGGGGAAGACACTGAAACTGTTATGATAACTGTATTGAAATTTTGATTATCGGAAGCATTAAGCACTCAAGATTTCCAATATATGAGTTACCACTCTTTTTGTCTTAATTCCAGCTCATTTAACTACCATTATTTTGTCTCAAATTAATTAAGCTTCATTACTAAACCAATTTCAACATTAGCTTCCGACTTTGTCAGACCTATGTTATTTACCTACATATTCATTAACAACAAAGTTCTTTAAACATCATTCTAACATAAATAGGTCTGCAGGTAATTATTATTAACATAAACTTTAAATCTTCATCTCGGGACACTCGGATTGCACAACATGTGGAAAGGACCCTGTCTAGGTCAGTTGTGAGGCTAATTAAATGATAGGACAGTTCTGGTAAAATTTAAGTTGTTATTGAATAGTATGTAGCAAAAGTAACACTGGTTCACACGAATACAGTACTAAAAGTTTCAACCTGTTCGTATCGATGCGGTGGTCGGCAGGCGGCGAGATGGCGAGGCACAAGGCGCACATACAATCACAGCAATGGCTCTTGAAATATTGGCACTTTAATTCTTCATAGCGTCGCAATACTTTTCCTTTCTAGTGCCTATGGAATATTGCCATGCTGTATAGGCGTCGGAAACGGCGCATCCGAGGCTCAACGAAATCACGTTTTCCATGAGAGCCTCCTCGGTCCAGGACGTGTTTCTTAGACCGATGCCCAACTCCGACTACCACTGCTGAGCCCGTTATGCCGTACCGCGCCCGTGTGTATTTTCCCGCGCTCGTTTGCCTCCACCTTTTCCTGCTCTCCTACAGACAGGGTATTCACCAAAGGTTTTGCATTCTACATATCCTAATACATTGCCTACGTATGGAGCAGGCGTACAATTACAACTTTCACATCTTACAATAGTTTCAACATTAGTTAAACTTCACTTCTATTATAACATTGCTTGAAATTTTACATCTACATCTACATTTATACTCCGCAAGCCACCCAACGGTGTGTGGCGGAGGGCACTTCACGTGCCACTGTCATTATCTCCCTTTCCTGTTCCAGTCGCGTATGGTTCGCGGGAAGAACGACTGTCTGAAAGCCTCTGTGCGCGCTCTAATCTCTCTAATTTTACATTCGTGATCTCCTCGGGAGGTATAAGTAGGGGGAAGCAATATATTCGATACCTCATCCAGAAACGCACCCTCTCGAAACCTGGCGAGCAAGCTACACCGCGATGCAGAGCGCCTCTCTTGCAGAGTCTGCCACTTGAGTTTGTTAAACATCTCCGTAACGCTATCACGGTTGCCAAACAACCCTGTGACGAAACGCGCCGCTCTTCTTTGGATCTTCTCTATCTCCTCCGTCAACCCGATCTGGTACGGATCCCACACTGATGAGCAATACTGAAGTATAGGTCGAACGAGTGTTTTGTAAGCCACCTCCTTTGTTGATGGACTACATTTTCTAAGGACTCTCCCAATGAATCTCAACCTGGTACCCGCCTTACCAACAATTAATTTTATATGATCATTCCACTTCAAATCGTTCCGCACGCATACTCCCAGATATTTTACAGAAGTAACTGCTACCAGTGTTTGTTCCGCTATCATATAATCATACAATAAAGGATCCTTCTTTCTATGTATTCGCAATACATTACATTTGTCTATGTTAAGGGTCAGTTGCCACTCCCTGCACCAAGTGCCTATCCGCTGCAGATCTTCCTGCATTTCGCTACAATTTTCTAATGCTGCAACTTCTCTGTATACTACAGCATCATCCGCGAAAAGCCGCATGGAACTTCCGACACTATCTACTAGGTCATTTATATATATTGTGAAAAGCAATGGTCCCATAACACTCCCCTGTGGCACGCCAGAGGTTACTTTAACGTCTGTAGATGTCTCTCCATTGAGAACAACATGCTGTGTTCTGTTTGCTAAAAACTCTTCAATCCAGCCACACAGCTGGTCTGATATTCCGTAGGCTCTTACTTTGTTTATCAGGCGACAGTGCGGAACTGTATCGAACGCCTTCCGGAAGTCAAGGAAAATGGCATCTACCTGGGAGCCTGTATCTAATATTTTCTGGGTCTCATGAACAAATAAAGCAAGTTGGGTTTCACACGATCGCTGTTTCCGGAATCCATGTTGATTCCTACATAGTAGATTCTGAGTTTCCAAAAACGACATGATACTCGAGCAAAAGACATGTTCTAAAATTCTACAACAGATCGACGTCAGAGAGATAGGTCTATAGTTTTGCGCATCTGCTCGACGACCCTTCTTGAAGACTGGGACTACCTGTGCTCTTTTCCAATCATTTGGAATCTTCCGTTCCTCTAGAGACTTGCTGTACACGGCTGTTAGAAGGGGGGCAAGTTCTTTCGCGTACTCTGTGTAGAATCGAATTGGTATCCCGTCAGGTCCAGTGGACTTTCCTCTGTTGAGTGATTCCAGTTGCTTTTCTATTCCTTGGACACTTATTTCAATGTCAGCCATTTTTTCGTTGGTGCGAGGATTTAGAGAAGGAACTGCAGTGCGGTCTTCCTCTGTGAAACAGCTTTGGAAAAAGGTGTTTAGTATTTCAGCTTTACGCTTGTCATCCTCTGTTTCAATGCCATCATCATCCCGGAGTGTCTGGACATGATGTTTCTAGCCACTTACTGATTTAACGTAAGACCAGAACTTCCTAGGATTTTCTGTCAAGTCGGTACCTAGTATTTTACTTTCGAATTCACTGAACGCTTCACGCATAGCCCTCCTTACGCTAACTTTGACATCGTTTAGCTTCTGTTTGTCTGAGAGGTTTTGGCTGCGTTTAAACTTGGAGTGAAGCTCTCTTTGCTTTCGCAGTAGTTTCCTAACTTTGTTGTTGTACCACGGTGGGTTTTTCCCGTCCCTCACAGTTTTGCTCGGCACGTACCTGTCTAAAACGCATTTTACGATTGCCTTGAACTTTTTCCATAAACACTCAACATTGTCAGTGTCTGAACAGAAATTTTCGTTTTGATCTGTTAGGTAGTCTGAAATCTGCCTTCTATTACTCTTGCTAAACAGATAAACCTTCCTCCCTTTTTTTATATTCCTATTAACTTCCTTATTCAGGGATGCTGCAACGGCCTTATGATCACTGATTCCCTGTTCTGCTCTTACAGAGTCGAAAAGTTCGGGTCTGTTTGTTATCAGTAGGTCCAAGATGTTATCTCCACGAGTCGGTTCTCTGTTTAATTGCTCGAGGTAATTTTCGGATAGTGCACTCAGTATAATGTCACTCGATGCTCTGTCCCTACCACCCGTCCTAAACATCTGAGTGTCCCAGTCTATATCTGGTAAATTGAAATCTCCACCTAAGACCATAACATGCTGAGAAAATTTATGTGAAATGTATTCCAAATTTTCTCTCAGTTGTTCTGCCACTAATGCTGCTGAGTCGGGGGGTCGGTAAAAGGAGCCAATTATTAACCTAGCTCGGTTGTTGAGTGTAACCTCCACCCATAATAATTCACAGGAACTATCCACTTCTACTTCACTACAGGATAAACTACTACTAACAGCGACGAACACTCCACCACCGGTTGCATGCAATCTATCCTTTCTAAACACCGTCTGTGCCTTTGTAAAAATTTCGGCAGAATTTATCTCTGGCTTCAGCCAGCTTTCTGTACCTATAACGATTTCAGCTTCGGTGCTTTCTATCAGCGCTTGAAGTTCCGGTACTTTACCAACGCAGCTTCGACAGTTTACAATTACAATACCGATTGCTGCTTGGTCCCCGCATGTCCTGACTTTGCCCCGCACCCGTTGAGGCTGTTGCCCTTTCTGCACTTGCCCGAGGCCATCTAACCTAAAAAACCGCCCAGCCCACGCCACACAACCCCTGCTACCCGTGTAGCCGCTTGTTGCGTGTAGTTCTTTAAACATCATTCTAACATAAATAGGTCTGCAGGTAATTATTATTAACATAAACTTTAAATCTTCATCTCGGGACACTCGGATTGCACAACATGTGGAAAGGACCCTGTCTAGGTTAGTTGTGAGGATAATTAAATGATAGGACAGTTCTGGTAAAATTTAAGTTGTTATTGAATAGTATGTAGCAAAAGTAACACTGGTTCACACGAATACAGTACTAAAAGTTTCAACCTGTTCGTATCGATGCGGTGGTCGGCAGGCGGCGAGATGGCGAGGCACAAGGCGCACATACAATCACAGCAATGGCTCTTGAAATATTGGCACTTTAATTCTTCATAGCGTCGCAATACTTTTCCTTTCTAGTGCCTATGGAATATTGCCATGCTGTATAGGCGTCGGAAACGGCGCATCCGAGGCTCAACGAAATCACGTTTTCCATGAGAGCCTCCTCGGTCCAGGACGTGTTTCTTAGACCGATGCCCAACTCCGACTACCACTGCTGAGCCCGTTATGCCGTACCGCGCCCGTGTGTATTTTCCCGCGCTCGCTTGCCTCCACCTTTTCCTGCTCTCCTACAGACAGGGTATTCACCAAAGGTTTTGCATTCTACATATCCTAATACATTGCCTACGTATGGAGCAGGCGTACAATTACAACTTTCACATCTTACAATAGTTTCAACATTAGTTAAACTTCACTTCTATTATAACATTGCTTGAAATTTTACATAAATATTAAAATTTACATCGAAAATTGTTTACAATTTCTTCAACATAATGGCATGAAACAAAAAAGAAATGAAATCAGAATATCGATTATACTAATTTATCGAAATTCAGAAGAAAAAATTTATTATATGTACAATAGTATAGCGTTGTTGTTGTTACATTACTATCAGACGCTGCCTATTATTTTGCTACGCTGGGAAAGTAGATTGTAATATACTTGGAATGTTGGCTAACACCTCACGCAAAATCTTGGCAGGGAGCATTTCCTGCTTCCTGCTTGACTTCTCTTTCAGTACTGTTCCTCATACTTGAATATTTTTGTTCCACGGTAGAAGTGACTTCTTTAATTCGCTCTTACAGCTTACCATGTGCGAGCTGTATTTTACCTACATCGGTACATAGTTTTTCAACCTCTTGCGGTAAGCTCTTGCAGCGTTTCTGCCCGGATGTTACTTCAGGCCGCACCTTATCAAATTCTCCGTTTAGACCATCAGCTATAGCTTTATCTCTAGCGCCTAATACCTTATTCAAGCGCTTCTCCATTGCTGCGTCTCGAGTAGTTAGAGCTACATTTAATTGCCTAACTAACCCCTTCTCTCTTATCTCCTTTTTTCCCTTTGCTCTTCTATAACTTCTTATTTCTTAACTCTTTCCTTTTCCATAAGTTCTATCTTCTTTATAAGTTGAGTCTGCCTCTCTTCGCCTTCTTGTTCGATTAAAGCATGTTTAGCTTCAAGCTCTCGTTCAAGCCTAGCTTGCTTTTCTTCACGCTCTCTTTCCCGTATTTCTAACTTATGGAATAAGAGCGAAACTATCCAATTTTCTAGTTCTGACTGTGTCGAAAGGTCAACTTCCGCTGCCACGTTACAGACATGCTAGCAACACTGTCCCCTAGAGCACAGTGTACATATTGTTGTTATCTCCTGCTTATTGCTCAGTAGCAAGAGTAACAATAGCAGTTTGGTGTATTTCGTACTTAGTTGCTTCCTCAGTAGGAATTTCACCTGTTAATTGTCACGTTGTTGCTTTCGTGAACACCTTCCTGTCGATCGCCGTGTGGTCGGCGTTATGACTCTCTTCGACATCATTAAGTTCTCTATGCTTTGGTCTACCCACATAGTCAAATACCGAGAATGCGTCACGCGTTATCAACAAAACCTGTTCCTAGCGTTTGTCAAAACAACATAACAGCTTATTTTTTCTCTCGCATTTGCTACTTCACACACTAGTTGCGCTTCGTTTATTTACTTTCTAACAATTCAAATAACTTTTAACTGCGCACTCGTCGTAGTACTGTTGGTAACCGATCTGAAAAGAAGTACAAATGCACGCTTACTTTTACCTGTGTCAGCCTCTGATATATACTATGTCGTGCAATTTTTACAAGCTAATCCACATCGTTATTTGCAGTCGTCAAAGCTTTCTTTCTTCGTTCGTCCCAGTGAAGATTGTGTAATATTGTACATGAAAGTGAAAATATATCTTCATTGGCACCAAATACACCACATATCTTTCCCTACACTTATAAATAAATTCTTTATTCGAGCCCCACACCGAGTGTCCGTGTAGCGTGTCGTGTTACGTGTGCGTAGAGTACTGCGTTCTGGTTTCAAATATCTTCAAATATGCTCCAGATGCAAATGAAAGCTAAAGTTACCATCGTTAATCCTTGTTCTAAAAGCTGATGTTATTTCCGGAAAACCACTTTAATATCAGATACAGTTATGACGCCAAAATCACTTGTAGGGAAGCAGCCTCCTCACACCGTATAAATTTCACATCAGTCTTTCCATTGTGTGCCAGGCAGTCCGCTGTAATTAGCTCTGACGTCATAAATGTTGCGCAATACTTTAAAAATCAAGTAAATAACCTGAAACGTTTCTAGAATGTCAGAAGTAATACTAAATCAATATGTGTTGAATGTCAGTTCAATAACTTTAACCATTTTCGAAATTTGGACCTTTTTCTGTAAAAATCATTGGCGCAACAGAAAAGAGATAGAAACTTAAAAATTTATGTTTGGATTCCTTTTGCATAATAATTTAGTAGAAACAGTATTCTGGATCTCACAAATTAAAATTTTAGTTGAAATTCATGATTTTCTGGTCTTTGTCTTAGAAATGAAGGAAGCAAGATAGATTAAGTAGGCGAATAAATAAGGCTAGGATGTTTAAATTTAAGTAGGAGGGAGATCCGCTATAATCATAAAGATGTGAGATGTTTCAATTGAATAACTATAAAACTATAGCTATAGCGTATCTCCAAAGAGCTAGTTCAGAGCTCGTCTACTGCGTGTAGTGTAATTAAATTAATTCTCTCGCGCAGAATATTTGACTTAGCCACATCAGACTTTTATTATGATTACTTACCTGTGTGCTGATTGCACATTTAAATTGTGAGATTCATCGGCCATCAGCAAAGGAAGCAATGATTAATTCGATAACTTAAAGTGGTGCATTACTAGCCCAGCAGCTAGTCGGGAGAGTAATTTTGATCAGGCGTTCCCTTAGCCGTCCGCACCGCGGCTTTATATTTAAGAACGCTGCGCGAGAGAAAAAAGGCCCCAGTTCTCTCCAGACGCTGAATACCACACCACCTGTGCCGGGAGTCGCGTCGCGTCGGTATCATTGCTATAAACTGCCTCGGATGCCGTAATAAGTTACTCGGGATACGCGTAACCATGAAATCGTTTTCGAGTGAAGTGTTAATTCGGGAATGACTTTAATGGTCGATCTTCAGTTTGCGTATGTCGTATTTTCACGTGCCGTCGCGGGACATACATTCTACCATTATTTAGTGTGGCGTTTGATGAACATTGTCATCAAATTATGGCGAGCATTCACTTAAACATTTGGTTTGAACAGTTATAGTTGCATCAGCGCACTAGACTCTGAACTGCTCTGGTAGTTTGATTGTGTGGATTCTTTTTGGTCTGTTGACTTTCAGAATATATGGAACATTTTAGAGAGAATCGTTTTTTTATTTTTTATTATGAATCCCAGACAATCTCCTAATTCCTCAGAGCTATAAGCTGTAGCTCTAAATGTATTTCTCAGATGAAGTGAGCACTAGGAATTCTAATTACAGGCTTCACGTTTTGTTAATCACTTTCTGGTTGCCAATATTATACACTCCTGGAAATTGAAATAAGAACACCGTGAATTCATTGTCCCAGGAAGGGGAAACTTTATTGACACATTCCTGGGGTCAGATACATCACATGATCACACTGACAGAACCACAGGCACATAGACACAGGCAACAGAGCATGCACAATGTTGGCACTAGTACAGTGTATATCCACCTTTCGCAGCAATGCAGGCTGCTATTCTCCCATGGAGACGATCGTAGAGATGCTGGATGTAGTCCTGTGGAACGGCTTGCCATGCCATTTCCACCTGGCGCCTCAGTTGGACCAGCGTTCGTGCTGGACGTGCAGACCGCGTGAGACGACGCTTCATCCAGTCCCAAACATGCTCAATGGGGGACAGATCCGGAGATCTTGCTGGCCAGGGTAGTTGACTTACACCTTCTAGAGCACGTTGGGTGGCACGGGATACATGCGGACGTGCATTGTCCTGTTGGAACAGCAAGTTCCCTTGCCGGTCTAGGAATGGTAGAACGATGGGTTCGATGACGGTTTGGATGTACCGTGCACTATTCAGTGTCCCCTCGACGATCACCAGTGGTGTACGGCCAGTGTAGGAGATCGCTCCCCACACCATGATGCCGGGTGTTGGCCCTGTGTGCCTCGGTCGTA
Source organism: Schistocerca cancellata (assembly GCF_023864275.1). Classification (NCBI taxonomy): domain Eukaryota; kingdom Metazoa; phylum Arthropoda; class Insecta; order Orthoptera; family Acrididae; genus Schistocerca; species Schistocerca cancellata. The sequence continues at coordinate 1,133,224,000 of NC_064627.1, read as the reverse complement.
TGCAGTCCTGATTGTGGCGCTCACCTGCACGGCGCCAAACACGCATACGACCATCATTGGCACCAAGGCAGAAGCGACTCTCATCGCTGAAGACGATACGTCTCCATTCGTCCCTCCATTGACGCCTGTCACGACACCACTGGAGGCGGGCTGCACGATGTTGGGGCGTGAGCGGAAGACGGGCTAACGGTGTGCGGGACCGTAGCCCAGCTTCATGGAGACGGTTGCGAATGGTCCTCGCCGATACCCCAGGAGCAACAGTGTCCCTAATTTGCTGGGAAGTGGCGGTGCGGCCCCTTACGGCACTGCGTAGGATCCTACGGTCTTGGCGTGCATCCGTGCGTCGTTGCGGTCCGGTCCCAGGTCGACGGGCACGTGTACCTTCCGCCGACCACTGGCGACAACATCGATGTACTGTGGAGACCTCACGCCCCACGTGTTGAGCAATTCGGCGGTACGTCCACCCGGCCTCCCGCATGCCCACTATACGCCCTCGCTCAAAGTCCGTCAACTGCACATACGGTTCACGTCCACGCTGTCGCGGCATGCTACCAGTGTTAAAGACTGCGATGGAGCTCCGTATGCCACGGCAAACTGGCTGACACTGACGGCGGCGGTGCACAAATGCTGCGCAGCTAGCGCCATTCGACGGCCAACACCGCGGTTCCTGGTGTGTCCGCTGTGCCGTGCGTGTGATCGTTGCTTGTACAGCCCTCTCGCAGTGTCCGGAGCAAGTATGGTGGTTCTGACACACCGGTGTCAATGTGTTCTTTTTTCCATTTCCAGGAGTGTAGTTAGAGAGCCAGTGTTGAGAACGGCAAAAGAAATGTTCCTATTATTCACGTTGCAATCAGCCTATATTTTTAATTGATATTACCTAATAGCTGTGATGGCCAATACGGTAAGCTGAACGTACTCGGCAGCATGTGTCCGGTACGACCATACGAAATTTTGTTATAAAACATTACCTTTATCATTGGGTAAAGGCTGAATGAACTTTTTCATAAGTAAGTAGCATAGATGAGCCGACAGTGGCAACATTAGCCTTGCGGGATTAGCAGAGCAGTCTGAAGCGCTGCAGTCATGGACTGTGCGGCTGGCCCCGGAGGAGGCCCGAGTCCTCCCTCGGGCATGGGTGTGTATGTCTGTCTTTCGGATAATTTAGGTTAAGTAGTGTGTAAGCTTAGGGACTGATGACCTTAGCAGTTAAGTCCCATAAAATTTTACATACATTTGAACATTTTTGACAAAATTAGTAAGGCCGACGGCAATAGCGGCCAACAATAGAAGACTGACGCTACTTAAAACCATCTGAAATATCTCATGTGAGGGCCCTACATTACAAATAAAAGACGTATTTTTTCTAATTAACAAATATACTCCTGTATTCCGAAAGTGCTTAAGAAAATAATTCGTACAGTTCTTGTTAACAGAACTGTATGTTAATAAGCGCTTTTACAATCACGTTCGTCCAAGCCATCGGTTATCTTAAGAGAGTCTTTGTTCGCTGGACAGACGAAGGAAAGATTAGTAATTATTAATGTCTTTTGTAGTCATAATCAGAGGTCAGAAAGTAGTATGTAATAGTTGATCACCGTCGTTGATGAGTTTTTATCAGTCACATCACACGATTTCTTTCGTTTTCTCCAGTACTTCCAGTTTATCACACAGATCAAAAATTATTCTGTCTACTTTTCCTAAAAAATGTACTACTATTGTATTCTGAAATCCAGGAGACAGTTCACTGCTCCTCGTAAACCACAATAATTAATGCTCGACGTCTGTTTGGGTGCTCGATATTGGAAATGAGCGTCTGGCGTTATTGGCCGGGAGGCCCCTCGCGGGGCAGGTCCGGCCGCCTTGGCGCAGGTCTTATTACATTCGGCGCCACATTGGGCGACCTGCACGCCGGATGGGGATGAAATGATGATGAACACAACACAACACCCAGTCCCTGAGCGGAGAAAATCTCCGACCCAGCCGGGAATCGAACCCGGGCCCGGAGGACGGCAATCCGTCACGCTGACCACTCAGCTACTGGGGCGGACTGCTCGATATTTATGTGGGGTAATGAAAGAATATTTCACATGGTCGTGAGTAATAGTATACTTTACTACTCTCAGATGTGTGTGTGTGTGAGTGTGAGTGTGTGTGTGTGTGTGTGTGTGTGAGAGAGAGAGAGAGAGAGAGAGAGAGAGAGAGAGTGAGAGAGAGAGCGAGGGAGAGAGAGAGAGATAGAAAGAGAGAGAGCGAGGGAGAGAGAGAGAGAGAGAGGGAGAGTGGTTGGGTGGGTGTATTGATGTATAACTGACGAAATAGTGTGTTGTAAGATGTACACTGTTTGCTTGGAGTTCTCCTTCCCGCCGAGTGGGAAGTCTTTCCTCGGAGATCACACGTAGAAACTGATGTAACAGGCTGAGTTATACGGTATTATTTACGTATCTGTAGAATATTAAAACAGCAGCGACTGTTCAGAGACGTTTTGCCACACAGCGTTCACTATTGTCGAGAATTGGCCACATTTTCCCACGTTTCGTTGTCAGTCGTTCGTAGCTTCCTCTGTCGTTTGCCACATATATATTTCTCTTTTATTTTATAGCTGCTCTCTATTTACCGACGCGACGACTTTCACAAGGTGTTCACAATATGAAAACAGACACTGGTGGATGTTTCGTGCAGTCTGATACGGCCTTCACCGTCAATATGCAGATACTATTCCGTTTTATGTGCATTTTTTACCATCCGCATTCTACAGTGGTATCATGTTCGTAATTTTATGTAAAAAGTGAATTTTTATATTGCGGTGTAAGGCAGCCAACCGAACGTCGATACACTGCATAGGTTAAAATGTTTGTTTGTTTGTGAAATGGATATCTGCATTACGATTGGTTTTCCGTTTGAATTTTGTTTTGTTTTATTTCGCTCTTTTCAATGCAGAACTGCGCCACGCTGTTTATATCGACACTGTATCTGACAATATTTGACTTACTTTTAACATTATTTTCCACAAAGGATCAGGTTAATTACTGGGGTGGGATTGGAATTACAAGGTAGATAATTTCAAGGATTCCATTAGAAGGGTAATTTAGATTATTTTATCAATTATGAGATGCAATACACGTCACTACGAACTTATTCGCGGATATTTCTGATACTGTGCAGATCCGCTTAGAACGAATTTGCAGATATGTGTTACACTCATAAGAGAGTAAGGTGTTTAAATCTAGCGCTTCTGCAGAGATGAAACGATGATGTCTAAACATCTGCATGTTCAGTCTCCGATGCTTATAAACAACAAAACACTATTGCAACATTCGAATACTGTTTTTCATTTTGTTGCTGTTCTTTTAACATCCAGGTAATTAGACGGAAACTGCGGGTTACATCTACATCTACATAGATACTCCACAAGCCACCGTACGTTGCGTGGCGGAGGGTACCCTGTACCTTATAATTAAGACTGGTGGGGAACTTTGGTTTTAAATTTCAAATTAAAAAATCTTTGCCTTTAGTTTTTAGATTTTTTTAACAGTCCCGAACAGCAAACAGTATAGGTCATTTTGATTCTTAGAAATAATTCCTAGGTCTAAAGCTTACTTCGATTCTATTTTCGATCAAAAATAACGGATCCAAAATGCACAACGTATTTCATAAACACAGTGAGCAGACATAACTAGTCAGCTCCAGTGTATGAAGACTTTGTGCTAATCTAAAATACTTACAGTTACTGTGATCGATGGCCTTGCTGCCATGTAGTTCCTCCCTTATACCAGCAGACTGACTTGTTTAGACACATAACTAAGAACTGTTAACCTTAGAAACACATTTGGAATCGTATTTTTCTGGTTTCTGGTGGATCAACAATCCGTCTTGCAACTCTCAATTAGTAACTCTATTTTCAACTCTGTTTCTATTGCAGTATTGTAACTACTACGATAATTAACTTTTGTAGACAGTGGTTTTGAGCACGGAAATATGTACATACAATAAGTTACGGAATGTGTTGTACCCAGAATATAGTATACCTAGAAACACATGATTTTCTCGGTCGGTAATTCAGTCTAGTGACTCATTTCAGAATCTCATGCAAAAACGCGCTCTAGAGACCGACATAAGCAGTTTCCCCCATTTGCTACAGTTTTTGTTTCCTTTCTTGTTTTGCCAGACATGGAATTATGTTATGTGCAGCGTTTGTAAATATTTCTAATTCTGCATGTTTAAGTACTGCATAATTTAAAGCTATTTTGGCTATAGCCTACTATTAATTCTTTAGTTACAGAACTGTATGTGAAGTAAAGTTCTATATATTTTTAAAACTGATTATACGGTATAACATGTGGATAATTAAGTCATACTTTCGCGGTCGTACACCACCTTGTACCTTGAAACAGGAGGAGGTCTTTTAACGTGGAACACATGATAGTTGCAAAATAACAAAATTTCGTTAGTTTCCTAAAAATTTTACTTGTGTTGAAATGGAAATTGGTGCTAGTCTCAAATAGTCTCATTTGCAAAGTGTCTGTACCTCGTAACTTGGTTTTTGGTGATACTTGTACTGAACTTAATTTCACTTACTTATTAATTATTGGTGTGTAGTAGAGCAATACTGACACAGTACTGACAAGATTTTCTCGATGGCAATACGTATAAATTACAAAAGAATATTTATTCCTTGTAATTACAAAAAAACTGCACTCAGTCACTTTTTTGGAATATTTATTTATTATTCCATGAATTGGCTTTCGAACCTATACAGGTTTACAGATTGTGTAAAAGTATCTGACCTGATGTACCAGCTGGCTATCGAAATGGAAACTCACATATGGACACTAACACAGAAAACGCCGCCCATACTCTCGCACATGTTCCATCTTATTGTCACAGAGCCAGCACCCAGAATTATGCTAGAAACAGTGATGTAACTTCTAGAAAACCATCTGAAGATAAACGTGAGAAGGTTCTGAAACTAGTTCATGGAATATTAAACTGATTGCAGTTATTTGTATTTGGATTCAATTAACAGCCACAGATTCTAAAATATTCTTAATGAATAAGCTTAATTTATTCCTTGGTATCGAGAGCTGGAAAACCGTCCCAGCTAGCGACATCCCAGCCACTTTAGCGGTGATGGAATGGATTAGTATATTAACAACAATTAAATGCGCCAATTGCACGTAGAATCTTAAAAAAAAAACGGTATGACAGTGACTGCAGGGGCAGTCTCTCTCTCTCTCTCTCTCTCTCTCTCTCTCTCTCTGTGTGTGTGTGTGTGTGTGTGTGTGTGTGTGTGTGTGTGTGTGCGCGCTTTTTGTATTCTGATGGGATTTCACGCATGCAATATAAAGTTGTGTAGAGGCAGACAATGGGCCATCAGCGGCGGGCGAGTGTTAGGGAGAGCAAACGGCCGCCATGGGGGCTTGTTCCCTTGGCTGTGTAGGGGGCGATATCGTTGACAAACTGTGCAGTGAACCCCCACCTGAGGGACAGCAGAGGAAGGGAACTTTGTGCGTGCGACTGGACAGTTGCTAGGTCAGTGGCATGCCATAGACTGCCAGGGCCGGGGACAATACATCAGGGTGCAATCGCGGTGGTAAAACCGCAACACCCACGTGTCCCCAAGTCTCACCTGCACCTTGACTTTAACAAGAAACGCTTGCACTGTGGTGTGAGGGAATTCAGAGAAGTGCTACAATGGGCATGCGAAAGCAAGGGCTCTGGTCGCAGGTAACATCTTTAGAAAGAGCACTAGGAACACCACCGACTGTGAGGTTATTGCGTCGCTGGTGGCCTACCAAGCCGATAGCGAGAGACAGTAAGAATTTTTATTCCTTTTTGTTTCTCATTATGTGTAAATCGCGTTGGTGAGAAAAACACCCTGTGTCATTGGTAGACAGTCTGTGACATAGGTCCTTAATTTCACTTTTTTTACTGAGAAGGACAGTAAAGAAGTCGGCTGGGAAAAATGAACACTTACATATTTCTTTACGAGCTCTGATTTCTCGTATTTTATTACGACGATTATTTCTCAGAATTTAGACTGGTAGTAGCACAATTTTTCTCATTCAGACGAGAAATTTGGTGATGGAAATGTGAAAAGATCTCGCAGCATTTTATTTTAATTATTGCCACTCCAACCCACTTTCATTTCCGTGACATTCTGCCCCCTATTTCGCGATGATGCAGAATGACCTGCCCTTCTCTGAACTTTTTCGATGGCCTCCGTTAATGCTATCTGGCAAGGATCCCATACCGTACAGCAGTAATGTAGGCAGTCTCTTTAGTAGATCCATTGCATCTTCCAATTTTAATAAAACGCAGTCTTTGGCTTAATTTTCACACAACACTATCTAAGTCATCATTCCAGTTTAAGTTGACCGTCATTTTAATTTTTAGCTGAATTGACAGTCTCCAAATTTCTTTTCACATTCACATGGATGACCTCACACTTTTCCTTATTATGGCTTTACTAGACAGAAATGAAAGCATCAGCTACAAAAAAAGTTAAGAGGACTGCTTAGGTAGTCTCCTAAATTTTATATATAGGTTGGGGACACTTCCTTGGGGAACACAGAATGTCATTACTGTTTTACTCGATGATTTTCCGTCGATTAGTACATACTGTGACCCTTCTGACAGGGAACCACGAATACAGTCGCACAGCTGAAGCGATACTACACAGGGGCGCAATTTGGCAAGACGTCTCTTGTGAGCAACTGTTTGAAAAGCCCTATGAAAATCTAAAAATACGGAATCAATGTGAGATCCTCTGTCGATAGACTCATTTTTTCGTGTGGATAAAGAGGTAGTTGTGTTTCACAAGAACTATATTTTCTGAATCCTTGGTATGCGTTAATAGACGTCTGCCTTCAAGGTAATTCATTATTTTCGAACACAGTAGATGGTCCAAAATCCAGCTGCAAAGAGACATCAGTGATATGGATATTTAATTCTAAGGATTACTCCTGTTTCTGGTCTTGAGAGCTGGTTTGCCTTGATGAAATTTCTAGTCTTTTGGTACTGTTCCTTCGTCGAGCGAGTAGTGTAAATTTGTTAGGTATGGGGCTATTAAATCAGCAGAGTCGTCTGGAACGAAGTACACAGAACGTGAATATGTTCAGTCTATAGCTTTTCTCTCTGTCGTGTCATGATATTTCAGTTCATTACCTACGGTAGCTCATTAGAAGTCGAAACACAAAAGAGAAGTTATATTATGTCTTGACTTTTACACTGCCGGCCAATAAGATTGCTACAACACGGAGACCACGTACACTTAGCAACAAACTGGTCTGAATTGTACTAAATACCTGGATACGCAAATGATTTTTATTTCTTTGCACCAGCATAAAATAGGTACGAGAGTTGTTTCGTAAGTAATGCAGCACACGTTTTTTTTCTGAAAGCAGGTTGGTTTTATTCAGTATTCCAGTACACCATATTATTCCCCACTCTCTTGTCTGTTAAATCCTATTTTTCAGCCAAACATCTGTTCAACGCGACGGCTTTGTGGCATACAAAATTTTACTTGTCGACGTCGCACCTAACGTCTTGCTGTATCAACAACCCACATATTACTTCCCGCGGAGTGCCCCTTTTGGACCAAACGGACGGAAGTCCCATAGTGCTCAGAGCCATTTGAACCATTTTAGCCGAGCAAGTGGAACAATGAGAGAATATTTTCACTCGTAATATTTGCTAGATAACTTAAGAATTACTTAATAAACATTAGGAAACTAAAATTATTCCCATTTAACAAACATATTTTTAATACCATCCACAATAAAGGTTAACGGTTAATAAAGTCCCATAAACTTGAGCAAGGATCACCTTTTCATTCTGTGAATGAAGCCAGTAGGTGACATAGGGGACAATCAGACGTACATTAAATGTTACACCATTAAGGAAGACCACTCATTAAAAATTATAATAACAAATTAATGAAGATTCATTTAAAGCAATTAACATCAATAGCAATTAATTAAGTCACTTCTCAGCAAATGTATCAGAACCAAATCTTTCAGTTCTACAACAATGTTGGATCGTGGAATACGTCGGATTACCGACACAGAAAGCTAAAATTTACCAAACAGCAGTTTCTCCAAACCTAGAACTATCTTAATAGTGTACAACACTTAGGTTATCCAGAACTACTCTAATTCGCCTTTCTTGGGCATAAGGTAGAGTAGATAATTAACCTCTTATTTCACTCTCCTGGAACACTGAGAGGCAATAGACACTCGGGCAACTCTTACTCCAGCGTGGCTCGGGAAAGAGTATGGCTCCACCAGGAGGAGGAAACATTTACCCCAGCTGGAAAGGGAACTCGTCTAACACGAGCCACTAGGTCGGACGAAGACCATACAGAGGCAAAGGTAGCTTTATTTGAGCTCACAAGAATTGATAACTTCTGCAAATGAGATTCCGGCAGAACTAACGCAGTAGCATCAATAAGGGACTTCGGAGCTGAGGCGTGCAAGTCAACAACCGCCTCTACCCAATAGGCCCAACATTTCAGACAGACTGAGCACCCGACATCAGTCGTGGTTAGGCGTATTACCAAACAGAAACTCTAGCACTACCTTAAATATAATTAAATAGAGCACTTAAATGCCATGGGGACTAAACTCCTTAACACAAGAATATATACACAATAACAACGACTAAAGTTAAATATGCCTACGTACTAAAGCACAACAGATATTGGCGAACAGTAACATAATCTCGCATTTCAGACATCCATAAAATTAATTGGTTCTTTGTTTCCGCCAGACAGTACAAGGTTATTTAACATTTTACCACGTGCTTATCTAAATAGTGACCTACACCGTCCATGGGACAACAACGGCTTGCAGAAGCTCCACAGCCAAATTTTTTTTTCTTTTTTTTTGTTTCTGTACGACGCGCGCCTTAAGTCAGCATGGCGTTCAAATGGACGATCAAGCAAGGCGGCAGTAACACACAGGCAAGGAAATTTCCGATCACAAACTCGAAGCAGAGAAACGTTGCTACACAGTTATTTATAGCTCCCACACCACCGGGAGATTGGCCCCGCCAGGCGACGACCGCTGCACTAACTAGATCAAAAAATCTTACTTTCAGTGACGACACCACCTTCTGGAGATTACTGGCAGCCACAGACGGACTTCATAGCTCCCCCAGCCCACGAACGGAAACCAAACATTGACCACAGATTTACAGCCTCTTGCGTCCTCACGCCCCGGGTTTTGGGCCCATCCAGACTTAGCATAGAGGGACCGAGGGCCCCGCGGCAGAACGGCCGTCCAGGGCCAAACACTCGTCTCAACTGCCTCCTCCGCCTTGGGCACGGCACACAGCGCCTCCTCCCAGCTAGCGCGCTAGCGGCGCCCTCTAGGAAAACGCGGAAACTCCAAACAGGAGTAAACCAAGGGAAAAACAGGAACCGTGGCAAACGACACGGTTCAGTACCCCAACTGGTGGAAGAGTGTGTCAGTAGTACCAACAGAGACGTCCTGTTGCGCTGCGATGTGTTTGATTGTGATCTGTAGATCACCTCCAATGAGAGGGTCAGCACGCTCCATTGTTGCAGGTGTCAGCGGTGTGTGGCCGGCCAGCGTTCGGGACACGCTTGCGCGATCTTCTCGCGATGATGACAGACGCCTAGCCCAACGACTCACCGTGCTTCTGTTCACTGCCAGGCCTCTGAAAACATTCTGCAAGTGCCCCTGAATAACTGCGATGCTCTTTTTTTCGCGCAAAAGGAACTCAATGATAGCTCTCTGCATGGAACGTACCTCCGTTACATACACCATTTTGAAGGCTATGTATAGCGCTGCCAACAACCGGAAATTCATGAAACTATAGGGGCTGACGCGGGAATATTCCTCGATGCCTTACAACAAATTTCGCATTTTTTCAACCGAAATTGGCCAAGAAAAAATATGTGTTGCATTACTTACTGAACGACCATCGTAAAAATAACAAATGGTTCAAATGGCTCTGAGCACTATGGGACTCAACTGCTGAGGTCATTAGTCCCCTAGAACTTAGAACTAGTTAAACCTAACTAACCTAAGGACATCACAAACATCCATGCCCGATGCAGGGTTCGAACCGGCGACCGTAGCGGTCTTGCGGTTCCAGACTGCAGCGCCTTTAACCGCACGGCCACTTCGGCCGGCGTAAAAATAACGCCATTTATATTACGCACATACTCCTTAGTAAGTTCGCGCAGCGGGTGTCTCATACTGTAACCGCATTTCTGAGTTAGTTGTTTGTGTGAAGATGGCGCTCTGTTTTGAGTAAAAAGTCAGACATGAGACACAAGAGGGTGGCCCATCGATTTTGCGGGATCCACAAATACCACGCGGATATGGAATCAATTGCTTTAGGAGAGCCATACTCAACGCTATGCAGGGCCTTAGCGCCACCACGCAACTGACTCCTAGACACCTCTTGGCAGCGACTACGATTGATGTAATCTGCCATTAAGTTGAAGCAGACTGCAATGATGTATCCACATAAGTCATCCCAGCTTAGTGCGACTAGATGCCGATCCAGGTTACTACCAAGTTGGCAGCCCTGAGTGCTAAATTTTGGACTCTGTAGTCCCAAAAATTACGTACAAATTCCATCATGTCTTTTACTGCTGTCTGTCTAAGCAAAAGTTAAGTTTCGTTATATACCATGCACCGCCATGTATTCTTATCGTTTTCGTAACTCATAGACTAATGTTACGTAACTTCTTGATATACACTCACATTTTAAATGTAGGCTGTACTTACACTGAGAAACAAAATTAAAGGGCCTCCCATTCCGATATAGAGGTTTCACATACGGCACAAAAGGTCTACAAACTTCCTTTATAGCGGTTGGAAAAATATGGCAGCCTGTGACGTCACCCTCGGGCTCGGTGAGGCTTCAAAGAACAAGGTATCGAAACATGCGAAAGAAGGCCACAGATCAGAATTTCCTGTGAGATGTAAGGTGATTTAATAATGTTACACTGACCTCGAGTTTCACCACCATTCTGCCCAATGCCTGAGTGGACGTGTCATACGATGGGAAGGTCTTCACATCCCCCTCTAACTCACGTATCCCTTCTTTTGATGCCGCCAAGAAAAGTCGTCAATGAAACCACCCTTTTCCTTCAAGCGTCGTTTCTCGCACACGTTGCGGACACGCTGTGCAGTGAGCAATGAAACATCAGACGAGTCAACCCCTCTCTAACATCATGGAACTTAAACTGCATTGAATGTTATCGAACCCTATTGGAGTGTAGTGCGAACGCAATGTTTTCCTATGGGGTTCAAGGTGGAACCACGGCAACATGTTCAAAACCATTCGATGAAATTTGCACGTGATCCAAAGTAGCAAAGTGTGTCCACGCTTTTTCAATCCTCACTCTCCAGTAGCGCAGTAAGAGGAGAGGGGGAAGGTGCGACGTGGACCAATAGATGAATAAAACGACAAAGGGTCACTCTAAGACCCACCAGTCCTGTTCAGCAACACCCTCTGGGGCCCCATGCAGTTTCGTAGAGCATTTCAAAAATGTAGCTATGCAGGGAGAACCCTTTGAGAGTGCCCTAGGTTCCTGTAGGCAAGCAACGTCCTGACCCCCACTCCGACCCCACTTGCGCACTAGCATGGGCGAGAGCAGCTGCGCAGCCTGCCTGCAGGCGCTTAGGTCTCCACCACGGGTTGCCTCTCTACAGGTACATTTTGTAAAGCGCTCAGGGAAGGGAAAGGTGGGCAGGTGGTTCCGAGGGTGTCTTCGAACTGGATAGTCTTAGAGTACCCCGTTATCCGCCATCAGTGATCACCCAGCAGGAAAGTGTGAAGCAGGAGGGCTGAAAAATCATAGGGACCCATTGCTGCTTCAGATCACATTTATATTTCGTTTAAAGGGGTTTGAACGACTACTAGTTGTTCTTGTACACCAGAGCACTGTTGATTCTTGGCGGTGGTGCATCTGTTACGTTGTTTCTCTCGGCCAGCCGTATGAAGTCCGTGTGCTTACAATGCTGGTCGCCACGATTCTGTCCTCCATCGCAGAGGCGTCAAAAGGTGGGGTGAAACGTGGGTAAGAGGGGATGTGACGACCTTTCCGTCGTGTCACACGTCCACGAAGGCGTTGAGCAGAACTGTGGTGAAGTTTGGTCCCCGAGGTTGCCAATCTAACATTATCAGTTCCGTACGTCTGGCGCGTATGTCGCGACACAGTACTGCTTGACGCGTCGCTGAGTCTCAGTGTGACGTCACAGGGCGTCACGCTTTTGTAGAACTATAGAGGAAAGTTGTGAGCACCTTTGAGCCAAGTGTCGAACTTCTACGTCGTAATGGGAGACAGTTAAGGGTATTCGAAAAAGTGACTCTTTCACAGTTTTGCTGAATGCAGTTCCTTAAAAAGCAAAACATTTTCGTTCTGCATTTATGTGTAAACTGAACTGGGTCTGTCGGTCTACACGTTGGTTCCTCATCTGCCCAACAATTAAAAAACTTATTAAAGATTGTTGAATAACGTTGTGACTGCGACTAATAACATCGCACACAGCGTTATATAAAATAAAAATCGCTTTAAGCGATGACGTCCTTCGTGATGTTTGAGTATCTGTGTTACAATGCAGTAATTGGATATTGATCTCACATCTGGGTTGATAGCTCAATTGTCCTTGGGAATTAATGCTGCTTTTTCGTTCTGGTTGTCATTATTTCTATTAATGATGTGTCTACGACGAGTATATTTACATTTCTCCTAGAGCCCATTACATTCGTTTTTCATAAATAAGTCTCATAATAGCTACATTCCCTTTGGCTAGAGTGTTTAGTAAATTAATTACTGTTGCTAGTTAAGTAATCCTTGATTAATGTGCTAGACATATTTTTGTAGAAGAATAGCTTGAAACAAATGCGGGATGACACTTTGGAAACCCACAGCGATTCAAATATAGTAAGGTATCGTGTCTTATTACCCTGATATTAACAAGACGTTAAATTTCACACATCTCGTTGACTCCCGAAAAGATCCTATCCTCTCCATTATTATTTTCGGCGTGGCGTACAACATTTCGTCTATAATTGTTTCTATGGCGTGTTCTAATCTTTGATTAATAACTTTCCTAGAAGTGAGCTCTAGGCAAAAATTCGTTTTTATTTCTTTAAAAGTCTTCCAGTGGTATAGAGATAATATCTTTGTCCATCAATCGAAGCGTATTTGGTGTCAGCCGCTGATTAAATTTTGAATAAATATTGTCATCAATGGCGGCCGAAGACTTCCAGTACATGCAGACATGCACTTTCTGCCCACGACAATCACTAATCGCATGAGGACGCAGATAACGATAGAAATCACAATATACCAAGTACATACCGTGTCTATCCATAGGAAATGTTGTATGTAAATGATGAAAGTGACGTAATGGTATTTCCATTGGAAAAAGATTCCGGATTAATACCTCTTTCGTATCTCTGGGAGGGGTGAACCATGGGAGGTCACTACGAGAAGAAGATTGAATAATCAATGAAAGCTTAACATTTTATGAATCGGAGGTTACAATATCGGAAGTTTGAATGTGGTAGGGATGCAAGAAAATGTGTAATGGGAACTGCAAAGACTCAGACTTGGTAGTGTGGTGGTCAGCGAATAGAGGAAAGAAGATAAGGCTTTCTATCCACACGGTTATAAGATGAAAACAGATGCATCAGAGAATAGTGTAACGGAGACAGGATTCGTAATGAGTAGGAAAGTATGACAGAGGATCAGTAATGTGAACAGTTCACTGATAGTTCTGGTAATACGTACCATCAACTTCGGCTACTAGTTTCAAGCGTCTTCTTCAGGCTACAAAAAATATTTAAAACATAAAGAATTAAAATAAGTTTAGTGATACAATAAAACCATCATATGAGATGGATACAAGGAAATAATTATTTACTAAAAGTAATGTGAACAACAGTAGTTTGTAGACATAAGGTATGCGTTCATCAGATTTGTTAAGACAACTATGGAAAACAATGGTGTCACTGTAACGGAATGTAGCAATCCTACAAAATAAATGTTCAAGAAATGAACCACATTTAGTAAGAAATCAAAAATTAGGGATATCATAAAGAAAATGTAATAGTAATAGTCGAAAAAGTCAGTTATAATGTATGAAAGCCTACAGCAAAATTAAAGAGACCTTTGGAGAAAAGAGAGCCACTTGTATGAATATCAAGAGCTCAGATGGAAACCCAGTTCTAAACAAAGAGGGGAAAGCAGAAAGGTGGAAGGAGTATATAGAGGGTCTATACAAGGGCGATGTACTCGAGGACAATATTATGGAAATGGAAGAGGATGTAGATGAAGATGAAATGGGAGATACGATACTGCGTGAAGAGTTTGACAGAGCACTGAAAGACCTGAGTCGAAACAAGGCCCCGGGAATAGACAACATTCCATTACAACTACTTACGGCCTTGGGAGAGCCAGTACTGACAAAACTCTACCATCTGGTGAGGAAGATGTACGAGACAGGCGAAATACCCTCAGACTTCAAGAAGAATATAATAATTCCAATCCCAAAGAAAGCAGGTGTTGACATATGTCAAAATTACCGAACTATCAGTTTAATAAGCCACAGCTGCAAAATACTAACGCGAATTCTTTACAGACGAATCGAAAAACTAGTAGAAGCAGACCTCGGGGAAGATCAGTTTGGATTCCGTGGAAATGTTGGAACACGTGAGGCAATACTGACCTTACGACTTCTCTTCGAAGAAAGATTGTAGACTTAGAGAAAGCTTTTGACAATGTTGACTGGAATACTCTCTTTCAAATTCTAAAGGTGGGAGTGGAAGGCTATTTACAATTTGTACAGAAACCATATGGCAGTTATAAGAGTTTAGGGGCATGAAAGTGAGCAGTGGTTGGGAAGGGAGTGTGACAGGGTTGTAGCCCCTCCCCGAAGTTATTCAATCTGCATATTCAGCAAGCAGTAAAGGAAACAAAACAAAAATTTGGAGTAGGTATTAAAATCCAAGGAGAAGAAATAAAAACTTTGAGATTCGCCGATGACATTGTAATTCTGTCAGAGACACCAAAGGACTTGGAAGAGCAGCTGAATGGAATGGACAGTGTCTTGAAAGGAGGATATAGGATGAACATCAACAAAAGCAAAACGAGGATAATGGAATGTAGTCGAATTACGTCGGGTGATGCTTGGGGAATTAGAATAGGAAATGAGACACTTAAAGTAGTAAAGGAGTTTTGCTATTTGGGGAGCAAAATAACTGATGATGGGCGAAGTAGAGAGGATATAAAATGTAGACTGGCAATGGCAAGGAAAGCGTTTCTCAAGAAGAGGAATTTGTTAACATCGAGTGTAGATTTAAGTGCCAGGAAGTCGTTTCTGAAAGCATTTGTATGGAGTGTAGCCATGTATGGAAGTGAAACATGGACAATAAATAGTTTGGACAAGAAGAGAATAGAAGCTTTCGAAATGTGGTGCTACAGAAGAATGATGAAGATTAGGTGGGTAGACCACGTAACTAATGAGGAGGTATTGAATAGGATTGGGGAGAAGAGAAGTTTGTGGCACAACTTGACTAGAAGAAGGGATCGGTTGGCAGGACATGTACTGAGGCATCAAGGGATCACAAATTTAGCATTGGAGGGCAGCGTGGAGGGTAAAAATCGTAGAGGGAGACCAAGAGATGAATACACTAAGCAGATTCAGAAGGATGTAGGTTGCAGTAGGTACTGGGAGATGAAGGAGCTTGCACAGGATAGATTAGCATGGAGAGCTGCATCAAACCAGTCTCAGGACTGAAGACCACAACAACAACAACAACAATGTATGAAAAATGTATGCAAAGTATATAGTAGTAGAAAATGACACTAATCAACCGCAATGTAAAACTGTTTAATGTAGGACTGTCTGCAACATCAAACTGAATTATTTCTTAAGTTAAAGATATACGAAAAGGTAATGTCATAGACAAAAATATGTTAACCTTACAAGTGCGTACATATGAAAAGTAAGATGAAGGTGGACCGTATTATTGAAAAAGTACTCTTTCCGGTAAAAGATCACCTTAAGTAGAAATCGTTACGAAAATGAGGTGGATTAAAAAAAAAATGCTCTGTTGTGGAAGAGCAAGAACGAAGCGATGGGTTGATATAGGCAATTGTAAGAAGACGCTACATCAACTTAGTAACGGACGTGATAGTATGTAACGAGCGAGCGAATTCAGAATTAAGATATACAATGCAAAGGGTCTATTTACTAATTGAAAAATGTTGGCTGGATGTATGAAATGTATTAAGTAGAAAGGGAGTATGCATAAAAATTACCAGATATAAAAACATTTGATTATCATGTGGACGACAAAGCATCATTAAAACTTCGATTGAGAATAAAAATGGGTTATGCGGGATATATAAGTGATCTGTGCAATGGCACATCAAAGAATCGGGCAATTCATAGGGGTAAGTGAATGTGATCCAATACCATTAGGTCAACCATATTAAAATACATATTTAAAGTGTTAGTGTAGGGGGGAAATGGTTACATGTAATGATAGAATCCATAGCTAAAGCAGAAAATCAAAAGAATCGTGTAAATAGTAACGGGTGACAAACGGAGGGCGTTATTGCAAGAATGTAATCAAAAATTAAAGATTACAGAAGAGCTGTAACAGTTATCTGTTATCAACATGAAGTTAAAAAATAAATTCAACGTTACGCAGTGATCCTCATGACTCTACTGTATATATCAGATATTTTACATACGCTAATCAAAGAAAAGAAAGAGGCCACGTAAACTCAGTACAAGAGATAGTTTTTAAGAGGGTAAGTATACCATGACCAGCTAAACGTACTATTATAAACAAAAACATTGGGTAATGATATGTGGTTTAAAAGATGAAAGGACAATGTAGATGAACCATCTGTCGATGCAGATTGAAGAAACGTATTAGAAACATAACCGTTGTTCTGACCTGTTGTATACATGGCTGAAGCGCTAATCCAACAATGTGGCTGCGTAGAACGGTCCAGACGTACGTAGGAACGTTGAGTTTACGATGTAGCCTGACGTTTACTGTACCTTTATTAGCAGCAATGATATTACTCATCAATTTAAGAGCAAAATTGCGGATACGAAGTAGACGAAATAATGGAGTTCTGCTACCTTGGAAGTAAAATAAGGAATGACGGACGAAACAAGGGGGACGTAACAAGCAGGCTTGTACAAGGAAATAGCGTGTTTCTACCACAAGAAGTCTACTAGTGTCAGAGATGGAGTTTAATTTGGAGAAAATGTTGTGAGACTATACTTCTAGAGCAAAGCAATGTATGTTAAAGAATGATGCAGTGGGAGAAAACAGGAAAAAATAAAAATTGAAGGTACTGAGATATGGTGCTGTAGATGGAAGGTGAAAATTAGCTGGACTGATGAGATAAGGAATGAGGAGGTTCTGTGCAGAGTCGGCGAAGAAGGGAAACACTGGCAAGAAGAACGGGCAGGATAGTAAGACATGCCTTAAGGCGTCCGGGATTAACCTCCATTGCAATAGAGGGAGCAGCAGTGTGTGAAAGCTGTAGGGAAGGCCGAGAGTGTAATGCTGTAAATGATAACTGTGGACCTGGGGTGCATGTATTACTCTGAGATGAAGAGACTGGTACAAGAGAGGTATTCTTGGCGGCTTGCATCAAACCAGTCAGAACACTTAAAAAATCTTTCAGTATTTGTGGTACAGTTATTTGTTAATTGACGGCGTTTGTGTTTGTTTAATATACATAATGTGTTAGCTAAGACAGATCACCGTAAATATATCCAAAATGAATAAATGTATCGAGGTTCAGTGTTCGCCAAGTTATAGCGGACAATATGGCAAACTTCCTGACGTCCGCAAGTAATTTTTATCGTTTACTTTTACCGAATTACGACATCGAATTCTGTTACTAATGAAGCTATATACTTTTTTCTGCGAGATATGAAAGAAACTTCTAAGGGACCTTCAACAACACAACATGCACGGGGCTTGATCAAACAATATCAAGACAACAGCTCCAAAAATCACCTGCCCTTCGTTAGGAGAAGAGGGTTCCGCAAACGTCTGGATAATTATACAAACTTTAAGCAAAAAGGTATGGTTCTTGTGTTTACCTCTGCGCTTCAAGCTTAAACTTCACAATCATTATAAAAGAACTTCTAGACACTGGAAGCGAGGAGAATAATACACGTGCCGGCCGTGGTGACCGAGCGGTTCTGGGCGCTACAGTCTGGAACCGCGCGACCGCTACGGTCGCAGGTTCGAATCCTGCCTCGGGCATGGATGTGTGTGATGTCCTTAGGTTAGTTAGGTTTGAGTAGCTCTAAGTTCTAGGGGACTGATGACCTAAGTAGTTAAGTCCCATAGTGCTCAGAGTCATTTGAACCTCAATAATACACGCCAAGGGAAAAGAAGAGGAACTGATGAATGAAACGAAACCAACATTTTAGCAGCAGTAACACAAGACGCTGATGTCATTAAGAGGCATCTTGAGAGTACGAGAGGGAACAACCAAACGAGTTTTCTGTTAACAGTACAGTCAGTTGCATTTCATCCTCTTCACATTTCGCTGCATCTGCTGCTTCATGGCAATGATATCCAAATGTGGTTGTGGTTCACCGAACGTTATTACGGAAAGCGCAAAGTGATGCGACATATCTACGTAAAATTTTGTGTGTGGAAGAAGCTTCGTTTACATACAATCTTCACAATATGCACAAATTGTCAGTACAAAATCCATGTTGACTCAAAGAAGTTAACAGAAACTCCGCTCTTGGTCTACCAACATTTTGTGCGTGTTTTTCAGGACCCCTATCATTGGTTCTTGTCTTATTTATGGGATTTTAAATACACTCAAGTAGCTATACGTCGTAAGATATGTCGCTGCCGCAGAAACTGGAAGTAATGCAGTCATTGTGGTACTACCACGGCGTATGACCCTTCTAGTATACACATATAACGACAGACCTCTTAAGAGAACATATGGAGACCACAGGTACGGTCGTTCAGGAAATGCAAAACGGTCTTCCTACTCACCAGACTTACATTTCTATTCTTTTACCGGTGCAGAAAACTAAAACAAGAAGTGTATTACGGAACACTGACGACTCCCGAAGAAATGAAATGACTCATAACACAGGTCTGTGCTGCTGTTAACTCAAGATGAAATTTAGTGCGCAGTATTGATTTTACAGAATGGTATACAACGGCAAGCGTTTGTGGAACTTCTACCCCTGAAGGCTGAACAATAGTCCGCGCGCTGTTATCTTTATTCTAGTTTATCAAAGCCCATACAAGTCAAGTGGTTGAAGTTTTCTTAGAAGTATTTAGAAATTGCCGCAGGAAAATGGTATACAGGTCCATTACAAAGAAAAAAAAAAGCCGGTTTCGTAATTCGACGACTACAAACAATAATAATCACTTTCCGTCGGGAAGTTTGTCATATTGCCGAAAACCGAGCGCCGATGTATTTTTTCATTCTGGATATACACTTGGAAAGAGACGTCCGTTTTGATCCCACGGCATGTGCTACCCGGGAGATAGTATATGTACTGATAAGGATTTCAACGTCGTCCGTCAATAGATAGTATAGTAGCATAGCAACCAAAGCGCCATCTTTCTCTATTCTTTAATAGGGAACGCTGACGGCCAGAAGACTCAGTGTGGCGCAAATGTGTAAAGCAAGTAGGCAGCCACTCCAAACAGTCGCACTCGTGCTTCCTACAACCAACTGAGCGACCTTCAAAGGCGTCAGATTGTGACCTTGCAAGTGCCGGGATGGTCCTTTCGGAGAGCTGCCACACAAGTTGGACGTGATGCGTCAGTTGTCCAACGATGCTGCTATCAGTGGTCACGTGAAAATTCTCACACCACTAGACGAGGTTCTCGACGTCCATGCAAACGCGGTCACCTGCCAGGATAGCCGTATTGTAAGGGCAGCAGCGGCAGGTCCTATAGCTACCACAGCAAGGATAAGGAGACTTGTGATCCCAGACATGACAACACGAACTGCGTCGAACCCGTTATTATCAGTGGGACTGCTGGTGGGCACACCTCTTGCCCATCTTCTACTCACGCCACAGCATTGTGGTGCTCGTTTCGACTGCTTCCATCAGGGGAGCACCTGTAAGATGAAATGTCGTGCCGTCGCCCTCATCGATGAAAGCAAATTCTGCCTGCATGCGAGTGATCGTGGTTTGCGCGTACGACGTAGACGTGTGGAGCGCTAACTCCTAGGCAACTTACTCCAGATCGCATTGTCCCCACACCAGGGCTTATGGTCTGGGGTGCGATGAGCTACAACTCTCGTTCACCTTTGGTGTTTCAGAAGGGAACGCTAACCATTGATCAGTTCATGCAGAACTTTATTAGACCCGTTTATTGGTCGTTCTTGCAACAGGACGATACGTTGTTCCACCAGGATAGTGCTCGCCTAAGCAGTGCCCATGAAACTCAGGTACTCTGAAACAAGTACAGGAACTTCCCTCACCAGGATGATCTCCGGATTCGTCTCCAGTGGAGCACGTGTGGGAAATAATGGGACGAGAACTGACTCGTACAACTCCTCAACCAACAGCTCTTACTGAACTACGTGAACAGGTGGAGCAGGCATTCCATAACGTATCCCAGGACGGTATCCGCTATCTGTATGATTGCGTGCAAGAGTCAACTCCTGCATTGCCGGCTTGTGGAGGCTTCAGCGCGTACTCTTATCGATGTTTCAGCATGGATCGACACCTGGTACCTCAGAACCACTTGTACTGTTGATACGTAACTGTAATCATTTCCTGTACTCCATATAAAACTTAGCAACAATTAATCTTGTGTGAATTGGAAACCGTAAAAGGATATACCAATTTTGTTTTCGGTAGTGTGTTTTCGGTGGCTAGTCTTAGCTACCTCTACGTGGTTTGAAGACACATTGACTTTTTCGTGTTCAGACGTTCGTATTTCAGTGTCCTTACGTTATTTTGTTTGTTCTATTGTGTCTCTTACCGTCTTTGATATGTATCTTTCCTCGGAATATATCTGCAGCTATGACCACCCTTACTTATAATGAAGCATTCGGTACAGTGAACATCAGCATCATAGAAGTCCGTTAACAAGGATATAACTTTGTGTGGGTAATTGAGACATACTGGGTTTATTCAGCTAACTGAAGTGATGGGAAATTAAACTATGTTGCGACTCGCTTCCAGATGCAAGCTTCATTTGTCGCTGTCGCTCGACGCAAATATCTGTTTCGTTTGTTGTGGTCGTTCAATACAAAGAATACTCCGTTAGTGGTTTGTATAACCGCTCCGTAAGAGTAACACAAACTTCGCCAGAGTAGTACCAAAATAACGACTCGTTTGAAACAAAGCATTCGCTGCAGTCAGGAACATCCTAGAAGTTTGGCCGTGACAGTAGCAGCACAACTATTCTGGGACCGCCGTCAGCTTCCAGCCAGCCAGGGACACCGCGAGCGGCCTACAACGGGCCATCGGCCAAATACGAGCACAAAGACGATCGGAGATGGGGCACGTCCCTGGCTGAGAAATCAACAGGTCCGCTAATGAACTGAGCCGGCCAGATAAACAGTGGACGCCCTTAATTAAGCCGGCTGGCCTCGTCCGTCCTTTTTGTGTGCGCCAGCTCCCCCCCCCCCACTCCTCCCCACCACTGTCACCCACTAAACCACCCTTAGCCCCACCCCCTCCACCTCAGCCCTCTCGAGCCCAGCCAATCCGCTTTGAGCGTCGCGCGGAGGAGGCCGACTGTGGGCGAAGCGCCACTTGGCGCCGGATAGCAGCCCCACTCCCCGGTTTCTAAAAAGAATGCCTCCTCCGAGAGCTTTGGCCAAAGCCGCCTTAATTCCTAGGATCAACTGCAATTGAGTGGTTTTAATTATAGTCTTATCATTTGCAATGGATACTGCACTCATCTATACTTTCAAAACTTATCATCTAACCTCCCATTCCGTGTACCACCATTCGACTGTTTCTTCCGAAATTTTGGTTATGAACTAATACAGGGGACTGAATACTCAAATTTCGGAAACGAACTGTTTACGTTCTACGTTTCGAACTACATGTTGTTAGCATATTTCATGCATCGCTAAGAGAAATTTTCCGGGTAAATTGAAATCTGTATCACTATTTCACCATCACTATTTCGAGAAAAACCTAAACCCATACCACTAATATAATTTTCGCAAAATCTTGATAAGGTGATGTAATCTAGAGTAGAAGCTCATCCAAGCAACAATAATATCTTTAGACATCCATAACACGTAAGCTTAGTAATAATATGTTCACCAACCTGTGAAACATCCAGGACCATGGTCGCAGTACTCCACGAAATACAAAAGTGACATAAAATGCAGTGACAAACATGACCTGCAAGGTCAGAAATTAGGATGTAACACTCATAAGAAGATACTTACGTCGCAATGTTATCTCAAATCCAGCACTACCTATCATATATCTTACAAACACAGGAAACGTAATTTTAAATAATATCTATCCAATATTCAGTGACTGTGTGAGAAGCAGACACTGATCAGTTCGAATAAAAATAATAAACTGGGTCGGGAGAGACAATATCAGAATCACATATGTTTACTAACATCTTGACCGAGAACCGTGGAATACGATGATATGAGAAACGTGACTAATATAGGAAGAAATCAACCACTGTAATATCTTACAGTAAAACACATAGAATAATGATTATTTACGTTTTGTTTTTAAATACAAATATACTTACAATATTTTGAAAAGGAATTTATGTCCAAGTGTTTTACCAAAGGTCTTCATAATCTTTGATTTCTTCATGCATTACCCATATTTACAATACCTTTGTATCCCACACTCTTTCACTATGATGTTAGTGAAGATATGTGATTCTAATTTTGACTCTTCCAAGCCAGTTTATTGTCTTTAACTGTGCCTCTCACACAGTCACAGTGTATTGGATCTGTACTGTAAGAAATTAATCATGCATGTTGTGTTTTAGTATGAAGCATGCGATGAATTTTTAGGTTTGGAAAACGTTTTTGATGTAAATCTTCTTACGAATGTTACATCCCAATTATTGACCTTTCTGGTCACATTTGTCACTTCATTTTATTTCATTTTTCTTTTTTACCTCATACAGGACCGTAAGTAGTCATAAACTCAGACAGGATGATGAATAAATTCTGTTACAAGTCATCATTCACGCTATGCATTTCATAAAATATATAATGCTGATATCCTTCAAGAAAAGACATTTAAAAAATAGTATACTCGATAAACCACAGTTTGAGTTGCAGAAGAGTTACTCAACTAAAAATTCCATTTGCACATTCATGCACCAAGGTTTACAAAAACTAAGTAACAAAATGGTACTGGTTGGGTATTTTGCGTGTCTTATCTAAGGTATCTGATGTGTCAGATACAATATGCTTCTAGTAAATCTGTGGTTTTATGGATTTTATAGTATAGCCAACCAGTGGATTATGTCATATCAAACCAAAAGAATGCAGAATGCTGTATTTTTATAGTATAGCAAACCAGTGGATTATGTCATATCAAACCAAAAGAATGCAGAATGCTGTACTTAGTAATTTAACCAGTATAGGCGGTAGAGATCCTTCTGGCGACATAATCTTAGGTCCCATGTTGCTTCTCATATAAACTAAAGACTTCTCATATGATATACAAGATGTATAATTAACTTAAAATGGGATGAGAAGTTCCGCCTTATGCAAGACACCTTTTTTCTTTTGTTTCACCCATATACAGGGTTATTAAAAATGATTGAAGCGATTTCACAGCTCTACAATAACTTTATTATTTGAGATATTTTCACAATGCTTTGCACACACATACAAAAACTCAAAAAGTTTTTTTATACATTCAAAAATGTTCGATATGTGCCCCTTTAGTGATTCGGCAGACATCAAGCCGATAATCAGGTTCCTCTCACACTCGGCGCAGCATGTCCCCATCAATGAGTTCGAAAGCATTGTTGATGCGAGCTCGCAGTTCTGGCACGTTTCTTGATAGAGGAGCTTTAAACACTGAATCTTTCACATCACTATGCGTGAAACTTGCCCGCACACGTTCAAACGTTTCTTCGCACACTGCAGGCTGACCAGTTGATTTCCCCTTACACAGGCATCCAGAAGCTTTAAATTGCGCATACCATCGCCGAATGGAGTTAGCAGTTGGTGGATCTTTGTTGAACTTCGTCCTGAAGTGTCGTTGCACTGTTATGACTGACTGATGTGAGTGCATTTCAAGCACGACATACGCTTTCTCGGCTCCTGTCGCCATTTTGTCTCACTGCGCTCTCGAGCGCTCTGGCGGCAGAAACCTGAAGTGCGGCTTCGGTCGAACAAAACTTTATGAGTTTATCTACGTATCTGTAGTGTGTCGTGACCATATGTCAATGAATGGAGCTACTGTGAATTTATGAAATCGCTTCAATCATTTGTAATAGCCCTGTATGTTTCAGCACTTTTGTGCTGTCATCAGTGGGTTCTATTTTTATTTTTAACTTACATTATGGTATCGTCCTACTGTTTTGGTAGCTGTTATGCTACACAATATACAACATGTCATAGTTTTGAAGTTGTGGTACGTTTTCCTGTTTTGTTGGCGAAGTAAATGGGCTTACTTCTTTGACTGTGTTCGCGTGGCAATACAGTTTTGCGATTACTCAAAACATAGGTAATTTTGAGTAATCGCAAAACTGCATTGCCACGCGAACACAGGCAAAGAAGTGAGCCTATTTACTTCGCCAACAAAACAGGAAAACGTACCACAACTTCAAAACTATGACATGTTGTATATTGTGTAGCATAACAGCTACCAAAACAGTAGGACGATACCATAATTTAAGTTAAAAATAAAAATAGAACCCACTGATGACAGCACAAAAGTGCTGAAACATGTATGGGTGAAACAAAAGAAAAATAGTTTCTTGCATAAGGCGGAACTTCTCATCCCATTTTCTTAGCAAGCACGGAGACAACAAGAAGAACTGCACCACAAAATGATTATAATTAACTTTTTTACAGAAGACTTCAGAGATGCCACGCCACTTTCTCAATTTAACAAAGCTGTCAGCCAGATTAATATACATATTTTAGGTCGTGATCTCGATGTTCCCCAGTACTACATTTGGTATACGAGGTTTATGACTGTTTAAATGAGGAAACTGTGGGATGAATGTTCATATGACTACATGTGTACCCTGTAGAGAATGTGTACCCAAGGGGCCATAGTGGAGGCGAGGGAGAACAGCGAGCAAGGTGGACTGCAGGTCATGAATGATGTGGCCAGTGACCTGGCTGTGCGAGTGATTCTGGGAAGCAGTGCTGTGTGGATTGTACGTGCAGAGGGAGTTTGGGCCACGGCATTCCCCTCTTCCACCGGTCACCGAGTCACAAAACATTTTACCTGGGCCAGGTGACAGACGGTTGTGAAGGTGGCCAGTTAGTGGAAAGTGGGTCGACGAAGCTATTTTAGACAGATTGCTGTAATCTGAGCTTTTGTGCAAATGGTGGGACAGTCATAAGATTCCAAGCATTCTTATGCTGGAGGCTGGGACGATACAGACAGAACAGTTGTTGCAAATGTTTAGCGGAGGCAGGACTGTAACCCCCCCCCCTCCCCCCACCCCTGACACCAGAAACGCATCAGCTTCTTTTAGCGACTGGCAAAAACATATATTTCAGACGCACGACTATTTGAAAAGCTCAAGAGCCTTCTTTCAGAAGTTGTAAATGGTAAATCTCTCTATAAATGAAGGATTGTGGTCCTGTCTATGTAGGTGGTTTATGAGGGCGAAACTTTTATGAGTTTTAAAATCCATAAATGATGAAAACTCATGGGAGAGTTTCGTCCTGCTATGACTGTCGAAAGGGGGAGGGTGTAGGGCCCTTGAAAAATCCTCATGGATCAAAAATTACCCAAATCATACCTCTAATGTTAAAATACAAAGGCGACTGGGTCACGTGCGGAATAGACGGGTTTGGTTACATGTGGCGACCGTGGCGGTTCTTTTAACGCTTTTCTGGTGAAAAGGAGCTTCAATTCTGTGCTTGAGAACCGAAATACCAAAATTTGGTGGTAAGAGTAGATGACAAGAACATGAAAAGTACCGCAGGAGAGACTGTGTCTGACAGTACGACAATGTCTTTTACATTAATTTAGAATCCTTGTGAGACAGAAAAAGAGATTTAGTACCTATGGCTAGTTCTAACAGCAATCCAGAAATGGTGAACATCAAGATGGAGCAGAATAGTGTTGACGGCGCTTCCTGATGGCACATGCGCAGCCGGAAAGAATGATGCTAATGGCCAACAGGTGTTGTTACTAACTTCTAATCACGGTGGGATCGAGATAATGCGGCCATTAAATGAATCAATACCGCTATTTAAGACAATAGGAAAAGCGACTACAATATCTCTTTAGCAGTATGGTGATGCGAAGCAAACGGTGGGGCCAGAATATCATCCACCTTCCTCTCCTTTAACAGAAATATTTCAAAACATGTTCAAGAACATGTTGACAATGAATCAAAAGATGTGGGTGATACAATCCAATATTGCAACTCAGCATCAATTAGACAGCAAAACTACTCAGACTGAGATACGAAACACGGAAATAAAATTGAGAGAAGTATTTCAGAGTCACGTGACAACCTAGCAGGTAAATGGAAGGGAATCTAGCCATTCTCAATGTGCAGCCAGAAAAAAAACTGAACTCAGTTCTTCTATTTAGTCAGTAAAAACTGACTTCACATAAATACAAAACGAAGTAATTGATATCAACAAAAGATTTGATAGTGAATTGCAAAAAATAGAAGAAGGTGTAATACCGAAAGTAGTAATCAAATTTCGGGAATTCGTACCTGTAATAAAAACTAAGATTATAGACGAAACAAGATCAGACGTCGTGACCCTTGAAAATACTATTATGAAAGTACAGAACAGCGTAGATGGCGAAACCACACAAATACGTAATACAATCGAATCATAAGGTACCGAGGTCCAAAGTAAAGCGAGTAGAACTCCTTTTCTGGCACAAAAATCTAAGTTATCGCACAAAGAGAAAAAATACAATCCTCAAACCAAACAAGGAGGTTGCCATCAAGATGATTTGATAAACATTTTCAAACGAGTGTCACCCAAGGACTCGAAGAGTAACGAAAAGATAAATTCGTCAATAGACGCGATGACAAGCACTCCTAAGACGTGGAGTTTGAACCTGGATACGCCGAAGATTACGTTTTCCCAGTTCAAGGATACGTTTTTAGGAGAGTTCTTGTCGCTGCAAAAACAGGATAAGTTGGGGCCAGAATAAGTCGTAACAAAAATTCCAGACAATCATGGACGGAGTACCATGAAAGATTACTGTGAAAACTGGTTGATACGATTAGAGTATCGGCAGATCTGTGATCAGAATCTGAAGTCATGTGAAAGTTACGGAAGAATCTACCTGATGATTCGAAACGCTGTGTCGGCAGTAATCAAATCACGTTCGATGATTCTTGGAGAAGGTCGAAGACGAAGATCGCTGACGAGAAACACGCGACCAGAGAATGTTGAGGAACCAAAATACATCTGAAAGAGGACGCAGAAAAGGATATGAAATAAATGTGATTAGAGGAAGTGGCAGAGGTAACTTCAATAATAGCAAAGGGTAGAGAGATGAAGAAAACCAGCGTCAGTGCAAACTTTGGATCTGTTATGCGAGGAAAAGTGAAATTGGCCCCAAAAAAAAAGTCTACAGCGAACCTATGATCAATTTGGAGGCACGAACAGGCAGGCCGAGCTTAGTTCTGTTGGAAATATGTTTTAAACCAGAGACAAGGTAAAAGTAAACATCGGAGTACAGGCACAAGGCGTTGTAGACCAGGCAACAACCATGCATGTAGGTGAAGTGGAAATTATTCAAACGGAAATGGATCGAAAGAGGATAGGAGAAGCGGAGAATTTGGATCAGACAGAAGGATCGAACAGAAGGTGTTTCGGAAGTACCAAAGGAGGGGCATGTTGTAGCCAAGAGTAACAATAATTGCAAATTAGACGACGGATCAGACGATGTTCCGTATTTTATGGAATTTTGTCAAATTTAGGGCGCGTTGAAAAATGGAAAAGTACAGCAAAACACGAGAGGTAGTGACTTAAAAGAGGCCCTATTCCCGTTAGTAGAAAGGATGGAAAGGAGAAAGAACTGCACAGAGATGCATGTACGAATAGATATTGACGAAATAATCCCATTCTACGAATTCGAACGACGATTAGGGCAGAGCGTCACAAAGCACGTAACTTTCAACTAAGAGAACAACGATGACCATCCAAACCACAAAGTGATCGAGACCCATTCTGATTTTGAGGTATTTTCAGTAGAGGAGGAAGATCATTACGGGGCCAGTGATTCCGAAAGTCAGAGTGATATGGTACGGTGTCGAGCAGATGATCTAAACACTTGAGAACTGATAGTATTGCTGCTGAAGTCAATAATGTCCCACGACCAATATCATCTACACTGGATGAGGTGAAGGATTACATGTGCCATTCGGACGGTAAGTTGTTAGAGGAAGATGAAGGGGGATGAAGAGATTTATTAATTAACCGCCGGAATTTTTGGCCTCGGGTATAGCGAAAGAAAGAAAAAACGAGCCCCATCCAAAGATTCATGCATCCCAAAGAAGTGGTGATGTCGAATTTATCTTCCCTCCAGGACTAATTGTTATTTTATGAAGTACTGCCCCGTGTGAAGCCAACAAAGCTAAGACATTGTTAGATGGAGAAACCAAAGTGGAAGTCACCGAGTCTCCACAGAGTCATGACGTATTTCTAGCTGTTGAAAGAGACGAAGATGAGGAGAAGAAAAGAGATGTGAGGCGGAACTCGCAGGCAGTTAAAGACGTAGAGGACTGGGGATGGAAAAAAGAAACCTCTTGATAAACAGACTCATGTAAAGATAGGACAGATTTCTCGGAAGAATCTAGCAGAGGAAAAGGATTTGTTGCGCGAAAGGGCGCAAAATAGGCAAGAAAACACTAGAACACAGACAATATTATCAATTGAAGTCTATGATCATGAATTATATGTTCTGTATGGGGCACAGGTTAGTATTTTATCCAGTGCGTTCTTTGAAGTAATCAAACAACAACCAGGCGTGGAGAGCATGCCTGTGCAATACGTGAAAGTAATAGGAGGCACTAGGAAAGTGTGGATACCGAGGAGGGACAAAGAGAGTGAGGAAACCGTTAAGTATCAGATATTGGTCGATTTTAAAATACAGGAACTGCTACTTTCAAATGTCTTCTTGGTGTGCATGATCTGAGCCGAGTGATAGCACTGACTATAGATTGGTTAGATAAACCAAAGAGATAATCATTGTGGACAGGAACATACAAGGGAAATTTTTGTGAATTACTTTGGAAGAATAGAATAGCTTACAGGAATGTCAATTACCACAACTGGAAATCATCCAGTTAACGGCGACTGATGGATTAGGATGTATCCTGGAAAATTATCATGTTCAAGACATGAGTAAGAATAAAAACGAACAGTAAAGCTTTATGAGATTGGTAGATTTAACAGAGGGAATAACATCAGATCAGAACTAGGAGTTATTTGGTTTGTTGATGGATAACGGAAAAGTGTTTTCCAATACACCAGGTAGAGTAAAAGTTTACGAACATCGTTTAAATTTAATTAACCATGAACCTTTTTCCAAACGACCTTATGCCGTTCCAGCACCCAGAAAACGGAAGTTGAATGAGTGATCAGATACGTAAAACGCGCTGAAAACTACAAGCCTAGCACAGTATTACGATTACCAAAAAATGCAGAGGTACCAAATAAATTCAAGATCAGCTACTTAAAAGATGTGGAATGGATAAGTGATGTTTGCAGAAATACGAGGCACTATCAAAATGCTGATGAAGCACTGAAATTGGTGAAGGTCAAATTTTACGACGCCGTTGCCACAAATATACAATGGAGTATTGAATATGCAGAGGGCAGCCAAACCAGGAGCATGCAGAATATGTTGGCCAGAGCAATTTGTAGAACAAGTGATGGATTATTTTCATTTGGCTTATGGTAACTGCGGAGCCAATAAGTGAGAACAGAAATTGTTAGAATGCAACGCTTACAATGACCGGTCAACGAGAGTGTCACAAAGAAAACATCGTGCTACATATGCCGAAAATCAGAAATGCCACAAGCTGAGGTTCTATTCAAGTTATTACAGTCTACATATACATCTACATTTATACTCCGCAAGCCACCCAACGGTGTGTGGCGGAGGGCACTTTACGTGCCACTGTCATTACCTCCCTTTCCTGTTCCAGTCGCGTATGGTTCACAGGAGAAAGGACTGTCTGAAAGCCTCCGTGCGCGCTCTAATCTCTCTAATTTTACATTCGTGATCTCCTCTGGAGGTATAAGTAGGGGGAAGCAATATATTACATACCTCATCCAGAAACGCACCCTCTAGAAACCTGGCGAGCAAGCTACACCGCGATGCAGAGCGCCTCTCTTCCAGAGTCTGCCACTTGAGTTTGTTAAACATCTCCGTAACGCTATCACGGTTACCAAATAACCCTGTGACGAAACGCGCCGCTCTTCTTTGGATCTTCTCTATATCCTCCGTCAACCCGATCTGGTACGGATCCCACACTGATGAGCAATACTCAAGTGTAGGTCGAACGAGTGTTTTGTAACCCACCTCCTTTGTTGATGGACTACATTTTTTAAGGACTCTCCCAATGAATCTCAACCTGGCACCCGCCTTACAAACAATTAATTTTATATGATCATACTACTTCAAATCGTTCCGCACGCATACTCCCAGATATTTTACAGAAGCAACTGCTACCAGTGTTTGTTCCGCTATCATATAATCATACAATAAAGGATCCTTCTTTCTACGTATTCGCAATACATTACATTTGTCTATGTTAAGGGTCAGTTGCCACTCCCTGCACCAAGTGCCTATCCGCTGCAGATCTTCCTGCATTTCGCTACAATTTTCTAATGCTGCAACTTCTCTGTATATTACAGCATCATCCGCGAAAAGCCGCATAGAACTTCCGACACTATCTACTAGGTCATTTATATATATTGTGAAAAGCAATGGTCCCATAACACTCCCCTGTGGTACACCAGAGGTTACTTTAACGTCTATAGACGTCTCTCCATTGATAACAACATGCTGTGTTCTGTTTGCTAAAAACTCTTCAATCCAGCCACACAGCTGGTCTGATATTCCGTAGGCTCTTACTTTGTTTATCAGGCGACAGTGCGGAAATGTATCGAACGCCTTCCGGAAGTCAAGAAAAATAGCATCTACCTGGGAGCCTGTATCTAATATTTTCTGGGTCTCATGAAGAAATAAAGCGAGTTGGGTCTCACACGATCGCTGTTTCCGGAATCCATGTTGGTTCCTACATAGTAGATTCTGGGTTTCCAAAAACGACATGATACTCGAGCAGTCAACGATGAGTTGAATATAATCGCACTAATTATTGTCATTACGTTACCGAAAACCAGTGGCAATTTTTCATATATGTTGGTATCACATTGTATTTATTGAGTAAAGAACAGCAAGCGCGTATACAATAGAATTGTTATCGACTATTTTCCAAATCTGACAAGGGCCTGTATTTTGCCCAGAGTTGTGCAACTATGATATGGCGAGCAGACAAGTACACGTTGTGCATATAGCCGCATATT
Organism: Schistocerca cancellata; assembly: GCF_023864275.1. NCBI lineage: Eukaryota > Metazoa > Arthropoda > Insecta > Orthoptera > Acrididae > Schistocerca > Schistocerca cancellata. The sequence goes on along the minus strand of NC_064627.1, from coordinate 1,133,192,262 downwards.
ATCTGTCAAGTAATCTGGCGGAGAGCTATATGCGAGAGACTGGGTGAATATCTTAGACTTACTGCCATGGAAACCACCAAGTATCGGAAAGCACACATCTGAATTTGAGCAGATAATGAATTCATTAATCCACGAAAATAAGGGCTTCACTCCCAAGGAAATTTCCAAACAAGAGAGACAAAGAATTTGGCGTTAAAATCGTTATAGGTTCCTCTTGTGAAGAGTTGACAATGGACGAGAAGAATGAATTGCTTAGAATAAAGATGACGAAACAAGCTGAGAGTAGGATTCGTCGGCATGACGAAAACTTGAGGTTTCCAAAATTTAAAGTAGGCGATTTGGTTCTTGTGAAATCTTACGAGAAATCGAGTAAGATAAGCCATAACAAAATCAAATTTAAATTTATGTATAATACTTCATACAGGTGGGTAAATATACTACACACTAAAGCTTATTACTTAGAAGACACGATATCAGGAAAGAGCTTCGTTATTCAAAATGTGGCCGATTTGAATAGGTACGAGTCAAGGGTTTGAAACGACAGTAGTCAAACATAAAATATAGTCTGGAAAGAAAGAAAGAGAAAGTAGTTGAAATTCAGTATTGTAATTAATTAAAGTGTTATATTCAGGTGTAAGTATTTTAACATATTTCTTACATACATATATTTAACATATTTCTTACATACTAAGGGACTTTTGCAGTACTTGAGCTCTGCGTCGAGCTAGCATAGGTAATGAGACTCTTTCTTTGTTGTGTTAAAACGCAATGGAGCTTTGCTCTCGCTCTCTTCAACACTTCCTCCATTTGATCGATAAGGCCGTCTGCTATGAATGTGTCATATCCAACCCTTCACACCTCTTTTGCTATGGCCGTATTCACACAGACTCTGATACAACCACCGCCCATGCCTTCCCGCATGTACTTAAAGCAATCTCCAAAACAGTTGCTGTATCTGAACAAACCAGATATAAACATATTGGAAAGTGTTACAACTCATAGGTAAGACCAGAACGAATAATGATACCAAAGTATTTCTGAGAAACTATACTGCTCTTGTAAAACTACTTCCCTTTCTGTTTCCGCTATTTTATGATCTGCTACTTTAAGGTCGTCTAAATGTTGTGTTACATATACCTGTGGAAGGTCTAACCTTGACGCAGAAATATTTTTTTTTCTTGATTTATGATCCAGCAATCAATCTTTAGGTTTAAAGCTGGCACTATGTCTTTACAAATCACATTAATTAATCCGTACAACATACCGGTGTTCCATACCCTTTAATTTTCCATAAAATATTGGTTTCCCTGTACCTTTGACCATTATGTCGGTTGGCTTGTTGTCATTACACAAAATTGTCAAGCCTTTGTCTTTTGGACTCAGTGGACTCTAAATACTACCATATAGTATCGCAAACTTCTTGATAAAACGCTCGGGAATTTCTCTAACCGGTTGAAACATTGTAGCTTCACAAATTTCTTGATTATACGTGGGAATTAAACCAACTTTTGCTAACAGATTTTGCGAGCGCGATCTCTCTTTACATAACAGTTGGTCGTTACTCCATTTTGCATAATGCCACTTTGATTCACCAATTAACAAATAATCTTTCTTTGGTTGTACGTATGTCAATAATCAGGGCTTCCCATCTGCTTCGGAAGGTAGAGGTAATACTCGGTACGAATTAGATAGCTCACTTTCCACTAATAAAACATTCATACATAGCTTATATATACGGCCAGCAAGAAATGCATTAACATCAACCTGGATCCGATCTGCTCCATCAGAGCATTTGGGAAGTTCTTGTCTTTTACATCTTCCTGAATTAAACGCAATCATTTAACTATTTGAATCCGTTTAATTACATCAAGTTCCAGTATTCCATTCTGTGCATTTACTCTGGCATAATGTGACATCTCGTCTTCTGTTTCCAACACAGTGTAAATCGATACAGCTGGTGCAATGTTCACTAATGGTAGTGATCAAAACTAAGTGCTATGATCTTCTGATCAGTACTGTTAGCATATTCACTCACGTACCTTTGGAGCTTTCCCATATTTTTAACAATCATTTCCTCATTATTTGCAAGACTAGATTATGTGTGGTGGAAACACATCAAAGCTGCGTTTACTGACGTTATTTACTTTTTGGTCGACTTAATAAATTTGTAACGCCGGAAATGCATAGCCTCCTATTTCCATCTATTGTACTATTTTTTTTCCTTGTTTTGTTACCTCAAGATATGACATTTCTGTCTCTTTATATATTGTAATTGTTTTACTGTTTGTATATATATATATTTATACATTTATGTCGTTGTATAATTGGTTGTTTTGTAAATATTATTTGTATTTTACGCTGGGTCTTGCCTAGGGAAAACTGCTATCGAACGATTACATCGATAGGTTGTGTGAAGATTCAAAGTGTGTAGGATCTTTGGTAGTGTTAACTCTGCCGCGTGGAGCGCGGGCTGAGCAGAAGGAGTGTGGCGGGAGTAGCGAGTGGAGCAGGTGTGTTGTGTGACGCTCCCGCGAGTTGCCGCGCTTTCGGGGTTTGGCAGCATGTAATTGCGCTCGACTTGCGATGATACTTTCTGACATGGTGTCGCGGACGGGAAACATTAACTAGCGCACATCAAGAGCCCGTTTCGTCTGGTGACCGTGTCGAGAAGAAGGCGCGCCAACATCCAGCTTCTGCAACAGCGACGGCCGACAATGAGTGACTGTCGCCACCTCCTCGACCGACGGCTTCAAACCTTCAATCAACCGACAAGGAAGACTGGACGCACGTAAAGTTTTAGAACTGTATGGCAGACCTCAGCTTTTAAAACTGTTCCATTTTCGTCACTATAATTACAGCAACTTAGCATGAACTTTTGTTGCTCATTGTCCCAATTGCATTACCAAGCAGAGTCCCTTCCTTTTCCGAAATGAACCCGAGTGTCGTTGAAATTCAAACGCCAGCATTAAAGTAATATAGCTAACTCGTTTTCACTGCTTTAATTTCAAAGTTCAATTATGGCATTAATAGCTGGCTACAATATTCAGATTACACAAGCACGAATTAAGAGTGCGAGCTTTGTTACCGTATTTTAGCTTACCTGTGACTGCAGCTCAGCTTGGTACGTACTAAATTTTACTATTGTTAATTGTTCAGAATCATTTAATTCAAGTTCAAAGTTAAATCTCTTATTTCTAAATTGCGTAGATTCAAGTAGCTTTTGAAATGATTGTTGAGGTAGTCCAAGACTAACCGTATTTTACTGAATTTCGATGTGCTTCAGAAAGAAAGCTCACTATTAACTTCAGTCACTAAATTAACTTTCGATTTTCCGGTTTTATTAATTCTTTTGCTAAATTAAGTCAGGGTGTAGCGAAATTTATTACTTCTGACAAACTTTCAGTTTCCACACTACACGTGTCAACCTTCAGTTGCCACGCTTCTAGTGCTAATTATATGTGTAATAACCTTTCTTTTTCAGTTACTATAGTAATTGTCCTTAGGACTGGCGACCGTGATTTCCCCCAAATCTCAAATACCTAATTACCGCTAGTTAATTGTTAACGTAACGGCTGCACATTTACTTTCTTTATTAACTTTACCCCTTTTCAAAATTAATTTCCACCAGTTTCATTAGCACATTTCCTTTCATTTAGATGTAACCCTTTCCTCCCTCTTTACCGACAGGTTAACTTCGGTGACGATTAAGCAATCTAAAACTCCCATTAGGTACACGCGGTTTCATTTTTCACTGTCATTAAGGTCGGTAAGTGAGGGGGAGGTTACAAATTGCCTCTGCTCATTTTCAGATAAATCAATTTTGGATTTGAAATAAGAGGCATCCTGTTCATCTAAAGTCTCAAACAATATTTTACTAATGCCACCTAAAAAATTTAAAACACCTCATTTCCTATGTGTCTCATGTCTTGTTAACTGTCTAATTAGGCATTGCAATTTCCGGAAATTTCTGAAACGCCATTCTAAAGCTTGCTCTACAGCTTTACATTGTTGATCGCTTATTCCCAAGGTTGTTAACCTCCGTTTACAATATCCTACTGATAACTGTAGAAGCCTTCTGTCTCATCAGCTGTTCCCTGTAGTTCTCCCAGATTAATATAGCTAAAGATTCTCCACGTCACACTGTAGATTTGTGCTTTGCCAGTACTATCATAATATTAGCCAGCCGATGAAGGGAACTTCTTTATGCTAAAGCCTTGAAACTGCCAAGGTGTCTCAGCTGCTGCAATACATCTCAGCAGGTCCAACACGCCCATCAGTTTCCTCATCTGAAATACAAGAAAAAGTTGTTTCAGTGCAACTCCTCTAACCTGTTAGCATGCACAATCAAAAATTCGTTTCTCTTCATACGGATGACCACATTTGGGCCCTTTGTCTTTACTACAGAGTATGGCCACGCCACTGCGTGCTAGCTTACGGCATCTGCCCCTTCTAACACTTTCATTGTACAATAGAACTTCGTTATCCGTTTTAAAATATTTCGGATTCTGATCTCTATCATATAGTCCTTGTTTTTCTCCTTACGCTGTTTATTATAATCACTGGCACTTCGGTGCATCTGTCTCTTTTCTCCTTTAATTCGACTACATAATCAATATAATTGTAACACCTGCGGGATCTCTTTGCAATATATCCTGCACAGTACATGCTGTACCGAAAACTACCTCAAGTCATGTATAATTGGTGTTGCTGTGGGGCGTGGCACCGTACACGTATACCGCGAATGGAAGCCATTCGTCCCAATTTGACTGAGCCATGTTGATATAGTGTCTCACAAGAATTCTGCTATATTTCGGTGTGTCCTTTGCAATGTTCCATTCGATTGTGGATGGTGACAGGAGCTCTGCGCCGTTTCAATTACTAACAGTCTACTCACTCTCCTTAGCACGTCACTGAAAAAATTGCTACCATTGTCACTCAATATTATTGAGGATATCCCAAATTTGAGAATTCTTGTTTCCCCTACGACACAAACCACTGTACCTGCGCCCTACTTATCTATTGATTCAGATACAATAAACTTTCTTATAGCAGTATGGAAGGTTAGCATATATCTATTTTTTCTCTCCGTTGCCATCAGGGGACAGACGATATCAATATCACACCTAGTAAACCACAACTCTGGTGTTGGTGTTACAACAAATGGCATTTTTGTCTTATTTTGTGTTGTCTCGTTTCTTGACATCTGACACATTTTTTGATATCGTATTCTGTACCCTTCTTCATTCCGTACCACATTCAGGATTTCGTAATTCGATCGTAAGTTCTTATCATCCCTCGATGACCACCTATGGGTGCATCATGGAATTCCCGCAAAGTTTCGGCCATTTCCTTGAGCGGTTATCTCCGGCTGTTTGTGTTCCTTGACCACCAACCCTTCCTCACTTTTATTTCCCCAAATTCCGGTATCAGCTTACTGTACTTCCCTTATCCTGGACTATGCATTCCTCGACAATGCATCTGCAACAAAGTTTTTCTTGCCCTTTTTGTATACAATTTCGTAATCATACTCCTCTAATTTCGGTCTGAATTTCATTAAACGTGAGGACAGATCGCTAATATTTCCGAATCACTGCATTGCTTTATGTTCTGCACAAATAATAAACTTATGACAAAATACGTACGATCTGAAACGTTTGACTGCCCAAACTAGGGCCACTAACTCTCCCTCAATGGTGCTATAATTGCACTCTGCCTTGTTCAGTGTTCTGCACACATGTAGAACTAGAAAGTCTTTAACTACCTCCTCCCCCCCCCCCCTTGCCTAACAACCGAGTCAACGGCGTCCTGGCTGGCGTCAGTCACGATTATAAACTTTTTCGAAAAATCTCTGTACAGCAATAAAGGGGAACTGAGCAGCTTCTCATTTAGCACTTGGGATTCATCTTATTGCTTGGTATACCATTCTTACTTAACACCTGTCATCAACAATTGACGTAGGGGTTTTGTCACTTTACGAAAGTCACTCAGGAAGCACCTATAGCATCCAACTAGCCCGAGGAAAATTTTTAATGCTTTGTTTTATTTGGCTGGGAATATTCTACCATTGCTTTTAACTTGCTTAGGTATGGCTCCGACCAAGTCTCGGTTAAGACATGTCGCAGGTATGTGACTTCTTTCCTTAAAAATTCACATTTATCCAACTGTGACTCTAATCCAACTGTGACAGTAATTATGTTGCCTGAGCCTCTCTAAGGGCTCGCCGAAGCAAACATTGTGTTCTTCCATAGATGGATCAAAAATTACTACAATGCCTAAATGAATAAACAGTTTTTTTACACTGTGAACCTACTAGAACTGAATTCACCAATTTTTGGAATGTGGAAGCTGCTGAACGGTGTCCCATTCGAAATCGTTTATACATATAATGAGTGTACTCTGTACTAAAACCTGTAAGTTTCGATCATTTTCATTTAATAGCACTTGATACTGTCTCTTAGCCAAAGCAAGAGTTGAAATATATTTTGCCTTGCTTAATCAATCCAAAATATCATCGATATGTGGGCGTGGGATGACTGTGTTGACAGTAATGTTATTTAAGTTTTCTGTAATCATATTCATCCACCTTTTTGGTAAGTATGATTAGCGGGAAATCCCAGAAGTTTGTTCAAGGTTTATTATATAGTTCTCCAATATCTGTTGTCCCGCTTTCATCTGCGCCTCTGGTATTCTGTAAGAACAGGAGCAAATTAGTCCTCCCTCTGCTTCGGGAATCAGTTTTATTTGCTGCCGAATCGTGCCTGTATATTATGTCAACTTATCCCCTGGAAAACGAAAGACATCAATACACTCAGTACATGCCTCTATTATGGACTGTTTTTTGTGGAATTTTACTGATCTAACCGAATAACCATTAATAAACCGACTCTAGATTTTTTTTGGCAGTCGAGACCTCGCCTACCTTGCGCACGGTATGCTTCGGTCCTGGGTTAGATGCCGGAACTCCGTCCACCTTAACGCGAGACATTCTAGTAGAAACGCCTCTTCTCGTGTATTTAACATGTTAATTAAACAAGAGGTTTTTCGTACCCTCACAGCAACCCTCGTACGTACGCACCTTCGTGCAACTGTTGTTTTTCAACAACGCATTCTCTTAGGCTAGCACTTGCAAGCTTTATCCTCAAAATCCTCCCCTCAAGACGACCTAACTTTATCCTAGATATCTCGTCTACCTTAGGTTCCATAGTGTCCGCTTTCTGTCGGTGACACGTCTGTCTGCCAGTACTTTGTTTACTTCATCATCAATTCGGCGTAGTTTGGTTTATTGGCTCATCTGAGCTACTCAGAGGAATGTGAACTTTACTGTATTCACATTCTGCACCTTCAAAATATGTTTGCGTTTTCAAAGTCCCTGCGTTTTAACTTCTATCTCCTTACGCAATTTAATGGGCCTGTCCGCGATCCATGGTGTTCCCTTTGCGTAACCAATTACTACACCATGCTTCGTAAAGAAGTCTCTACCAATTAAAGAACTTAGGGAATATCCAGTTGCCTTCCTACCAGATGAACTTGTGTTTCACTCGTAATTTATGATCTGTTCCAAGATCTAAAACTGTCGTCCCATACATACGTATGGCCAGACTTGTAACATGTTTAATCTTTCCACTTCCTTCAGGTCTATATCCGACCTGGTTCGCAGGTACTTCATACTGAACAAGCTAATCTGTGCTCCATTATCTAGAAGCAACTCCAACGGACTTTCCGTAGTCTGTGGGCATTGCAATTGTACAAACTTATTTTCACTTTCACAGTCGACTTTAAATCATCATCATCATCATCATCATCATTTAAGACTGATTATGCCTTTCAGCGTTCAGTCTGGAGCATAGCCCCCCTTATACAGTTCCTCCATGATCCCCTATTCAGTGCTAACATTGGTGCCTCTTCTGATGTTAAACCTATTACTTCAAAATCATTCTTAACCGAATCCAGGTACCTTCTCCTCGGTCTGCACCGACTCCTCCTACTCTCTACTCCTGAATCCATGAGTCTCTTGGGTAACCTTGCTTCTCCCATGCGAGTAAAATGACCCCACCATCTAAGCCTGTTCGCCCTGACTGCTACATCTATAGAGTTCATGCCCAGTTTTTCTTTGATTTCCTCATTGTGGACACCTTCCTGCCATTGTTCCCATCTACTAGTACCTGCAATCATCCTAGCTACTTTCATATCCGTAACCTCAACCTTGTTGATGAGGTAACCTGAATCCAGCCAGCTTTCGCTCCCATACAACAAAGTTGGTCGAAAGATTGAACGGTGCACAGATAACTTAGACTTGGTACTGACTTCCTTCTTGCAGAAGAGAGTAGATCGTAGCTGAGCGCTCACTGCATTAGCTTTGCTACACCTCGCTTCCAGTTCTTTCACTATGTTCCCATCCTGTGAGAATATGCATCCTAAGTACTTGAAACCGTCCACCTGTTCTAACTTTGTTCCTCCTATTTGGCACTCAATCCGTTTATAATTCTTTCCCACTGACATTACTTTCGTTTTGGAGATTCTAATCTTCATACCATAGTCCTTATATTTCTGATCAAGCTCTGAAATATTGCTTTGCAAGCTTTCAATCGAATCTGCCATCACAACTAAGTCATCCGCATATGCAAGACTGCTTATTTTGTGTTCACGTATCTTAATCTCACCCAGCCAGTCTATTGTTTTCAACATATGATCCATAAATAGTATGAACAACACTGGAGACAGGTTGCTGCCTTGTCTTACCCCTGAAACTACTCTGAACCATGAACTCAATTTACCGTCAACTCTAACTGCTGCCTGACTATCCATGTAAAGACCTTTAATTGCTTGCAAAAGTTTGCCTCCTATTCCATAATCTTGTAGAACAGACAATAACTTCCTCCTAGGAACACGGTCATATGCCTTTTCTAGATCTATAAAGCATAGATACAATTCCCTGTTCCACTCATAACACTTCTCCATTATTTGCCGTAAGCTAAAGATCTGGCCCTGACAACCTCTAAGAGGCCTAAACCCACACTGATTTTCATCCAATTGGTCCTCAACTAATACTCGCACTTTCCTTTCAACAATACCTGAGAAGATTTTACCCACAACGCTGATTAAAGAGATACCTCTGTAGTTGTTACAATCTTTTCTGTTTCCATGTTTAAAGATTGGTGTGATTACTGCTTTTGTCCAGTCTGATGGAACCTGTCCCGACTCCCAGGCCATTTCAATTATCCTGTGTAGCCATTTAAGACCTGACATTCCACTGTATTTGATGAGTTCCGACTTAATTTCATCCACCCCAGTCGACTTTAGACGTGTACGCTGCAGGTTCTCGTGACAAACGCTTAAGGACAATCTTCCCCGTTTTGCCCCGATGACTTTAAATATCTTCCCAAATTCACCATAAGGAGGCAATAATCTTATGTGTTTCTTTCGTTTCCCCGTTCTTGTTTTTAATAGACCACACCGCGTTCTCAGTGCAAGGACCTCTACGTCTCAGTAAATTGCAACGTTCTCATCTGGTTGGCTTTTGAGCGTCTGACTCACAACATGCTTGAGCCGATTCTACTTTACGAATTCTCTTCTGAAGTCTGCAGTCTAGCTTTAAATGCCCAGATTTGGCACACGTTTTACATTAAAAATTATTTCTGCAGTCCTTAGACGTGTACGCTGCAGGTTCTCGTGACAAACGCTTAAGGACAATCTTCCCCGTTTTTCCCCGATGACTTTCTACACCAAATCCTTGTTGTTCGCTGGACATAATTCCCGACTCTTTCTTCTAAGCTACCTCAATAGCCTCAGTTATGTGACTTTTTCACCTCTTCCACGCATAGTTGTCTGTAAACGCTCATCGTACATCCCCTGAACGAATACTGCTCTGCTTAATTTTCGCACTATTGAAAAACTCCCCACCAGTTCTGATGCTGGTATCGCAAAATGGGTAGCTTCACGAAATTTCTGTTGAAGTGGATCTACTTTACTGGCCCAATCTGCAATCGAGTCTCCTTCGATTATCAACTAGAAAACATTTTACAGGTGTGGAAGTCTACATTAGTCTTATATGCGTAATTTTCGAACAAGATATTTCTGACTTCTTCCCACAATTGCCGCAGAAGGAGATTACTTAGTGCAGGACCATGATTATGGATGTTTACGAACTTAACTATACTGGATGGTTGCTCCACGCACTAGTTGAAGGGCTATGTCGTCCTGGTTTATAAATCCATTTAATGTGGCTGTCCTACCATCAAAAGCCTGGGGAATGAGTTTAATGACATCACAAATAGTAAAGTTAGTTGCAGCTGATCCCCTATTAGCAACTGCGCTGGTAGGTGTAGTCATGACCTACTTTGGTTACATAGGTGAGGGGAAGCGAGGCGAGGTAGCGTCTCCTCTGAAAGTGATGTAAAAATGTAAATGTAGCGTAACTAGGGCCTCCCGTAAGGTAGAACATTCGCCGGGTGCAATTCGTTCGATTTGACGCCACTTCGGCGACTTGCGCGTCGATGGGGATGAAATGATGATGATTAGGACAACACCACACTCAGTCCCGGAGCGGAGAAAATCTCCAACCCAGCCGGGAATCGAACCCGGGCCCTTAGAAATGACATTCTGTCGCGCTGACCACTCTTTTTTTTATCGTTGTGTTTGGTCGTTGTGGACGTCACATGACACCCGTTCAAGTTCTTTGTTGATCCTTTCACTCATTTTTCTTTTTTTTACGTCTACACACTCCGGAAGCCACCTGACGGTGTGTGGAGGAGGGTACTTCGGGTACCTCTATCGGTTCTCCTTTCTATTCCAGTCTCGTATTGTTCGTGGAAAGAAAGATTGTCGGTACGCCTCTGTGTGGGCTCTAATTTCTCTCATTTTATCCTCATGGTCTCTTCGCGAGATATACGTAGGAGGGAGCAATATACTGCTTGACTCCTCGGTGAAGGTATATTCTCGAAACTTCAACAAAAGTCTGTACCGAGCTACTGAGCGTCTCTCCTGCAGAGTCTTCCACTGGAGTTTATCTATCACCTCCGTAACGCTTTCGCGATTGATAAATGATCCTGTAACGAAGCGCACTGCTCTCCGTTGGATCTTCTCTGTCTCTTCTATCAACCCTATCTGGTACGGATCGCACACTGGTGAGAAGTATTCAAGCAGTGAGGGAACAAGTGTACTGTAACCTTCTTCCTTTGTTTTCGGAATGCACTTCCTTAAGATTTTTCCAATGAATCTCAGTCTGGCATTTGCTTTACCGACGATTAATTTTATAAGGTCATTCCACTTTAAATCAGTCCTAATGCCTACTCCGAGATAATTTATGGAATTAACTGCTTCGAGTTGCTGACCTGCTATATTGTAGCTAAATGATAAGGGATCTTTCTTTCCGTGTATTCGCAGCACATTACACTTGTCTACATTGAGATTCAATTGCCATTCTCTGCACCATGCGTCAATTCGTGGCAGATCCTCCTGCAATTCAGTACAATTTTCCATTGTTACAACCTCTCGATAATACCACAGCATCATCCGCAAAAAGCCTCAGTGAACTTTCGATGTTATCCACCAGGTCATTTATGTATATTGTGAATAGCAACGGTCCTACGACAGTCCCCTGCGGCACACCTGAACTCACTCTTACTTCGGAAGACTTCTCTCCATTGAGAATGACATGCTGCGTTCTGATATCTGGGAACTCTTAGATCCAATCACACAATTGGTCTGATAGTCCATAAGCTCTTACTTTGATTTGATCCATTATAAATGGTTTTTTGAAAGCCTGCGACTGTAGATATAAGAGGTTTGTTTATAAATAAATAAATCTTCTGCTACCAGTCACGATTTTTTCTTTATTTTACTATTTGCACGACGCGTTTCGAGAAATAATTCCCATTTTCAAGTGCGTTTTTTATGTGTGTTAAGCCATTTCTTTCGATGTTGTCCGTGTGTGTGAGTCTGCTTCATTTGGTTGACTTTTACTGTAATACATAGGAAACGCGATTTTTAGTTGGGTATCAATTCTTTCTGTGAGGTTAGTGGCTAAAGTTTGAGAACAATTTGTACTTACAGTTTTCTAATGGTCCATTTGTGTAGAGTCTCACACACACTTAACATCACACACGACTTGTACACTTTACACATCGAAAATATCTTATACAAACAAAACAGTTACAAAGATCTTCTTACAGGTAGTTCACAGAGATAACATTATAGGTCTTCCACAGATTATGATATGCTTTTGTACAGAGGTTATTTATCTTAACAATTTGGCTCATGAATTACTTATATTGATTTTACAATTGTGCTTATTTCTATGTTTTACTATTTCTATTTAAGTATATTATCGAAACATCTGAAGAAATTCACTGATTCACTTTGAAGTTTTTCATGTAATATTTTATCTTCATATTTTCTGTAATGTGAATATATCTCCAGTTCTTCAAGCAAATCCATTTTATGTCCTTTATTTAGTCGGTGGAGTACTTTGACATTTTGCTCTATTTTTCCAATTGGGTGTCCTGTATTATGTATGTGTGTTGCTATTGCTGATGTAGTGTGTTTGTTGTGTGTGTATGCTCTAATGTGCTCTGTGTACCTGGTGTTGATATTTCGGCGTGTTTGTCCTATGTAGAACTTGGAGCATTCCTGGCATGTTATCTGGTATATTCCAGAGTCTGAATATGGATCATGATTACACTTTATATTATGTATTAGTTTTTGGTGTAGTTTATTGGATGTTACTTTGTTCATTAAACGACTGTGGGGAACTGTATCGAAGACTGGCCAACCAGCTCTCTGACAGAAGGCGCTGAGCTACCGTGCCGGCTACCACTCAGCTACCGGGGACGGACTGTACGTTATGCCCTGCGCTGTGCTGCACTTGGGTGAGATGAGCGGCACGTGACCACGCGATGCCTGCAGTGTGGCCAGTGCCTTCAGCTGTGGTGTGCCGAGCCGGGCCGTTGCCGCCTTCGGCTGCTCGCTGGCCATGGCCGCCACTGCTGCTGCCGCTGCAGCTCGCAAAGTAGCCACGTACCCTCCTCCGCTGGACCTCCCTGCAGCCGCTCCGTCTCCTTGTTACCCGGCCGTTACCGCGACCCCCTGCGTTGTCGTGAAGTCGTACAGACAGGAATGCCCCGACCGCGTCTTCGTTCATCTGACGTCGATCGCCGGACCTCTGCTTATCTCTTCCACTCTTCTCCTTCCGTCTGTTCCCACTGGAATGCTGCTGCTGCTCCTCGGAAGAGTCTCAAAGCTGTCAGTCCAGTCTTGACGTCGGGCTCAGTACGTACGAGGTACCTGTTTATCTCAAAAACCATTAAGGGGCTCCGGAAAGGCTCAAAATCATGAAAAGTTCAATTTTTCCTTTTTTGCGTTTTCTGAATCTGCAGACTATTACCTTTTAATAGATATATAATTTATTCAATTCCGAAGACTACAACTATTTTTAAATTTTTTTTGAAATGTGTTCTACATGGGCGTGACCCACTGTGGCGCTGTTCAACTGCTGTCAAATGCTGTTATTATTAAGGATTGCTAACTGGTGAAGTGTACACTCGTAAGCATAGGCTGCCTCATGCAATAGTGGAGGTGATAAAGCCTATTTTCAGAGACTTAGCAGCACCTGAACTGTTGAAAAAGTGTATTCACGGAAAAATTCAAAACCCCAATGAAAGTGTAAATAGTGTTATATGGTCGAGAATCCCCAAGACTGTATTTGTTGGAATAGAAACACTTCACTTTGGTGTGTATGATGCTGTTGCGACTTTCAATGATGGCAACATTGTAAGGTGCAAGCTATTTAGAAATATGGGAATGAAGATAGGTTCTAACATGGTACGAGCGATGCTTGCTTTAGACAAGGAACGCCTTCGGGCTGCAGACAGGGCTGTAAAGAGTCTAGGAATACAAGCAAGAGTAAACAGGAGGAGGAACAAGAGGAAGCTGGAGGAGGAGTTTGCAGAGGATGAAGATAATCCATCCTATGCACCTGGAATGCACTAAAAAGTTAATCCAATCTTTGTCGCTCGATTCCCAAAACTTTTATTTTCTCATACTAATTACATGTTTTCTAAGGATCTTCCAAACATATTTGTTTCAAACTTTCAGTAAATGTTACACAGTACCTTCTGCATAATTTAACACAGCCTTTTTCCAAAAACTGTATATTTTTGAATATATAAATAAAAAATTGCAAAAAAATGTTGTGAAATTTCATTACAATAGAAAAAAATCATCTTTAATAACTGAACTAAAATTTTGCAAAATCCCTGTGTTAAGTTGTAGCCCATATTCAAATACATAATCTGTAAAAAGTACAACATCCTACCTAAAATACTTTGTGAGGAAAAATGTAATTTATAAGCGTTATTTTAACATTGCAAGTATAGGGCGTTCCGGAGCCCCTTAAGGAAACGCCACACCTGGAACCAGAAAAATGTTTTCCTATGTCGTGTCCTATTATAGGATACAGACAATACATGGGGCTGAAGGTCCGTCTGCAGTTTCCGAGCGGTTAGGAGCAAATGCGTAAAGACAAACTTCCAGTGAAGGCCGGGTTGATTGTTTGCAGTAGCGCCTGACACTGTCACCAGACACCTGCGAGAGGCGCGGATTGTAAGACTCGATGCGATGCTCGCAGCAGGAGACTCAAAGATGCTTGGGGATCCGATTGAACCTGTTTATTTACAAGCAAACTAACTATAACACTGAAGGCTAATTCCAAACATTACAAAAAGCAAAGAGCATAACTGGTTACACAACAGAAGTCAATGTTTAAGACTGTCGAGTGAGCGCTGACAGAACCTGTAAACACTAGCAGCATTTTAAGTACAAACTTTTAGAGTAGCATTCCAAGAGAGAAACGGACTTGTCAGATATCACCAAGGTTGCCAACGGAGTTGGCGTCCCAATTATATGACTGAGAACTCTGTCTGAATACAAAAACAAGTGGTTTTAAAGGACTCTGTCAGCGCACCACTTCTACCTTCCTAGAGTCGACTCACCATTTCACCAGCACTTTACAGGCTTAGACTAATCTCACGAGTGGCTCAGCACCTCCAGAACGCCTCTGACCAGCCACATTCAGATTCCTCCTGTTGTTATACTCGGTAGGCAGGGATGTATCTGAACTTCACGTTAAGAAATTCCAGCATTCACTTGAAAGGTGAACGTCACTGCCCTTCCTTTTATGGACAGCAACAATAGCATTTTACGTCATTTGTCCCGGAAAATTGGCCTTTCGTGGGAGGGCACCGCTGTTGTAGCACTCTAACTGTGTAAACACACTGATACTGCGGTTCTCAGGGGCAAGTATCACACTTTTTACGTCCGCTAAAACGTGCCTTCTTGTGAGCATCTTCTACTGTGACGCCTTATATCAACGGCTAGGCGGTGAACGGAGATACTAATTAACTCTCTGGTGTGAAACATCTTCCATGAGACAGCTGCCCCGAGTGTCTGCAGTTCTCAGGGTAACTGAACTCCGGTAACCTACTTTTGCCTGCTCTCTGCATTATGTCTCTGATTTGCTATCTTGGAGTGCCCTTGCTGATTTCCAACAGCCTTAACCTTAACAACGTACAGGTCATTACATCGTCAACATATGACACCGGGTCTCGTGGATTTAAGATTTCTACCTAAAATATTTTCAGTTTTATGCTTTAAACGAGTGTCTTACGTTACATAATTGAGCCTGAATATAATATGCTAATAATGCAAGAAAGTAATTCTTCATTGAGAGGAATTTATTATTTAACTTCATTAGATAACTATCACTAAGACATATTCTATGCCACCGACTCTCTGGTATCATAACTCTATAAGTCTGCTTTAGTTTTTCCATAGCTCCTAACAGTAGCATTTTCAAGGAAGCCATGACCGATTATTTGACAGACTTCATTGAGTGCCACTGCGTTTTCCTTCACATTTGGAATAACTAAATAAAAATCTGCTTTCTTCCTATTATTTGCACTATTCTATTTTACTGATAATCTATTTACTTTTTTGATGCTATTCGTTTCTTCCCATCTTGCGCTGAGCTTGTCATTTCTACGTAGGTACTACCCTTAAGATTCTGTATAATTTGGTTATACTTTAAAAGGTTTGTTTGCTCCTATAAATGTGCCTTTGTGTTGCTTCTGTGATCGGCAAGTAGATTATTCCTTGTTGAAATATCAGATATTCCACTTATGAGTCCCTTCATTTGGTAGTGGTTTACATAGAGAGAGAGAGAGAGAGAGAGAGAGAGAGAGAGTGGCCATTGGTGAGCTCACACGTGACTGGCTGATCAGCCGCTACGCCCTTTTTTGCCATCGATCTTTGTCGATTCCTATGTTGGCAGTACGTTCTGGATTCGGTTTCTTATTTTGAAAACTTTTGAAAAACCGTTTCAGTCTATACCATATCTTGTCTACAGATTTATTGTGTTGGAAAAAAAAGATTTGAAAATTTCTGAGCAGAGTTATTCTCAAAACATTTCGCCTCTCTGTCACAATGTCGCGTGTAGCTCAGTAAGTAGCATTCGAGGTTATGAATTGTGCTATTGGCAGTTCGATTCTCGCAATCACTAAATTATTTTCTTTTTTTTATTTGAAATGAATTATTTTATCCGATTGAAATGTCAGTTAACAATTCCGAGATCATGATCTTTTTACGTTTAATTACTGATCGTATGAAAATGCGAGTATCCGTAATAACATAGGTTCCGTTTTCGAAAATCAGCTGTAATGAAATCCTTTTACTGAGCTTGCAGTTTTTAGCTTTTAAACATCATTGCAGAAATACGTTTTCTGGATTTTTCCCATATAAGACAGTTTATACATGCACCAGGAGAGCTGGGAAGCTGGGAAGAAAAAAACCTACATAGAGCTTAGAGGCTTGTAATTTAAAAAATGAATACTCAGGCAGGAAGCTATGTAACCGCTTCAGAGTCTATAAAATAATGCAGATGAAACTCTTTCTTTTACTGGTCGATTCCCATTCTTTTTCCGGAACGTTGTAATAAATAGCTATAAGACTGCATCACATCACATCACATTAATCTACTTCACATTAAATGTATAGTAGTAATATAATAAATAACAATCCAGTATTTCTGCTGTAATGTTAGTGTCAAATCAACGTCTTGTGACAGTTGGCAGGCGACAGTATTTCCTGCGTGAATTTTGGCAAAAATGACAGCCACTTGTGCATATTATTTATGGTCTAACAAGCATTGACCATGTTGTCTGTGTACATAGGCTCTCTAGTTTACCACGATCTTCATCTCTTATGAATAGTACAGGTGAGTGTTGCACCTGAGAGCACTTTACTGTCTTTCGCCTCTGGATCTCTCAAGTTTTTAAATGATGGGATTCACTTTCTATGTGCAGCAGTCTTTTTCACACAACTACAAAATCCTCTCCGGAAAATTAATAGTCATGTAAGCAGCAATAAATATTCTCCTGAAATTTAAAAGCGTTGCAATCAAGGAAATCTTGTCTACATTGTATTTCATCTTCTGTTCGCTACGTTAGTAATCTTGTACACACCAATACAGTCAGCATGTGGAATCAAATTAAGGAGAAGTATTGTCAAAAATCAGTTAAGAATACATTTTGAAACTGAAGCTATTGGGAGCTAATATACATTTCAATTTTCAAGATATGCAAAAATTTTAAGACATTAAAGAAACACAGTTAATTCGCAATTATCACATGTTTTACGGTAAATGGCCTCGTATTTCAGGATGCAAGATGATGCACGACCGACCAACTGTAGTTTAACAATGCACATATTACATAACTTGTTTCAAAAATATGCAGAATTTCTTGCCGTAAAAATCTGCAACTAAAGAATTAACATGATACTCCAAATAGCTTTAATATATTGAAGTGCACTTAAATGTGTAGAACTCTAAACACAAATTCTGCACAAAACACAACCTCATGTCTAACAACAACAAAAACTGTAGAAAACGGGGAAACTGCTTATGGCGGTCTCTAGTGCACATTCCTTTATGTGATCCTCGTCACTAGGCATATAAACCGACCACACAACATCATGTGTTCGGGTACTCTGTCCTCCGAGTAAGAGACTCTCCCCTAAATCTTTCTTTCTGCAATTTTTATCCAAGTACAATATTTATCATCCTTGTGCTCCACCACAATGTAATTGCTTCGACATTCATTACCTGTGTGTGCTCAATTAGCGTTTCACTTTCTTGCAGAATTGTACCACACGTAGGCTTATCTTTGTTCCACATCAGTATTCGATTCCAATACAACTGCTCTACTGAAGAAAATTAGACCATGTTGTATCTACTTTCTTAGGTAATTTGTTTGTTTTAGAGACACAGGTGAAATGTTTACCAAAAGCTAGAATTAGAGGACAATATAAAACTGGTAAGAAGAACTAGTGAAGTTAAGAAGGCAATATTAAGAAAAGGAAAGAAAAAGTTAGTAAAAGGAAAAGTCGTAAGGGTGAAGAAAACAAACGAGAGTAATAGTTCTCTTTTTAAAAAAGCTGTGCAAGATCCTGCATTCAGAAAGATGCATCATTCATAATTACCTGTACCACGTACACAGCTGCTTATGATTATATATTTTTTTCGAAAGATGAATTTTGTGACACCAATATACACTCTTTGCAAGAAGCGTAGCTTAGCATTCATTCTGACGTCCAAGTATTTTACGTAAGGTATTCGCGACCAAATCGCTGCTACCAGCGGTATTCAGTACGGAAAAGTGGGCTGCTGAAGGCGGCTAGAGTCCTTTAATTTTTTGAGGAAAAATCTATTCGGTATCACCTCACTTTCACTGCGGTCGAATTTCCCAATTATGATACTATTGGCTGTGAAGCGTTGCCCACTAGGCATAAATTACTGTCTAATCACCTGCTGCTTACAATCTACTTCTTCTCGAACGCACGTTCGGAAAAAGAATAATACTAATGACATAAGACGTACCCATGTTTGTAACGCCGGAAATGAATATCCTCCTATTTCCATCTATTGTACTATAAATTTGTTTTACTTATTTTTGTTACCTGAATATATGACATTTCTGTGTCTTTACATATTGTAATTGTTTTACTATTTGTATATATATATACTTATGCATTTATGTCGATGTATAATTGGTTTGTTTCGTAAGTATTATTTGTATTTTTACGCTGGGTCTTGCCTAGGGAAAACTGCTATCGAACGATTACATCGATAGGTCGTGTGAAGAATCAAAGTGTGTTAACTCTGCCGCGTGGAGCGCGGGCTGAGCAGAGGGAGTCTGGCTGGAGTAGCGAGTGGAGCTCCCGCGAGTTGCCGCGCTTTCGGGGTTTGGCAGCATGTAATTGCGCTCGACTTGCGATGATAGTTTCTGACATGGTGTCGCGGACGGGAAGCATTAGCTGGCGCACATCAAGAGCCCGTTTCGTCTGGTGACCGTGTCGAGAAGAAGGCGCGCCAACATCCAGCTTCTGCAACAGCAACGGCCGACAATGAGTGACTGTCGCCACCTCCTCGATCGACGGCTTCAAACCTTCAGTCAACCAACAAGGAAGACTGGAAGCACATAAAGCTTTAGAACTGTATGGCAGACCTCAGCTTTTCAAACTTTTAAAATTGTTGCATGACAAAATTACAGCAACTTAGCATGAACGTTTGTTGCTCATTGTCCCAATTACATTACCAAGCAGGGTCCCATCCTTTTCCGGAATGAACCCGAGTGTCGTTGGAATTCAAACGCCAGCATCTTTCGATTTCAATGCTTTAATTTCAAAGTTCAGTTTAGGTATTCATAGCTGGCTACAATATTCAGATTACACAAGCGCAAATTAAGAGTGCGAGTTTTGTTACCGTATTTTAGCTTACCTGTGACTGCAGCTCAGCTTGGTACGTACTAAAGTTTACTATTGTTAATTGTTCAGAATCATTTAATTCAACTTCAAAGTTAAATCTCTTATTTCTAAATTGCGTAGATTCAAGTAGCTTTTGAAATGATTGTTGAGGTAGTCCAAGACTAACCGTGTTTTACTGAATTTCGATGTGCTTCAGAAAGAAAGCTCACTATTAATTTCAGTCACTAAATTAACTTTCGATTTTCCTGTTTTATTAATTCTTTTGCTAAATTAAGTCAGAGTGTAGCGAAATTTATTACTTCTGACAAATTTTCAGTTTTCACACTACACGTGTCAACCTTCAGTTGCCACACTTCTAGTGCTAATTATACGTGTAATAACCTTTCTTTTTCAGTTACTATAGTAATTGTCCTTAGGACTGGCGACCGTAATTTCCCCCAAAACTCAAATATCTAATTAACGCTAGTTAATTGTTAACGTAACGGCCGCACATTTACGATCTTTATTAACTTTACCCCTTTTCAAAATCAATTTCCACCTGTTTCATTAGCATTTTTCCTTTCATTTAGATGAAACCCTTTCCTCCCTCTTTACCGACAGATTAACTTCGGTGACGATTGCTATTCCCAAATTTCCATTATGTACACGCGGTTTAATTTTTCACTGTCATTAAGGTCGATAAGTGAGGGGGAGGTTACATGTTCATGGATACAAAATCTCCGTGGCATGGAGGTAATATTTCCGTGGCATTGTTACGCAACTCTTTGCATGTTGAAATCTGGAAGCAATGAACTGCACCAAACCGAACTCACTATTTTCCTCCTTTCTGCCAGGACGGTTCTGGAAGTGGAACTCGTGCTTATGGCGGCGCCCGCTTCCAGTGCAGTGCACAATGTGCACGAAATTTAGCAACCGGCATCTGCGCCGAGGCTTTCAGCGTAATGTGAGCGGAGAGCCATTATTTAGCAGGCAGCTACTCATTGGTCCATTAGGCGGTGCCGCTCATCTGGAGCACCGCTGCCGCGCAGTTGCCAGGCCTGGCCCCTACCCCGCTCCATCCCTCCTTTTGCGCGGGCGGCAAGTTGCCTGTGGAGGTAAGAGGCGTTTCCCGCGAGTCGATGGTCTGCCCCTGCAACGTATTGCGTCTGGACTTTGAAGGCCCGGCAGCCGTCACTGCGCCCACTCCTCCCCCCCCTCCCTCCATCTCTCTCCCCCCCCCCTCTCTCTCTCTCTCTCTGTCTTGCTGCCTTTGGTCCTTTCTGACTGAAAGTGCAGTTCGAAGCCTAAGCGTGCCGATAATACCGGCCAATTACTGCTGCAGGAGGAACAGACCTTGGCCCTAAGCGACGTCCCACGTAATGGACACAGTTACTGTAAAGGCCATCCTGCTAGCAGTTGTTGGGGAACCAAACTACTGTACTTCTAATGAACAAGAGCTCCACATTAATAGTAATTACGTGGTGCCACAGTCGCGTCGTTAATACACAAAACAAATACACTTGATAGGATGTTTATGGAGGTTCAACCGCCGAGGTTGTGTTATTTGTTTTAATGAGGATTACAAAGTTTCTGATGAAGCATTACGGTAATCGTAATACCAGAATAACATCAGAATTAATCAAGGACGGAGTAAAGAGCTTACACTTAGAGATATATAAACTGATCCAGTTAATATGGGAGAAGGAGACTCTGCCAGAAGAATGGAAATTGGCTGTAATATGTCCAATACACAAGACGGGAAGCAAAATGGAATGCGGTAACTACCAAGAAATAATCTTGGTGAATGTAACATATAACGTGCTGTCCATCATAATCCTCATAAAATTGCAACCATTCATATAGAACAACATATAGGAGTACGACGCTGGTTTTCGACCATACCGATCGACAATATATCACTTTTTCACACTAAGACAATTGTTTGAAAAATACTGGGAATATGATAAAGATATCTATATATAGAGGGTCTATACAAGGGCGATGTACTTGAGGACAATATTACGGAAATGTAAGAGGATGTAGATGAAGATGAAATGGGAGATACGATACTGCGTGAAGAGTTTGACAGAGCACTGAAAGACCTGAGTCGAAACAAGGCCCCCGGAATAGACAACATTCCATTGGAACTACTGACGGCCTTGGGAGAGCCAGTCCTGACAAAACTCTACCATCTGGTGAGCAAGATGTATGAAACAGGCGAAATACCTTCAGACTTCAAGAAGAATGTAATAATTTCAATCCCAAAGAAAGCAGGTGTTGACAGATGTGAAAATTACCGAACAATCAGTTTAATAAGCAACAGCTTCAAAATACTAACACGAATTTTTTACAGACGAATGGAATAACTAGTAGAAGCCGACCTCGGGGAAGATCAGTTTGGATTCCGTAGAAATACTGGAACACGTGAGGCAATACTGACCTTACGACTTATCTTAGAAGAAAGATTAAGGAAAGGCAAACCTACGTTTCTAGCATTTGTAGACTTAGAGAAAGCTTTTGACAATGTTGACTGGAATACTCTCTTTCAAATTCTAAAGGTGGCAGGGGTAAAATACAGGGAGCGAAAGGCTATTTACAATTTGTACAGAAACCAGATGGCAGTTATAAGAGTCGAGGGGCATGAGAGGGAAGCAGCGGTTGGGAAGGGAGTGAGACAGGGTTGTAGCCTCTCCCCAATGTTATTCAATCTGTATATTGAGCAAGCAGTAAAGGAAACTAAAGAAAAATTTGGAGTAGGTATTAAAATCCATGGAGAAGAAATAAAAACTTTGAGGTTCGCCGATGACATTGTAATTCTGTCAGAGACAGCTAAGGACTTGGAAGAGCAGTTGAACGGAATGCATAGTGTCTTGAAGGGAGGATATAAGACGAACATCAACAAAAGCAAAACGAGGATAATGGAATGTAGTCGAATTAAGTTGGGTGATGTTGAGGGTGTTAGATTAGGAAATGAGACACTTAAAGTAGTAAAGGAGTTTTGCTATTTGCAGAGCAAAATAACTGATGATGGTCGAAGTAGAGAGGATATAAAATGTAGACTGGCAATGGCAAGGAAAGCGTTTCTGGAGAAGAGAAATTTGTTAACATCGAGTATAGATTTAAGTGTCAGTAAGTCATTTCTGAAAGTATTTGTATGGAGTGTAGCCATGTATGGAAGTGAAACATGGACGGTAAATAGTTTGGACAAGAAGAGAATAGAAGCTTTTGAAATGCGGTGCTACAGAAGATGCTGAAGATTAGATGGGTAGATCACATAACTAATGAGGAAGTATTGAATAGGATTGGGGAGAAGAGAAGTTTGTGGCACAACCTGACCAGAAGAAGCGATCGGTTGGTAGGACATGTTCTGAGGCATCAAGGGATCACCAATTTAGTATTGGAAGGCAGCGTGGAGGGTAAAAATCGCAGGGGGAGACCAAGAGATGAATACACTAAGCAGATACAGAAGGATGTAGGTTGCAGTAGGTACTGGGAGATGAAGAAGCTTGCACAGGATAGAGTAGCATGGAGAGCTGCATCAAACCAGTCTCAGGACTGAAGACAACAACAACAACAATCTACAGCCCGTTCGTCGATTTTCAACTTGCATGTGACAGCATCCACAGGAATAGCCTATTCAATATATTGTGTGGCTTCAGAATCCCTGAGAAGCTAGAGAGAATGGTGCAAGGTTGTATGGAATGGTCAAAGGCAGCAGTACGTTTCCGAGGAGACACATCAGAAACATTCGAGATTGGGCCAGGCCTCAGACAAGGGGATGCTCTCTCAAGTGTTCTGTGCAATTTCATCTTAGAGAGAGTAATAAAAGAATGTAGGCAACAGGAATGGGCTGGAATACAGATGTACTTCCACTGTCTCTCAATTGCAGATGACAGTACTACTAAGTGAATCAAAGCAGGAGTTGAAAGGAATGTACCAGAAAATGGACAATTATGCACAGAAAGTAGGGCTCAAAGTGAATCAAGATAAAACAGAGTTCATGAAATTAGGAAGAAGACTAGAACACGAAGATGGCAAAAGGTTCAATAGAGTACACCGGTTCAAATACTTGGGATCAACAACACAAAAATGGACATCAAGGAAAGAATAGCAGTGGGAATGAAATGCATGCTTTCTCTCAGAGAGACAATCGGCTCTAAATCGACCTCAGTGAACACTAAGCTGAAAATTTACAACATAGTGATATGCCCAGCAGTAATGTACGTTTCAGAAACATGGAGAATGACTAAGCGAGAAAAAAAATATTACTATTTGAAAGAAGAGTAATGAGGAAGATATGGGGGCCAGTTTTAGATAACGGAGAATGGTGGAGGAGGAAAAACGAGGAAATCTACCTTCTGATGCGACAGCCAGCTAGCCTACAGAATATAAAGAGCAAAAGAATACAATGGGTGGGCCATGTATCCCGTGTGCCACATGGAAGACAGGCGAAGATGGCACTAGAGGGGAAACCAAACACCAAACACCCCATTGGACGACGAAGGCAGCACTGAATGGACGACGAGGCGAAGGATCTAGCAGCCCTGGGAATTGAAGACACCTGGAGGAACCGAGCACAAAACAGGAAGGAACTGAGGCAGTTTGTGGAAACAGCGCGTAGTCTGCACAGCCTGTGATGGCTGGATATCTGTCTGTCTACCAGGTGTTATTTAATCCATACATATTACAAAAATATATGCACATATCTGTGTACCTATGTATCTGTGTATGTTACACATCTCATCCTAAACTACCTGATCTATTTCAACCAAACTTGGTTCACATATGCCGTACTGTCAGGCAACAATCATTGTGAGGTAAGAACCACTACCTATTGTACTTTCGAAGATATGACGTCATTAACAATGAGATGCATGAAAAACCGCTGCATCATGCAAAAATTTTGTTTTTATTACTTCTTTACTACAAACTCCATTCGCAGCTTACTTCGCCGACAGAATCCTCATGCGCCGCTGAACGTACCTACACAAATATATCATTGTACGGCACATAGTTTATAATATATGACGTCACAAACACTGAGGTGCATGAAAAAATTTTGTATCAGGTACTCAGTACCGTCGAATCAACTTAAGGAAATCCACGACACCTGGCAGGAACATTTCAACTGCGAAGCGTGAGCGCCTATAAGAGAAAACAGTAGCCGTCTGTAGAGCTATGAAGCGGTATTGCCGTAGAGACGTTTACAAAATAGCGATGTAGACACGCGAAACAGCTGCACCCGACGAAGAGAAACTGTCCGGGACTTTGCGCTTATGCATTATGCACATTTCTTTGTACGGCTGTTTCATAATTTCGAATGTGTTTTCAGGAATATAAATGAAATGTCCGCGATATTATACTGCAAACAGTTCATTTCTAGTGTTCGTTTCTAACATAAAATTGGGAAAACGAACGCCCGGCAATGACGGATATGTCAGATAGTGTTGAATGAAACGGAAAATGTCGTATGAAACTGTTGATTTTGAAGCAATGCCCGCTTCGTTTGAGAAGTTTTCTTTTCTTCACAAATATTTGTATAATTTCTTTGCCAGTTTCCTTTAAAAATAGTTGATGACATCTTCAACAGTATAGTAAAATTTGTGGCCCTATATCTCAACTACACACATAATATATCACTAATTCAGAGCATTTTCCTAACCAGATTAAAATATGCCATTGATAGACTTCTCTACATGAAAGGAGGCTCCACAGGCATCAGTAAAATCTGGCAATGCTAGACCTATCTACACGGAAGGTGACTTCACAGGGTCGTGGTGCTAGAGAAGAATGTTGAATATTAGGTGAAGTGATATGGTACGAGCAGGTTATCCACAGAATCTGTGTGTAAAGAAATACATGGAAAACACTGACAAGAAGAAGAGACAGGATGGTAGAACATCTGATAAGACATCAGGGAATAACTTCTGGGGCACTAGACTAGAATTGTAGGCGGTTAATATTGTTCAGAATTTTTTAAATTTGAGAAGAGTGATATTCAGTTATTGAAGAGTCTCAGAAGTTCAGTGATATACAAATAGAATCGATCTCAATGTAGCTGAATAACCCTTGAAAACGTTAAATCTGTACTTTTTGTGTTCTTCAGATGTATGCTTTGGTAATATTTTGTGCAGTTTTAAATACCTAAAAGGGCTTTGTAAATTTTTGTGTAATATAAATTATTTCTGTATTTTTTGATGAATTTTATCCATAGTGGATGCTGTCGAACTCCGTGACTGTTCCTTTATGGGGTGTAGGAAAATATCCACTACCAGTCACAATAAAAGGTTATTTATTTGTCACACGACCGGTTTCGGGCTTGCGCCCATCTTCAGGTGTTTATACATTCATGTACATGTTTGTACTTTTGGAGATCAATAAAGATGAAACACCATTATTACAGTTATGCTGTGGTGATAGTTTTACCACTTAGTTACAAACTTATGGTCATTTTCACGTACATATTTCAGTTTTACCAAGTATAGCTTCATATTACACTATTATGATGCGCACTCATCAAATACACTATGTTTACATACAAACGTGTGGGCTGTGGTCAAAGAAGTTCTAGTGGTTCTAGGCGCTTCAGTCTGGACCACGCGACCGCTACGGTCGCAGGTTCGAATCCTGCCTCGGTCAAGGATGTGTGTGATGTCATTAGGTTAGTTAGGTTAAAGTAGTTCTAAGTTCTAGTTGACTGATGACCTCAGATGTTAACTCCCATAGTGCTCAGAGCCATTTGAACCTTGACAGCGCTGATCTGTGGAGAGGTGACGGGAACTGGTGTTATCACTGCGGCAAGACCATCGGTGTAAAATGGTGCTAGATATTCGAAATTATACAAAAAATAGGTGTAAGCTGTAGGCCAGGAGCGGTAATATAAAATATACGCCAACGAATGGGAAAAGGCAATAACGGAACATCGGGAACAGAGCGCTCAGATTGGCAAGGCTGCAACACAGGCATTAGTCTTTCATCCTCCTGTTCAGTTTGTACATCGAAGAATAAACGACGGAAATAAAATAAAATTCAGAGTGAAAGGATTGTTGCACAGCGGATCCAATCCCCAGGTGCACATATATTTTTTTTTTAATTATTACTTGGTGCAGGCGGCAGAATACCCGATCCAGCTCATACTGTGTGTCACAGTCAGTATCTGGAGCAAGCAAACAGTGCTAGTGTTGCAGAAGGTGGGGAGTCCATCATAACAAATTGCCCACATCGGGCCTAACCATAATCAAGGTATGGAAATGGCGCAGTAGGCAGCACCAAATACGTCATTCTGCGAGCCAGTCAATATAGAGGCATAACATGTAACATACAAGCTCACCCACTCCACGGCTTCCCATTACTGATGGAAAATGTGGAGGCAAGAGAAGTTCATAATAACTAAGAAACCACAGTTGGAACATGTCTACCGACATCTGTGGGTAATGAGGGCAACTCATGTAGTCGCAGGAAGCTATGACCTTGTATCCTGCTTCTATACCATCATTTCATAAGCCTTAGTTCAAGTGTCTGGTCATCCTGTTTGCATTTGTGACTCCAACGGAATGACAGACTCTGTTTGGTCGCCTCCGACTGATAGATGTGGATGGGCCTGGGCCTTCCATGGTGAAGGGCTGTGCGAAGTTGGGAAAGGCACCTGAGTACAATCGCCCTGCCTGTACGTGGTACCGTCGCCCTGGCTACACACTGCGTTGGTGAGTTGGTCCTGGGTGCCTGCCTTCACGACGCCCACCGTCCATGACATGCTATTGGTACACGCCTATGAGAATGTCCGTCATCGAGAGCACTGAGGAGGGCCATGTGAGCTGCTCTCAAAACACTGTAAGAATGAGCCTCAAGACTCCTGACCCAGCTACCTGCACGACATCCTGTGCACCAGAGTCCTGCGTTCATATTCATTGTCACCAGCGAGTGTCTCCGCGTAGTAAAATAATGAGGAAAAATATGTGTTTCGGGAGTACGTCAGCTGCTGAGTACAGTCTCCTTCATCTGCAGCACAACCACCTCACCTGTTCAGCCTCCACATCCCACAGAAAATGTGACCTGAGGTTTGTTTGCGACAGGATATCAATTTCATAATGATATTGCCATCCTGAGAGAAAGAGTGTATAACACTCCTGTATGCTACTGCTATACCATAACCTCGAAACTGGAGGCAGTTTGCAAACAGAATTATTTTGTTAGAGTAATAATGGTATAAAACAGCAGAACAGTGTTACCCTCTGAGAGGAATTTTGCTAGGTTGACCGTGTTGTACCTAACGGAGGTGGCTTATCGGAAATGAAAGTCAGGATTACGTAAATATTTGAACAGTAACAAACAAAATTTTACCTATCTGCACTGTTTAACGTATAAAGAAAACGGTCGCCAGCCTAACTAGGCAAGAGAATGATTAACATTCTCGTTCAAGAAAATAGTTATTAGTAATTTTAACGAATAAACACAACCTATACTTTGTCACACGCGAGTGCAATGAACTCTGACACAGACATATGTTTACGGTAAGATTGAAAGTAACAGTTATAGCAGCACAAACTATTTGCAAAATCATAACAGATACCGAAACACACTATTACTTTCAGGGCTTAAAGAAATTTTGGTTTTTACAATTAGTGGTCTTTCCGTTACTTGTTACCGAGCATTAACACAATAGACAAACTGTGGATCCTTTTATACTATTACTATGCACTTCTAATACACAAGAGAGACAAACACTTAGCAAACATGAGTATATAACGTTTCACAACTGCAGCTTTCCACTTTTACTACAGTGAGACACAAAATTAACATATATGTAAGATACTGACTCACCTTCTGCGATTTACAACAGATTGAAAGTAACAGTTATAGCAGCACAAACTATTTGCAAAATTACAACAGATACCGAAACACACTATTACTTTCAGGGCTTAAAGAAATTTTGGTTTTTATAATTAGTGGTCTTTCCGTTACTTGTTAGCGAGCATTAACACAATAGACAAACTGTGGATCCTTTTATACTATTACTATGCACTTCTAATATACAAGAGAGACAAACACTTAGCAAACATGAGTATATAACGTTTCACAACTGCAGCTTTCCACTTTTACTACAGTGAGACACAAAATTAACATATATGTAAGATACTGACTCACCTTCTGCGATTTACAACAGGCAGTAATGTGATCATTTACTAAGCAAAACTTTATAAGCCTCAGTCTTAAGAACTTTTAATTTGAAGTTGGCAACAACACATTAATAAGCAATTTTACTAGGAAAATTATTTTCAGCAAGCATCATTAACTTTATCTCACTCTCTTGCCACATTAACTTTAACTTTCTCTTTACTATGTTCAAGAGGCATTAATTAGAAAAAAAGTGGTCTTTAGTGTTCTTTCAGTAGGGACACTCGGTAATCACTTTAGTCCAAACGGAGAGGAACCTGAGGTGTTATGATAAGGAAAAAATCAAGGTAGGTACTTAAATTCAGATATAAATTACCTTATATTTGAGCACACTAACACATCCATTAAGCTGATCCTTCACTGTACATCATTGTAGTATTCCGATGCAATAATTGCGCAATGTGGTGGCAACTGCATGTTGGTAGGTGGAATTGCAGGTAGAATTGCTGGACTCTGTCGTTTCTTGGTGGCGATGATAGATACAACTTCCAGAATAGTTCCAGTTATTTATCCATCCATCCGAGGCATTGGAAAGTACCAGAAAAAGCCTCTCTCGGAACCAGCACAATATGCATCTTTTACATGGCAGTGCACAGTTTGGTAGCTCGTCCCCGACTCGTAGCTCGTCCCCGACTGACTATCAGTTCCACCTTTTCTTCGTAGGCTAAACGCAATTTGCGCGCGCTACACAGTTCCGTTCCCGAGGGGAACCACAACAACCTTTACATACAGAATAACTAAGAACTCTTAAGTGAGGATCAGCAATTTACATAGCAGCAACCAAACACATTAAATAAAACAGAACATTTTCACATATTGACATTTCTACAAAAAATTATTCACACAGAAATTACAATTACATACAGTAAGTTTTGTTCCCTCCAAATGGGACAAAGAATTTAAATGACAGATACACTACTTTGGATAGAATCAAACCATGACTCAAAGTTTTTACAAAGAAAGGAGTATACAGTTTTATGTTATCGTTCAATCAAACAATATTTACAGAAGCTCAACGATATAATATTAAATAAAACAAAAGCCAAAATAAATCATTGGAGTATTAGAGCTATGGTGTTACAAGTGGAGGAGCAGCAGGATCTCTGGAACGGAATGGCTACAAAATATGAACTGTGTAGTACCACCACCTCATCCATTCAGCCTCCACGTTGACCTGACGGGTGTGGCTACAGAATATCAATCTGCTGTTGATATGGCCATCTACAGAGAATGCGTGGAGGAACTGCAGGATCTCTAGGAAGGAATGAGTAGTGTAATGACCACAAACTATGAACTGCGTAGCCCCACCGTCTCTCCTGCCTAGCCTCAAAATCTAATTGGAATATTGACCTGAGGGTTGATTGCTACAGGACATCAAGTTGCTGATGATATTGCCATCCTTAGAGAAAGTGTGGAGGAACTGCAGAATATCTAGAACGGGATGACCAGTGTAAAGACCACAAACTATGAACTGTGTACTACCACCAACTCACTGGTCCAGCCTCCTCATCCAGTAGAAACTATGACCTCAGGGGTGATTGGTACAGGATATCAATTGCTGATGTTATGGCCATCCTCAGAAAAAGTGAGATGGAACTGCAGGATCTGTAGAACGGAATAAGCAGTGGAATGACCACAAACTGTGAACTGTGCAGCATCACCGCATCACCTGTCCAGCCTCCACATCCAATAGAAATTCTGACCTGAGGGTTGATTGCCACAGAATATCAAGTTGCTGACGATATGGCAGACCTCAGAGAAAGTGTGGAGTAACTGCGGGATCTGTAAACGGATTGAGCAGCGTAATGACCACAAACTATGAACTGTGAGTACACTGAAGAAAGACGATTGTAATGAGGAGTAGCGGAAACGTGATTAGCGATATATTTAATATGAAAATTTCAGACCACGAAATACATCAAGTAAGGGAATCCTTCCACAATGAATCAAAACAACACATGACAGACGGAGAAAGGCTGACGAAAAAAAAAACAGCCTAGCGCAGGGAAAGATGTCTACAGCTACTAAATATCGGCGTTAATTTGAGGAAGAAATTTCTGGGAAAGTATGTCTGGAGTATACTATTGTATGGAACTTAATCTTGAACTGCGAGGACACTGGGAAAGAGTAGAATCGACGAGATTGAAATGTTGTGTTGGTAATTGGGTAGTCTGGTAAGATAATAAGTGAGGAATTCTCCAGAGAATCAGAGAGGAGAGGAACATATAATACATAAGTGATAGGATGATCAGACAAGTAGTAAGTCAGGAATAAATTCCTAGGTCGGACTGTAAAAGGTAAAACTGTTCGAGTAGACAGACTGGAATAAATCCAGCAAGTACTTGAGGATGTTGTGTGAATGTACCATTCTCGGACGAAGAGGTTGGCCAGGAGAGGAATTTTTGGCGGGACGCTTCAGATAATTTAAGAAATTTGTGACAAATAAAGTTTCATCAAGAAAATAGTTAATCGGTTATCGCAATCAACAGGGTTCCGAAGCACGCCAGATAATTTTGATTGTATTTTTGTAAATTAACTCGTAAATCGGATCTTCTGAAAGGCCACAGCAGATTTTCGTTACCTTTGACACTACTTCAAGTCAGTTTTCGTCGCTATCGGTCTCCGCGTTAACAAGATGTTAATCTGTATCCACCCTTCTCCTTCACAGACTGTTACGTTATGAGTCTATCATGGTGCACGTAGTCGAATACTGCTTAATAAATACACAGATCATTGGAGAATGGCCGGCCGGTGTGTGGCCGAGTGGTTCTAGGCGCTTCAGTCTGGAACCGCGCGACTGCTACGGTCGCAGGTTCGAATCCTGCCTTGGGCATGGTTGTGTGGGATGTCTTTAAGTTAGTTAGATTTAAGTAGTTCTAAGTTCTAGGGGACCGATGACCTCAGATGTTAAGTACCATAGTGCTCAGAGCCATTTGAACCAACGGAGAATGTAAAAATAAAACGTAATGCGTTTCGGGCTTAAAACGTGGTGGCCTGCCGACAACTTTTGACATGCCGTATATTCTATCTTTCTGTCATGTTAATGCCGCTGGGTAGGAACAGTCGCTAATGGAGGCGCATGTTTTATGTCCAAGTAACAGAATACAAAACACTGTTTCCATTCAGTGGTTTCGTTACCCTGTTCTCTGTTTTTGTTCTCCCCAGTTACACGCTTCAATGCGAAGTAATAAGTAATTTGATACGCATTTGTTTTTGCAGTGGTAGAAAGCAATTCCAACCTTTCTAGACATCGTCATCTTACAACACATACAGTTCAGATTTCAAGACTTTCAAAACGTACCGTAAAATCGGAGGTGGTGCAGCCTGGATATAACTGCTCGCAAGTTACATTAAACCAGCACCAGGAAGGGTAGAAAATGATCGTTAGGCGCATCATCTTCAAGTTTAGCAGAATTACATTTGTTTATATGCTTTAAATGTTTCGTAAGTTATCCTACTCAAATTGTTATTCCCAGAGCAGTTAGAATCATATAAGACAGATAATGCTGCTTACAGGAACGGAACTCATCCATTTGAATAGAAAGCCATATTTTCATATATATTTAATTAAATCCAAACCGAGAGTAAGAGAGTAGTCGTGATATTAGCCATTAGACAACGCCGAAGGCTGTCCGGTGTGGCCGAGCGGTTCTAGGCGCTACAGTCTGGAACCGCGCGACCGCTACGGTCGCAGGTTCGAATCCTGCCTCGGGCATGGATGTATGTGATGTCCTTAGGTTAGTTGGGTTTAAGTAGTTCTAAGTTCTACGGGACTGATGACCTCAGAAGTTAAGTCCCGTAGTGCTCAGAGCCATTTGAACAACGCTGAAACTTTCTGAGAAGACTAGATGAGTAGATAGCACGGACAGAATTTAGAGGTTTCTCACCTAATTTTCTTATCGTTCAATGCAAAACACGCACAATACAATTCGTCCTGTGCATTCACTGTTCTGCCATACAAAATTCGAGAGTAGAAACGGTTGCATACGGAACTGCAGATGTAGTTATGATATTAATTATTGTGCAACACCAAACTGTGGTAGAAAGGGAAAGCATTTCATCGTGGTTTTAGGTTTATTTATAAACTTTAAGTCACCGGCTCCCATTTAGGACTTTTATCACAGCACTGTACTGCCTATGTTGTTCAATATGTTCCTTCGCCACTCATCATGTGCTATTAACGCTTTTCATACAACTTTTTCGTAATGTTTTCAAATTGCGAACTGCCGGACATACTCAGTTCTGCGTTGTTCTTACCTTCAACAGGTGACAGTACTTTTGCCGACCTGGTTTACCAGTTTGCTCCCTCGTTCGTATGCGCCCCTCCGTGCTCATCGCTTGCTGGTGGTACATCGCGTCCTTCACTCTCCACCGTGGCGCTCAGAGTCGCACCATGAATGTAACTGTCCACGTATTCACTCCATTCTACTTTGCCCAGGCAGTCGTCCGTTGTATTGTCTGGTGTCTCTTTGGTATTGACCTATGTTTTATCGCACCTAGCCTGACTACTGATTCATATTATATTATATGGTTCTTTTTTTATTTTCTCATGTGTACTACTGTGTGCACAAATTATTAGCTACGGTTCTTCTTTGTCTTCAGTATCACATCTGACGAAGGGCGTGTAATATCCCGAAAGCGGTCGTGATTGAAGCACAGGAAAAAAAAGCCTTATAACTGGAGCGGCGTTTTCAGCCTCTGGTATAATGCTCGGCTGCAGATGTTCCTCCGGCAAGGTTGTTTGTACTGTGCAAAGAATTTACAATCTTCAATTGCTTCGTTAAATCAAACGCTTTTCGCTTCACCAATTAAAGAATCAGAATTTTATGTGCTCTTTTTAGGATTCTGTACCTCTATCAGTGAAAATGGAATACTTCGTTGTCCGTCTGTATGTCTATCTGTACGATCGATAAGAACTATTTTTCACAGGAACGGGTAAACGTAGCAAATTAAAATTCATGTCCAATACCCAAGTCAATTGTCCGTGCAAAAAATTTAAGCATCTACGTCAGGGCAGTCAAAAGTTATGACCATTTATGTCACATATTTTGATATTCGCAAACTCACTCATCCAAATCTATAGGGTCCTTCCTGCTTGTCTAGAATCGTGAAATGTGGCAGAAAACCAGGTTCCACAATAAAAGTAGCGGAAAAAATCCGAATATGATCGATTTGTAATTATATTACACGAAAAAATATTTTTTGTAGTGTTACCCGACTGAACGTCCGTCTGTTAGGTCCCGTTTCTTTAGGAACTAATAGATCTATAACGTTGAATTTTGCCACACGCTAAAGTCTACGGCCCTTTAGCTGTGACAACAAGTTAAGCTCCTACGGCAATACAATATAAAAGTCTTGCCATTTACGTCACATATTTTGTCATTTTGCCAGTAGTCATATCGACAGCGACAGCGGACAAACTTTGTCGAAATTCTCGATTCCTGGGACAAATGAACCATTTATATAGGTAATTAAGGTTGTGCGAAACCTTGGTGAGTAAGCCCTATTTGCACGTATCTAGATTTCTTAAGTTTTCATTTACTTGAAATGCTGGAGTTATTTGTCACGTTTTCTGTGAAACGTTTGTTCAGTTTCCAAAGCTTCACTCCCTAATTTCTAGCCAGCGCCTCAGGCCCAGATTCTGTTAATGGATAATACCGGTTATAAAGGTTGAAGAATTTGCAAATATCAGTGCTCTGAACCTTCGCGATCCGTTTGTCATGATGCATCTTGCTGCACACTATAGCCACCTTATTCCATGAAGTTCTATCTTTGGCAATAGTCACAACTCTCATCAGAATTACAACAGTCCTTTAAGGATGTCACTGCAGACATCTACACTGAAGAGCCGAAGGAACTGGTACAGAAACGGTACAGAATTGCCGCAACACGAAGTGGCATGGACTCGACTGACGTCTGAAGTAGTGATGGAGGAAATTTTACGAATCCTGCAGGGCTGTCCATAAATCTGTAAGAGTACGAGGGGTGGAGATTTCATCCGAACAGCACGTTGCAAGCCATCTCAGATATGCTCAGTGATGTTCTTGTCTGGGGAATTTTGTGGTCAGCGGAATTGTTCAAATTCAGAAAAGTTTTCTTGGAGCCACTCTGTAGCAAATATGGACGTCTGGGGTGTCACATTGTCCTGATGGAATTTCTAAAGTCCGTCGGAATGCACAATGGACATGAATGAATGCAGGTCATTAGACAGGCTGCGTACGTACGTGGCACTTGTCAGAGTCGTATCTAGACGTACAAGGAGTCCCATATCACACCAACTGCACACGCCCCACATCCAACTGCACACGCCCCACACCATTACAGAGCCTACACCAACTTGAACAGTCCCCTGCTGACATGCAGGTTCAATGGATTCATGAGATTGTCTTCATACCCGTACATGTCCATCTGCTTGGTACAATATGAAACGAGACTCTTCCGACCAGCACTTGTCAGAGTCGTATCTAGACGTACAAGGAGTCCCATATCACACCAACTGCACACGCCCCACGTCCAACTGCACACGCCCCACGTCCAACTGCACACGCCCCACACCATTACAGAGCCTACACCAGCTTGAACAGTCCCCTGCTGACTTGCAGGTTCCATGGATTCATGACATTGTCTTCATACCCGTACACGTCCATCTGCTTGGTACAATATGAAACGAAACTCTTCCGACCAGCATCATGTTTCCCTCATCAGCAGTACAATGTTGGTGTTGTCGGGCCCAGGCGAGGCGTAAAGCTTTGTGTCATGGAGTCATCAAGGGTATATGAGTGGGCTTCTGCTCCGAAAGCCCATTCAATGATGTTTCGTCAAATGGTTCGCACGCTGACATCTGTTGATGGCCCAGCATTGAAATATGCAGCAATTTGCGGAAGAGTTGAACTTCTGTCACGTTCAACGATTCTCTTCAGTCGCCGTTGGTCCCGTTCTTGCAAGATCTTTTTCGAGCCGCAGATATGTCGGAGATCTGATGTTTTACTGGTTCCTGATATTCACGGTGCACTCGTGAAATGGTCGTACGGGAAAACACCCACTTCATCGCTACATCGGAGATGCAGTGTCAGATCGCTCGTGCACCGACTATACACCACGTTCAAACTCACTTAAATCTTGATAACATGCCACTGTAGCAGCAGTAAGCGTTTTAACAACTGCGCCAGACACGTGTTGTCTTACATAGGCGTTGTCGACCGCAGAGCCGTAGTCTGCCTGTTTACTTACCTCTGTATTTGAATGTTGTCGTTGTTGTGGTCTTCAGTCCTGAGACTGGTTTGGTGCAGCTCTCCATGCTACCCTATCCTGGGCACGCTTCTTCATCTCCCAGTACTTACTGCACCCAACATCCTTCTGAATCTGCTTAGTGTATTCATCTCTTTGTCTCCCTCTACGACTTTTACGCTCCACGCTGCCCTCCAATGTTAAATTTGTGATCCTTTGATGCCTCAGAACATGTCCTACTAAGCGGTCCCTTCTTTTTGTCAAGTTGTGCCACATACTCCTCCCCTATCCTATTCAATACTTCATCATTAGTTATGTGATCTACCCATATAATCTTCAGCATTCTTCTGTAGCACCACATTTCGAAAGCATCTATTCTCTTCTTGTTCAAACTATTTATCGTCCATGTTTCACTTCCATACATGGCTACACTCCAGACAAATACTTTCAGAAACGACTTCCTGTCACTTAAATCTATACTCGATGTTAACAAATTTCTCTTCTTCAGAAACGCTTTCCTTCCTACTGCCAGTATACATTTTACATCCTCTCAACTTCGACCATCATCAGTTATTTTGCTCCCCAAATAGCAAAACTCCTTTACTACTTTAAGTGTCTTATTTCCTAATCTAATTCCCTCAGCATCACCCGACTTAATTCGACTACATTCCATTATCCTTGCTTTCCTTTTGTTGATGTTCATCTCATATCCTTCTTTCAAGACACTGTCCATTCCGTTCAACTGCTCTTCCAAGTCCTTTGCTGCCTCTGACAGAATTACAATGTCATCGGCGAACCTTAAAGTTTTTATTCCTTCTCCGTGGACTTTAATACCTACTCCTAATTTTTCTTTTGTCTCCTTTACTGCATGCTCAACATACAGATTGAATAACATCTGGGAGAGGCTACAACCCTGTCTTACTCCCTTCCCAACCACTGCTTCCCTTTCGTGTCCCTCGACTCTTACAACTGCCATCTGGTTTCTGTACAAATTGTAAATAGCCTTTCGCTCCCTGTGTTTTACCCCTGCCACCTTTACAATTTGAAAGAGAGTATTCCAGTCAACATTGTCAAAAGCTTTCTCTAAGTTTAAAAATGCTAGAAATGTAGGTTTGCCTTTCCTTAATCTATCTTCTAAGATAAGTTGTAGGGTCAGAATTGCCTTACGTGTTGCAACATTTCTACGGAATCCAAACTGATCTTCCCCGAGGTCGGCTTCTACCAGTTTTTCCATTCGTCTGTAAAGAATTCGCGTTAGTATTTTGCAGCTGTGGCTTATTAAACTGATAGTTCGGTAATTTTCACATCTGTCAACGCCTGCTTTCTTTGGGATTGGAATTATTATATTCTTCTTGAAGTCTGAGGGCATTTCGCCTGTCTCATACATCTTGCTCACCAGATGGTAGAGTTTTGTCAGGATTGGCTCTCCCAAGGCCGTCAGTAATTCTAATGGAATGTTGTCTACTCCCAGGGCCTTGTTTCGACTCAGGTTTTTCAGTGCTGTGTCAAACTCTTCACGCAGTATCGGATCTCCCATTTCATCTTCATCTACATCCTCTTCCATTTCCATAATATTGTCCTCAAGTACATCGCCCTTGTATAGACCCTCTATATACTTCTTCCAACTTTCTGCTTTCGCTTCTTTGGTTAGGACTGGGTTTCCATCTGAGCTCTTGATGTTCATACAAGTGGTTCTCTTTTCTCCAAAGGTCTCTTTAATTTTCCTGTAGGCAGTATCTATCTTACCCCTATTGAAATAAGCCTCTACATCCTTATATTTGTCCTCTAGCCATCCCTGCTTAGCCATTTTGCACTTCCTGTTGATCTCATTTCTGAGACGTTTGTATTCCTTTTTGCCTGCTTCATTTAGTGCGTTTTTATGTTTCCCCCTTTCATCAATTAAATTCAATATTTCTTCTGTTACCCAAGGAGTTCTACTAGCCCTCGTCTTTTTATCTACTTGATCCTCTGCTGCCTTCACTACTTCATCCCTCAGAGCTACCCATTCTTCTTCTACTGTATTTCTTTCCCCCATTCCTGTCAATTGTTCCCTTATGCTCTCCCTGAAACTCTGTACAACCTCTGGTTCTTTCAGTTTATCCAGGTCCCATCTCCTTAAATTCCCACCTTTTTGCAGTTTTTTCAGCTTTAATCTACAGCTCTTAACCAATAGATTGTGGTCAGAGTCCACATCTGGCCCTGGAAATGTCTTACAATGTAAAACCTGGTTCCTAAATCTCTGTCTTACCATTATATAATGTATCTGATACCTTATAGTATCTCCAGGATTCTTCCATGTGCACAACCTTCTTTCATGATTCTTGAACTAAGTGTTAGCTATGATTAAGTTATGCTCTGTGCAAAACTCTACCAGGCGGCTTCCTCTTTCATTTCTTAGCCCCAATCCATATTAACCTACTATGTTTCCTTCTCTCCCTTTTCCTACTCTCGAATTCCAGTCACCCATGACTATTAAATTTTGGTCTCCCTTCACCACCTGAATAATTTATTTTATCTCATCATACATTTCTTCAATTTCTTTATCATCTGCAGAGCTAGTTGGCATATAAACTTGCACTAATGTATTAGGCGTGGGCTTCGTGTCTATCTTGGCCACAATAATGCGTTCACTATGCTGTTGTAGTAGCTTACCCGCACTCCTATTTTTTATTGATTATTAAACCTACTCCTGCATTACCCCTATTTGATTTTGTGTTTATAACCCTGTGTATTTGAATACTCATCCCTATACCAGGTTCTTTGGCGCTTCAGTGTCTAATGACCG
This sequence comes from Schistocerca cancellata, assembly GCF_023864275.1. Taxonomy (NCBI): domain Eukaryota; kingdom Metazoa; phylum Arthropoda; class Insecta; order Orthoptera; family Acrididae; genus Schistocerca; species Schistocerca cancellata. The sequence goes on along the minus strand of NC_064627.1, from coordinate 1,133,153,282 downwards.
TATACGGTGCGATGTAAACTTATTGGCAATGTCAGGTAATCATCATAGTAAACAAGGTTTTTTTTAATTTGCACTAATATCTCGTTTAGATTCTACAACATCTATCATAAAACTGATTGAGACGTATCTTTTCTAAGCTTCTAAATCAGTATTACTCCAGAGATAATTATGCAGTCCGGATTTCAGTTCAAAGATTGGAATTACAATCATTAACTGTGGTGTGGAAACCCACGTTGCCACTGATAGGGCGGGAACGTACTTTGCAACTGGGGATGACGTTCCAAACATTGTCGGCGCTGACGTAGTCCCACAGGTGATGGCTTTGGACTGATTGAGTAGATATTCCCGAGATGCAAGCGTACTGCAACTCTTAGAAAAACTCTGGGTGCATCGTCAGTACATTGTTGAAGTTTCGTAGCGTAACCTGTATTCATAGGTTTCCCTGTGACTGAGCTATGTTCTATAATTAGCACCTCAGGTTATGAGCGGTTTCGTCATGTGGCTGTTACATGTGTTCATCATTATCCTAATGAAGAATTAGATTTCTTCCTCAATATTAACAAAATTGCTCCTTTCATTAATCTGTGAGCTTCCTTCACTGTGTTACGCAATGGCAATTAAACTTCGTTTTTGGATATCTACTATTGGGCATTATTTCAACTGAATTTTCCATCTTATTTGATTTTCTTCAGTTTCTCCAGGTAAACTCTTTAACTTAATCTCAATCTTATATTTTCATTTAGAATGGTGAGCTCTTGTATGTCCTGTATTAGGGCACAGCAACCTCGTTTATGGTATCTGTATTTTGTTATTGTTTTTCTGCTATGATTCTGTTGCTTCATAAATAGTTGTGGAGACAGCCAAGATACTAGAAAATTTTACCTGTGATTCGACACCGGATTTTGCAGTTAAGTGATTTCCTATTTGAGTGATTTAGTTGTGGCTTCAATGTTTTATAGATTAGTCTCTTATTAGGATTCTTTCTAATATCAACTGCTTCTCAATGAAATCTTGTATCTTCTTTTTACGTAGTGACATTTCAGAATTACACGTTTTTAGTTTTAAATAACGTCTGTATATTGACTTTTGTAGGAGCGCTATTTGTTTATTAAAACCCGATTGGTTGCGAAATGGAAAATCCCATGATGTTTTGGGCAGTGTCTCTAGCATGCCCGTCGCTAGTGGCATGTCACATGTCCCTCTTTTCTGTCCTGAGCGCATGGCGAGCACATAAAAATGCCTATAAAATAGCGTCTCCCGTCAGGAATGAGTGCCTGCTGAGAGATTTAGCCTGATATCAGGCAGCCCACAAAACGTAGCTGTTACACATTTCCTTCTTCATGAAAGTTCTCGGTCGCACACTGCAGGGGCAATGAAGACATTCCTATAGCTTTTTCGTTGGGAGGTGTTTGATCACCCACCATCCACCCTGGACTTGACTCCCTCTGCTTTTCGTCTCTGCTCACATGAACCGCTGGCTATGAAGACATCATTTCGGCACAGACAACGAGCTGAAGACCAGCGTCAAGCACTGGTGGCTGCCTTGTATGACGAGGGTACTGAGAAGTTGGTACAAGGCTGCGACAGATGTCTAAGTTGGAGCGGTGATTGTGTAGAGAAGTAACTGGAAGGTGTAGATAACTGCTTAAAATACAAAGTTTTTGATTTTCACTGTGGTTTCCATTTCACGACCAATCGAACCTTGGTAAACGAATAGCCGTCGTAGATCATGAGATTCGATTATGATTATCAGGTCATCAACAAAGAGTAAGCGTTTGTTATGCTTCAGAGTCAAACATTTTTCCAGTTATTAATGACACCACTTACTGAAATTTAAACAATGCAGGAGCTAGCTGACTTACCTCGTCTGACACCTTGGGCTTATGGTAATTTATTTGCTTTATTTGCACCATTTACACTTTGCCCATTTATACTGCGATAAAGGCTTTGAATAATTTTACCAGCTCGGCTGTGATTTATTTCTCTTCCATAATTTCCTACACTTCGCGATTAACCACTCTCTGTAATATTTAACGCAACACCCTGGATACAAAAAATTAATCACCTCTGGCTGTCGTCACGGTAATACCGTGTAACACCTCCTCTTGCTTTGTTTATGGCCTCAGTTTCGCCAGGATTGTCCTTATCTTTCTTCAGGTGTGTCATATCCAGGTCACGTCATTCATTCTTGATGAAATTCTTTAACGCAAAAGGGGGGATATTGTTTGCTACGCTTCCCCCGCTCTTCCGCATAGCAGCCGAGATATTCTAAGGCGTTAAGACGAAGTAACACTCCAAGCCTTTCGAAGTGCGATATGTTGCACTGAGTGTTTGGCAAGCCAGGCCCGTATGCAACCAGCCGTGGGAATATGGCTGTTGTCATGTTGGAAGACGGGAGCTTGAACAGTATACTAATCCTGAAGGTGTAGGAGTTGGACAATGTTAAAATAAACATACTGTTTCAGGCTCATACTAACCTAAATATGGGGCCGTAAGTCTCGGTGTGAAAACATTACCAAAACATCACAGCACCGCACACTGAGGGTTCGTCGCCTCAGTGATCAGCTCCTTTAATAACAGGACATTTACGAGGTGCATTCAAGTTCTAAGGCCTCCGATTTTTTTTCTTCCGACTGGAAAGAGATAGAAACATGCACATTGTTTTAAAATGAGGCCGCGTTCATTGTCTATACGTCCCAGAGATGGCAGCACCGTACGGCAGATGGAATTTTACCGCCAGCGGCGAGAATGAAAACTGTTTTACATACTTAAAATGGCGACGTTTTCCTTACTTGAACAGCGCGCAATCATTCATTTTCTGAATTTGCGTGGTGTGAAACCAATTGAAATTCATCGACAGTTGAAGGAGACATGTGGTGATGGAGTTAAGGATGTGTCGAAAGTGCGTTCGTGGGTGCGACAGTTTAATGAAGGCAGAATATCGTGTGACAACAAACCGAAACAACCTCAGGCTCGCACAAGCCGGTCTGACGACATGATCGAGAAAGTGGAGAGAATTGTTTTGGGGGATCGCCGAATGACTGTTGAACAGATCGCTTCCAGAGTTGGCATTTCTGTGGGTTCTATGCACACAATCCTGCATGACGGCCTGAAAATGCGAAAAGTGTCATCCAGGTGGGTGCCACGAATGCTGACGGACGACCACATAGCTGCCCGTGTGGCATGTTGCCAAGCAATGTTCACGCGCAACGACAGCATGAATGGGACTTTCTTTTCGTCGGTTGTGACAATGGATGAGACGTGGATGCCATTTTTCAATCCAGAAACAAAGCGCCAGTCAGCTCAATGGAAGCACACAGATTCACCGCCACCAAAAAATTTCGGGTAACCGCCAGTGCTGAAAAAATGATGGTGTCCATGTTCTGGGACAGCGAGGGCGTAATCCTTACCCATTGCATTCCAAAGGGCACTACGGTAACAGGTGCATCCTACGAAAATGTTTTGAAGAACAAATTCCTTCCGGCACTGCAACAAAAACGTCCGGGAAGGGCTGCACGTGTGCTGTTTCACCAAGACAACGCACCCGCACATCGAGCTAACGTTACGCAACAGTTTCTTCGTGATAACAACTTTGAAGTGATTCCTCATGCACCCTACTCACCTGACCTGGCTCCTAGTGACTTTTGGCTTTTTCCAACAATGAAAGACACTCTCCGTGGCCGCACATTCACCAGCCGTGCTGCTATTGCCTCAGAGATTTTCCAGTTGTCAAAACAGACTCCTAAAGAAGCCTTCGCCGCTGCCATGGAATCATGGCGTCAGCGTTGTGAAAAATGTGTACGTCTGCAGGGCGATTACGTCGAGAAGTAACGCCAGTTTCATCGATTTTGGCTGAGTAGTTAATTAGAAAAAATTCGGTGGCCTTAGAACTTGAATGCACCTCGTACTAATTAGGATGACAGATAAGGAAAGTTTCTGCTGCGCCACGCCATTGCTTTGCATATGCTAACAGCCCAAGTTGTTCCTCGCGAACTGTTGCATGTGGAGGGCTAAGTTGACAAATTCGTAAAGAGAAAGCCCAGTAAATTTCTTGAAATTTCCCCAGCTCAGCAGGTGGGAGTTTGCTTACCTTGTATCTTATAAAGCTGTCAAGGCGTCCCCATTGGGTTCCCTCTCTGCTGCTCGCATTTTCTAACGCACATACAATCAACAATGGATGATAGGATGACAAGTGGCAAACTCTTAACGCTACTTCAACGGAAGCCTCGAAACACAAGGACGCCATCTTATTTTTCTATTAAAAAGTAAAGAGCAAACATCTTTAGAGGTTGTCCAACAGCAACACGGGAATCTAAATTCATGAGTCTAATCTTTACTTATCGAGCAACACTGCAAGTACATAAAATTATCTCACATACGATTTAAATAACATTCGAGGTATAACTTTCTCCGAAGCACTTTTAATCACTGAATCACTTTTACGTGAAAATACAATCCGTCTATGGTACATACGTGTCACCTCTCCAAAACCTAGTCCACGACTGGGTCATAAACATTTCTTAAGCGTGACTAGTACTTTAAATTAACTCAGAAAATATCAAATATCCACTCACGTGAAGTATATGGTTCAAATGGCTCTGAGCACTATGGGACTTAACATCTATGGTTATCAGTCCCCTAGAACTTAGTACTACTTAAACCTAACTAACCTAAGGACATCACACAACACCCAGTCATCACGAGGCAGAGAAAATCCCTGACCCCGCCGGGAATCGAACCCGGGAACCCGGGCGTGGGAAGCGAGAACGCTACCGCACGACCACGAGCTGCGGACAATGAAGTATATGGTGTCGGCATGAAAGTTCGTTTTAGACTGTCTGCGCGGCTGGCTTTAGTGTCTCGCTCCCGCCTGCAGAGGGTACGATTTTGATTGGTCGGAATTCTAATTAAAATAAGAAGTTTATTTTGGAGTTTTTGAAATCATGACACGATACTTGTCAGTGTGGATAACGTCGGTAATGCTGTTGGAGACATATGTAGACATTTAACTAGTCAATATTGATAAACAAAGTTATGTGCTTGTCGTCAAAATTCGTAGTGTGAATCATCGCATTCTCTGTACACTCCAGTACAGCACGGCACCTACTCGCACCTCGATTCTCAAGCCTCCCGGCCACCACCTGTGGGACAGGGAGTGCCACCACACTCAACTGCTTGCCGCCTCAAAGACGCGTGAATCTTATAGTGCTGTGCGGTGAACTCTAACAAAATGTGGGCTGACGTGCAGCATAAATTCCACACATCACCCAATAAAAATGTTTTGTAAGATATCCTTGCTTTGTCCAAGAAATTGAAAACAATTTAAAAAATAGTAGCCCTAAGCCTCCCGGGGCTTTATCGGCACTGTTACAGCACAATTTCGCAAAGAGATTCATTTATCGATTTTTCCGAAACTAAATATCTGTTTTATTTCCTGAGTTGCTCGTTCCTACCGTCAGCTAACATTTATACTTATTCCGTATAATAATCAGTATTTATATTGTGGCTGTGATAAATCATTTTTATCTAGACTAACATAATTTTTTAAAATAATCCTTTGTTCTGCTGTTACAGTTTATAGTAATATACTTCATTAAAACTGTGTGCCGGACCGATACTCGAAGTCGGGACCTTTGCCTTTTGCGGGCAAGTGCTCTACCACTTTTTTTGCAGGTATGAAGAAAACAAATAAAAACCTCTTGTGTATGAAAATAAAAGACGACGTTCTTCATGAAATAACACAATATCCTTTGAAAACGTAAAACATAAAAGGTAGCTATATTTCCGCAACAGCCTTCTTTTGTTATCATTTTTTTTATTTTTTGTTGTTAACATAAATGAGTATACAGTCTCACCATCAGCAGCAACTTTTTTTTTTTTTTTTTTTTTTTTTTTTTGAGCACAGGAGACAGAAAAACAAATAGGCTGCAGATAGAGAGCTATGTGTGAAAATGATAAACATGTGTAAGGAGAAAAAAAAACTTAGAAGAGGAGGAAAGAAGAGAAGTCAAATAAAATAGGAATACTTTACGCGCCATTCTCCACTTTTGTGCGCCATCAGAACAAAATGCATTCTATCATTGACCATTGAAGGGGAACGTGGGATCGTCCAGTCTTGGCTGGCACGGTTCGTTGAGATTCCAGCTTTGAGGCGGGTTGGTGAAAATACTCTGTAAATAGTTCGCGAAAGTGGCCCGATGGTGTCGATGTCGGCGAAGGGTGTGGAGGCGTGTCCAAAAGTCCGCCGGATCGACGATGTCGTCCCGGAAGAGGTAGTTGACAGCCATGCCACTGATTCATGTGATGGCGAGCCACTTAGCCGATGGAAAGTAGGTCGAGCCGGGATGTATCATCATGGTAGGAGAAACGTGATGTGGTGGTACTCGGACGTAGAAAGCCACAATCTTCTGTGCGAGGGTCCAGACAGCTGCTGGTGGCCCACACTCAAAACGATGTAAATCTGTATCTTCGACATTGCACTCGACGAGCATCTGAGCTACCCAAACACGACTCACAACCTGTCCTCACAACATCAGTTCCGCCCCTACTTCGTCTCCTACCTTCCAGACTTCACAGAAGCTATTCTGCGAACCTTGCAGAACTAGCACTCCTGGAAGAAAGGATATTGCGGACACATGGCTGAGCCACAGCCTGGGGGATGTTTCCAGAATGAGATTTTCACTCTGCAGCGGAATGTGCGCTGATATGAAACTTCCTGGATCGTGTGTCGTGCTTGGGTGGCTCAGATGGTGGAGCACTTGCCCACGAAAGGTAAAAGTCCTGAGTTCGAGTCTCGGTCCGACACACAGTTTTAATCTGCCAGGAAGTTTCATTTCAGTCCACACTCTGCTGCAGAGTGAAAATCTCACTCTGGAAACATATTTCATTGGTTTCAGTCACGTCGCATCAACGTTACTCGCTGATCTGTTTGTGTCTATTTCTGTGATTATGGAGTCAGTTCTCGATTCATAGGCTGATCGTGGCTTTCAAATGTAGGCAGCACCCCTTCGTCATAATTATCCAAACCATAATACATGTAACATACATTAAGTGAGACACACATTAGAAATAAACATTGTCATAATCTTCCTGAAAATTAAACGTTATTTACATTACTGTTTAAAAATAAGAACAAACTTACTATAATTTACCCCACACATAGCTCACTTATTTATTCAATGAGTAGATAGTCGCTTAGTGTGTTCGTAAACATAACAGAAACTTTTACGCCTCCCTAACGGCTATCAATAGCCAATGCGTCATTAGTGGTTTGTTTGACTGCAATGCTTCCTTGACCGTCACAGCTGTGAGGTGTTGACGACACAAACATTGCGTGTCGCCGCTCACCGTTCCAGATGGGTCATTAGCCGCTCTTTACATTGTGAGCGTATTCTGTTCTTTTATTACGCTACCCATAGAAGGTTACGACATCCGTGATGAATTAAGAAAAGAGTGAAATGACTTTATAAAAATTAATAGGTTCTTATCTAATACTCCAAGCAAGCACGCATTGATATCATCTATGGCTTCCCACACTACTATGATATGATCAAAAGTGTCGTTTGAAATGTTTATGCTTCTGAACCTCAAATCAGGAAACATGGTCTCACTGATAACACACATTTCAGAAAATATTTTCTGGTGCTTTCTGAACAGTTTCAGCAACGCTTCATTTCCATCATAGCTTGTTCTCTGACTCACAATTAGTATTTTCTTCGACCAAATGAAATTACACTTTATTCTGCAAATCTTATATCACTGTTGTGGCTGTATTTGTTACAAACAATATTATCTTTCTCACAAGTCGGTTTATTTACATGCTCCTCATCTGTGTTATCTGCATATGACATTATTCACTCACTAATTCCGTCTGTACAACAATTAAATTCATTTCAATTACTTCAGTGTAAACATTACTCTATTTTCTTTTCTTAACACATTTCCTCATATATTTCCCCTCTGTTTTTCCTCCAAACAAATTGTGTATTATGTGCGATACTTTCATTTATGACATATACATTGCTTTATTTTATTTTCATTACGAATAACGTCTCATAACATCTCCTCGCCAGTATTTATTTCGTAACTGCCTGTGCCTAAACTCCTAGCCATTAACTTATTTTTCATATATGTCAGTTCTCTATGTGAGTTCAATTGACAACTTGCGCAAAAGTTGCATTGTTATTTTGTTCAATCATATTACACAAATTCTCAACTGATTTATCAATCTTAATATTACTTTGTTTGACTTGTTTACATGTTTTTTTTTCAACTCCCTACGAAATTCTTTTGACAAATCTTCTTCTACTTTGATCAGTCTTAGTACTACCATGAAGTTCCTTGAACAAAATTCTTATTGCATACATTGTCACTAACATATTGTTTCCCATTTACCTCAGTAACGTGGTCACATCTTCTATACAGATTATAGATCTGTAAAACTGTCGTGTTTGTTCAGTTTGAATATTCTTCTCTAAAACTACAAGAAGAATTGGAGTGGGTTTTGGCACGTAACTTGGGCCTTTCTTGGGGTATCGTACAGGTCTTAGTTCATCAAAATCGGGTATCCAAACAGTTCTAGTAAATCTGTCTTGTCTGTCAGTTTGTCTATTTGAACAAGTAAATCTCCATAACTAGGAAACTTTTTCACGAGGTTTCCGCAGGCAGCTTAAGTATAGCTTGGGGCACCATGTAGGTTTTACTTCATCAAAATCTGTTCACGGGAAAAAATATCGTGATTTAAACTTATCTAAAACCGTCATATATACCTGTTTGGACACGCCAGTCACTTTCAAGGGGTTTTCACAGGCAACTTGAGCATATCTTGAGGCACTATACAGGCTTTATTTCATCAAAATCGGATAACAGAAATAATGTATATCCTAATTACAAGTTGTACACTAATGCTATAAATGGAATAGTAACTGTGTTAAGTTTTAAAGACTAACCTGCTCAACTGATTTCGATGAAATGTGGTATGGAGATAGTCTGAAACCCGATGAAGAACAAAAGCATAATTAGAAGGAGAATAGTGGAAGATATTTCTTTATTTATTGAATATTACACGAAAAGTATTTATTATTTGAAAAATCTATATTCTCTTTGACTTTTGGTGTTTCTTGCATTTGTGAACTACGACTCACGCCCCGTCCTCACAGCCTCACTTCTGTCAGTACCTCGTCTCCTACCATCCAGACTTTACAGAAGCTCTCCTGCGAACCTTGCAGTAAAGCTGTGAGGACGGGACGTGAGGTGTGCTTGGGTAGCTCAGATGGTAGAGCACTTGCCGGCCAAAGGCAAAGGTCCCGAGTTCGAGTTTCGGTCTGGCACACAGTTTCAATCTGCCAGGAAGTTTCACATCAGCGCACAATCCGCTGCAGAGTGAAAATCTCATTCTGGAGACACATATGGAGTTAAGACAAAAGACAGTAGAAAACAGCAGAAGATGCGTCTCATTTCCTCATTTTACGGAGCATATACTACAAAAAAAGTAATCTGTTTAAAACCACACACATAAATATAAGCTTCCACATAAACCACAAACTTCATATCTTCATATCTTAGGAATAACAATCCTTCATACTGAAGCATATATAAACACAGCAGTGAAAACTACCCCTTGTGTTTTATGGGACAAACTGGGAGAAGCTTCGACATTCGGTTCAAAGAACATTTAGATGTCATATGTTTGAGCAACCCATCAAAAATCTGTATTTTGAATACACACAACTCACATCAAAAATAGAGTAAAAATCGTTATAGAACACGTACAGATATTTCACCATGCTGAGAAAGGTAACCTTCTCACTCTACTCGTGGAGCAATATAATTTCTTCTTTCGTTTATTTACTTCTCTCACCTTATTTTTGCATAACATCTTTTCAGCAACATTTCCTAACAAATTGGTTGTTATTTGACATCTTGGGTTGTCGGGTGTTCTACCGGATATCAGCGTCGTACTTGCACGACATTTCGGTCACGTAGCTCGTGACCTTCATCAGGTGCGACCTGAGACTGCTCCTCGAGTGGACCTGGTCCAGTATTTATGCCTATGGCCTTTCCCCTCCACCAACGGCTGCAGGCGCTTCCTCTGTGGTCCGCACCCATTCCCTGCGACCTGCTGGAGCGTTGCTGCTACGTTTTCCGTCCGCTGTGGTTCTAGGTGTTCCCTCTGCGGTCCGCGCTCACCAAACGCGCTCCTGAGGGTTTCATCTACGGTCTGGGGTACCAAGCGTTCCCCCTGCGGTCCGCGTCCGCTCACCACGACCTGTTGGAGCGTTGCCGCTCCGTTTTTCGTCCGCTGCGGCTCTGGATGTTCCCTCTGCGGTCCGCACCCACCATCCCACTTCTGGGTGTTCCATCTTCGGACTGGTGCGCCTGGCAGTCCATCAGGGGCTCGTTTTCCATCTCCATGAGTCTGGTTCTTCTGTTTGTGTAGTGTTGCAGCTGGCCCCGTTGCTCCTTTAACAATTCCAGAGCCGGATCCCAGGCTCTGCTTAGCTGGTACCCTGTGTCACGGTTCATAAGACCGTCAGCCATTTTAATTTCTATCGATTCTCTTATAACACTGTCCCAAAATCTGGGTGTATTTACAGCCAGCTTTCAACACTTGTTCGACTAAAAACACACCTTCTTCAATGGTTAGCATTTTAACAGTGACAAAAACGAAACAAACGAACAAAGGAACTAAACGTAAACGTTGACGTCAACACGTAACGGACTCACACCAACGATACTACTGACGCTGGCTGAGATAACGAAACAGTGGGATGTTGGGAGGGGCCACTTGAAGGGAAGGCAGGCGAACAATCATACGGCAAGCGCGGCTAACAATCATACGGCACTGCGGAGAGACTTTTTGAACACCACGTAGTTTTTCGATTTGTTTCAAAATGATCTGTACGTCGTTTTCAGTACACATCGAAATGTCACGCTGTATAATATTTCAACATGGGTTTGACTCTGATCCTCTTGCTGTGAAAACAATTTTAACTTTACACCTCTTTTTCTTTTTTTTTTTTTTTGTCATCAGTCTACTGACTGGTTTGATGCGGCCCGCCACGAATTCCTTTCCTGTGCTAACCTCTTCATCTCAGAGTAGCACTTGCAACCTACGTCCTCAATTATTTGCTTGACGTATTCCAATCTCTGTCTTCCTCTACAGTTTTTGCCCTCTACAGCTCCCTCTAGTACCATGGAAGTCATTCCCTCATGTCTTAGCAGATGTCCTATCATACTGTCCCTTCTCCTTATCAGTGTTGTCTACATGTTCCTTTCCTCTCCGATTCTGCGTAGAACCTCCTCATTCCTTACCTTATCAGTCCACCTAATTTTCAATATTCGTCTATAGCACCACATCTCAAATTCTTCGATTCTCTTCTGTTCCGGTTTTCCCACAGTCCATGTTTCGCTACCGTACAATGCTGTACTCCAGACGAACATCCTCAAGAAATTTATTCCTCAAATTAAGGCCGGTATTCGATATTAGTAGACTTCTCTTGGCCAGAAATGCCTTTTTTTCTCTACTGCTCTACTGCTATTAATTCACTGCTGGAATCGTCGCCATAGGAGGAAGGTTGGGGGATGTAGCGACCCCACGCCACGGGCGGTTTTCCAGCAGGTTTTCAACTCTGTTGCAAAGTATTTGCACACGCGCAGCTGCGCATTACGCACTCATCCCGCCCGCGATCCGCCGTCGCGGACGCAGCCGCCACTCGGCACCTGGTTTTTCCGCCGTGCCGCCGCTGCCGCTATGTGAATCGTTCCCCGCCTGTGAGCATTTCCATGCGCCGCTGCAGGGACGCCGGCGCGGCGCGCTAAGCTGCACGCGGCTGTGTTACCTCGTCGTAAAAGCGCTGGCGTCACGTCATCTGGCGCCCGTGTCCCGTCTGGCAAATCGAGCGCGAACGATGTGACGTCACACCGGCTGCATGCGAAGATCACGGCCGTTCCCGACCAGACGGGAATCAGCTCTTATCGGGGAGCCCGTTAAACTGAAAACGCGCGATGAGTTCCCTCCCATAAAGCACGGTAATAAACTTAAAGTATCCATATTCGTTCCTTCATGCGAGATCATCGAGAAGAAATACCGCCACTAAGTAGATTTATATAGTAGTGCGCTTATCTTCATAGTAATTTAGTAGGAAAGCATTCGAAATCGAGCAGCTAAAAAAAAATGGTTCAAATGGCTCTGAGCACTATGGGACTTAACAGCTATGAACATCAGTCCTCTAGAACTTAGAACTACTTAAACCTAACTAACCTAAGGACAGCACACAACACCCAGCCATCACGAGGCAGAGAAAATCCCTGACCCCGCCGGGAATTGAACCCGGGAACCCGGGCGTGGAAAGCGAGAACGCTACCGGACGACCCCGAGATGCGGGCCGAGCAGCTAAAACCGAATGAAAGTGTTTTAAAAACGATGTCTGTTGTACCGTTTATGAATTCTGTATTTGAGCAAAATCAATGTTCGAAGGTAACGAATGTAATGTCAGTACCATTTTACAGAGAGCTGTGACTGGCGTAATGGTTGGAGTCACGATTTACAAGTGCTAAACATTTGTTTGGAACAAAATACAGGGTGACTAAGCAAATCAGTCCAACTAACATATATCCGAATAGGGTTGCCATACGTCGCTAATTTCGCGGACAGTCCGCGATTTTATGCTGGAACACGGGTGTCCTGGACGAAGAGGAAAATGTCCGCGAAAAAAGTGGCTAGTAAGTAAAAAAAAAAAAAATTTACGCAAGTTTTGCCACTGGCCACCGATCAAGTGTTTCATACTCCTGTGCTGATATTCCGTGTCACTTCAGAATCGCTCGGCTATTTTCAGAAGAGACTGTGGAAGCAGTGCAATAATCGATTCCTTGCGAATGTTTCAGTTTTCCGCTGTTGGTTTGCAACGTCTCTGCTGTCGGTATCTCATATTCTTTGTTCGTGCAAAGTTAATATTCAGCTGTGCGAAGTATACTTCTGGTGTTGTTACTGCACAGAATTTGAAATTTAAAATGTCGAAGCGAAAAGTACATTTTCGAGAGGAATATATTGATGCGTTTGGCATCAATATACACTCCTGGAAATGGAAAAAAGAACACATTGACACCGGTGTGTCAGACCCACCATACTTGCTCCGGACACTGCGAGAGGGCTGTACAAGCACGGCACAGCGGACACACCAGGAACCGCGGTGTTGGCCGTCGAATGGCGCTAGCTGCGCAGAATTTGTGCACCGCCGCCGTCAGTGTCAGCCAGTTTGCCGTGGCATACGGAGCTCCATCGCAGTCTTTAACACTGGTAACATGCAGCGACAGCGTGGACGCGAACCGTATGTGCAGTTGACGGACTTTGAGCGAGGGCGTATAGTGGGCATGCGGGAGGCCGGGTGGACGTACCGCCGAATTGCTCAACACGTGGGGCGTGAGGTCTCCACAGTACATCGATGTTGTCGCCAGTGGTCGGCGGAAGGTGCACGTGCCCGTCGACCTGGGACCGGACCGCAGCGACGCACGGATGCATGCCAAGACCGTAGGATCCTACGCAGTGCCGTAGGGGACCGCACCGCCACTTCCCAGCAAATTAGGGACACTGTTGCTCCTGGGGTATCGGCGAGGACCATTCGCAACCGTCTCCATGAAGCTGGGCTACGGTCCCGCACACCGTTAGGCCGACTTCCGCTCACGCCCCAACATCGTGCAGCCATCCTCCAGTGGTGTCGCGACAGGCGTGAATGGAGGGACGAATGGAGACGTGTCGTCTTCAGCGATGAGAGTCGCTTCTGCCTTGGTGCCAATGATGGTCGTATGCGTGTTTGGCGCCGTGCAGGTGAGCGCCACAATCAGGACTGCATACGACCGAGGCACACAGGGCCAACACCCGGCATCATGGTGTGGGGAGCGATCTCCTACACTGGCCGTACACCACTGGTGATCGTCGAGGGGACACTGAATAGTGCACGGTACATCCAAAGCGTCATCGAACCCATCGTTCTACCATTCCTAGACCGGCAAGGGAACTTGCTGTTCCAACAGGACAATGCACGTCCGCATGTATCCCGTGCCACCCAACGTGCTCTAGAAGGTGTAAGTCAACTACCCTGGCCAGCAAGATCTCCGGATCTGTCCCCCATTGAGCATGTTTGGGACTGGATGAAGCGTCGTCTCACGCGGTCTGCACGTCCAGCACGAACGCTGGTCCAACTGAGGCGCCAGGTGGAAATGGCATGGCAAGCCGTTCCACAGGACTACATCCAGCATCTCTACGATCGTCTCCATGGGAGAATAGCAGCCTGCATTGCTGCGAAAGGTGGATATACACTGTACTAGTGCCGACATTGTGCATGCTCTGTTGCCTGTGTCTATGTGCCTGTGGTTCTGTGAGTGTGATCATGTGATGTATCTGACCCCAGGAATGTGTCAATAAAGTTTCCCCTTCCTGGGACAATGAATTCACGGTGTTCTTATTTCAATTTCCAGGTGTGTATGTGTTTCTAAAAAGCAGTATTCAGAACTGCTTGCTATTGTGCAGTACTATTTCTCCTTTCCAGGGCATAATGTCAATAATCATCGAATTTTGTCCTTGATTTTCGTCCTTGGATTATGTCAACCCTATTTCCGAAACGCTTCAAAATGTCATCATTCTGATGAACTGTAAGTCCTCGCTCAACGACGTATACTCAGTTTTCGTAACTACGTTAATTGCAGAGATATTGGTATCAGCTTTTTTTTCGAATAGAACAATTGTAATTTCAATCGCTGTTGATTCATCACGGACAAGAGACATCAGATGGCTAATTAATTGTCAATATCGATCAAATTCTCCAACAGCCGTGTACTAAGATGTTATTTTATTTTATTTTAACGACATTCCGCTTTCCGCTATGTCGTCTTCAAGCCCCTGCATAGTAAAAGACTATAAATGTAGTGTATATTATGGTGTACAAAGCAGGCTTACAGAAACGGACAGGTAATCATAAAAGCGCTTAAAGCTACAAACGAAAGTAGTGGCGTCGTCCGCCGTTGGGTTTTGCGTCAAATTATTTTGATGCTGTGACAATTAATCGTATCGCCAGTTGTGATGACGCTCGGAGTGGCTGCGAGGTTAGAGGCGCCATGTCATGGATTCCGTAGCTCCTCCCGCCGGAAGTTCTTCACCCGGGCATGGATGTGTATGTTGCTCTTAGCATAAGTTAGTTTAAGTAGTGTGTAAGTCTAGGGACCGATGACCTCAGCAGTTTGGTCCCTTAGGAATTCACACCAGTTGTTATAGTACCTAGACTCTAAATATGCATGTCATTATACTTCATAAATTACTGTGTGACATTTTACTTCATTTAAAGTAAACCTCATAAATACTAGGAGTTCCTTCATTTATATGAATTACGGGGTGTTACAAAAAGGTACGGCCAAACCTTCAGGAAACATTCCTCACACACATATAAAGAAAAGATGTTACGTGGACATGTGTCCGGAAACGCTTCATTTCCATGTTAGAGCTCATTTTGGTTTCGTCAGTATGTACTGTACTTCCTCGATTCACCGCCAGTTGGCCCAATTGAAGGAAGGTAATGTTGACTTCGGTGCTTGTGTTGACATGCTACTCATTGTTCTACAGTACTAGCATGAAGCACATCAGTACGTAGCATCGACAGGTTAGTGTTCATCACGAACGTGGTTTTGCAGTCAGTGAAATGTTTAAAAATGCGGAGTTGGCAGATGCCCATTTGATGTATGGATTAGCACGGGGCAATAGACGTGGCGCGGTACGTTTGTATCGAGACAGATTTCCAGAACGAAGGTGTCCCGACAGAAAGACGTTCGAAGCAATTGATCGGCGTCTTAGGGAGCACGGAACATTCCAACCTATGAGTCGCGACTGGGGAAGACCTAGAACGACGAGGATACCTGCAATGTACGAGGCACTTCTTCGTGCAGTTGACGATAACCCTAATGTCAGCGTCAGAGAAGTTGCTGCTGTACAAGGTAACCTTGACCACGTCACTGTATGGAGAGTGCTACGGGAGAACCAGTTGTTTCCGTACCGTGCACAGCGTGTGCAGGTACTATCAGCAGCTGATTGGCCTCCACGGGTACACTTCTGCGAATGGTTCATCCAAAAATGCGTCAATCCTCATTTCAGTGCAAATGTTCTCTTTACGGATGAGGCTTCATTCCAACGTGATCAAATTATAAAGTTTCACATTCAACATGTGTGGGCTGACGAGAATCCGCACGCAATTGTGCAATCACGTCATCAACCCAGATTTTCTGTGAACGTTTGGGCAGGCATTGTTGGTGATGTCTTGTTGGGCCCCATGTTCTTCCACGTACGCTCAATGGAGCACGTTATCATGATTTCATACGGGATACTCTACCTGTGCTACTAGAACATGTGCCTTTACAAGTACGACACAACATGTGGTTCATGCACGATGGAGCTCCTGCACATTTCAGTCGAAGTGTTCGTACACTTCTCAACAACAGATTCGGAGACCGATGAATTGGTAGAGGCGGACCAATTCCATGGCCTCCACGCTCTCCTGACCTCAAGCCTCTTGACTTTCATTTATGGGGGCATTTGAAAGCTCTTGTCTACGCAACCCCGGTACCAAATGTAGAGACTCTTCGTGCTCGTATTGTGGACGGCTGTGATACAATACGCCATTCTCCAGGGCTGCATCAAGCGCATCAGGGATTCCATGCGTCGGAGGGTGAATGCATATATCCTCGCTTACGGAGTACATTTTGAACATTTCCTGTAACAAAGTGTTTGAAGTCACGCTGGTACGTTATGTTGCTGTGTGTTTCCATTCCATGATTAATGTGATTTGAAGAGAAGTAATAAAATGAGCTCTAACATGGAAAGTAAGCGTTTCCGGACACATGTCCACATAACATATTTTCTTTCGTTGTGTGTGAGGAATTTTTCCTGAAAGTTTGGCCGTAGCTTTTTGTAACACCCTGTATATAGGATTTAATATTTAAAAAAAAAGACAAGCTGTTTTTCAGAGGATCTCCTGACCATATATCTCCAGTTCTGATCTTTTTAATGTTTTTACATGTTCTCTCGTAAGTCCGTGATGTGAAATAGTTTTATGACTAACAAATATGTATACATGGTTTAGTCTGTTGTGCTGGATGTACACAAAGATGTGGTTTAATGCTACTACTTTACTTTGTCGCTTTAAGAGGTTTTACTGTTACCCGTCAGTTTCTGGAAGCTTGCTTTGTACGCCCTGATATGCACTACATATATACTCTTTCATTATGCAGGGCCCTGAAGATGGCATCAAGGAAAGCCGAAAGTGGTTGTCATTAAAATAAAATAAAATATCTTAGTTACACAACTGTTGGACAGTTTAATTGATACTGACATTAAACTAAACTCCATCCGAACAGGCTTCAGAAGGACCAATGGAACCGATTGATCGCCGTGTCATTCTCAGCTTGTAGCCGTTACTGGACTTCATTGCACTGTATTCCTGGAAGTTGACAGTTTTCGTGACGTGAGCTGCTACTACTCACTCAAGCAGCTCCTCAACTGGCCTCACTAGGGCTGAGTGCGCCCCGCTCACCAACAGCGCTCGGCAGACCCGGACGGTCACCGGCAGCCGAGCCCGGCAGCTCTCAACTCCAGTGAGCTGGAGCGCCCCGCTCAGCCAGGTGGCTCAGTTCCGTATAACCACAGGAAACTCCGCAGTCAATTTCATGGTCAACATCCTAAAGTATAAATATTGTAATTTCTTCATAACTACCAATCGGATTACGGTGAGTGAAATGCAGTTGAATTTGTTTCTTCCAGAACTACTGTCTTAACTAGGGAAAGTGCTATGTTCCATTTGAAAACGTGAAGCTGAGACTGATATCCCTGTAATTAATATAGCTATGAAAATGGTAGCTCTTTCTCTCCTTCTCTCTCTCTCCCTCTCTCTCTTCTATTTCATTTTATTTATTTTAGTCCTTTGATGGCTTTGATGCTGCCCACCACGAATTCTTCTCATCTGAGCCACGCAGGGTAGCCACACGGTCTTAGGTGCCTTGCCACGGTTTGTGCGGCTCCCCCCCCCCCCCCACCCATCAGAAGATCATGTCCTCCCTTCGGCATAGGTGTGTGTGTGTGTGTGGGTGGGTGTGTGTGGGTGTGTTTTGTCCATAGCATAAATAAGTTTAATCCTTAACTCGTGAGGTAACTTTTCTGTAACGTCTACCACAAAGGGGGTACTCTGGGACCCGTATGATTAAACTGATATTTAAGGCAAAAACAATTAGAAATTTTTAATTTATGCTATATAATATTTATTTTTACAATTATTTAAGTGTTGTATAAATGCTTCTAGAGCGTCTGCCATGTAAGCAGGAGATCACGGGTTCGAGTCCCGGTCGAGGCACACATTTTCATCTGTCCCAGTTGACGTATGTCAACGTCTGTAAGCAGCTAAGGGTGTTCATTTCATTGTAATTTCATTCTAACGAGCTGCATGGTCACCGATGGTATCTGTTCTTTCGGCCATGTCCGAAAGAACAGATACCATCTTAGTATATGTATATATATGCTTCTAGTTTATTTTATTGCACTGAACAAAGCCTGCAGCATTTTACTTTTTATCACACAAAAGCACATAATTTTGTGTGGTTCTTTAAAATAGTACACTGTATAATCTCTTCAGCAAATAAATTTCCAGATAAAACTACGTTACAGGATTTAAATTTGTGCATAAAAATCCCGCCCGATAGGTACAAAAGGAAAGTCTGATAAATTGACATTCATTGTTGGGAATTACATTTTTATCACCACTGAGAACACATTCCATTTTAACAGTCACTTTAAGTATTTCATTGAAGAAACAGACAGATCCACATCACAAATTTCCTGAAGTTCTTCCTCTGAATGATACTCTGGTTCGACAGCAGAACTGTGACCACTGGCTGATGTAAAATCGTCGTCTTTTTTGTCCATTTCTTAATCTATGTCATGACACCTTCCTCCATATACTGACTAACAATTTCATAAAACTCTGGAAAGTTACAAACGACACATTTATGCCAACACATACTGAGGTATACGGTATCGTACTGAAGAAAATAGGTATACAGTTCACGAGATTCGGTCTACGCCTAGACCGAATCTCGTGAACTATATACCTATCAATAGCACGTGTCAACAATAAAAACAGAAACCGACAACAAAACATCGTACGCTTGGCAATTTAAGGAGGGTAGGGGGAGTATAGAAGCATTCCACCACAACTGTCCTTGTAGAGCGAGTTCGAAAATTTTCGGGCGGTCTGAGAGACCACACCTCTTGAGCTAAGGGTTAAGATAGGTTAAGTAGTGCTTAAGCCTAGGGACGGATGACCTCAGCAGTTTGGTGCCTTAGGAACGTATCACAAATTTCCAAATGCCCTCTCCTCTGACAACCGTTCCATCTTGAGTAACACTTGCAACCAGCTTCCTCAATTATTTGCTGGTTGTATTCAGTGAAATTAAGAAGAATTACAGGATCTGTTGGAATGAACAATGTAATGACTAGAGAATATGGACTAAGAGAGTATCGAAGAATGACGGAAGTAATGAGAAATAGTAGAAATGAGAACAGCGAGAAACTTAATATCACAATTGCTGTCCGCAGCCGGGCGCAGTGACCGTGCGGTTAAAGGCGCTGCAGTCTGGAACCGCAAGACCGCTACTGTCGCAGGTTCGAATCCTGCCTCGGGCATGGGTGTTTCTGATGTCCTTAGGTTAGTTAGGTTTAACTAGTTCTAAGTTCTAGGGGACTAATGACCTCAGAAGTTGAGTCCCATAGTGCTCAGAGCCATTTGAACCCATTTTTGCTGTCCGCAGCTAGTGGTCTGGTGACTAGTGTTGCTAGAATCAGTCGGCTCTCTGCCGTGGCAGCGTGCGGACGGCCCCGCGCGCCGGCCAGTGCTCCGCTGCAGGCGTTGTTTACTTCCGCGTCGTAGCTTCAAGGCTTGTGTCCGTCCACCATGAACAACATGTCGAGCGCTTACCGCCGTGCGACCCTTAAAGTCGCTGAAGTCGCTGAAGTCGCTGAACATGCGCGACCTCGTGCACATGAAGTTGAAACATGAAAGGTGGCTACACTGAGTCACAGCGCCAGAGATTGCGCCAAAGGGTATTATTCAGCCGCCTCCAATGGGAGTGCTTGTTGAGAAGTCGTCGTGGAGAGTGCTTGTTGAGAGGTTGCCGTGGGCAGTAATAGTTCTGAAGTTGCCGCGACTAGTTGTGAGCATGTCGTGTGCAGTTGTTCTGATGGGCTAGACAGCCGATGCTGTTCGATTGGGGATGTTGTAATGATCAGAGTGTATGTTTCGTCAATATATGTGAAGCTAAAGAATTTTTTTTTTATTTCAAATGTCCTAACTAACAATGCCTCTTGGTCATAGGTTCAGTCAACAAAGCATCTGGCTTGTGTTCATGTATTAGAGTGTAATTCTGGTTTCTATATGCAATTATAGTATTTCTGGTTTTTTGTAATTACTTCATTGTAAAATGCGTTTAAAGCATCTTGTCGTATTGAGAAAGAACCGTGCCAGATGCGTACGTTGAATAACATTTCCACACACAGAACAATTACACTTGTGCTTTGTTGTTTCGTAGCTTTTATAGTTGCTGGGGACTTAATTAATTAATTGCGTTAACGGAAGTTTTCTTTCATTCTTTGTTGTTATCCTATGCAGTCAGATTGCGTACTAATACTAGTCAGGGCCAACCGGTTACGAGACTGCGAAATCGGACAGACAGCGACTAAAATTAAAAATTATTTGCATAATATTTAATTAAGCCCCCATGCAAACGTTTCTACGTGAAGAAGTTCGTTTGGATCCTAACCACGTTATCGGAATCCATTTTTCGATCACGAGTAGTGTCGTTCATATTAAAATGACAAACACCGAGGTGTGTGAAGATGTTATTCGCCGCCATGCCAATAGATCTAAGTTGAAAAACACTGATGGTCACGTCGGAGCTGTAACACTTGAACTCGCAGAGTACGGTCAACGCACGATTAGGGTGTTTGAACTACCTTTTGAAGTGCCGAAGGACGAAGTTGTCTCTGCGTTACAACCATACGGTAACGTCATCGGTTACGTAGACGGAAAAACGGCAAACCTTCACGACCTACCATGTCCTTAATGGCGTGCGTCAGGTCAAAATTGAACTGAAAAAACATATACCATCATACATGGCAATTGGCGGGCTTCGAGCCATTGTCATGTACGACGGCCAACCCCGAACATGTGCGGGTTGTGGACAAGAAGGCCACGTCAGATCTAGACGTCGGTCGGCGAGGAAGCGTCCCCAGCGGTGATCACTCAGATCCCTGTCACATATGCCAAGGTTGCCAAGGAAGGTAGCACCTCTACACAGGGTCTTCCTGCTCCGTTGACGTCGTCTGATCAGGTAGATGCAATCGCTACTGAGATTACTTCTGAGGTGCCACAGACGCCAGATCCTGACCTGCCGAATCTTCGCAGCACTGTGACTGAAAATGCTGCTGAGATGGACGTTGATCCGGGAGTGGTACCTACTTCTGCTTTCCTTCAGACTGGTCCGGAGTCAGACGAAAGCCACCCGCAATCAGACTGTGAACGACATGTTCGAAAACAAGGGTCGGCACGAAAGAGAAAGAAACGTAGCCGTACACCCCCTGATGAATCCATTCTACGGATGGATACCAGGGATGCAGACCCGAAGATGGACGGCAAACCGCTCTTTGATGACCAAAAGTCTGATGCGAACGACCCGCCACAGGCGACCACTGGCAACGAACACCCCTCCTCACTGGCGCCGTCGCCCCCACAGGTCGACGTTGAAGAGCGCCTATCCTATGAGCCGAAAACTACGTCTCCTCTCCACGTGGATGATGTGCACACCGATGCCCTACCGCAGTATCAGTCTCCTGGGCAGACGACGTGGAGATCGAAGGGACTCGGGTGGACGGTGCTGATGATGGGGCGCCCCCATCGGTTGCGCCCGCAAACTCTCCACAATACCAACCTCTTCAGTGGACCGGCAAGATCGACGACCTCTCGCTCCTGAAGAAGGAGCCCCACCTGTGCCTGTGGGACTGCAACACCAGCATTATCGTGTCGCAACGATTAACCTCGCGACCATTCGTGCGCCCCACAAACTAGCGCTGCTCCGCGATATGATTTCTGATGCGGACATAGATATTGCGCTTTTTCAGGAAGTGCATGTCCCCGATTTTTCACCACCACATGGCTTCACGGCGCAACTTTGCCATCATCTTACGTGAAGGTCTTCCTGCCGAAGATGTCCTATACCTCCCCAACGGCAGAGGTATGGCCCTTACTCTCTTTGGTGTACGCATTGTCAACGTTTATGCGCCGTCGGGCTCCAGCTACCGTCGTGAACGCAATGCCTTCTTCGCGAATGAAGTTACACCCCTTTTTATGGGACCACACGATGACTGGGTCATGGGTGGAGACTTCAACTGCACCCAGCGACCTCAGGATCAATTGCCGCGTCACTCACCATGCGCAGCTCTGGAAACAGTCGTCGCGCGGCTACAATTTGTCGACACGTGGAGACATGTTCACGGTGATCTTATGGGCTTTACGTACTACACTGCGCACTCCTCTAGCCGACTGGATCGAACCTACATCTCGCGATCCCTAATTCAACACACTCGACAGGCTGAAATCTGGCCTGTTGCTTTCTCAGATCATGAGGCTTACTTCTGTGATGTTGTTCTCACAAGACAGGCAGTATGGCACGGACGTGGTTTATGGAAACTGAACATGGCACTTCTTAATTCACCTGACTGTCGACTTCTAAGAGAAGACACTTGGATCACATGTAATAGACGCCGACCCACGTATCCATCTACCATATTCTGGTGGATCCAGTGTGCAAAACCTGCTCTTCGAAAAACTTTAATCCGGTATGGCAAAGATGTTGTCGCCTGGAGGAAGAGCGCTATGGACTTTTACTACAGGATCCAACGAGAATGCTCCACGATGCCATACAAGGATGAACCATGCTAAGGCCCAAATCTCCAATCTCATGCGAAGGCATTTGGAAGGAGCGATAGTACGATCTCGTACTGCTGATCGCATGCCTCATGAACATCCGTCGATGTATCATATCATCCAAGAACGTCAAAATCTGCGCTAAAAATTGATTCACGTCCTAACAGGCCAAGAAGGGCGTCGCTACGTAACCCATTCTGCAATAGGGAATGTGCTTCACACCCACTACCAGCAGCTCTACGCCGCAATTCCACATTCCCCAGAATGATCGAGGAAGACTCACAGCTCAACTTCTGTGGTATCCCAGGAAATGCGGTGATTGACTTAATGTCAGAGGTGACTGATGAAGTCCGCTATGCGATCCGGGCAGGAACCATCAATCGCTCCCCAGGACCCGACGGTCTTCCCCTCGAATTTTATCGCACCTTCCGTGATTTGTTAGAGTCCACCTTCACCTCCATCTGTCGGGAACTTATGTCTCCGGAAGTACCTGTGCCGGACGCTTTCATGGAAGGAATTATTATTCCTGTACATAAACCGCATGGTGGCAACAATATCAGTGATTATCGGCCCCTCACCCTCGTTAACAGTGATATGAAAATCTTCACTCGCCTTTTGGCGGCACGACTTAAAAACGTTACCCGATATGTTGTGTCGCCAGACCAAGCATCTTTGGGAGGGGATAATAATATCCGCACGGCTTTATGCCGCTACAGGGATATGATCGCCGTTACCCAGGCACAACGCCTTTCTGGGGCACTTGCGTGTTTGGACTTTAGTCAAGCTTTTGATAGGGTTGACCATTCGTTCCTTACGGCCGTTCTCCACCATATGGGTTTCACAGTCGCCGTTATCACGGTAGTGATGCGCCTTCTGCGGGGTGCCTCGTCCAGGATTATGTACAATGGCAGACCTCCGATAAAAATAGGTCGATACGTACGTCAAGGTTGCCCTCTATCAGCGATTTTGTACGCCTTTTCCTTGGAATCCTTGCTATGTGGACTAAGACAACGTCTGGTAGGGTTGTCCATAGATCGCTACCGATTCTGTTGCACGGCTTATGTTGACGATGTAGTCATCTGTTTACGTAATGCCGACGAGGTTCGACCAGTTTTGACGTGGGTAGCGACTTATGGTGAGGCGTCGGGTAGCTCTTTAAACGTACGTAAGTCACAAGTTATGTTCATTGGCACGGGACTTCCCGTGGAATGCGTTACACCTCTCACCACCGTTGATACCATTCGCTGTTTGGGAATAGATTTTTCATCAGATCTCCGGCGTTCAGCCACCATCCACTGCCGACGCCTCCTTTTAATGATCAGAGCAGGTTTTATGGACCATCGCCTTCGATCCCTAGATATTCTCCAACGATCTCGATATTTACACTCCTGGAAATTGAAATAAGAACACCGTGAATTCATTGTCCCAGGAAGGGGAAACTTTATTGACACATTCCTGGGGTCAGATACATCACATGATCACACTGACAGAACCACAGGCACCTAGACACAGGCAACAGAGCATGCACAATGTCGGCACTAGTACAGTGTATATCCACCTTTCGCAGCAATGCAGGCTGCTATTCTCCCATCCCATGGAGACGATCGTAGAGATGCTGGATGTAGTCCTGTGGAACGGCTTGCCATGCCATTTCCACCTGGCGCCTCAGTGGGACGAGCGTTCGTGCTGGACGTGCAGACCGCGTGAGACGACGCTTCATCCAGTCCCAAACATGCTCAATGGGGGACAGATCCGGAGATCTTGCTGGCCAGGGTAGTTGACTTACACCTTCTAGAGCACGTTGGGTGGCACGGGATACATGCGGACGTGCATTGTCCTGTTGGAACAGCAAGTTCCCTTGCCGGTCTAGGAATGGTAGAACGATGGGTTCGATGACGGTTTGGATGTACCGTGCACTATTCAGTGTCCCCTCGACGATCACCAGTGGTGTACGGCCAGTGTAGGAGATCGCTCCCCACACCATGCTGCCGGGTGTTGGCCCTGTGTGCCTCGGTCGTATGCAGTCCTGATTGTGGCGCTCACCTGCACGGCGCCAAACACGCATACGACCATCATTGGCACCAAGGCAGAAGCGACTCTCATCGCTGAAGACGACACGTCTCCATTCGACCCTCCATTCACGCCTGTCGCGACACCACTGGAGGCGGGCTGCACGATGTTATGGCGTGAGCGGAAGACGGCCTAACGGTGTGCGGGACCGTAGCCCAGCTTCATGGAGACGGTTGCGAATGGTCCTCCCTAATTTGCTGGGAAGTGGCGGTGCGGTCCCCTACGGCACTGCGTAGGATCCTACGGTCTTGGCGTGCATCCGTGCGTCGCTGCGGTCCGGTCCCAGGTCGACGGGCACGTGCACCTTCCGCCGACCACTGGCGACAACATCGATGTACTGTGGAGACCTCACGCCCCACGTGTTGAGCAATTCGGCGGTACGTCCACCCGGCCTCCCGAATGCCCACTATACGCCCTCGCTCAAAGTCCGTCAACTGCACATACGGTTCACGTCCACGCTGTCGCGGCATGCTACCAGTGTTAAAGACTGCGATGGAGCTCCGTATGCCACGGCAAACTGGCTGACACTGACGGCGGCGGTGCACAAATGCTGCGCAGCTAGCGCCATTCGACGGCCAACACCGCGGTTCCTGGTGTGTCCGCTGTGCCGTGCGTGTGATCATTGCTTGTACAGCCCTCTCGCAGTGTCCGGAGCAAGTATGGTGGGTCTGACGCACCGGTGTCAATGTGTTCTTTTTTCCATTTCCAGGAGTGTATATATATATATCGCATCCTGAGTTCCCCATGTAGCACAAGTTCTACCTTTCCCGCTTACTGTGGCACGTCGCATGTTGGAAGCGATGGCATCTTTCGTCAGCTCTGGGCTGTTGTTCAAAGTTAACTATGCATCCATTACTCTTCCCTGTGAACGAGGTGGGATAGGTCTGTTTCACGTGCCGGATAGAGCTCGCGCCCTATGTGTCAGCTCCCAGATGACGGTATGGACACGTTGCCCAACGAGCCTCACTGGTTTCCTTCTGTCGGCATATTCGCCGGTCTCACTGTCAGCCCCAGTGATGATGTCGGATGTTCCGGCCCAGTTCCATTATATGCGATACTTCTTTCTTGAGCTCAGTTATCTACGCCTCACCTTACCAAGACAACTTTTACCCAAGACAAAGGCAGTATACAATGTCCTCCAATTAGGTCGTCCACCTAACCCGATTGAACAAAAATTCCCCCAGGTCGACTGGCATCATGTGTGGCGCGCGGTGTTCGCCTGTTACCTTGACACGAATGTTCAATCTGTCTGGTACCTAACTGTCAGTGGTAAGCAAATCAACCAATTTCGCCTTCATCGTATCCACCTCGCCCAATCACCTCTATGTTCCACGTGTGGACTGCCAGACAATGATGAACATCGGTTTCTTTGCGGACCGGCGGCGGAGGTTTGGCACTTGGTTCGTCGTATTGTGGCTTTTCTAACGCGGGACATTCCGGATCGGATTACTCCCCTTTCCTTATTATTTCCGGAACGTGACTATTTTCCTCGGACAAAGACCAATTCTGTGAATTGGATTCGCGGATTTGCCATTCACTACCTATTTGGACAAACTGTAGACCCTGTACTCGATTTTTGGACATGCCTGAATGACCGTCATTATGTCGTTGTCAGTCACCCAAAATACAGACAATTTTTCTCGAACTTCCTTGGAAGTGCTTTCCACGACCCGCCTCGCAGCTGGAATGTGTTAAGCCAAGAGATGATGATGATGTTTGGTTTGTGGGGCGCTCAACTGCGTGGTTATCAGCGCCCGGTCAAGCCAAGAGAGAAGAAGGTTTCCTGTTTGAACCAATAATCATTTCAGAACATTTCAACGGAACACATCAATTTCGAGAAGACGTCACTCAACATGTTACCAGCGGGGCGCAGAAGGCCTCTGATCAATTACACAACAAAACTAAACACAAAATTAATAAATAAATAAATAAAATATATATAAAAATAACAATAAAATTCAGAAAAAGGAAGATTTTGTTTTGTTTGTAAGGATAGCCCTAACCTTGATTTCCCATATGTCCCAGCTCTCAGGAGTAGGTTTAACCAGGAGCCAACGCCTGAAGTGGAGCAGACTTTTTTGTTATAGGATGAAAAGTAACGGTGGCACTTAGGTTTTTTTTAGTTCCATTTTATTAAGGGGCTTTCTAATAATAAAAGAGAGAAAAAAATCAAATTAAAACATTTTTTTTAAAAAATACGAAAAAAAATATGGATAGAGCGTCAATAAATAAAAAAATAAAAAAAGAGAAAAAGTGTTGCTGCCTCTGGTTCACGGGGTCCTGGGTTCGATTCCCGGACGGGTTGGGAATTTTTCCTGCCCGAGGACTGGGTATTTGTGGTGTCCTCATCATTCCATCATCATCATTTGTGGAATTGGCTAGATTGAACTGTGAAAAAAATTGTACAGCTTAAAAATTTAGACTTTGTATGGGCGCTGATGACCGCTTAGTTGATCGTCCTAGAACTCTAACATCATCATCATCACAATTAGTGAAACACCTGACTGAAACAGATTTACAATATCTTAAACAGTTCAGGAAGTATTTGAGGGGGACCGCTTCGGTGAACCTCCCTGTATGTTACCACATGTGGTACTTTCTGAGTCGTACTTCCCAAAACACTAGATTCTGTGGTGTTGTGCGCTCTTGTCGTGCAAGAGTAAGGTTTCAATAGTCTCTCGATAAATGTATACCGTGCTGCCGCTGCCCCCCCCCCCTCCCCCTAACCAGGTAAGCAAATAAACGAACTGTTTGTGGAAGAGCTATATCCTAGGAATGCTGCTATCCGGTTAAGCGCAAAATTCGGTACAGAGCTTTAGTTAAGCTGCGTATCAAATATCCAAGCATGTCGCGGTCTCAAACTCAGCTGTTACGCACGCAAAGAGAAGAGTCACTCGTGTCATATGAGAGTATCAGGTAGCAGAAGAGATATGTGCCAGGTTCCAGTCCCAGTCTAAAACACGAATTTAACCTGCACTCCACAGTGGAGTTAAAATTCGTTCGCAGCTGACATTCTTCAGATATATTCATTACTTACGTAAACAGTAACACAGTCTTGTTTACATGCTACTTTAAAATTGCCAGTCTACTTTGTGTCAAGTACTACCTTATTATGTTCGTAATCATATCTAACAGAAATGTGATACAGTCATACAAAATAATCATACCTGGAGGAGAGTGGACTGGTCTAGAGAAGAAAAAGATAGGGTGATAAGGTGAGGAGATGAAATGGAGGAAAGAAAACGGCCGGCCCGTGTGGCCGTGCGGATCTAGGCGCTTCAGTTTGGAACCGCGTGACCGCTACGGTCGCAGGTTCGAGTCCTGCTTCGGGCATGGATGTGTGTGATGTCCTTAGGTTAGTTAGGTTTAAGTAGTTCTAAATTCTAGGGGACTGATGACCTCAGCTGTTGGGTCCCATAGTGCTCAGAGCCATTTTTTTTTTTTTTGAAAGAAAACAGGAACAGTTAGAAATGTGGGACCCACATACTCTGTTGAAAATTCGACAGAAACAAAGGGTCGTTGTTGGATAGAGGGAAGCTAGATGAGGTATTACGAGAAGAAGACTACGCCAATGGTAATAGGGTAAGCTATAATCTCCTCTTCAGTCCAACAGAGTAGTATATCTGAAATGGAGAAATAAATGGAATTTTGGCAGTATAAATACATTCCCTGGTAGAATTTTGCACAGAGCACAACTTAATCATAGCTAACACTTGGTTTAAGAATCATGATAGAAGGTTGTATACATGGAAGAACCCTGGAGATACTAAAAGATATCAGATAGATTATATAATGGTAAGACAGAGATTTAGGAACCAGGTTTTAAATTGTAAGACATTTCCAGGGGCAGATGTGGACTCTGACCGCAATCTATTGGTTATGACCTGTAGATTAAAACTGAAGAAACTGCAGAAAGGTGGGAATTTAAGGAGATGGGACCTGGATAAACTGAAAGGACCAGAGGTTGTACAGAGTTTCAGGGTGAGCATAAGGGAACAATTGATAGGAACGGGGGAAAGAAATACAGTAGAAGAAGAATGGGTAGCTTTGAGGGATGAAGTAGTGAAGGCAGCAGAGGATCAAGTAGGTAAAAAGACGAGGGCTAGTAGAAATCCTTGGGTAACAGAAGAAATATTGAATTTAATTGATGAAAGGAGAAAATATAAAAATGCAGTAAATGAAGCAGGCAAAAAGGAACACAAACGTCTCAAAAATGAGATCGACAGGAAGTGCAAAATGGCTAAGCAGGGATGGCTAGAGGACAAATGTAAGGATGTAGAGGCTTATCTCACTAGGGGTAAGATAGATACTGCCTACAGGAAAATTGAAGAGACCTTTGGAGATAAGAGAACCACTTGTATGAACATCAAGAGCTCAGATGGAAACCCAGTTCTAAGCAAAGAAGGGAAAGCAGAAAGGTGGAAGGAGTATATAGAGGGTCTATACAAGGATGATGTACTTGAGGACAATATTATGGAAATGGAAGAGGATGTAGATGAAGATGAAATGGGAGATATGATACTGCGTGAAGAGTTTGACAGAGCACTGAAAGACCTGAGTCGAAACAAGGCCCCCGGAGTAGACAACATTCCATTGGAACTACTGACAGCCTTGGGAGAGCCAGTCCTGACAAAACTCTACCATCTGGTGAGCAAGATGTATGAAACAGGTGAAATACCCTCAGACTTCAAGAAGAATATAATAATTCCAATCCCAAAGAAAGCAGGTGTTGACAGATGTGAAAATTACCGAACAGTCAATTTAATAAGCCACAGCTGCAAAATACTAACACGAATTCTTTACAGACGAATGGAAAAACTTGTAGAAGCTGACCTCGGGGATGATCAGTTTGGATTCCGTAGAAATACTGGAACACGTGAGGCAATACTGACCTTAAGACGTATCTTAGAAGAAAGATTAAGGAAAGGCAAACCTACGTTTCTAGCATTTGTAGACTTAGAGAAAGCTTTTGACAATGTTGACTGGAATACTCTCTTTCAAATTCTAAAGGTGGCAGGGGTAAAATACAGGGAGCGAAAGGCTATTTACAATTTGTACAGAAACCAGATGGCAGTTATAAGAGTCGAGGGATATGAAAGGGAAGCAGTGGTTGGGAAGGCAGTGAGACAGGGTTGTAGCCTCTCCCCAATGTTATTCAATCTGTATATTGAGCAAGCAGTAAAGGAAACAAAAGAAAAATTCGGAGTAGGTATTAAAATCCATGGAGAAGAAATATAAACTTTGAGGTTCGCCGATGACATTGTAATTCTATTAGAGACAGCAAAGGACTTGGAAGAGCAGTTGAACGGAATGGATGGTGTCTTGAAGGGAGGATATAAGATGAATATCAACAAAAGCAAAACGTGGATAATGGAATGTAGTCGAATTAAGTCGGGTGATGTTGAGGGTATTAGATTAGGAAATGAGACACTTAAAGTAGTAAAGGAGTTTTGCTATTTGGGGAGCAAAATAACTGATGATGGTCGAAGTAGAGAGGATATAAAATGTAGACTGGCAATGGCAAGGAAAGCGTTTCTGAAGAAGAGAAATTTGTTAACATCGAGTATAGATTTAAGTGTCCGGAAGTTGTTTCTGAAAGTATTTGTATGGAGTGTAGCCATGTATGGAAGTGAAGCATGGACGGTAAATAGTTTGGACAAGAAGAGAATAGAAGCTTTCGAAATGTGGTGCTACAGAAGAATGCTGAAGATTAGATGGGTAGACCACATAACTAATGAGGAAGTATTGAACAGGATTGGGGAGAAGGGAGGTTTGTGGCACAACTGGACCACAAGAAGGGATCGGTTGGTAGGACATGTTCTGAGGCATCAAGGGATCACCAATTTGGTATTGGAGGGCGGCGTGGTGGGTAAGAATCGTGGGGGGGGGGGGGCCAAGAGATGAATACACTAAGCAGATTCAGAAGGATGTGGGTTGCGGTGGGTACTGGGAGATGGGGGAGCTTGCACAGGATAGAATAGCATGGGGGGTTGCATCAAGCCAGTCTCAGGACCACAACCACAACAAACACATTCCCAAACCACCTCGCCATCACTCCCAAACGAGAGGGGTGAGGGGCATACCGCACAGTTTTTTTTTTTTTTTTTATAAATGGACTTGTAGTCCGGGGTGATATGTTACAATACAGCATCACCGGTCTATTGCGGTCTAACTGTGTTGGTGAGCCAGTAAATTTCCACTGGGCAGTGACTGCGTCACTGCAATTCACTTTGGAGGTGTGGCGGTGGGACTTGTAGTCCCGTACCACCCTCTGACGGTGATAGTACTACATGAGTCAGGCAGAATTTATTGCCTAATTGCCTAACATGGGCGGGTGAAGGTGTGGCGGTGGGACTTAGTAGTCCCGTACCGTGTGCTTACCGCAGGGCATACCGCACAGTTTTTTTTTTATTTATAAATGGACTTGTAGTCCGGGGTGATATGTTACAATACAGCATCACCAGTGAGAGAAATAATACTTATTATTTCATTTACGTCACTTTCGTCTGCGAGAGAGTTACGAACACATCGAGAAAGATAACTGGAGAAAATAAAAGTTTTCCAAGGTCATCTTTATGCTCGTTGTTACCTGAACAGTGATATTACCATTCTGCCCTTCTGTGGCCCATCCCTTATTTTACGGAAAATGGCACCGACGTTTCCTCGAAACACCCCGGCTCTGCTAAGCATGAACTCGGCGCCAGTAACGGAAAGCGCCTCTTTTGACGCATTACTACCCGCCGCAGTGAAAGCACAATGAGACGCGCGAATCCTATTATGCGACGGCGACGACGCCGCGCTCCCCTCTATTGTCATGGAGCCACAATAATCCCTGCAGACGGTGGCAAACCCCCTCAAGATGTTTCATTTCCACTCCGTTGGCTCACCAACTGAAACGTCCGTACCTCGCACACGGGCGAAAAGTGCCAGTATGCTGCTTTCGCGTTCTTTGTAATTACAAAGGTGCAGCAGTTTCACAACATCTAGTTCTTTGACCTGCTGTTATTGTGACAACTGCGTCGACCGGTGTACAATAAACAAATTTGTTCTCAGGATGGAAACGTTGTCTGTGTGTGGGGGCCCGCTGCGCTATAGTCTAGGGTCTACGATAATTATAGCAGTGACAGAAGACGATATTTACAAGTCAATTTACGATGCAAGGTAGAGTTTGTACCGAGCTCTACTACAATTTTCCAACCTCCCCTTTTTCATTTACGACTGGAACGTGAATTACTCTCAAATGCCAAAAAAAAAGCAACCAACCACTAAGGAATTATGGAAAGTGACGGAAATTGGTATACAGGGTGAGTCACCTAACATTACCGCTGGATATATTTCGTAAACCACATCAAATACTGACGAATCGATTCCACAGACCGAACGCGAGGAGAGGGGCTAGTGTAAATGGTTAATACAAACCTTAAAAAAATGCACGGAAGTATGTTTTTTAACACAAACCTACGTTTTTTTTAAATGGAACCCCGTTACTTTTGTTAGCACATCTGAACATATAAACAAATACGTAATCAGTGCCGTTTGTTGCATTGTAAAATGTTAATTACATCCGGAGATATTGTAACCTAAAGTTGACGCTTGAGTATCACTCCTCCGCTGTTCGATCGTGTGTATCGGAGAGCATCGAATTACGTAGGGATCGAAAGGGAACGGTGATGGACCTTAGGTACAGAAGAGACTGGAACAGCTCATTACGTCCACATGCTAACACCTTTTTATTGGTCTTTTTCACTGACACACATGTACATTACTATGACGTGGAGGACGCATAAATTGGCCAGCCCGTTCTCCTGATCTTACACCTCTGGACTTCTTTCTGTGGGGTACGTTAAAGGAGAATGCGTACCGTGATGTGCCTACAACCCCAGAGAATATGAAACAACGTATTGTGGCAGCCCTCGGCGACATTACACCAGATGTACTGCGGCGTGTACGACATTCAATACGCCAGAGATTGCAATTGTGTGCAGCAAATGATGGCCACCACATTGAACATGTATTGGCTTGACATGTCGGGACACACTCTATTCCACTCCGTAATTGAAAACTGAAACCACGTGTGTACGTGTGCCTCACCCCTCATGGTAATGTACATGTGCGTCAGTGAAAAAGACCAATAAAAAGGTGTTAGCATGTGGACGTAATGTGCTGTTCCAGTCTCTTCTGTACCTAAGGTCCATCACCGTTCCCTGTGGATCCCTACGTAATTCGGTGCTCTCCGATACACACGATCGAACAGCGGAGGAGTGGTACTCAAGCGTCAACTTTAGGTTACAATATCTCCGGATGTAAATAACATTTACAATGCAACAAACGGCACTGATTACGTATTTGTTTATATGTTCAGATGTGCTAACAAAACTAACGGGGTTCCATTTAAAAAAACGTAGGTTTGTGTTAAAAAACATACTTCCGTGCATTTTTTTATGGTTTGTATTAACCGTTTACACTAGCCCCTCTCCTCACCTTCGGTCTGTGGAATCGATTCGTCAGTATTTGATGTGGTTTACGAAATATATCCAGCGGTAACGTTAGGTGACTCACCCCGTATATTATGTACATGCGCAGAAAAACAAATAATTACAATTTCGGAAAAATTGGGTGATTTATTCAGGACGTAGAGCTTCACAGATTGAGCAACTGATGACCGTGTTGATCCACCTCTGGTCCTTACATAAGCAGTTATTCGATTTCGTACTGATTGTCAGAGCTGTTGGATGTCGTAATGAGGGATATAGTGCAAAATTCTGTCCAATTACCGCGTTAGATCGTCAAAAGGGGATGGAGGGCTTTGCCCGTAATGCTTCCAACACATTCAATTGCGGAGAGATCCGGCGACTTTGCTGGCCAAGGAAGCGTTTGGCAAGCACGAACATAAGCACATAGAAACCCTCGACGTGTGCGGACGGGCATTATCTCGTCGAAATGTAAGCGCAGGACGACTTGCCACGAAGGGCAACAAAACAGGGCGTACAATGTCGTCGTATGCCATTTATATGTATACCGAAAATGACGTACAGATTGTTTTGAAACGGATTGAAGAGTTACATCCCTCCTTCCATGGAAACCAATTTTTACGGTGCGCAGACGCGACAGTTCAGACGAACATTAATCTAATTACAGTTTATTCTTTGAACGAAGAAGCCAGTACCAGCCACAATTGCTAACGCTATTTATTTACACAAATAGCGCCGTAGCCGGTTTCGAACCGAGAGGTTTATCTCCAGATGACTGTTAACGTCGGGAACATATTTCTCGACAAATTACATAAGCTTTTGGCCCTTGTTCTCCCTTGTGGTGAAAGATTCTTGGGATGATAGTGCCCCGCCACAAAGACGATGTTAGAAACGATCTACACTACTTAAAATTACTACACCAAGAAGAAATGCAAATGATAAACGGGTATTCATTGTACAAATATACTATACTACAACTGCCATGTGATTACACTTTCACGCAATTTGGGTGCATAGATTCTGAGAAATCAGTACCCAGAACAACCATCTCTGGCCGTAATAACGGTCTTGATACGCCTGGGCATTGAGTCAAAATGAGCTTGGATGGCGTGTACAGGTACAGCTACCCATGCAGCTTCAACACGATACCACAGTTCATCAAGAGTAGTAACTGGCGTATTGTGACGAGCCAGTTGATCGAACACCATTGTTTTCAATTGGTGAGAGATCTGGAGAATTTGCTGGCCACGGCAGCAGTCGAACATTTTCTGCAACCAGAAAGGCCTGTACAGGACCTGCAACATGCGGTCGTGCATTATGCTGCTGAAATGTAGGGTTTCGCAGGGATCGAATGAAGGGTAGATTGATTGATTGATGTCCTCCTCGCCGTGTCCGGCGACAACGACTCCGTCAGTCCTCTCTGTCCTTGTTGTGGTAGGCTCGGATGTGGCTCGCGAATCCGAATTTCGCTTTGAATATCCTGTTGCATGAAGCACAGTGAGGTTGACCAGCAGAGTTGTAAGTATACGTGTAGACAGGCTTGAGCTGAGATTTTCGGAGCTCTCTTTTAGCATCCAGGTTCATTAGACGCTTTTGCTCGAATTGTTCGATGCTCTTATGTACAGTTGATCGCCACTCCGATCGGCGCAATGCTATCTCCTCCCAACGGTTGCTTGGGATGCCACGGGCTGCAAGGTGGCGTTTAATGGTGTCTTTATATCGCAGGTGTTGAACACCTTTCCTCCTCTTCCCGCACGAGAGCTGCGAGTAGAACACCGCTTTAGGTAGCCTACTGTCATCCATGCGTACTATGTGACCACTCCATCTCAGTTGATGTTTCATTATTAAAGCTTCAATACCAGCCAGTTTCACGCGGCGCAAAATCTCCGTGTTTGGGACACGGTCTTCCCATTTGAGGCGCAGAATTGATCTCAGACATCGAAGATGAAATTTATCTAGCTTCTTAATGTAACAGCACCAGGTTT
Organism: Schistocerca cancellata; assembly: GCF_023864275.1. Classification (NCBI taxonomy): domain Eukaryota; kingdom Metazoa; phylum Arthropoda; class Insecta; order Orthoptera; family Acrididae; genus Schistocerca; species Schistocerca cancellata. The sequence goes on along the minus strand of NC_064627.1, from coordinate 1,133,117,747 downwards.
CCGAGGCATTGAGTAAGGTGGATAATACTACTGCTTTGTAGACTGCAATTTTTGTTAGTAGTTTGAGATCATGTGATTTCCATACTCGGTCATTAAGCTTACCGAAGGCTGAGGCTGCGCTGGCTATACGCGCTGCGATTTCCGTTGTCAGGCTGTTGTCACTTCTAATTTGGCTTCCCAGGTATTTGAACTTTGACACATTTTGCAAGGGTTTGTTATTTATCTCAATACTAGAGTCATCTGCATTAAGACCTCTAAGTGGCTGTTTGAGAACTTGCATCTTAGTGATGCTAATGGCTAAGCCAAATCTTCTGCAGGAGGCATTTAGCAAATTTATGTAAGTCTGAAGAGTTTCGCAAGAATTAGCCATCATGCTTACATCATCCGCGTAGAGAATCTCTAAGATGGATAGTTTGGTTACGCGACTTTTTCTTCTGAGGCGAGAGATGTTGAAGACACTTTTGTCTGTCCTTGTGTCGAGACTAATTTGATTACTACAGGCTTTGGTCGCGTCTCTCATAACAACTGTGAAGTAAAGTGAGAAGAGTGTGGGAGCCAGAACACAGCCTTGTTTTACACCACATTTCACGGGAAGCTGTTCTGAGAGCTTGTCCTCATGGCGGATTTTTGCCATCATGTTTTCATGAAACTGACGAATCAAACTGACAATTTTGTCAGGGCACCCAGTTTTCTTTAGTATGATCCAGAGAGCTTCCCGTGGGACGCGATCAAAAGCTTTTTCCAGGTCTACAAAGCACATGAACAAAGGCCGTGTTGCTCTAAGCTTTTCTCTTGCATTTGTTTGACAACAAATATGGCATCCACTGTGCCTCTGTTTGGGCGAAAGCCACACTGGGTCTCTGATAGCAGTTTTTCTGCAAAGTGTGTTAACCGGGCGTTAATTATGTGGGCAAGGACTTTTCCTGCTGCTGAGAGAAGAGAAATGCCCCTGTGGGAGCTGCAGTCTGATATGTCACCCTTGCCTTTATAGATCTTGGAAATACAAGCATCTTTCCAGTCTTGTGGAATCATTTCATACTCCCAAATCTTTAAGATCAGAGCAAACAATGGTTTCTTGATGTTTGGCCCCCCATATTTATATAGCTATGATGGCAAGTTATCTAATCCTGCTGTTTTGTCATTTTTCAGCTTAGCCAGTGCTGAAATGAATTCATCGTAGGAAGGGGCATCCGCAAGTTGTTCCTCAACTGGCAGGTCTTCAAGTGCTTCTATGTATGGAATATCGGTTGTCTGATGGTCGGGATTAAGAACGTCATTAAAATGTTCCGCCCACCGAGACAGGATGTCACTCTGTTGCGTCAGCAGACAACTTTTATCTTTGTTATAGACTGGTGCTATCTTCCCAACTCTTGGACCAAAGATAGTTTTCAGGGACTCAAAGAATCTGCCCGTTTGGTGTGTGTCGGCATATAGCTGTATTTCATTTGCTTTATTTGTCCACCAACTGTCTTTGAGAGCACGTACCTTCACTTTCAGATTGTAATGCGCTGCTCTACGCTTCTTATCATCAGGGGTGCGAAGAGAGGTTCTGAAATCATTAATTAGCTTTGTGATCTCTGGATCTGAGTCGTCAAACCAGTCCTGGTGCTTCTTCTGAGGCTTTCCCAAGACTTCTGAAGCACAGCCACGCAGTCTGCTAGCGTATGCACTCCACTGTTCATCTACAGGGGCAGATTCAGATATCAAAAGGCAATCGACACCAAATTTTTCATCCAGTTTTGCTCTCATAGTCTGATCATTGGCCAAGATTTTGCAGAACAATTTTGTTGGTATTTTGTGTGAACCTCGGCGTGGTGCCTTCAAAGTTATCTTTAATTTGGACCTCACGAGTCGATGGTCTGTCCATCCCTGAGCGCCTCTCATTGCACGTGTGACCAGTACGTCACCAAGATCTTTTTTCCGTACTATCACATAATCCAGAAGGTGCCAGTGTTTAGATCGCGGATGCATCCATGTCGTTTTATATTTTTCAGGCAAACGAAAATATGTATTTGTCAGACAGAGTTCAAACTCGGCACATAGAGTTAGAAGATCCAAACCATTCGAGTTGCATTTTCCAATCCCATGGCGACCGAGGACTCCATTCCAAGCACTGAAATCATTCCCAACACGAGCATTAAAATCACCAAGTAACAGAAGTTTATCTGCAGAAGGAATATCCCTAAGGACATGTCGGAGGTCTTGGTAGAACTTGTTCTTCTCTTCATCCGGAGATGGCAATGTAGGTGCGTATACATTGATCAAGTGAAGATATTTCTTGGATGCCAGGTGAAGTCTGAGTGTTATTATTCTGTCACTGATACCTTTTGGGAGTTCTGTTAGTGAACATGCCAATTTATTGCATATGGCAAAGCCTACCCCACTTTCCGCCCTTTCAGTGGATGATTTTCCACTCCAGTAGTAGGTATAACCTCCGAGCGGTTCACATAACTGTCCAGAGTCACTAAGATGTGTTTCACTTATGGCGGTAATGTCGATGTTATATCTAGCCAATTCCCTTGCGATAAGTCCTGTCTTTCTCTCTGGGCACTGATTATGATCGTTATCCTGTAAAGTACGGACGTTCCAGACTCCAATCATTAGATATTTAAGGTAACTGTTTATTTTATTATTTTTTTGACCGCATATGTTAGTGAACAAGTGACCGCAGTTTGACACTTGTGCTGGGTTGAGACGGGCTATGTTTAGGCCAGCTTTTCTAGACCCCTCCCTGGATTAGGGAAAGCAGAGCGATCCTAAATAGGGCTGCTTTGTCGTCTGACGAGCTGCCGAACCAGTCCTCCCGTCTCTCACGAGTACCGAACGACCATCACCGTCTGACCGCCTAACGTGCAGAGCACCAACTAAGGTTCTGGTACACCAGACCCTTGCCTCACCATCAGTACTCCATCGCCGCAGGACTTTCAATGCTCATAGTCCATTGAAACTTTGCCGGAGTCATCTGCGCGTGAAGGAATTTAAAGTGGACAAGCAGTTGCGCAGATGCAGATCCACTCTCTCATCCTCTGCCTCTGGTTGGAAGTGGATCGTAGGGCCGATACGACTGGCAAGAGGCAGGTGATGCAGTGAATGGCCATATGCCACTGGAAGTGTCCTGACATAAGCCCTTAAGGCACATCACAGGTGCCTTGCTTCGTCGGTACAGAAGACGTGGGTGTTTACCTATCGATATTACCCGCCTCCTACACCGATGAAGAGACTGACAGATGGGAAGAAGGAAAGGGAAGGGACTGGAAGGGAAAGGGAGGAAAGGACGGTAGGTCGTTGTTAGGCACGCTTCGTCTGGCTCCTCTGCTGAGACCTGACCGGCTAGGTTGAACCTGCCAGTAGCTACGCTACCACCGGTATAGCTCTCAGCATCACAGGAACACGCAAACTCTCCCACCCGCACGGACAGTGCTACGATAAGGTGGTGCCTCCAGGGAGAGCCACGGGTCGTTTCACATCTGAAATGTAACGTCCACTGTTTAAACTGCCGTTAGCGCGAACATGAGGTGACCGAGACGTGTAACCAATGGCACCCCATACCATCACGCCGGGTGATACGCCAATATGACCGAAACTATTTATATTCCAGGTACAGCATTAAGAAAATATTTTTTCCAAGGACTCACCCTGACAAACTGACAACAATGTTTGAGTTACAAATGGAAAACACCAAATGACGGTTGTTCTACAGTATTAATTTATTTCGTCAACGTGTTTTTGGCTTACAATGATATTCAGTCTGTTGATGACCTTATAAGCCGTAAACCACTTAACGACACAAATTAAAACTGTAAGATATAAAAAACAAACGCTAACCACTTATAATTACGAAGCTGTTCTATCAAGAAACAACGGGAGACTCAGTTAACATAATTTCGGCGTTTTGTCCACTTGAAGACTGGTTTGATGCAGCTCCCCAAGCAAGCCTGCCTTGTGGGAGCCTCATCACCTTTGCATAGCAACCACAACATACTCGTAAATTCGTTTGAACCTGCTTACTGTATTCAAGCCTTGTACCCTCTACAGTTCCGTCCACAATCAAACTGAAAACTGATGCTGCAGGATGTTTCCTATCAACCGATCCGCTCCCTTAATAAAGTTGTGCCATGAATGTTTCTCCCCAATTCGATTAATTTCATAGTTTTCAGATCTACCGATATCGTCTTGAACAGTGTATATTTCATGAGAAATGTCAGTTCGTTTGAAATTTTTGTCACTACGTCAGTCTTTGGATTGCTGAATACATGAGTGATACATATCCTTTGCCTACCACAGGTTGTAGTATTAGCAGAGTTCGAGTGAGTGAGAGTCGGCTGTTGAAAGAAAAAGAGCTATATATATAAATGTCACACAACATAACTCGAAGGTGAGAAGCATAATCGCCACGCTTGCTGCTTGCTTCAGAACGGATTGGCGATATAATTTCCAGGCCAGTCCTCCAAAGCAAGTTCCACGTAACTAAAGATTGTGATTTGGCGGAAATGATTGTTTCAAGTGCACAAGAAGTCGGTGGCCTATGCCAAAAAAATTAACAACCAAAGAAATTCAGTGCCAAAACTGAAACCCTTTTACAACAGAGGAGAGAAATGAAAATCCAAACTGATCGTGACATGGTGGCGTATTCCGAACTATGTAAGGCAGTGCGAAGAGAAATGAAAACTGACATACAGAAATTCACTGAAGACACCTTACGAGCAAGCTTGGAGAACAAAACAAGTTTAAAGTCAGCCAAACGCAAACTCACAATCGGTAAAAAGCAGATTATTGCACTCGATGGAAATGACAGTCGAATCACTGAAAAGGAGGCGGTTTTGAAGTTCATCAGAGATTTTTATAGCAATTTGTATAGCAATCCAGGGGAAAATTTGAGTGTATCTAATTTAAATGATATATCTAGTGTTCCAGATATACTCCCATCGGAAGTCAAGTGTGCTCTAGACAGCATGAAGAAGGGAACAGTGCCGGGTGATGATGAGCTCAGCGTTGACATCCTCAAACTGGCAGGAGAGGTAACAATAAATCACTTGGCAAAAGTATTTACTTCCTGCCTGCACTATGCTTCAATCCCACTATCGTGGAACAAGGCTAAGATTGCTTTGATACACAAGAAAGGAAGTATTCACAATATTAAAAACTACCGTCCTATCAGCTTGCTCTCAATTTTGTACAAAATTTTTACAAAGATCTTGTTAAACCGAATTAGTTCCACCCTAGACTCAGCCCAACCTATAGAACAAGCTGGATTCCGAAGCAATTTTAGCACTATTGACCACATTCTGACCGTTAGTGAAGTGATAAGCAGAGCGAATGAATACCAACTGCCTCTCTGCATTGCCTTTGTTGACTTTGAAAAGGCATTTGACTCCGTTAGCCATGTAGCTGTCCTCCAAGCTATGAGTGAGCAGGAAGTGGGAGCAGCATACATTGAAGTGCTCAGGAAAATCTACGAGAAGTCTTCATCTTATGTTAACATCGGCGAATCAACTCAAGAATTCCGCATCATGAGGGGTGTCAAGCAAGGCGATCCCATCTCCCCAAAACTGTTCTCTGCTGTATTGGAAATGGCTATGTCAAAGCTGAGCTGGGAAGGTAAGGGAATTAGAATTAATGGAAGAAGGCTTGCCAACTTGAGATTTGCTGATGATATTGCCTTACTGGCCAAAGACTTCGCAGAGCTCCAAAACTTAGTTACAGATCTTGCATCGGAATGTCAGCTGGTTGGCTTGAACATGAACCTTTCCAAAACAAAAGTAATATCCAACAAATGGGTCCCAGCTGGAGATGTGAAAGTCAAGGACAGTCTACTAGAAGAGGTCTACCTTGGCCAGATTATAAATATGAAGGGAGACATAAGACCAGAAATCTATCGACGCATCAAGCTTGGTTGGTAAGCATTTGGGAAGAATTCAAAAGTATTCAGATCAAAAATGCCAGTAAATCTGAAGAAAGCAATATTTGATCAATGCATTCTTCCTGTGATGACGTGCGGATGCGAGACATGGACACTGAACTCATTCACAAAAGGGAAACTTAGGACAGCACAGAGAGCTTTGGAGAGGTCAATGCTGGGCTATACAAGAAAAGACAGGAAAAGGGCAGATGACATCCGGTCTGTGATGAAGGTTAATGACATCTTAGAGAGAGTAGGTTCCTTGAAATGGCAGTGGGCTGGCCACGTCACAAGAAGAAAAGACAACAGATGGACGAAGCTAGTACTGGAGTGGAGTCCGAGAGAGCACCGGAGGCCTAGAGGAAGACCACCAGACAGATGGGACAAAGACATCAAGAAGATCGCTGGTAACACCTGGCAGAGAACTGCTCAAGACCGTCCCACTTGGAGAAGACTTCTGAAATCCTACCTGAATCCACGACTCGAAGAGGCCACATCATCTAATGATATATATATATATATATATATATATATATATATATATATATATATAGAGAGAGAGAGAGAGAGAGAGAGAGAGAGAGAGAGAGAGAGAGAGAAAGTGTTGTGTGTGTGTGTGTGTGTGTGTGTGTGAGAGAGAGAGAGAGAGAGAGAGAGAAAGAGAGAGAGAGAGAGAGGGAGGGAGGGAGAATGACGGGCTTTGATGACAGACATGTCATACAATAAATGAATTTTATTTGAGGTGCTCCCTAGGGTGTGGCTGAATATAAGGGACGGAATTTTTAGATGATTTTGAAATGAGACGATACATTTGAAAACAATAATATGCGCTGAGCCTTATTCGCTACAAATGCTAGCTGAATAAATGCTGTACCAGAGGGTACTCAAGAAACCGATATTATTTTTCAAAAGCTATATGTTTTCAAATCCCACCCGACGGAGGTTCGAGTCCTCCCTCGGCCATGGGTGTGTGTATTGTTCTCAGCATAAGATACTTTAAGCAGTGTGTAAGTCAAGGAACCGATGACCTAAGCAGTTTGGTCCCTTAGGAATTGATACACATTTGAACATTTTTGCTTTCAATTTTTTTACAAAACAACCTTATCCCTTTCAAAATACTCTCCATTGCAACTAATACATTTGTTCCACCGGAGCTTCTACCGTTCGAAACATTTTTTGTTGCATCTTTAGAAATGACTGACAGTTCCTCTCTTTTTTTTCTTTACTTCTTCAGTGTTGCCAAATCGGTGTCCGTTTATGCCCCTTTTCATGCATTGAAATAAGAAAAAGTCGCACGGAGCCACATGAGACGAGTGAGGGGGTAGGTCAGCGGAACCATGCCATTTTTACCCAAAAGTGCCTAACAAAGACGGCTGTGTGTGCAGGTGCGTTGTCGATGTAGAAGAAATTTTCCGTAAAAGTTCGTTGAACCGAGCTCCAATATAACCCACTTGTAGAAAATAAACTAACGCTAAATCACAGAAATACTCAGATTTTACAGTTTCTAACACACAACTCAAGAAAACCCAACGTTTTAATATCACAGAATGAGCATATAATTAGTGAAACTGAACGGTTAAGATTTCTAGGTGTTCAGATAGATGGTAAACATTCAGGATCTTGGTCAAAGACTGAAATAAGTGATAGTTCGGCACGGAAAGAGGTCTACTTTTTATTTTCATTGGCTTATGACTTAGGCTATAATATTTTGGGACAGATCTTCCCATTCTCAAAGCTCAGAAGCGATCCTCTTGTCGACCCCTGTTCATTAGTCCGGGTATTCTGACATTGGATTCTCAATATATACACTACTGGCCATTAAAATTGCCACAGCACGAAGATGACGTGCTACAGACGCGAAATTTAACCGACAGGAAGAAGATGCTGTGATATCCAAATGGTTAGCTTTTCAGAGCATTCACACAAGGTTGGCGCCGGTGGCGACACCTAAAACGTGCTGACATGACGAAAGTTTCCAGCCGATTTCTCTTACACAAACAGCAGTTGACCGGCGTTGCCTGGTGAAACGTTGCTGTGATGCCTCGTGTAAGGAGGAGAAATGCGTACCATCACGTTTCCGACTTTGACAATGGTCGGATTGTAGCCTATCGTGATTGCCGTTTATCGTATCGCGACATTGCTTCTCGCGGTGGTTGAGATCAATGACTGTTAGCAGAATATGGAATCGGTGGGTTCAGGAGGGTAATACAGAACGCCGTGTTGGATCCCAACGGCCTCGTATCACTAGCAGTCGAGATGACAGGCATCTCATCCGCATGGCTGTAAATGATAGTGCAACCACGTCTCGGTCCCTGAGTCAACAGATGGGGACGTTTGCAAGACAACAACCATCTGCACGAACACTTAGGCGACGTTTGCAGCAGCATGGACTATCAGCTCGGAGACCATGGCTGCAGTTACCCTTGACTCTGAATCACAGAGAGGAGCGCCTTCGATGGTGTACTCAACGACGAACCTGGTTGCACGAACGGCAAAACGTCATTTTTTCGGATGAATCCAGGTTCTGTTTATAGCACCATGATGGTCACATCCGTGTTTGCTGACATCGCGGTGAATGCACATTGGAAGCGTGTATTTGTCATCGCCATATTGGCGTATCAGCCGACGTGATGGTATGGGGTGCCATTGGTTACACTTCTCGGTCATCTCTTGTTCGCATTGACGGCACTTTGAACAGTGGACGTTACATTTCAGATGTGTTACGACCCGTGGCTCTACCCTTCATTCGATCCCTGTGAAACCCTACATTTCAGCAGGATAACACACGACCGCATGTTGGAGGTCCTGTACGGGCCTTTCTGGATACAGAAAATGTTTGACTGCTGCCCTGGCCAGCACATTCTCCAGGTCTCTCACCAATTGAAAACGTCTGGTCAATGGTGGCCGAGCAACTGGCTCGTCACAATATGCCAGTCATTACTCTTGATGAACTGTGGCATCGTGTTGAAGATGCATGGGCAGCTGTACATCTACACGCCATCCAAGCTCTTTTTGACTCAATGCCCAGGCGTATCAAGGTGGTTGTTCCGGGTACTGATTTCTCAGGATCTATGCACCCAAAATACGTGAAAATATAGTATAACATATTTCTCCAATGAATACCCGTTTATCATCTGCATTTCTTCTTGGTGTAGCTATTTTAATGGCCAGTAGTGTATATATCCTTTACTGTCGTTTCTTGTTAACTATATCAGCTTATTCCGAAGAATTAGCAGCTTTCACTCAGTTAATACCAGGCAGAAATCCAGTCTGCAATAGGATCATACTTCCATGACTCTTGTGCAGAAAGGCATGCAATATACTGCCGCATCCATTTTCAATAAGCTACCACAAGAATTCAAACATCTTAACAGTAATCCACGGGCGTTCAAATCGAAACTGAAGGGGTTTCCTCATGGGTCATTCCTATCCCGTCGAGGAGTTCCTTCAAAATTTAAGCTGATTTCTGACAGTTTAAGCTGAATCTCTGACAGTTGACCAATTGTCTTTCGACTGTCTGCGAACACCTGCTCTCGAAATTTTTCAATATTTTCGTCGATTCTGGCAACTGATGGACGTCCAAAACTAGGTTTGTTACCAGTCGACTTGGCGACATTTTTAAATCGTGGAAACCACTCGTACACTCGAGTTTTTTCCATAGTGTCATCTTGGCAAGCTGTTTTCGACATTAAAGCAGAATCAGAAACATTTTTACCGAGTAGGAAAGAAAATTTCACAGCTGTACGTTGCTCGCTTAATCTTGCTATCACAAAAAACAAGAACAAAACAGCGCTAGCAATAACAATAGCTGCAAATGAACAGAACAAGCCAGGTCGACAACACAAGCGGCAATGAGTTACGCTAGATAAGCTTGATGGCAGAAATGCGTAGTATACAAGCTCCGCCCATGGCAATTATTCCGTTGTTTTTGAGTACAGCCTCGTAGAGTGAATGCTACATTACGGATGACTATACCTACGTTTCGGTATCCAGGGCGAATTATCAGTTTTCATTATTAAACAATGAAAAATCCAGAATGTCTTAATTATTATTCTACAGCCCCCACTTTCAATTAAAAGTAGTTCACCAGAAAAACAAAGAGAAAATTTTACGTAATTTAGATATTATTTATATGAGTCAATTTTTATGGTGTATGACAAAGCTGGGAAAAAATCATAGTTGATGTCAGTACGAGTCACTTCTGTGTTAGTAAGAGGAGTTTAATATAATTTCAAAATCACACTTTATTCATCTTCAGATATTTCACTGAAGCTTATCCTGACTGTTTGAATGGAAATTGAAACTTCGCTGCACTGCGGAGCCAGCTAGCTGTATTTTTGAAAACGTAGCGAAACCTCCCTTTTGCAAAACTAAGGAAACTCGCTGTGCAGTGATTTATTCCAGGATTATGCTGTTCGGTACTTGATATTCCTGCAGTATACAGAGCGGAGCCGAGTTATCCATTGCAAGGTAAGAAACCATTGTAGAGCCTAAACTGACTTTCTGAGTTAAAATTATGAACTGTTTTTATTTCCAAAATTTTCATATAATTTAGTAGATGCATTTTTCTAACGGGACACAGTTAAGTATGCTGCAACTACCCATTGTGTGTGATTGTTTCATGAACAAGCCACTTTACATGTTATTGATAACCATTCCTTATATTTAATTTCAGTTACAAAAGGTCAAACTTTCTACAGCAGGATTGTTTGTGGTAAGATCCTGTTTAGATTAATTGCTGTCACATACATCAAAGGTAATTTATGTAGGTAATGTTAATTTTTAAAAGTAGAGTAGCTAAGGCAGTTGTACATCAAACTATATAGGCGACACTGTAATAGGGATTTAAAAAGATTGGTTTTCACATTGCTAGCGCTAGGTTTTGTCGCGAACAGTTTGGAGTTACGAAAATTAAATGTAAAGCATTAGGTCTTCCGCATTTTTCATCTTCCTGCATCATTAAATTTCAAAATCTCCTATTGTCTTCTTGTCTGACCGGTTTCACTTCCGTATAAGGCTACACTGTAGAAAAATTTCTTCAAAGAATACTTCATAACATTTAACAGCATATTCGATATTAACAGAGTTCTGTTTTTTCAGTAAAGCTGGTCTTACATCCTTCCTTCTATGGCCGTCAGTTATTTCACTGCAAAAAATAACAAATCTCGTCTACTATATTGTAGTGCCATTTGTTTATCTAATTAACTCATCATCGCCTGATTTTATTCGTCTACGTGGTATTGCACTTGTATTAGTTGTGTTGCTGTTCATCTTATAACAACTGTACAAGACAGTGTCCATTTCGTTAATGTTTCTGACAAAATTACCATGTCATCGGCAAACTTATTATTTCTTTCGGTGTTTTCAAAATTCTCCTTGACTTTCTTTACTGCTTGCTCAGTGTTCAGATTTTGAAACTTCGGCGATAACCTAGAAACCTAGTTTCTTCTCAACTTCTTTTTCCCTTTCCTGGCCTTCTGTAGAAGCTGTAGGTAATCCTCTTGTCCCCTGCATTTTATTCCTTCTTCCTTTACAGTTTCAATGAGTGTATGCCAATCAACACTGTCAAAACCTTTCCCTAAATATACAAATGCTATAAACTTAGGTTTGCCTTTATTCATCATATTTTCTAAGATAAGCTGTAATATCAATTTTGGTTTGGGTGTTCCTACATTTTGCAGAATTATAACACATTGTTCCTGAGGTCGACTTCTGCTTTGTTCCATTCTTTTCCAAACAACTCGTCTCGGTATTTCGCTATTGTGACACTAAACGGACGATTCGGAAATATAGATACCTGTCAGAATCTGACTTCTTTGGAATGAAAATTATTACATTCTCCTTGAAGTGTTAGGATTTCTTATACATTACTGACAAAGTGGTGTGACCGATATTCTCACAGATGTGGACTGAATGTTTGCGACTATATGGCGCTGAGTTCGACAGAAACATTAAGGTAACTGATAAGACACTCATCCTATTTTTATTGTATTTCTAAGCTCTGACGTAAACAAAATATTACTTTAACTGTCGCTGTTAAACAAAATATTGCCTTTTACATCATGTATTGAATAGTATTCACCATAATATTCGTCTGTCTACATTTGAATGTTAAGTAGCCAGGTTGTACTTGCGGCTACTAGATGGCACTCTGGGTGCAATGTTCACCTGCCCGCAGTTGTTAACGCGGGCGCCTCACTCTGAAGCACGACATATGCGAGCAGCCCGTAGTGGCTCACCTTCCACACATTTTACTTTAAATTGTGACTAAAGCTTATTCGCTTTATATTAATTTCATACGTGGCGTGTAAGTACTGCTTCTTTTTGTTCTGTTAGTCAGTTTTCAGTTTGCAAACTTTATTTCCATGCTTTTACATAAGCAAAATGTTACCATGTCTGCTGTTGTCATATAAAACTTTTCCTGTGAATTCTTAACATTCAGCTGTCTATATTTCAAATGTGAAGTAGTCTAAAATGGTTCAAATGACTCTGAACACTATGGGACCTAACTTCTGAGGTCATCAGTCCCCAAGAACTTAGAACTACTTAAACCTAACTAAACTAAGGACATCACACACATCCATGCCCGAAGCAGGATTCGAACCTGCGACCGTAGCGGTCACGCGGTTCCAGACTATAGCGCCTAGAACCGCTCAGCCAACCCGGTCGGCTAAGTAGCCTACTTATATTTACGCCTACCAGATGGCACTCTTAGTGTCATCTTCACCTGCCCGCATTTGTTAACGCGGGCGCCTGAGTCCGTTGCTACCTGTGGCTTTACAGATATGAGCATCCCATAGTGGCTTGCCTCTATGTATTCTTTTTTTAAAATTTTGTGACTAACCCTTCTGGCTCTTCTGGTCCTTCTGGCCTGTTATTTATTTTATACGTGACATGTAAGTACTGTCTCTGTCTTGCATTGTCAGTCAGTACTTACACTTTTATATAAAAAAAATTTCTTTTACCATAAATTTTTAATTATGTTATAGGCCACTTTAAACATTTAAATTCTGATGAAGGCACTCTCAGATGTGTTGAAACCTGGTTAATAAGACTAAAAATTGTGACTGAGGGCTCATTTGTTCCAATTTTAACTTTTATTTTTTATTTACTTGTACTTTCCTTACTTTGGGCACGTACTTAGTAAAATCTACACAAGGGGAACGCGAGCACTCGAAACTGTAACGCAGCTCTTCGGTTAAAGCGTTACGAGTAACCTTATGGAGAGCTCTGAATGCTTCAGTTTGGACTGCCGCTTCTTAGAATGTAGAGAAATTTTGCAAATGGAACTAGCGTCACATTCTAACAAACACCGCCGGCAGGATGTATAAAGGCGAGAGGAACTTCTGTGCGGGACGCTGCGACGAGACCTCGCGTCAACTGCTCCCGCCTTTCCTCTAGACGACGTTCAGTGGCAAGGGCCTTCGTAGCAGATGAAATGAGGCATTCACTGCGGGAGTTCTGAAAGACACCTCGACGAGCTCTTCATTCGAGAACTGTTTACGTAAATTTTGCAGAAGTAGGAGGAAAAGTTGCGGGAGGGTGAAAAAAAGTCCAAAATATGAAAGTTAGATATTATAGAATAAGATATCATTACTAAATCTCTCACCTCCACTCGTATCACCATGACGTGAAAACTTTACGGTTTGTCAGGTCGTAATGGTGATAATATAAATAGTTACGGCTATGATGGCGATAAGAGATGACAGTATGTGCAAGCAAGTTTAGCGGCCTAACTACGATACCGTCAAGGTACTGATTTTGCGTTCCGTTAGGTAAAGAGCATTAAATATTTTCAGTTTATCAAGTATTTTACTATAAATTGTAACTATAATGTCAACCGCATATTGAATTTTTTGGTGATTTCTGTACGTGATTACAGACCGATTAAAATTATTACTATTAAAAACAGTCTTGATAACAATTTATTTAACAAGGTGACCGGTTTCGACCACTACTGTGGTCATCTTCAGACCTACAAGATGTATACAAAGCACTAATTAGAGGGCTACATGCATTAATGAAAATACATAAATTTATAAGGCTATAAAGCTATAAAACGTTGAATTACCATTGAGTAGGAACCTCTTTCTTTTGGAGAATCACTACTGGAGAAACCAGTGCACGTCTTACTATATATAATGGAGGCTCCACCCACTTCTGACTGCATGATGTCATTATTAACCAATGAGTTATAAGTCGAATTACAATTTAAAATTTCTTAGTTAAAAGAACATTGTCAAGAATTAGAAATAAATACACATTAAACTTAGCTTATCAAACAGCTATTGTCAATTAAAAAGCGTTAAAAATATTTAAATACGTAGGAAAATGAACTTCGGTTTGGCAGTACATGGGTTGCCCTCTCAAGGCCTGTCAGTAAACCATTTGGAACCACTGGTTGCTATGATGAAGTTAGACGCCGTTGCAAAGATGAAGAAGCAGGCTTATTTCACTGAAGTTGTTTTAAAGTCGATAGTCGAACTAGTGGTTGCCATGGTGAGGACAAACGCCGGTGCAAAGATGTGGCAGCAGGCTTCTTTCCAACGAAGTTCTTGCGAAGTGGAATGGAAAAGACTGTGGCGTCAGACGATGTATTATTGAGCAGCAACTTGTCTTTATTGAAACGAAAAGAGTAAGCTTACAATAATCTGTAGCTGATATCTATACTACATGCTGCACAAATACCATAGGAAGTAGTTGTCCGTATATATGAAATATTATCTATGAAGTTGATATGTAGATTACAAGTGCCAATTTTTTATAGCATTGCTATTCCTCAAGTTATATACCAGTCATATAAGCAAATAAAAATGAAAGAATTAAAAATTATAAAATTATGAGCCATTGTCAAAAATAAAATAGAACGATGTGAATTAGCAAAATGCAGTCTAAAAGCATAAAAGCAAAAATTCTAAATCAGATAGTCAATCATAAAATAATGTTTGGTAAAATACAATTACAATATAAAGATAAAATATTTGCTAAAAGTCTTAATAATTTATTTTTAAAAAAGACCTTTTTAAAACAATTACAGAAGAGTAGACATTCTACAGCAGATCATCGAAAAGCTCAAAGAAATGTTTGTCATTGAACTGAAGTTGTTCGTTTAAAACAGATAATGGATTACTTTTGTGAAGTGAAAAAATTTCAATTTCTTCTAAGGTATTTAGCAGTGGTCCTTTTCGCGCAGTATGTAATATTTTCAAATTGCTAGAAATGCAACCCTCAGAATGATTGTATCCATCAAGATGTTGACCGAATATTGATTTGATATGTGCAGCACCAGTAGTATGTTCTTTGAAACGTGTTAAAAAGTTACGGCCAGTTTGGCCAATATACTGTTTCTCACAGTCATTACATATTATTTTATAAACAAATGACTTTTGGTATCTATTTGAGTCTCCAATTGTGTGTTTCAGTTTCATCTGTAGGGGGTTATTAGTTTTAAATGCTATTGCCACGCATGTGTTCTTAAATAATTTATTGATTTTATCTGAGATAGGTCCCATGTATGCCATTTGTGTAAATCTCTTCTTGGATTTTATAACGGCATCATTTTTTTCTTGTAATTTTTGATATAACAGATCAACCTGATGGGAATTATAATTGTTAGCAACTGCTATCTGTTTTAATGTATCAATTGCTTTTTGGATTGCATCATGTTGGAGAGGTAATTTCAGTATCCTATGTATCATAGTTTTAAAAAATGCCATTTTGTATCTTAATGGATGGCATGATGTAGCATTTATTATTACGTCGGTTGATGTGGGTTTTCTATAAATAGAAATATTATGTCTTCCATTCTGTTTTGTAATTGTGAGGTCAAGGAAATTAATACTATTTTTACTTTCGTGTTCTACTGTAAATACAAGTTTTGGATGTAAATTATTTAAGTTGTTTGCTTATATGACTGGTATATAACTTGAGGAATAGCAGTGCTATAAAAAAATTGGCACTTGTAGTCTACATGTCAACTTCATAGATAGTATTTCATATATACGGACAACTACTTCCTATCGTATTTGTGCAGCATGTAGTATAGATATCAGCTACAGATTATTGTAAGCTTACTCTTTTCGTTTCAATATAGACAAGTTGCTGCTCAATAATACAACGTCTGACGCCACAGTCTTTTCCATTCCACTTCGCAACAACTTCGTTGGAAAGAAGCCTGCTGCCACATCTTTGCACCGTAGTTTGTCCTCATCATGGCAACCACTAGTTCGACTATCGACTTTACAACAACTTCAGTGAAATAAGCCTGCTTCTTCATCTTTGCAACGGCGTCTAACTTCACCATAGCAACCAGTGGTTCCAAATGGTTCACTGACAGGCCTTGAGAGGGCAACCCATGTACTGCCAAACCGAAGTTCATTTTCCTACATATTTAAATATTTCTAACGCTTTTTAATTGACAATAGCTGTTTAATAAGCTAAGTTTAATGTGTATTTATTTCTAATTCTTGACAATGTTCTTTTAACTAAGAAATTTTAAATTGTAATTCGACTTATAACTCATTGGTTAATAATGACATCATGCAGTCAGAAGTGGGTGGAGCCTCCATTATATATAGTATGACGTGCACTGGTTTCTCCAGTAGTGATTCTCCAACAGAAAGAGGTTCCTACTCTATGGTAATTCAACGTTTTATAGCTTTATAGCCTTATAAGTTTATGTATTTTCATTAATGCATGTAGCCCTCTAATTAGTGCTTTGTATACATCTTGTAGGTCTGAAGATGACCACAGTAGTGGTCGAAACCGGTCACCTTGTTAAATAAATTGTGATCAAGACTGTTTTTAATAGTAATTATTTACAAGACATTGATCACTGCTGTTCCCGTAATGCATTCAAAAGTAATTCGATTAAAATTACTTAACATTTGATATCTGCACTTGCCACTACATGGTTGCTTCATTGGCTGCTGGCTTCAGCTCGGTTAATGGTAAGACACAAACACGTCAGATCACTTCACAAATGCTGATAATGCGTAACGCGGTCGGCGCGAGGTACGACGGATGGTCTGTTGACAGCTGATTTTAAGCGACCAGTGACTGAACTGCGTAGACGATGCGTTTTCTAGTACTGAATTTAAGCTCATATCCTAGCCCAAGCACAACCTTGTGATATGCAGTGTCTCAGAAAAAAAATGCGGACACCAATCTGCGGCAGAACTAAAATGACGATCGCTTTGCTCGCAGTGATTAAAGCTAACATCCACGAAAAATCTCAAGACAGAAAAATTTCAGTTTCAGCACTAAAAGCAAATTTCTCGCTATCACTGATTACCTGAAACTGTCATCACACAGGGTACACGAACTGTCACTACAGTGATGCCTCACTGGCTGCTGAGAGTTGTGATACACGAGCTGCCGCGTTACCAGCCGATGAGCAGTCCTGACTGGCACTTTATTATAGATTATAGGCGACACTGGCAGATTCCAAACGAGAGAAAAGATACGAACAATAAGAGCAAATAAAAAAAGTCAATACGATGATGAAGAGCAGCAAAGTATTAGAAAGCAAAATTACGTTTCAACTAATTAATTGAACAAAATAATAATCATGTTCTTATGATCAGATTTATAAACAAAAAACATTTCGCTGCATTTGAAGCGAATCTACCACTTTATGTACATGCTAAACACTGAGCTACGTCGCTATATAGCGTTAGATTGCTACATTTGCGACTCTGATGACCCTGGTGCAGCGATGAATTGCAACTTTCGAAAACTGAGATTCACACAATATCGTGCGGAGCTTATCTAACGGAAGCTCATTTCTGTGATTATAATAACTGTATATGTGACGCTGAATCGCGTCTTATGCTGAAGGATCCAGTAGTGGCTGGATATGTGACGCTGGATATGTGACGCTGAATCGCGTCTTATGCTGAAGGATCCAGTAGTGGCTGGACTCGCAGCTTGTGGTCGTGCGGTAGCGTTCTCGCTTCCCGCGCCCGGGTTCCCGGGTTTGATTCCCGGCGGGGTCAGCGATTTTCTCTGCCTCGTGATGACTGGGTGTTGTGTGATGTCCTTAGGTTAGTTAGGTTTAAGTAGTTCTGCGTTCTAGGGGACTGATGACCATAGATTTTAAGTCCCATAGTGCTAAGAGCCATTTGAACCAGTGTCTGGTTAGTGCGGTGTATGTAACGTGTGTGTTTCAGTATCATTGTTTTGTGTGTGTGTTAATGTGTGTGTGCGCGCGCGCGCGCGCGCGCGCGCGCGCGTGTGTGTGTGTGTTGTTAATGCTGTGAATTACGAAATACAAGGGTCAGACCCAGAATTAGGGATGCAAATGCATAAGTAAAGAAACGCGGACAAGGAGTTGGAAGTGAAATGACCGATTGTTGACGCAGTTTGGCAAGGACGAACCGTTGGGGTGTGACGTTCAGATCTCGGACTGGAGCAAACCAGCTCCATCGCGTGAACTGCCAAACATGAAATAACTTGAATTGTGTTACAGCAACGGGAAGACAACTTAGGTATGTAACAACCTGATTAAACTGCTTTCGTATACCGTTAGCAATGTTTTTAAGTGGTTAGTTTTTGTCATGATTGTCAACTTTTTCTGTTTTGTGGTAGTCTTTTCATCTCCACGTAACTATAACGCCAGACTTACTCTGTAATCTATTTTGCGTATTATTGCCTTTGTACGCCCTTGCTACGAGGTCTGTTCGTGTATTGAGCTCCGATTTGCCGCGAAATAGAAACCACAGCGAAAAATAAAAATGTTTTACTACGGGTAAACCGTTTTAAGCTGGCTGCAATTTTATTAAAAAGAATTACACCAGACGCGTTTCGCTTTTACTTATGAGGCATCTTCCGTGGTTATTCTGCAAATTGGATACATACGTTTGTACATTTTTGGTTGTTTTAGGTTAAAGGAAACGTTTTGTTTACAAAGTTGGTGTGCAAGTTCCTTATGGTGTTTCTTAACATATTCTGCTCCTTCCCTACTTTTACCAGCTGTTGACGTCGAAAGACTTCGATTCACGTTTTCACTTGCCAGTTTTTGCCGTTCTTCTGTATTTCTTGCGCTCCATTATTTACACTTCACTTTTGTAAACTGTTTATCTTTCCGCGCAGTAGCAGTGTCTATGTCTATTCGATTGTTTTAGTTCGCGTTGTAAAAATATTTGTGTGTGTGTATGTGTGTGTGTGTGTGTGTGTGTGTGAGAGAGAGAGAGAGAGAGAGAGTTAGTGAAAATTTGTGAAATTATCTTGTATCCTAAGTCAGAACGTGAGCGGAGTGGGGGTGGATTGACAATTTTTTTTGGCTGGGTGGGGGGCGACGGGGAGATTGGGGATTGGCCTGGACGGTGATCATAGAGCAGAATCTTGGAGGTGGTGGTAGTGGTAAATTGAGCCTGTGGTTATATGTCTATATTTAATGTTATATTAAATGGTCAGTCAGTTTGGAGAGTGTGTGGTTTTAAACAGCATGTGGTCTGCGAAGCTGATCTGATCATTTATGAGTTGTCTCTTTTCTCTTATGGTTTTTGGTTGTGGTAGTTTTCTCGTAAGGTGAGAAGGTGTTTTTGTTGTTGTTTATCCTTATGATACCCATGACTGCGTGTCTGGCCGTAATTTTGAGTTGATGTAAGTGTTCTGCAATAGTTGAATGATTTGTCTTATATTTCCATGCAGTTACATGTTCTTTGTATCTGGTGTCAAATTTCCTCCTGGTTTGACCTGTCTTATCTTCTATCACATGTACTGCATTTCAGTTGGTATATTCCTGATTTCTGATCTAGATCTGCTTTTCCTATGGTTATTGGGTGAATGTCTAAACTGAATTGTTGGTTTGGTGGATTATTTTTATGACTTGTTTTTTGAAAATATTGGATGTTCTGTATGTGTATTAGTGAATGTAAATGATCAGACCAACCTGGCAAACCAAAGACTCTTAAAACTGATTGATCACTTGATATGACATTAAATGTACACATATAACCACAAGCTCCAATTTACCACTACCATCTCCTCCCATATTCTGCCCTATAATCACCGTCCAGGCCAATCCCCGCTTCACCCCACCCCCCACCACCGCCATAAAAAAATTGTCAACTCACACCACTACTCTCACGCCTCTACCTAACATACAAGGCAATTTCACAAATTTTCACTAGCCCACACCAGCACAATGTTATCGTGAAATGAAACAGCCGAGGCAGCGTCGTGATGCAAACGTCAACAGCATAATTAAGGAATCTCTCCGAAAAAAGAACGGAAAACGCAATAAGCTAGGACATAAGTTTCAATTTCAACAAGGTCTATGGTTCAGCAATTAATTTATTAAGACAAAGTCCAACATCTTATCCATTAGAAATGGAGGAAGCTAGGAATATGTGCTAAACTTGGCTATAAATAGCAGCAGGACAGAAAACATAAGCTATCTATATTTCGAAGAATTTGCCAAAACTTAGAAGCAGTATCAGAACCGTGGTTATATAGGATGAAGTACCTCGATATAACACTACGTTGTCAGCTATTTTTCGAGGATCATATAAATGAAAAAGGATCAAAACGCCTTGAAGTAGCTAAGACCCTAGACCCCTTTCTCATCAGCAAGAAAACAGAAGCCAGAACTTAAGTACGCAAAAAAAACAGCGCTCGCTGCGTTATTGTATGACTCTTGAGTATGGGGCCTCTACAACCCAATAGATTATAACCAATCTAAAGTTCTTCGTCTAATTATAAGCGTTCCTCTATGAGAATGAATCACTGACATGCAGGACACCATCAAATTTCTAAAACACTGTTCGATTAGGCGAATTGCCTACGGCAAATAATCCTATTGCGTATGAAATTTATATTATTTCCAATAATATTAGAAACAGATGAATATACCACTCAGTACGCTCGAAGACAGATAAAAGTGAAGATTCAACAGAAAATTTACGAGCCAACACAAGGACCAAGGTATAGACCCCCAAAAGTGTCCATTAAAGAGTGCGCTCGAAATACAAACATCCAGTAGTGTCAAGTCGGTGGATCCTACGGCAAAGATAGCACAACACGGACAAGTCCAGGCAGTGAGTACACATAACACAGTGTACGGCACCGGAAGAGGACGAGTGAGTCGATGTTTATAGTACTCTGTATAATAATAGAATCAAAAGCTAGGTTGTACACTCGAATGTTCACCATTAATCAATGTAGTATAGGAAACCTGAGAAACCGCAATCGGGAATAGAGGGTAGTATCCTCACCAGGCCAGAACGAGTGTCTGCCAGCGCGTTCAGTCGTCCCGCGTGCGCTGTCTGCAGGTCGCGGCTGATTAGTGCCCACCAGGCCCCTGCTAATTAGGCCGCCCGCAGCACGCCCCATCCCCGATCAGCCTGCCCCAAGCTCCCGCCGTCTGGCCTCGTCGGATTTTTCTGCTCCGCCTCCTCTTTTTTGCTCCTCTTTCCCCTTTCCCAGTCCTCCCACAAGTTGTAAAAACTTTGCTGCTTCACTGGCTGCCAAGCCAGCAACGTGAAACACTGTTCTTTCGGCTTCCGTAGTTGCATTGTTCGCCCTCTTTTCCTCACTGCTTTCCCTGCGCATAGACGGCCAAAATCAGACTGCTCCAGTAAAAACGTATATTCCCTTCAATGTATGTACTTTTTCTGAATTTTTTATTTAATAATTGTAAAATACATGTCAATAGGACACTAGTTTTAGATGTATTAAGGTTATTTTCATTCGCAAAATATTCAAGCTCCGTGTTGTATTGGTTCCCTATCTCAGTAGAATGGGTAGCCTTGACTCTAGCCACTGCTATTTGGACAAAAATATAAATCAATATATTTCCGCTCTAGTGGACCTCCATTTTTAAGGGACCTGACAAAAAATCCTCCGAGAAAGCTGTTTTTGCTGTCAAAAAACTCGTTGCTACGACGACATCTTATTGTGTAATATTAATGTTCCGCTGATCTGAGGAGCCTCCTAAAAATGTTACAGGGAATAAATAACTGGCCTCTTTTGTAAGAGTCGAATATGAATCATCAATATAATACCTTCCATCTCTCTAATACAATGTCCACTTTGGGAGATACGCTTCCCGAGACGAAAACTGGTTCGTAAAATAAACTAATAATGAAGATGATACATATTTTGGTAATTTCTTTTTCCTTTGACGAAATTATTCCACCAATCAGCGATAAAAACGTTAAAACCGTAAATTTTCTTGATGGCCACGTCTGTTCGCAGCGTTTACTGAAACAGAACAGTTCATAAACAGAAATGAATACAAAGTGAGCATTTTGCTTGCACAAGAATATAAATATATTCATTTATCGCTTTAAATTCTTGTAATACAACTGCTCTTCAGTTGCTGAATCGGATGTGAAGATGGCATCTTGAAGCCGAAATTGATAATGTAGATGTAATATATATTTAAGCGATCGTGATGTAATAAATTATTATACATGTCTGTTTCCTCTTCACGTAGCGATTATTTTTCTCACGTACACATTTCACTATTTCTTTGTTTCGTTCCTCATCTGATACTTTACTTTCAACATTCAATGACAGTACATTTCAGATGCTTTATATTTCTTCTTCGGTTGATTTCTATTCTCCAACGAACCCTGTGTGCTGGACGTACACGTCTAGAAACTTCTACGTTTCCGTATCAATAATTGGTAACAACAGAACACTTACTGTAAGGAAAAATTTCTTCATATCTGCCAATCAGTCTCCAATATCGCCAAGCTTCAGCCAACTTGTGGAATTACGCACTCCCAAACATAATAATTCTTTCACTATTTTGAATCAAAGCAAGTCGTTATTTTCTTTCTCTTCTTTTCACCACTTTCGTCATTGCTTTTTCTACCTGAAAGCCAGTTAAGTGCTCAATACGGTATCAGTTCCTTTCAACAGGTCTTCGAAACCTTCCTTCCATCCAGGGAAAGGGGCATGTTGTCTAGCTTAGCACTGGTACAACTTCCACTTTTCAACCTATTCCGAGGATTTCCTTTCCCTTCAATCAGGATTTCTATGACGTACGAGTTGAAGAACAGGAGTGAGAAACTGCAGCTCCGTCTTATACTCTTTCTGACGAATGTTCTTTGATTTTCCCCTTTCGCTAGTCTCACATGAGTTTTCTAAATTATGCCTATGCACTTAAACCCACCTATTCTCCTGTCATACCTTATCTTAGCACATGGACGTAGGAAGGTCCTCGACTCTGTAAAAATCATCAGCAACTGATGAAACTAGTAAAAGCTGCAAATAACACCGAGAGAACATCTTTCATCGCATGTTCCAGCAACTGAGGCTTTCTGCAACAGTATATCTGTACGTGCGTCGTTACAGAGAGATATACACTCCTGGAAATGGAAAAAGGAACACATTGACACCGGTGTGTCAGACCCACCATTCTTGCTCCGGACACTGCGAGAGGGCTGTACAAGCAATGATCACACGCACGGCACAGCGGACACACCAGGAACCGCGGTGTTGGCCGTCGAATGGCGCTAGCTGCGCAGCATTTGTGCACCGCCGCCGTCAGTGTCAGCCAGTTTGCCGTGGCATACGGAGCTCCATCGCAGTCTTTAACACTGGTAGCATGCCGCGACAGCGTGGACGTGAACCGTATGTGCAGTTGACGGACTTTGAGCGAGGGCGTATAGTGGGCATGCGGGAGGCCGGGTGGACGTACCGCCGAATTGCTCAACACGTGGGGCGTGAGGTCTCCACAGTACATCGATGTTGTCGCCAGCGGTCGGCGGAAGGTGCACGTGCCCGTCGACCTGGGACCGGACCGTAGCGACGCACGGATGCACGCCAAGACCGTAGGATCCTACGCAGTGCCGTAGGGGACCGCACCGCCACTTCCCAGCAAATTAGGGACGCTGTTGCTCCTGGGGTATCGGCGAGGACCATTCGCAACCGTCTCCATGAAGCTGGGCTACGGTCCCGCACACCGTTAGGCCGTCTTCCGCTCACGCCCCAACATCGTGCAGCCCGCCTCCAGTGGTGTCGCGACAGGCGTGAATGGAGGGACGAATGGAGACGTGTCGTCTTCAGCGATGAGAGTCGCTTCTGCCTTGGTGCCAATGATGGTCGTATGCGTGTTTGGCGCCGTGCAGGTGAGCGCCTCAATCAGGACTGCATACGACCGAGGCACACAGGGCCAACACCCGGCATCATGGTGTGGGGAGCGATCTCCTACACTGGCCGTACACCACTGGTGATCGTCGAGGGGACACTGAATAGTGCACGGTACATCCAAACCGTCATCGAACCCATCGTTCTACCATTCCTAGACCGGCAAGGGAACTTGCTGTTCCAACAGGACAATGCACGTCCGCATGTATCCCGTGCCACCCAACGTGCTCTAGAAGGTGTAAGTCAACTACCCTGGCCAGCAAGATCTCCGGATCTGTCCCACATTGAGCATGTTTGGGACTGGATGAAGCGTCGTGTCACGCGGTCTGCACGTCCAGCACGAACTCTGGTCCAACTGAGGCGCCAGGTGGAAATGGCATGGCAAGCCGTTCCACAGGACTACATCGAGCATCTCTACGATCGTCTCCATGGGAGAATAACAGCCTGCATTGCTGCGAAAGGTGGATATACACTGTACTAGTGCCGACATTGTGCATGCTCTGTTGCCTGTGTGTATGTGCCTGTGGTTCTGTCAGTGTGATCATGTGATGTATCTGACCCCAGGAATGTGTCAATAAAGTTTCCCCTTCCTGGGACAATGAATTCACGGTGTTCTTATTTCAATTTCCAGGAGTGTACATTCTCGACTACGGCTACTTTTAGCATAGGAACCATCCATCACACAACAATGAAAATAAACTGTTTGGTCACATGGATCGTTCTTATTCTAACGACCTATGTGTATTCGTAACAGAAAACCCAGCCTAACAGGTCAGTGCACGCATCGCACGTCGTAGTCTGTCGAGCAGAGGCACTCTCATCTTATGGGAAATATTTCAGTAGATAACCGTGCTGACCACTGGTATCATTCAAGGCGTATGTTCTCCTGTGACATGTAGTGTGTCTCAGCATCTAGGTAGGCTAGGAAAAAAAGAGTAGAGAAGCCTCTTACAGGACGAGGACACAATGTAGTGAAGTATTTGCTATATTCAACACCTACATGATACTGTTTTATATATTTAGCCAGCGTAACCACATTTGAGAGTCGCATGTTCAATAACTCATGTGCGTATTCCCCATATGCCTTTGCGTGTTGCCATACAGTCCTCCATCACATTTTCACAGTATTACTATAGATAACTAGGCCGCGCACATGTTTACCAATGCTTCTCGCCTATTCCACTGGTAAGCTCAAATAACAGTAGTTATAAAAAACAATACGTACAGCTATCGTGTGAAATAATTAGACATCATGTGCACAGTAACACATGTATAAATGGTCATACAACACACACTTCTCACATGATCAGATAAAGAAGTTTGAAGTGGAACTTCCAGATTAACCAATGCGCGTGTGAACGATTTTATACTCTTTTTTTTATATGTAACACAAGCCAACAGTAAAAGATTTTGGTCCCTTTCTTTGCTGTTACAATTCACCCAAAGACCTTTTTTCCTGATAGAAATATAACTCTTTCACCGATAACAAGTATTAGATGTATAAGTTAAACCTGAAACAGTTGACTCCATTGCAAATAACAGGTATGGTAACAATCACGAAGAACAACGGCTACATAGCATATTCTGGCAGTAGTTGGCACGGTTGTTACAAGTGTAAAAATTCATAGATAACATAAACATGCAAATCTGCTAAATTAAAAGGAGATTTCCCATGGATCATGTATGACAATCACCGGGAAAAAATATAGCTGCATACTGTTCGTAATAACCATTGGACTGAAAAGAAATCTGTCTGTGAAAATGCTGTAGCATCGTTTTCAGCAAAAAGATCATGAGAACAGAGGTTTATTTCGTACGCAATGCATCGCGCAGCATGTATTTATCGCGTCTGAAAATACATTGTTCTTCATAAACCGTTATTTACAGGCTGACGCGGCGCTGTCTTTACACTGGCAGATATCTGAATCGGATATCGATTCTATAAATTAGGTTGCAATAAATCTAACAGCGTACCTTTCCTATAGAGATATAATTCATACGAACAGTTGCACGGTGAACGTAAACAAATGTTTCATACTTTCGAAATTCCGGAACCGTTGGTGAGTTGGAGATGAGTTATCTGCTGGAAATAAAAGCGATATATTTTCCTAATCTGCTTTCTATCTCTATCCACTGCTGACATATGTTCATCTATTAAAAATAATCAGCAAACATAGTTAAAAGAAACTTTAGATTCAGAAGTAAGATTCGAAAAGACTTCAAAGTTCACTGTTTCGAAGTAATTACTTTGAAATATTTTTAAGAGAATATTAACCATGTTTTCTGGAAATAATTATCGGATTTAACTTTTTTCACATTTTGATAAAGCGGAGGCTGTACTTGCCAAGAAAAGCTGGTTCAAACTAATACATTTTATAATATTTTTGAGTTGTGAGCTACTGAAATCTGACGTTAGAAGTGGTTCAAAGGGATCCCCTATTCCCTTCTCAACATTCAACGAATAAATAAAGTATAAATTCGAGACGTATCGTTGATTCTCCACATGTTTCTGTGGATTAAGAGTTTACAACTAAGAAAAGGAATAAATTAACGCAAGTAAGTAGCATAGGTACCCAAAACAAACATATTTTCCGATCATTCTGTGTATTTTGATGTTCGGAACGCAGTTTCTGATTGCAGTGAGAATAAAAGAAATATCATTCAAGTTAATCACGGAAGCACTGAGTATGGAACCAAGGTTTTAATTTATCCATTTTGGTTGGAGAACATCGCAGCTGTTTTCGTAAATTACACTGGGAAATACTGCAACCAGCTACAAATTTCCTTGAAACGATTTTATTGTACCATTATCAATTTCGGCCTGAGCCCATCGTGAGATAGTAGGGCAGA
Organism: Schistocerca cancellata; assembly: GCF_023864275.1. Taxonomy (NCBI): domain Eukaryota; kingdom Metazoa; phylum Arthropoda; class Insecta; order Orthoptera; family Acrididae; genus Schistocerca; species Schistocerca cancellata. The sequence continues at coordinate 1,133,090,896 of NC_064627.1, read as the reverse complement.
CGTCTTGTAAGATTGACATTTGTGTCTTCCTGAGAAGCCTTCCTTTACATATTATAAGACTGAGGTTTGGTTTTCTTTTGCAGTCCATACTAATCCATGAATACAACTAAAATAAATGTGGCGGATATATTGCTTACTGCTATTCAACTAAAATACTTCGATGTTAGACAAATGAAATATTGTGAATATAAGTGTATGGAGGGGCACAGAAAGAAGGGAAAGAAGAGTAAACTGAGTCAGGAGGGACAAAAAAATGTACAGCAGAGGGCCATGAATACGGCATGTTTTACGATGAGTGTTTAAATCGAAAGTGAATTTACTATAATTTTCTCTAAATGCTCATTTCCATCTATACATTTTTGATCGTGCCAGGCATTTTTCTCGACGACAGAATCTAATGAAATTCTGGGACTACATTTTTGTTGTCGCAGCTATCGTCCAACGACACAGATTTTTAATGTTTTAGAGCAGTAAAGAAACAAAATATTTAATGTTGAAAACTATAATTTATAAAATTAAGAGGACTTGAAGATAATTTCGTTTTACAAGATAGTGTCCTACGTATATTTTTCAGTGAATCGTTACTTTCAGTGTTCTACTGTTAACAATTGAAGTATAACAGCAGAACTGGTAATATACAGAGGACACAATTTGGTAACAATGAATATTTTTAACTAATTTACTATTGTTAATCCGATTTCTACATGTGTACAGTTTTATCACATTTGTGTAAAATGGTAAGGAAGCTATGAGAGAGAGAAACTTTTAAATGTTTTGGAACAATTATGATAAACTTTGATTAAAGCCCCTCAAATTTGGTGCTGTGGTCCACGTGAGTTAACAGCGCTCATGAAACTTCCTGGCACATTAGAACTGTGTGCCGGGACGAGATCTGAAATTGCGATATTTGCCTTTCGTGGGCAAGTGTTCTACTATTTGAGCCAGCCAAGCATGATTCACGAGCCGTCCTCACAGATTTACTTCTGCCAGTACCTACACCACTACATTTCCTACGTCTGTGAGCCAGTACGGTGTAAAAATTGCAGAAGTATCAAAATCAGAGGAATCAATAATGCAGACTAGTAAGCGAGCAGCAGTATGACTGGACCAGCGATGCAGAGGAACTATATTAGTGCCACATATCACTATGAACTAAGTGGGTTACTAAACGAGGGCCATCAAATTGTTTTGATTTTTATGCTAGAGTATACAACCTTTCTAATATAATTTCAATGAAAAAGAAACGTTAATTTTTGAGAAAGTGTTGTTCTACAACATCAATGATATCAGTCAGCTTCAATCCAGAACCGCGCTGCTGCTACAGTTGCAGGTTGGAACCTTGCCTCTGGCGTAGATGTGTGTGATGTCCCTAAGTTAGTTAGGTGTAAGTAGTTCTAAGTCTAGGGGACCCATGGCGTCTGATGTTAAGTCCCATAGTACTTAGAGCCATATGAACCATTTTTGTTCCTTTTTCATATCAGTCAACAACGATCAGTTTGTTGATCGTCCATACCCTCTTGCACTTGATGGTGCCAATATAACTATAGCTGAACGCAATGGAGTAGCTGTAGGCATCAATAAAACAATCGAGAGAGGTCGTACGATTTGCAATGGTTCTTGTGTGGTCAAGGAATGGCTTCACATTAACACGACTGTTTTGGAGAGTATCAACAGAGAAACTCGATGAAGGTAAAGCGCTAACTTTCCAATCAGACAAGGGAAAAATGGCCGTTATTTTAAGGGAAGATCACCATGTGAAGAAAGTGCAAACCTTCTCTGCAGATAATGGAATTGTTAAGAACACTACAGATCCTACGAATAGATATTTGGCTACCTTTTTTTAAAAAAAAATCATGGTACAACCAGTATCTTTCTAAATCCCTTCAAGAGGAAAAATATTGTTCTATGAATACGATAGCACCAATACTCTGGGCTTTGATTAAGCTTCATGAAGTCGATTTACCAACTCGTCAAATTGTTAACGCCCATAGAGAGTTGGTTACAATACTGAACAGTACCTTGACCAGCATTACCGCCACCCGATTACTTTAACATTCGTAACAGGGGACAATCAGTTCAAAAACATAGAAGAAGCAATAATAGAAATGACGAAAGGTTAAAATATGAGATTAAGATTCAAGGTGGGAAGATACCAATGATAATATTCTCTGATGACATTGCTATCCACAGTGGAAGTAAACAAGATTAATAGGATCCGGTGAGTGGAATGAGCAGGCCAGTGAGTACAGAAGATGGACCAAAGAAAGACGAAAATAATGAGAAGTAGCAGAAATGGGAACAGTGAGAAATTTAATAACGGAATTGAGGATCATGAAATAGACGAAGTTAAGGAGTTCTGCTATCTAGGCAGCAAAAAACCCGTGATGGGTGGAGCAAGGAGAACATAAAAAGCAGATTAGATGTGGCAAAAAGGGCATTCCTAGCCAATAGAAGTCTGCTAGTATCTAACATAGGCCGTAATTCAAGGAAGACATTTCTAGAAGAGTTTTTTTGGGTTCGCACAACGTATGGGAATTACTGACGAAAATAAATGTCAACTGACACTATTATTTTTTAAAGAAGTTTTTGTGTTGTTGCTCCTCATATTTCTTGTCCTGTTCATCATTCAAGCGTGCCCCCAGACGACCATCAACATTATCAGCGTATCTGCGAGCCTTCTCTGAACTAGCTGTTTTCTTGCCGTCAATAAGCGACAGCATGTTGGCGTGTCCTCTGTTCCGCGATTCCGCATAGACCGGAGAAGTAAGTGTGGTATTTGTTATCTTTTTCTTCAGGTTTTACTTCTCCATTAATTGCTATTTATTCGATGCATTTTGTTCAAGTTACTTGGAATATCCCTCCATTTCGCTGAACCATTGTTTGGTTTTTTCGAGGTAACCGAAAATTAGGTCTTAGTAGTGTTTCATGTATTTTCGCCTTACCCTTGTGTCACTATAGTATAATTTATCTAGACCCCATCAATCGAATTGGATTGAAATCCATGTAGCTGGCTGTTTTTCTCAATGACATACCTCCTATTAACGGTGTTTCATTTAGATGGACAACACAAGTTGAACACATAGTTCCGATCTTTTTAGCTTTAATGTGTTATTTATGTGAATAGAAATATTTTCGTATTGTCAAGTAAGTTTATTAATTCTTTTTGTTTCAAAAATCTTAAAATAGTTTTAGGAAATCGTTATGTCAGTTAATGTCTCGCGCCTTCTTTTCCTTCTTTGTTTACTGTTATGGTGATGGTCACGTGAAAATGTAGCTCATAGTGTCATGACACCGGTATTGATTTAAAAATAAAGGACTAAATACATCTGAAGCGGTTTAAGAATACCCAGGGTCAGTTAATAATGATCAACAGCGCGATATTGGAGAAATAAATGAAAACTACTGCACATGTTTTTGCGTCATCACTCAGCTGACTGGTATGATGCGGCCCGTCGCAACTTTTCACATGTGTCATCCTCTTCTTCCCGGGGTAGCAATTACAATCAGCGTTCTCAATTATTTATTCGATCTGTTCCAATCTCGGTCATCCCCTTTAGGTATTTCCTTATAGAACTGTCCTAAATGCAATGGACGTTATTCCCTGGTATGTTGACAGATGTCTTATCATCCTGTAAGTTCTTGTCACTGTTTTCCACATATTTCAATCCTCGCCGATTCTGCAAAGTACCTACTCATTTCTTATCAGTCCACCTAATTTTTAACCTCCTTCTGTAGCAGTTTGTTGGAACTCGATAAGCATTCTCATTAAGAAACAATGGGAGAATGTAGTCGGGTAACTAGAGCGCCAGTATAAGCAACAGCTGTTTTGTCACGCATCTCGATATATATGTTGTCATAGCTCTTGAACCGTGGGTTGTACAATGATATACTTTTGGAGTTACATTTATTGTTATATGTGGATACTGTCTGAAAAATGTGTTGCCGATGGAGTTAATAGCAAATAAGTAATAAATTAAAAGTCATTCCTCCTGTTGAAGTGTGACGAAGTAAGTTTGGAGTAAGCTAGAAAACATGTTTCATCATTTTGTGGGCAGCGAGATAAAGTTTCTAAGGCCTTGGAATTATGTGTAAAGTCGCTAAGTTCTCTCGTTCCCAAATAGTGAATGAATATAATCCGGGTATTTGCCTGCCATTAGTTATGCTACCTCAAAACATATAGTTTGTAAGTGTAATACTTCTATTGTGTTAAACTTTTAACAGAAGATTATACCTGTTAATGAGAAGATTAGAACAGTATTTTAAATTTTGAAACTGGACTGGTAATTATGCAACATACTGAAAATCTGATATTTCTTACTGTTGTAAGCCGAAGCCGTTACATGGGCAACCTGCAAATGGTATGGGATTCTAGGATAGCTGCTTAGTGATAGACGAGGTGTTTCGCACCATTCGTTGAAATTAAAACAAGGGGCATAGAATATCAAAACAAATATGTTTCGACAAGAAAATATGGTCTCGGAAGTCAATTTGTAATGTTAGGAAACAGTGCTGACGTAAGCTTGTGTTAGTTTCGCTGACTGTGAGTGTGTTCTGACATTGGAATATTCATAATTCTCACGTATGGGTACATACGAATGAATGTACGAGATATTCGACCTCGTGCTCGCCAATAGCGATTCGGTGTGAATTTGTGAGCCGAAATTCTCGGTGATAGGTTGACTGGACAATACATTCTTCCAATCCACCTCATCTGGCGGAGATATCGCATCTTTATGGAACATGTGTTAACAGAACTGCTGGAAGATTTACCTCTGAAAATTAGACAGATTTATTTCCAGCACGATGGAGCACCAACCCCTTCCAGAAGTTGGCTGTGGGGAATCATCTGAGAGCCACCTCCTGGAATCGATGGATCGACGATCGACTGAGATGGCTCTCAAGCCTGGACAGTCGGCTCACTTGACCTCACACGTCTGAACTTCTTCCTCTGGAGGCATATGAATAACTGATGTACGAAACCGTTCTGGAAACATAAGAAAACATGGTCGCTTTTAATTCCCGTCGCTGCTGGTACCATTGCAGATATGCGAGGAATTTTCTAACGGACACGAAAAAATGATCCGACAATGCACTGCGCGTTTACAGGCCAATGGTCGCACATTCGACCAGTTCCTGTGAATGTCACTGCTGCAATTAGTATGCTAAATTACCTTGTGTGTAAATCGTCCCTGCCATTAGAAATTTCCGTCAGGGATATTATGTATCGCAAGTGAACGTATTGTTTTGATGTTTTCTATCCCACGTTATTACAAACAATCCTGTTGGAAGAACATCAGGAACTGAGCATTATAGGAGAGGTTGAAAATACCGCTTCAGCTTTAAATTTCTTTATTTTCACACGGCCATTTTCGGTCTGTTATGACCCCATCTTAAGATGTCGTAACTGTGCTGTGGTCCCCGAGCGCCGCGTGTACCAGGCGCGGTTTGCTGCCTACGAGAGCAGATACATAATGAGCTGCCATCTCTGAAGTTTTCGATGTCCTCCTTCAATCTCACCCGATCTGGATCGCAGACTATACAGCAGTACGCCAGAAGAGAGTTTCTCTCGATGACTTATAGACCTATATCTTATATACCTTTGACTTATATACCTATATCTCTAACGTCGATCAGTTGTAGAATTTTGGAACACGTATTGTGTTCGAGTATAATGACTTTTCTGGAGACTAGAAATCTACTCTGTAAGAATCAGCATGGGTTTCGAAAAAGACGGTCATGTGAAACCCAGCTCGCGCTATTCGTCCACGAGACTCAGAGGGCCATAGACACGGGTTCACAGGTAGGTGTGTTTCTTGACTTCCGCAAGGCGTTCGATACAGTTCTCCACAGTCGTTTAATGAACAAAGTAAGAGCATATGGACTATCAGACCAATTGTGTGATTGGATTGAGGACTTCCTAGATAACAGGACGCAGCATGTCATTCTCAATGGAGAGAAGTCTTCCGAAGTAAGAGTGATATTAGGTGTGCCGCAGGGGAGTGTCATAGGACCGTTGCTATTCACAATATACATAAATGACCTGGTGGATGACATCGGAAGTTCACTGAGGCTTTTTGCAGATGATGCTGTGGTGTATCGAGAGGTTGTAACAATGGAAAATTGTACTGAAATGCACGAGGATCTGCAGCGAATTGATGCATGGTGCAGGGAATGCCAATTGAATCTCAATGTAGACAAGTGTAATGTGCTGCGAATACACAGAAAGATAGATCCTTTATCATTTAGCTACAAAATAGCAGGTCAGCAACTGGAAGCAGTTAATACCATAAATTATCTGGGAGTACGCATTAGGAGTGATTTAAAATGGAATGATCATATAATGTTGATCGTCGGTAAAACAGATGCCGGACTGAGATTCATTGGAAGAATCCTAAGGAAATGCAATCCGAAAACAAAGGAAGTAGATTACAGTACGCTTGTTCGCCCACTGCTTGAATGCTGCTCAGCAGTGTGGGATCCGTACCAGATAGGGTTGATAGAAGATATAGAGAAGATCCAACGGAGAGCAGCGCGCTTCGTTACAGGATCATTTAGTAATCGCGAAAGCGTTACGGAGATGATAGATAAACTCCAGTGGAAGACTCTGCAGGAGAGACGCTCAGTAGCTCGGTACGGGCTTTTGTCAAAGTTTCGAGAACATACCTTCACCGAAGAGTCAAGCAGTATATTGCTCCCTCCTACGTATATCTCGCGTAGAGACCATGAGGATAAAATCAGAGAGATTAGAGCCCACACAGAGGCATACCGACAATCCTTCTTTCCACGAACAATACGAGACTGGAATAGAAGGGAGAACCGATAGAGGTACTCAAGGTACCCTCCGCCACACACCGTCAGGTGGCTTGCGGAGTATGAATGTAGATGTAGATGTAGATGTAGACGTTTCCTCAGTTACTACGAACTGTGACCTTTCTGACAGGAAACCATGAGTCCAGTCGCACACTGAGACGATTCTCCGTAGCCACGCAATTTGATGGCAAGTGGCCTGTGAAGAATGGTGTCAAAAGCCTTCTGGAGATCTGAAAATATGGAATCAATTTGAGATCCACTGTCGGCAGCACTCATTGATTCTTATTCAGGTATAGATGCCGACATCACAAGCTGAAGATTACGAACCAGAGACGTATATGAGGCGATTGAAGTTGGCAGTCTAATAATCATGGGAGATTGGAAAGCAGTAGTAGGGGAAGGAATGCAAGACAGAATTGAGCCGTACGGACTCGGCCTTCAATGAGTTTCGCTCCTAGTTGACGATCTTTGTCTGGATAATTTTGGAGGTACGCCCATGGCGTCATCGGTGGGGGCAAGAGCCGAAGCAAGAGGGTTTTGGGCAGTGAATGTGTGACGTGCGGAGCGAGTCGCCTGGCAGCGCGAGGGGTTTGGACTTCTGTATGGTACACGAAACAATGCATCGGCTCCTGTGAGTCATCGCTGCCCTGCGAAGATGTTTCCGGGGATTGTGCAAGATATTTTAGGAAGCACATCAGTAACTTTGAGGTCATTTGGCTGTTGGAACTTAGCGAAGGTGCTCCGGTCTCTTGTAAGCATAAGGTGTGGATGGACGGTGGCCATCCTGTCCAAGTTAAGTAACTTCCGTGTATGTCGCTACATCTCGCTCTTCCCTTCCATCTCCTCCCCTCCATCCACTTATAATTAATAGCAGCTACTTAAAAGTCGGTTGCTTAAAATCTGAACAGTGAATTTTGGCTAACTGCAGGTGCTTATTCAGTGACTGTTAATTTTTTTTATTCATAATTTTGCCGTCTTCTGAATAACAGTGGGTTCGTAATTAATAACAGCTGTTTAAAAATCATTTGCTTAATATCTTTTCAGGTAATTTTGGTTAACTGTAGCAAACTATTCAGTGACTGTTAAATATTTTTAAAATTCTGTATCTTTGCTGTCTACTGAGCGCCAGTGGATTCATAATTAATGACAGTCGTTTAAAGGTCATTTAGTTAAAAAGAACTGCTCGGTGAACTTTGCTACTTCCAACTAATTGTTTTTTTTTTTAATTCTGTACTTTTGGTGTATAGTTAACAGCTGGTGACTCGCAATTAGTGGCAGCTGTTTGAAAGTCGTTTTTCTAAAGTCTTCTCAGTCAGTTTTACCACTGATTGTTTTTAAACTCGTTTGACAATAATAAAGGCAAATCATTTATGTGGGCAGCACGGTCCTTCCATGAGGGTGATCCAATCCCAAATCTTCCCACGCCGATTCCTCGTTATCAATAATCATGGGAGAATATGGGCTTATTTGTAGGAATAAGAGAGGAGAACGACTGCAGTATCTTTCACCTAGTTTCAGTGAAACGTGGATACTTAGGGAAAGGCAGTATTGGATGTGAACGTGGCCTTACTTAGTTATCGTTGGTTGCTCAGGAAACACGTACACTTTATGTAAGCAAATAAGTTTTTAAAAACAATCATTTTAAGAAATTGACTGTAACACAAGCTACACTGACGGCTGAAGGCCTTATTAAGAAGGAATTGAACATTATTTGTCAGCTGAAGACCACAATCAATACTTGAGAACGATTAGCGGCTGGAGGCCTGAATTACAAGTGAGGAAGACAACTATACGTTGAAAATTCCAAAACAATTTTTAAAACAACCAAATAAAAAAATTGACTTTAACACATACTACTCTGACAGCTGAAGGCCTTATTAAGAAGAATTCAAATTATTTCTCGGTTGAAGGCCACAAGCAATAGGAATAATTTTAAACAAATATTATTTTTTAAACAATTGACACAATCATACCAAATAAAGAAGGGAGGGAACCACAGACAGTGCTCCAAGGATCGACCGGGGAAAGTCCCTCAGTCGTAAGTAAGGTGAGACAGGCATCCCAGTGTCATACTCACTTAACACGATGACAACTCAAACCAGTCACAGTTAAACGCAAGACCAACACTCTCGCAAAATCTGCCTAACGTCTGATGCCCAATACACAACAGAATAACCCATGCCACACAGACGGGCGGACTACACTCCTGACATTGCAAAACGACAAACATTATACAAGAGAACATGTACAAACGCAAGAATAATCTGAGGTAACCACAACAAGTTGCTTCAACGGATTCAGTACGCAGACAGCAGTAAAATGACTGCTCATTCAAAACCACACTAGGTACACACGGATCCGCGAAAACAACTGCACAAACAGCTCAAACAATACTAAAACCAGTCAGTGTGGAGCAACAGGGACGAATTACAAGTCGACACAAACACAGACAACCCAGAAGACGTCGGAAGACCAAATACACGTCGTCCGTTGAGACGACCGATGGAACGACCAAACAACGGTCGCTCGCGATCAAGGTAAAGGTCCCAGCCTGAATCGCCAGTAGATGCCTTTTGTATGTTCTGGACCACTAGACTAATCTTATAAAAAACACAAAATTACTCGCTGCCACTCGCAATTTTTTATTTTCCATAATATTGATCTAATGATCCAGAACATACAAAAGGTATCTCCCATTCCAATAATATAATATAATATAATATAAGATAATAATATAATTTTTGCTATAATAAAAAATCATTTATTTTACTCACATTTCCCATAGGTGAATGTAATGTAATTAAATATATTAGAGAATTAAGTATTGTTTTTTTAAAATTATATTAAGGAATAAGTATATAAAATTATTTACTTTCTGCTTTCAGATAGATACAAAAAACAATTCAGTTCACTTTCAGATACCTAGTTTCAGCTACTATTTATTTTTGTATTTTATTAACCTTTTCCACTTCTAGCTACTTTTTTGCAAGTCTAATAAATTTTTTCCTCTATAAATGGAAGCTGAAATTACAATGCATGCTACTAACAGAAATAAATATTCTTTAACAGAACTCTTGGGAAATAAAATAAAACCAACTAATGAAAGATTTGGATTATGGTTATTTACAGAAAATTTAAATAATAATAATCTTGTTACAAATATTGGAGATATAGTATACAAAAAAGGAGAGAAAAAATTAGAAGAATTTAAACCAATTACAGAACCATTTTGCGATAGTATAATGGTAATTAAAATAACAGATTTTATAGACTGCGAAGGAGAAATGAAAAATGGAAAATTTCTGCATTTAATTTAGCAAGACATGGAGTTAAAGCAAAAATTCCATATTTATTAGATTCCAATACACAAATAAGTAAAGGGACTAAACAAATTATTAAGAAAGATATAATAAGTATAGAACAAAAGTATAAAAATCTTATTGTTATTTCTTACAAAGTAGAATTAGCAGATGTTAAACTCGATACACTTTTAAGAGAATTACCAGAAATTTTAGAAGAACTTAAAAAGTAACACTATTATTTATTGGATTTAGATGTAACACAAGATTTTGCAGGAATTTTTAACAAGGAAGAAATAATCAAATACTTAACAAATATTTTTAATTTTAGAATGCAAGAACAATATAAATAAATTGTAATACAATAGTTAACAACAATAATTCTGTGGGAAAAGACTGTTTAACATGGATTAATTCTAATTCTAGAGTTAAAATTTACAATAAATTTATTTGCCAATTAACAAGTCCTGGAGTGAATAAACAAATAGGAAACCACATAATACATTTTTTAAATTGCCCAGATCAAAGATTAAAACTGACATTTGCATCCAGTTTAGCTAAAGAAAATGGAATTACAAGATTAGAAGCAACAATTTATAATAACATTAATCCAGATTTGTAAAAAGAACAAGAATTTGATCCATTAACAGATTGTTTAGAATTAATAACTAATAACAGCAAATATTCCGAAAACTCTCCATTTTATTCTGTTCTACTAGCTAAAATGTGGCAAAAATTAACAGATTCGTTACAAAATAGTTGTTGTAATATTTTTAATGATCTTTTACAATATGTATATTTGGGAAACAGAAATACTAACAAATTAATAGGAATACAAATAAAAATTAAAACAGAGAATTAGGAAGAAAGAGAAAAATTAGTTAACTTTGTTTCATCTGCATTTATTTTTAACTTGTTATCTATTAACTGTATAGAGATTTTCGAAGAAACAGATAATATAATTTCTGTAAAACAAACATGCTTTATAAAATCTGGAGATACATTTTTTCGAAATCTAATTCTTTGTTTTCTACAATACCTAAAGAAATATATATCGCAGAATTGGGATTAATAGACACAAACAATATTATACGATTTGTATCTAGAAAAAGAACAAACATTTCCCACAAACTTTATCCATATTCCATTAAAGAAATCGAACAAATTAATACACCATATTTACAATCTAATAAAAAATGAGAACAAGAACTAGAAAATTTAAATATACAACAAAGAAAACTAGAATATTTAGATAAAACACAATCTTTAAAGGAAGAATACAAAAATACTTTGGAAAAAGAACAAAAAATAAAAGAAACACAAGAATAATTAAAAATCCTTTTAAACAAAAATGGATAGATTTCCCTACAAGTGGAGGTTCTAATATTTATGCTTTTGCGGTAAATGATAAAAACAAGTTTACATGTGTTGGAGTATCGTGTGAAAAAAATGTTAAAAAATCTTTATATATTTTTCAAGGTTATAATAAAAATAAATTTATAGAAATTAAGAAATATAAAAATATTCTTAAAAATGAAGGATTTAATTGTAATTCACATAGCAGTTTTAGACAAGAATTAGAAATTTTTTATCATCCTAAAGGAGAACCATTTATGGAAATAAAAACTGATGGTATTACAACATTTAATGGAAACTCTTTCCCTAAAATACTTAACCTAAAAACAATAAATATTTTGGAAGATAAAGATACTATGTTATATAAAGAAGAAGATAAAGCTGCAATAGAAAATATAAAAATAGGCGATATAGTTAGAAAGATACAATTTAAGGATTGCAAAAGATTAGAAGATTTACGAGATGGTTTAGATTTAATTATTTCCAATATTTCTGTAAAGACTTATCGTGGAAAGGAAATACATATTCTTAAATTCGAAAATATACAAGATTATTATTGTTCTAATAATTGGTTAGAGAAAGAAATGGAAGATAAGAAAATTGATCTAAATTATAAGATTAATGTTAAACTAGATAAAGTTAAATAAACACCAAGTAAACATAAAGAAAGGTTACTGTTTGTTGTCTAATTTTTATGTGTATATTACAAATCATCAGTTATTGACCAATGTTTAATTTACTATATATTTTTATGTATCTATTTTAATTGCTTAGAATTTATTAGGAATAGCTATATTATTCTGTTTAAAAAAGTTTAACATTAATGGTGGATATTCGTCATTAAGTCCAACTTAACTTGCTATGTATTTGCGAATGTAATAATTTCCAAAAATATAACAGGGTCGAATTAAATTTCCATCTTCTACACAATAGATATGGTAAACATTATATCCTAAATAACAAAATAATAACAGATACCATTCTTTTTCTATAGTTTTCTTAGATATGTAAACAAATACATCTGTTTCCCAAGGAGCAACATATTTAGGAATAACTAATTTATCCATTTAATCTAAATAAATTTATTTAGATAAAGTAAAATATGAAGATAATAAAAAATTACTAGAAAATCGTAGGCTGTCCAATTTGGACATATTAAAAGGAAATGAAATATCCACTATTTTTATTAACAGATCTGGATTATATTCTTTATTTTTAAAATAAATCTTTCTCCAACTTATTTAAAATCTGTAATAGTAAATGGAAGAAGACAGAAACGCAAAAATTATATATCAATTTTTCCAAAATAAAATGCATTACCGAGAAACAAGAAAAAATTAAATAGTTTAGTAGGCGAAGAATACCAAATAGAAAATATAGATTTAGTTTTACTTAAAAATGGTTGCACAAAAATTACAGTTTATGACAAACAAAAAGATGCTTTTGTAGAATTAAAAGATTTAAATAATAGAAGTAGAAACAAATATATAAACAAGACTCTTAAAGCAATTAATAAATGTTACTTGGAAGAAAATGATTTGGATTCTAACAAAGAAAGTGAAGAAGAAGCTAGTGATAAATATTATAAGGATGATTATCCACATAACTAAGTTGTAAAAGAACACAATGGTGGACGAATTTACAAAAGAGTGTTTTAAAATTTTATATATTTTACAATTGTTTTATGTAGCACTGTTTTAGTGCTACCAAAATTTTTATATGTTTTGGAATATTTTAGGTAGTTTGTTATAATTATTTGTCTATTTAAATGAATGCTATGCAATAGCAGCCTTTGTTCTAATAAATTTTCTAATGATGTTGGAGGAAAATGGAGATAAATTAATTAAACTTGGAACAAAGATCAATTACATTCGAAATGACAGTAAAACAAATAAACGTTATACAAACTTTAAACTAATTTTGGGTGTTAATGAAAACATAAACACTAAACATAAATTTTAACAACCAACATTCGTTAAACAAACGTCAAATGCTAAATGATAACATTAACGTATAAAAGAAGTGTTAACATATGTTAACATTAACATAAAAATAAATATGAAAAACGTATTTTAAAGTTAATGTACGTTATTATTATTTAAATTTTCTGTAATTAACCATAATCCAAATCTTTCATTAGCTGGTTTTACTTTATTTCCCAAGAGTTCTGTTAAAGAATATTTATTTCTGTTTATAGCTGTCATTGTAATTGCAGCTTCCATTTATAGAGGAAAAAATTTATTAGACTTGCAAAAAAGTAGCTAGAACTGGCAAAGGTTAAAAAAATAGAAAAATAAAATGTAGCTGAAACTAGATATCTGAAAGTAAACTGAATTTTTTTCATACCTATCTGAACTGACTGGATTCTAACTTCTGTCAACAGATGGCACTGAAATAAGTTCCATTTACTTTAATGTGGGACCATACTTTACTTTAAATGTAATTTTCTCTATTTTTGTTTTTAATTTTGTCTTTTCAAATCGCAATCATCAATTGGTCACGTTTGTTCCCCAATTTTAAAATGGAATAATGTTAAGAAAATAATGGATTTGATCCTGAAATAAATTGAAAAAGAAGTTGATTTTTAGAAGATACTTTGTTAGTAGAACTCCAACTATATATACATTCTTCAAGTTCCTTTACTTCATCCAAACTTCACATGTTCGTTGACAAATGAGAGTGGACATTTCAAAGGTTATTATAACGTATTTGTGTGAAGAGTGGTAGCCATTTGGCTAAAATATCCAACACACTCATTTATGTGCTTAATAATAGCCCGAATAAAAGAAGAACTTAGTCTTCGTGTAGCGCTGTGTACATAGGGTCAGAGGAATCCAAAACACAGAAAATGTGTGTAGGACATTGTGAGGATGTTTTGTAGTTTTCATATAGTGAAAAAAAAATTATATTATTTAAATGGACAACACAAAGGGTCAGCTAAAGCAGACTTTAGGCTGTGCCAAGCCACAATTAAGATAGTGTAGTGAATGTATGACTACAAAAAGTATTGAGGAATTTCATAAGGATAAATATCGAACAGGTGGACATAGATATGTATGCAAAGAATGTGTATTGAGAAATCAGAAAAATAAAGTTACTTGTGAGTGTGGCAGAATTGTAAATAAGTGTTATCTCAAAAAACATTTACAAACAACTACTCATAAAAATCTTATCGCTGCTCAGAAAAAAAAGGATTAGGATAGTCTTGGGTAAAGAATAGATTTCTTATATTCACCTGTTAATTTCTTACGTTCACCTAAGGAAATGTATGAAAAATAACTGGTTTTGATTCTAATTATTAATATATTATTATACTATATTATATTAGAATTATTAATTATTAGGCAAAAGGGATAGTAGGATACTTTTGTATGTTCTGGATCATTAGATCAATCTTATATAAAATAAAAATTGCGAGTGTTAACGAGTAATTTTTTATTTTTTATAAGATTGGCCTAGTGGTCCAGAACATACAAAAGTATCCTAATATCGCCAACTAACAGCTTGTTACCATGAGGTCACTTCGGTGGATGGACACACACACACACAATGGTGGCGATTTCACTACTCGGATTTAACCATTCATTTAACTTAAACTAGATGAATCTGGTCCTTGGCGTGGTGGTGCACTCTCGCGACCAAATTCTTCCATCGGGTAGTGCATGTATTGCCAGCTGTCCCGGAGAGTCCTGGGGCTGTGCGGACCTCACTGGTCCTCTGTCCCAACCGAACTCGACGCACGACGACCTGGAAATACTACAGGTTGCTCCATAGATAGTACCACATTACTCGCTATCGATAAACGCCACTGCTGTCACTTACGGACAGACAAAGCGAGCAAACGTACTGGCACCAATGAACGCACTAAGAAAACGAAAAGTCAGAATCCGAATACACGACGCCAACCTGCCAACGGCACAAACGGGAGACGGAGCAGGGCTCAAATATCGTTACAGTGTTCAAAACTTACAAGAAGAAGAGGTGTACTGGAAAAAAGCCCAGAGTAACAGGATGATTCCGCTTGGATTACATCACGGTCAGATTCTGAACCACGTATTTGACTACAAAGTGTAGAGAGGAGCACGCGAAGTACTTGGATCACAATTTAGTAATGATGAAAAACAGTCTGACGATTAAGAAAATCGTGTGGGAGAATCAGTGTGTAACGCTGGAAATGCATATCCTCCTATTTCCATCTATTGCACGGCAAACTTTTTTCCTTATTTTGTCACCTGAAGATGTGACATTTCTGTCTCTTTATATATTGTAATTGTTTTACTGTTTGTATATATATATTTATGCATTTATGTTGGTTTGTTTTGTGATTATTATTTGTATTTATACGCTGGGTCTGGCCTAGGAAAAACTATGCTATCGAACGAATACATCGATAGGTCGTGTGGAGAACCAAAGTGTTTAGGACCTTTGGAAGTGTTTACTCTGTCGCGTGGAGCGCGGGCAGAGGGGGAGTCTGGCTGGGGTCGTGCAGTGGAGCAGGTGTGTTTTGTCAAGCTCCCGCGAGTTGCCGCGCTTTCGGGGTTTGGCAGAATGTAATTGCGCTCGACTTGCGATGATAGTTTCTGACATGGTGTCGCGGACGGGAAGCATTAGCTGGCGCACATCAAGAGCCCGTTTCGTCTGGGGACCGTGTCGAGAAGAAGGCGCGCCAACATCCAGCTTCAGCAACAGCGACGGCCGACAATGAGTGACTGTCGCCACCTCCTCGATCGACAGCTTCAAACCATCAATCAGCCAACAAGGAAGACTGGAAGCACGTAAAGTTTTAGAACTGTATGGCAGACCTCAGCTTTTCAAATTTTTAAAATTGTTGCATCACAAAATTACAGCAACTTAGCATGAACGTTTGTTGCTCATTGTCCCAATTGCATTACCAAGCAGGGTCCCTTCCTTTTCCGGAATGAACCCGAGTGTCGTTGAAATTCAAACGCCAGCATCATTCGATTTCACTGCTTTAATTTCAAAGTTCAGATAAGGTATTCATAGCTGGGTACTATATTTGCGTAGATTCAAGTATCTTTTGAAATGATTGTTGAGGTAGTCCAAGATTAACCGTATTTTACTGAATTTCGATGTGCTTCAGAAAGAAACCTCACTATTAACTTCAGTCACTAAATTAACTTTCGATTTTCCTGTTTTATTAATTCTTTTGCTAAATTAAGTCAGAGTGTAGCGAAATTTATTACTTCTGACAAACTTTCAGTTTTCACACTGCACGTGTCAACCTTCAGTTGCCACGCTTCTAGTGCTAATTATATGTGTAATAACCTTTCTTTTTCAGTTACTATAGTAATTGTCCTTAGGACTGGCCACCGTAATTTCCCCCAAATCTCAAATATCTAATTACCGCTAGTTAATTGTTAACGTAACGGCAGCACATTTACTTTCTTTATTAACTTTACCCCTTTTCAAAACTAATTTCCACCTGTTTCATTAGCATTTTTCCTTTCATTTAGATGTAACCCTTTCCTCCCTCTTTACCGACAGATAAACTTCGGTGACGATTGCTTTTCCCAAATTTCCATTAGGTACACGCGGTTTAATTTTTCACTGTCATTAAGGTCGATAAGTGAGGGGGAGGTTACAAGTGTGGCAAGAGGTCGGAGACTGAACTACTGGAGATTGATGAGGTGCGTTTGGAGCTCTCTAAGCATGTAGATACTGCGATAATGAATAACGTTGTAGGCATTTCAGTAGAACAGGGATGGACTCTAAAGAGAATAAACACAGAAGTTGGGGAGACAAAAATGGGAAACTATACAGACAGGTAACCAGTAGAAACCTTGCGTAAATGAGGAACTACTTCAGTTAATCGAGGAAAGAAAGAATTAAGAGAACATCCAGTGAAAGACAGGAATGCAACAGTGTAATTATAATCGTAATGTGAACACTGTCGTACCAAGAGATACAACTCATTCAAATAAGTCAACCTTCACAATTTTTAAAATGGAATGATAACATGAAAATATTATTCTAGTATTATGAAACC
Source organism: Schistocerca cancellata (assembly GCF_023864275.1). Taxonomy (NCBI): domain Eukaryota; kingdom Metazoa; phylum Arthropoda; class Insecta; order Orthoptera; family Acrididae; genus Schistocerca; species Schistocerca cancellata. The sequence goes on along the minus strand of NC_064627.1, from coordinate 1,133,073,424 downwards.
GCAATCAAAAAATTTACGGTTTTTGTTGTGGGTTGGCAGGAGAGCCAACACCGGTATGAGAGGAAGCCGAAAGGCACGCGTTTTAGCTCACGCAGGCTGGCGTGAGGTCTGGAACAGGACAAGGAGATTAGACTGTAGAAAAAACTGACGTAGCTGGTGGAATACTTAACTTTAATCCATAAATGGTGAACGTCGCTCTTGACGGTACATGTTTTACAGCATCAATAGTAACTGGTAATGGCGCCTTGCTAGGTCGTAGCAAATGACGTAGCTGAAGGCTATGCTGACTATCGTCTCGGCAAATGAGAGCGTATTTTGTCAGTGAACCATCGCTAGCAAAGTCGGTTGTGCCACTGGGGCGAGAGCTAGAAAGTCTCTCTCTAGACCTGCCGTGTGGCGGCGCTCGGTCTGCAATCACTGATAGTGGCGACACGCGGGTCCGACGTATACTAACGGACCGCGGCCGATTTAAAGGCTACCACCTAGCAAGTGTGGTGTCTGGCGGTGACACCACAGTTTTCATCCTGTATCTGCCAGAAGCTGGCTCATCAAAACTGAAAACCTTACATCCTTTTTTGTTTTAAACTGAACGATTCTTTATCAGTTGAAACTACAGATAGTTTAACCAGTTAATGTTTTATCAGTTAACAGGTATCACTGACCCAGTTAAGACAGCACACAGTATTTGTCAGTTCACCAGTCCCCTTGTAAGTAGGCTGTTTAGGTTTTTATATTGGTAACGCCACGTAGCGCTCTGTATGAAAATCACTGGCAGTGCTGTGTGAAGTCTGTGGCTGGTTGGCATTGTTGTAATATTCGCTATTGTAGTGATGGGCAGTTGGATGTGAACATCGCGTAGCATTGCGCAGTTGGAGGTGAGTCGCCAGCAGTGGTGGATGTGGGGAAAGAGATGGCGGAGTTTTGAGAGCGGATGATCTGGACGTGTGTCCATCACAGACAGTAAATTTGTAAGACTGGATGCCATGAACTGATATATATATATATATATATATATATATATATATAATGATTTTTGAACACTATTAAAGCAAATACATTGTTTGTTCTCTATCAAAATCTTTCATTTGCTAACTGTGCCTATCAGTAGTTAGTGCCTTCAATACTTAGAATCCTTTATTTAGCTGGCAGTATTGGCGCTCGCTGTACTGCAGTAGTTCGAGTAACGAAGATTTTTGTGAGGTAGGTGATTCATGAAAGGTATAGGTTATTGTTAGTCAGGGCCATTCTTTTGTAGGGATTATTGAAAGCCAGATTGCGTTGTGCTAAAAATATTGTGTGTCAGTTTAGCGTTGATTAGAACAAGTTTCACCCTCCTAGCCCATTCACTCAAAACTGTTCCGAGGATTCTTAGACGGCTGTCATCGTAACCTCCCTGCATTCCATACACAGAAACACGTACGTTAATACGGCTTGCAGCAACGTTTACAAGAGGTAAACAGACACCGCACGGGCCGAGCGATCAGATCTTCACTGTACTGACCACGCTTCAGATGTTGCTTCCGGCACCACAATCACTGCTGTCTAGCACCTGACATGGCTGATCGTCAAGAAGCAAGTCCCACACTCGATCTTACACTGTCTGATCTGTCTTAGACAACATTGACACCACACTCGAACTAGTCAAAGACTTCCGAAACAAATCGTATTGTTAGAATCAGCACACTGGAGACTAAAGCTAGCCAAATATCTTCCAAAACAAATCCCAGCACCGTAACTGCACACAGTATCGACTACAAGGGTTGAACTGTACCTTTTGAATCCACACTGAAAACGATAAAGTAGTTCCCGCGATCCAGGTCATGTGCCAGTTGACCATCCGTTACATCGTGTTTTCTAGGCAGCTATTGCTGGCACTCTGTGATAACTGTTGGACAAGGTTGCAGTTATTCCCTGATTTCCTGAAAATCTTCAGCAGCTAAATTTTGTTTAAAAGGAAGACGTTTTCTGTATTTCCTGACGCTGTGACTTTCTTTACCGTTCGCCCAACTGTACTCCTATCAACTGTAGAAGAACCATATATTGCACAGAAGTGTTTTTAGATGTTCATCACGGTTTCTTTTCCTGCACAAAAGAATTCAATGGTAACACACTGCTCGTAATGTGAGTCTTATATAAACGTCATTTTTACACTGTACTACGGCTCTGCCATCTGCCGGAACGGTTCGAAACTTCATCGGCCCACAAACAAACATCAAATGTGAAGCACCAATAAGGACGTTCTTCTATGTATGTTAATGTTTTTTTTTTTTTTTAATGTGGGCATTACTTATTGAACGACCCTCGTAGCTCCTATTGAGGCTCGTCCGCAAGTGCAATGGATTTTGTATATATATCATATAAGGAAAAGTTTTCCTTCCATTTGCAAAAAGTCGTGGATCACATCAGTAAAATATTCAGGAAACACGATGTTGATACAGTTTTTAAACCAACAAGAGCTGGCCGTGGTGGCCAAGCGGTTCTAGACGCTACTGTCTGGAACCGCCCGACCGCTACGGTCGCAGGTTCGAATCCTGCCTCGGGCATGGATGTGTGTGATGTTCTTAGGTTAGTTATTCATGAATACAGAATTAAAATGATAAAACATTCAAATAAATCAAGTCCGCCTCCGTAGTAGAGAGCTCAACACGACAGGTCCTCATGCGTCGCAGCCGGATTCGATTCCCGGTTCTGTTAGGGATTTTTCCTTGGTGGGGAGCACTCAGCCTCATGATGCCAACTGAGGAGCTACCTGACTTAGAGGTAGCGGCTACAAGCTCCCGAAGGTCGACAACCACCTCGAGTACAGCGAGCTGATCCTATGCCTCTCCATACCGCATCCGTTGACCAATGAATATGGATGACACGGCGGTCAGTTGACTGTCACGTTGTCTTCAGGTCCGGATCGCGTGGGTTTCCTTTTTTCCCAAGTAGACATAAATACATACAAATGTACACACTGATAATTATAGGATCCAAATTAAAGAACATTGCAGGAAAATTAAAAATATCATCCTAATACTTAACTCAAAACTTTATTATGAACAATATTTCCAGTTTCATTTCCAGGAGCCAAGAAGATAAAATTCCCGGACAAGCCCACCCTTAAGCAAACGAAATCAGTAGTCAGTTAGAAAAACATAGTGGCGACAAATGCACACTGCAGTATTTAATAGGCTGACGCTGTGACATGTAATCGGAAACCCAAGTCTCTTGACGATCAAAGACAGGTCTGTCGGAATTAATGGGGTGTTAAACTGTTTCAGTCCCTCCCTTCCCTGTTACGTCGATAGCTTCAGTCGTGTTGACCAACGTCTTCCTAAGACGCAGCCTCGTGCTGTTCCAAAACTTTGCCAGATTGATGCTCCGTATCCAAATAAATGATGATCAGAGTTTTAGTAAACGGCAACGCGGAAGTAATATCAAATGAGAATTCTGGGAGGAATAGGCATCTACCAAGCCATCGATAGACCTGCATTTAGAGACTGCACCTGGTAACATGGTAAGTATTTGAATGTTTATTTCAGAGATGGCGTCTTTTTAGCTCAAGAATACCTGTCTCAACTCCAATTAACCTTGCCTCTTCCATGTCACCGTCCTCTCTTCTACCTGCTTCATCACACCCTGGCCCTGTTTTACTTCGTCTTCCAGCTGCCCACTAAACCTCTTTGTTTTCCACATGCCTCCTATACCTTCCTCCTCCCACTGTCTCTCTCCTCCTACCCCTTCCCCTGTAGACCAACTTTTTCCCTCTCTCTCTCTCTCTCTCTCCAACATCTCCTCTCACCTCGTTCTGTCCATTTCCTCCTTCTCTCTCTCTGTTCAACTTATGCTTCTCTCTGTTTTCACCTCCAGCCACTCACCAGTAGAGCTTCCTTCCACACAGTGTTATATGATTCCGGGTTGTATGGTTGCACCCGTGGTCTATGGGTGGCGGCCTTGATTCTTAATCAAAATCGTCTTAGCTCCCGGGTTCGGATCTTCACACAGCTTAAATTGTGAATATAAGTCATCGACAATGGCGGCCGAAGACTTCCCCCGTTCTGCCAACAGCCTTGTCAAAGACGGCAGAGGAGCGAACAGAGGTTTTTGCCTTAGGGGTTTGAAACTTCCCCTAAAAGGTGGAAGAATGAGCAATGATCAATGGCACTATACTCTAGAAGGTAATGGTAACCACTGCATTAAAGACACATAATATGTGTCCATAGGACATGTGGCCTGGAAATGGAAAAAAGAACACATTGACACCGGTGTGTCAGACCCACCATACTTGCTCCGGACACTGCGAGAGGGCTGTACAAGCAATGATCACACGCACGGCACAGCGGACACACCAGGAACCGCGGTGTTGGCCGTCGAATGGCGCTAGCTGCGCAGCATTTGTGCACCGCCACCGTCAGTGTCAGCCAGTTTGCCGAGGCATACGGAGCTCCATCGCAGTCTTTAACACTGGTAGCATGCCGCGACAGCGTGGACGTGAACCGTATGTGCAGTTGACGGACTTTGAGCGAGGGCGTATAGTGGGCATGCGGGAGGCCGGGTGGACGTACCACCGAATTGCTCAACACGTGGGGCGTGAGGTCTCCACAGTACATCGATGTTGTCGCCAGTGGTCGGCGGAAGGTGCACGTGCTCGTCGACCTGGGACCGGACCGCAGCGACGCACGGATGCACGCCAAGACCGTAGGATCCTACGCAGTGCCGTAGGGGACCGCACCGCCACTTCCCAGCAAATTAGGGACACTGTTGCTCCTGGGGTATCGGCGAGGACCATTCGCAACCGTCTCCATGAAGCTGGGATACGGTCCCGCACACCGTTAAGCCGTCCCGCTCACGCTGATAACCACGCAGTTGAGCGCCCCACAAACCAAACAAACGTCTTCCGCTCACGCCCCAACATCCTGCAGCCCGCCTCCAGTGGTGTCGCGACAGGCGTGAATGGAGGGACGAATGGAGACGTGTCGTCTTCAGCGATGAGAGTCGCTTCTGCCTTGGTGCCAATGATGGTCGTATGCGTGTTTGGCGCCGTGCAGGTGAGCGCCACAATCAGGACTGCATACGACCAAGGCACACAGGGCCAACACCCGGCATCATGGTGTGGAGAGCGATCTCCTACACTGGCCGTACACCACTGGTGATCGTCGAGGGGACACTGAATAGTGCACGGTACATCCAAACCGTCATCGAACCCATCGTTCTACCATTCCTAGACCGGCAAGGGAACTTGCTGTTCCGACAGGACAATGCACGTCCGCATGTATCCCGTGCCACCCAACGTGCTCTAGAAGGTGTAAGTCAACTACCCTGGCCAGCAAGATCTCCGGATCTGTCCCCCATTGAGCATGTTTGGGACTGGATGAAGCGTCGTTTCACGCGGTCTGCACGTCCAGCACGAACGCTGGTCCAACTGAGGCGCCAGGTGGAAATGGCAGGGCAAGCCGTTGCACAGGACTACATCCAGCATCTCTACGATCGTCTCCATGGGAGAATAGCAGCCTGCATTGCTGCGAAAGGTGGATATACACTGTACTAGTGCCGACATTGTGCATGCTCTGTTGCCTGTGTCTATGTGCCTGTGGTTCTGTCAGTGTGATCATGTGATGCATCTGACCCCAGGAATGTGTCAATAAAGTTTCCCCTTCCTGGGACAATGAATTCACGGTGTTCTTATTTCAATTTCCAGGAGTGTACTATGGAATAAACAGATACACTCAGAGTTGTCTAAGGCTATAGATTCTGCGATAAGGAATAGCGCAACAGACAGTTCAGTTGAAGAGGAATGGAGATGTAATTCTTCAGGAATTCCCGGCGAGGGGTTCTAACGTTGAACAATCGGTTCCTGCTGGTTACTCGCGTCTTTGTTGCACGATAGTTCAATTGCGAGACTCGAAGTCTCCTTCTGGTGTTGTCTGATACTGATTCCTGTGTGGAACGAGTCCATTATTTATGCTTATGTTATGCTAGGTGCTCCGTCTGCGGTCTACGCAGCGTCAGGCGCTCTGTCCGTGGTATGCGCCGACCAATAGCAGTGACTGTAGTGCTGTCGTGCAAGTAAGTCGCGAATAACAGGTAGAAACTCGGCTGTTCAACAGGAATGGAGATCTCTAAAAAGAGCAATAACGAAAGTTGAAAAAGAAAGACGTAGGTACTAAGAAGAGAACTGGAAGAAACCATGGGTAACAGAAGAAATACTTCAGTTCATCGACAGACGAGGGAAGTACAAAGTTGGTCAGGCAAACTCAGAAACACAGAAATACAAATCACTTAGGGATGATACAAACAGGATGTGCAGCGAAACTAAGGCGGAATGGTTACATGAAAAATGTGGGAAATCGAAAAAGAAATGGTAGTCAGAAAGACTGACTCTGCACCTAGAAAAGCCAAAAGAATCTTTGGTGAAGTTAGAGCAGAGGCGACAACATTAAGAGTACAATGGGATTTCCACTGTTAAATGAAGAGTGAATGGAGGATAGGTGGAGACACAACATTAGAGTCCTCTATGACGGGGAGGAATTGTCTGATGAAGTAATAGGAAAAGAAACAGGAGCTGATATAGGAGAGATAGCGGACCCACTATTAGAATATTAATTTAAACGAGATTTGGACGATTTAAAATCAAATGAAGCCGAAGGGAAAGGTAACGTTCCGTCGGAATTTCTACAGTAATTGGGTGAAGTTGCAACAAAACGACTATTCGCGCTGGCCTGTAGAATGTATGAAACTGGTGATATACCATCTCACTTTCGGTAAATTATCATCCACACAATTTCGTAAATAGCAAGAGCCTACAAGTGTGAGAATTATAGTACAATCAGCTTAACAGCTCAAGCATCCAAGTTGCTGCCAAGAATGAAAAAAAAAAGAATCGTGGCTCTTAGATATCGGTTTGGACTTAGAAAAGATAAAGGCACCAGAAGGCAGTTCTGACATTGCTGTTGGTAATGGAAGCAAGGCTGAAGAAAATACAAGACACGGTCTTATTATTTGTCAATTTGGAACAAGCATTCCAAAATGTAAAATGGTGTATGATGTTCGTAATTTTGCGAAAATAAGAGTAAGGTATAGGGAGAGACGGGTAATAAACAGCATGTAAAAGAATAAAGAGGGATAGAATTAACAGTCTAATGAGCACAGAATGTGGTTCGAGAGTGAATCACAGAAAGACGAAAGTAATGAGCAGCAACAGTAATGAGAACAGCGGTATAATATCTGAATTGGCGTTCTCGAAGTAGACGAAATTGAGGAAATCTGCTATCTAGGCAGCAAAATATCCTATGATGAACTGAGCATGGAGGGCATAAAATGCAGATTAGCACTGGCAAGAAGAGCACTCCTGACCAAGATGAGTCTACTCGTATCAAACATAGGCCTTAATTTGAGGAAGAAATTTCCAAGAATGTACGTTTGGAACACAGCATTGTATTCCACTGAAACATGGACTGTGGGAAAGCCGGAAAAAAATACAATCGAAGTATTTGAGATGTGATGCTACAGACGAATGTTGAAAATTAGGTGGACCGATAAGGTAAGGAATGAGGAGGTCCTGCTCAGAATAGAAGAGGAAAGGAGAATGTGAAAAACACTGACAAGGAAAGGGACAGGATGATAGGACATCCGTTAAGACATCAGGGAATGTCATCCATGATGCTAGAGGTAGTTGCAGAGGGTAGAAACCGTAGAGGAAAACAGAGACTGGGTTACATCCAGCAAATATTCGAAGACGAAGTGCTACTCTGAGGTGAAGATGTTGGTACAGGCGATTGATGAAAAAAAGTCAAAGTTGTTTGTAATTGATCCAGTAGTATAGGAGACGATGTGGAACATACACATTGTTATAATGTACTAGGTAACCCGCCAGTGCTTCGCAGTTGCTAAACACTTATGGGAATTCGATTTATGCCCTAACATAAGCTATCCCTGTAAATTGCGTGAGGACGCAGATTTTGGCTTCTCGTTACGATTACGCCCACTTTGAAGGTGTGGAACTTGGTATGATAGTAAATGATATATGCCACTATTACGATAGCTATTCTCCTTACACTTGTGTTCTGAACATAAAGTGCAGTGCAAAACTTAAGAACGAAATAACTTTCGTTTGATGTGTAACATGGCTCGATGAAACTTGGGTCACACATAGAAAGTACTGTTACAGTATGCTGGAAGGCAACTGAAAGAGACACCCAATGAGACGAACAGAAATGAGACTTTCATTCAAAGACAATAATTACACTGAAGTCATCGCGATTAGTGATGGTCCTCTGGGCGTTACAAAAGGCGGTACATGGTTCTCAATACGGTGTATTAGCACAACAGATGGTAATTTATGTTCTGCAGTGTGCACCTAGCAGGACCTCGAGATTAGTAGGGAGCTCTTGTGGCACTGTGTTCCATTCTTCCACACGTGTGGTTGACAGCTGTTGGATGGTCGCTGGTGCATGGGTAATGGCTGCGATACGGCTCACCAATGCATCCCACGCCTGCTGGATTCGATGCAAGGTGGGGGAACTGGTAGTCCAGGCCCTTAGCTGGATATCCTCTCGTTCCAAGGTCTCCTCCACCTACGCTATTCGATGCGGTCACTCGTTGTCTTCCATAAAAATAAAGCCACAGCCGAGTCAACCCTTGAAAAGACACTCTTGGGGACAGTTAGTTGTCACAATAACGTTGGCTCCTGACTGTACCGTTCATAAATTTAGAGGTCTCTAAGCCGATAGAAAATTGTACCACCACACACCATAGCACCTGGACCAACACAGTCACCACATTCGACAATACTGGACGTATCCTCATGTGGCAAGGGGATGGGAACACGCCGTGCACTCAGGAACGTGACACTGTGAGACTGTACTGCTTCCTCATGTACATGCGAGGGCAGTTCAATAAGTAATGCAACACATTTTTTTCTGAAACTGGGGTTGTTTTATTCAGCATTGAAATACACCAGGTTATTCCCCAATCTTTTAGCTACACAACACTATTTTTCAACGTAATCTCCATTCAATGCTACGGCCTTACTCCACCTTGAAATGTGGGCCTGTATGCCTGCACGGTACCATTCCACTGGTCGATGTCGGAGCCAACGTCGTACTGCATCAATAACTTCTTCATCATCCGCGTAGTGCCTCCCACGGATTGCGTCCCTCATTGGGCCAAGCATATGGAAATCCGACGGTGCGAGATCGGGGCTGTAGGGTGCATGAGGAAGAACAGTCCACTGAAGTTTTGTGAGCTCCTCTCGGGTGCGAAGACTTGTGTGAGGTCTTGCGTTTTCGTGAAGAAGGAGAAGTTCGTTCAGATTTTTGTGCCTACGAACACGCTGAAGTCATTTCTTCAATTTCTGAAGAGTAGCACAATACACTTCAGAGTTGATCGTTTGACCATGGGGAAGGACATCGAACAGAATAACCCCTTCAGCGTCCCAGAAGACTGTAACCATGACTTTACCGGCTGAGGGTATGACTTTAAACTTTTTCTTGGTAGGGGAGTGGGTGTGGCGCCACTCCATTGATTGCCGTTTTGTTTCAGGTTCGAAGTGATGAACCCATGTTTCATCGCCTGTAACAATCTTTGACAAGAAATTGTCACCCTCAGCCACATGACGAGCAAGCAATTCCGCACAGATGGTTCTCCTTTGCTCTTTATGGTGTTCGGTTAGACAACGAGGGACCCAGTGGGAACAAGCCTTTGAATATCCCAACTGGTGAAAAATTGTGACGGCACTACCAACAGAGATGTCAAGTTGAGCACTGATTTGTTTGATGCTGATCCGTTGATCATCTCGAACGAGTGTGTTCGCACGCTCCGTCATTGCAGGAGTCACAGCTGTGCACGGCCGGTCCGCACGCGGGAGATCAGACAGTCTTGCTTGACCTTGCGGCGATGATGACACACACTTTGCCCAACGACTCACCGTGCTTTTGTCCACTGCCAGATCACCGTAGACATTCTGCAAGTGCCTATGAATATCTGAGATGCCCTGGTTTTCCGCCAAAAGAAACTCGATCACTGCCCGTTGTTTGCAACGCAAATCCGTTACAGACGCCATTTTAACAGCTCCGTACAGCGCTGCCACCTGTCGGAAGTCAATTAAACTAAACGAGACGAAGCGGGAATGTTTGAAAATATTCCACAAGAAATTTCCGGTTTTTTCAACCAAAATTGGCCGAGAAAAAAAATGTGTTGCATTACTTATTGAACTGCCCTCGTATTATAGGAGATATCTTCGTCCCTGCCTTCATTTCCATAGACGACAGTGCACGACCGCATCGAGCAGCTCAGAGGGCAGGACCTATTGGAACGAGAGGATATTTAGCGACTGGACTGACCTGCCTATCCTCCGACTTAAATCCCATTGAGCACGTGTGGGATGCGCTGGGGAGACTCGCTGCAGCCCATCCACATGCACCATCATTCAACGGTTGCCACACGCACCAGTGAGCATTCAGCTTTTGCCAGCCGCACTGTTGGAGAAATCGAATGCCATGCACAAGAACTCTTTACCAATACTCTGTCCCACACGGGTGTCGCACATTGTGATCGCACTCCCTATTGAGAAGAATGCCTTGTCTTTTGTAACGTCGAGGCGTTCATCACTAATCGCTTTGAACACAGTGTAATTTTTGTCTGTTAGTCTCGCAGGGTCCTCCCCAGGGAGTACCAGCTTAACATTGACGAGGAGGTTTGTGTGTCTCAGTGATCCGTTGCCAAACTGGTCAGTAGGTCAGATTCGAGACAAAGTATAGTCTGTCTTCCTGGAAGTATGTGAGTGGCAACCACATGGTCCCTTAACTAAGTCTGACTTTAGTTCCTCTTACTTGTGTCAGGCTTGTTCTGTTTTCTTTTCTATCGGCCTCCCTTTGCCAACTCTTATTGTTTTTTTCGATCCCAACTGCATTAGAGGTCCGAAAGTTTCGCTTTCCTATTCCATCTCCAACGGCGGCGACAGTGAAGAGGGTGTGTCTCTGTACAACAGAGTCGGTGGAATTCTGATTAAAACACGAGGCGGACCGAGTTCATAGTCCACAACGAATATAGGTATAAAGAAAGAAAACCTTGAGTGAAAATTACCTAGTCCTCTAGGTTGAGGGTTGAGGCGTTGGGTCTACTCCCCATCACTCGGAAAACTTCAGTCTACAATAAATGCAAGACTAAAGCCTCGGAATGGCATCGTAATTAAACGGAATCGACCCAGGTAACGAAACGGTATATGAATTTTGTAGTGCAGGGAACATCCAGAGAATCTCAATTAATAAAACGGAAGTATTCAAAGAAATCCATCGGAATAATATAGACGTAAAAACATATGCAGAAACAACAAACAACGGTAAAGGAGTGGACGAAATAGATGAGTATGTTCATATTTACAGTGGAGTGAACAAAGAACGTTGGGCAAAGAAGTGGATATCTGTTGCAGTACATAAACAGTGGAGACGTTGCAGTAAGACTGTGAGAACGTATGGCAAATTCGTGCGGATATGAAGCTAAAAGGGTACGACGTAGCGATCACTTCAGCACATGCATCCACAAATAATGCTACTGAGGCTGAGAAGAATAATTTCTTTCATAATCTGACAAATCACCTAGATGGAATTAACAGTGGAAGGAGATGTATCTTTTAGGATAAGTTAATGGACAAATGGGAAACAGAAAGCTAGAAAGTTTACGTGCACAATTTGAGGAGGAGATTGTGATTGATAATGGAGAAAGGCTTCTAGAAATGTGTGCACAGTAGAATCTTAAAATATGGAATGGCTTTTTTCTACACAAAGAGATCCATAAAGATACCTGAACATAGCCTACAAGGAAGATAGATCTATATGTGATTATGCTCAGGGCAAGAAAGTAAACGAACAAAGGTGGAGGATTGCAGAGTGTTCAGAGGAGCAGAATGTGGATATGACCATTTCTTGCTTTGGTGTGCATATTGGTTCCCCTTTCAAAAAATTAGTAGGTTCCAAATCAATTGTAATGAGAACAGAGAGAAACTAGATCAACCACAATATAAGTTGAGTTTACTGTAAGATCATTCAATTGCTTTCTTTCACACCTTAGACTGAGTGGGCAGCTACATCAGACTGATGATACAACAGCGGAAGTAGCGCGTAAGACAATTGCGAGAGCTGTTTATGAAGCTACCCTTGAAAGTTTCATAGTAATTGGGAGCACGTCTGACAAATTTAAAAGCTGTTGGTGGGATGATGATATTGTCGCAAAGGTGAAGGAGAAAAAAATGGTTCAAATGGCTCTGAACACTATGGGACTTAACTTCTGAGGTCATCAGTCCCCTAGAACTTAGAACTACTTAAACCTAACTAACCTAAGGCCATCACACACATCCATGCCCGAGGCAGGATTCGAACCTGCGACCGTAGCGGTCGCGCGGTTCCAGACTGTAGCGCCTAGAACCGCTCGGCCACTCCGGCCTGCGGTGAAGGAGGAGAATGAGGCCTATAACAGATGGCTTGTGAGCATTAAGGATGATTGTAGAAGTAAGTATGTAAGCCTGAAGGAGAGACAAAGCAGTAATTAGAACGAAAAATGCTATGTAGGACCTTAAATGTGAATAAATTAGTAACTGCATAGGGAGCATGCAAGGTGATAAAACAGTAAGAACAAATGACAGAAGAAGCACAAACTTACAGCTAATAACCGTACACAGGGGCAAGACATGCTACGAATAATTGTTTAAAGACAACCGGTGCGAATTTCAGAATATATGCTCCTTTGCAGGCAACGAACGTGACTCACAAATCGAGGAGATAACAACAGCGGAAGTACGGGGCAAAGTTAAGCGGTTCATAAATCGCAAAGCACCAGGACCTGGAGCTGTGTAAATGGAGTAGTTGAAAGTGGGCCAAACGTGTTTTAACATCTTGCGAAGCTGTTTAACCACTGTCTCAGTGGATAGGAAATGTCTGTCGAGTTTAAAGAAGGGTTCATTACAAACATATGTAAAAAGCGAGGATCACTACGTGAAGTATAGGGGCATCACAGTTCTCAGTTCTATACAGAAACTAAATGGTGAGGTACTTAAAACCAGAACTGACAGAGAAATGGAAGAGGTGAACAGAGTGGCTTTTGGACAGGACGATCGTGTATGGATGATATCTGCAGCATTAAACAGGTGACTGACAAGAGATTGAGACATAACTTGGAGACAAACATGGTTTTTATAGACATGCAGAAGGCCTGTGACAGTGTACCACATTCAGGGGTGTGTAGGCAATGAAAAACCAGAGCATTCATACATGTTATGTAAAACCCCGTTAGAAAGTTATATTCAGATAATACTGGTGTTAAAGTTGGGAAGTTACTATCACAAAAACTTAAGATTATCAAAGAACTGAGACAAGGATGCTGTTTAGCGCCTACCCCCTTTAAATTACTTTTGGACGACGCGCTGCGAAACTGGAAAGGGAAGTGCCAAAACGTGGGAATTAGAATAGGTGATGACAAGTTGTTCTCCTTAAATTACGCCGATGATTAGGTCACCTTCGCCTAGGAAGAAGAAGATGTGTCTTACATGTCAAGAAAATTTAAATAAAAATTCGAGCAGCGGGGCATGAAAATTACCTTTACAAAGACTAGTTGTCGGAGGGATTTCGTTGTGGATGACGGATCCATAGCAAAGTGTACCTGTTCGTACAAATATTTAGGGACAATCGTTTCGGATAAACGTGAAAGCTACGAGGGAATAAAGAACGGAATAGGAAAGGGAAAGGTGGCAATTAAGCAGTTACACTCCATTATTTAGAGTAAGACGACGTCAAAAAATTTTAAAAGGAGGCTATAGGAGACTATAGTTGAGAGTATTACTCTATATGGTACCGAAAGAGTATTACTCTGTGTGGCACTGAACTTCGGAAAATCTCCAGGGTCAATGAGAAGAAATTGAGGGCAATGTATATGGAGTTTTGGAGACGAAGTTGTGAAGTAAGAAGAAGAGACGAAATAAGAAATGAAATGCTACAACATATGGGAGTTAGAAAAACTACTGTAAGACAAAATTTAAAATAAATGGCTAACATGGCATGCAGATCTTAGAAGAATGCCAGATGAAAGATGGCCTCCTAAAATATGGCACTGGGGAATACCACGACACAGGGAAAGAGGAAGGTCCCGGCTACATTGGAACGATGAAGAGAGGTGTGCGATACACAACAGAGCCATGCAAGAAGGGGACTGGCACGATAGAAGCAGATGGAAACTTGGATGAGAGAGACGCCGCGTCTTGTAGAGAACTCACAGAAAGAAGAAGAAGACGAATGTCTTTGGCTATTTCTTTGTGTTGTGTTCTGTATTATACTGTAGCAGCTCTTTCTATGTATGGCCCAAGTGTCATCAAAGTGTGTTACCTGAAAGCCATCAAAAGTTACTTTCGCGTTTAAGTTTCGCATACCAGTTGTGAGGCGTCAATTAGTCTGCCTCTCAAGTAACTTTGTCGTTTTGTCTTATAAAGTACGGCAGAGTATCTTTTACTGACTGGATTTGTTTATATTTTCCACGATCGTATTTTACATGCCATGGAGGAAAATCACTCTAGGAAACTCAATGTGTGTGTGTATTCTTATCCTAATGCACCTAGAACCACCTGTCCCAAACATGGATGATCGCTCGTTTTGAATGCATTTGGGTGTAATTACACATGCTGACTACTCTGGTGGAAGTTGCTGGTTTACCTTTGCAGTAACAGCTTGCGAAGGCAGCTGAATGTTGATTCCGAAGCCAGTGGCGACAGTCTTTTACGACAACTTGTTGCCGCAAGTGGCTCTTCTCTTTCGAAGTCAAGTGTTGGGACGCCGCCTTCAAAATTTCAGCCGCTGAAAACAGCGGTTGATTTTAGGTCGAAGGAAGCAGGAATTCCTCTCCTGTCCTCTGATTTTACGGACAAGAACATGTTGGCTATTGGTCAATGCACTCCCCACAAAGTTTATCGTTCACTGTACACAGAAGCGAGGTAGTGTTTAAAATGAGGAAAGAACTTACTGGGACCAGGACGAGACCAATCGCAGCAGCAGCAGTTGCTGCTCCGTTATCAAATAACTAGTAATTTTCTTATGGGAGTCTTCCGACCGTGAGCCAGGATTCTTTACAAGAATGTAACTCTATCGTCAGTAGCAGTGTGAAATTCTCGAGACAGATTATTTCAGTACCTTTTATGTAAATTAATTTGAAACCGAATTCGGTCTTTAATCAGTCACGATTCACTTTATGGATCGTGTGCCTTGTTAACTCTCATGATTCTATTCGTTGTGAATCACGATCTGGCTTTGATTATTCATTTAGTAATAGCAGTTCGTAGACCTAGCCTTTGAATTTCTGTGTATGTGGTGCTTTGTTGATCCACAAGTCCTTACCGACTAAAAATAACTAGCAGGCTATTATCGTTTGCTCGCGTAGAACCACGGGATTAGTATTTTTATGTGTGTTCGATGTAGATGCAGTTCTAGAAGAACGCTGCACCTGTTAAATCAATTGTTCATTATACATCTACTTAGCAGTCACCACAATGAGCGTAGCAGCACAAAATGCCTCTTCCTGTAGTCTCTAACCTCATGAATCCTGTGAGAGTAAATTACTTCTGATGCTTGGTAAACTGTAAACTGGAGCTACCTGACCAAATTCCATTTGCTCCATTTTCTCCTTAAGATTGAGATTACCTCTAATAACCAACTCATATTCATGGAACGTCAGAAGATTAGGCGCTCAGGGCCTGACAGATAACGTTAAGAACGGTATTTGTGCGACAGGAAACTCCCAGGTACCTTAAGTCCTCGTTCTAAAGCGACAGTGTGTACACTACCGAAGAGACCACCTGTACTGAGGTAGAGAAAGTCGTACGATAACACCTAATATAATGTCGGACCTCCATTTGTCCGCCATAGTGCAGCAACTCGACATACAATGTACTCAGTAAGTCGCTGGAAGTCCCCTGCAGAAATACTGATCCAAGCTTCTTCTAAAGCCAGGCATATTTCCGAAAGTGTTGCTGACGCAGGATTTTGTGCACTGACTGACTTCCCGATTACGTCACATGAATGTTCGCTGGGATTCACGTCAGGTGATCTGGGTGGCCAGATCATTCGCTCGAACTGTTCAGAACGTTCTTCAAAGCAGTCGCGAACAATTGTTCCCTGGTGACACGATGCGTTGTCACCAATTAAAATTCCATTGTTGTTTGGGAACACGAACTCCATGAATGGCTACAAATCATCTCCTAGTAGCCGAACATAATCATTTCCATCCAGTGATCGGTTCAGTTGGACCAGAGGACTCAGTACATACCACGTAATATAGGTTTATTCTCACAAAGAAGAAGACAGCAACGAGGCACTATCAATACTACTATTTATTTAATTACACTATTTGTAAAACTGCTATCTTTGTGTCAACTTCACATGAGGCAAATACCTTTTGGCGTGTGTGTGTGAGTGTGTGTGTGCGTGTGTGTGTGTGTGTGTGTGTGGTGCTTTGCACAATATGGTGATGTGCAAATCATATGTTGCTGTTGTAGTGGTCTTCAGTCCTGAGACTGGTTTGATGCAGCCATCCACGCTACTCTGTCTTGTGCAAGCTTCTTCATCTCCCAGTACGTACTGCAACCTACATCCCTCTGAATCTGCTTAGTGTATTCATCTCTTGGTCTCCCTCAACGATTTTTTCCCTCCACGCTCCCCTCCAATACTAAATTGGTGATCCCTTGATGCTTCAGAACATGTCCTACCAACCGATCCCTTCTTCTAGTCAAGTTGTGCCACAAACTCCTCTTCTCCCCAATCCTATTCAGTACCTCCTCATTAGTTATGTGATCTACCCATCTAATCTTCAGAATTCTTCTGTAGCACCACATTTCGAAAGCTTCTATTCTCTTCTTGTCCAAACTAGTTATCGTCCATGTTTCACTTCCATACATGGCTACACTCCATACATATACTTTCAGAAACGACTTCCTGACACTTAAATCTATACTCGATGTTAACAAATTTCCCTTCTTCAGAAACGCTTTACTTGCCATTGCCAGTCTACATTTTATATCCTCTCTACTTCGACTATCATCAGTTATTTTGCTCCCCAAATAGCAAAACTCCTTTACTACTTTAAGTGTCTCATTTCCTAATCTTATTCCCTCAGCATCACCCGACTTAATTCGACTACATTCCATTATCCTCGTTTTTCTTTTGTTGATGTTCATCTTATATCCTCCTTTCAAGACACTATCCATTCCGTTCAACTGCTCTTCCAAGTCCTTTGCTGTCTCTGACAGAATTACAATGTCATCGGCGAACCTTAAAGTTATTATTCCTTCTCCATGGATTTTAATACCTACTCCGAATTTTTCTTTTGTTTCCTTTACTGTTTGCTTAATATACAGATTGAATAACATCGGGGAGAGGCTACACCCATTTCTCACTCCTTTCCCAACCGCTGCTTCCCTTTCACGCCCCTCGACTCTTATAACTGCCATCTGGTTTCTGTACAAATTGTAAATAGCCTTTCGCTCCCTGTATTTTACCCCTGCCACCTTTAGAATTTGAAAGAGAGTATTCCAGTCAACATTGTCAAAAGCTTTCTCTAAGTCTACAAATGCTAGAATTGTGGGTTTGCCTTTCCTTAATCTATTTTCTAAGATAAGTCGTAGGGTCATTGCCTCACGTGTTCCAATATTTCTGCGGAATCAAACTGATCCTCCACAAGGTTGGCTTCTACTAGTTTTTCCATTCGTCTGTACAGAATTCGCGTTAGTATTTTGCAGCTGTGACTTATTAAACTGCTAGTTCGGTAATTTTCACATCTGTCAACACCTGCTTTTTTGGGATTGGAATTATTATATTATTCTTGAAGTCTGTGGGTATTTCGCCTGTCTCATACATCTTGCTCACTAGATGATAGAGTTTAGTCAGGACTGCCTCTCCCAAGGCCGTCAATAGTTCCAATGGAATGTTGTCTACTCCCGGGGCCTTGTTTCGACTCAAGTCTTTCACTTCTCTGTCAAACTCTTCACGCAGTATCGTATCTCCCATTTAATCTACATCTACATCCTCTTCCATTTCCATAATATTGTCCTCAAGTACATCGCCCTTGTATAGACCCTCTATATACTCCTTCCACCTTTCTACTTTCCCTTCTTTGCTTAGAACTGGGTTTCCATCAACGCTCTTGATATTCATACAAGTGGCTCTATTTTCTCCATAGGTCTCCTTAATTTTCCTGTAGGCAGTATCTATCTGACCCCTAGTGAGATAAGCCTCTACATCCTTACATTTGTCCTCTAGCCATGTCTGCTTAGAAATTTTGCACTTCCTGTCGATCTCATTTTTGAGACGATTGTATTCCCTTTTTCCTGCTTCATTTACTGCGTTTTTATATTTTCTCCTTCCATCAGTTAAATTCAATATTTCTTCTGTTACCCAAGGATTTCTACTAGCGCTCGTCTTTTTACCTACTTGATCCTCTGCTGCCTTCACTACTTCATCCCTCAGATCTAGCCATTCCTCTTCTCCTGTATTTCGTTCCCCCATTCCTGTCAATTGTTCCCTTATGCTCTCCCTGAAACTCTGTACAACCTCTGGTTTAGTCAGTTTATACAGGCCCCATCTCCTTAAATTCCCACCTGTTTGCAGTTTCGTCAGTTTTAATCTACAATTCATAACCAATAGATTGTGGTCAGAGTCCACATCTGCCCGTGGAACTGTCTTACAATTTAAAACCTGGTTCCTAAATCTCTGTCTTACTATTAAATAATCTATCTGATACTTTCTAGTATCTCCAGGATTCTTCCATGTATACAACCTTCTTATAATAATATTGTGTGGTTATTTGAGTTGTTAACACTCCAAAGAATGTTCATAGCTACTACTGGCGATAATACTGAGTTTCGTCAGACAGGAACGTCGATGATGCAGTTGCTGTCTTTAAGCAGAGAATGTTACACCATAAATAACTGCAAGTTATAAAGAGCTGTAAAAGGGGAAATACTATCATTTTTCATCCTCAAATAATGATCAAAAGTTTTCACCTGAAGAGAACAGAATGAAAATATTTTCAGTATACTTTGTGGAAGTGGTTTCTCACAGCTCGTAAGTACTGGAAACCAGTCGTTATTTGAAGCCTAGGGATATAATAAATGGTTTTTTGTTAAGATAAATTTCAGTCTTCAGGTCATCATGAGAAGACATTTAAAAAAGCTTACTACATAGTGGTATGAAACCTATGGCGTCAATTAGCATAAAATCTATCGTAACGTGTTGTAAGATATGTGAGGTGGTTCCAAAAGTTTCCGTTTGAAGGCGTTGCTCCAGCGCATATGATACATAGCTCGACTCCGTTGCGGATATATAAGCACTGTCTTGCAGGTAAGGGTTTAAAGTGCCATTCGTGTCTCTCCGAAGGGCGTGAGGTAAGTGCCGAAACGTGAACTATGGCGACGTTATTATCAAATGCGTCCAAAGAGGACCAACGTGGTGTTATCCTTTTCTTGGTTGCAAAAGGACGAATAGCGGTAGTTATCCATCGGAGGATGAAGAATGTGTCTTGGACAGCATATCTGTCAAAAATTGCCACAAGGGATGCTGCTGTGTCATGATAACGTACGTCCACATATCGCAAATGTCGTTAAGCTTACGCCAAAGCATGTGGGAGTCATTAGAGCACCAGTTCTATAAGCATGATCTTTCCCTATACGATTATCTTACCTTCCGTCACTACTAAAAAAAGGCTTGATGGGTCGCAATTTTTGTCGGACGAGGATGTGCAGTAGGCAACTACGGACTTCGTCACGCAGCATGACGAGGTGTTTTGCTAAACGGGTTTCTTCAAGCCGGTGTGTCGGGATGATTGTCTCACTGCACACGGCGAGTTTGCCTGATTAGCATAGAGATTCTGGACTGTATAGCTTTCGAACGGAAATGTTCCGCTTGCCACTTGTATAAGACTACGTGACAACAGTGACTTAAGATGGATCTTATGATAATTGATGCCATAGGTATTATATTGCCAGGTAGTCTAAGCTGTTTTAAATGTTTTATCATAATGGTCTGAAGACTCAAGCTGGTCATAGCAAGGAAGTGCTTATTGCAAGGTCTTGACGGTGGGCTATATGACTTTAAAAATCAGTTTTCGTTAATAATGAAGAATTCTTCATGCATAATAAACTTGTGGGAAAAAACATACATAATGCAGATTTGAATAATAAAATTAATTTATTTTTATTTATTTATTTATTTATTGTTCCGTGGGACCGAGAAGTCTCCATGGTCATGGAACGGGTCAATACATGAAATTATAACACGATAGTAGAAACAGATAAAATGAAATATAACAAACGTATTCAGGCGACAAATCGTAAGTTTAAATAAAGAAAATCAACAATGTAACACTGGAATTTGCTTAATTTTTCAGCTCTTCCAGGAGCTCCTCGACAGAATAAAAGGAGTGAGCCATGAGGAAACTTTTCAGTTTGGACTTAAAAGTGTTTGGGCTACTGCTAAGATTTTTGAGTTCTTGTGGTAGCTTATTGAAAATGGATGCAGCAGAATAGCGCACTCCTTTCTGCACAAGAGACAAGGAAGTGCATTCCACATGCAGATTTGATTTCTGCCTAGTATTAACTGAGTGAAAGCTGCTAACTCTTGGGAATAGGCTAATATTGCTAACTACAAACGACATTAAAGAAAATATGTACTGTGAGGGCAAAGTCAGAATTCCCAGACTATTGAATAGGGGTCGACAAGAGGTTCTTGAACTTATACCACATATAGCACGAACAGCCCGTTTTTGAGCCAAAAATACCCTTCTTGAATCAGAAGAATTACCCCAAAAAATAATACCATATGACATAAGCGTATGGAAATATGCGAAATAGATTACTTCTAATGGTAAATAAAGCAGCATTTAGTTTCTGAACAATATTCTTAACATGGGCTTTCCACAACAGCTTACTATCTATCCGAACGCCTAGGAACATGAACCGTTCCGTCTCGCTTATAATATGTCCATTCTGTCTGATCAAAATATCGGTTCTTGTTGAATTGTGAGTTACAAACTGTAAAAACTGGGTCTTACTGTGATTTAGCATCAAATTATTTTCCACAAGCCACGAACTTATTTCATGAACTACATTATTTGATAATGTTTCAATATTACACACAAGATCCTTCACTACCAAGCTGGTGTCATCAGCAAACAGAAATACTTTTGAATCACCTGTAATACTAGAAGGCATATTATTTATACAAATAAGAAACAGCAGTGGCCCCAGCACCGACCCTTGGGGAACGCCCCATTTAAGTGCATCAAGGGATCACCAATTTAGTACTGGAGGGCAGCGTGGAGGGTAAAAATCGTAGAGGGAGACCAAGAGATGAATACACTAAGCAGATTCAGAAGGATGTAGGTTGCAGTAGGTACTGGGAGATGAAGAAGCTTGCACAGGATGGAGTAGCATGGAGAGCTGCATCAAACCAGTCTCAGGTCTGAAGACCACAACAACAACAACAAAATTGGGACTGAACATCACTACCACTTTGAATATTGCGGATAATTACCTTATGCTTTCTGATCTTAAAGTAAGAGGCGAACCAATTGTAAGCTACTCCCCTTACTCCATAATGGTCCAACTTCTGCAGTAATATTTTGTGGTCAACACAGTCAAAAGCCTTCGTTAAATCAAAGAAAACACCTAGCGTTCGCAACCTTTTATTTAATCCGTCCAAAACCTCACAGAGAAAAGAGAATATAGCATTTTCAGTTGTTAAGCCATTTCTAAAACCAAACTGTACATTTGACAGCAAGTAATGTGAATTTAAATGCTCCAGTAACCTTGTATATACAACCTTCTCGATAACTTTAGTAAACACCGATGGCATAGAAATAGGTCTATAATCGTCAACATTATCCCTGTCTCACTTTTTATAAAGTGGCTTCACTACCGAATACTTTAATCAGTCAGGAAACCGACCACTCTTAAAGGAAAAGTTACAGATATGGATAAGTACTGAGCTAACATACTGTACATAGAACAATACTCCAGTATTCTGCTATATACCCCGTCATATACATGAGAGTTCTTGGTCTTTAGTGATTTAATTATTAACTCAATCTCCCTCTTGTCAGTATCATGGAGGAGCATTTAAAGTCTCGGAATACTTTTTTCTACAAGCGCTATATGATTCCCTGTTGGGACTAGGTTTCTATTTAGTTCACCTGCCATATTCAGAAAGTGATTATTAAATACTTTACATATATGCGACTTACCAGTAACACTGACATTCCCACTACGCACTGATTCTATATCCTCGACCTGTATCTGCAGACCAGCCACTTCCTTTACGACTGACCATATGGTTATAATTTTATCCTATTCTATCTGCATACCACATACTTTTTGCCTTCTTAATAACTTTTTTAAGCACCTTACAATGCTGTTTGTAATGGGCTGCTGCATTTATATTTTGACTGTTTCTAACGTTTTGATATAATTGCCACTTTGTTCTACAGGATATTCTTATCCCTCTAGTCAACCACCCAGGCTGCCTGTTTGTGCTAGTACCCTGTTTTGAACTTTGTAACGAGAAGCAAATTTCAAAGAGCACGAGAAAAGTCTTGAGGAAAGCATTATATTTATCGTGTACTGTATCAGCACTACAAACATCTTGTCACTCTTGTTCCTTGATAATGTTAACAAAGGTCTCTACAGCAACTGGATGAGCTTTCCTAAAAAGTTGATAACTATATTTAACATGTGTTGCAGCACAAAAATCTTTTAGAGTTAAAACTTGTGCATCATGATCTGAAAGGCCATTCACCTTTTTGCTGACAGAATGCCCTTCTAGTAATGAGGAATGAACAAAAATGTTGTCTATGGTTGTTCTACTGTTCCCTTGCACTCTCGTTGGGAAGAATACGATTTGCATAAGATTATATGAATTAAGGAGGTCTACCAGCATCCTTTTCCTTGCACAATCACTTATACAATTAATATTGAATTACGACGAGTATAGTGTGCTGGAACACTGTCATCATTTATTTTCTCAAGTAGATTGCCGCTACGAAATTACTGAAGCTGTTGTGATACTCGCTCCTCTGTTACGTCACAGAATCCGTTCGAACTCCGGCCGATCAGCCTCCACCGGGGGATGTAATTGGAGTGACGTGCTGTCCCGTCGCGGGGCATGTCATCGCTAACCGAGTTACAGCAATTGCTGTCAATTGCGCGGGGGGGCGGGGGGGGGGCCTTGTCTGCTGATGTGTATGAGTGGAGGTTCATGCCAGTCCGGAATTCGGTTATCTTGCTGCGTGTTTGAACACAAAATACTTACAATGAGATCAAGCTGCACGAAAACATGCCGGGTGAGACTTCTAAGACGTTAATTTCATTTATTTTCGGTTTATGGATTGCTTTATTAATCTAATGGTTGTTTCTGTTTGTAGCACTTGTAGAAAATGCGATATCAAATTCTTGCTTTATTAATCTAATGGTTGTTTCTGTTTGTAGCACTTGTAGAAAATGCGATATCAAATTCATTACGATTAAGTGAACTACGGAGTGTAGTGCCTTCACCGAAATGAAAAAGAGGATGGTTGGTTGGTTGGTTGGTTTGAGGGGTTAAAGGGACCAGAAAAAGAGGAATTCAACGAAATAATAACTTCCCGAAATCTGATAGTTTATTGAAGAGAAATCGCTACGTTTTGAATAAGTGATTGCTATTACTTGCAATGGTTGATGATATTACCCGCACTAAGGCAGCACGTTATCCGGCATCGAGCAGGAAACAAATATTCATTATTGCGATATATCGGTACAAAGGGAGAGAGAGGATGTAGCTGTATTCTGTTTATGCAGTTCCAGTGTATCGAGTGATGCTCAGAATTTCTTGAAGATTGACGACGAATCCCCAACACAAAAGTTGAATTCACAGTCTGTCCTGAGCACTGACGGGTTTGCAACAATACATCTCACGCGTTAAACGAACCGTTAACAAAATGATAATTAAATCGACACCCTAGCTACAAACAAGCGTTGATATGCATTGTTTTGGACATGTTGAAAATATGTGCCCCGACAGGGACTCAAACACGGGATCTCCTGCTTACATGGCAGACGCTCTATACATCTTTTTTGTTTTCGATGTCATTTTGTTCTGTATTTGTTGTGGCGTATCAAGACAGCCACGCCACTCGGAAGTAGCCGAAATGCACGCGTTAAATTCAAGCAGGCTTGCTGAGGTCTGAAACAGGATACGTAATGAATGCTATAAAGAAAAGCACGTAGCTTCTTTAATACTTAACTTTAATCCATCATTTGTATACAGCATTCTTGATGATACAAGTGAGACTCCCTCTAGATATGGTTAATGGCGCCGTGCTAGGTCGTAGCCATGGACTTAGCTGAAGGCTATTCTAACTATCTCTCGGCAAATGAGAGAAAGGCTTCGTCAGTGTAGTCGCTAGCAACGTCGTCGTACAACTGGGGCGAGTGCTAGTACGTCTCTCTAGACCTGCCGTGTGGTGGCGCTCGGTCTGCAATTACTGACAGTGGCGACACGCGGGTCCGACATGTACTAATGAACCGCGGCCGATTTAAAGCTACCACCTAGCAAGTGTGGTGTGTGGCGGTGACACCACAGTATTGTTCGTTTAATCTGTTCGGGGCGGACGTCGGATGGGTTTTTTATTGATCTGTTCAGTTTTTCTATTACAGCGGGTAGCTAACCCTCTGACCAAACGTGCTGAGCTACCGTGTCGGCATCTGAGTCACTGAGGGCACAGAGGATAGTGCGCGTGCAGGGACGTGCTGCAATACGTTCCCGTAATGCATCCCTCACGTGATCGATGGGATTTAAATCGAAGGAGTGGCCGAGGTAGTCCATTCGCCGAACATCCTCTCGTCCAGAGTGCTTTTCCACCTGCGCGGTTCGATGCGGTCGCGCACTGTCATCCATAAAAATGAAACCAGCGCCGAATACACCCTGAAAAGATGTTGCAGGCGTTGTGGTGTGGTAAGGCATAACGTTGCATCGGCGTATTGACCTCCAAAGCTCTGAACACGACGCACCAACTGATAAACGTTATTGCAAAGCTGTGCCCCTTCCCAACGTGCATCTTTTCGGGGGTGCATCCGATGGTGTCTTCACTTTTACGAACGACAACGGACAACCGCGTCAAACAGTGCAGATGGAGGAGCCCAAAGAACTGGGGATATTTGGGAATGTACCGTTCCCCCGAGGTGAATCCCATCGACCATTTGTGGTACTTCTCCAGCAGTTGTCAACCGAGCTGGTGGAGCAATGGAACGCCCTACCACAACAATTACTTACCAACTTTTTAGCCAGGATGGGGGCCCGTTGCTGAGCATGCACTGCCGTCTGTGGTGATAATAAACCGCATAATAGCTGTGTCCTGCCTTCTGTTAATGTCCAGCGGACCATCATGCCTTCATGCTGTATAGCAGCCACCATCCCGAAATTAGCCTGAAATAATTTAGGGAAAGCGCGGGGAACGTAAATCAGGATGGTTAGATGAAGACTGGAACCTCCGTCCTCCCGAACACAAGCCCACTGTGTTTGAAACAGTGCTGCCACATTCGGTTTATCCCTAGTGCACAATGCTGTTCTGCAAATAAGGTATTTGTTATTTTGTTTTTAGAGAATTCGCGTTACCAAGTTTGTTTGGTTGGGTTTATAAACGTAAATAAGTGGTTAATTTTAGGCTTAGAGGGTACCTATATAGCCTATTAGTAAACAATGCGAAATGTGTTCAGAAACGCAATTTAGAAAACATTAATTACACTATTATGGGGAGAATAGACACTACAGAAACTAGAAGCTGCTTTGTTTTAACGAAATTTGTACTGTTAGGAAAAATTAAATAGACTTTTCAATGTTTACGTCACGTAAAATTTTGATCTACCCAGCGGGTGTTGGAATTTCAAATTACACTGCTCGCTACGAAGGAAAAGCACATTAGGAACTTAAATACTCCCTTGCATAACAAGAACGGATACTACAGCAAGAACACAAAACAAAGTAGATTTAAGTTTAACACTATTTATTATTTTGTGAAAGAAGTATAACTTACCTACGTACCTCACTCGGCGGCCATCTTTGCAGACCTTCATGCATATGATGTATTCCTGTGTAGTCACGGTTGTCGTCACAATATATCTTCTTGGATCAGCAAGTTTTTTGGGCATGACATAAATAACGTAAATTTATTATTGTGAACATTAAGTTGGGCCAATGCGTAATTCCTTAGCAGTCTGCAATGACATTTATGTTGCATAATGCTACGTTTACAAAATGCTCAGTTATACACGTCTGACAAGAGGGAGAGTTCTTTTTATCATACAGATGCAGGAAACTACCTCACCTCTCATTTATTATTAGGAATGACGACAATCCTGTAGCCAAATGTAATTATTCATCCAGTACGATAACCTATTAAGCATCTGTTGGAATGTAGGATTAGCTTCGTATTATGATCGCCACAGGTGTTGTGAAAAGCAGCGTTTGGTCCTCGTAGCCGCGTCAGAGCCGCCCTAAACGTAGGTGAAGGGGGCCATGAAACGGAGAGCGGGGAAGAGGGAGAGACTAGAAGAAGTGGGCTACACCAACGGCGGCGACTGAGGCCAAAAATTTCCCAAGATAAATGGTTTATTGTGGCTGATAAGTGCCAGCGAGAAAATTTAATGGGAACCGACAGGGGAGACTGAAGCGAGGTGGAAAAGTAATCTGGCGCGAAAGAAATACGAGGATTCTTTCAGCGAGAGGAAACAGGGAGGGAAAAAAATGGAAGGCGCTCGGAGAAGTTCTCCTCACAACAGCAACACATCTCGTGAAAGATATATGAGCCGCCGATCCATTACGGGCGGTAACTTCTCACAACAGATGTGATTCAATTAGGTGGCTCCCACCCCCTTGCCACAGACCGATGGCGAACCAACACGAGAGAATAGCGGCTCATGTTTGGTGCTATCGATTGCCACTCATCTGATGACGACTGTTCCACAGAAACTTATTTCGTAGCTGTGAGCAGTGGCGGGAACCACTAAACAGGTCCGACGTATTTTGTCCATAAGTGCCAGCGTTTTTCCATAAGTTTAATAACCACAACAGACGCGTTTAACAAGGACTTTACTCACCACCAGCAGATTCTCCTTCACTATTTACAACAGTCTGCCAACGCTGGGCAACTTTTCGATTCCGCGACTGTGGAATCCACGTGGCTTTGAGGCGACGACCTCGTCGAACCATCTTCGGAGCACATTTTCATCCGGTCTGAAATTCCTTGAGGGGGCAAGGTTAGATGAACAAGGTGGGTGAGGAATGCCGTGCCAACCCAACTCCTGTACAGTGCTTTTTGTCAATTTATCAGGATGCGAGCGGGCGTCATGGTGGAGCATCATCAGTTCACATAGTTGTTATTGAATTGCGTCTGCGAGACGTCACTGTTGTTGAAAATTAATGGTTAGCAGTGATGGTTACACCTCGGGAAAGCAGTTAGTAGTACACTACCCCATCTCTATTCTACAATATGCACATAACGAGCACCTTGGTCACCATCAGTATACTCTCCTTCACTATTTACAACAGTCTGCCAATGCTGGGCAACTTGTGGTCTTCTTACGTGGAGTTGCTGCTTTGTTTGAGCTCGTCTGTTCCATTCTTTTCCTTAATTTAGCATAAAGACAACATTTCTCGTCACAAGTAACAATAAAAGATAGGAAAGGTCTGTGTTCTTCACGAGCCAATTGTTTACGAGCAAGCAGAGATGGACATACTGCCACCCGCTGATTTTTGTGATTTTGGCCTACATCATCCTGTACCCATACACCCGATTTTTGAACCTTCCACACTGCATGCAAATTTCTCACGATGGTGAAATAATCACAGTTCATCACATCCTCCAGTTCTCGAGTACACTGGCTTGTGTCAGAGTGGATTAAAACGTACAAACTATCTTGATCAAACCCTGAAGTTCTTCCTGAACATGGACAGTCACTAACGTTAAAACAATCCTCCTCAAAGAGAGAAAATCATTTTCTTGCCGTGCTCTGTCCAACGGCACTTTCCTCATACACGGCGCAATTGTTTGTAGCTGACTCCGCTGCTATCACCGCTCTACCGAACTCAAGCATCAGAAAGTGTAGGAAATCTTCCGATTTCTCCATTTGACACTCGATTTTCTTGCGTCCACAGCTCCACTTACTCTCTTCAAATGACAATATGTAAACGCAAATAGCAACAGTAAACAACAAATAAAAACGACAATCGATGAATAAAACTTTAGAAACTGGAATACCAACATCGAAAACAAAACCGCTACGCCCGCATCTCGTGGTCGTGCGGTAGCGTTCTCGCTTCCCACGCCCGGGTTCCCGGGTTCGATTCCCGGAGGGGTCAGGGATTTTCTCTGCCTCGTGATGGCTGGGTGTTGTGTGCTGTCCTTAGGTTAGTTAGGCTTAAGTAGTTCTAAGTTCTAGGGGACTTACGACCACAGCAGTTGAGTCCCATAGTGCTCAGAGCCGTTTGAACCATTTGAACCAAAACGGCTACGAATTCATGCGCCATACTAATATATATGTGAAGAGCGAAAGTTGTTTGGCTGAAATTACTTATTTATTTAATCTCGTCAAGGCAATCTCTTACATCGGACCAGGTTTCCACACAAGCAGTACTTTTTTAATCATAGTTATCTACGATGTAACCATTTTAATAGCTCAAATAGTATGACGATTATGAGTGTGTATAGAGAGGATATAAGTAATACTGTGTGTGAACTAATATAGTTAATACTGACAGTACTTGTCCTACTGCTAATAGTGATAACATTAATAATAATAATATTATAATACTAATGATATTGGCAATGATGATTGTGGCAGACATAAAAAGAATTTATAGGTGCACAAAATAGTTGATGTCTGATATAGCGAGTTCTGGTTAAAGTAAATTTAAGAACTCTGGGAAATGATAAATATCTGGTTGGAAAGAAATATATACAAGGGTAACGAATGCGTGCAAGGACTACTTTAATCATTATTGTTGATTTAATAGATACGTCATTAACTGTCTTCTGAAAATGTAGACGTTATTCAGTTCTCAAATATACTGTGGGAGGTTGTCTCAGAGTTGGGTTCCTGCTACTGAGAAGGACTTCGAGAAAGTGGCTAAATGATGGATTGGGGCAGAAGGGGTTGTGCTCTGATGGGAGCGGCAGTTCACTGTTGTTCTGACAACAGCGGTAAGGTCGAGGAGAGATACGGGGCACAGTGTACGTTAATAAGTCAGCAGAGGAGACAGAGGGTATGGAAATCTCTGCGCTTGACTGCACAAACCCAGGACAGCTGTGCAAATGATTGTTAAATATGATCAAAGAGTCGAACATCACAGATGTATCGAACACCGTGTTCCAGGCACCTTGAGCTTTCCTCAGATTGGTCTAGCACGATAACACCGCTCTGATGAAAAGTTGGAAGTTTAAAACTGTATGCACAACTTTCTTCTTCAGGTGAAGAGGGACGAGCTTTGCATATTTTTGTAGGGCATGGAGAGATGCTAATGCATTCTTGCACCTTGCGATTATGTGCTCAGTCGAATTTAGATTTTCATCTATTGTTACTCCTATACTATTTGCAGAAGGAGAGTATTTAATATTTGTTCCATTTAGGGTTAAAGATGGTAGAGATTCCCGCTAGTGCCGCTTCGCTTTTGATGGGCTGAGTTTTAATCCTCGGTCCTGAGACCATTTTGATCGTGTACACAGGTCGGTACTGAGATTCTCTATTACTGTCTTCAGAATTATTATTGATTTTTTCTCTTAAATACAGCTGGAGGCCATCAGCGTATATGTGGTATTTGCAGCAGAACGAAACTGACGACACATCATTGACATACAATGAAAAGAATATAGGACCTAGTACCGAGTGCGGGGGGGAGGGGGGGTGGGAGGGTGGCGATAGTCGCCTCTTGTATATTCATGGCAATCTTTAGATCATCTGCTGCCTTCATCAAAGCAGATGTTTACGGAAACCAGATCGGTGTCCGTCCAGTAGGTAGTTTGTTACCTGAATGAGATTTTTACTCTGCAGTGGAGTGTGCGCTGATATGAAACTTCCCGGCAGATTAGAACGGTGTGCTGGATCGAGACTCGAACTCGGGTCCTTTGCCTTTCTCCGGCAATTGCTTTATCTTCAGAGCTACCCATGCACGACTCACGCTCCGTCCTCACAGTTTCACGACCTAGTCCTGAGTTCGAGTCTCGGTCCGGCAAAAGCTTCAGTTTCGTAGCTGGTCGTGGACTGTATTCTATTTTGAGAATGCAAATAGGTCAGTAATGACAGGGTGCTGTCGCTATGTTCTTCTTAAGTAGTGCCTTAACTATTCTTTGTTTCCAGACCTCAGGGAAAACACTTGTGGTTAATGAGTGATTGAAGGTACCTGTTATACTAGGCATTAGTGGGTCAATAATAAGCTTCATCATTTGGACTGTGATGGTTGCTGAACAGATACGCATGATAGCATTTTTGAAAGTATTGCAAGTAACATGCTTCAGACAGAATTTTTCGGGGCTAGAATCGTTCACTCCTTTGCAGTAATCAATGACTCTGTTCCTTTTATGGTTTAGTTGTGGTTGCACATAATGTCAACTACTGGTTTAGTTCTTCTGCTGGGACAGTTGGATCAGCTGCAGCTTTTACTTTGCCCGTACCAAGGGCACGCAGCTCAGTTAAGTGGTTGTCGTCATTTTGCAGTCAGTGGACGCATAAGGAAGATTTATTCCTGACAACTGCCAGTGGAACAGCGATTAGTACAATAATCGAAAAGGGTACGGTTTGGTCTGTAGTCAGAACCTGTTAATTTTGCCTATTGGCTACCGATTGGGGTACTCAGTACAACCCTCAGGCCATCCCCTGGCCTGCACCCATCACGCCCGCTTGCCAGGTATGTGTGTCAACAGTAAAAGAAAGCGTGTGGATGTGTATGTTGACACATTTACTTGCTACTGCTACGGTACCGATACATGTATTCCATTGTCAGGGGTATTACAACAATTTCGCCTATAACTTGCGAGTAGGTCGTTCGTGGACCAGAGTGTCCTCGTTTATACTCCTCCATCACGACTTCAAAGTTTGTATCTCCGTTAGGAAATCTCCTTGTGGGTAAGGACACTGTTCCATACCACGATGTGCCTATAGTGAAAATTATGGTTTTCTCGACGAGTTCAATACGTACTACAACACTTTTTATTCTTCTATAAGCCTTCTAACAGCCGTGTACCGCAAGTCTCTAGAGGAACGGAAGGTTCCAAATGATTGGAAAAGAGCACAGGTAGTCCCAGTCTTCAAGAAGGGTCGTCGAGCAGATGCGCAAAACTATAGACCTATATCTCTGACGTCGATCTGTTGTAGAATTTTAGAACATGTTTTTTGCTCGAGTATCATGTCGTTTTTGGAAACTCAGAATCTACTATGTAGGAATCAACATGTATTCCGGAAACACCGATCGTGTGAGACCCAACTCGCTTTATTTGTTCATGAGACCCAGAAAATATTAGATACAGGCTCCCAGGTAGATGCTATTTTTCTTGACTTCCGGAAGGCGTTCGATACAGTTCCGCACTGTCGCCTGATAAACAAAGTAAGAGCCTACGGAATATCAGACCAGCTGTGTGGCTGGATTGAAGAGTTTTTAGCAAACAGAACACAGCATGTTGTTATCAACGGAGAGACGTCTACAGACGTTAAAGTAACCTCTGGCGTGCCACAGGGGAGTGTTATGGGACCATTGCTTTTCACAATATATATAAATGACCTAGTAGATAGTGTCAGAAGTTCCATGCGGCTTTTCGCGGATAATGCTGTAGTATACAGAGAAGTTGCAGCATTAGAAAATTGTAGCGAAATGCAGGAAGATCTGCTGCGGATAGGCACTTGGTGAAGGCAGTGGCAACTGACCCTTAACATAGACAAATGTAATGTATTGCGAATACATAGAAAGAAGGATCCTTTAATGTATGATTATATAATAGCGGAACAAACACTGGTAGCAGTTACTTCTGTAAAATATCTGGGAGTATGCGTGCGGAACGATTTGAAGTGGAATGATCATATAAAATTAATTGTTGGTAAGGCGGGCACCAGGTTGAGATTCATTGGGAGAGTCCTTAGAAAATGTAGTCCATCAACAAAGGAGGTGGCTTACAAAACACTCGTTCGACCTATACTTGAGTATTGCTCATCAGTGTGGGATCCGTACCAGATCGGGTTGACGGAGGAGATAGAGAAGATCCAAAGAAGAGCGGCGCGTTTCGTCACAGGGTTATTTGGTAACCGTGATAGCGTTACGGAGATGTTTAACAAACTCAAGTGGCAGACTCTGCAAGAGAGGCGCTCTGCATCGCGGTGTAGCTTGCTCGCCAGGTTTCGAGAGGGTGCGTTTCTGGATGAGGTATCGAATATATTGCTTCCCCCCTACTTATACCTCCCGAGGAGATCACGAATGAAAATTAGAGAGATTAGAGCGCGCACAATGGCTTTCAGACAGTCGTTCTTCCCGCGAAACATACGCGACTGGAACAGGAAAGGGAGGTAATGACAGTGGCACGCAAAGTGCCCTCCGCCACACACCGTTGGGTGGCTTGCGGAGTATAAATGTAGATGTAGATGTAGATGTAAGTTAGTTTTATTCATGATTACAAAACAAAATATGATTCCCCAATCTTCTGACTACGAAACCTTATTCTTGAACATTATTCAGTGTGGCGGCCTTATGCCACCTTACTGAGAGGGCGTCTGTGCCTCCATGGTATCACTCAGTGGAGTGGTAAGGACGCTGCTGGTGCAATTTTGATATCAGATTGATGCAAATTATCTAAATTGATCACTTAATTACGCCCCTTACCCACATCCACCACATATGAGGTCATGTGTTTCCCTTGGGCAGAACATGGGTCCTCAGACCCTCCCCTCACTCCACCTCTCCCTCTCCCCCTCCCCTCTCCTATACCCACCTAACCTATGGCCGGAAATTTCGAACATTGGTGGAAATTTCAAATTTTGGCGGGAACTTCTTTGTCCCAGGACTCTGTTGGCCTCTTGTTATAGTAGGGCGTTCCATTCGTCCACCAGTTCGTTTGACAAATGCTGCAGGAGTACCACGCATCATCGATGGGATTCATCTCGGGGAAACGGTACAATCTCAGACATGCCCAGTTACAAGGACTCCCCATCTGCACTGTTTGACGCGATTGTCCGTTGTCGTTCGTAAAAGTGAAGACGCGATCGGATGCACCCCCGAAAAGATGCACGTTGGGAAGGGGCACAGCTTTACAAAAACGTTTACCGGTTAGTGCGTCGTGTTCAGAGACTTGGAGATCAATACGCCGATGCAACGTTATGCCTTACCACACCACAACGCCTGCAACATGAAAACGATAATGTTTTACAATGTTCCTTACGTGTTCAGAGATTTGGAGGTCAATACACCGATGCAACGTTATGCCTTAACACCAGAATGCCTGCAACATGAAAACGATAATGTTTTACAACGTTCCTTGTTACAATATGCAATTCTATCTCTCGCCATATGAGTGTACGTCCAACATCGCCGAATATGATAGTTTTGGTGCTGCACCTCTTTCTGAGCTCAACATCTCACTCATTATGGAGGGATGCTGACTCAGTTTTTGAGGATGGCAGATGGGAAGTAGCGGTACAATGGCGCAGAGGTCACCAGTGTGTGTGTGTGTGTGTGTGTGTGTGTGTGTGTGTGTGTGTGTGTGTGTAGTGAGTGAAGTGTTATAAAATAATGTGTGTATAGTGTGTGCAGTGACTGATAGTGAGATATGAGTGAACAATGTGGCATTACATTATTTAGTATGTTATTTGTGAAAAAAACTTATTGTATACCAGGAGCAAATCTAATGATTGTGTCTAAATAGAAGTCTGTAAATATATGTGTATACGAATTAGCTTATTATAAATTGATCTAAATTTGTAAATACTTTGACATGTCCTATATCCTCGTAAAAAGAGATCTAAGGATGAATAAAGCTACTACTACTACTACTACTACCACTATCTGTTATGGTGTGGGCACACATGGTGCCGCACTTGCGCATCGCTGACAAATATTTGAACACAGTCCACTCACTTGGCAACATATAGTTGTGACTCTGTACTTCTTTACTAAGAGTGTTTTTTCAGGGTTTACTCGGCACTGGCTTCATTTCTATGGATGACAATGCGCGACCGCATCGAACTGCGCAGGTGGAGAAGCATTCTGAACGAGAGGATGTTCGGCGAATGGACTGGCTTGGCCGATCCTCCGGCTTATATCGACCACTTGTGGGATGCATTCCAGGGACATATTGCAGCACGTTCATATGCATCTACGACACTCCAGATGTCGTCAGCTTCGTCGATGGAGGAGTCGAACGGCTCACAACAAGAACTCCTTACCGACCTTCTTAACAGCATGGGAGCGCGTTGTAGAGCATTCTTAGCCGTCATCGTGATCATAAACTCTGTTGACAACAATGTCCAGCCTTTCGTAACGACCAGCGGACCATCATGAACTGCGATGCCTTCACTTTAATTACAGGGTTATTGCAAATGATTGAAGCGATTTCACAGCTCTACAATAACTTTATTATTTGAGATATTTTCACAATGCTTTGCACACACATACAAAAACTGAAAAAGTTTTTTTAGGCATTCACAAATGTTCGATATGTGCCTCTTTAGTGATTCGGCAGACATCAAGCCGATAATCAAGTTCCTCCCACACTCGGCGCAGCATGTCCCCATCAATGAGTTCGAAAGCATCGTTGATGCGAGCTCGCAGTTCTGGCACGTTTCTTGGTAGAGGAGGTTTAAACACTGAATCTTTCACATAACCCCACAGAAATAAATCGCATGGGGTTAAGTCGGGAGAGCGTGGAGGCCATGACATGAATTGCTGATCATGATCTCCACCACGACCGATCCATCGGTTTTCCAATCTTCTGTTTAAGAAATGCCGAACATCATGATGGAAGTGCGGTAGAGCACCATCCTGTTGAAAGATGAAGTCGGCGCTGTCGGTCTCCAGTTGTGGCATGAGCCAATTTTCCAGCATGTCCAGATACACGTATCCTGTAACGTTTTTTTCGCAGAAGAAAAAGGGGCTGTAAATTTTAAACCGTGAGATTGCTCAAAACACGTTAACTTTTGGTGAATTGCGAATTTGCTGCACGAATGCGTGAGGATTCTCTACCGCCCAGATTCGCACATTGTGTCTGTTCACTTCACCATTAAGAAAAAATGTTGCTTCATCACTGAAACAAGTTTCGCACTGAACGCATCCTCTTCCATGAGCTGTTGCAACCGCGCCGAAAATTCAAAGCGTTTTACTTTGTCATCGGGTGTCCGGGCTTGTAGCATTTGTAAACGGTAAGGCTTCTGCTTTTCAAGCACGACATACGCTTTCTCGGCTCCTGTCGCCATTTTGCCTCACTGCGCTCTCGAGCGCTCTGGCGGCAGAAACCTGAAGTGCGGCTTCAGCCGAACAAAACTTTATGAGTTTTTCTACGTATCTGTAGTGTGTCATGACCATATGTCAATGAATGGAGATACAGTGAATTTATGAAATCGCTTCAATCATTTGTAATAGCCCTGTACTATGTTTGAATAAACGTGGCATTACTGCGTGTTTCATTGTATAGGCCTATTTCTTTCAGTTACACTCTCTGCCATACTGTAGGAGTTCCTTTCATGTATGGTCCAATTCCATCGAGCTGTGTTACTTGGCAGCGACACATTATACGAAAGCTCCTTTCGTCTGTAAGATGTGGACACTGGCATTTGACTATGGACTTAAGTAATTGCACGAAAAGAGACTCAGATATCCATTCCTGTTCAATTACAATGTTGGCAACAAATCACTACTATGTAACAAATGTAAGCGTGACACTTGAACAAGTGGTGCTAAGCAGCTTCCAAAGCTTGGAAATATCTCATTTTTATATATGAAGACCTCGGCTGTGCACAGTGTTAAAGGACAATTGATCACAAGAGTTATTGGACGTAAAACATAATCTGTTAGACGTAGCGCCGTTACGGCGTATCTATAGAAGTCGGGCGGTAGAAGATAGCTCCGTAAAGACGATGAGTGAGTTTCTGTGACAGATAACGCTACGATCCAACAGCAGTTCCAAGTAGTAACTGCTGTGGCCGAACGATTTCGCTACCGTCCAGACTAATCCTAAACAGAGTTTTTTGGTAATTAAACGTTATAGTATATCCTTTATTAATTATCGTTGATTTAATATGTTTTGTTATTAGTGTAAATGAAGGTGCGAATCTGAAGTAATATGACAAATGAACATTGTTGCGTCTATAAAGAGAGTTTATGTTGGCGTGAGAACTGTATCCAAAAAGCGTGAGTGAGTCACATGCTCAGGGGAAATTTGTAATGTATAAAACGCCCGTTGATGGTACTGGGAAAAACAGGAACATGCTGGTACAATTTAGTTCGGTAAAGAGGGGATTATTTTAATATTTGTTGGTTTTCTAAATTTCGTCATTTAATAAATCACTCCCAAAAGATGTTACGTCGTGACTGGTTCATAGTAAAAGACTTGGCATAGCACGTGTTTGATAGTGATACCTCATTGGCTAAGGTGTATCCCAGCGAATCAGAATAGAGTAAATATTTTGTGGTCTATTGAATTACTTTATGGAATCGAGAAGAGATTCGGAGATAGTGTTGTCAGCTCAGCAGATTTTCCGCTGGTTCATTCATATTTGTATTCCATAAAGCTGGTAAATGTTCTTCTCAGCCGACAACCGGAAATCTGGCTGATTCCTTGTATTGTTGTAGTTTCGTACATTAAAAACGACTGATTAATTTAAGTTAATTAACCTTAATTCACATTGTTGTAAAATACTAACATTTAAACAACTATTGACTTATTTTAAAAAATTAATTCAATTACTATTACAGATCGACATTTAGAAGAGGCAGCTTCGTACATTCTTTGACAAGCAGTATTCTGATTATTATTGCCTACAGCGTGACATCTGATGCAATAATAGCCTGCAGCAGGCTAACTGTGGATTACTTGAATAAACAATCGCACTTGCTGCAATACAGTCTGCAGTGCTACTATAGCCATTCTTATTATCAACAATACATTGGAAGCAGTCTCTAATCGTTTTCGGTGCATTTGTTTAACTGTTTTCACCTTGAATAAAAAGTCACTTTTCTCAGACGTTTGTAAGTTTTGTTGAAGATGGCGAACAAACCTCCAAATACCAACAATAAGAGAAGAACGGTTAAAAGATGAAGAGTTAAATGTCAGGATTCGGAATGTTCCGACAGATAAAGATTCGATATACTTACTGTTAATGCATTCTCAGTTGCAAGGATTCGGGACTGAGAGGTCATTCGATTCAGATTGAATCGAATAAGTATGTGAAAGCGGCTATACCATTTTCCTTGCTAGAGAATCTAAGTTCCATCGGTCAAAACAGCTAGAGCCGCGACCGGCATGATACACTCCTGGAAATGGAAAAAAGAACACATTGACACCGGTGCGTCAGACCCACCATACTTGCTCCGGACACTGCGAGAGGGCTGTACAAGCAATGATCACACGCACGGCACAGCGGACACACCAGGAACCGCGGTGTTGGCCGTCGAATGGCGCTAGATGCGCAGCATTTGTGCACCGCCGCCGTCAGTGTCAGCCAGTTTGCCGTGGCATACGGAGCTCCATCGCAGTCTTTAACACTGGTAGCATGCCGCGACAGCGTGGACGTGAACCGTATGTGCAGTTGACGGACTTTGAGCGAGGGCGTATAGTGGGCATGCGGGAGGCCGGGTGGACGTATCGCCGAATTGCTCAACACGTGGGGCGTGAGGTCTCCACAGTACATCGATGTTGTCGCCAGTGGTCGGCGGAAGGTGCACGTGCCCGTCGACCTGGGACCGGACCGCAGCGACGCACGGATGCACGCCAAGACCGTAGGATCCTTCGCAGTGCCGTAGGGGACCGCACCGCCACTTCCCAGCAACTTAGGGACACTGTTGCTCCTGGGGTATCGGCGAGGACCATTCGCAACCGTCTCCATGAAGCTGGGCTACGGTCCCGCACACCGTTAGGCCGTCTTCAGCTCACGCCCCAACATCGTGCAGCCCGCCTCCAGTGGTGTCGCGACAGGCGTGAATGGAGGGACGAATGGAGACGTGTCGTCTTCAGAGATGAGAGTCGCTTCTGCCTTGGTGCCAATGATGGTCGTTTGCGTGTTTGGCGCCGTGCAGGTGAGCGCCACAATCAGGACTGCATACGACCCAGGCACACAGGACCAACACCCAGCATCATGATGTGGGGAGCGATCTCCTACACTGGCCGTACACCACTGGTGATCGTCGAGGGGACACTGAATAGTGCACGGTACATCCAAACCGTCATCGAACCCATCGTTCTACCATTCCTAGACCGGCAAGGGAACTTGCTGTTCCAACAGGACAATGCACGTCCGCATGTATCCCGTGCCACCCAACGTGCTCTAGAAGGTGTAAGTCAACTACCCTGGCCAGCAAGATCTCCGGATCTGTCCCCCATTGAGCATGTTTGGGACTGGATGAAGCGTCGTCTCACGCGGTCTGCACGTCCAGCACGAACGCTGGTCCAACTGAGGCGCCAGGTGGAAATGGCATGGCAAGCCGTTCCACAGGACTACATCCAGCATCTCTACGATCGTCTCCATGGGAGAATAGCAGCCTGCATTGCTGCGAAAGGTGGATATACACTGTACTAGTGCTGACATTGTGCATGCTCTGTTGCCTGTGTCTATGTGCCTGTGGTTCTGTCAGTGTGATCATGTGATGTATCTGACCCTAGGAATGTGTCAATAAAGTTTCCCCTTCCTGGGACAATGATTTCACGCTGTTCTTATTTCAGTTTCCAGGAGTGTATGTTTGCCATTACACTTAGGTGACCCCGTAATATCGTTCGGACCTCCTTCTGCCCTGCGTGGTGTAGCAACTCGAAGTGGCATGGACTCAACAGGTCCCTGGAAGCCCCTGCAGAAACAGTGAGCCATATTGCCTCTATACTGTCCACAATTGCGAAAGCGTTGCCGGTGCAGGATTTTGTGCACGAACCGACCTCTTGATAGTGTCCTATAAATATTCGATAGGATTCATGTCGGGCAATACGGGTGGCCAAATCATTCGCTCAAACTCTCCAGAACGTTCTTCCAACCAATCGCGAACAGTTGTGGCCCGGTGACACGATGCATTGTCGTCTATAAAAATTCCTTTACAGTTTGGGAACATGAAGTCCATGAGTGGCTGGAAAGTAGTCAAACATAGCCCTGTCCAGTCATTGATCGGATTAGAGGACCCTGTCCATGATCCCATGTAAACACAGCCCTCACCGTTA
The DNA here is from genome assembly GCF_023864275.1 of Schistocerca cancellata. Classification (NCBI taxonomy): domain Eukaryota; kingdom Metazoa; phylum Arthropoda; class Insecta; order Orthoptera; family Acrididae; genus Schistocerca; species Schistocerca cancellata. The sequence continues at coordinate 1,133,034,001 of NC_064627.1, read as the reverse complement.
CAGACCCGCCACCAGCTTTCCCAGTGCCTTCTGGACAACTTGGGTCCACGGCTTCGTGGGATCTGCACGGCACTTGAACCCTACCATCAGCACTTACCAACTGAAATCGGAACTCGTCTGCACCAGCCCACGGTTTTCCAGTCGTCTAGGGTCCAACCGATATGGTCTTGTGCCCAGGAAAGGCGCTATAGGCGATGTCTGTTGTTAACAATGGCACTCGCGTGGATCATCTGCTGCTGTAGACCATTGACGTGGAATTTCGCATCCTAACGCATACGTCCGCCGTGCGTCCCACATTCATTTATGCGGTTAATTCGAACAGTGTTGCTTGTCTGTTAGCACTAACAACTCTACACAAAAGCCGCTGCTCTCTGTCGTTAATTGAAAACCGTCGGCCACTTTGTTGTCCGTGGTGAGAGGTAACGCCTGAAATGTGGTATTTTCGGCACACTTTTAACATTGTAGATCTCGGAATACTGAATTCCCTAACGATTTCCGAAATGGAATATCCCATGCGTCTAGCTGCAGTTGCCATTTCGAGTTGAAGGTCAGTTAACTTCCGTCGTGCGGCCGTAATCACGTCAGAAACCTTTTCATATGTATCACCCGAATACAAATGAGAACTCCGCCAGTGCACTGACCTCTTATACCTTGTGTTCACGGTATTGCCGCCATCTGTATATGTGCGTATCGCTATCCGTTGACTTTAGTAACGCCAGTGTATATCTACAGCTACGTGATTACTCTACTATTCACAATAAAGTGCCTGGCAGAGGGTTCAATGAACCACCTTCATGCTGTCTCTCTACCGCTCCGCTCTCGAACGGCGCGGGGGAAAAACGAGCACTTATATTTTTCTGTGCTAGCCCTTATTTCTCTTATTTTATCGTGACGATCATTTCTCCCTCTGTAGGTGGGTGCCAACAGAATGTTTTCGCAAGCGGAGCAGAAAACTGGTGATTAAAATTTCATGAGAAGATCCTGTCACAACGAAAAACGCCTTTGTTTTATTTATTGCCACTCCAATTCACGTATCATGTCTGTTGCACTATCTCCCCTACTTCGCGATAATACAAAACCTGCTGCCCTTCTTTGTAATTTTTCGATGTCATCCGTCAGTCCCATCTGATGCGAATCCCACACCCCACAGCAATACTCTAGAATAGGGTGGACAAGCGTAGTGTAAGCAGTCTCTTTAGTAGATCTGTTGCACATTCTAAGTGTTCTGACAATGAATCGCAGTCTTTGGTTGGTTGTACCCGCAACATTATCTATGCGATCGTTCCAATTTAGGGTATTTTTAATTGTAATCCCGAAGTGTTTAGGTAAATTTACAGCCTTCAGATTTGTGTGACTTACCGTGTAATCGAAATTTACCGGATTTCTTTTAGTACTCACGTGAATAACTTCACGCTTTTCTTTATTCAGGGTCAACTGCCAATTTGCACACCATACACGAGTTTCATCTAAACCATTTTCCAATTCGTTTTGGTCATTTTTAAAAAAACGGTTAATGACAGCACCATCTGCAAACAATCTAAGACTTCTACTCAGATTGTTTCCCATGTCGTTAATACAGATCAGGAACAATAGAGGGCCCATAAGACTTCCTTGAGGAACGGCGGATATTATTTCTGTTTCATTCGATTACTTTCCGTCTGCTACTACGAACTGTGACCTTTCTGACAGGAAATCACGAATCCAGTGGCACAACTGACGCGATATTCCATAGGCACGCACTTTGGTTAGAAGACGCTTGTGAGGACTGGTCTCGAAAGCCTTCTGGATATCTAAAAATATGGAATCAATTTGACATCCGACATCGATAGCACTCATTACTTCACGACTATAAAGACCTAGTTGTGTTTTGCAAGAACGATATTGTCTGAATCCGTGCTGCCTACGTGTCAATAAATCGTTTCTTTCGAGGTACTTCATAATGTTCGAATACAGTATATGTTCCAAAACCCTACTGCAAATCGACGCTAGTGATATGGGCCTGTAATTCAACGGGTTACTCCTACTTCCCTTTTTGGGTATTGGTGTGACTTGAGCAATTTTCCAGTCTTTAGGTACGGATCTTTCTGTGAGCGAGCAGTTGAATATAATTTCTAAATGCGGAGCTATGCAGGCTATGTATGCATTGCGCTATACAGCGTGTTGTTCGTCTTAGTGAGCTGAACAGTGGTTCCAAATAAGTGATCTTAAAACACATTTCACAAAATACAGTTAAATAAAAAATAAAATACATCCACACTTTAAAGTTTTGTTGAACAGTAATGTTGGTGACTGTTAGAGATTGACTCAGGTGATGCAAGAACAATTGTTGAAGGTGTGAAAGCTATATGAGCTGACTTGGAACTCAATTTCGAGAAATCCTTTAGCATAGGCACAGACGACTCTTCTGTTCTGATCGACAAAGACAACAGAGTTTAATCCCTCCTTAAGCGAGGATTTTCTCGCCTGATCCACATACCACGTTTTTGCCACTCCATCCATCTGGACCTTTCTCGTTCTTGCAAAGAACAATTACCACCCTATCTGGAATTCTTTTTTTCAGAAATACGCAAATGGTTTCAATGCTTCTCGATAAGGAAAAGGCCTATAATGATCTGTATAACATACGTTGTGATGAGGATTCTTGTAAATCGCCGGATCACGGTGGATCTCATTTTGGCCCCTCTATGAAAGAGTACTTAAACAGTGGGAGGCTGTAACAGAGTACTTCACGGAAGCATCAGTGAACTAAACCTGCTGTACCGCTCAAACACTACATAAAACACATAGTAACAATAACAACAGTTTTTTTCATATTTCTTCGACCATTTCTGGGAGAGTGCAGCGTAGTTAATAAGACATTCCAGTCTAGAACTGCGACCACGAAGCTGCTGCCAGATCTAATTGTTTTAATCAGAACCCTTGTACAAATGGTAACTGTGAAAGGGTGTCAAGACAATCAGCTTTGGGTAAATCTTAAGAATTTTGTCCACCCTAAGCCACAAATGGGTTCCGCTTTCGTAAAGCAAGTACGATAGAAATTTTGCGTACCGTCGGTAGAATGAGTGTGGATACTGAAATGAGAATTTGTAAAATGTGAATTAACTTTATTGCACACCTTCACAGCGATCCCAATCCCGCCCCACGAAGATTGTCCAAGTGCTGCGTGTGAAATCACCTAAAGCCCAAGAAAACTGTTTTAGAAAATTAAGGACAATATTGCATTATTAAATTTGGAAATGGGTATCAGATCGGCCATCCTGTCTGACGTAGAAGTCCAGTGGCAGAAAATCGACTTTTTGGATTGGTAGAAATCTATATACTGTATAGAGCGGGATTTTGACCTGAAGAATCAAAATATGAGGAACTAAGCAAACATAAGCCTGTTAGTGAACCCTGCAATTTGGCTAGTGTACTTCCATCGCTGCCTTGATGAAATGCAGAAGGAGAGAGTTGCCTCAGTGAAACGAATATCGCCGGAAGTTCGTACAGGAAAAGGCTGAGGAACGCCATGATCAATTCTACTCTGACGATTCCTGCTGGCCTTCGGTGCCTCGAAGTGTGCTGTCACAACATTTAAGTTGAAGATGCAACTCTGAAAAAATAGGTAAGATTCCCAGTAACTGAATAACAGCAGAAATTTTTTAATATTTCTAGGTTTCTACACCCTTGCAAAATAAATATTGTTTGTTTCATAGATGCCATACAAGGCTACCGCAAGACTAGTGGCGATAAAACTGACAACTTAGGGCCCTCAGAATTGACACTGTTGTGGGTTGGCAGGAGAGCCAACACCGGGTACTAGAGCAAGCCGAAAGGCACGCGTTTTAGCTCACGCAGGCTGGCGTGAGGTCTGGAACAGGACAAGGAAATTAGACTTTAGAAAAACGGACGTAGCTGGTGGAACGCTTAACTTCAATCCATTAATTATGAGCGTCGCTCTTGACTGTACATGACTCAGTATCAATAGTAACTGGTAATGGCGCCTTGCTAGGTCGTACCAAATGACGTAGCTGAAGGCTACGCTAACTATCGTCTCGGCAAATGAGAGCGTATTTTGTCAGTGAACCATCGCTAGCAAAGTCGGTTGTACAACTGGGGCGAGTGCTAGGAAGCCTCTCTAGACCTGCCGTGTGGCGGCGCTCGGTCTGCAATCATTGATAGTGGCGACACGCGGGTCCGACGTATACTGACGGACCGCGGCCGATTTAAAGGCTACCACCTAGCAAGTGTGGTGTCTGGCGGTGACACCACAGACACAATTCGTGGAAGAAGAAGTGGATGGCACTGAAATACCTTTTTTTCATATGGTGTGAATTATTCCATTCAAAATTCACGTGCTGACATCGTAAAAATATTATCGTCATCTGGAAATGTTAATGTTTTGTAGTCCGAAGAAAGAAATGTTACGCAAATGAAAGAACGTTGTGCCTCTAATACCATTATCATACTCCTCACACAATTTTTTTTTCTGACCACTTCTAGCAGATTTTGAAGGTTGGTTAGGAGAAATATCTACCGCAGAGTTGCGGCCACTGTTCGGACTTCAATCACCATGACGGTAAGATGCGTGTATTAAGAGCTCTGAAAAGCGGTTACAGTTTTGCAGGATTTTGAGTTAAACTTGGCCATGGAATCTTGCAAAATAAACGCGGACGAGTAAGAAAGACGAATGAGCCAAGTTCCGGTTTTTCAGTGTAAACTGTGACTGTCGAATTAACAAAGTCCAAGTGCCATATCGTGCTAGCAGGGACTAAGAACTGAACGTTCGAAGGCATAGAGTTGTATATCTGAGCGAGCATTCTAAAACACATGTAACACCACAACTCCGTGGACCATCATACATTTTCTACGTCTTTAACGAAGTTTGCTTTATTAGTTGTGCTGAACATTATTCTTTTAAATATGATGTCAAGTTAGAAATGCTGTTTGTTATTTAAGAAAGAGAATACGCATGGAGTGTTAACATTTTGTAAGCAGACACGCTGACCTAGTCAGGGAAAAGCTATTGTCAAAGAGTGTAATAAATTGTAAATGCATTATCGCTGGACGTGCGAGCACGCCAAAGAAGTAGCAGTTCATCGCCGCGAGGAGACGATTGTTGTCGTTGGTTGTTTGTATACGCCGATGTGGCTATGGAAAAGTACGGAGACTAAAAGTCATTTTCCAAAGTGCGGAGCAGTGAAAATTGTAATGGGTGTTTTGGTGGATGTTTTATACGGGCCAGCTACGTGTATGGCATATATTGGGCAAAATACAAATGCAGCAAGAGTGATTCACATAGCACCAAGAGTACTGTGGGCCCTTGCTATTGGCTGTGGTATGGCAAGAAGATCCTATTTTACCGCTAAATTAAGCATCTCCACAAACCAACAGCATCATGAAGTGAAGTAAGATGTAGACTTTTTATAACTAGAAGTATGACAGGCTGACCAGCGTAGTTGAAATTTTTTGTTTAAATAACATTGTTTTCGTGCATATTGTCTCGTAAATAACTTTCCTAAGTCGTTATCCAAATAGTATCCATTTTATCCCTTTGTACGAACCAAGATAATCAGAAAATGAAGTTAACATTATTATATTAGATTATCGAAACATAATTTTTCCAACTTTTAGACAATTACGTGATAATGAAATCTTTGGCCACAGTATGCATAATGTCAGAAATAGGATGATGCGAAAGCCAGTATTTATTCATTTATTAAAAATAGAGTAACTTTCATTATAAAAAATTGGTAGTAAAACTTTACGTAACTCGGACACTGAATATCGTTGCCAAAGACCAGTTCCAGTTTGTGGCATAATTTATAACATTTATTACAAGGAAATATCAGAGTAACTGGTAGGGGCAGTCCTCACCAATGAGTAAATTCAATCTTTCTGCTTGCTACAATTACGACAGTCAGTATTACGGTGAGTAACGTAACAAAAACTTTTGTCGACAGCCAGTAAACAATCTTACTTTAATTGATCTTTGAAAATTAATATAATATGTTTTATGTCCCCAGAATGAGATTTTCACTCTGCAGCGGAGTGTGCGCTGATATGAAACTTCCTGGCAGATTAAAACTGTGTGCCCGACCGAGACTCGAACTCGGGACCTTTGCCTTTCGCGGGCAAGTGCTCAACCATATTTTTTTTTTTTTTTTTTTTCGGTTTCGTTCGTTGCATCTGCTCGGGGCGGACGTCGTAAGACATCCGTTCAAGTTCGTTGTTGATCGATTAACTCAGTTTTTTTATTACAGGGGGCTGCTAACCCTCTGACCGAACACGCTGAGCTACCGTGCCGGCAACCATCTGAGCTACCGAAGCTCGACTCACGCCCGGTCTCACAGCTCTACTTCTGCCAGTATCTCGTCTCCTACCTTCCAAACTTTACAGAAGCTCTTCTGTGAACCTTGCAGCACTTGCCCGCGTAAGGCAAAGGTCCCAAGTTCGAGTCTCGGTCGGGCACACAGTTTTAATCTGCCAGGAAGTTTCATATGTTGTATGTGTCTGCTGTTTCATTATTATTTGATTACTGTGACACGTGTGGTATGAAGTAGTTGAAAGTGTGCATTAGGTACTGTTCCTACGTTATGACGCCAATAACTATTCTTATGTAAGATTGCTCACGAGTACGTTTAAAGTGCAGTTTCAATTTAATTATTATTTTTCCTTTGAGGAACTGGCGACCGTTGCTTCTTTTCATTAATGGCAGACTCTGAAAACCTTTTTTTCCAAATTTTCCACTAACTACTATTAATTAGAACCTGGTTTACGTAATAAGAATGAATAAAGTTAACTGAACTTTGTTTGTAATCGTCATTGCTAGAATACTGAGCAGTGGCGATTCGGTTATAACTTCATCGACTTCTCTCGGTTTTGCATTATTCTTCGGAGTAGATGCCTTTTCCCCTCAGATTAGGGACTTTAGGTCCTATAGAAAGGCCTAATTATCCGGAGAGATAGAACGGTTTGCGGCGACGCGATTCTTTCCGTCCATTTACGACGAACCTGCACCTACCTGTGAAAATTGTCTCAGCAGATCATCAGTAGGGAAGCCGAGCGAAACCTACTGTATTCCGACGTGAACCAGACTGCAATTAAAGTCACTAATCTACGTTTCTGGAGACAGTTTTCACATTAAATGAAAGGTTGGAAATTTTGCCCTCAGTTAATATATTCTGAAACTTAGGTGAACAAGTATCACTGCCAAGCCCGTGCTAGTCTTAACACAGTCACTCACTATCCCTTTCACTCGCGTTAGCCAGTTTATGGTGTTGCATTTCCCGAAAACGTAATAGCTACAAATATACTGATTGTTTTAGATCGATAATGCTCGCCAAATATTAAGTCTGTCGGTACCAAATGCAGTCACAGTTTTTAGCCACCGACCTGCTCAATACGCCACGCGGAATATATGTCTTTTCTCGTCACAAAATTCACATAAAATTGGGAAATTTCTACACACACATCGGAATAATTATGCCGTCACTTTCCAACACTTTTGATGTATGAAACACTGCTAGATCCGGCAACTTATCATTTCCATCGGAACTACTACTACATACGTCCGATCTGTTTCATGGCTAGGCTTCGACTCTTCCCTAGAACACTCTTAAGTCTTCTCTAACAGCAGAGAAAAGCGCGCGAAGAATATTGCTTTACCATTGGTCAGTTTATTCAACAGCCAATAGCAAAACAACATTCTCCCGCGTCAGTCCGCGCTTTTTATCCATAACCAATCGCAAAATAGTAAACCTCACGACTGCACTTTTTACCGACGTAATTATCTAATATGCTGAAGTTTTGCTTATGCATAAAGTTATTTACTATTGTTATTTATACCTGAGTTAATTTTCCCTTTGCTATAAACTTACTTTACAAATCTATTCTACAAAAATCCCCATTGTTCACATCCATACTTCTTTGAAATGTTCCCACACTAAATCCTACTACACAACTCGTTAAACAATTATCTTCATATTAACCTTAAACCACACTCACGCTTCATTCATACTGCTAAAACACATTTATAACATTTTACATACACAAAATGACATAATAACACTTTGTGAAAATACTAGAACAGTTTATGAAAGACAATCGAAACTAAAATTACAGTCCCCCTATCCAATATTGTCCTCTATCGGCTGATAGATAAACTACGTGCGCGTCCAGTCTCGCGTCACCATCTGTCACTCTCCAGCTCTGACACACATCTCCCACTTAACCGCCTCCAAGGCAGGTTCGGCATATGGCGCTACGCCTCAGGTTGTACACACAACATTAGCTTGTAAACTTTTCGGTAACAGGATCGGTTAAATATCAGAAGCTGACTATGATGATTGATTGTGACTGCATGTGAATGTCGAAAAAGTAACATTAGATTAGCACGGACTTCAACGTGTTTCTGTATCGAGGGAGTAACAATACACTTAAGTTTTCACTCAATAACTGTCAGTTAGTAGCTCAGATATTCTGAGACTACACAGACTTTTGATTCCTTCTTTAAAATATTTCAGTGTGAATAGTTCTACTGCACCTCATCCAGTCGAGATACATTAACTCTTTTCCTAACAGGGCAGACGCGTGGACGGGAATACAGAAGCAGGGAAGTCAGTGGACGGGTATCTATAGCCGACACCACAACAACGCCGCCACAGTCTGAAATGCTTTATTTATATTATTTGATAGTACGTCGATAAATCAAGGAATGGTAGCCGTGCCCTAATTTCAGATTCTTGCTCGTGGCAAATATGTCAGGATGCGTGCATATCAAGAGTGGAGAATGCCAGAAACATGGCTGCCGGTAATAGCAATGAGTCCTGTGTTCATACCAGGAAAATACTTTTCAGGGATGATTTATTCGAAGATGATCTGTACGAATCTCACGGTGATGTGGGTAACTATAAGACAGATAAATATCCCGAATATATTTCTGGAAATATGACTCAAAAGTTGTTTCTAATTAAATAAATAAGAATATTTATTTAAATGCGTAAACAATGCTAAGTCGTGGCTTTTATCATAGTTCATATGAATTTCCGTTATAGTGCACTGACAGACATGTAAAGGGTCATACTAAATGTTGTTCACATGCTGTAGTTAGGTGCTTGCTAACATTAGTACTACGTCGCGCTGAATCATAATTTAATTTTTCAGATTTTTGTGCTTCATTATTGCAAAAATTGCTACCGTAAATGTCAGCATAAAATCCAGAAACAATTCAGGCTTTTTATATTTGTATTTTTGAGACACTTCACAGTAATTTTGCGTTAATTAGTCTAGCAAGTGAAGAGCCCTGAGAATAAGTAATTGCCAGTATCCACAGTAACTCCTAACCCATCTTATGTGCACGTTGTTTGCAAGTAAACAGTTAAGAACTGGCGAATTTTTAAGAACGATATTCTTATAACTATAATTTTAAAAAGATGTCGTTGTTGTAAATGTGTGTAAAAACAGTGACTTATCTGAAAACAAAACTTATTTCGCACGTACCTGAAAATTTTATTTATAACATTTTCTTGAAAATTTACCGCGAATTTTCTCGAAACAGCCAACTTTTCTCTTGCCACTGTTTACAGCCGAGGTACGTATTAGCGACATAAGATGGCATACAGAGATTACTTTTATTTATTTTGTTACCGGCCTAGTATGGGGCGCACGGCAATCATAAGCGGCATCTGCATTACACTTGAGATTTGTGTATTTTGGAAGATATTTTGTCTTCTGTAACGTAAACGAAGCTGGAGATGGGCCTAAACCTGATATTGGTTCGACAGTAAATAAATAAATAAATAAAATTAGTCTTTATTGCACAGGTTACAATATAAAGAGGTTGAACAGAACTATGCGAACACAGCGAGAAATGAGCACTTGAATATAAATCCAGATGCTAGAGAAGCCTGAAGGTAGCGCTGCTCCATTTGACTACGAATGCCACCTGTGCAATGCTCTTGGTATGCCCTATACCGACAATGTTAAATTTAGTTTATCAAAACTAGACGTGATTGTCTCAATGGGAATTCTGCGATCGTTCATTAAATAAAATATGGCGTTTCAGTCTTCGATCGCTATTCTTTATTTTCAGTTACCGGTTTCGGGCTAGTGACTTGGCTTCCCTGTGTTTCAGGAACATCTGTACCCATTGACATGAATCTTTTACAGGATATTAAAGTATGTGTTCTGAGTCTACTGAACTACAATAAATGCATTTCAGCCACTGCTTTTGGAAATACAACTTTTTAATTACACAGTTAAAATTTTGTGTACTTTTTTGTACGTCATCCTAAATAATTTTAATTATACATAACATTATGTTCTTCTTTTAGTTCAGTAGACGCAGGATATGCAATTTATTACTCCCTGAAAATTTGAATACTCTACTCGAAGTTTGTAACATTATGTGATTGTCTTATCATTTTAAATCATTCACTAATCGAGCAGTCGCTCGGCAGCAGCTACAGTTAGCAAATAATGTTGCGAGAATGTAAAAGGTGAACGACCTGTGACGTAACTTGTTTATTGTCGAAGCGCCGTCAGAGATGAGTGAGTTATTGACTTTGAAAACCGCGGCGCGAAAAAACGGACAGAAGAAGAACACTTTTACACATTTTTTTTTTTTTTTTGGAGGTACGAGATACTCTCCATGAACACTTACTCATTCTTCTCTTGTCTCTTGTGTCGGGCGCGCATGTCTTGCCGCCGTATTATTATCGTTAAAAATAATATTGTTTTTGTGAAAAGTGAATGTGTAATACTAAAAGTGCCTAGCAGTAGATTTATTGTGCGACGTGTATGTGAAAACGTCGAAGGAATTGTTTTCATTAAGAGAAGTGCCAGTCAAAACGGCATCCATGTTAAATCCTTCATTGGAGTGTAAGTTCGTCTATTAATTGCCATAAATTCAGACTTAAATGGAACTGGTGTATGGGCTATTTATTTAATGTAGAATCTATGTCTCACTCCTTCATGAAGTTATTTAATTTTCTTTATGTTTCTGCCAAATAGAGAGTTCACAGTCACGAATTCTTTCGTCGAGTTCGGACGGAAGTTGCATGCGGCGAAATACTTTCTCCGCGCCATATTCTACTGGTAAATGCATGATAAACTACGGTCCCTTAGGAAATTCATGTTGAGCTATCCAAAATAATTATATTTTGAATAGGCATTTACTCTCCTATGCAATGCAACTTCCGACTGATCAGACGACGAACGGGGACATTTATAACTGTATGTTTATGTATACACATTACGTAAACATATCGTTATAAGTTGTTTCTGAGATTTAGGGGAAAAATGCAACAGTAAATGCAAATTTCAGGAACGGCTTCTAAAGTTTCAAAATACTGAAACTCACTGAATATATGCTTCACTTTTTTTTATTTTTTGTTATTCAGAAGCACCCTACAACATATTTTATATCATCCTCTTCATTTTTTCCTTTTCTTCTTTCTCGACTCCTTAGTAGCTACCTGTGCTGCATACTCTGCTTTATCAATGCGAACCTTGTCCATGCCCCAACCCACACTTTAATGTTTTCATTCCAACAAAATTTTTTTTTTTGGTAATAGAGTCCATTTAAGATTATTGAACAACTCATTGGGATTTCGAGTCTGACCATGCAGACACTTCTTCAGTAGTTCAGAATTTGCCAGGTCTCTTTCAATAGGTTTTATGATATCTGTGACTGCTACTGGTGTGGAATGTTTATTGCTCTATGAACTGTTTGAGTACTGGGCATTGCGGTAATTCCACCAATAATCAGGAGCTCCATAGGCATACAAATGCAGCGCGAGCTGGAATTGAGAAACCACTCATCAATGATGCAAATTCCTGTAACAGCAAAACTTGGTGCTGAAGCTGTAAAGCATGTAGACTACTGTGGTCACTTGGTCGGATGAGTCTTGTTTCACGATGTTTCCAACTTTTGGGAGAATTTACATCCGATGAGAGTAATATGGCAGGGGTTCGGTTATATTTCGGGCAGCCGTATCATGGTGTATCCCGTGGACGTCATGGTTACCCTCCAGGGTCTCATTACTGCCAAGGATTATTTGACCATTTGGGCTGATCAGGACCATCCCGTGGTACTATGCTTGTTCCCTGATAGTGGTACTAAGTTTGCTCCTTAATTGTCATGCTCTGTTCCAAGGAGACATGGCCCCGTTCAAACAGCTCAGATCGTCCAGGACTGGTTTTCTTGGGACTAGGATGAATTATCGCAAATACGTTTGTCCATCACAACCACCAGATGTCAATATTTTTAAGCCTTTGTGATGTACTTTGGTGAGAAAGACGCGTAGTCGCTATCCATCTCCATTAACCTTACCTATATCCAACAGTAAAATACATGGGAGTAACCATTTGAATTGATCTAGAGTATAATATCTACATAAAAATAACTGTAGGGAGAAAGTTGCTGCGCTGAAATATTTTTGTAAGTTTCTTAGCGAAATGTAATGTTCTTAGCGAAAGAACTAGATCACAAAACATTGCAGAAACGACTGTAGCATGTTGCACATCAATGTGACACATGTATCAAGTTGTATTAAGAGAAGAGGCAGAGACGATATTACTAAGAACAGTGCGTTACGACAAGCCATTTCGAGGTATCTCTGAATTACAGACATGTACCAGCAAAGAAAAGTAAAAAAAAGGGTGCTTTTACGAGGTGACTGTATTCCGTACTCTACACGTGGAAGGAAGATATCGAGCCTGTTCTTCGTAGTTAGAGCATGAAGAAGTCCGAGCCCGCTTTGCTCTTGGGTACCTAGGGGCGTACAGTTACTGGGAGAAGATTTTAATTCGGGTAAGTCACTGTTTTCATACATATTTACAATGAAAACATATTTTTAAGATTATAATTCTACAAACAATTTCATTCTTAAGAATTTGTCAATTGTTAAGTAACATTGTTTACTTACAGACTAAATGCACGTAAGATAGGTCAGCGATTACCATGGATACAGGCAGTTGCTTACGCCTTGGACTGTTTACTCTGCTGGGCAAACTAATGCAACAATACTGTGAAACGTCTCAAAACCGAAAAATCTAAAAATTACAAATTGTTTCCGGTTTTGATACTGACGTTTGCATTAACAACTTTTGCAATAATAAAGAATAAAAATCTAAAAAACTTAATGTACGTTTCAGCACAGCAAGCACCTAACTACAGCATCTGAACAACATTATAGATAACCCTTTACATTGAATTTTTATTAAAAGGACGTCATAATTTATAGTTTCTTCAGTAGTGCTACAGCCCTTGGTGAGCCTTGGCTTCTTCAATAATCTTCCTCCACGCTTCTCGGTTTTTTGCTGCTCTTTTCCACCCCCGGACTCCCATATTGGTGATATCCATTATTACCTCGTCGATCCACCTTCTCCTAGGTCTCCATTATCGTCTAACGGAATGGATCATACTTTTCACATTTTCTTTGGAATTCTATCCTCTGCCATTCTCTCCAAGTGTCCTAGTCATCGTATTCGCTGTGATTTGACAAATTTTACTATGCCCCTGCCTTGTATTAACTCTTGTAATACGGCGTTGTAGCGTATTCTCCAGTCTTCTTCCTTCCTTATTGGCCCATAGGTTTTACATAGCATTTTCCGTTCAATGCTTCTTAGTGCATTTTTATCGTGTTCTGTCAACCTCCATACTTCTGAGTCGTATGTGATAACTGGTCGGACTGGGGTATTATATATTAGCAGTTCAGTTTTTCTTGTAACAAGGCTATTTTTGAAAAGCTGCATATTTGCAAAGTAAGGTCTGTTTCCTGCTTGTATTATAGTTTGCGCATTAGTTAATTACAAGTCTAAGGTCTCCAATGGTATTTTACGTGCAAGCTTAGTACAAAAGACCTATTTTGCGCTCTTTACTGACGGTACCATATTGGCGGGAACCGCGATTTAGTACCAACTTCTGTCGTACATTTTACCAGGGTCTAATAATTTAGGGTTAAAGTAACGAAAGTAAAACAAGGGAAATAAAATGCTGCCAGATAAAATCAGGCGACGCTGAAAGAATAAGGTTAAGAAATGATACACTAAAATTAGTAGACGACAAAATGTTAAGTTGTGCTCCACGGCTATTGCAAACGATATTCATCTATATATAACCTCCATAAAGCCATTAAAATCCTTATTGATCTCCAGCCCGTTATTCCAGAATTGGAAAATTGTGTATACCATATGTCCATAATTTTAAAGTATGTTATATATCTATTTAGTGTAATGAAAGTAAGACCGCTTGGAGTTTGGTGGGACAACAAGGAACTCAGAAAGCAAACTCCAACAGCGAATAAAACGTTTCTGAAAAGGAGACATTTATTAACACCGAATTTAAGTTAACAGCACACAGAAGAACAGGAGCTTCGATAGGTGGGGTTGCAGTAGAATGTTGAATATTATCTGGATACATTGGATAATTAACAAGTAGCTGCAGAATATAATTATGGAGTACAGAAATGTATGGCACTACTGGGCTAAGAAAAAAACAGAAAATAATATTGAATCTTTCAATGGAGGTAAGTGTGGGGCGACAAAACAAGGATAATGGAATACAGAGCGAAAAGAAGTCTTACAAGCTGACACCCCAAAAGCTCCTTTAGAACTGGAGAAAATTGACAAATGTCCGTCAGTAGAACTGTAACGAAAAACATTACTCGACGTATTCTGAAAAAGAATTTTTTTTTGTTTTTGGTTTTTCATCGTTCCTGCATTATGCATGTATCTCAATTCATTTATAGCGGAACAGGAAAATTTAAAGTTTATTTTTCCTTCGGCTATCTCTGCAACTGCAGGGGAGTTCACGGTAAAATTTGTTTTGAGAGGCCTACAAACAGGCAGCCCATGTTCAAACAAAACCCAGTTCACACCGCCCAGTGGGCTGCCGACAACGGGTTCATTTGCATCCTGTCGCGTTGGTCATGTAACACGGCAGAAGCGCAATGGTTTTTGCGCTCATAACACAGCCCACTTCAGACTCTTTTGAAATCGTTAATTCGCAACATTAAATGCGCTGTATGAATTGTAATTCTCCACTGCACTCGTGGCTTATTATGCGAAGTACTCCGCGTCATTACCATATGGTCACAAAATGTTTTGGTCTTGTTTCCTCATTCAGAAAAACGAGTAATGATGACAACACAGACATCGTGGGTGAGCACTCGAAGAAGTGAAAAAAAATACTCCAACGACTCAATTTAAAGAAGAAATCTGTGAAAGATACAGCACAGACTTGTAACATACGAAAATGACGTAAACGAATTAACTATAAAGGTATGATATAATGAATGAATTTTATGTGGATGACGTGATAGTTTGTATTTCAAAATGGTAGTTCATTTGTTCATAGAAACAAATAAAAAAAATTGTTGGAGGAATAGAGTGACTCTTAAAATAATCATCTCTGAGATAAATCTACTGATTTTTACGAAGCAGTGAACTTGATGCTAGATAACTGAATACATACAGGGCTATTACAAATGATTGAAGCGATTTCATAAATTGACTGTAGCTCCATTCATTGACAACATATGGTCACGACACACTACAGATACGTAGAAAAACTCATAAAGTTTTGTTCCGCTGAAGCCGCACTTCAGGTTTCTGCCGCCAGAGCGCTCGAGAGCGCAGTGAGACAAAATGGCGACAGGAGCCGAGAAAGCGTATGTCGTGCTTGAAATGCACTCACATCAGTCAGTCATAACAGAGCAACGACACTTCAGGACGAAGTTCAACAAAGATCCACCAACTACTAACTCCATTCGGCGATGGTATGCGCAGTTTAAAGCTTCTGGATGGGGAAATCATCGGGTCGGCCTGCAGTGAGCGAAGAAACGGTTGAACGCGTGCGGGCAAGTTTCACGCGTAGCCCGCGGAAGTCGACGAATAAAGCAAGCAAGAAGCTGAACATACCACAGCCGACGGTTTGGAAAATCTTACGGAAAAGGCTAAAGCAGAAGCCTTACCGTTTACAATTGCTACAAACCGATGGATCGGTCGTGGTGGAGATCATGATCAGCAATTCATGTCATGGTCTCCACGCTCTCCCGACTTAACCCCATGCGATTTCTTTCTGTGGGGTTATGTGAAAGATTCAGTGTTTAAACCTCCTCTACCAAGAAACGTGCCAGAACTGCGAGCTCGCATCAACGATGCTTTCGAACTCATTGATGGGGACATGCTGTGCCGAGTGTGGGAGGAACTTGATTATCGGCTTGATGTCTGCCGAATCACTAAAGGGGCACATATCGAACATTTGTGAATGCCTAAAAAAACTTTTTGAGTTTTTGTATGTGTGTGCAAAGCATTGTGAAAATATCTCAAATAATAAAGTTATTGTAGAGCTGTGAAATCGCTTCAATCATTTGTAATAACCCTGTACAATGGGTTGGGAAATTAATATACTTACCATGTAGTTCAGGAAATTTTGAAACTTTGGTTGGAAGTACTTTACACGAAACAGTGATTCATGAGTCGCATTGTTTCAACAGTATCGTAGAATAGCAAATAAGCTTGAACTGTTTGCTTGACAACAGTGTACACCATTCAGCAATATATTCCGATTGCTACTTCAATACTGAACAGTTGTCGGTGTCATTACTACTTTTGTGAAGTGAGGTACAGCGTATTATATCCGAAAGATCGGTGAGTTTTTCCAGTTATTATCGAACTTTTCGTAATTCATAACCTTTTTATGCGATGTATTCCATGTTGTAACCCTTAATGTGTTCCATAGATTTCATTGTGACTGTTTACAGATATGGGTAAAGTTACTGACGACACTCCAAGGAAAAGGGACACAGTATAGCCTGTTTTGTCGCAGTGTCAATAGAATCATGAGATATTGTTAATACGGAAGGAATTTCACAGTATAAATTCGTAATATTAGCAACAAACTGAAAAATAATAAAAATCTCTAAACGCAGCGGAAAGGTAAATGCGGTGCATCCCCTAGGAGAGACAGAGAAATAAGACGAGTGGCAGTGGTAAACCGAAGAATACCGATACGGGTTATTAAGAACACGTTTGGAACATGCTGCAGTGCCTATAGCCACCCGTACTCTGCAGCGAAGGTCCTGCCAGGAAACAGAAACTTACTCCAGTGATGAAAGAAAAACTACTAGAAACGTCCAAAAAAGTACAAAACCTGGACTGTGGATGACTAGAATAAGGTAAATAAATTATAATATCATCCTACTCCTTCCTTTATGGTAACAGAGACTTCGCAATGTGACATGCGATTTCATTTCAGGTTTCCTTCTCTGACGAAACAAGTATCCAAATTCTGCAAGACAAAATGGAATGTGTGAGACGCTGGAGCCATGAAAAATTCCACGAAGACTGTACAGTTTAATGTGTCAAGTATCTTTAATCAGTAATGATTTGGTCTGTAATAAGTGGCAAAGGAAGTGCACGCCTTTATATTGTGAAAGGGTCGATGTCTCAGCTACAGCACAGGTCAGTGCTGGAAAGTCGACTTCTTCCCCATGTGAATGAATGGTTTCCCGACAACAACTACATGTCTATGTACGATTCTGCACCATGGCACAAGGCTAAATCTGTGGTTAAGTATTTAAATGAGAATGGAATTCATGTTTTGGACTAGTCAGGGAAGTCCTCAGACGTGAACCAATTGAAAACGTCTGGCATGGACTGAAGAGGGAAACTGCAAAGGATTTAGCACCACAAACAAGATTAGGCTGCTGGAAAATGCTGTCAGAAAATGGCGCAGGTAACATAAATTGGGGAATATGTCGAAGAAATGCAATATGAGTGTGTTATGGAGAATTAAAGATTTAATAGCTGTTTAAGGGGGTCATATCAAATACTGAACACATTGTTCATAGTCGTGGTCATGTTTACTGCTACACTCGTGCGGATATCCATTTGACACAGTTCGATCATTCACAGTCTCATCGTGAAACCCAAGTCCAATACCCCGCCTACTTGACTACGAGAAAAGTTAAGAGTTCACACAAGGCGCGCGGCTGCTCACCGCTTAGAGCGTAAGGTCCCACGATACCACACAATGAGAAATTTTCTAAGTCGTTTCACTTCCTGGCTGCCTAAAGACCGACTGTCCGCTTTCGGGTCTCAATCCGAATTGTACCCTTTCGTGTCCCCAGCCGAACTCTTCCCTTTGGTGTGTCGAGCAGCACTGTCTCTGCCCGTTCCCGGTCCCGTTTCCCGTAACTATTATGCACTGAACCTTACAACAAATACAGCCTACTATGACCTAATGGTTCAATAACGTGTTATGCTGTCATTGTTCAATC
Organism: Schistocerca cancellata; assembly: GCF_023864275.1. Taxonomy (NCBI): domain Eukaryota; kingdom Metazoa; phylum Arthropoda; class Insecta; order Orthoptera; family Acrididae; genus Schistocerca; species Schistocerca cancellata. Next base: position 1,133,015,735 of record NC_064627.1, on the reverse strand, counting down.
TGTTTTGTTTAGAGGAAATGATGATCTGATGCTTCAATGGTTCGAATGGCTCTGAGCGGTATGGGACTTAACATCTGAGGTCAACAGTCCCCTAGAACTTAGAACTACTTAAACCTAACTAACCTAAGGACGTCACACACATCCATGCCCGAGGCAGGATTCGAACCTGCGACCGTAGCAGTCGCGCGGTTCCGGACTGAAGTGCCTAGAACCGCTCGGCCACTGCGGCCGGCTCCGATGCTTAACTGTAAACACTGATAATTTAAATTTACTATGTCTTTAACAAATAAAGTTACAGAGTTGATATCTACAACATTTGTGATTTTAATGATGCGCTTCTATATGAAATGTCGATCCTTAAGATGGACCAAAGCGTACAGATTTTAACATCAAAAGTTACAGAGTTGATATCTACAACATTTGTGATTTTAATGATGCGCTTCTATATGAAATGTCGATCCTTAAGATGGACCAAAGCGTACAGATTTTAACATTCAGGTTTTTGTTACAAAACTTGTTGATTTCACTTTAACAGTAAGTCCTAAACTTTTATAGATATGATCAATATTCAAGTTTTATTGGGATCACCATGAAAATTTATGGAGGATGGCAGATTAAAATTACTGTGGCTTGATTCCCTGCACTACTACAGAATTAAATAGTTTTCATAATTATTTCTCTTTATGGCCTAGCTTAGGTCCGCCATATGTAACACTGCTACATCTCATTGGCCATGAAAGCCTTCTGCTGGGTTTCCCTGTGACGTAGATTCTCGTCTGTCTCACTCGCACACTCACTACAGCGCTTAGGCCTCAATAGACAATAGATGCCTGTGAGTTTCCCCATCTCGTGGTAAATCTGCGCCTTTTGTGGCATCCGGTCCTGGGCGACAGGGTTCGTTTCACAATTTCTGAAGGCTGACTCTTTCGGCCATATACCGGGTGATCAAAAAGTCAGTATAAATTTGAAAACTGAATAAATCACGGAATAATGTAGATAGAGAGGTACAAATATGCTTGGAATGACATGGGGTTTTATTAGAACCAAAAAAATACAAAAGTTCAAAAAATGTCCGACAGATGGCGCTTCATCTGATCAGAGTAGCAATAATTAGCATAACAAAGTAAGACAAAGCAAAGATGATGTTCTTTAGAGGTAATGCTCAATATGTCCACCATCATTCCTCAGCAATGGTTGTAGTCGAGGAATAGTATTGTGAACAGCACTATAAAGCATGCCCTCCGCCTCACTAAATCGCCAGGTAACAGTTCATGATGCCGATGGATTTTGTACGGATAGCATCGCAGGGTACGCCTAAGTGCCAACCAAACAGTAGTGTATGGAATGCCGGTGCGACGTGCGACTGCACGAGCGCTGACTTTCCCGTGTATAGACGAACCCGCTGCATTCTCCACTTCTTCCTGAACTGTCTCAGAAGCATTACGCCTTCTGCTCGGTCGGCCACTACGGGGTCTATCGTCTAAACAACCCGTGGCTTCGAACCTCGAAATCATTCTCGCCACAACTGCATTTGTCAATGGATCTTTAGCCGTTCGAATCCCCTTCCTGTGGCGATAGGATCGTAACGCTGAACTAGCACATTCCCCATTCTGATAATAGGGCTTCACTAAAAGCGCCTTTTCGGGTAACGTCAACATGCTGCGACTGCTGCCGCATCTGATTCTCTCTCTCATTACAGCCAGCTCCTTTTACACACGGTTATCATGTTTTTTTTTCCTTTATTGGGTTTCGATTCCCCCTTAGGAATTTGTTTTAAAAAGATGAAGATAATAAAAAATAATAACAGTTGGCGATAAAATCGGTGACTTAAAGGTAAAAATGGCAGAAAATTCTGGAGCATAAAACATAAAACACAGGGTCGATGAAGCTAATATAACACACAGGAAGCAGAAAAACAATAGACAGACAATTAAAAAAAACACGGCGACATTCTGGGTTCTGTTCGCAAGAGATATAAAAAGCACACCCAGCGACAGCATGATTTCTGTTCGCAACACTGTGGAAGGACGCACAACACCGAACACTCACTGAAACACTGCGCTAAAAGTTGGCGCAAATACGACATACCACACCCGAGAGCAGGTGGGGGGAAACTGATCAGATGACGGGAAAAAGGGGGGGGAAGGAGAGGAAAAGTGAAGGGGGAGGGGGGAAAGGAGCCAATGGAAGAGGAGGATCCATAAGAGGGGTGGGGGGTGCTGAGCAGACGGGCCAGGGATTGGGGAAGGCAGAGGAGGGGAGTACAAAAGGACTCGGGGGGGGGGGGGAGAGAAAGGAGATGATAGGTGGGGAGAAAACACAGGATGGAAGGGGGGAGGAAGAGGGAGCCCAGGGAAAGGACAGAGGAAAGGTGGGGGGGGGGGTTGAGGATCAGAGTTGATAGGAAGGATAAATGGAGGGAGAGAGGGCATCATCCGGGAGGGGGAGCTGATGGAAGCCACCTTGGGAAAGGAGATGTAGGGTGTAGAGATGGAGGGTAGGGGGGACACAACGGTGAAGACGTGGCAGGGGGCGGGGATGGGAGAGGAGAGGAGCAACCAGGGGGTGAGGGGGTTCAAGACGGCGGGAGGTGTAGACGATGCGGATATGTTCGAGGAATAGGAGCAGATGGGGGAAACGAAGGAGATCATAGAGGATCCGCGTGGGGGACGGGAGGCGTATACGGAAGGCGAGGCGGAGTGCATGACGCTCAAGGATTTGGAGGGACTTATAGAATTTGGGGGGGGGGGATTATCATGCGCAGTCACTGACGTTTTGTTGTCCAGCGCCATATGTCGGATATTTTGTGAAATTCGCTTTTTTTTTTGTTCTAATAAAACCCCATGTCATTCCAAGCATGTGTGTCAATTTTTACCTCTCTATCTACATTATTCCGTGATTTATTAAGTTTTCAAATTTATACTGTCGTTTCGATCACCCGGTACTTAAATGAGAACGAAATGCTCATTAACTGACACTCTTGAATTTACATCGGTGAACTTACCAAAAGTGGGAATCAATTCGTTCACTATTCGGCGTCAAGGAAGCTCAAAAAGACAGGAGTGTACCAGTGTTTCTCCGAAAACGTAAGGTTCGGACTTCACGGAACTTTGTGTCTCTTTCATACTTGGCTGGTAGACGGTAACAGGTGACAGACGTACTCGGGTGCCCGCTCGGCGCGACTGCCGGACGCGCTGGAGAGGGGATACTTCTTGCCGCCGGCGATGTGATAACGAGCGGAAGAAGCCCGGGGCGCTGGCCCGTGCCCAGCCAGAGTGGTGTCTCTTCTGCGCCCCGCCGCCCCCGCCTCCACCCACGCGCGACCCGCCATCGACTTCCGATACCCGCCGCTGGGGGCGGGTGAGTGAGCAGGCGGGCGATCTTTATTGTGAGATGCCGTGGGGACGGCTGATCGGCAGCGAGAAGTAATATATTCTGCGCCACGAGAGATACCACCGCTCCCGGACGGCTCGTCGGTGCAGCCGCGACGAGTCGCCTCGCGAGGGGGGGGGGGGGGCTGTTTCATATCTGCGGAGCCAGCGACAGGGCGCGGGACCACTGAGCGAGAGACACACACAAAAGTCTGCCCCAGATTTCCTCTGGACTCGTCTGCAGATAAGCCGCACGTCATGAACGCCATTCCATTTGAGCCGTTCGTACGATATGAGACGCCGGCATATCACTTGAGGCGGAAGGGCAGTCAGCAGGGCAACTCCGGATGAGATCGTAGACGGTGATGATCTTCCTCAGTCTGCTTTTGTGTAGTTGTCGCGCACTGTACCGTGCCACGTACAAGTGGTACGTATACAAAGGCTTGAATGCTGCAGGAGCATTTCGTCACGGAATGGACTGATACTACCGATCGATTGTATCTAAAGCTATTGCGCCATTCGTCCACACGTGTACCATGTAGAGAGACGGGAGCGAAGCTACAGAATTTTTCAGTATTACCTGCTAACGTGCCATGGAAGACTGATTAGGTCAGATAAGTAAACGTACACTATGTCATCAAAAGTATCCGGACACCACCAAAAACATACTTTTTTCTTCTTAGGTGCATTGTGCTGCCACCTACCGCCAGCTACTCCATATCGGTGACCGCAGTACTCATTAGACATCGTGAGAGAGCAGAAAATGGTTCAAATGGCTCTGAGCACTATGGGACTTAACATCTGAGGCCATCGATCCCCTAGAACTTAGAACTACTTAAATCTAACTTACCTAAGCAGATCACACACATGCATGCCCGAGGCAGGATTCGAACCTGCGACCGTAACAGTCGCGCGGTTCCGCACTGAAGCGCCTAGAACCGCTCGGCTACCGCAGCCGGCGAGAGATCAGGATGTGGCGTCACTTGTCTCATACGTCTGTACGTGAGACTTCCACACTCTTAAACATCGCTAGGTCCAATGTTTCCCATGTGATAGTGAAGTGGAAACGTGAAGGGACACGTACAGCACAAAAGCGTGCAGGCCGACCTCGTCTGTTGACTGACAGAGACGACCGACAGTTGAAGAGGGTCGTAATGTGTAATAGGCAGACATCTATCCACACTATCACACAGGAATTCCAAACTGCATCAGGATCCACTGCCAGTTGTATGACACGTAGGCGGGAGGTGAGAAAACTTGGATTTCATGGTCAAGCGGATGCTCATAAGCCACACGTCAAGCCGTTAAATGCTGAATGACGCCGGGGAGAGTAAACATTGGACGATTGAACAGTGGAAAAAAGTTTGTGGAGTGACGAAACACGGTACACAATGCGGCGATCCGGTGACAGGGTGTGGGTATGGAACTGCCCAGTGAACGTCATCGACCAGCGTGTGTAGTGCCAACTGTAGAAGTCGGAGGCGTTAGTGTTATGGAGTGGTCGTGTTTTTCATGGAAGAGGCGTGCACCCATTGTTGTTTTGCGTGGCACTATCACAGCACAGGCCTACATTGATGTTTTAAGCACCTAATTCCTTCCTACTGATGAAGAGCAATTCGGGGATGTCGACTGCATCTTTCAACACGATCGAGCATCTGCTCATAATGCACGGCTTGCGGCGGAGTGTTGACACTACAAAAACATCCCTGTAATGGACTGGCGTGCACAGTGTCCTGACCTGAATCGTATAGAACACCTTTGGGATGTTTTGGAACGCCAACCTCGTGCCACGCCTCACCGACTGACATCGATAGCTCGCCTCAGTGCAGCACTCCCTTAAGAGTGGACTGGCATTCCCCAAGAAACCTTTCAGCGCCTCACTGAACGTGTGCCTGCGAGAGTGGAAGCTGTCTTCAAGGCTAAGGGTGGGCCAACACCATATTGGATTCCAGTATTACCGATGGAGGGCGCCACGAACTTGTAATTCATTTTCAGCCAAATGTCCCGATACTTTTGATCAGATAGTGTATATACAATACGTGATTTCTGAGAAGGTACGGACAAGTAATACATTGTTCATCAATAAAATTGAACCGATCTGGATAAAGCAAACATAATTGGTATATGTTCAAACGTTCACAAGATTTGTTATTACACATCATGCGCTTAAAAGCGAAGAGAAAGGTCTTCATGGTAAACTCTTATCCTTGCCATCAACGGAAACAGTAAACTGTATGTTGTGACGAGAATTGAACTACTCCCATGAGTAGTGAATCAGAAAGACTTAAATTTTTAAGGTATGGAATAAGTATAATCCTTAAAGTGCCAGAAATGAACTGAAAACGCTGTCTGCCTAATGATAACGGAATAATATCTGTCTTCCTCTCTCTCTCTCTCTCTCTCTCACACACACACACACACATACATACATACAAGCACACACGAGCGCGCGCGTGCCCCCCCCCCCCCCCGCCGCACACACACACACATGAACACTTACATAGTAAGCCCAACTGAAACTGAGTTTTGCATATCTCTCATTTGAATACTGAGCTGTAAGTAAAGGTTCAGCAAATATGTGGCTACCTAACTGTTACAGAGTATACTCTACTCATACATGTGTGAATCGACAGAACGTGTTATGTCTGTACCCTGCGCAACCAGTTTTCAAGGGTGAAAAGTGACAATGACGAAATGCTCACGCCTGCCTTTTTCTTTTTTTGCTAACAAGTGGCAGCGGATCTGCCTACACGTTTGTATTGCGACTGTAGTTAATACAATTCACGGTTCATCATTAGCTGTATCACGAGGACGAGCAATGAGAAACTGCTAGCGATACACCTCACAATTGTAGATGTATAGAGGGTGGGCGAAAATGCGGAGACACTACAAACAGAGGACATTACTAGCCTAATATGATGTAGGAGAACGGCTGATTTTTTAAACAGCTTCCAGTCGTCTTGCAACGTGGATAAATATAGGTCCTGTGTGGTTTGCAAGGGACCTTATACCATTATTTTTGCACAATAGTGGTAAATGTTGGTAACAGTAATGGAAGTGGATAGCGATCACACACCTTGATCTCCAAAGGAGACCGCAAACACCTAATAATATTGAGATCAGGTGATTGTTGTAGCTAGGGGAGATTCGACAACTCATCCTCGAGCTCACAAAATCAGTCCTGGACAACACGAACTGTGTGAACAGGGGCCCTGCGGTCTTGGAACACGTCGTCACCATCAGGGAACAAACATTGTACCATGGGATGGATCTAATCCGCCAAAGTGATCTCATAATTCGGCAATAATGTGACGTTGCCATTGGGTCCATGGAATACCGCGATATGGCTGTCCAAATCATCACCGAATCCTCGCCATGTTTCACTCTTGGGACATAAACTCGGTCAGAAGTTTCATACGACTAAATGATTTTCTCCCGTAGCGCAGGTCTTAGACTTCAGCATAACGTTTCCCTGTTGCGGACATTTGCTTCACTGATGTGTGATTTTGAAATTCCACCTCTCCTTACGATTCCCTGCTTGCGATGCTCCCTTGAAGTACTTTTGGTGCTGACAGGTTCGCGAGTACTGCGTTCAGCTCTGCAGTGACTTTTGCAGACGTCATCCACTTATTACTCATGATAAACGTCTTCAGTGCCGGCCCTTCACCCTCACTCAACATACACTTTCGTCCATGTTATGACTTAGCGGATGATGCTTTTCATCTTTCTCTGCATGCGAGAAACGCATACAGAGATACTCTTTGACACGACTCCTTTTGAAACACCAAGCACTTCGGCTCTCTTAGTTACGGACGCACTGCCTTAAGAGCACCAACAGTTTACCCACGTTCGAATTCCCTTGACTCCGACATAATGCATTCACAACTACACAGAACACTGCTGTGACTATAGCATACAGTTGCAAAATGTTTTGGACGTTGCACCGGTGCCGTTCTTGGCAAAACAACACCGCAAGCTGCAGGCTCGTCTAGCATTCATTTTATATTCAAGCATGTATTTCTAACGGTGTTTCTTTACCTTTGTCCAATCCTTTTAGATAATCTGGAGGTATTAGGTATGTGGCTCACTTTGAGTGCATACTGAACCATGTAAAACTGCCGGCCGCGGTGGCCGTGCGGTTCTGGCGCTTCAGTCCGGAACCGCGTGACTGCTACGGTCGCCGGTTCGAATCCTGCCTCGGGCATGGGTGTGTGTGATGTCCTTAGGTTAGTTAGGTTTAAGTAGTTCTAAGTTCTAGGGGACTTATGACCTAAGTTGTTGAGTCCCATAGTGCTCAGAGCCATTTGAACCATTTGAACCATGTAAAACTGTGGCATTCGAAACAAAGAAAATTAAGCTGAATACTGAAAATCAGATTTAGCTTTGTGATCCTCCCTACACACAGTTTAAAAGATTATGTTTATGATAAAGATAAGCAAACCTGCATCTTGCGGAACAGATGTTTGTTCTCGAGTAACAGACTTGTTTCACCTATTCATGTTAGGCATCTTCAGTCACCAATTGCATATACTACTATTTAATTACAGATATTCTGATATTAGATTTATAGTGATTCTCTGGCACCTGGTTTACATCAAGCTATTTCTGTTTACAATTGTATGGTTGTGTTTTTTTACTTACATTCATTTTTGTCTTCTGTTCATGCAGCCATTGGAAGTAGTTCTGTATCTGTTAAATGCACATAGTACAGGTTTCTTCCAGTTAATATTTCTTTGCACATAACCTATACTGTAGTAGGCTGCACATGCTTTCACTGCTTTAGATCTGCCTGAGGGATCATGGGAACTGGCTTACGGATCTTGAGAAAGTGGACTGGTGCCTCGTCGTGGGGATGGAGAAAGGGTGGGCGATAGGGCATTGTGTGTGTGTGTGTGTGTGTGTGTGTGTGTGTGTGTGTGTGTGCGTAAAACTTTTTATTTATGTTTTTCAGATGGTTCAAATGGCTCTAAGAACTATGGGACTTAACATGTGAGGTCATCAGTCCCCTAAACTTAGAACTACTTAAACCTAACTAAGGACATCACACACAACCATGCCCGAGGTAGGATTCGAACCTACGACCGTAGCGGTCGCTTGGTTCCAGACTGCAACGCCTAGAACCGCTCGCCAGTTATGTTTTTTATTTATGTATGTTTTTCTGGTAGACTGTGAATTAGTTTGAACATTGCTCTTCAGTTGTTCTTTTGGGCATTCAGAATATGTTAATTTTCATTTGTGGCCTTTTGAAAGAAATATTCTTCCTGTAGAGTGAGCATTTCCTTTCATTTCCTTTTATGGCAACAGTCAGCCATGTCTGTTTTTAACCCAGTGTGATGGTAATGGTGATATGCAGCTTATGTTGTGTGGATGCACTCACTCCTCAATATTCTCATAAATTATGTTCTTTCTAGATGATCTTAAAATTTCCTTCAATCGTCCCAATATATTTAGAGTAGCTATTACATGTTAATTCATATATTCCTGAAGAGTAGTATTTATCTTTTTCTTCTGTCACAGTTTTAGTTCATTTTTATTATGTTATTTGTCTTGTAGGATAAATTAATTCTATGTTTTTCGAAGTTGTAGCTAATTTTGTGAGAAAGCTGGTTATGGCTGTCATGATGTGCCATTTCTGTTGAGGGGCGTGTTTTCTGATGTGAGTGTGCATTATATGTTATTGTTACTCGTCGGGATATTTGGACTGTTCAGTTTTGCTGTCTTCTGTCTGTATTTTCTTTTTAATAGTGCAATGTATTTTGTGTACTATGTTGTTATTGCTGTACCCATTGTTTTCTGCTATGTTAATGATCATGTTCAGTTTTTCTTCAGAGTTCTTTTTGCTTAGAGATACTCTGCATAATCTGTAGATCTTATGTTTGATGGCTGCAAAGTCTTGAGAATTTGGTTACTTTCATTCATGGTGGGTTATTAGCTGTTTCGTTTCTGAAAATGTGGAAACTGTCTCTGTTGTTGGATTTTACGATTTTGAGCTCGAGGTAGTGTATTGCCTCTTCTGTTTCTGATTCCATGGTGAATTGAATGTTGTGGTATATTTTATTTATTTGTCTGTATAAACTGTTTATATGTCCTTGTGGTTCATCTGCGCAGTATATATCATCTAAATGCGGGTATTTGCTAGTATGTATGAGATTGGGCTGCTCCCTGGCATTGTCAAGTCTTCCTTTTTTATACATGGAATGAATTGTTGATTTGAAAGTAGTTTTTCACAGTAATCACCACGTAATGTCAGTCGGTCACTCAACATGGATAAAAAAGTATGTAAACTAAGAATGATTTCGAAAAAAATTTCTTCAAGTTGATGAACAATAGCGTTTGCCGTAAAACTATTCAACACGTTTGTAAAATGAGTGACGTGAAACTGGTAACGTATTGGGAAGGCAGATACGGAGCTGCTGCCTTGATCACAAGATCTAATTTCGAGTGCAGCATCATATTTAATCACAATTTAGTCGTGAGTCAAATGACCAGACGCAACATTGTTTACAATAGGCCTACAACCATAGATTTTCCTAGACACTGCTTGTAGAGTTCCAAAATGAGTAGATCCTGAAAAAATTTTGCGAAAAAAATTGTAAAATGAGTTGCACAGATACACTTAGTGTAGTATACAATAGAGCACATCATATATTTATGGTATCATTAAAGCGGCTTGCGCAAGAGGTTCGATTCTCCGGTTTACCCTCACAACAACATTCATAACATCCCACGTGTCAACGAAAATAAAGTGGGTCTAATGAAAGATAAGCTGTGAGAAGAGACACTTACTGAAATCATCGGTCAGAGAGCAAACATTACGGTCTGGAAATGCGACGCGTAATGTATAGAGCGAAAGGAGTGAAATGATCATCAACAAAATAACTTACTTTTAATTATTAGTGTGAATATTTGTTAAATGCCACTGGAACAGTCAACTCTGTAGTACGAAATTATCATCAAATTATTTCTTCTATTAGACAACACGAAATTGCTTTATCTGCACAAGATCATGAATGTTTGATACTTCCCGATGCGTTCAAGACAGTGGTTCAAATGGTTCAAATGGCTCTGAGCACTATGGGACTTAACTGCTATGGTCATAAGTCCCCTAGAACTTAGAACTACTTAAACCTAACTAACCTAAGGACATCAACCACATCCATGCTCGAGGCAGGATTCGAACCTGCGACCGTAGCGGTCGTGCGGTTCCAGACTGTAGCGCCTCAAGTCAGTGGCCCGGGGTCATAAAAATGATGATCATTGTTAATAACGTAAAAACCTGTAAAAATACAAATAGCTGTAAATCGTAGATAATAGTTTTAGGTGAATACCATATTTCTCAGAAGGAGAAGTAAGTAATGTAATTTGTAGATTGTAAATTGAGGTGAACACTTCCTTTTCCTGACAGAAATATTTAGCGATCTATCGTAATTTGGTTTTACTGTAAATAATGTGTATTGCATGTTGTAGCTTGAGGTGAGTACCACCTTTTTCTGATGGAAAAATTTAGTGACCCGTCGTAATTCGATGTTATTGTAAAAAAGTAAATGTGTGTACATACCTATAAAAATGTAATGTAAGTATTATAATTAACAAATGAAAAAATTGGTTTATAATACTCATATCTTTTGTTTGAGTTTTCCTTCCTACTCAGTGCAAAACTTTTCTTCTTCTTTTTTCTTTTTCGACACAACGTTAGCGAGTGTCTATCTGTCTCACACTTTGTCTACAGCTTATCAGACTAACTGAGACCTGCTGTGATATCTACCCTCCCTGAACTGCTCCCATCTGTCTGTCTCTCAGCAGCAAGTGAAGACCTGCGCTGACGCTCCGTAATTTACGTACTGTCTGAGTGTCTCCACTGATTGACGGAAAATCTTGAGAGATCGCAATACTTAAACGCTTTCATAAAAAAATGATAGAGAGATTACATTTAATAACGTGACATAGGTGGAAAAACGTGCACAAACACAAGTTCCTTGCTCACTGACAACACGTCTGAATCCGTACTGAGAGTCGTGGAATCCAGTTCGGTACTGTGACAGCCTGTGCCTGTACTAGTTTTTTCGTCGTCTAGGACTGCAGGACCTGTGATTCGGGTGATGAGCTAAGTTCAGATCGTCTACAGTTTCTTCTAAATTTGACTCCCTAGGCAACGTACATACAGGAATATTTACATGACATACAGAACGTAACGAACAGAACATTACGTACAGAACAGGCATATTTAGGGTTTCTTCACATATAACTGTGGGTTTCTCTTTTTGTCTCTCTTCGAATATCTTCGGCAATCTCGTTTTACGTTCCTGTTTGACCTTCTCGTCTACCTTTTCCTGCTTATTTTCAAAATCTATCATTAATATCCCTTGACCTCCTTTTAATTCCGTCTTTAGTTCCTTTATTTCCTTTACGCTTTCCTTCTGCATTTCTTCTAATGTTTTCTTAATTTTCTCCACAGGTTCCTGCATGATTTCCTCTTGATTTTCGAATCTTTTGTCAGTTTCCTCCGGACCTTCCCTTATCATGTTAAGTAGTGCCGTCTTATCCTTCCGATTGTTACTTGGAGGTTACTGCTTTTCAGTTTTACTGCTAAGTGGGGTCCCATCTAGTTCTTCCCATTGTTCTTTCAGCGGCGTTGACGTTTTACGTGCACCTCAGTCCGCCGTTAGTTCCTCATCTGAAAATTCTCTCCCAGTCCCGTAATCCAGCCGTGAACCCTTAAGCATTGCGCCCCGCATACTCCTTCTTGACCGAGCTAATTTCCCAAACCGTTATCTCCTTTTTTGTCGACAAAGTCAAAAGCACAAAACACAAGCCTTAATAACTTCCTCTCCAAGGAATTCGTCACACGCCAGAAAATTCATAAGTTCTTCCTACACCAGCAATTTCAATCTACACACAGTTGGCGTTACTGCAACACTTACGACTATTACTGCGACTATTGATTGTCTTGGCATGGCGTGATGCTGCAGACTGCGCCCTTTTGTGACTGACATGCGCGTGTCGAACCACTCCAATCCAAAATGCTGAAGAATTCCTCTTCTTGTCTCGAACCACTGAAATCCAAGATGCTGTAGATTTCGGATTCACACACGATACTGTAGGCGATGACGCACTCTTATTGGTGTTTCCACATTTGGACTCGTCGCTCTGTTGTTCTTAGTTGTTTCTCATTATTGCATTTCGACTCGTTGGTTCTCAGCTCTCCTCATGCGTCGCCAGACGTAAAGCCCCGTCAATGTGCTTTCAGTTTACTTTAGATTAAATTTTGCGACTGTCCGACTATAGAACTCGAATATGGGAGTTATACGTAGAGAACACGTTTCGTTACGATAAACCTGACCAATACAAGTCCAATTACTTTGTTTTATTGTCATTTTAGTACGTAACAAACTTTACTAACAACGCCAAAATCCTTCCAGTCTTAACAGTTAAGATGGTTTCATAACAGACCTGAGGTAACCACTGTTACTTTGCGTTTCCACATTAATTAAAGAGGTAGTCACTGACCCGGGATGCCTTTTCATTTACGTTACGGTATCAGTATGTTTCTCCACGAAAACTACTAGTTCAAAAGCACGACGGTATTTCAACAATCAATCTCATAACTAATCCACGGCGCCTTTCAGCAAAATAACTCAATAACACAAACATGTTTCTCCCACGAACCAATGTAACAACTTTCAACTCTTATACTTTCAAGCAAATTCTTCGCAGTATTTGTTTACGAAGCGCCGGGACACTGTTGTCATTATACAGAAAAGTCCGCCCCGATAGCTGGGTGGTCAGCGTCACGGATTGCCGTCCTACGGGCCCGGGTTCGATTCTCGGCTGGGTCGTCGATTTTCTCCGCTCAGATACGAGATGTTGTGTTGTCTTCATCATCATTTCATCCCCATCCGGCTCGCAGGTCGCCCAATATGATGTCGAATGTAATAACACCTCCACAAAGGCGGCAGGATCTGCTCCTCAAGGGGACTCCCGGCCAATGACGCCAAACGCTCATTTTCAGTATACAGAAAAGCAGTGCTACCTGCATGGAAAAGGCGTGTTTGGTTTCGAATCTACAAGGCAGTGGTAAGTAAGGAATACAATATCAATAGGTGACAACATCAAAGATAGCAGTACTCATTACAAAGTCGATATGATAAAGTGATTTGGTTTCGACCGACATATCAGGTCAGGCACAATTTGATTTTTAAAAAAGTTTTTATTTATTGATTCTTTTTTTTAATACTATGGGTAGCAGTGATATTAAACTCCTTTGAACTAATCATATCCCGTGAGCTTTTCTTTTAAGGAGGCACCACATCCACAGCCTAAAGTATAATATGATACGGAAGAGAATCCAACCAGTGTATCAGCTAAAACAAAAAATGGTTCAAATGGCTCTGAGCACTATGGGACTTAACATCTGAGGTCATCAGTCCCCTAGAACTTAGAACTACTTAATCCTAACTAACCTAAGGACACCACACACATCCGGCCGGCGCACAATTGGTATTTGTGCCTTCTCTCTTACTATTCAATAGTGAATACCCTATGCATACGTTACTAGTTGCTTTTGAAAGTATTGCTCCCAACGCCATGAGATCCTTTTATTCCGTTTTCACCGATATATACAATGATTGTCTAGCCTCTCACTTCTCATCTCCCAAAGCTGTTTAATAACATACGCACTTCTTGCACACGTTTCTTTTCAGTTTTACTGTCGTGCAAGTTGCACCACAATGGCTAGCCGTTTTCTGTAGTGGAATGAACACTTTTGTGCGTTTTGTAAGACAGTGATGGTGCCACGTAGTCTACGCTGTTGTCAGCATCTTCTAGAATTTAGAGATCAGTTTCTGCATTTAGTGTTCCCTGTTAACCTTTTTAAAATTATATCGGGTGTGGTGGTGTTCTTGTCCCATATTCCTTTGTTTGTAAGCCAGGATGCCAAAATCTATCATAACCGCGTTATGATCATTTCAGTAACGTGATGAACGTCTTTGTTAGTGCACACTGCACACAGATTTTCCAAAGCAATGTCAGTGTTGGTTGCAGCAACAACACTTGTTTTGGTATGTGCCTGAACAGCCCGCGCGGTTCAGCACATGGAGGTTTCATTCATCGGCTGCTTCCCGCATCGTACATCCTTTGATGCGACTATGCCACAGAGCGGTTTTTCATTGGCGGCCATCGGTATCTTATGTGGCGAATCCTGGGGTTAAAGAGTTGCATCTGTTAACCTGTATGATTCAGTGTTGTAAATGCTCGTTAGTGTCAGTTTTTCACTAAGGACTTTAGAGTTACTGTTGCAGCGTCTCTTGTAACGCCGGAAATTCATATCCTCCTATTTCCATCTATTGTACTATAATTCTTTTTCCTTGTTTTGTTACCTCAAGATATGACATTTCTGTGTCTTTGTATATTGTAATTGTTTTACTATTTGTATATATATGCATTTATGTCGATTTATAATTGGTTTGTTTTGTGAATATTATTTGTATTTTTACGCTGGGTCTTGCCTAGGGAAAACTGCTATCGAACGATGACATCGATAGGTCGTGTGAAGAATCAAAGTGTTTAGGATCTTTGGTAGTGTTAACTCTGCCTCGTGGAGCGCGGGCTGAGCAGAGAGAGAGTCTGGCTGGGGTGGTGCAGTGGAGCAGGTGTGGTGTGAAGCTCCCTCGAGTTGCCGCGCTTTCGGGGTTTGGCAGCATGTAATTGCGCTCGACTTGCGGTGATAGTTTCTGACATGGTGTCGCGGACGAGAAGCATTAGCTGGCGCACATTAAGAGCCCGTTTCGTCTGGTGACCGTGTCGAGAAGAAGGCACGCCAACATCCAGCTTCTGCAACAGCGACGGCCGACAATGAGTGACTGTCGCCACCTCCTCGATCAACGGCTTCAAAACTTCAATCAACCAACAAGGAAGACTGGAAGCACGTAAAGTTTTAGAACTGTATGGCAGACCTCAGCTTTTCAAACTTTTAAAATTGTTGCATCACAAAATTACAGCAACTTAGCATGAACCTTTCTTGCTCATTGTCCCAGTTGCATTGCCAAGTGGGGTCCCTTCCTTTTCCGAAATGAACCCGAGTGTCGTTGAAATTCAAACTCCAGCATCATTCTATTTCACTGCTTTAATTTCAAAGTTCAGTTAAGGTATTCATAGCTGGCTACAATATTTATATTACATAAGCACAAATTAAGAGTGCGAGTTTTGTTACCATATTTTAGCTTACCTGTGACTGCAGCTCAGCTTGGTACGTACAAAATTTTACTATTGTTAATTGTTCAGAATCATTTAATTCATCTTTCAAAGTTAAATCTCTTATTTCTAAATTGCATAGATTCAAGTAGCTTTTGAAATGATTGTTGAGGTAGTCCAAGACTAACCGTATTTTACTGAATTTCGATGTGCTTCAGAAAGAAAGCTCACTATTAACTTCAGTCACTAAATTAACTTTCGATTTTCCGGTTTTATTAATTCTTTTGCTAAATTAAGTCAGAGTGTAGCGAAATTTATTACTTCTGACAAACTTTCAGTTTTCACACTACACGTGTCAACCTTCAGTTGCCACGCTTCTAGTGCTAATTATATGTGTAATAACCTTTCTTTGTCAGTTACTATCGTAACTGTCCTTAGGACTGGCGACCGTAATTTCCCCCAAATCTCAAATATCTAATTACCGCTAGTTAATTGTTAACGTAACGGCCGCACATTTACTTTCTTTATTAACTTTACCCCTTTTCAAAATTAATTTCCACCAGTTTCATTAGCATTTTTCCTTTCATTTAGATGTAACCCTTTCCTCCATCTTTACCGAGAAATTAACTTCGGTGACGACTGCTTTTCCCAAATTCCCATTAGGTACATGCGGTTTAATTTTTCACTGTCATTAAGGTCGATAAGTGAGGGGGAGGTTACACTCTGTCACAATACTGGGATGTATTTGTTACTTGATAAAATTGCTTGAAATCTACTATCGCACATTTTTCATTTCAGTCACCTACAACTCTGATTACGTTAATTGGAAACTGAAAAGTACTTCCGTGCTTTATGTACAGCTCTTGCATACATTCAACATCAGTCTCCCATTCTTCTGCTATATGTATTTCAATCATTGCTCTCACACAGTGTGCAACATTTATTTGCAATATCGGAATATGTTAAGGATGCCCAGTAAACACATAAGATCTCGGCGAAACTTGGGACAAATCAGAGTAGTTCCAGCTATCTTCTTACATTTGTCGCAGGTGAAGCACCTCCTGTCTCCTGGCGAACATTTGTGTCAAGAGACCATATATTTCTCGTACATTCGTTGGTAGATTGCTCACTTTCAAATGAATTCAGTCAACCGCTTCAGGAGTAGGAAAGACCATTGCGCTACCTTGTGGTTGCCCCTTGCGAGAAAGGAGGTGCAGGGCTACTTCATGTTTGATGAGGTCCTCTATTTAGATGAGAATTAATTTCAAGGATTTTAAGTATTTCCTCTATATTTTCTTGCATTTATACAGATTGTGTAATGTCATTTGAGAGCAGTTCTCGACAGACTGGTCATTATCAAGCAGTTATTTCACTACATTAATGTCGATCCTGTTAAATAAGGCTTGATGAAGCGTTTGGGTGTCCGAAAGGCTAGCGCTAACTTTTTCCCTATGCGTTCCACCCTTCTTATTTGCTTCGATAGTGATTTCATCACCATGTGTGTGGTTTTCACAGAAAAGAGTTGTTCGTTTAACAAATAGAATCCCATATGTATGAGTTACACATTGCGCTACCGGTTCGGTAGGAATATGCCATTTTTTTGCGTAGGGGTTTTCAGTTTTGTGGCATCTGGCTTGATGTAGCGTATGTCGCGTTCAAAATGGTTGGAGATGAATAATTAGGCACGTATTAAAAATGTACCATGACACATTTCACTGCTGCTTAACATAATAATTTTGCCATCGATCTTCTAAGCCTTAATTGTTGCTCATCCTGGTATGGTAATTTTTGTCTACCCGCCATTGTAATGCACACCACCAATTCCGAAGGCGCGTTGAACGTGGTTTCGGCTTCCAATTCTCTCTTCTCATCTTCTGTTTAGTTTCAGGAATCGAGCGTTGATCTACAAAACTAACCGCAAGAGTGTTACTGGCCATAGCCGGCTTTCTTGATTTCTCTTCGTAGCAGCGTCTCGCGCGTGGCCCAAACATTTCTTAACTCTGTTCGTACAAGACACTCAGTTTGGTGACATATTGGCACTGGGGCAGTCTTTCTTTAAGTGGTCGGCTTCATCGCAGTAAGCACTAACTTGCTTCTCTGTTTTGCAAAGTTTGGTAATGTAGTCATAACGTTTTACACGTTTTCGCACGGCTAAGTGGGCTTTGTATGGCAGTGGTCTGTAGCCCATGTACAGCCTACTTATGGGTAACAAGGGCTTTGTAAGCGTTAGGCTGATCTCCACCACATGGTTAAAAAGTGGTTCAAATGGCTCTGAGCACTGTGGGACTTAACATCTGAGGTCATCAGTCCGCTAGAACTTAGAACTACTGAAACCTAACTAACCTAAGGACATCACACGCATCCAGGCAGGCAGGATTCGAACCTGCGACCGTAGTGGTCGCACGGTTCCAGACTGAAGCACCTAGAGCCGCTCAGCCACACCGGCCGGCCCGCCACATGCTGCATGTACGTTATTACCCTGCAACCTGTCGTGAATTGTGATTTAATTTCACTGCCCGAGTCCCGTGTTTGTAATTCTTCCTCGAGATTTTGTTGGATATTAAGTTCAAAAGGTCTTTCACGCATGTGGTAATGAGTACATCGTATATGGTGACAAGTTGGTGCCTCTGTTTCGAAAGGTCATATGTTATCATTTCAACACTCGGTTTTATCCTTATTCTGCTTCTATTATTCAAATGGTTCAAATGGCTCTGAGCACTATGGGACTTAACATCTATGGTCATCAGTCCCCTAGAACTTACAACTACTTAAACCTAACTAACCTAAGGACAGCACACAACACCCAGTCATCACGAGGCAGAGAAAATCCCTGACCCCGCCGGGAATCGAACCCGGGAACCCGGGCGCGGGAAGCGGCTTCTATTATTATCATGTTGTTTGCAGGTAGAATGCTTTTAATTTTCATGCGATCTGCTCGGTAATTCAGTATGATTGCCAAGCGTTACTTTATTCCAATGGCACATTTCTCGTCTTAGGATTTAATGAAAAGTATGTTTGGAGTAGGTTTTCGATTATGGTGGAATTGTCAATCACGCTTTGGCTGGTGGAGCCGCCAGAACAGCTTAAATACTGTGCGATCAGCTGTGGATTCTATCACCATTGTTTCCTGTCTGTGACCCATTTTTCTTTCTCCAGTTCAACTGTTCTGCCCGTTAACTGACACTGATGCATAACCCAGTGTGACAATTCCCACTTGAGTCCATTAGCATTTGGTGTTAAACGTTTTTGTTGACACCTACGCCTTCATCTATGTACTGCAGTGTAATATCACAGTACAAGAGAACACTCGTGTTCATTTGCACCTGTCCTTCTACGGCTCTCTTCTCTCCAATGGTACTCCTATCTTTCCTAGCATTCGGAAGGAAAATAAGCAAGACAGCATTTACACGTTATATTTTCGTGGCTAAGCGTTGCGTCCAAGTGATGGAACTTCGCGTAGAGTTGCCTGCTTCTGTCCAAAAGCATAGTGCTCCACTGTTACGAGGTAGTGGCGGAGAGAGGTTGCACACTCAGCTCACAGGCTCAAACAGCTGTCTGGTTCAGGGTCCCTGCGTCAGCTCCCTGATGTGCTGTCCAGGAGATGCCGTGCTTGCGCTGGGTGACGCAAGCAGGCACCGCGTGCACATTTGAACGGGCTTTGCATTCACTTGGCAGCTGGAACGTCGCTGGGCACGTCAAACCGCCACTGGTGTTATTTTTGTCTCTTCGCTACTTCAGTCTACCAGAGATCACGTATCAGTTTTGGTATCGATCAGGGTCTTCCGTTCTCGCAATGTGGAATATATGCGCAACCAACATTAGCTGATGATCCACTTCTGACTTCTCACATGCCGCACACACGGCCTAAGACTAACCGTGCATCGCGTGTATCTGTAAACTGTCTCGTGCCACTTAATTTCGAAAAAATAATCATTCAAATGATTTATGGAACATGTAACTAACTAACTAAATAACTAACAGTTAATACTCTATTGCTGGGATACAGTGTAAGTATGTCACACCTGAGTACTCTAGCACTATTTTGCTTAACAAAAACAGAGGTACGTAAGAGGCTGGTTCTCTGGTTCTATCACGGGTGGTCACATCTAAGGGGGAACCGCAAATTTATCCACATTGAAGAATGACGAAGATCAAGTCGTTCCCAAAACAATCACAAAGTTACAGAATACTTTTACATATGTAGTCGAAGACAATAACCAAATATTACAGTTATTTTCCGAAATATTGTGCTATGTCGATGTTATTAACATAAAATTGTTATGATTTCGGAGAATAAGTACAGGCTGAACTGATGTAAGAGGAGTTTCAGTACATACAGTACGTCACTGTGGATGTAGAGTACGCACAGATGGATATTTGCAAAGGACTTGCCTCATAAAGAAATGAATATCTGCTCCTGAATGACTACCGTGATTTGGATTATGCCAAGTGCTATGGTCACTTGGAATGCAGTGGAATACTTTCATTTCAACCACTTGTTCAGTATAGAGCTTTCGAAGCACGCTTTATTTAGTTTGCGTGGCTAGTGGCAGCGTCCTTAAATTATTTTGGGCACTAGCTATTCCTGATATACAGTTGAATGGTAAGCTGTCCTCAACACAAAGTTAGTTACTAGGCGTCGTTTCATTGAACGAGGTATTCGCTTGATTTCTTAGGCCGTTTGATCTGATGCTCTTTTGATGTTTCTGGGGGAAAAAGGGAGGAAGGCAAAGTCTAACATAGTAGACTCCGAATTAGAATTCAGTTTGGCATTCTTCTCACTCATGCACTATATGATAAAAAGTACCCAGACAATACGAGGTGCATTCAAGTTCTAAGGCCTCCGATTTTTTTTCTAATTAACTACTCACCCGAAATCGATGAAACTGGAGTTACTTCTCGACGTAATCGCCCTGCAGACGTACACATTTTTCACAACGCTGACGCCATGATTCCATGGCAGCGGCGAAGGCTTCTTTAGGAGACTGTTTTGACCACTGGAAAATCGCTGAGGCAATAGCAGCACGGCTGGTGAATGTGCGGCCACGGAGAGTGTCTTTCATTGTTGGAAAAAGCCAAAAGTCACTAGGAGACAGGTCAGGTGAGTAGGGAGCATGACGAATCACTTCAAAGTTGTTATCACGAAGAAACTGTTGCGTAACGTTAGCTCGATGTGCAGGTGCGTTGTCTTGGTGAAACAGCACACGCGCAGCCCTTTCCGGACGTTTTTGTTGCAGTGCAGGAAGGAATTTGTTGTTCAAAACATTTTCGTATGATACGCCTGTTACCGTAGTGCCCTTTGCAATGCAATGGGTAAGGATTACGCCCTCGCTTTCCCAGAACATGGACACCATCATTTTTTCAGCACTGGCGGTTACCTGAAATTTTTTTGGTGGAGGTGAATCTGTGTGCTTCCATTGAGCTTACTGGCACTTTGTTTCTGGATTGACAAATGGCATCCACGTCTCATCCATTGTCACAACTGACGAAAAGAAAGTCCTATTCATGCTGTTGTTGCGCGTCAACATTGCTTGGCAACATGCCACACGGGCAGCCATGTGGTCGTCTGTCAGCTTTCGTGGCACCCACCTGGATGACACTTCTCGCATTTTCAGGTCGTCATGCAGGATTGTGTGCACAGAATCCACAGAAATGCCAACTCTGGAAGCGATCTGTTCAACAGTCATTCGGCGATCCCTCAAAACAATTCTCTCCACTTTCTCTATCATGTCGTCAGGCCGGCTTGTGCGAGCCCGAGGTTGTTTCGGTTTGTTGTCACACGATGTTCTGCCTTCATTAAACTGTCGCACCCACGAACGCACTTTCGACACATTCATAACTCCATCACCACATGTCTCCTTCAACTGTCGATGAATTTCAATTGGTTTCACACCACGCAAATTCAGAAAACGAATGATTGCACACTGTTCAAGTAAGGAAAACGTCGCCATTTTAAGTATTTAAAACAGTTCTCATTCTCGCCAATGGCGGTAACATTCCATCTGCTGTACGATGCTGGCATCTCTGGGACGTATTGACAATGAACGCGGCCTCATTTTAAAACAATGCGCATGTTTCTATCTCTTTCCAGTCCGGAGAAAAAAAATCGGAGGCCTTAGAACTTGATGCACCTCGTAATATGGGGTGTGTCCTCCCTTCTCTGCTGGGAAAGTTTAAATGAGGTGTCTGCATGTTTCTGTAGGAATGGGAAAAGTCGTTTTTTTCTCAAGAGAAGAAACCAGACAAGATAGAGGTACTGGACGGTGGCGCCTGGAGTGAAACCGACGTTCTGACTCATCAGGGGCAGGTCTGGTCTCTGAGCAAGTAAGTCAGTTTCAGGACTACCACTGTTCTTAGCCATTGTCTCAAAGTTGTTGCTTTAAGACAGGATGCATTATTATACCAGTACAGTCAATCATCGCCTCCGAGCTATTCTTCAGTAGTACGAAGTACACAATACAGCTGCTTCACATCTTTCCGAATTTATTGTATTCTCAAGCACAGTAACGGTGTGACATCCTAACCACGAAATACATCCCCGTATCACAACACAACCTCCAGTGTGCTTCACCGTTGGCGCTACACATGATAGCAAGTAACGTTTTTCAGGTATTCGTCAAACTCACAGCCTCCCATCGGATTACCACAGGATATAACGTGATTCACCGCTCAGAACCACTCATTTCCAGTCATCCAGTGTCCAGAGGTGTTGCTTACAATTGACTTCAGAAATTTGTGGCCTATAAAGAACTCCAATAGTTTTAATTCCATACCGACAAACGTTGTGCTAGCTGGACGTATGGTGGCACTTTGGAACTGACGTTCCTTTTTACAACTAACCTCCGCAGTGCTCGATTGTTCCTGTTCATAAGTGCATGTGATATGCCTGGTATTGCCTTGCACCTGCAGTTTACAGTGACATCACCAACAGCCGATTTGGGCAGCTTTAGCAGGATTGAAATGTCCCTGATGGAGCTGTTACTCAGGTACACCCAACAAGCACCGCTGTTCGACACCATTCTGCTGGTACTGGTTCTATACTGACCACACAACAATCCTCGCCCGCTTTTATACTGGCGATTACGCTTATCGTGACATTTAGTGTTCAGTTCGGCATTACCAAGGGCTGCCCGAATACTTTGGATCACATAGTGTGGATAATTGGGAGAGGCTGAAGAAGTCATAAAACTGTACAGCTGACTGGGGAGAAAATCCCGGACTTTGGATAAGTGTTCTGTTTTTTATCTACATAGCCATCTGGACAGGAAATGATTTTTGTTGTCTTTGGGGAACTGCAGCAAATCGTACTAGATATTTTATTAATTAAAAGCTGTCCAGATCACAAAAAGTATTATTTTTTAAAGCTGCTAACAGGTATCATCTTCAGAGCAGATTGGACAGGAACTACAGCGCAAAAACTATCTTGTTGCTGTCATTGTTAGAGAAATTTCGCCTCCATTAAGAGGATCGCTGCAAGTCAATCGAAACGTTAACTTTTGGTTTATAGTTCCTCTCTAGTTTCACAGAACGGGGCATCTTAGGGGCCGAAAATGACTTTACTCAAATATGACGAGCGCGTGCTGAGTAGCAATGCCCCTGAGTTTTAGTACCGTTCTCAATGTCGGTTGACATACTATATATCATACATACAACTCGGTCGACTTTCGTACCTCGCTGACGCAAGTTACAACGCTCTGCCGCTAGAGGACTCCGATCGTAGCGTGTAACATGGCGTTGTGTAACGTAAATAAAGCAGTGCGTTAAACTCAGAGTGCTTTAATCGAATTCCTTATCGCAGAAAAACGTACCTCTCAACTGAAATCAGTAGGAACACGATAGCTGTGCAGCGTGATGACTGTACCGGCGTCACTTGTGTGAGATATGATGAAAATTGGGTTCATCATTTTGACCCTCAAAAACAACAGAGAACTAAAGGAGTTTCGCTCTATCGAACACCGACGTCAAAAAAGTTCAAGACCATGCCATCAGCAGACAAAATCATGCTCGCAGTGTTTTGGGATGTTCAAGACGTGGAACATTTGGAATTTATTCCTAAACACAATATCATAAACTCTGCGAGGTAGTGCTGGACTCTCAGAAAACTGAAAGCGCCAATTCGCAGAGGTGGTCCACAAATGGAGCTCCCTCTCCTTAAGCAGGGCAATGCTGCGACGTCTGCAACAATACGACGACGTGAGTTCACCGCCATCGATCGTCCTCCATACACTCTCGACTTGGCCTCATCCTATTTTCAAATCTTTCCAAAACCTAAAGAATACTATCGCGGAATTTATTTTGATAATTATGAAGTTGTGCAAGCAGAGTTGTGGTTGTGGCTTCGTCAACAATGTCAAACATTCTACAGAGTGAGTCACTAACTATTGCCGGCAAGAATAATTCAGAAAGTATGATCGGAGCTGAAGAGTTTGTGGGACAAAAGTTGCATGGGACAATAGGGGCGATAAAACAACGTTGGTTTTTTGTTGCTAAGTGGGGTCGCTCCAGAGATGTGAAGATTTTTTTATTATTTTTTTTTAATGCGGTGCTATAGTTTGGTACTAATTTTCTTATAGCGGCTATCGAGGAGAATCCAACGATGTGTAACAGTAAGGTCTACGAAGGTCAACGAAGGTCACAAGGTGGCATGGACGTCCATTTACAGAAGGTGTTCGAAGTGATGACCATTGGTATCAATACAGTGAAGCATTCTTCTTATCATGGATTGAATTGTATTCCTTATTACATCGTCACTTACATCGAAGCACATGCCCTGACAATTCTCTTTCGCATATCTTCACGTGTAGTTGGAACGTCTCTATAAACGTCTTTTACGAATTCCCACAAGAAAAAATCCAGAGGCGTCAAGTCTGGCGAACGAGACGGCCACGACACATCTCCTCCGCGTCCAATCCAACGATTTGGGAATTGTCTCTGCAACTCATTTCTAGCCATCAGCGAAAAATGTGCCGGGCACCCTTCGTGTTGATACCACATTCTGTTCCTTGTTCCTAAGGGCATGTCTTCCAATAACAGACCTAATGTTTCTTGCAAGAATGTGGTGTACTTCCAACCATTAAGATTTCCTTCATTGAAATAGGGGCCTATAATTCTGTCCTACAGAATCCCATACCACACATTCACCGACCATTGTTTTTGGTGTGCAACCTGCCGCAGCCAACACAGATTTTCAGTTGCCCAGTAATGCATGTTATGTAAATTAACATTTCCATGGTTCTTGAATGTAGCCTCGTCAGTAAATAAAATCAAATTAATAAATGTGTCATCCCTCTGAATCTGAAGTTGAGAGCGTTGGCAGAATTCAATGCGACGCATACAATCCGTACCAGTTAATTCTTGGTGGAGACTGAAATGGTAAGGGCGATATTTATGTCGATGCAGAACACGACCAACAATACTCTGGCTCATGCCAGATTCCCTTCCGATTTGAAGCGAACTAACACAAGGATCTCGAACCACAGTGGCAAGAGTACCAATTTCCGTTTCCTCATTAGTAACTTTCCTTTGTCGGATATGATTCCGATGCTTTAAAGATCCAGTTGTTCTCAGTTTATCATACACATATTTAAATTCAGTATGTGTAGAGTGAGTACGTTGAGGATGTCTTTCAGTGTATAAGTCACTAGCTCACATTGAATTTCGTTGGCATTCTCCGTAAATGAGAAACATATCGACGTGTTCTTCGAAGGAACACATCATTAACATACGCTTGATTCGACGATACCAGCCTTACTGTTCCTATTAGTGTTGTACTGCGAAAACGTCGAATGGTCTTCACATGTCAATGGCACGTTAGATGGATACGCTGTATTCGGCGAATATTTACCATTTGCACGATGTACGAGAGAGAACTGTCAGAGCATGTGCTTCGATAAGTGTTGAAGTGATAAGGAATATCACTCAATCAATGATAAGAAGATTGTAGCACTGCATTGATACCAATGGTCATCACTTCGAACACCTTCTGTAAATGGACGTTCATGCCACCTTCTGACCTTCGTTGAGCTTCAAAGACCTTACTGTTACACATCATTGGATTCGTCTCGATAGCCGCTATCAGAATATTAAGTATCAAACTATAGCATCCCACTTAAAAAAAAAAAAAAAAAAAAAAAGGTTGATCTTCGTATCTCTGACCCCACCTAGCAACATCTGCTCCACAAACTTTTCAGCTACTATCATACATTCGGAGTTATTGTAGTTGGCAATAGTTACTAACGCACCATGTACAGTGACGGTACCAACAAAATTATCTCCCTTTAGGAGAAACGTGTTTGTCACAGTGGTTACTATCTTGAGAAATAAATATGTAGACATGGAGAATAGAGATATTGAATGTTAAGAAAGGATGTTTCGTTTGAAAATGTTTCAGAGTTTCCACATAAAAAATTCGGAGGCATTACTTTTCAGCACGCCCGCGTCAAAACTACGCTGTATTAGTTGTAAATTTCGAGGGTGTGTTATTCTACGTTACGCTGAAGTGATCACTTGACATTTTCAGTTCAGTAAGACGCGACACGCAGTACAAGAGCAGGTAATCCGCAAACGCGCAGTTCGCAGGTTTGTAAGGCCTAGTGCACTCAGGGTGCTGGGTGAGCGTTGGCGCAGAGGCAATTAGAGGGGTAATTTAAAGGCTGGAGAGGGTGGGGAGGGGTGGGATAGGGGGCGCAGGGGAGGTCTGGAAGCGAGCCACAAACGCGCCTCCAGGACGCGCGCCAAACTGATATCAGGGCCCGGAAACTGCCTGCCTAAATATTTCATGCGGCCCGCAGTTTCCCCGGGCGCCTGCAGCTCCCAGCACTCATGCGTTCGCGATCGACGGCCGTAGCTATCGGCAGCAAGTGCCTGCCGGGGTGGGGCGTTCACTCGAGCGAACCTCGCAGGCAGCAATGCGTTCGCACACTTTCCTCATCGTAAATCGATCGCTTACAATCATCCAAACACACGGGCACAAGACTAACAGATAGCTTGTTTAAGGACATGATGATTGCATTTATTTGCGCTCTTCTGCTTTGAATTACCTCTCATAATACCTTTTATCTTTTAAGAAATTGTCTCTCCTACACAGTTTCTCAGTATCCATTCCATCTTCTTTATGCACCACTTTATTTCCAGTGGCGCACAATGGGAAACCATGGGTTGCAGAGGGCAGCTGCCGAGCCCACTCTTCGCCTCCAAACCCCCCCCCCCCCCCACCCCCCAATTCTTCCTCCTAGGAAAAATAGGTCTTCGCTAACCTAACTCACATGTCACTCCCCCAAAGACATAGACGGATTAGTAGAGAATCACAGATAGCGAGCTGCGCGCTGTACTTGGAGACGTGTGCCAATGCTACCACAGGAAGACTACTTGAAGTTCAGAACTCAAATATGTCTCCCAAAGCAGTTCAATGCCATTTTCGAGAAAAGTGGCTATGAAGTTTTAAACTAATTTCAATAAGTTGAAATAAAGACATATTTCTTCCGACAGCCGGTATTGCTCTGTAGTAGAGTGCTCACCTGCCAAGTAAGGGTGTCAGCTCAATCTCAGTAGATTCAAATTTTTAAAAAAAGTAAATTTGATTGAAGCATAAACTACGTACAGAAAGAAAAAAAATTCAATCAATCAATCAAATCGGCGATCGAGGACCCTGTGATCATGCGCCAAACTTACAATGCCCCTCCATAGATGGCGATCTTGTGCACTCTGTATGCAGTTGTCACGGACTTCTAATTGTCAGCGGTCTTTCTGCTTTCTGTAGCTCATCCTCCTCTCGCTTCTTGGGTCTTCCGATTGGACAGGTACCATCAGGTCTTTCTATAAGTACGGCTTTTGTCCGAGAGGTGTCTGGTCTCCTAGCAATGTGGCCTGCCAAGCTTATTCTCCGCACTTTCAGTTTCTCAACGAAGTTCGGTTGCCTCATCAGCTCATACAATACTTGATTTTTGCTACGTCTCCACGAGCTCACTTCCTGGACAAGTCCAAATATCCTTATCGTGCTTTTCCTTTCGAATACCAGCACGTTTTCTTCATCCTTCTCCGTTGTACTTAGGTTTTCTCTCCCATACAATAATACTGGCGCTATCACGGCATTGTATGCTTTACGTTTGGTCTTAATTGACGGATTCTTGGATGACATTATCTGCTTTAGACTGAAATAAGTTTTATACCCGTTCACAATACGTTAGTTTATTTCCTGTTTTAAATTATTTTTCCTGCTGAACCACGTATCAAGGTATTTAAAATTTTCCACTTTAGCAAATTTCCATATCACTACTTATGTTGGGATCTCATTAGGGCTTCTCTTGATACCTCAATTACCTCGGTCTTTTCCGCATTAATCCGTAACCCGATCTTACTTGAGTTTTGCGGTAGGTCATCTACAGTTTCTGCCATCTCTTCCTCTGATGCTACTAGAACTGCGATGTCGTCTGCATAACTCACTAAATCAGTCCTGCCATTTAGCGTAACCCCTTTGTTTTCTCTTTCATTTCTCGGAAAGAATTCTCTAGAGCCAGATTAAATAACAGTGGTGAAATAACATCACCTTGTCTCACACCTGTTCTGATATGGAATTCCTCGGACAGCTCCCCTTGGTGTTTGAGTTTGGCTATTGTCTCTGCTGTACACACCTTGACCATGTTTATTAACTTCATTGGTATACCAAGCTCTCTCAGGATGTTGTTGTTGTTGTTGTGGTTTACAGTCTTGAGACTGGTTTGATGCAGCTCTCCATGCTACTCTATCCTGTGCAAGCTTCTTCATCTCCCAATATGTACTGCAGCCTACATCCTTCTGAATCTGCTTAGTGTAATCATCTCTTCGTCTCCTTCTACGATTTTTACCATCCCCGCTGCCCTTCAATACTAAATTGGTGATCCCTTGATGCCTCAAAACATGTCGTACCAAGCGATCCCTTCTTCGTGGCAAGTTGCGCCACAAACTCCTCTTCTCCCCAATCCTATTCAATACTTCCTCATTAGTTACGTGATCTCCTCATCTAATCTTCTGCATTCTTCTGTAGCACCACATTTCGAAAGCTTCTATTCTCTTCTTGTCCAAACTATTTATCGTCCATGTTTCACTTCCATACATGGCTACACGCCATACAAATACTTTCAGAAACGACTTCCTGACATTTAAATCTATACTCGATGTTAACAAATTTCTCTCCTTCAGAAACGCTTTCCTTGCCATTGTCAGTCTACATTTTATATCCTCTCTACTTCGACCATCATCAGTTACTTTGCTCCCTAAATAGCAAAACTCCTTTACTACTTTAAGTGTCTCATTTCCTAATGAGGATGTTAAACATACTTAATCTGTGGAACCTGCTATAAGCCTTCGAAAAGTCCACGAACGTCACCAGAAACCGATCGTTGAATTCCCAGCACTTTTCCCAGATTTGCCTCGTGGTGAAAGTTTGATCGATGGTCGACCGCCCTGCCTGGCGCTCTTCTACAATACCTTTGGCAAATTTCTTAAGCTTTTCAAGTATTATCAAAGACAGAACTTTATATGGTACACTTAGGAGAGAAATTTGTATTTTTTTTTTTCAAATACCAACCATCTTGATTAAAAAGCTTTTATAAAAGATCAGTTACTAAGAATAAACTTTTGCAATAAAAATTAAATTTTTGTGTGCGATACGTAAATAGAAGTAACTCCTTTATCCAATCTGCGTACGAATGTTTAACCCGCTTTCATCACTGATTTAACGTAAGGCAAGCTACCACAACATGCGAACTACACTGAAAATGTGCAGCCAAGGGCATACAGAGCTCACCAAATCCCGAGAAAGCAAGGTCCAAGTGCAGACAAAGTTTTTGCAGCAAGTTGTAAAGAAAGGAACTACAAGAAGAAGAAGCTCATTCCTATCTACAGCATCACTAACTTCTCTTACTTTGCACTAGAGTTATAAAACGTTCCAGGTATTTGTCCCACCTCTCCGTACCGACATCAGAAGGTCTGAAATCTGGAGGGGACTGGATTTGGCGGCACGTATTGCTGCAGTTCCTCTCGAGATACCAACACTTGTAGAAGCTGAGCGTGTTGTTGCTGTGGTTGCTGCTGCTATCATAATTCCACAGACCTGTCTTCCATAATGATGCAGTGTGACCAATTCTCGTGTAACTCAGCCTCGCCAGTCCTTCTACAAGACGTTGTCGGTGTATGGGCTTAAAGTAACAAAACTCGAACTGGGGGAATACAACGTACTCTACCAAGTTGTCGATACCAAGTGTTCTAATTTTCAAATTAATAAACCAACTGAAAACGTACATCGATAGCACACGTATTATGTTAAGAGAGCAAACTGAGAAAGAGATAGACTCATAAACAAGCAGCTATCTACGTGAGTCATAGTATTAAGGCCTGGCTACTAAACTTGGGTACACGAAAGTAAACTCAGTCTGCGGACACCTTACCTTCTCATCTTCATCACTGGGAGAGGATCTTACCAACACACATGGCGTGGGCGCACCCCGTCAGTGGCCGCTACGACCACTTTGTTGACTATCAGTGCTTTTTTGTTTTTTGTCGTCAGTCTACTGACTGGTTTGATGCGGCCCGCCACGAATTCCTTTCCTGTGCTAACCTCTTCATCTCAGAGTAGCACTTGCAACCTACGTCCTCAATTATTTGCTTGACGTATTCCAATCTCTGTCTTCCTCTACAGTTTTTGCCCTCTACAGCTCCCTCTAGTACCATGGAAGTCATTCCCTCATGTCTTAGCAGATGTCCTATCATCCTGTCCCTTCTCCTTATCAGTGTTTTCCGCATATTCCTTTCCTCTTCGATTCTGCGTAGGACCTCCTCATTCCTTACCTTATCAGTCCACCTAATTTTCAACATACGTCTATAGCATCACATCTCAAATGCTTCGATTCTCTTCTGTTCCGGTTTTCCCACAGTCCATGTTTCACTACCATACAATGCTGTACTCCAGACGTACATCCTCAGAAATTTCTTCCTCAAATTAAGGCCGGTATTTGATATTAGTAGACTTCTCTTGGCCAGAAATGCCTTTTTTGCCATAGCGAGTCTGCTTTTGATGTCCTCCTTGCTCCGTCCTTCATTGGTTATTTTACTGCCTAGGTAGCAGATTCCTTAACTTCATTGACTTCGTGACCATCAATCCTGATGTTACGTTTCTCGCTGTTCTCATTTCTACTACTTCTCATTACCTTCGTCTTTCTCCGATTTACTCCCAAACCATAATGTGTACTCATTAGACTGTTCATTCCGTTCAGCAGATCATGTAATTCTTCTTAACTTTCACTCAGGATAGCAATGTCATCAGCGAATCGTATCATTCATGTCCTTTCACTTTGAATTTTAATTCCTCTCCTGAACCTTTCTTTTACTTCCATCATTGCTTCCTCGATGTACAGATTGAAGAGTAGGGGCGAAAAGCTACAGCCTTGTCTTACACCCTTCTTAATACGAGCACTTCGTTCTTGATCCTCCACTCTTATTATTGCCTCTTGGTTATTGTACATATTGTATATGACCCATCTCTCCCTATAGCTTACCCCTACTTTTTTCAGAATCTCGAACAGCTTGCACCATTTTATATTGTCGAACGCTTTTTCCAGGTCGACAAATCCTATGAAAGTGTCTTGATTTTACTTTAGCCTTGCTTCCATTATTAGCCGTAACGTCAGAATTGCCTCTCTCGTCCCTTTACTTTTCCTAAAGCCAAACTGATCGTCACCTAGCGCATTCTCAATTTTCTTTTCCATTCTTCTATATATTATTCTTGTAAGCAGCTTCGATGCATGAGCTGATAAGCTGATTGTGCGATAATTCTCGCACTTGTCAGCTCTTGCCGTCTTCGGAATTGTGTGGATGATGCTTTTCCGAAAGTCACATGGTATATCGCCAGACTCATATATTCTACACACCAACGTGAATAGTCGTTTTGTTGCCACTTCCCCCAATGATTTTAGAAATTCTGATGGAATGTTATCTATCCCTTCTGCCTTATTTGACCGTAAGTCCTCCAAAGCTCTTTTAAATTCCGATTCTAATACTGGATCCCCTATCTCTTCTAAATCGACTCCTGTTTCTTCTTCTATCACATCAGACAAATCTTCTCCCTCATAGAGTGCTATCAGTGCTGATCCCACACTGCGTCCTTTATTGTCATGGCATTACCGCCAGCCGTGGATGCCAAAGATGGAGCAATGTATGTGGTGTATTTTTTCTCACAGTCTTTCGTAGGAGAGGCATAATTCTTGGTTCTCGGCTCATACTTTCTTTATCTCAAGAAGTATTAGGTTGGCGCATAAGTTCGTAGCGTTTTTGTTTCACATGTTGATATTCCAGTTGGTATGGTTTTATTGCTGGATTGTCAATTTTTATTTGTAGTTCACTGTTTTTTGAGTTTACATCTCGTCATTCTGTCATTTGTCATTTGGAGATAGAGTGGAGCTGTGGACGCTAGTAAATGGAGTGCCAAGTGGAGAAATCGGAACATTTCCGACATGTTGTTCTGTCTCAGTTCAATGGAGGAACGGCAGCAGTGGATACAGCCAGAAACATTTGCGCCGCGTATGGGGATAATACCATTACATAGAGTATCAGAAGAAAACGGATCGTTTTCACATTAGTGACTCTTCACGTTCATGAATACCTTTGAGGGTTGATGAAGATATTTAAAACGCATTCATCCGCAATGATCCACGTCAGTGGACTCAAGAACTGGAAAATGTGGCGGACTGTCATCATTCCACCATCGTGTGACATTTGCATGCAATGGGGAAGGTTCAAAAATCTGGTGTATGGATACTGCATGCCCTAAGCCAAAATCACAAAAATCATTGGGTGGCCATACATGCATTTCTGCTCATCCGTCATCAATTGGATCATGAACAAAGCAGGCTACTCGTATCCATGACTAGAAGTGATATCTTTATGCTAACATAAGGAAAAGAAAGATATGGCTGAGCCCATACAAGAGCCAACTGTCCATATAAAGACTTGCACGATTCCACAACAGGTACTGTTTCGCATCTGGTGGAACAATGACAGTGTGGTCCACTGCGAATTGCTTCCCCAAGGTGTAGCCATCCCTACTGACATTTATTGTCAACAAATTGGACGTATTTCTTGTAGATACAATACAGGAACAACGACGAGGAAGACTGAGCCTACATTCTACGAGACTGACGACAGACGCTATACAGGAGTTGAGTTGGGAAGTCATTCCACACCCACTTCTTCACCTGACCTTGTGCCTTCAGATATTCACATTTCTTGCTCTCTATGAAATAATCTTCAAGGAACTTCCTTTCCAGATGAACGTACACTACAACTATGGCTCGACGAGTTCTTTGCGAAAAATCAAGAATCAAAAAGATACCCCAGAATGACAGACAGTTATAAATAGTGAAGGAGACTATATTACCGATGATTAAAGTCTCTGTTATGCATGTCTGTTGCGTTTATTAGACTTATGGAAAAACACAACGAACTTATGCAGCAACCCAATAATTTGGCAAATGTTTCCACCAGCCTCCATACCTCATTCCTCACTTCTTTGTACGTCAGCCTCAGTGTCTAATTGTAGCTGTTTAGCAGCTCCTCCTTCCTGGCAAACAGTACTCCTCCCTCGACTTGCTGATTCCACAGTGCATCCACCAGTTCCCCACTGAAGAGGTGCAGTATCACGAGAATTATGATACTCATCATGGTTATCCTTGGTGGTGATCCCACCTGGATGAAAGGCATTATTCACTTTATGTCCTCCGCCCCCTCCCCTTTACAAAGACTGGAGTGCTATATCCATGGTGCACTTACACATTATACTATGTACCTGATCTATTATTAAGTAAAAAATAGAAATAAAAAGAAAACCACACTTGAGTAACAAAACGTACTAACCCCAATAAATCTAGGCAATGATATGAACGTAATTTAACACAAAAATTCATCATATATTCTGAAAGGCTTGGAACTTATTGGAATGACCTGAGTGCATAATGTACCTCACATGGAACCCCTTCACTTCTTAGCTGGTAGTCGCACTGGCACTTTTGGTAAAGCATCCAGAGCACCTTTAAAAGGTCTAATAGACGATGCTTGTCTCTGTTGGTACATATGTGTCACCGTCCACTGTCAATATTTTTTTGTAGGTATGGTCCTTGGTATCATGTAATAAATTTCTTCATTTTACTCTTCGGTACATAAAGGCTAGGTAACATTATCCGTTGGCCAACCCTACATTGTGGCAACATATTGACACTGTCTCCCATTTTTCTTGTTGTCTGAGTGCATCAGTACTAGTCTTTTTCACTCACTTCCATACATCTTTTACAGTTTTCACAAAATTTCTTATTGGGTTCTTGTTCTTCGCTATTTTAAGATTAAGAACTTGAAAAGGTGATGGCATCTTCCTTCTGTACACTACTTTGCATGGGTAGAGCCCAACGCTAGCATGCACCTTTGAACTATATGCAATTACCACATAGGGTATCCGTCATTGTGACAACTATTTACATAATAGCTTAACATTTTCCTGATAGTTCAGTGAATACATTGAGACCTGCAGTCAACTTGTTAGTGCAAAGGCCTCAGTTCTTGGTCTCTGGATTCATAATAGAGGACATAGTCACTTCAGTAGTTCTGACAAAGTTGATTTACTGATAATTAATTACTGTGTTGCGGATGACAAACTATAGTAAGCAGTCATTCACCACTTTTTGTGGTACCACACTCGTTGCTGATTTGGAAGGTCAGTTGATGTAACGAAAATCGTCTATGGTAATCAACATTGCAGTTACCTTCTGGTGTCTGGTCTAATAGACCTAAGATGTTCATCCCTATCATTCCAAATAGCTTGAATCCCTTTGGTTACCTTTGAAGTCATATTTTTTTATGACTTTAATGAACATGTTGTGAATATGAAATGAAATTTCTTGCATACAGGTCAACATTCTGTCTTCCATTCTCTATTAATATCGTTCAGCTATCCAATGATTTGTCATTCCGAATCTTCACTGTCTGATAACATATGGTGGTTAGCTTCCTTTAATACATCTCCTAGTTGTGCAGGAACCAAGATACATGACCAAGTTTCGTTGTCCTAGATAGCAACATTTTGTATAGCAAACTGAGGCTGTGTACTGAACAGTTGGTGGTCTCTTTGACACCAGTTTGTGCTCTCTGCCATTCTGCAAGGCCTCAAACAAGTGCTAATATGACACTGATTGGAATGATCAGCCTGTCAGCATTACCATATTTCCTCCCCGGCTTGTGCTCTAGGCCAAAATAAGTTTATTTCAGTGCCCAGGATCTTTCAAGCCTTATTGCCATTTTAATGCTGCTTGGTCAGTCCTGCCACATAGAAAATGCCTGAAACACATGACGCTGATGTTAAATTTGGAATTTAATTTTCTGTAGTTGAGTGATGTTTTTGGTTTCATTTTACTAACTTGATGCATATGCTAATGGATGCTCTTGCTCATTCACTTCCTGGTTTAGAGCACATACTGTCGTCTGGTTGAGTGCATCACATGAAATAATATGTTTCTCTTCATAATTCTGAGATACTAATAAAGTGCTAGTTGTTATTGCCTCCTTTCTGTTTGCTGAGCAACTCTTGATATTCACCCATCGACTAGAATTACACCCTTCTTTAATAGATCTGTCAATGTCAGTTTATCCCATCACAACTCTTCTATAATAATTCGATAATCCTAAAAATGCCTGTAACTATTTCATCATATGTTTTGGCAGGAAATCACACATGGCACATACCTTGCTTGGGTTGGTCTTCATACTGTTGTTGAGTGGTACTTAAGTAAATAAATTAGTGAAATCAAAGTGAACTAGAAATTAGAATATAAATGGAAAACTTGGTTTAGTTTGGAGAGTTACATACTGGCACACAGCGGGCCGAACAGCAGAGACAATGACCGTGAAGTCAGCAAGTTCCACATAAGCGGGCGCTGTCGATTCAGCCGTCAGGGCATCGCCCGACCGGCTCACGTGTTTCTCAGTTGTCGCATGTGAGCAAAGGCCCTCACCTACATCCCAAGAGCCAATGACCGACGTTAAGAAGATTCTTCGAGAAGCTTTTCAACGTGACAGAAGAGGCAATGACCGGCTCACGTGTTTCTCAGTTGTCGTAGGTGAGCAAAGGCCCTCGCCTACATTCCAAGAGCCAATGACCGACGTTAAGAAGAATCTTCGAGAATCTTTTCAACGTGACAGAAGAGGCAATGGCCGTGAAGTCGTTCACCTCCAGTAAACTGAAGTGAATAAATACGCGAGACGCAGTGGGCCCGACAGATGAAGACGAGAGGAAGACGAAGGCGAAGACGGAGACGAAGACGGAGACGAGCGACGAAGAAGACGAAGAAGTGAAGAAGCGTAGCAGTTGTTTTAAGTCAGTTTCGGTGCTGAAGACCGTCATGCAAGAAGAGACTACATCATGCACAGACGCACCAAGTCCGCCGCTGTAATGGAATAGCAAGCAGCAGCCTCAGCGCCAGAAGACAGAAGTTAAAAGGTATTTAAAGTCTGATTTTACGCACCCGGGTGACTCGTGAGGACGGGAAGGAGACGGCCTCACATCAGCAGTCACCTGTGAGCTGGGATAAAGACCTGACAACCGAAGACTGGCAAGCGGGAGTCCGTGGTTCGAGTCCGGGACACTGGCCTTCCCCCGCCGCGCCGCTCTGCTGGACGACGCACAACACACGCGGCCGCTTAGAGAAGAGAAACACTGGGACGCCACATTCAAGGTATCACCATCCGATGCACGACGTCGCTCGCAATAATTAAACGGGCCACCTCGCGCTGCGCGTCTCCGGTCAGCTGGGCGAGACGGCGACACGAGATACACACCGCTACGCGTAATCAGACGCTCCGCCGCCGCCGCCGCCGCTGCCGCAGCAGAAGGCTACGCAAACGACACGGCTGCCGCTCTCCGAACCAGAACGTCCAGTAAGATAACAGCTGTACGAAACTTTCAATAAAAGTTATCTTAGGTAAAAATGATGTTTCATTCGACCTCATACCCGAGCCAAGGAAGAACCCACCCTGCCCACATTTTGTAAAAGAGAAAAGTTTATTTATTTAATATTTTCACCCTGACAGAATGCTTGAGAATGCTCATCCTGACAATTGAGAGCATCAAAAGAGAAAACCCAGTTACATTGAGTAGCAGAATTGTACATTAAGTAACAGGAACTGTTACATTTGATGTCAGAAGCCGTAGTAGTTGTTACATTTGGTGTCAGAGAAAAACCCTTGGCTCAATATGAGGTGTGAATGACAGTCACTAACGGTCCACAGTTAGTATTGTTTAATGTGTGAAAGGATAGAGGTTTGCATAGCAGTCATAATATTTTCTTTATTTAGAAGTGTATTCTCTCTCATAATTTTAAGAGTTTGTCGAAAATATTTAAACATCCTTTTCATTCAGTGTGGTAAGATTGTGTAACTAACAGTTTGTAAAATGATGACACGAAATCGTACAAAGTCAGAGTCAGCACCACAAGCGGTTTCTACTGAGGAAGCTATTCAGAGCTTAGTTAATCAAATAGCACAGCTTAAAAATGATAATAATGCATTATTTAAACAGTTGTGTGAGGTTAGGGAAACCAGTTCAGTCCCTCCCACCCTGGATTCCTCAGCAGCAGCCTTGGTAACTCCTTTTTCAGGTAAACCTGGCGAAGACATAACAGCCTTTTTTGATGATTTAGTAGCAGCTGCAAAGTTAGGATCATGGTCAGATGAACAGCTCTTACAAATGACAAAGTTAAGATTGCTAGGAGAGGCTAAAGCACACGTATTATACCATGAAGAATTACGGAATGCTCCAACATTTGAGGAATTGAAGAAAGGATTGCTTAAACGTTTTCAAAAACAGAACAGCTGTAGATTTTATAGGGAACAGTTAAACACTATCACTCAGAGGCAAAACGAGTCGTTAGAAAGCTTTGTAGATAGGATTAGAAAAGTTAATATTAACACCTATCAGTTGACAACTAGTGATGAAGCAAATAGAGTTATTTTACAAGAGGCAGAAAATAGAGCTCTGGATACATTTTTACGTGGGTTACCTCCTGAAACGTCCCGTCGTGTCAGGTCAGGGCAGAATTTAGCAGAAGCTGTATCTGTGGCGACAGCTTTTGAAGAAATTGACATTGCCACCAGATACAAGGAGAAGCGAAATGTATTTTCAGCAGGAGTACGATGTTTTAGGTGCGATCGACAAGGCCATATAGCAAAAAACTGCAGGCGCTCCCAATAAAATTTCATGCCATTAAGGCGAATGTGAAGGCGGAATGCTGGTTATCTGCTACCATAAGGGATAAAGAGGCAAGGATACTGGTGGATACAGGCGCAAACGTATCAATAGTGAGTAATGAATGTATTGGAGAAAAGAAATATGACCCTCCAAGGTATAGATTGAGTGGAGTAGGAGGAGGTACAGTGAAGTCATTAGGATGTACATCATTGATTTTCTATATTCACGGTGTACAATTTCAAGAAGATGTGGAAGTAGTAACAAAGGTAACTGATGGGTACGAAGCGATCCTAGGGTTGGATTTCCTGAATAAACATCACGCTAAAATCGACCTCAGACAGCAAACTGTAGAACTTAGCGGAATAGTGTTTCAGCTAGGTGACACCGCTGCAAAGGGCCCTCTGCCGCAAGATTTCCCTAACCGGAAGGCGAAATCAACTACACTGCGTGCAACGTCCTTGAAGGTTGATTCGCGGGATCTGATACCATCTGGCTCAGGAAAACTTCTCTGGATGACCGTTGACCCCGAGGTACCTATAGACACAATATGTCTAATAGAGCCACTAGAGGAAAATGAGGAATTAGATGTATCACATTGTTTTGTACGTAGAAGTGTTGTACGGGTTCAAGACGTTGAGGGAGAAAGAAAAGTACCGGTACATATTGACAATTTCGGAGTGGAGGACAAAGAGTTGCATAAGGGAATATTAGTAGCTACAGTCAGTACTTTTGAAGAAGAAGATTTTATTTGGTCAGATATTAATGATGGTCAGAAACCAGACGCCTATAAAACCGCATTGCGCCAGAAGATTGAGCATTTGAAAGGAAAGGATAGAGACACGATAGAAGCAGTTTTAGTTGAGTTTCAAGATTTATTTAATGCAGAAGGTCCACTTCCAGCAACAGATATCACACAGCATAGGATCCCAACAGGACATAGCCCCCCAGTTTATAGAAAGCCTAACAGAGTTGCGCATCACTTACAGCCAGTACTGGATGAATTTTTAGAACAGCACCTAAAAGATGGAATCATAGAATATTCTGATTCGCCTTATAATTCAAATATTGTAATTATTCCAAAGAGGTCTCCCGACGGTACGAAACGATATAGATTTTGTTGTGACTACAGACACCTTAACAAACAAACAATCTCAGATGTTTATCCTCTTCCAAACGTTACAGATATCATTGACAGTTTAGGTAACAGTAAATACTTTTCAACAATCGATTTACGTAGCGGATATCATCAATTGGAAGTTGCACCTGAAGATAGGCATAAAACAGCATTTTCTACCCCTGGAGGCCACTGGCAATTTAAAAGAATGCCTTTCGGTTTGAAAAATGCACCAGCAACTTTTCAAAGACTACTCGATGGAGTATTGCGAGGACTAAAAACTCAGCAATGTTGTGTATATCTAGACGATATTATTGTATTCTCCAAAGACATTAATGAACATGCTGTGCGTCTGCGTAATGTTTTTCAGAGACTTAGAAAAGCTAAATTAACATTAAATATGGAAAAATGTAGTTTTGCATTGACAGAGGTTACATACCTAGGGCATGTCATTAGTGAAAAAGGAATTAGAACAGATCCTCGATTAATTTCGGCAGTTAAGGACTTCCCAACACCACAACGCGTTAAGGAGGTACAAAGTTTCATTGGTCTCGCATCGTATTACCGAAAATATGTTCAAAATTTTGCTGAAATTGCCCGACCCTTAACCCAATTATTGAAAAAGGGTGCAAAATTTCATTGGTCTGAAGATTGTGAATCAGCATTTCAAACCCTTAAAGATAAGTTAACACACAGTCCAGTATTAGCCTACCCAGATTATAATAAAGAATTTATTTTATCCTGTGACGCAAGTGGTCATTCAGTAGGAGTTGTTTTGAGTCAGAATATTAATGGCGCGGAACACCCCATAGCCTACGCTTCGAGACAACTAACAACAGCAGAAAGAAATTATTCCACAACAGAGAAAGAATTGTTAAGTGTTATTTATGGTATCAAATACTTTAAATGCTCCTTGTATGGTAGGAAATTCAAGGTCATTACAGACCACGCAGCTTTAAAATGGTTGCTTGGGTTAAAGGATCCATCTAGTCGTCTCACGCATTGGGCCCTATGTCTTTCCGAAATGGATTTCGAAGTTATCCATAAACCAGGCAAAAAACACACGAATGCAGATTGTCTAAGTCGGAAAATAGCACTTTTGGAAGCAACAGGCCGAGATACTGAGGACTGGAGAAAGGCACAAAATGAGGATACAGAATGCAAAAAATACGCAACTCAAAAACAATTTTGCTTTGAAGATGGTGTATTATGCCGTAAAACAAAACTTGGACCGCGAATTGTTGTTCCCCAACACCTTAGACAAGAAATAATGGCAGAGGCCCACGACCATATCCTTGCAGGACACGGTGGACAGCGGACAACCGAAAGACGTGTAGCAGAGCGATTTTGGTAGCAAACGAGAAAGCAGGATGTTGCGCATTACGTTCGTAATTGCATTGCGTGCGCACAACGAGCTGAACTTTCTCGTTCAAAAATACCCTTACAGAGGCTCCCCGAGGCTTCATGTCCATTTCAAATCTGTGGACTGGATCTCTACGGGCCCTTTCATAAAACACCTGCTGGTAATAAGTATGTTCTTACAATTATAGATCACTTTTCACGCTATCTAGCTATGGTAAGTCTCCCAGATCAACAAGCAAATACAGTTGCCCAAGCTTTAGTTAACAACTGGATACTTAAATTTGGCGTACCTGAAGCTATTATCACAGATCAGGGATCTAATTTTATGTCTGAACTAATGAAACAGCTCTGCCACTTACTAAAAATAC
Organism: Schistocerca cancellata; assembly: GCF_023864275.1. Classification (NCBI taxonomy): domain Eukaryota; kingdom Metazoa; phylum Arthropoda; class Insecta; order Orthoptera; family Acrididae; genus Schistocerca; species Schistocerca cancellata. The sequence continues at coordinate 1,132,975,073 of NC_064627.1, read as the reverse complement.
GCAAATTACGCACAACTCCGTTACACCCTCAGTGCAACGGACGCACAGAAAGAGTTCATCGGACAGTTGGCAAGATGCTTAGTTATTATATTAACGAACAACATTCTAATTGGGATACATATTTACCAATAATCGTGCCGGTATACAACGCAAAAACGCATGAAGCAACTGGCATGTCACCTTATGTAGTGGTCTAAGGGAGAAAAATGCCGTCCCCTTTTGATGTAATCAGGCAGAAAAACGGAAAAGTCGGAGAAACAGTAAGAGATTTCAGTCGAATGATGAAAGATGTATGGAAAAAGGTTCAAAAATCTAATACAAAGGCTTTGGAACGACAGGAAAGATTAGGTAATACCCAAGCTAAATATCCAAATTACAAAATCGGTCAGTGGGTTATGCTTTTAACTCCATACGTTGCGAAAGGAAAAACAAAGAAATTTGTAACAAACTACAGAGGTCCTTATCAAATTATTGAGATCACGTCACCAGTCAATGTTAAATTGCAACTGCCCACCAGAACTACTGTTGTGCATGTCAGTCGTTTAAAACCTTTTAAGGGCGCTCCAGATGTAATTCCTTCAACAATAGTGTCTGCTTTTCCGAAGGATGGAGGAAGTTCACGAAGAGGAAAAAGAGTGGCCACGCCAGCACAACATACAGACATGGCACCATACAAGTACAATCTGCGACCAAGAGTGCGAATGTCCTAGTGGAATCTCAGTAGACTGTGGATAGTATACATATGTAAATAATTAATAAATGATAATGGTTTATTTTTTTTAAGAAAAAAAAAGTTGAACAGGTAGATCTTGTAGTTAACAATGTATTCCTTCTTTTCTTTATTTTTGTTTTTACTAGGTTGGTAGGTCCATAACCATGTTGTTTGCTTTTTCAGGTAACGCCTCTAGCATAATGGACAACTACATTGTGACTGTACTGCTCATCATAATTGCATTATTGACTAATACGAGCAACGGATTACAGATCAACCAGTTGATGAGTGGTGTAATTTTTGTAAAACAGGGTACTGTAATTTTGACCAATCACAAGTGGACTATTTCATTAGAGTATAATTTATGGGCCTTACGTAATGAACTTAAGAACCTTGAATTAGAATTTGATACGCTACATGAAAGGGCAAGTTCACCAGAGATTTTTGAAGAAATATCCAGTGAATTTAAAACATTACACTACTCATACGAACAGTTGACAGAACAGTTGCGTCAGTTACAAGATATACTTCTGCAGACCGTTAAACGAGCTAAACCTGGATGGGTGGACGCAGGCGGTAAACTACTAAAGACCATTTTCGGTACAGCGGATAACGAAGATATTACTCAGCTAAATAATTCATTACAGAACATAGAGAGTACCGCGGAATTAAATAAAGGCACTATAGAATGGCACACGACAAGATTAAACGGATTGGAGCAAACAGTTTTTACTAATACCAAGGTCATCAGGAACCTCACCCAAGAATTAAACGATTATCTTCAAGCTACTACTGCTACACTGAATAAAGACCTAAAAGTCATACAAACAAGGCTCGATATTGTGGATAAGAAACTTGCAGTAGTAAGATCGCTTCGGCTACTCACTGATCAAGTGATAGATGCACGGCTAGCAGCGGAGGAATTAAAGGAAGCCATCCACTATGCAGTACAGGGACATTTGTCACCCACGTTACCATCGCCGGTTATATTCATCTCATTATTAGTTAAAATTGAAAAACAATTGCCAGATTCACTAAAGTTAATATTTCCTGCGGATAAGAAACATTTACCACAGTATTACCACTTAGCTACAGTACTAGTTGACACAGATAATGCAAGAATACGAGTTCGTATATCTTTCCCGGTTACAGATAAAATGGGTATGTATGACTGTTATAGAGTACACTCATTTCCGGTAAAATGGGGCAAAATAAATAAATTTGTACAGTTCCGAACACACCAAGTATTTTTAATCTCCCAAACAAGCAATACGAGCATGGTAATGACAACTTCTGAATTAAATAGTTGCACATCCGAACAAGTTATTATATGTCCATCTCGCGCAATCCAATTACATGCCACTAGTTGTGAATCTCAATTATTTTTCGAACAATCTGACGCCATCAATTGCCCACGCGATATATTAACTTCCACATCATGTTTTTTCGAGCAAGTAGAAAATCACTGGTTGTATGCGGTCAGTAATCCAACTGATATTTTTGCACAATGTTACGAGAACGGTGTAGCTACACCATTACAACATTTTGAACTTCATGGAAGCGGCCTAATAATTAACGGCACATTATGTTCCATCTCAGGAGCGAATTTTCATTTACCTGCAACAATCACTGGTACAACTAATGTTAATTCATCCTTCCCACTAATTTATTGGCCAGAAAACGCCATGCAAGCATTTCCTGCACAAAACCTATCCTACCTCAATGACTCCCTTGACAGTTCCCTTCTGAAGTCATTAGATACGTTCATAAACTCACAGCAAGACAAAATTGATGCCAATGTTATGATGCAACATGTCTTAAAATTAAAAGGTGAACACAAAACTAAAATTATAATGCTAGGAACGGGTACATCTGGAACCTTTGTGTTGGTGTTTCTGCTTTGTACAGTTCTCTTTTATTTAAGACGAAAAAATAAGCCAAATAATAATATACCACTTCATCAAATCCCTGTTAACTGGATACCACACTCTTAACTGATGTACTTCAATGGCTACTTTTGAGCGTTAGTGTATTAATTTTGTTTATTGTACTTCACTCTTTACTAAACAGTCTTATGTTAAAATAAACAATACTGTAGAATAGTTATTCTTGCATTAGTATAGGGTAGATTAAACAGCTGTTGCTATGTAATTTTCAAGAATCAAAAAGATACCCCAGAATTGACAGACAGTTATAAATAGTGAAGGAGACTATATTACCGATGATTAAAGTCTCTGTTATGCATGTCTGTTGCGTTTATTAGACTTATGGAAAAACACAACGAACTTATGCAGCAACCCAATAATTTGGCAAATGTTTCCACCAGCCTCCATACCTCATTCCTCACTTCTTTGTACGTCAGCCTCAGTGTCTAATTGTAGCTGTTTAGCAGGTCCTCCTTCCTGGCAAACAGTACTCCTCCCTCGACTTGCTGATTCCACAGTGCATCCACCAGTTCCCCACTGAAGAGGTGCAGTATCACGAGAATTATGATACTCATCATGGTTATCCTTGGTGGTGATCCCACCTGGATGAAAGGCATTATTCACTTTATGTCCTCCGCCCCCTCCCCTTTACAAAGACTGGAGTGCTATATGCATGGTGCACTTACACATTATACTATGTACCTGATCTATTATTAAGTAACAAATAGAAATAAAAAGAAAACCACACTTGAGTAACAAAACGTACTAACCCCAATAAATCTAGGCAATGATATGAACGTAATTTAACACAAAAATTCATCATATATTCTGAAAGGCTTGGAACTTATTGGAATGACCTGAGTGCATAATGTACCTCACATGGAACCCCTTCACTTCTTAGCTGGTAGTCGCACTGGCACTTTTGGTAAAGCATCCAGAGCACCTTTAAAAGGTCTAATAGACGATGCTTGTCTCTGTTGGTACATATGTGTCACCGTCCACTGTCAATATTTTTTTGTAGGTATGGTCCTTGGTATCATGTAATAAATTTCTTCATTTTACTCTTCGGTACATAAAGGCTAGGTAACATTATCCGTTGGCCAACCCTACATTGTGGCAACATATTGACACTGTCTCCCATTTTTCTTGTTGTCTGAGTGCATCAGTACTTGTCTTTTTCACTCACTTCCATACATCTTTTACAGTTTTCGCAAAATTTCTTATTGGGTTCTTGTTCTTCGCTATTTTAAGATTAAGAACTTGAAAAGGTGATGGCATCTTCCTTCTGTACACTACTTTGCATGGGTAGAGCCCAACGCTAGCATGCACCTTTGAACTATATGCAATTACCACATAGGGTATCTGTCATTGTGACAACTATTTACATAATAGCTTAACATTTTCCTGATAGTTCAGTGAATACATTGAGACCTGCAGTCAACTTGTTAGTGCAAAGGCCTCAGTTCTTGGTCTCTGGATTCATAATAGAGGACATAGTCACTTCAGTAGTTCTGACAAAGTTGATGGACTGATAATTAATTACTGTGTTGCGGATGACAAACTATAGTAAGCAGTCATTCACCACTTTTTGTGGTACCACACTCGTTGCTGATTTGGAAGGTCAGTTGATGTAACGAAAATCGTCTATGGTAATCAACATTGCAGTTACCTTCTGGTGTCTGGTCTAATAGACCTAAGATGTTCATCCCTATCATTCCAAATAGCTTGAATCCCTTTGGTTACCTTTGAAGTCATATTTTTTTATGACTTTAATGAACATGTTGTGAATATGAAATGAAATTTCTTGCATACAGGTCAACATTCTGTCTTCCATTCTCTATTAATATCGTTCAGCTATCCAATGATTTGTCATTCCGAATCTTCACTGTCTGATAACATATGGTGGTTAGCTTCCTTTAATACATCTCCTAGTTGTGCAGGAACCAAGATACATGACCAAGTTTCGTTGTCCTAGATAGCAACATTTTGTATAGCAAACTGAGGCTGTGTACTGAACAGTTGGTGGTCTCTTTGACACCAGTTTGTGCTCTCTGCCATTCTGCAAGGCCTCAAACAAGTGCTAATATGACACTGATTGGAATGATCAGCCTGTCAGCATTACCATATTTCCTCCCCGGCTTGTGCTCTAGGCCAAAATAAGTTTATTTCAGTGCCCAGGATCTTTCAAGCCTTATTGCCATTTTAATGCTGCTTGGTCAGTCCTGCCACATAGAAAATGCCTGAAACACATGACGCTGATGTTAAATTTGGAATTTAATTTTCTGTAGTTGAGTGATGTTTTTGGTTTCATTTTACTAACTTGATGCATATGCTAATGGATGCTCTTGCTCATTCACTTCCTGGTTTAGAGCACATACTGTCGTCTGGTTGAGTGCATCACATGAAATAATATGTTTCTCTTCATAATTCTGAGATACTAATAAAGTGCTAGTTGTTATTGCCTCCTTTCTGTTTGCTGAGCAACTCTTGATATTCACCCATCGACTAGAATTACACCCTTCTTTAATAGATCTGTCAATGTCAGTTTATCCCATCACAACTCTTCTATAATAATTCGATAATCCTAAAAATGCCTGTAACTATTTCATCATATGTTTTGGCAGGAAATCACACATGGCACATACCTTGCTTGGGTTGGTCTTCATACTGTTGTTGAGTGGTACTTAAGTAAATAAATTAGTGAAATCAAAGTGAACTAGAAATTAGAATATAAATGGAAAACTTGGTTTAGTTTGGAGAGTTACATACTGGCACACAGCGGGCCGAACAGCAGAGACAATGACCGTGAAGTCAGCAAGTTCCACATAAGCGGGCGCTGTCGATTCAGCCGTCAGGGCATCGCCCGACCGGCTCACGTGTTTCTCAGTTGTCGCATGTGAGCAAAGGCCCTCACCTACATCCCAAGAGCCAATGACCGACGTTAAGAAGATTCTTCGAGAAGCTTTTCAACGTGACAGAAGAGGCAATGACCGGCTCACGTGTTTCTCAGTTGTCGTAGGTGAGCAAAGGCCCTCGCCTACATTCCAAGAGCCAATGACCGACGTTAAGAAGAATCTTCGAGAATCTTTTCAACGTGACAGAAGAGGCAATGGCCGTGAAGTCGTTCACCTCCAGTAAACTGAAGTGAATAAATACGCGAGACGCAGTGGGCCCGACAGATGAAGACGAGAGGAAGACGAAGGCGAAGACGGAGACGAAGACGGAGACGAGCGACGAAGAAGACGAAGAAGTGAAGAAGCGTAGCAGTTGTTTTAAGTCAGTTTCGGTGCTGAAGACCGTCATGCAAGAAGAGACTACATCATGCACAGACGCACCAAGTCCGCCGCTGTAATGGAATAGCAAGCAGCAGCCTCAGCGCCAGAAGACAGAAGTTAAAAGGTATTTAAAGTCTGATTTTACGCACCCGGGTGACTCGTGAGGACGGGAAGGAGACGGCCTCACATCAGCAGTCACCTGTGAGCTGGGATAAAGACCTGACAACCGAAGACTGGCAAGCGGGAGTCCGTGGTTCGAGTCCGGGACACTGGCCTTCCCCCGCCGCGCCGCTCTGCTGGACGACGCACAACACACGCGGCCGCTTAGAGAAGAGAAACACTGGGACGCCACATTCAAGGTATCACCATCCGATGCACGACGTCGCTCGCAATAATTAAACGGGCCACCTCGCGCTGCGCGTCTCCGGTCAGCTGGGCGAGACGGCGACACGAGATACACACCGCTACGCGTAATCAGACGCTCCGCCGCCGCCGCCGCCGCTGCCGCAGCAGAAGGCTACGCAAACGACACGGCTGCCGCTCTCCGAACCAGAACGTCCAGTAAGATAACAGCTGTACGAAACTTTCAATAAAAGTTATCTTAGGTAAAAATGATGTTTCATTCGACCTCATACCCGAGCCAAGGAAGAACCCACCCTGCCCACATTTTGTAAAAGAGAAAAGTTTATTTATTTAATATTTTCACCCTGACAGAATGCTTGAGAATGCTCATCCTGACAATTGAGAGCATCAAAAGAGAAAACCCAGTTACATTGAGTAGCAGAATTGTACATTAAGTAACAGGAACTGTTACATTTGATGTCAGAAGCCGTAGTAGTTGTTACATTTGGTGTCAGAGAAAAACCCTTGGCTCAATATGAGGTGTGAATGACAGTCACTAACGGTCCACAGTTAGTATTGTTTAATGTGTGAAAGGATAGAGGTTTGCATAGCAGTCATAATATTTTCTTTATTTAGAAGTGTATTCTCTCTCATAATTTTAAGAGTTTGTCGAAAATATTTAAACATCCTTTTCATTCAGTGTGGTAAGATTGTGTAACTAACAGTTTGTAAAATGATGACACGAAATCGTACAAAGTCAGAGTCAGCACCACAAGCGGTTTCTACTGAGGAAGCTATTCAGAGCTTAGTTAATCAAATAGCACAGCTTAAAAATGATAATAATGCATTATTTAAACAGTTGTGTGAGGTTAGGGAAACCAGTTCAGTCCCTCCCACCCTGGATTCCTCAGCAGCAGCCTTGGTAACTCCTTTTTCAGGTAAACCTGGCGAAGACATAACAGCCTTTTTTGATGATTTAGTAGCAGCTGCAAAGTTAGGATCATGGTCAGATGAACAGCTCTTACAAATGACAAAGTTAAGATTGCTAGGAGAGGCTAAAGCACACGTATTATACCATGAAGAATTACGGAATGCTCCAACATTTGAGGAATTGAAGAAAGGATTGCTTAAACGTTTTCAAAAACAGAACAGCTGTAGATTTTATAGGGAATAGTTAAACACTATCACTCAGAGGCAAAACGAGTCGTTAGAAAGCTTTGTAGATAGGATTAGAAAAGTTAATATTAACACCTATCAGTTGACAACTAGTGATGAAGCAAATAGAGTTATTTTACAAGAGGCAGAAAATAGAGCTCTGGATACATTTTTACGTGGGTTACCTCCTGAAACGTCCCGTCGTGTCAGGTCAGGGCAGAATTTAGCAGAAGCTGTATCTGTGGCGACAGCTTTTGAAGAAATTGACATTGCCACCAGATACAAGGAGAAGCGAAATGTATTTTCAGCAGGAGTACGATGTTTTAGGTGCGATCGACAAGGCCATATAGCAAAAAACTGCAGGCGCTCCCAATAAAATTTCATGCCATTAAGGCGAATGTGAAGGCGGAATGCTGGTTATCTGCTACCATAAGGGATAAAGAGGCAAGGATACTGGTGGATACAGGCGCAAACGTATCAATAGTGAGTAATGAATGTATTGGAGAAAAGAAATATGACCCTCCAAGGTATAGATTGAGTGGAGTAGGAGGAGGTACAGTGAAGTCATTAGGATGTACATCATTGATTTTCTATATTCACGGTGTACAATTTCAAGAAGATGTGGAAGTAGTAACAAAGGTAACTGATGGGTACGAAGCGATCCTAGGGTTGGATTTCCTGAATAAACATCACGCTAAAATCGACCTCAGACAGCAAACTGTAGAACTTAGCGGAATAGTGTTTCAGCTAGGTGACACCGCTGCAAAGGGCCCTCTGCCGCAAGATTTCCCTAACCGGAAGGCGAAATCAACTACACTGCGTGCAACGTCCTTGAAGGTTGATTCGCGGGATCTGATACCATCTGGCTCAGGAAAACTTCTCTGGATGACCGTTGACCCCGAGGTACCTATAGACACAATATGTCTAATAGAGCCACTAGAGGAAAATGAGGAATTAGATGTATCACATTGTTTTGTACGTAGAAGTGTTGTACGGGTTCAAGACGTTGAGGGAGAAAGAAAAGTACCGGTACATATTGACAATTTCGGAGTGGAGGACAAAGAGTTGCATAAGGGAATATTAGTAGCTACAGTCAGTACTTTTGAAGAAGAAGATTTTATTTGGTCAGATATTAATGATGGTCAGAAACCAGACGCCTATAAAACCGCATTGCGCCAGAAGATTGAGCATTTGAAAGGAAAGGATAGAGACACGATAGAAGCAGTTTTAGTTGAGTTTCAAGATTTATTTAATGCAGAAGGTCCACTTCCAGCAACAGATATCACACAGCATAGGATCCCAACAGGACATAGCCCCCCAGTTTATAGAAAGCCTAACAGAGTTGCGCATCACTTACAGCCAGTACTGGATGAATTTTTAGAACAGCACCTAAAAGATGGAATCATAGAATATTCTGATTCGCCTTATAATTCAAATATTGTAATTATTCCAAAGAGGTCTCCCGACGGTACGAAACGATATAGATTTTGTTGTGACTACAGACACCTTAACAAACAAACAATCTCAGATGTTTATCCTCTTCCAAACGTTACAGATATCATTGACAGTTTAGGTAACAGTAAATACTTTTCAACAATCGATTTACGTAGCGGATATCATCAATTGGAAGTTGCACCTGAAGATAGGCATAAAACAGCATTTTCTACCCCTGGAGGCCACTGGCAATTTAAAAGAATGCCTTTCGGTTTGAAAAATGCACCAGCAACTTTTCAAAGACTACTCGATGGAGTATTGCGAGGACTAAAAACTCAGCAATGTTGTGTATATCTAGACGATATTATTGTATTCTCCAAAGACATTAATGAACATGCTGTGCGTCTGCGTAATGTTTTTCAGAGACTTAGAAAAGCTAAATTAACATTAAATATGGAAAAATGTAGTTTTGCATTGACAGAGGTTACATACCTAGGGCATGTCATTAGTGAAAAAGGAATTAGAACAGATCCTCGATTAATTTCGGCAGTTAAGGACTTCCCAACACCACAACGCGTTAAGGAGGTACAAAGTTTCATTGGTCTCGCATCGTATTACCGAAAATATGTTCAAAATTTTGCTGAAATTGCCCGACCCTTAACCCAATTATTGAAAAAGGGTGCAAAATTTCATTGGTCTGAAGATTGTGAATCAGCATTTCAAACCCTTAAAGATAAGTTAACACACAGTCCAGTATTAGCCTACCCAGATTATAATAAAGAATTTATTTTATCCTGTGACGCAAGTGGTCATTCAGTAGGAGTTGTTTTGAGTCAGAATATTAATGGCGCGGAACACCCCATAGCCTACGCTTCGAGACAACTAACAACAGCAGAAAGAAATTATTCCACAACAGAGAAAGAATTGTTAAGTGTTATTTATGGTATCAAATACTTTAAATGCTCCTTGTATGGTAGGAAATTCAAGGTCATTACAGACCACGCAGCTTTAAAATGGTTGCTTGGGTTAAAGGATCCATCTAGTCGTCTCACGCATTGGGCCCTATGTCTTTCCGAAATGGATTTCGAAGTTATCCATAAACCAGGCAAAAAACACACGAATGCAGATTGTCTAAGTCGGAAAATAGCACTTTTGGAAGCAACAGGCCGAGATACTGAGGACTGGAGAAAGGCACAAAATGAGGATACAGAATGCAAAAAATACGCAACTCAAAAACAATTTTGCTTTGAAGATGGTGTATTATGCCGTAAAACAAAACTTGGACCGCGAATTGTTGTTCCCCAACACCTTAGACAAGAAATAATGGCAGAGGCCCACGACCATATCCTTGCAGGACACGGTGGACAGCGGACAACCGAAAGACGTGTAGCAGAGCGATTTTGGTAGCAAACGAGAAAGCAGGATGTTGCGCATTACGTTCGTAATTGCATTGCGTGCGCACAACGAGCTGAACTTTCTCGTTCAAAAATACCCTTACAGAGGCTCCCCGAGGCTTCATGTCCATTTCAAATCTGTGGACTGGATCTCTACGGGCCCTTTCATAAAACACCTGCTGGTAATAAGTATGTTCTTACAATTATAGATCACTTTTCACGCTATCTAGCTATGGTAAGTCTCCCAGATCAACAAGCAAATACAGTTGCCCAAGCTTTAGTTAACAACTGGATACTTAAATTTGGCGTACCTGAAGCTATTATCACAGATCAGGGATCTAATTTTATGTCTGAACTAATGAAACAGCTCTGCCACTTACTAAAAATACGCAAATTACGCACAACTCCGTTACACCCTCAGTGCAACGGACGCACAGAAAGAGTTCATCGGACAGTTGGCAAGATGCTTAGTTATTATATTAACGAACAACATTCTAATTGGGATACATATTTACCAATAATCGTGCCGGTATACAACGCAAAAACGCATGAAGCAACTGGCATGTCACCTTATGTAGTGGTCTAAGGGAGAAAAATGCCGTCCCCTTTTGATGTAATCAGGCAGAAAAACGGAAAAGTCGGAGAAACAGTAAGAGATTTCAGTCGAATGATGAAAGATGTATGGAAAAAGGTTCAAAAATCTAATACAAAGGCTTTGGAACGACAGGAAAGATTAGGTAATACCCAAGCTAAATATCCAAATTACAAAATCGGTCAGTGGGTTATGCTTTTAACTCCATACGTTGCGAAAGGAAAAACAAAGAAATTTGTAACAAACTACAGAGGTCCTTATCAAATTATTGAGATCACGTCACCAGTCAATGTTAAATTGCAACTGCCCACCAGAACTACTGTTGTGCATGTCAGTCGTTTAAAACCTTTTAAGGGCGCTCCAGATGTAATTCCTTCAACAATAGTGTCTGCTTTTCCGAAGGATGGAGGAAGTTCACGAAGAGGAAAAAGAGTGGCCACGCCAGCACAACATACAGACATGGCACCATACAAGTACAATCTGCGACCAAGAGTGCGAATGTCCTAGTGGAATCTCAGTAGACTGTGGATAGTATACATATGTAAATAATTAATAAATGATAATGGTTTATTTTTTTTAAGAAAAAAAAAGTTGAACAGGTAGATCTTGTAGTTAACAATGTATTCCTTCTTTTCTTTATTTTTGTTTTTACTAGGTTGGCATGGACGTCCATTTACAGAAGGTGTTCGAAGTGATGACCATTGGTATCAATACAGTGAAGCATTCTTCTTATCATGGATTGAATTGTATTCCTTATTACATCGTCACTTACATCGAAGCACATGCCCTGACAATTCTCTTTCGCATATCTTCACGTGTAGTTGGAACGTCTCTATAAACGTCTTTTACGAATTCCCACAAGAAAAAATCCAGAGGCGTCAAGTCTGGCGAACGAGACGGCCACGACACATCTCCTCCGCGTCCAATCCAACGATTTGGGAATTGTCTCTGCAACTCATTTCTAGCCATCAGCGAAAAATGTGCCGGGCACCCTTCGTGTTGATACCACATTCTGTTCCTTGTTCCTAAGGGCATGTCTTCCAATAACAGACCTAATGTTTCTTGCAAGAATGTGGTGTACTTCCAACCATTAAGATTTCCTTCATTGAAATAGGGGCCTATAATTCTGTCCTACAGAATCCCATACCACACATTCACCGACCATTGTTTTTGGTGTGCAACCTGCCGCAGCCAACACAGATTTTCAGTTGCCCAGTAATGCATGTTATGTAAATTAACATTTCCATGGTTCTTGAATGTAGCCTCGTCAGTAAATAAAATCAAATTAATAAATGTGTCATCCCTCTGAATCTGAAGTTGAGAGCGTTGGCAGAATTCAATGCGACGCATACAATCCGTACCAGTTAATTCTTGGTGGAGACTGAAATGGTAAGGGCGATATTTATGTCGATGCAGAACACGACCAACAATACTCTGGCTCATGCCAGATTCCCTTCCGATTTGAAGCGAACTAACACAAGGATCTCGAACCACAGTGGCAAGAGTACCAATTTCCGTTTCCTCATTAGTAACTTTCCTTTGTCGGATATGATTCCGATGCTTTAAAGATCCAGTTGTTCTCAGTTTATCATACACATATTTAAATTCACTATGTGTAGAGTGAGTACGTTGAGGATGTCTTTCAGTGTATAAGTCACTAGCTCACATTGAATTTCGTTGGCATTCTCCGTAAATGAGAAACATATCGACGTGTTCTTCGAAGGAACACATCATTAACATACGCTTGATTCGACGATACCAGCCTTACTGTTCCTATTAGTGTTGTACTGCGAAAACGTCGAATGGTCTTCACATGTCAATGGCACGTTAGATGGATACGCTGTATTCGGCGAATATTTACCATTTGCACGATGTACGAGAGAGAACTGTCAGAGCATGTGCTTCGATAAGTGTTGAAGTGATAAGGAATATCACTCAATCAATGATAAGAAGATTGTAGCACTGCATTGATACCAATGGTCATCACTTCGAACACCTTCTGTAAATGGACGTTCATGCCACCTTCTGACCTTCGTTGAGCTTCAAAGACCTTACTGTTACACATCATTGGATTCGTCTCGATAGCCGCTATCAGAATATTAAGTATCAAACTATAGCATCCCACTTAAAAAAAAAAAAAAAAAAAAAAAGGTTGATCTTCGTATCTCTGACCCCACCTAGCAACATCTGCTCCACAAACTTTTCAGCTACTATCATACATTCGGAGTTATTGTAGTTGGCAATAGTTACTAACGCACCATGTACAGTGACGGTACCAACAAAATTATCTCCCTTTAGGAGAAACGTGTTTGTCACAGTGGTTACTATCTTGAGAAATAAATATGTAGACATGGAGAATAGAGATATTGAATGTTAAGAAAGGATGTTTCGTTTGAAAATGTTTCAGAGTTTCCACATAAAAAATTCGGAGGCATTACTTTTCAGCACGCCCGCGTCAAAACTACGCTGTATTAGTTGTAAATTTCGAGGGTGTGTTATTCTACGTTACGCTGAAGTGATCACTTGACATTTTCAGTTCAGTAAGACGCGACACGCAGTACAAGAGCAGGTAATCCGCAAACGCGCAGTTCGCAGGTTTGTAAGGCCTAGTGCACTCAGGGTGCTGGGTGAGCGTTGGCGCAGAGGCAATTAGAGGGGTAATTTAAAGGCTGGAGAGGGTGGGGAGGGGTGGGATAGGGGGCGCAGGGGAGGTCTGGAAGCGAGCCACAAACGCGCCTCCAGGACGCGCGCCAAACTGATATCAGGGCCCGGAAACTGCCTGCCTAAATATTTCATGCGGCCCGCAGTTTCCCCGGGCGCCTGCAGCTCCCAGCACTCATGCGTTCGCGATCGACGGCCGTAGCTATCGGCAGCAAGTGCCTGCCGGGGTGGGGCGTTCACTCGAGCGAACCTCGCAGGCAGCAATGCGTTCGCACACTTTCCTCATCGTAAATCGATCGCTTACAATCATCCAAACACACGGGCACAAGACTAACAGATAGCTTGTTTAAGGACATGATGATTGCATTTATTTGCGCTCTTCTGCTTTGAATTACCTCTCATAATACCTTTTATCTTTTAAGAAATTGTCTCTCCTACACAGTTTCTCAGTATCCATTCCATCTTCTTTATGCACCACTTTATTTCCAGTGGCGCACAATGGGAAACCATGGGTTGCAGAGGGCAGCTGCCGAGCCCACTCTTCGCCTCCAAACCCCCCCCCCCACCCCCCAATTCTTCCTCCTAGGAAAAATAGGTCTTCGCTAACCTAACTCACATGTCACTCCCCCAAAGACATAGACGGATTAGTAGAGAATCACAGATAGCGAGCTGCGCGCTGTACTTGGAGACGTGTGCCAATGCTACCACAGGAAGACTACTTGAAGTTCAGAACTCAAATATGTCTCCCAAAGCAGTTCAATGCCATTTTCGAGAAAAGTGGCTATGAAGTTTTAAACTAATTTCAATAAGTTGAAATAAAGACATATTTCTTCCGACAGCCGGTATTGCTCTGTAGTAGAGTGCTCACCTGCCAAGTAAGGGTGTCAGCTCAATCTCAGTAGATTCAAATTTTTAAAAAAAGTAAATTTGATTGAAGCATAAACTACGTACAGAAAGAAAAAAAATTCAATCAATCAATCAAATCGGCGATCGAGGACCCTGTGATCATGCGCCAAACTTACAATGCCCCTCCATAGATGGCGATCTTGTGCACTCTGTATGCAGTTGTCACGGACTTCTAATTGTCAGCGGTCTTTCTGCTTTCTGTAGCTCATCCTCCTCTCGCTTCTTGGGTCTTCCGATTGGACAGGTACCATCAGGTCTTTCTATAAGTACGGCTTTTGTCCGAGAGGTGTCTGGTCTCCTAGCAATGTGGCCTGCCAAGCTTATTCTCCGCACTTTCAGTTTCTCAACGAAGTTCGGTTGCCTCATCAGCTCATACAATACTTGATTTTTGCTACGTCTCCACGAGCTCACTTCCTGGACAAGTCCAAATATCCTTATCGTGCTTTTCCTTTCGAATACCAGCACGTTTTCTTCATCCTTCTCCGTTGTACTTAGGTTTTCTCTCCCATACAATAATACTGGCGCTATCACGGCATTGTATGCTTTACGTTTGGTCTTAATTGACGGATTCTTGGATGACATTATCTGCTTTAGACTGAAATAAGTTTTATACCCGTTCACAATACGTTAGTTTATTTCCTGTTTTAAATTATTTTTCCTGCTGAACCACGTATCAAGGTATTTAAAATTTTCCACTTTAGCAAATTTCCATATCACTACTTATGTTGGGATCTCATTAGGGCTTCTCTTGATACCTCAATTACCTCGGTCTTTTCCGCATTAATCCGTAACCCGATCTTACTTGAGTTTTGCGGTAGGTCATCTACAGTTTCTGCCATCTCTTCCTCTGATGCTACTAGAACTGCGATGTCGTCTGCATAACTCACTAAATCAGTCCTGCCATTTAGCGTAACCCCTTTGTTTTCTCTTTCATTTCTCGGAAAGAATTCTCTAGAGCCAGATTAAATAACAGTGGTGAAATAACATCACCTTGTCTCACACCTGTTCTGATATGGAATTCCTCGGACAGCTTGGTGTTTGAGTTTGGCTATTGTCTCTGCTGTACACACCTTGACCATGTTTATTAACTTCATTGGTATACCAAGCTCTCTCAGGATGTTGTTGTTGTTGTTGTGGTTTACAGTCTTGAGACTGGTTTGATGCAGCTCTCCATGCTACTCTATCCTGTGCAAGCTTCTTCATCTCCCAATATGTACTGCAGCCTACATCCTTCTGAATCTGCTTAGTGTAATCATCTCTTCGTCTCCTTCTACGATTTTTACCATCCCCGCTGCCCTTCAATACTAAATTGGTGATCCCTTGATGCCTCAAAACATGTCGTACCAAGCGATCCCTTCTTCGTGGCAAGTTGCGCCACAAACTCCTCTTCTCCCCAATCCTATTCAATACTTCCTCATTAGTTACGTGATCTCCTCATCTAATCTTCTGCATTCTTCTGTAGCACCACATTTCGAAAGCTTCTATTCTCTTCTTGTCCAAACTATTTATCGTCCATGTTTCACTTCCATACATGGCTACACGCCATACAAATACTTTCAGAAACGACTTCCTGACATTTAAATCTATACTCGATGTTAACAAATTTCTCTCCTTCAGAAACGCTTTCCTTGCCATTGTCAGTCTACATTTTATATCCTCTCTACTTCGACCATCATCAGTTACTTTGCTCCCTAAATAGCAAAACTCCTTTACTACTTTAAGTGTCTCATTTCCTAATGAGGATGTTAAACATACTTAATCTGTGGAACCTGCTATAAGCCTTCGAAAAGTCCACGAACGTCACCAGAAACCGATCGTTGAATTCCCAGCACTTTTCCCAGATTTGCCTCGTGGTGAAAGTTTGATCGATGGTCGACCGCCCTGCCTGGCGCTCTTCTACAATACCTTTGGCAAATTTCTTAAGCTTTTCAAGTATTATCAAAGACAGAACTTTATATGGTACACTTAGGAGAGAAATTTGTATTTTTTTTTTCAAATACCAACCATCTTGATTAAAAAGCTTTTATAAAAGATCAGTTACTAAGAATAAACTTTTGCAATAAAAATTAAATTTTTGTGTGCGATACGTAAATAGAAGTAACTCCTTTATCCAATCTGCGTACGAATGTTTAACCCGCTTTCATCACTGATTTAACGTAAGGCAAGCTACCACAACATGCGAACTACACTGAAAATGTGCAGCCAAGGGCATACAGAGCTCACCAAATCCCGAGAAAGCAAGGTCCAAGTGCAGACAAAGTTTTTGCAGCAAGTTGTAAAGAAAGGAACTACAAGAAGAAGAAGCTCATTCCTATCTACAGCATCACTAACTTCTCTTACTTTGCACTAGAGTTATAAAACGTTCCAGGTATTTGTCCCACCTCTCCGTACCGACATCAGAAGGTCTGAAATCTGGAGGGGACTGGATTTGGCGGCACGTATTGCTGCAGTTCCTCTCGAGATACCAACACTTGTAGAAGCTGAGCGTGTTGTTGCTGTGGTTGCTGCTGCTATCATAATTCCACAGACCTGTCTTCCATAATGATGCAGTGTGACCAATTCTCGTGTAACTCAGCCTCGCCAGTCCTTCTACAAGACGTTGTCGGTGTATGGGCTTAAAGTAACAAAACTCGAACTGGGGGAATACAACGTACTCTACCAAGTTGTCGATACCAAGTGTTCTAATTTTCAAATTAATAAACCAACTGAAAACGTACATCGATAGCACACGTATTATGTTAAGAGAGCAAACTGAGAAAGAGATAGACTCATAAACAAGCAGCTATCTACGTGAGTCATAGTATTAAGGCCTGGCTACTAAACTTGGGTACACGAAAGTAAACTCAGTCTGCGGACACCTTACCTTCTCATCTTCATCACTGGGAGAGGATCTTACCAACACACATGGCGTGGGCGCACCCCGTCAGTGGCCGCTACGACCACTTTGTTGACTATCAGTGCTTTTTTGTTTTTTGTCGTCAGTCTACTGACTGGTTTGATGCGGCCCGCCACGAATTCCTTTCCTGTGCTAACCTCTTCATCTCAGAGTAGCACTTGCAACCTACGTCCTCAATTATTTGCTTGACGTATTCCAATCTCTGTCTTCCTCTACAGTTTTTGCCCTCTACAGCTCCCTCTAGTACCATGGAAGTCATTCCCTCATGTCTTAGCAGATGTCCTATCATCCTGTCCCTTCTCCTTATCAGTGTTTTCCGCATATTCCTTTCCTCTTCGATTCTGCGTAGGACCTCCTCATTCCTTACCTTATCAGTCCACCTAATTTTCAACATACGTCTATAGCATCACATCTCAAATGCTTCGATTCTCTTCTGTTCCGGTTTTCCCACAGTCCATGTTTCACTACCATACAATGCTGTACTCCAGACGTACATCCTCAGAAATTTCTTCCTCAAATTAAGGCCGGTATTTGATATTAGTAGACTTCTCTTGGCCAGAAATGCCTTTTTTGCCATAGCGAGTCTGCTTTTGATGTCCTCCTTGCTCCGTCCTTCATTGGTTATTTTACTGCCTAGGTAGCAGATTCCTTAACTTCATTGACTTCGTGACCATCAATCCTGATGTTACGTTTCTCGCTGTTCTCATTTCTACTACTTCTCATTACCTTCGTCTTTCTCCGATTTACTCCCAAACCATAATGTGTACTCATTAGACTGTTCATTCCGTTCAGCAGATCATGTAATTCTTCTTAACTTTCACTCAGGATAGCAATGTCATCAGCGAATCGTATCATTCATGTCCTTTCACTTTGAATTTTAATTCCTCTCCTGAACCTTTCTTTTACTTCCATCATTGCTTCCTCGATGTACAGATTGAAGAGTAGGGGCGAAAAGCTACAGCCTTGTCTTACACCCTTCTTAATACGAGCACTTCGTTCTTGATCCTCCACTCTTATTATTGCCTCTTGGTTATTGTACATATTGTATATGACCCATCTCTCCCTATAGCTTACCCCTACTTTTTTCAGAATCTCGAACAGCTTGCACCATTTTATATTGTCGAACGCTTTTTCCAGGTCGACAAATCCTATGAAAGTGTCTTGATTTTACTTTAGCCTTGCTTCCATTATTAGCCGTAACGTCAGAATTGCCTCTCTCGTCCCTTTACTTTTCCTAAAGCCAAACTGATCGTCACCTAGCGCATTCTCAATTTTCTTTTCCATTCTTCTATATATTATTCTTGTAAGCAGCTTCGATGCATGAGCTGATAAGCTGATTGTGCGATAATTCTCGCACTTGTCAGCTCTTGCCGTCTTCGGAATTGTGTGGATGATGCTTTTCCGAAAGTCACATGGTATATCGCCAGACTCATATATTCTACACACCAACGTGAATAGTCGTTTTGTTGCCACTTCCCCCAATGATTTTAGAAATTCTGATGGAATGTTATCTATCCCTTCTGCCTTATTTGACCGTAAGTCCTCCAAAGCTCTTTTAAATTCCGATTCTAATACTGGATCCCCTATCTCTTCTAAATCGACTCCTGTTTCTTCTTCTATCACATCAGACAAATCTTCTCCCTCATAGAGTGCTATCAGTGCTGATCCCACACTGCGTCCTTTATTGTCATGGCATTACCGCCAGCCGTGGATGCCAAAGATGGAGCAATGTATGTGGTGTATTTTTTCTCACAGTCTTTCGTAGGAGAGGCATAATTCTTGGTTCTCGGCTCATACTTTCTTTATCTCAAGAAGTATTAGGTTGGCGCATAAGTTCGTAGCGTTTTTGTTTCACATGTTGATATTCCAGTTGGTATGGTTTTATTGCTGGATTGTCAATTTTTATTTGTAGTTCACTGTTTTTTGAGTTTACATCTCGTCATTCTGTCATTTGTCATTTGGAGATAGAGTGGAGCTGTGGACGCTAGTAAATGGAGTGCCAAGTGGAGAAATCGGAACATTTCCGACATGTTGTTCTGTCTCAGTTCAATGGAGGAACGGCAGCAGTGGATACAGCCAGAAACATTTGCGCCGCGTATGGGGATAATACCATTACATAGAGTATCAGAAGAAAACGGATCGTTTTCACATTAGTGACTCTTCACGTTCATGAATACCTTTGAGGGTTGATGAAGATATTTAAAACGCATTCATCCGCAATGATCCACGTCAGTGGACTCAAGAACTGGAAAATGTGGCGGACTGTCATCATTCCACCATCGTGTGACATTTGCATGCAATGGGGAAGGTTCAAAAATCTGGTGTATGGATACTGCATGCCCTAAGCCAAAATCACAAAAATCATTGGGTGGCCATACATGCATTTCTGCTCATCCGTCATCAATTGGATCATGAACAAAGCAGGCTACTCGTATCCATGACTAGAAGTGATATCTTTATGCTAACATAAGGAAAAGAAAGATATGGCTGAGCCCATACAAGAGCCAACTGTCCATATAAAGACTTGCACGATTCCACAACAGGTACTGTTTCGCATCTGGTGGAACAATGACAGTGTGGTCCACTGCGAATTGCTTCCCCAAGGTGTAGCCATCCCTACTGACATTTATTGTCAACAAATTGGACGTATTTCTTGTAGATACAATACAGGAACAACGACGAGGAAGACTGAGCCTACATTCTACGAGACTGACGACAGACGCTATACAGGAGTTGAGTTGGGAAGTCATTCCACACCCACTTCTTCACCTGACCTTGTGCCTTCAGATATTCACATTTCTTGCTCTCTATGAAATAATCTTCAAGGAACTTCCTTTCCAGATGAACGTACACTACAACTATGGCTCGACGAGTTCTTTGCGAAAAATCAAGAATCAAAAAGATACCCCAGAATGACAGACAGTTATAAATAGTGAAGGAGACTATATTACCGATGATTAAAGTCTCTGTTATGCATGTCTGTTGCGTTTATTAGACTTATGGAAAAACACAACGAACTTATGCAGCAACCCAATAATTTGGCAAATGTTTCCACCAGCCTCCATACCTCATTCCTCACTTCTTTGTACGTCAGCCTCAGTGTCTAATTGTAGCTGTTTAGCAGCTCCTCCTTCCTGGCAAACAGTACTCCTCCCTCGACTTGCTGATTCCACAGTGCATCCACCAGTTCCCCACTGAAGAGGTGCAGTATCACGAGAATTATGATACTCATCATGGTTATCCTTGGTGGTGATCCCACCTGGATGAAAGGCATTATTCACTTTATGTCCTCCGCCCCCTCCCCTTTACAAAGACTGGAGTGCTATATCCATGGTGCACTTACACATTATACTATGTACCTGATCTATTATTAAGTAACAAATAGAAATAAAAAGAAAACCACACTTGAGTAACAAAACGTACTAACCCCAATAAATCTAGGCAATGATATGAACGTAATTTAACACAAAAATTCATCATATATTCTGAAAGGCTTGGAACTTATTGGAATGACCTGAGTGCATAATGTACCTCACATGGAACCCCTTCACTTCTTAGCTGGTAGTCGCACTGGCACTTTTGGTAAAGCATCCAGAGCACCTTTAAAAGGTCTAATAGACGATGCTTGTCTCTGTTGGTACATATGTGTCACCGTCCACTGTCAATATTTTTTTGTAGGTATGGTCCTTGGTATCATGTAATAAATTTCTTCATTTTACTCTTCGGTACATAAAGGCTAGGTAACATTATCCGTTGGCCAACCCTACATTGTGGCAACATATTGACACTGTCTCCCATTTTTCTTGTTGTCTGAGTGCATCAGTACTAGTCTTTTTCACTCACTTCCATACATCTTTTACAGTTTTCACAAAATTTCTTATTGGGTTCTTGTTCTTCGCTATTTTAAGATTAAGAACTTGAAAAGGTGATGGCATCTTCCTTCTGTACACTACTTTGCATGGGTAGAGCCCAACGCTAGCATGCACCTTTGAACTATATGCAATTACCACATAGGGTATCCGTCATTGTGACAACTATTTACATAATAGCTTAACATTTTCCTGATAGTTCAGTGAATACATTGAGACCTGCAGTCAACTTGTTAGTGCAAAGGCCTCAGTTCTTGGTCTCTGGATTCATAATAGAGGACATAGTCACTTCAGTAGTTCTGACAAAGTTGATTTACTGATAATTAATTACTGTGTTGCGGATGACAAACTATAGTAAGCAGTCATTCACCACTTTTTGTGGTACCACACTCGTTGCTGATTTGGAAGGTCAGTTGATGTAACGAAAATCGTCTATGGTAATCAACATTGCAGTTACCTTCTGGTGTCTGGTCTAATAGACCTAAGATGTTCATCCCTATCATTCCAAATAGCTTGAATCCCTTTGGTTACCTTTGAAGTCATATTTTTTTATGACTTTAATGAACATGTTGTGAATATGAAATGAAATTTCTTGCATACAGGTCAACATTCTGTCTTCCATTCTCTATTAATATCGTTCAGCTATCCAATGATTTGTCATTCCGAATCTTCACTGTCTGATAACATATGGTGGTTAGCTTCCTTTAATACATCTCCTAGTTGTGCAGGAACCAAGATACATGACCAAGTTTCGTTGTCCTAGATAGCAACATTTTGTATAGCAAACTGAGGCTGTGTACTGAACAGTTGGTGGTCTCTTTGACACCAGTTTGTGCTCTCTGCCATTCTGCAAGGCCTCAAACAAGTGCTAATATGACACTGATTGGAATGATCAGCCTGTCAGCATTACCATATTTCCTCCCCGGCTTGTGCTCTAGGCCAAAATAAGTTTATTTCAGTGCCCAGGATCTTTCAAGCCTTATTGCCATTTTAATGCTGCTTGGTCAGTCCTGCCACATAGAAAATGCCTGAAACACATGACGCTGATGTTAAATTTGGAATTTAATTTTCTGTAGTTGAGTGATGTTTTTGGTTTCATTTTACTAACTTGATGCATATGCTAATGGATGCTCTTGCTCATTCACTTCCTGGTTTAGAGCACATACTGTCGTCTGGTTGAGTGCATCACATGAAATAATATGTTTCTCTTCATAATTCTGAGATACTAATAAAGTGCTAGTTGTTATTGCCTCCTTTCTGTTTGCTGAGCAACTCTTGATATTCACCCATCGACTAGAATTACACCCTTCTTTAATAGATCTGTCAATGTCAGTTTATCCCATCACAACTCTTCTATAATAATTCGATAATCCTAAAAATGCCTGTAACTATTTCATCATATGTTTTGGCAGGAAATCACACATGGCACATACCTTGCTTGGGTTGGTCTTCATACTGTTGTTGAGTGGTACTTAAGTAAATAAATTAGTGAAATCAAAGTGAACTAGAAATTAGAATATAAATGGAAAACTTGGTTTAGTTTGGAGAGTTACATACTGGCACACAGCGGGCCGAACAGCAGAGACAATGACCGTGAAGTCAGCAAGTTCCACATAAGCGGGCGCTGTCGATTCAGCCGTCAGGGCATCGCCCGACCGGCTCACGTGTTTCTCAGTTGTCGCATGTGAGCAAAGGCCCTCACCTACATCCCAAGAGCCAATGACCGACGTTAAGAAGATTCTTCGAGAAGCTTTTCAACGTGACAGAAGAGGCAATGACCGGCTCACGTGTTTCTCAGTTGTCGTAGGTGAGCAAAGGCCCTCGCCTACATTCCAAGAGCCAATGACCGACGTTAAGAAGAATCTTCGAGAATCTTTTCAACGTGACAGAAGAGGCAATGGCCGTGAAGTCGTTCACCTCCAGTAAACTGAAGTGAATAAATACGCGAGACGCAGTGGGCCCGACAGATGAAGACGAGAGGAAGACGAAGGCGAAGACGGAGACGAAGACGGAGACGAGCGACGAAGAAGACGAAGAAGTGAAGAAGCGTAGCAGTTGTTTTAAGTCAGTTTCGGTGCTGAAGACCGTCATGCAAGAAGAGACTACATCATGCACAGACGCACCAAGTCCGCCGCTGTAATGGAATAGCAAGCAGCAGCCTCAGCGCCAGAAGACAGAAGTTAAAAGGTATTTAAAGTCTGATTTTACGCACCCGGGTGACTCGTGAGGACGGGAAGGAGACGGCCTCACATCAGCAGTCACCTGTGAGCTGGGATAAAGACCTGACAACCGAAGACTGGCAAGCGGGAGTCCGTGGTTCGAGTCCGGGACACTGGCCTTCCCCCGCCGCGCCGCTCTGCTGGACGACGCACAACACACGCGGCCGCTTAGAGAAGAGAAACACTGGGACGCCACATTCAAGGTATCACCATCCGATGCACGACGTCGCTCGCAATAATTAAACGGGCCACCTCGCGCTGCGCGTCTCCGGTCAGCTGGGCGAGACGGCGACACGAGATACACACCGCTACGCGTAATCAGACGCTCCGCCGCCGCCGCCGCCGCCGCTGCCGCAGCAGAAGGCTACGCAAACGACACGGCTGCCGCTCTCCGAACCAGAACGTCCAGTAAGATAACAGCTGTACGAAACTTTCAATAAAAGTTATCTTAGGTAAAAATGATGTTTCATTCGACCTCATACCCGAGCCAAGGAAGAACCCACCCTGCCCACATTTTGTAAAAGAGAAAAGTTTATTTATTTAATATTTTCACCCTGACAGAATGCTTGAGAATGCTCATCCTGACAATTGACAGCATCAAAAGAAAAAACCCAGTTACATTGAGTGACAGAAGTGTCACATTTAGTAACCACAACTGTTACACTGTCTTGACCGATGACATGGCTCAGATAGTTTATTTCTGTCACTGCAAAGAGGCACTTCTCAGCATTCAGTGTTAAGCAAACTGTACACAGCCTATTAAGCACTTGTTCTAGTTCTTTCATGTGCTCCTTCACATGCTTGAAGTAAACTATGCATTGACACGATTCCGTTCTTCTAAATACTCTGCAAACAATCAATGAAATGGGAGTGGTGTATTCTTTAGACCAAAGATCACGCATCTGTATTGGTAATGCCCCCATGACATGATAATTGTGGTATGTAACTGGTCATCTGGCACTTCTTCCACCTGGTAGTAACCACTTTTGAGATATAGTGTGGAAAATTACGTACATAGACCCAAGCCATTAATTTCTTCAATGATATTTGGCATAGGATAGGCATCTGTAACCACTCCATCATTTAAGTAACGATAACCACAACTGAACTTATACTATTCTGTCCTGTCTGATAACTGTTTGGGCACAATGACGAAGGGTGCTCCTCAGGGCTATTACTCTCTACGATATGCCATCATTAAATTTCCCGTGGGTAAATTTCTCCACTACTGAAACTTCCTAGCTGCCTGAAATTGTGTGTCAGATTGGGACTCGAATGTGGAACTATTGCCTTTTGTGGGCAACTGCTCTACCAACTGATCTACCTGAACACAACTCATGGCCTTTCCTCACAGTTTACTTCTGCTAATACCATATTTCCTGGCATCCAAACTACAGAGAAGTTCTCCTGCAGAGCTTGTGGACTCGCACGTGTAGCATTTATCCATTATTGATTGCAAATGGTGAGTTATTCCATAGTTTTCTGTATGCAGGAGACTTCTCCACAGTCAAGATTTTATATTGTGTGACCACTATGACTGAATAAACATACGATTTTTATAAATAGCTTCTCATTCTCTGCAGTTGTATCGAAGATTTGTTTGCAGCAGTGCTCCACACTTGACCTGCGCAAATCATTCTCGTGAAAGATGTCAAACTGGCAACTAATAACCATTTTGCCAAAACCATTTTATTACCACCGAAATTATCGGTACTAACCGGAATCACATGTTTCTTTAGTACGCCCGTCGTTCACGACACTTTGCACTTTTCACTTCTGGACGCAGAGTGAGCACGTAAATATGCCAAGAGCGATAGTCTCCTGCCGAGTGTGATGTGCATGTTGTAATTCGATTTCTTCATGGTGAGGGATTCTGGTTGATTTAATTCAGCCTGCGCAACATAACTATCATGTTCAACAGCAACATGCTGCAGTGGTGCAGCAACTTTAAAACAGGAGATACAAGGTGCTCTCAAACAGTCTGAAACACTTGCAAGGATGTTGCGGGAGTCATTGTGCTGAGAGATAATTGTTAAGAAAAAATTCAATGAGTAGCGCTGTTTCCGACTTATTTAACATTGAAGTTATCCAATCAGGTGGTCGCACGCACACATCCAAGCAGCCTGGCAGAGACAGTGTCGTCATACATGTTCTTCGTTTGGTTTCCTTGTAACGCCGGAAATGCATATCCTCCTATTTCCATCTATTGTACTATAATTCTTTTTCCTTGTTTTGTTACCTCAAGATATGACATTTCTGTGTCTTTATATATTGTAATTGTTTTACTATTTGTATATATATATATGCATTTATGTCGATGTATAATTGGTTTGTTTTGTGAATATTATTTGTATTTATACGCTGGGTCTGGCCTAGGGAAAACTATACCATCGAACGAATACATCGATAGGTCGTGTGGAGAACCAAAGTATTTAGGATCTTTGGTAGTGTTAACTCTGCCGCGTGGAGCGCAGGCTGAGCAGAGGGGAGTGTGGCTGGGGTGGTGCAGTGGAGCAGGTGTGTTGTGTGAAGCTCCAGTGAGTTGCCGCGCTTTCGGTGTTTGGCAGCATGTAATTGCGCTCGACTTGCGATGATAGTTTCTGACATGGTGTCACGGACGGGAAGCATTAGCTGGCGCACATCAAGAGCCCGTTTCGTCTGGTGACCGTGTCGAGAAGAAGGCGCGCCAACATCCAGCTTCTGCAACAGCGACGGCCGACAATGAGTGACTGTCGCCACCTCCTCGATCGACGGCTTCAAACCTTCAATCAACCAACAAGGAAGACTGGAAGCCCGTAAAGTTTTAGAACTGTATGCCAGACCTCAGCTTTTCAAACTTTTAAAATTGTTGCATCACAAAATTACAGCAACTTAGCATGAACCTTTGTTGCTCATTGTCCCAATTGCATTGCCAAGCAGGGTCCCTTCCTTTTCCGAAATGAAACCGAGTGTCGCTGAAATTCAGACGCCAGCATTAAAGTAATATAATTCAATTTCGCTGCTTTAATTTCAAAGTTCAGTTAAAGTATTCATAGCTGACTACAATATTTAGATTACACAAGCACAAATTAAGAGTGCGAGTTTTGTTACCATATTTTAGCTTACCTGTGACTGCAGCTCAGCTTGGTACGTATTAAATTTTACTATTGTTAATTGATCAGAAACATTTAATTCAAGTTCAAAGTTAAATCTCTTATTTCTAAATTGCATAGATTCAAGTAGCTTTTGAAATGATTGTTGAGGTAGTCCTAGACTAACCGTATTTTACTGAATTTCGATGTCCTTCAGAAAGAAAGCTCACTATTAACTTCAGTCACTAAATTACCTTTCGATTTTCTGGTTTTATTAATTCTTTTGCTAAATTAAGTCAGAGTGTAGCGAAATTTATTACTTCTGACAAACTTTCAGTTTTATACACTACACATGTCAACCTTCAGTTGCCACACTTCTAGTGCTAATTATATGTGTAATAACCTTTCTTTTTCAGTTACTATAGTAGTTGTCCTTAGGACTGGCGACCATAATTTCCCCCAAATCTCAAATATCTAATTACCGCTAGTTAATTGTTAACGTAACGGACGCACCCCTTTTCAAAATTAATTTCCACCTGCTTCATTAGCATTTTTCCTTTCATTTAGATGTAACCCTTTCCTCCCTCATTACCGACAGATTAACTTCGGTGACGATTGCTTTCCCAAATTTCGATTAGGTACACACGGTTTAATTTTTCACTGTCATTAAGGTCGA
Organism: Schistocerca cancellata; assembly: GCF_023864275.1. Classification (NCBI taxonomy): domain Eukaryota; kingdom Metazoa; phylum Arthropoda; class Insecta; order Orthoptera; family Acrididae; genus Schistocerca; species Schistocerca cancellata. The sequence goes on along the minus strand of NC_064627.1, from coordinate 1,132,947,946 downwards.
AAAGTGAGGGGGAGGTTACATCCTCAAACCGAACAAACGTGGCCTTTGCTCACTTAGCTTCAATTTATCACTTCCAAAAGAGGCACATTTTAACTGGTAATAAACATCTCAACTATTGGTAACTCACAGACCCACAAATGTCTGTGAATTAGCCCACTTTGGCGTATGCTAGTGCTTGAATTAGCATGCACAGGGACCTGACTGGCCCGATTTAGGAGCTAAGTAACTCGTAAATGGTCCAATCTAATTAATATTTTTAACACTTATTTCTCTGAACAGCCTCCGTTACAGCCGCAAAAAGTTTTCAGACCGTTTCTGGTCACCCTGTTCATGATGCAGGCGGTCAGGGAAAGTGGCGAGTATCAACCAATAATCTTGTTACGTGAATGGGTCGGGCGATTCGATATAATCGTGCAGTGACGTCACCATATGACGTACCAGATGAAGTAACTCGACGCAGCGACCGACCCCGTCGGTCTGTCGCACATGGTCATCCCAACCCAACTCGTGTCTTTACTTTGACTCTGGGTCCTCTTGAGCGGCTTTAGCGCGAGGAGCTCAAAGTGCGAATCTTCCGTCTGACAGCAGTATTTTTTTCATTGCGTTAGACAATCATGTGTTTACATTGAGGTAATATTTATTATTTACTAGCTAGAGTACCCGTCTCGGTTCAGGAGTTAATATGAGATTGTGTGATAGTTGGAGTAAAACAGTAAACTTTAAATTACAAGCGGTAAAAACTTTCAAGTGCAAGCGGTAAGTTTTTATTTATTTAAATCATAATCTCACTATTTAAAACACTTGTTAAAATATAATAAATAAATTTAAAAAATTGAAAACATATTCTAACTATTTGCAATATTTGTTTATAAACAATACTTTTAATTTTGTTGTCAGGTGTACATATGTACAAATAATATGTTCAATATATGTATGTATAATTGACCGTGAGACGTATTTACGGTTGATGCAGCAATATTTTAAAGTCTGTTCTTGCGCTTTATTAACTGTAAAGCTGTAGGCTAATTCGACTGGAAATTACAGTCTTTTAAATTGCAATGGCAGTTCAGTAGAGATCAGTGGTATTCTGCGGATAAATAGCGTGTCCAATCATAAGTTCGGCTTCGATAATGTTATTCGACGGCTATTTGACTATCATCCTTGTTCCATTATAAAGTTTTGATCAGTTGAGATTGCTGAGTACTGTGATCGGAGATCCAGTTTTAAGTCGAAGGCAGTGTAATGGAATTCCTGGTAGTAGCAAAGAGTTTAAAAAATTCTGTAGGAAAGTTCACACTTTCTTCAGCGTTTACCATCGTGTCGATCGAACTGTATATTCTCTCTACCGGGAATTTCTTTTGGATGTTAAAGCAGATATCGTCGACAATATTACACTACTGGCCATTAAAATTGCTACACCACGAAGAAGACGTGTTACAGACGCGAAATTTAACCGACAGGCAGAAGATGCTGTGATATGCAAATGATTAGCTTTTCAAAGCATTCACGCAAGGCTGGCGCCGGTGGCTACACCTTGAAACTTCCCCTTAGAAACATTATTGAATTACTTTGCTGATAAATCTCTTACAGTATTTGATTTTCAAATAGCTGAGCAAAACTGAACGTACTCACACATTTCGCTCTTTACCTTTTCTGATCAACACTAAACTGACACACAATATTTTTTAGCGCAACGCAATCTGACTTTCAAAAATCCTTACAAAAGAATGACCCTGACTAACATTAACCTATACCTTTCACAAATCACTTACCTCACAAAAATCTTCGTTACTCGAACTACTGCTATACAGCGAGCGCCACTACTGCCAGCTAAACAAAAGATTCCAACTACTGAAGGCACCAACCACTGATAGGCATAGTTAGCAAATGAAAGATTTTGATAGAGAACAAAAAATGTATTTACCTTAATAGTGTTCAAAAGTCATAATATATATAGCAGTTCATGACATCCATTCTTACAAATGTACTGTTTCTGATGGACACACGTCCAGATCATCCGCTCTCAAAAATCCTCCATCTAACTTCCCCACATCCACCACTGCTGGCGGCTCACCTCCAACTGCGCAACGTTACGCGCTGTTAACAGCCAACAGCCCAACACTACAATAGCGAATATTACAACAATGCCACCCAGGCACAGACTGCACACAGCACAGCCAGTGATTTTCATACAGAGCGCTACGTGGCGTTACCAATAAAAAAACCTAAACAGTCTACTTACACAGCCCCCATGCTCACCACAAAACATTTTACAAATTGTTTTGGGCAGTGGACAATACATATATGAAAAAATTTTTCTATAATTACAATAAAAAAGAAATCAAATGCACACACTTATTGACACAATGTTGGTCAAAAGCTAAAACTTTCTCACAGTCCATAAAGACAGTCCTGATCATTCATCACAGTAAATTTGCAGTGGTTTTTTTTCTCAAAGTCTGAGCAGTAAAAGAACATGCACACAGAAGTAGTGGATTTCCATGCAGTCTTGAAGAAGTAGTGTTGTCCTTCCAACGGAAAGACAGTGCTGACTCTTGACATGCAGACATGTAATAGGCCACAACAGAGCAAACCCACCGCAGAGTCAGTCAAAGTTTTGAAGAATGTTAGTAGGTAGGTCATCAAAGAGCAGACCCACTGTAGTCCTGGTAGAGATTACGGTATTGATGGGCCACCAGAGGTGCAGACCCACTGCAGTCCTTGTAGAAATAATGGTATTGGTGAGTCATCAAAGGTGTAGACCCACTGTAGTCCTTGTAGAAGTAATGGTATTGGTGGGTCATCAAAGATGCAGACCCACTGTAGTCCTTGTAGAGGGCCAGCAGCCATCTGCTGTGACTGTGCGTGTGCACAATCACCATCGAAGAGTCTTGCAGAGAACATAGCAAGTCCATAAACCACCACTTGTGCACTCACAAAGTTTTTGGAATTGTCCTTAGAACCAGCAATGCTGTTATCCAGTCCCTTGCTGAATTATTAACACACGTGCAAACAGTAACAGTCTCAACTTCTCACATATTGTGCATATAGTATGACCAACAGAAACATGTGCAGTGAAATGTAACTTAATTTGATGAACTGGTGTCTATACAATTATAAATTTACAACATAAGACTACAGTTACAAAGGTGCAAAATACATCATTAAGGAACGTAATAGTACAGATAACATTTGTAGTAATACAGGCTTTACAAAAGAATAGAAATAGACATATACATCAGTGTTACAGGAATTATGACGTAAGTAAATATATTATATAATGAGAATAGTTTTCGAAACATTAATTTCACACATGAGCGTTAAAACAGAACAGAAGAAATAATGTCTAAACATCTTTACAAAGAAAATAACATATTATTAGAAAAATTCTACAATATAACTCGTATCAGCTAAACACATAAAGACAGGAAAAACACAAATACACAAGGGTACACAAACACATAGAGGAGTAATACAAAAGGAAAGGACAGGGTTTGTTTTACTGCAGTATTTTGCAAACAAAACTTTCTTAGCTTGTTGGAGATCTCCCTTCGTTCATCATTATTCCCAAAAAGTCCTATCTATACATACTTTCTGTATTCTATTCATATTTCTTTCAAAATAATTATTTCTCATTGTACAATACTCATTCTGGCCCAATTTTTTTCATATAACTTCTCAATGCATTCTTTCCCTATTCTCCATAGTCAGTTTCTTATATAGTCTACCACCTCTTAAGCTAACTTAAATCTACTGAGCTCAGATGCATAAACTAAGGGACGAGGCAATGCAGCAGCACAAAACAATTAATACAAACAGCAATGACAAAAAATTCAAATTGGCAAAGCAAGCAGCAACATATATAAGTTCGCAAAGCAAATGCAACATTATCACTAATATGAGCCAACGTGCAGCAAAATGAAAAAGAAATCAGTAGTGAAACTGGCTTAACACAGTAATACAAAGTGAAATTTAATAGCACTATGCCTGGCAAGCAGCAGCAGCAAATGCAATAACTTATATTTAATCATGACAAAGCTCAAGCAGAAAAAATAGTACACTAAAGACAAAAATGCAGATAAGGGAAATGTCTATTCACATCTTAATGTCTATATAATTAAATGGTGCACCACAACTTATTCTACAAAAGAAATTATCAAGCACATGAAAAGAAAATTGTGTATGCATTTACTGTTATTAGTCCCTTCTTATTGTTCGTCCCTTTCCAATTGCTCGTTTTTCGAAGAATGTGAATCATAAAATTATTATTTAATAGATCTGTTGACAGAAAGTTTTCACATTAGCAAATGCATTTAATTTTATTTTATAAAACAAATGCTGCAACACAGCTGGAAACCAGGTATCAAATGAAATAAGCAACTATCTAAAGCGAAGCATAAAAATATCATACAATAGGCATCATTTCATAAGTTAGTAGAAATTCTCTCAACTCTCGTAGAAAGACACTTGTCATGATCAGGTGTGCAGATGTGAGAATATTTCCCATCAGTTCATAAGCATTTCAGTAAGTAGCACAAAGTACATGCTCCACAGTATTATCATATGTTTCCAAGTAATAGCGTGTCATATTTGCGATGCTTTCTACAAAGGAATGTCAATAGTGAGGTTAGTGGCGGCTGGCACACCTGGCCGCTCACAACGCATTACGTCACGGTCACGGTCACTTACCTAACTCTGTCATCTCACTCCCCACACCCACTACTGCTAGCAGCTCACCTCCAACTGCACAACGCTACGCGCAGTTCACATCCAGCTGCGGAACACAGGGCGCTACGTGACGTTACCAACATGAAAACCTAAACAGCCTACTTATACAATAAGCTATTACATCTTTACGATTAAAATTCTCAAGAGCACCTATGTCAGGAATTCCACTACACCTGGCTACAGCAACAGTAAGCCAACCATTCCGGTTACCAGAAGGAATAGAACCAACCTGACTTACAAAAAAACTAAATTTACATCCCACAAAAACACAAGGTCCTTAAATCACAGGACTAGAACGAACACCTTTCACTTTGACACTACTCTTCGCCTTAATGTCCCCAGTCTTCAATTCAACATTATCAATAGCACGATACAAGGTACCGCACGAGCGACGATGACGACGATATCAACGAACCATCCTGTGAACCGTTCAAAGCTGTTGCACGTACAGGTCTCCGATCGACATTTACAAGAGGTATTCGAAACAGGCACCATTTGCTTGAATGCATATACAGGGTGTTTCAAAAATGACCGGTATATTTGAAACGGCAATAAAAACTAAACGAGCAGCGATAGAAATACACCGTTTGTTGGAATATGCTTGGGACAACAGTACATTTTCAGGCACACAAACTTTCGAAATTACAGTAGTTACAATTTTCAACAACAGATGGCGCTGTGGTCTGGGAAACTCCATAGTACGATGTTTTCCACATATCCACCATGCGTAGCAATAATATGGCGTAGTCTCTGAATGAAATTACCCGAAACCTTTGACAACGTGTCTGGCGGAATGGCTTCACATGCAGATGAGATGCACTGCTTCAGCTGTTCAATTGTTTCTGGATTCTGGCGGTACACCTGGTCTTTCAAGTGTCCCCACAGAACGAAGTCACAGGGGTTCATGTCTGGCTAATAGGGAGGCCAATCCACGCCGCCTCCTGTATGTTTCGGATAGCGCAAAGCAATCACACGATCATCGAAATATTCATTCAGGAAATTAAAGACGTCGGCCGTGCGATGTGGCCGGGCACCATCTTGCATAAACCACGAGGTATTCGCAGTGTCGTCTAAGGCAGTTTGTACCGCCACAAATTCACGAAGAATGTCCAGATAGCGTGATGCAGTAATCGTTTCGGATCTGAAAAATGGGCCAATGATTCCTTTGGAAGAAATGGCGGCCCAGACCAGTACTTTTTGAGGATGCAGGGACGATGGGAATGCAACATGGGACTTTTCGGTTCCCCATATGCGCCAGTTCTGTTTATTGACGAAGCCGTCCAGGTAAAAATAAGCTTGGTCAGTAAACCAAATGCTGCCCACATGCATATCGCCGTCATCAATCCTGTGCACTATATCGTTAGCGAATGTCTCTCGTGCAGCAATGGTAGCAGCGCTGAGGGGTTGCCGCGTTTGAATTTTGTATGGATAGAGGTGTAAACTCTGGCGCATGAGACGATACATGGACGTTGGCGTCATTTGGACCGCAGCTGCAACACGGCGAATGGAAACCTGAGGCCGCTGTCGGATCACCTGCTGCACTAGCTGCGCGTTGCCCTCTGTGGTTGCCATACGCGGTCGCCCTACCTTTCCAGCACGTTCATCCGTCACGTTCCCAGTCCGTTGAAATTTTTCAAACAGATCCTTTATTGTATCGCTGTTCGGTCCTTTGCTTACATTAAACCTCCGTTGAAAACTTCGTCTTGTTGCAACAACACTGTGTTCTAGGTGGTGGAATTCCAACACCAGAAAAATCCTCTGTTCTAAGGAATAAATCATGTTGTCTACAGCACACTTGCACATTGTGAACAGCACACGCTTACAGCAGAAAGACGACGTACAGAATGGCGCACCCACAGACTGCGTTGTCTTCTATATCTTTCACATCACTTGCAGCGCCATCTGTTGTTGAAAATTGTAACTACTGTAATTTCGAAAGTTTGTCCGCCTGAAAATGCACTGTTGTCCCAAGCATATTGCAACAAACGGTGTATTTCTATCGCTGCTCGTTTAGTTTTTATTGCCGTTTCAAATATACCGGTCATTTTTGAAACACCCTGTATTTGTAAGGGATCCGTGATACCACGAATATAGATGCTAGTATCCGACACCCAGGTCGATAGCAGACGGGAGTCGATTGTCGGGCGCTGCAAGAGGCAGTGGGATTAGTGTCGAGTGAGCAGTATTACTGGAGAGACGGGCAAGAATGGTATTCGAGTGAGTAGTAAACGGTAAATTCACCGGAGTATGACAAATGAGCGCGTCCCCCTGATTGTCGTGGGGCTGACCCTCACCAATACCGATTCACGAGTGATATGAAGCCAAAAGTGACAAGTGCCGAAACACGTGTTTCGCGTCAACCGCGTCGGCCAGCAACAACCATGGATTGCAGTGAGGATTGTTGTGAATGTTAACCATCAGCATTGCGTGTGACGAAGTACTTAAAAACAGCAACCGATAAAAGATACAACCGTAATTAAACTTGTGAGGCGAAGGTAGCAACTGCCTCAGAGTTTGTGTGTTCGTAGAAAATACAATACAGTTTGACATCGCAACCTTTATGGTTTTTAATAATAGACAAACTCTCAATCATTAACTATTCCGTCTCAGAACAGCCGCACTCGGTTGAAATACCCCCGAAACCACAGCAGGAAAATCGATAGGCTCTCATCCATTAAGCACACGGTCATATAATCATAATAATTATCTTTTGGCGGCTTCGGTAAATCACACAAAACCCAATAAAGGACAAAACTGGGATGTTTCATATTGCATCGCTCAAGCCCAACCGCTGCACGTGTGGTGAGATATGTCACTTGGTGACATCACATATTTAACATTTATTCAAATGGTTCAAATTGCTCTGAGCACTATGGGACTTGACATCTGAGGTCATCATATAACACTACTGTATGCTACTGCTGTACCATAACCTTGCAGTTGGAGACAGGTTGTGAAATAAAACTTATAGCTTATTAAAGTTATTATGGTATTAAGCAACAGATCAGTGTTACCCTCTGAGAGGAATTTTGTTATGTTGACCGTGTTGTACATAACGGAGGTTTTCTTATTGGAAGTGAAAGTGATAATTACGTAAATATTCAAACAGTAACAAATAATGTTTTACCTAGCTACACTGTTTAAAGAATAAGAAAAACGGTTTACCAGCCTAATTATGCAAGAGAAAGATCAATGTTCTTGTTTAAGAAAGTAGGTACGAGTAACTTTAATGAACAAACACAACCTATATTTTGCCACAGGCGAGTGCAATGAACTCTGATACCTGCATATGTTCACAGTTAAGATTGGAAGCTGTCAGAGCAGGACAGAGTATTTGCATAAATATAACAGATAATGAAACACATTATTACCTCCAGGGCTTATTCAAACTGAATGGTCTTTATAACATTACTATTAATATTCACTGTAGAATCATAAATTGGACATAGGTTCAGTATTATTGTTCAAACATTTTCCTAATTGACATAGAATTATAAATGTTGTTCACTGCAAAATTATGAACTGGTCACAGGTTAAGTCTCTCTCAGTTAAATACTTTACTATTTAAAATGAAAATTAATTGGAATTCACTAACAGGTTACTTCTCACTGTCTTTTGAATAAAGAAATTATTGTTTTCATAAATAGTGGTAAAGGATAACCTGTGGATCTTATTACACTATTAATATGCACTTTCAATACCCGAAAGAAACAAGTGCTTAGGAAGCAAATATAACTTTCCACAACTGAAATTCACGACTTTTGTTGCAGTGAAACACAATGTTGACAGATTTAGAAGAAACTGACTCACCTTTTAAAATTTACTACAGACAGCAATGAGATCACTTACCAAGCAAAAGTTTATACGCCTCAGTCATAAGAACTTTAAATTTTGATGTTGGCAAGAACATATTAATAAGCAGTTTTAATAGGAAAATTATTTTCAGCAAACATCATTAACTTTAACTCACTCTCTTGCCACATTAACTTTAACTTTCTTTTTATTATGTGGTAGAGGCATGGTGTGGGTTCCTGTAGTCATGTCCTAGTTCACGAACCACGGGCAACGTATGAGTGGCCAATTAAGTGGTCCCGACAGTCGGGATACCAGTTACTTTGGAATAAGGCTGGGCATCTCGGACATATTCTGAGTTGTGGTCACCTTTGTGCTCATACGGCAAAGACTACCAAATCCACCAGTTAGTCCCTCAGCCGTTAGGGGTAAAACCCAATGGGACTCGGGGCAAGTAAGGCTAGCAACCTGCTTCCCTGGTACTCTAAATATGATGCTGGCAATAATCAGAGCAAAATGCCTCGGACCATTGGAGGTGACGGAGTCCCACCTATAACTGACAAAACCAGGGACTCCTAAGATACGACTTGGCAAACAAATGGTAATGAGATGGGGAGCTATTAATATCAATGGGGGCTACTCTGGGAAGAAGGTAGAGCTGGCAGAGGCTGCAAGTAAGATGGGGCTGGACGTTTTAGCTGTTAGTGACATTCGGGTAAGGGATGAGAAAGAAGAGGAAGTGGGAGAATACAAGGTCTACCTGTCAGGCGTCAAAGCAGGAATAGCACAATGGGGTGTAGGGCTTTACATCAGGAAAGAAATTGACCCCAGCGTAGTTGCAATAAGGTATGTAAACGAACGACTGATGTGGATAGATTTGACAGTGTCTAGCAAGAAAATTAGGATTGTGTCAGTATATTCGCATTGTGAAGGGACAGATCAAGATAAGATGGATAGTTTTTATGAGGCACTCAGTGATGTAGTTGTTAGAGTAAAGGACAATGACAGTGTTCTGCTCATGGGTGATTTTAACGCCAGGTTTGGAAATCGAACAGAAGGGTATGAAAAGGTTATGGGTAAATTTGGAGAGGATATGGAGGCCAACAGGAACGGGAAGCAACTCTTGGATTTCTGTGCCAGTATGGGCTTAGTAATCACAAACTCCTTTTTTAAACATAAGAACATTCACCGGTATACTTGGGAAGGCAGGGGAACCAGATCTGTCATTGACTATATAATAACAGATCAGGAATTCAGGAAGGCTGTGAGGGACACACGAATATTCAGGGGATTCTTTGATGACACTGATCATTATTTAATCTGCAGTGAAATTGGGATTGTGAGGCCGAAAGTGCAGGAGGTCAGGTCCATATGTAGGAGGATAAGAGTGGAGAAACTTCAGGATAAGGAAATCAGGCACAAGTACATAACAGCAATCTCAGAAAGGTACCAGTTAGTTGAATGTAGTCAATTACAGTCACTGGAAAAGGAGTGGACAAGGTACAGGGACACAGTACTAGAAGTGGCTAAAGAATGTCTTGGAACAGTAGTGTGTAAAAGTAGGATGAAGCAAACAGCTTGGTGGAATGATACAGTCAAGGCAGCCTGTAAAAGGAAAAAGAAGGCGTATCAAAAATGGCTACATACCAGAACCCAGGTAGACAGAGAAAGTTATGTTGAAGAAAGAAACAAAGCCAAACAGATAAATGGAGCATCCAAGAAGAAATCGTGGGAAGACTTTGGAAACAGGTTGGAGACTATGGGTCAAGCTGCTGGAAAACCATTCTGGAGTGTAATTAGCAGTCTTCGAAAGGGAGGTAAGAAGTAAATGACAAGTATTTTGGACAGGTCAGGAAAACTGCTGGTGAATCCTGTGGATGCCTTGGGCAGATGGAGGGAATATTTTGAAGAGTTGCTCAATGTAGGTGAAAATGCGATTAGTAATGTTTCAGATTTCGAGGTAGAATGGGATAGGAATGATGATGGAAATAGGATCACATTTGAGGAAGTGGAAAAAATGGTCAATAGATTGCAGTGCAATAAAGCGGCTGGGGTGGATGAAATTAAGTCGGAACTCATCAAATACAGTGGAATGTCAGGTCTTAAATGGCTACACAGGATAATTGAAATGGCCTGGGGGTCGGGACAGGTTCCATCAGACTGGACAAAAGCAGTAATCACATCAATCTTTAAACATGGAAACAGAAAAGATTGTAACAACTACAGAGGTATCTCTTTAATCAGCGTTGTGGGTAAAATCTTCGCAGGTATTGTTGAAAGGAAAGTGCGAGTATTAGTTGAGGACCAATTGGATGAAAATCAGTGTGGGTTTAGGCCTCTTAGAGGTTGTCAGGACCAGATCTTTAGCTTACGGCAAATAATGGAGAAGTGTTATGAGTGGAACAGGGAATTGTATCTATGCTTTATAGATCTAGAAAAGGCATATGACCGGGTTCCTAGGAGGAAGTTATTGTCTGTTCTACAAGATTATGGAATAGGAGGCGAACTTTTGCAAGCAATTAAAGGTCTTTACATGGATAGTCAGGCAGCAGTTAGAGTTGACGGTAAGTTGAGTTCAAGGTTCAGAGTAGTTTCAGGGGTAAGACAAGGCTGCAACCTGTCTCCACTGTTGTTCATATTATTTATGGATCATATGTTGAAAACAATAGACTGGCTGGGTGAGATTAAGATATGTGAACACAAAATAAACAGTCTTGCATATGCGGATGACTTAGTTGTGATGGCAGATTCGATTGAAAGTTTGCAAAGTAATATTTCAGAGCTAGATCAGAAATGTAAGGACTACAGTATGAAGATTAGCATCTCCAAAACGAAAGTAATGTCAGTGGGAAAGAAATATAAACGGATTGAGTGCCAAATAGGAGGAACAAAGTTAGAACAGGTGGACAGTTTCAAGTACTTAGGATGCATATTCTCACAGGATGGCAACATAGGGAAAGAACTGGAAGCAAGGTGTAGCAAAGCTAATGCAGTGAGCGCTCAGCTACGATCTACTCTCTTCTGCAAGAAGGAAGTCAGTACCAAGACTAAGTTATCTGTGCACCGTTCAATCTTTCGACCAACTTTGTTGTATGGAAGCGAAAGCTGGGTGGATTCAGGTTACCTTATCAACAAGGTTGAGGTTACGGATATGAAAGTAGCTAGGATGATTGCAGGTACTAGTAGATGGGAACAATGGCAGGAGGGTGTCCACAATGAGGAAATCAAAGAAAAACTGGGAATGAACTCTATAGGTGTAGCAGTCAGGGCGAACAGGCTTAGATGGTGGGGTCATGTTACACGCATGGGAGAAGCAAGGTTACCCAAGAGACTCATGGATTCAGCAGTAGAGGGTAGGAGGAGTCGGGGCAGACCGAGGAGAAGGTACCTGGATTCGGTTAAGAATGATTTTGAAGTAATAGGTTTAACATCAGAAGAGGCACCAATGTTAGCACTGAATAGGGGATCATGGAGGAACTGTATAAGGGGGGGCTATGCTCCAGACTGAACGCTGAAAGGCATAATCAGTCTTAAATGATGATGATGATGATGATGATGATGAGAGGCATTAATTAACAAAACACTGGGCTTTAATGTTCTTTCAGTAAGGACACTCGGTAATCATTTTAGTTCAAACGGAGAGGAACCTGAGAGGTGTTATGATAAGGGAAAAAAATCAAGGTAGGTACATGAATTCAGTTATAAGATACCTTATATTTGAGCACACTAACACATCCAATAAGCTGATCCTTCACTGTACATTACTATAGTATTCAGTTACGGTGATTGCGCAATGTGGTGGCAACTGCATGTTGGTAGGTGGATTTTCAGGCAGAATTGCTGGACTCTGTCCCTTCTTGGTGGCGATGATGGATACCAATTCCAGAATCGTTCCAGCTATTTATCCATCCATCCGAGGCATTGGACAGTGGCAGAAAATGCCTCTCTCGGAACCAGCACAATATACAACTTTTACATGGCAGTGCACAGTTTGGTAGCTCGTGCCCGACTGACTCTTGTTCCACCTTTTCTACCTAGGCCAACCACAATTTGCGCGCGCTACACAGTTCCGTTCCCGAGGGGAACCACACTGTCTCTTGCACACAAAATAACTAAGATTCCTAAGTGAAGGTCAGCAGTTTATGTAACAGCAAACAAACATTTTAAATAAAGCAGAACATTTGCACATATTAGTCATCATCATCACCATCATCATCATCATCATCATTTAAGACTGATTATGCCTTTCAGCGTTCAGTCTGGAGCATAGTCCCCCTTATAAAATTCCTCCATGATACCCTATTCAGTGCTAACATTGGTGCCTCTTCTGATGTTAAGCCTATTACTTCAAAATCATTCTTAACCGAATCCAGATACCTTCTCCTTGGTCTGCCCCGACTCCTCCTACCCTCTACTGCTGAATCCATGAGTCTCTTGGGTAACCTTGCTTCTCCCATGCGTGTAACATGACCCCACCATCTAAGCCTGTTCGCCCTGACTGCTACATCTATAGAGTTCGTTCACAGTTTTTCTTTGATTTCCTCATTGTGGACACCCTCCTGCCATTGTTCCCATCTACTAGTACCTGCAATCATCCTAGCTACTTTCATATCCGTAACCTCAACCTTGTTGATAAGGTAACCTGAATCCACCCAGTTTTCGCTCCCATACAACAAAGTTGGTCGAAAGATTGAACGGTGCACAGATAGTCTTGGTACTGACTTCCTTCTTGCAGAAGAGAGTAGATCGTAGCTGAGCGCTCACTGCATTAGCTTTGCTACACCTCGCTTCCAATTCTTTCACTATGTTGCCATCCTGTGAGAATATGCATCCTAAGTACTTGAAACCGTCCACCTGTTCTAACTTTGTTCCTCCTATTTGGCACTCAATCCGTTTATATCTCTTTGTCACTGACATTACTTTCGTTTTGGAGATGCTAATCTTCGTACCATAGTAATTAAATTTCTGATCCAGCTCTGAAATATTAGTTTGCAAACTTTCAATCGAATCTGCCAACACAACTAAGTCATCCGCATATGCAAGACTGCTTATTTTGTGTTCACATATCTTAATCTCACCCAGCCAGTCTATTGTTTTCAACATATGATCCATAAATAATATGAACAACAGTGGAGACAGGTTGCAGCCTTGTCTTACCCCTGAAACTACTCTGAACCTTGAACTCAATTTACCGTCAACTCTAACTGCTGCCTGACTATCCATGTAAAGACCTTTAATTGCTTGCAAAAGTTTGCCTCCTATTCCATAATCTCGTAGAACAGACAATAACTTCCTCCTAGGGACCCGGTCATATGCCTTTTCTAGATCTATAAAGCATAGATACAATTCCCTGTTCCACTCATAACACTTCTCCATTATTTGCCGTAGCTAAAAATTATTCACCCAAATTCCAAATGTATACAGTAAGTTTTGTCTCCCTCCAATTGAGACAAAGAATTTAGATGACAGATATACTATACTGCATAGAATCAAACCAAGACATCCAAAGATTTTTACAAAGAAAGGAGTATACAGTTTTGTGTTATCGATTCAATCAAATATATTTACAGAAGCTCAACGATGTAACATTAAATGAAACGAAAGCAAAATAAATCAGTAGAGCACTAGAGTTATGGTGTTACAATCAGTCCTCTAGAACTTCGAAGTACTTAAACCGATCTAACCTAAGGACATCACACACATCCATCCCCGAGGCAGGATTCGAAACTGCGACCGTAGCGATCGCGCGGTTCCAGACTGAAGCTCCTAGAACCGCTCGGCCACACCGGCCGGCCATTTAACATCCGTCTTCGCGGGTATTTTGCGACATTTGCGACCACACGTGTCGAGTATTGAATTACTAGTCTCAGTGTCATCTAAACCCTTCGGGGGTTTTCAAACGTTAACAAGAGTCACCCAGTATGACTGTCTTTCAGAGCGGTAGAGACGCATGCCTTCATGCATAACCGTGTATGAAAGTGCATGGGTTAAAGGCCCTGAGGAAGTTACACTACATTGGTAGCCTACAGGTCCTCGACGTAGGCTGATACCATCAGTTAAACATGCAGCGCACCGCCTGCCTAGCCCGCACCTGCTCCCCCCTCCACAGAAGCTTCCCGCCACTTGCACGCTGAACCTGGTGCTCACGTAACGCGCGCGCTCCGACTGCAGATCGGGGGGTCCCGCGGATAAATACGTCTCGGCGGCGGTGTTTAATATTCCACACCGTGGCCGGCAGCCCCACCCGCTCCCCATCGGGCTTGCGTAAAGCGCCTACGTGCCAAAAATACCGCCACACATTCGGCCGCTTCCATTAATACATCAGCGCGACCGTAAAAGCCGAGCGCGCCGAGTTTATTAACAAAGTTATCTGGTGATTTACGTAGCGTCGGGTCTTATCTGCCTCAATAAATCACTTAGTACCGGAGCACGGAAAAGGCGTTGCGCTACACGGCGGTCTTGTACCGTGTATTCCGGCACCTGCACCTGTAAGCCAGAAGCTTTTAGAAAGAGGGACGGTCGATCGCTAAATGTGTAGTAAAATCCGCTCGTATAACATAACGCTTGGTCTCGGTTGCTAAGCCGTGAGAGGAAAGGTAACTCGATGTCGGAATCGGCTCCGAAACAGTTTTTTGAATTACATTAAGTTCAGACCAGTCCGCCCTCGTGGTCTCGCGGTAGCGTTCTCGCTTCTCGGCCACGGGGTCCCGGGTTCGATTCCCTGCGGGGTCAGGGATTCTTTCTGCCTCGAGATGACTGGGTGTCGTCTTCATCATCATCATTCATCCCCATTACGGCAAACCACCTCCATTAGGACCTTGCGTAGTAAGGCGGTGCGGGTCTCCCGCGTCGTTCCCCTACTCTCTGTAAAGCAGCATGGGACTTCATTTCCATTTTCAAGTTCATACCAAGAGTCCTCACTGTGATTCCTCCTGCAGAAAAGTTCATTCACTGAGTTGCTCATTTTTACACCACACAAATGAACAAATGTATAGAGCAGACGAAGCACTTACGTTAAAAATCCAATCTACCGGTAACTGAAGTCGTTCTCACGTGAAAGTGTTCTTGCGCAAGGAGATAGTCGTGCTATGTCGTCCTAACAAGACACAGCCAGGGCAAAAGCACCATAGGAGCAAAGATGCGGGCTGATGTCGGTGTCAGAGATTCGCCACTTGCCAGAGTTCCACCAGGGCCACAGGCGGCACTGAGGACGTGCACTCCGTTTACATACCAGGTGGAGACGTTCTAGACTTGGAACGTGTCCTTCCGGATGCCATGAAGAGCACAGGGTGCAGCCAACTGCAGGTGGTGGCTCACTTTGGATCGGAGGAGATTCTCTCTGATTTCAGACTCCTGACAGAACTGGTAAAGGCTGCCAGTGTTGCTTGCGAGATGAAAGCAGAACCGACCATTTGCAGCATAGTCGACAGGACCGATTGCGGACCTCTAGTAGAGCGCCGAGTGGAGGGTCTGAATCAGAGCTCAGACGGATCTGCAACCTCGTAGGCTGTAGATTCCTCGACTTGCGCCTTAGGGTAGTTGGGTTTCGTGTACCGCTGAATAAGTCAGGAGTCCACTACATGCAAGAGGCGGTTACATGAACGGCAAGGGTTGTGTGGCAGGGACTTGGCGGTTTTTTAAGTTAGTGGGTCTCGGGAAAACGCAAGAAGGACTTCAGCCGCAAAGGGTGCAGGCCGAACACAGGAAGAACGTAGATACAGGAACCATCGGTATAACAGTTGTAAATTGTCGTAGCTGTGTTGGGAAATTATCCGAGCTCCAACTGCTAATAGAAATCACTGATGCTCAAATCGTCATAGGCGTTGGAAGCTGGCTAAATCCGGAGATAAGTTCAGCCGAAACTTTTGCGAAGAATCTAACGGTGTTCTGAAAGGATAGGCTCAACATAGTTGGCGGTGGCGTGTTTGTTACTGTCAGAAGTAGTTTGTCTTGTGGCTAAATTGAAGCAGATAGTTGCTGCGAGCTAACATGGACAAAGGTTATTGGTGGCAACCGCCCAATAAAATAATAATTGGATCCTTTTACCAACCACCCATTTCAGATGATACAACTGCTGAAAGGTTCAAATGAAACTTGAGTTTGCTTTCAAACACGTACCCAACTCATAGAATTATTTAACTTACCCTCGATGTGTTGCCGAAAATACATGTTTAATTCTGGAGGTATGCGTAAAATATCATCCGAAGTTGTGCTATACGCACCCTCTAAAATTTACTTCGAGCAGTTAGTTCATGAGCGCACGCGAATAGTAAACGCTTGTGAGAATACACTTGACCTCTTAGCAACAAATAATCCTGAGTTAATAGCAATCATCAAAACGGATGCAGGGTTTAGTGAACACAGAATTGTCGTTGCGAGACTGAATATTGCAATCCTCCAAATCCTGCAAAAATAAACGAAAAATTTACGTATTCAAAAAAAGAGATAAAAATTTACTTGACGCCTTCCTGAGAGACAGTCTCCACTCCTTCCAAATTACCAACATAAGCGTAGACCAGATGTGGCTTAAATTCAATGAAATAGTATCGGCAGCAATTGAGAGGTTTATGCCAAATAAATTAACAAACGACGAAGCTGATCTTCCTTCCTACACAAAACGGGTCAGAACACTGTTCTACATCTACATCTACATTTATACTCCGCAAGCCACCCAACGGTGTGTGGCGGAGGGCACTTCACGTGCCACTGTCATTATCTCCCTTTCCTGTTCCAGTCGCGTATGGTTCGCGGGAAGAACGACTGTCTGAAAGCCTCTGTGCGCGCTCTAATCTCTCTAATTTTACATTCGTGATCTCCTCGGGAGGTATAAGTAGGGGGAAGCAATATATTCGATATATGCAGAAACAACGACAAAAATGCCAAATTTAAAGAGACGCAAAATCTTCAAGATTGGTGATGTTTTACAGAAGTTTGAAATATAGCGTGGACTTCAATGAGAGATGCTTATAACAGTTGCCACAATGAAACTTCGTCTCGAAACCTGGAAGAAAATTCAAAGAGATGCTGGTCGTGTATGAAGTATGCTAGTGGCAAGACACAATAAATGCCTTCTCTGCGCGATAGCAATGGAGAGTCTATCGAAGTCAGTGCTGCCGAAGCAGAGTTACTCAACACAGCCTTTCGAAATGCCTTCACAAAATAAGACGAAGTAAATTTTCGAATCAAGAACAGCTGCCAACATGAGTAACGTAGAACTAGATATCCTCGGACTACTGAAGCAACTTAAATCAGTTAATAAAAGCAGGTCTTACGATCATGACTGTATACCGATTAGATTCCTTTCGGAGTATGCTGATGCATTATCTCCATCCTTGACAATCATATACAACCGTTCGCTCGACGAAAGATCCATACCCAAAGACTGGAAAGTTGCACAGGTCACATCAATGTTCAAGAAAGGTAACAGGAGTAATCCACTAAATTACAGGTCCATGTCAGTAACGTCGATACGCATCAGGATTTTGTAACATATATTGTGTTCAAACATTAATTATCTCGGAAAAAAAAAAAAAAGATCTACTGATACACAGTCAAGACGGATTTAGAAAACATCGTTCTTATGAAACACAACTAGCTCTTTACTCGCACGAAGGGTGAGTGCTGTTGACAATGGATTTCAAATTGATTCCGTATTTCTTAGTATCCGGAAGGCTTCTGACACCGTACCATAAAAGCGGCACGTAGTGGAATTGCGTGCTCATGCAATATCGTCTCAGTTACGTGACTGAATTCGTGATTTCCAGTCAGAGAGGCCAGTAGTATATTGTCAAGGGTGATCATCTGGAGCTCTCCAAGCGTACAAGCGTGTTGGTGGTAGCTCAAACCAAGCGTTTGTTATCTTCATCTTTTCCTCTAGGCAAAATTGACAAAAATTGACAAAGCCTTTCACCTCGATCATTTCGTATCTGTAGTCCATATGGACCGACTAGTTCTTCAAATCTTCCCTCGCCTAATCACGTGAGAGCGATTATATAAGATTTCCATGTTTTATTCTAAATACCTTTTTCATCTGACAGAGGATTACTTATTATCTGAAGTACATATTCAACATTATCCTCACGTACAGTCAGTCTTGATATATAATTCCCTTTTGCCAAATGCAAACGTAACAACGATAATTAATTGAAACCCTCAGCTGCCGACAGGTGTTGTTGATATACCTCGATGAGGACAGCTGAAAATGTATGCCCCGACTGGGACTAGAACCCGGGATCGCCTGCTTACATGACAAACGCTCTGTCCATCTTTTTTTTTTTTGTAGTCTCATTTTTTTCGTTTTATCTGCTCGGTGCGGACGTCGCAACACACCCGTTTCAGTTCGTAGTTGATCCATTATCTCAGTTTTTTTAATTACAGAGGGCAACTAACCCTCTGACCGAACACGCTGAGTTACCGTGCCGGCTATCTGAGCCACCGAGGACACAGATGAATAGCGCGACTGCAGGGAAGTATCCCTTGGACGCTTCCCGTGAGACCCACATTCACAGCTGTCCACAATTCTATATATGTAATGTACCTAATAGGTATTTGCCCATCCACTCATTACTCGCGCACACTAAGGTGACGATTCCCGTAAGATTTATTCTAGAGAAGCTGCGCTGTCATCTGTGGTATCTGTTCTTTCGAGACCAGTTACTATCTTCATATATGTAGTTAAAGGCTATCCAGCCATTGACCTTCGTCTGTGCGAATGCGCGCAGTTTCAAATGGTTCAAATGGCTGCGAGCACTATGGGACGTAACATCGGAGGTCATCAGTCGCCTAGAACTTAGAACTAATTAAACCTAACTAACCTAAGGACACCACACACATCCATGCCCGAGGCAGGATTCGAACCTGCGACCGTAGCGATCGCTCGGCTCCAGACTGTAGCGCCTAGAACCGCACGGCCACTCCGGCCGGCTGCGCACAGGTTGCCCGAACTCTTACGGGAATCGTCGCCTTAGTCTGCGCGAGTAATGAGTGGATGGGCAAATATCTATTAGGTACATTACGTATTTAGATTGTTGACAGTTACGAATGTGGGTCTGACGGGAAGCGTGCAAGGGATAAGTCCCTGCAGTCGCGCTATTCGTCTGGGTCCTCGGTGGCTCAGGTGGATAGAGCCGTCATGTCTGATTTGTTTCCTGCGAGCGGATCAGTAAGAGGGAGCTAGACACTAACCTGTCTGAGGCGGAGTGGACTCGTCCAGCTCGTAGTTCTGGAGCAGAATCTGTAAAGCTGGAATAACTTTTAAACCGGGGAACTCGGTGAGATCGTAAATAATCTTCTAATTAAGAAGAAAGAGAGTTAGAGTAAACATTACTCAAGCTTACGAGGCACTGACACCTGAACTAAACTGTGGGAGGTGTAACTACTACTCTGTGCAACTAGACGCCGCGAGAGTCAAAGTCCCGCCCCTGAGACAGAGTAGTGCAGTGACCACGTCGGAGGCAGAATACTAGTAAATCCTCGACAGGCTGGTAAGCTTGTAACGCCGGAAATGCATATCCTCCTGTTTCCATCTATTGTAGTATAAATTTTTTCCTTATTTTGTTACATGAAGGTATGACATTTCTCTGTCTTTATATATTGTAATTGTTTTACTATTTGTATATATATGTATTTATGCATTTATGTCGATGTATATTGGTTTGTTTTGTAAATATTATTTGTATTTTTACGCTGGGTCTTGCCTAGGGAAAACTATGCTATCGAGCGATTACATCGACAGGTCGTGTGGAGAACCAAAGTGTTTAGGACCTTTGGTAGTGTTTACTCTGCCGCGTGGAGCGTGGGCAGAGAGAAGTCTGGCTGGAGTAGGGCGGTGGAGCAGGTGTGTTGTGTGACGTTCCCGCGAGTTGCCCCGCTTTCGGGGTTTGGCAACATGTAATTCCGCTCGACTTGCGATGATAGTTTCTGACATGGTGTCGCGGACGGGAAGCATTTGGTGGCGAACATCAAGAGCCCGTTTCGCCTGGTGACAGTGTCGAGAAGAAGGCGCGCCAACATCCAGCTTCTGCAACAGCGACGGCCGACAATGACTGACTGTCGCCACCTCCTCGACCGACGACTTCAAATCTTTAATCAACCAACAATGAAGACTGGAAGCACGTAAAGTTTTAGAACTGTATAGCAGACCTCAGCTTTTCAAACTGTACCATTCACAAAATTACAGCAACTTAGCATGAACGTTTGTTGCTCATTGTCCCAATTGCATTGCCAAGCAGGGTTCCTTCCTTTTCCGGAATGAACCTGAGTGTCATTGAAATTCAAAAGCCAGCATTAAAGTAATATCATTCCATTTCAGTGCTTTAATTTCAAAGTTCAGTTAAAGTATTCATGGATGGCTACAATATTTAGATTACACAAGCAGAAATTAAGAGTGCGAGTTTTGTTACCATATTTTAGCTTACCTGTGACTGCAGCTCAGCTTGGTACGTACTAAATTTTACTATTGTTAATTGTTCAGTATCATTTAATTCAAGATCAAAGTTAAGTCTCTTATTTCTAAATTGCGTAGATTCAAGTAGCTTTTGAAATGATTGTTGAGGTAGCCCAGGACTAACCTTATTTTATTGAATTTCGATGTGCTTCAGAAACAAAGTTTATTATTAATTTCAGTCTCTAAATTAACTTTCAATTTTCCAGTTTTATTAATTCTTTTGCTAAATTAAGTCAGTGTAGCGAAATTTATTACTTCTGACAAACATTCAGTTTTCATACAGCATGTGTCAACCTTCAGTTGCCACGCTTTTAGTGCTAATTATATGTGCATTAATCTTTCATTTTCAGTTGTTATAGTAGTTGTCCATAGGACTGGCGACCGTAATTTTCCCCAAATCTCAAATATCTAATTAGCGCCAATTAATTGTTAATGTAACGACCGAACATTTACTTTCTTTATTAACTTTTCCCTTTTCTCAAAATTAATTTTCACCAATTTCATTTGTATTTTTCCTTTTATTTAGATGTAACCCTTTCCTCCCTCTTTACCAACAGATTAACTTCGGTGACGATTGCTTTTCCCAAATTTCCATTAGGTGCACGCGGTTTAATTTTTCACTGTCATTAAGGTCGATAAGAGAAGAGGGGGAGGTTACAAGCTGCCGTTTATATAGCCTCCTGTGACGTTCCTATGATGCTTGGGGAATCTCCCATCGCGCTGGCTGCCTTCCGATCTCCGAGTCTGTCACCAAGCCTGAATGGAAGTTTCCTGTTATCAGGCGCTAAGCCACGCCGGCTCTTTCCGTTGTGTACTAACCTTGTGTGGAGGCTTTTCATCTGCCGAAGCACTTTAATGCGTATAACAGCGGCTCCTACTGCTATGTCACTTCACAGACAGCGTAACATAAGCCTGTTCGTAGTTTATTCACAACAGAGCGTCTGCCATGTAAGCAGGAGATCCCGAGTTCTAGTCCCGGTCGGGGCACACATTTTCAGCAGTCCCCATCGAGGAATATCAACAACACCTGTCGCCAGGTGAGGGTTTCAATTAATCTTCATTTATTCTGGAGCAGCTGCACCGTCATCAATGGTAGCTGTTCTTTCGAGAACAATTACTGTTTACGTGCAAATGAAACACATTTCATTTTCGAGAGTGGTGAAGCTGTAAGCATTTTAATGTGGGTATTTGTTCTCTGTGCAGATGAATGGGCCCACTGTCACCTCGGTGGCCGCCATGCTGCCCTCCTCCGCAGACGGTGGCGCATCCAGCGGTGAGGAGGCGCCGGCTGCCGCTCGCCGCAGACGCGGCTGCCTCCGCTGCTGGTCTGGGTGGGACTACCGGGCGACAGGTGGTGCTGCGGCCCCAGCGCCGCAAGCGCTGCCGCCTCAGTGAAGAGTGAAGCTTTTTCGCGAGGAAGAGGAAATAAATGTACTGACTTGACAGAAAATCCTAAGAAATTTTGGTCTTGTGTCAAAGCGGTAGGTGGATAAAAACAAAATGCCCAGACACTCTGTGACCAAAATGGTACTGAAACAGAGGATGACAGACTAAAGGCCGAAATACTAAATGTCTTTCTCCAAAGCTGTTTCACAGAGGAAGACTGCACTGTAGTTCCTTCTCTAGATTGTCGCACAGGTAACAAAATGGTAGATATCGAAATAGACGACAGAGGGATAGAGCAACAATTAAAATCGCTCAAAAGAGGAAAGGCCGCTGGACCTGATGGGATACCAGATCGATTTTACACAGAGTACGCGAAGAAACGTGCCCCCCTTCTTGCAGCGGTGTACCGTAGGTCTCTAGAAGAGCGTTGCGTTCCAAAGGATTGGAAAAGGGCACAGGTCATCCCCGTTCTCAAGAAGGGACGTCGAACAGATGTACAGAATTATAGACCTATATCTCTAACGTCGATCAGTTGTAGAATTTAGGAACACGTATTATGTTAGAGTATAATGACTTTTCTGGAGACTAGAAATCTACTCTGTAGGAATCAGCATGGGTTTCGAAAAAGACCGTCGTGTGAAACCCAGCTCGCGCTATTCGTCCACGAGACTCAGAGGGCCGTAGACACGGGTTCCCAGGTAGATGCCGTGTTTCTTGAATTCCGCAAGACGTTCGATACAGTTCCCCACAGTCGTTTAATGAACAAAGTAAGAGCATATGGACTATCAGACCAACTGTGTGATTGGATTGAAGAGTTCCTAGATAACAGAACGCAGCATGTCATTCTCAATGGAGAGAAGTCCTCCGAAGTAAGAGTGATTTCAGGTGTGCCGCAGGGGAGTGTCATAGGACCGTTGCTATTCACAATATACATAAATGACCTTGTGGATAACATCGGAAGTTCACTGAGGCTTTTTACGGATGATGCTGTGGTGTATCGAGAGTTTGTAACAATGGAAAATTGTACTGAAATGCAGGAGGATCTAGCGAATTGACGCATGGTGCAGGGAATGGCAATTGAATCTCAATGTACACAAGTGTAATGTGCTGCGAATACACAGAAAGATAGATCCTTTATCGTTTAGCTACAAACTAGCAGGTCAGCAACTGGAAGCAGTTAATTCCATAAATTATCTGGGAGTACGTATTAGGAGTGATTTAAAATGGAATGATCATATAAAGTTGATCGTCGGTAAAGCAGATGCCAGACTGAAATTCATTGGAAGAATCCTAAGGAAATGCAATCCGAAAACAAAGGAAGTAGGTTACAGTACGCTTGTTCACCCACTGCTTGAATACTTCTCAGCAGTCTGGGATCCGTACCAGATAGGGTTGATAGAAGAGATAGAGAAGATCCAACGGAGAGCAGCGCGCTTCGTTACAGAATCATTTAGTAATCGCGAAAGCGTTACGGAGATGATAGATAAACTCCAGAGGAAGACTCTGCAGGAGACACGCTCAGAAGCTCGGTATGGGCTTTTGTTAAAGTTTCAAGAACATACATTCACCGAAGAGTCAAGCAGTATATTCCTCCCTCCTATGTATATCTCGCGAAGAGACCAAGAGGATAAAATCAGAGAGATTAGAGCCCACACAGAAGCATACCGACAACCCTTCTTTCCACGAACAATACGAGACTGGAATAGAAGGGAGAACCGATAGAGGTACTCAAAGTACCCTCCGCCACACACCGTCAGGTGGCTTGTGGAGTATGGATGTAGATGTAGATGTAGAAATTCGTAAAATGAGGAACAAACCGCCTTCAGTCACAAGTTGCGTTTATTTACTTCACTACGCGTTTCGAGCCCTGGAGGCTCATCTTCAGGTGCTTTTTAGTGATTTACATCAGGTTTTTTAGTTGTTCGCTTGTTGATATTACATGTTTGCCTTACAACATGGTATATTGTAGATATAAGTTTAACAGCGTCAATAATATGAAACTAACTTACAGTTTAACATTGTATGATGTCTGCTTCTGTTGTGCAGTTGGTATACACAATACACATCTTTAATTTCGCAGTATATACTGCGAAATATACATTGTTACACTTTTTCACACAATGTAGTAGCATAACGTGAACATGGCAAAGATTCTCGTTCATACAGATGTTCTACTTCTAGATATAATCGATTTTCTTGTTTCACAGAAGATAATATGATATAGTATTATTAGGACACACGTATTATTAAAATAACTAATCGGCACCATGTTGTAGGTTGTCAGCTGTTATGTACGATTATAGATTTGATTCCTCAGGAAAAAATAAACTTTTAAAGGTGTAGAAAAAATTGTGGCTGTTAAACTCTGTTTGTTCATTCAACAAGTTTTACGAAAGTAAAACAGTCGCCGACGAAACACTGGAAAACAATGGAAATAAATTTCTGCAAAAGGTACACAATTTTTTCACATTAACAGGTAACACTAAATTCCAGAATACTATTGCGAGGCAGAGCTACTAAAGCTCTCCATCGCATTATAAGGAATAATAAGATTCGTCTCGAAGTATGTTCTCCTGTTTGGAGAACATACTTCTATATGGAACTGAGACGTGTCCTGAAATAAGGTTAGTTCAAATGATTCAAATGCCTCTGAACACTACGGGACTTAACATCAGAGGTCTCACTCCCCTATAACTTAGAACTACTTAAACTTAACTAACCTAAGGACATCACACACACCCATGCCCGAGGCAGGATTCGAACCTGCGACCGTAGCAGCATCGCGGCTCCGGACTAAAGCGCCTAGAACCGCTGGGCCACAGCGGCCGGAAAATAACGTAAGTGAGAGAGAAAATTAGAACAGTGGAAAAGGCCTATATGAGAAGGCGTCAGTAGCTAACGAGACAAGACAGGCTACGCAATAACGAGTTGTGGAGGCGAATGGAGATAATGTGCTGCGTAGCAAAGATGTCGCACAATTGAGAGTTTCAGTGACGATGGCTCGTACAGAGAATGCTGAACCATAGGTGACCAAGGAAAGGATTAAACGAGCAACCGCCCGGGAGAAGATGGAGTTGTAGGCCGGTGCCAACACGGGAGAAATAAATAGAAAGTCGAGAGCTCTACCTTCTTATCTCGTGTTCTCCACTGAAAATCTCGTGCTTGTACACTTGTTAACTTACTGTTTACAGAGCTCGCCTAATTTTTTTTATTGGTCCTGTGCGCAACAAATAACTTACTTGGTCTTTCTGCTGCCACTGCTTGATCTTCTGCATTCCATTATTTAGCAAAACCATAAAAAAACTATTATTCATGCTGAGTGCAATGCATGTTCTGTATGGCGGCTCCTGCTGTTGCTGCGGCTGCTGCTGCTTACTATAACAACATATAATTCAAGAGAAAGGGTTTTGTCAAATCTGAACTCGATAAATGATAATCCAAACAAGTAATTCCTTTTTTCAAAACTATATTCT
Source organism: Schistocerca cancellata (assembly GCF_023864275.1). Taxonomy (NCBI): domain Eukaryota; kingdom Metazoa; phylum Arthropoda; class Insecta; order Orthoptera; family Acrididae; genus Schistocerca; species Schistocerca cancellata. Next base: position 1,132,922,122 of record NC_064627.1, on the reverse strand, counting down.
GAAAGCGATTCTTTCTCATTCAATTAACAAAACGCTAGAATCTCTTTGAACAATAGCTTCGTATGTAAATCTGCCTCCAGTGGCATTAAAGCAATATTACAAATTAATCAAATTCTTGAGACAGACTGAAATACTTGTCAATTAAATACATAGTGAAACAATTCCCTGATAATTACAAAAGAAATCAATGACAAAAATCTATACTTAATCTATTCGCCTAGCAATGAAAGCAAGTGTTGACAGATGTGAAAGTTACCGAACTATTAGTTTAATAAGTCACAGCTGCAAAATACTAACGCGAATTCTTTACAGACGAATGGAAAAACTGGTAGAAGCTGACCTCGGGGAAGATCAGTTTGGATTCCGTAGAAATGTTGGAACACGTGAGGCAATACTGACCTTACGACTTATCTTGGAAGAAAGATTAAGAAAAGGCAAACCTACGTTTCTAGCATTTGTAGACTTAGAGAAAGCTTTTGACAATGTTGACTGGAATACTCTCTTTCAAATTCTGAAGGTGGCAGGGGTAAAATACAGGGAGCGAAAGGCTATTTACAATTTGTACAGAAACCAGATGGCAGTTATAAGAGTCGAGGGGCATGAAAGGGAAGCAGTGATTGGGAAAGGAGTGAGACAGGGTTGTAGCCTCTCCCCGATGTTATTCAATCTGTATATTGAGCAAGCAGTAAAGGAAACAAAAGAAAAATTCGGAGTAGGTATTAAAATTCATGGAGAAGAAGTAAAAACTTTGAAGTTCGCCGATGACATTGTAATTCTGTCAGAAACAGCAAAGGACTTGGAAGAGCAGTTGAACGGAATGGACAGTGTCTTGAAAGGAGGATATAAGATGAACATCAACAAAAGCAAAACGAGGATAATGGAATGTAGTCAAATTAAGTCGGGTGATGCTGAGGGAATTAGATTAGGAAATGAGACACTTAAAGTAGTAAAGGAGTTTTGCTATTTAGGGAGTAAAATAACCGATGATGGTTGAAGTAGAGAGGATATAAAATGTAGACTGGCAATGGCAAGGAAAGCGTAGAAATTTGTTAACATCGAATATAGATTTAGGTGTCAGGAAGTCGTTTCTGAAAGTATTTGTATGGAGTGTAGCCATGTATGGAAGTGAGACATGGACGATAACTAGTTTGGACAAGAAGAGAATAGAAGCTTTCGAAATGTGGTGCTACAGAAGAATGCTGAAGATAAGGTGGGTAGATCACGTAACTAGTGAGGAGGTATTGAATAGGATTGGGGAGAAGAGAAGTTTGTGGCACAACTTGACTAGAAGAAGGGATCGGTTGGTAGGACATGTTCTGAGGCATCGAGGGATCACAAATTTAGCATTGGAGGGCAGCGTGGAGGGTAAAAATCGTAGAGGGAGACCAAGAGATCAATACACTAAGCAGATTCAGAAGGATGTAGGTTGCAGTAGGTACTGGGAGATGAAGAAGCTTGCACAGGATAGAGTAGCATGGAGAGCTGCATCAAACCAGTCTCAGGACTGAAGACCACAACAACAACAATGAACTGATCTGTTGGGAGAATCAGGGCCTTTGTCCTTCAAATTGTCAGACAAAAATTCATCTCACTTTTGGGTCCCCTCCCGTATTCGAACCCGGATCTTTGCATATTGTCGAGGAAGGTAGGCAAATATTTTCTTGGAAATAAGAGTAAAATTTTCTTTCTGGGTCGTAACGTTGGAGCCAGGATGGTTGAAGCTTAAATATTAAGTTCAACCAAGAGAGATACTCGGACAACTCAGCTGGTAACAGCGATGAGTAGCAACTCTGGTGTCGAGGCAATTCTTTATACTCGGCTTCAGCTTGACTAATAGTTCTACTACAGCAAACACATCGCTGAAGAGTGTCAGGTCCATTCTTGAAAGAAAATCAGAAGCTGCGTACTACTGACAGTTATATATATATATATATATATATATATATATATATATATATATATATGTGTGTGTATGTGTGTGTGTTGTGAGAGAGAGAGAGAGAGAGAGAGAGAGAGAGAGAGAGGCTAACTCATTCTCCTGCACAGTATATTTTTCTATTTATTTATATATTTCTCTCTCACTTTTACCTGCCAGTATAAAGATATGTTACAGCCCTAAATGTTCTTTCGTTACTTTCACACCGACCAACTGAGCAGCATAAACAGCAAAAATTTATCCGGCTGCCGGAGCAGCACGATTTTTATCACTAGTGTTAACAGAATAGTCGGTTTTGTTTATTTATTTCGGATAAAGGGCCTCTGCTATTACAATAAATAAGCTTTTAATTACAAGAGCGGCCGTCAGAAATGTTTTTGCAGCCACTGCAATAAGCCAGTGGCGGTGGGCAATAATTTCGACCGGGAGCCATTGACGGCCGATGTTTGGACCGTGGGGCCGTAAACAGTGGTCTGCCGCGCAACGCAGCACAGAGCGGGTGAGTCTGTGTGGGTGGGCAGCGGCCGATAAACCAGGAGCAGCGGAACACTACCGCGGCCTGTCCGGCTAGAGTGCCGTCGATGGATACATCATTGCTGCTACTTCTTTCCCATTAGTATCGATCGTGTACCGTCGTGTCGATTATAAAGAGCTCATAGATGTTGCAACATTCCTTTCGTCCGTGGAATCGCAAAAAGTGGTGTTGGGATAAACGTGACTTGAAACTATTACCTACCTATATCAGTTATTTCTTAAAACGCCATTTTTCGGTGATATTGCAATTATTTGTTACGATTTTTCATAGATTAAAACCCCAGTTCACGAACTACATCGATTCCCGGCGGGGTCAGAGATTTTCTCTGCCTCGTGATGGCTGGGTGTTGTGTGCTGTCCTTAGGTTAGTTAGGTTTAAGTAGTTCTAAGTTCTAGGGGACTGATGACCATAGATGTTAAGTCCCATAGTGCTCAGAGCCGTTTGAACCATTTGAACCATTTTGAACCACGAACTACAACTTGTATCCCTCCGCATTCTAACATCGTTTAAACGCTATTTCTGCGATCTCCGCAACTGTCCACCGTAGATGTTACATTGTGATTAGTCACAAGTACCAAGAAACAGGCACTGAAAAGTATATATGCTGACAGGTATTTCTGGCCAGCTGAATAGTGTCAGTGCTACGAAAGTGATAGGCTCTCAACTGTAAAGTGTGCAAACTGAGTGTTTCAACACCGAGTCATTGAAGTTAAATGATGATGAATAAATATGAAATATACTGTGAGTGAGTAATGAAAATTCCACTCTCCCCTTGTTAAAGCCATTCCATACCTCTAAATTTTCTACCACGCAGCTATTGATGAAGATTTGGTTATTTGTTTGAAGGTTGATGACATCCAAGTGAAAAGAGTGGGAAGTGCATGTAAAGAATTTGTTTTACAGGGACCTTTGTTCAGCGGTAGAGCAGCATAGCTATCCTGATTGACAAAATTTGCGGTTTCATTCTTTTTTCAGTTATGTTCTATCGAAAATTTCAAATCTAATGTCCTACAAGAGAGCCAATGGGACCGATGTGCTGTATTGTAGTATTCATCTAAATTAAATTTTTTTCAAGTGTAGTATAATATTTTCGGACTCTATTTTTGTGTTATAAGAAAGAAATTAATTATCCTCTAAATTTCATTATTTCATTTGATCATAATCTGTACAGATTTCGCATTTTTCAATATTTACTTACGAAACTCTCTCATAAGATTTCAATAATCTTTAAATGAAAACTGTTACAATTTTTCATAAAAACTAGTCACATGGAAGAAAGTATAAGATATTTGTTATTTTTTATTTCATATGCTTGATAAACTTTAAGAAAATTCCATTTCAAAATTATGTTCAATACTGTACAGTCCTTTTCTTTCCATAAATTTTGTTCGTATGCAGAGTTATGTTTTACTGGTAAATGTTAATTCAAATATGAAGAAAAATAAATACAAAATTTAATGTTCCTAATTGCTAGTTCTGGAAAGGTCTAGATTTCAATATTGTTGTAATTTCGCGCCAAAGAGTTAGGCACTCTCTGATTCGCTTTCAAGTAGAACAGTATTCGTTTGGAACTTGAGTAAGTAAGTTTTTGCAGAACGGTCTATGTTTTTATAATCGCGTGGTAAGTTCGGTCTGGGTACTGACAAGTAAATGTGCGCCATGTACGTCTTTTAAATTTATAAATGTGCCTTTTAACTGAATACACATCTGAAAGAATTTATAATTTTATAAATGTGTCTTTTAACTGAATACACATCTGAAACAATTTATAATTTTGTCATGTGAAAGACTGCACGTAGCAAAAGGCAACATCTTATAACACGAATCTGATTGTTTGCCACGGGTGAAGTGAAAATAAACTGCGATGTCTTAGAACTGTGAAAAGTATCTTGACTAACATTCAAAATCAAGGATCTGAAAACTATTCCCTAGACATTATCAATACGAAGACCGCAGCCGCAAATATTACAATAAAACAAGATGAGTATTAAACAATCTTTCTACTCATTGTGACAATTTTAGAACTGTTCTTCTGCACTGCTGTTCCCGTTTCTATTCAACATGACATTTACATGTGAGTCTGTCACGATGAAGAAACGCAAATACATCATCAACAACATCGTAAAAAAAATTTGCAATTTTTCTTGGGGGAGGACAGTATTAGCTAGAGAAATTCCAATTAAACGTTGAGATCCATAATATTACACGAACTGTGTATTGAGTTTTTTTTTTTTAATAACCTTTAAGGATTTGGTGGAAGTTATGTAGTGCACACTCTCTCCTCCCCTCAATATTTTTCGCCCTTTATGTCCGGTATATGTGTGTAATACACATCAAAATACTCGACAAAGCCTTGTACGTTGTTTAATGTACTGTTGCGCACCAGGATAATATTATTGTGCATGTCAAATTTTTTAAAAGTTCTACAAGGCGAGCTCAGACCACGAAAGGTTACTTCTGGGCTGCTACACCAGTCGGAATATCAAGAAGGTGTACGCCAACGTACGGAATCGCAGAGTGAGGCAGTCAGGAACGCGAACGTTGCCGTGTTTCATAACAAGCCACTGTGAGATAACATTAGATAACTTCAACTCCAGAGCACTACAGCAAAATCAAACCTAGGCAGAAAGAACTGAGCTCGGAGACCCGGAACAATTACTGAATTATCACAGTGAGGCAAGGAACGTGGCAGGTCGGATAAACGAGAGAAAATGCGCTCATACATCCAGAGAAAACCGCATCATAGGCACGAGGTCGGCCCTATAAAGAACGCGGTTTTGGGAGCTAAAAGACACATACAGTCGTGTTTCCATTCTGTCTGTGTCACCAAAGCCAGGGAGAAAGTCTGTTGAGTGCCAGTGAAACAACAGCAAACTGACCAATGACGGCCTGCCTGCAAACTGCTTGCTCACTTCAACACCGAGCTGGAGCCAAACTGATGCGTACGACAGCTCTGGTCTGCCGTTGTTCCCTACTGGGTCATCGAGGATGAGAAAACTTGGGTGCGTCCAGCCATCCTCTACTATAGGTCACTGCAGCCGTCGGCATGGATTTTGGTCGGTCCTCCATGGTGGATGACCATGGCCTAGTCTTCACTGCAAATAACGTCCTGGACCACAGTCAGCAGGCTCCATTTGAGCATGCGATGGGTAGCCTTCGAGAGTGCTAAGGTGAGAGTCGCACTGCATCACAGGATATTTTGGCAGACAACTACTCCTCGTCCCAGCGCTGCCACGAGCACAGTTCGCAGTCATGGAACTGACCGGTAGGGCGACGTCTCAACTCAATACATCAGCACTTCTTCGCAGCATGCGTATTTATGCCTAACTGCCAATCACTGGTCTGAAGCAGTGCTCACAGAACAATTTACAAGACAATTGAGAACATTCAATTAACAACGTCAGCTGCAGACAAGAAAAAGAATACCTATAAAAACATTGCCGCAACAGCATTGCTTGATAGTCCATGTATATTTCATGGTTGCAAAATTAATTTCAGTATAGATAATAATGATACATTTTCACAAGGGAATGGATGGTTGACTGTTGCCATTGTGCGTGGTGGTACTGGTGTGCCCAATGTTCCTGGCCTCGAAAGCTTCGTCGACAGAGACATCATCGCCTACAGGACTATTCATGTTGTTGCAATCGCTAATAAAGATTTTGGTAAATCCTCATATATGTCTTCCTCCTCCCTTTCAGTATAGATAATAATGATACGTTTTCACAAGGGAATGGATGGTTGACTGTTGCCATTGTGCGTGGTGGTACTGGTGTGCCCAATGTTCCTGGCCTCGAAAGCTTCGTCGACAGAGACATCATCGCCTACAGGACTATTCATGTTGTTGCAATCGCTAATAAAGATTTTGGTAAATCCTCATATATGTCTTCCTCCTCCCTTTCAGTATAGATAATAATGATACGTTTTCACAAGGGAATGGATGGTTGACTGTTGCCATTGTGCGTGGTGGTACTGGTGTGCCCAATGTTCCTGGCCTCGAAAGCTTCGTCGACAGAGACATCATCGCCTACAGGACTATTCATGTTGTTGCAATCGCTAATAAAGATTTTGGTAAATCCTCATATATGTCTTCCTCCTCCCTTTCAGTATAGATAATAATGATACGATTTCACAAGGGAATGGATGGTTGACTGTAGCCATTGTGCGTGGTGGTACTGGTGTGCCCAATGTTCCTGGCCTCGAAAGCTTCGTCGACAGAGACATCATCGCCTACAGGACTATTCATGTTGTTGAAATCGCTAATAAAGATTTTGGTAAATCCTCATATATGTCTTCCTCCTCCCTTTCAGTATAGATAATAATGATACGTTTTCACAAGGGAATGGATGGTTGACTGTTGCCATTGTGCGTGGTGGTACTGGTGTGCCCAATGTTCCTGGCCTCGAAAGCTTCGTCGACAGAGACATCATCGCCTACAGGACTATTCATGTTGTTGAAATCGCTAATAAAGATTTTGGTAAATCCTCATATATGTCTTCCTCCTCCCTTTCAGTATAGATAATAATGATACGTTTTCACAAGGGAATGGATGGTTGACTGTTGCCATTGTGCGTGGTGGTACTGGTGTGCCCAATGTTCCTGGCTTCGAAAGCTTCGTCGGCAGAGACATCATCGCCTACAGGACTATTCATGTTGTTGAAATCGCTAATAAAGATTTTCGTAAATCCTCATATATGTCTTCCTCCTCCCTTTCAGTATAGATAATAATGATACGTTTTCACAAGGGAATGGATGGTTGACTGTTGCCATTGTGCGTGGTGGTACTGGTGTGCCCAATGTTCCTGGCCTCGAAAGCTTCGTCGACAGAGACATCATCGCCTACAGGACTATTCATGTTGTTGAAATCGCTAATAAAGATTTTGGTAAATCCTCATATATGTCTTCCTCCTCCCTTTCAGTATAGATAATAATGATACGTTTTCACAAGGGAATGGATGGTTGACTGTAGCCATTGTGCGTGGTGGTACTGGTGTGCCCAATGTTCCTGGCCTCGAAAGCTTCGTCGACAGAGACATCATCGCCTACAGGACTATTCATGTTGTTGAAATCGCTAATAAAGATTTTGGTAAATCCTCATATATGTCTTCCTCCTCCCTTTCAGTATAGATAATAATGATACGTTTTCACAAGGGAATGGATGGTTGACTGTTGCCATTGTGCGTGGTGGTACTGGTGTGCCCAATGTTCCTGGCCTCGAAAGCTTCGTCGACAGAGACATCATCGCCTACAGGACTATTCATGTTGTTGAAATCGCTAATAAAGATTTTGGTAAATCCTCATATATGTCTTCCTCCTCCCTTTCAGTATAGATAATAATGATACGTTTTCACAAGGGAATGGATGGTTGACTGTTGCCATTGTGCGTGGTGGTACTGGTGTGCCCAATGTTCCTGGCCTCGAAAGCTTCGTCGACAGAGACATCATCGCCTACAGGACTATTCATGTTGTTGAAATCGCTAATAAAGATTTTGGTAAATCCTCATATATGTCTTCCTCCTCCCTTTCAGTATAGATAATAATGATACGTTTTCACAAGGGAATGGATGGTTGACTGTTGCCATTGTGCGTGGTGGTACTGGTGTGCCCAATGTTCCTGGCCTCGAAAGCTTCGTCGACAGAGACATCATCGCCTACAGGACTATTCATGTTGTTGAAATCGCTAATAAAGATTTTCGTAAATCCTCATATATGTCTTCCTCCTCCCTTTCAGTATAGATAATAATGATACGTTTTCACAAGGGAATGGATGGTTGACTGTAGCCATTGTGCGTGGTGGTACTGGTGTGCCCAATGTTCCTGGCCTCGAAAGCTTCGTCGACAGAGACATCATCGCCTACAGGACTATTCATGTTGTTGAAATCGCTAATAAAGATTTTGGTAAATCCTCATATATGTCTTCCTCCTCCCTTTCCTTGTACAAACGTAGTAAAAGAAAGAGTCAGTGGCAGACTCTGCAAGAGAGGCGCTCTGCATCGCGGTGTAGCTTGCTCGCCAGGTTTCGAGAGGGTGCGTTTCTGGATGAGGTACCGAATATATTGCTTCACCCTACTTATACCTCCCGAGGAGATCACGAATGTAAAATTAGAGAGATTAGAGCGCGCACAGAGGCTTTCAGACAGTCGTTCTTCCCGCGAACCATACGCGACTGGAACAGGAAAGGGAGGTAATGACAGTGGCACGTAAAGTGCCCTCCGCCACACACCGTTGGGTGGCTTGCGGAGTATTAATGTAGATGTAGATGTAGATGTAGACATAACTCTGTACATTTTTACACGATAAATAAATGTTACCGCATATATCACTGTGTCACTGACAGCTCCAGGCACGAACTGGACAACTCACACACTCACTGTGCTCCTGACCATAGCTCCCTGGGTCGCAACAATACATTTTTCGGAGTTCTACGTCTACCTCTACAGCTACACTATTGGCCATTAAAACTGCTACACCAAGAAGAAATGCAGATGATAAACGGGTGTTCATTGCACAAATATATTAGACTAGAACTGACATGTGATTACATTTTCTAGCAGTTTGGGGGCATAGATCCTGACAAATCAGTACCCAGAACAACCACCTCTGGCCGTAATAACGGCCTTGATACGCCTGAGCATTGAGTCAAACATCTTGGATGGCGTGTGCAGGTATAACTGCCCATGCAGCTTCAACACGATACCACAGTTCATCAAGAGTAGTGACTGTCGTATTGTGACGAGCCAGTTGCTCGACCACCATTGACCAGACTTTTTCAATTGGTGAGAGATCTGGAGAATGTGCTGGCCAGGGCAGTAGTCGAACATTTTCTGTATCCCGAAAGACCTGTACAGGACCTGCAACATGCGGTCGTGCATTATCCTGCTGAAATGTATGGTTTCACAGGGATCGAATGAAGGGTAGAGCCATGGGTCGTAACACATCTGAAATGTAACGTCCACTTTTCAAAGAGCCGTCAATGCGAACAAGAGGTGACCGAGACGTGTAACCAATGGCAGCCCGTACCATCACGCCGGGTGATACGCCAGTATGGCGATGACGAATGCACGCTTCCAATGTGCGTTCACCGCAATGTCGCCAAACACGGATGCAACCATCATGATGCTGTAAACAGAACCTGGATTCAGCTGAAAAAAATGACGCTTGGTCATTCGTGCACCCAGGTTCGTCGTTGAGTACACCATCGCAGGCACTCCTGTCTGTGATGCAGCGTCAAGGGTAACCAGCAGCTGATAGTCCATGCTGCTGGAAACTGTTCGTGCAGTTGGTTGTTGTCTTGCAAACGTCCCCATCTGTTGATTCAGGGATCGAGACGTGGCTACACGATCCGTTACAGCCATGCGGAGAAGATGCCTGTCATCTCGACTGCGATAGTCTGCTATACCAGGCCGTTGGGATCCAGCACCGGGTTCCGTGAACCCACTGATTCCATATTCTGCTAACAGGCATTGGATCTCGACCAACACGTGCAGCAATGTCGCGATACGATAAACCGCAATCGCGATAGGCTACAATCCGACCTTTATCAAAGTCGGAAACGTGATGGTACGCATTTCTCCTCCTTACACGAAGCAACACAACAACGTTTCACCGGGCAACACCGGTCAACTGCTGTTTGTGTATGAGAAATCGGTTGGAAACTTTCCTCATGTCAGCATGTTGCTGGTGTCGTCACCGGAGCCAACCTTGTGTGAATGCCCTGAAAAGCTAATCATTAGCATATCACAGCATCTTCTTCCTGTCGGTTAAATTTCGCGTCTGTAGCACGTCATCTTCGTGGTGTAGCAATTTTAATGGCCTGTAGTGTACATACGACGGCCGTTTGAAAAGTTCTCGGAATCACCAGGAGAGGTCAGCGCTAGCGCAGCGAGTTCTTCACGTGATATTTATTGCCTGTTAACACGGGCCACATCAGTGCTTTTGGAAGAGAGCTGTGATGGTGACGTGGCTCTGTTTTTGTTCCCGTGTAGTGATTTCAGAAGACGGAAAAAAATCGATATTCGAGCAGTGATTACATACTTCGTAAAGAAGGGTATGAAAGCAAAGGACATTCATGTCGATTTCCAGAATATACAGGGGGACTCCGCTCCTTCATAGTCAACTGTTGTCAAGTCGACAAATGAATTTAAATTTGGTCGGGAGAGCTTAGATGATGATCCGCGCAGTGGTCGGCCAAGATATGTCACTACTCCAGAAATCATTGCAAAAGTGCACAGAATGGTCATGGAGGATCGCCGATTGAAAGTGCGTGAAATTGCTCACGCTTGCCGGATGTCAAAGGCTGTATCACATTGTAACTACAGAATTAGAAATGAAAAAAATTATCTGCAATGTGGGTGCCGCGACTCTTGCCTCTCGCCCGCACACACACGTATCGTCGCCAAGGCAAAATTACGCGAACTAAGCTATGAATTGTTGCCACACACGCCTTATTCGCCTGATATTGCTCCGTCAGACTTCCGTCTCTTCCCAAAACTGAAAACTTCTCTTGGTGGACAAAGATTCACTTCAAACGAACAATTGATAGCCGGAGTTGGCAACTGTTTTGCAGGCCTTTAGCAAACTCATTTTAGAGTTGGGGTCAAGACACTGGAACGTCGTTGGACCAAGTGCATTAATCTGCAAGGAGACTACATCGAAAAATAAAAAAAGTTTCAGTGATGTAAGTGCTTTTCTTCTACTCCGTTCCGAGAACTTTGCGAACCACCCTCGTACATACTCCGCAAGCCGCTTTGTGGCGTATGGAGGAGGGTACCTGCGTCACTGCTAGTTGTTTCCTTTTCTGTTCCGCACGCAAACAGAGTGAGGCAAAAACGACTGTCTCTATGCCTCCGTACAAACTATAATATCTCTTATCTTCGTGGTTCTTAGGCGAAATGTATATTGCCAGAAGTAGAATCGTTCTGCATTGAGCCTCAAATGCCGTTTCTAATTTTCTCAATAGTATTCCTCGAAAAGAACGTGCCTTCCGTCCAGTAACTCCCATTTGAGAACCTGAAGGCCGGCCGCGGTGGTCTAGCGGTTCTAGGCGCGCAGTCCGGAACCGCCTGGGGCATGGATGTGTGTGATGTCCTTAGGTTAGTTAGGTTTAAGTAGTTCTAAGTTCTAGGGGACTGATGACCACAGATGTTAAGTCCCATAGTGCTCAGAGCCATTTGAACCATTTTTGAAGAACCTGAAGCATCTCCTTAGTACTTGCGTGTTGTTCGAATCTACCAGTAACAAGACTAGCAGGCCCCTCTGAATTGGTTCGATGTCTTCCTTTAATCCGACCTGGTGCGGATCCAAAACTCTCCAACAGCACTTAAGAATGCGTCACGCTTGTGCCCTGTGTGCTGTTTCCTTTACAGATGACACACACTCTCCCAAAATTCTCCCAATTAAGTGAAATCGACCATTTTCCTTCCCTTCCACACAGACTCATTCCATTTCAAAGTGCGGTGCACTGCGGTTTTAGTCTTTGTAAGGAAAACTGAGTTAACGTTGTTTAAATATCACGTGAATGTAAAAATTGGGCTACATTATGTCAATTTGTGACCACAATCTGTATTTGGCACTCACATTCGTAGACTTCACCCGTTTTCAACCGAACTATTACCTGTTAACCTATCCTAGAGAGGGGGTACACCACGAGGGTGGGGGGATGGGGAAAGGTTTCAGTGTCACACTCCAGCCCAACATAATAATGCTGCTGTCAGGTAACACATCGAATGAAAAATATTTCTCAGAACATTACCTTCTTGATTCATTTCTATACATCCGTAACTTTAGCCACGAAGTTCGTAGAACGAAGTACGAACTTCCGTCAACAGGTGGCACATAGCGTAATGTTAAGCGGTAGTTTTAGTTGCTACTTGTGACTTCTAGTTGCGACTTGTCACTTAAATCGCAACCAGACCACATAGCGTGACACAGGGTCTTAGGAACAAGCATGAATTTCGGCCAGAAAACGGCACAAGGCGTTGAATGCTAAAGACAACGTTTATTTCCGACCTGCAACTTCAACATCTGACTGACACCACAGCCAAATACTGTAAAGCTGCTGTTGTGAGAACCATGACTTTTCAAGCACTGTGATTTGTAACAGATAAGTGAATCCTTGTCCACCATTAGCACGAAGTTGCACTCGCGGAATTGCCTAGAATACATTCGCTCTTAGTCACACGCGACACGCGAGACAAAATTATGCTATCCAATACTCCGAAGATGTACTCCGAAATACTGACTGACAGATTAATCCTGAGCACTGCGGTACTGTCAAATCAGATTAAAAAGTGTCGCAAGCCTCTCTTTGTCCACCGAGAAAGCTTTAAACTATTCTAAAGTCAATAGTTAATGCCTGTAACTACCTGCTTTCAGAAACGTCCAAGATCCGACTATCGGACTAGAAAATGCCATCGTTAACGTAACGTAAACTGCTGTTAGCAACCTTCACCTGTAATCTCCACACCAACAAAAGAGTAATGTATTTCAGTCAGTTAGTATAAAGATGCACCCAGATACTAGTGTTGAAGTTTCCACAGAAACAAATGAACTTTATTGGCTTCAACTGAACCTCACCAACTCCATCACTTTTAAAAAACACCACGAGCGGGTGGCTAATGGCGCCGTGCTCTGCTACGATCCTGTTCACTAAACCGTAACATTTGCCGAGGAAAACCGGCCAATGATTGAACAGAATTCCACTTCGTCCAAAGGGAACGCACTCCGTATCCTTTTCGTCTCTCTGCGTTTAGAAAGCAACTTCGTAGATCACGGAAGACCTCTTACCTCCGAGCACAGACAGTTACTAAACCGCTATCTCCGTCACAGACGCCACAATACATCTTCGCGATTTCGCAAGCTTCAAAACGCTTCCTTAATTTGTTTTAATTCAGGGCTTTCCTCTATCAGCGTTAGGGGTCGAATGCAGGCATTTCGACTGAACATTACCTACTAGGCTGTTTAGGTTTTTATGTTGGTAACGCCACGTAGTGCTCTGTATGAAAATCGCTGACCGCGCTGTGTGCAGCCTGTGGCTGGTTGGACTCATTGTTGGAATATTTGCTTGTGTATAGAGATGGGTCGAACTCGTTCATTCCAGTGAACTACTTCATTCGTTTCACTCTTTGCCGTGAAGCGTTCAAACGAAGTAGTTCATTCGTGAAGTACGGAAGCCTGTCGAAGTTGCCCAGTTCGTCGCTCAGCCGCGGCTACGCTCGCTTCGCCTCGCTCGTACAATGAAGCTTCGTAATACTTCATAATTTTACCAACAGATGGCCGAACTATGCAGTAACGTGCACACAACGTTTTACGCTCTTACAGCGTCTGAGTTAACTTAAATAGAGCATGGTCGAAGGGGACAAAGGAAAGATAAACAGAGAAGCCTGTCACATATAAAGAAGGTATTACATTTAATCTTGCTCGAAATTTTCTCATGAAGCGTCCAAAAAAGTCTTTATCTGCTAAATGAAATATTATTTGTTGTATTCATGAACTGAAAAATAGGGCTACCAACGAAATGCAGTCCAATTTTATGTTCCTTGTAAAATTTAATCCAAAATAGAATGAGTATGTTTACCACTGTCACAGTCTATATACCTACGTTAAGTAATTATTCAGAAGTTTTCCTGTAGATTTTATTTTTGTTGAGAATAATAACCCTCCAGATTCAAAACGTAAACTGTCACCTGTAGTCATTGGTACGATTTCAGGTAAAATCCCTCTTTCAGTGTTATTAACAAACCTTTTATTTTCACGTTGGCTGTGCGTGCTCACACAGCCAGCCCCTTCGTTTATATCTTTAATATTCATTTGTCTGCAAGCGCTGGCAACGGTAGGCTACCCGTAGACGCGAAGTATAAATACACAAATAGTCACGAGTAATGTCAGCACTGCAGTTAGCAGCTGACGCTGCCTTCCCCTCACCCCTCACCTCCCCAACTACTCGTAAACCTATCTTTCCCCACAAACCCCGCGCGATTCGTCAACAGCCAGCAGAGGGAGGACTGAAGTGAAGGGAGAATCAGTGACGTAGCGCCGATGTAGTGGGAGAGGGAGAGGAGAAGAGAGTGAGTGAACTAGAAAAAAGTGTGGAGTGTGCTATCTGTGAAGAGTTTGAAGTACCAGTTCATTGAAATTGAGTGGTTAGTTCACACTTCACTGAAGTGAAGCGTTCATTTGAACGATTCATTCACGAACTCCCCATCACTACCTGTGTAGTGTTGGGCAATTGGATGTGAACAGCGCGTAGTGTTGGGCGATTGAAGATGAGCCACCAGCAGTAGTGGATGTGGGGACAGAGATGCCAGAGTTTAGAGAGCGGACGATCTGGACGTGTGTCCGTCAGAAAAAGGAAATTTTTAAGACTGAATGTCATGAACTGATATATACATTATGACTTTTGAACAGTATTAAGGTAAATACACTGCTTGTTCTCTATAAAATTAACTATGCCTATTAGCAGTTAGTGCCTTCAGTAGTTAGAATCTTTTATTTAGCTGCAGTACTGGCGCTCGCTGTATTGCAGTAGTTCGGGTAACAAAGATTTTTGTGAGGTAAGTCACTCGTTGACCACGATGGCACCGAAACAGAGGACGACCGAAGAAAGGCAGAAATACTGAATTCAGTGTTCCGAAACTGTTTCACTGCGGAAAATCGTATCACGGTCCCTGACTTCAGCCGTCGCACGGACGCCAAAATGGAAAATATTGAAATAAACGATATCGGAATTGAAAAACAACTGCTATCACTTAGTAGCGGAAAAGCATCCGGACCAGACGAGATACCCTTAAGATTCTACAGTGATTATGCTAAAGAACTTGCCCCCTTTCTATCAGCAATTTATCGTAGATCGCTGGAAGAACGTAAAGTACCTAGCGACTGGAAGAAAGCGCAGGTCGTTCCCATTTTCAAGAAGGGTCATAAATCAGATGCGAATAATTATAGGCCTATTTCGCTTACGTCAATCTGTTGTAGAATAATGGAACATGTTTTGTGTTCTCGTATTATGACGTTCTTAGATAATACAAATCTCCTTCATCATAACCAACATGGATTCCGCAAACAGAGATCGTGTGAAACTCAGCTCGCCCTATTTGCCCAAGAAATTCACAGTGCCGTAGACACTGGCGAGCAGATTGATGCCGTATTCCTGGACTTCAGGAAGGCATTTGATACGGTTCCGCACTTACGTTTAGTGAAAAAAATACGAGCTTACGGAATATCGGACCAGGTTTGTGATTGGATTCAGGATTTCCTAGAAGAAAGAACACAACATGTCATTCTTAACGGTTCAAAATCTGCAGATGTAGAGGTAATTTCGGGAGTACCGCAAGGAAGCGTGATAGGACCTTTATTGTTTACAATATACATAAATGACTTAGTTGACAACATCGGTAGCTCCGTGAGGCTATTTGCAGATGACACGGTTGTCTACAAGAAAGTAGCAACATCAGAAGACTCGTACGTACTCCAGGAAGACCTGCAGAGGATTAATGCATGGTGCGACAGCTGGCAGCTTTCCCTAAACGCAGATAAATGTAATATAATGCGCATACATAGGGGCAGAAATCCATTCCAGTACGATTATGCCATAGGTGGTAAATCATTGGAAGCGGTAACGACCGTAAAATACTTAGGAGTTACTATCCGGAGCGATCTGAAGTGGAATGATCACATAAAACAAATAGTGGGAAAAGCAGGCGCCAGGTTGAGATTCATAGGAAGAATTCTAAGAAAATGTGACTCATCGACGAAAGAAGTAGCTTACAAAACGCTTGTTCGTCCGATTCTTGAGTATTGCTCATCAGTATGGGACCCTTACCAGGTTGGATTAGTAGAAGAGATAGACATGATCCAGCGAAAAACAGCGCGATTCGTCATGGGGACATTTAGTCAGCGCGAGAGCGTTACGGAGATGCTGAACAAGCTCCAGTGGCGGACACTTCAAGAAAGGCGTTACGCAATACGGAGAGGTTTATTATCGAAATTACGAGAGAGCACATTCCGGGAAGAGATGGGCAACATATTACTACCGCCCACATATATCTCGCGTAATGATCACAACGAAAAGATCCGAGAAATTAGAGCAAATACGGAGACTTACAAGCAGTCGTTCTTCCCACGCACAATTCGTGAATGGAACAGGGAAGGGGGGATCAGATAGTGGTACAATAAGTACCCTCCGCCACACACCGTAAGGTGGCTCGCGGAGTATAGATGTAGATGTAGATGTAGATAGGTTATTGTAGGGATTATTGAAAGTCAGATTGCGTTGCGCTAAAAAATATTATGTGTCAGTTTAGTGATGATCAGAATAAGTAAAGAGAGAACGGTCTGAGTACGTTCAGTTTTGCTCACCTGTTTGACAATCAAATAACGTAGAAGTTTACGAGCACGGTCATGCTTAATTTTTGAAGGGGAAGTTTCACCATTACTAGTGTCTTCAGACAAGCACTGCTTCCTGGAGGGACTTTTCAAAGTTTGTGCTGCAATTGGCCCGCATCCTACGAGAAACACTGACCCTTACGCTAACGTATTCGGCCGAGACCACAACCAATTTAGAAGAATTAGCGAAATGTCGACTCATTCCTGAGGAACTATTTCTCGCGGTGTTTTAGCGAGTGACTAACTTGTTTGGCCTTGAACTGTACCACTATACTGCGATTACTTACATAAGCATCGACCAAGACAGTGGCATTGGAAATGCAGTTAGCTAATTTGATTTTGCCGGCCGCGGGAAAAATTACGTGTGCGGAGCCGTCAGGATTTTGAGGGTTTGCATCGAAAAAATAAATCTTTGTGATTAATACGCCACTGCGCAAAACTTAAGGACGGAATTAACTTTTGCAAGAAGTGTCACAGCTCGATGAAACTTGGACTATACTCAGAAAGAACAGCTAGAGCATAGTACAAAAGTTAACTCAGAGGAAAACGCAATGAGACGAACAGAAAAAACACTTTTATTCAAAGATAGCAGTTACATTGAACTCGCCGCGATTTATGATATCTGCAGGGACATTAATAACGGCGGGACATGTTTCTTAATAGGGTGTGTGTGATCACCACGGAAACCAGTGCACGCTCTGAAACATGGCATGGTTGGTGATGTGTTCTGAAACTTCTTAATTAAATTATTTACTTAGTTATTTGGACTGAAATAACTTAGAAGGTGAAACATCTTATTTAATGTTGATTCTGAAACTGCTGAGTGACACTGAATTCAAGTGTCACTTTGCTGGTCTTTATCATTTCAACACTGACCTACTGAATTTGCCCTGGCTAACAGAACTCAAACTTTTCCTATACATTAATTACTAACAATATTCAACAGTAACGCGATCAAGTGCTTTCTAATTAACTCAAAAGAATGGCCCTGACTAAGAAGAAATACTTTCAATAACCTATACATTACAAAAGTCACTTACCTCACAAAAACCTTCATTACCCGAACTACAGCAATGCCGCAAGCACCAGTACTGCAAGGTAAACAAAAGATTCTAACTACTGAAGGCTCTAACTACTAATAGGCATTTGGTTAGCAAAGGAAAGATTTTGTTTCAGAGCAAACAATGTATTTACCTTAATAATGTGACAACCAGTTCAAAATATGTATATTCGTCCACGACATCCAGTTACAAAACTATACAGGGTGAGTCACATAACATTACCGCTGGATATATTTCGTAAACCACATCAAATACTGACGAAATGATTCCACAGACCGAACGTGAGGAGAGGGGCTAGTGTAACTGGTTAATACAAACCATAAAAAAAAAGCACGGAAGTATGTTTTTTAACACAAAACTACGTTTTTTTAAATGGAACCTCGTTAGTTTTGTTAGCATATCTGAACATATAAACAATTACGTAATCAGTGCCTTTTGTTGCATTGTAAAATGTTAATTACATCCGGAAATATTGTAACCTAAAGTTGACGCTTGAGTACCACTCCTCCGCTGTTCGATCGTGTGTATCGGAGAGCTCCGAATTACGTAGGGATCCAAATGGAACGGTGATGGATCATAGGTACAGGAGAGACTGGAACAGCACATTACTTCCACATGCTAACACCTTTCTATTGGTCTTTTTCACTGATGCACATGTACATTACCATGAGGGGTGAGGTACACGTTCGACGGGCGTTTCATAGGACGTGGAGGACGCATAAATTGGCCAGCCCGTTCTCCTGATCTTACACCTCTGGACTTCTTTCTGTGGGGTACGTTAAAGGAGAATGTGTACCGTGATGTGCCTACAACCCCAGAGGATATGAAACAACGTATTGTGGCAGCCTGCGGCGACATTGCACCAGATGTACTGTGGCGTGTACGACATTCATTACGCCAGAGACTGCAATTGTGTGCAGCAAATGATGGCCACCACATTGAACATCTATTGGCCTGACATGTCGGGACACACTCTATTCAACTCCGTAATTGAAAACGGAAACCACGTGTGTACGTGTACCTCACCCCTCATGGTAATGTACATGTGCGTCAGTGTAAAAGACCAATAAAAAGATGTTAGCATGTGGACGTAATGTGCTGTTCCAGTGTCTTCTGTACCTAAGGTCCATCACCGTTCCCTTTGGATCCCTACGTAATTCGGTGCTCTCCGATACACACGATCGAACAGCGGCGGACTGGTACTCAAGCGTCAACTTTAGGTTACGATATCTCCGGATGTAATTAACATTTTACAATGCAACAAACGGCACTGATTACGTATTTGTTTATATGTTCAGATGTGCTAACAAAACTAACGGGGTTCCATTTAAAACAAACGTAGGTTTGTGTTAAAAACCATACTTCCGTGCATTTTTTTATGGTTTGTATTAACCAATTACACTAGCTCCTCTCCTCACGTTCGGTCTGTGTAATCGATTCGTTAGTATTTAATGTGGTTTACGAAATATATCCAGCGGTAACGTTAGGTGACTCACCCTGTATAATCATCAACAATATTATGTTTCCATGACAGATACACGTCCAGATCCTCAGCTTGCGCTCACATTTGAGACGTCCAACCTCCATCAATGGCAACCACTCACTTCCAACCTCCATCACTGCTCTCTGTTCACCTCCAACTCCAAGTCCGACCAGCCACAGAGAGTCTCTTACAGACTGCGCACAGTGCAGTCGGAGATTTAATACACAGCGCTACCAACATACAAACACATAAACAGCCTTCTTATAGTTCTTGCGGCAGGGCATTCCATTCCTCTAGCAGCATGGATGACAAGTGCAGGATGGTCGTCGGCGCATATGGACGATCTGGCGCAATACATCTTCCCAAAGCATTTCATACGTGCTAGATGGGATTTATTTCGGGGAAACAGGCAGGCCATTCCATCCTTTCGTCTGAGATAAATGTATCGATTCCACAGATTATTCCGAAACTTTAAGAAAGTCTCAGTTTAAAAAAGTAAAGCCTACCAGAAGAACGGTTCTATACTTACTACTGCCGATATTTTAAAACCATAAATCGATCTGTAGCTCTGCTGGAACTCCGTATTACAAAGCACAATAGGCACTTGGTAGTGGCAGATGACGGCAATGTATTCCACATGAGCATACTGGAGAATGAAAACTAACAACACAAATTTAACGAAGTAATGCGTTGCGTTACTTGTATGAAAGATGAGTCGGAGAATGCGGGGCAGTAGTGGCCAGGGCAAGGGGACTAGCAGCAGCTGGTCGCAACAGCACGACACAGATCGCAGGAAGGTGAGAAAGCTGCTGTAGGAATAAATACCACCAACGTTAGCAAGAATTCGTGCTTCTGACATGCTTCAGCGAGGTCTCGTAGAACGGACTACTTGACATCAATGAAGTCTTTTTCCTGTAAATTATGAATCCAATTATACATTCTGTTACAGCACCAAATATTCATTGCACTGTTATTAAGAATTATCTGCAGTCGTATTCGATATTTCTCTTGGGAGAACATACGTGTTGCCTTAGGTAAGGCTATTAATTTTATAGATTATTCCGGGACTCTAAGAAGCCTGGTGCGACGGAACAAAAAAAATGACCACATTAACAAACAGATAAGGATAACTCGAAGTGCTTATTCCAGTAATTTCAATATCTGTTTTCATGATGAGTGATAGGGAAGTCTGAAGTAGAGTTTATTGTGGAGGAGGGGACGGCCAAGGAAACTGTGAAAGTAAAAGTAATATTCAAAAGTGAATTTTGCGAAGATAATGGTATAGGACCTTGTGAAGTAACAGGCGAGCTGCGGCGCTCTGAAAATATCCTAGGTTCATAGTTGGCGTGACCACACTGGGGCCTCTCGCCAGGCCGTGGCTGATCGGCGGCTGCATGGCGACGAACGTGAGCCAGGGTCCAGCGATCACGTGGCTGGGAATTCCACGGTCTACATCTACATCTACATCTACATTCATACTCCGCAAGCCACCCAACGGTTTGTGGCGGAGGGCACTTTACGTGCCACTGTCATTACCTCCCTTTCCTGTTCCAGTCGCGTATGGTTCGCGGGAAGAACGACTGTCTGAAAGCCTCCGTGCGCGCTCGAATCTCTCTAATTTTACATTCGTGATCTCCTCGGGAGGTATAAGTAGGGGGAAGCAATATATTCGATACCTCATCCACAAACGCACCCTCTCGAAACCTGGCGAGCAAGCTACACCGCGATGCAGAGCGCCTCTCTTGCAGAGTCTGCCACTTGAGTTTGTTAAACATCTCCGAAACGCTATCACGGTTACCAGATAACCCTGTGACGAAACGCGCCGCTCTTCTTTGGATCTTCTCTATCTCCTCCGTCAAACCGACCTGGTACGGATCCCACACTGATGCGCAATACTCAAGTATAGGTCGAACGAGTGTTTTGTAAGCCACCTCCTTTGTTGATGGACTACATTTTTTAAGGACTCTCCCAATGAATCTCAACCTGGTACCCGCCTTACCAACAATTAATTTTATATGATCATTCCACTTCAAATCGTTCCGCACGCATACTCCCAGATATTTTACAGAGGTAACTGCTACAAGTGTTTGTTCCGCTATCATATAATCATACAATAAAGGATCCTTCTTTCTATGTTTTCGCTGTACATTACATTTGTCTATGTTAAGGGTCAGTTGCCACTCCCTGCACCAAGTGCCTATCCGCTGCAGATCTTCCTGCATTTCGCTACAATTTTCTATTGCGGCAACTTCTCTGTATACTACTGCATCATTCGCGAAAAGCCGCATGGATCTTCCGACACTATCTACTAGGTCATTTATATATATTGTGAAAAGCAATGGTCCCATAACACTCCCCTGTGGCACGCCAGAGGTTACTTTAACGTCTGTAGACGTCTCTCTATTGATAACAACATGCTGTGTTCTGTTTGCTAAAAACTCTTCAATCCAGCCACACAGCTGGTCTGATATTCCGTAGGCTCTTACATTGTTTATCAGGCGACAGTGCGGAACTGTATCGAACGCCTTCCGGAAGTCAAGGAAAATAGCATCTACCTGGAAGCCTGTATCTAATATTTTCTGGGTCTCATGAAGAAATAAAGCGATTTGGGTCTCACACGATCGCTGTTTCCGCTATCCATGTTGATTCCTACATAGTAGATTCTGGGTTTCCAAAAACGACATGATACTCGAGCAAAAAACATGTTCTAAAATTCTACAACAGATCAACGTCAGAGATATAGGTCTATAGTTTTGCGCATCTGCTCGACGACCCTTCTTGAAGACTGGGACTACCTGTGCTCTTTTCCAATCATTTGGAACCTTCCGTTCCTCTAGAGACTTGCGGTACACGGCTGTTAGAAGGGGGGCAAGTTCTTTCGCGTACTCTGTGTACACTCAGCAGTATCTGTATCTGTCAATCCGAAACATTTCCAATGTTGATGCTATAGCACATTATAAGAAATACTGCAAAATATTAAAGACTGTAATACGGATGTCAAAGCAAATATATTACAAGGAAAAGATAGTCATATCAGATAAATCCGAAACATTTCCAATGTTGATGCTATAGCACATTATAAGAAATATTGCAAAATATTAGACTGTAATACGGATGTCAAATCAAATATATTACAAGGAAAAGATAGCCATATCAGATAACAAAATAAAGATAATATGGGATATAGTGAAGGAGGAGACCGGTAGAACCAGACATGAAGAGTAAGTGATACATTGGTGACAGAACTTTTTAACAAACATTTTATAATTGTTACTGAAAAGATGGGGTTGTCAGGTTCGGTAGATGCTGCTATGGAATTCCTCAGACTAGACATTTCAGGTAACTTCCATAACATGAATTTGACCCTCACTACCCCAACAGAAATAATGCCTATCATAAAATCTTTAAAATCAAAAACATCTAATGGGTATGATGAAATATCATCAAAGTTAATTAAAGAATGTGATTCTGAGCTAAGTAACATATTAAGCTATCTGTGTAACCAGTCGTTTATCAGTGGAATATTTCCTGAATGGCTGAAATATGCTGAAGTTAAGCGACTATTTAAGAAGGGAGATAAAGAAATAGCATCAAATTTCTGTCCAATTTCACTGTTGCCAGCATTCTCAAAAATTTTGGAAAAAGTAATGTACAGTCAGCTCTATAACCATCTTATCTCAAATAACATACTGTCAAAGTCACAGTTTGGATTTCTAAAAGGTTCTGATATTGAGAAGGCTATCTACAGTTACAGTGAAAATGTGCTTAATTCATTAGACAAAAAGTTGCAGGCAACTGGTATATTTTGTGATCTGTCAAAGGCATTTGACTGTGTAAGTCACAATATCCTTTTAAGTAAATTAGAATATTATAATGCAACAGGAAATGCTGCAAAATGGTTCAGATCTTATATCTCTGTGTAGGGAAGCAGCATACTGACGCCATATAAAATTCACATCAGTCTTTCCATTGTGTGCCAGCCAGTCTGCTGTAACTAGCTCTGACGTCATAAATGTTGCGCAATACTTTAAAAATCAAGTAAATAACCTGAAACATTTCTAGCATGTCAGGAGTATTACTAAATCAATATGTGTTGAATATCAGTTCAATAACTTTAACCATTTTCGAAATTTGGATGTTTTTCTGTAAAAATCATTGCGCAACAGAAAAGAGCTAGAAACTTAAAAATTTATATTTAGGTTCCTTTTGCATAATAATTTAGTAGAAACAGTATTCTGGATCTCACAAATTAAAATTTTAGCTGAAATTCATGATTTTCTGGTTGGTACCTTAAAAATTAAGGAAGCAAGATAGATTAAGTAGGCGAATAAATAAAGCTACGATGTTTAAATTTAAGTAAAAGGGAGATCCGCTATAATCATGAAGATGTGAGAAGTGTCAACTAAATAACTATAAAACTATAGCGATAGCGTATCTCCAAAGAGCAAGTTCAGAGCTCGTCTACTGCGTGTAGTTTAATTAAATTAATTCTCTCGCCCAAAATATTTGACTTAGCCACGTCAGACTTTTATTATGATTGCTTACCTGTGTGCTGATTGCACATTTAAATTGAGAGCTTCATTGGGCATCAGCAAAGGAAGCAATGATTTATTCGATAACTTAAAGTGGTGCATTACTAGCCCAGCGGCTGGTAAGGAGAGCGGATTTGATCAGGCGTTCCCTTAGCCGTCCGCACCGCGGCTTTATATATAAGAACGCTGCGCGAGAAAAAAAGGCCCCAGTTTTCTCCACATGCTGATTAGCGCACCACCTGTGCCAGGAGTCGCGTCGCGTCGGTATCGTTGCTATAAACAGCCTCGGATGCCGTAATAAGGTCCTCGGGATACACGTAACCATGAAATCGTTTTCGAGTGAAGTGTTCTGGGATAACTTTAATAATCTATATTCAGTTTGCATATGTCGTATTTTCACGTGCCGCCGCGGGACAGACATTCTACCATTATTTAGGGTGGCATTTGATGAACATTATCATCAAATTATGGCGAGCATTCACTTAAGCATTTTAATTTGAACAGTTATAGTTGCATCATCGCGTTAGACTCTGAACTGCTCTGGTAGTTAGATTGTGTGGATTCTTTTTCTTTTCGTCTGTGACTTTCAGAATATAGTGAACATTTTAGAGAGAATCGTTTTTGATTATAAATCCCAGACAATCTCCTAATTCCTCAGAGCTATAAGCTGTAGCTATAAGTGTATTTCTCAGATGAAGTGGGCACTAGGAACTCTACTTACAGGCTTCACGTTTTGCTAATCACTTTCTGGTTGCCAATATTGTAGTTAGAGAGCCAGTGTTGAGAACGGCAAACAACAGCATTAAATAAATAATAGGAACAACATTTTAAATAACAATTAAATCCACCCACCGCCCCACATCTGGCAGTAAATAAAGGGTGTTATTAGGAAAGAGACGTGTATCAAGCTATCAGGCATCATCCAACTGGGAACTAATTACATGTGGGGTCCCACAAGGTTCCATTTTAGGGCCCTTACTTTTTCTTGTGTATATCAATGACTTTCATCAGTAACATTACCGGATGCCAAGTTCGTTTTGTTTGCCGATGATACAAACATTGCAATAAATAGCAAATCAAGTGTAGTCTTAGAAAGATCAGCCAATAAAATATTTGTGGACATTAATCACTGGTTCCTAGCCAATTCTTTGTCACTAAGCTTTGAAAAAACACACTACATGCAGTTCAGAACTTGTAAGGGGTGTCCCACGAGTATAAGTCTAACATACGATGACAAGAAGATAGAAGAAGTGGACAGTGTTAAATTATTGGGAATACAGCTTGATAACAAATTCAACTGGGAGAAGCACACTACAGAACTGCTGAAGCGTCTTAACAAATCTCTGTTTGCAATGCGAATTTTGTCAGACATAGGGGATATAAAAATGAAAAAGCTGGCGTACTACGCTTACTTTCATTCCATAATGTCATATGGGAATATTTTTTGGGGTAATTCATCAAGCCAAGCTAAAGTTTTCTGGGCACAAAAACGTGTAGTAAGAGTTATATGTGGTGTGAACTCAAGAACATCCTGCAGAAGCCTGTTTAGGGAACTAGGGATACTAACTACTGCTTCCCAATATATTTATTCCTTAATGAAATTTGTCATTAAAAATATATCACTTTTTCAAACCAACAGCTGAATTCATGGAATCAATACTAGAAATAAGAATAATCTTCACAAGGATTTAAAGTCACTTAGTCTTGTACAAAAAGGTGTGCATTATTCAGGAACACACATTTTCAATAACTTGCCAGCAGCCATAAAAAGCTTAACAACCAATGAAATTCAGTTTAAGAGAAGCCTAAAGGATTTATTGGTGGCCAACTATTTCTACTCCATTGATGAATTTCTCAGTAAAACCAACTGATTTGTATATAAATACAATATAACTTCTGCACAATTTCAGTGCAGTAATGTGTTCATTGAAAATTTGTGTGTGTGTAAGTACAATCTAACTTCTGCACCATTTCAGTGCAGTCATGTGTTCATTGTAAATAAGTATTATAGTAGTTGCATTACATGTTTATTACCTGATAAATAGATAAAAAATATTTTATTTTAAATTCAGTGCATTAGTATTTCTAAAATGACTGTTTCATATAGTTTTCATTAAAAACTGACGATCATTCCACTTGGGACCTGTGGAATGGTACATTAGCTTATTTGTTTTAGTTGTAAATATGTGTCATCTATTGTTGTTCTTCTGACATGTTCCACATCCTGGAGGACTTCCTCACTACGGATCAATTGGAATGAAAGTAAATCTAATCTAATCTAATGTGGCAATTACGTATCCCAGCCCCTAGACAACGAAACCCGTCAAATCTTTTAATATTTCAACTTTGAGTCTGAGGTTATGTAATTGATGGCCACCACACCTCATTCATTTCTGTTTTTGGAAGCCCGAAAACTGACGTTGACTTAATCACATGTAATGAAATGAATGACCTTTAGTTAGTTATATAAATGGCTAGGGCATCTTCAACAGACTTCTTATTCTCTTCTTTTTCGTCGTTTCCCTCTAGGAGGTAGTCGATTTTGACCTCTACAGGGCTGTTTCATTCTAGTCACTTGGTTCTAGATTTCTGTCTTCCATTGCTTCCTGCATACATTCTTCCCATCTTAGCGCCGGCCAGCATCTACGTCTTGTTCTGGGGAGCTCCTCGTTAAATATTCCTTGGCCACCAATATTTAGGCATTTTCTGTACTTGTCCGTATCACTGAAACGCTCTGTTCTCCAAATTTTTAGTTGCAGAGAATATCTCCATTCGCCTCCAGTCCTCTTATTTCGTACACTATCTTTGCCTCGTTAAATGAAGACGCCTCCTCATACAGTCCATTTCTACTGTTGTAATTTTCTATTTGATTTTCCTTGTATGAGGTCACATCTAAACTCCATATAGAACTATGCCCTCCACCCGATTGTGAAATGTTCTTTTCCTGGTGTGATTCTGAATATAATTATTCTACACCATTCCATTTAAAGTTTTAGTAGCTCTCTTACCCACTGTTATTTTGTATCTTTTGCACGGTTTTATTTCTCCTTACCCTGCCTGAATTTTCACCAAATTGGTCCCATACAGGACACTACCTCTTGTCCAAGTTTATTCCCAAACCCCATTTTCTATATTGCTATTTAAGTATTCTCAGCGCGTATTTCATATCGTCTTCATCTCAAGAGGATGTTAGCTGGTTATCAGCATGTAAACATACGTAGTAAAGAATATCGTTTCTAGTCTTTGATATAATGACCGAGCATTACCTGTACCATCCAACCAGTGTCTGTTCCGAATAAATGTTAAACAGAATAGGTGGTATTCCAGAAGTTTGTTTCACAAGAAACCCCTCGAGTGCGAGGTCCCAAGAGACCACCCCGCTTATTGTCTACCACGCAATCACAATTTTGGCTGCTAATGGCAACAGGGAGAGGAACTGGAGGTATCCAATGGTGAGCACAGCATGAAGCTGTGTAACGTAGTTGAACTGCTTATTCGCCGAATAACTCTCAACGATGCTACAGTCCTATTTGTGTTGAGACAAAGCATAGCAAAGATAACCATAAACAATGCAGACATTGCATTATGTCTACAACAGTTGCAGAAACTGTCGTTTCATCAGAAAGGAAGCGAAGGAAATTCGCAGAGTGAGAAATAAATAGCAGATGAAATGTAAGCGTTTCTTCAAGATGAGTCAGGGAAATGCGTGGTGTGGTATACGCTCGACTGTGCGGAAAATTCACATGAGGAGTATAAAGGTAACGATACGTGTTTAAAAAGTGAAAGTGGTATTGAAACTGGTGTCAAACCATGTAGTTCGTCATTGTTGTTCAAATGTTTGTGAAATCTTATCGGACTTAACTCCTAAGGTCATCAGTCCCTAAACTTACACACTACTTAACCTAAATTATCCTAAGGACAAAACACACACACACACCCATGCCCGAAGGAGGACTCGAACCTCCGCCGGGACCAGCCGAGTTCACCATTCTTCCTTCAGTGAAATGAAGGACAGTCGTTACCCAAAGAGGAGGCACTAAACATAAATACGCACGTGGAAGATAACAATAATAATAATAACGTTAAGATCAGATTGCGAATAAGTACGCAGTAATATGACCGTGTAGTGGGTAAGAAAAACAACGAATATACAAGAGAGAACAAAGCTCACTTATCACAAAAACTGAGCGTTTCAAGGATGCTGGGTACAATTTACAGGGTGTGCATGATAGTGACCTACTACTTCATGCACATCAAGTTGAGCGCGATATACAGGGCCAAATATCCCACGAAATAAGCGTCAAACGGTAAAACTACAGAGAACGAAACTCGTCTAGCTTGAAGGGGGAAACCAGATGGCGCTATGGTTGGGCCGCTAGAAAGCGCTGTCATAGGTCAAAATGATATCAACTGCATTTTTTAAAATATGAACTCCCATTTTTTATTACATATTCGTGTAGTACGTAAATAAATATGAATCTTTTAGTTGGACCACTTTCTTCGCTTTGTGATAGATGGCGCTGTAATAGTCACAAACGTATAAGTACGTGGTATCACGTAACATTCCGCCAGTGCGGACGGTATTTGCTTTGTGATACATTACCCGTGTTAAAATCAACTGTTTCCCCATTGCGGAAAAGGTCGAATTCGTGTTGATGTATGACTATTGTGATAAAATTGCCCAACGAGAGTGTGCTACGTATGCTGCGCGGTATCCTGGACGACATCATCCAAGTGTCCGGACCGTTCACCGGGCAGTTACGTTATTTAAGGAAACAGGAAGTGTTCAGCCACATGTGGAACGTCAACCACGGCCTGCAACAAATGATGATGCCCAAGTAGGTGTTTTAGCTGCTGTCGCGGCTAATCCGCACATCAGTAGCAGACAAACTGCGCGAGAATCGGGAATATAAAAAACGACGGTGTTGAGAATACTACATCAACATCGATTGCATCCGTACCATATTTCTGTTGTTGTTGTTGTGGTCTTCAATCCTGAGACTGGTTTGACGCAGCTCCCCATGCTACTCTATCCTGTGCAAGCTTCTTCATTTCCCAGTACCTACAAGAACCTACATCCTTATGAACCTGCTTAGTGTGTTCATCCCTTGGTTTCCCTCTACGTTTTTTACCCTCTACGCTGCCCTCCAGTACTAAATTGGTGATCCCTTGATGCCTCAGAACATGTCCTACCAACCGATCCCTTCTTCTAATCAAGTTGTGCCACAAACTCCTCTTCTCCCCAATTCCATTCAATACCTCCTCGATAGTTATGTGATCTACCCATCTAATCTTCAGCATTCTTCTGCAGCACCACATTTCGAAGCTTCTATTCTCTTCTTGTCCAAACTATTTATCGGCCATATTTCTATGCACCTGGCATTGCATGGCGACGACTTTAAACGTCATGTACAGTTCTGCCACTGGGCACAAGAGAAATTACGGGACGAAGACAGATTTTTTGCACGCGTTCTATTTTGCGACGAAGCGTCATTCACCAACAGCGGTAACGTAACCGGCATAATATGCACTATTGGGCAACGGAAAATCCACGATGGCTGCGACAAGTGGAACATCAGTGACCTTGGCGGGTTGATGTATGGTGCGGCATTATGCGAGGAACTATAATTGGCCCCCATTTTATCGATGGCACTCTAAATGATGCAATGTGTGCTGATTTCCTACGTAATGTTCTACCGGTGTTACTACAAGATGTTTCACTGCGTGACAGAATGGCGATGTACTTCCAACATGATGGATGTCCGGCACATAGCTCGCGTGCGGTTGAAGTGGTATTGAATAGCATATTTCATGACAGGTGGACTGGTTGTCGAAGCACTATACCATGGCCCGCAGGTTCACCGGGTCTGACGTCCCCGGATTTATTTCTGGGGGGAAAGTTGAAGGATATTTGCTATCGTGATCCACCGAGAACGCCTGACAACATGTGTCAGCGCATTGTCAATGCATGTGCGAACATACGGAAGGCGAACTACTCGTTGTTGAGAGCTATGTCGTTACACGTACTGCCAAATGCATTGAGGTAGACGGACATCATTTTGAGCATTTATTGCATTAATGTGGTATTTACAGGTAATCACGCTGTAACAGCATGAGTTCTCAGAAATTATAAGTTCACAAAGGTACATGTATCACATTGGAACAAACGAAATAAAATCTTCAAACGTACCTACGTTCTGTTTTTTAATTTAGAAACCCGACCTGTTACCAACTGTTCGTCTAAAATTATGAGCCATAAGCTTGTGACTATTACAGCGCCACCTATCACAAAGGGAAAAAAGTGGTCCAACTAAAACATTCATATTTCTTTACGTACTACGCGAATATGTAATAAAAATGGGGGTTCCTATTTTTAAAATAAAACAGTCGATATCCGTTTGACCTATGGCAGCGCCATCTAGCCGGCCAAACATAGCGCCATCTGGTTTCCCCCTTCAAGCTAGACGAGTTTCGTTCTCTGTAGTTTTATCGTTTGACGCTTATTTCGTGAGTTATTTGGCCCGGTCTCTATCAATGGACCACCCTGTAGATTACGATGATTTCAAGGGAAGTGGTAGGTAGTTACGTAACGAAGCGTCAACCTGATGATGCACAGGAAACTGGGAAATCTGTCCGAAAATTTGTAGGTGAGATAAACAAAGTTATCCCATTAGTCACTAAGGAATTTATATTCAACTCCGACCAATCTGTATTTGCATAGGAAATGCATATGAAATTAACCCTGTAAATTAGAGATACGATGACAGTTGTATCAAGATCAACTGACATCAGTACCGTAAAGCATTCGTATATAATTAAGCCGACTGTTAACATGGATGGTAAATTGACCTGAAGTTATTTATAGTGCTGTGAGAAGTTGGAGGTTCTCTGCCCCTTACGATTCTTTTGGTGCGTGTGATCTTGCAAGGTCAGTAGGGATACTTACGTCACAGCAAGCAAGCGTGGGAGAGGAGCATAAGAGAATTACGGCCATGGCATAAGCAATGATACAGGCTAATAGCTCGTCAAAATAACTTGCTTTTTGTTGATTTCTGGTCTGCGTATAAAAATCATACTCATTTAGAGCAAACCATTCCTTCCGAAAGGTGTGTGGCACTGCAGTTCATACCACCTGGAACCGCTGGACGAATTCAACATCTGGATGCTTCTTTTTTCCGAGCATATAAAATACATTATCGACCTACCTGCAGCCATGTCTTAAAGGGTAGCCAGATTCACGATAAGCTCCACGACAGACACTTCCGCATTCATTTTCGTTTCATCATACTGCATCAGCTCTCATCATCCCGTTACACCAATACGATTTTATATGCATTCTTTAAGAGTGTATAACCAGCTGGACGTCCTGCACGATTTGTAACTCCCAA
Organism: Schistocerca cancellata; assembly: GCF_023864275.1. Taxonomy (NCBI): domain Eukaryota; kingdom Metazoa; phylum Arthropoda; class Insecta; order Orthoptera; family Acrididae; genus Schistocerca; species Schistocerca cancellata. Next base: position 1,132,890,805 of record NC_064627.1, on the reverse strand, counting down.
GGAGTTCGACTTCGATCTTGATGGTGCGAACATCTGTGATCACTATTGCGCACCAGTTTTCATTCGGTGTTCATGCTGCAAGTTAATGATTTCCTGTGAACGTTTCTTGAATGACGAAGTCCATATCGTGAATTGTTGTAGATACATCCCATACGAAATCTATCTCTGCACTCTCGGACTCTCATTTGCTATCGACCTCCTATAGTGAGTCGTTACCAGTTAATATATTTCCTATCATAATTTTAACACATCACTTTGAAATGGGCCTTACTAAAAACTGGACGCGCAACCTCGCAGTCCAGGACTTCCTTGTTAGACCTTGGTCAATGGAACTACGTCAGGTAACCTTGTTTTACACGGTAATCATGCGTTCCTGTATAACGTTTTAACCAGGTTAAACTATTTTCCTCTCACATTGAGCTTTTTCATTGCTCCCCGTAATTTTATTCAAGGGACATTGTCATATGCTTTCTGCAGGAACGTAAAGTTAATGTGTACACTTTCATTTTTATTTTTAAATTTTTCTAATAACTGTCATTGAATGTTGTCAAACCACGATCGTCCTTGAACAAAACCACTTTGCACATCTCTTAAACTCGACACGTCCATTTCTACTTTATTACCTAAACTACTGCAGAAAAGCCTAGCTCTAGCTGGGATAGCGCTTACTCCTCTATAATTTTTCATACCCTCACGTCACCTTTTTTTATATATCGAGCAAATATACCAGAAATTCCATTCAATAGGTAGATCTTCTCCACGCTCTAGTTCCCCAAAATGTTTCTGTAAATATCACAACACTTCCTCCATACTTCAGAAATTCCATTCGTATATATCCTGGTCTTGGTGCTTTATTTACTTTTGCTTTAGACAAGGGCTGCTTTCACATCCATCTCCATTATATCTGCACTGTTTTCTTCTAAAGTCTTAACTTTTTTTTCTCCTTTGTATTCCAGCCCATTTATTTGCAGTAACGTTGATAATGTCCCATCCGATAATGGGCGGTTATTATTATTATTATTAATTCTGTAAATGCGTCCTCTGTTCTCGTGATAGCTGGTCTTACCTTATTGTAGCATATTTTCTGTACTACTATGTCAAATTTATTGGCGCACTCTGGTGGTTTGTATGCTCTTACGTCTGCCGGTGGTGTCTTCCAATTTTTTTCTCGACAGATATTAAGTCTAATCGATCTACGATTCCTCGTAGGCTCTTTCCAGATTTGTTTATCTATATTTGTATTCTGTAGAAAGGTGTTTGCTGCAGTACGCTCCTGGTCCTTACATTTGTTTAATCTCCTTCCGTTGTCGTTTACTATGCTTTCTCCAAAAGGATCTACATTCTTGTTCATATGTTCCCTCTTTGCTGTTGAAGTCACGAAATCTAACATTTCCTCTCGTTCGTTTACTGATTCGACTGTATCTCCAGAAATTATCAGAAAAGGATTTCTTCTCCTCACTAAGGGCATTCTCATTTATTGCATATACTCCGATGCTAGTTATCTTCGGATTATGTATATTTAATTTCTATTTTATTATCTTCTCATTTATTTGTTCTGTATCAATTTGTATAATACCACTGTATTGTGCTACCGTGATCTTCATTCTTCGCTAACTAGGATGGTATGTAGCGAAAATAAGTCAATATTGGCTGAAACGACCAATACTTCGGCACCCAGCATCCTCTGTGGAAAGTACCTACCACTACTTGTAGGCTAGAAACGAACAGAAAACTTTAAATGTGAGATTAATGTAGAAATAATAACATTACTGTCGATAAGGGAACAATCGCATTTGTAATGTAAAGCGGAAGGAAAAATCTATTATTTGTTTGACACAATAGTTAAATAGTCAGAAACCTGATCAGGATTACTTGGTAACTGCAACTAGCCTAAAAACTACTAAAACCCTTAGCTTAGATCGTAATGTACGTGAGAAAAGTCCGATGTTATGGTGCCATGTGAGGGTTAATTTTTATTTTCTTCGGTTATTTACTCATTTTGCTTTTACATTATTTTTCATACGCTACAGTAATTTCATATTTTTAATTTGAGTTTAAGCGATATTGAAACTCTGTAGATTCAGGAATTCCGTTCCACAGATCAGAGAAAGCTAAGGCGGTATCATAAATAAGATTCAATCAACAAATTTTGATTGTACATTTATAAACACATTCCTTCAGTTCGCATTGGTAATAAATAAATGTTCTATACTTATACATGTAATGAGATAGCCGGCCGCTGTGGCCGAGTGGTTCTAGACGCTACAGTCGGAACCGCACGACCGCTACGGTGGCGGGTTCGAATCCTGCCTCGGGCATGGATGTGTGTAATGTCCTTAGGTTAGTTAGATTTAAGTAGTTCTAAGTTCTAGGGGACTGATGACCTCAGAAGTTAAGTCCCATAGTGCTCAGAGCCATTTGAGCCATTTTTTTGTAATGAGATCAACATAAAAAAAATTAGGCACATCACAAAGGTGAAATGGAAATTAAGTAATCATTTCCAAAATAATCAGTTTTTCCACCTTTTACCGTTTCTCAATAATTTTTATCTTACTCTCCACGTCTTATAAATATATTTTTTTTAATTCAGAAAAACTACTGTTAGTATTTTGTTCTCTGAGATAATAAAAGAAGCAACAGGATTAGTGGTTTTAAAAATTTCTTTTAACAGTACTTCAATATTTACACCACTTAGATGACCCAACAGTAATTACATCTCTTACTGTTATCAACATTTGCTGTCGTAAAACAGCAATGTCATATTGTGATATATAATTACATCTGTGTTTATATGAAATGGTTGAAATTTTCTCTATCAGAAGGAATCTAAATCGTGCAAACAACAACGGAAAATGTACAGCAAATCTATACTGCTAACCAGTATAGCGCTTGACATTTCTGGTGAAGTTTGGTTTTCTCGTGGATATAATTGGCCGACTTGAGTTAAACACATATTTCAGAGTTATAACAGAAGAGGAATGCCACGCCAAAGTAATTGATTAAGTAATATCAGTATGTAGCTGTAGGATACTTAAAGTTTTATGAGGAAGTCTTCTCCGCTAACATACAAGGCAATAACAGTAAAAGGTTTGTGTAGATGATTTACGCTTCCAGAGCTCTCTGTAATGTTTAGAAAGTTCTCACATTACTGCAGATGAATTTCCCCTCGCCGTCACTTTATCATCGTTGCTAAGGAAGAAAGTTGGCGTTACGCCGTAGACTGAGGCAAGAACTTTCTCTGAAATTTCAGTGAAGTGTAAACAGGTAGACGTCGTGACTTGTAGTCGTAGAAAGACAGGCGTTCGTTAATTTTTCATGTTTTACATTCAATCTCGTTACATGGAAATTTGTGGAATATTGGAATGGGTACAAGATGATTTCACTTCTGTGAAACCACCTGCGAGAAAGGCAAAACACGTTGAGTCTAACGTAGCTCATTATCATAGCTGATTACAAACACAATGATTCTTTCACTTATGTGACTCATTCATGTGTTAAAATGACTTATTTTATAACAAATATTCGCTTTTTATGTACATCACTTTTTTTCTGGATACGAAAGTTTTATATCGTCTTCGACTAGTAATCAAAATCTCCTCGGTTCAAGGTACGAATACTGCCACTGCTTAAATTTTGAATAAAGCTCATCTACAATCGCGGCAGAAGACTTCAGGCATAAGAAGTCACTATTTTTCAGCCAATGGCCTTGTCGAAGGTGGTAGCGGAGAGAACAGACGTGCTTGCACTCTCTTGCCTTCGGGGTGGGAAACAGCCCCTTAGAGACGGGAGACTCAGTAATGATCAGCGACATGAGAATGCAGAAGGCAATGAAAACCACAGCCTTAAAGATATGTTAGGGATATCTACAGAACATGTGCCCTGTATTCGAAAAAGTGTCATGATGATCTCTCAACTGGCGAAAGATTCCAGACTAGACCCCTATTCGGTTGTCTGGGAGGGTACTGCCAATGGGATGGTGACCATGAGAAAAGTACCGAATAACCATCCAAAGGATGATGTATTACGAGTCGATGCGTGGAATGTCATAAGCTTGAACGTGGGAGGGAAGCTAGAAAATCTGAAAAGCAAAATTCGAAGGTTCGATCTAGATACAGTGTGGGTCAGTGAAAGGAGAAAAGGCGAGGATTTGTGGTCAGATGAGTATGGGGTAATATCAACAACAGCGGAAAATGATATAAGGGGAGTAGGATTCGTTATGAATAGGAAGGTAGGGCAGAGAGTGAGTTACTGTGAACAAGTTCAGTGTAATCAGAACCGGCAACAAAACAACATCGACGACAATAGTTCAGGTTTACATACCGACGTCACAAGCTGAAGATGAAGAGACAGAGAAAGTATATCAGGATTTTGAACAGGTAATTCAGGGCATAAAGGGAGATGAAAATCTAATAGTCATGAGGAACGGGAATGCGGGTATAGGGGAATGAGTAAAAGGAAAGGGTAAAGGAGAATATGTGCTTCGTGCCAGGAGAGAAAGAAGAAAAAGACTAGTAAAGTTCTGCAGTAAATATCAGCTAGCAATAGCGAATATTCTGTTCAATAATCACAGCAGGAGGAGGTATACTTGGCAAAGGCTAGGAGATACGGTAAGATTTCAATTAGATTGCATCGTGGCCAGGTAGAGATTCCGAAATCAGATACTGGACTGCAAGGCGCACCCAGGAGTAGATATAAACTCAGACCATAATTTAATAGTGATGAAGAGGAGAGTGAAGTTTAAGGGAATAGTCAAGAAGAACCAACGTCCATAAAAGTAGGATACGGAAGTACTGATGGATGAAGAGATACGCGTGAATTTCTCTAAGGCTATAGGTAATAAGATAAGGAATAGCTCAGTAGGCAGTTCAGTTGAAGAGGAATGAATATCGTTAAAAAGGGCAATCACAAAAGTTGGAAGGAAATACATAGGTACGGAGAATGTAGCTGCGAAGAAACCACGGATAACAGATGAAATATTTCAGATGATCAATGAATAAAGGGAAAAGTGCTCAACGAAATTCAGGAATACAGAAATAGAAGTCACTTAGGACTGAAGTAAATAGAAAGTTCACGAAAGCAGAGAGTGGTTGCACGAAAATTATGAGGAATTCTAAAAAGAAACGATGTCGGAAGGACTGTCTCAGCATATAGAAATGTCAAAGGAACCTTCGATGAAATTAATAGCAAGGGCAATAACATTAAGATCGCATGGGAATTCTACTGTTGAATTTATAGGAGAGAGAGAATAGGTGGAAAGTGTAAGAAGAAAAGAAACATGAGTCGATAGGGTAGAGGTAGCCGACCCAGTTATAGAATCATAACTTCAAAGAAATTGGGACGACTTCAGATCAAATCAGGCAGCTGGGATAAATGTCGTTCCATCAGAATTTCTAAAATAACTGGAGTTCCGATTTTTCACGTTGGAAAGGGGAATGTATGAGTCTGGGACATACAGTCTGACTTTCAGAGGGAAATCACCCACACAATGCCGAAGACTGCAAGAGCTGACTAGTGCTACAACTATCGTACAATCAACTTAACAGCTCATGCACCAAAGTTGCTGACATGAACAATATAGAGAAGAATGGAAAAGAAAGCTAGAATTTTGGCTTTAGGAACGTTAAAGGCACCGGAGTGACAGTTTTGACGTAGCGTCTGATAATGGAAGCAAGACTAAAGAAAAATAAAGACACGTTCATAGGATTTGTAGACCTGGAAAAAGCGTTCAGTATTGTCAAATGGTGCAAGATGTTCGAAATTCTGTGAAAATTTGGGGTAAGCTACAGGGAAAGCCGGGTATTTCCCAATATGTGCAAGAGCCAAAAGGGAACAGTAAGAATAGAAGACAACAAAGTGCTCCGATTAAAAAAGGTGTAAGGCAGGGAAATGTTCCATCTAGGCATGGAAGAAACAATGCTGGATATAAAGTTTCAAGAGTGGAATTAAAATTCAAGGCGAAAGGCTATCAACGATGGGATGAGCTGCTGACATTGCTATCCTGAGTGAAGGGAGAGAAGAAGTACAGGATGTGGTGAATGGAATGGTCTAGTCTAATTAGTACGTAATATGGACTAGAGTAATTTGAATAAGGGTGAAAGTAATGGGAAGCAGAAGAAATGAGAACAGCAAGAAATGTAACTTCAGGATTGGTGATCACCAAGCAGATGAAGTTAAGGAGTTCTGCTGTTCAAGCAGTAAAAAAAACCATGACGGACGGAGCGCGAAGGACATAAAAAGCAGCCTCCCACTGGAAGAAAGGGATTCCTTCCCAAGAGAAGACTACTGGTATCAAACATAGGCCTTAATGCCAGGAAAAAGTTTCTGAGATTGTACCTTTGGATAACAGCATTGTATGGTTCGGAAACACGAACTGTTGGAAAACCAGAACAGAAGAGAATCTAAACATGCAAAATATGGTGCTACATAATAACTTTGAAAACTGGATGGACTATAATAATTGAGGACATAAGTTGCAAATGCTACTCTGAGGTGAAGAGGTTATCACAGTAGAGGAATTCGTGGCGGGCCAAATCAAACCAGCCTGAAGATGGACGACCCTTTTAGGGAAAAAAAAGAGAGAGAGATAGAGATAGAGAGAGAGAGAGAGAGAGAGAGAGAGAGAGAGAGAGAAAATTACTGCGCCTCTTGTCCAGAGAGTAAGTACAGCTGCGTTGGGTCCAATACACAACCTAAGCTGTTACTGTAAGTTACGATGTAATAGACGTCGGAAATATTTTTTGCTCTAGGTCACCATACGAAACATTACACTGTCTGCGAAGCTATGAACATAGTTTATTGTGTTATTATCTAAAGAGTTATAGCAAAAAGGTACAATTTTTAAATGGAACAATAGTTGTTCCTATCATGCACTGGACTCAGTAACACCAGCTGTGTATACATCAATTTAAATTACGTTATTACGTTCCTATCACCTTTCATTTGGGAGATACAACCCTTCAAAGACTTAGGGGCAGATACCACACACGCTGCGCATAACGCAATGCGCCTTCTAAATGAAGGGCTTTTTTCAATAGTGGTACAAGTCCATTACCTCCACTTTTCTGAATATAATGCTTCTGACATTAATGACAAACAGGAAGAAAGGTTCATTTCTAGCAAGAAGCCATATGGTTGACTATTTCTGGTATCTCAACTGCAGATTTTTCAGCTCTCATTTAACTTTAGGACTCTGTATCTCAAAACGAACAAAATTGGACTTGTACCACTATTGAAATAAGACCTTCAAAAGCTTCCTCGATGCGCTGTCAGACTGCCGACTGTCGCCGCACGCGTCCGTATACCCCACAGTTCGAGTCACACAAACAAACGGGCTCAATATACCACAGTTACTGACATCGGGTGAAGATGGCATACAAGAACAACCGGTACGCTGACTTGTTGCTGACGCTCGGCGAGTGCCGACACGATGCCACTGAAGCAGCCATGGCGTACGCCGTGTGATATCCTAGGCGAAGAGCTCCTGTAGCCATTACGTTCTTACGTGCCAAACAACGACTTCGGGAAATATGCAGCTTGGCAATGCGCCGCAGTAATAGAAGAAGAACTGCAAGAAGTGAAGAGACGGAGGTGTTTGTTTTAGCTGCAGTGCAACACGATCCTCATGTCAGCTTACGAGCCGCTGCTGCAGTCTCTGGTGTCAGTCTCACATCTGTGTGGCGTATAGTATACGGCCACAGGTTTCACCCGTACCGCCTGTCACTGACCCAGGAGCTGTATGGGAACGATTTCCGTGCGAGAGTTACATTCTGTGAATGGGCTATTCGAAATTTCACGCTGGAGTCTTAACAGGGTGTTATGTTCTCTGACGAGTCCACATTCACAAATTATGGTGCAGTAGTGAATCGCCATAACGGGGACTACTGGGCCGCAGACATTCCTCGGTGTGTACGACCTGTCGACAATCAACGTAGGTGGTCTATTAATGTATGGTGTGGAATCCTTGGGGATGAAATCATCGGTCCACACTGCTGCCCAGGTACACTGACAGGTGAGTTATATCGCGCGTTTACAGTTCACGGTTTTGGTGGTCTCCTTGAACATGTGTGTCTACACGCGAGAGTCCATATGTGCATGCATCCCGACGGTCACCTTTCCCATTCTGCGCGTGCTGTTGTGGCAGAACTGAACAACAGGTTTGCAGGGAGGTGGTTGGGGCGCCATGGTCCTCATTCATGTGTTGCTTCGTGACACCGGCGATGTTACATCTCGTCCGCAGATCCTTTAGAAGGCTCATTGCATTGTAGATTCAGGAACATGGACACACATTTGAACATCTCATTAAAATAAACTTCCCACCGCCAGAACGTCCATCACCCACGACACAGCCATATATTATGTACAGCGTGTGGTATCTGCCCCTGAAACAGCGGACACACCAGGAACCGCGGTGTTGGCCGTCGAATGGCGCTAGCTGCGCAACATTTGTGCACCGCCGCCGTCAGTGTCAGCCAGTTTGCCTTGGCATACGGAGCTCCATCGCAGTCTTTAACACTGGTAGCATGCCGCGACAGCGTGGACGTGAACCGTATGTGCAGTTGACGGACTTTGAGCGAGGGCGTATAGTGGGCATGCGGGAGGCCGTGTGGACGTACCGCCGAATTGCTCAACACGTGGGGCGTGAGGTCTCCACAGTACATCGATGTTGTCGCCAGTGGTCGGCGGAAGGTGCACGTGCCCGTCGACCTGGGACCGGACCGCAGCGACGCACGGATGCACGCCAAGACCGTAGGATCCTATGCAGTGCCGTAGGGGACCGCACCGCCACTTCCCAGCAAATTAGGGACACTGTTGCTCCTGGCGTATCGGCGAGGACCATTCGCAACCGTCTCCATGAAGCTGGGCTACGGTCCCGCACACCGTTAGGCCGTCTTCCGCTCACGCCCCAACATCGTGCAGCCCGCCTCCAGTGGTGTCGCGACAGACGTGAATGGAGGGACGAATGGAGACGTGTCGTCTTCAGCGATGAGAGTCGCTTCTGCCTTGGTGCCAATGATGGTCGTATGCGTGTTTGGCGCCGTGCAGGTGAGAGCCACAATCAGGACTGCATACGACCGAGGCACACAGGGCCAACACCCGGCATCATGGTGTGGGGAGCGATCTCCTACACTGGCCGTACACCACTGGTGATCGTCGAGGGGACACTGAATAGTGCACGGTACATCCAAACCGTCATCGAACCCATCATTCTACCATTCCTAGACCGGCAACGGAACTTGCTGTTCCAACAGGACAATGCACGTCCGCATGTATCCCGTGCCACCCAACGTGCTCTAGAAGGTGTAAGTCAACTACCCTGGCCAGCAAGATCTCCGGATCTGTCCCCCACTGAGCATGTTTGGGACTGGATGAAGCGTCGTCTCACGCGGTCTGCACGTCGAGCACGAACGCTGGTCCAACTGAGGTGCCAGGTGGAAATGGCATGGCAAGCCGTTCCACAGGACTACATCCAGCATCTCTACGATCGTCTCCATGGGAGAATAGCAGCCTGCATTGCTGCGAAAGGTGGATATACACTGTACTAGTGCCGACATTGTGCATGCTCTGTTGCCTGTGTGTATGTGCCTGTGGTTCTGTCAGTGTGATCATGTGATGTATCTGACCCCAGGAATGTGTCAATAAAGTTTCCCCTTCCTGGGACAATGAATTCACGGTGTTCTTATTTCAATTTCCAGGAGTATATATATATATATATATATATATATATATTTCAGTTATATAGTGTACATCTGAGGATGGCCTAAAAAGCCGAAATACTATTCACAACGAACTATAAAATAAATATTAGTGTGGAAAATCGATACTGCGAATTCAAGTTTTTATTATGTCTATGTTCCTGCAAGTAACGACAGAATATTACGTAAATGCTAAAATAATATCTAATATATCCATCCCTACAGCTGTGAATTTGTCAGAAACAATGTTAAGTTCACTTAATTCAATAGCAGCAAAAATGTTCCTTAATATGTCACTACATCTGAGATTTGGTCTTATAATCAAAATACTCCGTATCCACCCTCACAATGTGTCACTAGCGTCTCCTCATTTCTACACATTCTGCACAGTTTTGTCAAAATCCCGTTACTCATTACTCTGGAAAAATTGCTTTCGAACTCGTTTTCCGCATTCATACAAACCTAGCATTTATGTCGATGTATGGTTCATCCAGAGAAACTTCACAGAATGACGTCGGATAAATTTTGCTTGAATGAGGTTGGTTTCAGTCTAAAATTTAGCAAATGTTTGAATCACAAGAGCTGATTTTTGTTTAAGTAAGACGCTCATACACCTGATACCTCTCCAGACATCACCATTGCTGATGACAATTGCTTAGTCATCTGACGCCTTACTGGTTGAAACCGGCAGGCCAACAGGTACCTACCTGCAGCTGGTACGAGACTCGTTCTTCAGAATAGACACACATATGGCGGCCAAAAGTCGTTTAAATAACACACACTGTTATTCATCTGATTACCTCTCAGAGATACATATCTGCTGTGGTGAATATGTAGTGAGAGCTCGAAAACTCGTCCTACGTTTTAACAAATGGAATACGAGCTCTTGATAACTGTTCCTAATCTCCATACCATGCTGCTGGATTATGGGGAATCCTACGGAATAATTTCGTCTTTCGAATTTGAAAAATCAGGCCTCTTTTGGCTATCTTTCAAGCAATGGAATACTTTTCCCCTATCTGCAATTAAGTCTGCCACTTCAATTTTCCAAAGCCAACTTCAATCTTAAACGATAGTCTTCATTTAATAAAATTTCTCTTCAATAGGTGTAATTTCAGAATCTTGTTAATTATTGAACACCGCTTCACATGCTAGCAAGAAAGGTAATTCATTCTGGATATTCCAGTGGATATATTCGATGGAAGACCATCATTCAGTCTTTAATGAAAAGTTCATTTTCGTTCTCTCCATGCCTGTGCATTCCAATGTCTGTATGTATTTCGTCATTTCTCTTCAAACACTGAGTGATACCAGGCGGTTATAAGTCAAGTAGCTGAATGGTCAGCTTGACGGAATGTCAATCGTAAGGTCCCGGGTTCGATTCCCGGCTGGGTCGGAGATTTTCTCCGCTCAGGGACTGGGTGTTGTGCTGTCCTAATGATCATCATTTCATCCCCATCGACGTGGAGGTAGCCGAAATGGCGTCAACTCGAGAGACCTGCACCAGGTGAACGGTCTACCCGACGGGAGGCCTTAGCCACACGACATTTCATTTCATTTCATTTCATAAGTCAAGTGCAGCTGCTCACAGAGATCCCGTGTGGACTTTACGTATCGTATGACAGCGAAACTTGAAAGATATGCCAGTGAGTTTATGTGGAACTGATTTACGCTGAAAAAAAAATTGCTATAATTTTGCCCACGATTTGCAAATCTGGCAATGAGTGCAAGAAAGACGTAGAGAAATATTACCACAACCAGTCGATCAGAAACAGAATGTGGATTGGAAAGGTCAAACAAGTGATAAAGGCATTAACCACTGCTTACAAAATTTGTTCAGTACGAGCAGTGGAGCCGTCGGCGAGATGCTGCATCAGAAAAACGATGTGATCAGCAGCGGCAGAGTAGCACGTGGTGGCCAAAATTGGAATTTTTTCCCAACCTAAATCGGTTCCGCATTAACGAATTGACATACCTACGAAGTTTCTCTATTATGCTGTGATTGCTGTTCACATTTGACGTCGGTGAGTATTTAAACTTCAGATACTACCACCTGCTATTAAAAGCAAAATAAATCAGGTAGTAGTGCCGAAACTAAATGTACATCTAAAATTCATGTAGCAGACAAATAGTTGTCGCAACTGAATTTTCAGTGATAAATAAATACAACTCCTAGTACTTTGAAAGAGCTGCACACTAAGTGGGCAGCTACATCACAGAAGGTTGCTGTTCATTATGTTAAAAAAATTACAAACTTTTAGCTCACGTTTTCAAGCAGCTAGTTGGCTGTCCCACGGATTCTGTTACAGCGTAACATTCCAGAATTCTCCTAAATATACAAGATATACAAAATATATATTTCATAAAACAAAAAGATTTTTTTTTCTTTTTACACTGGTGTATCACAGATCACCATTGAAATCTACAGAGCACTTACGACCCAAGGTCGTTCTTTGGTAGATCAGTGCACCGACACACTTATTTGGCGAGAATCACTATTATTTTCCAACCGAAATTGTTGATCGTGGATGATGTGTTTACATTGCTAGATGACTGCAGCCACAATTCGCGCATAATGTCAGCAGCGTTTCTGGTTGCTGACTAGTCATCATCCTTGGTCATGAGTGCACTTCATATGGTTCAGTGTGCTCAGAATTCCCCATGTTCCCATCATCAAGACAGCAAGTATGGATACATGAAACAAAGACACATATTTGAGAACCAAAACAATAATTACAAATTAAATTTCCCAAACACTAAATTGTTTCTTCTAACTAACTCTACTGGTTCTGCCCCAGTGGCCAACATTAAAAACTTTCAATCAACTACTACCTTCATCAACTAGTGATTCTTTTCAAATAATTATTATGTAACAAACAGTTCTAAAGTTACGTGAGAGTCTATTAAGTTCATTAATTCTTGAAAAGGTATCCTCTTTTAATTAATTTGATTCTTTAATAACAACCACTAACTTTTGATGTTAAATTATTTTTGTTTACATTGCTGGTTTATCTGTACTTCACTATGTTTACTAGTGTCGCGATCGTGACGTGCCTCTGCTTACGTCACGCCGGCCGCGTCATATAATCCCCTGGCTTTGCTACTTCAGCTGCCTGCTGTGCTCTGCACATGTCATTAGCCTCTCGCTACCTGTGCCATCCCTTTAATCGCCTTTCTGATGTCACAATACTCCAGCACACCACATCCTCTCGAGGATGTCTTATGTTTACGAACACATAAACTGGACATACACTCTTTTCGAAAGACTTAGAACTACTTTCACTCTCAGCATTTTAATGGGACTATTGTTTACAATAGATTTAATGGTCATGTATGTGTCTTTCACAATGTGTATTCTTTATTATCTTGCCAAAGAGATATTCCATCTTGTAACTGATATTGAGGCACATCAGTGTTTGGAGGTTTCCCTTTCATTAACACAGAATGCCTTAACATCGAGTACACTGTCTATGCTCATTACTACATGCCACTCTGGATGTGATTCTTTCACTACGTTATGGTGTAGCACCTTGCTAACCACATATGGTCCTTCAAAAATTTCGAAAATTCACTCTTATTCTCATTCCCTTTTCTCTGTGGAATACCTTCCTGTTTATCTACTTCCCACTGAAAACACTCACACATGATTTTAAGGTAGCACTTATCCCGCACTGTCCCTTTGGGACTGACCACGTTACCAAATTTAATTTCTCTCTGAGCACCATTTTCCACTGGAGTCATACTATCCTTTCCTTAATCCATAATTGCAGTTTGGTCCACTTGCTACCTGTTATGTGGAGATGCCCTTGTAGTTTCATGTCCCCTTGCAGAGCAGTAGCAGTGCTGGCGGATTTTGTAAGTGCAATACTAGTGTCTATATTTTACGTAATGAAGCGGAAAGAAGTTTCTTTTGTGCAAATAATTTTAAGATGGGATTCGATTACCGTACGTTTATTTTCGAAATACTGTAAAATGAACACGTTCAAACTGCTTGTAAACTAAATGTTGACGGTAATAGACTTGGTCTAGCGCATGACTAGATCTAAATGTATCCTATAGATGCCACCGACTCTAGCGCACAATCTGTGACTAGAGCGTACAATCGGTATTGTTTCTATAAGATCGTACATCTTCGGTTACTCCAAAGTTATTCATTTATTTATTAATATCAGCGTTTCAAGGTATTGTAAAATTACTGAAAGATAGTGTTTATGACTCATACACACCCCCTAAAGTCTGAGTAGCAAAAGAAAACCTTTGTTAGCTGATATTTATTAATAAAAATCACTTTATTAGCGCCAGAATAAATGTACTTCCCCTACGTATCTCTCTGGTAACGTCACGAGCGATTTCTGTATCGGCACCTCATCCCACTGGCTCTGAAAGCGCCAGATGGCCAACCACCTCTGCTAGCCAGTGTGGGAACCTACCATTCGCTTCTTATTCCTTATGTACTGCAGTGCTGATACATTCACTTCACGTATGTAAAATTGCAAAACTGGAAACAAAATTAAATTCACTATAAGGGCTACCTTAGGCTGTGCATGTCCGTTAAAAAATAAAAAATAAATTAATTTAAAAAATCAATTAAACTTGACGCTGTACTGAGGAAGAAATTATTTTAATTAAAATGCGTGGCAACAGTAGAAAACGAAATTGTTGTACTCTTATATTTAGGTAGTTCTTTAGACATAATTTATTCAAGAACACAGGGGTCAGAAAAAACTATAGGAACAAAAATAGCTCATAGCGCCTACTGAGAAATACACCCATGTAATGTGATGGTTTTTGACAGTCAGAAATTTATAACATTTTACGTTGGTCAAATCGGATCAACATCAGCAACCGGTTTAAAGAGAAGTCAAAGACAAAGTTATAGTAACGTTCGTTGAATATTTAAAGGATTCCAAACTCAGAGAACTTATGATTAAAGAATCGTTAACAGTTTTGCACAAGGTACAACAACGAAGGAAATGGACGTGTTGGAGGAGCTGTAAATTTGTATCCACCTAAACGACCGATCTGAGACAGTTGTAAATGAACAAAAAGACCCGCGAAATGGAAAATTTCTGCGTCCTTCTGCGACTAGAAGACGCAGGACCATGGGGCGCGCAATCATCACTATGGAGACAGACATATGTGGCCACAATATGCGGGGCCATACAGCTTTATAGCGACAAATTCTTCTGGTTTTATTTGGTTATGTAATTTTATGAGAACACTTCACTTAAAACTTCCGGGCTAGCAGGCAATGGTCGATACGTAAAACTTTCTCCTAACTTTTCGTCTCTGGCTGCTGGAGATATTCTCAGAGGTGAAGTGATGTAGACGGGACGTTGGACCGTAAAGTTTATAGAAAAGCCACAATTATTAGTCGTTACCTTCAGAAAGATTCTAACCACTACTCTATACAAAGAGGAGGTATTATAAAAATCTTTGTGGACATGCCTAACAAAATTTATGAACCATTTTATTCACAAGACGAGATTAACAACCTACGGTCGACGTATAAGAAGAATAGTTAATGTAACAATATGTTAGATCAAGCTCTTCTCTCTAGGGAGTTAGAGGATCAACGAGGACCACGGCGCCCAAGGAAACAGGTTTTCTTCCATTTATAAGTAATATTACAGGCCACACTGGGAACGTGTTAGACAAACTTGGAGTTAAAATTATTTTCATTCCCACTAATAATGGCAAAAGGTATATCATTTGGCACCATCGGGTGTATATAATATTTGTTGTAGTTGTGGACTAGTATATGTTGCTACCACGAAAGAAGTGTTAACACCCATTTAGCTGAATGTAAGAGGTACTGGATATACGGATACGTCAGCCATAGAGTAACATGTGTACCAAGAGGGTAGCCCAGACACATTATAAAAATGTTGTACATATGTGTGTATGTGTATATGTGTGTTACACCTTTCCTCCTAAACCACTTGACCGATTGCGTCCAAACTTGGTACACATATCCGTTATTGCCGGTCAACAATCATTGTGGGGGTAAGACCCATCTACCTATCACACTTCAGGGCGTGAAGTCATAAACAATGAAAAGCCGACGCATCATGCATGGAGTTTAAATTTGTTACTTCTGTGCTACTAGCTATATTCGTAATAAATTTCCCAAAAAGTATCCACATATGCTGATAAATTCATCAGTGAAATAATAAGTGAGTCTTGCAACTGTGCATGTTTATTTATGGAATAGACGAGATAATGGCCACGTCCGTGAAAGATGTTCTAGCTGAGCGTTAGACAGCACTACAACGCAACTGGAGTGCGTCAAAATGAGTCCATTTAATCCCTACCATCTAAGCCCAAGGGAACGATGCTGTTGATTTTACAACTTAGGCATCTCAGGTAAACAGGTTTAGCCACAGAATGTACATCACTGACAAATCATAAATCTGCTGATTTCTTTGGAATGAAATTATTCGCATCATCTTTAAAACAAAGTGTTGCCACAAATTCTGATGGTTTCGTAGCAAGTGCATAAACATAGTTCCAGAAGTGCTCTCACTGAAGCTTAGAAAAGTATATGGATAATATATCCAGTACTTTGTTTTAGTCAAGTAGCATGTACCGATTATAGCTAATGAATAATAACAACAGATACCACTTTCTCTCACTCATTATTCCCTATATTAAACACATTATTTACAAATAATCACGCCAGTGTTCGATTTTCAGTTGCAACACCCACTCAACATACTGTGATGCCTCTTTATTGTCACCATCTTTCGTGAATCTATAGCTGTTACAAACCGAGATATAACTCGTTGAAAAACATTATTTTAAATCAAATACTAATGACAACAAAACTGTGAACACTTAAATGTCAATATCAGAAATCAATTTGTTGAATACACATGTGCAGACGTTAACATATTTTGACTTGCTGCCTAAAGATGTTTCGACTTGTTGACTGAGCAGGAACATTGATATCAAAAGCAAGGCAGCCACTGGCAGTCATTTACGCTGTTGCTGCCAAAGTTACACGTCCTGGGAATTATAACACTAATTTCCAGAATACTGTGACACTTCCAACTGCAACCTACTGGTGAGTAAGAGGTGCTGCTACAAAGAGTTCAGTAGTGCATAATTATAAATAAAGTGTTAACCACCTGCAAAGTGCTTCAAATCAATGATGATATCTTGAATCGATATTTGGGGACTCTATTTTTAAAAGACGTATATGTACTGGTGTAATAGCCAATCATGATGCCATGATGGTTGTAAGGATCCCAAACACTTTCTTGATGCAGGTAAATGTCTCACTTGTCTGCAAATTCCTACTTCGCGTCAGATGAGGTCAGCGAAATGCTTATGAGCAGCAAGGCTGCGTGGCTGTCGTTGTATGGTGAGATGAATGAATGGTATTCCAACGATGTTACAGACCAGTTACTTTCGTAAACAAAACAAAAAAAAACAAAAACCCTGGGTACTTTCAAAGTTCGCGTTTACAGTTGGACATTAACAGAAATTTTGAAACTTTGCTTTAATGTGAATGCAAATAAAGTCTTTTATAAAGAAAATTACAGGAAATTTCCAAAACGGCTATAAAAAAACTTAATGTAATAGATGTTGTTTCAAAGTACTATAATTGCTGCTTCAAGTGGACAGTTGTAGTTGGGCTGTACTCAGCAAATAATCATGTGAGGCAAGTGCCTGATTACTTTCCTGTTTGAGATGCATTAAATTTTAGAAATATTTTAGTTCCTAGCAGCCTGAAGCATGTAGAAGTATTTGAGAAAAATATTGAAAATACAAAGGAAAAGAGTTTAAAGCGGTTCCTTTGTACGTCTCAAAACAACATAAATGTTGGAAGTATGTAAACATGTTAGTACTGCTGGTTGAAAACACGGAAATTTGCCTTTTTTTTTGTTACATAGAAAGCCTTTTGAGCCGGCACATAGTAACATTACTGCTCACCATAATTCAGTTTAACTTTGTGAGGTTTGCGCTTTTTTATTGCTCTTGCAATTCAAACCAGTCAACAGTACCATGGCGAAAGCAGAAGACAAGTTTATCAAGGAATTAGTGGTACTACTTTTCATACACGCAGATATGAAATGCTTTCTACAAATAGGTGTTAGTGACTAAATACATCTGCACATACCATATAGTAATGCTATCTACTTATGTACTGGTACCTACGTATGTATCTACGTATTTAGTGACCTATGCAGACGTTACACAAACAGCTGTCTCTGATTGACAAGCCCGAAAAAAATTACTTATTGGGATAGAAGTAGATGAATATTAGCCACTCTAAGTAAGTAGCATTTCGAGCAACAGAACTCTGGCACACCTGCAAGGAACACTTCAAGATAACTAGCTGCAGATGCTAGCTGTAATTTAAATTACTGGTGCAGTTTTACAGTGCCTGCAGTGTTTAGCAGTCTGAATGATTACAGTGGTCCTTTTACAATTATTAATCCATACGAACAAGTGGAAGAAACTGAGCATAGTACAACCGTCAAAATAAATCCACGACACATTTGTATGATTGCCATAAACGTCGAAAAATATTTTACGCCAACGACCACATCTACATCTACATCTACATGGATACTCTGCAAATCACATTTAAGCGCCTGGCAGAGGGTTCATCAAACCACTTCACAATTCTCTATTATTCCAATCTACGAAAGAACGAACAGCCATATCTTCCCGTACGAGCTCTGAATTCCATTATTTTACCGTGGTGATCGTTTCTCCCTAGGTAGATCGGTGTGAACAAAATATTTTCGCATTCGGAGGAGAAAGGTGGTGATTGGAATTTGGTGAGAAGATTCCGTCGCAACGAAAAACGCCTTTCTTTTAATGACGTCCAGCCCAAATCCTGTATCATTTCAGTGACACACTACCCCATATTTCGCGATAATGCCAAACTTGCTGCCTTATTTGAACTTTTTCGATGTACTCCGTCAGTCCTATCTGGTAAGGATCTCACACCGCGCAGCAGTATTCTAAAAGAGGACGGACAAGCGTAGTGTAGGCAGTCTCCTTAGTAGATCTGTTACATTTTCTAAGTGTCCTGCCAAAAAAACACAGTCTTTGGTTAGCCTTCACCACAACTCTGTCTATGTGTTCCTTCTAATTTAAGTTGTCCGTAAGTGTAATACCTAGGTATTTAGATGAATTTATTTTCTTTAGATATGGCTGATTTATCGTGTAACAGATGTTTAACGAAGTTCTTTTAGCACACTCACGTGGATGACCTCACACTTTTCATTATTTAGGGTCAACTGCCAGTTTTCGCTCCATTCAGATATCTTTTCTAAATCGTTTTGTAATTTGTTTTGATCTTCTGATGACTTTATTAGTCGACAAATGACAGCGTCATCTGCAAACAACCTAAGACGGCTGCTCAGATTGTCTCGTAAATGCCGACCGAGTTGGCCGAGCGGTTCTAGGCGCTACAGTCTGGAACTGCGCGACCGCTACGGTCGCAGGTTCGAATCCTGCCTCGGGCATGTATGTGTGTGATGTCCTTAGGTTAGTTAGGTTTAAGTAGTTCTAAGTTCTAGGGGACTGATGACCTCAGAAGTTAAGTCCCATAGTGCTCAGAGCCATTTGAACCATTTTTTGTCCCCCAAATCGTTTATCTGGATAAGTAACAGCAAAGGGCCTATAACAATGCCTTGGGGAACGCCAGAAATCACTTCTGTTTTACTCGATGACTTTCTGTTGATTACTACGAACTGTTAAATCTCTGACAGCAAATCACAAATCCGGTCACATAACTGAGACTCTGTCGAGTCTTTGTAACTTCTTTACATTTGGGCGCGTTAGCTGCCTATGAAATCCTGCTGCGGGATGGTAGAACAATGCTGGCACAGCATGCTGCAAGACCACAGTCTGTGGTAGTGGTGGACTGAATTTACTCAGGCTGTTGCCCATCGCTGCACTGCCGTGATCACCTACATATAGCAGGTGCTACACAGTAGCTGGACAGAGTGACTAAAAGCACTCGCCGCTCAGCCCCTGGCAGCACTTGTATTCGTGCTGCGATATGCACTATACGATTAGTTCTTGGACTTCTGACTGCAATTGCCGCAGTCTCCAAGCCAGCCACCAGTCCTGTATGGGCCAAATAGCTTCATCTTCATCTAACCGCATCTTCAGCTTGGCTCTGGTTTGCAAGCTGCCGCTGGACCTGGCGAATCTTGTTCTCGAGCATTTACTGCCAAGGGAAAACGTCGCCTAGAGTGTTTTCATCCAGTGCCCTGGACGTCTCCAAGAATCTGAGTTTAGCATGGGGCTTTCGTTCAGCTTTACGTCATCTGAACCACCGAACCGGTAGTACTAAAGCCCCACTTCAAGCCACATTTCATGAGATTTTATCTTATGATGTAGAAAATCTTACACTGCTATACACCAGCAAGCAGCTGGGATCGGTAGCAATCCCCATGTCATAAAACAACAGGTGGTCACAGAACATAAGAACGTAGATGCGAGGAGGAGCCGTGTCGAATGAAAGCAGAGAAAATGGTGATTCACACTGCAAGGCTCCGTGACAAATTCATAACTATGTTTATTAACTGTTTAAATGTTTGTATACGACTCGAATTAGAAAAAAATGGTTCAAATGGCTCTGAGCACTATGGGACTTAACATCTGTGGTCATCAGTCCCCTAGAACTTAGAACTATTTAAACCTAACTAACCTAAGGACATCACACACATCCATGCCCGAGGCAGAATTCGAACCTGCGACCGTAGCAGTCGCTCGGTTCCGGACTGAGCGCCTAGAACCGCTAGACCACCGCGGCCGGCCTCGAATTAGATTGTCGACATTATCCACACCGGCAGCTTCCTAACCACGATATCCGTAATTCCAAAACGTACCTCACATTTTAATCAAAATTTTATCTACGACTGTCAGTCATTGGACGATTAAATTGACCAAACAGAAGCACGCCCTATTCTGTATCTTTCCGCCATTTTCCGGATCGGTTCGGCATGCGAGCTCACGGAAAGGTCCTGTTTTCGAAGTAGAGCCCCAACATTATTCAGTAAACATTTTGTAAGCGATGCCGAACGGTCCTAGCAAACCGAAACGCGGTTGTCAGTTCTCCTCACGCCAACCAATCAAAAGGAAACCGGCTCAGATCCGCGCGTGCGCACTGCAGCGGCACAACGGCACGAACCCTAAGCGGCTTGCAGCCGACACAGGCATGCTATTCTTCACAGTAACGAAACGTGTGGCTAGCGCTATTTTGTCGAATGTCGACATGTTAAGAAACGTGGCTGTTGTACTAAGGTTTATAATTTATAAAAAACAGCTACCAGCCACATGTATGGTTTAAAAAGGTTTATTATCTTCAGACCGTGACCGGTTTCGGATTTTTCTTTACAAATCCATCTTCAGATGGTTGTTACAAGCACTCTAAGTTGGACCTAGTTTTGTTTTTGTTATTCGTTTGCTGCAGAGCTATGTATTGTTCTCGTTTGTAACATGAAGCTGGGCCACGTTTTGTAAACGTTATTCGTGTGTGCTGCGTGTGTAATTAAGATGATGAGGTTGAAAGTGACGTCCATTGACTGGAATAGCACTCACATAGTGCATATTAAAAAGTGTATTAAGGCTTGCGCTCGAAAACATAAACGCACGAATATTTCGTCAGGCAGAACTACATAGCTCTGCAGCAAACGAATAACAAAAACAAAACTAGGTCCAACTTAACAAACAAACTGCCTTCAATTAGTTGTATGGATGGAACACACATCCAGGGAACCAAAAAATTGTTTTAGAGAGTGTCAAAGAGTACGAGCTACATAGAATATGATTGTAACTCGCTCCTAGAGATCCAAATGATGAAGAAGCCTACTTACCTATATGATGCATCAACGTTTTGGTTAATAAAAACAATATTTTAAAAAAAACGGCTTTTCGAGAGCGTGTTGCGAGTGCAGCTGTAGAAGTTCGTTGTAGTTTATAACATGCATCTGATGAATCAAAATTTTTCATATATGGTGGTATAGTCTAAAAAGATTGTGGCGGGAATCTTTCATGTCTGTCTACTGTTGTTAAGGATTCGATTGGAAATCGAAGATACTCATTACTGAGAAAGCGCGCTCTTGCTTGTAAATAACAGCGAATATATCAGAAAAACGCTTAACTTTGACAATTGTCGAAATCTCAGAACGTGTTACAAATGCGAAGAGGAATTTGGGACGCAGCAGTATGCGAACCTACGGCCTTTGAAGCAGCAGTGCGATGGGTTACCCACTGTGCTACAATAATTCGCTGACGTAATCTGCTTTATTCTGCATAATTCCCGGTGAGAGAGTCGCAGGCTGACTTCGTTGACGAATGATGCGGGCGTAGGCCGTAAATGTACGAAATTTTGTAAGGTTTCCTCTAACAGACTCAATAAAATCCCTTTGCACCGTTACTTAAAAGTTTTAAACACGTTTCGATAGTTAATAAGTAAAACATTCGCGGAAAAATTGTACGTGATGTCACTAGTAATTTCAGCTAACATTCATGTGATATAAGTAAGCAGAGCCGATCTTTTGAAATTTGATGATTCTTTAAACTCTTAATTACGTGAAAATAACAGGTATTTTGTGAGAATATTGACAAAAAGTTTTTTATGTTATAATCATTCACAGTAACAACAACGCAAATCATATTTGTAACTAAGAAAATTAATCTATTATGAACTCACTTTTCACCCAGACGTACCCTGGTGATCCTTACGTAACGAAATCACTAAATCCGAAGCTAAAAGCGCTCAATATGTTTAAAATAACAAATTATAGACGTAAATAAATCATATGTAATCCAAAACCTCTTGGTACAATTGTCGAAAAATCGACAGGAGGACCGATCGGTAAGAGATCTCGGAAGCTTACAGAACAGTAACTTCGGATAAAGAACCGAACATGACGTCACTACTGAGGCTAATCTACTACACAGATCGGTATGAACAATACAGAACAGGGCCCCAGGTAGGCGCAAAACACCGAAGCTAACTCACATCCCAGTCTCGGACTAGATTTTGGAGTGGCATCATGTACGTGTAGTGTAATGGTTATGTTTCGCTGAAAAGTGATTTAGTGAGTTAATCTGCTCGGAAAACATTTGTATAGGAATTCGCGAGTGTGTGACTTAAAACTATCATAACATTTGTGTGGAGAGAATTTTGTGAACTTGAAATGGTGCTCAAAATGAGCGGGCTAGGATCTGCAAACATGCATTCAAGTATTAAGTTTATGCAGGCTCTAAAGACTGTTTCTCCTTGATTTTTCTATTAAGAAACGCGGTGGCATTCCATTATTTCGAGACTTTCATTTAAGTGGCGTTGCAATTTTCCAGCTTGCCATTCTATTATTCACAATCGACTGTATGCTCCTGTGGAGCCAGGACCAGCGGAGAGAACCAGGTGGTGTGTAGAGGCAACTTTACAAGACACGAGGAAAGCGAAAATCCAGGCTAAGCAAACATCTGGGTGGTGGCTCTGAGCACTATGGGACTTAACATCTATGGTTATCAGTCCCCTAGAACTTAGAACTACTTAAACCTAACTAACCTAAGGACAGCACACAACACCCAGTCATCACGAGGCAGAGAAAATCCCTGACCCCGCCGGGAATCGATCCCCGGGAACCCGGGCGTGGGAAGCGAGAACGCTACCGCACGACCACGAGCTGCGGACCTAGGTGGTGGTGAATTAGGTAGCTTTGTCTGTGTGCTGGACCTTCTGTTTACGAGTTGGTCAATATACAGAGAACACGAAGCGCTGGGCGCATTTTTTCGGGGTTTGCCATCCTTTGAAGCATTGGAAGCTGTGACATTGTGTAAGTAGGCTGTTTATGTTTTCTTTATGTAAGTAGGCTGTTTAGGTTCTTATATTGGTAACGCCGCCGCCACGTAGCGCTCTCTGTACGAAAATCACTGGCTGTGCTGTGTGCAGTATGTGGCTAGTTTGCATTGTTGTCTGCCATTGTAGCGATGGGCAGCGGCAGCTGGATGTGAACAGCGCGTAGCGTTGCACAGTTGGAGGTGAGCCGCCAGCAGTGGTGGATGTGGGGAGAGAGATGGCGGAGTTTTGACAATTTGTAATACTGGATGTCAATTATGAATATTAAGGTAAATACATTGTTTGTTCTCTATTAATATCTTTCATTTGCTAACTATCCCTATCAGTAATTAGTGCCTTCTGTAGTTTCAATCTTTTATTTAGCTGGCAGTAGTGGCGCTCGCTGTATTGCAGTAGTTCGAGTAACGAAGATTTTTGTGAGGTAAGTGATTTCTGAAAGGTATAGTTTAATGTTACTCAGGGCCATTCTTTTGCAGGGATTTTTGATAGTCAGATTGCGTTGCGCTAAAATTATTGTGTGTCAGGTTAAGCACAGTCTTGTATAAATTGTTCTAAGGGGACGTTTCAATTGTGAGCGACATGTCAACCAATAATTTTATGTAAATGAAGAATTATTTTAATGAATAGTTAGTATCTGATACCTCCTTAGAGTTTATTATTCTTTAGTACTGCAAGCTTATTTTTGCGTTATTTTCATTTTCTAGTAAAGCCTGTAATCATTATACACAGTGTAATAACAGACGTTATGATCGACTTAAGGTAAATGTACCTTTGTACATATTCAATGTAAATTACCATCTACCATTATATTAAGTGTAATGAATGCAGGTTGAATAAGGTAACAGTAATAGTGACGAAATAAGCTTATAGTACGACAGAATAATAAGCTCTAAGTAGCTAACAGGAATTAGCTGTTCATTAAAATGCCATACTAGGACCCATATTATAGAATCCCAAATATGAATGAGCTGTCTGTCTATCGAAAAGTTATAGATACCAAATCACTTGCAACGAGAGATGGAGAATTCTCTAAACATTTACAGGACCAGTCTTTGGTAAACACCAGTGGTGATATTCCCAAAAACAGTGGAGGTGGCATGAAAACATTTTGGTTTTAATGTGATTACGAATAGTTCAACAGACACAGAATTACAGAGGCTTATCCAATCCCAAATATAATAGAAACTTAGAGCAAATGGAGTGCAGTGGAGATATTTTTCAACTATGGACTTATGGAGTATTTATCATCAGACAGTATCACTGTAAGAATGACGAAATGACGAGTACTTTCCTTTTTGGATGCTACCAGTATCACTATATGCTGGTTAAAGAAAGCGCCAGCCACATTTTTATCATTTGCTAGATGATGTTTTCTGAGGGTTAAAACCAAGGTAGTGTGTGGCATATGTGTACATCATAATTGTCTTCACGAATGACATGGAGGAATATGTGTGCGTTTCAAATTGTATCGAGCGCGTGGACGTGTATGATATGGAGACAACCTCATGAATCCATGTCCCCTGCATGTCAGCAAGGGACTCTCCAAGCATGTGGAAGCTCTGTAACGGTGTGGCGTGTGTGCAGTTGGGGTGATATGGGACCCCTGATACGTCTAGATACTACTCTGACAGGTGACACGTACGTAAGCATCCTGTCTGGTCACCTGCATCCATTAATGTCCATTGTGCATTTCAACGGATTTGGGCAATTCCAGCAGGACAATGCGACACCGTACACGTCCAGAATTGCTACAGAGTGGCTCCAGGAACACTCTTCTGAGTTTAAACATTATTGATCATATCTGGGATGCCTTGCAACGTGTTGTACACAAAGCATCTCCACGCCCTCGTACTCTTACGGATTTAAGGACAGCTCTGCAGGATTCCTGGTATCAATAAAGTCCAGCCCTATTTCAGACATTAGTCGAGTCCTTGCCAAACTAAGAAAGATGTTGAAGTAGCTCTGCGTCGTGCACCTAACACTCAGTGTAGAGAAGTGTCCCTTTGCACTACAGAAACAAGATATTTAGGACATGTGATTAGTCATGATGGGATCTAGACAGAACCAAGATTATTGGAGGCCATACAAGGCATTCCAATGCCTTGTCCAGAGAAGGATTCACAGTTTTCTTCGGTTTAGCAGATTATTATAAAAAGTTCATTCCAAATTCGCAAAACAGGGTGAACTTTCACTCACTTATTGTGGACAGGAGCGCAGTATCATTCAAGATCAGAATAAAGGGATGCTTTTGGTACATTAAAGCTATTTTTGATAATAGGTTCAGTGTTGATTTGTTTGAAACTATGGTACCACTTTAATGAGAGTACATGAAGTGAATCATATACAAATGGTGAAGTGTTTTATTTTTAATTTATGTGTGTATGTATTTTGTTGAGATTGTACCATTGTCGTGGACCGTTGTGGAAGTTATGTTGACAGATGACTGCTACTTTGAAAGTTACAATATGTGGAGTAATTTCATTCTTGTGGTCTATTAGTAGTTATCTGGGGTGTATCATGTGGTACGTTTTGTTAGTGCAGTAATTTGGATTTCGTTTTTGTTTAGCAATGGATTTCAGATGACAGGAAATGATGCTTGTTTATTTTGCCTTATGAATATAGTGTCAGTGAAGTATGATGATGAGTATTTTCTGGTTTTATGAATGTGTGCGTAGCTTTGCCTAAAATATTTCTCCTTTTGGAGGCAGCAAATACGGGAGAAAAGGGATTCTTTGTGAAGTTTATTATGAAAAGAATTGTTACGGAGGAAATTTCGTACAAGTAAACTGAAGCGCCAGAGAAAGTGGTTTAGGCATGCCTATTCAAAGAATGAGATATGTAAACAGGTAGGATACGGCGCTGTGGTTGGCAAGGCCTTTGTAAGATAACAAGTGTCTGTCGGTTACTGCTGCTACAGTTGCAGGGTATCGAGATTTAAGTGAGTTTGAACGTGGTATTATAGTCGGCGCACGAGCGATGGGACACAATCTCCGACGTAGCGATGAAGCGTGAATTTTTCCGTTCGACTATTTCAAGTGTATACCGTGAATATCAGGAATTCGGTGAAACATAATATATCCGACATCACTGGGGCCGAAAAAAGACCTTACAAAAACGGGAACAACGGTGACTGAAGAGAATCGTTCAACACGACAGAAGTGCTACCTTTCCGCATCAACAAGGGTCAGCGCGGAAACCATTCAACGAAACATCATCGACTGATGACTGCACAATACAAACCCTTAAGCCTCGTCTGGGGCCGTCAAAACCGACGTTGGACTGTTGATGACTGGAAACAAGGCTTGTTTCAAATTGTATCGAGTGGATGGGCGTGTATAGATATGGAGACAACCTCATGAATCCATGGACCCTGTATGTCAGCAGGGAACTATTCAAGCTGGTGGAGCCTCTGTAACGGTGTGAGACGTGTGCAGTTGAAGTGATACAGATCCCCTCATAGTCTAGATACGATTCTGACAGGCGACACGTCCGTAAGCACCCTATCTGATCATTTTCATTCATTCATGTCCATTGTGCATTTGACGAACTTGGACAATTCCAGCAGAACAATGCTACACCCCGTACGTCCAGAATTGATACAGAGTGACTACACGAACACTGTTCTGAGTTTAAACACTTCCGTAGGCCACCAAAGACCTCAGACATGTGTGTTATTGAGCATATCTGGGATACCTTGCAACATGCTGTTCAGAAGAGGTCTCCACCCCCTCGTACTCTTACGGATTTGTGGATAGCCCTGCTGGATTTATGGTGTCAGTTTCCTCCAGTACTACTTCATACATTAGTCGAGTCCATTTGAAAAAAGAGACAGCATTGGTCGTATATTTTTTACTATCGCAAAATCGATTTTCTGTCACTGAGTGACCATCTTCAGTGCTATATTGTATAACTTAAATTAGGATGCACTGTTGTCACTAAGCTTACGGCAATCATTTTTTTGAGTATATGTGATTGCCGTAAGCTTAGTGACAACAGTGCATCCTAATTTAAGTTATACAATATAGCACTGAAGATGGTCACTCAGTGACAGAAAATCGATTTTGCGATAGTAAAAAATATACGACCAATGCTGTCTCTTTTTTCAAGTATACCTGTTGTCGTAGTGCACAGGACAACATGGAGTCGCCAATCAATAAAGTCGAGTCCATGCTACGTGGTTCTGCGGCACTTCTGCGTGCTCGCGGGGGTCCTACACGGTATTAGGCGGGTGTACCAGGTTCTTTGGCTCTTCAATGCAGAATGAAGGAAGTTTTTCTTGTTACTCCAGGTAGTTAGAGCTATGCGCTGTTATCAGCAGATTGTCTGTGGCAATGCTAAAGAGACTATAGTATGCCCTACCACAGTGTTCCAAAATATCGTGGAGATGTGTGACATATGCTCTCTGAGGGACACGTGGAGGAAGATGTCAAGGGATATCCTCGAAAAACAATTGTATATGCAGGAGATAGGACATCACAGGAACACACTTTGTACACTAGTGTCCAAAATTAAAGCAACAAACGGATATTTTGCAAGGCTGTATTTATTTTGCCATATAACAGTACAACAGGTGATAGTAAAGCAGAAGCAATGTAAAGAATAAAAACGTAAACAATAGCAACATGCATAACGGTGGACAAAAATTTTCTTCATTTCTTCTAACTTAACTGCTTATGCATATCTTCTGGCCACTGGTTAATGTGCTCAGTATGGGTTGTGACCACCTTTGGCAAAAACACAGGCCTTACAAAGACCGGGCATGCTGTGAGTGATGTCATAACTCTCATGTCGAGCCAATAACGCCCATTCTTCCAGCAGAGATACTAACGACTCTTGGAGAGTGGTTGGTGGAGGCTGACGTGATGCAACCCATCTCCCTGGTGCATCCCAGACATCCTCTGTGGGATTCAAATCAGGAGATGGAGCAGACCACGTCGTGCTTGTAATACTTTCTGTGTCTAAGAAAACGTCAACCACCTGTGTTCTGTGAGGTCGAACACTATCGTCCGTCAGGACGAAGTCTGGACCGACAGCACCTCGCAACAACCGTATTTGAGGTCACAAGATCTCCCCATGGTACCTGAAAGCGGTTAAACCTTTCCGATTCACCCACAGAATTTCATGAAGAGTTGTTCGAGTTGTAACCTCCCCCTCACTTATCGACCTTAATGACAGTGAAAAATTAAACCGCGTGTACCTAATGGAAATTTGGGAAAAGCAATCGTCACCGAAGTTAATCTGTCGGTAAAGAGGGAGGAAAGGGTTACATCTAAATGAAAGGAAAAATGCTAATGAAACTGGTGGAAATTAATTTTGAATAAGGGGTAAAGTTAATAAAGAAAGTAAATGTGCGGCCGTTACGTTAACAATTAACTAGTGTTAATTAGATATTTGAGATTTGGGGGAAATTACGGTCGCCAGTCCTAAGGAAAATTACTATAGTAACTCAAAAAAAAAGTTATTACACATATAATTAGCACTAGAAGCTTGGCAACTGAAGGTTGACACGTGCAGTGTGAAAACTGAAAGTTTGTCAGAAGTAATAAATTTCGCTACACTCTGACTTAATTTAGCAAAAGAATTAATAAAACAGGAAAATCGAAAGTTAATTTAATGACTGAAGTTAATAGGAAGCTTTCTTTCTGAAGCACATCGGAATTCAGTAAAACACAGTTAGTCTTGGAGTACCTCAACAATCATTTCAAAAGCTACTTGAAGCTACGCAATTTAGAAATAAGAGATTTAACTTTGAACTTGAATTAAATGATTCTGAACAATTAACAATAGTAAAATTTAGTACGTACTAAGCTGAGCTGCAGTCACAGGTAAGCTAAAATACGGTAACAAAACTCGCACTCTTAATTCGTGCTTGTGTAATCTAAATATTGTAGCCAGCTATGAGTACTTTAACTGAACTTTGAAATTAAAACAGTGAAATGCTATATTATTATTTTAATGCTGGCGTTTCAATTTCAACGACACTCGGGTTCATTCCGGAAAAGGAAGGGACCCTGCTTGGTAATGCAATTGGGACAATGAGCAACAAAGGTTCATGCTACATTGCTGTAATTTAGTGAGAAAAATTTAACAGTTTGAAAAGCTGAGGTCGGCCATACAGTTCTAAGACTTTACGTGCTTCCAGTCTTCCTTGTTGGTTGATTGAAGGTTTGAAGCCGTCGATCGAGGAGGTGGCGACAGTCACTCATTGTCGGCCGTCGCTGTTGCAGAAGCTGGATGTTGGCGCGCCTTCTTCTCGACACGGTCACCAGACGAAACGGGCTCTTGATGTGCGCCAGCTAATGCTTCCCGTCCGCGACACTGTGTCAGAAACTATCATCGCAAGTCGAGCGCAATTACATGCTGCCAAACCCCGACAGCGCGGCAACTCGCGGGAGCGTCACACAACACACCTGCTCCACTCGCTACTCCAGCCAGACTACCCCTCTCTGCTCAGCCCGCGCTCCACGCAACAGAGTAACACTACCAAAGATCCTACACACTTTGATTCTTCACACGACCTATCGATGTAATCGTTCGATAGCAGTTTTCCCTAGGCCAGACCCAGCGTAAAAATACAAATAATATTTACGAAACAAACCAATTATACATCTACATAAATGCATAAATATATATATACAAATAGTAAAGGAATTTCAATATTCGAAGACACAGAAATGTTATATATTCAGGTAACAAAAACAAGGAAAACAAATTTATAGTACAATAAATGGAAATAGGAGGATATGCATTTCCGGCGTTACAGAGTGGTCATCGTAATCCGTGCACTTCCTCCTCGATATCAGTTACTTTCCCCAATGTTTGGGCTCAGAATTCGAGTTCCACGTTCCATCCAGTGGCGAATCCGTCGAGAATCGCTCTCCAGGCCAAATAGAGACTCATCTGTGAAAAGAACACTGGCCGACTGTTCGACCGTTCAGGAACCATGTTGACGACCCCAATTTAGACGTCCTTTCTGTGAAGACGCGACTCAGGTATACATACAGCAGGTCTCCGACAGTAACGTCATTCTGCCGAAGCCTTTAGTAGACCGTTAGCCTCGACGCAACACGACCACTGAACGCTGCGAGGTCCAATTCCAGTTGCTGTGCAGTAGAAACGCGGTACAGTCGTGTCCTTACAGCTAATAACGGTCCTCTCTTTCTGATGTGACAAGTGGTCGTCCGTGCCCTGGTCTTCGGGCTACAGTTTCGGTCTCTACAAACTGTCGCCACATCCGAGAAATTACAGAACCATCCACATTAAGCCATCGGGCCATATCAGTTTGCGACTGTCCTGCTTCCATTTTTCCTATGGCCCTCCACTGCAGAGAGTCTGATTGGGATCTTCTCTGTGCCATAGTGCACTATTTGTGACTGTGTACGCAGCAACTGTGGATGTGGGACTGCCTGGCAAATGCTACCCCTTTTGATAGGTGTCATGGCGTCATCGCTTGCGTGGTTGTCCGTTGATCAGAATGACAACTTCCGTCCAGGACACAATCGTACAGACATCTGTTGACAGTTTGCACCATTATATCGTGAATTAGACACAGGATGCAGAAAAAGAGGTTTGTTGCTTTAATTTTGGGCACCAGTGTAGATGACATAGTTACAGTTAGAAGTCTTTGCTACGCGCAGGGACGTGCAAAGGGGACAGAAAGCTTGTAACTATAGGCCATCAGTGTACTATTGAACGGTACGATGTGTGACGTCTTGGGACCAACTTTTCAGCTACCGGCAACATTAATAAGGGCTATGACTCTGTACCTAATGCATCCACAGGTGCTTTTGGCCTATAATCCTTTAGGAATTCTGCCTGCTGAGAACTTGACCTTCCTGACTAATACCCTGGATCCCATCTTTCTCGGTTCTCTCAACGCGCTTGTAGCCGCATAAAATGGGCCCATTAGCAAGAACAGATGTTCCAACATACTCAGCAATACCATAGCACTTCAAGAAACATCTTAAGTCTGATCGTCAATTGTGTAGCCTAGAAATATCAACGGCGGAGCATCAGCCAAAAATCTGTACTTCCAGTCCATTTTGTACCAACCAAATGGGTTGCTTAGTTATGGATGTACCAGTCTCCATATAGATGGGCTGAATAAAGAAGAAAAGACAGTGCTGAAACCGAACGTAAGTGTGTAAGAGAATGTAAACAGTACTATGATAATTTAAGTGATACTCCCGTTTAGCAGCGGCCTGGAAGTCGTTGGATCAAATCTTGGTGGTAACAACCTCTGTTCAGACATTCCAACCTGTTGAGAGGCAGGCAGGTGTCTTATCTACGAAATACTGCTGCCAGGTGCTAGAATATTGCTGGCGCTGCGTGCTGCAAGACCATAGTTTCCGCCAGTGCTGGAATTAATTTCCGCATGTTATGTCACAGTCCTAAGCTGTCGTAATAACCTGTGTGACCGGAGTTGGCACAACATTGCTGGTCAGAATGACTATAAACACTCGCTGCTCAGTTCCTAGCGGCACTTGTATTTGTACTACAACCAGTTCTGGAACTTCCGGCTACAGCTGCACCCATCTTCACGACGGCAAACAGTACTATGTGGAGCAAAGCAACTTAATCTATCTCCCCAGATAGCTGCCGGCCTACAAACTGCCGCTAGACCTGATGGATTAGGGTCTCGACCAGTGCTGACAAGGAGAGTCCTCCTCTAGGATGCGAATGGAACACCTACAGCCGTCCTTATGATGTCATTTATTATATGACCACCAGTTTCGGTGCTTCAGTGCACCACATGCAGGCCTTAACTGACCCTGAGAGGGTCAACACCATCCCTATACACGATGCATCAGTGGCCAACATCTTTAGCTGGTTTACGCAGAATCTTTTCTCAAGGATGTCTTCAGCCAGGTCCGCAGCTCGTGGTCGTGCGTTAGCGTTCTCGCTTCCCGCTCCCGGGTTC
This sequence comes from Schistocerca cancellata, assembly GCF_023864275.1. Taxonomy (NCBI): domain Eukaryota; kingdom Metazoa; phylum Arthropoda; class Insecta; order Orthoptera; family Acrididae; genus Schistocerca; species Schistocerca cancellata. Next base: position 1,132,858,353 of record NC_064627.1, on the reverse strand, counting down.
CTGGGTTCGATTCCCGGCGGGGTCAGGGATTTTCTCTGCCTCGTGATGACTGGGTGTTGTGTGATGTCCTTAGGTTAGTTAGGTTTAAGTAGTTCTAAGTTCTAGGGGACTGATGACCATAGATGTTAAGTCCCATAGTGCTCAGAGCCCTTTGAACCATTTGAACCATCTTCATCCAGTTTCCTGAGTTCAGCGTGGAGCACCTGCACACCCAGCATACTTCATGGCCACTGCGGCATAAGCCTGCTAAATGGCTATGGCGCCTACCTTACGACAGCAGAACTACTGAGCCGGTCACGGCCTTCTGCTGAGTCAGCAAAACTGCCTTGCATACTAGCACTGCCATGAGACAAACACAGTACTGGGTATTATACTTAGAAGCAACAGCTGACTGGGAGACCACGCACAACAACCAAATCTCCACACCAACCTCCGTGTGAGCTTCTTACAGAATAAAGACTTCTACTCGTAATGAGCTCTTCCAATTCCGCACTTTCCATTGTACTGACAGTACTTCACAATCCTGCATACAACATGCTGGGCCAAGTGTTTAACGGTGTTCTCACATTTCAATCGATTACAAGAATAAAACCTTTAATAAATCCATCATTGTGGAACATTACTAAGATATAAAATTTCGGTTTATAAATCCCCTTAAATTTTTGGCATGTTCTCTAGAAACATGTCTATCATATTTCAAACCTGATGAGTTGAAAATTTCAAGAAAATATTTCCCCTGAGCGAACAGTTCAACTTGATTAATAAAAAAGCGAGTTTCCGCATGAGTATGTAGCTAGTGAATTCGTTTTGTTTGATGAACAGTTGCTATTTGATATTTCAAATTGGCTGATGACTTTAAAACTTTCCTTTTACTCTGTCTCAAAACTTACAAACTTTATCCAGGTCATTATGTAACTATACCTGATGTAACATGGGATGTTTTGCTGAAAACGACAACTGTGTAATTACAACTTATTATGTACGCAGAATAATCACAAATTGTTGAATCAGAGGCGGTAGTGTGCGCTGTTCCTATAGACGTACATTCAGGGGTGATCACAGATAAATTGCGATGAGTATTAAATAAAGTATCTTGATGTTAATAGCCTTTACAGCTGGCCGATGTTGCAATATCTGCCACTCTCATATTTTACGTCACTGTCGGTGGAGCGTTTTGGTGTAATGAGCGTAATGAACGTCAGTTTAGAAGTAGACCTCGAGTATCCCGAAAATAGTCATGAAGTTCACTCTGGTGTATCACTACGCAAACAGAAAATGGTACCACAACCAAGCATTAACAAGCCAGGACTTACCAAGAAACTGATTCCCACACTATACGATAAGAAATTTAAGTAGTACATTACGGAAATTTAGACTATCGTCTGTAGAATAGTTTCCTGGGTGAAATCGTACATCGACATTAATTCTGAGAATTGCATGAATTCAAAATACGATTTCGAAAAGAGGTTTTTGAAGGTAGTGAATAAAAGAATATTTTCAGCAGAAGTATGAGAAAATGAGTGACGTGGAGCTAGTAACATGTCGGGAAGATAGATACGGAGCTGCTGCTTTGATTGCAACACAGAATTTCAAGCGAAGTCTCATATTAAGGAAAATTTAGTTGCTATTAGATTAAGCAGACTTAACACTGTTTCTGAAGAACATGTATTTCTATGAATAATTCTTTTAGCTTGATGCTTGTCGTATGTGAAATGGAAGGGCGGCGGTGAGGGGAGAGATAAGGTGATGATGCAAACACAAAATTAACGAGGTAACTAAAAAAATTGTTATTCAAAAATTTTCCACAATTTTTTGAAAGTTTTCCGTTCATGTTTTATTTTTTTCTTTGGTATAAACTATTTTTATAAAACCATTCAACGACCTCTTTTATCAAAAAGTTAATCATACTAGCTATGATCATTGTCGTAAATCAATAAAAGATTACTACAGACACATATTCCAAAACACAACAGGACAATTAGCATTTACCATAACAGCAGAAAAGTCCTTAAAAATGAGCGTTTACTTTACCTGCACAGAAGTACAATTTATCAAAACGTGGCGTATGTCACAAGATCTTACTGAATCAAACATACCAAATAGTCAAACGTGAGATACACCACTCTTAAAGAAACAGGAATTGCTTAAACAGAACCAATAGAGACAAGGTAGCTAAGCGTGACGTATTACACTCTTGAGAAAATAGAAATTTACTTGAACAGAATTAAAATGTATAATATAGCTTAGACGTGATGTATGTCCCTCGAGGGTTCAAATAAACACAGCACCTTTAGTTAAAATGGTCCGATAACATACATTAACTGGCTCTGAGCTGTGGTCCCATACAAGGGAGTAAGCCTTCTTTCTTTATTCTTATTTGAACAACTCTTGGCAGGCTTGGAAAATAACAGAACAACGCGCCTGCCGAAATAGTACTCTCCTTGATAGTTCAGAGGTGCACTACACGGAGGAAGCAACTACTTGTGTAGCGGAGTACTTATGTAGCGCACATGAGGGTTTTATAAGCTAGACAGTAGTTGCAGGTACTCTGATGAACACTCGTCAGTCGATTCGCAGAAAGAGAAGTCAGACGGTGTTCACGGTAAAGACGTTTCGAAGGTCAAAATTTTATCAGTTAACTGTCGTGGTGTTCGTAACAAAGTTCCTGAATTTACTGCCGTCCACGAATTTTTCACACTTAAATTATTCTCGGGACCGAGAGCTGGCTGTAACCCAAAGTGGAAAGTTCTGAGATATTTGCCGAATCGTGGAACGTATATCGGAAAGACAGATTAGGGGCTGCAGTATGGGGGAGAGTTCTTTGCAACTGACAAAAATATTGTCTCCATTGAGGCCGAAGTGCAGTGCAAGAGAGGGGAAATACGCATATCACGCAGTACTAGTTGGAGGCGACCTTAACCTAGCGAATATGGACTGAGATTCATTGCGGGGGTACAGACAGACAGTAATACGAAATATTTTTAAACACGTTTTCTTAAAACAGTCGTGAGCACCAAGCTCGGCAGCCACACAGAATGCAAATATCTGAGATCCTATAGCTACAAACAGGCCGGATTTCATCGACAATGTCAGTATAGAAGCGGGGATTACCGACCATGATGTCATTATAGCAGCTATGGGTATGTCTGGAGCAGTGGCTGTGACAGGACGTCCTGAGCTCTGGTTGACTCCTGTATGTAAAAAGGGTAAAATGACTGAGTCGCAAAATTTGAGACCTATATACATACAGGGTGTTTCAAAAATGACCGGTATATTTGAAACGGCAATAAAAACTAAAAGCAGCGATAGAAATACACCGTTTGTTGCAATATGCTTGGGACAACAGTACATTTTCAGGCAGACAAACTTTCGAAATTACAGTAGTTACAATTTTCAACAACAGATGGCGCTGCGGTCTGGGAAACTCTATAGTACGATATTTTCCACATATCCACCATGCGTAGCAATAAACTGGCGTAGTCTCTGAATGAAATTACCCGAAACCTTTGACAACGTGTCTGGCGGAATGGCTTCACATGCAGATGAGATGTACTGCTTCAGCTGTTCAATTGTTTCTGGATTCTGGCGGCGGTACACCTTGTCTTTCAAGTGTCCCCACAGAAAGAAGTCACAGGGGTTCATGTCTGGCGAATAGGGAGGCCAATCCAAGCCGCCTCCTGTATGTTTCGGATAGCCCAAAGCAATCACACGATCATCGATATATTCATTCAGGAAATTAAAGACGTCGGCCGTGCGATGTGGCCGGGCACTATCTTGCATAAACCACGAGGTGTTCGCAGTGTCGTCTAAGGCAATTTGTACCGCCACAAATTCACGAAGAATGTCCAGATAGCGTGATGCAGTAATCGTTTCGGATCTGAAAAATGGGCCAATGATTCCTTTGGAAGAAATGGCGGCCCAGACCAGTACTTTTTGAGGATGCAGAGACGATGGGACTGCAACATGGGGCTTTTCGGTTCCCCATATGCGCCAGTTCTGTTTATTGACGAAGCCGTCCAGGTAAAAATAAGCTTCGTCAGTAAACCAAATGCTGCCCACATGCATATCGCCGTCATCAATCCTGTGCACTATATCGTTAGCGAATGTCTCTCGTGCAGCAATGGTAGCGGCGCTGAGGGGCTGCCGCGTTTGAATTTTGTATGGATAGAGGTGTAAACTCTGGCGCATGAGACGATACGTGGACATTGGCGTCATTTGGACCGCAGCTGCAACACGGCGAACGGAAACCCGAGGCCGCTGTCGGATCACCTGCTGCACTAGCTGCGTGTTGTCCTCTGTGGTTGCCGTACACGGTCGCCCTACCTTCCCAGTACGTTCATCCGTCACGTTCCCAGTCCGTTGAAATTTTTCAAACAGATCCTTTATTGTATCGCTTTTCGGTCCTTTGGTTACATTAAACCTCCGTTGAAAACTTCGTCTTGTTGCAACAACACTGTGTTCTGGGCGGTGGAATTCCAACACCAGAAAAATCCTCTGTTCTAAGGAATAAACCATGTTGTCTACAGCACACTTGCACGTTGTGAACAGCACACGCTTACAGCAGAAAGACGACGTACAGAATGGCGCACCCACAGACTGTGTTGTCTTCTATATATTTCACATCACTTGCAGCGCCATCTGTTGTTGAAAATTGTAACTACTGTAATTTCGAAAGTTTGTCCGCCTGAAAATGTACTGTTATCCCAAGCATGTTGCAACAAACGGTGTATTTCTATCGCTGCTCGTTTAGTTTTTATTGCCGTTTCAAATATACCGGTCATATTCGAAACACCCTGTAACTTCGGCGTGCTGCAGAATCAATGAACATATTCTCAGTTCGAATGTAATACGTTTCCTTGAGAGTGAGAGGCTTACGTCCACGAATCAGCGTGGTTTTAGAAAGCATTGCTCTTGTGAAACTCAGCTTCCCTCACGTGATATACTACGAAATATGGATGAAGGGCAACAGGCAGATTCCATATTTCTAGATTTTCTGAAAACATTTGACACGATGCCCCATGCAGGCTGTTAACGAAGGTACTCGCATGTGGAATAAGTTCACAGATGTGAGAGCGGCTCGAAGACTCCTTAAGTAATAGAACTCAGTATGATTTCCTTGACGGCGAGTGTCCATCAGAGACAAGGCTACCGTTAAGAGCGCCCCAGCGGAGTATGTAACACAGTTCTCTATGTACATAAATGATTTGGTCGACGGCCATTTGACCATCTTCTGTGCAGTTGTACAAACATTGCCCGAACACTCACGGGAATCGGTAAAGCCGCGAGTAATGGGTGCAATGGGCAGGGGCACTACGGATGTAGTGCGGGACAATAAGTTGAGAAAGTGGGTCACACGGGAGGCGTGCCAGAGATAAGTCCCTGCAGTCGCACTATCCTCTGTGTCATCGGTGGCTCAGATGGATAGAGCATCCGCCATGTAAGCGGGAGATCCCGGGTTCGAGTCTCAGTCGGGGAGCACGTTTTCAACTGTCCGCGTTGACGTATATCAACGCATGTATGCAGCTAAGGGTATTCATTCCATTGTATTGATTTAATTGTAAATTCGTTCTAACGAGCTGTACAGTCACCGATCGTACCTGTTCTTTCGGACATGTCCGAAAGAACAGATACCATCTTCATATGTATAACTAGAGTAGCTGACCACATAGGCAGAATCCTTCGGAGTTATAAGCAATACATTTTTCAGTCAACACAAGATAAAAGATTTCATCCGACTTACAATGGGCGTGCGACACCGCCTGCACACTGTATGACTATATGGAGCGATTTGTGATTGTACCAAAGCATATATCGGCGAAATTGGAGGTTCAGTGAATAAACGTGTTAAAGAGTACGAACGCCACAGATGTTTAAGACAAAATGTAAAAAAAAAAAGTAGTGGGGCGCCAACAATTGATTTTTAAGAACATTCTTATGTTAGCCAGAGAAAGTGAAAAGTCGATGAAATAGTTAAATAAGTAAATTTTCAATAGATATGTCGGCTACATGCTTCCATCTTTATAGCTACTTGCTTTCGCTGAAGTAAATACCCTGCCATGGCGAGAGGGGAAATAATGTAAATAATGGAAGCAACACAAAACAATATTTTTCTCGATTCCTCCCCCTCTTTCAGTATCTGCTTTCAGTAAGCAGACCGCACACGCTTGAATACAAGGCTTGCGACGATAAGTAGTTAATTCTATAAAAACTGTCAACTGAGTTAATATTACACCGAAAGGAAGTTAATTAGAAACTATTTCATCTTCTCTATTGAAGGTTTCACTTATTTCAGCCTATCCTAACAACATATCCTAAGTGCCGGTTTCTGCTTGCCTTAAGCGTAGGTTTTCACACAAATTTAAGACGTTTGCAAGTATTAAGTGAAGAATTAAGGTTTCTTTCGTTACACATATATTCAGTAGCGCCTTGTCTACTCGGGGAATACAGGTTTTAAGTTGTATCTTTTATTTCTTTTCAAAAGTCCGTATTGCGCTTACGTGACCTTAGGCCTAAGTTTTGAGGTATACAGGTTTTCAGTTTTAACGTTATTTTAAGTGCATTACGTTACTGTATAATAGTATACACGTATATTAGCGTTCCACCTAACTTTAGTGACTACTGTGATTTTTAATTAATAGAATAATACTGTCATTCTCTAGATAAATTTCGTAAAAAGATAGTAAACAACGATGAACGACAAGTGTTTGAGCTGCCAAAGGAAAGTTAGTTCTGGGGTCCTATGCAGCTGTTGTGATGGATGGTTACATTGGGGGAGAATGTAGCGGCATGGGAACTGGCGAAGTAAATAAGCCTCTTCCATATTATTGATTGTAAAGTGTGGTCAAGGGATAGGAAAATAACTGAGCAGGAAGGCAAGATTAGAGCCTTTAAGGCTGAACTGGATAGTGCTATGGAGGAACTGATGAGGTTAAGGAAGTAGAAGTGTGCAGACAGGTGGTAAGTGGTAGCAAGGAAGAGTGACCACAGAAAGAGAACAGAAACTGACAACCCCTTAATTGGCACTAACAACAGATTTACCTCTGTTAACTATGGAAGAGTCTGAGGTAGATGTATGCCTAGTTAATACTCAACATACTTTCACCAGGAAACCAACTGTTCCAAAAAACGTAGAAAGTATTGGAAAGTTCTGTTGTTAGGTAGTAGCCATGGAAGATGTATGGACCAAATCCTGCAGGAATAATTAGGTGATAGATACCAGATTACAAGTTTCTTCGAGCTCAGTGCATGTCTTAGGTAAGTCATAGAGGATGTAGGACTATTGTGCAAGGGTTTTACCAAGCAGGATCATGTTGTAATAGTGGGTGGAACAGGAAACTGCATTGATTGGGATCAGGGCTACAATACTGAGTGTGACCAGGTAGAAATAGCATCTTCAACGAACCATACAAATGTTGTGTTGATTCCTGCTTTCATGGAATATTATCAGCCCCAATTGAACAACTCTGTCAGGAGGTCAATATGGAGTTAGATCAGCGGTTTGGCGCGGCTACTTCACCAGGCATAGGCTAGGTTTCTGTTGATGGTATTGGTAGGTGCGACTTTACAAGGCGTGGCCTGCATCTCAGTAGGAAATGGAAGGGTAAACTGATCGGGATGGTAGCAGAATCTTTAAGGGATGGAACTGAGACTCATGGGAGCTTCTCTTTTTTAGACCAAGATCAATGTCCAGTGTTCCAACATGGAATGAAATTAATCTTAATCAGAAGCTCAGACAGTCAGGTACCAGAGATGTCAAAATATCACAAGATTTTCATGAAAGTACAGTGAAAAATAGCATTAATGTATAACACGATTGTCATTAAAGTATATTGAAAAATAATTCTAGGATATTGCATCAGAATATCAGGGGATTAAAAAACAGAGTAGATGAGCTTCTTGTTTGTTTAGAAGATTGAGAAACTGAGGCCAGAATACATGTGCTATGCCTGCCTGAAAATCATATAGTCACAGATATGGAAAAGGTAGAGGAGGTGGATATAAGCTTTCAGAACATGCAAGTATACACATTACAGTGGGAAGAAGAGTTGCCATATATGTTAAAGCGTATCATGGTGTCAAAAATTTATAAATTAAAAAATTTGTGTAAAGCAACATAAAGAAGCACTTACATGTGAGCTTAAACTAAATAATGGTACTTTTGTAATCGTAGCTATGTGTAAGTCGCTAATGGGAAATTTTCAGCTATTTCTGAAAAGCTTGGATTCTCTGTGGTGCTCTCTGACAGACAGACGGAAGTAAACTATTTTTAGTGGGTTCGCAGGAGAGCTTCTGTAAAGTTTGGAAGGTAGGAGACGAGGTACTGGCAGAAGTAAAGCTGTGAGGACGGAGTGTGAGTCGTGCTTGGGTAGCTCAGATGGTAGAGGAATTTCCTGCGAAAGGCAAAGGTCCCGAGTACGAGTCTCGGTCCGGCGCACAGTTTTAATCTGCCAGGAAGTTTCATATCAGCGCACACTCCGCTGCAGAGTGAAAATCTCATTCTCTGTTTTTAGTGGGGATTCCAGCGTAGAATTTCTGAATAGTACAATAGAAAGCATGATCTTGAAGTATTACTTGATGCTTTCAATTTGACATCAGTTATTGATTTTTCTATTCTGATAGAACAGGAAAACAGCACACTGACACATTATGTTGTTATAGACCAAGGTAAATTCAATTAGATAAAAACTTTTCCTGTTAAGAATGGTCTTTCTGGTCGTGATGCACAACTAGTTCCATACTGTAATACAAAACAGTCCTCTATAATATCCAGTTAATAATTTAAGAACTGAAAGTTTTAGGGAAAGCTTACAACAATTAGACTAGGATGAGGTGTACAGAGAATGTGATACTAATTAAAAGTTTCGTGATTATATTCAAAAACAATTCTCCTAAAAAAGAGTGACACATAATTTTGAGAAATCATCTAAAAAACTGTGGTGTACTAAAGAGATAAAAATATTTTGTAAACAAAGAAGGTAAATGTATCTTATAGCTAGAAGGAATAATTATCCAGAAATAATCAAATATTATAAAAACTACTTCACTGTCGAAAGAAAATTTATTAAAAACTTCACAAGTATGTGCATCATAACTGAGATTAGCACCTCTGATAATAAAATAAAAATAGTTCGGAAAATTGTTAAAATAGGGCAACTGAGACCACAGGAAGACTGTATTTCTATCAAACTGTATGAAAAGTTTGTTGACAAACAATCAGAGCCAGAAAATATTTTTAATAATCAATTTTTAAGTGTTGTAGAGAAAATAAGATCCAGCTGTTCATTAGAAAATGCAAGGTTATATATGGAAGAGACATTTCCTACTGAATTTGATTAAACTGAAATTCAGCGCATCTCTCCTGCTGATATTAGTATAATAATAAATTCACTCAAAAGTGTGTGTGTGTGTGTTTGAAGTTACGGGCGCTAAACAGCGTGGTCATCAGCGCCCATCACTCAAGAGTAGAAGCTAATGTGGTACTGATAGCATTTCGAACAGAGTACTAAAAGCTTGTTGCCAACAAACAAGCAGAATTCTCTGCCACATATGTAGTATCTCGCTGAATCAGGACATGCTAACAACTACTGCCCAATCTCACTTATGGCAGCTTTATCCAAAATTCATGAAAAAGTAATGTATTCAAGCATATCTTCACGTATTTGTAAAAATGAAGTACTAACAAAATTCAATATGGTTTTCAGATAGCTTTACAGCAGCAAATGCGTTCACTGATCGAATATTGAATACTCTGAATAACCAAGTGTCACCCACTGGGATTTTTCGCGATCTCTCAAAGGTTTTTGACTGTATGAATGATGGAAATGCTTCTAGATAAACTTAAGTGTTGTGGTACAAGCGGAACAATTCAGAAATGGTTTAAGTCATATTCAACTATCTGAATGCAAAAGGTTGAAATTAACAGTATAAGTAGTCTGCAGATATCAGCAAAGTCCTCTAACTAGGGAAGTACCAAGAGTGGTGTCAAACAGGATTCAGTCTTGTGTCCCTTATTGTTCTTAATATATATTAATGACTTGGCACTCTATATTCATGAAGATGCAAAGCTAGTTCTTTTTGCTGATGATACAAGTATAGTAATCACTCCCAACAAACAATAATTAGATGAAGAAATTGTATTAAAGGCTTTCAGAAAATAATTAAGTGGTTCTCTGCAAATGAACTCTCACTATATTTTGAGAAAGAAAGGTCTATACAGTTGTGTACAGCAAATGACGTAACACCATTGATAAATGTAGACTTTGAACAGAACTCTGTAGCTAAGGCAGAATAATCAAAATTTCTGGGTGTATGCATTGATGAAAAATTGAATTGGAAGCATCACATTGATGATCTGCTGAACATTCAAGCTCAGCTACTTATGCTGTTAGGGTTATTGCAAATTTTGGTGGTAAAAATATCAGTAAATTTGCGTGCTTTGCCTATTTTCATTCACTGCTTTCATATGGCATCATAATTTGGGGTAAATCGTCATTAAGAGAAAAAGTATTTAATTTCACAAAAGTTTTTAATCAGGATAATATATTCATTTCTAAAATTTGTTATTAATAAACCACCCCAATACAAAAATAACAGCGAAGTGCATAGCTACAACAATACAAGAAAGGATGATTCTGGATTAAATTGGACTTTGGCACAGAAAGAGGTGAATAATGCTGCCACAAAAATCTTTGATGACATACCCAATGGCGTTAATAGTCTGACATATATACAACCAGCGTTTAAAAACAAATTAAAAGGATTTCTGAATGACAGTTGCTTCTACTTAAGAGATGATGTTTTTAGACATAGAGCACGAAAAAAATTATATTGTGTAAAGAAAACGTCTTTACGAAATATCGTGTTCCTGATCTATGGGACAAGCATTCATGTAACCTAGTGTATTTACTCAATGTGGCAGGCCACCAACAGCATCCTGAAGATTTTTAGCACGTCACTCCACTCCTCCGGGAAAGCGCGGGAGAACACCCTATTATAAGCTAACACGACATTGTCTTTCGAAAGTGTTCAGTTATCGAGAGGCACCAGTGGAATCCTGAAGAAAATCCCAGTAGAGGGACCGAAACGTTGAACTTTAAAGAAGAGGGATATGATGCGTGCTATAGACGCCGAATCTTAGAACATTTTAGCATCATCTTGGTATTTCCAACCTATCAAGCCCTCTGCAGAGATCTGCTATTACATTATGGATCCCTTGGAGAGGAGTCTCTCGGATGTGGAAAGAGTCAAATTTTTTATTTATTTATTTTACTGAATACATGGATACTGTACAATTCTGATGCAGGCAGAGTTATGAGCTGTAATCCTTGTGACGATATTCATCGATGGAATAGAAGAAGTTGGCCAACAGTAAGTTCTTTATTTCACTCTGAAACCGATCTTTATCACTTTCAAGACTTTTCATATGTTCTGTTAAGTTATTGAATATATGAGTACCCTTGTATTTGACTCCTTTTTCTACTAATGTTAAGCTTTTATAGTCCTTATACAGGCTTTTTTGGTTCTGGTATTATAATCATTTTTTGCACTATTTTGTATGAAAAGAGACATGTTGGAAATGACAAAGGACATCAATGAGTATATGTACTGAGAAGTAGTAGTTAGAATGCATGATGATCTAGGACTGACACCAGATATAATTCCAATGACTCGTTTCTGAATTTTGAAAATGTTCTCTTTGTGAGAGGAGTTTCTCGAAAAGATGATTCCATAATTCATTAGTGTATGGAAGTAGGCCGAATAAACTAACTTCTTCATTTTTAAATCACCTATTTCTCCTATTATGTGTTCTGCAAATGTAGGTGAACTAAGGCGTTTCATTAAGTCTAGAGTGTGAGTTTTCCAAACTAGGTTGAGGTCTATTTGTAGCCCTAAAAATTTGACGCTGTCTACAGCTTTAATTTCATTGTTTGAATACATGATACTTATAGGGTCAGGTATTCTTTGTGAGGTACTAAACTGTATGTACCGGCTCTCGTCAAAATTCAGTGACAATCCATTTGCCGTGAACCACCCATTGATACTTACAAATATTTCATTAGCAGATTGTTCAGTGAGATCACTGGTACTGTTTTTTATACCAATACTTGTATCATCTGCAAATAAGTCAAAATTTGCATTTTGTGACATTGCATATGGAAGGTCATTAATATATAATAGGAACAACAAGGCACCTAAAATAGAGCCTGGGGCACCCCTTGTCTGATGGTTTCATATTTTGAATTACTATTCCTTTGTTTTAAGCCTGATACAGACATACATGTTTCCTACTAAAAAGATAGGTTGAGAACCATGAGCCTGCTACGCCTGTTATCCCATAATATTTTAACTTCTCTATAAGGATATCATGCTTGACACAATCAAAAGCTTTAGCCAGATCACAGAACATTACAAGTGGTAATAACTTTTGATTTATTGATTCTAACATACCATTCGTACAAGTGATGTTTGAAACACAAGTTCCTGAATGCCGAAGTACATAGAGGGAGAACAGCGAGCGCTATCTCTGTATCAACCCTAATCGTAACAGGCGACGTAACGTTGTTTTCCGTTGTCGCAGGTGTTTCAATGTTTACAGTGGGCGGGCGACAGGTGGTCTTAGCTCCTCATGCCCGGCCTGGCGCGCCCATCAGCGGGCGCCGGGCACGACCGCCAGGGGACCCGGCGGGCTAACGGGGATGTACGGCGGGCACACCTGCCTCCCAGGCGCGACCTACCCCGCCTTAATATTAATTCCCCTCGCCACGCTCTGCTCTGCTCACACTCCTGCCTGTCGGACTGACTGCTAGCCACCTCAAACGAGATTGCGCAAGGCGTGGCGACTCCGGTTAAAGTTTCCCACGGTTGCCTCAAAACACAAGTAGCAAATGGAATCGCTCCTTCTCCTATGGCAGACGGCTTACCAGTCTTGTCCATTACGAGCTAGCTCTACTTCTTATGACCTCAACATCGATGGGCGTTGAAGGGTATCGTTCCCTTCGTCCTTCGTCTGATAATACTCAAACGGTGATACTACACCTGTCTTGCATATAGCACAATGGAGCCAATGGACGAAATCTTAATATTGAAAACGTCTTCCCCAAGCACGTGTCCCATCCTTTTTGGCAATAGTTTGTTCCTGGAAGCTCCACATACTCTCAGGTGGACCATCTTGTGTTTTTAATAATCTGACATTTTGCATTTAATAATGTCATTTACTCGCCTCATGAAAGAACAAGCATATTTAATTTATAGTTAATTATCTGAAAGATCTTCCATTGTTTTCCTACCTTATGCCAAAAGGAAATATGGATGTTCTGATTTTTTTTTTTTTTTTTTTGTTTACGCAGTACAGCTTAAGGAAAAAGTCTAAGTGCCGGCACCTACGCAGTGTGAAAATTATGTAATCCGACAACCCTTTGCAAGTTGCACGGGACACCAAAACAAACATATTTGTCTAATGCCTTAATTACCTGTGACCATTTTTAATCCGCTACAGGGCGTAATTTTTTTTCATTTGTCCTGTGCGCGTTTGTTTGAACCGACAATTTCCAGGAACGCGGACTGGCAGTGGTGGCTCTGTGCCACGACCTGCTCGAGTCCCATATTTGACCTATCTGGACTTCTATGTGTGACGAGAGACGTGCTTCCTTGTTTACAAAACACCTGGTTAATCAGAAGAGGAAGTAGTTGCCCAGATAATACCAGCAGCAGTCTTTTACTAAGTTCAGAAGAACATGACCCACCGGTGTTAGCTCTGTTTACGAGTCAATGGAGGCATAATTGACCTCTACAGTAATGAATAAATTGTGTTGTTTTAATGTTGTTATCTCTTGGTAATAAATAACTTGTTTGTGTTACTTTTTGTAGTCAAAACATCAGGAAAAGCGTTTTCATTGGCCCATACGATCTCCCACAATTTGTTACTTTAGGCTAATTAAACTAATCTTCAGAGGAAAATATGACATTAGAGAAAGATATTTGTTTCGGTGTTCCATGCAATCTCACAGAATATGTCGCTTTAAATAATTTTGACTCTATATTTTTTGTTCATAAACAGCCCAGTAACCTGTAGAACAAGTTCTCATCTGCCCGTCGAAATGTCTCGCAGTTAAAGTATGGATTGAAAATATCCGTCTTACCATTACATAAACTTTTGGAAACTTTCCGGTGGCTTCAGGTCTCTTCCACCAACTTCTTTCATGATTCTTAAACAGCTAGCAACAAATAAATTAAGCCCTGTCCAAAAGTTCAATGGCAGATTTCCACTTTCATTCCTTATCTATTTATTGTCTGATGACACATTAATCTTACCCCAGACAATTTTTTTGGCTTAATGACATCATCACGCGTTTCTGTAATTTCCATTCGCATCCACTCTATGTTGCAGGCTAAATTATTCATATGTACAATTATAATTCGAGAGACCTATCAGTGAGACCACTTCTGCAATTCAGAAACTGACTTGTTCTTGGTTTTATTCGAAGTCACGAATTTCAATTTTAACCACATATGAATTGATAATAACAGTATCTTCTGTCTGAGTTTATACTTTGTTGCGTCTTCTAAATAACCTCGAAAGCCGGTATATACAGTCGTGGACAAAACGAGCGAGACCCTTCGCCTTTTCGTAATGCTGATCCGCACAGCTTTAATGTCTGCTACACAGCATAACAGGCAAGGCGACGAAGTGCTACCAACATACTATGCACAGCCGTTAAATTGAAAAACTATCCAAAATTTGTCAGACTGTTTTCAATCATGTGTAAGGCTATATTAATGCTGATTAGTGTGTTAACCACAACACCTATATATAAGATATAAATGAAAGAAGAAACGCTAATTAGTATGAACTGTACTAATAAAAATGAATTTCAGCTTATCGAGATAGCATAAATGTTTTAGTAAGACAGAGAAGACAGAGTACCCCACGTCGTTACGAATTAGCAAAATATTATGCGCATTCGGCCGCGAAATGGTCTGTTTCAACGTTCAGACCAGTCGCACTGGATTACCGTTGCTGACCTACCATGAAAATGTGCAAATTTAGCAATTCATGAAGATTCATAACGAAATTCAGTTAAAAATCATTCAGTGCCACACTTAAGTCAATTCAATTATTGACAGAAGCGGAAAAAGTAGGCAGTAACAAGTATGAAATTCTAGCTGTGCGGATCAGCATAACTAAAATGCGAGGGGTCTCGCTCGTTTTGTCCACGACTGTACATTCACAACTTTATGCGTTGTAACATGTTGCTTGCAATTTAGTTAATTTAAGCAACGTTTATCTACTGCAGGGTTACTTCCTTTGTTCCAGTAATAAACGACATCAACAGAACAAGTGTCGATGTTATTACGCACTGAAGATACTGAAAGTCGGAACATGTTACTTCTCGTGATACCGTGGAGCTGTGTCACAAGGCAAACAGCATAGAATTTCACTAGGCCCCGGGACGTGCCTGCCACCGGCGCCTCCTCAGAGTGCAAAGCCGGCAACAGATCCAGCATTGTTTCTAGCGAGGCGCAGAGCTATTGTCCCGTGTGTTGACGTCGCCTGCTGGGGAAACTCGGACAGCCATTGTGGCGGCGTCGACGCTTGGCAACTGTGGGCCGCTGCCGTTGTACACCACTTGTTAACGTGGAGCACGCGAGAAACTACAGCGAAATTCACGCAATGTTGCCAGCGTCAGCCACTAAGCTAGTCTCATTAAAGTCTCGAGTGTTGCGAAACGACGGAGTTGTGGATTCCACCTGCTGCCAAGTTCCACTCTCGGGGAAGCATTTGTTAACGAAAGCGCGTTTCCTGCAGCTCGCGTAGCATTTTTACTGCGTGAGGTGGCAGCTAGAGAATGTGGCCACAATATCCTTGGAATCCTGCAGCTGTAGCAAGGCGCATTATAATTTTTCATAGCGCAGCTCTGGCAAAATTTTCACTGCGTGAGGTGGTAGCTAGGGAATATGACCACAATACCCTTGTAATCCTGGAGCTGAAGCAAGGCGCGTTATAATTGTTCTTAGCGCTCGTTACCTGGTTTTCTTTACGAAAACAATTCTGCATATGATAACAAGACCTTTGAATAGTATTTACTTGTCGGCTTTGTGAAATAAGTGACTGTTTGCAGACAAAAAAGTACAGTGAAAAATCGCAGACATAGTGTATTACTTCAGCAAATTTAATTAAAGCAATGCTAGGTGTTTCAAATCATGCCCAAAAAAGTACAAGCATGGGGAAAGGTGTGTAATATTCAGCAAGTACAACAACGAAAACAGAACAGTAAAAAGAGACGAGGAGAATGATGATCGAATTAAAATAAAGATGCAGTCATTCACCCCTATTGCACAGCCTGTATATTGAAGAAGCAGTGAAGGAAATAACAGCAACAATCGGGTATTGTTTGGTATTTAGTATGTGAATATAGATTTGTTGTCGCCATTTTAGAAAGGACAGACGCCATGCAGAATCCGCAATTGTGATACATATTATTTAAACTGAAGGTGGAGGTGGCAGAAATGAAAGGAAAGGGAAGGGACAATTGATGTAAGCTGCATGGGAACTTTATGCTGAATCAGCAGGACGAGTGAAAATGTGTGTCAGGCCAGGATTGGAACCAAGTGTCTTCTGCTTACTTTTTCAGTTGCGTTAGCCACTGCACCACCTGGACACAGAGTTTATCGCTATTGCAGTGCAGATGTACAGTTGCGTTCGACCTTCTGCGGGAATCTCAAACTAGGAAATATGGAAGATATTGGTGGGGACTGCGGACAGGTGGTACTAAGTGGAAATGGGAGGCGATCGGGAGGCGCAGAAAGATCGCAGTAAATACTGTAACAGGGTAGCGCAGTCATTAATGCAACTGCCTAGTAAGCAGAAGGTCCCGGCTTTGAATTCCGACCCGGCACATATTTTCACTTGTCCCGCTGATTCCGCAAAATGTCCCTCTGCACGTGACACCAATAGTCCCTTTCTTTTCCTTTACTTTCTCCCTCCTCCACTTTCAGTATACGCTATGTTTCCAGTTATATTGGTGTCACCGGCATGTTGCTTATATCTCTCCCGTTTTGTTTCCTTTATTGTTATTTAAACACCTTTACATAAGGTGGGCTGACAGCAGCATACTACGCTGCTCTTCAGCCACAGGTTTGACAATGAAAATACAAAAAAGACACATAAGATACTGAACACAGTGGCGGGCAAAAAACAGTAGACACAGAAACAAATAACACGAATCCGTTCACACTCGACGAAAAACACACTAAAAAAAACTGTCGGCACTGCGCACAAGCACTGACGACGTAGACGGTACAGGTGAACGAAGGAGCGTGACGGCGAAGAACACTAAACCACAAACACGATCGCACACACACGAGAAACTGATGGCGATGATCTCTGGCGCGAGAATGTCCACTTAACGTGTGCGAGTCCGGGGACCTGCCGAGAGGGGAAGAAGGGGGGGGAGAGATGGGAGAAAAAAGATGCCAATGGCAGAGGAGATGGTAGGAGGAATGGAGGTATGGGGGTAGGGGAAGCCCGGGGGAGGAGTGGGGAGAAAGGGAGGAGGGATGGAAGGGGGAGAGAAGGGAGAGAGGGTGCGCATAGGAACAAGCACAGGAAGAGGGAGGGAGGATCAAAGTTGGTAGGAGGGGTAGATGGAGGGCAGGAGGGCATCATCAGGGAGGGGGAGCTGGCGGAAGCCACCTTGGCAGAGGGTCAGAGAGTGGAGAGATGGAGAGCAGGTGGGACGTGGAAATACAGGTGTGGCAGCGGATGGGGGTGGGAGAGGATGTCAGAGACAAGCGGGTGAGGGGGATCTAGTTTACGGGAGGTGAATCGGATCTGTATTGGCTCGAGGAAGAGGAGGAGGTGGGGGAATGGAATAAGATCGTACAGGATCGGCATGGGGGAGGGGAGACAGATACGATAGGCAAGGTGGAGAGCATGGCATTAAAGAATTTCAAGGGGTTTGTAAAAGGTAGAAGGGGCGGAGGCAGGGTGGGCGTAGCAGAGGATAGGCGGATGAGGGATTTATAGGTGTGGAGGATGGTGGAGAGTTCCAGACCCCATGTAAGGCCAGAAAGGAGCTTGAGGAGATGGAGCCAGGAGTGTGCCTTGGCTTGGATTGTCTGGAGATGGGGGGTCCTGGAGAGGTGACGGTCGAGGGTGACGCCAAGGTACTTAAGGGTGGGGGTGAGGGCGATAGGATGGCCATAGATGGTGATATAGAAATCGAGGAGGTGGAAGGAAGGGGTGCTTTTGCCTACAATGATCGCCTGGGTTTTGGAACGATTGACCTTAAGGAACCACTGGTTGCACCAAGTGGTGAACTGGTCAAGATGGGATTGGAGAAGGTGTTGGGAGCGCTGCAGGGTGGGGGCAAGGGCAAGGAAGACGGTGTCATCGGCGTACTGGAGAAGGTGGATGGGGGTGAAGGCGGTGGCATGTCTGCCATATACAAAAGGTACAGAAGAGGGGAGAGGACGGAACCTTGGGGCACACCGGCGGAGGGGAAAAAGGTGTAGGTATCCGTGTTGTGGATGGTGACGTAGGAAGGACGTTGGAAAAGGAAGGAGCCGATCAGACGGATGCAGTTAATAGGAAGGGCGAAGGTTTGGAGCTTGAAGAGGAGACCAGAATGCCACATGCAGTCATAGGCTCGTTCAAGGTCAAGGGAGAGGAAGACAGTGGAGCGACGGGAATTAATCTGTTCGAAGAGGAGATGTGAAGGAGAAGGTCTTCGGAAGAGAAGGATGGCCGAAAGCCACGCTGGGTAATGGGAAGGAGGCAGTGCTGGCGGAGATGCTGGTG
Organism: Schistocerca cancellata; assembly: GCF_023864275.1. Taxonomy (NCBI): domain Eukaryota; kingdom Metazoa; phylum Arthropoda; class Insecta; order Orthoptera; family Acrididae; genus Schistocerca; species Schistocerca cancellata. The sequence continues at coordinate 1,132,839,554 of NC_064627.1, read as the reverse complement.
GATGCGTCGGGTTAGGATGGATCCCAGGACCTTGCTGAAAACCAAGGTAAGGCTGACGGGACGGTAGGAGGAGACAGCGAACAGCGGTTTATTGGGTTCAAGGAACATCAGGATATGGGAGGTTTTCCACAGGTCGGGGTAGTAGCCGGTGGACACGACTACATTATAGAGCCTGGCCAGGATGGAGAGGAAAGAGGCAGGAGCTTCACAAAGGTGGCGATAGTTGACACTATCGTGACCTGGAGCGTTGTTGCGTTTCATGCAGAGTGTAGTGATGAGATCCTGTATAGTGGTAGGGGCATTGAGTTCAGTGTGTGCAATGTTGTCCAAGTACTGGAAACCATGTGTGAGGGGAGGGACAGAGGTGTCAGGTCAATCGCAGACATCTGGGATGAGGGAGTAATCGAACTGGGGATCGTCGGGGACGGTAAAGACATCAGAGAGGTAGGAGGCAAAGTGGTTGGCCTTACTAAGGTTGTCAGGGAAGGGTTAATTATCATGAAGGAGAGGATAGTAGGGGGGGGGGCGGGGTTAGATCCGGTAAGGCAGCGGAAGGCTGACCAGAACTTCGACGAGTTTATAGGTAGTGTAGCATTTAAACGGGTGCATGTCTGTCGCCAGACCCGGCATTTCTTAGCTGTGAGCAAGTTTCGGATGTGTCACTGGAGTTGCCGGTGGTGTCATAGTGAGTCCGGGTTCGCGTGTGGAGGAAGGCATGGTAGAGATGGCAGGATTCACAGAGGAGGACAGCCTGTGGGGGTAAGGTAGGACGGTGGGGGTGGATGGCAATAGAAGGGATGTGGGCCTCCACAGCCTTAGACAAGGTCTGCTGGAGAAAGAAGGCGGCGCCGGTAATATCAGCAGGGTGGCAGTAGGTGAAGGGGTGGCCATCGACCTTAGTAGATAGGGTAATCCAGTAGGCATGGGAATAATCATGGACGTACTTCGGGGGAGGTTCATCACGAGGGTCCTCCTCACCGTCTGAAACGGTGAGGAGGACAGGGAGATGGCCACTACCAACGGGGTCCAGGACATCCACCGCTATGCAGCCAAGGAGGTTAGGGAAGGAGAGGATGACATCAGGAGTGGAGTTGGATTCAGGGTGTGTGTGCTGGGGAATGGGGACGAGGTCTCCTTGGAGGGAGGAGAGGAACCGATGCCACCACCGTAACTGGGTGGCGGAACGGCTATGGATGTTGAGGTCGATCACATAGGAGGAGAAGGTATGGTCAATGTGGGAGAGGAAGTCAAAAGGAATACGGGCGTTAGGGCAGACATAGATGGTGGCACAGGTGATGGTAAGACCAGGGAAGAAGTGACTAAGTATCAGGTGTTCAGTGGGGTCGGGAAGGAAAGGTTGGAGCTGAACTGGGATCTGACGGTGGTGACCAATGGCAACTCCACCACGCGCTATCAGGATGGGATTATCGGAGCGGTGAAGGAGGTAGGGCGAGGTGTGTATGGTGTGGTGGGGGTGAAGAAAGGTTTCATTGAGGAGGAAGGCATCCACACAGTGGGTGGTGAGGGTGTGCATGAAGAGGTTCTCGTTGGATGGAAGGGAATGGATGTTGTTGAACAGGATCTGGTGCTGTCGCCCCATGACAGGGATTTAGACAAGGGCGTCGAGATGGGAGAAGGTAAAATGGGCCTGGTTGTGGGAGTAAGTAGCATACATTTTGAAGTCGAAGATGGAATGGGCGGCGAGGGGTATCTGCTGGAGGGTGTGAGGGTGCTGGAAAAGGGAACATTTTGGAGAATGATGGTGAGGAACCTGATGATGTCCTCAGCGGTGGGGAGGTGGCATGAAGGGAATTTCCAGGAGGGGTGGGGGCGTCCAGAGGGCGGACAGGGATGGTGAGTTCAGGAGTGGTGAGAGGGGGTGGGGCTTTACATTTTTGGTAGTACGTGGGATGTGGGAGATTACAGGTGTTACAGGAGGGAGGGGACTGGAGGTTGGGGTACTGACGGAGGAAATGTGCTTGCTTACAATGCAGGCAGATGGGGGCCTCATGGCACTCAGATGTTGTATCCGCACTATAGTGCAGACACCTCTGGCAGCGGAGGGATTGAGGAGGGGAATGGGAGGGGTCGACTTTGTAGCGTTGGTAGAAGAGGAGGGTATCCTCCTTCAGGAGATGGTCAATGGAGGGGACGAATTTCGAAAAAACCTGCATAAGGTGGGTGGGGCCGGCTGAGTTGAAAATGTGGCGGACTGCCTGTACTTCCAACAAGGGATGCGCCTTGAGCTCCACCAACACCTCCTCCTCCGTGATCATTGGACTAAGCCGAGTGATCACGGCGGTGAGGGTCAGTGGGCAACACGGGCTTGGGGTTGGTGGGAGGGAGATGGGGCAGGTGCAGGGGTGAGGGAGGCATTGGGGCCAAAGCGGGTGATGGGGATGCGGGAAAGGATGTCAGTGTGAAGGGTAGGGCTGGCTGAGGAGATCAGGACAGAGTCACGGCAAGGAGTGAGGAGGGAGATGGGAGCACTGGGAAACTGTTGGTGGAAGAAGAGAGTGAGGTTCTGGGCCTCGACGAAGGAGGGATCAGGACGGGAGAGGAGGTATCTGTAGGAGGATGGGGAGGAGGAGGAGGGAGCAGGGACAGGTGGGGAGACATCCATGGCATCCTGGAGGGGGGGGGGAAGGAGCAGAGGAAACAGGGGTGCGACTGGGGCATTTGATGGCGACGGCAGGGTGAGACGATGTGTGGGGGACAGGGGCAATGGGAAGATGGCGGGAAGTGGCAGGTCCTGTAATGGATGCTGGAGCCGGCGCCGAAGATCACAATGGTGAAGGCGATGGCGATGATGAGGATGACGATATTGGTGAAGGCGAGAGCGGGGCGTGGGCTGTGGTCCTCCAGGCCACCATTCTACCAGGGGCCGCAGAAACGGAAGGTGCAGACGGAGGGAGTGGAGGGAAGGGGTCAGAGTAGGAGGCGTGGGAGGAAAGAGGCGGGGAAGGGGCGACAGAAAGTGAAGGAGAAGGGAGAGTGAGGGCAGGGGGATGGAATGAGGGGGGCGAGATTGGGTGCACCACGTGGTGGTGGTGGTGGTGGTGGGAAATGGGGACCCGTACACTATGGCGGTAGTGGTGGCAGGGGTAGTGGTGGTAGGAGTCGACATGATCAAACGGAAAAAAGGCACAGGACAAAAACGACAGAACAAGCGACTTACAAGGAGGACGAAAAACAGAGGAAGGCAGATGAGTACCGATGAAAAGCCGACTGGGGGTGAAGCCCCACTCTGCTGTCGCTGGCGGGGAGCGACCACAAGGCACAAACTCTGGCTGGCTGCATGACTGGCTGGCTGGCTCGCTGGCTGGCTGGCAGGAACGTTGGCTGGCTGGCAGGAATGTTGGCTGGCTGGCACGAACGCTGGCCAGCTGGCAGGAACGCTGGCTGGCTGGCAACACTGGCTGGCTGGCAGGAACGCTGGCTGGCTGGCAGGAACGCTGGGTCGCTGGCTGGCTGTCTGGCTGGCAGGAACGCTGGCAGGCTAGCAGGAATGCTGGCTGGCTGGCAGGAACGGCGCTGCCGCTGCTGCTGGCTGGAAATGCTGCTGCTGCTGCTGGCTGGCTGGAACCGCTGCTGCTGGCTGGAACCACTGCTGCTGCTGCTGCTGCTGCTGCTGCTTCTGCTGACTGGCTGGCTGGCTGGCTGGCAGGCATAAACTCTGGCTGGCTGGCAGGAACACTAGCTGGCTGGAAGGGACGCTGGCTGGCTGGCAGAAACTCTGGCTGGCTGGTATTAACGCTGGCTCGCTGGCTGGCTGACAGGATGGCAGGAACGCTGGCAGGCTGGCAGGAACCCTGACTGGCTGGCAAGAACGCCACTCTCACTGCTGCTGGCGGGAAATGCTGCTGCTGGTGCTGGCTGGAACCACTGCAGCTTGTTGGGACCGCTGCTGCTGGCTGGCTGGTTTGCTGTCTGTCTGGCTGCCTGACAGGAACGCTGGCTGGATGGCAGGAACAGTGGCTGTATGGCAGGGACGCTGGATGGCTGGCTGCCAGGAACGCTGGCTGGCTGGTAGGAACTCTAGCTGGCTGGCAGGAATGCTGGCTGACTGGCAGAAATGCTGGCTGGGTGGCAGGTACGCCGCTGTTGCTGCTGGCTGGAACCACTGCTGCTGTCTGGAACCGTTGCTGCTGCTGGCTGGAACCACAGCTGCTGGCTGGAACCGCTACTGCTGCTGCTGCTGCTGGCTGGCTGGCTTGATGGATGGCTGGCTGGGTGGCTGGCTGGCTGGCTAGCTGGAGGAACACTGGCTGGCTGGCTGGAATGGTGGCTGGCTTTCAGGAATGCTGGCTGGCTGACAGGAACGTTGGCATGCTGGCAGGAATGCCGCTGCCGTTGCTGCTGGCTGGAACCACTGCTGCTGGCTGGAACTGCTGCTGCTGGCTGAAACCACTGCTGCTCGCCGGAACTGCTGCTGCTGGCTGGAACCGCTGTTACTGCCGGCTGGAACCACTGCTGTTGGATGGAACCACTGCTATTGCTGGTTGGAACCACTGCTGCTGAATGGAACCGCTACTGGTGATGCTGCTGCTGCTGCTGGCTGGCTGGCTGGCTGCTGGCTGGCTGGCTGCTGGCTGGCTGGCTGGCGGAAGACTGGCTGGCTGGAATGGTGGCTGCCTTTCAGGAACGCTGGCTAGCTGGCAGAAAAGTTGGCCAGCTGGCAGGAACGCTGGCTGGCTGGCTGGCAGGAACGTTTGCTGGTTGGCAGAAACGCCGGCTGGCTAACAGGAACGCTCATTGGCTGGCTGGTTGGCTGACAGTAACGTTGGCTGCGTGGCAGGAACGTTTGCTGGTAGGCATAAACGCTGGCTGGCTGGCAGGAATGCTGATTGCTAGAAGACTGGCTGGCAGAAACGTTGGCTGGCTGGCAAGAACGCTGGCTGGCTGGTAGCAACGCTGGCTGGCTGTCAGGAACGCTGGGTGGCTGACAGGAACGTTGGCTTTCTGGCAGGAAACCTGGCTGGCTGGCAGGAACGTTGGCTGGCTGACAGGAAAGCTGGCTGGCTGGCAGGAACGCTGGCTGGCTGACAGGAACGTTGGCTGGCTGCAGGAACACTGGCTTGCTGCCAGGAACGTTGGCTGGCTGGCGGGAATGAGCTGCCACTGCCACTTGCTGGAACCGCTGCTGCTGGTGCTGGTGCTGGGTGGAACCCCTGCTGCTAGCTGGAACCGCTGCTGTGGGTGGAACTGCTGCTGCTGCTGGCTGGAACCGCTTCTGCTGGCTGGAACCGCTGCTCCTGCTGCTGTTGCTGCTGGCTGGCAGGAACGCCGCTGCCGCTGCTGCTGGCTGGAACCGCTGCTGCTTCTGCTGCTGGCTGGCTGGCTTGCTGGCAGGAACGTTTGCTGGCTGGCAGGAACGCTGGCTGGCTGGCAGAAACGCTGGTTGGCTGGCTGGCTGGCAGTAACGCCGCTGCTGCTACTGCTGCTTGGTACTGCTGGTGCTGCTGCTGTTGGCTGGATGGAACCGCTGCTGCTGGCTGGAACCGCTGCTGCTGCTGCTGCTGCTGCTGCTGAGTGGCTGTCTGGCTGGCAGGAACGTTTGCTGGCTGGCAGGAATGCTGGCTGGCTGGCAGGAACGCCACTGCCGCTACTACTGGTTGGTACCACTGCTGCTGCTGGCTGCCTGGAACCGCTGCTGCTGGCTGGAACCGCTGCTGCTGCTGCTGCTGCTGGCTGGGTGGCTGGCTGGCAAGAACGTTTGCTGGCTGGCTGGAACCACAGCTGCTGGCTGGGACCGCTGCTGCTGCTGCTGCTGCTGCTGCTAGCTGGCTGGCTGGCTGGCTGGCTGCTGGCTGGCTGTCTGGCATCTGCAAAACCCTAACACTTCGATTAATGACGATTACCACATTCGAAGGCGGTATTCGTAGCGAAGTACCGCCGGAGATGTCTCTCCCGTTCTTCGTTGTTGCTTAAACCAGACCTGTTCAGAAGACTTCCACGCTCACCTAGTGTGGTTAAATGTGTTAATGTTCTTGGTGCATCGCTAGTAAATAAAGTAACTTCTATAAGAAAAGATTTTGAAAGTTTTAAATCACGGTTCACGTCCGTTTTAACTATTGACATTCTGCGACCCTGAACGTTTCATTTCGGCTTACGTTAAGATCCCAAAGACCAGCTCACCCGCTCGCCCTGCTGTTTGCTGGATAAGTATCCCGGCTCTCGTGTCTTTAATTCGGTTTCTTCCTCAATACGGGTCTTAATTGCTTTCCCCGTCGTCAGAATAGTGAAGTTATTTTTCCATGGTATCACGAATTTGCAGTACCTGAGGCCCCCTTCATAAGACATTCTAGCAGTATCTGCCATGTGCTTGCCTGGTCCTCACTAATGCCAAAGCTACTCGTTGCCTTTATTGATCAACGTGACTGTTCCACTAGAAAGGTCAATTTGTCCTATCTCTCCCTGACAAACCCACAACTCCAAATACAAGCGACCGAGCGTCCATGGACAACACCGATTACGACTTGTATTTGATATTTAATCGGTTGAGACTGTGCTCCTGAGGTAAATTTTTCACTGGTAAAGCCGGTATTATTTGCACTTGGCTTAGCCTCTTGAAAAACTACACGTTCATATCGTTTGTGGAAGCTCCAGTATCGACTATTACACTCACGGGTATACTGTAAACGCTACCTCCCACCATAGCCTGTACTATCTCTTTCTCTGTACTTGGACAAGACCTATGATCGTCTAATACGAGGTGCATTCAAGTTCTAAGGCCTCCGATTTTTTTTCTCCGGACTGGAAAGAGATAGAAACATGCGCAGTGTTTTAAAATGAGGCCGCGTTCATTGTCAATACGTCCCAGAGATGGCAGCACCGTACGGGAGATGGAATTTTACCGCCAGGGGCGAGAATGAGAACTGTTTTAAATACTTAAAATGGCGACGTTTTCCTTACTTGAACTGCGTGCAATCATTCGTTTTCTCAATTTGCGTGGTGTGAAACCAATTGAAATTCATCTGCAGTTGAAGGAGACATGTGTTGATGGAGTTATGGATGTGTCGAAAGTGCGTTCGTGGGTGCGACAGTTTAATGAAGGCAGAACATCGTGTGACAACAAACCGAAATAACCTCAGGCTCGCACAAGCAGGTCTGACGACATGATCGACAAAATGGAGAGAATTTTTTGGGGGGATCGCCGAGTGACTGTTGAACAGATCGCCTCCAGAGTTGGCATTTCTGTGGGGTCTGTGCACACAATCCTGCATGACGACCTGAAAATGCGAAAAGTGTCATCCAGTTGGGTGCCACGAATGCTGACGGACGACCACGTGGCTGCCCGTGTGGCATTTGGCCAAGCAATGTTGACGCGCAACGACAGCATGAATGGGACTTTCTTTTCGTCGGTTGTGACAATGGATGAGACGTGGATGCCATTTTGCAATCCAGAAACAAAGCGCCAGTCAGCTCAATGGAAGCACACAGATTCACCGCCACCAAAAAGATATCGGGTAACCGTCAGTGCTGAAAAAGTGATGGTGTCCATGTTCTGGGACAGCGAGGGCGTAATCCTTACCCATAGCGTTCCAAAGGGCACTACGGTAACAGGTGCATCCTACGAAAATTTTTTGAAGAACAAATTCCTTCCTGCGTGTGCTCTTTCACCAAGACAACGCACCCGCACATCGAGCTAACGTTACGCAACAGTTTCTTCGTGATAAGAACTTTGAAGTGATTGCCGGCCGTAGTGGCCTAGAGGTTAAAGGCGCTACAGTCTGGAACCGCGCGACCGCTACGGTCGCAGGTTCGAATCCTGCCTCGGGCATGGATGTGTGTGATGTCCTTAGGTTAGTTAGGTTTAATTAGTTCTAAGTTCTAGGCGACTGATGACCTTAGAGGTTAAGTCGCATAGTGCTCAGAGCCATTCCTCATGCTCCCTACTCACCTGACCTGGCTCCTAGTGACTTTTGGCTTTTTCCAACAATGAAAGACACTCTCCGTGGCCGCACATTCACCAGCCGTGCTGCTATTGCCTCAGCGATTTTCCAGTGGTCAAAACAGACTCCTAAAGAAGCCTGCGCCGCTGCCATGGAATCATGGCGTCAGCGTTGTGAAAAATGTGTACGTCTGCAGGGCGATTACGTCGAGAAGTAACGCCAGTTTCATCGATTTCGGGTGAGTAGTTAATTAGAAAAAAAATCGGAGGCCTTAGAACTTGAATGCACCTCGTAATTCCACTTGCGAGTCACATCCGTCACTGCATCTCAATACTTGTAATTCATGACTAAGATTGTGAGTAAGTTTGCTCTACTAGTTCTTCACGGCCAACAACGAAGAGCACATTGTGACCGAATTCAGTTTTTCGACGCAGAAGTACCTGGGTGATGTACATCTGCTGCTACTTCCACTGTTCTCATTGTTTGAATGTTGTTACCACTCCATTGCGGAGACTGACGATTCAACAATGTGACATTGGTTGGGTTATTTAGAATTATTATTCGGCGTATTACTCTGTCCTCGTCTTTGATTACTGCTCCATGGTGCAAAATATCCTCCGTGCTTAGAACTTTCCCACTTTGCTAGGACTAGGGCTACCTCTGTCCTCATGACCTCCATTTCGGCTAAATGACTGGTTATTGTCATTGGTATTGTTGTAGTCGTTTTGTGATTTATGGTTACTATTATCACCATAATCATCCTTTCTGTTATCATTGCCGTTGTATTGTGGCGAATGGTTTCCCTTGTTTCTTTTTGATGGCGACATGTAGCCATTGCTATGGTCATTATTGTACTTCAAATCTTCTTGTATAACATCGATTGAATGTAATACTGACATAAATTGTTCTGTGTCGTTTTCTGACATCTTAATTAACTTTTACGTGATGTGGCAATCTTGCCTTTAAAAACCTGATAACATTACGGTTAGATATTGGTTCGTCCCAATATCAAGTCTTGTTGAGGTATTTTTCAAAATACTTCCTTAACGTATCCTGTCTTTGGTTGTGAAATTCATGTGAATAAACACGTTTCCTAAGTTGTTTTTGAATGCCAGAAGACCAATATTTCGCAAAGACTGCTTTCTCAAACATTGCCTGCGTTTTGCAAGATTCAAAGAGCCACGTAGCCCACAAGAATGGTTCACCTTGGATGTGAGGTCGTACAAAATGAATCTTTTGTCTCTCACTCCACATTTTAGGTAATATGCTCCTAAAACTACGTATGAAAACAACTGGGCGAACTCACTTTTTGTCTTCAGTAAAAGATTGGAACCGTGTTTTCTTTATCAAACTCTCTTCTGCGGCCAATTCCGACCTTTGAGATATTGCCCTCACTACTGAATTGCCTTGCAAATGAGAGTGATTACATCCAGTTAAGTTGCTTCATTTTGTGGCATAATCTTTGCGTAATGCTACATGGGTTCTGTTGTCGCAAACCGCATGGATTACTGTCAATATGTGTTGGTCTATACTCACACTGAGACATATTAGGATTGCCATATCTATCTGCAATAGCTGTGTGAACACTATAACCCTGTCTATTGCTGTTAAAAAGAACATGTATATGGTTCTACACACTCTTGTACCTAGCGTTGACACAGTGCAGTATTATGTTTGGTTTTTAACACTGTGTCATCCGACACCACATTTGCTAAATTGATAAACCGCCTATTGCCTTCTGTCTCGGGTTCTTCGGCCGACGTTCATCTAATGATTTTTCTGACGTTTCGCCAGCACGAGTGGCTGGCATTGTCAAAGCTTCACCCTCCATTGCCGCTGGGGAACTCGAGCCGAGCTCGCGATCGCAGACTATATGTACCTGGCGCGCCAACGTCCGAGACCTTCTCCGCGGTCATTTCCGGTGCGGTTCTCCTCTTGCTACTTGCGACGGTCGTTCGCTGCAGTACGAGAAGCCAGGATCCGTTTACCTTAAGGCTTTCCTCTTTCTTGTTCAAACTGTTCGCGTGTTTTTGTATTTCTACAAAAAAAATGGTTCAAATAGCTCTGAGCACTATGGGACTTAACATCTATGGTCATCAGTCCCCTAGAACTTAGAACTACTTAAACCTAACTAACCTAAGGACATCACACAACACCCAGTCATCATGAGGCAGAGAAAATCCCTGACCCCGCCGAGAATCGAACCCGGGTGCCCGGGCGAGGGAAGCGAGAACGCTACCGCACGACCACGAGCAGCAGACTGTATATCTACAGCTTCTCTGAACAAGCGCGTGTGATAGTGCTTCTCTACAGCAAGAACTCCCGTGTCGGCGAATTTTATTACGTGGTCGGTCTCATTCAGTGCGTCCTCTGCCGCAGCCGATTTCTCCACCTGCCCCAACCTGCAATGTCGCTTATGCTCTTTGATCCTGGTGTTAATTGATCGTCCAGTCATTCCGACATAAACTTCTTCCGCATGTGCATGGTATACGGTATATTCCCGACATTGCAAGTGGGTCTCTTTTCTCCTTCGCCGATCTAAGACACTCTTTGATCTTCCTTGTCGGTTTGAAAATCGTGTTTACGCCATGATTGCGCAATATGCGGCCGATTCTGTCCGTCACTCTGGGAATGTATGGCAGAAAGGTGTACCAGACATTTCTTTTTCTGGTTCCTCACTTCGCCGAGTGTTTGGCTCTGTTACACTTCTAATATAATTTGTGGAGTACGCACTGCTCCTCAGAACAGTTTCCAGGTGTTGCATTTCTCGTTTGAGGTGTTGCGGCTCACATATTCGTCCTGCTCTCGTTACGAGCGTACTAATCATGCCTCGTTTCTGGCTCGGGTGGTGGTTTGACTGTGTGTGCAGGTATCGGTCCGTGTGTGTCGGTATTCGATACACGCTGTATCCCAGGTTTTCGCCGTCCCTTGCTACCAGCACATCTAGAAATGGCAGTTTATTGTCCTTTTCTACGTCCATGGTAAATGTTATGTTGGCATGGAGGCTGTTCAAGTGTCTTAGGAAGTCACCGAGCTGTTCTTCATCATGGCTCCACACCACGAAAGTATCATCGACGCACCTGTACCACACCTTAGGTATGCAAGTCGCCGAGTCCAGTGCCTGTGCTTCGAATTGTTCCATGAAGAAGTTGCCCGCGAGCTCGGCTCCAGTTCACCACCGGCAATGGATGGTGAAGCTTTGACAATGCCAGCCACTCGTGCTGGCGAAACGTCAGAAAAATCATTAGATGAACGTCGGCCGAAGAACCCGGGACAGAAGCCAATAGGCAGTTTGTCAACAAGTGGACACGAAAGCCTCAACAATTTTGTATTACGCCTCTACGGGGAGGAGATTTGCAGATTGTACCGACGCCTTGACCAACGACGGAAGAAGAAAGCGCGACTGATGTCCTGTCTCGCCTTTCTGTCACGGTGCGGAGATGAATGTGCTACACCGAAGTTCTTGAGATGTAAGCGCCTATTCACCACCGCCCAAGCACATCGTATCTACGACAGAATGGAACGAGCTTTTCTTCGTGAGCGAATACATACAACACGGAGAGACTTGGCAAGAACGGATCAGGAACTTCTGGACATTTTCTATCAACTAAGTAGCAGAATGCATCGAGACGACTGGGACAAGATCAACAGCATCACTCACAGGAGCATGCAGAACGAACTCGAGTGCTGCACCGAGCGACAGAAGAAAAAGTTTGAAAGATGCCGTAAGCAGACCGACAAGGCGAATGTCACACACAGTGGTCAACCTCACTGAACGACAATTGACTGAAGAGGAAGTGTCTGTTCTTCAAAAAGGAGGGAATTTCGCTATCATCCCGAGAACTATACCTACGGAGGACACCATTGCCAAAACCGAAGCAGCCATTCGGACCCTTCCTTGTGAAAGGGCAGAGGAAATACGCACTGAAACAGCCAGGATACTGCGCCGAGCAAAACCACCAGCTTGCAACCTGAAGAAAGAAGAGGTACAAGCCATTAAGAATCTCAACGCCGACATGAGTATATTGGTACTGCCTGCCGATAAGGGGAAAGCGACCGTCGTAATGAAAACCGAAGATTATGAGCAAAAGATCCGAGACCTATTAGATCCGACGACGTACCGAAAACTAAGCGCAGATCCGACGCAGCGTATCACACGGAATACGGATCGATTAATCAAGGCGCCTTCTCTGCCGGCGGACATACAGAGAAACCAGCGCAACACAGAAGCCCTACCACCTCGGCTGTAGGGATTACCCAAGATCCATCAGAACAACGTTCCACTGAGACCGATCATTAGCGTTCCTGGCTCACCGACATATAAACTGGCAAAACCCTTGGCCTCTCTGCTCCAACCACACGTGGGGAAGACCGACACATACATTAAGGACTCAGGACATTTCATTGAGAAGCTGAAGAAACTGAAACTTGCACCAAACGACATCCTGGTCAGCTTCGATGTTGTTTCGTTATTTACAAAAGTGCCACTCACTGACGCTCTGGAGCACATCGGTTCCATTTTCCCGCAAGACATCAGAAAGCTTTTCCATGCATGTCTCACCACTAACTATTTCACGTGGAATGGCGATTTCTACGAACAGCTGGAAGGCGTCGCCATGGGTAGTCCTCTCAGTCCAGTGGTGGCCAACTTCTTCATGGAACAATTCGAAGCACAGGCACTGGACTCTGCGACTTGCAAACCTAAGGTGTGGTACAGGTACGTTGATAATACTTTCGTGGTGTGGAGCCATGGTGAAGAACAGCTCGGTGACTTCCTAAGTCACCTGAACAGCCTCCATGCCAACATAACATTTACCATGGAAGTAGAAAAGGACAATAAACTGCCATTTCTAGATGTGCTGGTCACAAGGGACGGCGAAAACCTGGGACACAGCGTGTATCGAAAACCGACACACACGGACCGATACCTGCACAAACTGTCAAACCACCACCCGAGCCAGAAACGAGGCATGATTAGTACGCTCGTAACGAGAGCAGGACGAATATGTGAGCCGCAACACCTCAAACGAGAAATGCAACACCTGGAAACTGTTCTGAGGAGCAATGGGTACTACACAAATTATATTAGAAGTGTAACAGAGCCAAACACTCGGCGAAGTGAGGAACCAGAAAAAGAAATGTCGGGTACGACCTTTCTGCCATACATTCCCAGAGTGACGGACAGAATCGGCCGTATATTGCGCAATCATGGCGTAAACACGATTTTCAAACCGACGAGGATGATCAAAGAGTGTCTTAGATCGGCGAAGGAGAAAAGAGACCCACATGCAATGTCGGGAATATACCGTATACCATGCACATACGGAAAAGTTTATGTCGGAATGACTGGACGATCAATTAACACCAGGATCAAAGAGCATAAGCGACATTGCAGGTTGGGGCAGGTGGAGAAATCGGCCGTGGCAGAGGACGCACTGAATGAGACCGACCACGTAATAAAATTCGCCGATACGGAAGTTCCTGCTGTAGAGAAGCACTATCACACGCGCTTGTTCAAAGAAGCTGTAGATATACAGTCCTCTCCTCGTGGTCGTGCGGTAGCGTTCTCGCTTCCCACGCCCGGGTACCCGGGTTCTATTCCCGGCGGGGTCAGGGATTTTCTCTGCCTCGTGATGACTGGGTATTGTGTGATGTCCTTAGGTTAGTTAGGTTTAAGTAATTCTAAGTTCTAGGGGACTGATGACCATAGATGTTAAGTCCCATAGTGCTCAGAGCTATTTGAACCATTTTTTTTTTTTTTGTAGAAATACAACTACACGCGAACAGTTTGAACAAGAAAGAGGAAAGCCTTAAGGTAAACGGATCCTGGCTTCCCGTACTGCAGCGAACGACCGTTGCAGGTAGCAAGAGGAGAACCGCACCGGAAATGACCGCGAAGAAGCTCTCGGACGTTGGCGCGCCAGGTACATATAGTCTGCGGCCGCGAGCTCGGCTCCAGTTCACCAGCGGCAATGGAGGGCGAAGCTTTGACAATGCCAGCCACTCGTGCTGGCGAAACGTCAGAAAAATTATTAGATGAACGTCGGCCGAAGAACCCGAGACAGAAGGCAATAGGCGGTTTGTCAATTTAGCAAATGTTGTGTCGGATGACACAGTGTTAAAAATAAACATAATACTGCACTGTGTCAACGCCAGGTACCAGAGTGTGTAGAACCATACACATGTTCTATTAACAGCAACAGACAGGGTTATAGTGTTCACACAGCCGTTGCAGATAGATATGGGAATCCTGATATGTCTCAGTGTGAGTATAGACCAACACATATTGACTGTAATCCATGCGGTTTGCGACAACAGAACCCATGTAACATTCCGCAAGGATTATGTCACAAAATGAAGCAACTTAACTGGATGTAATCACTGTCCTTTGCAAGGCAATTCAGTAGTGAGGGCAATATCTCAAAGGTCGGAATTGGCCGCAGAAGAGAGTTTGATAAAGAAAACACGGTTCCAATCTTTTACTGAAGACAAAAAGTCAGTTCACCCAGTTGTTTTCATACGTAGTTTTAGGAGCATATTACCTAAAATGTGGAGTGAGAGACAAAAGATTCATTTTGTACGATCTCACATCTAAGGTGAACCATTCTTGTGGGCTACGTGGCTCTTTGAATCTTGCAAAACGCAGGCAATGTTTGAGAAAGCAGTCTTTGCGAAATTTTGGTCTTCTGGCATTCAAAAACGACTTAGGAAACCGGTTTATTCATACGAATTTCACAACCAAAGACAGAATACGTTAAGGAAGTATTTTGAAAAATACCTCAACAAGACTAGATATTGGGACGAACCAATATCTAACCGTAATGTTATCAGGTTATTAAAGGCAAGATTGCCACATCACGTAAAAGTTAATTAAGATGTCAGAAAACGACACAGAACAATTTATGTCAGTATTACATTCAATCGATGTTATACAGGAAGATTTGAAGTACAATAATGACCATAGCAATGGCTACATGTCGCCATCAAAACGAAACAAGGGAAACCATTCGCCACAATACAACGGCAATGATAATAGAATGGATGATTATGGTGATAATAGTAACCATAAATCACAAAACGGCTACAACAATACCAATGACAATAACCAGTCATCTAGCCGAAATGGAGGTCATGAGGACAGATGTAGCCCTAGTCCCAGCAAAGTGGGAAAGTTCTAAGCACGGAGGATATTTTGCACCATGGAGCAGTAATCAAAGCCGAGGACAGAGTAATACGCCGAATAATAATTCTAAATAACCCAACCAATGTCACATTGTTGAATCGTCAGTCTCCGCAATGGAGTGGTAACAACATTCAAACAATGAGAATAGTGGAAGTAGCAGCAGATGTACATCACCCAGGTACTTCTGCGTCGAAAAACTGAATTCGCTCACAATCTGCTCTGCGTTGTTGGCCGTGAAGAACTAGGAGAGCAAACTTACTCACAACCTTAGACATGAATTACAAGTATTGAGATGCAGTGACGGATGTGACTTGCAAGTGGAATTACGAGGTGCATTCAAGTTCTAAGGCCTATGATTTTTTTTTCTAATTAACTACTCACCCGAAATCGATTAAACTGGCGTTACTGCTCGACGTAATCGCCCTGCAGACGTACACATTTTTCACAACGCTGACGCCATGATTCCATGGCAGCGGCGCAGGCTTCTTTAGGAGTCTGTTTTGACCACTGGAAAATCGCTGAGGCAATAGCAGCACGGCTGGTGAATGTGCGGCCACATTTTGTATTTGCTAAACTGCAGTTTACTATACGTTTTTCAGGATTATCACCTAGTAAATTCTGTATTACATCCTTCACCTTCTCCTCTACGTGATGAATGATTTCGCCATCTTTGCCTTGTAGCCATTTTTGCATTTTCATCCTCGCGTAACAAATCTGCATATGGGTTAGTAATTGGTGAACCCATTGCTACGTTTGGTAAATTATCATTTTTTTTTGTGCATTCTGTTGTACTGCCAGTGGCAAAAGGCGGAGCGTCTAGTTCACTTATAGTCTCAATCTGTAATTTACTATTAGTATCAGTCATTTCCAACAGATTGTCGGATTCGTGCACAGTAGGTGGCACGGTTTCTACTTGCGACAAGCCTTGGCTAGCTTGCTGCTCTGCCCATTTCCTGCGCGTAGCCATATTTGTCACACAGGGAACGGCAATACTTTCAAGACTTTCGGTACACGAACTGAATTGAAGTCAGAATTAAACCCTTCACTAGGATTGACACAGGAAAAAATACATACGCACGCACACACACACACACACACACACACACATACACACACACACACGCCAGTTCTGTCACTTATGATGTGGCCTCTTTGAGTCGGTGTCTAACAAAGCATCCCAATAAGATATTCCATTTCTTCCGAGCCTGTGCTTCCCGTTGCCAATTGAACCCCACTGTCTTCCTTATATCTCTGTCCCATCTGTCTGGTGGTCTTCCTCTAGATCTTTTTCGGTAAATTCGGCTCCAGTCTAGGATTTGTTTAGACCATGTAACATCTTTTGTTCGAGCAACATGGCCAGCACACTGCCATTTCATTGTATTCACTCTTTCCATTGTGTCGGTGACCCTCGCTGTTAGTCTTATCTCAACTGCTCTCTTCCTGTCTTCTTTCATGTAACCCAACTCTGATCTTTCTATTCCTCTTTGGGCTACTGTTAGCTTCCTAACAATGAACTCATTTAATGTCCATGTTCCGCAGCCATAAGATGTTACTGTCAATACAGAATGGCAAAAAAAAGAATTCTTCAGCTCTACCGACATCTTACATGTCAAAATTGAAGAATGCCTCATATGCCTCATATATGTGATTAAGAGCTAGATATACACTTCACTATGCTTACCCCGGTTCTGCAGTGCATTGACTATTCCTTCAAGACAATAAATTTCAGTTACTGCCGTTATTACCTGAATTACGTACAGTTTATTTACTTATTCTTTTTTTAAGGGATTCCCAGTGGCTTATCAATTGCGTCCTCTTTCTCTCAGTCGGATATGAAACAGATTTATACATATACAATTACTGTTCAGTTTTGAAATGTTTCGTATGCTTGGTTTCTAATTTAACAACCCATAAGTGAAAGGTATGCATGGAAGAACCCTGGAGATACTAAAAGGTATCAGATAGATTATATAATGGTAAGACAGAGAAATAGGAACCAGGTTTTAAATTGTAAGACATTTCCAGGGGCAGATGTGGACTCTGACCACAATCTATTGGTTATGACCTGTAGATTAAAACTGAAGAAACTGCAAAAAGGTGGCAATTTAAGGAGATGGGACCTGGATAAACCGACTAAACCAAAGGTTGTACAGAGTTTCAGTGAGAGCATAAGGGAACAATTGACAGGAGTGGAGGAAAGAAATACAGAAGAAGAAGAGTGGGTAGCTTTGAGCGATGAAATAGTGAAGGCAGCAGAGGATCAAGTAGGTAGAAAGACGAAGGCTAGTAGAAACTCTTGGGTAACAGAAGAAATATTGAATTTAATAGATGAAAGGAGAAAATATAAAAATGCAGTAAATGAAGCAGGCACAAAGGAATACAAACGTCTCAAACATGAGATCGACAGGAAGTGCAAAATGGCTAAGCAGGGATGGCTAGAGGACAAATGTAAGGATGTAGAGGCTTATCTCATGAGGCGTAAGATAGAGACTGCCTACAGGAAAATTAAAGAGACCTTTGGAGAAAGGAGAACCACTTGTATGAATATCAAGAGCTTTGATGGAAACCCAGTTCTAAGCAAAGAAGGGAAAGCAGAAAGGTGGAAGGAGTATATAGAGGGTCTATACAAGGGCGATGTACTTGAAGGCAATATTATGGAAATGGAAGAGGAGGTAGATGAAGATGAAATGGGAGATATGACACTGCGTGAAGAGTTTGACAAAGCACTGAAGGACCTGAGTTGAAACAAGTCCCCCCGGAGTAGATAACATTCCATTAGAACTACTGACAGCCTTGGGAGAGCCAGTCCTGACAAAACTCTACCATCTGGTGAGCAAGATTTATGAGACAGGCGAAATACCCTCAGACTTCAAGAAGAATATAATAATTCCAATCCCAAAGAAAGCAGGTGTTGACAGATGTGAAAATTACCGAACTATCAGTTTAATAAGCCACAGCTGCAAAATACTAACACGAATTCTTTACAGACGAATGGAAAAACTAGTAGAAGCCGACCTCGGGGAAGATCAGTTTGGATTCCGTAGAAATACTGGAACACGTGAGGCAATACTGACCTTACGACTTATCTTAGAAGAAAGATTACGGAAAGGCAAACCTACGTTTCTAGCATTTGTAGACTTAGAGAAAACTTTTGACAATGTTGACTGGAATACTCTCTTTCAAATTCTAAAGGTGGCAGGGGTAAAATACAGGGAGCGAAAGGCTATTTACAATTTGTACAGAAACCAGATGGCAGTTATAAGAGTCGAGGGGCATGAGAGGGAAGCAGCGGTTGGGAAAGGAGTAAGACAGGGTTGTAGCCTCTCCCCGATGTTATTCAATCTGTATATAGAGCAAGCAATAAAGGAAACAAGAGAAAAATTCGGAGTGGATATTAAAATCCATGGAGAAGAAATAAAACCTTTGAGGTTCGCCGATGACATTGTAATTCTGTCAGAGACAGCAAAAGACTTGGAAGTGCAGTTGAACGGAATGGACAGTGTCTTGAATGGAGGGTATAAGATGAACATCAACAAAAGCAAAACGAGGATGATGGAATGTAGTCGAATTAAGTCGGGTGATGCTGAGGGAATTAGATTAGCAAATGAGACACTTAAAGTAGTAAAGGAGTTTTGCTATTTGGGGAGCAAAATAACTGATGATGGTCGAAGTAGAGAGGATATAAAATGTAGACTGACAGTGGCAAGGAAAGCGTTTGTGAAGAAGAGAAAT
Source organism: Schistocerca cancellata (assembly GCF_023864275.1). Classification (NCBI taxonomy): domain Eukaryota; kingdom Metazoa; phylum Arthropoda; class Insecta; order Orthoptera; family Acrididae; genus Schistocerca; species Schistocerca cancellata. The sequence continues at coordinate 1,132,820,744 of NC_064627.1, read as the reverse complement.
TTGTTAACATCGATTATGGATTTAAATGTCAGGAAGTCGTTTCTGAAAGTATTTGTATGGAGTGTAGCCAAGTATGGAAGTGAAACGTGGACGATAAATAGTTTAGACAAAAAGACAATAGAAGCTTTCGAAATGTGGTGCTACAGAAGAATGCTGAAGATTAGATGGGTAGATCACATAACTAATGAGGAGGTATTGAATAGAATTGGGGAGAAGAGGAGCTTGTGGCACTACTTGACTAGAAGAAGGGACCGGTTTGGTAGGACATGTTCTGAGGCATAAATGGATCACCAATTTAGTATTGGAGGGCAGCGTGGAGGGTAAAAATGGTAGAGGGAGACCAAGAGTTGAATACACTTAGCAGATTCAGAAGGATGTAGGCTGCAGTAGGTACTGGGAGATGTAGAAGCTTGCACAGGATAGAGTAGCATGGAGAGCTGCATCAAACCAGTCTCAGGACTGAAGACAACAACAAAAAGCGCCGGGCGAAGTGGCCGCGCGGTTCTGGCGCTGCAGTCTGGAACCGCGAGACCGCTAAGATCGCAGGTTCGAATCCTGCCTCGGGCATGGATGTGTGACATGTCCTTAGGTTAGTTAGGTTTAATTAGTTCTAAGTTCTAGGGGACTGATGACCTCCGCAGTTGAGTCCCATAGTGCTCAGAGCCATTTTTTGAACAACAAGAATAACAACAAGTTAGAGGTCGCAACTTTGGAGGTGTATAACATATACATGTTATGCTAAGAAGTTTTGGATGATAGAAGTGCAGAGTTGGTGTTGTATGCGTTGTTCGCATTAATGTCCCATGCTTATTTTGAAAATTAACGCTAATATCAAGCTTACACTTTTGCAGACTAAATGGTTCGTATTTGTTATCATAAAAAATCACATTAGCTGTACTGTTGCATTTGATATACGTTGGTTCTGTAAGTCATATCTATCTAGATCCACCACAAAAAACACCTACGTGTGAGACAATGAAATGATTTGCAAGAAATGTCGTAAAATGGCTCACTCACTGTCAGTACAATATGAAATTAAATGTCAATAACTCACTCAGTTTCATACAGTCAAGCTAGGATCGTATGTTTTATCCTTTTCTACTTACGTTAGTTCTGGTTTTTAAATCAAAGTTTTTGTGTTTTAATAGTCGCCAGGATCATTTATTCCATATTTTAAGCATTTCTTGCGGCTTAGAGTGCCCTGCTAGTTTTAAATAGACTGAAATTTGAGAGGTCCGCTTAATGGCAAATCAAGTGGTGGTCAGCGACAATCCTTTTCGCTTCCGCAGCAGTTGTGCTAAATTGCTACATAATCTCAACTAAGCGGCAAATGGATGCTATTATCTAATAAAGGAATACACGTGCACTCGATGTTGCTTTACAGTTTATGAATAATCAAACTTGATACATTTATCACAATACCGACCCATAAGTCCAGATAAGAACAACCGCTTTTATAACAAATGAAAAAATGCAGCTCGATACCACATACGAGCAACAACGTCGATAGAGAGAGATTCTATTTGTGAGTTGCTATCAATACACTATTTACAATGGCAGCGATTCTTATATATCTGCTTGCGTCTACATCTCTTTGATTGCCTTTCATGTAATTAATATCTGAAATAATTAGGAAAAATATCCCTACATCAAAATTTGTTCATTTTTTATACGCTTAAAAATATTGTTTGTTGATTTTTAATATCACTTCTTCTATACGTTATACGATTTCTTAAATTCAATACCGGTTCCTTTCAAAGGGCACGGCCGACTTCGTTCCCCGTCCTTCCCTAATCAGATGAGACCGATGACCTCGCTGTCTGGTCTCCTTCCCCGAAACAACCAACCAACCAAATTCAATACCCATGGGATCCTACAATTGGTAATTGAGGACAGTGTAGTGAACAACATTACATCCGTATTTCCGTCACTTGCAGACTCAAGTAGTATATTTTTAGGTTGGTTGTTACCACCAAGTACGAGAGGTGTTCAATAAGTACTGCAACACGTCTTTTTCTGAAATATAGTTGGTTTTACTCAGGATTCCAATACATCATATTATTCTCCTCTCTTTTGCCTATAACAACCTACTCTTCAACGTAATCTCTGCTTCACGATGGCCTTACGCCACCTTAATGGGAGGGCCCGTAGGCCCACACGATACCGTTCCACCGGTCGACGACAGAGCCAGCGTCTTGTTGCATCTGTAAGCTGCCCATCATCCACGTACTGCTTTCCGTGGAGTGCGTCCTTCATTGGCCGAACAGACGGGAGTTGGAAGGTGCGACACCCAGGCTCTAGGTTGGATGAGGAACAACTGTCCAATGAAGTCTAGTGACCTCCTCTCAGGTGTGCAGACTTGTGTCAAGCCTGCGTTGTCATGGACCAGCAGAACTTGGCCTGGAGTTTTGTGGTAGCGAACACGCTGAAGTCGTTTGATCAATTTCCTGAGGCTATCACAATACACTTCAGAGATGATCGTCGAACCGTGAGGGAATAACCCCTTCAGGGTGTCGAAATACATTCGCCATGACTTTACCGAGGGTGCGGCTTTGAAATTTTTCTTCAAGGACAAGTGATGTGGCTCCACTCCATGGACTGTAGTTTTGTTTCCGTTTCGAACTGGTAAACACATTGTAAGAGGTATGCGATGTATGCGCTGCCTGCAACAGGCAAGACTTAGGAGAGTCTCTGACCAGAGAGCAGTATGTAGTTAGTTGTTGTTTGTCGCTAGTCTTCAGTAGTCTGCGTGAGTCGGCGCGTGTCTGCGCTTGTGTGCAGTCTGCTCTGGTCGGGACTCTGGAGGATGAATATTATTGTAGAAGGTAAAGAAACAGCCTTGCGCATATCTAGTAATGTATGTTAACTGTCATCAATTTCTTTTAAAAAATGCCCCAATAATAATTTTTATAATATAAAGTAATTTTTTTAAAAAAATCATTCATTTCAATTTAAAGATTTTATGCAATGCATAACTATGCCTTTCACGAATCACAAAAGCATAGGCCAGCATTGCACGAAGCTGTGCCGAAAAATTATTTGGTAAGAGAAGACATATTCGCAGTTTTTATTGAGGTAAGAATTTTTGCTTTTTTATTCAGAGTACAGGGCCGTGGCGCAGCGTTGCTGTCGTCATAAAATTTACCAGGTTACTGAATTTTTTTATTATTTCCGGGTTTAGGAATTGAATTTTGTGGTTACATTAAATGTGAATGCATTTCGGCACGGAGACTATAAATGGGAACCAATTTTTTTCAGAGGTTACAATATTAAAAAATTCATTTAATTAATATTTCCGTGGGGAGGTTACACTTGGTTCATGGTTCATTTTCATATTTTTGTGGGGAGGTTACAACATGTTTCATCGCCTGTGACTATGTTCGAGAAGGAATTGTCACAATCAGCGTCATAATGCGAAATCAGTTCCTCACAGATGGCCATTCGTTGCCCATTACAGTCCTCTGTTAGGCAGCGAGGAATCTGCGGACACACAGCTGGTAGACGAGGAGGAGGAGGAGGATATTAGTGTTTAACGTCCCGTCGACAACGAGGTCATTAGAGACAGAGCGCAAGCTCAGGTGAGGGAAGGATGGGGAAGGAAATCGGCCGTGCCCTTTCAAAGGAACCATCCCGGCATTTGCCTGAAGCGATTTAGGGAAATCACGGAAAACCTAAATCAGGATGGTCGGAGACGGGATTGAACCGTCGTCCTCCCGAATGCGAGTCCAGTGTACTAACCACTGCGCCACCTCGCTCGGTGTGTAAGCACTACCAACAAGAGACCTCCAGCTGGGCACCGAGTTTTGTTGCATCCGTCGATCATCTCGAATAAGGTTGCCCGCAAGTTACAACATTGCGGGATTCACAGATGCGTGTGGCCGGCCGGCAAGGAGGAGACTGAACAGGTGTGTGCGATCTCGTTACGATAATGACAGATGCCCTGCCCAACAATTCACCGTGCTTTTGTTCATTGCCTGGTCCCTGCAGACATTCCGCAGGCGTCTATGAATATCTGCGATAATCTAGTTTTCGGCCAAAAGAAACTCAGTGACAGCTCTCTGCTTGGACCGTACCTCAATTGCAGAAATCATTTTCAAAGCTACGTATAGCACCGCCACCTGTTGGAACTTCATGAAGCTATAGTGTCTCCAGGGAGAATATTCCTTGATGTCCCGCAACAAATTCTGCATATTTTTTTGCGACTGAAATTGGCCGATAAAGAGAAATGTGTTGCATTGCTTACTGAACGCCCCTCGTACACGTGGCAAGAGGAAGCCATTAATCCTTATTTTCTCCTGGGCTGGAGGTCATGTGTTGAAGCGTGGATACATAGACACAAAACGGCCTACACGCCAGACGTAGACATAATAGTGATCGAGTTATGACCGTGAGGAAAGCATTAGTTGGCTAAAATTTACAGACGCGCAAAATTTGGCACGGACTTCAATGCGAGATGCCTTTAATAGGTTCCACAACGAAACATTGTCTCGAAATTTGGTAGAAAATCCGAAGAAATTCTGGTCGTATGTAAAGTACACAAGCGGCAAGACGCAGTCAATACCTTCCCTGCGCAGTGCCGATGGTACTGTTACCGACGACTGTGCCGCTAAAGCGGAGTTATTGAACGCAGTTTTCCGAAATTCCTTTACCAGGGAAGACGAATGGAATATTCCAGAATTTGAAACACGAACAGCTGCTAGCATGAGTTTCTTAGAAGTAGATACCTTAGGGGTTGTGAAGCAACTCAAATCGCTTGATACGGGCAAGTCTTCAGGTCCAGGATGTATACCGATTAGGTTCCTTTCAGATTACGCTGATACAATAGCTCTCTAATTACAACTCATATACAACCGCTCGCTCACCGATAGATCTGTACCTACAGATTGGAAAATTGCGCAGATCGCACCAGTGTTTAAGAAGGGTAGTAGGAGTAATCCATCTAACTAAAGACCTATTTCATTGACGTCGGTTTGCAGTAGGGTTTTGGAGCATATACTGTATTCAAACATTATGAATCACCTCGAAGGGAACGATCTATTGATACTTAATCAGCATGGTTTCAGAAAACATCGTTCTTGTGCAACGTAGCTAGCTCTTTATTCGCACTAAGTAATGGCCACTATCGACAGGGGATCTCAAGTTGATTCCATATTTCTAGATTTCCGGAAAGCTTTTGACACTGTTCCTCACAAGCGACTTCTAATCAAGCTGCGGGCCTTTAGGGTATCGTCTCAGTTGTGCGACTGGATTCGTGATTTCCTGTCAGGAAGGTCGCAGTTCGTAGTAATAGACGGCAAATCATCGAGTAAAACTGAAGTGATATCAGGTGTTCCCCAGGGAAGCGTCCTGGGACCTCTGCTGTTCCTGATCTATATAAATGACCTGGGTGACAATCTGAGCAGTTCTCTTAGGTTGTTCGCAGATGGTGCTGTAATTTACCGTCTAGTAAGGTCATCCGAAGACCAGTATCAGTTGCAAAGCGATTTAGAAAAGATTGCTGTATGGTGTGGCAGGTCGCAGTTGACGCTAAATAACGAAAAGTGTGAGGTGATCCACATGAGTTCCAAAAGAAATCCGTTGGAATTCGATTACTCGATAAATAGTACAATTCTCAAGGTTGTCAATTCAACTAAGTACCTGGGTGTTAAAATTACGAACAACTTCAGTTGGAAAGACCACATAGATAATATTGTGGGGAAGGCGAGCCAAAGGTTGCGTTTCACTGGCAGGACACTTAGAAGATGCAACAAGTCCACTAAAGACACAGCTTACACTACACTCGTTCGTCCTGTGTTAGAATATTGCTGCGCGGTGTGGGATCCTTACCAGGTGGGATTGACGGAGGACATCGAAGGGGTGCAAAAAAGGGCAGCTCGTTTTGTATTATCACGTAGTAGGGGAGAGAGTGTGGCAGGGGTGCAAAAAAGGGCAGCTCGTTTTGTATTATCACGTAGTAGGGGAGAGAGTGTGGCAGATATGATATGCGAATTGGGATGGAAGTCATTACAGCAAAGACGTTTTTCGTCGCGGCGAGATCTATTTACGAAATTTCAGTCACCAACTTTCACTTCCGAATGCGAAAATACACTCCTGGAAATTGAAATAAGAACACCGTGAATTCATTGTCCCAGGAAGGGGAAACTTTATTGACACATTCCTGGGGTCAGATACATCACATGATCACACTGACAGAACCACAGGCACATAGACACAGGCAACAGAGCATGCACAATGTCGGCACTAGTACAGTGTATATCCATCTTTCGCAGCAATGCAGGCTGCTATTCTCCCATGGAGACGATCGTAGAGATGCTGGATGTAGTCCTGTGGAACGGCTTGCCATGCCATTTCCACCTGGCGCCTCAGTTGGACCAGCGTTCGTGCTGGACGTGCAGACCGCGTGAGACGACGCTTCATCCAGTCCCAAACATGCTCAATGGGGGACAGATCCGGAGATCTTGCTGGCCAGGGTAGTTGACTTACACCTTCTAGAGCACGTTGGGTGGCACGGGATACATGCGGACGTGCATTGTCCTGTTGGAACAGCAAGTTCCCTTGCCGGTCTAGGAATGGTAGAACGACGGGTTCGATGACGGTTTGGATGTACCGTGCACTATTCAGTGTCCCCTCGACGATCACCAGTGGTGTACGGCCAGTGTAGGAGATCGCTCCCCACACAATGATGCTGGGTGTTGGCCCTGTGTGCCTCGGTCGTATGCAGTCCTGATTGTGGCGCTCACCTGCACGGCGCCAAACACGCATACGACCATCATTGGCACCAAGGCAGAAGCGACTCTCATCGCTGAAGACGACACGTCTCCATTCGTCCCTCCATTCACGCCTGTCACGACACCACTGGAGGCGGGCTGCACGATGTTGGGGCGTGAGCGGAAGACGGCCTAACGGTGTGCGGGACCGTAGCCCAGCTTAATGGAGACGGTTGCGAATGGTCCTCGCCGATACCCCAGGAGCAACAGTGTCCCTAATTTGCTGGGAAGTGGCGGTGCGGTCCCCTACGGCACTGCGTAGGATCCTACGGTCTTGGCGCGCATCCGTGCGTCGCTGCGGTCCGGTCCCAGGTCAACGGTCACGTGCACCTTCCGCCGACCACTGGCGACAACATCGATGTACTGTGGAGACCTCACGCCCCACGTGTTGAGCAATTCGGCGGTACGTCCACCCGGCCTCCCGCATGCCCACTATACGCCCTCGCTCAAAGTCCGTCAACTGCACATACGGTTCACGTCCACGCTGTCGCGGCATGCTACCAGTGTTAAAGACTGCGATGGAGTTCCGTATGCCACGGCAAACTGGCTGACACTGACGGCGGCGGTGCACAAATGCTGCGCAGCTAGCGCCATTCGACGGCCAACACCGCAGTTCCTGGTGTGTCCGCTGTGCCGTGCGTGTGATCATTGCTTGTACAGCCCTCTCGCAGTGTCCGGAGCAAGTATGGTGGTTCTGACACACCAGTGTCAATGTGTTCTTTTTTCCATTTCCAGGAGTGTATTTTGTTAAGCCCAACCTACATAGGTAGGAATGATCATCAAAATAAAATAAGAGAAATCAGAGCTCGAACAGAAAGGTTTAGGTGTTCGTTTTTCCCGCGCGCTGTTCGGGAGTGGAATGGTAGAGAGATAGTATGATTGTGGTTCGACGAACCCTCTGCCAAGTACTTAAATGTGAATTGCAGTGTAGTCATGTAGATGTAGATATAGATGTAGATGTAGATTAGGCAGTAAATTATTTGACATGTTTGTAGGACGATTGTCAGACTCAGAGAGAAACAGCTAACACAGTAAAGTAGGTACGTATTAAGATACCAATGATCATAATACCTGTACTTAACGCTCCACATCCTGCGTATAAAGAAAAGATAAATATGGAACTAGTTTTCTGGTAAATGTTTTATACTTTTGCCTTTCAACATTGAATCTTCCTTTTGTATTATTGATAAAGGAAAATTATGTTTTACAAAATATATAAATTTGGATAGTTAATACCTAAATATAACATGTAAAAATATACTACTGTACGCAGTACATTAAACAATACGGAATTGAAGTCTCCAGAGCAACCTGCAGCTCACTAGCCACAAAGCGGTCTATTCTGTTACCGCCACTACCTTTCAGGATCCAGTTTCGCGATTCTACAGTATAGCGGCCGAGAGATTTAGTTGTGACTTCAGCTCCACCAATGACGAAGAGTAAAACTGTCCGTATTTAACCTGGGAGCTGGATTCAGTGACATCTGCAGCTCGTGGCACGTCACTTGTTCATGTCATGGTCCATTATAGCATGTTACAGCACTTCACATGGCGAATCAAAAAAATCCCCCTTGTCCTTTTTTAACAAGATTTGGACGTCAGGACGGTTACCTGACTCCTGGAAAACAGTATGTGCTATGTCTTCCGAAATGATCTTCAGTATACAGGGTGTTACAAAAAGGTACGGCCAAACTTTCAGGAAACATCCCTCACACACAAAGAAAGGAAATATGTTATGTGGACATGTGTCCGGAAACGCTTACTTTCCTTGTTAGAGGTCATTTTATTACTTCTCTTCAAATCACATTAATCATGGAATGGAAACACACAGCAACAGAACGTACCAGCGTGACTTCAAACACTTTGTTACAGGAAATGTTCAAAATGTCCTCCGTTAGCGAGGATACATGCATCCACCATCCGTCGCACGGAATCCCTGATGCGCTGATGCAGCCCTGGAGAATGGCGTATTGTATCACAGCCGTCCACAATACGAGCACGAAGAGTCTCTACATTTGGTACCGGGGTTGCGTAGACAAGAGCTTTCAAATGCCCCCATAAATGAAAGTCAAGAGGGTTGAGGTCAGGAGAGAGTGGAGGCCATGGAATTGGTCCGCCTCTACCAATCCGTCGGTCACCGAATCTGTTGTTGAGAAGCGTACAAACACTTCGAATGAAATGTGCAGGAACTTCATCGTGCATGAACCACATGCTGTCTCGTACTTGTAAAGGCACATGTTCTAGCAGCACAGGTAGAGTATCCCGTATGAAATCATGATAACGTGCTCCATTGAGCGTAGGTGGAAGAACATACTGACGAAACTAAAATGAGCTCTAACATGGAAATTAAGCGTTTCCGGACACATGTCCACAGAACATCTTTTCTTCATTTGTGTGTGAGTAATGTTTCCTGAAAGTTTGGCCGTATCTTTTTGTAACACCCTGTATAAGTAAGAGTGCCACACAGATGTAACGAATTGTTTAATGTTAAGTGAATGTGTCTTGTTGACATATTCGTTTCTAATAGAAGTATTTATTACTAATTTTGTATTTTGATTACTAATTTTATACTAATTTTTCAGTCTGCCTCTCTGTAAATTGAAACACGTATGTAACATAGCAGCGATGGCGAGGCATTGTAGCATCTGTGACCAGAGAGTATGCGCTTGACCGCGCGAGTGTTGCGAGCGGTTCTCAGTCTGTCGGTCAGTCGTTGCGAGTCTGTAGCTCTGTCTAGTTGAGGGCAGTACTCAGTTAGTTGTCGTTGAGAGCAGTTATGGAGTAGTCGTCATGCAGAGCAGTCGGTCAGTAGTAGCAGCCCAGTGCGGTTGTGTGATGTGGTCTGTCGGCAACACTGGTCAAGATGCTGAATGAGGTACATTGCTAATTAAGGTAATCATCAGATAATGTAAAGTTTATTTATTGTAATTAATTTCCAACAAGCGCCCCAATAATAATTTTTATTTCAAAGCATTTTACAAAAAAAATTCATTCCACTTCCCTTAAAGACAAATTTCAGTTAAATTACAAAAAAAAAAAAAAAAAAAGGAATATTATTATTTGCAATGCAGTTCCTCCAAGCAGTGCGGAACAATAAGAGCAGAAATGTGACTAGCAGTTACAATGAGGTAAGAGTTTAATTCTGATTTATGCACAGGGCCAAAGACCGATATTTCGGTTTAATTGAATTTTCACTGCCACTGATTTTCATTACCACTGAATTGTTTTTCATTTTTTTATTTGTGAGTCAGATTGCTAATTTTTGTTTAATTGTCATTGTCAGTAAATTTCATTACGGGAGGTTACACTTGGCTCCCATTTGTATTAAATATTGTCATTTTCTTTTAAAAATTTTTGTGGGGAGGTTACACTTGGCGACACCCAGTCCAGGATCGTATTTCGTTGGGAGTCTTCCGAAAAACAGTCAGATATCTGCTCTTATTTGCTTAGATATAATTAGGATTTGGCGCTACGCTTTTACTAATCTTGTGACTTTCTTTCTACAGGTCAACGGCAATTCGTTGCTCTGTTGTATTTGTGTGTTGTTTTTGCATTTGTTCTTATTTGTTTTGTGAATATTTGTGACTATTGTAAAAATGCCGCGAAAGACTGTGAATAGTGTATCGCGAGGTATTGTGAACGAAATTACTGACTCAAACAACTTAACCGAAAGTAATTGTGACACGCAGTGTAATGATGACAATCCTGCGTTCACTAACAATCAGTGCACTCCAACCATTAATGATGACTTTTTTCTTAATGATGAACAAGCCAACTCAATTGTCTCCTCTGTGAATTTGACGACAATTGATGACGCGGAGCGGTCTATAGTAATGAGCGCTGCCCAGCTTAACGCACCCGATTTGGAAAATTCATGTAACGTACAGACAAATTTGTCTAATGAAAATGGTCAGTGTAGTGAAAGTACGACGGATTTATTTAATTCCGAAATAGTGTCTGACAGTGTACATCCGAATGATAATCCTTTTTGTAAATTACAGAATGACCAAATGGTCACGCAAAACGAGACAATTGCAGGTACACCACTAAACAGTGGAGAGAATAGAGATGCTGACTTTGGGTCGAATCCAATTATGGCATTGTTGCTACAAATGACTAAGCAGTTTAATGAAAAATTAGACAAAAATAGCGAAGATAACAAACAATTTAAAGAGAATTTCAAACAACAGAATGAAAAATTAGACAAACAAAGCGAAGATTTTAAACAACTTAGGGAACAGAACGAACAGCTAAATGAAAAATTAGACGACAATTCCAGACAGCTTAGTGAACAAATTAGAGCCGTTGCCGCGCAGTGTCATGACACTAAGGAACAGTTGCGCGTGGAAATTGAGGCTTGTTCACGTAAAAATAGCGAAGAGATTAAGTCTGTTGCGCAAGAATTAAGGGAAATGCAAACAGCCGCAACAGAAACACTCAGAGACGAAATTAGCGGAGTCGCTAAACAATGCTCTGAAAAAGCTACACAATTACGCGACGAGTTTAAAGCAATGACAGCAGAACTTTCGCGCACAATGGATTCAAAGATAGACGCGAAATTCGAACAACAGAATACTCAGATTGACGAACGCTTTAATCACCACATAGAAAACAGTAATACACGTTTCCGCAAATTTATTCAGGATCAAAACAAAGTCAAACGTCAGGTCATGGAAACAATCACTGCACAAAGACAAGAAGACAAACGTAAAATGTTCGCGAAAGCGAAGACGTATGTAGACAATAATATTACTACAGTGTCCGACAAAATTAATACCATAGAACAGTTGAACGCGGAATTACGGCATGAAATTTCTGATCTTAAATCAAAAACAGATACACACACAGTAGATATTCAAACAGTGACAGACAGATTCGAACAATTAGAACTAACGCAGGATTGCGATGTTATCAAAGCTGATGTTAGAAAACTGAGCGAAACTACGCGTAAGTTGCAGAAACAGATTAATGCGTCCGACTCTAAAACTGATGATCAGGCAAAAATACTGACTGAAAAATATGATGAATTGGCCAGTCGTATTGATGCTATCGAAAGTGCTAATGAGAATAAATCAGACGATACTGCACCGGTTTCATTTAACCAGACACCTGAATTTCAAAATTTACAGCAGACAATTAATGAGATCGACTCGTCTAACAACACGTTGCGTAGAAAACTGTCGAGTTTACAGCAAGAAGTAACAGAGATTAAAAATATTTCAGTTAATAATAACCTACAACAGACGCCACTTTTCGAACATTTGCCAGACTCATGCAGTGCATATAATTTGGGTAATCTACAAAGAGTACGCGATTTAAAATCTGAAAAGCTACGCAACTTGAAATCCGAACTGAGACAGAAAAACAGATTCTCGCACAAACCTGAACGTGTTCACAAATTCAGAGACGATAACGTTGATTACGAGCAGTTTTTATCCGTAAGAAAAACTAAGGAAGTTAATAATGACAGAGCACAGATACACGATTTGAACTGTATACGACTATTTATTTTTGTATTTTCACCGCTATTACCTGTAACGCAGAAACTAGCTTTGAACTGGATACGACAATTTGCTCTTGAATTTTTACCAACATTTCGTGTAATGCAAAAACTTGAATTAGTATGGATACAGCAATTTATTTCTGAATTTTTACCGGCATTGGCTGTAAGGCAAAAGCTGAAAAGTATTTGCAGTGCGTAATTGACCTCAGGGGATTCATTACGCTTTAATGAATATGTGCCGTAGCGAGCATAGGGCCCCGAGCTGTAGTAGTGCTGTTTCATCTTTAGTTTTCTGCACTGCTGCCTTCTCTTCTACTATCCTTTATATCTATCAAAACCGCTCTTTAACTATTGCTCTATCTAGAATTAAGAAACGTAGTAATAAGAAAACCGGATAAGACAAGTATATACCGAAAGTGACAATTTTCATTAGGCACTCCAGAACTACCAGCGTAATTTTAATAACTGACAAAATTTTAATCATCAGTACGTATAAAATTATCAGCAACAGTAAACACATTTTTGTAACAATAGACGTTTTCCACCGTAACAGCATGAAAGTCAACCGCTTAGCATACGTAACCAACAATGCAGTCTACAAGGTCAACCAAGCTTTAATGTTTCGCCGCGTGCACGTATAGTCCCAGCTACAACAAATAGTAACGCATAGCCACGAGGAAATAACTACGTACAGAAAAAACAGTATTTCAATCTCTATCGCAATGCGCCGTATGGAAATGACTGTCACGACATACGTAAAATTAAATAGCACAATTTTCAGAGTACATTCAATAACACGTCAGATAGAATATGATTAAATACAGTACAGGTTGCATATTCCAATAATGTAAGCAATACTTTTGACACGCAGAATTTTGCTCATGAGAATGTTATTGAAAACACGCTTTGTTGAAAGCTCCACTTTTATCGCACCCAGATCTTACCAGAAATTTTTCCATTGCTACCGACAGTTCTAACACCGCTTTAGGCGTACACATTTTTCAGGAAATTGAAGAAGATAGCTGTACAGTAATTAAAAACATCGCATTTGCAAGCCGCATTCTATCACCTGCTGAACGAAATTATTCCGTTACTGAACTTGAAACATTATGTGTTGTTTGGGCTTTTACGAGATTTCGGCACTTTCTTTATGGAAGACACACTACAGTTTACACAGACCACAGAGCGATACAATTTTTACTTTCAGCTAAATTCACTCACGACAGGTTAAGCAGATGGAAACTTTACTTGCAGGAATTTAATTTCACAATTGTTCACATTCCCGGCACACAAAATGTTGTAGCAGACGCATTATCCCGTTCTCTTTGCAACAATCAGCAAGACGTAGCAACCAACTTCTGCAAAACAAATTTCAGTGTCATGTACATTCAGCAAGTTGCATTTGAAAACTTTATTTCATCGTCATTACAGGACATAGCACAAGAACAAAATAAAGACAATGTGTGGAAAGAAATTAAACGGCTTTGGCAAGATAAGAATAATGTTACGATTAGAAACCATTACACTGTACGCAATGACATTCTGTTTCGCCGCTCTCATCCGGACAGCAACAATTGGTTATTATGCATCCCTGACGAACTTGTTAACAAATTAATCTGGTACACTCATTTAAGTTACGCACATTACGGAGCACGAAAATGTTTTCTTATACTGAGACAGAACTGTTATTTTAACAACATGGAGAAACGTATACGACGAGTTATAGCGTCTTGTAAAATTTGCCAGAAAGCTAAATCAGACACCACTTCACATATTCCTCCTTTATATCCCATTGTACCTGTTAAATTAAGACACATGGCCGCAGTAGATATTTTTGGTCCGATTCCGAGAACTAACAGAGGTTTTTGCTACATCTTTGTCGCTGTTGAACTCACTTCAAAATTTGTTACTTTCACTCCGTTACGCAAAGCTACTGCTAAAACTGTTTCGAAAGCATTTGTAAAACATTTTCTATTTCATGTAGGGCATGTGATGAGAGTAATTTCTGACAATGGATCTCAATTTCGTAGTAGCGTATGGACACGCATGTTACGAGCTAGAAACATTTCTCCGATCTATATATCCAAGTACCATGCTTCTTCGAATCCTTGTGAACGATTAATGAAAGAAATTGGTAAACTGTGTAGAATATACTGCCACAAAAGACATATTGATTGGGACACACACATACTCTCATTCCAAGATGTAATTAATTCAATTCCAAATGAATCCACTATGCTATCTCCGTCTGTTATACTGAAAAACGTTGAACCACCTAACAAGATTAAAGAATTAGTAAATTTTCCGAGACATCGTCGACTAAGACACCACGAAATAATTGACATTGCACTGAACAACATCAAACGTGCCGCAGAGCGCCGGAGAAGACAGCAAAAACAGGTTTGTACACGCCGAGACTTTCACGTTGGACAGAAGATATTAGTACGTACACACCATTTATCCAGCAGAATAAAAGGTAAGTGCAGTAAATTTGAACTTCTATACGCAGGTCCATATCGGATTCGCAGCATCCCTCACCACAATGTTGTACACGTCGAAACTTTGAGAACCAGAAAATCGAAAGGCAATCACCATATCTCAAACATTAAACCGTTCATTGAATGAAATCACTTTATGATGTAACATGCTATGATGCCAGTCATTTATGCAATTATATGATTACCTACTGATGAGTGTCGTATTTTTTCTTGGCAAGTGCCCGGCAAGGTAAGGTTAGCAGGTCGCTTTTCTTGTCGTTACACGTCAGACCGTGCACATTTTCCATTTTTTTTGTGTGTATGATTGTTTTCCTGTTTTGTTTGTATGCACTGTGAATTAGTTAAGATATAGCAAACACCAGTTGACTTTGACATTTTTGCCCTATGATGTCTCAACATCGTGACTATTTTACGTTTTTCTTTTTCTTTTTTTTTTTGCTGCTGCATTGTGATATTCCGTGTACATTTTGTCTTTGAACACTGTCTATGCTTTTGACATATTACGTTTTCTGTTATGTTATGCTGTATGCTTGATTCTGTTACCGTTAATCAGTAATTATTTAGTGGGTATATGATTTGAATGCAAGACATTAATCTTTGTTCATCATTTTCAGAAAGAAATAACGTGTAAAGAAAATAAATTAAACAGAAATGAGAATTTCACCTACGGAATAAACGATAGAAGATGCAATAACTTTATGAGGAAGAGTAAATGGATCAGGATTAACAAGCATTAACAAGAATATACTATACTCATCATAGAATAGCAGTCTTAACTAATTTTTTCTTTCAGAATACAAGGTGATTGACGCAGGCTGTCAGACAGAACTACACATCTTAGTTTTAGTGATGAAATATGCTAGAGATAAGGAATAGTTGTGTAATGAGTAATGAAGTGATTTTTTGCAGATGATAATGAGTGATGATGAATAATGATGAAGAGTGTGATACTATGAATAATGAAGTTTTTCTTTACAGGTGATGATAATGATGGAGTTATGAATAATGAAGTGATGAATAATGAAGTTTTTTCTTTACAGATGAGGATAATGTTGAAGTTATGTATTTATGCTATGTAGTTATTTAAGTATTTGTTGCAGTTTGTTTTGACAGCAGGTGTTATATTGCATAGTAGGATGACGGAAAGTTTTGGAAAGGACAGCTATGGAACACATATTATACACATTTCACTACTTGTTAATTCGAAGTTCACTACTTTTCAGCATAGTGTGCGTTTCTTCTTTCAGGTCAATAATCCATTTTGTATTTTTTCCAGGAGAAGTTTTTCATGATACATACTAAACCTGTTACTTATTATACCTGTTCTAGTACTTGCATTTATTTTTTTTTACCCATTTGTATCTATTATTTATAAATGTGATCACATATACTGCCTTGTTTCACAATCTTGCTACAGCTGACTCATGACGAATGACGTTACACATTTTTGATTTACAGGAACAACCCATTACCAATTTTTTTTTCTCTCTTTTTTCTCTTCTTGCTTTCTCTTACAATTACCAAACGCAATGCATTGCTAACAAAAAATGTATTACCAGTCCCAAATAGTGATACCAGTTTGAGAAAGTTCTGAATAATACTGATCAACTCTGAATAGTATGTCACTTCAGTAATGACTTCGTAATGATACAAAATATATATATATATAAAATAATACTTTATAACTGGCTAATAACTGCCTCTGTTTATTGTAATGAGACTACTTATAATGCCCATGATTATTAATGCTATGACTGTAATTAGCTGATTTTTAATAATGACTTCGTAATGATCTGAATGTCACTCAATGAATTGTTATTACTTCTTAATGATCTGAATAATACTGAATGAGGAACAATGTTTTATACTATTCAATATTTGCTGGGCCACTGAGTGCCAATGATGAGTGTAATGTTTTGTACTATTCAGTAATTGCTGGCCACTGAGTGCCAATGATTGAGTGTAATGTTTTGTACTATTCAGTAATTGCTGGGCCACTGAGTGCCAATAATTAACATTATTCTGTCATACTAAATAGGCTTTGTAACCGTCCAAGGACTGCCACTGTTTATTGTAATACGATTACCCATGATGCCAATAATTTAATTTTGTGAACATTTTTCTGTAATACTACATTCATGGTACAGAAATGTTCAACACTGGGCTATGAATGCCCCAAATGAAAACTGTAATTGTCAATATTATGTGACTTAATGTCCTTCACCTCATGAGCCAACTACCCTGAATTACTGCAATGTCCATTTGTCCTGTCTATCCTAGTGGTCATGGAGCACTACCTTTGGGTTTGCACTACTTCTACGTTGGTGTGCCTTGTAAAAGCGTGGTGTTGACACGACATGCTGTCCACCACCATGAGCAATGAAGACGTTATTATGGTCCCACTGTTTGGTGTACCTAATGTACTGCCAAAATGAGAACATGAAATATTACTACGAGAGTTCAGTGTCTTGGCTACACTGATGGATTCTGATGGGAAAAGAACTGCAAATTGTGTCACTTGGTGTTGTACTTCTGTGGAAAGATATGGACTTTCAGAACAGCTGTGTGCAATCTAAAGTGCTACAACCATGATGCAATCCTTCCCTTTCCTATCCTAATTCTTGTCACATAGTGAAAATCATTTTTTTGCTAACATTATTTATGTTCATGGGTTATACATTTTTTTTTGATTCGCTGAACTCCAGTGCGAGTACAGTTATGTCACTTGTCGATATGATTTTGCCATTATGTTTATTTATTGCAAAAATGCCTAAGACATTTTTTCGATTTGTTCTCAAGTACAGTATGTGCACTCTTGTCTTTTATATTGTATATGCAATTTTTTAGTATTTTATTTTAATGATATGTTCTGAACTACAGTGCATGTGCACTTATGTTGTGTGTTAATATGTTTTCTACTGAACTCCAGTGCCTGTGCACTTTTCTCATTTTTCAATATGATTTGTACTATTCTGTATATTCAATACTTCAATGCGTATGCACTTATGTCATTTGTTACTAATTGTATATACATTTCATCATTTACTGATATGTTCTCAACTGCAGTGCATGTGCACTCATGCCACTTGTCAACATAATATTTTTTGCCAGTCTGTTTATTTGTTCTGAATATGCTAAAGAATTTTTTTTCAGTGCCTGTGCACTTTGTTATCTGTCAAATAATTTGTATATACATTTTTCTGATTGCTACTATGTTTTGTACTCACATTTTGTCTTTGTCTGATATATTTTGTACTTAGTGCGTGTGCACAACAATTTAATTCATGTACTACATCTAAATATTCTGTAAGTTATAGAAGTTTGTTAATTAAAGAAAAATTTTGCCGCGCTTGGCAAGTCCAAATGACTCACCATCGCTGCCAAATTTTTGCCCCCCCAGTGGAGGGTTATGAAACACGTATGTAACATAGCAGCGATGGCGAGGCATTGTAGCATCTGTGACCAGAGAGTATGCGCTTGACCGCGCGAGTGTTGCGAGCGGTTCTCAGTCTGTCGGTCAGTCGTTGCGAGTCTGTAGCTCTGTCTAGTTGAGGGCAGTACTCAGTTAGTTGTCGTTGAGAGCAGTTATGGAGTAGTCGTCATGCAGAGCAGTCGGTCAGTAGTAGCAGCCCAGTGCGGTTGTGTGATGTGGTCTGTCGGCAACACTGGTCAAGATGCTGAATGAGGTACATTGCTAATTAAGGTAATCATCAGATAATGTAAAGTTTATTTATTGTAATTAATTTCCAACAAGCGCCCCAATAATAATTTTTATTTCAAAGCATTTTACAAAAAAAATTCATTCCACTTCCCTTAAAGACAAATTTCAGTTAAATTACAAAAAAAAAAAAAAAAAAAAAGGAATATTATTATTTGCAATGCAGTTCCTCCAAGCAGTGCGGAACAATAAGAGCAGAAATGTGACTAGCAGTTACAATGAGGTAAGAGTTTAATTCTGATTTATGCACAGGGCCAAAGACCGATATTTCGGTTTAATTGAATTTTCACTGCCACTGATTTTCATTACCACTGAATTGTTTTCATTTTTTTATTTGTGAGTCAGATTGCCAATTTTTGTTTAATTGTCATTGTCAGTAAATTTCATTACGGGAGGTTACACTTGGCTCCCATTTGTATTAAATATTGTCATTTTCTTTTAAAAATTTTTGTGGGGAGGTTACAAAATTAATCTTCTCGCTGCACCATTTACTCCAACAGTCACCATCTGAAGAGTCAAAGTAGATACCGCGATGGACCCGGAATTTCTTAACCACGAATTTTGAATAAAAAAAAAGTCTCACGGCATAACTTGACATTGACAATCTACTGTAGCGACATATACACACAGCGTTGCAGCTGTTGGGTCTATAACGTTGACAGTTGTCAACGAAGTACACTGGTGAGCCAAATCATCAGACCATGAGTTCCATAGCGTGTCGTTGCACCTTTAGAAAGCAATATAGCAGCAGTTCTGGGTGACATGGATCAGACTTTTTAACACGAGCCGACCGGGGTGGCCGAGCATTTCTAGGCGCTACAGTCTGGAACCGCGCGACCGCTACGGTCGCAGGTTCGAATCCTGCCTCGGGCATGGGTGTGTGTCATGTCCTTAGGTTAGTTAGGTTTAAGTAGTTCTAAGTTCTAGGGGACTGATGATCTCAGAAGTTAAGTCCCATAGTGCTCAGAGCCATTTGAACCTTTTTTTTTTTTAACACGACGACCCTGTGGGTTACGAAAATTTTTTAATTCAATTTTACTTTTCTATGCATTTTCCTACGATTCAATGTTTGTAATTAAGTTTACTAATGTTTGAATTCCGAAATGAAAGTTTCATCATGGTACAGTTCATAAATATTGGCTGTAAGCCTGTATAAGTAGACACTCTGACTTAGTCTGCGCGATACAATATTGTCTGAGAGTATAATGAACTGGCAATTGCATCGACGAAATCTAAAGCTGAAGTAAAATCCAATTAATTACTTGGTCAGACTTGTAAACGGCTAACCAGCATTGTAGTTCACATTGTGCTTACATAATACCGAGTTATACTGAAGTGTTGACCAGTTCTATCTAAGAAAAAATACCTAAGTAGGATTTATTGGTGATTCTAGAGAGTCGGGATACTCGACACTCTTTGCAGAGTTGACTGAAAGAAGTAACAGTAATTAAAATTTCAACATTTCGCAAGACTACAATTAACAGAAGTGCTCAAATTTGCAAAAAAGGTAATTTGTAAGACAGTACTTTACACAAAATATTTCTTGTATATTTTTCATGGGTAAATGAGTTTTTAATTTTACGCTACTGCAATCAGCCAGAAATATTTGTTAACGTCTTGAGCAAAATAACACTAGTAACTGCACAAAATGATTAGCTGTAATTGTTAACGAATCATAATAAAAGTTGAAGTTGTGTGAAACCAATAAGTCAGTAAAGTCGTGTCACGAACTTTACCTTCTTTTACAGTCGTAACTTTGACTTCGCAAATTACATAACTGTTACTCACAGGAAAGTAATCATTCAATGAATCCATATCACTATGACAATTTTCAAGCTAAATGACAGCATTCAGTAATGAATACATATTAAAGGCAGTAAGCATTACAGTAAATCATGTCACAAAATTTTTGCATTTACCCAAGTGTTTACTAATGAAGAAATTTTGTTGTTCTTTGATTATTGCTAATTGATTTCCATGAGGTGTTACTTACCTGAAAGGTATTTGTCCACTGTGACATAACAGTCTGAAATAACGCCAGGGTTTCTTCTTCTTTTGCTTATGCCTCATCCCGCAGTTGCGCAGGGTCAGCATGGTTAGATACAGAATTGCCAATGTTAATGTTTAGGGGTAGCCAGATGCCCTTCCTGCCGCCACCCTATACCCCCGCCCCCGGATGGACGAAGCGTACCCCAGCTGTCTGCATCATATGTAATCCATGGAATAGTCTGAACGTGTTCAGATGTCTGCGAGTCGTGCAACTGAGGCGGGACGTGGGGACCAGCCTAGTATTCGCTTAGTGGGATGTGGAAAACAGCCTAAATACCACATCCAGGCTGGCCAGCACACCGGCCCTCGCCGTTAATCCGCTGGGCGGATTCGATACGGGGCCGGCACGCCTACCCGAGTCCAGGAGGCAGCGCATTAGCGCTCTCGGCTAACCTGGTGGGTTAAATTATGCCAGGGCAATATTTACCAGTTACGTGCTGTTTTCGCCTCACAACAGAAGCAAGCATTCTTACGTACGTTTCTCACTGTTAACAGGCAGCGATAATGAAGACAGTAATTTTGTTCGTGTAGTGAGCTTGCGGTTGTTAATTTTCATTGAGTCATTAATTAAATTTATAACATTTTCCAAATTAAACTAACCACTGCAAGTCCTTCCAACCCAATCTTATATTCATTTATTTTAGCCGAAGTTTCCTTTCTTGTCGTCGTTGCTTCAGTTACTGATCATTAGAGACTCGGTTATAGAGAGGCACCTACATTTCACAGATTTCATTTATTGTTGAGAGCAGATGACTTTTCCTCACAAGAGGGAACTTTAGGTATACAACAACCATTTAAGTCCCAGTTAACCGGAAGTGTAGAGGGTGGTTATAACTTGTCCTTGATAGATTTTCAGAGGTACGTAACATGAGATATCTATGCACATGCAATGTAATACCCGTAAACTGTGGGCCGGTGGCTCCCGACAGCGTCTCACAAGTGTTCGTTGGATTTAGATGGGACGAATTAGATGGACAACATATGAAGGTGAGTTGGCATCCTGACACGGATAGTTATCCTGCAAGCAGTCCGCAATAACGTTGACGTAGTCCCCAGTTGTTATGGTGCCCTCGATTCCTTCCACTGTCCCCATGGAAGGCCAGATGAACGTGCCCCATATCATAACACTGCCCACGTCAGTTTGTTTCCAAGCGCGGCGCATTTTACGAGCAGCCTGTGACCTTTACGACGGCGTATTCTGTCACATAGCCCTAGTGTAAGAAATCTGATTTAACCAACCAGGCGACTGCTTCGTTGATCACTGGTCCAATGTCGATTATCCCACGCCCACTGCCGACGTAATTCAAGATGTCATTGCATCAGCGTGAGAACAAGCAGGGATCGTCTGCTGCTTATTTCAACATGTGTCCATAACACTTGCTTTCCAAAACACTTGTGCCTTCACCAGCATTGTGTTTCACCATCATATCTGTCGTAGATGTGACTGTCATGATTTACAAAGTGGGCCCACAAGTTTCGGATTTCCACATTCTTAATAACAATCCTGGGAATGTGTGACAAATAGCGTGAGGCTAAGAGCATTAATGATATCTTTCCTAAAAATATTAATTGCTTTGTGGCTTTTAAAAAACATGAACACTTTCGTGAGCGAAGTTTCATGTGTGGCCATCTTGCTACTGGTAACGACTCACTCGCATCCGGTGCAAACTCTGTGAACACTGCACCTCTACAGTGTAGTTCGATTCTACCAGAATTTGTTTCCCCCTTTCTTCCGAATTTTGCGAACTATGAACTGCATAGAACGTACCACTTTTTGGACTTTCTTTTCCTCTCTTCCCAAAACCTCTTCATTCTTTCACACCTTTTCTTTCCCTCCCCCTTCGGAAATTAAATGTGTGGACCTCCTCGTTAGTGGTTTATTTTCTGTTGATTTTATGACTTTGCTTGTGAATTTTTCTCTGATCTGAATCATCTCTAGCATAATACCAGTTTCTTGTGTATTTCTTTTGACCTCCTATACCCACTTAGAGGTGGACTGTTATGATGTGATGTAATTTAAGACCTGCTTGCTCATTCGCTGTTCGTCCATTATTTCTAGCTGTCCATAAAATTTTTCAGCTGTCTTACAGAACTCCTCGTATTTCCTAAGCTTCAAAGTTCCATCAACAGTCTTGTTAGGTCCTAGAATTTCCTGAAAATCTTCCTTTATTTCCTTTCACGTTCTTCCTATTGTCCGTTTTTATTTGGAACAAGACACTCCGAAGTACAGATTATAGTGCCTCATTATGGCCATGTAGGATATCCCTCGTTTGTTATACCTGTTCTGTGTTAGTCTGTAAGCAAAGTCTAATTTTCTGGCTCTTCCTTTCATTGTCTCTTGAACCAGGCAACTGGATTGGATTCATTCTCATAAGTATTTGAATTTATCGGCCCTTCTGATCTTTCCATATTTTACCTCCAAGTATTTCTCTCTTTGGTGTCTGTGTTCCATATTTTCTGTCCTTGCATGTGAAACTTTGAGACCGTTTTTTCCAGCTATTTCATGCAATATCACGTGCATTATTTATGCTTTTGCGTGATCACCCGTCTGCTCAACTCCCTTTACTGGTAATTGTATTCAAAATCCCCAGGTGTGGTTATATTGCAAGATTTATCAGACAGAATTCACATGTTGAATGCAAAGTGCGCATAACTATGTAACATCTGACGTCAGGTGAGTTACACAGGTTGCAGCAGTGCGACCAGCTGCCAAGGACGCAGTACTGACAGGTACTTCAGATGGTTCAAATGGCTCTGAGCACAATGGGACTTAACATCTGAGGTCATCAGTCCCCTAGAACTTAGAACTACTTAAACCTAAATAACCTAAGGACATCACACAGGCCGGCTGGGGTGGCCGAGCGGTTTTATGCGCTTCAGTCTGGAACCGCGCGACCGCTACGGTTGCAGTTTCGAATCCTGCCTCGGGCATGGATGTGTGTGATGTCCTTAGATTAGTTAGGTTTAAGTAGTTCTAAGTTCTACGGGACTGATGACCTCAGATGTTAAGTCCCATTGTGCTCAGAGCCATTTGAACCATTTTTGACATCACACACATCCATGCCCGAGGCAGGATTCGAACCTGCGACCGCAGCGGTCGCGCGGTTCCAGAGTGAAGCGCCTAGAACCGCTCGGCCACAGCGGCCGGCTGGAAGTTACTGATACAGTGCAGATACTAAGCAGTACTAACATAGTGTAGGTACTCACCCCCCAACTCTTCGATTCACATAGTAAATTAAGCTTTTGGGGCGGCGTGTTAACAATAATAATAATAATTATTATTATTATTAATCAGTCATAAATCATAAATAGTAGGAAACTGGAATATTTTACGAGAGCCTGGAAACTATTTTTGTGGTCAGCCAGAGAGCGATGGAGAACATACTGGCCATAGACCCCACTCCACGTTCCAAGTCCACGTTCTTGTTCACCCCACTGAAAGAAATGTTTCTATTCCCT
Source organism: Schistocerca cancellata (assembly GCF_023864275.1). Classification (NCBI taxonomy): domain Eukaryota; kingdom Metazoa; phylum Arthropoda; class Insecta; order Orthoptera; family Acrididae; genus Schistocerca; species Schistocerca cancellata. The sequence goes on along the minus strand of NC_064627.1, from coordinate 1,132,796,751 downwards.
ATTTGCTCAGCAGGATCGGGACTATGATTATAAACGAAGATTTTGAGTTCTAATTGATGGACATATTTGGTAAAGTTTCACATGCACAACACTGTAACCTTAATTATGTTAATACTAATGATAAATCTCTCTATCCTAACCAGCACTATGAGCAGTTCAGAGGTGACCTCTGCGGTAAGTTCCTATTAAATTGTCTTTCGCCCTGACTTCTGATAATCAAAATAATTTCTCGCCACATAAGTGGAAAATAATTGTCTCCACCTACCACGAGTATTTGTTAACCTTACTGGCGGCACGCTAACAGTTACTTCTGCGAAATCTAAGCGATCCAGGACGGTGTACAGACTCTGCCATTTCACTTCCTATTTGGACCGAAAACATTAGTTTAGCTGCAGTCCGCCTGTGACGTCATCCGAGGCAGCGCGTACTCTGGCGTTTGACTGACGTGGACCGTACGGTGACTGGGTGCGAAGTGAAGACTAGTCTGGACTCTCGGGCTGTATTTATATACTGGCGCATCCTACTGCCCCTAAACGGCCGCTTTCTCAGACACATAATATTTTATGAAACTGTCATGAATCAATTTAGAACCTTCGTAATTTTTGTATGAATGTAGGTAAGTTGGTTGCAGTCACAAAAAAAATTGTAGCTGGCCTCCTTTTCAACATTTTTAGAACGGAACTGAGAGTAGAACATGACCTCTGCACTACAAAAAATGGTTCAAATGGCTCTGAGCACTATGGGACTTAACATCTATGGTCATCAGTCCCCTAGAACTTAGAACTACTTAAACCTAACTAACCTAAGGACATTACACACATCCATGCTCGAGGCAGGATTCGAACCTGCGACCGTAGCAGTCGCGCGGCTCCGGACTGAGCGCCTAGAACCGCTAGACCACCGCGGCCGGCTCTGAACTACAACTTTAAGAGGCCTTATACTTGTTATTATTTACAACCAGGCCTTGAAACTTGTTATAGCTCTATTATTTGATAGGTTTCTTCAGGTGCTGTAACCAGAGCCGTCCAGCATTAATCTAACAGATACTTAATCTACTACAAGTAAGGGCGTGTTTGTTCCAGATTTAGTTTTCAGTAAATTACTCGAAAAATATTAGAGGTAGCTCAATTGGGTTACATAGTGTTTTTATACTAAACTGAAGCTTCATACAAATTTCATATTTCTAAGTCAAATATTGAGCACCTTACATTTTTCTTAATAACGCTGATTCTGACCAAAATATTGCTGTATCTGTTAATTTTTACATACATCTGCACATTTTGGCCAATTTTTGGGTTCCTAGCTTTATTATGTAGCGACACTTACGTTTTTTTTCTTAAAACGATGTATTTAGGGAAAATATTCATTTGATCAATCTGAGATTTGACAGTATAAACATTAATATACTAAACCACATGACGACAAAGATTGGAAAAGCAACTTAAACTTTTAATTCCTTTCTTAAATTATGGTGCAATTCCTGCGTGCTACGCACAGATGCGTTGTGGTGACGTGGCGCTACTGACAGTGAACTGGGATAAGTCCAGCACACTCGCTCACCTCTGTATCTCTCAAATGAAACAGCTCACGTTTCGCCACCATCTGAGTGCGAGAGGATAACAGAACCGTTACAGACTGTTGTAGAGAGATATTTCACAAATAACCTTAATAAATGAGAAGATGGAGCAGGCTAGAGAAACAATACTTAGGTTGAATTGTGTGGGCAACACGTCACTCATCACATAGACCAGAATTATCTAAAGGGCACCTTTAGGGTTTTCCATGTCCCAGTTTCGCAGTTTCGATCACACAGTGCGCACACAGTCGTGTGACGTGGCTGTGTAATGGGTGATAGATTGCCGGTAGTTTTCGCCGGGAGACAGATCCAACAGGGGAAACACAGTAGAATTGATGATAGCAGGAACAGCCGGCGTGGCCGACGTCTGAGTGGAGGTGGTCCCGCCGTGAAGGACTGCTCGAGGCAAGGGACGATTTATATGTGGGCCGCCAGAGGGGAGGGGGAGCCGTCCCCGTCTCGTGGACGATGAAGGAGCGCGCCGGATAAATGGAGACGTATAGCGAGCTGCCTCTGGGTCCAGCCGCACAGCAGGCTGGAGACGCAGCTGGACCAGCAGAAGCTGAGCAACTAGTGTAGCATAGAAAGAGGCATAGTGCGCATAAGCGAACAGTTATCTGGGAATTCAAAAGTACAACAACATCAACATGTTATGTACCTGGTGTACCAGAAACGTCACGGTAACTAACCATAAACAGAAAATGCTTCAACCATATTTGTAAAGTTTGTACAGGAACTATCAAAGACAGTGTTAGTAATAATTCCGTACGTACTGACAGATGAAGCGTACAAGGCCATTGGAGGTGTACGAGGGCCTGTTGGAAAGAAATGTATCCGAACTTTCCATGTGAAAACTCTTACAAGTTTTATACAATAAAATAAGTGTTATTAACAATCTACATCTTATTCTACAAGTCTACATATTTATCTACTGGAGAAAGACCTAAGTAAAAAAGGCCCCAGGAACAGACAACATTCCATTACAACTACTGACAGCCTTGGGAGAACCAGTCATGACCAAACTCTACCATCCGGTGAGCAAGAAGTATGAGACAGCTGAAATATCCTCAGACTTCAAGAAGAATATAATAATTCCAATTGCAAAGAAAGCAGATGTTGACAGGTGTGAAAATTACCGAACTATCAGTTTAGTGAGTTATGGTTGCAAAATACTAACACGAATTCTTTACAGACGAATGAAAAAACTGGTAGAAGCTGACCTCGGGGAAGATCAGTTTGGGTTCCATAAAAATGTTGGAAGACGCGAGATAATACTGACCCTACGACTTATCTTAGAAGATAGATTAAGGAAAGACAAGCCTACGTTTCTAGCTTTTGTGAACTTAGAGAAAGCTTTTGAAAATGTTGACTGGAATACCCTCTTTCAAATTCTGAAGGTGGCAGGGGTAAAACACAGGGAACGAACGGCTATTTACAATTTGTGCAAAAACCAGATGGCTGTTATAAGAGTCGAGGGGCATGAAAGGAAAGCAGTGGCTGAGAAAGGAGAAAGACGGGGTTGTAGCGTATCCTCGATGTTATACACTCTTTGTATTGAACAAGCAGTAAAGGCAACAAACGAAAAAATTGGAGCATGAATTAAAATCCATGAAGAAGAAACAAAAACTTTGAAGTTTGCCGATGACATTGTAGCTCTGTCAGAGACAGCAAAGGACCTGGAAGAGCAGTTGAACAGAATGGACGGTGTCTTGAAAGGAGAATACAAGATGAACATCAACAAAAGCAAAACGAGGGTAATGGAATGTAGTCGAATTAAATCAGGTGATGCTGTGGGAATTAGATTAGGAAACCTGACACTTAAAATAGTAGATGAGTGTTGCTGTTTGTGGAGCTAAATGACTGATGATGGTCGAAGTAGAGAGGATACAAAATGTAGACTGGCTATCGCAAGGAAAGCGTTTCTGAAGATGAGAAATTTGTTAACATCGATTATGGATTTAAGTGTCAGGAAGTCTTTTCTTAAAGTATTTGTATGGAGTGTAGCCATGTATGGAAGTGAAACATGGACGATAAATAGTTTGGACAAGAAGGAAATAGAAGCTTCCGAAATGTGGTGCTGCAGAAGAATGCTGAAGATTAGATGGCCGGCCGCTGTGGCTAACAGAATAATATTATTAATGGAAGTTGAACCACCGATTCAAGCACTGCACCTTCAGTGGCGATGTGTTACTACAGTGACATGTTTACGCTAATGTTTTACATTAACTGTTTGAGGTTAATTGTTTGTGAGTAGGCCGGCCGCAGTGGCCAAGCGGTTCTAGGCGCTACAGTCTGGAACCGCGCGACCGCTACCGTCGCAGATTCGAATCCTGCCTGGGGCATGGATGTGTGTGATGTCCTTAGGTTAGTTAGGTTTAAGTAGTTCTAAGTTCTAGGGGACTGATGACCTCAGAAGTTAAGTCCCATAGTGCTCAGAGCCATTTCAACCATTTTTATGTTTGTGAGTAGTAAGAGAAATCACAATGAGAACAGCAAACGCACATGACTTTTGTGGTTTTGAAAAGAAGAATGCGACAGCATCCCAAGATCTGAGATTTCAGCTGCCATGAAGAGACTAATAGTTGTTAATGAATGGATTCATATAGTTTTTAGAATGTACCGAGAGACAGAATAAAAAGTAAAGATAGGAAACAGAATAGCAGAAAGCTCTGAAATGACTAGAGCCCTTCACCGGGTTCCAGTCTATACGTATTACTCTTTAACATATACATTCACCAAGTGCTGGAGGTATGTTACAGAAAGGATCAGAAACGATTACGTTAGTTGGACAGGACACGCTGCAGTCAATACTTTTTGCAGATGATCAAATAACTTTGGCAAGCTGCAGATAAGACATGAAACATGATTTAGATAAACTACAGAAGGAATACAGAAGATGGGGTCTAAAAATAATTTCGAGAAGACAAGAGTGTATGTATATTGGTAAACGGTGAACGGATTTAATGTTCGAAGATGAAAAAAGTTTTAAAAATGTGAAAATTTTAAGTACCTAGCATTTGTAATATACAGTAACGGCATTTGTGACAAAAATATAAGTGTCCAAAGTAGCGATGGGTAAACGAGCTATGAAGTTCCTATATGGATTGCTTTGGGCCAATAGTCAACAGACCAAAGGACATGTATGTCATACTATTAACGAGAACATTGTCACTTACGATGCAGAAATGTGGCTACTAACGAACAAAAAAGCGACAAAATCAAAATAGCGGAACAAGGAAATGGATGGGCCAACAAAGGAGGTGCTGTCCAAGGGCCTAAACTTCGCCTCGGTTCCGGGGACCCTGCCGAAACGGGACATCGTAAGTGGGGTAGAGCAAGCCATGAGGGGACTACCTGAAGAGGCGGCAGAAGAAGTAAGAAGAGACGTCTGCAAAGTACTAGACAAAGCAAAGATGGCGAAGAACAACACTTCGGCGGCAGAACACAAGGCACTACGGGCACTAAAGGAGTACCAGGACACAGTGGTCTTGGCAGCGGACGAAGGGAACGCCACGATGCTGCTCAAATCAGAAGACTATTGGCAAAAATGGACACCCTCCTGCAGGACCCTGCCTACAAACGACTAGGGAAGGACCCCACCACAACGGTGACTCTTAAGGCCGTTGAGATGCTCAACAACTCTGAACTAGAAAAGGACATCATCAGGAAGCTGTACCCGAGGGCACCGGCGCCACCACGTCTCTATGGCCCCCCAAAGGTCCACAAAGAAGGCGCCCCATTACGACCTATTTTGAACACTATTAACTCGCCGACATATGGTATTGCTAACAAGGGAACCTCCCCATCGCACCCCCCTCAGATTTAGTTATACGTTGGCACAGTGGATAGGCCTTGAAAAACTGAACACAGATCAATCGAGAAAACAGGAAGAAGTTGTGTGGAACTATGAAAAAAATAAGCAAAATATACAAACTGAGTAGTTTATGCGCAAGATAGGCAACATCAAGGGCTACGGGAGCCCACGAGCGCCGTGGTCCCCTGGTTAGCGTGAGCAGCTGCGGACCGAGAGGTCCTTGGTTCAAGTCTCATCTCGAGTGAAAAGTTTTATTTTCAGAAAATTTCACAGGTCAGGCACTCACGCATAATCAACGTCCCTCTCCAAAATTCCAGGACATGTTCAGATTTGCTTGGACATATGCAGGATTTGATAGCCTACACACGGAAAAATTTGAAAACGTTAAAAACATATGTTTTGAAAGAGCACAGGGAAAACTGTGAGACTGTGAAACTGTTCCATTCATTTGTTGCAGTTTATGTGACAAACTCTTATGTTTTCATCACTTTTTTGGGAGTGGTTATCACATCCACAAGGAAACCTAAATCGGGCAAGATAGAAGAATCTTTTTACCCATTCGCCAAGTGTACAAGTTAGGTTGGTCGACAAAATATTCCTGTCATGTGACGCACATGCAGTCAAGAATGAATAGAATATATCAGACGTGTTTTCCTGTGGAGGAATCGGTTGACCTATGACCTTGCGATCAAATGTTTTCGGTTCCCATTGGAGGGGCACGTCCTTTCGTCTATTAATCGCACGGATTTACGGTGCGGTCGCAAAACACAGACACCAAACTTATTACAGTGAACAGAGAGGTCAATGAACGAACGGACAAATCATAACTTTGCGAAAATAAAGAAAGTAAACTTTTCACCCGAGGGAAGACTTGGACCACAGCCTTCTCGTTGCGCAGCTGCTCACGCTAACCACAACGCCGCAACGCTCCTGAGTTCATATTCACCCTGATGTTGCCTATCTTGCGCATAAACTACTCAGTTTGTACATTTTGCTTATTTTTTTCGTAGTTCCACACAACTTCTTCCTGTTTTCTCGATTGATCTGTGTTCAGTTTTTCAAGGCCTATCCGCTGTGCCAACTTATAACTAAATCTGAGGGGGGTGCGATGGGGAGGTTCCCTCGTAAGCATTATCACAGATGCGAAAACCCTTGGTGGTTTACGGTCCACACCATGTGAAAAACTCTGCTGAGTTTGTGAAGGTACTGCAGGGCATGCGGCTGAAAAATGAAGACCTACTAGTCAGCTTCGATGTGACATCCTTATTCGTACGAGTACCAATAGAAGACACCCTGGCTTTACTCTAAGAACGCTTTGAGGAGCATATCATTAAGCTCTTTCACCATGTGCTAACCACCACCTATTTCAAATGTGGAGGGAAGTTCTACGAACAGATACGTGGTGTAGCCATGGGCTCCCCCCTAGCACCAGGCATAGCCGACCTATACATGGAGCACTTCGAAAAGCTAGCACTGGACACTGCTAAACACAAGTCAAAAGCCTTTTACAGGTACGTTGACGATACTTTAGCAATTTGTCCCTGCCATGTGGCCGAACTACAAAAGTTCCATCAACATCTCTATGGTATACACGGAAATATCAAATTTACCATGGAGACAGAATAGAACAGAAGCTTACCCTTTCTGGATATCCTGATCACAAGAAACATGGACGGCACGCTTGTACACGCAGTATACAGAAAGAAAACACACACTGACCCCTATCTTAACGGCAACCCTGCGCAACACAATTCTCTACTCAACACCTTAATGCACAGGGCCCGGTACATCTGCGATAAGGCAAGTTTGCCAGGAGAAGTGCAACACCTCAACGACACCTTCAAGAAAAGTGGATACATTGAGACACAAATAAGGAGAGCTCTGAAGACCGACCACAAGAAGAGAGAAGAGAGACCGGACCAAGACGAAGCAATGGGCTGTGCATTCTTGCCATACGCTGGTCCTCCAACGGCCAAGATCGTGAGAATTCTCGAGAAACATAAAGTGAAGATCGTTTTCCGCGCAGAGGGAAAAATCAAGGACCTTCTTGCTTCAACCAAGGATCCACTAGGTCTGACGGCACCTGGTGCGTACAAGATCGGATGCGAATGTGGGATGCAATATATAGGACAGACGCACCGTTACATCTCACAGCGCCGCAATGAACACATCAGGCATGTACGCTTGGGTCAGACAAAAAATCTGCTGTAGCGGAACATAGTATTGAAGAGAAGCACACCTTCGATTTCGGTAACACCAACAAAATATGCAGTACAAACGGATTTCGGGACTCAGTAATCAAAGAGTCCATAGAAATACGGTTACACGACAACCTAATCAACCGCGACAGTGGCTACCATCTCAGCACAGCCTGGGAGCCTGCAATCGGGAAAATCAGAGAAGAACGTTCCGTTCCACCAAGGGCCGCGGACGGAGCAGACAGAGACGGACGCCGGGACTCGAACCCCGCGCATGCGTCCCTCTCACCACCGACCGATCCAGGCGCATCGGGCGATTCTGCGGCGCGTGATTGGCCGGCAGCGGGAAGCGGAGGGCGCTGCAACACAGATATCAGCCCGCGACCGACGATATCCCGACTCTGAAAAGACGCAAGCTATGCTAATTACCCGCAGGCTCGGAAGGCGCGAACCTCCTCAACATCCCCCCCCCCCCCCACCACCTTCACCTAAACGGAACCCAACTTCCCTGGCGCAGTACCTTGGCGTAACCTTAGACTCTCGTCTTAACGTGGTAACCCCACACTGACGAGGTCCACAGGAAGGTCTGCGCCAGAATGTCCACCCTATACCCAATCCTGAACTCAACCAGCTCCCTTCCCTAGCCCTGATCCGGCCAGTAATGGAATATGTGTGCCCTGCCTGGGTGCAAAGCAGCACCTGGACAGAGGCTGCAGAACCGCGCCCTCAGGAGGGCAGCGCATTTACCTCGGGGATTCCCCACAGATGACCTGCACGCCGCAGCCGAAATCCCACTCCTGAGAGAGCGTTTCCAATATCTGGCAAGGGCCTTCTATGAGGGTTCTTCCAGATCAGGAAACGCCCTCATCCACTCCCTAGGTCGATGTGACATGTCCCGCGACAAGCACAAGCGCCCCATGACGATTAAGTCGAAGAGAAAATCCCAGTATACAATCCCTAATCCTGCTCCTTCCCATATAACACCAAACATCTCGCCAACCACAGACAAATACCAGACACAAACAGAACAGTCATCACATTTCACAGATACCAAAAAAATTGATATAATCACACACACACGTACACAGGGGAGTAAAAGCCGAAAGGCTACAAACTCCCCCTCACACTTCCCCAAAGAGGGGAAAGTAACAGATAAGATTTTGCAAAAACAGACATAATGTCTTATGGGATAACAGCAATCAGTGATTTTATAATGTTACTTAAAATCCGTCTTGATTGCAAATTTTTTATTCATATGACCGGTTTCGGTTCATTCAGAACCATCTTCAGATCTGTAAAAATAATGATACTAATTTACTATTTCACGGAAGCAAATCTTTTTTATCCTATCTAATCAACATCAGATGTACCAGAGCGTACCTGATATTTCAGTTACAGGAGTAACCCGTCCAAATCCAGCAACTTATGTATGTGCAAATGGAATGTAACAAATGTACCAGACGCCACCTGTCGGTAATAGTGTTATAATTAATATAAATGACGTGCACTCTGCCAACCAATTTTATGTGACGTAGCATGTGAAAGTTGCTGGATTTGGACGGGTTACTCCTGTAACTTAAATATCAGGTACGTTCTGGTACATTTGATGTTGATTAGATGGGATGAAAAAGATTTGCTTTCGTGAAATAGTAAATTAGTATCATTATTTTTACAGATCTGAAGATGGTTCTGAATGAACCGAAACCGGTCATATGCATAAAAAATTTGCAATCAAGACGGATTTTAAGTAACATAACAGATGAGAGCAGCAGAGCAGCAGCGATACCCCGACACTTCGCCTGAAGATGATGGAGAGGCATTCCATCGAAACGTTGCTACGAGACGACGACGCTACTCGGCTGACAACCCGTGAACACTTCATACATAAATTCAATAAGAAAATCCCTGAAGAAAGGGTCAAAACATCAGAAATTTGAAAAAATTGGGGTGATACAGTCTGTAACGAGCAGTCTGGAGAATACAAGTCTTCAGTGGTTTGGGCATGTCAAAAGAATGAGAAATGATGTGTGGCCCAAGAGCCCTTTAATGTGAGCCCGGAGAAGAACAAAAACGGGACGTTCACCTCTGTCATGGTTATTATATGTTGATCGAGCAATGGGTGAGAAGAGGTAAAAGCTTCCGGTTGGAGTAACCAAGACTACTGGAAGGAAAACATTACGACACTCTAGTGGGAAAACTCTAAGAACAAGATGCAGAAGGTCACAATGAGACCGACGTTTTGGCGACTGGTTATAGATCGCGGATGACACTCGTATTAATATCTTTTAGGAAAAAGTAGTTCAACAAGGCACGCTTTCTGCTTCACAGAAGAAAAGACAATGTAGCTTTTGGATTTCAGGAATCTACGAAATTCTCACTTAACGGTGCAGAACGTACGTTGGCCATAATGTGGATGTCAATATGGGAGTCACCAAATTTACACTACGATGGGACACCCAAGTAAATCTAATAACTATTTGAAATGGGCATACTAACATATAGGCTGATACAAAAATTTTGGGTCAGACTAAGAGTCGATGGGACAGTGTCTTCAACGAGACAGTTTATATTGTGCTATGGGGCTATATGCTTGACAGTAACATGTGTTGTTGGCTAACGAAGGCCTTAGATCATTGAAAAAGCAATAGGTCCGCAAAACTACAGCAGTCAGAGATGTCCGTGTTGCCTGTGGCACACTAGCAACTACCAGAAGCTCTCAAGTGATGGAAAATAGTGATAACTGGACGGAATGTCATGAAACACGCCTTGTAATTGTCATAGAAGGCTATTTTGATGTATAACTATGGTGGCAGTTATTGCACCATAACACAGACCAAACTCTAGTAACAGTAAGACACTGGACTCATATTGTAGAACACGGCAGTTCGAATCCCTGTCTGACCATCCAGATGTGAGTTTTCCATATCTTCCTGAAATACGTTAATGAAAATACGGGATTGATTCCTTGGAAAAGGAATGTTCGATATCCTTCCCCAGTTGGAGCTTGTGCACCGTCCATAACGTCCTAGTCGCCCACAAGACACTAAACTATATCGTTCCTTCCTTCCTCTCTTCAATCTCGAGTATTTGTTAACATTGAAACCGACTAATCAAACGTCACTGGAAGAGTTATCCCAATTGAAGATGTACCAAGCGTTACGCCCGAATGTTGTGGTGTATGGTGCGTATGTAGACACAATGTTTGAATCATCCCTCACACGCAGATGTGTAGTGAAAATAACAGCAGGTCGCGAGGTACCGAATTTTCAACTTTATGTAAAATGAATGGTTTATAGCCTACCGAAAATTACATTAGATTTAGATTTCCTGAACGGTGACTAAGTTGGTTCTAAACACAGTTGGTTACAGATAATAAGAACTGGGTGAAGCGGATAACACTTGGGGATGAATAACGGTATACTTAGATGAAAGGCACCATTATTTCTTTCACGTAATCTCTATCAGTTTGATGTATCAGTGACCATGTTTCCACTTTATAATCACGAGTTGCATGCAAGAATGCCGAAATGTTGGTAACATAGCGTCTACTTGTTTCTAAATTTCTGCTTATCCAGCTGTTTTGTTTAAGATGACTGGTCTCACACTTCTTGCTTCACGGTACAGCAAAGATTACAGCAAGTATTACAAAGATATGGAGAGAATGTTTGGCAGCGTAAAGCCATTTCTGCGACGTAACGAGTGTTCTTTCTGTATGATAAGAATTGGGATGTTGGTAACTGGTGCTTTGTAGTAGTACATATATCACCGATTACTCAGAAGTTTAATCAATATTTAGACTGATGAAACAATATGTGCCGAGTAAGGCTCTGTGTTCTAAATGGTGTTTTAATTAAACTGCTCCAAGGGAGATACCCATTAGCATGCTAGCAAAATTTTCGTATCGTATATCCATTCTTAATACTGCCCAGGGGATTAATCAGGGATTCAGGAACTACTCCCACAGGCAATTTCTCTGCGGTCATTTAGATGAACGACAGCCTGTGCTTAAAATTGTTTTGAAGTTATTGCGTATACAGAGAAAAATTTTTATGCATACCGAACTCTATTCATTACAGCGAAACGAAAGCACTCGACATAAAAGAAGAGCTATTATTCTTTAAAATAAGCGCTTATAAAACTAGACGCTGCACTTAACAAAATTATTTATAGATGTACATAGAAATGAAGGTATTGGTTTTATGCCTGATAGCTGGCAACGGTGAACAATGCATAGAAACTTCGTTCGTTCGTAGCGGAAGATCCATTACCTGTCTTCTCATACCTATATTTTAAATGCTCAGTTTGACTGTTGATAGACTTAGCCTTCGGGCTTTACAATTTTAATATCTGTAATTTCTTCTCATGGGAATGATTTTTTAAAATAGTTGATTCACTTTTGTGTTATAGTACATATAAATTCATATCGTGAAATTATTTATTAAAACGCTTTTTCACTCCGTTTGCGTTAATGGAGTGATTACTAATCACTTTTACGTCTTTGTTTATTAAATAATAATGCAGTGTGTTGAAATTAGGTACACTTATCAGATTTTCGTGTCGATCCAGCTCTGTAATAGAAGCTTAGTATCTAAGTTTTGTCATTCGCTTTTTATAGACTGCGTTTTTTTCTGAAATTGCACAAATTACTCTAGAAAATTAAATTTTACCAAATGTGAAAACATGTTCCAAGGACGAAATTATTACATATGTAGGAACAGCTGAAATTTAAAAGCACTGCAATCGAGAAGATCAATCCCATATTATTACTCTATTACACACCAATAACCGACAAAAGAAATAAAAATAAGTAGAGATGTTATCAAGAACCAATAAAAGCTAAATACATTTTGAAATAGGAGCTACTGTGAACTAAAACAATATTCGGTATTGAAAACAAGTAATATTACACACACCAATTTCCGGAACCTGTACAGAAAACCGGAATAGAGATCAACGTAATTTCCGCCCTTTTTATTGCTCTTGAAAACCACACATTGCATGTTATACCACGATACAGCGAGACCTTTAGAGATGATGGTCCAGATTTCTGTACTCACCGGTACCTCTAATACCCAGCAGTACGTCCTCTTGCATTGATGCATGCCTGTATTCATCGTGGCATACTATCCACAAGTTCATCAAGCCACTGATGGTCCAGATTGTCCCAATCCTCAATCGCGATTCCGGGTAGATCCCTCAGATTGGTTGGTGGGTCACGTCGTCCATAAACAGGCACTTTCAATATATCCACGCATGTTCTATAGGGTTCATGTCCGGAGAACATGCTGGCCACTCTAGTGGAGCGATGTCGTTATCCTGAAGGAATTCATTCACAAGATATGCACGATGGGGGGTGTGAATTGACGTTCATGAAGACCAATGCCTCGCCAATATGCTGCCGATGGCAGAGGAGAATGGCATTCACGTATCGTACAGCCGTTACGGCGCCTTCCATGACCACCAGCGGCGTACGTAGGCCCCACATAATGCCATCCGAAAACAGCAGGGAATCTCCACCTTGGTGCTCTCGCTAGACAGTGTGTATAAGGCGTTCAGCCTGACCGAGTTACCCCCAAACACGTCTCTGATGATTGTCTAGTGGAAGGCATATTGCGATATTCATCGGTGAAGAGAAGGTGATGCCAATCCTGAGCTGTCCATTTGGCATGTTGTTGGTCCCATCTGTACCGCGCTGCATGGTGACGTGGTTGCAAAGATGGGCCCCGCCATGGACGTCGGGAGTGAAGTTGCGATTCGTGCAGCCTATTGCGCACAGTTTGAGTCGTAACACGAAGTCCTGTGGCTGCACGAAAAGCATTCTTCAACATGGTGGCGTTGCTGTCAGGGCTCCTCCGAGTCATAATCCGTAGGTAGCGGTCATCCACTGCAGTAGTAGCCCTTGGGCGGCCTGAGCGAGGCATGTAACCGACAGTTCCTGTCTCTCTGTGTCTCCTTCATGTCCGAACAACATCCCTTTGGTTCACTCCGACACGCCTGGACCCTTAATTGTTGAGAGCCCTTCCTGGCACAAAGTAATAACACGGACGCGGTATTGACCATCTAAGCACGGTTGAACTACAGACAACACAAGCCGTGTACCTCCTTCCTGGTGGAATGACTGGAGCTGTTCGGCTTCCGGACCTCCTCCATCTGGTAGGCGCTGCTGATGCATGGGCTGTTGTTGTTGTTGTGGTCTTCAGTCCTGAGACTGGTTTGATGCAGCTCTCCATGCTACTGTATCATGTGCAAGCTTCTTCATCTCCCAGTACCTACTGCAACCTACATCCTTTTGAATCTGCTTAGTGTATTCCTCTCTTGGTCTCCCTCAACGATTTTTACCCTCCACGCTGCCCTCCAATCCTAAGTTGGTGATCCCTTGATGCCTCAGAACATGTCCTACCAACCGATCCCTTCTTCTAATCAAGTTGTGGCGCAAACTTCTCTTCTCCCCAATTCTATTCAATACCTCCTCATTAGTTATGTGATCTACCCACCTAATATTCAGCATTATTCTGTAGCACCACATTTCAAAAGCTTTTATTCTCTTCTACTCCAAACTATTTATCGTCCATGTTTCACTTCCATACATGGCCACACTGCATACAAATACTTTCAGAAAAGACTTCCTGACACTTAAATCTATATTCGATGTTAACAAATTTCTCTTCTTCAGAAACGCTTTCCTTGCCATTGCCAGTCTACATTTTATATCCTCTCTACTTCGACCATCATCAGTTATTTTGCTCCCCAAATAGCACAACTGCTTTACGACTTTAAATGTATCATTTCCTAATCTAATTTCCTCAGCATCACCCAACTTAATTCGACTACATTCCATTATCCTCGTTTTGCTTCGGTTGATATTCATCTTATACCATCCTTTCAAGACACTATCCATTCCGTTTAACTGCTCTTCCAAGTCCTTTGCTGTCTCTGATAGAATTACAATGTCATCGGCAAACCTCAAAGTTTTTATTACTTCTCCATGGATTTTAATACCTACTCCGAATTTTTCTTTTGTTTCCTTCACTGCTTGCTCAACATAAAGATTGAATAACATCGGCGATAGGCTACAACCCTGTCTCACTCCCTTCCCAACCACTGCTTCCCTTTCATGTCCCTCGACTCTTATAACTGCCATCTGGTTTCTGTACATGGGCAGGTTTAGTGAAATCTCTGAACAGTCAAAAGGACTGTGTCTGTGACACAGTATCCACAGTCAGCGTCTATCTTCAGGAGTTCTGTGAGCCGGTGTGATGCAAAACTTTTTTTGATGTTTCTATTAAGACACTGAAGAAATTCAGTTCATTTGCAAGTATCGCCTAGGCCATATTTCCTGTTTCAAGGTGTCGCTCCACCGGCGAAGTGTGGTTTAACTGTCCAAATCCTTACAGGGTGAACATTAATAAAACCGACAAATTGCAGGGACGGATTCCTGACTGAAAATGGAGGAATAAAGGTCGTACGAACATGTGTCCAGAAATGCATCGTTGCCACCGTACATGGCGCTGACAAACGACAGTCCCTCTGACCACGTGCCGTGTGTTACTTGTGTGTTGCAAGCTGTGTGATTGTCGCAGCGTACTGTAAGGAGAAAAATGGTCCGGTATTCATGTCGGGAACAAGCCGAGATGGTGTTTGTGCTGCCTCTAGACCATTTAACAGTTGAGAGGCAGCACGGTTCCACCTAAGCAAGTACTCTCACAGACACCAATGACACAGCTCAACATTTCAAGCGCTTTTTGAGTGTTTGTGTGATCATGGGTCCTTGCAGAAAGACGAACGTGCAGGGAGGTGGCGAGCTGTGCGTAAACCAGATTTGGAGGTCTTGGTTCTACAGACTATTGAGACGAAGCCCAGTACAAGCTCCAGACAAATGGCTCGCCACCATGGTGCAACCCAAAGCACGGTTATGTGTATCCTGCTTGATATTGCATCCCATGAGTGTCACTTTCAAAATCTTTTGTGACGTGTATGCGATGACACTCTGTACTGTGTTCCGGTATAATATGTGGTCGTTGCAATGCTCACTGCCCACCTCTGGACACATGTCCATGGGACCTCTTTTCCTATATATCCAGTATGGAACCCGTCCCTGCAGTTTGTCCGTTTTATTAACGTTCATCCTATATAAATCACTCACTGTGCACATCTGTGCCTAAAGAATTAACAATGTATTCCAAATAGCTTTGATATACTGTACTACACAGCACTTAAATACGTAGAACTCAAAATGTTTACGAATGCTACATAAAACACAATCTAATGTCTAAAGGCGACAAAATCTGTAGAACTTGGCGGAAACTGACTCTGATGCTCTCTAGTACGTATTCATTCACGTGATTCTAATATCAGTCACTACACTGAAGTACCGACCAAGAAAGATCATAGATTCCTAGGTATACTCTAGGTAGAACACTCTCCCCTACTCGATAATGGTTTCACATTTCAAGTGTCTGGGTAGCGTTGTTTTCCTAATTTCTATGTATTAATGTACTGGTTTGACTATAATTACATATTTAGTTGATTATTTTCTTTTTATATTAAGTCTGGCAGGATTCTGGATTTGCTCTGTGTTAACTAAACAGCGGAAATGGAAAACGTTCTTAGCAACATTTTCTCACAAATCACGTTTTCAGTGCGACTGTGTTCGCGATAGACTATTTCATTCCCTAAACTTGCTCTAAGTGTCAGAACATGGAGAAAATGTTTCAGAAATTTTTGGCCATTGTCCAAGTACCGCTTCCCTCCGGATTTCCAAGTACCTTCCTCGCGGTCCTTGCCTCCTCCCTTAAGCATGAGCGTTTTCAGCTGAGACAAAGACTCTGCAGTTATGTACAAACGAAGGACTTCGTTCCCCAAGATTTACGCAAGACCGTTGAGTGAGCAAAAGTTATGAATTCATTCCACCTAATTCCACTGCGGGCAAATTTATTTGATTTTAAAAATGCTGCTGAACAATGTTGTCAATGAAGGCGTGTAAGCTGTCGAAATTCAGTATGATCGAAGTTTCTCATATTCGTCTATCTTAAATACCGATTCTTACTCTTAAACAGAAGAGGAAAGGCCATGGCTGGTGTATGCCATGTCATACTTCGTCAATATACCCAGCAATGTTTATCAGTTGCAAAAAAAAAAAAAAAAAAACTCTTAAACAAGTTGCCATTTCTTCCTCAACAGCACAGGGAATCTTACAGTAAAGGTGAAACGGCCCCTTGGAAAAATTATTGAATTACTGTGCTGATAAATCTCTTACATTATTTGATTTTCAAACAGCTGAGCAAAACTGAACGTACTCAGACATTTCGCTCTTTACCTATTCCGATCAACACTAAACTGACACACAATATTTTTTAGCGCAACGCAATCTGACCTTCAATAATCC
Source organism: Schistocerca cancellata (assembly GCF_023864275.1). NCBI lineage: Eukaryota > Metazoa > Arthropoda > Insecta > Orthoptera > Acrididae > Schistocerca > Schistocerca cancellata. Next base: position 1,132,779,778 of record NC_064627.1, on the reverse strand, counting down.
CTACAAAAGAATGGCCCTGACTAACATTAACCTATACCTTTCACAAATCACTTACCTCACAAAAATCTTCGTTACTCGAACTACTGCAATACAGCGAGCGCCAATAATGCCAGCTAAATAAAAGATTCAAACTACTGAAGGCACTAACTACTGATAGACATAGTTAGCAAATGAAAGATTTTGATAGAGAACAAACAATGTATTTACCATAATAGTGTTCAAAAGTCATAATATATATAGCAGTTCATGACGTCCAGTCTTACAAATGTACTGTCTCTGATGGACACACGTCCAGATCATCCGCTCTCAAAAATCCGCCATCTCACTTCCCCACATCCACCACTGCTGACGGCTCACCTCCAACTGCACAACTCTACGCGCTGTTAACATCCAGCTGCCCAACACTACAATAGCGAACAACAATGCAAACCAGCCACAGACTGCACAGAGCACAGCCAGTGATTTTCATACAGAGCGCTACGTGGCGTTACCAATAAAAAAACCTAAACAGCCTACTTACATAGCCCCCATGCTCCCCACAAAAATTTTTACAAATTGTCTTGGGCACTGGCCAATACATATTTGTTAAAAAATTTTTTAAAGTTACAATAACAAAGAAATCAAATGGACACACTTATTGATACAATGTTGGTCAAAAGATAAAATTTTCTCACAGTCCATAAAGACAGTCCTGATCATTCATCACAGTAAAATTGCAGTGTTTCTTTTTTTCTGAAAGTCTGAGCAGTAAAAGAAAATGCACACGGAAGTAATGGATTCCCATGCAGTCTTGAAGAGGTAGTGTTGTCCTTCCAACGGAAAGACAGTGCTGACTCTTGACATGCAGACAGGTAATGGGCCACAACAGAGCAAACCCACAGCAGAGTCAGTCGAAGTTTTAAAGAAGATTGGTAGGTAGGTCATCACAGAGCAGACCCACTGTAGTCCTGGTAGAGATTGTGGTATTGGTGGGCCACCAGAGATGCAGACCCACTGTAGCCCTTGTAGAGACGGCCAGCAGCCATCTGTTGCGACTGTGCAGGTGCACAATCACCATCGAAGAGTCTTGCGAACAATATAACAAGTCCATGAACCACCACTTTTGCACTCACAAACTTTTTGAAATTGTCCTTAGAACCAGCAATGCCGTTAACCAATCCCTTGCTGAATTGTCAACACACGTGCAAGCACTAACAGTCACACACTGTGCATATATTATTACCAACAGAAACGTGTGCAGTGAAATGATACTTAATTTGAAGAACTGGTGTCTATACAATTATAAATTTACAACATAAGAATACAATTACAAAGGTACAAAATACATCATTAAAGAACATAACAGTACAGATAACATTTGTAGTAACACAGGCTTTACAAAAGAATAGAAATAAACATATACATCAGTGTTACAGGAATTATGACATAAGTAAATATATAAAATAATGAGAATAGTTTTCGAAACATTAATTTCACACATGGGCATTGAAACAGAACAGAATTATTAGTGTCTAAATTTACAAAGTAAATAACATATTATTAATGCAAATTATATTTGAGGATAACAGTATTCCTCATCAAAGTGAATGTAGCTTAGTACTAGAAAAATTCTACAACATAAATCTTATTAGCTAAACACATAAAGACAGTAAAAACACAAATACACAGGGGTACACAAACACATAGCAGAATAACACAAGAGGAAAGGGCAGGGTTTGTTTTCAGTGTAAGATTTGGTACTGCAGTCCAACCCAAAACTTCATTCCATAGATCTATCGTCTTATTTCAACATTTGTTTCCACCAAAGAAGTCCTATCCAAGCATGCTTTCTGTATTCTGTCCACATCCTCTTTCAAAAAATAGTTTTTCTCCACTGTACACTACTTTTTTTGGCCAAACCATTTTCTCATAGCTTCTCAATGCATTTCTTCCAATTCATTATAACTCGTTCTCTTATATAGCCTACCCCGTCTTAAGCTAACTTGAATCTACTGAGCTCAGATGCTAAAGTAAGGGACAAGACAATGCAGCAGCACAAAACAATTAATGCAAACAGCAATGACAAAAAATGCAAATTGGAAAAGGAAGCAGCAAAAAATATAAATCAGCAAAGCAATTGCAATATTACAACTAATATAAGGCAATATGCAACAAACAAGAAAAATAAATCAGTAGTAAAACTGGCTTAACAGAGCAATAAAAAGTGAAATTCAGTAGCACTATGCCTGGCAAACAGCAGCAGCAAATGCAATAACTTATATCTAAATATGACAAAGCTCAAGCAGAAAAAATAGTACACTGAAGACAACAATGCATATAAGGGAAATGTCTATTCAAATCTTAGTGTCTATGTAATTAAAGTGGTGCACCACAACAACTTATTGTAAAAAAAAAATATTGCCATGTACATGAAAAGGAAATTATGTATGCAGTTACTGTTACTAGTCCCTTCTTATTGTTCTTTCCTTTCCAAGTGCTCCTTTTTTGAAGAATGTGGATCATAAAATTATTATTTAATAGACCTGTTGACAGAAAGTGTTCACATTAGCAAACGTATTTTATTTTATTTTATATAACCAATGTTTCCGCTACAGTGACAGTCTCATATAAAAATTTCACAGGTCGAGAATTTGCATTACAAATGTGTAGAAACAAAATCCTATAAATATAACAGTGTCCAAAAAATTTTCGTCGGCGTTCTGATACATTCACGCATTTACACACATTTCATAACACTTAAAGTTCGATTCTTGGTTTCCAACATCCTTTTTTTCACAGATCAGAGTTCCTAGCCACTACTCATTATTCCCTACCTTATTACAGATATACATATTCGTCGACACTTCTTCAATATTTCATCATAATAAATACGTAGCATAACCAAATTCCTCATATAGCATCAGCTTATTGATAATAAACACACCTCAGCAGCATAATACACATAGTCATCGTAATAATAACATCATAGCACCTCAATCAAATACAAAAATGTCGTAGCTTTCTGCAATAATGTCAAAACTTTAAAAAAATTCTCTGCTCATTTCAATAGTGTCATCTACCTCAAATGTACTTTACAATCATGATCCCATACCAAATACGTCATTCAAAGCTCTCATAGTACCACAATGGTTCCGAAAAAAAATATGAACAGTTCACAAAGTACAGACAAAATACAATTTCATAAGCGTGAAATTATCCGTGTAATTGCGTAAACATGTGTCACTGACATAGCAAAAGAATTTTTGTTTCTCTGTTAAATAATCAGATAGCTGTGTAATTCAGTGCTAGAGAAATATGGTACCGATATGTAAAGTTGTATAAGCAAATGCCATATTAGCTAGGGCTCCTTGTGCTTGCCAAACACGGGATACACTAAGTATGCGTGTACCCCCATGAGGATTAACGTAATTATACCCTCAGGTGTTACAGATTACAGCAATGGAATGAAATGTATCACGGAAAACTTTCTTTGTAATTCAAAAATCTTTAAAAAAATGTTTTAAATACAAAGTTAATCACTCAAATGCGTATCCTGTAGCACAAAATATGCGTCTTGCTGTAAGATAATTCTGTGGAAGTGTCGTAGTTATCGCCCTCCGAAAGCTAAGTTCTGCAGAAGTCAATGTACTTACCTCATGAAAAACAGAAGTGAAATGCTTTGCGTATAGATATCTTAGTTATTACGCTTATTGCCGTTATGAAGAAAGTACTGTGCTGTAACATATTGTTGTGCTACGGAAAAGGCTGTTTCATTGTAGCTATACCACAAATGTTACTACTAAAACATGTTTTACTTTCCAGAAGAGTTCAGAAAAACTGTGCAGATATAAAACAGATACAGCACAAAAGCAATAATGTAAATTGTGTCACACATTAGTAGCGTCGTGATATAATCGTGTAGCTGTCAAATAAAGTAACCACTGAGTCATCTGATATCTGTCAGAAAGCACTTTAAATCCATAATGTATTTTCAAGTAAACCAAAAAGTTGCATTAAAATCTCATTAGCAGTACCGGTATATGCTTTAAGTATGTGAGCCCTATAGTCGTTACGTAATCATGCAACTAACAAGCAAGAATGTACAAATAACAACAGGGTGTCGTCTGTTCACTATATCAATGCATTCGTAATTTCTGTTTAAATAAGTTCTCTTGGTTCTTGACTGGATATTTAACTTCAAACGTTGTTGCATGTTAACAGTCTCTAAGTCTGACAAAGCATACTAGTAACGTGAAGTGAAACGTTTTATGGCAAAGACAAAGTTAAAAAGCAGATTATATTTCAATAAACGGTTTTACATGTGAAATGTGGTGTAAACCTTTACTCTTTCTAGTGCACAGAGTTACAACTTCAAAGCAATTATCATGTTGTATACTTCGGTAAGGAATGCTAAAATTTTTCTCAAGGTTAATGTCCATGTTATTTTTCTCAGAGCCTGCCTGCGGTGTGATTCATTGTCTGTCTCTTTGTTGGCGCGCGTCGTAAGTGGGATTTGGAGACCTAACTTCTACAAATTCACATTCTCGAGAGGGCCCTGCCCTGTTTGAATCTCGCCAGTTCTGATGAAATTCAGGTCTGTCGTTACGACTATATTGTCTGTCGTCATGTCGGTAGTTCCTGCGGTTTCTTTCTTGTCGGTTAAGTGGTGGAGAAAGTCTCCCTGAATGATCACTGCACGGTGGACCGTTGCGTCTGAAGTTATTCTGTCTCCCATGATAATAATAGTTCTGGTTGCCATATTGTCTGTTTCTATCATATTCATTACTACGGAAATGCGATCTTTCTCTCTAACTATTACTCTGCCAGTGGTTGTCATACGGGTGGTGTCTGTTTTGGTCACGATTTACGTTGTAAGAATAGCCTTGTCGTGTCCAGTTATTATTTCTGTCATCGCGGAATTGTGACGGATGTGACCTGTAATTGTTGTGCTCCTGTTTTCGCGTTCCGCGATTGTCAGTGTCAATTTCCAATTCTTGTAACAGTCCCTGAAAGCTTCAATGTCGTCTTTGCAACGTCCTGCCAAAATAATATGTCCTAAATGTTCAGGCAATTCGATTAAGCAAATGCGGATGAGTTCTGAGGGGCTGTAAGGGTTTGACAACATGTTTGTGCAACATGTCTTCAAAATATTTCACAAGACTGGAAAATTCAGATTGTTCGAAATGTTTCATCATTATGATGCTATATTTTACTCGGTCTTGTGTGGCTTGAGACCAATATGCTGAGAGGAAGTCATGATAAAATTCTCATTCACTGTGGCAATCGTGAATGACCGATCGCATTCTTACAGCTGGTTCATTCTCTAAATAGCCACACATAACTTCTAATCTGTGCTCTAATGACCAGTTGGGAGGAAAACAATGAGAGACTTGATGAAGCCATGATTGTGGATGAATGTCGTTGCCAGAATTCTTAAATGTTTTGAATTTACGTGTAGTAATAAACAGCTTATAGTCAAAATCATCATGTCAGCGAGTCGCATATCGGCCATTGTTACTTCGTTTCGGCGGTTCCATCTCAAAATTCGGTATACCTTGCCAGTTTCTTTCATAATTTCCGCAGTACCCCGTGTTATTATTTTGTGGCTGTTCCGTATTTCTATGTCCCTCTTCCCGTATTGGAGCGCGAGTGTCCTCTGAAATACGTAATTCTTGTATTACCTGTGTCAGCTGATCTTGTACTTCCCGGATATCTCTTTGGTGTTGCGTATTAATTTGATTCTGATTTTGTTTGAATTTCCTAATTTGTTCGCACTCTTCTGTGTCATTAAAGACTACCGGTTTTGTGTCATTCAGATTATCATCGACCTTCGTAGATAAATTATTTAGCTGATCCGAAAGTTCAACTACTTTCTCTGATAATGAACTAATTTCCTCCATGTGTCTTTCTGAACCAATTTTCAGAGTATCTACTGTGTCCTTTAAGTTTTCCTGCGTTTTTGCAAGTTGCATAACCGAGTCGGTAGATGCAACTGAGTCAATTTTAGCTTGCAAGGTCTCATGATTTTCGTGAACAATAGTTTGCAGTTCTTTTATGGATGCTTCGTGATTCTGTAATGCATTTTCAGGCCGCGAGAAAATAGGTTGAAAATGCTCACAAATTTTAGTTTTTACGTCATTACAGACTTTTTGACATTTCGATTCAATGTGATGTAACTCAGTAGTTAAATCTTCACGTGTTTCTTCAAGCGTGGTGTCCAACTTCCGAAGATTTTTGTTCCATTGTGTCTAACTTTTGAAGCTTTTGACGTGTTTGTCTCTGATTTTATTCCATTGTGTTTAACTTTTGAAGCTTTTGCTGTGTTTGTCTCTGATTTTGTTCCATTGTGTCTAACTTTTGAAGCTTTTTCTGTGTTTGTCTCTGATTTTGTTCCATTTGTTGCATTAATTGAAATAATAATGTATTAGTGTCTGGAATCTGTTCACCGGCAACATTCACATTTTGACAGGCAGAAAATGTGTCTTGACTCATTTGAGAAAACGGTGAGGACCCAAAACCTGAGTCCACAGTATTTGCAATATTGTGTTCTGTCATTTCTGATTCCTGAGGCGAGCTGTTGCCGACCGATCCATCGATAATGCTTCCCTGTTCACTACTTGTTTCACTGTCTACACCATTATTTGCCGCCCGCTCCATTTGCCTATGCACAATTACCAAATTATTACTTTGAATGTCTGTTAATTCATTACACAGTGATGCTGATAAGCTACGCTCGTTGTCACTATTATTTCTCAGTTTACTTTGGAGCCTAGTGTTACGTTTTTCACAAGACTTTATTGTCACAATATTTCACACGATAACACAGAAAAGTACAATTTGAAGAGCAATAAGAGAACACATTAACATAGCACTGAAAATAATATCTAGTTAATTTCAAGCGCAGCTGCGAAATACTTGGTGCAAATCTACATGCATGCCACAACTGTTTTACTGTACAACAATGAAAGACTGCACCTACAAAGGCGATTCTCTCTACAATTACGCGCTAGCATTAAACAGAAGCTACACTAATTACACAAACTACAAGAAAAAATCAGAAGATTCCAGTGAGGTATCCTCGGCTAAGGGTCGACTTATGAAACGTCCCCTTAGAAAAATTAATGAGTTACTGTGCTGATAAATCTCTTACATTATTTGATTTTCAACAGCTGAGCAAAACTGAACGTACTCAGACATGTCGCTCTTTACCTATACTGATCAACACTAAACTGACACACAATATTTTTTAGCGCAACGCAATCTAACTTTCAATAATCCCTACCAAAGAATGGCCCTGACTAACACTAACCTATACCTTTCACAAATCACTTACCTCACAAAAATCTTCGTTACTCTAACTACTACAATACAAAAAAAAAGATGGTTCAAATGGCTCTGAGCATTATTGGACTCAACTTCTGAGGTAATTAGTCCCCAAGAACTTAGAACTAGTTAAACCTAACTAACCTAAGGACATCACACACATCCATGCCCGAGGCAGGATTCGAACCTGCGACCGTAGCGGTCACGCAGTTCCAGCCTGCAGTGCCTAGAACCGCACGGCCACTTCGGCAGGCTACTGCAATACAGCGAGCGCCACTACTGCCAGCTAAATAAAAGATTCAAACTACTGAAGGCACTAACTACTGATAGGCATAGTTAGCAAATGAAAGATTTTGATAGAGAACAAACAATGTATTTACCATAATAGTGTTCAAAAGTCATAATATACACTCCTGGAAATTGAAATAAGAACACCGTGAATCCATTGTCCCAGGAAGGGGAAACTTAATTGACACATTCCTGGGGTCAGATACATCACTGATCACACTGACAGAACCACAGGCACATAGACACAGACAACAGAGCATGCACAATGTCGGCACTAGTACAGTGTATATCCACCTTTCGCAGCAATGCAGGCTGCTATTCTCCCATGGAGACGATCGTAGAGATGCTGGATGTAGTCCTGTGGAACGGCTTGCTATGCCATTTCCACCTGGCGCCTCAGTTGGACCAGCGTTCGTGCTGGACGTGCAGACCGCGTGAGACGACGCTTCATCCAGTCCCAAACATGCTCAATGGGGGACAGATCCGGAGATCTTGCTGGCCAGGGTAGTTGACTTACACCTTCTAGAGCACGTTGGGTGGCACGGGATACATGCGGACGTGCATTGTCCTGTTGGAACAGCAAGTTCCCTTGCCGGTCTAGGAATGGTAGAACGATGGGTTCGATGACGGTTTGGATGTACCGTGCACTATTCAGTGTCCCCTCGACGATCACCAGTGGTGTACGGCCAGTGTAGGAGATCGCTCCCCACACCATGATGCCGGGTGTTGGCCCTGTGTGCCTCGGTCGTATGCAGTCCTGATTGTGGCGCTCACCTGCACGGCGCCAAACACGCATACGACCATCATTGGCACCAAGGCAGAAGCGACTCTCATCGCTGAAGACGACACGTCTCCATTCGTCCCTCCATTCACGCCTGTCGCGACACCACTGGAGGCGGGCTGCACGATGTTGGGGCGTGAGCGGAAGACGGCCTAACGGTGTGCGGGACCGTAGCCCAGCTTTATGGAGACGGTTGCGAATGGTCCTCGCCGATACCCCAGGAGCAACAGTGTCCCTAATTTGCTGGGAAGTGGCGGTGCGGTCCCCTACGGCACTGCATAGGACCCTACGGTCTTGGCGTGCATCCGTGCGTCGCTGCGGTCCGGTCCCAGGTCGACGGGCACGTGCACCTTCCGCCGGCCACTGGCGACAACATCGATGTACTGTGGAGACCTCACGCCCCACGTGTTGAGCAATTCGGCCGTACGTCGACCCGGCCTCCCGCATGCCCACTATACGCCCTCGCTCAAAGTCCGTCAACTGCACATACGGTTCACGTCCACGCTGTCGCGGCATGCTACCAGTGTTAAAGACTGCGGTGGAGCTCCGTATGCCACGGCAAACTGGCTGACACTGACGGCGGCGGTGCACAAATGCTGCGCAGCTAGCGCCATTCGACGGCCAACACCGCGGTTCCTGGTGTGTCCGCTGTGCCGTGCGTGTGATCATTGCTTGTACAGCCCTCTCGCAGTGTCCAGAGCAAGTATGGTGGGTCTGACACACCGGTGTCAATGTGTTCTTTTTTCCATTACCAGGAGCGTATATAGCAGTTCATGACATCCAGTCTTACAAATGTACTGTCTCTGATGGACACACTTCCAGATCATCCGCTCTCAAAAATCCGCCATCTCACTTCCCCACATCCACCACTGCTGGCGGCTCACCTCCAACTGCGCAACGCTACAAGCTGTTAACATCCAGCTTCCCAACACTACAATAGTGAACAACAATGCAAACCAGCCACAGACTGCACAGAGCACAGCCAGTGATTTTCATACAGAGCGCTACGTGGCGTTACCAATAAAAAGCCTAAACAGCCTACTTACAAAGTTTGCAAAATCTTATTACAAGAATGGAATTGAGTAAGAGACAAAAGACAGTAATGAACTTAATTTAATTATTCTCTTGCAAAATATATTACAGTTTTGTTGACTTCTCTTGCGAAATAAATTAAAAACAATGAGTAATGCTTTTTGTTGACTATAGTTTTACTAGTTGAGGTACTATATTATAGTTATATTTCTGTAATTGTGTTACCTCAAATAAAACATAGTGCCTCTGTATTTATGGCAACTGAAAGAAAACTTTGTTATTGGCACTTGTAACCAGTCAGTTTGCTGGTGTGCACATTGAAAGCTCTTAATAAATTTCTTATTTTCTAGTTTGTCTCATTATTTTTTGCGGTGGTGAGGTGGACAACATAGTTCTGTGATTTTAGAATACCTACTTATTTTTTGATACAAATGAGTTATTTAAAAAGAAGTAAACTGTCTTTTCATTCTTTTGACAGGCGTGCTACTTGGTCGTTAGAACGCTTTTCGTTTCCACTTTTTATTTGGCGCTACAACTTCGATTATAATTACTTATATACTTGTTTGTTTGTTTTTTTATGTTAAGTGAATGAGAACTCTGGATTTGCTCTGTAATAACTGTGGCTGGAACTCCATTTATCTGAAATGATAATAATTCAAATTCAGCATTATGATAATAATAATAATAAACCCCGTGGAGGCCCGGGAAAGGAATAGGCCTCTGGTATGTTCTGCCAGTCGTAAAGGCGACGAAAAGAACAAACCTCTAATAGGATTAACCCCCATTTTAGTGTTCAGGACAAAACTAATGAAGCCTCGGACAAGTGCTGTCATGGTCTGGGACGACGCTTGAACCCTATGCTCGTCTACAAAGGTAACGACACTGCTAGCCACACAGAAAAAGATTTAAATCCAAATAGAGGTGTTTTGCAGGATATGCTTCCTGCAACCACTCTATAAGGAAACCAAAGACAGAGGATGAGATGATCAGATGAAGTTAACCGACACCTCATGTTCTGTTATAACCAAGCAACAAACTTAAGAACCAACAGAACTGGATACAGATCACAAGTATACACAACATTTATTACCAGATACCCTGAATTAAAATTTTTAACAGAACAACGACTAGCTGATCAGATACGTGTAATAATCAAAAATAACAGGATATCCCAGTCAGAATTAGAAAACATCAAACAACAAGTACAACAAATACTGGAACAAAATAATGTGCAATCAGAACATGAAGAAAATACAGTAATGGACTCAAGCATCCCAGAGCAAACAAACAATGAACAACACATACCAACAAACCAATCAGAGGAAAACGAAATCTTAAGACAGCCACCAGAACAAGCACAAATAGAACACGAAGTGACACACATGTTAGATATAGAAGAAAAATTTCGGCTGACATATATAGAATACAAAGACACAAATACAGAAATTAGACCCTTCTTGCATTGACCCCCAAATAACCCACAAGTCGAAACAACAATAACAACTATCAACACAATGATTCACAACAAAATAAATGAAAATACAACTATGGAAGAGTTACAACTACTGGTTTATATAGGAGCACTCACTATACTAAATACACACACTAGGCTGAGATCAGAACAAACCAACACACAAAAGAAACCTACAAAAACAGCATGGCAACACAGGCTACAGATCAGAATATGAAAATGGAGAAAAGACATCGGACAGCTAACACAATTTATAAGTAATGAAATATCAGACAAAAAACGAAAAAGGTTATGTAAAATGTCACAACAAGAAGCAATAGAGCAATTAGATGAAAAGAAGCAGAAATGGCAAGCATTGGCCAAACGACTTAGAAGACACAGAAAATGTGACAATAGAAGGAAACAAAACCAAGCATTCAATACAAACCAAAAGAAATTTTATCAGACAATAGATAACACACACATTAAAATAGACAACCCACCAAACGTAACAGACATAGAACACTTCTGGAGCAACATATGGTCAAACCCAGTACAACATAACAGACATGCATGGTGGATAAAAGCAGAAACAGAACCATACAAGATGATACCACAAATGCCTGAAGTGATAATTTTTCAGCATGAAGTCACCCGAGCAATTAATTCTATGCACAATTAGAAAGCTCCTGGAAAAGATAGAACAGCAAATTTCTGGGTAAAGAAGTTCACCTCAACACATTCACATCTAACTAAATTATTTAACAGTTACATTGCAGACCCACACACAGTCCCTGATACACTTACACAAGGAATAACTTATCTGAAACATATAGATCAAGCAGACACAGCAAACCCAGCAAAATATCGCCCCATAACATGCCTACCAACAATATACAAAATATTAACTTCAGTCATTACACAGAAATTAATTACACATACATCACAGAATAAAATTATAAATGAAGAACAAAAAGGCTGCTGCAAAGGAGCACAAGGATGTAAAGAGCAACCGATAATAGATGCAGAGGTGACATATCAAGCTAAAACTAAACAAAGGTCGCTACACTACGCATACATTGATTACCAAAAAATTTTGATAGTGTACCCCACTCATGTTTACTACAGATATTGGAAATATACAAAGTAGAGCCTAAATTGATACAGTTCCTAAACATAGTAATGAAAAATTGGAAAACCACACTTAACATCCAAACAAATTCAAATAATATCACATCACAGCCAATACAGTTTAAGTGTGGAATATACCAAGGAGACTCATTAAGTCCTTTCTGGTTCTGCCTTGCTCTGAACCCACTATCCAACATGCTAAATAATACAACTTATGGATATAATATTACTGGAACATACCAACACAAAATCACACATTTGCTATACATGGATGATATAAAACTACTGGCAGCAACAAATCAACAACTCAACCAATTACTAAAGATAACAGAAGTATTCAGCAATGATATAAATATGGCTTTTGGAACAGACAAATGTAAGAAAAATAGCATAGTCAAGGCAAAACACGCTAAACAAGAAGATTTCTTATTGGATAACCACAGCGACTGCATAGAAGCAATGGGAAAAACAGATGCCTATAAATATCTAGGATACAGGCAAAAATAGGAATAGATAATACAAATATTAAAGAAGAACTAAAAGAAAAATATAGACAAAGACTAACAAAAATACTGAAAACAGAATTAACAGCAAGAAACGAGACAAAAGCTATAAATACTTATCCTATACCAATATTGACTTATTCATTTGGCGTAGTGAAATGGAGTAACACAGAACTAGAAGCACTCAATACACTTACACGTTCACAATGCCACAAATATAGAATACATCACATACATTCAGCAGCAGAAAGATTCACATTAAGCAGAAAAAAACCTACGTTATGGACAGGTAGACAATTTAAGAAAATTCTTTATAGAACGAGCAGAAACTAGCAAAATACACAAAGCAATCACTCATATAAATACATCGGCTACACCACTGCAATTTCATAACCACTTCTACAACACTTTAGATCACATAACATCAACACACGCAAAGAAAGTAAATTGGAAAAAGAAAACACTACATGGCAAGCACCCGTATCACCTAACACAGCTAAACATCGATCAAGACGCATCCAACACATGGCCAAGAAAAGACAATATATACAGTGAGACGGAAGGATTCATGATTGCAATACAGGATCAAACAATAAACACCAGATATTACAGCAAGCATATTATTAAAGATCCCAATACCAAAAGAGATAAATGCAGAATTTGCAAACAACTAATAGAAACAGTAGATCACAACACAAGCGGATGTACAATACCAGCAAATACAGAATACACCAGAAGACAGGGCAATGTAGCAAAAATAATACATCAACAACTTGCCATACACCATAAACTAATAAAACAACATGTTCCCACATACAAGTATGCACCACAAAATGAACTGGAGAATGATGAATAGAAATTATACTGGAACAGAACCATTATAACAGATAAAACAACACCACATAACAAACCTGACATCATACTCACCAATAAAAAGAAGAAATTAACACAACTAATCGAAATATCTATACCCAATACAACAAATATACAGAAGAAAACAGGAGAAAAAATTGAAAAATACATCCAACTTTCTGAGGAAGTCAAGGACATGTAGCATCAGGATAAAGTTAACATTATACCAATTATGCTATCAACTACAGGAGTCATACCACACAATATCCACCAGTACATCAACGCAATACAGCTACATCCAAACGTATATATACAACTACAGAAATCTGTAATTATTAATACATGTTCAATTACCCAGAAGTTCCTAAATGCAATGTAATATATACCATACAGTTAAAAGGAAGTCACGCTTGATCAAGGTCCGCCTCACTTTCCATTTTTAACCAGACATAACGTCTGAGAAAGGAAAGAAATAATAATAATAGTAATTCGAACAATAATTATCAAAGTTTTCTGCAGTGTGGATCTACAGCCATTACACAGTTTTTAAGGGGAGCCAGAGGTAGTCAAATCCAAAAAATTACGATTTTTTTTTGCTACCGAAAATTAATTGAAACATTCCTCTTTAATTTAAACTTTGAATTATTGTTCTACTCGCCCTAGAAGTGGAGTTATTACCAATTTCCCCCACGCCTGCAGAGGAAATGGGCGGCCGTTGAATGCATCTAACACCCTCTCGTGACTTCCTGGCGAACTGCTTGGGATTTTCTCGGCCTGTTACGCATACAGCGCCTTATGTTACGCATAAAGCGAGTGTGCAAGGGTTGGCTACATTGTTTTCTGTGACAAATATTACCCGTATTTCCTTACAGCTTACTCCTATTTTCCTCAGAATTTCGAACATCTTGCTCCATTTAATATTGTCGTACACTTTTGTTCTGGTTACGATGCCACGTTTTAGTAACCGTGTATATAAGAAGAGGAAGAACGTAGGGAAAAGAAAATTAACACTAATACCAAGTTGCGATACTACAATGAATAAAAGCGCGGAACATCGTATCTTTGCTGTTTACCGTTTCGAATTAGTTCAGTGTTGCGCCTGTTGTTAGTAGTATTATACTTCTTGTGTAAAGCGGGTAATATGCAGTACGAACAAGAATCAGGAGGGAACAATAAAACCAATTTTTCATGACTTAGCACACCCAGAATTGTTACACAAATGTCTACAAGGAAAGACACAGAATCTTAATGAGAGCGTAAACAATTTGATTTGGAAAGTGATTCCTAAAAGAGTGTTTGTAAGCATAAAAACACTGAACTTTGGCATTTATGATGCAATAGCAACCTACAACCAAGGGAACAGTGTGAAGTGTGAAGTTCTGAAGGCATTAGGATTTACAGCTGGGGTGAACACTGTACGAGCACTAAGAAATATTGACAGAGAAAGGATAAGAGGAGCAGAAAGAAGAGAAAGGCATATGAAGTATGATGGAACAACAGGCCAGGATAGAAGACAGAAGAGGAAGCTTTTGGAGGATGGAGAAGAAGACCCCGATAATCCATCCTATAGTGCAGGAATGTATTGAGAAACTTTGATAGCCATTTTCCGTAAATTAGAATTTTTCGAATATAAGGAACATTTTCTCAAAATCCACTCAAGCTAGAGAGATGAAATTTTTATACAGCACTCCTAGTGGTGCAACTTACGTTGTAACACAGCCATTTGGCAATATGTTCAGTAGTTTCATTTCAGTTTAATTATAAAGCAATTATATGTAAAAAATTTGAGTCATTAATAAAAAAAAATTATTGGAAGGAAACTAGAAAAGATACTCCAAAATCCCTCTGTCATAACTGGAATACTAAACCACTCTATATGTAAAAAAAAATTCAAATTTTTCTATTTGGTAGTTTATTCATAAATGTTCCTAAAACTTAGTGATTTTAACATGGGCAGCGTAGGCACTTCCGGCTCCCCTTAAAGTGGATAAACCACTTTTGTGTCCACCATAAACTGTTAGAAGGTTTCTACAGATGAAGAGTACTATATCACACTAAACTTGAAGTGTGTAAAAATTTCTAATAGCTTACAGTGGACGTAAAAATTATTCCAGTATTCAGAAAACAATTATCATTTACTTCATAATTCCTTATTTAGCATACATTTATTTTCGTTTTATATTCTTTTTTTTAGACTGAGGATGACAATCTACAAGCTGAGGTTTGCTTTAGTTTTTATAAGCTGCTTACTACATAATTTTAGTTATTAGTTCCTTCTTGCTGACGCCTGGGTGTCACTGACAACAGAAAAGAAATGCGATGTCACTTAATGTATTGCATACCGCGTCATTTATTCTGAAGGTAATTTTCACACTCTAGAGTAGTCTGGTCGTGAAACTTGGTGGCATATCAGAACATCGTTCGGATCTCTTTCTCTGACAGGCCACACTCTCATGGTATGAAGCTAAGCACAACTCCTGATACACCATCACAATTCCAATTAATGTCAGAGAGCACCTCTCTCCTACTTTCCAAGCTCCACAGAAGCTGTCCTGCTTAATTTTATGACATAGTTCTCTCTTCTATCGATAAATCCTGGTCCGTTTTGATCAGTAAGATAGTTCCAAAATAAAAATCTGTATAAAGATGGAGTTATAGAGGTTTGAAGTTCCAAAATACTTCACAGTTCTCTGAATTATTCTTTTTGCAACATACACCTGCTCTGTGGCTGAGCCACTCCGACATGGTCACCCCTCTGAAAGACTGTAACATTTACGACAAATTAGAAGTGAGTAAATCGTAATGTTGTGCAATATGCTGTACAAGCCCTACTGCGTGCGTATAATGTGGTGCTGTTTTGGTGCGATCTGAGGTGGAGTTGAGCGTCAACTACGGTAGTCGGGGGCAGTTGCGTATGTACAAGGTCACAGATAGCGATAATTACTAACTGCTATAATTAGCGCGCTTGTGATTAACAGAATTGTGTTGGCTGCGCAGGATATGTTAAGAAGTTGGCAGGAAGATACTGCATCAAACTGTGAGCACATACTAATTACTACGACAACCGCTCGTTCACAGAAAGAATCGTACCTAAAGACTGGAAAAGTGCTCAAGTCACACCAATACGCAGAAAGAGAAGTAGGAGTAATCCGCTGAATTACTGGCCCTTATCAGTAACGTCGATTTGCAGTAGGGGTTTGGAACATTTACTGTATGCGAACATTATGAAGTACCTCGAAGAAAACGATTTATTGACACATAGTCAGCACGTATTCTTGCGAAACACAACTAGCTCTTTATACTAATGAAGTAATTAATGCTATCGACAGGTGATGTCAAATTGATTTCATATTTGTAGATTTCCAGAAGGCTTTTCGGAACCGTTCCTCACAAGCGTCTTCCAAACATATTGCCTGCCTATGGAATATCGCCTCAGTTGTGAAACTGGATTCCTCAGTTCCTGTCAGGAAGATGACAGTTCGTAGTAACATACGGAAAGTCATCAATTAAAACGGAAGTAATATCCGGAGTTCCCCAAGGAAGTGTTATAGGCACTCTATTGTTCCTGATCTATATTAACGACATCGGAGACAATGCGAGTAGCCGTCTTACACCGTCTATAGATGATGCTGTCATTTACCGTTTTGTAAAGTCATCAGATGACCAAAACGAATTGCAATATGACTTAGATAAGATACCTGTACGGTGCGAAAAGTGGCAATTGACCCTGAATAAAGAAAAGAGTGAAGTTATGAACATGAGTACTAAAAGAAATAAGCTAAACTTCAATTACGCGATAAGTCACACAAATCTGAAACCCGTAAATTCAATTAAATTACAATTACAAGCAACCTAAATTGAAACGATTACATACAGGGTGTTACAAAAAGGTACGGCCAAACTTTCAGGAAACATTCCTTACACACAAATAAAGAAAAGATGTTATGTGAACATGTGTCCGGAAACGCTTAATTTCCATGTTAGAGCTCATTTTAGTTTCATCAGTATGTACTGTACTTGCTCGATTCACCGCCAGTTGGTCCAATTGAAGGAAGGTAAGTTGACTTCGGTGCTTGTGTTGGCATGCGACTCATTCCGTAGCATCAACAGGTTAGTGTTCATCACGAACGTGGTTTTGCAGTCAGTGCAATGTTTATAAATGCGGAGTTGGCAGATGCCCCTTTGATGTATGGATTAGCACCGGGCAATAGCCGTGGCGCGGTACGTTTGTATCGAGATAGATTTCCAGAACGAAGGTGTCCCGACAGGAAGACGTTGGAAGCAATTGATCGGCGTCATAGGGAGCACGGAACATTCCAGCCTATGACTCGCGACTGGGGAAGACCTAGAACGACGAGGACACCTGCAATGGACGAGGTAATTCTTCGTGCACTTGACGATAACCATAATGCCAGCGTCAGAGAAGTTGTTGCTGTACAAGGTAACGTTGACCACGTCACTGTATGGAGAGTGCTACGGGAGAACCAGTTGTTTCCGTACCATGTACAGCGTGTGCAGGCACTATCAGCATCTAACTGGCCTTCACGGGTACACTTCTGCGAATGGTTCATCCAACAATGTGTCAATCCTCATTTCAGTGCAAATGTTCTCTTTACGGATGAGGCTTCATTCAAACGTGATCAAATTGTAAATTTTCACAATCAACATGTGTGGGCTGACGAGAATCCGCACGCAATTGTGCAATCACGTCATCAACACAGAATTTCTGTGAACGTTTGGGCAGGCATTGTTGGCGATGTCTTGATTGGGCCCCATGTTCTTCCACCTACGCTCAATGGAGCACGTTATCATGATTTCATACGGGATACTCTACCTGTGCTGCTAGAACATGTGCCTTTACAAGTACGACACAACATGTGGTACATGCACGATGGAGCTCCTGCACATTTGAGTCGAAGTGTTCGTACGCTTGTCAACAACCGATTCGATGACCGATGGATTGGTAGAAGCGGACCAATTCCATGGCCTCCACGCTCTCCAGACCTCAACCCTCTTGACTTTCATTTATGGGGGCATTTGAAAGCTCCTGTCTACGCAACACCAGCCGGCCGCGGTGGTCGTGCGGTTCTAGGCGCTCCAGTCCGGAGCCGCGCTGCTGCTACGGTTGCAAGTTCGAATCCTGCCTCGGGCATGGATGTGTGTGATGTCCTTAGGTTAGTTAGGTTTAATTAGTTCTAAGTTCTAGGGGACTGATGACCACAGCAGTTGAGTCCCATAGTGCTCAGAGCCATTTGAACCACCTACGCATCACCGGTACCAAATATAGAGACTCTTCGTGCTCGTATTGTGGACGGCTGTGATACAATACGCCATTCTCCAGGGCTGCATCAGCGCATCAGGGATTCCATGCGGCGAAGGGTGGATGCATGTATCCTCGCTAACGGATGACATTTTGAACATTTCCTGTAACAAAGTGTTTGAAGTCACGCTGGTACGTTCTGTTGCTGTGTGTTTCCATTCCATGATTAACGTGATTTGAAGAGAAGTAATAAAATGAGCTCTAACATGGAAAGTAAGCGTTTCCAGACACATGTCCACATAACATTCTTTCTTTCTTTGTGTGTGAGGAATGTTTCCCGAAAGTTTGGCCGTACCTTTTTGTAATGTTTCGGGTAGAGCAAATCAAAAATTGCGATTCATTGGCAGAACACTTAGAAGGTGCAACAGGTGTACTAAAGAGACTGCTTACACCACACTTGTCCACCCTATTCTGGAGTATTGCTGTGCGGTGTGGGATCTGCATCGGGTGGGGCTGACAGATGACAACGAAAAATGAGCCGTGGCTGGCTCGAGTCATGCTTGTCTTGGGGTAAACCTTGGTTGCAGTCCTGTGGTTTTATTTCTCCTACGGTTATCGCGGTAATGTTGCTGTCCTCTCTGTGAGTGGCAGCAGTAGCGTCTATCGATACTATTACTGCTGTACTATATTTGGTGTAACGGATATAGTTTCGAGCTGGGCAGTGTGCGACCAGTCGGTCGATTGGCGTGGAGCAGCATGGATGTCTCCGTCGTGCGGATTCTGGGCGGGGCCGCTGGCGGTGTGCACGTATAGTTTGGGTGTGAGATGCTGCTTGCGAGTGCTACGAAGTTAGTCGCCCACCGATCTTGGATATGAAAGTTGAGTCCTCACTTAACCTACTATCGAGTCTCAACTGTTTATATTACCTCGTTTGATCCTGGTTGTCGCTTTTGGGACAAATGACTCTGAGCACTATGCGACTTAACTTCTGAGGTCATCAGTCGCCTAGAGCATAGAACTAATTAAACCTAACTAACCTAAGGACATAACACACATCCATGCCCGAGGCAGGATTCGAACCTGCGACCGTAGCGGTCGTTCGGTTCCAGACTGTAGCGCCTAGAACCGCACGGCCACTGCGGCCGGCGCTTTTGGGACATTCCCGCGAGCAACAACGTGTGTCTATTCAAGTCGGCTAAGATTCCAGCCGTCTTCCTGCGGAGTTTAACTTAATTTATTCCCTGTTATTGAAGTTGACCAGCGGTATCTACTGCCTTGTGGCCGTTGACGTTCCGGTTACCTACCCTGGTTGTTGACGTAATTTTTGGCAGTGTATTTTCCTCGTTGTGTTGTTGCTGTCCAGTGCGGCGTGTAGTTCGACAACTGGGTTATTGTTGGTCGTTGTGGGCGCCAATATCCTGTGTGTCGTTGTATTGAAATCTTGTGGTCGTTTTGCCGGTTTCGTGGAGTGGAACTGATCTTGTTGATTGGTCGGTCGGCTGTCTTTCGGTTGGGTTGCCTTCAGATTAAGAAGTCGTTGGACAGGCTACCTGTTTCACCTAAACGGGCGTTAGTGTTACAACCCCAGGCCGACCCTTGGAACTTCTGAACGCCCTTCCTTGTGTGTTACATAGTAATTTCCCTGTTTGGGTTTTAGTTTTTTGGTGCGTGGCCTTCAGCCGAGTATCAATATCACGTAAATTAATGTTCTTGTCTTGACCTCAAGGCATGAGATTGTTATTCTTTTATATGTTGCTTCAGCCGAATTTTACATGAGATGTTTTAAGGCGAGGCCTTCTGCCTTTTAAATTGAAACTCTTTAAAAAAAATATTTTGTAGATATGTGGCCTTCAGCCGAGTATTAATGTCTCTTAAATTAATGTTCTCGTCTTACTCTTAAGGCAGAAGATTGTTATGCTTTTGTATGGGCCCTTCAGCCGAATTTTGGGTGAAATGTTTTAAGATAGGACCTTCTGCCTTTTGATTGAAATTCTTCTTATTACTTAATATAATATGCGGCCTACAGTCAAGTTCCATTAAAATTAAATTGCTAAGGCCTTCAGTCTGTTTAGATTGAAGATTTAGAAAGTATTTTTGGGCGAAACCTCCAGAAGAACCTTGTATTTCAATTTGTTGCTTAGGCCTTGTGTCTTGGATTTTGAGTGTGGCCTGCAGCCGATCTAAAGTTAATGAAACGAGGTCGATTAAAGTTCTGATTGTTTTGCATCCTTGGTCTAATATTGTGTGATAATAAATCAAGTTTGTATGTTGAGTGCAACTGACAGCAACTTGGTCCCTTTTTGTCCCTTTCCACTACCTAATCTGCTCTGTCCTGCTAGCCCAGGCAATTCAAAATAGTTCAAAGTAGGGCGTCTCGTTTTGTATTGTCGCGAAATAGGGAGGATAGTGACACAGACAAGATACGTGAATTGGAGCGGCAATGAATCATTAAAACAAAGGCGTTTATCGTTGCGACGGGATCTTCTCATAAAGTTTCAATCACCAGTTTTCTCCTCCGACTGCGAAAACATTCTGTTGGAACCCACCTACATAGAGAGAAATGATCATCACGATAAAATAAGGGAAATCAGGGGTCGCACAGAAAAATTTAAGTGCTCGTTCTTCCCGCGCGCCGTTCGAGAGTGGAACGGTAGAAAGACAGCTTGAAGGTGGTTCATTGAACTCTATGCCAGGCAATTTATTGTGAATAACAGAGTAATCACGTAGATGTAGATGAAATGTTGTGTCCTAGTTCGTATGTGTATAACATTGCTGTGGTAAGAGTTACGCCACTGAATAATAACGTGGCATCAGTTGCAACATACCGAAGAGTTCTCTAGTGAAAAGCGGATCCTTAATATCCTGCAATACGAGGTGCATTCAAGTTCTAAGGCCTCCGATTTTTTTTCTCCGGACTGGAAAGTGATAGAAACATGCGCATAGTTTTAAAATGAGGCTGGGTTCATTGTCAATACGTCCCAGAGATGGCAACACAGTACGGCAGATGGAATTTTACCGCCAGCGGCGAGAATGGGAACTATTTTAAATACTTAAAATGGCGACGTTTTCCTTACTTGAACAGCGTGCAATCATTCGTTTTCTGAATTTGCGTGGTGTAAAACCAATTGAAATTCATCGACAGTTGAAGGAGACATGTGGTGATGGAGTTATGGATGTGTCGAAAGTGCATTCGTGGGTGCGACAGTTTAATGAAGGCAGAACATCGTGTGACAACAAACCGAAACAACCTCGGGCTCGCACAAGCTGGTCTGACGACATGATCGAGAAAGTGGAGAGAATTGTTTTGGGGGATCGCCGAATGACTGTTGAATAGATCGCCTCCAGAGTTGGTATTTCTGTGGATTCTGTGCACACAATCCTGCATGACGACCTGAAAAAACGAATAGTGTCATCCAGGTGGGTGCCACGAATGCTGACGGACGACCACACGGCTGCCCGTGTGGCATGTTGCCAAGCAATGTTGAAGCGCAACAACAGCATGAATGGGACTTTCTTTTCGTCGGTTGTGACAATGGATGAGATGTGGATGCCATTTTTCAATCCCGAAACAAAGCGCCAGTCAGCTCAATGGAAGCACACAGATTCACCGCCACCAAAAAGATTTCGAGTAACCGCCAGTGCTGAGAAAATGATGGTGTCCATGTTCTGGGACAGCGAGGGCGTAATCCTTACCCATTGCGTTCCAAAGGGCACTACGGTAACAGGTGCATCCTACGAAAATGTTTTGAAGAACAAATTCCTTCCTGCACTGCAACAAAAACATCTGGGAAGGGCTGCGCGTGTGCTGTTTCACCAAGACAACGCACCCGCACATCGAGCTAACGTTACACAACAGTTTCTTCTTGATAACAACTTTGAAGTGATTCCTCAGGCTTCCTACTAACCTGACCTGGCTCCTAGTGACTTTTGGCTTTTTCCAACAATGGAAGACACTCTCCTTGGCCGCACATTCACCAGCCGTGCTGCTATTGCCTCAGCGATTTTCCAGTGGTCAAAACAGACTCCTAAAGAAGCCTTCGCCGCTGCCATAGAATCATGGCGTCAGCGTTGTGAATAATGTGTACGTCTGCAGGGCGATTACGTCGAGAAGTAACGCCAGTTTAATCGATTTTGGGTGAGGAGTTAATTAGAAAAAAAATCGGAGGCCTTAGAACTTGAATGCACCTCGTAACTGCAGTTGCAGCACCACTTCATAAACAGAACCACGACAGAGCCTCATCTTCTGCATGGAGAGTGACAGTGAAGTTTAGAGAGTGCAAGGTGAGGCACAGAATTCAGGCATGTGAGCTCCATGCTATACACATCCAAATACAGCATTCACTTGCGCGGTTAGGCTGTTACCAACAGCTATCGGGGCACGGCTATTGGAGCTGAGACATTATTAGGTAAGTAGGAGAACGTCAGTAGACTCTGGAGGTCGCGAGAGATATACTGGCATCACTGCACCTCTGACGTCCGATAGTGTACAGTTGGCACAAAGCCCGTCTAATATTTTCAGAGGTTTCGAGCGCAGTTTCGGTGGCAAGTAAGTTCGATCGAATTCTGTCAACAGCTTTTCGCCCAAATCCAAAAAAAGTTGCACTTGAAATACATTACAATTTAGTGGGTAATCTATTCAAAAGACTGAACAATGCGATACTAATAAAAGGGAAATCTACATGCGATTAGTTTTATATAGCTGCCTTAGGACCTG